>NC_050511.2:8335731-11128964 GCF_012460135.2 Molothrus ater
TCTGAGGGCCAGTCTTTGTCTAGATACTAGACCTCAAAAAAATCCCCCTTTTTTGTAGGAAAAGTGAACAAAGTAGAAAAGTAACAATGTTATCCTGAACAATTAAGAGCCTTTGTTCTCTGGACTGCCTGGCTTTTTTCTTTTAAAACAATGCAGCCCTTTCACAATGGAAACAAAATGGGAAGTGGGTAAAGCAGACTGACAGATCTTTTCTTGTGCTGTTTCATTTTCCGTGACTTAGTAATGTCTCAGTACGTTTGCATAAAACAAAGCTGATGTAATGTTCCCATTGTTAAGAGCAAAATAAAATAATACAAATTTTCTACTTCTGTTACCTAAGAAAGAGTTTGTCTACCTTATACCACTCCCTATTTTTTAAAAGAGCATAGCCATGGTTTCTTATAGATCTAGCAATTATCTCCCATGTATTAAGTGCTACTGCATTGTAAATAATGGAAAATTCTAGCCTGTTTTAAATTACGCATTTCTGATTGCTTATTACTAATTGGTGAGAATCCAAATCCTCAGAGGGGAATAAGCAGAGAGGAATAAACACGTACATAGACATACGAATGGATATGCATGCAGTGCATTGTAGCTACTACCATCAAAACTCAGGTGTCACAGGATCATAGAACTAGAAATTATCTCCCATGTCAGTGAATTCAGGCCTCTAGCTTTGAATGTAAACACCAGCTTAAAAGGAGTCACCTCCTAAAAAACTGTGTCAAACCTGTCATGTTCTGCTGGGGAAAAAAACCTGTGTGGCATTAACCTGAACTCCTCTTTAATAAAAACAATTCTCAGTCAGTCAGCAAAATCCTCACACTCCCATCATCTCTGAGTAGGCCTACAAAGCAAGTCCCTGAGCAGTGCGTATGTTTTTGAACCAATGGCTCAGTCTCAGGGCTTGGCTCTGGAGGTTCATGAGGTTGGCCCATGTGGAACTACTGGGCTAGACTTTGGCAGCCACAGGAGCTGTGCTCTCTGGGAAGAAGGGACACCTGGCTGGGAAGGGGGGCTCAGTATAGAGCCTCTCCTTTTTCTAGCTTTAATTTTTTTCCTTTCTCCTTTCTTTTAAAAAGTTTATGCTTAGGGTTTATTTACAGCTGAGAAGAGTGATTTTTCTCTTACCTTTTTCACTGGGATAGACCAAATATTTTAGGTTTCAACTATTTGGAAGCTCGAGTAGTTCAGAATCAGGAATTGAAAACTGAAACTATGTGTCAGGGTTTGTTTCTGTTGTTCAATCTCCTTCCTAAAACACATCTTATTTGACAGATTTGTTTTCACTGTGAGCTTCTATTTTACTTTCACAACAAGCCAAAAGGATGTTATTTCTGCTGAGATTAGTGCAGAGCCAATCCTGCTGCAGAGGGTTGAAAATAATTTTTTATTTTCCTTGCTCACTATCAGAGTTACTGATGAAATTCCCATTGCAGAGTGTTGACCCTAGGATCTGCAAATGGAACATTTCTTTTAGTTGTGCTTCAAGCAAATCTTGGCTGTCACAAGCATGCCCGTGTGGACAATGTGGTTTGGAATTGCTGTGGAGACCTCACTGGTTAGAAACACAGCTTTGTTCAGTGTTGATTTACTGAAGCTGATCTGGCCTCCCTGAGGAGCTGATACCATGGAGCTTCAGATGGCATCCTGAGGGAATTATTATCTGCCCTATATTTGTACATGGGAAGAGAAAGGGCTGGTTATTGCAGGCTAATTCTTCACCAAATCCCAGTCAGGTTAGATGTGGTGCTCATGGTTTGGACAAAGTCAAGGCAAGATGGTAATAGCCTGCAAACTGCCAAAGGAAACTAAAAGGAGTGTCAGCTTGCAGAATAGTTTTCCAGGAGAACTTGTGGAAGTCCCATCTCAAGTGTCAACCTGACAAAACACACCTGAAATTGCTCACTGGAGTTTGTCACATAATTGTGTGATCCCTTCTATTTGTCTATTTTCTGTGTTCCAATCTAAGTTCTTAAATAAATCTACACTGAACTTTTGCAGTTTGTGAAGCCATCACTGAATTCTTGTTTTGTTGATAGAAGTAAATGAAAATCCCTTTAAAGTAAGCATAGCCTGCTGTTCTTTATCCCATTCAGTGCTTCCAAACACAACTCCACAAAGAAAGGTCTTTATGAGAAGCTGACCATACTTTCTGCACTTCGGAGAAAAAAAAAAGAAAGGATTTTGTTCATAATCCACTGTCACACCAGCACATTGTTTCATTCTGATGGTGAGCATTCTCCTAAATCTGTCATCTGCAGTCAGACAAACAGATTTTGCTGCTCGCATTGCCTCTGAGATGTTACTGCTTCACATAATATTTTGTTCCTTTGGCTTCAGGCACACAAATTTTTTAATGCAAAGGAAATACAAGAAAAATATAAGACAGAGGGCTGCTATCAAGGTTAGAATAAAGATCAGCTGTATCAGAACAGCCTCAACACCCCTCCTGTTGCCTTCACTAAGAAGCAAAAAATAGGTGTTTGCTGAGGAGAGTTCAGTGAAAAAAAATCTCATTCAACTCTGTGATGATAGTGCTAGGGGATAACTCTAGAGGAGAAGCAGAAATCTGAAGAAAGGAAAGCAACAGAGACCTGAAGCCAAGGAATCTGAACCCAAGAGAGAGTGAAGAATGTAGCCTGAAAGCAGAATGGAGCACAAACCTAATTGTGAGGGTCATTCAGCATCAAACCTCTTCAGTAATGCAAGACAACTGTGTTTCTCATATTGGGTCAGTTCAGTGTTTGCACTGAGGACCTTCCTCCTCAGCTCCAGCTTCCTACTACATTTTTTGTGCCACCAGCTGTTCCTTGCATACCTGGCCCAGTGCAAACATGACAGAAAGTTGAATTAACTTCTGACATCCCAGAAGTAAAAGAGACCAGAGAAGTCACTCATTCTGCACTTGCACAGAAGTAGGAAGCAGTAGGAGGAACATCCATGGACCAGAGAGCATGCATTTGGGGTCCAGAGATCTCAATCTGTCCGAGGCTTCCTTGCTGAAAGTCATTTTCACTCCTCCTGCAGTCCTTAGCTGCAGTCCTGCTGTCTACACTGAATTCTGTGTCCAGTAACAGGCTGTTGCAGCAGCAGCTGTCCTGTCTGCTGAGTACCTGACACTGGGCTCCTCACTGCAGCACCGTGAGGCATTTAGTGACTGACTAGCATCAGTTGTGTCCCTGTCCTCTCCTGGAGGGAGCTGGAGGGGAAGGGCTGTGCTTGTTGCCATATGCTTGCTGTAGAAATCAGGGTCAAGATCAGGAGCTTTCTGGTTGTCCTCAGTTGCTGTGAGAGCTCACTATAGGCACAGCCCTAATGGAGGAAATCCTGTCTCCCACAGAGTTAACTTCTACCACTTTTTGGAAAGGCTGTGCTGAGCCACAGAAATTCATCTGGAAGCTTTGGGGTCATTTATGTGTGGTAGAAGTGGTGGAAATTGCAAGATAGTCCTGTGGGAGAAATGCTGGATAAAATTTTTGCTGTGTGCTTATACCTTGTCCAAAACTGTTGGACTTTTTTTAAGTCACTATAGGTTAGGAGAGGTAAACATCCAAATGCTTATTCCTACATGTCTTTGACAATAAGGAACAAAATCTCTCATAGTTTAACTTAGCATTGTACTTTTTGAGATGGTATCTGTGTCTTCTGGAGATTCAGAAATTATTCATGGTTATTTTTAAATTGCGCCTTGGGCATGGATTCTTTTGGGTTAGAAATTGTCTAGCAAAGTGTCCATTGCAGATCATGTAATGTTTGGCTAAAAATGAGCTCTTTTTGCTTTGATGCTGCATTTCCCTCTGTACTTCATTCAGATGCTGAACTTATTTTCTACCTTCTACTCTCATTGTTTCTTGCTAAATAGATTCTTACTCTTACCCTCTTCCCTTTACTTAAGATCCAAAACCATCCTTCTGTAGGTTTTCAGGTTGATTATTTCTTTTCCGGTCTCTCCAAGCAACATACAAGAAACTTTCTTTGCCTGTTAGTTGCACTGGGGCTAATTTGTAGATAAAATTTCACTTATAAAATTTAGAGGTCCCTTTAAGCCTTGGGATGTTGGAAGATGTTAGCCTGAGGTTTAAAATACCAGAGAGGTAGTAATGCATTTGTTGGGTTGCTTGGGTCTTTGCATTCTGCTCTGCTGCTTTATAGTGTAGATATAAATACACTGATGGGTCTTAATGGCTCTTATACAGCCTGTGAAACAACAGAATGCTGCTCTGAAAAGGATAAAATAAAAGCAAGGGAATGATAATGGCAGAGTTAGAGGCAAGTTCGGCAGGGATGCTGCAGGCAAGGTCACATTGATACAGAGTGAGATACAGGGAGCTGGGGCTGGCCATGAATCCCACCCTGCTCTCACCTTGATAGCCACAGCTTGATGTCGTGTCAGGGCTCTCAGCATCCAGCAGGCCGCAGGAGGGTCTCTCCCCATCCCTGCTGCAATCCACTTGATCCTGTGGTGATGGGAACCTTCTGTCAGGCATATTGCAGTCACTCTCTCTGATGTAGCAACATCAGGCAGCTTGGGGTTTGGGTGTGAATCTGCCAGCCTGTGTGTCTGCTTTTCCTGCACACTGAGTGGGAAACTTTGTATTTTGTCTTTTGTAAACTGGGAATCTTGCACCATTAGCACAGTCAGAATTGAAACCAAGAGCTGTGAATTGCAGCTGGTGAAATGCCCTGGAGCTTTGTTGGCCTCTGGCATGCATTGCTCAGCTGCATGCTGTGTCTGACATGGGAACACAGCCACTGACAGGACAAACAGGTGACAATCTAATGTCTGGTTCCTCCCTCCTCTGTTAACATACCAGCCTAATAAATTGACTGGGCGGTGCTGTGAGGGGAACAAGCACATAGATTCCTGGTGAAACACTGTACAAAACACAGCATCCAAATCCCAGCAGGAAGAAAACAAACTGAAAGTAGGGCCAGCCTTATCCAGTGCTATTTATAACTGAGCTCTGCTTCCTTCAGATAAATCTGAGTCTCTGAAGCATGAGTAATGCTCAGCCTCAGGCTGGGCCTTTGCCCTGCTTCAGTGGCCCTCCTATGTCCGTGCTCTCTGCTTACTGCTGAGTCCCTTCCACCACCACCACCACATATGCTCTTTAGTAGGAAAGGTTTTGCTACCCTTTTTCTGTACCCCAGATTTGTGGATGGTCTGATGCAGTAGGCCTAATTCCTTGCTCCTCTAGGCTGACCTTGCACCCTTGAGTTCACTTGTGCTGAAGAGATGGAGCCTGGTCCTCTGAATCCCAGGAAGATCTCATCAAGGTGGAGGGCACTTGATCTAGGTGTAGGAGAGGAGTGTTTTTCTAAAGAGCAGTTTTTATGGGACAAAGTGTGATATGAGAGTTTATCTTAGACTGTTTCCTCATTGCTGTTGAGCTCATCTAGTTGTTTTCCCTCAGCTATCAGGAAGCTTTCTAGGACTTGGGAGGAGAAAACCCTGAGAATGCTTGTAGTAAAACTTGTAAGAAGCCATATGCTGCTAGAAAGAGAGAAATAATTTGCAAAATTATTAGATGGGAAGTTCCTGGTATTGCCTGTAGCCAGAACAGCTATATTCCACCATATTGGCCCAGTATTTGGTGGTACCCATAAATAAAGTCATCATCCAGCCTCATGCCTATGACAAGGGGTCTGACAGCTGGAGCAGCTCCACGGCTGCTCCTGGAGCATCCAGGCAGTGCTGGGCCGTGTCTTCTATTCCAGGGGGTTTTGAGATGCTTTTCATTATCATAGGCATTCTGAAAGAATTCTTCCTCCTGCATCTTTGCTTGGTGACATATGATCCTGCCAAGCTGGCTGCCTTGGTTGCTGCCTGATTTCTTTGTAGATGAAGCACCTGACTTTTTTTCAATACCTATTTACTGTTACCAAGCCTGTCAGCCACCCTGACTCTCCTAACTGCTGTGTTCATCATCACAAACGTACAGTGGGTAAAGTAAGGAGACATCTGAGTAAATCCCTGCCTCTGCTACAGATAGGATGGCAGGGAGTCCTGTAGGTCAGAGCTGCTCATTAAAGATGTAAGAGAAATGCAGAAAGCCCAAACTGACTGAGAGACACTGGAATCTTTGAACACTTTGATATTCATCAGATGTCTAAACCATTTCTTCTCTAAGGCAAACACTATAGCCAAATATTTAAATATTACTGACTCACCTTAGAAGGAGTTATTCCTTATAGACCTTACCTCTTCAATGGTTTCTGTCATGGAGGAACGTTTACTTCCTCAGCAAATTGAACTGATCCATTCTGTCTTGTTGCATGATTTAATGGTGAAATGTCAACAAATTTTTCTACTAAACAGCACTGAAAACCCTTCTTTGCTTAGCAGCTCCCTTATCTGCAGATTCCTGTCATAGCTGAAACATTTGCATTTAAAAGAAAACCCAGATTTTAAGATAGGAACATTTTTCAATGGATTTATTTTTAAGTAACAAGTAATTTTCATTTATCTCTCCCCATCAGCTTTTACTCACACTGGAAAGACTTGTTTGCTATACAAAGCACTCTCATCTATTGCAGGGAACAAAACAGTCACAATGTGATTGAACATGACACACAGTAAACATGTGAGAGGTGAGTCTGAATTTAAAATAAAACTGAACTTTCTGGAACTGGGAAACTGTGAACGACAGAAATGAGAAGTGGCAGAGGCCTTGAGTGTCCTCTTCCCGTCATGGCTTCACAGACATTGTGTTATCATTCTTGAAGTATTTTCTTCAAATGACACAGGGCAGTCTAGCTGTCTTCACCAGTACTGACAGACTGGAGTCATTGCCTCCTGTGTCTTACACGGTACACACTTCTTAATACAAGTGAAAATATTTCTGTGCCACTGCAGCAATATCACTTTGCTGTTTCCCTCACCAGCCACTAATGCTTTCCTGCACTACAGTTGCTTATCCAGAAATTCTCTAATTTCTACAATTTTTAATGCTTTCTTATCCCTGTCAGCGTCCCTCTGCCCTTGTCTTTATCACATCACCTTATTATATTCAGATTACGTCTCCAGCTTTTCAAGATAACTTAGAGTCCTTATCCTAATGGAATTCATTGTCTTTCAACTGCATCATCTGCAAATGTTCTGTGTATTTTGCAATTCAGTATGCAACTTACTAATGAAAATATTGTATAAAACTGAGCCTGATGCCTTGGAGAGGTTTTCTAGAACAGAGTCTAGACAAAGTTTAAAGAATAAAGCTAAAAAAGTTAAAAGGAACAAGGATAGTCCCTCATGGGAACCATCTAGAGATGTTCTCCCATCTGGTCAAGACATTGCTGTCTAAATTCTTGGGAATTCATTTTCAAGCACTCAGCCACTTTGCAGTAATTTCTTATCTTTCTTCCCTGTGAAGACATCACAGGGAGTATGCCAAAAGCCTTATAAAATTAAAGATAGCAAATCTACTCTTTCTTTTAGACTTGTTACCCTGATAAAGAAGGAAATAAATTCTCTTTGACAAGGTCTTTTTTTGAGGAGACCATATTCACTGATTCTCATTTTCTTATCCTGTACATATGTACAGATGACTTAATAATTGTTCCAGGTCTCAAAGTTCAGCATTAGGCTGACTCATCCACTGTCCTTTAACCTATCTTTCAAGACAGGTTTGTTTTGTGTTTCCTGGGGGCATTTTTCTCTGTTCCTGTCCCCCAGGACTTCTCTCTTCTAGTTTTTGTAGCTAATTGCTATGAAATTCAGAGATTGCTTCAGCTGCTCCCTTAAGTACCCTAGATGGAATTTCATCAGGCCTTACAGAGTCAGATATACCTGCCTGTGCTCCTTAGAGTTAGTTTTGTTAAATATCTAGTTACAGTTTATTTTTTTATATGTCACTGAAAGAAAGGCAGCCTCAATACAGCCTTCTGTTTTACTTGTCGTTCGATGTGGGACCTACCTTCCTTTAAACAATGAATGGATTCTAGGAGGGAGAGGCTCAGATGAGCCTTTCTGGGATATCTGATTTTGTTCTCATGCAGGCATTACCCTCCTGGCCAAAAAAGTCATTTTTGCCACAAAACAGTCTCCAGCATCTTCCCCATGGAGATATCTCAGGCAGTGGCAGAGGGGTGACCCCAACTCAGGGACTCTTTTTACCGTGAAGTTCCTGGATGTGCAAAGACTCCCGAGTGTGACAGTGACAGCCCAGCTCTCACCATATGGCAGGCCTGATTCTTCACCTCTGGGATGGTTTCTCCTCTTTTGTTGTGGCTTGATTCACTGTGTTTATACCAGTATTTTTCTAGAGCCCAGGGTTGCAGGTGTGAACAGGGACTGTGTTTTCACAGCAGGGTTTCTGAGGAAAAAAAAAATCAAGCAGTAATACCTTCTACGACATTGTTGACCAAAGCACACCTTTCTAAAAAATTTTTGAGATCTTTCATTCTTACTAGAAATTCCACAGCAGAAATGCTGTCTGTTTCCCAGGTAATAGACAGGAATGAAAAAAGTGCAGATAGAGACCAGCAATCTCTTTTGCTCAGGGTGCATCACAGGACAGGAGCCCTTTATGCTGTACATTGCCATGCTGGCTCCAGCGTGGGCATGCTGGTGATTCCATGGTGCCCCTCACTGAAGGACCAGCTGGAACCATACTAAGGTTCCTGCCTGCCCACATTTACCTTTGGCAGGAACTCCACACCTACAGATAACCAGAGCACAGCTAAATCTTCTCCACAGTCATATTATATGCTCCAAATGCAAGCAGGACCCAGGAGCTCTTTCTTCACCAAATATAGGCTTAGCCAAAGAGTCTGACTGGGCTGCTTTGACCTTTGACCAGGCTGCACTCAGTTATCACAGCCTTTTAAAATCTTCATTACTGCCTTGAGTCAAAATGAGTCATCTGGACTAAGCTCAGTTTTTGCTTTTACCTCAAATAACCATGGTGAGGAATGAAGTTTTCTGTCTTCCTTCCTCCCACCTCTACATAGGATAACTTACACTGCTGTCTAAGTTGGCACTGTGGAAGGACTCTGGACACTGCACTGTTCCTCACCTCTAAGCCTTGATATGTAGAAACTGATGATGGAGTTACTTTGCTTGTGAGTTAAGTACTGTACTTTCTAGATGGCCAAGTGATTAATTTTGGGGTGTCTCTTGTGACTGATTGCAGGAGAGCAGCCTTGCATTTTGCTTACACTCCTCAGGGTGCCTGGCCTTGGCTTTGCTTGTGGTTACTGGAAGAGGATCCTCTTGGAGGTGTTAAGGTCCACTTATTGTGTCAGACATGATAAGCGACAAATGCAGAATAGCTGGCAATGTCCTTGATGGAGGACATTTGGGAACTTTGTTGTAGATGCACTGCTTTGTCTCAGCAGCAAGGAAGGACAAATTATTTGCTTTAGCAAAACAAAAAGTCAGTGGACTCTGGATAAGCTGAGTGTAGAAGCAGACTTTCACACCAGCAGATCCCTTGGCAAACAGCACAGATAAGTGACCCAGAGAGGAGAATAAACAAAAAAATTGTGATTTGTCATTGGCAGGAAAAGAAAGTGAAAGATTTCTTCTCTGCTGGTAATGACTTGATGTTTCTGGATGCTGTTTTGCTGAAAGTTGCTGTCAGGAACCAGCAAGAAACACATTTGAGGGTGACAGCATGAAGAAATAGAACTGCTTCTAAGTTCAAATCCAAAACTCCTGTAAGGTAGTCCAGGAGAATATTTGCACTAGAGCACAGGGCAAATCAAACTGGCTTCGGAAGATGTGATCTGTGGAGCAATTTATTGTAGATCCTCACTTCAGCATGAGCCCTCAGCATGATGCTGAGGCAGAATAAAAGGCAGGCTAGCTGCAAAATGGAGAAAGTGTCCACTACACAGATCAAAGGTGCCCACTGGACTAGCGTGCCCAGGTTCAGATGGGTATTCCCAGTTGGAGTTTGGTCTGTCTGACTCTCTATGCAAGAATCCATAAGGTTTTAATCTGCCAGCTGGTGAGCTGGGCCATTGTGCAATAGATGCAGCCAAACTGCATCCATGAGAGTTTGTGCTCTTGCTAAATCCCAGCACATGTTCAGTTTGTCCACCTCGAGAGAGCCCCAGAGCTCTTTTGGCACTTTGCTTTGGCCCAGGCCTGTGCATTCTGACACAGGAAATGTGGTTTGGACAACGGGTTTGTATTTGTGCTTGGCTGCCAGGTCAGGCACTGCAAGAGAGAACTGAGGCTGGTTCCCTTGCTCAAGGAGCAGATGTTTGCCAGTGGGAAGCCTGGAGTAAAAGTCTTTAGCCTGTGTGAATATAAGGAGAAGTGTCCTATCCCACTGCTTACCTTGTGTGACCAAGGTGTGGGCAAAAGAGGGTGGCTGGAAGAGCACAGCAGGGCTGGGAAGCACTTGTGCTTCTCTGGTGCTCACATGGACTTCTGCAAGTCTGTGTCTCTCTTCAGCTAAGGAGGCAGATGAGTGAAATCCCTGAGCTGCTGGGCTGGGCAGAATGGCAGAGTCTCTGAGAGGGGCCTTTACATCTGCATCTACAACACAACAGTGACTTACAAAGAAATGCTTGAGGCACAGAAACAAAGACATGTCTAAAGCTGAGTATTAGGGAAAAGCACAAACATGAATTAATAAAAAGAAGTGAGTGTGTTAAGTTAGCTGTTGTTATCCTGGGTCATAAAAGGGAAAGGGAAGCATTTGGAAAGCATCTAAGTAGTTAAAGGAATGAAGAAATAGACTTATTACTAATGCAAGCTTTCAGCTACTACTGAGTGTTATGAATAAGGATGAAATATTTGATGCTGTATTGTTTAATCTTACAGTGAGTGTCTGAGATTGTCTGCTTAATGTAACAAGAGGATAAAAGCACAGGTCAGAATAAAGAAAGAGCATATTAAAGAGTATTTCGATAAGTTCTTGCTCATCAGCAAAATCAGATTAAACATACCCTGGAGCACTTAAAGAAATAACCAGACCAATTTCTTGCCATTATATGCATTTCAGAGAGTTTTTGGGCTACATCTGTCCTGCGTTTTAAGCAGAGGCTGGAGTTTATGTGCAAGCCCACTTACAGCATGTGAGCTGAGTGAATACCTTGACTCAGAGGCAGGGTTGGTATGTGCTCTGCAGCATGGATGAGGGGAAGCACGTCTCTGCTGTCCCATATGGACTCACACTCATTTGTGTACCTGTGACATGGGCCGACTGAAGTACGATAGCCTACTGTCATCAGTCCCCACACACTTTTCAGTGATGCTGTAGAGCCAATATTTGGCTGAAAGGTATCTGCAGGGTCTTTCTTCAAAGGGCCTGTCCTTAAATGCAGGAGGGGAAGCGGCACAGACAGAGTACCAGAGCCCAGAAAACAGTGTCTGGACAATTCACCCAGCTAGAGGCATCCATGGGCAGCCACAGGGGGTTGAAAAGTGTGGGTAATAGCACAGCAGTGCATCAGGCTGCATGCTGGTGCCCTGTAGCACCAGCATGGCCAGGGAAAGGAGGAAAGTGCTCAAAGGGCCGGAAGGAGTGGAAAAATGTCTGGAGGAAAATGATAGGATTGGACCCAGGGAATTACTGGCCAGTCAGACCAATTTCAAAGACTGGAAAAGCACTTGAATAAATGGCAACACTACTGTTAAATGTCTGGCTAATAAGGTGATTTAGAGAAGCTGACATGGATTTGTCCAGAATAGATTATCAAGCCAATTTCTTTTCCTTTTTTTCCACAGAAACGTGCCTCATGAATAAGGGAGAGGCAATCAAGGTTATCATCTCAATCCATCTTGACCTGACTAAAGCTTTTGATCCAGGCTTACACAGTGACATACATATAACCAAAGCAAAGAAATGTGAATTAGGTAAAATGGCCATAAAGAGGCTGCTCAGGTGGCTCAGGCAGTGTGCTCAAAGAGCAGTTATACAGAGCTCACTGTCAGACTCTGAAAGTACTACAAGTGAGACTCTCCAGCTGTCACTTCTGGTCTTTTTTTGATCAATACTTTCATTAACAACTCAAATTACAGAATAGGGAAGCCCCCCTGGGAGGACAAGGTACTTTGCAGGACATGATTATGTTCAAAATGATCTTGATAAATTGGAAGAAAGGCCCAAAATCAATGTGATGAAATTCAATAAAGACAAGAGCAAATGCTGCATTTAGAGAGGGGAAATTAAATGCACAGATACGAAATAGGAGATGGCTGGTTAGGCAGCAGGGTGCCCAAGGGGAAGCATGGCAGATCACCACCAGTGATCAGCAATGGAATACTCTTGTATAAAGATATGTGTCATTCTAATTAATTAGCAAGAATGTAAGAGAGAGGGGTTTGTAACTCAGGGTAGTCCTGTGCCATGTTTGCAGCAGCAGAGCCAGGCTGAAGAGGAAGAACAAGAATGGTGAAAGCTTGGGTCCTGAAGACAAGACCTGGAAGCAACAGCTGAGGCAGTTGCTTTGATTTGGAGAGAGGTTAAAAGGGAAGGGAACAGTGGCACAAACTTTTCTTGCCCTTTTGAAGACTGTTACAGAAAGGGGAATAAGCTGTTGTTCTTTGCATCCACTGGGGAGATGGTAAGGGGTAATTGGCTTGACTCATGGTGAAGGGAATCTTCTGTATAAGGGCAATTAAGCACAGTTGTATCTACAGGGAGGTTGTTGAGTTTCTGTTGTTGAAGACTTGTGAGAGCAACCTATGTGAATTGTTACCAATGTCAGGGGAGTGTCAGATTTCACCTCAGAAGAGAATAAATATGCTTTTTGGGTCCCTCCAAACCCTGCATTGCCATGATGGCTTTGCCTAGGAGTCTACTGATAGCCAGGTTGGCACTGGAATGAATTTGTCCTCAGGTCAAAATAGCATGAACTTTCCTCAACAGCCCAAGGAGATGTTTGCATGCCAAAGTCATTTGAGTGTCTTACTTGGCCAGTTCATGTAAGGGTGAATCGGGGGACAGGGGGGATTGATAATGCCCTTGTCTTTCCTCTTCTCTAGCTGAGGCAGATTTTATTAGTTTTTTTCAGGCCCTAAATGACAAAAAATCTGCCTTATTTCACTTAAGGCAGGTATCAGCAGGGCTATGGTACTGCAATGCTGACAAAGACCTCCTTGAAGGATAATTATAGGGAAGGAAAGGGAAGGAATTGCTCAATAGTTAATGTGCATGTGTTGGATGTGGCACCCCATTCTTGAGTTTTGGCAAGCCAAGAGCTAGCCAGATCTGTGTTTGTAGTAGCTGGTGCCTGCACCACACTCCAGACTCCGGGCCAGGGTGGTTTTGACCAATTGTATTGTGTGAGTGCAAGTGACTTACAGCCTGTGTCCCATGAAAACGGATCAAGCATTATTTATTTCATAGGAATGACATCAGAAACATGAGCGTTTTCAAATCGGATTGGATAAATGGTCTAATCTCCTGCTGGACAGGAGCCATTACCAGCTGCCACAGATAAAAATGATAGTATTCTCTTGCTAGAATTAATGGATTATCACCCTGCTAACCTGCTGTACATAGTAATGAACATGAGTTCTTAATATTTATATTTCTGTGTATTAAATAAGGTTTTGAATTGTCTCAACTTCTTTATAAATAAACGAACTTGAAGAAATGAAAAGAAAAAGTGGTAAGCTGTTCTTACAGCAATGAGTTTCACACACTAATTTTGCACTGCAATAATAGTCAGGTTAAAGATCACTGAAAAAATTGCTTGTTTTTGTTACAGTTCTCATCATGATCAGGGACAGAAAATGCTTGCTGCTTTTTGCTTGCTTGTCTCCTCTTTGCTGTTTACATACACTTTTCTTTCTCATGTGCTTCTTTACTCTGACGGTATCATAGTTGAACTTTTGATCTAAATAGTTTCACACAGCCAAAATCCTTGGCTGATTATCACATGCTTCAGGGGAAAAATTAACTTCAAGCCACCATGCAGACAGTTGCTTGGTTTTCTCCTCAAATGCTCCACCCCTCACAGCACGGATACTGCTAATGGTGGGAGGTTGTGCCATGTTGACAAGCCTCTGGGAGCAAGGAAAAGGCCAGTTCTGAGCAGATGCCTGATTTGATTGCAGTATCATGAGGGCTAATTACTCTAATAAGCATTTGTGGGATTCAGAGATCAGGAGGAAAAGGATCACAAACACGATTAAGGTGTCAGAGGTGTTGAATGAAAATCGAAAGGATTAAGTGCCAATTTCTGTTTTCTGAAATTCAAGCTACCATCACTGAAAGCAGCTAATAGTCATCTGAGGGCAGAGCCTGGTGTCCCTGAGAGGCTGTTTGTCAAGCTGCCTACAAAGAGAACCAACTCAAGTACTGTTGACTGCTTTGAATAGAGAAGCAAGAGTACCCCAAGCAATTCAGCCTACTTGATTTTTGGGGCTGGTGGTCCCACCTACCCGTGTAATGGATTAAGAGCTGTGGCACCTAACTAATAGGAGAAAACTTGAATAGATGTCCATCAGAGAGAGGTTATTTGGAGTAGGCAAACCCTGGGGTAAAAACTCTTTGGGAATGCTGAAAGGAATTAGCTTGGGAAAATCCACCATGAGCTCATGACAGCTCTTATGCTGTTTGGTCACCTCTGGGCAAGGTTCTTGCAACACTCTGTGTTAGTGTAGACATCAGGACTCAGAAGTTGTGTCTGCACAGAATGGTGGGGATGGACTACAGCTGCTGAACTTTCATCCACGCATTTACCAGTGGTCTGGTGGTCTGCAAAGTTTTCCCCAAATATTTGGGACAGAAAGAACATGAATTAGAGGAGAACTGTGTTGGACAGACACATAAAACATCTTACTGCCAGACCATTTTAGAGTGACATTTAAAAAACTTTTGATTCAAAATATGACCTTTTTTCTGTGCTCAGTGTGAGGCAGATTGGACGTCTTTGTAACCAATGTCCCTGAGTTCTGCATTTCTCACCTTGAATTAAAACTTCTCACTACACCAGCTCCTTCATCTGAAGCAGCTGCTGGTGACTATCACTGTCAGCAGTAGCTCATGCTCACAGGGAGATGTTCTTGGAATAGATATACCCAGCCCATTTTGTCCACAATGGGTCAGCCTTAGCAATCATTGTCCTGTTGAACCTGCTTTTTAATCATTAATCATTTTATTCTGGGTCATATTGAATTATGGTATTCCTTTAATACCATATAACAGAAGTAGTTCCACACAGAAACTTACAATTTCACCTGTGCAGGGATACTCAAAAGTGTATGCCACTCAAAGCTCTTCAGTTGTGTCTTATAGGTATGAAACTGGCTTTTTGAGGTATTCTCAGATGGATTCCTTTTACATTCTAATTTTCCTTCCTCAGAAAAGGAAGAAAGCGTTCAGTGGAGGGTTAACTACTCTCTGCCGAGTCTCTTGCTTAATTTTCATGCTCCACAGAACTTCACAGTATAAACAATTTTACAAAAGAGAATTAACAGTTTTTCGCAAGGACCTGTCACAGGAATACCCAATCTGTGTAATTAAAGTATTGAGAAGGCTGTTTGTTTTCTGAGCTAGGTATGAGTTACATAAGTGGTCATGGATAGAGTATTTGTTAAGTTCTGGGATGATCAAACTCATTTATCATGTTTATGGGATGATGTTTAGGGAACATTATCTGCTCCACTGCTTGGACAGGAACAGATACACCTTTGAAAAGCTTCTCAGAACCTTCTAAAGTGCTTGTCCCCATCCTGATCTGACAGATGCCAACAGGAGTGTGTGCTGACAGACCCAGTGACAAGTCATTCTTTTCCCTTCAGTCTGATTGAATTCCCAGATCTGAAAATCGAGTGTTCTTAATGCTTTTGGTCTAACTGAAATGTCTCTTCTAAACTGTAAGCCATTTATCTGAGTTCTAATCTCTCCTGCTGAGCTGTCACAGTCGAAAGGCAAATCTCCTTACGAGGCAGACAGATGCTCTGAAGGTGTAGGGAGGATTTCAGATTTAATGGAGAAATTTTCATCTCCCTGAAACAGAAGTGCCCCAAGGACCTTTGTCACATGTTGCTCGCAAGGTCTTGCCTGCACCCCACACAGGGGCAAAAAGCTAGTTTGAGGTTGTCTGGCTAAAGGGCAGCCATATGGCTCTGCAGTAATGTAATGAGTAATGTAATTAGTCAAATGTGAAAGGCAAGGCTAATGCTTGGGGACCTTGGTGTGGCACCAGTGGTGGTGCTTGGAGATATCTCAGGGGTCTCTGGGATGGTGCTGTGCCACAGTGTAGAGGTCTGCTGCACAGCTCAGACACCTCATAAGGCCTGTCCTTGATGGCAATGCTCCAGTGGCCGTGGGTGGGTGCAGAGCTTACAAGTAAGGGGCTTTAGTCCTGTGCAGGAGCATCCTGCAGGAAAGTGACTGACCAGAGTGCTCAGGACAGTTCTAAACCTGCTGGTGGAGATAAGTGTTCACACCAGCAAGCCTCCAGGGTGCAAACCAGCTGCTCTTTAGGAAGGATTTCAGAAGACTTTGCTGAGGCCATGGGACTCTGTCCTGCTAATGCTGAATGCCTTGTGCTGACTGGGACTGTCTTCTTCTTTCTTCTTGTTTTAAGGTCAAGTGGCAGAAGGATGACATGGATAGCAATCGCAACTTCTTCTCTGTCTCCTCGGATGGGCGGATTGTTTCATGGACTTTAGTTAAGGTAAACAGTAGGTGGCAATTTCTTTTCCCAGTGAAATTATAACGAATTGCCTCAAAATTCAGTGATTCATTAGTATTATTTTTATTTCTAATGAGCTTGAAAAGAAATGTTCGCAATAGCAGCTGGTGCAGTCACAGCTGGACCTGGGGCTGCACATTAAACTGAAATGAAGCAGGGTCAGCCTACTCATTGTCAGGACCTAACCTTCATCCTGCCTGCACCTGTAGCACCCCATGGGCCTGAAAATGAGAGCTCATTTTCCTGCTTGGCAGCAGCAGGGATTCAACCCTGGTCTTTGTTCTCACACTATCTTTGTCCCAGAAGGGTCAACTAGACACAGAACAGAATAATCTGCTTTTTTTCACAGCTTCCAGATTCTCATCCCCAAAATGCTCCCCTACAGATTGCAATTTGAATTGGGAGACGGTCAATTTAAATTTCTCCCCATGTGGGACAGAGTCAGTAGTACAAAGTTTGCGTTTGCAGTGGGATGGCAGCATGGTATCAGACAGGCAGAGGGCTTCTCCCTGCCATGACATTGCCTACTCCAATACAAATCCAATACAAGTTTTTAAAACTAGTTTGCATGCCCTGCCTTTGTTGGCTTTTCCTTTTGGAGTATGTTGAAATATGTTGATAGAAACCTAGAATTAATGTCCCCAAATGACCCTTAGATTCATGTTTCTGAATCCCAATGTGTGGGTATTTCTGTTGGCTATTTCATTTTACATTTAAAGATTTCAAATCTCTTGCTAAAAAATAATTGCATTGCCCTAAATATGAGTTTGAAGCAGCTGTCCCATTATTCCCCAACAAAACAAGAAATTTCTTTACATCCTAGGATGCTCATTTTTCAATCTGTTTTACCAAAGCTTTCCAGTTTTGAAATTTTTAGGCCTTGCTGCCATGGCAGGGATTAATTTCTAGCATTACATGTAAATCTTGACCTCATGTCCAGTTCAGGAACAGGACCATCTCCTAATGAACAGTGTAAGCACAGGCAGATGGCACAGGTTATGAAGTTATTTTTATAGACTTTTCCATGTTCATACATGCAGCTTCAGAATCAAAAATCCCTTCTGCAAATGTATCCCAAGTCCTTCTCCCAAAAGAGCTCCCTAGACAGGGACATACTAAGAGTGTCTCAGCACTCAGCTCCTGTGTTATCCCCTGAATAGGAATGCCCAAAAGATTTGTGTTGAAGTGGGCAATACAGGCACATCCAGATGAGGTGATCTGGCAGGATACACTTAGCAACTGAGCCCCAGTAACTGAGTGTGCTCAGCATGGCCCCCTTAGGAGGCACGGAACACTGGCTGAAGTCTCTTACTTAATAGAAATGCCACAACTGGGACAACCTAAGTGTTTGCAGATGGACTCTGATAGCAGCTCACCCAGCAGAAGGTCTTTTGCACCAGTGCATAACTGTTTCCACATAATAATCTGTGGTTTTGCTGTCCCTTGAGCACATAGATATTTCCTTCTATGTATCCTTAGTATGACTTCTAAGATATGCATCCACTTAGCCCACTGTAATTTCTACTTATTCCTTACATTACTGTAATGAACTTTGCCTTACCCATGTGAAAAGTCTTGGGGTTTTGGGTTTTTTTTAGATGAAATTACTTCTGAAATTGCCAGAACTAGTATTTACTTAGTAGGCAGGGGTGGAAAACAGCAATGTTTTAGGTGCTGTCTGCTTTGGACATTTTTGGGGGGGACAGATATTCAACAGAGAAAACAAAAACCAGGATGAAAATAATGGTTTTTTATAATCTGTGGGTTTTTTATACAGAAAAGAGAAATGGAAAATCTGCTTGAATTCCAGTTTCATAAGAGCTTTTTCTGGGTTTCATTTGGAGTAAAACTGAAAATACTCCAGAGGTTTTCTATTCTACAAAACCATGGTGCGAACAGGGAATAAATGAAAGAGTGCTTCGTTAATCTTTTTGAGAGGGCAGTCCAGAAATAAAGCTCCTTCAAACACTGTTAGCTGTTTGACACTTCCAAAGCTGAGAACACAAAGTGAATAATTTCTTTATTTCTTCCAGACAAATATTTGGCAAACCACACTCAAGATTTGGATAGAAGAGTTGTCAAATGTTAGCCAGTGACAGTTGATCTGCCTTGATCATAGTGGTTGTCTCTGTTAGAAATGGGCACAATCACTTTGGACAAATTTCATTAAAAAGCACATGAGTTCTGTGTACTTAGACTGTCTTGACTTTGGGTCCTCATAAAGGTGTAAAACATCAAGGAAGGATGCAGGACTTCTGCTGCTGGATGATTCTCTGCCCCCCCTTGGGGTGTACACATTGCCTATCAAAAGGGAGAAATGTCTCAGCCATTTCAAAGAATTGTTTGGGATGCAGCATGGTACTGCTTCTCAGTCTGATGCGCAGCAATCCCATGTTTGATTAGTGGTTGTAGTTCACCCCCTCCTGTGTGACCTACAGCTAAATTACTGAACAGCTCTGGTCCTGCTTCATCACTTAAGGCTAATAAGAAGTAAGGGGAAAGCAGCAGCTGTAAGGCCTGATTCACTAATGCTTACAAAGTGCTCTGCAATTATTAGGCAGAAGCAACGTATTATTGCTTGGTATTCCTGGAAGGCCAAATTGTCAGCAGGCTGTTTACCCAGAGGTATATGTGAATGGCTCTGGTGACAAAAAGCCCCAGGAACAGAAGTGTTTTTTATGCTGTGAAGCTGGCTACAAGATAAAACCAGCACAGCAGGGAAGTCTGCACAAGCAGGGTCCTTTGTGAAGGAGAGGGGCTGCAGAAATTGTCCACAGAGGCCTCTGCCAGGTGAAGGTACTGGGAGAAACCTTCAGAGGAAGGCTGCAGAAAATTGTGTGATTAGAAAGAAGGTCTCTTGAGGTTTGCCCTTCTACCAGAACAGAGATAGTGTGCTAGCACATCTCTGGGCCTGCACAAATCACAGAGCTGTTGCACTGGGTGTATCAACGTGACCTGCTGCAGGCAGCTCCAAAGCTGCACTTCAGACCAGGCTCATGTCTAGGACAGGACACATGCTTTCTGGAGAACAGGCAGACCTGGGAGCCTGAGCAGAGGCAAGTGCCTGCTTAGCTTGTCCTATCTGCACTCCCAACAGCCCACCAGCACTCCTATTTGGGCGTGCAGTGGAACATGCTCTGCTCCTGATCCCTCTGGGCACTGCTCTTTCCTGTTCATGCACATGTACACCAGCACATGTGGCCTCTCTCTCAGCATCTCTCCTGCCTTTACCCATTGAATCAGACTTGTAACCCAACGTGCTGTAGGAGCTGCTAAGGTGGAACTCTGCAGGAGTCTGTCCTGCTTCTTGCTGCTTTCTTGGAGGAAAATTTACTGCCATCAATAGGCCAGCACATGTGGGTGTGCAGCAGTGAGAATTAGTGAGAAGGAAGAACATTTTGGAGTTTTGACCTTTGCTGAATCTTCTGTAACTTTGTACCCCCAGAGTATGATAGAAATGCCCTCTAGAACATTGTCCTCTCTCAACTGCAGTACTGAACAAGATCTTCTGCCACATTCCCCAACATGGAAATTCCTGGGGTTGACTCTGCCAGGCAGAATACTTTTTCCACCTGAGTTCTGCTCTGGGCTAAGAGAAGCTTCAACTACAGTTTAATTCACTGAGCTTAGTAGTGGTGGTGCTTCAGTGGGATATTTGCATATTATACCATCCAGTCCACAGCCCATACTGCTCACTAATCATTAGTAGTTTGTTCCTTTTATCACATAATCAGAGAATCACAGAATGGTTGGGGTTTGCAGAGACCTCAGGAGTCCCAGGGTGTTCTTACAGTCACAACTAACTCCATTCTGCAGTGGTATTCCAACTCCCAAAGCCAGTCTGAGAATGTAACCTTCCCTCCGGTAGTTTCTTTATATTTACCTACATTATGTCTATTTACATCTGTCTTTTGTCTCCCACCTTGACTGTAAACTCTTTGGGACCCAACCTTTTGGCCCTGTGTTCACCACCTTGCACAGCAGTGTCATGATAGTTCTTTAAAACTCTGCTCCAAGAGAAAACTGCCCCATGTTTCTGTTCTCAGCAAACTGCTTGCTAGATGTTGCTGGCATCTCAGAGCCCATGAAATTGAGAGTATTTTGAACTGAGGCTGCTCTGGGGATAACAAGACGTTAAGAAGCCAGAACTGGAAAGATGAGAAGTTACTATTCATTAATGTGGGGCTTTAGTTAGCTCCCTGAGAATATGAAATATCCATCTTAAATCACACAGGGTGATTTAACTAACACTATCATTTAAGCTGACTGTGCCAACTTTCACTAAAAAACACTGGCCCTGAAACCCAAAATTTTCCAGGTCAAGTGCAAATGTCAAGGTAATGTACCAGTGGCTCTCAGTTCCAGTGCACCAAAGCATCAGTTTCCTGATGGTTTTGTGGAAAACACCATGTTAGCAAGCTGCCAAATGTGAAACATTAAGCAACTTCTGGGCAGCTTTTTAAAATTCCTCCATAAAATTTGCCATTTCAAAGTACTGAATGTCTCTGTATTGTTGCTGCAAAGCATGCTATTCATGTGGAATCTCCTCTGCCTGCAGAATGAGCTGGTTCACATGGATGTCATCAAGCTGTCAGCAGATGAGACAACGATGCAGGGGCCAGAGGGGCTGCAGCTGCAAACGCTTGGTAAGAGCCCAAGTCCTTGCCATGCTGATTAATTACTGACACAAAGCCTCTAATCAGTCATTCTGGGAAATTAAATTTGGAACAGGGTGTTGAGATGGAAAGGAGCTAAAGGAGGGTTACGCCTCCTTGCTTTCATCATGCAGTAGGGCAAAGTCTGTCTGGAGCAATGGCCACTGAGTCAAGTTTTGCTGGTTACATTTTGCCTTTACTTACATAAAAAGATGAATTGAACATTTATTCAAGAAATGTCCATTTTACTGGGCTATCTCTTTGTGGATAAAGCACATACCTGTTTATGTCAAAACTCAGTTTTGTTCTTATTGTCAGACATTGATCTGGACTGGCAAAATCAAGGTGAAAAGCAACCTCTGCCCTTTCCTGGGTGCACAGTTCACCCAGCCAGCTTTGGGATGTGTCTCATTGTGTTTGGGCTCTGTAAAAACACAGTGTCTATTCTGAGCTACTATGTTAGGCTCCCTCCATACAAAGTGGAGTCAGTGCAGTCCTTCTAGGCTGAATCCTCTCATCCTGATCATCCTGCGCTTGAGACAGGATGGGATGAGTCAGCTCTGGAGGTTCTAAGCCCAAGTCCTTGAGGAATCCTCTTATCATCCTTCTACACCTGCTTTTGGCTGAGAAGATGGGACCTCTGTTTGGAGGAGAGCCTTGCTCTGCTTTTAAGGATTGCTGTGTTTCTAGGCTAGTAACTGCTGAACAGGCTGTGGGAAGCTTTGCGGTGCCACAATAGGTTGCAAGAAACCAGCTAAAGCAGCACACTACAGAACTCTCAGGGCTTTGGGATTATTTGTTACTGCTACTGGGAAATCGATTTTCAAAGACTTGTCTTGAATATTAAACAATCTATTTGAATGTTAAAAATGCAGATGGTATTAGAGAGTTGAAATTACCCTAACAATTCCTTTGAGAACTACATTTTGTTAATGTTAAAGACATAATGCTTGAGACAACTGCCTGTGCAGAAAGTTTCTGTAACTGTGTGCCTCTGAGCCTTGTCTGCTCATTCCTGTTTTTCATCTGATGGTTGCTGTGGGTATCCCTGCTGGTAGGGACAGCCTCAACAGATATCCCATCTTCTAGTCAAGAACCCTGCTGAAATTTTCTTTCACCAGCATGTGAAATGGCTTTCTTGGATGGTGATGCATCTGCCTCAGGAGCAGAAGCCACAAAATCTCAATGAGTCACATCCTGTTTGTGGTTGACACCTGTTTTAAACATAGTTCACAATGTTGCACAATTCAGGGCTTTTGACATTAACAGGATCCTTCTGTCCCTAGCAAAGAATTTCTTCCCAAATCACATTCTTTGTTATTGGCTTTACTGAAGTGAGCCTGCTAAATGGATTCTGAATTAAGGGAAAAAAGAGCACTGGAAGGTATGGTTGGGTATTTTCTCACTGGGCTCTTTTATGCATAGGAAACCACTTACATTTTTGTGGATACTAAACAAACAGAAAAGATCTGTTCTTCCCCAAGAGGAGGTGGCCAGATCCTTACAATATTTATGTTTGCACCAGGTATTTTTGACTCTTAGAAAAATGAATCCTAGGCTAAAGTGGTTTCTGGTTACCTTTTGGTTCTTGCAGTACCCTTTTACATGTCTCTGGGGTGGCTGTTCAAATTGCAGGTCTTGGGGACATGCACAGCTTGGAAAGTTTAGCAGAGGGGGTGTCTGATTTATTTTGGGAGCTTCTGGCTAAGAAATCACTTCTGAAAACACAGGCAGTGTGTGTTTACCATAGGCAGGAAGCATGTTTTGGCCAGCTGAACCAATTCTCTATGTGACAGACCTTTTTTTTTTGTTAACAGGCAGTGGGATATCCTTTGATTTTCACAAAAAGATAGACTATTTGTTTCTCGTTGGTACTGAAGAGGGCAAGATCTATAAGGTAAAAAATACTTTATCCTTTGTTTTACATCCCCTGACCCATGTGTGTCTTTCAGGCTCATCATCTGAACTGTTTGCTCAGGTGGCAGCAAAGTACAGCTTCAGAGCCTGGTCCTGCCCTGGGATGCCTGTGGTGAGCCTGAGACCAGAGCAGCACTGCAGAGGGTCACAGGGAGCTCTCTGCACAGACCCAATTAAGACCCTATTTTTTTCATGCAAACTGCATCCCAGAAAATGCTTGGCAGACTGCAGCTGTGCAAGTGAAGTGCTAAGTAGGATCAGAGCAGAAGTTAAAAGGCCTTGATCCTCTGTCCCCATGACTGTGGGGAAATGGCAGGAAAAATATCAGCTCTTTTCCTTTTTAGACTTGTTATCCTGTGAGCAGTCAGGCTAATGAAGCTGTATTTCCTACGGAGTAGCATCCTGCAGCCCTTCCCTTCCACAATCACATAGAATCATAGAATCATTTAGGATGGAAAAGACATCTAAGATCTTTCTAGATCCTTTCCCAGTCCCACTTTCTTCTTGCTTTCTTCCTGGTAGGAACCTCCAGTCCATCGCTACGTACCCAAATCTTCCTCCTGATCACCCCATGCTGTTCCCAGCTCAGTGATCCCACCTCCAGCTATAACCCTTGTTTCCTGCAGGCAGTGCTGGCCACCTCCCCTGCAGTGCCCTCCTGGTGCCTTGGTTCCCAGTGCCAGGCAGGAGCTGTCAGCCAGCCAGCTCCAGCCGTGTGCTGAGTGCAGCAGCCACACTGTGCTTGCCCTTCCCACTCTGGGGACGCTGCCCAGATGTTTTGTCCTCTCTGGCCATTGCTTTTCACAGAATGTGTTAGACCTTAATGTTACCACATCCCACATGCTGCCAGCTTTGGCTGAAAATGCCAGTGAGGGCAAAAGTTGTTTGTGAAGAGAGATGAGCACACAGAAGGACACAGGCATCATGTTTTCTTGAGAAATTGAGTTAAAAATAGGAAGTTTTGAGTTCTGCTGTATTTAGCCTTGAAAATAAAGCCAGCAGTGCCTTCCTAATACAAGTGTTATTTGTACAGCATTCCTCTGAGCTGGCTCTGGGGCTCTGTTAAGCCTGTAGCCCCAGCCCTCATCATGGGGGATGGACAATCAGGAGGCTGACCTGCAGAGCAGATGCATCCAGCCATCCCTAGAGGATGATCTGAACTCCTTCCCCCATATCCCACCTGCATAATGAACATGAAACAGAATAATGACCCAAAGGAAATCATATCCTGAAATCAGTATCGATCATTTAGGCAAGATATGCTAACAAATATGTATCCCTTGCAGAGGGAGATTGAAATCTCTCCCTCTGCCAGGCAGTATCTAGGGAGGATTTCTGAGTAGTGCTCACTTGCTTTGGACAAGATAGGTACAGAAGGGAGATGGGAGGAGTGGGCAGCTGAGCTGTTGCCAGTGGGCAGTGGGTAGGTGCACTGTTTTTTTGTTGGTTTCAGAACTCAAAATGTCCATACAGTCATGGGCAGATGTTCTGGGTTGTCTGGTCACCCACAAGAGTTCGTACCCTGGGTATTGAACTCTAAATTGATGGGTACTGTTGTGTTTAGTCTGATCAAAAGGCAGTAAGGAACCACAGGTTTTAAATTCATCTGTGTTTGGGTGAGTGATGGATGTAGGTCAGTGTGGCAGTGGGTGTCAGTGTGAGAGCCATCAGGAGAAATATTCAGAATTGTGTCCTGGCTGAGTTACACAGGAAAGGAAACTCTTCATGGAGGAGCACTGGTCAGGAGACAGTTTGGCATTGAAAAAGCTGTAGGTGTTTCTGCCTTAGATAATTTTCAGTGAAACTAGAACTAGCATGGAGTTTTAACATAAGAAGTGATCCCAGCCATGAAGCCATGCAGATATTTTAGCATTCTTGTGTGGACAAATGTGGAGAGATACTGATACATAGCATCTCCCCTTTCATTGTCAGGGTTATTGCTAAGCAACATTCTTGCATTGGTGAACCTCAGTGAAAAGTGACCATTCTCACATCGTACAACCCATCCCTATAAAACCTTGCTGTTCCCACAGGCAGGAAGAGCCTATGAGCCTACCTTCAATCTGACAGTCAGGGTCAACACAGGGAAGAGAAATCTTGTGTGTAGCATGAACAGGCTTTCACAGTATCTACAAAAAACATGGGGAAAGTTCACCCTTAGCATCCCCCAAGAGCTTGCTACAAGCAGTTTCAAAAGCTTTGGGGTCAGCTGCTGCTCCAGACATTTTTCAAGGAATACCACGCACCTTCATCACATACTTTACTGAAATACTGCACATCTGAACCCCTTACTGGAGCTGCCCATGGACTGTCTCCTGCAGCCTTGCTCCACTTGGATACTGGGAACAGGGACAGTCCCACAGCAGCCTGAGCAGCTCTCAGGTCCTGTGGCTGCACTGAGCAGGAGTGAGCTGCTCAGATCTCTGCGCTGCCCTTGCATCTTGAGTGAGATGGACAGACTACTCACGTGCTGTCTGAGTCAGGGATCAAACACGGGCTGCTCTCCCCACGGGCTAAATTTTAAATTATTTATTAAATAAATTGGAAAGTGAATTCCAGAGAAACTTTTTTTTTTATTTCCCCAGAAAGCAGGCATGCCCACAAATAGTGTGATAATATGTTAATTCTTTAGCTGCAGAACAATTATGATGAAGTTCTGAAAACGGCTTCGTTAATAGTGTTTCTGAAGCCAAGAAATCATTATCTAAATTACACACAGACTAATCTATTGCCCTTTTTTGTAGAGGAGAAACTGTTTCTGAATTAATATGATTCTGTAACGCAATTCTGAATGCTTTTTTGCATATCTTTCTTGCTGTTTAGGAATTGTTCGGCTTGACATCAAAAAGTATGGTCTCTCAGATTCGTGTTGAAACATTGTGACTCTAAGTCTCTGGTCAGAATAACTTCCAATAAACAGACCTTCAATAGAAAAATTGTGAAGAAATTTGAATACACTCATGTAAGAAAGGCTTTGGGTTTTTTTCAGTGTTAGGCAGTTTTCTTGAGAGTAACAAATGAATATAATAAAACCTAGTGCAAGACTGACTAGAAGAAAAGGTTATTCTAATTTTAAAGAAAACTAATTTCACTCATACTCATTCTCTTATACTATGTACCAGAACATTTGTATCTTTCTGTTTGGGACAGGATTATTATTATTATTATTATTATTATTATTATTATTATTATTATTATTACAGATGACAAAGGATGGTGGTTGTTGAATCCTTATCACATCACTTGAGATTTCCCTAAAACAGGATGACAAACTGTTTTCTGGACAGGCTCTGACTTCCAGTGACCCTTTAGTAATAGAGAGATCATTTGCCTCAGTGTTCAGCCTTGCTTTGTATTAGGCAAAGTTGTTTTCATTGTCTGAATATTTTATGGTTTGAGTTCTGTTCTTTCTATTCTTCATCTTCTCACCACCTTATCTTTGGGGCTTCTGTCTGTGTTTTGTCTGGTTGTCTAGTCCCTGGACTGGCTGAATTTTTCATCAATTACCAGAGGTTATTTCTCTTATCATTTCCTACTGTTCTTCCCTATGTGTTCATGTGCCTTGGTTTCTACTTGTGAGCCTTTCTGCAAATCTCAGCATTTCTGTTACAGATCTGTACAAGCAGTCACTGAGCTAAAACCAGGAGAGCATCTGGTGTAGCTTGTGACAGCCTGTCCACCACAACATGGGACACGTTTGTGTCTGGTTTCTAACGAGCATCTGGGTGTCCTGAGAAAGTGCCAGTGTTGGGCAGTACTGCCTTTCTCTTGCCATCTACAAACCTTCTCTGAAAAAACATTGCTCTTGGATTTCTGCATTGCGTAGATTCTCTGTGTTCCTGTTAGTGAACTGAAGAAACTCTCTGCCTTATAAGGACAGTAATAACCACCAATTCACCAGGTATGTGGGAGAGTTTTGTGTCAGACTAACATCTAGCGTAAACTGAAGTGCTGTTGATGAAGATTATTCATAAGTTTTGTGTCCTCGGAGTTCTCCTTTTCTCACAGTATTCCTCCCCCATGTTTTGTAGCCTTGTCAAGAGTCATCTTTGACTGGTTTCCTGTATTCCCATAGACGTATTTTTGCATTTCTGTCTCATCATAAAAATACTGTTTACCATTCAAACACATCTCCCATCATTTAAGTAGGAGAAAAACACTCCCAGCAAATTTGAACAGTGCTCTAGAAGATCAGAGAGGCTGCACAAATTCCTTCTCTCTGAATCTAGTCATCCTCTTTAGAGTTCTCCTGTCAGGACTGAGGTGTCACATATTCCAGTGGCTCTGTTTTCATACTGACATATCTAATAATTGTAGGTTCTTTAACTGAATAGTAGGGAAAGACTTTCCCAGTGGTTCTAGTTAGCTCAGAAACTGTTTTTATTTGTTAAAGTCATACTTCTTTTCTGAGCTTTTTCTCAAGTTTGTGGTGTTTCTTCAAAATGCATCTTGGGAAGAAAGCAGCCCTGTCTTGCACTCAGAGATAATAATAAGGGTTGTGGTTAATGTGGTGTGGAGCTGGCAGGCACTGCCAGAGCACAGTGGATGCCTTTAGGCTAAAGCACACATGCAAGGTTCATTTCTCACAGGGGACACAGGTGGGAGTCTGCCCTACACAAATCTTTTTGCTGCTGATTTAATAGGAAAAAATTCAGATCCCTTTCATATCATGGAGATGGCAAAGGCAGTTCTGTAGATCAGCACATCCCAGAGCATGATGGATCTCCTGCACCAGTGCCCAGAGAGCTGCACTGATCAAGGGCTTAGCTCCCACAAGCCTTTGAAAACACAGCACTGAGCATTACAGTTCTGTTGGAGGCAGACAAATCTGGTTAACATCTCACTCTTCAAAGTTCTCAGGTATTAGGGACATTCAATCCACACACTTGAAAGGACAGATGGACAAAGCAGCTTCTCTCTTGTGTTAATTACTTGTGACCCATCCTGTCTGTTTCCAGCAAAGTGACTTTCAAAACAAGCCAAGTACTGATTTTCCTGGTGGCTGAACATTAGGAATTTTGAAGTAATGTTATGAAACATGGCATTAAAGGAGATTTCTGTCCCACGATTAAATGCAGGGGAAGCAACACAGTGCAATAAACTATTAGCAAGCTATAGATACTGTCAGTAAATCTCAATGGGACAGGAGCCACTTTCTTGTTTCCATTTCCTTTCACAACAAGCCTCTCAGGGATGTAGGAGCTGCTACTGTGGAACGGTTTAGCAGCCTTATTCCAGTGCCTGCATCAGTGAACAGTACCCAGACAGTAAGTGTCACTTGTGATAAACAGTTAAGCCTTAAGATTAGTTAGATCTTTGCTTTGCAAGGGTTAAAGTCATGTAACACTTCAGCAATCCTGCTGCTTGTGCAGATGATGTGGTGCTGCATTCAGTAGGGAGTAAAGAAAAGTCATTGCTGTGACCGTAGTGAGGGAAACCAACAGAAAATCCTGAAATTAACTCCAAGCTGCTTTATGAATACAGCTTGTGTGAGAACACAAGCAAAAGGACATTTCATTTGAGATGGAGTTTCTGTTGCTAGTAAAGGAAGCCTCTAACGTGCTTGGAGGGAAGGAGGTTTGGGGAGGATAACCTAAAATTTCCACGTACACAGAACTGACAGGATCTGGATCAAGTCCCCTTGCAGCCAATTAGATTGTAACTTCTCCCTGCTTCATAAGCTCACACGCAAAGTGACTTTTCCAAGGGTCCCAAATGTTTTCCTTTTCCATCTCTTAAAGACATCCTTCATTTTGCAATTCAGCAGCACCCACAGCTGTGATGCTGCTGGTCTGACCCTTGCATGTCTGTGTAGGCATTGTCCAGCTCACAGGCTGCTGTTGGCTCCTATTCACTGGGGCCCCCTGGCCTGTCAGGGACATGCCTGAGTCCTGGACAGCCTCTGTGGTTCTCACACTGCTCTGGGAAGTCTCAAGTGGCACAACAGAAAGAGCTGCAGAGTCGTACAATGGGGCAGGCTCTCTGAGCAGGCTGTCCAGGGTGGTGACAGGAGAGGACTTACAGCATCTTTCCAAAGTATTTAGAGTCAAAGGGACTGGTAAGACATTCTTGTGCTGAGAGCATTGTTCCTGGAGGCTTTAACTGTGACACTTCAGATGCACACAACGCTGTGGGCATTTGTGCTTCTGAGCAGAACACAGTACTGTGAGCACACAGTGCTCCTGAGCAGCACAGGGACATTCTCCCCTGCCTTTCTTGTGAACCTTCTATGCAGGAGAAGCACAGCAGGAGCCCAGGCTGGCAGGAAGGCAATATAGCTCCCACAGTGGAGAATGGTCTTGGGGGCCTGGCTGTTTAAATCCAAACAGACAACTTCAGTGCCTATCTCTGTGTGTTGCAGGGGGGAGCAGGATGTTGCCTGCAAGTGGGGTGAAACAGCATGTGCTAAATTATTGATTTTCTGTAGCACCTCTGGGTACCAGCTGCCTCTTCCCAGCCAGCCCAGAAGATCCTGAGAGGCCATACAAATCATCAGAGGCATAGTCCTACATGCATTTAAGCTTCAGGAGGTCTAGCTCTGATTACTGAGTAGTTCTTTCCATTGCAGTGTTCAAAAAGTTATTCAAGCCAGTTTCTGGATGTGTTTGAAGCCCATCACATGGCTGTGGACACAGTCAGCTGGAATCCCTTCCATCTGAAAGTCTTCATTTCCTGCAGCTCTGACTGGACAGTCAAGATCTGGGATCACACCATCAAGTAGGTCCTGCTGGGTCCTGGTGTGGGTGAGGAGGTCCAGCCTGACATGCTGGCAGCACACATTGACTCTGTCCATCCTTTAGTCTCAGTTTCCTTCCCAGGTGTTGATAACGCTAATTGCTTTTTTAGTTTTTGTACTCAGATTTGTACCCCCCAGGTATGAGATATAAGATACAGCATTGGCTGCTCCAGTAACTTGCCAAGCAGCATGGTCAGCCCAGAGCCTGACTGCTTTACTTCAGATCTGGCTTCCTTCAGGCAGGACCTACTGTGGCAGAAAAATGCTACAGAGAAATGTCAGGGAGTGGTTTCTAGCTTCAGGGACCAGAAACCTCCTAAGAGCCAGAGAAGAAAAAAAACCAAATTTGGAACATTTTGAAATATGGAATGAAGTTCAGGGTTAGTGGTTAAGGAATGTCTGGTTTCAATCAGGAAATTGATTTTGTTGTAAATCAGCCATAGTTACATATTTCCTGTTGCCAATACTCCTCTAATATTCAATGTTGTTGTCAGAAGTCCAGATAATTTTTTCCCATATGATTATTAATATTAACCAGACAGACTCCATCTTGCTGTGTGTGTTGGGAAGAAATTTTCAAAATGCTTTCAAAAAGAGAGAAAGAGAGAAAGAAAGAGAGAAAGAGAGAAAAAGAGAGAGAGACAGAGAAAGAAAGAAAGAAAGAAAGAAAGAAAGAAAGAAAGAAAGAAAGAAAGAAAGAAAGAAAGAAAGAAAGAAAGAAAGAGAAAGAAAGAAAGAGAAAGAAAGAAAGAAAGAAAGAAAGAAAGAAAGAAAGAAAGAAAGAAAGAAAGAAAGAAAGAAAGAAAGAAAGAAAGAAAGAAAGAAAGAAAGAAAGAAAGAAAGAAAGAAAGAAAGAAAGAAAGAAAGAAAGAAAGAAAGAAAGAAAGAAAGAAAAAGAAAGAAAGATGCTACAGATGCTACCTCTCTTCTCATTGCAGCAGGTCAAATCCTGACCCATTTGTATTGGTGCTCAGCTTTGCCTTTGGCTCAGACCCTGGCTGTTATCTGACATAGAGAAATACCCCATCTCCCACTTCTGCAACAGCCAGGTGTTCATGGCTCAGTGTTACACTTCCAGAGTAGCATGTGTTTATATTAATTCTTCTCTCTCTGTCTTTTTTTATAGGACTCCACTGTTTGTTTATGACTTGGCTACTGCTGTAGGGGATGTTGCGTGGTCTCCTTACTCTTCCACGGTGTTTGCTGCAGTCACCATTGATGGCCAGGTGAGAGGCTGGGAGCAGCACTGCTCTGATTCGAGCTGAGAGGAAGTCAAAGGAGATTAGGGCTGAGCATGGGATGGGGCCAGCGCAGTCCTGACCAGGCGTATCAGGGAGCCACCAGCAGAAACCCACTCTGTCCTATGCTTTCCTGCCTTTGGCACACACATCCCTGGGCATTAATCTCTCAGTCCTTCTCAAAGTGGGTGTTGCAAATTCATACAAGTCTTTCCCTGCTCTCCTGTTAACCATGTGAGTGCAGGTGTGCAGCTTGCACATGGTTATGCATGACTAAAACACTGAATTTCCTCAGTATTAAATCCACAGTACATCCCTGGGGATGGAGAGATAATGTTCCAGATCAGAGCTCCCCCATACAGACTGACATCAGGGCATTGATTCTGAGCTTTAAAGGTGTAGAGCAACAATAGAATAAAGTGGTTATATACTTACACTGATATTTAAAAATCATTTACAATAATATGCCCAGGGTCAGCCCATAGAACTTTGTTCCAGTTAGATAAAATCAACATTTTTCCACCATGTGAGGCTGTGTCTAAGAGTAATAGTTTGGTAATGAACTCTGTAGATCAGTCCTAATACTGGCATGATGGCAGTTATATTTTTGCCTCTAGTCATGTCTTGCAGTAGCTCAGATGGTTAATTTGGGCTTGGCAAGTAGCCAGGACATGTAGCTATCCATCAATACTTGTTGAATACTGTAAGAGTGCATTGCTCTAATACCATGAGCTTTATGTTTAGCTGCTATAAATTAGAAAGACTGTGCAGTTTGGCCAGAATTGCTCTAGCAAAAGGATAGCCTTTATGAATCCCTATCATTGAATTGATGCCTTGGCTACTTTATTGTAGTTTAACCTTTATGTTATAGCAAGAAAATAATTTCACTGATACGCTGGCTCAGGCTGTGAATTTGTCTTTCCTAAGCAATAGAAATCTCTTCACTGGGTCATCTGTTCTCCCTGGAAAGCTCAGGATGCCACAGCCTAGGGAATGTTGGTGCTCTTCCTTCCCAGCCAGGGTCAGGATTGGGTCCTTCTTTTGTGAGTCTGTCTGTCCCCAGTCTCCCATACACCAAATGAAGGGCCTGCATGAAGGCAATGAGTGTGTTCAGTGCATCAGTCATATCCTCAGACTTGTTTTCCACAAGTGACATTGTGTGTGCAGGGGTTCTGCTGGCAGTCACAGCTTTGGTTGAGTGCTAGGGTAAGCAGAGCTGAGAGCTGTGGGTACCCCAGCTGAGTCCTGGTGCCTGTGGGGAAAAGGATGGAGATGTCTGCAGGCAGAGATATGTGCTGGGCAGCATGAACAGATGGAGGGTAAACACTGTGTGTACTTGGATTTCATAGTTACGTGGTCAAGTTTTGGCAGTGAGTTCATCTCTAGAGATGCCTCATGCCACTTGGGCTCTTTCTCAGAGCTTTACCTACTGCAGAGAAACTGTTGTCGTCCTGGCAAGAGTTGGCACTGTGGGGTCTTCCCATCCCACTCTCAGCTTGTCTTAGCCATATTAGCCATAGCTTCCATGGACCTGGAGTCTCTATGAGGCTGCTGATAAGGCAAAAGCCTGTTTGAGTTGGCAGCACTGCACTAGGGCATCTCACTTGGCTATCCTTGGATCTAATTCAGTAATCCTAAACAGAACCTAATTTAACAGGATCTAATTCTGCTTCATGCCTTCTATCCCAAACTCTGAGGAGAGTGGCCAGCAACCAGGATCAGCCCAAAACTGGGCTGGCTAGCAGGACAGGTCCAGGCAGGAGCTGCTTTCCTACTGCAGTAGGCTGGCCAGGGCTGATGCTGTCAGGATTCTTGGGTCTCTGTATTAGCTGCCAACCATGCTGACTGCAGGAGGGTGTGTCTGAGACATAGCTTAGTTGCTATGATTGAACAGAACCTTCTAGATCTGCAGTGGAAGTGGAATAAATAGTTGTTTACAGCCTTTTCTATTCTGGACATATTCCACTTTGTAGCAGAGTGCACTTGTGAATAACTCAGTGCTTTGCAAAGGGCAGGCTCCATTAATGCCGGGGAAAAAATCTGCATTAACAGGATGTTCTATGATTCTCCAGAACAGAAAAATACAGAACATGAAGCCAGAAAATAAAACATTAAAGGCCTCCTGTTTGTGAACAGCCTCTGTCTTGGCATCTGCACATAATCATGCCTGCAAAATTTGAAGGTTGCCTGGAGGTGGTTTTAGAATCAGGGCCTAATTGCAGTCTTCAAGAGATACCTGGCACATTTTGTAATACACTTTTCCTTATTCGAGCTGATTCTGTATGTCCAAAACGTGTATGAGCCCCTTAAGATTGACTTGGAAATTGGGGCATTTTAGTATATAAAAATCTCTTAATCCCCATGAATCTAGGAGGTAGGGATTTAATAAAAGCTGTAAATATCAGGGCCATTATGATAAAATGTGTTTGTTGGCAGCTGGGCATCTGCTTTGGACAGCACTGCTCTTCATAAATAACCCAAGTGTGCACATTCCACTGCTAGTGCAGTGGATAATAGCTGCTACTATTGCTCTCCATCATGTTCTGGTTAATTTCCTTAGTTTCCTGCTCTGCTTGCTGATCATTTTATTTCAGAAATATCATAAACAGAGATTCATAAAAGAGAGCACCTTGTGTTGTAGATGTTAAAAGCCTGTCGGGAAGAAATGCTGGGATGACAGACCCAAAAAAAAATGGAGGTGGATTTGAATACCTGGACATTTCCATTTAGGGTACAAGAAATGTGGAGATATTGGTCAGCTTATTGTAAGGACAGAGGGCAGAGAAATGGAAGGGATTTAATTCAATCCTGCAGCATTTAGAAGTATTTGCTTTTGGGAGTTTGCTGTAGGTCCATCTTAAACTTACATTTAAAGTATAAAAAAAAATTCAAACATGTAAAACTGGGGTTCCTTCCTGAAATCTCCTCTTCGTCTTCTTATACTTTACTTTCATTAAAGAAGGAAATGATGTTGACATTTCCTCTGCTTCTGTGTGTGCAGAATTCATGCATGAATTGTCACACCTCTTAAAAAAGCCAAAGACTCATATCACAAGTGTGCCCCTGGCTGGATCCCAGGCTGGATCCCAGGCTGTGGGCCATAGCTGCCATAAGCAATGGGTGTGATGGTGTGGTCAAGCTGGGCTTTTTCAGCCTGGAGAAGGAGCCCAGCAGCCTGCCAGTATCTTCAAGGAGGTCACTGAGACGTTTGAGCCAAGATCTTCACAGCAGCGCATGAACTGATGATGACACACAACAGCTGAAGTGAGTTGAAATGAGGGGTTTGGGCTGGATATATGGAAAAAACTTTAGCTCTCAAGGCAGTCAGGTAGTGAAATAGCTTGCTCAGAGAGGCTGTGCTGTTTCTGCCTGTGGAAGGCTTCAAGATCAGATTGGACAGAGCCCTTAAAACCACATCTGTCCTCAGGCTTGACCCTTCTTTAAGCAGAAGGTTAGGGACTTCTGTGAGTCTCTTTCAACCTGAATTGCCTTCTAATCCTATGACCCTATGAAATGTCCTGTGTGAAAAGGAGGATCCCAGGGGTTTTGCCACAGGCTTGTACACAGTACAAGTGCATTCTTTCTCATGTTTTTGTGGGCTGTGTTATTCATTACTAGTGCAGCAAGAGGAGGGTCCTGTTATAACCATCTGTAGTAAATATTGATAGCCTCAAGATAAATGCCATCCCAGTGTTCACTCTGCAGAGAAAACTGGTCAGACATTTGCTCCAGGGCTTTTCCCCATTAGTGAAACTGTTGACCTTTCAAGATGTGAAATACTTTAAACAACCCAAACCTTCAGGAAGTTAGTTAATGGTTTGTGCTGCTGCTCAGGAAGCAAGTGTGCTCTTTCCTGCTTATATAAACTTATTATACTGTTTGTACAACTGTTTTGAATGTGGAGCCTTGAAGACCAGCTTTCTGTTGAATCTAACTCACAGGATAACATGGCAATGTTATTCTGCCAGCTGGTCTTGATGCCATCCTTTCTCAGTGAAGAGAGAAGCATTTGCTTAGTGCTGGCACACGTGTGAGTGTACACAGTGCAATTTGCAGGAACTTGCTGCCCATTTAGCATGGACTTGAAGCAAAAGCCAAACTTTAGCTTTAAAGCATGAATGGTTTTGCAGACAAGAGGGTTGTTAAACCTTTCAAGCTTGCAAATATTTCCCTGAGCATTGTTGACTTAGTCCTGCCTCTCCCTGTGGGACATGAATCAGGGGTGCCAGCAGGCCTCTCATCTGCTTATACTTTTGCCTAGAGATGTCAGGGCAGTGAACACAACTAAAAATGTCCTTGCTGCATTTGAATCTTTCCTCCTCCCCTTCTGCAGTAGCCCAGGGGGATTATCCCTACCTTGTGGGGCTACCACTAGCTCTGCAGGGCTGGGACAGGGTCTTTCCTGGCTCTTGGCACTGTGACCAGGGCAATTGCAGGGGTGTAAAGACACTGAATGAGCATAAGTCTCTTTGCCATCACCCAAAAGGACCTTTGAGCAGGCTGAAGCAGGTGGGGGCTTTCTTAAAATGGCCTTGAAATTGTATTTGCAGCATAAGTGGCTGTTTCTTGTAAAACTGTTCATTTTCTTCTGCTGCAAAACCTAAAAGGCTCATTCTTATTCCCTGCTGAATCTTTGAGATTGATGTGGACTGCTGGAGAGTCAGCTTTAGAACAAGGGCTGGTGGCATGTCAGTGCTCAATGAGATAGATGGTCAGAGTCCCAAAATTAATGCTGCCTTCACTTTGTGCCAATTAGACTGTTCCCCATTCTCCTCCCTCTGCCACCAGACTCTTTGTACATCAGCATTTCTCTCCACTAGCAGCTATTTTTAGGGAATAAAGCTGGCCTGGAAGACTTTGGTTTACTATGGCAGGCTCTGAGCCCTCACCTCTATACTGATGCAGCCCCCCTCCCATCATAGCGTGCTCTAGTGGTCTCCAAGCCTCAAAATGAGCATCAGGCATCTCAGGACACTACTGCTCACTCACATCCATTAGCTGCTGATTGCAGGTGAGGTGACTTTATCAGCATTGTAGTTGGTTTCAGCACAAAGTCAAATTTAAGCCCCTTTTGTTGATGGCTTTACAGGAATTGGTTTTTTGCAGAGAGGCTCACAGGCCAATTTTTCATTACTAAAGCCATTGCTCTTTCAGATTATGAAATATGGCATTTTGACAAAACTGATCTGCTGAGATTAACTAGTTCACTCAGGCACACAGGATCCAAGTTTGCCTTTTTCTGCTTCATGGGTGTGTAAATCAAAAAAATTACTTCGACAGCATCTCAAAAGATTTTGTGTATTGATTAATCTGTTAGACTTTGCATAAAGACCTACTGGGGGCTCAGAGTCCATCAGGAGAATCTGCAAGAGTTTATAAAGCTGCCCCTCTCTGCTCTTAATTAATTAATTAATTCACTGCTAGGAATGGCTCCTCACTTAGGTTTGAATTTGCAAGTTTGGACTTCTGTTGTTTTGGCCACTGAGAGCCTCCAGCTGTCTGTCAAATCCTTCTGTACAGAGATAGCAGCTCCTGAACCTTGATCTTTATTCCTTGGCATTTTGTAATGACCTGCAATCTGTGCAGGTTCGCTTTAAATGCCAGTCTCCAAACCGTGGCAGTTCAGTGTCTGCCCTGAGAGCAGCTTTGCTGGCCTGCCATGGGGTGCAGGTGGCAGAGACCAGTGAGTGCCTCTCCCATCAGATGTGGTGCTGCCCTTTCTTGTGCCATTGCCTGCCCTTGCCCCAGGCTGCAGTGCTGACTCTCTCTGGCATGGCCAGGACCCTGCCAGCATGAGAAACGATGAAGCTTCAGCCTGACATCAGGGACTGAATGACTGTGGGTCACAGCAGGGAGAGCACAGGAGGACTGGCACGGCTGGGGTGTGTATTCAGGCAGCTCAGCCTTGGGAGATGTGCCCTGGGGCACTTAAAGGACTGCTTGAAACCATCTCCCAGTTCTTTATCAGGTATTTGTGGTGGATGTAAGAATAGGGGAGTGTCAGGGGAGTGGAAACAAAGACTCTTTGCCCAGTATTCAGTACTGTGACAGTGCAGAAGAGATTAGCCAGCCTAAACAAGGTACCCAGAAAGATCTGGGACAAATCGTTGTTTGTTCTGTTTGTGAGCACTGGTAGATCAAGGAGCAGGCAGTCTAGTAAGGTTTCACTAAGGCTGTATCACATAAAACCAATCAAATGCTGTTCTTAAGAGTAACAGGGCTGGTAGGTCAGAGGAAGGTGATGTAGGCCATGCTTACAGGTTAACTTCAGGAACACTGCTTTATCCTAATCACTGAGGCATTCAGGGGAGAGCCAGGCTGGCAGAACTGGTGACTGACAAGGAATTTAGCTTGGATAAACAAGCACTTTCTTGCAAAACAATGTCTTGGGGTTTCCAGAAGAGGCCAAATGGTCCTCAGCTTGTCTGAATGAATAGCAACTCTTCTACATGCTGAGGCTTTGATTTCTTACTGATTTGTGGGAGCTGAGTCAAATCACCTAAGGCTGATGCTGTTTTCCTACCATGTCAAATTGGGAATGACCCAGTTCTCACTGAATGAGGAAAAGATAAGAGATGCAGCCCTACAGTTAGGTCAGGTGACAGGCATTCTTTTCCCTGCTGTGTCATGTGCCCTGAAGCACATGAGGCTGGGATGCTGCAGGACAGAGAGATGTGCTTAGCCCTCTCCCATACCTCAGAACATGCAGCTGGCTCAGCCCAAGAAGTGGATTTCACACATGCCTGCCCATCCTCCAAGCAGAAAGCTGCCTCTGAACATACCTGTAACAAAGCTGGAGCCTGATCTTTCACCAGTAGCATGAAAGTGCTGTGAAATTTATGAATTTCATGAATTTTATGATGAGGACCACTGAGGTTCAGGATTCCTGTGTTGTCATTGCAGAAGGCAATGAATGTTTTCTGAGTCAGGTCTCCTTTACTCCTGCCAGGACCCAGACTGCCCTGTGTGTCAGAGGGACCAAGAACTGTCTTGCAACATTCATTTGTAAATGAAAAATGTCCTGTTTGGGAAAATTAACTGTATTGCAACCTGTTCTTGCTACAGTGGCATTATAGAAATCAAGCAAACTAAGGTCTCCAGTGCAGAGCAGGCTGGGCTGCCCTGCCTGCCCCGTGCCTTTGGCATGCTCCAGTAGCTGCCATGGTGCTAGACAGAGTCTGGAGGTGGCCTGGCCACTTGTTAAATGTATTACCTGAGAGTTTGAAACAAATCATCTGTGGAGCTTGCGAATGGATGAGGGATCATGATTCAGTCAAGAAAATGAGGTAAATCGATCAAAAGGACAGTGAAAGCCAAGCTCTGAAAGAGATGTCAACTGGTAAAGGGCAGCATGGTATTAAATTATCCCCCACCTTTTGCTCTTACACTGATTTTATTCTTTGTTGCCAAGTTACCAGGCATATCTGCCTTGTTCTTACACATATATAATTTCCCCCCAGTCTTGGTTCTGGATGCCATCAGGGTGTTTTTGAACATGCTAGCCCACTGCTGGGGAAGGAAGGCTTGTAAGACTGGAATAAAAATACAGGAAAGGCTCCAGCCATGGCAGATTCAGTAGAGGTTTGAGGACAAAATAAAGACAGTGTCAGTCAAAATAGCCCTTCAGCTCTCTTCTTCATGAGCCACAAAAATTAAGTATTTTGTTTTGCTGGTAGAGAAGTTCTGCCAAGGGTTCTTCTTCCCTCCACATCCCCTTGCATTTCCCTTCCTGTTGCCTCAGGGCAGGGAGCAAAAGGGTGTAAGGACAGAGGGGCCCAAGTCACCCCAGAGGCACCAAGCAGATGAGAGCCAAGGCTGGCTTTCAAGCTATAAGTGCAGTTGGTAGAGCAGGTGGGGGAAAATAAGTCCAAAACTCCAAATATAGTTTGGTGCTGGAGCTGTGGTACTTGCCTGGGACATGCACTGTGCCATGCTTGCAGAGGAGCTGTGTGGAGTTGCAGTGGGGAACAGCTGGATTTTAGGAAGTGGAATTCATTAGCGTGATTTATAGACAGAGGAGCTGTTGGTCTGGATAAGACTGAGCTGGATTTCTTCTCTGGCTGTTTGGAAGTCAAGCATCAAGGCAGCTCGTTTATGTCAAACATTTTCTGCAACAGTGACACAGTAGACTTAGATCCATTATTGCCTGTACATCAAGCATGAAGAGGAACTCTGTTGTTACTGTGATGGCAGTTTAAAATTGTTCTAATTGGATAAAAAGCATCAGAAACTGCAGAATTCACTTGGTCCCACCTCAGAGGAAAATGGGCTCAGTGCTTGTTTTCAGGGAATTAGCAGAATTGCTGCCCTTCCATCAAGAAATTTGCTTTGAACATCTGCCTGGCTTATCTACTACCAGCCTGTCCAGCACTTCAGTACTGTGGGTCTAGGTTTCTTTTGATTGTGGTTGATACCAGCTCATAAATCCCCATGCTGCAAGGAGCTGCTTAACTCAGCAGCTTGGGCTTCATTTGGAAGATGCTACATCTTCTCCTCTGCTTTCCTGGAACAGGCACAGAGGTTTACAAGGATCATAAATAAAATTGCTGTCAGAGTAATTGGTTACTGTCCAGGGTTTTATTCTCCTGTAGTTATGGGTGAAACAGAAGGGAATTCTTGCACTTTCCTATTTCAGACATTTTCAGATTTTTTTTACATCTCTCTTGTGTCTTTTTCCATGTTTCTTGTTCTTGGAGTCTGATTTATGTTCCTTCAAGCAAGTGACCACATATTGTTCCTAAGTAATCTGTTAAAAAGAACTGAAATGCCCTTACTCACTGTTTTTTTAGCTCATTAGCAGAAAAAAATAAGGTGTCTGCTGTGGTCTGCAAGCAGCAGGTGCTCCAGATTCCTCACTTGTTTTACAGAATCTGCAGAAGGTATTGAAATGAGCTTGTCAGGAGGCTTTTGCCTCCTTCCCTGCTGATGTACACCAAAATGGAAACATTTTTGAGGTCTGAAAACCAGAGGTTTGAAACCTTCACTCTTTAGTTTCTAAATTGCTCCTGGATGAACAAATGTGGGTGAGCAAATGTGATGGCCCCAGGTCTCAGCACCTGCAGTGAGGGACCAGCCTCAACAGCATGAGAAGAGGCGTGCACAGCTGGCAGAAAAGGACTCTCACTGGTTTGGAAACTCTGAAAGGATAATGACACAAGTAACATTTTATAAAAATGCCCTTTTGTACCAGCTGCCTGACAGTGTCTGAGTATCAGTTCTTGTCTGGGTGCTGCTGGATGGTTACCTGCCCTGGAACCTGTGCTCCATGAGGGAGGGTTTGGATGTTGTTCTGGCTCTGGTCATCCTGGCTCCCCATGAATTTGGTACTTGAGTCACACCTGGGGTTGGGTAGCACTTGTGTGGGTCATGGTTGCTCTTCTCTGGGTCGCAGACTCTGAGAGGGCTCATCTGGCAAGAGCTGAGAGGCCTTGTCTGTGTGCAGGCAGTGGTCTTGGGGCTGGGGCCACCCTGGCAGTGGGATGGAGAGAAAACTGTGTGTTGTTAGTGATTCTCTGTGATGGGAGATCCAGCTGGATCCCACTCCATAGTCCTTAATCTCTGAGCCAGCAGAGCAGGGATATAGGGACTCTGTGGCTAGGGGACTGAGTCTCAAGGAGAGCTGCAGGTTTTCAGTCTCCATTCTTTGAGCAAAAAGGCAGCTCTACAGATGGCGCTGGCCACATGCAGCTCTGCTGCTTTGCAGCACTATTAACCTGCCTCAAGTATTGTGGGAAGCCCTGTACTCCTTTTAGGCTACTCCCAAAGGGTCAAAAGCAGTGTTGCTCTGACCCCATTTCCCTTTCTCCTAAGAGTAGCTGTGAGTGTTTAAGTCAGAGCCTCTGAAGTCCTCCTCAGTGCCCGTGGCCCACCCCTCCATCTGGTGTGTCTGACAGCTGATAGGAGGCTGATGTTTCCAGCTGAAGAACTGAAATAGTTTGTTCTTTTCCACTATTCCCTTGGCAAAGGAAAACAAGCCCATTTGTTTAGAAGCTCATAAAAGAGGAGCTTTATAGTAGGAACATTCATAAACTTGTTTGCTTTTGACCTTCTCCACATTGCTGATGGTTTCAAGTTCTTGTCCCAGGCATTGTGCTTGTCTGGGCTGTTCGTGACATTTTTGAGAAACAGCCTCACCCAGAGTAATTTAAATTGCTCAGCACTCCAGCACTGAGCCTTTGGCCATGCCATCTTTCTCCAGTGCAGGGCTGGGCAGGATGTGTGAGGGGGGGTACACTGACAGCCTTACAGAGAGCAGTGCAGACCTGGCTGCCAAGAAGAAACCTAGCCACAATTCCCTGCCACTTTTTTTTTTCCCCTAGATTAAATGGTGCTACTCAATCAGTGAGCATTTCCCAGGCTCTTAGATTACTAAATTAATAAGAATGTATTCTATGAAGGCAAGAAATCAGATCTTTAATGAGTGTGGCTTGTGGGATACTGATATGCTTGAAAGAGTGCTTGTTTATTTTCTGAGAAAGTAAGACAGCAGGTGTAAAATACAAGCCAGAAGAGCCACCTTGATTTGTGTTGAGAGGCAGGAAATTGAAGTTACCTTTGCTGGACTTTGAGACCTCAAGTGTCAGGTCAAAATTCACAATGTAATGCTGGCATCTAGTAATTTGAACAGATAAAAATGCTGCTGTGCTTTCACCTATGCTTCTGCTGACTAGGGAAGGGCTCTCCAAACTGCAAATCCTTGTCTGTGCCTGATGCTTTTTATTCCCTTCTACTGTCATGGATTTCTTCAAAATATGTCTTGACACAAGCTCTTTCCCATTTTATTTTACTTCAGTCTGGAAGCAGTGTTCCTTTTCTTATTTTTTGCATCTGTAAGACTTTTGTTCTCCTGCTTAGACCAAGGACATCACAAATTCCTAGACTTTTACTCCTATGAAGACACAGCAGCTCATGAGACTGCCTGGGACATGTGCTTGCACTTGGCCCAGCTCTATGCTATAAATGGATTCAGATAAAATTCACTGACTCATTGGTGCATAATGGGAAAGTACATGTAGTGATTTGATACCTTCCACACTCTTTGGAATAAGCTTTTATAGAGCAGCATTGTCTGATTTCAGATAATTCCTAGATTCAAATTGTCAGCATGGCATACTGTTGAAATTACACGTTTCCTTTGTCTCTTAAGTGCTGGTAAACAAGACACAGCTGGAAGGAGGTTTTCAAGTAGTTCAGTTCTAATTTCCTCTATATTCCCACTGTACTTGTTAGCATAAAGCATTCTCTTCCTAATTTTTCTGAAGACAGAAAAGGGAAGAAAAGCATAAGGCTGAAAGTCTTCATGGTGGATACCAGGTGGAAATTCAGGATGCTGGAAATGGCTCACCTCAGCCCTGGGTGAGAGAGGCACATCATGTTTTATTAGCCTCTGCAGCCTGTATCAGTAAGTGGAGCTAATTGCAATTATTGGGAGATAATGTAAAGTTAATTCATTCTCTCAAGTAACTGCCCCTCTTTCCTCTGCGCAATGAAATATGCATTATTGTGCAGCTGGGGATGTGGCAGGTCTGTGTCACTGGGCCAGAGGTCTGAAGTCCCTGCCAGTGGGACTCCTGCCTGAGTGGTCCTGGGGCCTCTCTCCCTCCATCCTCATCTTTCCTGTTTGCTAATTTCCTGGCACTTTTCCTAATGCTGTGGGAGAAGGACATATGTGCAGGTGTAGTGTCTGGGCTAGAGTGAGCTGCCAAGCTGTCCTGTTCTTCTCTGGCATTACCCCAGGGTACACTCTAATCATACTATGGCTGTCCCTATCACTTCCCCATAACTTACTGGTTTGTGTCTTTATCATTGTTATTATTGAGCTGAAAATGTTAGAGAGTTCTGTAATAAGCAGTAATGAGAATTTCTGACAGCATTCCCCATTTTGGGCATCAGTCTGTGTTAGACTCTGATTTAATGCCTGTTTGTCTCATTACTCACACTGAGAAGGGAGATTAGGGTCTGTGGGGTTAGCAGTGCTGGCTCTGAGCCTTCTCCAGCCCAGATCAGCTGGAAACTTGCCAAGGCTTGCACCCACAGCAGGGAAGTGGTCCTTGTCTGTGAGCCCCTGCAGGAGAGGGGCACTTCTCACAAGCAGCAGCTGACTTATGCACACTGGTTACTTAAAAGAAGACCCTGAGCACAGATGGTAATTGTGTGCTCTGGCTGGGACGTTTTATCAACAGGACCTTTTCTTTCTGATTTCTCTAGCCATCATTCTGTCACCGAGAGATGCTCTTGCCTAATTAATCCCTTTTGCGGTCTTTGTTTTTTTTTTCCCCCAGGCCCATGTGTTTGATCTGAATGTTAATAAACTTGAGCCTCTCTGCTCCCAGCTAGTGGTGACCCAGAAGAAAAATAAAACAACACATGTGCAGTTTAATCCTGCTGACCCTGTAATCATTGTTGGAGATGAACGAGGCCTCATCACCTGCTTGAAGCTCTCTCCCAACCTGCGCAAGAAGCCCAAGGTAAGGATGAGCTGCGTTCCCCCAGCCACAGAAGGTCTCTTCAGGCCTTGTCACTGTCCCCTCTCCTTCCGTGCAAGGGTGTTGGCAAAGCTTCTCTCTCTAGCGAGGTACTCACAATTACCTCAAGCCTTTTGTGTAGGATGTCTGAGATGTTAAATCCTTGTGTCTGTTCCTGTTTGGGCAAGAAGCCTCAGTTTGCTTCTGGTAAGGAGTGGGGACTGGTGGGAAGGGGGTTTCCTGCCCCCAGTCATCACTATGGTTCACACAAGCTCTGGTCCAGAAGCTCTGCAGATGTTCATTTGTTTCCCAAAGTTCACACATTTTCTGAGTTTTGGGTTTTATTTGCAAAACTCCTTGAAATGAAGTAAAGGAGAACCTAACTCTTGCCCAAGCCCTCCCACACAAACCATGCTGCCTGTTTTCTTGTGCTCCTGCATCAGAACCTGTCCCTGACCACCCTGTCAACTTTCCTGTAAATGAGCAAGCACATCTAACATGTAAGGAGACTTGGAGAGAGGCAAACATTTGCCTCTCTGGGCTGGTGAAGTGTTTTTTCACCCATCCATGAGGGCCAATTGTGAAGGATGATAGCATCTCTTACATGGATCTATTACTGGATTTTCTTTCTGGTCTTCATCCAGCTATGAGTTGAATGGCTGTAAATGCAATGCCCTTTTACGCCCTTGCAATTCTCATATCCAGTTGTCTTGTGTTAAGTGAAGTCTTTCAGTTTCAGGCTTTTTAGAACTGATCCAAGAAAGCAATCTCTCAAGATGATCATCTTTTATTTATGTACTCCCAAATGTTTTATATACTCTACTAGTCTGCTGTATTAGGCAGGGTCTTTGGCCAGGAACTAATCACACTAGTGTCACTCTAGAGTCTTCAAAATTATTTTAAAAAGGTTCCTGCAGCTGGCTGCTGCTGGAAATGTGAATCTTCCCTGTGCAGAGAGGGTATAGAAAACATGGCGCTTTGTTTGGGGCTGAGGTGTGGAAGCTGGAGAGAAGAATCTCTCATATGCTTCACACTTTTCTATTTCCTGCAAAACTTCAGACTGAGACTGTCGAAGCTCTCTGGGTTGTCGTCAGGTTGACTCAGGATAAGTTTCCTTGGTGATTTATGAGTCCTTCCTGGGCATGGATGAGCAGAGTGTCTGCCATGGACCCTGCCCACACAGGACTTGAGCAGGGGAGAGGAGTCACACACACATAAATGTGGCTGCTCTCCTCTTCACCCCAGCCGTGGACTGATCAGTCCCCAGCAACACTGCACTGTGGGCCAGAGTCACAGAAGGGTTTGGTCTGGGAGAGACCTAGAAGACCCTCTAGTTCCAAACCCCTGCCCTGGGCAGGGATACCTTCCACTAGACCAGGTTGCTCAGAACTCCTGAGAACTCTCAGCAGAGCAGAGCAGAGGGGCAGAATCCCCTCCCTGCCCTGCTGCCCACGGGGCTCTGGGTGCAGCCCAGGACACGTTTGGCTCTCTGGGCTGTGAGTGCCATGGCTGGGCCATGTGCAGCCTCTCACCCACAGCACCCCCAAGCCCTTCTGGGCAGGGCTGCTCTGGGGCTGTTCATGCCCAGCCTGTGCTGGCACCAGGGGCTGCCCTGACCCAAGTGCAGCACTTCCACATGGCCTGGAACTTTATGTTGTTCCCATTGGCCACCTCTCAGGCTTGTCTGGGTCCCTCTGGATGGCATCCTGTCCTTCAGGTGTGAATTCAAGTGTCTCCTTCTGCTCCTGGTGGCCAGCAGCTGCCCTCCATGCAGTTATGGATGTTGTCATTTCTCTTTGCTGACCTTCTTTAAAGGCAAATTGCATGTTGTTGACAAAGCAATCTAAACTGTGAGTTTAGGAGTAACTCCAGTGCTTACTGCTGACCATCAACCAACATGTAACTACATCCCACACAAGGTATAAATGGGATGGAAATGGACTCTACTGCTCTGATATTATTAAACCATTTGTCTTCTGCTGGCCTGGTTAGGTTTGGAGGTACAGTGAACACTGAACTAAACCTTCCCCACACATGTGGAGAGGAAGGAGGGATGTTCAGGCACGACTGGTTGTGTGTGGGGGTTTCTTGACTGCAGCCACCCTGAAAGATATGGAAGAGAATGTTTTAGCAGAGGGACATCAAGCCCTGTCAGAACAGGCTGTGCCATCCAGTGTGTGCTCCTATCTCCTTCCTTTGCCAGCACCAGCCTTTGTGTCCTTAGCAGCAAGCCTTCAGCTGTGTTTGCAAGAATATAATCTCATGGTAGGAAGTCAGATACATTCCCAGAGTATTGATCCAGGTTCCTCCAAAGATTAGCTCAGTGTGCTCTTTACACCCTTATCCTGTGCAACCAGCTTTCCTCTGTAAAATGACTCAACTTTTCCCTCTTTTCTGGGATTCCTCAGGCTGGAGTTGACAGTCGCAGAACTGCCAGAGCTTTTTGTAAGTTAAGAGGGTCCAAAACTGTGCAGAGGAGTCCTGACATCCCAGCTGCCTCCTTGCAGATAGAAAAACCTGTCCATGCCTGGCTCAGTACCTGGGTGTCCCAGGCTGTTCTGGCAGAACCCAGGATGCCAAAGAGACAGGGCAGTCAGGGGCCCATCCAGGTCCCACTACCCCTCTGTTTCACACTGAGGCCACAAGGGTTGCCTTCTCAAACAGCTGGGACAATTGCTTTTGACAAGTAAAACTCTCAGACAAATCAACCTGTTTTGGGAGAACTCTAATTAGCCACATCATTCCAAACCCCAAACTTGCCCTAAAAATAGACACAGTTCTGTCTGCTTCATGTTCTGCATATTCCTTAGCTATTGCAAGATAGAGCTTACAAAAGGGACTGAATTAATGTCATCCTGGTGAAATTTCAGCCATTCTGAATGGGTTTATTCGTTTATTGGGTTTTGGTTGTTAGTTAAAGCTGGTGTGGTGGATAAGTGGAAATGGGAATGATAAGGATGCTTTGGTTCTCATCAGAACTTGGTCCCTTCCTCTCTTCATGTCCTTGAGCAAGGAAGGAAGGTTCAAGATCTCTTTAAATAATTTGCAGGGTTGGCCTGCAGCTTAATTAATTCATGTTCGTAAAACACTTGGGGATCTTTAAGAAGTGTTATTTAATAGTCTGAGTTTTGCTGTCAGCTATATTAGCACAGTCTCATTTATGAACACTTGGCAGAACAAATATGCCAAGGGGGGAACTTCTCGAAAGCACTCAGTTGGTGTTTTCAGAAGTAACTTTTACCAAGACACATAGTAAAATCTTAAAAAAAGGTCTAAAATTCCTTGTGAGTTTTGGCATCCTAAACTCATAACGGCTCATGGGAAAAGGTGCATTTCTTGTTGAGAGGAAGCTGGGGACAGAGTCTGTGCCACCCATCAGGCATTTGTGTCAAGGGCACACAGAGAGCACAGGGGTCCTGTGTACAAGAGATGTCAAACACAGTGGGTGTCCATGTGTCTGTGCCATGGGGAACTGAGTCCTGGATATCGCCCTATCCCCACAGACTGAAGTCTCTGGGGCAGGACAGAGAGATCCCCTTGCCCCAAGCTGTATTTATTTCCATGAGGTGAAACTAGTTTGGGTGTTTCTGCTCAGAAGTGGGGGGACAGAAATGCCTGCAGTATTTTGAGATACAGCAGTAGGAACAAGTGACTTTCTGCTGTCATCCAAGCCACTTTTAGACTCCAAGCGCTCTTTAAATATTGCAGCGGATGTCAGGCAGGAATTGTTTAACTAATAAAGTATCATTTCTAATTTGTAACGACCTTGGTGGTTGAGTTCACCCAAGGGAAGCATTGCTGTAAGAAGAATCAGTTTGGGGCAGAGCTGTTTAATTAGTGAGCCTTCCGGGTTTCGTTCGAGGGTTGGAAGAAATTAAAGCATTTTGTCATCACAGTCAGAAGAATGTATGCTCATAGGCTTTGGTTTATTTTTTAAAACTGCTAAAGTAGCCTGGCTTAACCTCTGCCAATGCCAAAAGTAAACGGAATATAGTGAAAAAACAGTGTGCAATGTTTTTTAGAAATTTTAGGAGGGCACAGCAGAGTAGGAATAGAAGAGAAAGCAGATCAAATAAAAGTTGCAATACAGAATTTGCTGAGGCTAAGGCAAATTTCTTGGCCAGTACCCAGGATGGATGCCAGGGAGGCAGACAATTTCTTGGCCCGATGCTTGTCTTGGATATTTATCTTGGATTATTTAGGATGTTAATCTCTGTTCTTGCTCCTGGTTTCTTCACATGCAAAGCATCTCTTTTTCTGTTTCTTGGTAACAACTGAATTTCTTCCCAGGCAGTAAATCCTAATTGACTGGGTCTAGCTGGGCGGGAGTGGAGTGGGAAGGGGAACACAGCTGCTTGCCCACACCAAGACACAGTGCCAGGACTATGCATGTTCAGGAGCTGCAGGCACACACCTGTGGGTCTGATGCTGTGTGGCTGTGACCAGCTTGTAATGTGGGGATGGCAAGGGGTGTGGGCTGGCTCTGAGCCTTCACATCCATGTGCACGTGCTGGGCAGCTGCTCTGCTCTCTCTGTGCCTTATCACACCAGCCAGTGTCACCTCTGGACTCTGACTCGTTGCATCTTTGCAGCCCTGACAATTTTGCCCTCAGCCAGATCCAGCCCTAGGCTGTTCAGCCAAGGAAGGAGCATTGAGTTTTGCTTCCTGAAGCACAGTGGCTTTTTGGCCATAGCTGATGGCAGGGTCTGGGAGGGATTTGGGAACTGTGATGGACCATGGGAGTATGTTGGGGTTTTAAGGAGATGAAAGAGGGAAGGGGATTTGGAGAAAGTTGGTGTAAGTGTCTTTACAAAAGTTTTAAAGGAGACAGTAGGAGAGTGATTGAAATCTCCTCCTCAACCTCTTCAGTCCCCCTCCCCAGCACTGTATCCCAGCACAGAAATCTCCTGGGGCCTGAGGTTTCTTCCTCCTTCACACTCCCCAGAAGCACCCACTGCACACAAGTGGTCTCAGGAAGGGACCCTGGGTTCATGCCTGTTTCCAGTTTCACTGAGATGCCACTGATGTCCAGAGCAGGTTCTAGCCTGGAACACTGTGAACAGAGAGTGGGGTGCTTCATCATGAACTGCTTTGTAGTCTTTTGTTTATATTACCTAGGGTGACAGGGAGTAACTTGAAGGAGTAAAGGATCAGGAGATTTTTTCTGTCCTTAGTGTTTTTCTGTAGCTGTGGGAGGTGTAAGAGATCAACCAACCAGCATGTAAATACAGAAATACAAACTTGAGCTCCCTCCTTCTGTTGCAACATGTGCAGTCTGTCTGCACATCTGACTGTGTTTAAGGAAGGAAGCTATGGATTAGATCCATTCTCCAAGGTCACGTCAGTCCTGGATTGGTGAGCTGTTTAGTACTGAGGGAAGATTTTTTGTCCCTAAATTTCCTATCCCAGCAGTTCTCATTCTGTCTGAGAGAAAAGCACTTGTCTCTCCTCTCCAAACAGGTCAAGTTTTGCTCTCCTAGCAGTGTAATTCTTAGTCCCTCTGTTTTCATGCAAATACTTCTCTCTCAGTGCCTTCTGTGCTGCTCAAGCCATGGCCAATTTTCTCAGTGTCTCTTCAGAACTGGCTAATTGCTCAGTGACCCAGAAGCACAAAGCACAAGCAGTGCTGGAGGAATTTGGTGTGCTGCTGTGCCCTGCCTTCATGAGGATTGCCTCCTCCCGAGCCAGTTTGGCCTCCGGATAAGGAAGCGCATTACAAATGAGCTTGGGTCTCATAAAAGCTGACCTGCAGCTTGATGGCTTACTCTGAAATTTGAAAATGCATTTTGGTTTCTTTTCAGTCCCTCCCCTGTTATTTAGTCTAGTTGCAGGTAGCTGCTCTCTGTACTGTTAGGGGGAGAGCTGAGGAACATGGGGTGCATCCAGGGACGTGTGAAACCCTGTGTCTGACTGCTCACAGCTTTCTGTGCCACTTTTGTAGGCCATGTAGGGGTATATGCACAGGTGTTTATTCTTTGGTGTGGGAAGGAAACCCAGTGCTGAGGCCTTCAAGAAGAGGAGGCTGGAGACGTCTACAGACAGGTGGCTCTGAGGCTGCCTTGGAGCAGGAAGGTCTGGAGGTGGCTGCTGTGGCAGTCCCTGGGTTCGGGGCCTACAGGTCCCAGCAGGAGGCTGTGCCACTGGTGTGGAGCTCACCAGGGTGTGAGCAGCATTGCTTGTGGCCTGAGGCTGTTTTGCTGCATAGACCTGTGACTCATAACTATAAATCAGCAACCACCAAAGGGAGCACAGCAAACACAGCTCCTGTGCCCCTTCTGCCTTCTCCTTGCCCTCCATGAGTTCCTGCCCTGACATTGTGCTAGGAAAGCCATTAGCAGGAGGACCTTTGCATCCCCATAGGATCTCTTCTCCCTCCACTGTCCCACATCAGGTTCCTCCCAGTCTAGCATAGCCTGAGATAAAATGAAGGGACTGTCTAAGCCTGGGAAGCTGTTACTTGGGAAATGAGATGGTCCATGTGCCAGCAGGCTACAGCTCCTGGGCAAAATGGAAGCCTTTGGATATTTAACTGGACACCCTGGGCATAGTCACTGTGTACAAATCCAGGTGTCCAAGAGTGTTGCCTCACAGTTGCAAAGGATTCTGGATCCTGAACAGAGGTGTGGCAGCCTCAGATACTCAGCATGTTTGGAGAGCTAACCCAAACTAGCAGGGGTAGTTCAACAGGACTTGAATACTCCCATTAAATTTGGTTTTTTTGCTTTTGGTGCAATAACTGTTGGGTTGTATCAATGTATGTGAAGGGGGAAGACAGCTCCATGTAGCAGAAGCATTGTTGAACCCCAAGGTCAAGAGCTGGAATTTTTCTTGCTTTTGCTGTTGCTGGCCACATCTTCAACCTTTTTTTGTTATGTAATGTCCCTTTCTGTGGCTGCTGTGTTTGGCAGTTGTTGGAGAGAGAACATCAGCATATTTACAAGTTATTTTAAGTCAATTCCCAGTGGTCAGGGTGAAATGTGTTTAGTACGTTAAATGGAAACACTGGCAACTGAAGCAAGAAAAGGTCCCATTTTACAAAAAATCCATAGTACTTATGAATAATTTCTAAAGTGCAAGTCTCATTCTGTGAGGTGCTGTGTGCTGTCAAGGGGATACTGACAAAGACAAGAAGACTGACTTTGACTTTTTAGTTTTTTTCTTTGAAGGTCTGTATAATAAAAAGAGTTGCCTGTTTGAAAGTGATGTGAGACTGCTCCATTTTGCAATACTAGTGGTTTGGAGAAAAATACTAGGGGGATTTGGTATTGTGATCAGTAATAGTCAAGACTGCCTGGGCATAAATCTGGTGTGTGTCCTTGGATTTGCTGCCCTTAGTAACTGAGATCTCAATTTGGCTGAGCAAAATTGGTTTCTAGTTGTGCCTTGTTTACACCTTCCCTTTCATTTCCTTCCCCATTGGTGCTGTTGTGTTGCTACAAGCACTGTTTTATCTGCAGGCTTTGTATCCCTTTCCTTTGTGCACAGATTGTGTCTGTTCTTTGGTGTCTGCCATCCTAGAGCTCCCCAAGTCCCACCAGTCTGGACTTTGCTCCTCTGCCGCCTGAAGAGCCCAATGCTGCCTGTCCTGGGAAATGCCTAATGCATGAGAAGGAGCCTTGCCGTATGTTTTCAAAGGACTTTCATTTTGGTTAGATCTGAAATTGCCTGAATATGTCTGTTCAGCTTGCACAGTTCCTCTTTGAGCCAGAGCCTCAGCTTTCTTCAGTGCCTTGGCAGAAAGCACAGGCCAATATTATGGCAAGTGAGGCACTGCTCAACCTCACAGCAGCTGCTTGGCTCACCTGTTCTTCCTGTTTCTTTATTTGTCCTCTGTGCATTTGTTTCTCTGCAGATGACTTAAATCCCATCCTGGAAATTGGGGTATCCTGAGAAATCACCAGTTCTTTGCCTGGATAACAGCCCCAGTACAAGGGCAGAGGGACCCCCAGAGGAACAAGCTGTTTTCAAAGCATGGCTTTGGCAGAGCCAGCAGTGGAGGCTTTTTGGGAGGCTCTCATTCTTCCAGCAATGGCTGGGTGTGAGTGTAGGACTGCCAGCCACCAACCTGCTCTGCAGAGACAGTTCAGTGTTCAGCCCCCCTGCCAGAACTGAATAGAGTGGCCTGAAGAAGGAGATAACACGGGTGCTTATCCTCCAGGTCATCTGAGGGTGAGCTGATTTTATGCCAGAGAGCCCCAAGCCACTCTCAGGAGTGCAGCTATTCCTGAGTACTGGCTCTGCACAGGGGAATGAAGGAGGAGAGCTTGTTAGCTCAGCCCCTAAGCCACAGGGCGTGTTTGAAGGACAAGGTGATGGCTTGTCATGAGAACAAGACCCAGCCATGGTCCTGGACTCTGTATGTCCTTGGATGAGATACAGCTCCTCTCCATGTTGAGTAGGATGAGGACAGCCATCTCCCTTGGAGCCACAGCAGCCAAGTGACATTTGTCCATAGGCACCACGGATCTACTCTCCTACAGCCTCTTCCCTCCTGCTGACACATCCAATACAGACATACATTAGGAATGGAGCTGCATTTGGGGTGCAGTGATGGACAGCCCTGTCCCACCAGGGCCCAGATCCTGGAAGGCTCTCCTGCCATCTTCCTGCACAATGTCACAGATTGTTGAGCCCAAGGTTCCAAGCTGAGCCAGCCAGGTCACTGAAAAACTGAAGAAAATTAGGAAGTGGAGCCAGGGGCAGAGGGAAGAGATGGCAGTGGTATGAGCAAAGGGATGAGAAGCTGGATCATAGTACAAGTGGGAAGGAGCAGGCACCCCATGGGGGACCTGGCCAAAAAAGCACACAAAATCCTGGGATGTAGGTCAGCAGCTCCTTGTTGGCTCTCTACCTCCACAGTGTAGGCTTGGCCTCTGTTTGCCATGGTGTCCACTGGTCATGCAGTTAAGGTGGAGAAATGTAACTGATTCTCTCCAGCTCATGGTTGTGTAGTGTTTTGAGCACCTAAGAACTCACTCGGCAGGGATGAAGAACAGGACACTGGTCTTCATTTGCAAGACCCTTTCCCATCATGTTTTTGCCTTGCCTTCCAGAATCCAGTAATGCCCCAGAGCTTGGAGAAGGTGGGCTTTTACTCTTCTTGGAGCTCTACAAGGAGAATAGATACAAATTGAGAGGGGAAATTAGGAACAATTCTTTTTCTGTGAGATTGGTTAGACCACAGGACAGGTTGCTCAGGGAGGCTGTGGGTACCATAACCCAGGCAGTGTTCAAAGCCAGGTTGGATAATGCCTTGAGCAGCCCCATCTAGTGGGATGTGTGCTTGCCCATGGAAAGGTGGGGGTTGAGACTGGATGGTCTTTGAGGTCCTTTCCAACCCCTTAAGGTTCTGCGATTCTGTGATACCTTGTCCCTGGGCATTGACTGGGAGCTCTGGGACAGCATTCCTCATTGCACAGCCTGGTGGTATTTGCTACAGTGACAAATGCAGGAAATTTGTCATGACATGGAATAGGAAGAAATGCAGCTATGAGGGCCAAAGGAACAGCTTGATATCTGGCACATTCCTGCAACTCCTCCTGGGCCTGTGCCAGAGCCTGACACCGCCTTCCCCAAACAGCCGGCCTGGGCTGGAAAGGGCTGAGGCTGCCTGTGGAGACACAGAGGGCAGCTCCCTGCCTGGGAGATTGTGTCTGTGCCATTGTAAAACACACCCCAAATGCATTGCTGTAAAAAGCCCTTTGCTTGCAGACTTCACCTGTGGGTTTTGTGACTCTGGGTGGATCCATCTGAAGCCCTTCCTGCCCCTGCATGCCCTGATCGAAACCATCACGCTGCTTCCAGCCCTTCCTGAGCCTCTCCCCAGCTCATGCTTGGGCCACCTCCCAGCCTTCTCCAAAAGAAAAGAAACGGAGACACCTACACCTGCAGGCAGGGCAAATAAATGTCCCTTGCACAAATTGATTTGATGGGGTCAAGGCAGAAATGTTTAAATGAGAGAAGGGAAGGGATCGCCGATGAATAAAATGTCTCACTTCTCACAGAGATGGAACTGACGCAGGAGGATTATTTTTATCCTGTGGAGAAAAGGAAGAGCCCTGTGAAGCAGAGGAGAAGAGGGTCTGACTTACAGTCCTGCTGGCTGTGTGAGATGCAGTGATGGCTACAATCAAAGCAGCTCTGAGGTTCTCCTGGAGGGAAACTGTTATGCTCCAATTCACTGACTGATTTTGTGAGAAGGGATGCCAGGACTATGTGAGGCCGTTTTAGGGCAAACATCCCCTGGTCGCCTCTACTCCCATATCTCACCAGGGAGCTGCCAGTAATCCCACTGCTCTCAATCTAAGGTGTGCCTGACCTCCTCCCCCCTCATGGGGTCTGGTCAGTGCAGAGATCTGTTCTGCCAGGATAATGTCATGTTTTCCAACCTCCCACTGTTGGGCTGAAATCTTGTTATCCCCCAGAGCACCTTCCATGAACTGTGCCCTTGCTGCACCATGTCCTGTGGGTGCTGTCCTCCCCAGCACAAAGAGATCCCTTCACATGCCTGCCCATGGTGCTCCCATTCCTCTGCAGTGGCTGAGCTGGCTGTTTTACTGTTTCACAGGAGTGCCAGATCCCATCCAGGTGATTATCCCTCTAACTCCAACCCTGATGGCAGAACACTCCATCCCCACAGTCCTGTATTTGTGCTGGGGATTGTCCCTGCTCTCTTCAAGTATCTTGTGTCTGTCCTTGCTAATTCACATGCAGGTTTTCCAGATCATATTTCTGGTCCAGCAAAGTAATTTCAAATTCCAGTCCTGCCTTCCTGGACACCTGCAGCCTTCCCGTCTGTCCCACTATCCAAGCACTTACAGAAACTCTGACCAGATCCCCACCAGAGCTGTGAGAGTTACACACATCTCAGTGCTGACAGCTCTGGGTACAAATATTCAGCTGGGTCTTACCAGTTTCTACTCACTTTATGTAGATCTATTGTCTCACTTCAGGATCAGAATATCAAGGGAGACAATGGCAAAGTCTTCCCGAGGTCATGGTTAATGACTTCCACGCCTTTCCAGTCCACAAGGTGCTGTTGCAAAAAGAAATCAGATTGGTGCAGCATGATTTCTTTGGTAAATTTGCATTAGGAATGATGCATTTCAGGCACTTATAGGTTGTTGACTTGTTCCATTTATCTTCTGAAAAGTGAGATTAAATGGAATGGTTTTCTTTTCTGGATAGTTGCTGCATTTACCTTTTTCAGCTTCCTGATCCCTATCATCTCCTGAAATTCCCCCAGGAAATGCATCAGATTAAGGCTGTTAGGTTGATCAGGTGTAGTAACTGCTGCCCTTCCCAGGGGGCTGGGGCTGTTGTGGTCAGGATGCTCTCAAACACAGTAATCAAAGTATGTGGGTACAGATAGCACTTTCCATTACACAAATAATTATTCCTGGGAAGGAAGGAGAAGTGCTTTTGCCCTAAAGCTAGTATTTAATTCTCCAGATATGTATTATTTGAGTTAATAAAAGTCATTGCCTTTCCCTGCAAGCCTGTGCTGTCTGGGTGCATGCTAACCTTGCTCAACTAGACCAGAAATCTCCCCACGTGGTTACTGGTGTTGTTTCTTATATCCTGAGGAGAGGGGAAAGGATCCTTCCCAGAAGCACAGGAGGGAGCATGAATATCAGCACTGCTCAGTTACTGCTTTCTTATTTTTTTGCCTCATCTGACTTTTTGATGATTATATAGACTTGCTGTCAGAAGTAAGATGCCAAAACAGTTAGACACCAGAATGACCAGAAACAACTTTGCAAATGCAGCTGTGAGACTGGAGGATGCTCATCCCTCTCCAGGATTAGTTTTCCTGCTTTGATCTGCACTGAAGCAACATGCTAAGCCAGGGCAATGAACTCAAAGGCTCTCCTTTTATCTGGCCTGGCCAACCAATGGATATTCAGTGGGAGTGCAGGAAATTAATGGTTTTGTTTATTTCATGTCAATAACAACAACAACAACAACAAGAGCATGCCAGGGTTTGCCTCTTGGTTTGAGTTCATAACAGAGCTGAGCAAAAAGCTGATGGATTTGGTTTCAATTAGAACTTCCTGCTCAAGAAGAAAAGCTGTGCTTTAAAACCTGTGCTGTAAAAACACTGCAGCCCAAATGACTCCTGCAACCTGAGGGCTGAAAAAGTTAGGCTGCACAAGTGAAATGGAAGCCCACCCTGACAAATCTCTTCTTGTCTGCTGCTAGGAGGCTAAAGGCAGGGCTGTGGAGGTGCTGTCTCACTCAGCTCAACCTCATGGGGTTTTCCAGCCTAAAGCACCAGCAAAAGAGAGGGATGTGAGTCCTGCTTCTGCAACCGGGAGAGCCTGGGGTAGCTTGGACCTGAAGTGCAGTGCCTTGGGATGGAAATCCTGACTGGCTGTGGGGTGTAAAGACTTGCAGAAGGATCTGCCATCCCTTCTGCAGTGACAGGGAAAACTCCAAGTTGCTTGTGCCTTGCTGTGTGGGGAAATTTCATTTTTGAGAGTGCTTTTACCCTGCTCATAGCCAGGGATGTGCTGCCAGCCATGATTTTTCAGATGCCTGTGTGATAGGCAAAGCCTTCTGCAATCAGACCTGCATTTCAAGTCAAGGTTAGTCTGAGCTCTGACTTAGAAAAGCAGCAAGAAAATGGGACAGCACTACTGCCTGGAATGGAAGAAGGAGATATGGCTTGGCAGAGGGAGCTCCAGTCCTCAGTTTCCTTATCTTTGAAATCCTCAGTGGTGGTGGCAGGCTGAGCAGGGGTTAACAAGACAAGGCAATTGGTATTTCCAATCCGTATCTTCTCTCTAGGGGTTCACTGGAGAGGTACAGCCTTTGTGCCTGTGCTTCACAGCCTGTGCTTTTGGCTTTCTGCAGGCTTTAGTGAAACCCCTGAGTGCACCTTGCCCCTGCTGCTCCCTGAGTGAGTAAGCCCAGGTTTTTGAAAAGCTTGTGTGGATTGGGCTGGGAAGAGCTACAGAAATGCCACACATTATGTGAAGGACTCAGGGGAAACTTTAAACGTTGCAATTGACCTGTTTCCCCTGCTTCAGAAAGAATCACTTGTCTATCAACATGAGATCTCTTAAACACCACCACGCTCCCTTTTACACATGGTACTCCATGGGCTTTCAGCCTTACTTACAATTAGTGTTTGGCTCAGACCTGTGGTAAACCCTTGTCAAGATACTACTTGTGCTTCAAAGAATGGTTGAACATGGACTTTCTCTGGAAATAATCACCCTGCTTAAAATAAGAAGCACTACAAAACACCTGTGTGGATTCTGTTAAAGAGAGCTGGGAGCAGCAGAACTTTAAATGTAACTAGGAAGGGGTCTCTGCACACATCCAAGGTTGACTCTGTAGTGGAGGGGATTGACTGATTGATTGATTGACCCATTGATTGACTGATTGATGGGAAGTAGAAATGGAAAATAAGTCTTGAAAGACCAAGATGGTTGACCTAAGGCCTAGGAAACATAATTTCAAGGAGGTTTTGAGGACATTGCCAGTAAATTAAGCTTTATAACTTATCACTTAAAATGTGTACTTTAAGATTGTACATGTAATACAATTGTATTCTATATTGTATGCACGTATCAAATATTATGTAATATATAGTATGTAATGCAATACCATATAATATCTAAATATATTTTAACAAAATATAATTTGATTTCATCCTAAAGGCACCTATATGGGGAGGGATTTGCAATGAGGGAAAGCTCTTTAAAATCAGCAGACAGAGATATAATGGGATTTGGCAGCTGACCAAATTAACAAGGGCTTGAGCACACCTATTTAGCATGGCACTAGCTTGTCTGCATCCCTCAAACTCCTTCAGGTCAAAACACCTTGTCTTTTAGTGAAAGCTCTGTTTTAGCTCCAGGAAGCGTCATTGTTGTGTTCAGGTTACTGGCTGAAGCTGTGTGAATTGTAATCATTATTTCTGGGTTTAAAAAGATATAAAATCTACTTCCACTTTTTGATCTTAACGGACATGAGAGGGGAATTGTCAGGCAGCATTACAGAGAGAGATTCACAGCTTTTACAAAGGGGTAATGACAGCTTAGAACAGGCCACAGAGGTGCATTTACAGACTCCTGAGCTCCTCACTTTTGTTGATTATGGCTTGGTTTTTAGCCTGTGTGTTAAGCAATCAAACTGCAAGCACTCAGAAACAACAAGGTGCTACAGTAACAGTGGGAATTTATTGACACTAAACCCATGTTATCATTTTTTCTGCCACTGGTTTAAGCATAGTGGGATAACATATACCTGTCCTACATGTCTGGGATTATATAAACTCCCCTCTTATGTCAGCTTTTCAACTTGTGGGTAGGCATGGGGAAACAATCTCATCCCTGTCGTGCCAGCTCTCACAGACTCCTACTCCAGCTTCCTCCTTGGTCCTGTCACTATCTGCCTCAGGCTTCTGCTCTCCATGGGTTTTCTCCAGAGCTTCCTGGTTGTCATTTTTCACTGAAGGACTTTTTTCTTCTCTTTACCCCTTTGACACCAACATTCAAATTGGTGTGTGTAGCTTCCACAGCATCTAAATACCCTGGGAGCAGGGTGCTGGGGAACTGGTTCCCTCTGTGTCAGTGTTCTCCAGGAGCTGGGAATTGAGGGCTGTGTTGGTCTGCACTGCTCCTGACATTATGAGCTATACAAAGTTTAAGAGGATATTTGCTTAGAAATGCTGTCTGCAATAAGATAGCAGAGTAGGGTGGAGCTGAAAGACTCATCTTCCACTTTACACTTGGTGATGAAGAACATAATGATAATAGCATCTTCCAGTTCACATTTGGTGATGAAGAGCATCCTGGGATTGCAAAGCCACAGGCACCATCAGCTGGAGGTGGTGTTGGGATATCTCTAGTCCAGCCTCCAGCTCAGAGCAAATACAGCCCTGAGATCAGACAAGGCTGCTCAGGGCTTAGACTTCTCTTGAAAAAACCCAGGGCTGGAGATCTCACAGCCACTCTGGAGTCTTGCTCCAATGACTAAGTGTCAGAGTGGAGAAAAACTTTCTTATGTCACGTTGAATCTTTCCCTGTTTCAGTTTATGGCTGTTGTGACTCATTCTCCTGCTGTGCACTCCTACAGATAGTCCATTTCTGTCTTCTTAATATCCTCCACTTGGGTGCAGGCAGGTGCCTGTTAGGTCACCCAGAACTACATCTGCTATGGGCTGAGCAAGCCCAGCACTCTTAGAATCTGGTCAGTGCAAATCCTCCAGCCATCAACAGTCTTGGTAGTCTCTGTTGGGCTCAGTCTGGAATATCAACACCTCTGTTCACCCCTTAAACTACCTTCTGCCTCTTTCTGTAGGTGAAACCATTACCTTAAAATGAAGACCTTTCAGAGCCTGTTTTTCATCACCAGGGCAAAGAACAGACACACCAATCCAGCACAGTTGTCATCTCCTTATTTCTTTCCTTCCTAGAAAGCTCCTTTCCCTTTTTTTTCAGTGACTAAGAACATGGCACACAGGACCAGGGACAGGAGGTGAGAAGGGTTCATCTTCTTTGCTTTCTCTCACCTCTCAAAATTTCTTTCATTAACACTCACCTAGAGTTTCTTAATTAACACCTTCTGGCTTGGAACTGCCTGCCTGTGTTGCAGAAAATCCACACAAGCTCTTGTCTGTTATGTGACAGGAAATATCAAACATTTGGGCTGTTTGATAGACTGACAGCTGCTCTTACACCATGGATTACACAGGGGCTGAGTGTTGTTCTCACCCTCAGCCTCTGTAGCCATCTTTGGCTTTACCTGTCCCTCCTGAGGGAACCTTCTGTGGTTCTGGTGCCAAGCCAAATGGCAAGCGCATGTCTGAGCTAAACCAGGAGAGTGCAAAGAGTGCAGAAGTTAAGCCAGAAACAGGAAGAGTAACCAGCTGAAAAATCACCACAAAAGAGCAGTTTTCAGTGAAAAAACTGGGATGAAATCTCAGGTTTATTTGGGAGGATGGATTGGTGTCCTCACTGGCATTTCAAATTTCTTAGTCATTCCTCAGCTGATCTAGCAGAGTTCACTTATAAAGTCTTGGGAGGACCTGGCAGCATGGAGGTCACAAGGACTTTGAAAGGCTCAGTACCAGATCTCCACATGGGGATATGGACTGAAATTGAGGAAGTGGTTTCAGTGAAGACCAAAGTACCAACAACATCTGCCAGGGCTGGTCTCCACTGTGCTTGATTCTGCATAGGTAGAGAACATGAATCAAGTTTCTGTGATCCAAAGACTCAGAATTATGCTAATGAGCCCTGTTTAGTCAGTAATCCCATGCCTCCAACAGGATGATTTAATCATGGAGTGAGGTGAGAATTTGTCTCATATTATGTACACCACAATAGAATGCAAACCCCAGATTGTCATATAGAAAACAATGCCTTCCTTTATGGTTAAATCATGGATTGCTGGAATAAATCAGCTCTGTTGCAGGTTCTCTGCTGCTGTTGCTGGATTGCTGACTCATTTACAGGTGGTTGCTGGGGAATTTAAATTGCAAACAACCATTCATGATGATCCAGACTTCTTATGGATTTTACAAGCTAGGGAGAAGCTGGCACTCTTTCTCCAGTTACCTTCTTCTCACCTTCAGGACAGTTACAGCTCTCACCTAAGGATGTTATGCATCTTTATGGCAAAGAGGGCGTTAATGCAAGTATTTGGATTTCATTTTCTGAGCACAAGTGCCTCCTTTCTGTCTTCCTTTTATTTCCTGCTTGGTTGCCAGCTGTGAAAACGTCTCTTTCCAGGATTGTTCTTGATGCCAGGCATGCAGCAGTGTAATGGGCTCATCCCCTGCTGGGCTGTGTCTCACCCAGCTCTCAAGTGATGGTCACTCTTCCCTCACAGAGGAGGGAAGAGTTGGACCAGCAAAGGGCCAGGAGAAACCACCATGCCTTGGCATTTCTGCCTGCATCTCCCAGCACTTTACATGCAGGATCCACAGGATTAACTGTTTTGTGGGAGAAGCAGTGGGATATAGAGGGTTGAGGGAACATTATTCTGCAAACCAATTGCTTCCACCACTCCTCTAAGCAAGTTTAGGCATCTCCTTTGTGCCTATGAAGAGGAACAACTCTGGTTGTCACCTTGAAGCACTCTGAAAACATCACCAGGTTCTTGTTCAGTCCTTACCAGCTCCCCCCAGACCTGCAGCCTGACAACACATCTGACTTTCAGGGATTTCCTCACACCAGGGTGATACCAGGAGTCAGTGCCTGGGCTCAGATCAGAATGGAAACAGAGAGCCTGGGGAGAAGTGACCCCTCCTGAGATGATGATCTGACTATGCCATTGGAATCTGCAGCCAGAAGTGGTACCCGGATGTGACAAGATCTCTGCCATCTCCATCAAGGAGATCCCTCCCTTAAGGAGGATACCTCCTTTAAGGATCCCTCCTTTATGGGCCCCCAGGAGGAATGGTGGCTGTTTGCCTGGCAGCACTGCCCCAGCCATGTCCATCTGTCCCAGCTCCAGCAATACAAAGAGTGAGGCAAGGATCAGGCCGTGTTTGCTGGTGTTTTGAGGCTTTCACTGACACTGTGGTGACCAGCTTTGTGTCATAGTTCCAGCTGTTCACCCAGCGCTGCCAAGCCTATCACTAAACCATGTCCCTGAGTGTCAGTCATCTTTTAAATACCTCCAGCACTGGTGACACCACAACTTCCCTGCGCAGCATCCTCCAGTGCTTGACAAGCATTTTTGGTGTAGGATTTTTCTGTAGTGCACCTATCCACTCAGTGTTAAGGATGTGCATCAATGTCAGTGAGCCTCTGTCAACAGGTCCCCTCTAGTCCTTACATCTGCAATTATTTGTCAGATAGTTTATTTTGCCACTGTTTTGCTGAAACTGCTGGCTGCTGGTTAACCTTGTTCCGTCTTTGGTACTTGAGGGACTCGCTTGGCAGTGGAGAGATTACTTTGGGAAGTGCTTGCCTTAAGGACCTTGATGACTTCCACGTAATTTTCTTTCCAGCATGCCTCTATTTTGCAATACTTTGTTTCAAAGAATATCCATTAGTTTCAGCAGCCAGCTGAGCAGATGGGTTTAACTGGTCTATGGCTCTGAAGTAATTACATTTTGGTACAACAGAGACACAGCAGCAAACATATAAAATTAATTCAGGTGCAGCATCCCAGTCAGTGTCTCAAAGCAAAGAGGACTTTAGGGAGGCCACTCCTGGCCACGCTGAGATTGTGCTGTTGGCAGTGTGGACAATCACTAGGAATATCTCCCTCTGGTTTCCACAGATGATCTTGGATTGGCTTTTCCCATGGACAGTTCCTTCTTCAAAAATGTATTAGTATCAGAGAGATGGATTACTGCTCCTATCTCTCTCTCCTCCTTCTGCTATAATTAAAACAGCAATATATGCATGAAGCAATTAGATTTTAATAATGCTTTTCTAAACAGGATGTCAAGGAGCTTAGTACAAAGACTTGGGCTGGAGCCAGATCAGCGTCTTAAGACTGGATTGTGGTTAAAACTGGCTGTCTCCTGCTTTAACAGCTTACACGAACACAGAATCCAGATTTGCTTTTTATTCAGAGTGTACCTCATCTTTGTCTCCAGACAGGACCCAGAAGACCCCCTGCTGCTGGGTGGCAGGGTCAGGGTGAGGCATGGGCAGGGACACGTCACCAGTGCATGTGGTAATCTGTGTCTGCTGGTGGGACAGGAGCATCCCCACCTCCAGCCCTGCTGCCATCCCCATCACTGTGTGCCAGGGAGCCCAAACCCAGGTCTGTCCTGGGCTCCTTCCTGCAGAGCAGCTTTTGGCCAGGTCAGGCCATATCAGCTGGCAGTGTCTCCCAGAAGGAAATGAGTGCTTGTGTGTGTGCCTGTGCCCCAGGGGAGCACTCCCTGAGCTGCTTCCCAGCATGTTGCTGGAATTCTCCTGCACTGTTTTATCCTGTCTGCTTCTGCCTGATACGCAGTGCTTGGGCCCTGCACTTCCAGTCAGATGAGCAGGAATGCTGTTCCCTGCACAGCCCTTGCTCAGACCCTCATGGACAGTCCAATGCAGTTGGGTCAGTGAGCATGGATGAGGAGTGTGTAACACAACCCCAGCATCACTGCAGGATATGTGGGCTCAGAGGGCAGATGTCTCAACAGGCAGCAGAAAACATGGACCAGCAGTATGCCAAGCCCACTCCAGGAGAGGACTGACACTCACATCCCTCAGGAGCTCCCTGTGGTGGGATACAGCTGTTTGTCTGTCTGTCTGTCTGTCTGTCTGTCTGTCTGTCTGTCTGTCTGTCTGTGGGGCAGGGAGGGATTTCTCAGCTGCCATAACTGTGTGAAATCCCAGGGAAGAACAACAGCTCTAGCTGCAGGATTTCCTGTGCTTGTCCTGCGTCCAGCTCCTTGCTGACCTCTTTTAAGCCCTGATTTGCATGCTGCAGTGTAACTCAGTCGTGGCTGATGTGATTTAGTGTGACGTCCCACGCTGCCCAGGCTAACAGTGTATCTGCTTCCCAGGCCTGGGAGTGTTTGTGTGGCATTCATCATTTGCCTGGCGGTTTCCTGTGCAGCAGGTGGAGAGAAGCTGTGCAAGTCATTTAATCTGAGGCAAATGGGGAGACTCAGTCTGAAGTAAACAGGATGCACTTCGGTGAGGATGGAGGGAAGCAGAGGGAAAGGAGGTTGGAATAACTGGCTGAGAAGCTGAACAGAGAAAGGTCTCACTTACCTGAGCAGAGAGCACAGGCAGCAGGGGAGTGAGCAGGAAACATGATCTGATCCTGCTGCACTGCTTTGCACTGCAAAGGCCTCTGCTCCAGTTCTGGGTCCTGGGGTTGAGGGACATGAGGAGCAGGAGAGCAGCAAGGACAGTTGTCCTGGTTCAGAGCAAATTTGGGAGAGAACCCCCAAAGGGCTCCTCTAGGAAAGCAGATTCAATGGGCCCCTCCCCCCAACCAGTCCGGGAGAAAATACCTCCTTGGAGAAAAGTGGAAAAAAACTGTTTATTAAACAATAAAACCTAAACAATATTAAACAATAAAACCCCTTGCTGCTCCAAAAGAGATGACAAACTGAGAAAGTCCCTCCCCGGGCTGCAGCTGAGCTCACTCAGTCTCTGGTCAGTCCCTCCTGTGCTGGAAACGGCGCAGGCCAGGCCTGGCCTGGTGGCCACAGGTGGAGCTGCCGGTGCTCCCCTGGGTGTTCAGGCCAGAGCAGGTTTGAACAGGGCCAAAGAAAAGGGAAAAAAAGGAAAAAAACCACAGTCCAGGGAACTTTGCCTCAGCTAGCTAAACTAACTAAAAGCAAAGGAGAGCTCAGTCCCGCTGTCTGTCCATCCACAGACAACACAGTCAGGAGCAGGAATGTGGAGGAGTGAGTGCAGTGTCTGAAAACAAACTGCTCCTTCTTCTCTCCCCCCTTCACTCTCTGGAACACGTTTTAAAGGTGCAAAACTTATTATTCAACATAAACAGAACAGATGATTGGGGATAAAAGCATCATATAGTCAACCCAGGACTGGTTCAGCAGCAGCTGAGAGGCTGAAAGAAGGGAGATGAGAGAGGTGAGCACTGCCAAAGAGATCCTGGGCTGGCAGGGTAAGGAAGAGATCCTGGGCTGCTCTGAGGTAACAAGACAGCAGGAAAAGACTGAGGGAGAAGGTTTCAATGCGCGTAAGAGGGACATGCTGACAGACATCTCCAAAAGATGGGCTGGCAGCACCATTCCTGGGGGATTTCCAAAGAAATGGCTGTGCAGGTGTTGGGAGTCGAGTGGGACAATCCACTGTGTGGGGCCTCTTGTGCTGGGCACCCCAAGGACTGGACGAGCATCTGTCTGAAGCAGTTTGAGAGGAGCTGCTCCCACCACGGACAAGAGTGCACTAGTGAACTAGCCCCTCCTAGCTCTGCCCCAGGTGACTCTGTGATTTAAATTAAAAATACACTAGGAGAATGCATTGTTGAGATGACAAAATTGTTCACATGCCTGAAATACCTAGTGCAATTTCTGAAGCATCCCTGAGTTCAGTCATGGAGAGTGAGAAAGAGAAAGAGGAATGCGGCTTGACATTAAATTGCAGACTGAGTTTTTTCATAAGCAGAAGAGTATCAGTCATAATACATCTTTCATGCCATTGGCATTTAATGTTATTACATATGAGACTTCTTTGAGCAAGGACATTTATTTTTACTTCTAATAATAACAAAATCCGGTTTCCGGTGTACTTGTATTTATCCAAAATGAAGTATATTCACATGCTCCCATGTAAGTAGCAACCAAGAATATATTTCCTATACAAATACTTTTATGAACTGTATTAAAAAAATTAAAGAGGGTGCTGTGTTAAAAGAAAAACAGCAACTGGGCTTTCTTAAGGCAATTAAAAGGTGATCAAGGTGGATGTGTATATGTTAACAATTGTGGCCAGATAAAAAGGCATTGAAAAAGCTCCAGCTTTTTAAAATATACTGTTGATACAACTGCAAATGTTGTCTCATGAGGTGCTGTGCTTTATGATATAAAAGCAGCACCCAAGAGTTGCAGGAGCTGCATATTCATATTTGTGTTTGATTGCTTTTATTAAACTCTAATCCATAACAGCTTACTGAGCTGGCATGCCAAAATGCTAAAGTAAAGCTGAAGTAATAAAAAAAAAAAAAAAAAAAAAAGGAGATGCTGAGTGATAAGGAAATGTTGCTGGGTGGCTGACTGTGCTGCCTGGCAGGAATCAAGGGCTGCAGCTTTAGAATGCTGGGGTCACTGCACTCTGCAGGGCATATCCTTGATTTTATCCCTCTGGATGGGTTTGCTGTACGTGCCTGTGGGTGCTGTGTGCCCGAGCCTTTCACGTCAGGTTTGCCAACCCAAGTGAAGAGGTGCTGCAGATGTGGCCCCTCATGGCAGGTGCAGGAGTTAGGGAAGCCTGCTGAGCTTTTGGATTGTCTAGGTTACACTGAGGTTTGGTGTCGGGTGTCACTGGAATTCCAGCAATATTTGAAGTCAAGCTAGAACACTAGGTATTGCCTGTCTAGTGGGTTTTGTGGACAATATCAATTAAAATCCACTTCTCCTTCCCTTCCTTTCTCAGCTGTGGGTCTGAGAGATCCCACAGCTAAAACACTGTGCACTAATGCCCCCACCAGCCTTTGCATCCCATGCCTTTATAACACCTGACATGTAGACAGGCTTTGAGTATTGGGGCTTCCCAAAATGTTCAAAGCTACTTGAAATAATTTATCCCATCCTTATGAGCCAAATGGCACGGCAGAAAATCTGAATCCAGTAGGGCTGGATCCAGGGTTTGAGTGGGTGATGCACTGCCTGTCCCCACAGTGAGGTGAAGGAAAGGGCATGCCATTCCCTCTGTCCTTATCCCAGTGATGGTTTGCACTACCAGGACTCCCTGGGCTTGAGGAAAAAGCTTTTAGGAGTTTTATTCCACTCTGACTCCTTCAGGAGGTCTCAGTGTGCCAGGACAGGATAATTGCCTCGCACAATGAGCACACAATGGTTTTTCTCAGTGCTTAGTACAAGTCACTTAAGTGATAGGACTGAAAATCTTTTCCATGTACCTTGTGAAGAGTTTTTTTTCTCACCAGGCTGCTCTGTTTGAGTAGAGTCTATAGATGTTGGCTCATCTCAGTGACTAAGGCTGATGACACCCAAAAGAAAGCTGTTGTTCATCTCACACACCCAGAGCTCACAGTCAGAGTTTAGCTAAATTGTCCTCAAGGCTGACAAAACACAGTGTGACCTCCTGGGACCCTGTTGCTGATGTTTCCTAGTCACAGCATCTGTGCAGGGTAGAGTTCATGGTATTGGCTCATTTCAGACCCATAATGTATTAAGATGACTTTAAAACTTATCTTTCTCTTTAAAGCTATTTATTTGGTGATTAATGAACTGTAGGTCATGACAACATCCCTCTTTTGAACTTCTGTCAGACAATGGAAAAGATAGAAGACGGAGAGTTTAAAATGGTTTTGGTGGGTTTCTGCAGCTGGTACAGGGATAAATTCGGAAGGAGGCAACAAATCATTGTAATGCCCAGTTCAGAGGAGCTGTGGGGACTGCCATGAGACAAATCTGCACTCAGCTTGGCCTTGTTCACTGAAGTTTTCATGCTAAATGTGGTCTTTTTATGGCTAAATTTAGGTGCCTAAATTAGTGGTCTGTAAGAGACATTGCTCGAGGCTCTGGAGTTAGCAAGAATAGGGAACATTCTTCAGGGAACAGCTCCTGCTGTATGCACAACTTCTGCTTGGACCGAGGACACTGCAGGGAGGGTGAGCAAAGAGGTGGAGTCCCAGCCAGCCCCTGGCAGGGCAGACACAGAGGAGTGAGGATGCACAGGCTGTGCTCCCTGATGGCCATGGATCTGAGCAGGCCGTGTGCTCCCTGCTGCTGCTGCAGAGCCCGTCCATTCCATCAGGCATTGCCTCCCCTTTCCCATGAATGTTTGTGGACAGGCCAGCTCTGTGGTGTGCTGTGGGAAGCTACCCACTATTTGGGGACAAGTGACCCCTGCCCACATGCCCTGCCCAATTCCTTCTGGTTTATTTCCAGTGACAATCCCATCCACTTCCAGGTCTGATCCAATTTTGTTTGCGCTTCCTGCCTGCTGGATGTCCTGACCTTTGCTCCCATGCCTTTCCTGGCAGATGTGTGCTGCTGAGCCACAGGCTGGTCCCAGCACTGTGACCTAATTTAAATGGTGACTTCCAACAAGCAAAGGCAGGCAGCTGGGACCCTGAGACCCGTGTGCCCTGCTGTGCTTTGGTGTGGGCCAGTGTAGATTCCAGGGAAAGTCTCTGAGTCAGGAAGTGAGTTTGAGCAAGGTGGAGGTGCTTGCCCTGAGCTGCACAGGTTGTACCTGAAGCTGGAGGTAAGAGCATCTTTGAGGCCAGTGATCCTGTGTGGCTGCTGTCACCTGAATGACCCAGCCATCCCCTGGGCTTTTCTGCTGGTTTCATTCCCTGCAAAAAATGTTTACTGTGTCATTTATTTCCAAACAGTAGTGGAATAAGTCTTATCTAATAAGTCTTATCCTAAATCCTTATCTCCAGTCTGTCAGCTAATCCTTCCACGGGTCAGGAAGGAGCGATGCTGTCAGATCAGGCTGTGAGTGTACCTCAAGGCTTTCTGTGGTTGAAAAGCATGTTGCTGTTCATGTAAATGGACTTCTGGAGAGCCCAGAAGTGGTCCTGGCACAGACATCATCCCCAGCTCAGCATAACTCCAGCTTCATTTGCAGCACTGGGTTGCAATAGGACCATGATGAGGTAGATCTAGGAGGTTTCAGGGCTGCAGCTCATATCATATTCCTGTTGATCTTATTAATGTTTGGTTAGTGGCCAGGGAGATGATGAGGAAAATTTTTCTGTGTTTGTGAAGGAGTTTGGCTTTCCTTGGCCTTCCTGACAGAAATGCTCCAGGGAAGCTTCACCTTTGCTTTCATTTGTTGAGTTCACCAGGCCAGTCACTAGTGTGTTTTGGTAGTGGAGGAGCCCTTACCCTGAAACTGTCACCTTAACCTGAGCAGAAGGAACAAGAAAAGATCTTCTCTCAAAGAAATACTCCTCTGAACAGCTGGCAGGCTGTGTGCCCCTTTCCACTGAGGATAATAAGAATAAGCAGTTTTAGGTATCTTCTTGAGGCTTCTCACCACCCTCATGCACAGGAGGCCAGTTCTTAGGTCTGGTCTGTTTTATAAAATGTTTAGATCCTGTTCCAGCACAACTGTATCCAGAAGTCCCATGGTGTAAAGAATGCAATCAGTGTCATGACAGCAGCAGGGCAGGGACAGGCCTGTGCCCCTTGGCCAAGCTCAGCAGGGTAAAGGGTCACCTCTGCTTCCAAGGAAGTTGTGGAGACTTTCCTGACTGTGCTCATGTCAGCATGGTTGACTTCCTTGCCGCTTTAAAACATAAACATGTTTGGCCTTGTTTAATCAAAACTTTGGAGCAGATGTTTCATGATTATTCCACCAATGGGAAAAAGACATGGAAGCTGAGAAGTTCCAGCATCACAGCTTTTATGGGAGTTTTATTAACTCAGTGGCATACTGTTCAACTAGGGAATGAAGGCATTAGCCAAGACTCCAGTTCAAATGAGTCCCTTAACCGGAATGCAGAGTTCAGCATATGCCAGTGTGGGGATGGGTGGGGCTCAGGCTCCCAAGGGTCAAGGGATCTTCAAGCAGCCAGGCCTCATCCTCATCTTTGTCCTAGTTCTCATTCCACCCTTCCCCTTGAGGCTTCACCTCAGTCATCTGTCACCTCCTGCTTCACTTCCAGTGCCAGTGCTCACCCTGGGGCTGAGAGGACCATGAAGGGTCCTGCACACTGCCTGTAAGCCTGAGCTCTGTGCCTCAGTTTCCCTGCTTGACAAGCCAGGGATGACCCCAGACAAGAGGTAAAGGGAGCATAAGGGCCGTGAGAAACCTGGCAACAAATACAGCAGCATGGACACAAACAGAGGGTCTCTTCCCCATCTCTCCTCCCTGAGGTCACGTTCTGTAAGCAGGGCAGAGTCCATCCCCACAAAGCACCTTTCCTGGCCCTGCCCTGAGCTTTCCTGCCGTGTCCCTCATCACCATTTCAACAGGAACACTTTGCTCTCCAGTTGGAAGCAGTTAACAGTAAAGTCAATGCAAATGCTGCTCTGAGCAGCTCCAATACCCACCCCATGAGCTGCTCAGGGACAGACCTCCCATGTAATCTCAGCTCTGCATCCAGCAGCTTCATGGGGAAGATATGCCCTGGCTCACTCCCAGCTCCTGAGGAGCCCTATGGATGTGGTGTAAGCAGGGATGTAGGTGGAGGACAGGCTCAGCTGCACACATGGTGGCAGAGCCCCACGAGTGCCCTCTCCACACCTCGCTGTGGCAGCTGCTGGAGGCAGAGCCTTTTGGCAGCCGTGCGTGGAAGTGACGCTTCCCCACCTTGTGTGTGCCCTGGGACATCACGATAGCTCTGCTCCAAGGACTGCTCCTCAGAGGTCTGATGCAGCCAGAGTCCCTGGATTTGCAGGAAGCTGCCACGTGCATCCAAGCAGATCCCACCGTGCTGTGCTGGTGCCATCAGCGGCCTAGCCAGCTCACAAGCACAAGTGCCCTGGGAGAAGCAGATGACAGAATAAAGGGAAACTTTCCATTCCAGTGCCCCCAAAAGGACATTGTAATTTCCATTCCCTGTGTCATCTTGCTTGCTTGGTTATGTGGCGTTAAATTAGGGCTCTGGTTCAGTTACGGCTCATTACAGGCCTGCGTGTGGCTTTGTTACAGCGTGCTCACAAGCACCAAAGGAGCTGAGCCAGTGTGAAAGTCAAAGTTTTAGGGACAGTTTGGTGACCAGGAGCTGAGCCTTGCCTGAGGCTGGTGAATTCAGCAAGGCTTAGACACAGTTCCCATGGGCCTGCAGGACGTCAGGCAGGGTCTCTTCCTGACCCTGCCAGTAGAGAGGTCAAAGGGCTTGGGCTGGAGATGTACTAGTGGCCAGTCGCTTCAGCATCTTCTCTTCCCGTTTGAGCAAAGCAGGTGCCTCTTTTGCCTGTCCCAAGGGCCTTTGTGTGGTGCTGTATGTGACACAGAGTGCCAAAGGGAGGAGTTTGAATGCTGTCAGACAGCAAAACAGCTTTTCTGCAGAAATATCTAGGTCCTGAAATACCTCAAGAAGCTGTGTTTATGCCAAGGCTCTCACTCAGAGAGATGCTCTGCTGTGGTGTGGGCCATTATTACAAACATCTCTCGCAGTGCCCACACCAGAGCCCCAAAGGGTGCTGCTCACCTGTTGGCATTAACACAAACCAGCACTGTCCCACCATGCAGACAATGGACTCTGTAACTAAAAGAAGCTGGGCTCATCCCAGTGCTCAGAACAGCAGTGGGGCTCTGCTCTCTTCTTGGAGGCAGAGGGGTTTCCAAATATCCCTGTCCCCATCCTCCTCCCAGGACTGCTTTCATCTCAGCAGTGTCCTCTGGCAGCTTAGGAAACCTCTGCTCCACCGAGGTTGCGCTGGGCTGGGAGGAGGGAGGACACAGGGAGGGATTCCCCGGGGACTTTCCCCGTTATCATCACTCAGCAGTGCCTGCGTTTGCTGGAGACACGCAGTGAGATCCATGCGGGATAACAACTTTCCCGGTGCTGTGCGCTGAAGGGAGGGTGTGTGTTTGTAATTGCTGCGCCCGCGGCCATTAGCGGGGCTGGAGAATCGATCTGCTCTAAGTGGAGAGAGAGGAAAGCTGGCAGTCTCCTTCCTCCGGTGCTGAGTGCTGCCCCTCTGGCCTTGTGAGAGCACGGAGAGCAGACGCGGTGCTTTGGGGATGCCAAGAAGAGCCAGAACAGCAACTTTCCTGCAGGCTGCCTCCAAGCGTGGTCAGGGACGTTCCCTTCACTTTGCTCTGCTGCAGTGCTGGGGCCCATTGCCACCTCTCCTGAGCCCAGCTGCCAGGCTGTGCCAGCCCTCCTGCTCACCTGTGCTAGGCAGCTGCTTCCTGGGGTGCCCAGAGCCATGCTGCACACAGAGGAGCTCCCCAGCCCCAAAGCAGGGGTGTCCCACCAAATCCAGAGGCAAGGCAAGATCCAGCAGGCTGGCAAAGGGGAAGGCTGTGACTGAAAGGCAGCACTGCATGATGGAAGTGGTGACTGTGGAGATGCTGTTTTGGAGAAATCCCATGGCATAGATTCTCAGCTGCAGGAGGGCTGGGTCGGCTCAGTGTAGCTTGGAAAATTCCTCTGCTGCAGCTTTGTCTTACGTGATGTGAACCCGGAGAGCCTAAGCCCGGTTAATCACTTTCCTAAAGTGCCAGAACTCTGTTTAGAGCAATGCTGCAGCCCACAGCACAGCAGAAACATGTTCTGCCCAAAGCACTGAGTGGAATTTGTGCCTTCAGCAGGGACATCATCCTCTGCCAGGCCTGGAAAGCTCCTGCTGCACCCAAACAAGCGAGGGCTGAACTGGGCAGGCTCTTTCCCTTGTGCTGTGTGATTTTTCTCAAGATGCTGGTAGTTTGCTTTAGCACACAGGCAGGGAGCCCCTGGGATGCTTGGGAGAGGTGCTGGGGGAATGTGGGAAGTGCTTGTCCTCCTTGCCCACGCTGAGGTGTGCATCAGGGTTGGCACAGAATTGTGTCCAGTCACAGGAGAGCCTCAGTGAGGAGTTAACAGCACACCTGGGAGCTCTGACTCACTTCTCCCCACCAGGTTAGGGGCTCTCAACACCCAGCTGCTCTCCTGGGCGAAGCCATTTGGGTGCAAAAGGGATGATCCCTGCTCCTCTGGCTCCCTCTGCCCAGGAGCACCTGCACAGGATGGGCATGGTGGGGCTGTTTTGGGACATCTGGAAACCTGCACTCCTGTCACTGCTGTAGCAGTCCTGCATACCTGGCACCTCCTGGGGGTACAGCTTGGAGGGTGGTCCAGTCCCGTGGGGCTAAGAAGGTCTAGGAAGAGAGAGGCAGAAAAGGCTTTGAGTCACTGTGGATCAATAGATCCACTATCATTCCCATCCAAACACTTCATTAGTGTCCTTTCCCAGCTCATAGGAGCTTTCACACATCTCATGGCACCTTGGGCTTGAAAAATGAGGATAAGCAAGTGCATCCCCTTGTGGATCAGCCTCCAGTGAGGGGTGAGAGCTCACACACAGCACTCCACCAGCCCTCCCTGTGTTGGACACCCCCTCCTCATCCCTGCTTTCCTCCCTGCTCACAGTTCTATCCTGCTTGGTCTCTTTGCAGGAGAAGAAAGGCCAGGAGGTGAAGAAAGGTCCCGAGGAGGAAATAGCAAAACTGGAGAAGCTGCTTAGCCTGGTGAGACAGCCAGGGAAAAAAGAAGAGCAGTGAGAGGGGGGAATGATGACTCTGTGGGCAGCCTCTGACCAAACAAGCTCGGCTTTGATCAGTGGCTGCTTGGCATGCAAGCCACGGGCCCCTGCTGCCCACTTTTTGCAAAGCAGGAACACTTTTCCTCTATGCCCGGACAAATAAACCGAGGTGCTGGGAGAGCTGTGGTATGCAGTCATGTCTGGGTTGGGCAAATCTCACCATGCTTGGCCCTTCAGAGCCACAAGGCCCTTGGCTTTCCCAAGCCTTGACTGGGCTTGCACCAGATGAGAGCCCTATGGAGGGCAGGAGGGGGCCTAGGAAAACTTCAGGGCTGCAGCTTCATGGGAGCCAGTCCCACTGTGTGAGTGGTGGCCAGAGAGACTGAGCTCTGAGCTGTAAACCCCCGCCCCCCCCTCCAGGCATTTGTGCAAGTCAAATGGAATGGCACTCCTGGATTTTGGGGTGGGGCGTGGCAACCTAAGCCAGAGGGTGCCTGGAAACCGGGCCTGGTGCCCCAGGACTGTGGGAGAGACATTCCATGCCTCCAGACAGCACATGGCAGCAACTGCCAGTCCCCAGCTGCGGGAGGCTCACAGCTCCCCTCTCCCCCGGGGCCTCAGCGTGGGGCTGGGGTGCCTCTGCCCAGCTGGTGCCCATGGAACTGCTGGGCAGCAGGGTTTGCAGAGCCTGCCACCACTCTGTGTGCAGCAGAGGATCAGCTGCTGCAGTGGCAGCAGGAGCAGCAGTGGCCTCACAGCATGCTGATGAGCAGTGGCTGTCACCACCAGATCTCTGTGCACAGCTCCCAGGCCTGGGGAGCAAAGCCACCAGACAGGTGTGGTGGCAGGTGTCCTCCATATGCTCAGAGGCCATATGCTGGCCCGTCTCCCACAAACATCCTTGGAAAGTGAGGCCACAGCTTCGAAACTCTGCGTGCCTCTGGCACAAAGGTTGGGGAATGCTCTCTGCTGGCTCCCACATGCCCCAGGCAGGAAATAGCCAGTCAGGTTTCACCCAGCATTAAAAAGCCACAGACTGATGTGGATGGGAGCCCTTCCTTATCACCATCCCTGAGCAAACCACCCACAGTCTTCTGGACACATCAGTCCCCAGCCCTGGGACAGCCACTCATCAGCCCTCCAGGATGTTCCACCTCCCCCCAAATTTTCCAGGCACTGGGTAGAGCTCAGAGACACAAGGTGGGTCCTACAATCGGTTTATTAGTCTAGTAAAAACAAGGCTGCAAAGGGATGTGTTTGCTACACCTGACACAGGGAGGAGCCGCAGGCCCTGCCAGGCCTGGCCAAGCCTCTGCATGACCCCGGGCTGGCATCCCTCCCACCCCACCCTTCTGTCCCCTTATTGCAGTGGCCATGCCAGCGGTGACTGTGGCTATTGCTCGGCTCTAGGAAAGGCAAGGCAGAGCCCTCCAAAACCCACAGCACCCACTGGCAGGGCGGGGGATGCAGCTGTCAGGCTTGCAGACAAGCCAGATGACAGCATCCCTCCCCACAGAGCCACTGTGATCCCCAGGGAACAGGCAGGGTCAAAGAACCTTCAGAGCTATTTGTCCAGGCACCCTCATCTCCCCAGGAAAAAGCCACACCAGGCTGCTCTCAGCGGGATCAGGGATGCCTGCAGGGGCACGTCTGCTGCCCGTGGGCAGGGTGAGTACCACGGCTGACCTCGGCTGGGAGCAGGCAGGGGGAGGGCAGGGACACGCACCCAGCGAGGAGGAGGAGGAGGGTGGTTTGCCTAGCAGCGTTGGTGCTGATGGTGGAGGGGACTGACAGACAGGCCAGGGATGATCAGGCAGAGCGTGCAGGCCCTCTTGTGCCTCATTAAACCCGCTGCTCGGGCAGACATCTGCCAAATGCCCACCTGAGGCTGAGGGCACATGGAACCCAGGGCCACCCCCAAGCATCTGGGCTGGTAACACCCTGCTCTGCCAGCAGGGCTGGGGCTGCTCAGGTTTCCCTGGGCACACCCTGCCAGCCTGCACTTGTGCCAGCCCTGCTGCCTCCCCTCTCCAGGCCCCCAGCCCGCTTTGCTCAGGTCTGTGACATTGTTGCCACTGTCCCAGGCCATGAGCACCAGAGAAGAGCCCACAAGCTCTTCCCAAACGAGGGGTGCACTTGAAGGCAGAGCTCCTGGTGTGCTCACTGACTGCTGGGACAGGCATGGCTGTCTCTGCAGCATATCCCCGTCAGTTGTCTCTCTATCCCCATCATCACTGTGGGCACTCGCAGGAACTTCACACACCAAAACCACAAAGGCAAAGGACTGTGCCCCCTGTCACAGCTCCTGCAAGCAGCTGGGTGTCCCCTCAGCTTTCATCGTGCCTGGTCCAGCACTCAAGTCCCAGCACAGGCATCCAGTCTGGCACAGCTCCTTCGGCACCCCAGTCGGATACCCCAGTCCCCAGGCAGATCAGGGCTGCAGCAGGTACTTCTCTTCATTCCTTGACTCATCCACATCAGAAGCCGGGGTCTTCTTGGGACATGAGGGGGTCCTGCAGGCTTTGCAGAGGATGAGGAAGAGGATGAGAATGAGCAGCGCAATGACACAGTTAAAAGAAATTGCCACGATGGCTCCGGTGGAGAGAGCAGCCGCCATGGCCACGGTTCCGCGGGGATCGGCAGCGCCCACAGCCCGGTCTCACGCTCGGGATGCCAGGGCAGTGATGGAGCGTGCAGCCTCCACCTGCTGGCATTGGCAGGGGACAAGGGGGACGGCCGTGGTGCTGGCGGTGGGACGGGGATGGGGCCAGGCCGGCAGCAGGACAGTGTCACCCGGTCACTTCGGCTGCTCACAGCTGTGTCCCGGGCTGCACCACACCACCGGGAAGCTTTCTCTCGGCTTCCCCTCCTCCGGCAGGGCAGTGAGGACACAGGGATCACTGTTCTGCCTCCAGCACCTGGAAGAGAGAAAGTCACAGTCACCGTGGCATGAAGGGACAGGCTCTGTGACCCCCTCGGGCTGGGCTGGGGCGTGCCAGGGGACAGCTGCCCCAGGGCCCACGGGGCTCCTCTGGAGTTCGAGACCTGCAGCGGCTCCCAGGTCAGATGCTCTTTGAGGGACATTTCCAGCACCCCATTCCAGCCCTGGCTCTGCCCCTCATCCCCCGCACGGGCCACCAAGCTGGAGGTGTCCCCAGCGGGAGATCCTTCGCCTCATCCCGGCCCAGAAGCTCCTTCCCGCGCACTCCCGGCTAACTCCGGACAGCCCTGGCCCCGCTCCGATCCCCTCTCCATCCTCCTTTTCCTCCATCAACTCCTGTTCCTGCCGGCGGGACGCCGCTGCCAGGTCCCGCATCCAGACCGGGGCCGGGTCGCAGCAGGTAGGGGGACAGGGCAGCCCCGTTGTGCTCTTTACCAGGGTCGGGCAGAGCCCCGGCTGCGCCTCTGACCCCCGGGGCCTCTGACTCCCGCCCGCCGCGGAGCGGGACAGCCACGGAGCCCCTGGAACCGGACAGCAACAGGTCCCACCAACTCCGCCCTCCCGCCGCGGAGCCCCGGCATTACCCACCTGCCTCCGCTTCTCCCCCGGGGTCGGACCCCGGTGCCGGCGGGAGGGCGGGCGGGGCTGCCGGGGCCGGGGCCCCGCTGGGAGCGGGCTGGCGGCGCGGGGTGCCGGCGCGGAGCGGCCCCGGCGCGGCCCCGGGAGCGCTCGGAGCCGGCGCGGTCCCGCCGCGGCCGCCCGTGGGTGCCGCAGCCCCGCGCGCCGCCCGCGCCCTCCCGCCGGCACCGGGGGGCGGGCCCTGCTGCCGCCCCGCCCCCTCCCTGCCATTGGTCAGCTCCTCCGCCCGCCGCCTATCACTGGCCGAACGCCTCCCTCGGGGCACGCCCCCTCGCCCGGCTCCCACGTGAGCGGCGGGGGGAGAACGCCGGGTAGCGCGCGCTCTGCCGGCCCGGCCCGGGACCCGGCACGGTACTGCCCCGCTACTGCCCCGCTACTGCCAGCTGTACAACCCGCTACTGCCCCGCTACTGCCCCGCTACTGCCAGCAGTACTGCCAGCGGTACTGCCCCGCTACTGCCCCGCTACTGCCAGCTGTACAACCCGGTACTGACCCGCTACTGCCCCGCTACTGCCAGCTGTACAACCCGGTACTGCCCCGCTACTGCCCCGCTACTGCCAGCACCACTGCCAGCGGTACTGCCCCGGTACTGCCAGCAGTACAACCCGGTACTGCCAGCTGTACAACCCGGTACGGCCCCGGTACTGCCAGCGGTACTGCCCCGGTACTGCCAGCAGTACTGCCAGCGGTACTGCCCCGCTACTGCCCCGCTACTGCCAGCTGTACAACCCGGTACTGCCCCGCTACTGCCCCGCTACTGCCAGCTGTACAACCCGGTACTGACCCGCTACTGCCCCGCTACTGCCAGCAGTACTGCCAGCGGTACTGCCCCGCTACTGCCAGCAGTACAACCCGGTACTGCCAGCTGGACAACCCGGTACGGCCCCGGTACTGCCAGCGGTACTGCCCCGGTACTGCCAGCGGTACTGCCAGCGGTACTGCCCCAGTACTGAGAGCACAACTGTCCCCGCTAGTGCCACCGGTGCTGCCCGGACTGGCCCCGGTGCTGCCCTCCCGCAGCTGCTGGCGCAGCCCTGCCTCTGTCCCGCTGCACTGCCCTCATGTGCTGCCTGCCTGCCCTGCCCTCCGTGCCCGGGGCCACCGGCTGGCTCTCCGCGCTCTTGCCTGCCCCTGCACACACACACACACACACGAACACACACACACACGCAGACACAAACATACAAACACACACACACACACACACGCACGCACGCACGCACCTGGTCCCACACACATCGGGGCTTGAGGGTGCTGAGGATGGACTTGCCAGGGCAGGGCTGGGGGTCCTTACCGGGTCACAAAGGGCTACAGGCAGGCAGGGGTGGGCTTAGACCCCACGATAGCCCAGGGAGAGGAAGGAACAAGACATTAAGGGAAAATCACTACCTGGGAATATGATGAAGATCAGCCTCACCAGCACAGCCGGCTTCCCCCTGTCCTGTCAGTGGGGAAACTGAGGTACAGGGAAGCCTGACCCCATGCACAGCTGCCAGCTTTCACATGGGCATTGGAGCCAAAGAAGCCTTCGTGTGGGGCTTCACCCAAAGGGGGGGCACTCCTCCTGAAGGGCACAGATGTAGCACCCAAAGGAGATGGCTGGGAGACAGGAGGAGGGGCTGGAGGGGCCCTTGGGAAGCTCCCTGGAGACCCGCAGGGATCAGCACCTGCAAATGCTCTGAAAAACCACATCCAAGCGCCACATACGCCTGGTGACACAGATGCACAGCAGTGACACCGGGGTCTGTGGCAGCCAGGCATGGTGTCACATGGTGTGGCTCTGTAGAAGAGGCAGCTGGATGAAGGATGGGTGAAGGGCAGAGCTGGAAGGGAGCTGGGACATCTCTCTGCTGACCCGAACCCACGGGCTTGATGGTTGGGTAAAGCTCAGTCCTGAAGGGAGAGCCACCAAGTCAGCTGAAGATAACATCCAGTGAAACAAGAATCACTGCAGCTTTGGTGAGGTGGCTTTAAACGTGCCACGGCCATGAGGGAGGGTTACACAGGCTGCCTGAGGATCTGGCTCTCGGCTCTCTACTAAGGGGGTGTTTTGAGTAAACATAGACACATTGCCAGTTGAAATGTCAGAAGCCATCTGATCAGACACTTGAGCATCTTCCTTGGCATTTATGGCTAATCTGCTAATTAGTCGAGAAAAGTGGTCTCCTCCTTAGAGGAGCAGTAAGGGAGCAGCAGCTGGGAACAGCACAAAGATAAAACAGATTAACTCTGCCCCATCCGTGGGACTCACATCTGCCAGCACAGCCGACAGGTCCAAGCGTTTCCCTGACTCCCTGCAGGTGGTGGGGCAGGAAGCAGTGAGCCCTCCAGAGGGGGGAGGAGGCGTGCAAGCCTGGCACAGTCCTGGCTCCCGGGCGCTCGTTTGGATGCAAGGCAGGTGTCTGTGCGCCAGGCAGGCTGCTGGAGTCTTGTCTGGTTGCACGGGCAACACACTGCACCTCTCCTGCCCCCCCTCACTTGGGTAAAATCTCTTCTTCTGATGCTTGTGCTGTTACCCTTAAACTGACAGTGCAGAGCGCTGGGTCCAGCTGGAGCTCACTGCACAAGCAGCGACACAGGAAGGGCCCGGGACAGGGAGTGCTCAGGACACGTGTGAGCTCACGATGCGAGAACTCAGCCTGTCACAGAACAGCCCTTCTCTCCAGCCCAGAGAGACCAGACCTGCTCCAGGAGAGAAACTGCTGCACGAGAGAAGACGATCCATCCTTTGCCTCAATCAGCAGAGTTCAGGATGAGTCTTTTTGAGGCTGCAGTTCCAGCCAGTTTATTAAAGGAGGGAAAAAAAATTAGCAAAAAAATTCACAGAAAAGAAACAGAACCTTGATCTATTTTGGATGTGAAAGGAGGTTAGCATTTCGATAATAACCTCCTCTTGGATCAGGGTCCATTTACAGCTACAAGAGGAAGAAACAGCAGCAGGAGAGCTGGAAGAGCAGAGTTTCAGCCAGCAGCCGCAACCCCACCACCAATGCTTACAGGGTGACCTCCAGTGGGATGAGTAAGACATGACAAATTTCCAAGTTACATGAAGTTAAATCTTTATTTTAAAGCCATCTTTGTGCATTATCAAGGAGCAGAAAGGAGAAAGAACAGGATCCTTTGGAGCTTTCCATTACCACCAGCCCAGGACAGCTGCAGAGCCACAGGATTTCAGGCTGGTTACAACATGAAGTCGACTGCTGCCTGTTTGGAGAGAGAACCATGACCGCCAGTTCTGCTGAACCAAGGAGCTATGTGCACATGATGCCAGACAGAGCTGCATCCTGGCAGTCCTACATTCCACCCCCCCGACAGGCTCAGCAGAAGGACTCTTCAGGCACAGAAATGGCTGGCCCAGCCCTGTGCCCTGCTGTCTGTACACTCACGAGCGGTGACGCTGGCAGCTTCCCCAGGTTCTATCTCCCCTTAGCACTGGTCAGAGCAACCTGCACCTGGCACACAGACACGTGTCTGTCCCACTGCCTGGCCTGCTGCATGCCCAGGCACCTGAAACCTCACTGGGCTAGCAGCCCTTCGCTGGGGCTGGCAGCACACCAACAGTTCTTGCTCAAGAAGAGGCAATTCCCATCTTCTGTGATCCCCTAAGGAGTACAGCCCGGCAGCCTCTGGCACGGGAACTTGTCAAAACCCATTTTCAGATAGCCAAGATCACACCCAGTTGTAACAGTCCGCTCCTCCTGCCCTCCCCTCACGCCTCTGTGAGCCCCGTGTTCAGCAGCAGCTGTGCAGCCACAGCCCCGGGCTGGTTTCTGCAGCTCCCCTGAACCACGCGCGGAGCTGCCGCCTCAGGGCCCGCCCGGCACTCCCCCGGTGGAGCGAGGGTGCTTCCCCGTGCTGGCAGCTCCCCGGCCTCCGCCCTGCTTCCTCTTCATCTGGCCCTGCGATTCTGCTTTCAGTGTCTCAGTCCAGAAGGCATCGAAAGATCCCGGGGCCTGGTATCCCGGCTCCTGAGGATCCAGGGCATCTTTGCTCAGCAGGACACAAATGGCAGGAATGTTCCTCTTCACTGTCAAGGCATCGAGGCCTGCCTCAGGCACAATGGGCTCCCAGATTTCTTCGATCTGTCTGAAGAGCACTTTGGTGATCTGGTGCAGCTCCTTCAGCCTTCGTTTCATGATTTCCACGCAGGTGATGGTCTTGCTGACGGCCTTGCCTGAGCCAGTGAAAAGAATCTGCCTCACCGAGTCCTGCTCCATCTTGCTCATGGCATAGCCCATCAGATTCCTAATTTTGCTCCCGTCCTTCACCTTCATTTCAATAATATCAGTGGGCAGGTCAGTGAAAGGAAGAGGACAAGGTTTCTCCACAATTTTGGTCTTCTTATAGTTCTCCATTCTGCAATGCTGAAAAGGAAAAGAGACCCATGAACACCCAGCCCACTGTAATTGCTGCACAAAGAAACTCTCACCACAGTTAGCTACAACCTTTCCTCTGAAGGGCACTCTGAACTGTCAAGGTTGGGAATCCTGGAAAGGCACAACTAAAAGATTAGCCCAGTCCCAGTCCGCATACGGACATACCTACAGTACGAATGTTACCACAGGGCAGCTTGAGCCTTGGCAGGCAGGCTGTGAAAAAGACAGCTTTAGTGTTGTGGGCTAAGCAGGGTGACATGAAAAACACTGCTGTATCTCAAGAGAAGACAGAACAAACAAGTGAGATGGGGTGACTAAGAAAAGACCTCGGGGATGCTGGCCACAGCAGTATCAGAACATGCACAGGATGAATTCAAGCACAGTTTACGTGCAGCACCTCGTGTACAAATACAGGCTCATGGGGATCTGGCCGGCCCAGCTCAGGGGAAAACACTACATGTCACAAGGGAGATGGCAAGCCAAGGATTGCAGGAATAAAAAAAGCTTTCCTCGAGTAAAAGACAGAAAGGCCAGGTCTCACAGCTGCCGTCTCTGCCAAGGCAGATGCCATCCTGACCTAAGTCTGCTTGACCCTGTGCGGGGCACTCCACGTCTCCACAGCACAGCTCAAGGTGCAGAAGGTCGCAGTACTTTGTTACCGGCAGGCTCCTGAGTCCCGCTGCACCCAGACCCTGCACCCCGCACCCCATCCTCCTCAGGGACACGGCAGCGCGGAGACCCCGCTCCGAACCCTGGGAGCACACGAGGCCCTCACCCCCACACGGCCACCCCCGCCATCGGTGCCGGGGGGCCCGGGGGGAGCCGGGCCGCCGCGGCGGGATGCGGGAATGCCGGGGTGGGAGTGAGGGATGCCCCGGTGTGGCGTGCGGAACCCCCGCTCACCTGTGGCCGCCTCAGCGCGCCCTTCGACACAAGATGGCGGCCGACGCCGGGCGCGCGCAAGCGCGAGGCGGATGGGCGGGGCTCGATACTGGGGCCACGCCCACCAGTCGCACGACTGTGCCGCTAGTGGGCGTGGTGAGAGGTGGCCCCGCCCACTGGGCGGTCCCCGGGCATCCCCGCTCCCACGGGCGCGTCCCGCTCTCCCGGCACCGGGCGCGGGCACGGAGTCCCTGTGGGCACATCCCGCTCTCCCGGCACCGGGCACGGACACGGGTGTCCCTGTGCGCGCCCACGGAAGGCCGAGTGTCAGCTCCCACCCTTACCTCAGCTCCCCAGGCAGCTGCAGGGAGCGGGGGTTTTCCGCAGGCCTGCAGCCCCACTGTGGTTTGACAACCAGCAAGGTTGATGATCAGGGAGAGTTCAGGGACCAGCAAGCTCTTCTGGGATTCCTATGGGGATTCTGCCCCGGTCCTGCAGGACTCCTAGGTCTCACTCAGCTGGACAGTGTCTCACCAACCTGAAGCGTTTGAGACCCTTGCAAAAGCATGGCCTTAGAAACTCCATGTTAAGCCAGACCAAGCAAGGCATGGCTTGTGCCTTTCTGGAAAGAACCAGCATGGGCCTTGGCTTGCAGCAGCCTCAGAAAGCAGAGGCAGGATAAAGGCAAAAGCTGCTGCCTTCTCTCAGCACAGAGATGGGAGAACAGCAAGGCAGAAAAGTTCCAGAAGACCAGATTCCTGTGGGCACAGGCAACTCACAGGAACAGAAGGAGTGTGGGGCACAGTCTACAAAACTGTGGGACTGGAAGGAATTTACCCACCCTTGGCCCAAGGCTGAAAGGAACCACTGGCCATCTCCTGGAGGCTGCCAAGAATCACTGCCTGGGGAAAAATCCCCAGTCTGTGCCAGGAATAGTCCTCACACCCAGGGAGAGACAGACAACCCAGTTACCGTTTCAGGACTTTACTATGGCCCACAGGAAGCACAGAAATTGGGTTTTTAGATACATTAAAACTGAGATGCATTTCAGAGAAGTGCAAGATTTGCAAACAGTGGCAGATTAAGGAGCAGTGTGGCTGGCAAGGCTCTGTACGGAGTTGGGAGGATCCTTCCTTGTCACTTCAGCATGCTCGTGCCAAGCGGGAAGGAGCTGGGACCAGCAGGATGAAAGCTGTGCCACAGGAGCCCGGGGCACGCTGCGCTCCCAGCTCTGCCATCACTCTGCCACAGGTTTTGCTTGCTTGGCCACTTCCAGACGTGTCAGGATTTCATTCCATTGCACAAACTGCTTGGAGAGAAGCAGGGTCTGGACATGACACTTAAGGAAAGTAATGTGGAAACTGCAAGGAAGAAACCCAGGTCAGAGCATCCTGACAGCACCACTACAATCCTGATTCCTTCAGAGAGCCCAGGGCACCAGGCTGTTGAAAGCCTACATGGATTCACTGCACAGCACCTGCACAGCACCAAACACCCACAGAAGGTCCAGGAGGCACTTGTGAACACCACATACCACTGCCATGAAAGGGCTTTCTACACAGTTTCCCTACCCACTGTGGCTTTGGGCTGTGCCTCAGCACTGGGATCCTAGGCAGCCAGAACAGGAACACAGGTGTCACCACATCAGAAGGGCTGTTAAACCCCAGGCTGGAGATGCAACAGGATCAGCCAGGGGAAGGGGTCAGTTCAGGTGTTCCAAGCCCAGAGTTCAAAGGATACCATTTTGTTGTAATCCTCAAGGAGTGTCTTGACACTGTCAGTGAGATCGTGGCGCTTCTCCTGTGAAGAGGGGAGACATGGTGCATGAGCAATAAATAAGGTGAAGGATATTTCTCCCTTCCCAGTCCATGACAGCAGGGCAGGAGACTCATCCAAGGCCAGCACCGAGATCAGTGCTCAGGCCCTGGCTGTGGGTGCTCACTGCAGCTGGACAGGTTTCCAGAATCAAGAGAAAGGTGACAAACACTGGTCCCATAAAGCAGCAAAGCCCCCAGGCTTGCACTGCTGCCTGCCTCTCCTCAGTATCCAGGCTTTGCTTGCCCCAGAACAGAAACTCACAGCAAAATGCTGAAAGAGACCATTAGGAACTGCCCAGGCTACTCACTGCCAGCTCCAAGAGTGCTCATACAGGGAGGGAAAGGGTGAAGGGACAGGGTGACAGTGTCAACAACATTCCAGAGAGTAAGACACTGGAGGAGAGCAATGCCTCACCTCAGTGTCTCTGTAAAAGGGGGAATTCAAGATGGTTGAACCCACTGTCACTTACTACACGTCACTGAAAGCTGTTTTGAGCGAGGTTATGGTGGGCAAATTTCCAACTTGGACTCAATTCACAGAAATCCTTTTCCCCTTAGAGTACTTAAACTTCTTTAAGACCATGGTATAAAAATTCAGATTGCAAAAAACTTCCATAAATGAGCAACTCAAGCAATTACAAACGCAGGGGGTATCAGTACAGCCACTGGCAAAAGGTTCCTAGGCCCTTCTAGTCAGTACTGATAGGAATATTGATGGTACCTGCTGCTGTATGTGGATCTGTGAGAGCCGCTGCAGTTTGGCTGCATGGTCAGGAACCGCTGGAAACACAAAGGAGAAATTACTTTGGGTTGTTTTACAGCACATGGGAACAGCTCCCAAAGTACAGCCCAGTCCTCCGCCATGAGCACAGCATGGCAGAACTCCACTCACTGAGTGCAAGTGTCACACACTATAGATAAAACTCACACAGGATTAAAAAAAAAAAAAAAAAGTTAATTACTCTGCACATGGCACGAGCTCAGGGATTGCCAAAGTGAGGGCTACTCAAGAGCTACATCAGAGTAAACCACCTGCCAGGAACAGAGATGTGCTGGATGTGACAGAGCTCACAGGAAGGAATGACCTGCCAGGCTCCACTCTCTCTGCCATGGTGCTCTCCCTAGCCTGCTTCACAAACTCTATCACCTCCTTGACCCTGCAAGGGAGGCTGGAGCAGCATGACGCAGGAGCAGACCAAGTTTGTACTCAGTTTACTCTCACACCACTAAGCTGTCCTCTTCTCCAGTCCCAGGCTGAAGACAAAAGAAACAAAGCAGGACAGGCCACAGCTCAGCAGGTGGCATTTGCAGCTCCAGCTTGCAGAAAAACATGCATACCTTGGATACTGGTGCTGTCCAAGATGGGCTGGAGGTTCTTCACCTGCTCCAGAAGGGCTGCACGGGCAGGAATGGCCTGTTCCTCTGGATGGGGGGGACAAGGAGCAACATCAGTAAACACAAAACACTGCTCTGGCTTTTCACAAATAATGGTAATTTTTCCAGCTGATCTGTCTTTACAGAAAGGAGCTAGTTCATGATTTTATTTACACTTTTTTGCAGCTCATCCCTGGGTATTGATTCACATCAATTTCATGCTGGAGAATCTCCACCAAGTTTTAATGAGAGGACAAGGAGTATGGGTACAAATTGAAACAGAAGAAATTTAGGCTAGATATTAGGAAGAAATTCTTTACTGTGAGGGTGGTGAGACACTGGCACAAGTTGCTCAGGAAGCTGTGGATGCTCCATCCCTTGTAGTGCTCAGGGCCAGGCTGGATGGGGCCCTCAGCAACCTGGGATAGCTGGGGAGGTGTCCCTGTCTATGGCAGGGTGGGTTGGGACTGGATGGTCCTTAAGTTCCCTTCCAGCCCCTTAACATTCCATGACTCTATGGAATTCCATTTACGGATTATACCATTGCAGATTGATCAAATTCCTTGGGTCAAGAGAGGACAAGGCTAGGGGATGTCAGAATACACCCAAATGTCTTCTGTTTTTGTCCCAGCCTGGAGAATATTGGAAGTGGGGTGAGGAAACCATTCTAGCTCCAGCTTTTCTTACTGGCCTTTGATTAATTTGGGGCTAGAGTGAGTGATCAATATGGGAGAGATCAGAGCTGATAAAAGTACAACATGGCTGTGCACAAGGGAGCACTGAGGGTGGCAGACATCCCTGTACAAACCTCTCTCTGACACCTCCATGGGGCATGCCGTGCCACATCTTTACAGCTGAAGAAAAGAAATCCATCCTGACCCATCTTAGGTAAAGAACACTTTTTTTGCAGTGCTACAAAAGCCTCCCGTTTCCCCTCATTGTTTCATGCCATACCTGCCAAGATGAACTGCAGCTTCATAGTGTCTGGAACAGCCATCCTGTCAATGTACTGGGGGTCAAGGTATTTTATTACATCTTCAACTGGAGGGATAAACAGGTTTGGAGACAAAAAGTAGGGGAAATGTTATGGCATTCACAAGAGCAGCTTCCCCTCAGATAATTTTGCAAACACTGCTTACATAACCACCTTTCCCCCCCCCCCCCAAATTAATTAATTTCTATGTGACTTTGAAGAATGACAAATGGCTTAAGCCATGAAACACTGCTTCAGGGACAACTGGAAATCTTGCTTTTTGTCTGGATAACAGTTATCAAAGGTGAGTGAAATCTGCTTTCTCCCACCCTCAGGACAAAACCAGCCAACAGTGCCCCATCTTGGTCCTTAAAATCATCCATAAATACATGGTTTATTCTTTCATACTGAGCAGCCACTGCAGACTTGGACCACAACGACCCTCTCTGCCCCTCCTGTGACAAAACAGGGCAAAACCTGGCCAACATGCAGCTCTGCATGTTGGACAAAGCACCCCCCAGTTTGGAGGCAACTCCCCAGTTCTGCCCACTGAGTGTGAACTTTATTGCTCCCACGACACACAGAAGGCAGAGCTACTTCAGCATGCCCAAGAACTCCAAGTGTGCAGGCATTCATTTAAGAAGCTCATGCTCCAAGAGCCTTCAGGGGCTGCACTTCAGGCAGAGCACATCCTGGCACTGACACGGGCAGATGGAAATTGACCAAAGAACAGGCACCAGCCGCCCGTTTCCCACCTCCGACTGCTGACCTGCAGGATCTCGAGCACAAAAACCTCTCCCAATTACTTATTTCTGTGCCAAACAAACTGAGATAAAGGCCCAAAACAAACAGATGGGCGGATGGTACTTTTGTTTAGAGAAGCGAAAAGCTTTGGAGCTCCCCCCTCCCGCCCTCTGCGACCCTTCCCGTTCCGCAAGAGCCGCTCACTTTTCTTAAACAGGATTTTGATCCTCTCCCTCTTGCCAGCGATATTGTTCAGCGCCACCTGCACCTTCACCAGCTCGTCCGCCACCTGCAGAGGCACAGAGGGAGGGCACGGCGCTGTCAGGCCCCCCCGGGCAGCGGCACCCCAGGCCGCGCCGGCCCGCACCAAACGGCCCCGGGCCGCCCTCCGCAGCTCCCCTTGGCACCTTTCGCGGCGCGCAGCCCCCGCCTCCGAGGCCGACTCGCTGCTCCAGCTCCTCCAGCCGCCACTGCAGCCTCCGCAGCTCCGCAGCGCCCGCCGCCATCTTCGTGTCGGGCGGAAGCGGCCGCGCCTCACTTCCGGCGCGCCCGGCGGTTGCCATGGCGGCGCGTTGCTAAGGACCGCGGTTGCCATGGAGACGGGAGGGGAGGCCGCGTCTGGCGGAGCGGGCCTCTCTCCGAGGACGCGGCGCGGTCGATGGCGATTTGCACTGCAGAGGGAGGCGTGCAGCCCTTCCGCCGCCTGGGAGGGCAGTCGATGGCCGCTTCATTCCTGCATGGTCCTCCAGGAAAGAGGCGCTGGGATGTATTAAAAGGAATTGATGTAGCGATCCGTGTGGATGCGGGCCCTTTGAAATCCGGGAGGCTGCCGCCAGCTTTCCCCCAGGCCTCTGTCTGCCCGCGTTCACCTTTCTCTTATCGACTGCCACAGGTGACACTCGCGAAGAAGAGAAGCACTAATGAATCGTGCAGCCAACCCCAGCCGCACCACTGCCTTCAGCTGGCACTCACAATTACATGGATTTCTGACAGGGATGAGACTAATTCATAGTAGCAGCATCTGCCACAGAAAAAGTCCAGAGGCTTTCCCAACCACAGAGCAAGAAGTATCCTAGGGAAGACTGGGCAGCAGGTCAAGCGAGGTGATCCTGCCCTCTACTCAGCCCTGGTAAGGGGGCACATTGGGAGTGTCCTGTCCCCTTCTGGGCTTCTCAGGACAGGGAAAACAAGGAGACACCAGAGAGGATCCAGCAGAGGCCACAAGGATGATTTGGGGTCTGGAGCATCTCTCTTCTGAGGAGAGTCTGTGGGAGCTGGGCCTGTTCAGTCTGGAGAAAAGACTGAGGGGATCTCATTAGTGCATATAAATATATCAAAGGCTGGTGTCAGAGGGGATGGTGCCAGGCTCTTTCCAGTGGTGCTCTGTGACAGGATGAGGAGCAATGGCCATAAGCTAAAACAGAAGGAAGGACTTCATTATCCTGAGGGTGTCAGGGCACTGGAATGGCTGCCTAGGGAGGTTGTAGAGTTTTCCTCTCTGGAGACATTCCAACACCACCTGGATGTGTTCCTGTGTCACCTGCTCCAGGTGACCCTGCCTTGGCAGGGGGGTGATCTCCAGGGGTCCCTTCCAGGCCTGATGATTCTGTGATTCCATGAATTTTCAAAGCACGTTCTGTCATTCTCTGTATCCCAGGCCTCAGCCCCATCATGTACAAATTTCTTCAGAATTGCCAGGATGAACATGGGCCTGGGTATTGCACTGCCATAGCCCAGGCACCAGGGAACACCACGTCAAGGTTCCAGGCCACTCTTTAGATAAAAATGATCTGCTTACAGCAGGTATTTGCTAACATCACTGATAATATGGGCTGCATGGCTTTGGGGAACCCTCCCATTGCCCTCTGCTGAAAGCTAAACCCACTGTGCCCTGAAAAATCGTTGTCCTTACAGGTACATTCCAACTGAGCATCGTACAGGTTGTAGGAGGGAGCTGTGGGGTGGCCCAGTGCCCCAGCAGCCCTCATGCCCCCCCAGATCCCCTGCAGGAGCTGTGCAGAGCACTCAGGCAGCAGGAGAAGGCTGAGGCTTCGTGTGCGCTGCCTTTTCTTCCCAGGAATCGATACCTGGGATCTTCAGAGGGCGAAGAGCTGAGCTTTGTTCCACAAAGGCGACAAATAGAAACGGCTTCATTAGCAGGAGTGCCCGGGGGCTGCAGCAGGGGCCGGGGGCTGCAGGGGGGCAGGGCTGGGCACACAGCCATGGCCTCTGCTTCTCTAAGCCATGGCCTGTGCTCAGAGGGAACCAGCCCTACCATGGACTGGGCCCAGCGTGATGGGCAATGCCCCAAACACACAAATGCCTGTACTAGAGGGTCCCAGACCACCCAGTACCCTGAGCTGAGGAACTCAGGCAGCACTGAGGTGGGCTTTGGGACTGTCCCCATCCACCCTTCAGAGTTCCATCCAGTTTGCAAGCCTTGGAAGGGTGTGATGGTGTTTGCAGGGGTCTTAGGATGAGGGAAGAGACAAGAATGATGACTCTATGTTTCAGAAGGCTTGATTTATTATTTTATGGTATATATTATATTAAAACTATCCTAAATGAATAGAAGAAAGGATTTCATCAGAAGGCCAGCTAAGAATAGAAAAAGAATGGAATGATAACAAAAGCTTATGTCTTGGACAGAGAGTCAGAGCCAGCTGACTGTGATTGGCCATTAATTAGAAATGACTACATGAGACCAATCACAGATGCACCTCTTGCGTTCCACAGCAGCTGATAATCATTTTTACATTTTGTTCTTGAGGCTTCTCAGCTTCTCAGGAGAAAGAAATCCTAAGGAGAGGATTTTTCAGAAAACATCATAGCTACAGAAGGGAGCTGCAGCTGCAGCACTGGTTGCCCACAGCCCAGCACATGGAGCCTGCTCCCTGCTCCTTGGGAATGAGAGCCGGCCTTTGGCCACATCCCCATCCCTGGAGCCTGCAGGGGCACACTGGTTCAACCACTTGCCCCCGGCCCAGTGCTGCAGCTGGATTCAATGTTCCATCGTCTGGGCTGGATTGTCCCCTCATCCTCCACCTTCTCTCTCCTGCTCAATTACAGTCCCTGCAGGACATGGGGAAGCAGGCATCAATCACGGCTGGTTACTCAGGTGACAGCAGCTGTGTCCCCGAGCTCCCCAGGGAGCACGGATGCACACATCACCCTCTGAGCCCGGTAATGAGTGGGGACGTGGGCCCGCATGTGCCCTTGCCGGCTCCCTGGGGCTGCACTGCTCGATGAGCCGCGGCCAGCATTTCACAGCAGTGCAAAGGGACACGAGACCCCAATTAAGGCTGCATCAATCCCACTCCAGCTCTGCTTGGTACACTCACAAACAACCCCCACACACATGCACACGCCCCTTGTTGTTCATGAACCTTTCTCCATCCCCTGTGGCCAGAAGACAGGGGTGGACCCGCCAGACCACCAGTCCTCTGCAGGGGTTCTGTGTCACCCCCATGCCCTCCCAGCGTGACACCCCCACCTTCCGCGTCACCCCCGTGTCCCGAGGCTGGGTCCGGGGCGAGCAGCGTTGCTGCAGCACCCTGGACAGCGACACCGCTCCCCCGGGTGGGCTCGGGGTCCGGGCTGGGGTGCCCCCTTGCCCTGGGAATGTCGGCGGGACTCTGGGTTGTGGGTGCTCCTGAGGGGCTGGGGCTGCTCCCGGAGGAATGGGGGCTGTCCTCGAAGGGCTGAGCTGGGGCTGTACCTGAGGAACTGCGGCTGTCCCCAGGAAGCTGTGTGTCCCCAGGGGTCCGAGTCTGGCCTCAGTGATGGGGGACTCAGACAGGAGTTTCTGTCCCCACGGGAGTCCCCTGTGCCTCTTCAAATGTACAGGTGGCTGCACACGTGTGGAAGCCCATGTGCGAGCCTGAGTGTGACGGTCTGAGTGTACATGCCACTGAGTTTGTACAAGGGAACACAAGCCACCACCCACATGTATTCACCTGTGTCCTCTGTGGGCACTGCTTAGGTGCCAGGCTGGTGCATTACTGCTGGCATCTCACCAGGTCCAACCTGACAGCCCCATGGATATGGTCTCAGCAGCTCCAGTGTCATGTTTCCTTCCCTGGCACAGGGCAGCCTAACAGGATCCCCACCCATGGGTGAGCTGCCACTGGAGGCTCATGGGGGCAAGCCCCACAGCCTGGCTGGCACACCAGGAGCTGGTGCCCTGTCTGATCCAGCTCATGTCTGTGAGCTCTGGTGGGCATAGGGCACCCGTTTGCAACTTGAGAGTTCCCAGAGGCTGAGCTGGAAGCAAGCATGAGGTGGGCTGTGAAACCTCAGGTACCACAGGTGTTACCCCAGCCTGTTGGGGTGTCCTGCACCTCCAAATTGGGCCCTGGAGCTCGGTGGGTGGCACCATGCCCTGCACATAATCCTCAGCACCGGTTTGGTTCAGGAGTTTGTTTCCTTTAATAGACAGACAGAGTCACGGCCACAGTGGGAGCGCAGGGAGCAGCCGGCGCCGCCGAGCCCCCGCGCTGAGGTAGAGGAGAGCACCACTCCACGCTCCCCTGCTTTGGCACCGTGGGGCACACACGAGGAGGAGGAGGCGCCTGCCCAGCCCCAACGAGGTAGTTCAGAGTGCCCTCTTCTCCCCCTGTCACCCATCTGGGGACCCTGGCACCCAGGCAGTCTCTTTGGTGGTGGGGGGGCTCTGCTGGGCAACCCTGCCCTCCCCGACATAAATCCCCAGCCCCAGCCACACCCCAATAAGCTTCACCCCCACCATTCCCACCAATATCCCCATTATTTGCCCCCCCCACAGTGATCCCCCTGAGCTGAGGACCTGGGGGGCTGAGATGCCACCACCCTGGGGGTGTCTCAGGGCAGGGACAGCAAGCCCAGGCAGCGCAGGAGGACTGGGTAGGGGCGTCTGCAGTGGGTAGGGGGTGCATTATGTGTATCGGGGCTGCAGCGTATAGGGGCTACAATTTATAGGGGCATATCGTGCCTGCAGTGTTTGCACGGAGGGTGTGTATGGAGAGGCAGCGTGGGCACCAAGGGTGTGTGCAGGGGATACAGTGTATGCATTGAGGCGTGTACAGGGGCAGCAGTGCGTGCAGCGAGGTGGGTTAGGGGCTGCAGGATGTAGGGGATGCAGCATGCAGGTCCCGGGGGTCCCCCAGGCATCAGGGCAGCAGGAGATGTATGGGAGGGTCACCTGGGGGTGGTGCCTTGGGAAGGAATATGGGTGGGTGTGTGGGTGTGTGTGTGTGCGTGTGTCAGAGGGCACGCGTGGGGATAAGGGACGAAAGGGCCTGCGTGGGTGTTCACAGCCTTGCATGGACACAGCTCAGTATTGCAGCAAGAGACACCTTTGGGTCCCCCATCCCACCCTGGTGGTCCAGCTGGGTCCCACAGCTCAGCCCCCCGGACTCTGGGCACTCCCAGCTGTTTTCAGGGTGGGGGCACATCTGCCTTACAGCGAGGTGCTAGTGGGAGTGTGGCTTTGAGAGGAGGCTGGGAGCAGGGGGTTTGGGGCTGGCACAGGGTTTGGACGGGTCTGGGTGCTTCCTCCACCAGGTGCCAGGGTGGCTGAGGGCCGGCGAGCGAACAGGACACCTGGGGGACAAGAACAAGCAGGTTAGGGCAGCCCAGGGTTGGAGAATCGACTCACCTGGCTCCAGGCACCCAGGCTGGGGAGAGTGGGATGAAGACTCATAGGGGCTTCAGCCCCCTGTCATCACTTGTGGCGTCTCCCCCAAACCAGTCATCCTTGCCTGTGTGGGACAACCTGTGGGATGGCCCAGGGCCCATTTGGCTGGCAGCCCCTCATGAGGCTTAGCCCTGACCTTTCCTGCTCATTAAATATTTAAGTTCTGAAGGCAAAGCCATTGATTTTAATTGTGGGGTGTCTCAGCAGGACAGGCATGGATCTGGGGAGCCTGGGATGGGGATCTGGGGTGCACACTGGCACCACAAAGGATCCTCTGCTCCACCAAAACACCCCAACATCTTTCCCTGCACCATGTTCTGCAATCAGCCAAGTCCCACACCCAGCCAGAGACCCTCTGGGCACAAAAGCTTTGGGCTGACCACAAATCCAAGCCCTGCCTTTGGGACCCTGGGGTGTGGAATGACCTTAGGTGCGGGGTCACTTCTCAGCCAGAGTCTGTCCATCTGTCCATCTATTCACCCCCCACTTTAGCCCTTCATCACTAGCACCTGCTTTGGGCCAATTTCCATCCTTGTCAACCCCCTCCTCCTCCTGCCCCCTCTCCCCAAGCCCTGCCACTTCATTACGATGGATTTTATAGTAAAGACATCAGATTGAAGGAAGGACTTGCTGGCCAGGCAGTGGCTATAAGTTATTGGATTTCCCGGCCGCAATTACACGGGCCAAGCGGCCCTTCTATTTACCTGTGTAGACAACTCCATTTATTTCTATTGACATGTTGATACTGCTAATGCTGTTGGTGGACAGGTTCAATGCGGTCTCCTGTCTGTCATCTGGGGAAAGGAAATACCAATATGAGAGTTAAGCAAAACAGAAACAAGAACCTGTCCGAGACAGATAAGCCGGGACGCAGTCCCTATGGGCATCCACACTCCTCTCCAGTGGATGCTGCTGCTGCTGCCACCTTGGGTGCCAGAGAAAGGGATGGCCAAGGCTGGGGTGCTGCATCTCTTTACCTCGGTTGGAGATCTTGATGTTCATGGGGAACTGGGAGGCCATGGCCAGGAGGTTGTGCTGAAGTGCATGTTGCACCAGCCGCTGCTGCTCCTCTGCTGTCAGGGCCACCCTCTTCTCTGGGGGCTCCCCTGTCTCCAGCTTCTCCCGCAGCTGCTCCAGCACCACTGCCTGTGAGGCAGCTGCTGCTTGGGCTGCTGTGAGATGGTGGCTGGCCAGTCCCACCGGGATAGCGATGCGCCCCGGCACTGATGCTGCCAGCATTCCATCCTCTGCAATGACCAAGAGAGCTCAGTGGGTCCCTTATCACCACCCCACCTCACCATCCCCACCGGTGCCAACTCCACCCCACCAGCAATGGGGCAGAGCAGGCCACCCCTCCCAACATCTGAGCTTGCTCCTTCTCCAAAGCCAGGGAAAATACACTGGTTTCACTCTCTGAAAGGGACTAAAAGAACAACATTGTTCCTATTTTCCCTCAGCAAAAAAAGGTTAAGAGCAGACAGGGAAACATCCCTGCTGCTGCAGCAGTGTCCATCTCTGGGAAGATGGGATCCTCACCCACCTTTCTTAACACTGTGCACTTGGCTGAGCTGGCCACAGCTGTGAGTGGAGATGCTAAGAGCTGGCAGAGGCATTTTGGGGGTGCCCAGCAGAGTTGGGGTGCTGGCTGGCGAGTAGTTGAAGAGTGCTGTGCCAAAAGTCTGCCTGCGCCCCTCTCGACGGTTGCTGTCGATGGCAGCTTGGAGCTCTCCGGGAGAGCTGAGCGCCCGCTTCTCACATTCGTAGGGATACAGGTACTTCATGTATCTGCATGGGGAGAGAGCCAGGGGGAGATCCACAGCTGTGCACCTCCCAGCCAGCCCTGTGCTGAGCAAAGAGCCCTTGGGAAGGAGCAGAGCCCTCCAACCACCTTTGTGGTACTCCATGTCCGACCCCATCCAGGGCTCTGGGACATCTGAGCAGGTGTCCCAGGAGCAATGTTCCCCACCTGCCATGCCGCCAGGCACTCACTGTGTGCGGAGGGTGAAGGCAGCACTGGTGATGGAGGTAGGTAGGTTGAGACCCTTGGTGATCTCCCGCCAGATCTTCTTGTTGATGACTTCGACCAGGCCACCCTTGTCTGTCACCAGCTGGTACAGTGTGTACAGGTCCAGCACTTGCTTGGCCATGATGGGGATGCGGTTCACTGGTGTTCCTTCCAGAGGCACACAGGGGACACAAGAGGCTGTGGGGGGCTGCCCACAAGGCCCTTTGCACCTGGGATCACAGCCCCCACCCTCTCCCCACTGCCACTGCAGGTATCCACAATGGGAAGCACATCTCTCCATGCCCAGGTGAGCACCCATGGGCACCTGGGGTGCAGGTAGGACTCCAGGGTGCCTGGGAGAGTGGCACCCCAGCATGCTGGCACAGGGTCACCTTTGATGGAGCTGTCAGTGCAGCTGGGTATGCTCTCTGGGATATGGATCCTCAGTGGGATGGGCAAAGTACCCCCTCCAGATACCCTTAGATAAATAAGGTTGTCTCCCTACAATTCTCAGAGCTATCTGTACAGCACCAATCTATGAAATCTCTCAGAGCATCCTAGAATGATTCACTCTGTAATGCTCTTTCAGAGCTCCATAAAGAGAGACTCCATCTACACTTTAAAAAGAGACCCATCCTGTAACCTTTCTGTAGAGGGATGACCCTCACAACCCTTCTGGGAGGACTCACCCTACTATTTCTCTAAGGAGAGGTTTTCTCTTCCAGCTCCAGACTCTTTCAAAGAGTTCCTGAAAAAACTCTTAACCCTACAGATTGCCCCAGAAGTTTCCTCTGCTTAAAGGACTTTTGTGCCCTGCTTCAAAAAACCTGACCCCAAATCCTCTTCAACTGCTCTCAGCAGAGACCCTGACCCCTGGTGCACCACCATCACCCTCCTTTACAAGGCAATGGGGCAAGGGAACGTGGGTTCACCAGGGTTCTGTGAGCCCAGTATAGATCAGCATGGTCTCCACAGCCACCAAGTCTGGCTAAAATCCCCTCCCCACTTTCTCAGCACCCCCAAAAAACCTCACAGCCTTGCTGTGCTCCATGCCTCCTTCGGATGATGGTCTGGGCATTTGCTGGAAGCTGGGCAGAGGATGGTCTGGATATTTGCTGGAAGCTGGGCAGAGGAGGGACAAGCATCACATCCCGTTCCACCCTGTCCCATCCTGTGCCATTCCACCCCCTATTTATTCCTCCTGCGAGGTGGCGGGGCACAGGCAGTATTGGAAAGCCATCCATTTGGCCGAGGGAGGCTGTCAGGACTGCGCTTTGCCCCTCAAACGAAGCCGTCATTCACCGCCATCCTCCAGCATCCCTAATTTATGGCCCTGATATTGGCTTGGCTTCTTCACATAAGCCTGAAAAATGAGCTCTTTTTATTCTTTTACTGAGTTCATTTAACTTTTTTTTTTTGTGTGTGTCTGTGTTGTTCACCAGGTCGGGAAGGGGGAGAGGAGTTTATCCTCTTGGGAGAAAGGCAGAGATATTGACTTGACATCTGCTGTCAGCAGCTCACCAGCTCTGCTCGGGGCTGCTGGCACAAGACCCATCACCTCGGGGGGCCAGTTTGAGGGCTCTTCCTCACCCCCAAAGAGTGAGTTTTCAGGGTCTCAGCCCCTAGCCAATGGCCTATAGATTTCTCTTCTCCCATCTCCAGCCTTGGCAGCTTACGAACATGCCTCACCATTAATCTCAGGGCTGTGTGGGGCGTGCGGCCAATGCCTGTCCCACTGACAAAGGCACCTGTCTGCATCCCCACAGAGTGATGGCCCTAGCCACAGCCAGGGCGAAGGGCACAAAAGCCTAGGGAGGTGTTGCAGCAATTGTGGGGCTGCAATTAGCACCTTGACTGATTAATAGCCCCGTATTATCAGCAGGGCACTCAGCTTGGTGGTAAAGTGGGGGGCGGCCTGCAGACCCCAGTAAGCAAATGCAGAAATAGCCCGCTTCTGTCCCTGATTACTGCCTTTGAGATGCCATAGAAACTGGGGCATGGCCATGAACTGCCCCACTGCCTGTGTCTGATGGCCTCCATGAGCCACCAGGGCCAGCTGTGCCCTTGTGCCATGGGGTGGCCTCAGAAGGTCTGCCCCCCAACCCATTCTTCAGCCCTACAAATCTCCCACTCTGCTGACAAATGTCAGTGCTGATATTGTCCTGACAGACAGCTGGCGGGATGCAGTCTCTTTCAGCAGGGCTCACTCTGTGAACATCAATCCCTCCTGGAGACCTTGCGGACACAGCCTGGGTGTCACAGTCCCCTGCCCATGCACCTCTGGGTGCCCCAGCTGCACCTGCACCTGCAGTGGTTCTCAGGTGCTGCTTCTTACCCAGCTCTTGATGACCCCTGGGATGCTGTCCTTGCCCCTCAGTCCTTCTGTCCCCTTTCTCTTGGGTATCCCAGTCCAAAATCCCTGTCTCTTCCAAAAGGTTCATGGACACCAATCCCTGCACACCTGCACCTGTGCACCCACGCCCTGCCTCCCCTCCGAGTGGATGGCACCCACTCAGAGGGGAGGCAGGACAGAAGGGATGGAGGGCACAGGAGCGGGACATCCAGATGCAGAGGGATGTGGAGCAGCACTGTCAGGGAAGCATTAGGCTCCCTCCCTCATCCCCACAGCAGCAGGCACTTACTTAATTAGCCCCGGCCCCAATAGCGAGGGAGTTAATTAGCTCTGGAGAGAGAGATAATGAAGCTGCAGAACAGCCCATGAATCTTGTAGCTGATGGATGCTGGAGGGCCGAGGTAGTGCTGATGCTCCCACTCACTCCCCACAGCTGTGCACCAGGGCCAGGGGGCACCCATGGGGCAGTACCCAGCCCACCCACAGCCTACAGCTGGCCCCAGCATAGGCTGGGGGGCTGTAGTCCTCCGGCCGTGCCAGCCACTCACCACACACCCATGACTGCAACAAGTATGTGGTGTCCCAGCCCAACCCAGAAGTCAATCTCTGCAGCCCCACAGCCAGGTGGGGACCCTCACCACCCTTCCAATGGTCAGGGCATGCAGGCGACTGCCCCCTCTGCCCTCTCTCGCCCCATGCACAGCCAGTCCCAAAGCTCCTGCACCCCCCTCAGCCTTTCCCCGTTAATTAGCTCGGCATTAACCTCTGCCTGGGGTTTACTGGCTATCGAGCGGCTTGTTCATTAATCCACACACCAGCAAAAGGCTCTAATTAATACGGCCGGCCACACGCCCGCGCTCGGCAACTTTTAATTGTCGCAGGCCCGGCCGGGGAGGGCGAAGGTTAAAGCATTTATCGAGTCCCCGGGAGCCGGCTCGGCTCCCCATGCCGATAGCAAAGATTTCCGATGAGGATGGGTTGGCTGGCGAGCCCTTAACCCCTGGGTGCCCGGTGCTGCCCGGAGTGCCGGCCCCACTCCCGCAAATCACAGGCATCACTGAGAGGTGCTGATGGTGGGCATCCTCACCAGGCGCTGCTAACAGGGAGCCCTAAAGGGCACTGCCAAGGGCATTCCCACCGGGCATCCCTAAAACGTCCTGAAAACTGCTAATGGGCTTCATTAAGGGGTGTTGCTAATGCTTGTCACCAAGGGGGTATGTCCCCCACCAGGTGTTTCCAGCGGGCATCCCTGCTGGGCATCGATAATGGGATATCTGGGACAGCTGCCCCAGCTTGGGGTTCAGGGGGAGGCCCAGGGGGAGCACCACAACACCTGCCTGAGGGATTTGCAGAGACCTGGAGCAGCTCAGAGCCAGAGAGCAACACACCATGAGCCCCCCACCAGCAGCCGAGGCAGGGGTGGCAGTGGCACCCACCCCAGCCACCCACCTTTACCTCTCTTCTGCATGAAGCCAAAGAGGTCATCCAAGAATTCCTTGCGTTTCGGGTCCTCATCCAGTTCATAGAGCTGGAGGCAGGAGAGAGAGAGGGGTCAGTGCTTCCAGCACATGCAGGTGAGAATGGGGAGGTGAGCAGTGCCTGGGGCTGAGCACTGCCTGTGCCAGAACCTGGCATCACCCCTGGCCCCACCTGCCTGCCCTGCCAGCAACAAGAGGCTCTCTGTGCACCCCTAACAGAATCCCCTGACACATCCTCTCCCTGGGTGTGGGCTCTCCCTGTGCCTCGGGTCTGGCATGGGCTCCCCACAGACCAATGACTATTCTGAATCTTTGCTGCAGAGATGCTGGGCCTGTGCCTCAGTTTGTCCTGTCCCTCACCCTCTTACATGCAAGAATCACAGCCCAGAGGCATCAGCAAACCCCAAGCCCCAGAGAGGAGCCCGGAATTAGGATGCTCAGCTCTGCTCTGGCACTGCCAAGTGTTGGTGTTCCCCAAGTCCCAGCATGGGATCAGCATCCTCATCAGCCCTCATTCTCCACAGGGGCACAGGCCCACCTGAACAGTGGGGGATGATCCCATCCTGGGGAAGGAAAAGTTGGCTCGACCATACCACTGGGTACCATCAAGGGAGGTGCAAGTGCCGGGGCTGCCATGTGCCCAGGATTGCACAGACACAAACATGTGGCTGTGAGGACACTTATGGTGGATGGTCTGGACACACGGACACAGCCTGAGCTGAGGGACAGCACTGGGAAGGTGAGTGGAGCCCCTACATCAGGGACACCAAGTGCTGGCTCCCTGTGAAAGTCCGGGCTCGCCTGATTCCAGCACAGCGCCTGAGTGACCATGACAAATTGGAGCCTGCCAGATCGATGGCCCAGCAGTAAAAGTCAGAGCACATGAAGGAAAAATTAGCACCAATCGAAGACACTATAGACACCAATTCCTCCCAGCAAGCCCGGCAAGAATTTAAAGCCATTGAAAAGAAACAAAACTCAGCAGTCCAGAATGGATTTCCAAAACGTATACAAAGAAATGCAAGCTGGAAAACAAAGTCAGGCACAAAATAGAGTCGTTTAAAAAACAATTGTGCTGGGAAAGGCCGTTAAAAAACAATAGAAAGGGAGCACACCCCCGCTCCACACAGAACATCATTCACCAGACAGATAAAGGGAGCTGCGCTTAAGGGTCGTCAGGCTGCAGGCACACGGGGATGTGGGGATGGGGGTGGATGCCACGGGGACACATGAATTCAGAGATACAGGAATGTATGGATGTGGGTCTGCAGGGATTCAGGGGACACGGGGATGGGGTGATGCAGGGATGGAATCAGAACACATGAATACAGGGACATGAAAATGTAGGGATGTGGGGTGTAGAGACTTTGAGGACATGGAGATGTAGGATGTAGGGATAGGGGAATCTGGGGACCTACAGGAATGTGAGGATGCTTCTACAGACCCCATGGTTCCCACCACTGAATAGACACACCTAACTCAGTCCCTTGTCTAACTCAGGCGCCAGCTGCCTGTCCCTTGTCAGAGACAGAGTGGTGCTAACTGACTGTCCCTAACTTGTCTAGGGGTACAACTCCCAGACTCTCACCCTGCTCACAGGTGCTGACTGCCTGGCTCCATGGAGCTCCTTCTGCACTGCTTCCCCACTCTCTGGACCCCACTTACCTACCCCCTCCTTGCAGCTGGGTGCTCTTGGAGTGCCCTGACCCCAGTACTGTGTCCCTCTTCACCGCAGTCTTCCCTTCCTCACTCCCTATTGCCTGCTCTTTTCCAGGAGGTCCCTGAACCATTGATTGCACTAACTAGGTCAGGCTCTGAGCAGAGCTCCAGGAGGCTGCTTTGATTTCTGCCCCAGGAAGGCTGTGTCAGCCAAGCTTTGCCAGCATTTTTCTGCCTGTCCCTGCCTCTGGAAGGCCTCCACACCAAGCGCTTTGACGTCCCCTGACATCTGGCTTGTCAAGGCAGGGGCAAACCCCCAGAATTGGCAACTACCACTCATCCCACTGCAAGGTGAAGCCATGGCCTTCCTGAGGGTCGCCTAGTGGATGGGCTTCAGCACCCACACATCTCTTCCCTGGGTGCCACTCATGTTTTTCCTCCCATGGATGCAGGCGGGATCCCCCCTAGAGCGGGCTGCTACTGACTCCAGCCCCCAAAACAGGTGTGACCACCAAGGGCCAGGTTCTATTTTTCCACTGTTTATTAACCTCTAACCTTTTATCTGTGGGACACTGAGATGCAGAAACACATTACATCAAACGGGGAGCAAAGGTCAGCTTTTAAGTGGAGATGAGAGCAGAGCTGAGTAACTGGGGACAAGCTGGCATGGCCCCTGGGTACGCCTGGGATGCACGGGGTGTTCCATGGGGTCTGGGGATGCCCAGGCTGGAGAAGAGGTCTCCTGGGTCACACATAGTTGCTGTGCAGGGACACATGCCTCACCTGGGTGTGCATAACCCCACATGGGCTGCCACAATCCCACATGAGGGTGCACAAGCCCATGTGAGCATAGACAACCCTACACAACAACACCTGAGCTTGCACAACCCCACAGGTGTGCACAGCCTTGTGTGGGTCCACACAACCCCACAGGAGTGTGCACAGCCCCTTGTGGGCATTGCACAGCTCCACATAAGCAAAAGCACAACCCTTTACAGGGACACAGATCCCCTAGTGCCACACAGAAGGTAGAATGGGTATGTACAATCCTGCACAACCTTGCATTGGTGTGCACAGCCCTTCAGGGACACACAGAACATCACAAGAGCGTGCAAAAGCCTGTGGTGCACATGCACACACAACCCACAGGGACAAAAATCCCTACACAGGCACACACAGCCACGTCTGGAAGTGCACAGCCTCCCACGGGCAGGTGCAGCAGTCTGGTGTGTGCCCAGACTTCCATGGGCACGCTCCAGACTGCAGGAGCATCCACAACCCCATACACACATCATGGGCACGCAATCCAAATGTGCACGCATAGCCCAGATGGAACATGCACGTTGCTGTACATGCACCCACAACCCAAGACCGGAACACACAACACCAGACAGGCATGCACAACCCCATGTATACATGCACAATTCTGGACAGGCACTCACAACCCCGGAGGGGAATGTACAACCCCAGAACGGAACACACGACTCTAGACAGGCACGCACAACCCTGACAGCACACACAAATCCCAGCTGGGCATGCACAGCCCCAAATGGGCAAACAGAGCCCCATACATGCATGCACAACCCCAAACAGACACACACAACCCCATGTATGCACACACAACCCTGTACGTGCATCCACAACCCCAGATGGGCACACGGAGCCCCAAACAGGAACACAGAAGCCCAGAAGGGGATTTACAGTCCCACACATGCCTGCACAACCCCAGACAGGCACTCCACATGGATGGGCACCCCTGACCCTGCAAGGCACAGGCTGCCCCAGAGCATCCCCCTGCCACACACCTTGGAGCAGTGGTCTGAGCCTTGCCTAGGGGCAGTTGTGCAACACAAGCAGCGGCTCCTGCTTGTGGTGACCTATGAGCAAGGACCCTTTTAATCGTGTTTGTATTGATATAATTAGTAACTCATTTAACGCCATCGATGTAACTATATTCCTCTATAAACGGAAGTATTAAACTGTCAGGCCCTGGGATCAATATCCCGCCGGTGTGCAGCACAGCCCTGCTCTGCCAGCCTCGGGGACCCATCCATGCTTGGCCACCCCACTGGCCTTGGGACCCCACCCGCACCCCAGCTCCACCTGGCCCTGCTGGCCTGGGCGCTGGTGCAGGACTAGCTCAGTGTGTCCTCATCCCACACCCCACGTTGGGTGTAGCGCTGGGACCTGCTCCCTCCTGTCATCCCATTGCCATGGCGACATCTATATTCCTTAAGGGATGGGGATAACGGGGCTTGTCAGGCAGGTTAAAGGTCAGTGGGTCGAACATGGTTTATTAACAGGACGTGAATAGGCCTTGTGCTTCCTCCTCCTCCTCCTCCCCACGATTAAGTAACATTGTTAACACCACTCATTCACCTAGGACATGACTTTCCTGGAGCCAGGAGGGCTTCTAGAGATGAAGCTTGGGTCCCTGAGACCCCTTAGCCTAGCTGACACACTAGACAAGAGGATCAGGATCCACCATCACATCAGGATGTGATGAGGTGCTAAGCCACCTGCCAAGCACTTCAGCTTGCCCTGGTGAGTCCCCCCCACCCTGGGCCCTGCTGGCAAGAGAAATTATCTCAGTGAGACCTCCACAGTCCCCGCCCAGCTGCCACCTCCTGCTGGCAGCAAGGGCTCAGATCAGCAGCCAGGATTTAATCCACTTAATATGAGCTGTATCGATCCTAGACCCTGCTCAGCTCCCCCCCACCATGCAAACCCCCCAACCCTGAGCTGCTTAATATCCACCACATTGATTAGCCACACTGCTAATTTTTCCATCTGGCCACTGTTCACGCAGCACACCCAGGTAATGCTCACCTCCCTGCACCCCCCAGCCACACACCACGGGTGGCTGACTGCTGATGCACTGTTTTGGAGTCACTGCACCTCTCCAGAGCTCGACTGCTGCCTCTGAGATCCTTCCCGAGGAGGATGGTTGGTGCAGAACTAAGCACCCAGACACTGGTGTGTCCTCCCCTGTGCCCTGCTGGCATGCCTCAGTTTACCCTGCAGATAATCACAGGCCATTCCCAGTCAAGGCACAGCCCTGAGCACACCGGGGTTCAGGGATCCCAACAGTATCCACAGTTGGAGTCTTCCCTGCCATAGGGCACACACAACAAACTAAGGGTTTGCAGCTCCCTCCCCCCATCCCCATAGCCAGAGCTGGGGGGCAATTCACTCCCCGCCAGGCACAAACCACCCCCTGACCTTGCAAGCCACCACTCGCCTCTTCCACCGGTTGTTAATAAGTTAATGGTTACGGGACGGCTGTGCCGGGACGGCCGGCTGCATTCGAAGGCAGCGCTGGCTCGTGGGGGCACGCTGCTCCCCTGACGCCACAGCCCCGAGGGGTGCGGGGTGCTCACTCATCCCAACATCCCACCAACCTCAGCAGCCACCCCACTAGCGTGGCCGGACACCTCTGTGTGGAGACCTCTCCCAGCGCTGTGGCTCCCCTCAAAGCCTGTCATCACGCTTAATATTTAACGGCGCTTTATAGAGCAGGCAGGTTTAATCAGCGCTGATAATGCGGCGGATCCGGCAGGTCATTAGAACCCCCCTTCCTGCCGCTGCAGCCGCTCCCGGGAGGGCTGCCTGCCTGCTGCAAACATTAACCCAGCCCCGTGCAAGCTCGGCTGGCAAGCACTGGCCTTGGGACAGAGCCCCCCACCCACAGCCTGGCCCTGGCGTGATCTGGGGCACTCTGTGTAAGCCTTCTGCTTAACACACCCTGCAGGAGGGGAAACTGAGGCAGGGGGTGCTGGCATGGCTCCCCCACAGGCTGGAGCCAGAGGAAGCACACGGTTGTGGGGAGCCACCATGGGCACCATTCAAGGCCCCTTGTCCCATCCAGGGCTGCCCCTTGCCCCATCCGCTCCCGGCTCCCGGCTGTCCCCCACGGTCAGCCCCTTGTTACTCGTTCATGGCTGAGCAGGCAGGGAGTCAATGAGCGGATTTGTTCGGGTTAACCTCCCTGACCCATTGGCGCTTGCTCCGCCACTGCCTCCCCCTCCATCCTTGCTTTCCTCTCCATGTCTGCCTCCCCCTCCATTCTTGTCCCCCTCCCCGCCCCTGATCCCTCCATGGGTGACTGAAGTCGTGAGACACCCTACAATCCCTTCAATCCCTTACTAGATGACTGGAGCCATGGCACCCTGTCCATGACCAGCACCACCCCAGCTGTCCCCAGGGGACACACACAGGCACCCCCATAGTACTTGTATGGATGAGCACATAGGGCATGCTCTAGCACCAGGTCTGTGCACGCACACAGCTGCTGTGGGGCTGTCTGAGTATGGGGTGCACCCACAAGGGGCTGTGTGCATGCCTGCGATGTGCATGGGCTGTTCAATCCCCCTCCCCACCATGCACCTCTGGGCCCAGCCCCTTCCTGCAACTTCTTTGACAGGACAATGCAGAAGGAAAGGCTGGTGCCCACCCCAAACCACACCCTGTGAAAGCAACACCAGCCCCCACCTCAGCTATGTAAGAGCTGTGTGCCTGAGCAGAAAGAGCATCTGGGCCTGGTTCTCCCTCATGCCCTCCCACAGACATGGGATGTAAGCTCTGGAGCATGATGGAGCTCTGTAGGCATGATGGAGAACACAGCCTCACCAACAGAGGCAACTTCAGTGGATGCCCAGGGGACAGGCTTCCAGAGCCCCCACATAGAGTCTGCTCAGCCTCTGCACATTCATGCACACTGCAGCTTGCTCTGCAGATGCACACGCGTGTGCATGCTCTCCTTGTGCACCCTCACCCTGGACAAACAGCCCCAGCAAGCACACTCACACAGCCCCTGTATGTGCTCCCCCTCTGCACAGACCCTGTCCATGCTTATGCATCCCTACACACTCTTCACACACACAATCCTTGTGCACATCCATCCATCCATCCATCCATCCATCCATCCATCCATCCATCCATCCATCCATCCATCCATCCATCCCATCCATCCCCTTGAGGCCAGACTCCACCACCTGAGATCCAACCTCCCCACTGCAGACCTGCCCAGCCGGCTGGCAGCACAGGAGATTTACCTCCACTATTAACCCAATTAGTGGATTATTGGAGGCCCAAGTTGATGAGGGCGTGCATCCTCCCCAAAGACTCAACTGGCATCTGCTTTCAGGGAGGCAGCTGGGGAGGGAGCTGGAAGTAGCCTCAGTGTGAGCTCCTGATGGTGCTCCTCTCCCCTCTACAGTGAGGGTATTCTCACATCCTCAGCTAGTTTTTACACCTCCTCCTTGGAGCCCCATTCCCAAACCCTTTGGACCTCCCCCTGGAAGATAGTGTTGTGACAGCTTCTGAGGCTCTGAGCATCCCACAGGCTCCAGTGGGGCCAGGAGGTGCCCTGGGGGGCAGCAATGGGAGCAGGGCCTGGCACCGCCACCACTGCTCAGCACTGTGGGCTGGGCAAGAGGTGGCCTTGGAGGGGGCTTAGCCCTCAAACCCTGCCTCAAGGGTCCATGCAATTCCAAGATTGTGACACTGGTACGGGCATGCAGATGCCTAAACACACTGGGACACCCCATGTGTGCCTGTACATGGTGTACATGGGTGTGTTCAGACTCGTGTGGGCACACACACACACACACACACACACACACACACACCCACCCACCCACCCACAGCCATATGGATCCATGCACACCTGCATGCTCATATGGATCCATAAACACATTCCAGCACTTCCATGGGTTCACACAAGCTCTGCATGCTCCTGTGCATCCACACAGACACACTGGGCCTCCCAAGGATTGCTACACACAGGGGCACGCAGGTGGGTCCACATACACACACATACCTCCACACTTACATGTGGACTTATACAGCTGCATACATTCAGTTTGGTCTGTGGGCACACAAACCCCCAGAACACCTCTGTTTGCCCTTCCAGCCACACCCCAGCAGCACCCTTGTCCTGTCCTATGCCCTCCACTGCTGCTGGGTTGCCAGAGCTGTTGGAGTTCCAGGGATTGGCACACTGACTCTTGCTGCTGATGCCACCTCCTCGCTGCAGGTGATCCCAGATTAGGGGCACAGCTCTGCTCACAGGTTTGCTGGAGAAAAGCCTCCAGGCAGACATGGATGGGGCAATGTGTCCACTTTTCCCTCCCTGATTCTGCAGTGTAACCAGAGACCCTCTAATTTAGCCCCGGGAGCCCTTGGTCCTGCCCTTAGGTTGAAGATGCACTGACGGTGAGGAGGGGACTGTGGCATGGAGACCACTACCCTCTCCTCAGTGTCCCCCTCTTCAGCCACCTCCATTCCCTGAACATTCCTGACTCTATTTCCTCCATCCCCAGGGACAACACCACGGGAGAAAGCAATAGGGACAGAGATAGGAGGGAGCACACCACTCATTTTGGGATGACCCTCTGTGTCACAAGGAGGTCCTTGCCTACAGGGGCACACACACCTCCATGCTCTGAGATGTGAGTGCGCACATCACAGCTGGCAAGCCTTCCCTAAATGCATGTTAAGGACAGGTGGGTGGGTGCAAGAGGCAACTCCTGGTATTAGGGACAGGCAAGGCAGGAGGAACAGCCACTCCAGGGTTAGGCTGAGGATAATGGCAAACAGCTGCTGGCAAAACCAGCCACCCCCAAATTAACTACTGAGGCTACCAGACACTCCGGAGTTCCTAAAGGGCTGGCTGGGGCTCACCCCCTGCAGCTGCTCCTGGGAAGGGAAGAAGGAGCTTCAGAGGATCCTGATCCCCAAACTCACAGATGGGTGTGAACATGCCAGAGGGGCCCTGGCAGGGAGGGCATCCTCCTGCCAGCAAACACTCTGCTAACAGAGAGCTGGATGCAAAGCCCAGATGTTTGAGTCCCTCCCACCCCAGGGAATGGAGAAGAAAGCCCTGGGTTCTGGTGCTGTTCTTCTATCACTGGAGGAAACCAGCACACCCATCCCTGTCTATATGCATGGTTTCCCTAGGGGGAAAGCTGAATTCATGGAGCTGAACTTGGCACCTGAAATACCAGGCTCTCCAAGTGCCCTCCAAGTCAAACATAATGCAGCACCACAGAATCAAAACCTGGAGGCATCCCAGCCTTTGGGGAAGCTGGGGTTCGTGGCTAATGCATAATCACACCCCACTTGGTACCCCCCACCTCAGGGCTGGGTCTGCCTGACAGCCCTGGGTGTGGAGACCTCCCAGACCTTTGCCCAGGTCTCTACCTATGTTGTCCTTATCAATGTACATAAACCGGCGCCGGGGGCTGATGCAAGAGGCAGGGGTGAGGGGGTCTCTCAGCCTCCTAACACTGCAGCAGCCCTCCCAGTCAGAGCAAAGGTCTCACCAGCCCTCCCTCCCCAAACCAGCACCTCAGGAAGCTCATAAAACTACAGCATACATGTGAGATATTTCCCCAAAAAGCTCCTCTGTGCAAAGCAGCATTTGCCTGTTAACCCGGTGGCTTTTGCCATAACCACCTCGTCCTCTGCTCCCATTTTTAGCACCACTGTGCAGTGTGGAAGCCCTTCCCTGGCTGGTCCTGCACCAACCTCCCACCCCATCCCCATCAAGGCATCCTCCCCACTGCAGAGAGATGGAGGAAGTCTCTCTCTGCCCACCTTCTGCCAAACAGCCTGGATTTGGTGGTCTCTGTTCACTTAGCTGTGCCCCCATCCAGGAGGATGAGAGCAGGGACAAGCCCTGAATCCCACCCTGGGTGACAGAATGATGGTTTGGGCAGTTTCAAGCAGAGAGTCCTGGTGGGAAACACAGTTCTGGCCACTACAAGGGTCTCTCTCCACCTGCAGGACCCTCACAACCACACTGCCACTACCCCAGAGCTTTCCAGCAGACAGACACACGCTGTCCCCTCACCTCCCCCACAGCATCACAGCCCAACCCCTGGGAAACCTCCAAAAGCTGAAGCACAGCCACCCTCCCTACTGAGTCCCTGCAGAGAGTGGAGAACCTGTTCCCCAGGCTGGGTGAGGCACAGCCCTGCAGCCTGGGGAAGACCCAGCAGGGACATGTCCCTCCCCAGCAGGGGTATGTCCCCTCCTGCATGATCCCAGGGGAGGGACAGGAGTGACAGCCACCCTGCAGACCCCAAAGCAAGCTGGCACCGCAGCCTGCTCGTAACTGCAGAAGGACATCCCGTTGTTCCCTGGGCTGGCTGGGACATGCCACAAGGTGGGAAACACAGGTGTGGGTCTCTGGATGAGGGGTCCATCACTTTTCCAATCAGGGTTGAAAAAACCCAAAGAGAGTAAACAAGGAACGAGCCAGGTCTCACCCTGGGAAGCTGTGGCAGGATTTATCCCGCACCCCAACCTCTCCTGTCATCCCTCTCCCACTGTTCACAACATTCCTGCCCTGCACAAGGAGCGCGGGCAGCCCCAGACAGGGGCAGGGCGGGAGGCTGAAGGACGAGAAATGCCGGGGATGCTTTCCTAGCCTCCCTGGGAGGGAGGAGCTGCTTCCCACCTCCCGGCTGACCCCGGGAACCGGACAGTCAGCCTTTTTCTGTGCAGCGGGGTGTAATGTAACACTTCCCGGACGAGCTGTTTGGCCTGTGCAGCTCACCCACCCCGGCCCTCCCCGGGCGGCTTCAAGGCAGCGCCAGGCTCTGGCAGCATCCCCGGGCACAGCCGGGGGGAATGTGCTGCCCGTGCCCTGTCTGCACCTCTGCCTGCTGCCTTGTAGGCAGGGGATGAGCCCCGGTCCCCCAAAATAACAAGATGTTGAGCAATTTGAAACAGAAAAGGCAGCAGCACGCCCCCACAGCAGCCAAAAGTTGGGTCCCTGCTACTGTTCCCTTGCTCTCCTGCCAGAACCGGATGAGACCAAAGTGCCCTCGTCCTCCTGTCCCTGAGCAGCACCGTCCTAAAAAGCCACACAACAGCTGTATGACAGCATTTCTGTCTGTTCTATCCCCTCACCACATCTTCCCTGTCACCCACTGTGCCTCTCTCTCCCCCACAAGGAAGCTGAGCGCACGGGGAGCACAAACCTGCCCTGGCGCTGTGCAGGCTGTGCCCACACCCTTGCATGCAGAGGCACCCTGCATGCTGTGTGCAAACCAGAGCTTGCACAACACGGCTCAGATGAGATCCACACGCATTAAATACAGGGGGACTTTTCTTCCATCCTTTACTAAAGCTCCTGAAGCCCTTTCCCCATGTCCTCAGCTGCAGAAGGGTCTCCCCTACACCCACCAGGAATGAGGGGACAGGGTGTATGTGCTACTTCCTCCATCTGTAATACACCCTGGCCCTTGCAGAGACACAAGAACTCAGTTCCATGGCTCGCCAGCTCCTTGGGGTGACCACACACCAGAGCCCTTGCCCTTTTTCATCTCTGCAAAACCCTGTGGACCGGGGTCAGCCTGTTTTACTCATTATAGAAGGCAGCAGGATGGAGCACAAAACAGGGTGGGCACAGGGAGATGCCTGGACACTGGACACCCTATCAGGATGCAGGGCCTGGGGACAGGCACAGGGGACACCGAGGTGGGGTCATGAAGCAGGGCTGAAAGGGGGTTTAGTAGCAGTGAGATGGGGAGCACATAGGATGATGACAATGCCTATAGGGTGGGACAGGGCTTAGGGATAGGAGAAGTGAGGAGCATTCAGGGGGTACCCATTTAGGAAAGGATGAGGTTTGGGGGCAGTCGGTGAATACTGGTGGGGTTTCATTTAGAGCGGGATTGCAATAATGTCTGGCGGTTAATGGGAATATGGGGGATGTCCACTCAGGGTGGGTCTGGGCTGGGGCGTGGTGTTGCTCATTTAGGGTGGGATACAGACAAGGTTTGGGAGCGGTGGGGGGCATAAGGGTTGTCCACTCAGGGAAAGCTGAACCCGAGTTTGGGGGGACACCGGGGATGCCTGCCGGGAGCAGCCGGTGCCGGGGCAGCGATGCCTCCTTACCTGCTTGAACTGCTCCTCGTAGGTCCATTCGTGGTGCGGTGGTGGCGGTGGGTCGCGGGGCTCCCCTTCTTCCTCCTCTTCCTCCTCCTCCTCCTCGTCCTCCTCCTCCTCCCCCGCAGCGGCGAGCGGCGGGCGCGGGCCGGAGGCCGGGCGGCGGCGGGGAGCGGCGGGCGGCGGCCCGGGGCCGGGGCCGGGCTCCACCGGGGGCCGTCGGGGAGCGCCGTCGGGGCCGCGGGCCAGGCGGGCCGCCTGCTGCCGCTGCAGGCTCTCCATCACCGCCGCCAAGCGCAGCCCCCCCGCCGGCCCCGGCCCCCGCGGCGGGGCGGCCGGCTGCGGGCACAGGGCACGGCCTCAGCGCTGCCTCCGGAGCCGGAGGAGGAGGAGGGAAGGGAGGAAGCATCCCCCACCCCACCCGCTCTCCCCGCCACTCCCGGGGGCCTTGCCCAAAAGTTGCCCGCGGAGCCGTCGCCGCGCCGGGCGCGGCTCCCGCCGCCGGAGGGGCTTCGTCCCCCGCCGCGACCCCCGGCACCCTGCCCCGCGGGGGACCCGGCCCTCCGGTGCCACATCCCCGCTCCTCCGGGCGACGCCGTGCCTGCTCCTGCCGGACACGGGTCCGACCCCAGGAGTCTCCTTCCTCCATCCCACCCGTGTCGTGCTGGGACTCCCGCCCCAGTTCCACTGCGAACCGCGTCCTACCGAGGACCCCTTTCCTCCTCGGTCCCAACGGAGACATCCGCCCCGACGGGGAACCCTCTCCTGCAGAACCCCCACCGCCCCGTCCCCGCCGGGGACCCTGTCCCGATCCCGCCGGAAGGTCTCGCCGGGCGCCCTGTCCTCTCGGGACGCTCCTCCCGCACCCACCGGGAACGCCGACCCCGATCCCGCTCCCTGTCCAACGCGGTGTCCCTGCCCCGCTCCCGCCATGCACCCCCGCGTCGCCGGACCCCCTCCGGCCGCTCCGTCCCTCACCAGGGCGGGTTTGGCCGCCAGGCTGGGGTTTTCCACCATGCCGCCGGCTCCGAGCGCCGCCCGGGGCTCGCCCCGCCGTCCCGGGGGGCACGGCCGGCTGCTCCGCCCGGTCCCGGCCCCGGCCCGGCGCTCACATGGCGCCGCGCCCGCCGATATTTCTTTTATTCCGCAGCAGATGAGGGTGGGTGGGATTTTTCCCTCTTTTCTTTCTTTCTCTCTTTCTTCTTTTTTTTTTTTTTTTTTTTTTTTTTTTTTTTTTTTTTTTTTTTTTTTTTTTGCAACAAGTGGCAGTCAGACAGCAACACCCCTCCCCGCTCCCATTTGCTAGCGCACGTCTAGGGAGTCACCCGGGGAGGGCTGGGCTTACGGCAGCCCCGCGGGATCGCCCCGCACCGGCCCGCCGAGAGCCGGCCCGCGGCCGCGGGAGGCAGCGGGACCCGGGCCGGGGGCGCGGCGGGCTGGGAGACCCCCAGTTTGTGTCCATGTGCTGGACGAGGGGAGTGCGTGGGGGTGTGTGCAGGCTGTGCACACACAGACTTGTGAGGAGAAGGGAGTGTGAAGGAGGGAGGGTGTGTGAGGGGTCTGTGCACACGTGTGTAGGAGGGTGCTGCATCCATCGCGCACCTTTTAGAGCGTCTGTCTGTGTGTGTGGATAGCTGTGTGTGCTGGGAGAAGGTGAGTGTGTGTGTGTGCTCATTGCCTGCGTGCAGTGGGATGGATGAGCCTCCCCCACACGTGTGTAAGCAGGGTGTCGAGCACCCCTGTGCCTCTGCACAGTGGGAGAAGTGAGTACATTAAACGTGTGGGAGCCCCCACACATCAACGGGAGTGTGCCCGGGGTTTAAGGGGTGTGTACACCCTGGTGGTGTGTGTGGAAGATGTGTGTCCATCACCTGGAGCAGTGACCATGCACACCCATGTGAGAAGCAGCGTGCCCTGTCAGAAGGGCTGAGTGCCTGTAGTGTGCACACACATGTGTGTTCGCTCTTATAGGACAATAATAAAAGCCCTCTATGTGTCTGTGGGGAACTTGGGGGTATGTGTTTCATGTGTTCACCTGTTGGTGTGTGCAATCTCTGTTGGGAGGGGCAGGAGGGGCAGGAGTGCACACATGTGCCTTTTTGGGGGAGGTGGGTGTGTGTGCTCATGCTACCAATCCATGTGCAGGCACAAAGGGGTGTCTGGGGCAAGCTCCAAACGCTGAATCCTGAGCTCCATCCTCAAGGGCTGGGGTATCACAGCAGTGTGATCCATGACCCCCCGGCCTGGGACTTCGAAGGGATCTTTGTGGCAGGTGCTGTGGGTGCCTGGCCCCTGGCTGGAGGGGTCAGATTTTAATGTGGCCTGGATGCCCAAAGAGGCTTCCTGGCACGGGTAGAACAAGGCCATATGTCTCTGTCACTGGAGTGGCTCAATGCTCCTGGCTTGCCCTGTGTCCCTGCTTGCAGTGGGGTGAACTGTGGCACCAGGGTATCATCAAGTGTGTCTGCAGATGCCAGACAAGGATGTAAGACGAGGTGAGAGCACGGCACCTCTCTGCCTTGGCTGCTGCCCACTGGCAGCATCCCCTGACTGTTTCCTCCACCTGCCTGTCTGCCAGATTTTCCTGACTCCTTTATGGAGGAAGCTTTGCCAGGGGGCAAAGGAAGCACCCGCTCTTCCTTGGGCTTTTTTTGGCCAGGGCAGCTTAGGATTTACATGGATGCCTGGGGAGCAGCATTGCCCCACAACACTGGGACACAAGGGACAGTGGCTTTGATTCCATCCCACAGCCAGAGCAGTTTGCCACTGAGACTTCCCACTGCTGCACTGGATTTTGGTGGCATGGGATGACAGGAGGCTGGGTGGCAAGGGCTGGTGGCTCTGTCCCCTCCATGGCCATCTGTTTGCTCCAGGGGCCAGGGGCAGCCAGCATGAGCCAAATCCTCCCTTTTCCTTGAAGCATCTTGAGGAAAAACAGCCAGTGGCCATGCTGATGGCAGGAGCTGACTTCGCTCTCAGGCTCCATGACCCAGCTCTGTCCTTTTCACCACTTCCCTCTGTGGGGAAAAGCTGCTGCTTCTGTGCTCTCCAGTTTCCCTATGAACATCTCCTGAGAAGCTACCCCATGTCCTGCCATGGCTCTGATGATTCTCAGGGCTCCTTCAGCTCCTGGCACCTCAGTGCATGTGACACAGTGCGCCATGCTCACCAGGGAGGCTGTCCTGGAAAAATCAGACCATTCCCTGGGAGCACAGGGCAGCTCCCGACCCTGCAGGGCCCCCAGGCACTGTTTATCTTTGCACAGGAGATAAATTAGCTGTCGGCCATCCTATTTCAGGGCTGGACAGCTGTAGCTTGCACTGGCCCATCCCATCCCGCTGCGGCAGAGGCAGGGACCTCCTGGTTCTTGCCAGCCCCTCTGAGTGCTAGTCAGTGTGGCACTCTTGTTGACTTGCCATGGGAAGATGAGACCTGGCCCTATTTCAGATGGATCCACAGGGCCAGATGACCCTCAGGACTCATTGCACAGGACCCCATGGTTCCAGCTTCCCCTCCCAGTGCTGCTGCCTTGCACCCCACTGTGCTGCACCCTCTGCTCTGGGCTGTGCCTTATCCCCTGCACACTGAAAGCTGGGCTGGGTGGGGTGAGACAGACATGGTGACTTCTCCATGGCCCAACAGGAACCCAAGTGTTTGGGGAAGCTCCCCCTCTGCAAGGCAGAGGAGTTGGGATGCTTGGGTCAGTTTAGCACCCAGGCCAGCTAGTGGCAGCACAAGGTCTCCAGAGGGTGCAGCGTGTCCCATTGCTTTGGGCATGGCCACCAAGAGAGCTGTCCTACTCAGCTCCTCTCTAGAACCTCCACAGTGATAGCAGCTCTGGGGTTCTGCATGTGTGTCATGAAGTATGTCAGGCTCTCCTTGGGGCAAGCAAGCAGGACCGTGTTCTCTTTGCCCCACTGCTCAGCATTTCGCACCCATGGGGTCTGGTGATGCTTCCAGCTGGAGAGAAATTCCCCAGATGGCTATTGACAGCTGCAGCTGAGGCGGCACAGATGGATAGTGGGGGTATAGATGGGGACAGCAGAGCAGAGTGAGAGATACTTGGAGCAGAGAGATACCGCAGGAAGAATCAAGAGATAGATCCTGAGGGCTGATCAATACCCACTGCATGTGGAGGGACAGCAAGATAAAGCAAGTTGCAGGGGGAAGGTGTTAGGAGGGCAGTGATCTGCATTTGTCCTGGTGGCAGCTCTGGGGAGATGCCCCTCATGGTTGCTTCAGCTGGGACAGGGGTAGAGTCAGACCTGGGGTGCAGGTGCTGACTCTCCTTGCCCATCTCCAGCCACTCAATAAGGGTTTGGTGCCCTTTGAGGTGTCCTGGGGTCCCATGTGGCCTCTGGACACCAGAGGGTGTGTATTTCCTGTGTGTCCTGGTCACATCTGTCTCTCCAAGGACTACCTGCTGCCTTTGGGCGTTTTGAAGGATGCTGTGTCCCTGGGCAGCTAAGGGGGAAAGGGGCAAGCCCTGGCCCTGTGCTGCAGCTGGGTGATTGAAGATGAGTTTCCAACCTGTTCCTCAATTTCTCCGTGAGAACCAAATGCTGCAGGCAGCTGGGTCAGGCCAGCATGGATTTGGAGGAGGCACGGGAAGAAGAAGCAGAGGTACCAGCTGCCTGCAGAACTCGATGTGTCCAGAACTCATCTCTTCTCTGCTGGTCATTGGAGACACTTACCTGATTAAGAGGTTGCAACTACGAAAGGGATGCTTTCTGTGACCCTTTAATGAATGCCTGGCACTCAGTGCTTCGTGCTGGGGTGGGGACAACTCCTGGCAGAGCAGCCAGGGTGCCTGGGTCTAAGCCCAGCTCCACCCTGCTGGCATTTGCCTGAGCTACCCCATGCTACGTGGTTTCTCTGCTTGTCATGGTTTCTTTCTTCATGCTGGCTGAGCTGGGAATGCTGAGGAAGGAACCCCCAGAGCAGCCTTTTGCATGGACAGGGCTGCTGGCCCTGCAGCCAGGCTGGGGGGGATCCCCCGCCCGGTGTGGAGTTATTGACACAGGCGCTACAGAAAACACTGCTGAGATTGTTCACACTAATGTTATTTAGCAGCAATATTTCCGTAATAAAAGAAATCAATGGGCAAGAGAAAAGACCTGTCCAGAGCTTTGATTTTCTTATTTTAATGGCATACTTATTTACTCCCACCAGCGTGCCCATCGGATTTTCATTACGCGGCCTTCGCTGTAAGTGGAGCGGTATTGATACGAGCTGCTGAGTTAGCGCCTTGCCGCGCGGGCCAGCTCGGGTGGGACTGCTCGTGTGCCCCAACAGGGCCCTGCCAAACCCCGGGGAACAGCCTGGTGGGGGCCAGAGAGGCCTGGTAGCCACAGGAACACACGTATGTCTACACACAGAGCCTGCCCATGCGTGCACACACACACACAAACGCAGCCCGCCTGTCCATGAGCACACAGGGCTGCACACCTGCTGCCATGTGCACTGCAGGCTGTGCACACGCACAGGTGTAACACACGTGTGCCACCGGCATGGGCACGCACACACAGAGGAGCACAACTCTTCTGGCTACACCCACGCACACACATGTCCTACCCACATGTGCCCCAGCACTCACACACCTGCAGTTGCTCTGTACGGACAGATGCCTGTTTATAAATGTGATGCCATTTTTAAATGTGTGCCAGCCCCACCTGAAAACTGTTCTACCTATATGCACACACAATCTGTGAACACACACATGCGTGATGTGTCTTGACAGCATACGTGTGCACCCCTGTGTGTGTGTGTGTGTGTGTGTGTGTGTGTGTGTGTGTGTGTGCAAACCTCTCAAAACCACCCGCTGTGCATGGGTCCAACCATTCTCAGGGGGCCACACTCAGCACTGCCACTCAGCACTATCCCTCAAAAGGATGGAGCTCCCTGAGCTCCGGGATTGCCTATGGAAGCAGGGACCTGGCACCAGCCCAGGCCTTTGGTCACCAGTGACTGCAGTGGCGAGAGGAGTAACAGCACCATCTTCTGCCAATCCCGGGAGCTGAGGCAGGGCTGATCCTGCCCAGTGACATATTCCCAGCTCCCAGGACCTTGAGTGGGGTGATAACAGCTTCCCCGGGGACACCCAGCTGTCAGCAGTACTGCTGTGGAGGCTGCAGCTGGCCTGCAGCTGCCCTGCTGCAACTGTGCCAGGGCTCAGCAGAGACTCACCCAGAAACCCAAGTATGTGGGATGAACAACTTTATTACTGCTATCTCTTTTCAGGTAGCAAATTAAGAACTAGCCCATGTGTAGGGCTGCTGGTCAGCAGAACAGGGACAGTCCGGGGAGCAGGAGAATCAACATGCTACAGGCCTAGGTGGCCAGGAACACACTCATGTGTTTGGCAGCAGAATGGAGGTGAAAGCCCTCCACCAAGCAGTGAGCTCACACGGATCTGACCACAGGGGTGCAAGCAGGGTGCACATCTGGGTTTGGCTGGAGGATTACAGCACTCTCTTGGCAGCCGGGATCCCATGCCGGGAGCCGAGCAGAGTGGCTGTCCCCAGGGGGTCTCACAGCCAGGGGAAGCGTTTTGAGGGGTGAGATCCCATCCTGAGCTAGTACAGACATTTGGGCACTCGAGGACACTAGGTGCGTGCATAGCCGAGAGGCCACGCAGAACGGGGTCTCCATTAAGGCGACAGACGGTGGGTTTCCCCCTTGGGGGGCACTGCCTGGAGAGCACTGTGGGCAAGTGACCCTCTTCCAGCCCCAGCCACCCCTAAGGGCAGGTGACACACAGGGGAGCAGGGGGCCCTCCAGCAGAGAAGCCGGGCATCCCCCCACTGCTGGGGGTCTCAGCGCAGATCCTGCCCTGTGCCAGGGTGACACTGTGTGCTGCCAACCCTCATCAGCAGGGATGGAGCCATGGGAGATGCTGCCAGCTGGACACAGCACTTTGCGCTGCCCGCAGTCCGGCAGGCTGCCAGAGACAGGGGGGACTCACTGGCCGACCTCTGCAATGGGTGCTCTGGTCTACCCTGTGCACCCTGCCCCGAGGGCAGCATTGTTCCCCTGATGTCTCAGGAGCTGAGGAAATCTTTTGGGGCCCGGGGACAGCCAGCTCCAGCTTCTCTCCCGCTGCATGCTGAGGGCACGCAGGGGTGTTTGTACACTGCAAGGCCACTCCAGCCCCGAGGGATGGAAAAGCAGGACGTGACTCCGATAGAAAGGAGGGACAGGCAGGTAGTAAAGAGAACTGACGTTCTGTGTTGCTGTGACTGCCAAGGTCCCTCTGTCCTGGCACCCTGCTAGCCTGTGGGGAAAGGACAGAACAATTTGGGGAAGGCACAGGGGGGATCTCCTGCTGCCTCTGCTAGAACCTGGGGAGGAAGAGAGAACGGCTGGGAGGAAAGGAGCCAACTGGGCTCAGCAGGGTGCCCTGGTGAGATGGGCTCAGCACCCAAAGGTGCTGAAGAAGGCATTTGCTTCCAGGAGCAGCCCCTTTGCGTAGACACGCAGGGTGTAGAAGAGGGTGACGAAGTCCTGAGTGCTGAAGAGGGTGTCAGCCAGGGCGAAGGCGAGTGTGGAGGGGATGAAGCCCCGGCCGTACTCCACCATCCAGGTGCCTGCACTCCACTGCACTGACGTGGCCTCTCCTGCCTGGTGCACGATGGTGTCGCCTGCCAAAACACACAACCAGCACAGCTCCCAGGTGCTGCCCCACATCACACCCAAATGGGAGACATGGGATTAGGGCCTGCAGGGTTGAGCCTTCCAACCCCACCCAAGCCTTGCTCCTTTTTCTCTTACTGCCACCCACGGAGATGCTGGGACGTGCTATTGGGGACCCAAACTGCTCTACCCTGAGCTCTTGGCTTCTGTCAGCTCTATGACAGCAAGCGGCTGTGCCCCAAAGACATGGATGCAGCCCACAGGTCACCATAGTGCTGCACTTACCTGGATAGTAGATCTCACTTCTGGTGGTCCCCTCCTTCCATTGCCGGAATGTCCCCGAGATGACAGTGTCAGAAATATCTGCCCAGTAGCGACCTGTGGGAGGACAGACAACACTGCCTCAGTGTCTCCCTGCCAGGGACAGCACAGGAGCCCAGGTCTGAATAGTGGAGCATAAGGGTCAGCATGGCAACCCCACTGCCTCAATACACCAAGAAGTGCCAATAGCTCTGGTACCCTCACTGTCTGTATGAAGAGCCATATACCACCAGCCAGGGCTGCTCAGTATCCTTAAGCCCCATTATTTCAAACTTCTTTGGCATTTGCTGCCTCCTGAAGCACTGGGAGATGAGATGTCTGCTGTCGCCTGCCAGCTGGATGCAGAGAGTCCTGGCCACACAGCATGTGGCACGGGCAAATGCTGCAGGACACCATGAGGGCTGGTCCCCTTGCAGGGAGGGTTTGGCCAGCATCATTCACCCCATACAAGTAGTGAAGCAGTGGGCTCCCTGAGCTGGGCACATCATGGCCAGCTGCACCTGAAGAATGGAGTAGAAATAGCTTGGAGAACTCCCCTACCAGCAGCCTGGTCCTCCTGCTCACCTGAGTGTCCCCCGGTGTCGACAGCTGTCCCGAAGAGCAGCACATACTCGGTGAGCGAGGCATGGAGCAGGCACATGGAGCCCATCCACCCACCCGCATTCACAAACACCCACTGCAGGTCCTCGTCTGGCAGGATGTGGCCTGGGTGCTTCTTTCGCAGCTCCACAATGATCTTGGAGAAAGCCAGCTCATGGTCCAGCCCTGCAGCACCCACGGTCACTGTAAGTCCCTGGCACAGAAAAAGCTCAGCCAACCAACCCCCCGAATCCCCTGCATAGCCACAGGGTTTCAGTGCACCCTTGGAGAGGTCTGCCTAGGGAAGATATCTCCTCTCTCCAGCCCTCAGCTCCCGCTGACCCAGCTCCACCGCCTGCCTGGATGGTGATGGAGGATAAGCAGCGCCGAGTGCTCCAGTCCTACAGCCCATCCCAGGTGCTGGGCAATATGGGAGATCTAAATAACGTGACAGTGCCCCTGTCCTGGTGAAATGCAGCCCTGACCAAACTCCCTGTGCCCTATGGGGACAGCCCTCTTCTGAAGCTCCGGGCCTGACCCACCTGGGGCTTCAGCCCCAATCAGGTTGGATGATGCCGCTACCCTGGTCCCCTTTGCTCCAATCCCATTTTCCACCCCGCTTTCCCCGCGTTCCCTGTTGCTATTCCCCGGTACCGCTCCCTTCCCTCTCCCAGTCTCCCTGCCCAGGTCCAGCTCCCTGCCTCTCCCTGACCCTAGCCCCATTCCCTCCATGATCCCGGCCCCCCTGTACCGAATTCTCCTCGGTCCTTCGTCCCCGCTACGCCTCCCCCCTCCAGCCCAGGCCGCCGCTCCCCGCTACGTCCCCGGCTCCTCTCTCCATCCCCAACCCCTTGCCTGTCCCCATCCCCACCGCCATCCCTCCTCGGCCCCGCTCCCCGCCGCCCCTCCGCGTCCCCACGCGCGGCGCGTACCCGCGTGGTGCCGGGCGAGCTGTGCGATCTCGGCGGAGCTGAACTCGTACCGCTTGGCCGCCAGCCACCCGCGCAGCCCCTGCAGCACCAGCGCCAGCGCGCCCAGCGCCAGCCCGGCCCGCAGCGCCCGCCGCCCCCACACTGCGCCCATGCCGCGCTCCGCCGCCCCCGGCACCGGGAGCGGGACCCGGGCCGGGACCGCCCCCGCCGCGGCCACGCCACGCACGGCCCGGGCGGCTGCGCCGGCGCGGTGGGGCGGGGCGGGAGCCTGAGGGGGCCGAGCCCGCCGAGTTTCCGGGAGTGGGGAGGCATGGAGCCATCGCTGGCAGGGGCGGTGGAGGCGGGCGAGCGCTTCCGCGCCAGCGGTACGGATGGGGTTGCCTTCCTCCGTCCTTCCCCTCAGACCCCCAGCGGGGCCCAGCACGACCCCGGGAAGCAGGAGCTGCGGAGACCTTCCCTGCCCAGAGCCGCGGGGCTCCCGGGCTGGGAGGAAGGGGTGAAGCTGAGGGAGGGGTGAAGCTGAGGGAGGGCGTCAAGTGGCGTGTATAAGGCAGAACGTCTTGCTTGCCCCGTGAGGGGGCCTGGCGGGTGGGGTGCGTGTACCCCCATTGCAGGGGGTCTGCCACTGCTCTCCCTGCCCACAGAGCACCAGCACGTTCGGTACAACCCGCTGCGGGACGACTGGGTGCTGGTATCGGCCCACCGGGTAAAGCGCCCTTGGCAGGGTCAGCTTGAGAAGCCGCCCCCCGAGGATGTGCCCCGCTGGGACCCCAAGAACCCCCTCTGCCCTGGGGCCACCCGGGCCAACGGCGAGGTACCACCAGGGGCACAGGGACCCGGGCTGCCCCTGCCACCCCCTCCTGCCTTCATGCCATCTCTCACCCCGGCAGGTGAACCCCAAGTACGAGGGTACTTTTGTCTTCCCAAATGACTTCCCTGCACTGCAGCCCGATGCTCCAGAGCCTGGTAACTCTGGGGAGCAGAGCAGGCTGCTGGGGACCCCCCCGACTTGGGACCTAGGGCTGCTGCAAGGCGGCCTGGAGAGGCTTGGGTTCTGCCTCAGTGCCTTCTCCCTGTCCCCCTCTGTCCTTCCCCAGGTGACAATGATCACCCCTTGTTTCGAGCTGCCTCAGCCCGGGGTGTGTGGTAAGTACCTACACGGCTCCAGCGGGTTTGGGACACAATTTGTCAAAAACCTGTGGAATGGTGCTGGGCTGGGTCTGTTCCCCTCATCCAGTGCCTGTACTGTATGCACCTCCTCAGTTTTGGGGTCATTCTGGGGGTTTTGGCCCTGTCCCTTGTCCCACATCCCACTGCACCCAGCAAAGCTGTGGGGGTCTCTGGAGACACCTGCAGTCACAGCTAAGCGTGTTTCCCCTACAGCAAGGTGATGTGTTTCCACCCCTGGTCGGACCTGACGCTGCCCCTCATGTCCCTGCCAGAGATCCGGGCTGTCATCGATGCGTGGGCAGAGCTGGCGACGGAGCTGGGTGCTTCCTACCCCTGGGTGCAGGTGTGGGGCTGCCGGGGGCTGCTCTTTTGTGGGTGAAGGTGGGAGGCCAGCACTGGGTACTCTGGCAGTACTTGGGGTTGGGAGCATCCTAGTTGGGTGTGGGTCTCTTGCTTTGTGTCCTTTGTGCCCTTTGAGCCCTGCTGAGCTTTTCCACACCCTTGGGTGTGAGGCTCTGTCCTCCTGCAGGTTGCTTCCCTGCTGTGCTGGGGACACCACGACAGCCTGCAGCGGGGGCCCTGTGGCTGGGGCCTGCTGGCTGTACCTCTTCCTCTTCTCACAGATCTTCGAGAACAAGGGAGCCGTGATGGGCTGCTCCAACCCGCACCCCCACTGCCAGGTGAGGCTGTCCCACCTCTGACCTGGCTAAACTACAAGTCCCTGTGGTGACCCTACAACAAACCCTGAGGGCAGATGTGAACGGCAGTCGCTCTGCCCTGGTCCCGAAGCTTTTTACAGTGAGGATACCCCTGTGTCTGTCCTGTCACCCTCCCTCTGGGGACTGTCCCCTGTGGCTGTCACGTGCCAGACTCTCCACCTGGTGGCAGTAGGGACCTCCAGATGAGCAGCATGACTGGGGATACCCCTGCAAATGAGGAGTAGGAGCACCTCAGTCCTGTGCCCCAATGTCTCTCCCAGGTGTGGGCCAGCAGCTTCCTTCCAAACGAGGCGAGCCTGGAGGACCGGAGCCAGCGCCAGCATCTGAGCCAGCACGGCGTGCCCATGCTGCTGGAGTATGCTGAGCAGGAGGCTTGCCGAAAGGTGAAGGCATGGATGTTGTCTGTATCCCCTCCCTGGGAGCTGTCTGTGTGCTGGGCTGGGCTCCCCAGCCCTCAGGAGATGGACCCTAGGAGTGCCCTAGGGGGGTGGGACTTTGTGTGTCCCCATCAAGCACCGCGTGTAACACCCCCCAGGCTGGGGACAGAGTGGCTGGACAGTGGCCAGGCAGAAGGGGATGTGGGGGTGCTGGTTGGCAGCTGACTAAACATGAGCCTGCAGTGTGCCCAGGTGGCCAAGAAGGCCAATGGCTCCTGGCCCATATCAGGAATAGTGTGGCCAGCAGGACAAGGGAAGCCATTCTTTCCCTGTACTTGGCACTGGTGAGGCTCCACCTTAAATGCTGTGTCTAGTTCTTCGTCCCCAGTTTAGGAAGGATGTTTTGATGCTCAAATTCATCTGGTCAAAGGCGGCAAGGCTGGTGAGAGATCTGGAACAGAAGCCCTATGAAGAAGCTGAGGGAGCTGGGTGTTTAACTTGGAATAAAAGGAGGCTTAGGGGAGACCTTATCACTCTCTGCTACTCCCTGAAAGGAGGTTTTAGTCAGTGGAAGTTGGTCTCTTCTGCCAGGCAAGCAGTGACAGGACAAGATGACACAGTCTTAATCTGTGCCAGGGAAGTTTAGGCTAGACATTAGGAAGAAATTCTTCACTGAAAGAGTGATTGGGTGTTGGAATGGGCTGCCCAGGGAGGTGGTGGAGTCAAAAAGACTGGGTGTGGCATTCTGGGCTATGGTTTAATTGATAAGGTGGTGTTAGATCATAGGTTGGACTTGGTGATCCCAGAAGTCTTTTCCAACCTGGCTGATTCTGTGATTCTGTGCCCTGCAGGAACGGCTGGTGGTGGATAATGCAGACTGGCTGGTCGTGGTGCCATACTGGGCCACCTGGCCCTACGAGACCCTGCTGCTGCCCCGCCGCCATGTCTGTCGCCTCCAGGACCTCAGTGACAGTGAGAGGGACAGTGAGTGGCCCTGAGCTTTGTTGTACCCCATCTCACATCCTTTGGGCTTGACCTTTGTTATGAGGCAGCCGTGCTGGTGCTGGAGGGCTTGTGTCCTTGGGATGGGAGCTGCCGAGCATAGCTGGGGAGGGGAATGGCACCTCTGTTATGTTAGGATAAGAACTAGTTGTTAGGATAAGAACTAGCACTTCTCGTGGCACTTGTGTCTTTTTGGGGTGGTGAAGCACGTGGTGCTCCCTGTTTTGGTGGGAGGCTTCTCCTGCTGCATTGCTCTGGCTCCCTGTGTGAGTGGGGAGGGGTGAGAATTCCCAAGTGCATCCCTCCTGCCTGTCCCTGATGTCCACCCAGGGACAGGTGCTGCGGGTGACCCCACTGCACACCTGGCAAGCTGCTGGCCTGCTCGGGGTGTGAATCACTGTCACTTTCCTGCAGGCCTGGCCTCCATCATGCAGAGGCTGCTCATCAAGTATGACAACCTCTTCGAAGTCTCCTTCCCCTACTCCATGGGCTGGCATGGTGAGTGGCGTGGCTCTGCAATCCTCTCATCCACATCCCTGTCTCCTCCCTGTGGTCATGTGGTGCCTCTACCTCTCAGAACCTCTGCTGGTCAGAGTGACCCCAAGATGTGTTAGAAAGTCTCTTTTCCCAGCCAGGCAGTCAAAGAAGGAGTCAGAACTCTTCAGTTCTCGGTCGCAAAGTTGTTTATTGTTTCTTGTCTATAAAATTCTTTCTCTGGCCTGCCAAGGTCCGCTCAGCAAGACAGTCAGAGGCACTCTGCCTCCCCCGGGGTGGTGTTATCTTTTTATACTAAAAACCACGTGTACAATATTTACAATTACTTTCCAATACCTATCACCTGTGTTAGACAGTGAGCTTCTACTCTAAACCAATCTAAAAGTGCCAACATCACAGCAGAAGATGGAGACCAAGAAGAAAAAGGAGAAAGGCTGGACACACCCAGATTCCTCCATCTTGCCCCCTGAACTTCCATTCTAAAAACCCCAAAAAATCTATTTTTCACCCTGTGACAAACTGATTATTATTCTACTTACACTTTTGTGGCTTGCAGATCCTCCTATAAAGTTGTTAACTTTTTCCATCAATCATAATCAAGGTCACAGGCGTCTTGGGCTCTCTGAGGGGTCTCTGAGCCCCCTAGCAGGGGTCCTGGCAATCCAGGGCAGCCAGAGGGATGTCCTGAATTCCGACATCTACCCCCTGCAGGAGCCCCCACAGGCTCCTACCTGGAGGAGGATTGCAGGCACTGGCAGCTCCATGCCCACTACTACCCCCCTCTGCTGCGCTCCGCCACCGTCCGCAAGTTCATGGTGGGGTACGAGATGCTGGCCCAGGCGCAGAGGGACCTCACCCCGGAGCAGGTGAGTGCAGCTCAGGGGGATTGGGGCACCCAGGGGGCTGTTTGCCAGGACTGTTCTGCAAGCAGCCCCTGGCTGTCTCTTGTGCTGTGCCCTGCAGGCAGCCGAGCGCCTGAGGAGCCTCCCCGAGGTGCACTACAAGAAGAGGGCTGAGGAGGTGTGATGGGAGCAGCAGAACATCCAGTCCTTGGATGTGAGTGTGAGAGGGGGTCTTATTGCTTCCCACCACTACCTGAAAGGAGGTCATAGCCATGTGGGGGTTGGTCTTTTCTCCCAGATAACTAATGATAGGACAAGAGGGAGCAGCCTGAAGTTGTGCTAGGGGAGGTTTAGATTGGATGTTGGGGAATATTTCTTCACCGAAAGGGTGGTCAGACATGGGAACAGGCTGCCCACAGAAGTGGTGGAATCACTGTTGTCTGGGAGTATTAAAAAAAACCAAACGTGTAAATGTGGCACTTAGGGATGTGGTTTAGTGGTGGGCTTCACAGTGCTGCACTAAGAGTAGAGGTTTCAGATTTTATCATTTGGTGTGCTCAGTGAGGCCACGAGTCAGCTGGGAGTGGTGACAACCGAAGTCTGGGAATTCATGTTGGTTGTGAGCCCTCTGAACTCCCAGATTCTGTCATGGCTTGGCTGGTTTTTGGGACTGGTTTTGCCTGTTTGGGGACTCAGGGTCTAATCCTGTGGCATCCTTGTGTAGGTGGTGTTTCTTGTCTCTTTCACCATCCCAGGCTCTGTCTCTGCCCCCATGCTCCTTCCACCACTAAAGGACTTACCCTCCTTACCAGTCCAGTCTCACTGGTGGGGCTGGAATTTCTTCTGCCCCGTGGAGGGGCACAACCCCCCTGGACAATAAAACCTGGAAGCAAAGTAACTCTGCCTGTGCTTTCATGGCTCTCAGTCCTAGGTGGGAGGTTTGGGGTCTCTGGTGAAGACCCCAGCTGCTGGTGGGGGGCAACACGGGGCTCAGGGGTTGTGCTGGCAGCCCAATACTTGTTGCTTGTGTCCCTGCCTCTGTGCTGCCTCCTCTTCCTCCCTGGGGGGAGCTCTGAGTCTGTCTCTGAGCGCTGCAGGCTTGTGGAGGAGTGGGAAACAGAGGAAGAATGGATGCAGCCCAAGGCCTAGCTAGCTGCTGGGAGAGGGCTGAGCCCTGGCAGACTTGCTGCACGGAGGCTGCTGGCTGAGATGCTCAGCCCTGGAGCTGTTCCTCCTCATCCTCTCTGGCTGGGACTGCTGGGTGGCAGCCCTCATGCTGCCTGCTGCAGGTACAGGGGCTGCTGGGATGCAGCCAGGGGATAGTTCATCACTCACCTGGGGGCTGCCAGGGAGCCCAGCTCTCTTCCTGGTACTGCTCCCCCCTTCACTGTGCCCACCCATGGGGTGGGATAGTGGCAGCCTGGACACTGGGCCGAGCTGGGGGATATTCTATTCACCTCTCTCTTTGCTCCTTTCCCTTTCCCTCCAGGAAGGCCCTGGGATTCTGCAGGGGTAGGTGATAGACAGTGATGCCACCACAGCTGATGTGGGGGGATGCCAAGCACTATGAACCCTCACACCTTCACAAATAGTTTTTATTTGTCACTAATGATCCATTCTCACAGCTCTCTAATAAGACCCCTTTCCTTGTCCAGTCTGTGAGTGTGCTCCTGGGGTCTAGAAATACCTCGCAAGGAGAGAAATGTTCTCCTCCTGCCTCCAAGACAACAGTCCATGGGGAGGGCCGTGTTCCCTGTGCCCCATCCATGTGTTGCTCCCCATGGGGCTAGGACAGATGGAAGGGCCTCCTGCCTGTGTGATGCTGGACGCCCTCCTACATGCTGGTCCTATCTTTGTGTCAGATTGCCTCATCCCAGAGCCCACAAATGCCCTCACCTGACCTCAGCAGTGCCCAGGTGCTCCGGGGCTATGGGGAGGAGCTGGTGGCTGACCCTTGAGCTTGGAGCTGTCGTTGTACACAGCATCCTTCACCAGGGCATCAGGGCTGCCCAGCTGGGAGTCTGGCCTCTTGCAAAACTGATTTCTCCCCTCCTGGGACAAACAGAGTCCGTTTTTTCTCCACCACCATCCCGACCATGAGCCTTTTCCATTGCAACAAGTGCCTCTGCTCCAACTTCCCAACTTCCCCTCTTATTCTCCAGGGTCCTGGGGAAGTGGCAACAAATTGCCTTAAGTGTGGCAATCCAGCTCGGGGTAATTAGCCGCTGAACCGGTTGTAACGAAGCTAGTCATCTCCCGGCACGGGCAGTTAGCTGTGATTTAATGGCCCGGCGGCTCCCAGCCCCGGGCTGCCGCGCCTCGGCCCGCGGCCGTAAATGAAACTCGCAGTTAAGTCAAGCAGTATTAAACTTTACAGTCGCCGTCTCTGAAAACGAGACTCTCTCCAATAAATCAGGGCAAGTGGGATTGTAAATATCGAGGCAGGATCCATATTGCTTAATTAAACAGCACCTAATGAACAGCCTGTTTGTTGTGTTGTGATTTAGGATGGAGGCTGGGGAGGCAGTGTGTGCTCAGGGGGGCTGGTGCCCGTGCCACGGTGCCCTCTGCTGCAGGTACCAGCTGCTCAAGTTTATCTGCTGCTAAAAAATCTCAGAGGTGGCCTGAGAATTAGTTTGGGTTTTTTTTTAGTTAAAACGAAATCCCCCCCTCTGAAATCTGAAACAGGCTGAAAGCAGCAGTTAGAGGAGGAAGAGGAGGGGCTACACCCAGGTGTGAGAGCTTGACCCTGGTTATGCTGAGCTCCCCACTTGCTCACAACAGCTCCAACCTCCTCATGCCCTCATACTTTTGGCTTGTGCACGGGGGTGTGTAAGTCTGGAAGGGAGCAATGAACCTTTCTGGTGGCACAGGGAAGCATCAGGGTGGTGCAAATGGAGCTGCTGGGGATGCAAAGGCACTGCAATTCATAGGAACTATCGCTGGTGTGCTGTAAAGCCCCAGGCCTTTTATATTTTGGTAGTTGCAGTCCACTTGTAATTAAAAAGTGATTTATTGCAGGAGATTAAAAAAGTCCAGCTGGTGAGGGATGAGGGAGTGGAGGGCCTGCGGGGTACCCAGCTGTTGTTCTTGACCCAGGAGCATCAAAGGGGAGCTGAGGCCCATTGGGATTCCCCATAAGGACATTCCCTGATGCTGGTTCATTTCTCCAGGGGAGCTGTTGGAAATCCTGGGAGAAGTATCTCTGTGGCTGGGTCATCCTTGTCCTGAGTCTCCATCTCTCAGCATGAGGGCAGAAATGTCCTCTGCAATCACTGCCCTGAGCTGCTCTGAAAGGATGAACAGGGCAGGTGGTGGGGAGAGTGAGAGGAACTCAAGCATGGAATTAATGGGTTAAAAATCCTCTGGGGTCCCATAGGGGTATTTGCACCCTCTGTGGTGCACTAATGGGTCTGTGAGGGATTAGGAAAGGGACAGAATGCTGCTGTGCCAGGCTGGCACAAGCTGTGCTCTGCCAGGAGCAAGGAATACACCCAGTGTGGGATCCAGATATACAGAGGTGCTTGACGGGGTGTGGCCAGGAATTTATTTTCATTTTTGTCCCATTTTCTGATGTCACTGAAAGAAATTGGTCAATCTGCCAAGGGATGTGGCTTTCCCAAAGCTCCTGGAGCTTTGTCTCTACTGAAATGAGCCAATGTCCTTGCCCAGGTTGTAGCAGTGGCTGTGTCCCACATTGTTCAAGTTTGGGAGACCCAGAGCACCCCCAGCTCTGACACTGACTCCGTCTGTGGCCATGGTTGAGCCCTGGGGTGCCATTCTGGGAGGCACCTGGTGGACAGACACCATTTGGCACGAGCACTTCATGGTGGAGGGCAACTGCTGGGGGCAGGTTCATGCCCTTTGGTTGAGTGTCCATGTCCTTGGCACCTGCCAGAGACTGCAGAGCTGCAGACAAGCTGCAGATCCTGAGTCCTACCCACCCCTCCATCTCTTCCCCCTGCCTTCCAGTGCAGGTGAGACAATAAAATGTTGAGCAAAGGAAGGTAATCTGTGACCAGTGTGTTTTAATCAGAAGGAAAGGTTACGAGTTGAGGCCTGCTGGCTCCTGCCATGCTGCAGTTTTACTGTCCTTCCTGATACCAGGTTAATGGCTGTCATTTCATTCCAGTTTTACTATTGGATTTGCCCTTATTGTTGAGTTTCTTCTTGTCTGCTCCTGCCTGCAACCCCACTTCCAGAAGAACTTGAGTTGCAAGGATTCCTGCTGTCACTGACTGGGGGTTTTGGCAATGGAATTAGAAGAAATTAGTAAAATTTTAGGGAGGAAGAGAGGAAGGATGAAGGGAAGAAATGGAGGAAAAGAGAGAGAAAGGAAGGAGAGGAGGGTGGGAAACAGGGAGGGAGAGAAAGCTAAATCCCTCACATTTCCATTTAAAAGATATCATCAGGCACTTACCATGAAAACAATTAATAATTTTAAGCAGATGCTAAACACTCTGGTGCCCTGAAGCAGGCAGGCTCCGTGCAGTGGGGAGATTTTGTGTGCCAGGAGAATGCAAATCAAAACCCAGACCCCCTTTAGATCTTGTCTTAGCTGGCCATGCAAGAGCAGCTGGGGCAGCAAAGAGCACTCACTTTGTCCTGGGCCACGTGGTGCACCTTCCCTGGGTTTGGCAGCTTCCTTGGCAGGAGTTCAGACTAGCAGGAAATAATTTTGGAGGTGTTTTGCCCCTGTTTCAGACAGCTGACAGTTTTCCTCTGCTGATGGTCCCTGAGTCCTTCCTGGAAGCCATTTTTAGAGCCCTTGGGCACCATGAGTTGTGGGATGGCTGTTGGTCCCAGGTGGACACAGTGGGATGTCTGGATGCTGCCTAGCAAGCTCTGCATGGACTTCAGGATGGCAGCCCCAAGGCTGGAATTTAGTTGGTTAATCATCTGATAATACAGGTAATTTAATACTGTCACATTACAACATCCATGTGGTCAGTAAGCACTGGCCCCCCAAATTTCCTGCATGCCTGGTGTTGGGGAGGTACCTTGGGGCTTCAGCTCTTGGCAGTGGAGTCCTGTCATTGCATGAGGTTTGAGCCTTTCCCATCCTGGGGCCCCATCCCAGAATCAGCAGCCTCTGTTTGGAGCAAGAGAAACACCAGGAGCATCCAGCATTCCAGCGGGATTCAACCCAAACAAAACTGTCTGGGGACAGAGGGGAGCAGGTGTGGGTGGGAGAGCAGGGGACTGCTCTGGGATAGGGGCAGCCAAAGGGAAGGTGATCTTTGCAAAAGGGAGTTATCCACCAGCAGTGCAGCTACTGGAAGAAGGCTGGAGCCCTTGCAGCACCCAGGATCTGGCATGGCTGGGATTGGGCACCCACTGCTGCTGGAGCCAGCTGTGAAAGCTCACAGACATCTGTGCCTGCCCTGTGGGGAGGGATCTGTCTTCATCCTGATGTTCCAGAGAAGAAATCTCTATATATTTGCTAATTATCATGAGTGATACTGAAAAGTCTGCTACAAAGCCCCAGGAGCAGCAAGACATTGCAATGCCAGGATGGATCTGAGGTGGAAAATCATCCCCTGGGGTGTGCCTGGGCATGAGGTGACTCCTGCCAGAAGCAGAGCCCTTGGGAGAGAAGAGGAAGTGGAGAGATAATAATTAGATGCTAATAAGTGAGTAATTAATCCTTGGTGCCCCTGGGGCTCCCTTGCCCAGCTCCAAGCCAAACCACCTGCTTCAACGTACCTAAGGTGGTTTGAGCCCCACAGGATATGGCTGGAGCAGGGATGAACCAGCTGCTGCCCCCCACACATAGTGACAGGCTCAATCTCACAAAATAGCCTCATAAATTGCCCTCGTGAAACAAAGCTCGACAAATAAAAGCTGAAAGTCCATTTGCAGCCTGTTAGCTTTTAGTGTTTAATCCCTCACTTATTTTGCCTGCATTTATCTCAATATCAGGGCAGGTCCTCCACTCCTTCATGCCTTTGTGCTTGGGCAGGGAGACAGGACTCCTGGGTGCCTGTGTTGTCCCTGTGGAAAAGGCACTGCCCCCCCTCTTGTGCCTCAGTTTCCCCATGGCTCAAACAGGATCAATTGCACAGAGGCCAGACCCCATCGGCTGACCAGGCAGTGGGAGCCCCTGTGACAGCCCTGCAGGGGCTTTTGTAGGATCCTTGGGACATCCTCAGTGTGACACCCTTGAGTTCCTCTGGCTTGGATGGCTCTGTCCCATCTGGCACAGATTTGAGGAAAAAGGTTTCCCATTCCTGGGACTGGCTGCTGCCCCAAAACAGCGCTGTGCAACAAACCCCTGGGTTAGCACACCCGGACTGCTGGCTCAATATTTAATTTCAGACAATAAAAATACCTAGTTTTAATTTAATTTTTTAAATCAAATTCTTAATTCTCACATGGGAAAGAAACAGAGTGAGAGCGAAGCTAGGATGGGTCCCCAGGATGCCAGCTTGCTTTTTAACCCTTCCCATCCTGCTTTCAAATTCCTCTTGGGATCAGAGATGCTCAAAAAGTATCTGTCTGGTTCCAGCTGCTTCCAATGTGCTTCAGTAGCAGCAGGACCCTGCTCCATCACAGCCCGTCAGGTCACTTCAGAAGTAGCAGATCCATTGGCACAGGAGAAAAGGAATGACCCCCAGCCTCTGCTGGGGTCTGAAATTCCCTCCGCCCTGGAAAGGACTAGCCGACACATCAGGAACTCAGAATGATTATGATAAAACCTGTGGGACACCAAGGGCATCACTATGATTTGTGCTGTCTAAATGTTAATCAGAATAATAATGCCTATTGAGACAGCTGTTTTAAAAGGCTGTGATGTTGGAGTAAAAATTCCAATAAAACTCTATTAGCCCTTCCTCGTTACACTAATGGTGCCTGCTGCTAAAAGCCCCCTGCTATAGACACCCGTATTAATGGGCTTATTACAGGAAATAAAATCTGAGGCTGAACATTACAGAGAAGCCTGATTAATTCAGCAAGGTAATCTTTTTTTTCTTCCCCCTCCTCTCTGCCTGTTCTTATTCTCCCCCTCTTTATTTAATGAATGTACTTCTTGAACTGCCAACTTTTGAGCTTTTCATGGAGTTTGGGGATGATTTTAAACTGATCTTGTTCACAAAGAGATGAATCTTTCAGCTGGCACCTGGTGCAAATGGGGGGGAAGGCTTGTCAGACATCTCCATCAAACCAGGGGAGAGGAAAAGCAGCCAGGCTAGAAGTGAAGAGGTTAGAGAGGGGGGAACAATGGATGTCCCAGGGATATGCACCTGCAGTAGTGGCTTGTGGGCTGGAACAGCCCATTGCTTGTCACCAGGCAGGTGCATGTGACATTGGCCAAGGTGAAGCTGCTGGGGGTAAGCAACATCTGCCCTCAGATTCTGCTTCACATCCTTTCTTGTCCTGGTTTATCCTCTTTTACCGTCACCTCTGTCCCTGGAAGAAGGTTTGCTGGGGTGTCCCGTTTGCAGGTGCCATCCCAAAGCCCACTGGCTTCACCGGGCGAGGCTGGCACCCTGGGCTCATGCTGAGAGGCAGAAACACTCTGACAGACACACCACTATTCATCCAGGCTATAAATAACTCCCATAAAAATCCTCTTCTTAGCCTTTTGTGTTCAGCCAAACCCTGCCAATGGGAAAGGAGACGGCATCTATTTTATGGGCGGCTGGAAGCCGGCTTTGCATTTTTCTGGCTCACGTAATCCCACAGGTACCCTCTCTTCTTTTCTTTTTTAACAGACTTTTGATTCACATTCCTCTCAGCCAAGTTTAAGTATGGCTTCGCTTCCTGCTGCCCAGGGAGGGGAAGGGAAGAGGGCAGCCCTGCTGGTGTGTGCAAGGACAGGGAACGTGGGACAAGAAGGAGGGAGGGAAAGGAGAGAAAAAGAGGGAAGGAGGAAAGTGAGAAGGAGAGAAAGCGGGAAGGAGCAGACAGGCTGTAAAGAAAGAAGAGGAAGAGGCAAAGGAAAAAAAGGAAGGAAAGTGGAACCCAGGTGTGTGCCCATCCTGGGAAGCCCAGAAGGGTCTCCAGGTCCCACATAATGACTGTGTTTATAATTAACCACAGCAAGAAGCTGTGAACACTGTGAGCTTTTGGAGTAGTCTGGACATACTGGGTGATGGGCTATCAAAGTCTGGAATTCCTTGATCCTAATTCCACACGGGTATGTTGCAGTCATGCACAGGGCCAACATGCTACAGGCAGTTAATGATTTAATGATAATGTAGGGAAGTTGAATTGCACTGGGAAGGAGAAGATGGTGGGATTGCACAGACCCTGTCAAGCAATCCTTAGGGGTCTACAGGTGGGGCTGGAGTTGAGGTTTCCCTCTGGGGATCTGTGACCACCTTACCTTGGGAAATGTGGTGGTCTTGGTTTGGGGATGGCTGGAGGATTTTTTCCTGTGTTCATCATGCCTGTGTCCATCCTGCTGTCAAGGCAAACACCCCATTAACAGCAGGGGTCTCTTCTGCCCTATACAATAACACAGCCAATGCTCCCTTACTTACATGTCTACCCTAAAAAAGAATGCCTTCCATGTCATTAGTCCCTCAGATCTTGATAGAGGGCTTCTTGCTGTGATCTCCTCACCACCACACCCTTGTCAGTGCCATCTGGAAGTGCAGGTGAGGATCAGCATGGGAAACCCTGTGATGAGGGAGAACACTCTAGGGAGTGGGAAGAGGGGACAAAAGCCCCCAGAAGGAAGGGAAAGAAAAAAAAAAGATGAAATCAATTTAGTTACAATAAAGCCTCTTACTGTATTAACTGCTAATCCACAAATACACAAACACACAGAGGGAGTCCTTGGAATAAAGGCATTTAATTAGGCTATTTGCTTGAAGCTGGCTCTGAAAGGTCTGGCATGATGGAGGAACAGGCACAGTGGGAACCTTGTGGGATACACTTGTCAGGACCACTGGTGACCTTCCCCTTTGGTTCCAGGCCATGGAGCAGTGCTGTCCCCTCCATGGGGATGTGGCCCACCCTCCAACCATATCTGGATCTCTCTGGACATCCCTTTGCTGGCTGGGGAGAATGTCTCCCGGCCCCCCATGGATGCTGGGGAGCTGACTTTTCATGATGTTTCCCATCCAGCTGGGGTGTGAACTGTTGGCATCATGGGGCCATTTGCTTTTTCCTCCTCTCCTTTTCCTTGAAGGGAGGAGGCCACAGTCAGGGGGGTTATAACTCTTCTCTCCTTTCATTTGATCTGCCAGAGGGCTCAGCAGGGGGAAGACCCTGTCTCGGCAGGCTGCCCATGAGATAAAAGGCAGAGAGGGCCAAGCCAAGACATTTTTTCCACTGTTCCCCCCACCCCTTCGCCCCTTCCTCCATCCCCCCGGTTTTCTTGGCAAAGGACGAAACAGGGAAATGAGTGTACTCCTTTCAAAGCCCTTCCTCTTTCAATATTGAACTGGGCCTGGATTCCCTTCTGGATGCCTGATTGCTGGCATTCCCACTCCCCATGCAGCCTAAACTGTAACAGCTGAGGGCTGGGGATGCTGTTGGGGCACTGTAAGCACGTGTGGGGAGGCTGTAAGGGAAGCACCAGCCTCCTGCTTCCCATTCCAGTACTGGGGCTGTGCTGCATCCCACAGACACCTGGCCCCTTGGGGTCCCTCAGCCCCATTGCCATTTTTGCCCCCGGAACTGTGCTGCTCTGGGGTGTCACGAGGTGTGGGGTCTCTGCTCCTGGCAACCTTGTGGATTGGAAGATGTTTGGCTGTGTCACCGTGCCCTGCAAAGCTTTTGCTAGTGTGGGTCATGGGAACCAGCTGCACTGTCCTGGGATTCTTGTTAAGGCTTGGGAATGCTGTCCTGCCCCGAACTGGGATGAAAGCCACACCAGGGAACCTGGCAGAATGCAGCCCAACTCCCACTTGCTGCATTGGACTCAGTGGAGTGTTTCATTTTAACTTTTTCCAGAGGTTTTCTTTTGATTTCACCCTTTTCTATTTGATTTTTTTTTGAAGGAGGATAATGATCTTGCATTTCCAAATGAAATCATTTGGCACCTGAGTGGGGTGAGGGAGAAAATATTTATTTTTCATTTAAAGCTGTTGAAACAGGATAGCTGAAATGTTACATGTCTTTTTTTTTTTTTCCCAGAAGGTTTTTGGAAAGAGAAATTTGTTTGAAGTGACCTTTTCTTAGGAAGTGTTTTGATGAACTGGCATTTTCTGGATGAAAAAGCATTTCTGCCCAAAGTGCCTGGCCCTTCCCAAAAGAAAGGGCAGGAGCAGAGGGGCCATGTGAGCTGCAGAAGGACAGGGTTGGTTTTGGGATTTCTCCAGTGTTCTGGGGAGGATGCTTGGACTGGTGTGGCAAATTTGGTGCCAGAACCTGGGGCATAAAGACTGAGGTGGTGGGGGTAGCTGTGGTGTTGTGGTTCTCTGGGGCTGCTGGTGAGAAGAGTCCAGTGGTGCAAGGCAGCAAGGAAGGGGAACTTAGATGGGACAGCCCAGACCTCCAGCACAGCAAACTCCCCAGTTTGTCCTTATCACCCCTTTAGCATCTCTTGTGCCTTTATCATGCTCTGTGTAACTTCCTGAGGAAGGAGGGCAGCCCACTGGTGAGGCCTTAGTATAAACCTTCAATTAGCAACCACTTCTAGTTATGTTTCGAGGCAGGAGGATTTGGATTTGTGAGGGCACAGCAGGGATGGGGATCTGCTGGGTGTGATCCACAGTTCTCTTCCTGGAAGAGTCTCCCTTGGCAGGTTCCCCAGACCCAGATCCTGGCAATGCACATTCCCTGGGGCTGGAGAAACACAGCGTGCCTCTGTGCTGGCACGGTCCTGCCTTACATCCAGGGTTGCAAAAGCAGAGCAGGGTTGCATGAGCTGGACATCCCACGGGGCAGCACCCAGATACTCTGCAGAGCTGCTGCCCCCAACCAGGGACCCACATGGTCAGTGCAGCCCACTCCCAGGAGGGCTACGTCTCCTCTCCTGCATTCCATGTGCATGTGAGAGGGATGGCAGTTGGGGATGCCCCAGGAGACACTCTCTTGGAGGCTGTTTCCCTCCTTTAATCCCATTTGGCTGTCCTCATTTGCTGCTTTCCTGCACATCTCGTGCGGTATGTCGATTCGCTGTCGCTCTGGTTTATTAATCAGAGTGTCAGGCAGGGGCAGATCAAATGGCTTACAAGAGCCTAAGTACGTTACAGCAATGCTATTATCTCTCTCCACTAAAATTTGTAATCTCCATGAAAAATTAGAGCAAGCTGCTCTGACAAGCCCCATTCTCCATATGCCCCACGAGCAGGACCCTAATTATTTTACCTTTTTTTAACTCTTTATTAATCCCATCCTCCACCAGCTGCCTGTTATTTTGCCTGTGATTCGTGCATTGACAAAAGAGATTGGCTTCACAAATGCTTTTAAACCCCTGGTGCTCACAGACTGCCAATGTGAGACTGCTCTACTTGCATTGAGATCCCTGCCAGAGAGGCAAGCAGCTGCTTTTGTGGAGTCCCTCATACCTTTTGGGGTGACCTTGCCTGTGGGGTGGCAGTGTCTGAGGCTCCTTCCTGAGGTACCCAGCAGGTGGTGGTGATGTATAAGTAATTCCTCACAGTGTTTTCCTATCGGAGGATTTTAATGTTTTATTCAGGTTCAGGTTGATGTTATCCATCTCTTGGGCTTACAGTGGGGCGTCACCACATCATGAGACTTTCTTTTCATATTTGCCAGGGGGGACACAGTCAGGATTTGGTTCTTGTTCCCCTTTTTGTGCTCTCCGGACTGCGTCATGTGCAGTCTTTCATGTGGATGGAAAACAAGCAAAACCTCTTATCACTCCTGCAAGTCTAGTTGACACAGTCTTTCCACTCTTTGACTGCATTTAATATCTTTTATTTCACATCTTTCAGCACTTTACATTAGAACCAATATAATATCTGTAACAATTTGAAGGGATGGTGTCTGGAGGGAGAGAACTGATCAGCCTGGGATAGGGATGATGCTGTGGGTGTACCTGGGCAGAGAGAAACATTGATGGGCTGGGAAGGTGGGGTGCTCTTGTCCACTCTCTGGGGGTGAGAAGCAGTGCCATGGTTGTCACTCAGTCCCTTCCTGGTGGCTGTTGGGACAGCTGTTGTCCTCTGGGGAAGGCACTGGGACAGATCCTGGAAAAACTCACATGTTCTCCCAAGAGATGCAACCAAGCTGAATCAGAGGAACGTGCTGGGGCTGGAAGTGGAGAATTCAGGAATATGCCTGTCAAAATCTTTGGCCAGGGGAGGGGCAGAGGGGAGCTGAGGGTGTGCAGATTGGTTGTGCTGGGCTGCAGCCTGTCTGGGTATCAGTGAAGGGCTGGGGCTGCAAGGGCTGGGCCCAGCTTGGCACTGCTGGGTTTGCAGCCCCATTTAATCCCAGGGATGCTCAGTCTGCCAGATGAACCCCATGGGCATCAGTACAGAACAGCCAAGGGGCACAGTGCTCCATCTCGCTGCCCTTCTGCATGGAAATACCCACAGGTACTGAGGGAATTTTTAATTCTAGGAGCCACCTACTTTCCTGGAGAGGCCAGATATGTTCTCAGATTCTCCACCTTGAATGTCTGACCCCAATGCCACTGCTTTGCGTGGGAAGTAACTGGTTCCTCTCTGCTTTTTACTCTCTGCCACATTTATGTCCAGGTGTTTAACTCCAATCTTGGATCAATTTAAACTTATCCATTTTTTCTATGACCAAGGGCCTCTGAGATGGTGAAAAATTGACATGGTGTAATAGCAGAGAAATGGCTTTGGATCTGCAGCCAATCTCTCCTGCAGCGTAGAAATGAAGCCCTCCAAACACTACAGAACATCTGAGCAAATTCAATAGTTTCTCATTTTTATATAGGTGTATATATGTGTGTGTATGTACATGTGCATAGCTCCATAATACTCGTATTAATATTCTCCACCCATTTCATTGCAGCATCTGGCCATCAGAAATGCAGCTCCTAATGCCGTGGGCTAATGGGATATGTTTTTATTTGTCCTTGTTATAAAATAGGTACCTCCATATTAACTTTGCAGGGCATTATATTGATGTAGGGCAGTAAACTTTATGGCAGATTTCACAACCCTGTTAAGTGCATCATCTTAGGCTGTAATATCTATCTGGGAAGACAAGTGAAACCCTTGCCAGCAATACATGCCTGGGAAGGTGGTGTGCAGCTGGGGAAGGAGAGGAGAAGTGGTGCTGATACCTGCAGGATCCTGGGGTGTGCAGAAATCTCTCCAGATGCTGGGAAAGGGGTTTGCTCACTGTTTTTTGGCTGCTCACAAAGTCTCTGTGATCAGTGTCCGTGCCAGCAGCGATTGCATCCCTGGGGGTTCTGGCTGGCTGCTCCAGAGGCTGTTTGCTCTCCTGCCCCTCCACCCTTCACATCCCCAGTAAATCTGACGCTATGCACACTGTGGCCGCTGGTCACAGATAACTGCTTAGCTTAAATCCTGCTTGAATTCCCTTGGCTTATCTGCTAAATGGGATCTCGGTTATAAATAGAGTCCTGCAGACATGAAGGTCTATTTGGGCAGGGGCTTGTTTGGCAAGGAGTTTTACACAAGTTTGAGCAAATTGCTGGGGAAAAGCTGAGAGATAATAACAAGGAAAATGATATTAAACTGGCTCCTCTGCCTCCTCCTTATCCCTTAGCTGTTAGCAACTCACCAGGAGAGTACAGCTCTCAAGCAGACAAAGCGTTGCAGGTCTCCAAACTCCAGTCCAGCAACTGCAGCTGTGAAATGCTGTCTCAAAGCCAGGAAAAGGAGAGAAAGTCATCCTCACATGTGCCCCCACGGCTGCCCTCAGAGAGGAATGGGTATGTGCAGGGTGAAGATGAGCTCTGTGGCCATTGAGGCACAGAAGCTGCAGGGATGCTGGCCCTCCTTCCCCAGCTCCTGATGGCTGGCTGCCATCACTGTCAGCTAATTGGGATGCTGATAATTATTAGTGTTTCATGATTTAATTTTCTCCTCATTACAGTCTCTGCCTCAGCCTTACTGGTGCTGAGCAGATCCCTACAGAAGACCGCAGGAGGTGGTGGGGGTGATCCCCACCTTGCAGGACACTGGTGAAACCAGATCAGATGCAAACTGTGCCCAGGGGGAACCAGGTCAAAACCCCATAGCTTTGGGACACAGTGAAAACCAGGCTGGGCAGTGGGGCAGCAAGACTGGGCCTGCAACAAGTCAGAAGAATCCTAATTCTTCTGAAAGGTTCTGGGAGATGAGTTCAGCACCTGAGAAAGACAGCTATCTGGGGGAGGTAGGGGGGTCTGTGTGCAGGAGAAAAGCTTTGTTGGTGTGTGTATCAAAAATTGCACAGCAACTCAGCTGAAAAACAGCCAACAAATTAATTTATGTGGGTTGGCACAGGATAAACATTGCGTGGGGAAATCAGTCTGCTGGACAGGTTGGTTGGTCAGTGCCTGGTGGTGATGGGAGCCTCCATCACAAGGGTTCTTGCTGTTGTGTCCTCAGCTGGGCCAGGAAAATCTGCCAAACTTTATCTTGCTCAATTCTCACAGCCTAGCCAGGCATGATCCTACCTGAGCCCCCAGAGCATGCATAATTCAGTACCACTGGCACCTCAAGTACATGAGGAACATCTCTGAAATCCCTGAACTGCATGCAGAGGACAATCCTACATGACCATTCCTACTGATGACCTGCAAACCTCTTGTCTCAACACAGGGAGGTCACTCCTGCAGCAGGGATGCTTCAAGACTTTCCTCCCAGGGTGGAGATCATCCCTTTCAGGTACACAGGGCAGGACTGAAATTCCCTCCTGGAAGGCTCCTGTAAAAATTAGTCAGACACCTAATTGTGAAGTTGCCCTAAGGGTGTTTGCAGCCAACATGAATTTTCAGGACTTATTCCATCCATTTGCTTGTAAAGCCTTTTAATTTCTTTCCTTTGTCTGGTCATCCCCATCAGGAAAGAGTCAGGTTTTCCTGAATCCTGGGGTGCTGCAGGGAAAGGACATTTGAGCAGACATTGCTGGCTGGAATTCAGCACCAAGACCCTTCCCTGTACACAATCCAGGACTCAGTTGCCAAATAAGATTTGGCTTGGGCCAGATTTTCCCCAAGGGCAGAGAGGTGGGTAGGAGAGGGAGCTGGTGGTAGGGAGCCTTGCAGTAACCTCTGTCTGGGTCAGTGCAAGCTCAGACTGATGCCAGCGCTGCCTGGCACTGGGCTTGAACCAGGAGCATGGTGTGGTACAAACGGGAAACGAGAGAAGCAGCTTGACAGAGGGCAATTTGGGTAAAACAGCATCAGGAGTGTCAAAATAGATTTGTTTCCAATATAGAAAATACCTCCCCAGGGAGCATGAGGGAGACTTAGGAGTTGTTGGTTTTGGACGAGAGAGGCAGTGAATTTGATCTGTGAACAAAAGGGAACTGGCAAAGCTGACAGCTTTTGCTCTGATTGCTTTGCTTCCTCTGTGCTGGGCTATGTCTTTTTTTTTTTTATCCTTTAATTTTTTTCCCTTTTAGTTTATTGAAATGCTCTGGATCTCAATTCACTTTCTTTGCTGTTTACTTCTTATTGCTTTGGCTGAAACTTTAAATCCCCAGTATGACTGGGATCAGGGCAAGAATAAAAATATCCCATGGAAAAACAAACCAGCCCAAGGACATGAAAACAAGCTGCAGCGTTTCTGATGTTCAGTTTTGGTAGGAGAGGGTGGATGTCTCTTGGGAGCAGGACAGGGACATGGGGATGGAGGGCTGTTGGCAATCCCTGCACCACAGGGTGGTCAGAGTGAATTGGTGGGCTGCACTCTGACTCCTAAAGATCAGAGTCTCTGCTAAAATCATCTCCCTGACTTGAAGGGCAGGATAAAGGAGAAATCTCCCTGCCAAGGGGTGAGGCTAGAGGCTTTTCCTGAAGCTAAGAAAGTGCCAAGAAGGAAGCTTTGCCTTGTGAAATGTCCTCTGAGAGCTGAAGGGACATTAAAAAGTAGCTGCCAAACCACCTTCTTGCGTGATGCTGTTTTTTTCAGAAAAGAAAATCCTTTTTCACAGGGGCAAACTGAGGCCCAGGACAATGGTGTGGTATCAATAGGTGGGGAAGGCTTGGAGCAGCACACCACATTTCTGGGCATCAGCTGTTTTCCCTCTGTGCAGACAGCTTGTGTAGTCAATGTGTCGTTACTCTCCTTTCATCAGCCTGAAATTACCATTTGTAAAAAGGGGAAAGAAATCCAAATCTTCAAGAAGCCACTCAGGCTGTTATCTGAGGCTTGTTTCTTTTTTTGTTGGTTTGGGGGTTTTTTTGGTTGGCTTTTTTTTTTTTTTCCTTTTTTTTTTAAATCAAAGGAACAGATGTTTCTTTTTGATATTAAATGGGCTGCAGGGCTGGATCCTGCTGTTGTTTCCAGGACTGTGTATCTGGAGTGAAGCAGCAGTCCCTCCAGTTGGAGAGAGGTACTTATTTGCAGTGCCTGACCCCTGGAAATTTTAGGAAAGGGGCTTTCCCCTTTTTGTGGCACCTTGCTGTTGGTGAATTAGTAACAGATGCATTCACAGCCTGTCACCTTTGGAATAGCTCTGGGAATATTTCTCCTTCTTGATTGCTCTTTTGTCTACCTCAAAACAGGGCAGGTTTAGTTTTTCTGCAGCCTCCCCATGTGCCTTTGGCTTAACTTTTCTTTCAGTGGTGCTTTTCAGTGGCTGCCACTCAAAGAGACCCAGGGTGGACCCCAGTGCAGCTCAACTCCAGAATTTCCTGGGGAAAACCATTTCCCAGTGGGATCCCAGAGCCCTGCTCAACCTTACCCTTTCTGTCAGTGTTGGCAGGTGCAGACCAGCCTCCTGCAGCACCTTGTGTGCAGGGCCTGGCTTGTAAGATGTTTTTCTGCAGCAGTTGGGCTGTTGTCACCTGTCCTGACCCTTCTTGCGTTTCTACTCCAAAAGATGTGGTGAGTAACATTTGCCCTGCCAATGACCTTGAAGCACAGGGCCAGGGGCTTGTGTCCAGATGAATCCTCCTGCACACCCTGCTTGGACATGGCCTGCTGTCAGGGTCTGATTCTGCATCTCTGGTCTGTGTCACAGCTGGATTTAGCTCCTGGTAAAAAAGATGAGAAAGCTGGAGCTCAAGTGATGTGCAAGGTTGGATCCTCAGGGCTGAATTTTGTCATTGCCTTCCCCAAAACAGGTGATTCTCTACAGGTCACAGTTGGCACCTGCTCACAGGGTATTTGAGCAGAGACTCAGGAAGGAGCTCAGCAATGCACAGTGCTGAACCTCACCATCATCATCCTCACCATCAGATTGGCAATGGGGCACAGCAGGGCCAGGAGCTGCAGCACATGGACAGATGCCTGGTGGAGGGGACAGTTTGTCAGTCCTGTCTCCTCAGGGCTCCCTGCCCTGGAAAGAGAGCGGGGTCCACTCCAGAAATGCCTCATCCTGGGCCCAAGAGAGTAAACTTCATGATCACCCTGCTTCTTTGAGAAGCAGCATCTCAGGGGTCCCTGCTGCATTTCCACCAATTTAAACACCTAATCTGAAAGAGAAGAACCCTAATTTGAGAGAGATGTGCTGGCCTGGAAAGTGCATGAGCACTATTCCTGACCACACTGCAAAGAATGGTCTCCATGCCTCCAGCACCACAGATGTCCTGACAAAGCCCCAGCTGCTCTCTGAGGACAGTGGCCACTTTTCAGAAAAGGTTATGGGCTCCCTGATCAATAGCTGAGGACTCTCACTGCTCCACATTAGGGCTGAGGTATGGGGGCTGTGGCTGGTTAGGTACAGAAAATAGCTCTGGACTGCATCAGAAGCATCTAAAATGTCAGATTGTCTTTAATCATGAAAATACAAAAGCAAGAATCCAGTCTGACTGCTTGGCTGTGCTGAAATAATAGCTCGTTTAGAAGGTGGAATTTAAGCCTAAAAGCTAACATTTTTGGTGTGTATTTATAACAGGCAGGCACAGAGAACCTATCTACACTGCATTTAATTTCTTTCACAAGCTCCTTTGATCCAGGCATTACTGTCCAGGCAAAACTGGCACAAGTTCCTTCACAGGCATGACCAACCATGCTGCTGTGAGCTGCCCAGCACTGGAACTGAGAGTGGATTCATTTTAATTGAGTGTTTGGGCTAGCTACACCAGCCAGAAATCTTGCTTCAGCTTGTCACCGTGAGCTCATTGCCTCCAAAATCCAAAGCCTTGCCTACCTCACAGGGGTGGAAAAATGGGGCACTTGCCAGGTGCCTGCAGCAGGTCTCATCTGCAGTGTGTTGGGTGATGTAGAGGAGATGCTGGGACGGGGATGCTGGGACCCCAGTTTGGCTGGGATGGAGCCAGGGAGGTGTTTGTGCAGCCTCTTGAATGCCCATGGGATGTGTGGAGTAAAATCCCTGGAGAGAAGGGTATGAATTCTGGGTTTTCAGCACATTATCACTCTGTCTGCCCCAGGGCGAGCAGGGGGACTGTGAGCTCTGAGAAAATCAGGCATCCCTTTCCTTTGAAGGCAGGGATATGACTGCTGGAGTTCTGCTCCAAACTCCTCCTGCCCTGCCCTCCAGGGTACAGTTATTTTTGCTAAGAAGAGGCACTTTTAAAGTGTGGCCCTTTTTGAACACGTCAGAGCCAAGCTGGACCACAGATCCATCTGGGAGGGAAGACAAACACACTGCCTGGGCTCCTCCAGTAGCACATGCCTAGCACATGCCCAGTAAAGCCTGCTCCTTCTCCCAAATAATATTTCAGCCTACCACAAGCTCTGGGATTGCTGGAGCGTGGCAACTTCAGCTGCTGGCCACTCCTTGTACGAAGGGACAGTGAAGAATTTAAGTAATCCCTCTGCACCTTCTCCATGCCTTTAAGCACTTCTGTTTTCCCTGGCTGTACAAAATCACTTTTCCAGGCAACAGTGTCCCACTTGACCAATTCCTCCAGAAGCTTTCCCCGACCTTGGATTGTCTCCATCTGGGGATCTGGGAGAGCAGGAGCACCCACACTGTCCATGTATACAGATGTACATTGTTCCATGGTGATGTTGGTATTTTGCTATTATTTCCTGACAACTGGTACCATGCTCTGGAACAGCAGCACCTAGCTCATGAGCTTGGCAGTGCCCCAAACAGTTTATTTCCATTGTGTAAATCAACCCCGTATCTCATTTGTCATCTCATTGATAAGCAGTTTTGGCAGGTCTTTTGGCATCTTTTAGAAATCAGATTACCCTGAACACGTGGTGCTAGCAGAAGATATCACCTCAGTGTCCACACCCTTCCCTAATTCATTCATGCACAGACTGAGCAGGGCAGGTGCCGGTGCGCCCTGCCTCAAGGGCTGTGCCCTCTGCTGAGAGACTGCCCATGCATCCCAGCCTGTTTGTCCATTTCTAACTGGGAGAGAACCTCCCTGCTCTTCTGCCACCTTTAGGGGTTGTTTTGCTGCTTGCCTTCAGGTTTGTTTGGAGATCAGCCATAAAAAACCTTGTGGGATGGGAATGCTTCCAAACCTGCTTGCAGTTTGTTTGAATAATAATGGTCCTCTGCTTTGTTCTGCTGTGGGATTGTCCTCAGCTCATCATCTCCTGCATCTGGGGAGGAATAACCCCTTGCACCAGCACAGAATGGGGGCTGACCAGCTGGAAAGCAGAAGGACAAGGAACCTGGGCCATGTGCTAGGCAACAAGCTGTCCATGGGCCAGCAGTGCCCTGGTGGCCGGGAGGGCCAAAGGTGTCCTGGGGTGCATTAGGAGGAGAATTGCAGCAGGCTGGGGAGGTGAATCTGCCCCTTTACTCATCTGGAGTGCTGTGTCCAGATCTGGGCTTCTTAGGAGAGGAGAGGCTGCTCCTGGAGTGGACCCAGCAGAGGGCTGTGAGGGAATGGAGCATCTCTCTTATGGGGAAAGACTGAGGGAGCTGGGCCTGTTCAGCCTGGAGGAGAGATAACTGAGAGGGGTCCTCATCAGTGCACAAAGTGTCTGAAGGATGGCAGAGGATGGACCAGGCTCTGCTCAGTGGTTTTGCACAACAGAGCACGAGGTACCAGGCAGAAACTGGTCCACAGGAAGTTCCATCTGAACATGAGGAGGAATTTCTTTACTGTGCAGGTGACCACACACTGGAACAGATTTTCCAGAGAGGATGTGGAGGCTCCCTCACTGGTGGCACTCTTGAGCTGTCTGGATGCATTCCTGTGCCACGTGCTCTAGGATGGTCAGGGTGGTGGGACCAGGTGGCCCCTCTGTTCTACCTTCCAGCATTCTGGAATTCTGTGATTCTGTGAGCTCATGGTCCTGCAGACTCTGCTGCACCTGAAACAGGGACCCTGAGGCACCCTTGAAGGAGGGATTGTTCATTTTTATGGTAATGGCAAATTGATCTTCATACTCTTTTCTGGCTGTCTTATTGTGTATTTACATTTAACCTGCCGGAGGCTGTGCTTTTTAAAAATTCCTTAGTTGAACAAGCCTTCAGTATGTGAAATCTGCCCCCTTTCCTTCCTTGCTCTGCAGTTTTACCCAGCTGGCCTTTCAAAAGGCTTTTTCTGTGAGGAGGAATGTGCCCATGCTGAGCCTCCAAAAGGCTATTTTTATCTAGTCTCTATGTTTCCTGCACAGGATTCATCTCCTTGGTTCTTTTTCTAGTTTTGATTCTTTTTAATGAGCGTCCTCATGGCAATGTCATTCCCTTTTCCCAAGGAAAGACTGACAAGGGGGATTTTGCCATCCATACATGTATGTGATGGGCACCTCATGTGTGGGTTGTGGGCACTGCTGGCTCGGAGGACAGAGCAGTTTCATGGTTTCTTTGGTGAGCTCAGGGACCAAGTGCTTTGTGCAAAATCCTCCCTAGAAACAAAAATATCATGTCAGCATCACACAGGGAAATGGTCGAGAAATGCTAATTTGGTTTCAGAGACCTCCTGAAGCCATAGTAAGAAGGGAGCCTGGAGCTGTTCTTCTAGAAATTGACAACGGAGTTGTTTTCATTAATTTATTCATGGAAAGTGTTGTCAATCCTTTGAACAGACTGCCCAGGGAAGTGGTGGAGTTACCATCCTTGGAGGTGTCTGAGAAACCAATGGACATGGTGCTTGTGCTGTGCTCTAGTTGACAGGGTGGGGATTGGTCAAAGGTTGCACTCATTGACCTTGGAGGTCATTCCTGACCTAAAAGATTCTGTGATTCCTCACTGCCTCCCTCAGGAGAGGTCTGTTTTTCTCCCTGGACCCACAGCAGTGAGGGTTGGCTGGTCCTGCACTGCAGCAGGGTGCAGCAGACACCCCTATCAGCCTTGCAATGCTGCTCCGTCAGAAGAGGAATGTCAGGAATGTCATATCCAGCTGGATCCCTGAGGTCTCCGTGGTCTTTTGGAGGGAAGTGGCACTCCAGGTGGCAGAAATTGCTGGGTACCTGTGGAGGAAATGTGCATTGGACCTTCTTTTAATTTTCTTGTTACAGTCTTAGCTTGTGCAGCAGTCAAGTTTTCTTCTCTAGGAGCTTTGCAGCTTGCAATATTTGAGCCTGTTTTCCTGCCCTGGGCAGTCCCCCATCACCAGCCTGCTGTGCCAGGGATTTTCCCCCAACGCTGCTCGTGCTCTCGTGCACTTGCAGCAGACCCAGAGCAGAGAGGTGAGATGTTTTCATGGCAAGCTCTGCGCTGACTGTCAGGATTTACCAGATTTCTCTGTGAGACAGCACTGGTTTGCTCACAGCAGTGTTTCCTGCATGCTGCTGGTCCTCAGGGCTCCTTTGGAAACCAGAGTGAGTGCAGTGAGCAGGTGAGGGTAGAGCCTCCCAAGGACTGGGTTTGGCTCTGCTGTGGCTCCCTTGGGGCCTGCATGGTGAGGTTTGTATCCCACTCTTCCTCAGCTGGATACCCAGATCAGGCGAGGGCAGAAAGGCCAGCAGAAAGAGCTGTGGGCCCAGCAGCTCCGTGGCTGCCTTCATCCCATCACAAAAGCAAGCTGAGGCTGAGCTGGGGAGCCTTCTGCACTGGGATCAGCCTGATGAGCAGCGGTCTTACTGTATTAATTAGACATCTGGAGAATCTGGCAGGAAGCCCACTTAATTATCCTTGGTGATCAAGGATGCTCTCAGGAGTCCTTCCCTTTTTGCCTTCTCTCAGAGCTTCTTCCTTCCAGTGTGTCACCCTGGAGAGACCCTCACTCTTAGCCCAGGTGGGGAAATTACTCTTCCAGACTTTAAGAGCCCAGGAGTGTCCATCAGTCATCAGATATAATACGGGCACCACAAGGTGGTGGGGAGGGCAAGATGGGGCAGAAAAGTCAGGCTGTGGAGCATTGTCCTTCTTGTGGGTCTGTGCTGCATTGCCTGAAGCTGCATTTTGGAGTGTCCTGAAGGCAAGTTTCACATCTCTGGCTACCAGCAGTGTTTGCAGTGCTTTGTCCCTGGTGTTTGGCACAGCCTGTGAAATACCCTCAGGGTTTGCCTTGCAGCACCTCCCAGACCCAGAATAGAGCTGAGATGCATTTCCAGCCCTGTGCCCCAGGCTGCTGTGAGGGTGGTGAGGCCCTGGCACAGGTTGCCCAGAGAAGCTGTGGATGTCGTTTCCATCCCTCGGAGTGTTCAAGATGAGGGTGGATGGGGCTCTGAGCAACCTGGTCCAGTGGAAAGTGTCCCTGCCTGTGGCAGGATGGCAGGAATGAGATGGTCTTTAAGGTCCTTCCAGTTCAGGCCATTTTGTGTTTTTGTGATTAGCAGCTGTGCACAGGGCAGGGTGTTCAGATGCCCTGTAAACACAGTAACCTGCAATCCACTGGGCAAAGATGTCCTTGCTGCCTGCACTCACTGCTCGGCAGCTGCTTGCAGCCTGGAGCCCCTTAGCTCTGCCACCAGCCCCTGGAGCCTGGCTTTGCATCAGACCCCTAAATTGTCCAAAGGGGTGCCGACACCATCCCCTGATCCCCTGATGGAGCTAAATAGCTGCAAACTCCTCTCTGAACATCTAGTGCCATTAGCAAAGAGAAGAGCTCTTCTTGGAGAAGAGCCAAGAACCTCCTTGATACTGCAACTGGAACTCCAAGGGTAGGTACAGAAGCATGACAAGCACTGGAGGAACAGATCTGCTGCCTTGATCCTTCCTAAAGCTTAAATGGTACTGGTGGGCCATAGGAAACGGTTTGCAATTAGCACATGGGAGGCACAGTGAGATAATTAGCCACCAGTTAAGAGGATGAATGTGAAGACCATTCCCTGCTTACTGATGTTTGGCTAATTTGACATCAGAGGCTTTGTTAAGTGATTGTGAATTGCACGGGAGGTGCAGCGAGCTGGATCTTGCTAACAAGGGTGCAATGATGTGTGACTTGCACCGGGGACATTACCTGCTCCGGGGCAGCTGCCCCTGTCCTGCATGGTTGTAATGTCTCCTGGATTCTCCTGCTGCTGTGAGGGCCCTGCCAGAGCTGTCTGCTGGCCTTGTCCCCTGTGGGGAGGGAAGGCACAGAGCCCAGCTTGGCAATGGCTCCTTGCACCTCCTGGACTATCATGGCCAGCCTGACAAGACCACTCTGCCATCCTCTGGTCTGCTTGACCAGCAGCGGGGTTGGATGTTAGGGGACAGGGACCTCAGCATGGAAAGGATGAGGAGGCCTGGCAGGATATATACCAGGTACAGGGAGGTGGCTTTTGCAGACAAAAAATCAATGTAATGAGGAGTAAGAAAGTACTCCAGTAGATGATATTAAGGGGAAGGGGCAGATGGCACCAAGTTGGGCACAAAGGAGGAAAGAGGGGAAGGAAAACTTTTGTGATGGCCCGAGGGAAACCTGTGGGATGGAACTTGCCAGACAAGGAAGTTTGAGCTCCCTTGTGGTCCTGAGGGACTCTGACATGCCAGTTCTGTCCTAGGCAGAGGGAATGGCATGGAGACACCAAGAACATCCTTGGAAACCTGGGATGTTGTGGGGCTATTCCTGGGGGGTTACAGCCTCAACACCAGGAGACATGAAGTCTTGGTCTGGACAGGTGTCCATCTCCACAGTGGTTGTCTTGCTATCCCCACATCTGGGCACAGCAAGGAATGGGAGGGGAGCAGGAATGCCCAGCTGGTGCCTGCCCAGGTTTGAGACAGGCAGGCCCAGATGTGCCTGTGGAGGCAGTCCTGTGGCTGGGTCAGCACTGTGTGCTGGACCGAGCCAATTGCCCCGCTGGGAGATGGGGCTAATTAGCTGGAGCCCAGCGTGGTGCTGATGGTACTTTTGAAAAATGCTGCCTTAGATATTTCAAGGGCGTGCAGCTAAGCAACCTGTTAAATGCTCTTACAAATCTAACAAGATAACCAGCCCCCTGAGAAGCTGAACAAACACTTGCATTTCCACTCAGAGGAGGTGAGCAATCTTTGACAACGTCAAGCCGTTCTCTAGGAGGCTTGGGGGCAGTGCAAGAAGAATCCCCAGGGGCCACAAAATGGGAATAGAAACCCTTGTAAAGTGGCTTGTCTTCAGCGATTTGTCTCTTTGCTCCCTGACTTGAATGAGAAGCTGCAGAGACAGCATGAAAATGAAATATAACCAGGATGAAAACTCCATTTCAGCTCTCCTGCATCTCTTACTGCTCCCTCCGGTCCCGGCCGCTCATCTGCTGAAGTCCGAGGCAAAGTGTTATTGAGCTGCTGGATCTGATTGAATTTTTTTTCACATCCCTGAAGGGCCACAGTGACTGGAGTGCAGCTTTGAGCAGGAGAGGACATGGTTAGCCAGTTGGCAGGACCAGTCCTCGTGAGACCCAGGCAGTGTCTGGCCCAGAGTGCTGAATGAAGGGGTGGCAAGGCCACCTCTCTGTTGCTGTGTGGAGACTGCAGCAGATATTTGAAGCAAGGATAGAGGCTGAAAGCAAACCTGCCTTGGTAACACACTCAGAGAATAGTCATATCCTGACATGTGTCTGTGGAGAGGAGCTCTCTGCTGCCCCATTGCTGCGATTCCTCCTAGTGGGGGTTGATGGGCTGCAGGTAACACCCCTGGGATTAAACTGTGTTGGGAGACAGACCTTTCTGTCCCTGGATTGAATGTCTATCTTAGGATGCCCTGGAATTTGACTCAGCTCTGAGCTGCTCACCTGCTGGTAAGCCCTGGAGTGCTGCCAACCTTTTGGAGAGGAAGAGAGAAGCACCTCATGGCTTCAAAGAGGGCTCTGAGCCACTCCCAAAGCAAATCAGAGAGTGAGCATGGACCCAGAGGCATCTGAATCATCCTTCCTCTGCAGAGTACAGTGTGGGGATATGGTAGACAGCCCCTGCCACCACACAGTGGTGAAATGAGGAAGGCAAAATTTCAAAATTTCAGAGCCTGTGGGGGTGCTCCTCTCCTGAAAGCCCTGGGCTGTAGGTGGCCACTGTGGTGACTGGAGGAGCTCATACGGAAATGCAAGGCTGTGCTGGGGTGGAGAAGATGAGGATGAAAATGCTGCTGCTCTGCACTGTCCATTGTTAAGGAAGGACTGACAGAGGAGTCATCCTACTTTTCAGGGTGTGCTCTGCTGCCTCTTCAAAGCTGTTCAGCCAGACCCAGGACGCTCAGTGTGGTGCAGCTCAGGGAGTGAGGATGCAGCCCCTGTTCCCTGGCTGAGCTGCAGGCAGGAAGCACAAGGGCTCCTGCACCTTTGGGATGGGGGAAGAAGTGTTGTGAGCTCTTGCAGCTCTTTGCACAGAACAAGTCCGTCCATAGTTTTCAGGATCTCTGTGATGTTCAAATGCTGAGCTGGGGTCTTTGGTCTCATCCCTCCCTGGGGACCCCCAGGTGTGTCTCTTTAGCCTTGGGGTGAGGGTGCTGCCTGTCTGTGCACAGCTGGGGCTCCCAAATGGGGTGTGCATCAGCTGCCAAGCCAACCCTGCTCTAGCCTGGAGAGGAGATGGCTCCTGCTGGCTTCAGTGACATCAGGCTGAGCTGGCTGGGGATGATACAGCAACATGTGTTTGTTGTCCAGCTGTCCCCACCAAAGGCAGGAGCAGAGACCTGGCTGTGGTACCTGTTTCCAGCTCCCTGGTGCAGGGGGAGAGCAAACCCAGCCCAGCAGGGACAAGGGATGAATTGAGATGAGGTGAGATGGCCAAGGAGGCTGGTGGTGGGGCTGGGCTGAGCACACAGGAGCTGGACCACAATGAAACCCCTCAAAGGGCAGCGTAGTCTCATGGATCCCCATTCCTTGGGAGTGGAGAGAGACCTTGGCTTCACATTTCTGTGGTTTCTTTGCTCATTATAGGAAAAATGAAGGGTGAAGACAGGTCCATGAATCATTACTGTTTGGTTTGGCTGCATTACTGCTCTGTGTTTAGGAATGGCTGATTCTTTTTCTTCTTGTGAGTTGTTCTCTCTTCCCTCACTCCTTCGGGTTCTGGGGTTGTTTTCTGGTTTTTGTCCCTCCAATTGTCCTGAATTATTGCAAGATGGTGAAACAGAAGATCTCTTCCTTTCCTTGCATTGGCTTCTCTTGCAGCAGATGTCAAGTAAAAGAGTCCGGGTTTTGAATAACTCATCCCAAAAGGGGATATTTCACCCGTTCCATGATGAGACATTGCAGGAAGCCACTGGCGTGGCCTTCAGGCTCATGAGAGCACTTTCCAGGGAAAAAAAAAAACCAAAGTAAAAGGGAACAGGATTTCTCTATCTATTTCTTAATTATGTATTATTTTTTTTTTTCGGTTCTTGCTGGAACATCTGTTCTGAATTTGTGCACAACGTTAGTATCCCTAGATTCGTTCATTCCTTTGCTGCTGGGACGCTGGGGTTGCACAGTGAGAGGGTGCACACACCACCACACCCTTGTACCTCAGCAGGGTGGGCTTGACAGAGGACAAACACAGCAGCAGAATGGCTGCTTCCATCTCATGCTCCACAGGAGAACTGGAGCTGCTGCCTTCCCCTCTCACTGCTACACATCAGGGGTGGCTGTGCCATGTGCTTTGGGCATGCACGAGGTCAGTGTCCAGTTTGTATCTCGTGGCAGGTACATGTGCCTCGGTGCCTGGTGAAGGTGTTTCCAGACCCACTTCCCTTCTGCTGTTCCAGGCTGAGGCTGAGAGGGGAGGCAGCATTCCTGTGTTTGCGGTGATGAGGGTCCTGGAAAGACAGGGTGCAATTTTCTCATTTGATTCTGTGCTGGGTTATAATTTTTCCTAATTCGTCACCTGTCATGACACAGGAGTGAGGAATGAGAGCTCCCTCTTACATATCACTGCTTGATTACATGGTGTCAGAAGAGGCTTTCACAAATTATTCCACATAGGTGGAACAGTCTGGAAGGGGACTTGGTAGTAAGGCATGCACAGGGGCTGCAGTCTTTGCAGCTCAGCCAGCTGTGCTGAGGAGGCCAAGGGGTGGACATCCTGATCTCTCAGGTAGATGGCCACCCTCAGGAGCCAAAAATCGATTTTAGGTGGAACTGGAAGGAAAAAAGCAAATCCTCGGAAATCTGAGTGTGGCTGTCATCCTGATGGCACTGTCCCTTGGCAGGGCCTGCTCCTGCCCTGCCCTCCCAGGCTAGGTAGGGATTGTTATGGAGCACACTAGCATCCTGATGGAGATCAGGCTGGGATGCTGCTCACCACCCACAACTGTGCAGCGGGATTGTTCTGGGGATGGCAGCAGGAGGGCTAATCAGGGAGCAAACTGCCAGTGATATAATCAAATCAGGGAGAGGCTGCTGTGAGAATTGGAGGTGACATTGCAAAGTGTGTGTGTGTGTGTGTGTGTTGGGGGCTGTTTGCAAAATGGCCCGTGATCACTGAGGGAAGGCCAGCAGGTGGCCAAGGAGTAACAGTGAGTCTGGCTAACAGAACCCAGCTCAAATGTGTGCCATGGACAGGGATTGAGAAGTTTCTTCCAATTTTTTCTTCCTTAGTTTTCATGGGCTCTTTAGGGAAGGCAGGTTTGTGTTCCTTTGTGCCCTACAGAGACAGTGAGGGGGCACAGATTTGTTGAATGACCATGTGGGTTGTGGCTGTTGGAAGCAGTGGGACAATGTCACAAACTGAGAAAGGATTGTGAGGTACTGCCCTTCTGCCAAAACCAATCCTGCTCCATTGCATACTTCATCACCAGTGCTCTTGTGACTGCATGGCGAGCCAAGAAGTGGCACTGATCTGGCAAAAAAACCTATTTTGGGTGGTGTGGGGCGTGCCAGGTTCATTTCAGATGGATCGGCTGTGTGAATGGGCTCACTATGCCGTGGTATGACTCGTGGAGTCAAGCAGAGGGGGATGAAGGGTGCAGGAAAGGAGTGGGTGGGAATAGCTCCAAAGCTTTGGTGGGCTGCAAAGCCAAAGCTGAAACCTGCTGCTGCTGCTCTCAATCAGGCCAGGAGCTCCCCCAGAGCTCTCTCTCTGAGAGGGAGCTGTTACCAGCAGCAGCACAAGTATTAGAGAGTCTGAACAGCCCAGCCTGCTGTTACACTGTCCCCAGTGGCTCAAGCATCCGTGCTCATGTGGGCTTGGATTCCCCACTCCACATCTTGGGCTTGGGCTTTCCTGACTGAGCCTGGAATGGAGGCTGGCTGCGGGACTGTGGTGAGAGCTGCTTGTGAGGGCCTGCAGTGAGCTGAGAAATGCTCAGAAAAGGTCTCTGTCCACCCCTGCTATGCCCAGGGCAGCTGCAGGACAGATCCTGACATGGGGAGTCCCAGGAGAAAGACGTGGCACAGATCATAGTGACAGCCTCCAGTGTCTATCCAGGGGCTTGTACTAAGGTGGTGACTTCAGCCCAGTTTTGAGGAACAGGTGCCCAGCCCTAGCCCCAAAGGGTGTGTGGCCCTTTCCCTTTTCCCCTGTGAAGTTTGTGTGTTGCTGTAGCCCTTTGCTGCCACTGACTCTGGCCTAGAGACCTGGGGTTGCCTAAAATGCAGCTGACCTGGTCTCATAAAATCATAGGATCAGAGAATGGTTTTAGTTGGCAAGGGACCCTGCAGATCATCTTGTTCCAACCCCCCTGCCATGGGCAGGAACTCTTTCCACTAGACCAGATTGCTCAGAGCCCTATCCAACCTGGCCTTGAGCATTTCCAGGGATGGAGCATCCACAACTTCCCTGGGCAAGTTTTCAGTGCCTTACCAACCTCACGGTGAAGATTTCTTTTTCCTAATATCTATTCTAAATCTACTCCCAACATCTCCTTGCACCATAACAGCTCTGGTTGAGGAGATGCTGAAATGCTGCTGGCCATCTCAGGGGGCTTGGCATGGCAGCACATGCCATGCCTTGTCAGGGGAATTGCAGGGCTGTGCTTGAGCTGATTGAAGATACCCCAAGGAGACGCTTGAGCTGCTCTTCAAGCTGGCAGAAAGGGATATTTAATGATCCCTGATCCATGCTGGCCAGGGAGGCCACCTTCCATGTTCTCAAGGACCAGGGAGAATCTGACAATGGGTGTTGTGGGAGAGCGTGCACAGATAGCAGGAATCAGGAATAAATCAGCAATGGGCACTGCCTTACTCAGCTCCCTCTAGTCCAACTCTCCTGCAGCACAAATGTTTTCCCTGTTTGCATCCCTGGATCCACTGTTTAATCTAGTTTCAAATGCCCCAGGCTTTCCTTGGAAAAAGCTTCTCCTCAGCCTCATAAATCTTCCTGTCAGGATGTATTTTTTTTTGTTTTTTTTCTTGCTACAGACCTGAGAATTTCCCTTTCTTAATTTCATGCTGCTTATCCTCCCTTTCCCATGCCGAGCCCTCCCCTGGAAAGTCTCTGAACCAGGACAGGAGCAGCATATCTTTCTCTCAGTCTGCTCTCTTAAGGGTTATTTCTCACTTAGGGCTTGTTCCTTTCCTCCTGTCTCATTCTGCCTGCTCCAAGGTTATGCCATGAGAGCCTTGGGCTGTGCTGGTAGTGCTGGAAGAGGCACAGGATAAACCTCAAGGGGAGGCAGATGAGCTGGAAAGGCTCTCTGAAGCCTCTGGTCCCATGATCACCTCTCCTTAGTTTGCCCTCTTCCTAAAATCCCCCTCACTTCTCACCTCTGACACAGGAATGAGCAGTTGCTCTATTTTTCCTGCTGTCCAGCTTAAACTTTCTTTGCTGCAGCTTCAGTCCCTCCCTGTATGGCTTTGCCCAGCACAGCCATGGAGTAGAGGTCATTGCTGTGACTTTTGTCACAGCTTTTCCTCCACTGGAATCCTGCTCATCTCCTACTCACACCACTGCTTGAGGTGACAAGAAACACTGGTTCTGAAAGTCCTTTGTGCTCTCCTGGGAAAGGGTTTCAGGCTGCTGCCTTTGCTGCCTACGTACTGAAAACAGATGAGCCCAGAGAAGCACCTTGCAGGTTAATCTTGAGCCTCTAAATGTGGTCAGGTTGGGTTGCAGATGTTGATGCCAGAGTGTATTTATTCATTTCACAGTTTTGCTTATTTATCAGATCCTGTGATCATTAAATTGTGCATTATCATTTGGCATGTGGCAGGTTTTAATTCCTATGGCTGGTTTATGCCCTCTGCAGGTATTAGCCTAAATGCATTTCCTGACAAGTGATGGATGCTCCAAAAAGCTGTGGCAACATATTTATTGATCAGAGCTCTCCATAACCCCAGCTCACTAATGCAAGCTCTCGCAGTGCTAGGAACTATTGTCTCCTCAGACTGTTTCATTAACTCAAATGTGAGGGTTTGGTCTTTCCTTTCACGCAGGATGGAGTAAATCTTGCTCAGTGTCAACTCTGACAGCAGCTCCAGCTCTCTAAGTAGGGTAGACCTGGCCTGTGCTCGGCAAGGGGCCCTCTGAGGGACATTTAGGGACAGAGAAGCCCTTCAATGACTTCCCAGAGAATGCAGAGGCAAACATGAACCTCCCAGGTGTATTTGGGGCTGGAAGGTGCCTCTGCCGTTGCCTTTCTTGCAGATATGCCTGAGGTACCTGTGTTCTGGGTTGTGCAGCAGCGGGGGGAGCACAGCAGCTGGGTGCTGCTGCAGGCTCTCCCTGGAGCAGATGGAGTTGGTTTGGGAAGAGCCACCCCGAGGCTCCCTGCAGGGTCTGCACTGCAGAGCTGCCTAGGTGCTCCAGGGAATGGGATGTGTCTGCTGCTGCTGCCAGGGCTCTGCTTGGAAAAAACTAGTGGGGAAAGTTCTGCTGAGAAAGGTCTGTCAAGGGAAAAAAGCTTCTGCTAATCCTTGAAGAGGTGGAGGACCAGAGAGGCATCTTGAGTTACCCCCTGTTTCATGGAGGTGTGTGTGGACTCTGACACACTTGGGAACTTAAGAGACTACCACAGCTGAGGAGTAGATAACAGTGTGGCCCAGCTGGTCAAAAATTGGTCAGCAAACAAATTCAGCCCAAAGGTGAATTATGGAGGTTTGAAGGAGTGACAGGCTGCTGTGTAGTGGAGACAGGGCTGCCTGCCCTTGCACATGGCATGAAATCCTTTCCCTCTCTGCAGCTGCAAAACTTTATTCCTGCCTGCTTTTCCCAAACACACCCTGAATGAGTGTACCTTCTTCAGAAACAAAAACCAGAAGACTTGAGAATTTCCCCATTCTTCTGGGAGAGAGCAGGGTAGACAAATGCAGGACGTGCCGCCTTATCCAGCATCCCGGTAGAGCTGGGGCTCCCTGAGGTGGAATGACCTTGCAAGATCATGCCCAGGACTCTGCATGGTCATCCCCCCTCTCCTGAGAGCAGGAAGGTGGGATGGCATCACCTGGGAGCTTATTGGAGCCCTGTGCCTTGCAGGATGAAGTGGGGAGATCAGGCAGTGACAGTGGCTTTGCAGAGCCGCACCTGGACACGGGCACTGGGGGTGGAGAACACAGAATGAAGCTGCCAAACCCATGGCTGGAGAGGGAAAAGGTGAGAGGGCAGAAAGAGCTGTTGGGAGGGTGATGTGGGATCCTGTTGGCTCCTCAGCTGTGGGAAACTCCAGCTGATCCAAGCCTGCTGGTGGGGTGTCCACTGGAGAAGCTGCTCTCTGCTCATGCTGGAGGGGAGTGACATCCCACATGCTGTAAATATTTCTAGAAAACAGCTCCTCACCCCTTCTCCTGCAGTTTTCATGGCCTGCTCACTTGTAGTAAGAATAGATGAGGCTGTGAGGAGAGAGAACTCTGGCCTCAGTGTGACACCAGAGCACTCCACACAGATGTGACCCCCGTGGCCAGCACTGACCTCAGCTCTGCCAGTCCTCACCACCTGGGCTTGGGTTATTTGTGTGCCCCATGGACACTGGCTCATCTCCTTGGACCTCCCTTGCACAAAGCCCCTGATCTGGGGCTGGAAACTGGAAATGGAGCCCCTGAGGAGGTCCTGAGGCCATTAAAAAATGAGGTGTGTGCTCACACCAACACTCACAGCTGCCTGGCATGAGCAGCTCTGGGTCTGAATTAACCTGAATTAATCCAAGGGGCAAATCCAGCAAACCCAGCAAATTCAGTGCTGAACTAGAGTTTCCCTGCAGTCTTCTGCAATCCTCCCAAAATGCCAGTGGTGTCATGAATGCTCATCCAGGTTCCCACCACCTGGAGGGAAATACTGCTTGGTTTGCCTGCGTAAGCACCCCCGTCTCTCCTCAGCTGAAGGTCCTTGGGCCTGTTAGCAGATGACCAATAGGTCTGAAAGCTCTCAGTTGTCCTCACAGCTGGATCACTAGTGATAATGAACAGTGTTTTCAGGGGGCTGCAGCAGGGTATGAGCTGGAGCCAGGGCCCCTTGTCAAGGGCACCTGGCACAGATGGGTGCAAAAGACCTTTGGGAAGAGCAGGAGAGCAGGGTTGACCCTCCTGTCATTGCATGGGCAGCCAAATTCCTGGGGGAAAAGAGTAGGACAAGGATATTTTCACCTGGGGCAACACAGACAAAAGGACTCTTTCCATCTTCAATTTCCCATGCTGGAGACTGGTGAAGAGAAACAGTTGTTTTATAGAAAGAAACTGGGTCTTACATTGATAGAGAGAGATTGCAGCCTTATGTGAGAAGAAGAAAGAAGCTAAATGAGGTGCTGATGCAGTGAAGATCTTTATTGTTAATCACTCTTAATAATGCATAGAGTTGTACTCATCTTTCAGTAACTTTATTCCACTATTGTAAATCTCATTTTAGCGATACCATCATTTCAGCCTTAATTCTAGCTGGCATGGTGGAGCCATCTGCCAGCCAGAAGAAATTCTTACCTTCCCCTCCTTGTACCAAACACTGGGGAATGCCCTGCTCCCTCAAATACAGCTCCCACATAGCTGGGGGCAGCACAGGAACCATCTGGAGCAGATGGACCTCCCAGACACCACAGTGAGGAGAAGTGTCTGGCATCCAGTGGGAAACCAGAAATTGGGAAGGGAGAAGTCCTGGGGGGCATAGAAATACAGCTTGAGAGCAAAACTTGACAATGCTAAATCAGAGTGAGCAGTTAGAAATACCATCCCTTTCACAGAGGCTTTGCAAACAGCTCTCTTATCAGAGGAAAACCCCCAACCAAATAAATTAAATATATTTTGGTTTGTAAATCACTAGAATGGGACAGATGCCAGCAGGTTTCCTCATGCATCCTGCTGACACCTGTGTCCCTTTGCTGGTCCTGTGAGGCTGGAGACAAACTTTGGGAGCTGTTCTTGGGACCGGGCGGCAGCTCCCAAGCTGAGCTTTAATTAACAGAAAGTGGCTGCTGTTCTGCTCAGCACAGCAATCTCAGACTTCAATTGCTGATTGAGGCAAGAGCCATTTCTCACCAGGTAGAGAAAATAAGGCTTGCATCAGAACATAAAAGATTGTTTTAATTAAACCTGGTATTTCTAACCCTGTTGCTGGCTGCAGCCGAATGGGGGAGGCAGCTAGAGCTGGTCAGAAAATTCCCAGAAAAAAGGCACTTTTTTTTTTCCCCCACTTTTTAGGCTGGAAATGGAGCATGATAGAAAAATAAAAGGCTTTTGTTTTTTTTCAGAGTTTTATTTGCCTCTTGGTCATGCAGGCTGGGGGCATCACAGAATTGCCTGTGCGGTGTCACAAAGGAGGAAAGGACCAGTCCTGCATCCAGCTCCAGGGGCTGCATTTGGTCCCAGGACTGACTGCAGCCCAGGACAGCCTGATGAGATCAAACCCCAGCCCCAGCCATCACTGTCTCTTTCTCTGCACCTTGGTTCTCCCCTCCTTTCCCCAGCTCACTTTTATCTCCACAACGGCCTTTGCAGAAACGTCAGTATCCAGATAAATTACTGCCTCAGCACTGTAAAAATCTTGAGGTGCTCTACACTTAAGTCTGGGGGCCTTTATTTTCCCTAGCAATTATGTGTCAAGCCTGTGACTCTCCCCACCAGGCTGAATTTTTGGGTGGTTTACTCTTGCAACACAAGAGCAAAGCCAAGCAGACAACAAGCCCCAAGCTCACCAAACACTCTGAGCAGGCTGTAGAAAGGACCCCAGCCTCAGCTCAGCTCTCTGCTGCATTTTATAAATCTGTGAGGATTTCGAAATCCTCAGATGGAGCAGCAAATCCCTCCAGCTGTTCCCTTTCCCACTGTGCTCACCCAGCCCAGGAACAAACACTGATCACTGAGCATCTTCTCCGAGCTGCAGCAACCTGCTCCCTGGGCAGAGGCAGCCATCCAGGCAAAAACACATTTTTGAGTGCATGTCACCTTTGGGGTTTTCCTGCTGAAGAAGGTAAAATTCAGAGCTCCCAAAAATCATGACTGCCCTGGAAATCAAACTGGATTTAGACTTGGGCTTCACAGGCAAGGGACAACCAGAGTCAGTATGGCAGCGCAAACCACCCAGATGGGACACTTGGGGTGGACCATGCTTTTCTGTAGCCACAGGCCACCTCCCACCCATACACCCCTACAGGATGAAGAATATCTCCAGGTGGGTTTAGAATCATAAAATATGTTGAGTTGGAAGGGACCCAAAAGGAATCACTGAAATAGAACTCCTAGCCCTGCACAGGACAACCCCAGTAACCCCACCACGTGCCTGAGAGTGTTGTCCAGACACTTCTTTAGCTCTGTCAGACTTGGTACTGTGCCCCCTTCCCTGGGGAGCTGTTCCAGGGCCCAGCCACCCTCTGGGTCTGCTGAGGTGTTGCTCTGCATCATGTATGGATGCCTGCCCTTTTCCTGCATTTGTTTTGCCTTTTTTTTGGACCAACCCAGTAGCTCGTTCTTCAGGAGTCCCAAGCTGGTTGTGACATGTTTTGGGTGAAGTGACCAGGGCACTGGCCTGCATCTGGTAAAAAGGGTCTCCTTCTGAGCCCTTGGAGGTGCTCAGGGACCCCAGCATCTCCCAGGCCACCACTGCAAGCCAGGGGAGAGGCTAAGCCACAGTGGTGGGAGTGTGGAATGCTAGCAGCACCATCAGACCATAGCATCCAAAACGGAAACTTCCCAGCTTGCTATGTGCAACTAGTTGATATTAAATCCTCAATTTCTTGCCTAAAATAAACACAATTGAGCAAACACATAAAAATATGTCTGTATTCACAGACAGAAATACACTTACACGCCACATATCTGGAGTTTCAAATGTTTCATTTGCCCAGAATGCTGCTTCAGCAAAACCAAAACTATTTGCAGAACAAAGTCAGTCACAAAAACCCAACTTTCCTAGCTCAGAAATTTCTGGGGGCAAAAGCAACAATGGCTATTAAAATGAAACTGCCTGCCAAAGTATTTCCAAATCAGAGAGCTGCAGATGAATCCAAATGGTCCAATTTCAACACTGGAATAAATTTAGACAGACAAACAAGTAAATTGAGACTAGCATGAAACTACTGGAAGTTATCAAACCAATCTACTGTTCTTCCCTTCCTTCTTCCTTGGAATTACCAGCTTCTCACTACCAGTAAGAAGGCAAAAGAGCTCAAATTTTTGTCTCAGCACAAGTCAGAAAATAGTCCTGAAATCTCAAATATTTCCATGGATTAGATTTTTCAAAGTTTTATTACTTATTTACAGTGTTTCATGGTGCTTCTGAAATACCTCCTGCTAATGGCTGAACTAAAATAACTTCACCTGATTGAGCAGAGAAGCCAAGATGTTTTGGTTGTGCATCAGGGATGTTTTTCAGCTCTCTGCGTCCTGTCAGGGAGGGGCTGCAGCCAGCTGAATTAAACTGCATATGCAAATCTTAATTAATTAGCAATTAGGTATGGCAGCTTGTCAAACTGCAAAGCCTGGCACTCTGTGGCCACATCTTTTTGGAGTGTCAGCCCTTAAGCAGGGCAGCATTAAAGCTTCAATGACAGGGATGTGTTGCTAAGCTGTGGGCTTTGGGAACATCCAGCTCATTTCCAAGGAGCACAAAATGGATGGAAATGTATTGGAGGTGGATGGAAATGTACTGGAGATGGTCTGCCCCAGATTGCTCTGTATAGGCATAGAAGAGGGGGTGTGGGGTCGTGGGCTCTTTTCTCTCCTCACAGGTCAGGTGTGTTTGGGACTCTCCAGCCAGACATCCCCTGGCTGGGGACACCCCAGGTGGATATCCCAGCTTGCAGAGGCAGAGGTCTTGTCTCTCTGGAGGTCTTATTAGCCTGCACCAGAGCTCACCTCTCATCTGTGCCACTGCTGGGACTAGCTCAATCCATGCCAACAGACAAATTTCCTTAAAGCCAGATTTAATTTTGGGTCATGCTGGCAGGAGTCCGTGGGTGTTCACGAGGCTGTGTGCACCAGGACAGGCTGTTGGGCAGCTGGGCCAGGGCTCTGGTGGTGGTGCAGCACACAGGGACCACAGAGCACGTTTCTCCCCACAGCCTCTGCCCCGCGAGAGGAATCGCTGCCCTGCAGGGCCGCAGGCACTGCCCACATCCAGCTGCTCTGCAGCATCCATGGATCCACCATTTCCAAGCCTGTGTGGGGGGTGCTGGGCAGAGGAGATGGGACAGCAGGCCAACCAGGGCCTGGGTACCCCTGGGAGCACCAGGTTCTGCTGGAATTGCCCTCCCAGGGCTTGTCTCTCTAAGCTTGCGGCTCACGTCCTGCTGCTGCTGTTAGCCAGCCTGGCCAGATTCAAATCATTTATTTCCCACACAGCCTGAAAAAACCCCACATTTCGAACCAATTTATTCTGGGGACCTTTACACATTTTCTAGCAGATTTTCCAGCAGATTTCTGGTGCATTAAAACCCACTGACCATTGCCATGGCTGCTCCTGTGGGTCCCTCAAGCTGCCCTTATGTTTCTCAACAGGAAAACACGCAGGAAAAATACTGACCTACAATTCCCCATGAAAAGTTTGAAGCACCACAGAGGAGTGGCACCACAGCTTTGGGCCATATGACACGAATGGCTGCCCACATTCACCTGCCCTTTAAGTCATCACCAACACATCGAGTCAAGGAGCAATGGTGGGAGCCAGACAAGGCACATTAGAGACCCCTATGGGGCTGTTACTGTGCTGCTGTGATTTTAATATCATTGGACAGGAAATAACCTATCTCCACAGATAAAAACAGGAACCCAACATGAAAAATGCAGCCATTATCCAATAAGACACAGGTTCTTTGGGAAGATCTAAGTGGAGGTAAATGCATCTAGGATTGAAATTTCAGTTTGTTCCAGCTTCCTCCTGGGGCCAGATCTATGTATAGAGAAAGGAAAAGATTTGTTTCTTTCAGAAGAGGTGTAAAGCTCTTTACATATCACCAGGTGCCTCGGGCAACATGCTGACCAGATCCACTCATTCTGTCTCATTTTGTTAGAGCTGTAATCATGTTAATGACAGTCCTAACATTTTGCAATGGCTGTGGATCAACAGCTGAGCTCTGAGCATTTACTGCAAATAAGAGGATTCCAAAAGTTAGACTCCACTCTTAGGTGCCCTGGCACCTTCTCTGCTCAGCACAGCATCCTGGGGACATCTCCTGAAGAGATGGAGAGATTGTCCTGGCTGGAAGTCATCTTCTCAGCCTCCTCCTGCACATTTCCTGTTACAGCTCTTTGCATCGAGCAGAAGTCTTATTTGGGGATCCACGACTTAAGCAATATTTGCAAAAATAAAGACAGCTTAATCCAGAGCCTCCAGGAGGAGGCAGAGGGGAGAGGATAAATGTGTCCAGACACACAGAGAGGAGCTGCAGAGGGGACTGGAATAAGCAGAGATCAGCTCCACTGAGCACAGGCAAAACTAACTGCAGGCTCTCAGCAGGGAAGGTTTAGGTAAGACATTGGGGGACATTTCCCAGTTATTATGGGCATCACGGCACAGGAATCAGGTGCCAGGAGAAGGCAGCAGGTCTCACCGGCCCTGTACCTTGTTGGGCAGTGCTGGGCTCAGCTCAGGCAGGAGCGTGGGGCTGTGGCTGCCCACGACCACTCACAGCGTGGTGACCTCCACAAAACACAGAGGAGACAGCCCTGCCTCGGTATCCACGCCTCGGAGCAGGCAGGGAACAGCTGATGTTGTGTCTGCAGTGGCATCCTACAGGTCCTGTTAATCACACTGAAATAATCAAGCCCGGAGGAGGAAAGTCAAACGCATTAACTGCTAATTACAGGCGCTGCTAACCCCACAGGCACTCCGTGCCCCCATCACCGGGCTCGGCACCAAGACAGGGAGCCTGGCACTATGAAGGGGATGTGACAGCCCCGGGCAGGACCTGCTGGCCTCACCATCCCATCGCCAGCACCTCTCTTCTTCCTCACTCGAGGGAACTTACAGCTTCCTGGGCACATGCACAGTGCACTAATTAAAGGATGTGTTAATATTCCTGAAATAACCTCCCTGTTGACTCATTCCATGACCTTGGGCGACATTTTTTTTCCTCCTTGCAGGGAGGACAGTGCTCGACCAAAGCCTGGTGTGGGGCAGAGGGGAGGCTGAGAGCCAGAGCTGCAGTGCTCTGATCCAACATGGCACTGCGTGTCCATGCGGTGAAAATGCACGAAAAGCTTCAATCCTGCGGGCATTTCCCTTCTGCCTGCCCATTTCAGCTCTGCTTGTCTCCTCTCAGCACTCAGCAATGCAGCAGATGTGGAGAATCTTGAAATAACAGGACAGTCTTTAGCACAACTGGAAGCTCTAACAAGAGGAGATTAAATGCTGGAAATCAGATGGCTGAGCTGCACCAAACACCTCCTGAAATGCAGGGAGCCCTCCCTAAGAAGCAGCAAATCTCTGTCAATTTTCTTCCATGGTCTCAGTCCTGCATCAGTACCAGGGCAGGTTTCCATTTCAAACCCAACCTTTCTCTCAGCAGAAGCAGGGCTAATCTGGCTCTCAAAACTGAGGGCACAAAACCAGGAATAGCAAATTGTGCTTCAAAGCAGCAACTGTGCCCGGGTGTCTCCTTGCTGCAGCCAGACACCCACCTCCTGGGCAGCCCCTAATCCACAATCACCACGCAGACCTCATTTCAACCAGCACGCCTCAAACTACCTATTTAATTGCCCAATATTCATCTCTTTATGAATCTATAATTACTATGATCTTATTTGTGTTTGCACTGAATAGATGCCCAGGCAGCATCAGGCTCGTTCTGCCACATTACTTGCCAGGTCTCTTACTGAGCTGTGGATGCAGATCTCCTTTTCCAAGCGAATTTTATTCCTTGCATTAACTTGGCTTTACAGACAAGGCTTTAAACATGGAACAAATTAACTCATTAGCCTCAAATAATCCAGTGACCAAAACAGGCCATGTTTCATGGACTGTTTTCCAGCCCATACTCTCCTGGCAGCAACTGCAATTGAGAGGGTGGGATATTTTCTCAGTGGCTGCCCTGGGGATCTCCCCACAGGTGCACCAACTCTAGCACTCACAAAAAGCACCAGCAAATTTAGAGTAAAAGTTGGACCCACATTTCTCCAGCCAAAACTTTCTGACTGGAAAACTAAACATTTTCACCAGAAAGAGAACAACTGGAAGAAAAACACTGCAGTTCAGGCCAGGCAAAATGGGACTGCCTGCAGTGTGGTGATGGCTTATGAGAAAGCATTTCTGAGCCTCTCCTGCCACAGTTTGTGTGTGTAATGTGGGGTCTGTCCTGTCACCTGGGGGATGCATTTTATCCCCTCCTGCAGGTCACATATCCCAGTGCTTTAGGGAAGCCTGGTGCCCGAGGCCATTTCCCAAGACTCGTCTAAGTCTCTTTTCAATGAGACACCACGGATACCCACATAATTTCTCCTCTTTTACATTCAGCTCCAAAGCAAGCTGGCTGGTAAGTGCAGGAACTCAGCCCGTGGGCAGCCAGCTCTCAGCCTGACCTCCAGCCAGGGCTCCATACCAATTGCTCTGCACAGGCTTTTATGGCTCTTTCAGCTGCACTCAGCTTTGATTGTGCCTGATCAAAATGCACATGGCCAGCGTTGATAATCACTGATGATCAGGAGCTTTTAGGAAGCAAATGACAGGGGCCAGTGCTCGCTTGATGGATCAGGTCATTAAGAGCAGCTGTTTCCCTCCTTGACTTGCTTTTTGAAGGGAATTTGTGTTGTCATTTTTTCTCCTGCCCCTCTGGGAAACTGTGTGAAGGTATTTTGGTGGTCTCTGGCTATCGCACCCACTTGAAAACAAAAGTTTTGGTGGGTGTAAGGAGGGAGGTCAGCATAGCCCTGCTGTGTCCTGGCTGGCAGGCACAGCAGTGGGTTTGAGCACTAATTTCTGCATCAATCAGCTGCTGATCCTGACGGTGCTCAAATAGTTCTGGCTGCAAATGGAGCATCTTCATCCTCACAGACCCCCTGGTGTGGGCAGAGGCACAGGCGTGGTGCTGAGGGATTTAGAGGCAGTTTCCAAGGCAGGGTTTGTGTTGTCAAGCTTTGCCTGCTTAGCTGGGTGGGCTGAAGGTGTGAAGGGCTCCTCTGTGCTGGCCCAGCTGTGAGCATCACCTGGGGATTTGGGGGTGAGGGGCTCCTTGGGAGGCAGTGAGGCAGCCCCATCCTGCTTGGTCAAACCCTGGTGGGACACTGTGCCAGATCAGGTTCCTTCCTCAGTGAGGAGCTGTGATTTTCCAGATGAGACTTCCGCCCCTGAGGACAGAGAAGTGGCTGTAACTACCACCCACCAATGCAAGAATGTAAATATGGGGGCCCAAAAATACCCTCATGCCCTGGAGGAGCTGAGCTGCTGCTGCCAGAAATTTGGGAGTTGGTGACAAGCTCCAGGATGTATTCCAGCCCACCTGATGCTTCCTTTCCCTGTCCTTCTTGGGACCTGAACCCAACCCTCAGTGGCCCCTCCGGAGCAGGTTCCCACTGTACAGATGGAGACAGGGACCTGCTGCAGTAGCTGAAAGGGTTCAGGAAGGTTCAGCAAACTGGCACCCAGATCCTGCTGGGCTGCAAGCCCCAGGTAAGGAAGAGTGAAACAGTATTTAGAGGAACCCATCAGAGATGGAATGACAGCTCTCTCTGCCTGCAGAGATTTGGCAGCCCTGGACTACTGGAGCCAGGCTGAACTGCTTTATGCAGCCACAGCAGGTATTTCTGCCATAGTAGGGCTGAAAGCATCCTGAGGAGAGGCTCATCCTTGGATGTTTCACTGGTCTCTGGGGATGGGTGTGCACACAATGTTAATTGTAGGCACTGAGTATCTGCTCCCCTGAGGATACCCAGTTCAGCCCTCCTTGCTCTGGTGAGACATTGTGTGTTTAGGAATTAATTACAAACATGAGTTACAAAAAAATATAATTCTGTTTAATAATAATAAAAAAGGGGGGGGGAGGAAGAGAAAATTTGCTAGAGCCATATATTAAAAACAAATTATGTTCAGCAGGCAGGTGAGTCAAGGCCCGCCAGGCAATTGGGAAGGCAGCGTGCAGGCGGTAATTGAAAAGAGTGAGACGCAAGTGAGCAGCCAAAGCTCTGGCATAATAACTCCCAGCACACACACAATCACAAAGTTAGCAATAGGCAACCCCTGGCTGGGGTGGGAGCTGCCCTGTGCTGTGTTCTGAGGACCCCTGGCACCCCCCAGCACTGGGATGGGGTCTCTGTGCCTGGGAGCAGGGCAGGGATCTCAGCGGTGATTCCTCACGGTGTTTCCTCACCGTGCTGCTCTCTTGGGCCTGATGAACCTCAGATCACCCCCAGGCGTTTATTGGATCTGAGTTAGTGCCAGGGATCCCTTTACAGCTCAAATTATGGGTTATTGCAGAGCAGGAGCACTAAATACCTGCTTCAGGAGGGATGCTGTTGTCCCTTGTCAATCGTCTGCTTCTCCTTCTAGCTCTCTCCCTGGCAAAAGCCTTGGCATCCCATCCTTCTCCACTGCTCCTGACATCCCTGCTGGGTCCAGCCTTTGTCCCCAGGAAGCCATCAATGCCCCCCTGGACACCTGGGAGCAGCTCTGGCCAAGGCTCTCCTGAGGCCGCCAGCCCTGCTAGCAGCTGAACTGGATGTGTGCCAGAAGGTGTTTTTTGGGGTTTTTTTGGGCTGTGTGTCTGGGAGGCACTCCTCCTGTGGGGTTAGGTATTTCCTTGCTTTGTGAGCTCATGAAGTGTGATGAGGGTCCCTCTCTTCAGGGGGAGCAGACCATCTTGCCTGCTGCAGAGAGTCCCTCTCACTCACACCGTGATGGCTCCCTGTTCCTGGGGGAGAACTGGGGATCCTGGGCAGCCTTTGGGCCTCCTCCTCTTCACCACCTAATCACCAGGAGTCTTGAGAAACAAGGAAGTGGTGGCGATGGAATGGAGACTGGGAGAGCTTTCCATCCCACTGCTTTGCTTGGCTCCTGTCTACACACTGGCAACTGGCACACAGTCAGGCCCTGAGTTTGCATCAGTGAGAATCTGAAGAGCATCTGCATCTCAAGGAGTGCAGCAACTCCTCCACTTAATGGCCCAATTGCCATCCTAGCCCCTCTCACCAGGACTCTTGCCCTCAGGAGAGGTTGTATATAACATCTGCTGCTGCTGCTAATCCCTTCTCTAACCCCATTCCCTCCTCCTCCCTCACAGCTCCTCTGTTATCATGTCATGTCTTGGGCTCTGTTGCTTCGATTGCTTCACATCCAATGGGTCAACCAAGACCAGCACTCATTTTTGAGAGATACTGTATATGCAGAGACTATCCCTGCCCTGGGAGCTCATGGATAGCTCAGAAAGCCACAGTTTATCCAGGGGTGGCAGGGAATAGAGGCACAGAGAGTGGAGGTAACTAGCCCCATGCTGCACAGAGGACTCTACACGAGGAGCAGTCCCAGCCCAGGTGCAGCCATGGCCCCACATAAGGCATGTGGAGTGCTAAAAACAAGACAAACTAAGCGCAGCTGGCATAAAATCCATGCAGTACATTGAACTGTAATGATTCTGACAATAAAGCAACCCAATAAATATTATGAAATGAAAACAGCCCTCCGGGAGCGTTTGCAATCGATTGCTGAGAGCTGGCATTTGTGCAGCAGATTACGTGCGAGACAGGTTTGCTCTGCCTTTTCTTCTTTCCCTTCTAAATGCAGAATGAAAAGAGGTCTCGGGTGGATGCTGGGGGGAGACCCCTCCCTCCTGCGCTTGGGCGCTGTCAGAAAGGGAGAAAAAGGTGAGTGAGATAGGAGAGGATGTGAAGCCAGTGGGGTGGGAGTTTAGGGGTGCAACTCCAACTCCCGTCCATGGAACCAGTGACAAGGGGGACAAGTCAGTGTCCCCCTCATCCCAGCCTGCAGAATTAGGTTTCCCTTTCCTACCCTGAGACATTCATTTCCCAGCAGTTGATGCATGATGTGGATCTCCTGCCCCAATATGGGGTGAGGGGAACTGGGTGGTGTGTGGGGCTGGGATCTGGAGTGGGTTTGTCTGTGCTGGGATGGACTGGTGGTGGGAGGAGGTTGTTTGCCATTGGTGCCTTGCTAGGACACAGCTCTGCCCCTCCTGCCTCCCTATCCCTTACCTGAGCATGGGTGGCTACAGATGCTCCTTGGCTGGCCTGCCACACAGACCAGTGCTCAGCTGGGTCTCGTGGAGATGGGAGTGATGTGGAGATGGGAGTGCTGTGTATTCAGGATCATAGGGACCTCACCCAGTTTCTCTGGTCTTTGCCGGCTGTGGGCTAACCACAGTGTGATTTTACCACCACAGACTGGATTTTCCTTTTGTACATCCCCTGTCCCCTTGGTGCCCCATGAGATGCTCAGCTGAGCCAGCCCTTATTCAGTTTCAGCTCCCTGGGTGGATTTTCCAATGCTGTGTGCCCCCCATGGAGCACAGGGAGGTCCCTGCTCCTGCTTCCTGGCACCTGGGCATCCCAGGCAGCTAAACCAGGCTCAGACCTCCCTCACACACAGCCTGGGCATGCACTCCCCTTGATTTTCCTGGCTCCTGCTTGCTCCCTCTTGAATCCTCTCCACTGGGCTAATTAATCCTGTTCCGAGTGATGGCCTTTTTACTGCTGCTAATTACAGGAACATCAGCCTGTGAGATAAGTGTGATGGGCTGGAAACCTGTGGTTTGTATCAAGTTTGGTCAAACTCACAGGATGTGAGAGGGGTAAGGGAATTCCTCATAAATTCAAGACATGAACTAGGTGGGCAAGGTGTGAGGAGTAGGATCCACTGGATGAAGCAAAGTGGAGACAGGCTCCAGAGTAAATAAGAAATACTTCCAGCAATAAGTAGTGGATGTTCAGCAACCTGGTCACGGATGCTAAATGCTTACCTGGATGTCAGGAAAGGCTGGGCAGCTTTATAGAAAAGAGAAGTTTGTAGTTACATGGGAATTCTGTCTTGCTCAGGAATTCCCTGAGTTGTGTGTCTGCTGCATCTTCAGCAAACATTCAGACACTGGCAAAAGAGGGCCCATGCCAGCAAACCTCAGTGCTGAGGAGGGCTTCTCCAGCACACAAACCCTTCTCAGCCAGCACCTCTCCCTCTCTGCTTTCCACCACCTCCATTTCATCAAAATCCTCTCTTCTGCAGACTTTAGGCAGGGCACCGAACACAGAAACGCTGCTCAGGCACTGCTGGCGTGTTTGCCACAAATAGCTCTGTATCAAAAGAAATACATTTTAAAGCTGCTGCAACATAGCAAAAGCTGTCTTAGAGAGTGTGTTATCTCATCAAGCGTGCCCAGAGTGAGCTCAGCTCTTTCACCAGCCTCATTTTTCTGAACAGCAGCTGATTGCGATTTACCAAGTGACACCTCTAGAGCTATGGGTTCTTTTTTTTTTTGTTTGTTTGTTTGTTTAAGTTATTAAGTTGTTTGATTTGGTGGTGGTTTTTTTGTTCGTTTTGTTGTTGTTGTTGTTATTGTTATTTTTCATTTTAGGCAGCTCTTCTGTGAACAGCTTAGACAGAAACAAGAAAAAGAAAAAAAGAGGAATAACAATTATCCCTCATTGGGGAGTGAGGATAAATAACCCCACCTACTGCGGGTATTTCACAAACTGATGGTATGGCCAGCTGCTGGGTAGATGACAAGAATGGGCCCAACTCTGCTCTCAAATACTAACCAGAATAAATTTGAAGTATCTTTGCTACAGTCAATAGTTATTACACTGGATTTTTATCAGTGTGAGTGATAGCAATTGAAGGATTTTTCAAGGCATTTATAAATAAAAACGTTCCTGCTGGCTAAATAGATACACTTCTTTGCTAACTGGGAGTAATCATATGCATTTTGATATCAGCATCTGCTAAATAAGTCCAGGGCTGTGTATTAATGAGGGTGCTGCAAGAACTTTGTAGTACAGGCTCAGAATTCAAAACAACCGGGATGGATGGGAGAGAGTGTCTGGAATCAGCCAGATGAAATTTAGTACAGAGAGCGCAGGGTACCCACATTTGGGAGGGATAAATGAATGCATGAATGCATAGACAGGAGAGCCTGGAGAGGCAGCAGGATGGCAGGCAAGGATCAGGGGGTTCAGATGGATGACTAACTTAGCATGAGTCAATAGTGGGATGGTTTAGTAAAAAGGGCAGCTCACCTCCTGGGATGCATTAATGCTGGATGTTGGATGTAAGCCATTGAAATCTGCAATTCTGCTTTGTCTGAGCTGTGTCCAGGTCTGGACACTGCAGCTGAGGGCACCTGCAGATGAACTGGAGAAAAACAGCAGCATGTTTGAATGGAGAGCTGCTAGAGTGGGTCAGGAATCAATGTTTCCTTCCTGTGAAAATGTCTGTTTTTCAGGGGCAGGAAAGGAAGGGCATTGGCTCAGTTCATTTCTGAAAATGAACCTCAGACTCCTCTGAGTCTGACCCTATGGGGCAACAGTGCCTGCTTTTTGCTATCTCTGTCCCTCAGACCCTCCTCCCAGGTAATTTCGCCCTGCCCTAATGGGATCCCATATTTTGACACAGCGGCTTTCTTTTAGCATTCATTACAGTACAGAGCAAACCACTCACACTTCCTGTTTTTCAGGTTATCTCCATTCCAACTCACATTCCTTGGGTTTGATAAGAAACGAGCTCCTTCACCGACTTCTGGACAGGAAGTCTGGCTTCAGCATTCATGCTCTGGGCTTTCCCTTTGTGTTTTTTCCTTAAAAGCTAAAAAAGGGGCTTTCTGGGCCAAAAATATGTCTCATCCTTGTGATATGAACTGTAGGTCCGAGCAATGTTTGGGGAAGAAGTAACTAGGAGAGCCAAGACTCCCTCTCACCTACTGCTCGTGATGCCTGTGCTCAGGATCCCAGGAACAAGGAGCAGAAAACCAGAACGCAGCTGCTTACCCATGGAAGTGCGGCTGCTTCGGGGCTGGCCCTCCCTGGCTGGGAAATAACCGGCTCCTTCGGCTCGGGGGCAGCCTGTGAGGTTGCGGGGAGGCTGCAGGAGCAGTTCATTATCCAGGGCTCGGTGGAAGAAGCAGGAGGCAGAGTTTTCCACACGGGCTCCTGCCTCTTTGCAATGCGCAGTGCATAGCGGCTCCCGGGTGACATTAGCGCTCCGGCAGGCGTGCGGACACCGCAGGAATGCAGGAATGCCGAGAGAATTCCAGAGCGCCAACGAGGCCTGGGGATTCAGCTCCTCTTTCAGCGATATCAGGGCATACCTGCAGGAGGTCTCTTGAAATCAGAGGGATAGATTATCTTGATAATAAAAGCAATCAGAATCCGTCCTGCCCAGGATATTTAAATGGCACTGCAGGAGTGTCAGGGATGTGCCTGGCACTGGTGCGGGCAGTGTTTTTCACGGGGTTTGTGGCAGTGCCTGTGGATCTGGCAGGGCACAGGGAGGATGAGAAGGATGCCCAGGGCCTCCAACCACCCTGAGCCCGCACTGCCTCTGTGTGGCATGGGCAGGGGAATGGGGCAGCAGGGCAGGGTGACACTGAATGCCTACATTGGGAAAACAACAGCCTAGAGAGTGATCCATCTCTACCAGAGAAGGCTGAAGGGAGTTGGATGAGCCATCACCTCAAAGGACTTAATTTCTCCTTCCCTTAATCTTGCCCTTCTCCCTGCTCCTGCCTGGAGGGCACCCAGGCATGCTGCTTTTCTCCATGGTCCCACCACCCCAGATACAGACCCGTGCCCCATATTGGCCTTGGCAAGGATGGATCCTTCTTGCACCTCTTTCCCCCCTTGCCCATGTCCATGCATGCCTAATGCAGCCCTGCTGGATATGCCTCTGGCTGGCAGACAAACCTGCTGTCCTCCACAGGCATGTGTCACCTGCGGCAGCTGCAGGGTCCCTTTCAGACCATTTGAGGGGCTGTCAGGGCACACCATCAGGTAAGTCCGTGCCCTGGGAGCTCTCTCCTAACACTGCCTTGACATCCAGGACACGGTCCCACTATATGTGGCCCACCTGTGTGACACCAGTCAGCTTGGTGTTGGATGCTGAGTGACTCACTGTGCTCTCCAGCAGTTCAGTGACACCCCCTTAGTCTCCAGCTGTGCAGGATGCCAGGGTGGGGTTGTGTTATTTGTCTGCCTCTCCTAAAGTGTTTTGTGCTTAGCTGGATTCTACCAGAATCTGGCTGGGCTGGGGAGAGGAGCCTGAGGTGAGGTGCAGAGCCCTGACTTGCCAACAGTCCCGTGTCCCATCCCACCAGACCCAGAGGAACAGGTTCTTAGGGCCAGGGGCTTGCTCTCAGGAATGTGGTGGGAGCTGATAGAAATCACGCAGCCAGAGCACTCAGATGTGCCCTGCTTAGCAGGGCTCGAGAGCTGCTGCGTCTGAAGTGCTGTGCTCAGATGAGATGTGTCCTCTTCAGAGGGCTGCACTTCCCTGTCAGCTTTGCCTTTTGATTCCTCATGGCCTTTTTTCTGTCCGTCTTTTTTTTTTTTTTTTTTTAATAGGGTTTTAGAAATGAGGCCAGTGCTTGAATATAAAACACCACTTATTTTTAAGGATTAGCAGACAGGTCACCTCGTTCAGTATTTGAGCAGTGATGTCTCCTGTTTAGCCCATCCTGTCTGCCAAAGCTTTTGGGGGTAAAGCCTATCCCATGTGTTGCTCTAGGGGTGCAAAGGCACGATTGCTACATACACACACACACCAAAGCATGAACAGACACACGACAAAAGCCTTTCACACCACACCCCACACCAACTGTGCATGCAAAGCTGTCACCCACATTCCCTGTCATACAGCCCTCCTGCCTAAATGCATTGTCAGTGCATCTCTTTGCACCCAAATACACATCTCCAGCCTACACAGCCTGTTGTTTGAATGTTTTGCTCCACTTATCACACACACACACACCACCTCTCTCATGCATTTCTTGAAACGTTCAGAGGAGCAAACAGAGCCACAGCTCCCCACACGCTGTCACCTCAGCACAGTGATCCTTCCCAGTGCTGCTCTGCACCCATCACAGTGCACACTGTGCCATCCCACCCCACATCTCCCAGCTGAGCACAGCCTGTGCACACTGTGCCATCCCACCCCACATCTCCTCCCAGCTGAGCACAGCCTGTGCACACAGTGCCATCCCACCCCACATCTCCTCCCAGCTGCACTCCGCTGACCCACGGACTCATTGGCCTTCCAGCACCCCTGCCGACCACACGGCTGCTGTGAGAGATTGCTGCTCGGTCCCTTATTAGCAAGAAAAACAAATCTAATCAGGAGCAGCAGCGGCCGCAGGTCTCTCCTGGGCAAACAGAAGGGCTGATCAAGCCCCGGGTGCTGCGTGCAGACAGGTCCCGTGGCCCCGGAGATGTCACTTCCACAGCTGAAATGAGAATTGCCACAGATCCGTGTGACATTTTGAGTCATAAGGCTGCGTGCACAAGGGTGTCAAAGGCCTGGCTGAGAGCAAAGTGCAAGGCAGAGATAAGCCCCTGTTTATTACCAGTGGAGAGATGTCAGACCTTGCTTTTCTCCTCTGAAAAACAGACCCGGTGATTGCACACAGCTCAGAGTGCTCAGAGAGGGCAGGCTCTGATCCCGAGGATCCATGGCTAGCTTGCCATCTCTGGGATGGAATTTCCTCCAAGAGACACCTGAAGCATATTTCCCCATCCTCTCTGTTCCCACAGGCTCTCTGGAGGTACAACAGGTTGCTGCTGCCAGCTGCCTGCCCTGGCAGGCATGATGTCTCTGTCTCCTGCACCTTTTGGCACCTCTGTCTCCCTGCAGCTCCCCATCCCCGTTCCCCATCCCTCGTGGTCTCAGCTAAGGGCACTCAAGCAGGGACAGCCAAGCATGAGACACTACATGCTGCAGGGAAAGAAGCCCTGCAACCAGGTGAAGCATAAACGAGGCTTTTGAGTGATCTGATTATTGCTGTTTCCTCTTGTCCCATTTTTCCGACAGCAAAGGCACCCCTGACCTCGGCACTGTGCTATGTTTCAGCTGCTGCCTTTGATTTCCTGTACCAGGGATGCAGCCAGCTCCACACCCAGGTTTGCTGGCAGACGGATTTCTGGGAGTGTGTGTGCCTGAGGTTTGATCTCCTTAGCTTTGTGCCTCTGCAGAAAGAAAAACTGAGCCGTGCTGTGAGAAATTCCTCAAAGGAAAGGAGGGGAAGCATTACCCAGCAGGGCAAGTCACACAGCTCAGGAACCTCAAGCAAAGACAGGGACCTCTTGTCTTTCCCACAGATGGGTCTAAAGGAATGGAAATTAGGAGGAAACTGGACACTGGGGTTAGGACAGGGCATTGAAACTGGAGCTCCTGCCCAGACCTGGGGATGCTCCTCTTGCCCCTGGGGTGACTGAGCAGGAGGTGAGTGCTGTAACCTGCCTGCAAACGGCAGAGGCACGGGTGTGATGTGAGGACAAAATCGTCTCCCTGGGAGTGGAGAGGATGCAGGATCTGCTGTGGGTGCTGTGTACAAGCCCTGAGTTCCAGGACGTGGTGTCAGCTGGGTTTGGGATGGGAAAATGTACCAAGCTGAGGCAGGAGGAGGGAACGCTGCAGCACTGAGTCCCCCAGCCTGGCAGTGACAGGTAATGCCCCTCCATCTGCTCTGTCCTGGGGGGAACTTGGCTCTGCACTTCAGCTACTCAGCCCCCAACTCTTGCTTAGCTCAGATGCCTGGTGCAGCTGCAGTCAGCTCCCTGAGCACACCCTGGCATCGTGGTGTGCTGCCTGCTGCTTGCTTGCAGGCACAAAATGCCATTTTCCATGGCTCCATGTGCCTACAAGACAGGTGCTGTCTAGCCACTGGGGGAGATTTACAACAGCTTATCTCTGCTTCTAGATGGGTGAGACAGCTGTGATTCGGTTTGGGCATTGTTTCTCCCACCATCATCAGAGAAATTGGAGTCAGGATGCCTGTGCTCTCATCTGGGATTCAGCAGCACTGATGAGACAGGAGGCTGGGCCTGGAGAACTGGAAAAAGATGTCTCCAAAGTCCATCAGCACCAGGAGGAAAGCTGCTGAGACCTGACGTGAGTGGCTTTCAGCCTGAATACATGTAGCTGCAGTTTAACTGGCCTGACCCTGGATTCCAGGGTCCATCTCCTGCCAGGAAGGACAAAGCTGCTTGGCACAACAACCCACACGGCTGCAGCCACTGTGGGGATGGTACAGAGCAGTTGGAGGGTGGCAGATGCAGTAGCCTTACAGGGTTTAGGCAAGTGGAGAGAGGCAGGAGAGGGGGAGAGGGTAGGGGAGGTGGGCAGGCACACAGGAGAGGGGAGAGAATTCCAGAGGAGCAGTGATATATGGAACAGACAATTAAGACACAAAAAAAGTGGGAAGCAAGACCTAAAAGGTAACTGACTAGAAAATTAAAATTATTCAGCTACAGAAAATAGGTCTAATGGGCTTCAATGTGGTGCAGACTCCAGCAGATCACACAAACAACATGTGAGGGGGAGTTTCCTGAAAGAGGCTGGGGACCAAGAGGAGCCTCAAGTCCTCTGGGGTCTCTAGAAACCACTTTCCTTCCTGCTCACAGAAGCAAGTCCCTTCCAGGCTCTCCTTTCAGGCTCCTCTCTATGCCTTGGTTTCCTGTTGCAGATGCTGCCAAACTAATCTCCCCAGGGTGGATGAGGCACATTTGTCCCCATGTCACAGCTGGTGGCTTCAGCACAGGATGGCAAGGTTGTGCAGGTGCAGCAGCCCACATGGGTCCTTTGCCTGCAGGGCAAAATGCCTCCCCTGGGGCTTGGGGAATTAGCTGCTCCACCCTTCAACCTGGATTTTTTGGGATGCTTCCTCCAGCTTGCTGAAGTTGTTCTAAATTCTAAAATTCTGCCTTCCCCAGTCCTTGAAATCCCTCACAGCTTGCTGATGTCTGTGGATGGAAGATGTATCCTCCGCTTTCCATCACCTCAACCAAAACTTACAACATCAGCAGCCCATGCCCACCCTGTTCACCAGGCCCAGCAGGAGACTGATGGAAAAGACCATTGGGTGTCCCTGCTAAAATGAGAGGTGATGGGGACTGAGGCTGTGGAGGACAGGAGGACAGGGATTGTGAGCTGCTGGGATCTGGGTCCCAGCTTTGCTGGGGCTGAGCAAGGCTGTGCAGGGTGCTGGAAGGGTAAAACTTGTGCAGAGGGGGAATGCAAAGGTGCACACTTGATGAAGGTGCTGAGTCAGCCTCTTGGTGAGGAGACCCACTCTGGAGAGGATCCAGGAGGATCCTCCATGGAGAGCCCAGCCCAGCTGCAAGGTAAGGGAAGCCCAAACCATGTCCATTGAGTTGGAAAGGGATGAGAGACAATCCCAGAGAGAGAGCAAACAGCCTGGCTATCCCAGCTCCATCCCTCCTGACATCTCTGCTAAAAGAGGGAGGTGGGAAGATGGTTTGTGCTCAGCCACCAGCAGCACCACACACCCCAGTGCCTTTGAGAGCAGCCACTGTAAGTGTGGATATGGGAACAGCTTCTCCTCCTGCCAGGGTGAGCACCACAGGGTGCTGCGTGGTGGTGACAAAGGGACACCTTACTCCCCCCAGCTCCCCAGATTTATTGCCTAACACCTTATTCTTTCTCCCTTTTCATCCAGCCTGGGCTCCCAGCTGCTTGTCTCCTGGAAACGTGCTGGGAAAACATGGCATGTTATACAATGAGAAAGAGTAAACAGTGTTCTTGCTAGTTTCCCACTTGTTTTTATTCTGTGAGCATCAGCTGAAGCCACAGGGATAGGGTATTTAATTAGAGTATTGTCTTTCACCTGCCTTCAGTCTCTGCAGGGTCTTTTAAGGGGGATCCCATTCCAGTGTGGTTCAGAAATTACTTTACTGGGGAAGTGACAGGGGCACATCCCTGCAGTGTTTTAACTTTGCTTAGCACAGCTTGCTCCTTGGAATTCTCCCAGCCCTCTGGGATGCCAGGCAGAGGACAGGGAAGTCCCAAACAGATTCCAGGTCTGTTCCTGGGCAGGGATTAGATCCTGGGATAGATCCTGATGGGGTCCATCAGATCCCAGTGGATTCTCTCTCAGAGACAATACTGGCACAGAATTCTATTCTTCTTTAATATCATGTCCCTGCAAAAAAAAAAAAAAAAAAAAAAAGCCTATGATTTGCACTCAGTGCATTGCAGCATATTCCCCTGGAGGGTTCTCAGGCTCTTTATGCACTCTGATTAACAATGATCTCCTTTTCCATCACAGTAATTTATTTATTCAGCACCAAGGGGCAGGCACACTGCCTCAGAGACAAAAATACCCCACCTCCCTTCAGTGGTACTGGTGGAAGTACAATGGAAGAAGGAAGTCTTGCTTTGAGACCAAACCCATGGCCCAAAGTTTGAGCAAAGGCACCAGCTGGTGCTGAGGCTGCAGCCCAAGTCTCATCCTGCAGCTGGACTGTGCAGGGCAGAGCAGAGTAAACACTCCTAAACACCTCTGCAGCATCTTCTCTGCCCCTGCTTTCCACCAGCTTGGGTCAATTCCCAATTTTTCAGCTACCTGGATGAAGGGATAGAATGTAGCCTCAGCAAGTTTGCTGATGATAAGAAATTGGGGGGGGGGTGTGGCTGATAGACCTGATGGCTGTGCTGCCATTCAGGCACATCTCCATGACCTGAGAGCTGAGCTGAGGGAAACAAAATGAGGCTCAGCAAGGGCAAGTGCAGGGTCCTGCATCTGGGGAGGAATAACCCCAAGCAGCAGCAGAGGCTGGGGGCTGAGCTACTAAAGAGTAGCTCTGTGGAGAAGCACCTGGGAGTCTTGGTGGGTGGCAAGTTGACCATGAGTTATCAGTGTGTCCCTGTGGCCAGGAAGACCAATGACATCCTGGCATGGATCAGGCTGAGGAAGGAAATCCCCCTCTCTACTCAGCCCTGATGAGGGCACATCAGAAGTGGTGTGTCCTGTTCTGGGCTCCTCAGCACAAGGAAAACAAGGAGCTGCTGGAGAGGGTCCAGTGAAAGCCACAAAGGTGATTTGGGGTCTGGAGCATCTCTCTTCTGAGGAGAGACTGCAGGAGCTGGGCCTGTTCAGTGTGGAGAAAAGACTGAGGGGATCTCATAAATGCATATAAATATATCAAAGGTGGGTGACAAGGGGATGGTGCCAGGCTCTTTTCAGTGGTAGCCAGTGACAGGACAAGGAGCAGTGTCCATAAACTAAAACACAAGAAGCTCTACCTCAACCTGAGGAAGAACTTCTTTATGCTGAGGATGGCAGAACAGCTGTGCAGGGAGGTCCTGGATTCTCCTCTCTGAGACATTCAAATCCACCTGGATGTGTTTCTTTGACACCTGCTCCAGGTGATGCTGTCTTGGCACAGGGTTTGGACTGGATAATCTCCAGAGGTCCATTCCAACTCTAATGATTCTGTGACTCCGTGAATTATGGCAAAGATAATCCCACCAGGGATATCCTCAGACTCTTTCCTGAAGCCTGCAGGCTGATGGGACCAGGGCTGTGTGCAGCCAGTCATGCTCAGGCACATTCTGACTTTTGGATGGATGAGTTGTGGCCTAAAAATTATTTTATGTTAACCCTACTGCAGGCTTATGCAAGGCATAATTTATGAACTCACATCCTGCAACATTCCTTCCCTTGCCATGTACAGAAGCAAGCAGCTGTGCCTGGGAGGGGTGGTGGGCACACACGCACCCTGAGGATGGCCCTGATGTGGGACCAAGTCCTGCCAAAAAGCAAACTTTTGTGGCAAACCACTTCTGAAACTTATGCCCCCGTGTGACTCTTCTTTGGGAGAAGAAGAATCATCCAGCAAGAGCAACCACCAGGCTGCAGAGCAGGAGGGGCTCTGAGTTTTTAACCCCACCATGCCCACAGCAGAGGTGATATAGGCTAGCTCCAGGTTGAACATGGCTGCAGAGCAGTGGCTCGAGTCCTCCAGGCTGTTTGGAAGCAGAGAGGTGGGAGGAGGGTGCCTGATAAGGTGAGTGGTACAGGATGCCTGGCAAGATATATTGTGTTGTGTTTTCAATTTGCACATTGACACAAGACAAACAGATGAGATTTCAGTACAGCAAGCTCAATTAATCAGGGCTTTGACAGCTGTGAGGCTGGACATTATTAATCCTTTTTTGCAGACAGTCCAAAGGGGCAATAATTACATTTTTTCCCAATAATAATAAGGAAAGATGTTCCTTATGCTACCCCCCTGCCCCTTCCCTGAAAGTTCATTTCCTGATCACAGCAGTAAATACTACACTGACTGCAAAAATACTTCAGCTCACCCAATCCCTGCAAAACAGGACACAAAATGCGTAAGTGTAAAATCCTGAGAATATCCTTCTTGGGGCTCTAAGGTTCATAGGAATGGGGCACTCAAAGCCAGGGCTCTGTGAGGTGAGAGCTGGCACATTTCCCTGTGCACTTGGAGCCACAAGTGTGTGCTGCAGCATGGGACACCCCGGATCCATTCCCAGCTGGGAGGCTGCCTGTTTGTGAAGCAGGGCAAGGATCTGTGGGATGGATCCAGCACCTGTGTGAGCACAGGGAGGTGGAAATGCTGGCTGTCCACAGCACCTCTAGGACCTGGGGATGCTGGAGGCTGAACTTCCAGCCCAGTGCTAATGGGATGCTGTGCTGGGCTGGGGCGGCTCCAGCCATCAGAGCATATCCTACCTTTCCCCTTCATTATTCCCCCTCCAGGGAAGGCAGATGCAGTCAAGGCAGCTGCAACCCCCAGGAATGGGGAGGAGGAACTCCTCCAAGGGCAGGGAAAGGGGCATGTGCTAACTTCCAGCTCAAACCCAGCTTTTTATAGCTGTGCAGCAAAAAGTGATCCTGCCTGACCCTGCCTTCACCCTGTCTGAAGGCAGACAAGCAGACCAGCCCATTGCTCCCATGCACTGCACCTTGCAGACACCACCCCGATCCATCCGCCTCCAGACAATGTCATCTTCGAAGCGGGAGACATTTAAACAGTGAAATGCCAAAGGAGCAGCATGGTATTTAAAGGCAAAGAAGCAATTATGAAAGTTCTCGGGAGAGCAAGCACACAAATGAGGGAGGATCAGGGAGAGGTTGTTTATCCCGCTCCTAAATGTGCCATGTGTTCACTGGGAAGCGGCTGTGCAAGCACAGGGCCGAGTGGAGCATCTCCAGAGGGGACAGGTTTGTTTGACAGTTCTCCATTACAGCATCTGAAAATCCTGATGCTGCCTGCAGCCACGGGGAAGGTGAGGAGCTGCAGTTCCTGCAGTCCTGTGCCTGACTGAAGCCTGGTCACAGGCATTAGTGGCAGAGGGATGGAGCATCAGGGGCTTGGTTTGTTTCTGCACTCAGCCAGCAGGAGATGCAGCCAGGAAGGGAAACAGCCAAGTGTAGTTACTAGTGCTAGAGAAGATTCTGGGATGGGCCTCAGACCCAGTCCTAATCCTCTGCCTGCTGCTCCCTGCTTTCCCCAGTTCTCTTCCCAACACATTTTGCATCCTCACCCTTCTCCTCATGACCCATAGAAGTCAGTAGCCTCGGGAGTTCTGGAGGTATCTGGCATAAAGATGGTGGCATCTCCATGCTGATGCTGGTGTGTGAGCTGCTGGGTGGTGCAGCAATGGAGGAGGAAATAGATGTGGGAATAATGCTGTCAGCATGAGCCATGGTTCACCTGCAGCTCCTGACACCCCAAGAACTGCTCATTTGGTTTTCTGATGAGGCTGGTCAATCCCCCACAGGGGAATTGCCAGCATGAAAATGGGACTGCAGGTGTGGACAGCCTGCCCGTGGCTGCGCATCTCCCCAGGGAAGGAGGGCTCAGCCTCCTCCCCTCTCTTTGTTGGGCACAGTAGAAAGCTTTCTCCCAACATCCAGCCCAAATCTTTGTTCAAATCTGTCAAGTGCCTTTGGTGCTAGGTAATGCTAAATAATGCTAATTTTATTCCAGCTGCCTTGCTTGTGCTTAAAAACACTGTTGGAGAGATAGAAAAATCAACATCAGCTGGAAGTGCCATCTTTGAGAGAGAAATGCTAGAGAAGCAGTGGGAGGCAGGATTGAAAATCTGTGGGGGGTGAGAGGCTGAGAAGGAGACAATGAAGGTGTCTGGGGGCTCAAACCCTCGGCAGCACCCAGGCCTCAGCATCCCCCGCTGAAGCAGAAAATCTTCCCAGCCCGGGTAAATTTCCCTGCAGTTGTGGCTGTGGTTTATCAGCCGATAAAATACAGCCCCAGGGCACCTCGGGCGGCCACATGGTGTGGGCAGGTGCCCTGGTGTAAGCTGCACCTCTTTGTTCTGGGATGTGAAGTACTTCCATGCATTCCCTTTGCACCTCCAGCTCCTTGCAAAGGGCAGAACATCAATCCGGGCCACTCTCTGCCTTTACAGCTGGTTAAATACACCGTTACCTCCATCAAAACAAATATCCGAGGATGTCTGCTGCTGCCTGCGGAGGAATGCTTTTTGTGTGCTGCTGTGGTGCTGAGAGCAGCCTCGGAGGGCTAGCTGGCTAAAGAACACTGACTTTGCAGGGAGGAATGGAGGGAGAGTCCCCAAGCAACTGAGGGAACACGGTGGCAGCTTCTCCTGCTGCAGACAGGTGGGGGAGAGCCCACCCTGGGACAAGATGTGGAGAAAGGCTGAGCCTCAGCTCCCCTCCCCTCCTCTCCAAGGCTTTGCCTTCTGTCCCAAGCAGCTAGACAGGGTGTTCCTGCCTCTCCCAGACACCTCTGGATGCTCACAGGGAATTTCCACATTGGCTTTAGGTCAGCCCAAGGCGTTATTTTATTTGACCCTAATTTTATTTTTAAGAGCTACACTAAATGGAGGGAAAGGTAAAAGCATTTCCCCTCTGCCCTGCCCTCCCTGCTGAAGGTTAACACATTGGCCATTTCCTGCCTGTGCAGATGGGATATGCCTGGAGTTTGTCAACTCAAATTCAAATTAACTCTCAATTCAGTGGCTTCGTGTGAGGCCCCGGGGGCAGGTGGGGTGAGCAGCAGCTACAGATGTGGGCAGGCAGGGGACACAAAAGGGGCAGAGGGGAGCTGCCAGCTGGCCCTGGGGACCTTGTCCTGTAAACCTTGGGGTTTTCAAGAACAGAGGGGGGAAAGAAAGGAAAGAAAGCAAAAAAAAAAAGGAGAGGAGAGGAGAGGAGAGGAGAGGAGAGGAGAGGAGAGGAGAGGAGAGGAGAGGAGAGGAGAGGAGAGGAGAGGAGAGGAGAGGAGAGGAGAGGAGAGGAGAGGAGAGGAGAGGAGAGGAGAGGAGAGGAGAGGAGAGGAGAGGAGAGGAGAGGAGAGGAGAGGAGAGGAGAGGAGAGGAGAGGAGAGGAGAGGAGAGGAGAGGAGAGGAGAGGAGAGGAGAGGAGAGGAGAGGAGAGGAGAGGAGAGGAGAGGAGAGGAGAGGAGAGGAGAGGAGAGGAGAGGAGAGGAGAGGAGAGGAGAGGAGAGGAGAGGAGAGGAGAGGAGAGGAGAGGAGAGATAACTTGGGCTTCTAAGGCTAGAAGGAACTCTTCTAAGGAGCTAATTTGACCTCCCATGTGCTCTAAATCATTGAAATAGAAATAAGCAAATACAGGTGAAAAAAACTCCCCTTAATATTTGCTTGCCTAGGGGAATAAATTTGCTGGGTTTGAGTTATGTCCCCCCCCGCCCCCATGTTTGCTTTCTGCAAATACTCAGTCATTGAGTTTTACCTGAATAGGCATTTGGGGGAAGCCAGTCACAATCTTGTGCACACAAATTAGTGCAGAGATGAATTGGCTATTTCCAAATGCCAGGCATGGAGCAGGGCCCATCAAAATACCCTGAGCAGTCACCCTGTCAGCCCAGACTGCCAGGGACCAGCCTCTTAGTGACTGTTTTCAGAAAAATTACAGATTTTAACAGCATGTTAAATAGCTGTGGCTTGTTATCCACATCTGAGGAGTCTGCAACACACTTCCAGACATGTCCTAGGCAGAAAAACAGGATAGGATTTCTTTGTGTGGAGCTTTGACTTTGTTTCTCTACAGAGGAGTGTGAAAAGTGGCTGATGTAGAGATCTGTGCTTGTGTAAAGTTGTGTTTGGAGTGGGACTCATACAGCTCTGGGTGTTTGCACAGCTCATACATGTGGCTGTGGACTGGCATGTGGTTTTAAAAGATCAGCAGGATCCTTTGTAGCCCTCCAGGCTGCTCTAAAGGGAAAACTCTTCCGAGCTGTGGCCAGATGTAGAGGCCAGGTGATGTGGTGTTTTGCTCTGCCCTCCCTGCTCTGCTCCCAAAGTGTCCTTGCTGATTCTGTTTGCACACCCCACACATCCCAGCTCTGCAAAACTCCTGCCCAGGTGCTCTGGTCATTCTCCTGTTTCCTTCAAGCCCAGTGGCTTGCTGAGGGTATCTTGTTGTGGGTGTCTCACTGGGCAAAACCAGGAGTTGTAGCTCAGCCTCACACGGCTGTGGCTGTCCTGCTGGGACATGGCACATCCCCTGGTGATCCCGAATGTCTGTGGGGACAGAGGTATCTCCGTCCCAGCCGTACTTCTCCCAGTTCCCCATAGATGGGAGCAGAGGTCTCCTTTTCCTCCAGTCCCAGTTTGGTGGGACGGAGCAGATCCTCTCCAAGCAGGGGATTTCTGTCTGGAGGAAGGGACGCAGCAACTTTTAGTGCCCTTTTCACTCACTGGTTTTGAGATGTATGAAGAAAACAAAAATATCAGTTCTGGATGGCCAGCCCCTCTGTGGAGGGGGATGCTGTGTGTGGGTGGGGTTTGAGGCAGCCCCACACTGTGATGGAGAGAGGATACTGAGGAATTTGTGATCTGTTCCCAGAGCAAAGGGAGTCCACAGGGAACAGGGACATGTTCTGGGCATGGGACAATGAGCACGGTGTGTCCAGTGTGTCCAATGTGCCTCTGTAGGGTGGGTTGAGTGCTCACTTCCCGTGGTGGTCCAAAAATCTTGGACCCTTCCTTACCCCTGTCAATGCCAGCAGAAATGGTGTGGGGTCAGGATGACCTATTCCCATGCCCCCTATCCCCATTAAAGCCACAGGGTGATTTATTTCTTCCACTCACCACCCCCTCATATTTTCTGCAATTTTTCTATGTAAATCATGACACTGATTAATAACACTTAGCGCTTTCCAGTTCCACAGCACACTGCAAGTATTTCCTAATTAATCTGCGCGAGGCTCCCATCAGGGAAGGCACGGTGCCACCGTCCCGACTTCCCAGGCTCGCAGCCTTCTGGCGGACAGAGATGGAAGTGCTCATCTGCACATCGTTAGCCCCACGCTGCTGACGCTTAATGAGTTTCCTCGCAGCAGAAGGGAGCGGCGCGCGGAGCAGATGGGGCTCGCCTGCATGCCACGCCGAGAGGATGGAGAGCCGTGCAGCCTCCCAGCTTGCTGTCCCTCCGCGGGGCTTCTGCCCTGGGGCAGGTGGATGCTGACTGTGGGGTGCTCTCCCACTCTCTGAGCAGGGGTTCTGCCAGCTGAGGATTCAGGGGACTTAAAGAACCAACTCTGGCTCCAAGTCTACTTCTGCTGGCAAGAAGTAGAAACCACTCAGGCAGAAGAGCCAGCCAGAAGAGGGTTAACAACCTTCTCATGGAGACACCTGAATTGTCACTTCCTGCTGGATGCTGCAATGGCCCATGCCATGGGTGCTGGTGTATCCCATGGAAGATGGAGCCTGGGAAGGGGTTAAAATGAAGAGTTTCCTAGTTGCAAACCAGGAGCAAGAAACAGATCATTTTTACCCAAAGCAATTTCCCTGGCAGATCATTTTCCCACCTCCCCTCTGCTATTACGGCAGGTAATTGTGTCTGAATGACAAGCTCATCGCTTCTCTCTCCCTCCTGCTTTTCCTCCTGCTCTATCTTACAGCCAAGTCATGCAACTGGTTGCTGCAGGTGTCAGGCCCCAGGATGCAGCCCTCAGCCTCCCTGCAGGTAGCAGCAGCCCAAGGCAGGCAGGATGGCTCTTTGGGACACTGGCTGGCGTGCCCTGGCTGGCTTCTCACACCTGCTGCAGCAAGCCCATGAGCTTTACACCTGGCTCCCACAGCCTCAGCCCTGGCCAAGGGCCATTTAGCTCCAGTTTTCTGTAGAATCACGGGATGGAAGGGACCTTAAAGTCTCGGAGAGCTGGTTGATAATTGCTGCCCCAAGATGCGTAGGATGTCTCCGCTTTGGCCCGCACGGCTGAAGAACAAGTCTGGACTCTTCGCTTTTCCGTCTTGAGGTTGTTTATTAATCCTTATCTATAAAATTTTCTTTCTGCCCAGCCGAGATCTGCTCAGCAGGGCAGCCATGAGCACTCTGACTGCCCCCGAGGCGGTGTTGTCCTTTTATACTACAAACTACATATAACATATTTACACTTAATTCCCAATACCTATCACCTATTTTAGACGGTGCACCTCTACTCTAAACCAATCCCAAAGTGCTAACATCACTGCAGAAAATGGAGAACAGAAGAAGAAGAAAGGCTAGACATGCCCTGATTCCTCCATCTTGTCCCCATAACCCCCATACCAAAAATCCTAAAATCTACATTTTCACCCTGTGATAATTTTATTATTATACTATTCAAACCTCTGTGACTTTCAGGTCCTCATACAAAGCTGGTAACTTGCTCCAGGGGTCAAAATCAAATAAATCCCCAGGTGTTCTGGGCAGCATGCCAGGGTCTCTGAGCCCCCCGGTGGGGTCCTTGGCAACTGAGTTCCAACATTAAAGATCACCAGGTTTCCACACTAGGCTGGGACACCTTCCACCAGACATTTTTTCAGGAGGAGCAGGGCTGTGCGGTGGCTGCTCTCGGTGGCAGCTGGCAGGGATGGAGACCCTGCTGCCAACTCTGCTGCTCTGCTGCGTGCCTCCACGTGCTGAGCCCCTTGCTGTGCACCTTCGGCATCCCTGGCTCTGCAATCCCTCCAGCGCTTCCCGGAGAGGTGGGACAGCCTCCTCCCGCCGCTGCTCCCGGGGCTCATTAGAGAGGCTCATGCGGTGCCCTCTTGACACTTGTAACACGGGAGCACATGTCTTCAAAAAGCCAGGCCCTGGCCATATCCCCTGGGCCTGCCCCTGGCTTTCCTTCCCCTGCTCTCACGGCGCTCCCCAGGAGGGCTGTAAATTTGGCAGGAGCTGCATTATTTCCAGACCAACCCTGTCTCACGTTTCCCCTGCCACCAGTTTAAGTGTCACCCCTTCCTGCCGGCCCCACGGCCTCCCCCCGCCCCACCTGCCCCTCCTGCTGCTGCTGCCCATCCTGCTGGCTTTCTGGACAGACCCGCTGGCACGGGCACGCCTGGAAATGGATTTGTGGGTAGCCCTGCATGCCCACTGCACACATGCTGTGAATGGGGAGGTGTGTGTGCATGGGTATGCACACACACCTCACCCTGGAGGCTCCTACAGCACAGGGATCGTGGCTTCACATGGTCATGCATGGGGTTGGGATCCTCTGGGGCCTCTGTGCCAGGGTGTCTTGTCTCCCTCATTGTCCTCATGGAGACTTCAGGGCTGCTCTATGTTCGAGGCGGTGTCACAGGCCTTGTAGCATCCCTTGATTCCTCTCAAAAATGGCCAGAAAAATTATTGCAGGTCACTGCTTGGGGTGTGGCTTGAAATCTCCATGACCCTTCCCTGTGTCACCCAGATTCCCTTCATCTGAGGCTGAATAGAGATACAAAGGTTGAATATCTTCTCTTACTCATCATTGCATGGGCATCAGCATCAGGGAGCCTTTTGTTCTGGGAGACCTGGTGCAAGCAGGGTCCTTTTCATCTTGCCCCCTTTTTGGAAGCTTTCTGGCAGAAAGCAGAAGAGTGGCTTCCTTTTTGCACCTACCAGGTCCTCGGTGTCTCGGGAATGCTGGCCTTGTTTGGAGGATCTCAAAGGCTTGTTATTCATTAACCCCACCAGAGAGTTTCCTGGCAATTAATTTTTAATGGATTGAAAAATTCTCTGCCTAACCCCGCTTTCTTCAAACCAGCCTCCAAAGCCGTCGCTCACCCTCTTGATGTTTCTAATCATTATCTCCTACATTCCTTTAGCTGTTTTAGAAACCAAAGCTGGGGAAGAAATTGGAAAGCGTTATTATTTCATTTGGGTTAAACTGTATCGCTTCAAGTTTCGCTCCCCCTGGGCACGATCATCAGCATATCTGATCAGCAAACATCTGCCTAAACCACCCGCTCACGCCTCCCGGGAAATTTGGGGAATAAAAAAAAAAAAACCAGAGACGAAGCCACTGACGTCACCTCCCGGCTTTTGCTCTTTCCCCCTGAGTTTTATTTCTAAGGGACATTTGCATAGAAAGAGCATCTTTGTTTCTGAAGGTTTTGCCAGCTCCCGCTGCCGACTCCCCCCATCTGGAAGCTTAATCCCTTCCCTGTGGTGGCTGCGGAAAGCGGAGCTGCTCGCCGGATGGTCCCAGCCTGCTCCAGCCCCCTCCCACCTCCCAAAGGTCCGGCAGCCTCACGGGTGAGTCCTGCCACCCCAAAAATACGGCAGCACCGATTTGGGATGTCTGCGGTGGCGGGGCTCTCGGCACGCCGCCTTACCCATGCCGTGCCTCAGTTTCCCTGTGCAGAGCTGCTCCGCTACGCGCGGGCTCCAGAGAGGGTTAATGCGGATTAATTGCCACCCGTGAAGTTCTTGCCACACCCGGAGAGGGACACTGGCACATAAACAGCCCGAGTAATTTGTGCCGTGCTCACAGGGAATGAAGTGCTAATTTAGTCGTACAACGGGCACGGCCACCACCGCACACCGGGAGCCGCTGGCGCTGGGACCAGCTCGGCTGGAGCGTGGAAAGCCCCTGGACACCCATCCACCCCTCCCACTGCCTCCTCTGCCTGCCCCCGCAACAGACCCGCTGCCTTTATTGGCTAAAACGAGGTTTTTACAACTCAGCTGCTCAAAGCATGTCTGGGTTTTCTTGTGGGCATTTCCCCCTTCTGCCAAAATCATGTGTGAATTTCCTTTTTTATATTTTTTTCCTCGAGATGAGAAAGAAGGAGATGGGGCACAGACTTAAAAAAAAAAAAAAACAAAAAAACAAAAAAACCAAAAAAACCACCACAAAAACAAAACAAAACAAAAACCCCAACCAAACAAAAAAACACAAAAAACCAAACCAAACCAAACCAAAACCAATAAAACCAAACAAACTTCTTCCATAAAAATATCTGTTTCACTAAAAAAAAGAAGAAAAAAAAATAGGCTTTTTTACATTTAGCTCCCCTCTGATGGAAATTTTTAAACAAAACAAAATTTTCCCAGGGAAATAATTTTTTTTTTCCATCACTTGTCAAAAAAGGCATATTTTATCCCTTCTGCTCCTAAAAATAATATTGGGATGAAAAACATCTTGAGGAGCTGCAAGAGCTCTCAACCTCTGTGGTCAGTACCATGTGGAGGGAGGAAAGCAACGAGAGCATCTTTCCCCAAGGAAGAGAATGCTGCTGCAAGGCAGATAAATGCTAGGATAAATCCTAAGGAATGGACTTTTTTTTTTTCTTCCTTTAGATCTAGAGCCTGCAATGTCACCTCCTTTAAATCAGCACAGGTAGCAGATGCTTAGTGGAGTTTATGTTTTGTGGTGTGTTTTGTCAGCAGGGTGAGGGCTCAAAACAAAACCTGCCCTGCCACTCAAAATCTAAGCTCAGGGCAGCCCCGTGGGCTCCACCATCCAAACCCACCCCACCACCTCTGAAAGTCATGCTCTGGAAATCAGGAAGAATGTTTTTGGCTCCTGGCATTTGCAGCATTACCTGGGAAGGAAAAACACCTCTGGTCTTGATCTGTGGGCAAGCCTCCAGAACAGGAGGCTTGGAAGAGCAGTGCAGTTCCTTTACAGAGCTTTATAATTGATTTGAAGTCACAGGGAAGCAATTAATATGGAGCCCCATAGAACTGCTTCAAAGCATGGCTGGATTTTTGACCCCATAGCAGCTAAAGCCTAGGAAAGGGAGCCAATGGAAATTGTGTTTTGAATGAATGAAGCTCCTCCTGCAGCATTTGCAAGTGCAGCTGGTTTTCAGATAGATTTTTTTTTGTTCTTTCTGTTGAAAATGCCAAACTGTTGAAAGCAAAACAGCTTGTGAAAATGCGTGGATTGTAAGGAAACTTCATTCTCACAGAGAGAAAAAGGGAGGAAGTGGTCAAAACATCAAAATGCTTGTGCATAATACACTGTAATGTATATAAAATAATTTAATAGTAATGGGTAATTAAAATCAGGACAAAACATTTTGATTTTATCCAACTGTGCTGAGTTGAGTGACTCAAAATCATTAAATTCCAGTTCACAGGCAAAGCTCTGCCTTTGTTTTTTTCCACTTTGGAATGAGGATTGTTTTGAAACACTGGTCTCTCCTGAGAAGCAGTCTCTGAATTTCCTCCCAGCAATAGCTGCTGAGGGAGATGGGTGGGTCTCCTGGAGGAGGGGAACAGGGGTTTCTACCAGGGAGCTGGTCAGGAGCTGGAGTGAATTCCTGTGGCTAAACCAGGCTTGGGACTGACCTGCAGCACAGCAGGAATCCATCCTGGGGAAGGAGCAAGGAGCCGAGGTGGACTGGGCTCTGGGGATGACTTTGGTGGTGTGCACTGAACATCCATCTTCCTTGGAGCTGTGTGCCACAGCTGGGCCAGTGACGTCTCCACGAGCTCTGGTTCCCAGTGGGAAACCAGTTGGTTGAGAGCACATGTGCAGTTTTGGGAGGGTAACACACACCAGGGTGTTCCAGCAGGGCAAAACCAGCCTGAGCATTGCCTCCCTGAGCGGGTGCTCTGCTCCCCTCCGTGCACAGCCTGCCCCTGGCCCACAGGCTCGTATCAAACCCACATGGCATCCTTGCTCTTCAGGGGCTGTTTTGTGGCAGCAAAGAAACCTGTGGTGCTGATGACACAAGTGATGATGAGGAATTAAAACCATTTCCAGCCTCTTTTCTCATGTTCTGCTGGCAAGTCAGGAGTAGATTGGAGATATAGAGCAACTGTCTTTGTCAGAGCAGAGCTAAAGGAAGATAGGCCTGTTTTTATGATTAATTGCAGATTAATTAATTTTATATTAAAAGAAGTACTATTTGTTTCCTTATTGTGGGCTTTTTTTTTTTCCTGTTTGCTGCTTGAGAAAGGCAATAAATACCATTAGGCAAATGGGTTTCAAAGTGTCATGTGAAATGGAAACCTATGTCTTCAAATGTGACTTTCATTTGGGTTGTATGAGGGCTTTTTTTAATTAGGTGGGGTTTTGTTCTTGTTTAGTTTTTGCTTTTGCCTCAGCTCCATTAAACATGCAGATCAAAAAGAGGGATGCAGACACAGAAACCTGGATGCTCAAGCAGTGCTACAAAATGGGGTGTTGGATGCTGCAGCTGTGGCTTCACACCACACTCACTGGGGCAATTTTGTTATCACACACTTGATGACATGGTGGGGGAGGTGAGGAGGGGCTGTTATTTTTCCCATGTGTTTTAAGAGCAATTTTGAGATTCTTGCATTCTGAAAGCACCCTTGTGCTATGGAAAGGAGGGTAGTCTCCTTTCAACCAGGGAGCTGGAAAAGCCTGCAAACTTTCAAAAGCACAATCATATTTGCAGCAGCTAAACAATCATTTAAGGGGTGAAAGTTCCTTCTTTCAGAAGAAGGAGGTGTTTTGGCTGTGCTGTGATTTAATTGCAACCTGCAACTACAGCACTTGGCTGAGGCTCCTCATACCTGCTCTTCCCCCTGTGGGATGGGGAGTAATTCAGAATATAGAGTAATTCAGAGTAATTCAGAGAGATTCAGAAAAAGGTAAAACCCACATGCTGAGGTAAGAAAAGGTTAATAATGGAAATAAAGTAATATATTAATAATAACTGTGGAGAGGGGTAGAGAGGTATAAACCTAAGACAGACAATTGATGCACAGCACAATTGCTCACATCCATGGGCCAATGCCCAGCCTGTTCCCCATCAGAAATTGGTGTCTTCCAGCCAACTGTCCCCAGTTTATGCACTGGGCATGATGTTCTGTGGTGTGGAATATATCTTTGGCCAGTTTGGGTCAGCTCTCCTGGACACATTCCGTCTTGTGCACCTGCTTCTTGTGCATCTGCTCACTGGCTCTGAAAAGTCATTAATTTAGGGTAAGCCATACTGAGGAACATCTAAACCATCAGTGTGCCATCAACATTATTCTCATACTAAATGCAAATCAGAGCACTATACCAGGTACTTAGAAGGAAATTAGTTCTATCCCAGCAAACACAGGATAGGCTGGTGCTCCCTCTGCCAAGCCTCTTATGACTAAATGGCATCTCAAAGCCCTCCTCCATCAGCATTTTCACTTACAAGGCCAGTTTGGATGAGTTTTCCTTTTGTGGTTAGAGTATGGGGTACGTATGTCCAAATTCTAAACTCTCCAGCCCAGCTGGTGGTTATGGACTTTCCTTATTGCTGGTGAGAAAACTCTGCTTTTTCCCAGGGCAGGATTTCTCTCCTGCTCCATCTCCAAGAATGCACAGTCCAGGAGGAGCCATACTCTCCCCAGGTCTTGCATGGCAGGACTGACAGGGAGAAGGTGGGGATCTCAAATGAGCTGGTGACACCCCCCAGACCATGACAGGGCTGGTCCCACCTTTGTCTCTCCCTCACTCCCACCCTCCCAAGCCCCACTCACACCCTGTGCTTCCCCTCCTGTGGTCCGCAGTGCCCACCCTTGGTGCCCCTTTGTTTTGTTCTCCCGTTACTTTTTATTGCTCTTCACATCCACTGTACTTTATTTGGGTCTGAATGTGATAAACTCCACATTTGGGCTTTTTTTAAAAGCCAAATATTTGTGGAAAGTAATACTTAGCCAGACTCATATTCCATCCTTAGCACAAATCTAATCCAGATACAAGCCAAACAGCAGGACGACAACTGCTCTTAATACTCACCGTGTTTTCAGCATAATAGTTTTCATTAAAGGGAGAAGACATCAGCTTTTAAATTGCTTCAGAATTATTCCCCATAATAATTCAGGGCCAGGCCCACCCTGGGCTCTCTAGCTGCCTTGCCCATTATAGGGGTAACTCTGACCCTTAAACCCCCAAATTTCCCCCTTGCTGCTCCAGCCTGGTCTTTCTTAACCCACTTTGCTGAAGAAGCTGAACTGTCGGTCTTCGTGGGTGTGTTAAAAGATGATCAGTGATTGAGGTGGCCACATTTGCAAAGAGGATTTGATTTAGTCTATTAATTGGATTTAGTCCATTAATTAATTTTGATTTGGTCTATTAATTTTCAGGCTTGGTTCTGATAATCTCTTTGTTATCCCCCTTGTTCTCTCTAAAGGTTTGCTTTTATATCTGTCTACCAAGCCCCAGAGATCCTCCCGGGCTAAGTGGTGAAAATGCAATTTATGATTCTGAATGCTTCCTTGTGGAGCTCATAAACCCATGCTAATCCACAGATATGATTAACAAAGCAGCTCTGCTTTACCAAGGGAGCCAGCAAGGCATTGATGGGGAGGTCTTGTCTTCATGTCTGAACCATTCCCAAATCTCCCCCGTCCAGCTCAAAGCTCTGAGGGAGAGCAGGGTTGGAGCAGGTGGTCAATCCAGCATCCCTGACAGATGGGGGTGACACGAGGTCTTCTGCTGCACAGCAAAGGTGAAGGAAGGGGTTACAGAGGTGTTGCAATGCCAAGGAGCTTCCCTGGCTTCCAACTACCCTCCTCAACAACCCTTTCTATCTCCAAGGAGACTCACCATATAAATAAGCCTTCTTTTCAGCTGAAAGACTACCAGGAAGCTCTCTCAGCTCCTTTCCCTTCTGGCCATGTTCTGGTCTTACTCTGACTTGTAGCTGAGCTCTTCTCCAAAGTCAGGACCACTCACTACAAAAACCTGTTGTTTGCTCACCGTTTTGGTACCACATAGGGCGCTGATCCCTCACCTTAGAGGAATGCTGCAGCACAGCAAAACACTCATGAAGGATGATGAATGGTGTGGAGCAGTCCCCCTTCTGACAAGCTCATGAGTGACTTTGCTCAGGCAGGTTCAGGGCAGAGGTAGCCAGAGATATGTGGTAAAAGGCACAGTAAAGGGAATAAGGGGCACTGTGAGAAGCAGAGGACAGGACAGATTGCTAGCAGTTGTTAAAAACAAGACAAAGGAACATGTGATAGACCCGTGGAACTAGCTGCTGCATAATGGTGTTGAACTTAGAGGTTTGCAGGAGTTTAAGAAGACAATAAAGAAAGTGTTTTTCTGGGACGCTGGGGAAATGGGTGTCTGGTCCTACCTGACATGGCCCCTCCCCTTTCTGGGCTGCGTCCCCTCTACTGAAGCAGGCAGATGTAACCACAGTGGTGTTGAAACCTTGCAGCTGAGCCAACATCCACCAAGCACAGATTCTCTTTGCACACACTGCAGAGTGTGAGAGCCATACTTAGGGAGCCCAGGTGGGAGCATCTACTCATCCTGGGCTCCAGCACTGTCATCCCTCCCATGTCTGATCCCTGCAGGCTGTGTGATCAGGATCCAGGGTGCACAAGGCCCTGCAGGAGCTCATGGAGGGTCTGCAGGGTCCCAGAGTGTGCTGTGCAGGGACAGACCCTGCAGTGTGCTCCTGCACGGGTGTGGGCTCAGGGATGCAGTGGGATCTGCTCCCACTGGAGTCTGGATCTGCTCTGGAGTGCCTGTCACTGGGTGCAGACTGGCACTCAGCTATGTTTGTCATCTGCCTTTCCTATAGGTAAGAGGGAAGGAAAGGCAACCTCAACGGCCCTTTTTTCTGCATGGCTTTTCTAGTCTGAGGCTTCACCAGCTTCAGTCCATTCAGTGGATCACAGCCTCTCATGAGCTTGTGTGCCCCCACACTTTCTCCCTGAAAACTCTTTCCTCTCACTCCTGTGTTTTCCAGGCAATATCTTGCAGCTACTCCTGCCTTCCTATCCTACATCTTCCTTTGCTGCCAGCCTCTTGAGTGATCCAATTCAGCCACTGCCAAACCCTAAAACATTGGTGTGCTCTGTGATTTACAAAGCACATTGCCTCCAGTGAATTCCTTGCCTGATGTTTTCAGAGCCCTTTTGGGTAGCAAAGCAGCTATACATCACAGAGCAGTTGTGTTTTTTCTCCTTTTTATGTTTCAGGGGATTGAGGGATTTCTGAGTATTCCTTGAAGCAGCTACAAGAGCTCAGAGCTGAGAAGATGAGCTGGACTCAGTCACCTGAACATGAGGTCTGTGAGTATTCGCAGAAGTTAAATCCTGGCTCCAAGGGCTTTTCTCATATTTTTTGGGACTGTCATCAGTGAGCCAGCACAGAAAGACAATAAGGTTTAATATCCTGAGCAGCACCAAAACAGGCTGTCCTCTGTGTGTGCCCAGAAACCCACGAGGGAGCCTGCAGACATCTCTTTGAGAGTCTCTGAGGACAGATGAGCTTTCTCAGCTTGTGAGGATCCAGCTGCAGTTGTGTAGTACCTTCTCTTCCTCCTTGTGATGTGTGTGACCTGGAGATGGGGGCACATGTGCAGATAGCCACGCTGCAGCAGCTCCTTGGCTGAGACCTGGCACACTCATTTCCTGAGAGGAGAACTGGCAGCCAGAGAGGCTGCAGCCTGGAGGGCAGCTCAGCATCAGCATCTGCCTACCCTGTCCTCCCCTGATCTTGGGCAGATAAGGGATGAGGACAGCATTTTCTGATTTCTTTGGGTTTGGATGGGAAAAGTTAAGAGCATTGCTCCTGCTGTACAGGAGGTCTGTGTGGTGGGCTGTGGAGGAGGAAAAGTCTTGTATCCAGATGGGTCCCTCTCTTTTCCTTGCAATGGAAGGGAAGGACAGAGGTTTTTCCTCTGCACCACAGCTCTGGTCTCCCTCCAAGCCTCACTGTGGAGCTGGCTGTGGGGAAATACCTGTTCAGGGATGATAACCAGGGTTGCAAGGGGATGGTGGGACCAGGCAGACCCTTCCAGTGGCTGAAATCTCAGTGCACACCCCAAGCTTTGAGAAGAAGAACTCTGCAGGCTCCTAAAAATTCAGCCATCCAGACTTTGCACAGCAGGAAGCTCAGTGCACCTCTCTGGGGTGGTGAGCTGAAATTTTGGCAGCTGGGGCTCCCAGGGTGATGCTGTTCTCCTGCAGTCAGAGTGGGAGGCCTCAGTGCCCAGCTCCATCTCTCCTGCATGGATGCTCTTGGAGGAGCCATCCAGCCCCTGGGGTTCCCCTGTCTGACACATTGTGCTGCCCTGAGCTGTCAGTACTGCTGGAGATGCCCTGTGGGGAAGCAAAGGTGCTGGAAGGACATGCTCATCATACCAATTTCCACAGGCTTGCTCAGCTAGGTGCAGGTCTAGGGGACACAAAACATCATACCTGGGAGTCTGAACAATCTGGGTAGCTGGTAAAGTCCAGAAGTCAGAGGCTGGAGGCATCCTGGGATTAGTGCTGCAGGAGTGAGGGGGAGTATGCCACCCTGAAAAGGGCTGGTGACAATTAGTTCCAAACACAGCAAACTGTAATCACCGAATTATTCAAGAATAATTATGCCTTGATAACAACATTACACTTTCTATTTCCCTTATTGCTGTTCTTGTTAAATATAATTACCATGCAAATTGCACAGCATAAGCAAGCCCAGGTGATTAAAAGGGCCATGGAGGCCTTGGGAACAGAAACTGAGGTGACTATAAGTACATATCTCTCTGCTTGCTTTGTTGTTTGTCCAGATTTTCACTTGGGAGATCATAGAATCATGGCTGGAAAACACCTCTAGGATTATCAAGTCCATATTCCCAAGTGCCACATCCACAAGTCCTTTAAACACCTCCAGGCATGGTGACACCACCACTGCCCTGGACAGCCTGTTCTAGCGCTTGGTAACCCTTTCAGTGAAGGAATTTTTTTTATAGTATCTAATTTAAAGCTCCCCTGGTGGAACTTGAGGTTATTTCCTCCTGTCTTAGCTCTTGTTATATGGCAGAGGGGACTGACCCCCACCTGCCTACACGCTCCTGTCAGAGAGTTGTTGAGAGCGAAAAGGTCTTCCCTGAACCTGCTTCTTCTCCAGGCTGAGCTCCCTCAGCGGCTCCTCATATGACTCACTCTACAGACCCTTCCCCAGCTCTGTTTCCTTCTCTGGACACACTCCAGCCCCCTCAGTGTCCTTCTTGCTGTGAGCAAACAAAGCTGAGCACACATTCCAGGTGTGGCCTCAGCCGTGCCCCCAGCCCAGGGGGACGGGCCCTGCCCTGCTCCTGCCGGCCCCTCCATGGCTGACACAGGCCCGGGGCCTTCGGCCTCCTTGGCCCCCTGGGCACACCCAGCTCCTGTCCAGCCACTGGAAACCAGCACCCCCAGGGCCTTGCCCACTCAGCAGTTTTCCAGCCACTGTCCCAGCCTGGAGCTGCAGGGGGCTGTTGTGACCCAGGGACAGGACCCAGCACTTGGCCTGGCTGAACCTCACACAACTGGCCCCGGCCCATGGATCCAGCCCGTGCAGATCCCTCTGCAGATCCCTGTCCCTGAAATCTCCTCTCTCTCCTGTGTCTTCTGGGCAGCACTTTGCAAGCCCTCCTGCCTTCCTATCCTACATCTTTCTATGTTGCCAGCCTCTTGAGTGATCCAGTTCAGCCAGTTTACCAAACCCTAAAACATTGGTGTGCTCTGTGATTTACAAAGCACATTGCCCTCCAGCAGATCAGCACTCACACCCAGCTTGGCCTTGTCCTCAGACTGACTGAGGGTACTCTCAGGTCCCTCATCAGATCATCAGTAATGCTATCAAACAGGGCTGGCCCCAGAACTGAACGCTGGGGAACATCACTGTGGCCAGCCAAGGTGGGTTAAGTCCATTCACCACCACTCCCTGGGTCATGCTAGTTTCTACCCGACAAAGAGTGCACCTGCCTAAGCCATGGGCTGGCAGTTTCTCCAGGAGAATCCTGTTGGAGACAGTGTCCTCATATAATTATAGAATGAGTTCAGCTCAGAGAAGTGAGGAAGGACTGAAAGATGTGGCTCCAAGCTGACCGGGATGGGCACTGCTGCAAAGACCTCCAGGTGCAGTGTGTGCAAACTGGGCTGTGACTTCTCACTGCTGACCTTCAGGAACTGTCCTGCACATAAGAGGGAGATGTTTTCCCACCTCCAGTGTTCATGGCCAGGGCAGCACCCACCCCACACCCTTCTTCGTGGTGACTGGGCACCTGCCAATCTTTCTGTGTTCCTGTGGCTTTGTGGTACATCAGCATTGCTCTTCCAGCTCTCACTGTGCAGCTGCATTCATGGGTAGGAACTAGAAGATGCTTTTTTTGCTCCTTCCTTCCCCTCTCATCAGAGTATAGGCATCTGAAGGACATGAACAGGAAGGCAGAGGAGGATCTGTTAAGCATAATGAAGTGGAGGAGTGTGACAGAAACTGCTGAACGGAGTTCCCTGGGGAGGGCTGGGAGCATTAACACCTGAGTCAGTGAAAAAGCTGCTGAACAAACCCACAGCAGGGAAGGACAGTCTCATGGATGCCCTATGGGACAAGGACAGCTCTTTGCAGCAAGGGCTGGGAGCTGGGATGCTCAGCCCTGGTGGCCTGTGTGGGATTAGCTCTCCACACAGTCTCCTGCCACCGCCTCTTTGCCCTGTTTTGAGGTCAGAGGGGTGTATGTTTCCCATACACCTCTCATTTCTGACTGACTCTAAGGCCTCTACCCCTCATACCTCACCTGTGTCTCATTGCTGCAAAACAGCCTCTCCAGTCTGGCCATCATGTCTCTGCTGGGCTGGGACCTGGCAGACACTTGCTGCCACAAGTCCTCTTGATTCCAATGCAAACAAGGTCTGAAAAACAAACTCCATGCCCAGCAGCCATCCCAGGGCTGCAGCTGGGACAAAGATAGAGTGGGAGGCAAACCTTGCTTTTCTCCTTCTCCTCTGGACCAATCCTTTTCTCTGCCTTCACCAAGCTGAGAACTGCAGGTCAAAGGCACTTACCTGATGTGCTTCCTGGTGCAGCCATGAGATCCCTAATTAACAGACACTCATTATAGGGCTCTCAGCTCCTCAGATGAAATTCTCCTTCTGTACATACATACATACATACATACATACATACATACATACATGTGTGCACAGAGTTTATTATCATTACCGTGCCAGACAATCCTTCTTCATTAGGGCTTGGAATTTGCTTTCGATGCTCTCAGTCAGATCTTTAGCATTATTTAAACACAATGGGTTTGAGTGAGTTTTTGTTATTTTTAATGCAGACCAGATTTTGCTGGGATCAGAGAATTAAATTGTTCTTCATCTAGACCTATAAGCTGCCTCCCAGCCTGCAGGAACCAGGAGGGTCCTCAGCGACAAATTCAGCCTAGAATGCTTTTGAAATCACAGCCAGGTGTCCAAGGAGGGGCAAAGGAGGGTGAATGCCTCTTGCCACCTGTGCCACCACTCCGAGGACCGTGGTGCACACCCAAGGTTCTCCTGAGTGTGGGGTGAGCCCCAAGCAGGCGCCGGCAGCTCCATCCCTTCCCCGTGCGTCACAACGCTCAGGGACGTCAGGAGCACATCTGGTGTGGCAGGGAGGGAGTCCCCTGCTCGGCACAGCTGGGGCTGGGTGTCTGCCCACAGGCAGAGCGCCTCGTCCTGCTGTGTGGCAGCTGCTCAGCTGGGACTGCTGGCTCCCCAGGGCCCCACGTATCAGAAGCAATGCACCCCACCTCTCATCACCCAACTGGGTCTGGTGTGTGGGTCCTGGAGAAGGGAGAGGCCTTTTGCTGGGAATGTGGGAGATCCAGGCAAAGGGGGAAGGGAGCTGTCTGAGATTTGCATGTTGCAGGGGTGGGGCTGTGCCCAAGCGGTCCTGGCTGTGCAGTTGTGGGAAAAACAGACACAGACTGCTTCTGTGCACCTAAAATGTGTTTAGTGGCAAAAAAATAATTCAGAGAAGCTGATTCTGTAGATGATGTTCTTTTAAATGTTGTTTTCCTGAAGATTGAAAGGAAGGAGCCATATTGAATCAGTGATATCCAAACATGTCCTGGGCTGCATCCAGAGCCCCGTGGGCAGCAGGGCAGGGAGGGGATTCTGCCCCTCTGCTCTGCTCTGCTGAGACCCACCTGGAGCACTGCATCCAGCCCTGGGCTCCCAGCACAGGAGGGACAGGGACCTGCTGGGGTGAGCCCAGAGGAGGCCACCAAGATGATCAGAGGGATGGAGCAGCTTTTCTACAAGGAAAGGCTGAGGGAGTTTTAGTTGTTCAGCCTGGAGGAGAGGAGGCTCTGGGGAGAACTTACAGCACCTTCCAGTACCTAAAGAGGCAACAAGAGAGCTTGAGAAGGATTCTTCAACAGGAACTGTTGAACAGTTCAACAGGCCAAGGGGAAATAACTTCAAACAGAAAGACAGTAGGTTTAGATTAGATATTGGGGAAAATTATTTACTATGAGGATAGTGAGGCACTGGCAGAGGTTGCCCAGAGAAGCTGTGGATGACCTATCAAGGTCAGGCTGAATGGGGCCTTGGGCAACCTGGTCTAGTGAAAGGTGTCCCTGCCCAGGGCCGGGGCATTGGAATGAGATGATCTTTAGGGTCTCTTCCAACCTAAACCAGTCTCTGATTCTATGATTCTATAAGAAAAGAGAGAGATAAAGAAAAAGAAAGAGATAGACAGTCTTCAAATTTTGCTCAGCAACTAAAAACAGACACAAGTTTGGTATCAGAATAGCATTTCTTCTGAAAAGTGGAAAAAAATTCCTGTGTGAGATAACCCTGGTGTAGAAGCAGCTGGTGGAAGAGATGGGACCAAACCATTATCTTGCAGAGGAGTCCAGGTGGTAAAGGGAGTGACTGGAGCTGAAATAAAATATTGACACTGGAACGGACATGTGTGAATGGGCCATGAATAAATAGAACCTGGAGATGAGGAGAAATCACCCAACCAACAAGAATCCTGGAACTGCCTTCCACAAAGCAGCAATGGGGGCAGGGAGATTAAAGAAGCACAGAGTGGGCCCTGAGATAAACCACCACTTTGCCTTATTTTTTGATAAGGCCAGGGCTGCTTCCCATGGGACCAAAATCATGAAATGTAATTAGAAATGAGGGTATGGGAGTTATCACGGACAGTCTGGAAGCAAAGTCTGGTGAGCCCAGAGCTCTGAGCTTGGTGGGACTGGATAGCCTCCATCCCAGTGAACTGGCAAGTTGGCTGGAGGGAATTTAAGCATCTCCCAGGGCTTGGTGTGATGTGATGGAACTGCACTGGCTGTAACTGAGCTGGGACTGGAAACTCGAAGGTCCTCCTTCCCATGAACGCAGAAGGCTTCAAGGAGCTACTACTGCTGTGGGCCAAGCAGGAGATGCTGGTCGGGCTGGAGGTGCAGTCCTGGGAAGCTGAATGGACTCCCAGCAGGACTTTTTCTTTTTTGCAGAATAAACAGATCCAATGTTATACCCTGCAATCTGCAGAGTGAGGTGTCCTCAGCAGTCCCCTGCAGCACGGTGGAGGGGGAGCTGCTTCTCCACCTTCACTTTCCAAATCACTGCCTCCCTTGGCATCATCAGTTGAGAGAGCTGCCATCCACTTGAGGCTCTCTCCTTCTTCTTGTCCTGATTATTATGATCATTACTGTCTCATTTCAAGCTGTAAATCAGAAATATTGTGCCTCGTATTTTTCCTCCCCGGGGAACGCATAACTAGGGGTGAGATTGGCTCTGAAGTTCAGTGCTGTTCTGTTGAAAAACTGCCTCGACAAATCGAAACTGTCTCACTTTTTAGAAGAAGTTTTGATTGGAATCAATCTTTCTTTTTTTTATGAGCATAAAAAGGGAGTAGTTAAAAGTAAGATTTATTCCAAATTCATCTTATCAGCTCTGAGACATTCAATTTTGTAATCAATTCCCACAGGGGCTCCACCAAGAAGCCCATATTCAGAATCAATCTTGTATTTCATTAGGTTATTTCTGGTGTTAAAAAATAAGATTGATTCTTACTTTATGTTATAGCGCTACAGCAATTTATTTTTTAATGATATGAGGTAAGAATCAATCTCTGGCTTCTTTTTCCTTTTTTATTTTTTTTTTCTTTTTTAATCCTGCTTTTCCTGCATTGGTTTTGTTAGAGCCAAGAGAAGTTAGCAAGCTCTGAAGGATTTTCAAATTACTCTTGTGCAAATTTAGCTCATGTTGGTGCCAGGCTGCTGCTCACAGGATCTGCATAGCACCACGAGGTCTGATGAAAGGCGCAGTCTGCCCTGTCCTGGGATTTTGGGAACACGCTACACAAAACTGCTCTGATCTCCAGTCCTTGGCAGCAGCATCCTGATCTCCATGGACTCCCACATCACCCCCAGCTTCCCCAGGAGCAGATATCCCAATGACACTGGTTGCTAGCTGCTCCCATAATCACAATGACAATGAAATTACAGAATTAATCCCTAATACTTCATGAGTTGTGTGTGATTCATCATGAGTGGTTCAGAAGTTACTCAGGCAAGCACAAGTGCTTTTCAGTTGGGAAATTACCTTGCTTGCAGCACTGGGGTTTGGTTACTGTGTTGGTATTTCCCTGCTATTCTAAAGGCATTTTGATTTAGGTAGTGGCACCTTCTTGTTCCTTCCTTCTTTTGCCTTTTGAGCAACAGAGAAAACACAACACAGGTTTTCAGCAATGAGGGGGGTAAACTGACAGAGTAACTGACCCAGGAGGGAGCCATGAATTGAAGCTCCCTAAAACTCAGGATAATGAACCTCATGGGGTCTTTCTGGCCCTGGTGGATTGTGGCACTCCCAGGGCAGTCAGCCTTTCCCTTCCTGGGCTGCAGAGGCTGTTCCTTTGTGGTGCTGATGTGATGCACAGCAACAAGGACCAGTCTCTCTCTCTCTGCCCTGAATTTAGAGTTACTGGGACATGGTCTCCAAATTTTGCTCATGATGCTGGGATGCTGGCTGCTCTTTAGTGCACCACTGGCCTGCTGGTCTTGGAGGAGTGACATTTACCAGATCTGTCCTCTGTTTGCAAGCTGGTCACCCCAGACACTACAGGGTTTGGAGGCAAGGCTGAAAAGTGACAGCCAGAATAGCAGAATTTTCCTGCCCAAATATCACTGGAGCCTTCTGAAATCCCTGCCAGAGCTCTCATTCATGAGATGTGATCCAAATCTCAATATCCAGCAGAAGTGAAATGCTGTCTCTGGGTTTATCTTACACCCAGCTCTCACTCTAGACTAAGGTCCACATCCTCAGCTGGGCAGGTGAGGCTGGTTGTCTTCCATGTCCCAGGCTCACTCTTGTCCTCAGTGGAGGGCTGAACCTGTTTTCCTTCAAGCAGGTGACTAAGAAGCACCTGAGTTTACTGGAAAATTTCCCCTTCCTCTCTCCCAGAATGACTCGTCCCCAGGTCAGACCATGCAGTGGGCACATCCTCCCAACGTGCTGAGCTCCATGGCTTGGCGGCACTGGGAAGGATAGACTTGTGAAGATTGCAAAAGGTCCTTCCCCTTGAGGAAAACGGTCCTGGGTTTCATCACACACCCTTGGGACTTCTGAAGCAGGACTTGGACACACAGGGAAAACCAGCAGCAGGAGCCTCCTGTGAGTTGTACACCCCAGAACCATGGCTCTGAAGATCTGTGTGGAGCACAGATCCTTCCAGGATCACTCACATGTTGTATCCTTGTGCATGATGGGTGCAAATCTCCAATTTTGTCTCTCTCTATCAACCTTCTGCTCTTGCTGTCTCCTCATGCATGCCTCTTGCTTGTCTATCTTTGTCACTGTGTACATATCTGTCTGTCTGTGGCTCTGGTAGCCTTCAAAGGCCCTGAGTTCATTTGATTTCATTATCATTTCCCATCTCTTGAGCTCTATCTCTTTGTTTTTCCCCCTTTTCTCATTATAATTTACATGCGGCTTGGGTGCATGCTGGAAATGAAATGCGAATTTGATAAAACAGCCACAGCTCTTGCTTCCAACCGTGGCCTGAAAGCCCTGAACCCCTTGGAGAAAAGCAGGCTGTCTTTTTTTTTTTTTTTTTCCATAAAAGGGGAAAAAACATATTTTTTTTTTTTCCTTTGCACTGGCATAGAATGAAATTCCTCCAGCAATTACCAGGAGATAATGGCCTGAAATTAAACAGTCCTATCTCATTCTCTAACTATAGGACTTTTTATTTTTTCAAACTATTGAATACCAGGCGAACAATAATCAGGCAGGCATTAGGCATTCACACGCAGGCTACCTGGGATATGAAAGTCCATACACACAGCAGAGCTCCTTTTATTTTTTGTTATTAGTAAGGCACACAGAGCCCTATGCAGATGGAGAGAGGCATTAGCCTGGTGCCCGGCAATGCTAATTCAGGTGCAGGCACCACTGCTGCCTTGCTCCTGGAAGCACCTAATTGATGATGGAGGGGGTGGGGGAACTTCGCTGTGCTCTTCCCTTGTCCATCTGTGCCATCCACGTTTCCCACAGCGCTATTCCTGGCAGCCCTGTCCTCCTTTTGTGACACAGTGAATGTACAGAAAGAGTTGAAGGAGGATGGGGGTCAGGTCAGGTCCTGGTGCACTGCATGGGAGCTTTCTGGGCTTTGCAGCCCCACACACTCCCACAGGTGATCACATCCTGCTTTTCCCTGCTCTGCTGGTCTCTCCAGGGGCAGCTGCAGGGCTCTGCCATGGCCTTGGAGTTGGCACACTGTGTTGAAGCCGGCTGGCACAGACAGAGCCAGCACACTGCTTCTTGCTGAGCCAATCTCACTCAAATTACCCAGGAGATTTCAGCAAAAGAGTAATTGACCAGCTCTGACTTAGACACAGCTTGATGTACAAGTGGAAGGGAAAAATTCCAGGGGGAAGGAGCTTGACTCCTAAAGCTGGTGGGAGGTAAAAAGAGGTGAGGAGACAGCTGGGACTGAACAGTGTGCTCTGGGGGGATTAAATACACCATCAACGGACTCCACAAAAGGTTTGAAAAGGTGGAGTCATTTGGGGAGGGGAGAGATGGTTGCTTGCAGTGACAGGGACACACATCCTACTGGAGCCTGGGACTTGCAGGGGGTGCCTGCACTTCTTGTTGAACTGTGAAAGACATTTTGAATCCAGGTGCTGAATTCCAGAAAAAGCAGAGGGCAGGGACATGTTGGAGAGAGGAGGCACTCCCCATTGTGTCTCATCCTGGAGAAGGTGGTAAAAGGCTGGGGATGTTCTCCACCCAGTTAGGTGTGACAGTGACCTGCCACTGTCCTGCCACACGCACCGGGGGCTGCAGCTCACGGGAATGCACCCCCAGCTTGGGAGCTGTTCTATCCAGTAGCAGAGGTGCCTTCTTCATCTGTGACTTGTGCCAAGCTAAAATTTAAAGGGATGGAGTGGCACATGGAGCTGGGGGAAGAATATAATGTTCCAAGTTCCCAAAATGGCTTTTCCACCAGAAACTTGGATCCACCTTGTGGATTCCTCCTGCTTCAAAATGATTTATAAAAAGAACTTTTAAAAGTTGTTGAAACAACCTCCTTCAATATCTGCATGGCACAATATCTTTTCTTTGCTTGGAAATACCTTTACTGTCTAATACTTGTCTGTGTATAGTCATGAGTTAAAATTAAAACAGAAATCATATGAAGTACTCCCAAGTCCACCAAACAGCACAACATATTTTTAAGTGAGGGGGATTGATGGGTGGCTTTTCAGTTCCCCAGAGCAGCTTTTTCTCCTGAAGTGAAACTGGAAAATTCAGCATCACAAATACCACGTCTTCTTGAACCAGGCAGGAGACATGAGAGAGCCCTGGAGGCTTTCTGCAGAACTGGCCATGATCCTGTGTAGGCAGGCAGGGGCTCTGCTCTCTCAGCCCAGCTGGGAATGCTCCAGAGGGGTTAACAAGATAACAGGGACTGGCAGAGTCATGCCTATAATTTATTAAGGCTTTCAAAAGGCTTTTGATAAAGTCCCTCATAGGAGACTATTAAGGAAACCTGGTAACCACAGGATGAGAGGAAAAGCCAAGGCATGGATTAAAACCAAGATAAGGCAGGGAAGGAAGAAGGAACAAATGGCCAATTCTCAGCAGGCAGAAAGGTTAATAGTGGAGAGCCTGAGGTCACTCCAGGCCCTGAGTGGCTGAATATATTTATTAACACAAGCACAGAGGGAAAGGGAGCAGTGTGGCTGTGGAGCTTGCTGGGGGCTGCTGCAGCAAGGCAGATGGGGGTGAGATGTGGCAGCAGCCCCCGTGGTGGGATGGGATGGGATGGGATGGGATGGGATGGGATGGGATGGGATGGGATGGGATGGGATGGGATGGGGTGGACAGACAGTTGGTAATAGTGCATCTGGGGTTGTGCCTGGGGCCAGTGTGGGAGCTCGGGTTAACCCCCAGAGGGTTGTAGCTGCTGGTGGGGTGAAGAGGGGGACTGTGAAAGACACTGCCCTGGGCTCTACCAGAGGAGCCAGGGCAGAGTGAGGCAGCTCACATCTAACTCAGAGGCAGAATGGTCAGATTCAGTTGGGAACAAGCCCCAGACAGAGCTAAGAGGATTCCCTTTACATCAATGGGACAGATTTGATTCTGTCTATCATTGGGTCTTGTCTAAGACCCAATGATATTGGGTCTTAGACAAGTATTTGTCACTTTTCACATCAGAAACAAGGACATAATCTCTTTATCCCCAGCAAGGCAGCCCTCTGGACTCAAGGGAAATGCAAAAGCCAAGTTAGTGAATTTAAATATTAATCTTAGTGATGAGCAGGGTCCAAAGGAGCTGTCTGGAAAAACTGCCTGATGAGCATGAGGAGCAATACTGGGTATTGACTTGGTGAATATTATCCATCCTGTGCAAACACCCCAGTGGAGCAAACAGCCTGGTGGAACAAACAGCCTGTGGACACCTGATTAAACAGTGTTTGTGATAACTAGTGGAGAATGCCTTTTTAATTACTTTTGTGTGGGGGAATGCAGATTTGTGTGGAAAGTCTCTTCTGTTTTGTTTTTATGGACACAACAGCTTGAAATACTGACTTGAGAAATGGCTCCAATGAAAAGTTTGGAAGATGGGAGAAAACTTTTGGTTTTTATAAGAGAGGAAGAAATGTAAAGCTTTCCTCATTTTAAAAAAATGACCTGACTGGAAGAAACCATAAAGGAAAAGCCTGAACTATCACAAAGCATTTTGAAACTGTTAAAATACAGAACATCCAAAATTATTAACATGAGGTATTCCTCAAGAATTCCATTAATTCAAACAATTTTAATTAATTTTCGTTTCCAATTTTGATATTTTTTTTCCTTAGAAGAGTAAAATTTAGAAAATTGATGAAACTTTTGGTGACAAAGCCTCGCAGAGAAAATTGCTTGTCTGAAATCCATGCAGGGATGAGCTGTGTAAGGAGGAATTAGATCTCAGCAGTAATCTCAGTCATGGGGTTTCATAATTGTGTGCTCCATGTTTTGAACATCCGCACCCTTTTAATGGATTTTCCTAGGTTAATTATACCATTATTTCACCCTGCGTGTATAAAACTGGCTGTTCAAAGTCAACTGTAAATGAAAATTGCAGCTGTTAAATCGCTGGGGTGGCTGACTTGCTGGCTGCAAAACAAACACGGCACCCACTAATTGGCCCGTAAACAAGGGTGGTGGGGAAGGGCTGGGGCGAGTCTCTGGCATCCATCGGGCACCATCCAATAGGAAACTCAGCATCGGGAATGCCAAAGTCTCTGGAAAGACCCTCTGGATGCCAAGGTCAGCAGATGGCCCGGGGCGACAATCCGAGAGGCTGAGCGGTGTGCACGCTTTCTCTTTTCTCCCAGGTCACTTGCTGCCTGCAGTGTTAATTGTCCATTAGGAAAAAACAAGCAAACAAACCCATGTGCCTGCCCAAGGTGACTCCAGAGGGTAGGAAACGCTGGAAGAGCACTTCTCACCTGCTCTGTTGGCAGAGGGAAGGAGACAGACGCCTGACTCGTGTCCATACCACCACTGACAGCAGTTGGACAATAGACTCGAATAAACAAGGAAAAATTATCCAAAGGATCAGCTTTCTGGAGTTTCTGTAGATAGCTTAAGATGATTTGTATTTGAGGCTTTTCGGGCTTTCTGGATTCTTCTATTTCTCTTTTTGCCCTCTTCTTCTTCCTCCTCATCCTCGTTGGAAACTGATAGGAAAATAGGATGCTGAGGAAACATCCTTCAGCTGAATTTGCCACCTTGTGGATGTCGCAGCGTTTTGCAGAGATCCTTCCACAGTGGCAGAGAGCAGCAGGAGGCAGGCTGTGTCTGCTGGGTCCTCCTCAGTTTCGCTGCTTGTGCCCCTCAGCTGCCCCTCAGCTCTCACTGGACAGGCATCCCCCAGGATGTGCAGCCTGGGCAGAGAACATCACCTCAGGCCCTTGGAGCTGCTTGGGACTTGGCAGACCACCAAATTAGTTTCCCCAGGATGCACCTTCTCCCTTGGAGCATCGTCAAATAGCTTTTCCCCTCCCCGCTTCTGAAAGATCAAAGTATTAGAGTCTGCTGGTGAGCCTTACCATCCTCCACCAGGCAAGCATTATTTTAAGTGGAAACCAGTGTTTCAGCTAATTTTAGTTCTATCTCTGGAACTTGTGATGGCAGTCCCTGAGAAACCTGAGGGCTTTGTCAGACCAGAAGGCGTTTTTCCTCGGGGGCCCAGAGAGCAGTCCCTGCAGTCTGCCTCCAGCAGGAAAGGCAATTACAAAGCTGTGCAGCTGTGATAAAAGCAGGTAACACTGACTGCAGCTTTCTTGGCTGATCCTGGAAAGACTGTTCTATGAGCATCAAGTAACCAGGGAACTGGAAGGCCCCATAAGACTTTTTTCAGGCTGTTCCCTGTCTTGAGGCAGAAGCAGCTCTAGTGAAACCAAGCACATGCTTCTCTCACCATCCTTACAGACCTTGGGCAAGAGAGCCTTAACTCTGCACAAAGCTCTTTTTTTTGTGTCTCTCTATAATCTCCCTTGCTGGTGTAGGCAAGTGTTAGGGAAAGTTTTTAAAATAAGCTAAAATGTTAAGTTTACCAAAACATTTGTCTCCTCTGAGCTTCTGCTTGCTGTAGCACCTCTTTGGTGCTGAACATGTGTGAGGAGCAAGGAAACACGGATTGGAATGAGGGACAGTAAATTTTGGGACAGGAGTTGCTCAAGAACAGTACTAGGGAGTGGTGGTGTTCGAGGTCCTGCAGGTGGGGTGTCATAGTTTATGGCAGGGAAATGGGTTCTGCAGTGAGACACAGGTCCTGTGTCACGCCAAGGTCACCCAGCAGCTGTCCCTCCTTCAGCTGGTGTCTCATCACCAGGCTCACAAGACCTGGGGTGAAAGGGTGCACATGCAACAGGTTAAGGGGGAATGAATTCCTGTTCAGATGCAGTTCTGGAAGGAGCTTGCCCTGAAAGAGTCTCACTGTCACCAGCATGGGTTGAAAACCATAAAGCAGCCTGTGTGCCTCATCAAGTTTTTGCATTGCTCAGCAAGGTAGCGGTCTTGTTTAATGTATTTATTAATGATCTGGAAGTAGAGGTAAACAGCTTGTTAATTACATTCTCCTGCCTCAGTTGGGAGGCATTGTGAATGCCAGTGCAGATTGGGTAATAATAGAGACATCAGAGACATTAGGAAGACATGCAGGAAAGAAAATGAACTCCCTCTTGGCTCAGGAAAGTTGCAAAATAATCCAGGACTGGGTTTTTGAGCAGCAACAGTGATTCAGGTTGGGAAAAGACCAGTGAACAGCAAGGAAGAGAGGGATTTTAGAGCAGGCAAGCGTGTTTAAGGTACTCTTAGGAAGAGTGGCACTGGAGAGAACTGAGTGTGAGTGTGGGAAACAATCCTCTCCCTCCTCCCCTCTCAGGCTGCCATGCTTCTTGCTGTATTTTCAGAGCAGCAATGACTAACGGATGCTGTCTCAAGGAAGAGTTACAAATATGATCAGAGGCCCTGGGAAGGGCAAAATTGCTTCATGAGGAAAGATTAAAAGTGCTTGCATACGTCAAGCTCAGTTAAATGATGTTCAGGGAAGGTGGGATAACAGCTGACAAATATTTGAGCGGCATAAATCTGAGCCGTGACAGTGGGCTATAAATACAGCACAGGACCTCTTGTGGGGTGCAGGTGTCATTTTGAATATACCTAACATCTGTCATGGTGCAGGTTGGGGAAGCAGCAGTGCCTGTGTGGCTGCTCCTGAGCACCGAGATTTGAGATACAGAAGGGAAGGGTGGAAGGTGAAATACCTGCGTTTATCACTGTGAGTTACCACTCCTGGGCAACAGCTCAGCCAGCTGCTGCAAGAACTGTGAGCAGGGGAGCAGCCTGCTCCTTATCAAGACTGAGCTACCTGCTTGTGAAGCAATGGGGAGGGGAAAAAGTTCTAAGTCTCTTTTAGCAGCTGGGAGATAGAAAGGGAGCTGGGAGAAAGGTGACCTGCATGATTTTGGCACTGGGACCTCCTGGCACAGGTAAGCTCTAATGTGCCTCTGATGTCCCAAGGAGATGAGATTATGAAAGGCAATGTGTGACTGCAAACAGTGGTTGGATCAACAACACATCTACACAGACCTGTCTGGAACCTCCCTCCCTGTAAAATACAGGTTTTAAAACTGGGGTTGAAAAATGTAGTCTGGGCATGAAGAAAAGATCTGACATAGGGACTTATGTGTGAAGGAACATCTGTGCAAAACTGCAAAGAGTGCATTTTGTCAAAGAGAGTTTCAAGCAGTGAGGATACAAGAATATGCCTGTCATTGGGAAAGGGGAATATATGTTATCAATACCTGTCCACAGCCTCAGCTGGCCTTAGGCCTCTCTGCTTTGACAAAGGTGTCTCAGAAAGCTCCTCAGGGCTGTCAGTGGGAATGCTGCAGATCTATTTATGGATTCACCAGAAAAAAAAAATAAATGCTCTTTTCTGTAGTTTGTCAGCCAGAATCACTAGAGGAGGGGTCTGGAGCTGGGATTACAGCAATGTAAAGAGAAGATTCATCTTGGCTCTCTTTGGGAAGTCACTGTCTTAGTGAAACAATGGTATTGAGAACAAAGTGTCTAGAACCAAAATCCTGTCTCTGAGCAGTGGAATTATCTCACCAACAGCCTGAGACCACATAAACTTGTCTGTTGCTGATCAGGAGTGATAGGTCTACTAGAAGATCTCCAATATTTCTTTCCTTATCCTTCCTGGGTCAGGATTTCCCCTCCCTTACAGGAGTTTCCTAAACAACACAAGGGAGCTCACTTATCCAACAGGCTTTTAAAGAAAGTTTAACTGAAGTAGGTGCCTTGCAGAGAACACTCCTCTGTTGGCTTCAGAGAAATGAGCCAGCAAATCTGATGGCTTTTTCTCATCCTTGAAGTATTAAGTGGCTTCTTTTTTGGATGCATGACACAGGAGCCTTCCTTGCACCCTGCAGGGTTCTTATGCCCTCCTCATAGTGGTTTTTGAACAACTTGCCTGCCACTTCAGACTGCATCCGACTGTGGAATCCTCTCAAAAACACAAGCTCTCTGTGCACTGATAACTGAGAAGTGTCTTTTCAGACTTAAGTTCCTCTTCTGCAGCTCCGACTAAATACAGCACTTAGAGCTTTTATGGTGTTTTTCATTTCCAAAGTGCTTTACAAACATTAATAATACAAAACACATGAACTCCATTGCCACAGTAATACCCTAATCCTTTCTCTTATCTCCTCTTAGGGCTCAGAACTTCCAGCCCAGCAAAAGCCCGCAAGCTCTGGAGTTCTCTGACAAATAAACACCATTAAAAATAATCTCTGGATGTTTTTTACTTCCTCTTTTAAAAGTGCCTTTCTACATCCCTTCATGCCAATAATCCATTAATCCAGTCAGTGGCAGGGCTATGAACTGTGTATGGTAATTGCCTTGAAGAGTACTGCATTTTTGGGCTACAGCTCTCTGGACTACATTTGCAGCAGCTTTATAGGAGGATTGCACACAGGCACCACATCCTTGTGAACCTGAGACTCAGTTTAGGCACTGGATTTTCCACCCTTGGAGCTAAACCCAGCTCTAGACTCAGCAAGCTCTTCTTTGCCATCCCTGAGTGGTGAGACTTGATAAAAAGTGCACCTGATACAAAACTGTGAGGATGTGTTCCCTAATCCTTCTGCCTGCTCCCTGTGTGCCCTGCAGAGCAGGAAGCAGCTCAGTGAGCAAGGCTGATCCAACACAAATTGATCACATTGTATATTATGGAAAAATAAAATTGGAGGTGACTTGCCCAAATGTGCCGGGCTGCAAAGTGCAGCAGTTTGGTGGCTGTTTCATGAGCACCCTGGAGACTCCAGCAGCATGGCTGGAAAACCCAGGGACTGAGCAGGACTATTATTTCATTCATCCAAAGCTACTCTGTCCCTGAGTCAGAGCCAAACATGAAGTTGTGTGTCATGGAGGGATTTCAGTCTTGTTCCTTTAAGACAGGGGTTGGGCTTGCCTTCCACTCCCTACAACATCCCTGCCTGATGCTCTGGATGCTGTATGGATACACATGAAGTGATATCAGTTAAAATCCACAAACCATACAGTAGAAGAAATGTCAGCCACAACTTTCAGGTAAGGATGACAAGGTAAATGAGTCAGCCTTGGTGTGTCTCTCCCCCGACTGCCCTGGGATCCTGACCCTTGTAACTCTTCCAGTGACAAACCAGGTCATTGCTAAGTGCTTTGAAGCAGTTGTGGGTCAAGTAGAAGGTCTGTGGCAGGAATGTGGCTTGATGCCCACTCAGCACTGATCTGGTGCCCTCACCAGAAAGCTCTGCTTTCCTGGGTCATGCCTTGCTTTCAGCTTGCTGCAGTTAGTAACCATCTTTGCAGACACCTCAACAGCATCTGTCTCTAATGCTTGCCTGCACATTTTTTTTTCTCTTTGCCCCTGCTCCGATTTTACCAGCCTTAAATCATAATTTCCATTTCTACCCTTGATTTTGTATTCAGATTTAGCAACCTGCATCTCAAATTTATGCTTAATAATTCTCCTTATCAAGCCATCAAGTAATTTTCCTCCCTCAAATTACTGCCTCCCCCACTCTCTCTGCAACTCCTCCTCCTCTTTCTTCATCTCTCTTTTGTATCTGGCAATATTTCAGACTCCTTCCATAATTTGCTTGACTGTGTAATTGATCAGAATAACTCAGCTTTATTACAATTTGCTTGAAATCCCTTTGTTAGCAATTAGAACACTTTGTTTAAAGACAAATAAGATTTAATGCGACTCTCTCCTCCTTGGCAGCCTCCCAGTCTGGTCTTTCCATGCCTCCTTGCGACTGTCTGCTCTGTGCTACCCTACCCAACAGCTGGCAACAAATTCTCTGTTTCTTGCCTCTGGGATTCTGCCCTCTGTCTCTCCCTCTGCTGCCTCTGGTGATGCGTGGTCCACCTTCCTCACTGATTTGCCAAGATTTATTGTGTAGGCATGGAGAATGTGGCATGTCTTCCCTCCCTTCTCTGTACTCTCTCTCTCCCCCTGAAGAGGCTCAGGCTCCCAGTGCAGCAGCAAGTGGGTCTGAACCAGTCATCAGGATATTGAAGTGGTTTTGGACCACATGAGGAACATCATCATGCCCAGAGGGCAGAGAGGCTGCCTGTTTTAAAAGAGCACAAAGGATTGTGAAAGGGACACAGGAGCGGGTTAGTAATGCGTGTATTTTTAGATTTAAAGTCTCATCCGTAGTTACACACAATAAACAGTGCCTTGTATGTGTCTTGGGTATCTTTCCCAAAATGCCTTCAGCATACTAGAAATGATGCCTATCTGATAAATCCCAGAGATAAGCTGTCATCTCCACTGGGAAATGGCTTTCCAGCTGTCTGAACTACTGCAGCCCTGATGCTGTCAAAATCCAAAACCTCTCCAGTGTTCCCCTGGCTCACACAGCAATGTCCCCTGTCTGTGGCTGATTCTGAAGATGACAGTCAGCTGCCACCTGCCTGGAGGTTTAGTGCTTCACCCAACCCAGCATGGGGAGCAGGAAAACAACTTCTGCAGAGGGACCTGGGCCTGAGACCCTTTCTGTGGTCTTAGCTTTACTTGGCACTGGTCTTACTGTAGGGTAGAAGTAGGTGGGCATGGAGCTGCACATGCAAGGGGTACCAGCTGGTGGCCAGCACAAAGTGTGCAAGGAGGATGACAAGGAGACAGGACCTGGCACCTGGTCCCAGACCCTCATCTGAATCCTGATTTGTGCTCCGAGCTCATCCTTTGCCACAAGCCCCCCTGCAGCAGCCTCCTTCCTTTAACCAGAGCCCTGTCCCTCTGATGCGCATGCTGAGTCTCCATGTCTTGGCGGGTGACACAGCATGGCAGGACCCAGCACAGCAGCTGCATCTGGGATATAGGCTTCCCTCCAGGCTTCCCTCCAGGGAGGTCTCCCCCATCACATGGATGCTTTCTCCAGACACGTCTGTCCAGCTGAGAGGAACTCAGGCTACCTGCTTCATCTCACAAATGGGGACTCAGCACTGGAGGCTCCTGAGCAGGCAAGAGGTGTCACCTGTCACCTGAGGCTCCTGGGTTGGCCATGCATTCTTAATCTGCAGCAGCACCTTAATCCAGGTAGTGGCAAGTGAGGCGATGGCAAAAACAATACAAAACTGTCTCCCTCACTCTCGAAAAGCCTCATCAGAAGCATTGTATTCTGTGTTTGCCTTGTCTTGGGAAACTGTAAATGCATCTGTCTGGGAGGATGCTGCTGTGCAGGCTCCAGAACAGTGGTTATTTCTCCCAGGGGATTTTGGATCTAGCAATGTAATTTCAATAGCCTGATGCTTTGTGTGCTGGCGGAGGTGGGGAGCCAGAGGGATGGGCTCATCCAGCCACTCTCCTTTCTGCCTGAGTGGGTAGTGTGTCCATCAAAGCAGTGGAGGAAATCCATGTGGTTAACACAGTGTGTCACGAAATATCAAAATATGCCACAGGATTTCCGGCCAAAATGTCAAGTAGGGTCTCATGAAAATATCTGACACCGGAATTACCCTCTACCAAAGCTCAGTGGAGTTGCACTGTGGCTGGCCAGTAAGAGCGTGCTATTTGCAATCGACTCAGAGCTGCTCTGTTAGCACTGGGATTTACGCTGCTGAGCTTCTTTCCAAGTACGTTTCATAAACCTGGGTTTAACTTCTTGCTCTGCGAGCATTTTCTCAGGCCAGTTTTTGCATTCTGCAGCCAGCTCCCTGCCCTTTGGCACTCTGCTTTTTGAACAAAGAAATGCTTTAAATATTTCAAAATATCCTTAGAAGGTGCTGTACATAACAAATGTAGGTGGCTGGCAACTAAACACCTTCAGCTTCATGGGAGTTCTGGCTAGCTGATTTAAAAATCCTTAACTAATTAAAAAACCTTTAACTGATTAAAAAACCCTTCACTGAATTTAAAACCCCAGTCTAAATCATTGGGAGTTTTGGAGTTAAACACCTGAGAGGACAAAAGTGGTATTGAGCAATAGCAAGGCACACAGAACTGCTTGCTGCAAGGTGACCACTAGTATTGGAAATAGCTTCTTTTGTACCAGCATTTGCATTCTGACATTCATGGTTTGAGCTATCACCTGGGCTCACCCAGGACTTGAAAACAGAAAGGAAGGGAAAGCGAGCCCAGGGATGGTGGCAGCCTGACAGAACAGGCAGCAAACACACCACCCACTGCTGCACTTGGCCAGGGGATCTGCTGGTACCCAGGAGGGGCAGGAGCCGGAGGAGGGACCTGGTGCTGGATGGCTCTGGGGCTGTTGCTGGTGCTGGAGGCAGCTGTGTTTCACAAAAGGAACAGCAAATAAACCACCATGCTATTTGCGTTTTGTCTGACTTTAATTCTGTTTTCCTGCCAGCTGAGCTGGGTCTTGAAAGGAACCTGTTGCTTTTGTTGATCTCTTCTGGTTCTTTTGAAAAAAGAATCAATGCATTAAAGAGGTACAATTAGTGATGCAGTGGTGGCTTACTTGTTTCAGGGAATTTCTCAGAATTATTTTTTTCCCCTTATGTTGCTGGTGCTGTCCATCACGAACACCAGCCACAAGCAATATTATTTTCGATAACAAGGTTTCTGGGGTTTTTAGAGAAAAACTCTTACTGTCAGGGTGTGAAATCTAGGCACTGAAGGACTGCTTTACTCCTCGAACTGTAAGAGAGCTGAGACAGCCAGAAAACAGTCCGCAGCTTTGCCTGTCAGTTCTCTGCAATAGCAGGAGCTCAGGTGTCTCACAGCAGATGGGAAGGACTCAGTGCCACTTAGTGCTGCGTGGGGGCTGTGGAGATATCTTGGTGCTGCTGGCTGAGATCCTGGCACAATCAGCCTGCACTGCTCATCCTCTCAGAGGCCAACAATCTTGTCTGCTGGTGGAATTACTTTCTATGAACAGCTCCAGTTCTCAGTTGTAAAATGCATCCTCAGAAAGCAGGGAAGTTGTAGATGCTGGTGGGGACTAACTGAGGGCAGATGTAAAGCAAGTATTTCCTGTATTGCCTCAATTCCTGTGAAATTTCAGGGATGGATTTCTCTGGGACTCCAGGAGCAGAGGTGAAGAGACTTAGCCCCTTCCAATACTGAAGCTGGTTAGTTTGGTATTCTTATTTCTTTGTACCAGTCAAGGTCTAAACCATGTGGCACTCTGTCCTCCCAACCCAATGAAGCAAAACTTTTGGGTGAAGAAAGAATGGCAGTCACAGTCCTTTGCTGAGATGTCAGCTCCAAGCCCAGCTGGTAGTGAGCTAAGCCAACTATATCCCTATGTCTTAATACAAATTTCTCTGGTCTTCAGTCTCAGTGCAGGATGTCTTGTCTGATGTGAATAGAAATGTCTGAGCTTATATAAGACTTCTGCAGTCAGACCCTGGCATCTCTTCAGGCTCCTCTCACAGTGTGGAAGACTGCCTTCTCCGTCTTCCTTTCTCTCCAGCTTGTCAGGCTATGAGGTGTCTGGGTGAGGTAAAAAGATGCTTCCATTCATAGCACGCTTCCCTACAGATTCCTGAGAACCTGCAGCACGAATCCAGACCCATGTGTTATAACTCCTTTGCAGGGCTCCTGGCTGATCAGGACATCCCTGATGTAAACTTGGCCAGAGGAGCCAATAGAGCAAGAGTCAAAGTAGCAGAGCAAGCAGTTTACGTTGTAAATCCCAATCCTTACAAAACATGCAGATGAGATTCAAATTTGCCCCCCTTTGCAATATGAGTAATCATCACTCACATGCTTCTTCCTTCCCTCTGCTCCTCAACAGGGTCCAGAGGCCAGTTATAAAACGTTCTTTTCCGATCCCATCCTCATGGCTCCCGATGCAACACCGCATTCCTTCTGTCCGCGGCCGAGCTCCTCTGGCTTGGGGGACAGGAATCCAGAAGGCTGATGCGTGCCTGTGTTTATTTTTTACACACTCTTGCTGTTTTATGGTGTTTTTTGTGGTCGAGGGGTCAGCTGGGAGCAGAAATAATTTGCCTGCCTTGGGGAAAAAAATGTATCTATTAGCTTTCTTGGCTGCAGTTGGAAAATCTCTGTTCCTCCCTCCTCCCTGCCAGAGAGGCTGAGCATCTCCAAATAGCCCCGGGGACACTGGAGTGCTCACTGCATCCAAGCTGTGGGATCTGGCAGGATCAGGCACCACCCCTGGGTTATGTTGCCTGAGCAGTTCTCGGTGGGTCACCAGCAGCCACAGGCCTGGGAAAACTTCCAAGCTTGGAAATCGGTAGGAAAGATGCTGCTGCCTTAATAAGGAAGTGTTGTGGCCTGTATTTTAGGGATTGAGTTGAGGGGGGTTCTCATTTGCTCTGGAGATCAAACCAGCCATGTCCACGTTCCATCTCTGAAGGATCACTTGTTTCACCTCTCTGCTGTGGTCACTTTGGCTGGTTATGCCTCACGGCGTGCACTGCTGGCCACAGCACAGCCTGGAGCTCTTCTATGTTTTTTGGTGAATGGGAACCTTACCAGGTGTTTCCCTTCCAGGCAGTCCTTCCAACCATTTCAGCCACTCCATCCCTCTTGCCAGCATGACTGGTACCATTTCCTGGTGATGGGCATGGGGACCACACAGGCACCACAGCCCAGAAGTGCATTCAGCATCCAAAAAGAGAAAGAGAAAAAGGTCCACACAGCTCTTGAGTCACTTTTTACAAACTGCAGAGCACCTCACGATTTTGTCCTTTCAAAAGGCTCCTTCTGACCCTCCAAGAAGCCTGAGTATTGTACCAAGGCTTGGCTTTGGTGCTTCACAGACCCTGAGGGTCAGTGTTTATGTTTGTCTGGTAGCCAGAGGGAAAAGCAAAGGAAGACCCAAGGTTCCTCTGCAACCTCAACATGGGCAGAAGAGTCCCAAGAAGACTTCCAAGATGAGTCCTAAAGGGAAATTACTGCAAGCCAGCTGCTCCCAGCCTAGGGTGTATTTCTGATCTCTACTTGACTGTTGTATCACCTCCTTTGCCCTTGTGTCCTACTGTCTTTGGTGACCACCAGGCAGAGGAGCTTCTAAGCTGGAAAATGGCAGAGGATGGAGAGACGAACTGTGTGAAGAATTCAGAGCAGAGATAAAAGGTGAATTGTCTCCATGACATGACACAGCTCTTTCTCTGTGGCTTCAGGCAATAGGCTGACAACTGCTTTACCAGCATCATGCTCATGCTCCTTTCCCCTATCAAAGTGAGTTTTATGCCACTGGGTGATTTCATATTGACAGGCATGGAGCGTAAAATCCTTTATCGTGGCCTGTAGAGGATGGGGATGGACAACAGCTTCCCATATGGAGATTCTTCAGCCACACCAAAGAAAGGGGCAATGGACTTTTAATGGCTGTGGATCCAAGTTCAGGCTGTATTTAATGGTGGGAAGATGTGGAAAGGTGGTGAGGCACTGGCACTGGCACAGAGGATCTCTGGGTGCCCCATCCCTGGAAGTGTTCAAGGCGAGGCTGGATGGAGCTCTGAGCAATCTGGTTTAGTGGAACGTGTCCCTGCCCATGAAAAGGGATTTGGAATAAGGTGATCATTAAGAATCCTTCAACCCAAACTGTTTTATGATTCTATGTGTAGCGCCCATTGAAAATGGAGGTGTTTTTGCAAGGCAATTTTTTCTTCTGTGGAAGCAATCCTAACCCTAACTGAGGCTTTTCTACAGGTCTGAGGACAGTTTCCAGTTTGCAAAGAGTTGTGCATGACAGCTGAGGTGTCAGGGGTGTAAATGCTATGAAGAGGCAGGGATGGAACTAGAAAGCAGCTGGTCACCATGGGACATCTTCCCAAAACTGAGATGTTTCACTGCTGCTGGATTGCTCACACACCCTGCCCAGCCAGGCAGAGGTTTGACCAGGGGTCTCTCAGCACTGTAAGGAGGTTGTCTGAGCAGCCACATCTGCCTCTGTCAACAGTGATGCTTATGGAGATGATGGATGTGACACTGAACACCTTGAGTGTACTTCTGATTCAAGAAGTTTGGGGGTTTACATGTATCATAGGGAGGAAATGATCCTTCAGTAATCAATCAAAGTTGGTGATTAATGCATTCTTGCCTTAGCAGAGATTTTACAACATTATTTCTCAGACACAGCTGGAGGGAAGGAAAATAATAAATCCTGAGTGTCAGGGGGAGTGAGCACTGGGAGAAGTTGTTCATTGTCCTTTCCAACAAAAGTACAGGGTGCAGTGAGTGAAATTAGCAGGTGACAGATTCAAAACAAGCATCCAGTACAGTTGGGAAGTCCTTGTTGCAGGTGATAAAGGCTTTAATGAGTTCATAAAGGCTGCTGGAGGTAACAATGCGAGCCACATTTACAGCACAAAGTCTCAAGATGCAAAACACAGGGCAGGGATAAATATCAATTAGATATGCTGGCTCCTGCTCTTGTCATCTGCTGTGGGCTACTCTGGGATGCTGAGCCAAGGGGACCTTTGGGACAATCAGCCAAAGCTGCTTTCATGCAGAAGCTGATTGCAAGCTTGGTTAAATTCCAAACGTCCTGTTGCCTCATTCCCAACCTGAGCTGTTTGGGCAGCTCACACAATTCCAGCTCTGCTGCTGCTGCTCCCAGCTTTCTGCATCTCCTGGGATGATCTCTGTGTGATCATCTGCTGTAGCACAGGCTGCAGCAAAGACAATCTTGTTTGTAAAATGAAATGAGTCCAAGAAGATTTGTCATTTGCATCACTGAGATTAAACAATACCCTTTATTTAAGAAAATTATAAAATAAAAATTAAATCTTCACTTAACACTGTTTCTTCAAACTTGTAGTGATAAACATGCAGGAAAAGCTTTGCTCAATAATCTTGCAGCCTCCCTTCTGCAGCAGGCGATAAAGCAGGAATAACAAACTACCTGGAGCTGGCTACCACCAGCCACCACTCCGTCAGCACAGATAGGAGTTAATTATTTCCTATCAGCTGGCCAGGTCTGGAAAGTAAGGGGCAATGATTTCAAGGCTCCTCTTGTTAAGCAATGGTGACAAAAAAAAGGGAGGATATTAGGATTATTGTCTGCTTCTTTCATGAGGAATAACAAGGATGGTTGGAGCAGAGCAATTAAGGAAGAAAGGATTTCATCTTCAGCAACTGCATTAATGAAATAAGAGATAGGTCTAAGAGAGAAATCCTTGAAAATATGAAGGATAATGTGGCTCATCATGGGGAGGATATTTGAATAACAAAGGTCTCAGTTTCTTCTTGTAGTGCAATGTGGGAGATGCACAGTAGTGAGAGAAACAGGCTCAGACCTTGAGCTGAGCAATTCCCCTGCAGGGAATTGTCCCACTGTGGGACTGCCACCACTTTTTCCCTTCGTGTCTTTCCCATCACACATTTTCTTGTCCCTTCAATGTCAGTGATCTTTTTGAGGGGTCCTGGAAAATTCCTCTTCTGCATGAGTGTTTTGCCACAAGAGATGGTTTTCAGACTTTGCAGGATTTTCTGTGCAGAGGTGGGATGGGAAATGCACTGGGGTACATCTTTGGGAAGATGTGCTTGAGACAAACATGGGGCCCCTGGTCCTCAGCCCACATTGGCACTCCAGCACTCAGAGTGAATGAATCCATTTTGCTTTACTGCCACATCACCCAGTCCTGAGGCAGAATATCTTTTTTCACTGTGATAACCAAAGCAGACCAATGTACTCCAGTATGATATCAATGCAGGATGGGAAAAAGGATCCTAAAAATAATTTTCTACAAATCTACTGTCCATTCCAAATTGGAATTTCTCTCTCCATGCTGAGGTTTCTTTCTTTATTTCAACCATGTCTCTATTAGCAGTGTGATTTTTACCAGTTAAAGTTATGCCACTAAAAGCCTTGATTTACAGTTTTGGAATTATTCCTCTTCACAGATGGAAATGGTTACCCCAGCATAAGGCACCTTTATCCTGAGATAACCAAGTCCATGCAAAGGCAGGTTCTAATGCTTTTAACAATACCAGCACTGTTAGAGAGGCAGCTATCACTTGCTAAAGGCAGACAAGCCCTATGTTAAAAACTCCTCTTAAGACTGCTGTTTTTTATAAAAATGGTGCTCCATTCCTCCCTAAGACTAATGAAATATGATACAGGAAATCAACATGGCACCGGATATTTATTAGAAATGTAACCCAAACCTTAGAAACATCTCAATGCAATAAAAATACAGATTTACAAAGACAACAGAACATGACTAAATGCATCATGAGAAATAAATCAGAGACTACCTTCAGTTTATATTTGGAAAGATGACTGTTCTTTATTCACTTTAATCATAAATTCCTCAAAATAAGACCTCATTTATACCAGGAACAAGCTGCCAAGGGTTATATTGCATTAACCTTCTAGGGATTTCTTCAGATATGATGGGCTGGGTTTCTTAGCTGAGCACAGAGTGCCAGACTCATTACAGGACGTCTGGACATGTGGCAGTGGGGGGTCACGCTGCCTGAACCATCACCTGCCCCTTCTGGACGCGCAATCCACAGCACCACAAAAGCAGCAGACCTCAACTTTTGTCCTAACAATGGTGCTACTGCAAAAAGAAATACAGACATGTCCAGCTAATTATTTATAATGCAGTTCAGAAAGGTCATCGTGTCAGACGTGGATTTATGGGAAGTCACACGTATACATACTTTGCAGGCGTGTTACATCTGCCTTGGGACTGTGCCAATCCCACATTACCTATTAAGCAGCCACCAATGGTGTTTATCATCCAGGACAGCAAAGCTTTATCATCCCCCAATGCTATCACTGCTCTGCAGCTTCATTTGTGTGATGCTGTGCAACCTGCATTGTGTGTGGAGGCCTGTTTCACTCTGTCAGCCTTAGGCAAAGACAGCCTTGCTGGGGCTTAACAGACACTCCAAGACGCTGAAACACCTCTTCAATCATAGAATCAGTAAAGCTGGAAAAGATCTCTGAGATCATCAACTTTGGCCAAGTCCAGTCTGTCCTCCCTGACAGCCTCAGAGCCGTACACAGACCCCTGCCACTGATCCAGCATGGTCCCCAGAGAGGATAAATGCCACCACAGGGATGCAGCAGCCCATGTAGCTGCATGTCACTGCTCAGCCCTTGCAGCAGAGGGGCTGTTACAGCTCATTAAGGCATTGCTGGAGTCAAGGATGTAGAAGCAAGGATGGGGTGAGCAGGCAGCCCCTTTAGCATGGTGATGTGATCAGGACGATGCAAATTGTCCCTTAGGGGCACTGGGATGCTAACAGAATGTGTGCCACCAGTCTGGCTCCATCTCTGCTGTCATTGGGGTGGATACAGGTATCAGCTCCCGAGAATACCCAGCTCAGATTGGAAACCCTTGCTGGCCTGATGGTCTGTGCTCTCTGTGACCACAAAGGTGTGAGGCAGCTCCAGCTCTGGGGAAGCTGGGTGCTGAGCTTAGAGGGAGCAGCCCTTTGATAAGCTTCACTGTGAAAAAAGCAACCTGGCAGACTTTGACCATGACAGGAAGGAGCAGAACAAGCATCTAAACCATGTCTTGAGGGGGACACAGTAGGGAAATGCAGCACTCTGCTCTTGCCCACATGCAGCTTTCAATTTTTCATAGAGAAAGCTGTGCCCACACCAGGGCTGGACAAACATGCAAGAGGGTTTAGGAAATTGGCTCCCATCAGCTCCAGCACCAAAACCTTACAGGGAGTTGTTCTCCCACTTCATGTTTAGGATGTATGACAGCCCCAGAAATTGTTAATTTAGCTTCCCATCAGACACTGGCTGCTATCAATGGCTCTCCTGTGCTGTTTGCTGTTGCAGTGCAAATGCCTCCAGTACAGCAGGCTGTGGTGTTGTCCCTGGTACTGTGCCTTCTCTCTTTTAAGCACATCAGTTTTCCATCCTGGGTACCAATATCTGTAAAAAAATAGGTGAAGTCTCTTATTATCTAGCAGGTTAAGGGTCTCCTGAGCACTTTGTCCACTCTATAATCTCTGCTCCACAGCATCTGCTCTTTATCTGTCTCAGTTACTTGCACTTGGCATGTGGATTGATCGGTGCAGCTGGGAGTGTTCAGATATGTACCTGTGAGCTTAACTGGCTATTATGGGGGGGGTCTTTTTCCAGGTTTGTTATTTTTGGGGTTTTTTTCCTTGGGTTTTGTTGTTGTTGTTGTGGGTTTGTTTTGTTTTGGTTTTGGTTTGTTGGAGCTTTTTTATTTGTTTGTTTTGTTTGTTTGTTGAATAATTATCTATCTATCTATCTATCTATCTATCTATCTATCTATCTATCTATCTATCTATCTATCTATCTACTTATCTAAAAAAAACCTGGTAGGCTCAAAAGAACCCAGTTACAATACAAACCTGTGTTGTGGCTTCTGTTTGTACACACAATGCTTGATAGCTCTTACTTCACCTGACTCTCAGGCTACATAAATGAGACAGACAAACAGCAGTGGAAGAAAACAACAAAAAGAGAAAGAGACACCCAGGAGGGACCTGCCAAGAGAGTGAAGTCCCCTACATTCCTCTTAGCTGTGAGATAACACTGAGATCACTCTTCTTTTTTCCCTGAAATTATCTATCCTGGGATACTTCTGCTGGCAGAGCAATAGTTGTTGTGCTTGGGCAAGAGCCTGCAACTCATAGAGAAAAACCTCAGAGCTTTCTTCTGCAGACTACTCCAGCATCACTCCCAAGCAACCTAAGCTCTAGTAGTGGCTTTAAATATGCTTCAGCTGAGGAAAAGGGGACAGAAGTTCTTGATACCCTCATCAGAACTGTACCCTGCTCATCCTCAGTGACAAAATTTAGTCCTGGGATATTTGGACCTTGGGTCTAACTCCCTGTGTTCCTGCCTTGTGTTGCATGGACATACTTTGATCAAACTGGACACATTTAAATGGCCTCTTCATTTCTTGGCTCTTGCAGTGTTCAATAGAAGCAGACAAGTGAATTGCACCTCTTTCATTCACAGCCACGCAGATTCACCTCCTGATGGCTTCTTCCTTCCCAGGGAGCCCAGCACATCTTCCTGCAAAGTTTTTCAGAAAGTTAGAAGCAGTTTCCTTGTCCAAATAAGCTTGATTTTTTTTCTTCCAGAAGACTTATTTAGGCTTGTTCCTTCATGTTGCCAAGTGGTATGTCAGAGTGTGGTGTGTCTGTATTGAACCATGATGTCCGCTTTGTACCTGTACTGAAAGATTGGCACTGTAGCAGCATTTTGTTTGAACTTGCCTGCAGGCAGCCTGTTATGCTGGAAGATGGCAAAGCTTCAGTCTGGGGCTGTTGGCTTTGATTTGGCTCTGAACTGCTGGCTCATCTCCAATAGCTTAATGGTCGTCCAGCAAAGGTATCAAAGCATGGAGAAGGGGGAGGAAACAGGGGCCCTGTTTACTAGTGGGGCTCTGATCCTTGCAGGGACTGAATGTCTGCAAAATAAGAGCTCGCAGGCAGGCCAGCTTTAGGCAGTGCTGACCCCATCAGCTCAGACCAGAATAAAGGCGATTTTGTTACAAAACAAGGTCCACATGCAGAGCGCAGCATTTCTCCTCAGATTACACCCATGTAGCAGGAATTTCCCACAGGCTAGTGCTGGTTAGAGGTCACCCCCACCACAACCACATCAACACATCCACAATGCCAGAAGTTTGCAGCCCATACTTAGCACTTTCTTTTAAGGACTCAACTGGAAGCTCAGCCTATAAAAGGTCATTCAAGGTCCCTGATGCCTCTCTGAAAGAAGGATGCACTGTGTCACCTGCACCATGAGAAATGAGTCTCGGCACAGAGCTGCTGCAGAAGAGCTGCTGCATGGTGGAGGACAGGAGGATGTCCCAGGATTATTGGTAAACTATATTGCTGAACACCAGGGAAAATTTCTTCACTGAAAAATTGGTTTAGGTTTGAAACAGGTTGCCCAGTGAAGCTGTGGAGCCACCATCCCTGGAAGTGTTCAGAAAATGAGCAGCAATTGGAGATCATGATATGGGTTAGTGGAAATGGTGGTATTTGGTCAAAGGTTGGGCTTGATCTGGAAGACATTTTTTGACCTTAATGATTCTATGATTCTGTGAACTATGGCTTAGGGCAGATGCTGTGCATGGCTTAATGCCACAACAAGAAACCTTCTGCTCAGAGGACTGAGCCTGACCCCTTGTCACTGATGTCCACTGGCATTCTCAGCCACTGACCACCACCCTCAATGTGCAGTGACCTCTACCCTTGTAGCTGCAGTGTCCTCCATCCCTGTGTGACTGGCTCAGGAGAGACCCTACAGCCTTTCTGCGCCCTTAGAGGGTTATCACGTGCTGGCATGTTCATCCAAAGCCAGACAGAGTGGGGAATTTTATTGTTGCTTCAGTATCCTTCCTCTGAAGCAATGTTCCATGTCTCCAGTCCCCAGGACAGCAACTAATGGCACAGCTGATCATCCTCTGCATCTGCATGTCAGACAGAGCTAGCATCCCAGAGCAGGGGATATTTTCTAAAGGAGATACTTTTGCCAAACATACCCCCGCCACAAAATAATTCCTTGGTTATTTTTCATACAGTTTCCTGTGTCTTGTGACACCAAGTTACAAGGTGGGAATTATGTTGTGCTGTTCAGGTTTTCTCCCTTTCAACAAACACTGATTGTTTTCTGTTGGTTTTCTCCTGTCTTGACAGGTTTATTTCTCATATATGTTTGAGATTGACTTTAGCACCAGTGAAAGAAGCCATACTGACAGCCAAGGAACCAAAGTGTCTTGCTCTGCAGAAGTCATGACAGCAAAGGTAAACCCACTTGGGCTGGGTGCTCCTTGTTGAAACAGAAGTACCAGTGCCTGGGCCTTCTATAGAGCTGTAATGAGCAAAATTAAAAAGGAACAACAAACTAACAACCAAAACAAATACCAGGTCATAGCATAAAGCAAACTTCTCTGAGAGGAAGGGAGCAGGTTGGCTTACACCAGCTTTGCATCCTGTTCCCAGCCTGGCTGCATTAGTGACGAATACTTAAAAAGCCCCAGGTAGGGGTCGATAAGCAAATGTTATTCCTCAGGAGTGCAGCAGGGAAATTGGGCCTTTGTGACTCATTTAGGCCCTGGCCTCACTGCTGAGACTGTAGGTTGCAGAAATTTCTATGATGGAAGTGCTGCAGCAGAACAGGTTTGCAAGCAGGGGTTTCTAAAGTGAGGCACTTAAAGGCAGGCTTTGGATCCCAGGTAAATGGTCTGACTGGAAGCCAAGGGGAACTGCAGTGGCAAATTGCTATTTGGCTTTGCCTCACGCAGGCTGGGTGTTGTGCAGCTAATGATGCAGGACTTGCATGAACAAGGATAAAATCCAACTTTGTGCCAATCACACCCTGCACAGTGCACTCCTGAGACAGGCTGACCCCATCCACTGGACTGTCCCCCTCCATCACTGCCAGCAGAGGCTGTGACACTGGCACCCAGCGGGAGCACGGGGCTGTGCGTGCAGTTCCTCTCCTGACGCAGCTGGATCCATGGGGCGATTGGAGACAACTTTGTGCAGCCAAAATAAATGGTGCTCATGTCAATACAGAAAACTTTCCAGCTGAGCTGGGGAGCCCCAGGAGGGAATCAAATTGCTCAGCAATGCTGGAGCTTTGGCTATCTCCATCCTGTTCACCCTCTCACATTGGACTCGCACGCGGGCAGAGTTCAATCTGGCCCATGTAGCTTTCACCTGGGAGTTCCCTGACTCTTCAGCTGCAACTTTTATCTGAATGACACACTGGGATTTTTTTAAAAGCTATTAATGCTGCAGGAAACACATAACCCTATCAGGCTACCAGCTGCAGGCTCTTACACCCATGTGAGAATTTTGCTGGGATGTCATTTGGAAAATGGGGCATGCTGCTGGGGCTCCCTGTCTGTGCCTGGCACTGCAGAGATTTATCTCTGTTGATAGTATGTGAGGGTCTTTCAGAGACAGCCAGCAAGTGCAGGGCAGTGGCAAAAGGCTTGGAGTATGTGGTCACAGAGTCTACAAATGAGAAATATGCATGTGTGTATGTGTGCAGCTAAATTCTGCCTGCAAATACAGCCGTGACTCGTGTGTGTTCTTGGCCAGCTCACAGGCATTGTCTCAGTGTATACAAATGTAGTGACTGTTTCTGTGTGCTTGGGGTGAGCGTGCATGTGTTTTTGTGTGCATTCCTGGGGTGTACAGGCATCCTGCCGTGTGTGCCCACTGACTCAGTAAATTGGTGTTTGCATATGGAATGCTGTGTGCTCTCGAGCAAACCAACCTCCCTGTCCCTGAGCTGTGTGTGATTCCCTGTGGGCTGCTCATGCCTTCTCCCCTCTCCTCTCATTTCCAACCACTGCTGCTCTGTGCCCAAACAGAGAGGACACCAAATAAATGGTGTCAGTGGCCAGCAGTGTGCTGGGGTATCAGTCCCTGAACGGGCCCTGGGTGGCTTTTAGAATGCCTGTTGTGCAGGATGCAGCCTGGGGTGGCTGGGGGCTCCAGCACCAGGCCAAGCCCAAACAGCATCATCCAGAACAACTCTTGGCATCATCTGCAGGCTGGAATGAGGAAGATTTCTGTCCCTACTTTGTTCAATGGAGGAAGGTAGCTCAGGCAGGCTTGTGTCTGTAATGTCACAGCTTTGGGTTGCTCAGTAGTTCTCCATAACAGAACACAGGCCTGTTCTGCTCATACTAACCATCATCATTGCCTTCTGCTGGGCTGGAACCATCTCAGAATCTCTCACTGGTCAGAGTGACCCTGTGAAAAGTTAGAAAGTCTCTTTTCCCAGCCAGGTGCTCGAAGGAGTCAGAGCTCTTAATTTCTCAGTCTCAAGGTTGTTTATTGTTTCTTATCTATAAAATTCTTTCTCCTGTCCAGCTGAGGTCCATTCAGCAAGACAGTCAGAGGCACTCTGCCTCCCCCGGGGTGGTGTTATCTTTTTATACTAAAAACGACATGTACAATATTTACAATTACTTTCCAATACCTATCACCTGTGTTAGACAGTGAACTTCTACTCTAAACCAATCTAAAAGTGCCAACATCACAGCAGAAGATGGAGACCAAGAAGAAGAAGGAGAAAGGCTGGACACACCCAGATCCCTCCATCTTGCTCCCTGAACCTTCATTCTAAAAACCCCAAAATCTACTTTTTCAGCCTGTGATAAATTCACCATCATTCTGTTTAAAGTGTCATGGCTTGCAGGTCTTCATCTAAGGTTGGTAACTTGCTCCATGGGTCATAATCAAAAACCACAGGCATCTTGGGCTCTGTGCCAGGGTCTCTGAGTCCTCTGGCAGGGGTCTTGGCTGCTCAAGACAGCCAGAGGGATGCCCTGGGTTCCGACAGAACCAGGTGACTGTGAGAATCCAGGATCCAGAAACTTCCAGGGATCACTGCCGGTGAGCTAAGCCATGGTGCGATCTCTGCCCTCAGGCCAGGTCAAATCAGGCAACTCCTGATGGAAGAAAGGGATCCTATGCTTGAAAATAGTTGCTGTGGCAAAATCATCTGAGGGAAAGGACTGCCAGGAATAACACCACTTCCTAGCCAAAAGCATTTATTTTAGGAAGGCACACTTTCTCTCTCTGCTGCAGAAGTCAAATGCCAAGAAAGGACAGAGTTATGAGAGACCAAGTGTTCATTCCTGCCACAAGGCAGGATTCTTCCCATCCCAGGCAGGTGTATGTTTAACCTCTTTGTAGATGCCTCAAAAAATGAAGATTTTGCCTCTCTCCCACACAGTTTATCCTAGTACTTCATTATTCCCAGTCTTAGAGATCTCCTAACATCTAATCTGAACGTCCTTCCTACACCAGAACGTGTCCCATTCCCAGTGTCAATAGAGAATTCCTTTCTTATTTGAAGCAGCTTTTTAAACATTTAAAAGCTATGCTCATATCTTGGGCTTCTCCTTTCAAGACTAAGAGGTCCTGGTGTCTTTGATCTTTACTTATGTTGTTTTCACTGCTCTTCTCTGGAGATCTGCCAAAAAGTCCAACTGTCTCCTGAAATACTGCACACACCTTGGACGTGGTGTTCCTCCCATAAGGAAACCCCAGTTTCTGGATGATTGCATCTGTTTTGAATTCAGGTCACATTCGCAGCAGTTTAGATTTGCAGAAACAACTGACAGAGGTGAGCAGGGCAATATCCTGTAAGAAATCTTGAGTCTGTGGCACCTGGGTGCTCTTTTCCTTCCAGTACAAATGGAAGCTACTCAAGAGGTGCACTACTGGCTCAGAGCATATGGAGATGCTCTGAGTGCTGTTGAATTTCATTCCCATATTTCCCCAACATGGTCAGGGAAAGCTTGGCATCCTGTCTGGCACATCCCCAGCCTCTCCAGCAGACAGAGGGGCACTGCCCTTCCCCATCCCCAGGTGCCTGCATGGTGGAGTCACCCATGGCCTCAGCTGGCTTTGGTGCTGTGTGCTGAGCTGGCAGTCTGTCAGCAAACTCAGGTGAGGGTGAAATCCTATTATCCTGTGGATATTCTGAAATATTTGACTTCCTGCCCCAGGGAAAAGATCTCCAAAACCACAATGAGAAGTTAGGGATGTGATTTTCAATGAATGCACACTCACTGTTTTGTGCAAGACCCATATTAATAATACATCCTCAGCAGGAGAATCCAGAAGCCACATAATCCTTACTAAATACAAATAAAGTCCTGTCTGTACTGTTTCCTTTTGAAGTGTGAAACATGGGGAAAAGTCCTGATTCCCAAACTCCAGAAGGCCAGAAGAGCTACAATAATGGCACAGCCCAGGACCTTCCTGGTGTCTCACTTGCTCACAGGGTGCCTCTTCATGGGAAATTAGGTGACCTTGTAGGAGCACCCATGGGAGCTCTTGTCCATGCACCTGCAGGTGCTTCAATGAAAGGTTTCTTTCAATGGGAGCAAACAAAATCCACTGAGAACTGCAAAGCCAGCAAAGCCCTCTATTGATAAGGTGTTAATCTGTTTTATTTCCCGTTCTTTTTCTTTTTTTATCTTTGCTCCTCTCATTTGTGAATATTTAAAAAACAAAAAAGAGAGAGAGAGAGAAAAAGAAAGTGAATGAATAAAAATCCATTAAATCTCACTGTTAGCTTAAATGTTTATACCATGTCCAAGTGCCTGATCCTGCCATTACTTTCCCCTCCATCCTGCTGTACCTGCAATTCAAGAAAATTGCCTCTCAAATTGCCATCTTTAGTTTATGATCCACGCACACCTTGAGTGTAAGCAGTGGATGGAAATGGACTAAAAATTTAATCCAGACAGGATTTCCTTGCATTTTAAGACTCCTTGCTGTCAAACTGCAAGTCCTGCTTATTAAAGGTCATGTACATTAGAGAATGAGGCAGGGAGAATTATAGAAAATGACACCTTTAGTGATGCATATAAATTTTCAAAAAACATTAAAAAGATCTTGCATTTACGTGTTTGCCATTGTACATAGGCAGAGAGACCAATTAAAAGTTGTGTTTGCTACAGTGACATGTACATGCAGAAACCTTTGGCAGAAATCTTCAGCATTCAAGTTGCACTGAGATTTGCCCTTAGAATTGGCTAAAGTCCCTCTGTTTCACACTTCCTGCATGATCAGATTTCTTATCCTAATTTGACCTAACAGTCTACAGAGATTAATGAAAATTTCCATGTAAAATTTATTTTTTGGTTTTTTGGTGTTTTTCAAGCGAAGTACTCTTCCATCCCCACTTTCCCTAAGGAGGCTTTTTAAAAAATGCTCTTTTTGGAAATGTGGTCCGAGTCATTTCTCCTTTATTAGGGACTTTCTAGTTAAATCACCACTGCTCTAGTTTCCAGTAAACTCACAACTTCACATAGATACACAATCTAATCACAGTTTCAGCTATTAAACTGGTTCTCAGATCATCTGCCCTGAGTTCTCTGGTTCCCAGAGGACAACCTCTTCCCTCTAACACTCTTTTCCCCCTTCTCCCAGCATCCTTTCAGTAATCACTTATTTTTAGGACTATTAATTTGAAGTTTCCTAAATAAAGGCATAAAAAATATACGTTAAAAAAATAAAAAGTGCTCATTGTTTTGCAGAGTGGTGGTGTGCTTGGGGAGAGATGAAGAATGGGAATGGAACAGAAGGAAGGAACAAATTAGTGGAAGAATGGTTCTGTGGGGAACCATTCACCACCAATATATCATCACTGGCTCAGGATGCCCCTGGTTCTCAAATTGCTGATGACTGGGGGGCAGCAAGATTGCTTTATTCTTCCAGTCCTGCCCAGTTACCTGCTGTTGGACACCTTTGGGAGTGGGGCAGGGGTCTTCATTCTGACCCAGCTGTGATGAGTGCTGGACCCAGGGCTTGTGCCTGCAGTCACATCCTCCACCTGCAGGCTCCTTGCCCAGGTGACCACAGCAGGGCTGTGCTTCATCTCTGCATGACCCTGGGGAAATTCCTTTGGATCCACAGCCCCCTGGGGTCCAGATCATGCGCTGGAGCTGCCTGCCTTTCTGAGGGCAGCGAGCACAGAGGGTTTCCAGCAGCAAGTATCGCCATCCTGGGCATGCTCTGCAGAGCTGATGGAAGTCTGGTGTGCCAGCCCTCGTGCACTGACACCAAAACACAACTACGGACAAGGGCAGGCACTGCTGGAGGATCTTGTACCACTTCTGCTCCGTATCTCATCAAGCCCCCACTGGAGGGATGGACACAATAAATATTCATAGTGTACTTTCAGGTCTATTAAAAGCTACATCTTTTTTTCCCCCCCTCGAAGGTAGGTTCATCTATTCTGATTATGCTAAGGGCCTACCAAATCACTCTCTCTAAATTTGCCATAGCCCTAGTGATAAATGCAGCTGCTGGAGTGGGTCCTTTCTGGTGTTAATCAAATGCTTTAATGAAGTCAGCATGCTGTTCACACGCATTAAAATGCTCAGTCCCAGCCTGAAGAGGTGTGGTACCTCTCATGCTCCTGTGCCTCTGCACCAGAGGTAAATAAAGTACTTAAGACCTCTGTTGAGAAGGGATGAATATCTATTTGTTGCTGCTCCTCCTTCAGGCACTCCTCCCTCTCTGCTCCCCACTTTATATTTTTTTTTAAGGTATTTAGTGCCTCCGCTCCCAGGATCACACAGGAAAGTGTCACGGGTGTGCTCTCACAGCTGTTCTCTCTTATTCCCGTTGTGTGCAACAAAGCTGGAGCACTGACTCCAGCTTCCCTAGCAACCATTGTCTTCGCAGTGTCCAGAGCAAGGGAGCCATGAGGGAGCTGAGCAGGCAGGGAGGCACAGTGACCCCGTGGGCAGGTGGCACCTTGCACACCCAGCACCTTGAGTCCTGCACCCACAACAGCAGTGGTGGCCTTGCAGGCAGGAGAGAGACTTTTCCTGGAGAATCCTAGTGTGGGTGGGGCCATGCTTGCATTCAGGAGGCTTTTAAGATCACTGGTGTGGTCAGTGGCTTGCACGTGTGAATGAAGAAGGCAGAACAAGGGAAATGAAGGATCAGGAGCACATGTCCTCTGAGGAGTGTGCTCAGCCCAGAGAAAAGGGGGCTCTGGGGGAAGATTACTACCCTCTACACCTCTCTGGAAGGAGGCTGTAGCCAGATGGGGGTCAGTTCCTTCTCCCAGGTAGCTAATGACAGAACAAGAGGGAATGACTTATTTTCTCAGAGCTTTACTGAAAGTTCTGCCAGACAAGGTTTAGGCTGGATATTAGGAAAAATGTCTCCATCTAAAGGGGTGTCAGGCACAGGAACAGGTTGCTCAGGCAGAGGTGGAGCCACCTTCCCTGCAGGTTTAAAAAACATGAGTAAATGTGGTACTTGTGGGCATGGTTTAGTGGTGGAGCTGGCAGTGCTAGATTAATGGTTTCAGCTGATAGTCTTAGGGGTCTTTTCCAGCCTAAATGTTTTTGTGATTCCATGAATGATGGACAGCCCAATAAGTCTGCTATTCAGGAAGGCTATAAACCATGGGTAACATAAGGGATAAGTCAAACTCCAGCTCAAGACACTCAGGAACTGGGTACCCGGGCTCCTGTGGGAGTCCAGAGAGCTATTTCTCTGACCTTGACTTAGACACTGACCTGTGGTTAGCTGAATCACTCTCTGTTTCGTTGTTTAGACATTTTTGTCTGCTGTGTGTGTGTCTGCATGTGAGCTGGGTGCATGGATGCATCCATGGTCAGATTGAAATCCCACCCCACTCTCAGTTACATTGACACTGTTGGAAGGTTTAGACCCACTTTTAGACCTTGGGCTTCCTTTTAACCCAGAAATAAGCACTGCCCTGCATTTGTAAGCTTGTTTTTAGAAGGCCAGGATATTCTGAAGTATCTCAGATGACATTATTTGTCTATGGGTAGGCAACTGAATGGAGTGATAATTCCCAGGGAAACGAAATTCCCATGGTATGGCTGCATGCAGGCACCTGGATCCAGGTTACTGACATCCACATGAGGTATTTTTTCCTCCCTTACTGTGAATCTCCATGGGAAGAGCTGGAAGGGTTGCTCAAGGATGTTAAACTTTGTACATTCAGGCTTGCTATCATCAACAAAAACCGCATTTTGCGGACTCTGAGTGTATATCACTGTGGGTGGTATGCAGACAAATAACTCCCCAGGACCCAAACAAGACCCACCAATGAATTTCACATGGGCTACAAAACAACAGCTGCAGACATCACTACCAAGAAGAACTCAAAAAAAAATGCTCAAGGGAAGCGGTGAGACTGTGAGCACTTCCCATGCCCCTGAGCATCCTGAGTTTACTTATTTGGCATCCACTTGGAAAAGGAAGATACAGCCCTCAATGAGGAGCTGAGCCACATGGTAAATTGTGTCTTGTGCCACATCACAAGTGAATATGACCCAGCTGAACACGGTTTAAAGGACGCTGACTGTTCTGCTCTTTGTCGTGTCTGATCTATTATTTTAAAAGCTTATAATCCACCTTTTGATCCATTTTTTCTCTCTTCACATGGGTCCTTCCTCCTCTCTTTCTTCTTTTTTCCTTTTTCCTTGTTTCCCTACATGGATGGAAACCTTATTGACAATTGCTGAAACACAGACAGCTGAAACATTGACACTGGAATAGAACTGGGGGACTGAGTGGATTCCCATCATAGGAATCCAAGAATCTTCTGGACAAACAGAACAAGAAGTGCACAGTGTTTAATTTTATATTCGTTCTGAGTTAATGTCAATAACTTACAGTTCGTTAAAATACCTTTTCTGAGACAGTATCCTGTGATGGAGGGCATCAGAAGACAGAATATAATACATTTCTCTTTTGTGTTTTCTCAATCATGTCTAGAAATAAAAACTGGGGTGTATTTCCAAGCTTGAATTTGAGTTGAGGTTCTTGAGACAGTCCCTGCAATGTCTTAAGGTGTTGAACAGCTCCTGAAAATCTTTACCAAAAGCCATATTATCCTGGCTAAGGAGCGTACGTGCTGCTGCAACACACCTCTTGATCTTGCTATCAGTAAACTAAGGAGGTTGAGGGCAAGACTCAGGCCACCTGCTTCAGTAGGTGATAAGGAAAGTAAACAGAATTCATGTCCTCCTATTTGAGACAGAAACTCAGAAAATTTGCACTCCTGCTTGGAGAGAAAGCCTTGTGCCAAAAGAGTCACTCACTGGATTCTTCCATGTCTTGCCCTAAGCTCACAAGAAAGGGACATTTTATCTCTTCCACCCTGGGGTGATTTTTGTGCAGCATCCCAGGTGCATTTTCACCAATCATTCTCAAAGTTAAAACACCTTCCTTACTCCTATTCTTGCTTCTAGTCATTATATCTTGTATCTCGTTTGTCCATCCAAGTATCACACAATAAATCTGCCATCAAAAGAGGAAATTGCTTTCCCTTTACAAACTCCTAATATTTTTCCCAATTCTCTGCTTTCTAGTGACAGCACCAAGACCACAACTTCCCTTCTTCCCGTGGGAGGACACTTCCTTCAGCTCTGAATATGTGTCCTGTCCTTGTAAGCACTGACCATCTTTGTCTCAGCCAACAGCTTCATTACCAGCAGTTTTGCTGTTCCTCCCAGATTATGTATGGCAAGACACAGTCATGCTAGGATTCCTACCAACTCCTACGGACCTTGCCTCCTCAGAAACACCCCCACCTGCCCTTGATGCCTCATAAAAAACTACTTTTTAGCAGATCACTTAGCAGTTCCTAATCCATTTAGAGAGCACTTCATGGACATTGCATCACACTAAATTTTTAATCAAACTGTCATGAGCTGCAAAGTCGAAGCTTTATTAAAGTCTAAATATATTATATTCACATAGTCACCTTTATCATCCCAACTTTTTATCTCATCAAAGAGTGTTTGACAAGTCCTATTTTCTATTAGTCTGTGTTAACTGGCCCTAATTATGTTCCCATGCATTAATTCTGTTTTGATTGACTCCTATATTCGTTTTTCCATTATTGTGATGAGATTATGTCAGACTTGCCACTCTAGAGCTGCTGGGGTCAGATCACTTTCTCTTTTCTAATACTGGCACATAATGAGAGCTCCCCAACTCCTCTGGAATTTCCCTAGTGCTACAGGAGTTATCCAAGACTGATGTCAAGGGGTCAGAAATTTCCTCAGCCAGTTCTAGGAAAAGTCTTGGCTGCAAATTTGCAGATCCTGTTCGTATAAAATGTGTTTATCCCTAGAAGAAGTTGCTTAACTTCCTTCTTGGTTGCTAGTAGAGTGGAAAATATTTCGACATCCTTGTGTGATATAAACACATCCTCTTCTTTCTTTCCAAACTCAGAGCAAACATATTTATTGAATATTTCTACTGTCTCTAAATCATTATTCACGTTTTTTTTTCTGTCTCCACATGGTTGGCCCATGACATCGCTGACATTTATGATTTTCGTAATTAGCCTAGAAAAGTCTTTCCTGTTCAATAATTTGGATCTTTCCTTGCCACCTTTATCCTCTCCTTTCCTTTTTCTGTACTTCCTATCTTAAAATTTATACTGATTAGCATTTCTGCTTCGTGTCCTTGCTTTACTTTGCTATTCCAGGGCTAATTGCTACCTTCATGTCAATGCTGAACTAAAAATGTCTGTTTGGCCAAAAATTGTTCGGATCTTTTTCTTGTGAAACCATAGGGTTTAGGGGCTTTGTAAACTCCCCTTAAAGCTATACATATACATATACATACACATATACATATACTCATACTACACATATGTGTGTGTGTATATGTATGTATGTATGTATATATATTTTTCCTGTACTCAGGGAAGTTCATGCTTTCCCTTAGCTTTGGGAAGTTGTTTTCTGAAGTCACAGCACACGTCTTTTAGAGGGGAGCTTGTTTTTATTAGGTGTCACGAACAAGATTCCAGGGAACAGAACCACTGGATACACTCGGACAGGCCCTTGGATGTACCTTCCAAGAGCTTTCTCACTTTGCAGAGATGGATGTATCTGGATCGGGCTGGTCAGGAGTGGGAAAGTTGTCCATCCAAGGCAATCAAACCTAAAAATCGTCATGTTTTTTCCTTACCACACCTTCCTCAAAATCACCCCCATGTCTGCAGTAAGGCTCAAGTCTAAAGAGCTGCCAGGGTCACAGGTGTTCTGTAACAGTCTCAGGACAGCTCTGCTGATATGTAGCATTTGATGTTGACTGAACACAGCCATTTCATAAGATTCGTTTGGAACCCATATTTGTGTGACCAAGAACTCCACCAGATGAAAAATCATTACAAGGAAAGGAGACACTAGGCAGCTGTAGGGAAAAGAGTTCTTTTACATTACCAACATGTGGAAGACAAGATAGATTTTGTTACTCTGAGTAAAAAAGGTTGTACCTGCTTGAAGGTTGCCTGACTCAATTTGCTGAATGATTCAGCATGACCTTAGGTGTTGATAATTCTGTCTCCTAAGAGATTTCCTAGGAATTCAAGCTTTTTACAGCTAATATGACTTTACCCAAGTTCTGTGTGTCTGAGGACTATTCAATAATGACAGTCAGTTTGGTTTGTTTGCAATCTCACTTTGTCTGTTCAGCATGTAAGGATGCCAGAAGATGCTTTATCAGGGTTCAAGCTGAAAGAGTATGAGAAATCTTTGGCAAAGTGAGATGAAATTGTAGGTGAAATAACTATCATAAAGCAAGTTGTGGCTGACAGACACAGTTTTAGAATCATTACAGACAAAGTTCAGCACATTGAAGGAATAAAACCCAGTCAGCTCAGCCCTAGTCATTGAGTCTGAAATGGATGGTTTGAATCATGGTTAATTTATTCAAACTGGCTTTCCATCTTGATGTGATAGACAGGTATGATATGGCTCTCCCCATTCGACATTTTAAATAGTTCTCACAATAATGCATCAAATTGAGTTCCATCACTGGTTATAATGCAGAGCATTGACCTGTGACATTTGAAATTAAATGACGGGAGCACAAACGCACTCATTCCTGGGTGATCAAGCTTTTCATACAGGTGGAACGTTTTTGTTCCAGCAGCCATTTTGTTCCAGCCATAGCACCCAGCTTGTGTCAATCACAATTCAAAGCAAAGGGAGCAATTCCTCTCAGAACACATAATTATGCTGCTGATCTCTTTACCTCAGGATGCTGTGGACAGTAAGAGATTACTTGTGTTTAAAAGATAACTGGGCAGATTCGTGGAGGAGTGAGCTACTGCTGGTAAGCAAAACATGCTCACATACCTCAGGATGTCTGTGTGATAGAAAGTGCTGGAGCCTGGCAGAGCACTCAGGAGAAATATCACTATATCCTTGCCATGTTTTTGTACTTTCCATGTAGGCATCTACTGCTGGCTATTTCCAGAAATAGGACAGTGTTATAATGGATTTTTTGTCTGTCTGAGTGCACCCATCCTTATATTTTTAATCAAACCCAGTGGAAATGCCTGACCATGATTAAAAAGGGAATGGGAATGGGCTGTGGGTGCCTAAAAGTTTGGCATGGCAGCTCTTCAACTGAGAGAGTGTCACAGGAGCTGATGTATAGCTGGGTGCAGTACCATATGAACAACAAAACAAATGTCCTCCTTGGGCTGGGATTTCATAGCTGAGCTTGCACTCTCCTTGCAGACACGATCTTAATGGTGAATGAACTTCAGGGTAGACTGCATTTGATGCAAGATAGCAGTCATTATTCAAGCTGACATTGACAAAATGACAGAGTGGTAAAGTAATGGCACATTCTTTGATATTGCTCTCAGGGTCAGGGTGCTTACTGCTGTAGGATGGCTTATCGATCTGGCTTGCCATTTTTAGAGACCAGACAAGATGTCAGAAGGAAGTTGCAACTGGTGAATAACAAGAATTAAAGGATTTTGCATTGATTCGTGGCATTCACAAAGCATGGACATACAGGTTTCTTATGGTCTCTGAACAAATGGTTCTGAAACTTGTGTACCTCCCACATGATGATTCCATGGATAGGAGGTGCTTTGACAGCCAGCAACTTTCTTATTACTGCTCTCATAATTTTATTCCTGTGAGCTTCCAGGAATGCTACATACAGGGATGGATTTCATTTTGAGGCCCGTTGTGACACAAAAGGGCAGCTCTGATTTCATAGCTACATGCATTCCTTTGGAGAATGAAGGTTTATGCAGAGTCTTGGTGCACAAGGAGGATGCCAAGCCAAATGTATTTTTAGCTGCTCAGCCAGCTGGGTTTCTTGTGTCTATGAATTCACTGCTTTTCCCCACAACGATGAACAGAAACACCAGTCTTGTAAAAGTTCTCAGCAAAATATCTGTAAAAACTGGTGAACCCGGAGGTGCTGTGAAGCTCCCAAACTTCCTTTGGGGCCCATCCAGCAATGGCAGAAACACTTCAGTTTTACAATTATTCCCTCTGAGGAGATGGAGGAGATGGTGTATCCAAGGAATTGCACTTTAGTGAACTTTCAGTGTTTTTTGAGAACAGTCTGTTTTCCCAAGCATCAGCTAGAGAGGACCAGCACTGTCCATGGAGCCAGCCAGGAATGAGCTTGAGGCATCCATGTGGACATTACGGATGCAAGGCCAAACGGGAACAGGCTGAGCAGCTTTGCTAAATACTCAAAGCAAAATGTGTGCTGCAGAGTCTAAAGCCTTCTAGTCAACACCTTCATAAATACACACCAAGCTGCAAGCTCTGTTTAAGCCCAACTCCATAAACATCCTGGCACTCTGTGTCCTTTTCAACAGTTCATTGATTAAAAACAGATGACATTTGGTTTTGATCATTATTTATTTTTCACAGTTTGATGCAGTCAACAACAAGGCATAAAGACGCATCCTTTTTTAACAAACATAACTAGAGGCATAGAGGGAAATATATGACTGAATGAAATTCTTTGTTGGGCTTTTTTTTTAAGGTATTCCTATGGGGCTTGAAATCTAGTCTGGAGAAGTGGTAAATTATTTCAACTGAGGTGCTGATTTCAAAATTCAGATTGTTTGGCTATCAAAAGTCTGAGGCTGAATTACAAACCAGAGAGATTTCATCCAGGTATTTTTCAGAGGTCTGGGGGAGGGATTCACCTAGGCTTTCTAGACACAGATGTGGTCAGTGTGACCACATTACTTCCAGGACATCAACAGTGTCTACATAAAAATTACCACTTTGGATGAAATGTGTCCCTACTGATGGGATTTTTCCAAAATGCAGTGGTGATGCACTGCAAGCAAGAGCAGGCTAATGTGTCAGGTTGATTGAATCAAACTGCATGTTCACAAGGTGAGCTGGGATCAGGACTCACTCTGGCACAACCAGCAGCAAGGTCAGGAGGGGCCCCAGCTTTGCTGGACCAGAAAATGAAGCTTCAGGGTAGCCATGAGGTTCCCAGATGTGACAAAGTCACTCCAAAGAAACCGTGAAGCAGAGCAAGCAGAGCTGACTTTCCGTGTGCATGGGTAAAGCTGAAACAGCAGCAGAGCTATCAACTTTCAGGTCTCACCAAGGTTGGGTGTTGTGCACATTTCCTTGGCTAGGCAACTTTTAAGAAAATGGATTTTTCAAGTGTGATATAAACAAAGCCCAAAGGAAATGGTCCTGAATAGTCCATGTGGTGCATTTCTTTCTTCCCATCCTATCAGCTGGCACTGGGATAAATAAAGGTCCTGTGTGGGGAAAGTAAATATGATCTGAGCAGGAAGAAAACAATTTGCCCTTGATTTTGCAGACTTTGCAGGCCTGTCTGCAGAGTTCGAGCAGGGGTTTGTACAGGTCTGGAGTGCTGACCCCAGCCAACTGAATCCTTTGCTTTATTCTATCAGCTTTGGCAGAAACAGACCGAGGCACGTCAGCCCACTCAATCCTGGTCAAACGTGTGCGCAGCAGATCAAAGCAGGACAGACACTGCCTGTTGCTTGCCAAGAGGGCCAGGTGGCAGAAAGCTTCTCACATGTCAGCAGGCACTAGGAGAAGTTTGGGAAATGTTAATAGACAGCTGATGTCCTAGTGGAGGTCTCAGGCTGCAGCTTTCAGAAGGTCACTGCACCTTCAAGCACAGCTGCTGCAGAGTCAGGGGTGCGTGCAGCTGGGTGGGATACAGGGACACAAGGATACAGGGCTGAACAGACATGTACCCATTTTCCTGGAGTGGGTCAACACAGAGATGATGACCAAGGGCTGCTTAGGAGCAGAGGCAGATGGAAAAGACAGAAATGTGAGTCTTCGTACCCATAATAATCAGTTTTGTGTTTCTTCAAATCACAAACAAGTGTTTAAAGAGGAACTCATCCTCTTTCCTGGGTTGCTTTGGTGGTCTGGAATACACTCCAGGAATTGCTTCCAGTGAGCCGTCTGTTTCTACACTCAGCTTGCAGAGTAGTCAATGCCCCAGATCTTAGTGGAATTTAAATGGAAAAAGGGCAAAAAGGCTAATCCAGGGAGGGAGCCAGGAAGACATTTAGAAGCAGGAACATGGTAACGCAAAATCACTGTTCCCAACAACACTTTCAGTCTCCTCCCTAGGACCAAGTACTAAATGGGACAGAGAGCTGCTGTGATTTGGCTTCTGCTCCTCATATGTTGAATTTTATTTTCCTATTTAATTTTTTATTGTCTTTTTTTCTTTTTCATTTGGGAAGTGACCCAAGAAACTGTGTTTCCCACATAGCCATTTCAAAGGAAATTTGATGCTGCAACAAGGACCCTGGGGGAAACACTTTGGGAAAACAGCACCAGCTCTGTCCTGCATTTCTTTTTTTTTTTTTCCTTAGGAAGCAAAGGGAAAAAAAAAAAAGGAGGGGAAAGGGAGAGGAGCTCTCAGTGTAGGGAGACGTGAAGCTGGGGGAGATTGGGTTTCAGAAAAGCAGGCAACGTGGCTGCTTCATCCTGCTGCTTGAGCCAAGGACTCTCAGCCCTTACTCAGCCACAGAAATATCTCACTCTTCAAAGCTGACACTTTTGTGATCCCTTTTATTCATGTCCCTTTACCTTCTTGTCCCTACCAGAAGGCTCCATAAAACCTCTCCTGATTTGACGCAGCCTGCCACGACGCTTTCTGGACATCTTCTTGCCTTCCCTGGGAGAAAGGAACTTTGGTGGGGAAAAACTCCTGCTGCACACTGTGTGACACTGTGGTCAGGCACACTCTGGCAGCCTCCTGCAGATCCAGAGACAGAGCTGTTTAAGTCAGGGCTTGGCACTTTCAGGTGAAGTATCCTCATGCACAGCACACCTCTAAGTCTGCCCCCAGAGCAAAGACCTCAGTGTTTTGCAGGGTCACAAACTGATTGCTCAACACAGCAGTAATCAGGGCTCTGAGGACACTTCTTTCAGTATTCTGAAAAAAAGGATCACCCTCCTGAACAGCCTCAGGGTGCAAAATGATCTCTCCCAGTCCTGCTGAATTTGGCTGGGATTGGAGAAAGGAAGAAAAAGCCTTTCCCCAGCAGGTGCATGTCCAGCTGTTTACCCTGCCTTTGATAACTAAACCAAGGCTATGATCAAAGCCGCTTGTCATGAGCATCTTCCCCAGCCTCTGAAATGCAACTTTTCCTTGCCAGCTTGGAGAGACACAATACTGGGGGTTGGGATGAGCCAGTGCAATTGGTGAGGGATATCCTGTTTCTCATGCTGGTCAGGTGAGCAGAGAGGCAGACACCAAGTGTTTCCACCTGAGCTGCTCCAGCCATGCAGCTGCTGGGCAGGCTGGGCTCAGATAACCCTTAGGTCACCAGCTCCAGCAGTGCCAGGAGGGTCAGTGGAACTGATTCCCAAAGGCTGCAGGAACAGACTCTTGTTTCACACCCTGCAGGGGACTCTGACCCAGTGGGAAAGTGGGCCAAGCAGGACCAGAGAAATGGTGGTATTTCACCAGCCAGCTCACTGTCATTCCGCTTGGTGGGATGGGAACAGTAGTAGTGCTGCTCCAGGTTGTACACAAATGCCCTGAAGAATGCAATAGCTGACAAAATAGTCATATTTGTAGTCTTCTCCCTCTATCCTTCACTCATGGTAACCCCGAGAGCACTGCTGACTGGTGCTGCCAGACTGGTCGGATTTAGTCCCTTCAAACAATGAAAGCAAAAGCTCATTTTTACATCCTTGTGATCCTGGATGCATTTACTGTCTCCTCTTCAGAGTGCTCCTTCCCTGTGGCTGGGAGCTGTCTGGCAGAGCACCATCAGGAATCACCTCCCAGCTCAGTGCAGGTGAAATCCTCACCCTCCTGCACAGAGTGAACTGAGAAGTGCTGCAGCAAGAACATTTGTGTCCCACAAGCCACTTGGAGCAGCATCCTTGAGTCCCAGGGGGTCCCTGAGTGAGGAGGTGACCAGATGCCTGGTCCTCAGCTGTCCCTCACTGTGCCATCATGATGCTGGCACCATGTTCAGATGACACAAGAGTGTCCAGATCCACCACTTGCACACTGCATGTCCCAGGGATGTCACAGGTCCTGGGCAGCTGAGCCCTGATCCTGTGGAAAGGAAGTGCTAATGGAGGCCTGTATGAGGTGTGCAAATTAGTTCTTCCCCTTTAGCATTCCCCTTGTCCTCTCAGCCTCACTTCACACAGTTCTAAAGAGCCACTGTAACCCCTTACAAGCTCCTCAAGGTCTGCTCAGGCTCTGAAATTCCCCCAGGCTGGCAGTCTGCCCCTATTCACCACAAAGTACTGAAAGGCCAAACCAGCTCTGCTGCAGCTGAGCCAGCCGTCTGTCCATTTAACAGAAACCCAGAACACTTCAGGTTTGAAGGGACCTTTAAAGGTCATTTGTTCCAAGTCCCCTGCAGGAACATCTCCAACTGGATCAGGTTTCTCAGAGCCCTGTCCAACCTGGCCTTGAATTTTTCCAGGCATAAGATATCTGCCACCCCTCTGGGCAATCAATGCCACTGTTTCCCCACCTTTATTGTAAAGAATTTCTTTATTGTATCTGGACTGAATATCCTTTCTTTTTGTTTAAAACAATTCCCCCTGCCCTACTGCTACAAGAATTCCCACAGCATGGCACACTTCCCTGGGCAATGAGACTGCAGGAAATGTCTGCTGGGTAAGGAGGCCATCACTAAATCCCAGTCCTCCCTTCCATGACCCATACTGGTGCCCAGAAGATGTGACTGTGTAATTCCACATTTCCATTGATCCCCTTGAGCTGAGCATCACACGGCGTGTGCAGATGGCTGGAGGTGGCAGACCAGGAGGCTGCAGGCCCCATGGACAGTGCTGGTCCTCTCTAGCTGATGCTTAGGGAAACAGACTGTTCTCAAAAAAACACTGAAAGCTCACTAAAGTACAATTCCTTGGATACACCATCTCCTCCATCTCCTCAGAGGGAATAATTGTGGCCACAGAGACATGGGATGTTCCTCTGCCTGTGTGAGGTTGTCCTGGGTGTGCACATGATTTCCCAGGGTGAAATCCATTGTTTATGCTGGGATTCAGCTCAGCCACTCCAAGCAGCGCAGCCTGACTGACTTCATTTACTTCCCCTCCCACCCAGACAGTGGACCCTGGCTCTGCTCCAGAGCAAGGGACACATTCCAGAGTGGAACAAGATTGTCAGTGTCCAGCACACTCTCTTGCCCTTGGCAAAGGATTCTAGATAAGATCAGCAATTTTTTTTTTTTTTTTTTTGCCATGTATAGATTCATTCATCGAGGAGGGACAGAGATCCATGAGATTCATTTCATGGATGGCTCCAAACAGCTGTGGCTCAGAAGCAGCTTTCAAGTGCTCTCAGCCTGGTTGCATCTGAGTGAGTGTCCTGGAGGCTTGATTTGCTTTCTAATCCATCTACCTGTATGTTTCAAACATATTGCCCCCTCAGCTTCTCCATCTCAGTTTATTTCCATATCTTATTGCATATTCCCAAATGATGTTGAATAACACATCTGTGGTATTACTTTTTAAGTAACCTTAATTGTCTGATTTTGATTTGTGTTTAAATTGCACTTTCCCCTGCAACCTGAGAGGCATCAGAATTATACACACAGGGTTTCGTTGAAAAGTATTTTTGTGTGCTCATTTGGCAAGCCCTCCTGTTGGAGGGCACATGCACGAGGGGGCAGAGTTAAAGCTTCTGGGAAAAGATCAACTTCTGAATTTTCCGAGGCTTATGAGATTAAAACCTCACATTTAACGTCTCATTGAAAGAGAGCTGTCAGATTCTATTTCACATTAGATGTTGTTTTTCCGAAAAGTGCTTTTTACAAAACATATGGCCAAGGTAATTGTTTGGGGCTTGGGGGGTGGGAGTGGGGAGAAGGAGTTATTCCAGGGAAGGCGTATCTTTTCAACAGCTCTGACCTGAAGAATCAGAGCCCTCAGCCAGTGCATGAAAATGAAGCTGAGTTCACAGTGCAGCGATGTTCACTTTCCCGTTTCCTTTGCCAGGAGGGAGAGAAGCAAAGGGAAGCAGGCTGCTCAGAGGAGAGAGCCATGCAGTGCCTCAGCACAAGTCTCAGACACCTTCCATGGCTCCAGATCCACCTCAAGCAGAGCTGAAAGACTGCAACCCAACTGGCACAGGCCTGCTTGCACATGGGTGCATTTAATGAGCAACACACTTTGTTCATTACATGCCTTCACTTTAAATCATAAAAGATTTCATGAAGGCTTTTCCTTTCCAAACATATGTAGATTAGTCGTTCCCCTTTAAGGTGGCTTTTGTGTGTACAGCAGAGAGAAATGTTCAGCCAGGCTGAAGCTCAGGGCTGACATCAGTGGGAGCTTTCGTTAATTGAATTACTGTTTTGTGGCAGAATGTTTTAAAAATAAGCGGAAATGTCCCACATACTTTTTTGGCTGAGAGATCAAATGTATCCAAAGGAATTCAATAATATTCCTACATCTGTGAGTCCTGTCTGTCCCTGGAGGAAAAAAAAAAGTCAAATTCAACCTCCACCATTGTTTGTGTTCATTATATTCCCTTATCGTCCTTTTTGGCTTGTGGGCAGCAGGGGGGAACTAGCAGAGTTCCTCGGGCCTCAAATGGAAACATATAGAGTCATATGCATATCACAAGAGCAGGAAGGACAGTATCAGAAGAAAAGACTCTCCACTATTCATCTGAATAAGAGTCGTGATTTGCTTTGAAGGCATTCACCTCCCCCATTGCTTGCTTTTCTTGTGAATACTTATTGTGGCAGAATCCAGGCTGAAAAGGTGCAGGTAAAAAAAGGAAAGCACGAGGTGAGATTCTTTGAACCAGCATTCGCATGCAGAGCCACATGTGGATATGAATTTTCAGGCAAGTGTATCTCTAGATGTGTATTGGCAGGCAAATCCCAAAGCAAGTACTTGCACTTATATGAACTGATGAGGATTTATCTAAGAATTTGCTGGCAAAAGAACACTCATGTGAACACTTATTCAGAGATACACTTGCAGGGAAATACTTGTTCACAGGCTTGTCCACAAATGCCTTAGCTGGAAATTCATATGTAAATACAGGTGCTACCATCCCTCCATGTATGCCCAGGGAGTGAAGGTGTGTTCATGTACAGGTGAGCAAGGCAAGCAACAAGCAAATGAAAATACAAATACGAAGGGAGAGGAAAATGGTGTTTGCCACTCATGCAAATGGAGCTGGGTCCTTGTGCAAGGTCTGTGTGGGTGCACAGACACCTGTGTGGGTGCACACACTGGTGAGATCACACATGCAAACAAATTCAGACAGGGCTTTCCTGTGGCAGAGGCTTGTGCATGTTGGCCGTGCAGTCAAACATGAACACATATCCATTCTCCTGGCCAATGCTCAAACAATCAGGCATTAACTGATTTTATGGTGGCATAGAGAAGGAAGAACCTGCCAGTCATCCCTTGGCTGGCTGCTTGGACATTCAGGAGGCCTCTTTGAGAGGAAGAGGAGGAGGAACAAAGCCACACAACTCACACCCAAAGAGAAACAGCCTTAGCTCTACACTAAACTCATAGAGAAAGAGCCCAAGTGGAACAGCCTTGCCAATTCCTGATCTTGGGATGTCAAAGCAAAAAACAGGAATGGCATCAAATCCATCTGGATATATTTGGCTACCTTCAGCAGAAAAATTGTATTGGACACTCCAGGTTTTTCTTAAAACGTTCTGCCATTAAACAGCTTAATCTCCCTTTAACATCAGCTCTTAGTTTCAGCATCAGGCCAGGATTTATTTAAACTGCCTTAAATGGACATTGCCAGGCTGGAAAGAAAAATAATTATATGAAACAACTGATACTTTCAAAGCAGAGAACTTCTCACCCCATGCCCCTAAAACAGATTCTCCTGCACAGCTTCTTGCAGCATAGGATTTATTAAGGAAATAGGGTGAATCCCCTCTACCAGAAGGCTGCATTGCAGACAGACCACACCAACCAGTGCCTTTTCACTGAACATAAAGGGCTTCAGGCAGCTGTGAGTAGCTGAGAACTGGTCACAGCTTGTTGCTGATTTAAAGCCATTGGGTCCTATGCATCTGCACAGGAAAGTGAGCTGTACAGATGCAGAACCAGCATGGCCCTATCTGCCTGCCCTGCCACCTCCTCATGAGCATCCAGTCCTGCTGGAGTCCTGCACTGCACAGGAAAGCTGCTTGTGGTGGGATTGGCTGGAAGAGGGAGAGGGTGGTGGGGGCAGAAATGGAGGCTGGATCTGGCTTTGGAATAACCCTCCTCCTCACATGGTGTCTCCATCTCTCTCCCTCCTTCCATGAAGCTCTGCTTTCCATCTCCTTCCATCCATACATCCACCTTGTAAGGCAGCCCCTGCACCCGCCTCACCCGTCCCCAGTGCCTGCAGGGCTGCAGGCTGCACACACACCTTTCCTGTCATCAGACACGCACCCCCTCACACGCCCCGTGTGGAAACCGCCAGCCAGGCTCCCCGAGCGCGAGCTTGGGGAGCTGTAAAAAGGTAGATGTGTTTTTCAGGAATACGAGCAGCCCAGCTGAGCAGAACTTCAAGGGGGCCACTTCTCGCTCCTTTTCATTTCCACTCCGAAGAGTTCCTGAATGATGTCCGGTGGGAATGAGCTCGCCAAGAAAAATGCAGCTGAGCTGCTGTCATAAGGGCTGTGTTCTTCACGCCATAAAACCCGAGTGGGGGAGCCGTGTGAGAAGCTAAGACCCTCACGCACAGGCCGTAATGTTCTTTTCTGCTTTGAAGCGGATTTAGGGCTGGCTCAGCCTCCCTGGGGGCTGGAGGCTGCTGCTTATCCCTGCAGCCTAGCAGCAGCAGTAAGCAGCTGAACGGCCTCAAGCCTCTTTGCAGAGAGCAGGGAACAATCCTCTTCCTCCAAAGTGGTGGCTGCAATCAAGGAATCACAGGGTGGATTGCCAGAGAAAACCACTCTCTCTGACAAGTTTTGGACCTGAGCACTTCCCCCCTCCAAGGCCTGTCACCATCTCATTCTTGCTCCACTCTCATGGCAAGGAATGCCTTGCAGGGCATCCAGGATGGGAGCTGGGTACTCTGTGTCCTCCCCACAACTTGTCTTCAGGCAGAGGTCTTCTGGACAGCATCCCATAGGGTTTTGAAGAGAGGTGGATGCTGTCTGGATCCCTTGGAATTTGCCAGCTTTACTCAGCATAAACCTCCCTTCCACTTCTCCTGTACATAGGGCAGTTCTGGGATTTTTCCTTCCTTCCTCCTCTCCTCTCCTCTCCTCTCCTCTCCTCTCCTCTCCTCTCCTCTCCTCTCCTCTCCTCTCCTCTCCTCTCCTCTCCTCTCCTCTCCTCTCCTCTCCTCTCCTCTCCTCTCCTCTCCTCTCCTCTCCTCTCCTCTCCTCTCCTCTCCTCTCCTCTCCTCTCCTCTCCTCTCCTCTCCTCTCCTCTCCTCTCCTCTCCTCTCCTCTCCTCTCCTCTCCTCTCCTCTCCTCTCCTCTCCTCTCCTCTCCTCTCCTCTCCTCTCCTCTCCTCTCCTCTCCTCTCCTCTCCTCTCCTCTCCTCTCCTCTCCTCTCCTCTCCTCTCCTCTCCTCTCCTCTCCTCTCCTCTCCTCTCCTCTCCTCTCCTCTCCTCTCCTCTCCTCTCCTCTCCTCTCCTCTCCTCTCCTCTCCTCTCCTCTCCTCTCCTCTCCTCTCCTCTCCTCTCCTCTCCTCTCCTCTCCATGTTCAGCTGTTGATGGACATGGATCCATTATTTTCTCCAACATCCCAATCAGCAGGGTTCCCAGCTGCCAGGTGATTGGATTTGCCCAGCTACCCTGGGGATTCATGGCAGAGAACAAGGCCCTGGTCAGGGAAGGTGATGCTTTATAGAAGCTGGTTGCATGGTAAGAAATTCCAGCATTGGGACACTGTGGCAGAGCTTATCCCTTTCTGACATTCATTTCTCACCCTTTTATCTCTCCCAGTCTGTGGCTGAGTAGAGTATGCCTGGACCAGGGTAGATGTATAAACCCCTGGTTATCTGAGAACTCACCCTTGAGGAAAGGAGATTTTGGAGGAAATTCAGCTCTGGATATTTGGGTTACTGGCTTTGCTGCTTCCCAGCACACAGTGGTCACCACAGCCCACACTGATAGCAAAGGACCATCCAGGGCTCAGAAGCAAATCCTGCTTTGGCCATGAAAGCCAGCCACATATTTCTACAGCCTTCCTGGGGGGCTGCAGAACAAGCAGCTGCAAATGTGTGACTTTTTTCCACCAGATGCAGCTACCTGAAAACTCAGCATCTAATTTGCACTTGTCATTTGGGATATCTCTTGTTTGTTGAACACCTTTGATGCAGATTCACCCTGTCTGTCGAACACCCTTGTATGAAGAAGTTATTTTCCTCATTCCCTGGAGGTATCTGTTCCTCTTCAGTGGCTGTGAAAGGAGCAGGCAGCAGTTACAGTGTAAATCAGAACCATGGCATTAACACGGCAAAAAATTGGTGGGATGAGCCCTACCCTCTGTGTCAGATGGGAGGTCACCCCTATATCATGCTGCCTGCCCTTTCTCACTGTCTATAAAAAGAACATTTTGATGGCTCTGGTACACTCAGATCTCAGGTGTTACACTGGGTGCCTAGGAGTGACAGAGGAAGAGGAGACAAAAATGAGATTTTCAATAACCTTTCTAGGGTAGTAGGTTAAAAAAAATTTGTGGCAAATCTCAGAGTTCCCCACATGTGCTGGGATAACCTCTCCTGCCACAGGGATGGCTGGATATGACTCGTACCTACCCCTCAGCCACTATGGTGTGCAAGATACTATTGCACTATCATCCACTGAGGCTTGTTTCATGGATGTGACATAAAAAATCTGCTTTGACCATTGAAGGTAAATGTGCTGCCAGTCCAGAGGAGCCAGCATGCACATTCTGCATCCTTTGCAGGGGAAATTCTGGTGCCCAGCTCTGCGGAGAGGGTGCAGGCTGCCTGCACGAGAGGCATCTGCAGCACAAGTGCCAGTACTCACACTCATGACCTTCTCCCCAGCCAGGTCTGCTGGAGATCTCTTTGCTTTATTAATGAGAGCAGAGATTCCCTGAGAACAATTAAAAGAGTTGCTGTGGGCACCAACAGTGCACGTGCAGACCTACAGTGGTCCTTCAGGTCCTGTGCAGAAGCTGGCAGACTGATCAAGTCAGAGCCCAAGGAACACTTTTTCACTCAATTAAAGTAGTTTAAAATGAAATCGTGAGTCCTCAAATATACTTACCATAGTTCATCTCTCAAATGCATGTATTAGATGCATTCAGATGGGCTGTCTAAGTTGATAACAGACTTGGGGAATGACCTCAGGTTGAACTGCAGGGAAAAGAAATTGTTTCCTCATTAATATCTCAGCAAAATAAATGTCAAGTGGAAAAACAGTTTCTGTGTAATCAATCTTGGTTCACAGACATTTTGCTCTGACAATTCCTCTCATGGAAAGGAATATATTTCCCATAGATCTGTAGTGTTTCATACATTACAGCTTTCATAATATCAAAAGCCAGTGCTTAGGTTACATTGAGCTTTTCTTTCTAACCCTTTGGTTTCACATGACCATAATTCTCTGTAAAATTTCTCTGTTCAGACTAAAACTTTCACACTTTCTATAGGGCAAGAAATGATGATTTTTCTTTCACTGAAGAAAATCCTTTTAGCTATCTTTGATTTATTAGAATGTGTGTAGAGGAGAATTACACTTTTATGGCTTTTTAAAATGTATTTTTCTTCTTGGCAACTAGCAAAGCTAGGAAAGGCCTTTTCCTAACCTATTTGGCATTTTCCTTCCCAAGTAGCTAAGCTTTTGTAGGGAGTGGACTGGGGAAGTCATGTACAAGAAAAACAGCCATTGAAGGATCACCTCTAGATGTGTTTAGCTAAGACACAATAGGATTTTGGGGGGAAGGGAAAAGGGACCAATTTACACCTATTTCTTGCAAGAAAACATTTTGTACAGAACGTGCTGCTGGGGCTGGGCACTGGGTTAAATTTGTCACTGGGTTAAGGACAGGAATGTAAGTTTAAGCGACAAGAAAATCTCCCTCAATTGCAGGGTGGTGGTGCATCTCTATTTGCAGTATTACCAGGTGGTGTGATTTGGATTCTGAAGACATTCACTTTTGCTGTTTTTTCTCCCAAAAAAGTTCTGCCTCTGAAAGTCAAATGGCGAGGCAGAATCTCTTGTATAATTGCAAAGGAAGCACTTTCTCACCTCCACCTTTATGATGAAATGTGTGAAAGCATGGCTTAGCAAGACACCAAAGTTTCTCTGGATTCAGATTCTGAGGGTGGTTCCCACCTTCCTCTCTACCCAGCTGCTCGTGGTAGAGTCAAGTGGTTCCTAAATCACTGGTCAAGTAGCCCCTGAGGAAGGATCCTTCTGTGCTCCAGCCATGTGCTGTGGCTGCCCTGGATTTATATGCCCTGGGCATAGAATCACAGGTTGGCTTGGGTTGGAAGGGTCCTTACAGATCATCTCATTCCAACCCTCCTGTCATGGGCAGGGTCACCTCCCACTAGACCAGGTTGTTCCAAGTTCAATCCAGCCTGGCCCTGGACACTTCCAGGGATGGGGCAGCCACAGCTTCTCCGGGCAACCTGTGCCAGGGCCTCATCACCCTCACAGGGAAGAATCTGTTCCTAATATCTAGTCTAAACCTCCCATCTTTTAGTTTAATGCCATTCCCCTTGTTCTATCACTCCAGACCCTTGTCAAAAACTCCTCAGGTCCCTTGTAGCCCTTTAGGCTCTGGAAGGTGCTATAATGTCTCCCCAGAGCCAGCCTGAACAACCCCCACTTTCTCAGCCTGTGTCCACAGGAGAGGTGCTCCAGCCTTTGATCACCTGGCATCCTCTGGACCCATTCCATTTATGGTGAGATGTGAATGTCACAGAGCTGGATGCAGTATTCCATAGCATCCTGCTCTTGTTCCTGACCCATCTATGTGGTCAGATATGCGGAGTCAGGTACACTGGGAAGAAAACACCTGCAAGACCTGCAGAATACTGAGGTGAATGAAAGAACCTCAATATTAAAAATATGGAATTATTTTTAACCAGTGTCATGCTGCCCATGAAAACTGACTCACGTGTTTGAGCACCAGGTATTGCTACTTCTGTGAACCTGCTGATTTCCAGGTGGTAGCAGAGTGCAAGAGAAATCCAAAAAGCTGCACAGTGCTTTCTTCTACTCTCATTTTCTCTTACTAAGAGAGGCTAAGAAAACGTCATGCAAAATTCCCGTGTTAATGTGACAATAGAATTATAGATCCTTTCAGTGAAGGATGGCAGGAAGTGGAGAGGTCGATCCCATCTCAGCCACATTAATTTGTAGCCCCTATTTGTTGTGCTGTCTGCCTCTAGTCCTGGAGACAGTGGCAGTTAATTCCAGCAGAATTTCAGCAGACCTCATGGAATGTTAGCTGAAAAGCAAGTTTCTCACCACCACTGGAATTTTTAAAACACAGGGGAATTCGGGCTCAACTTCTTGCCTTGCTTTCTGACCTGTGCAATAGTGTTGATCTCACCTTCTTAACCCATTTCTTCTATTTGTCCTATATATCCCTTGCAACCACTCAGAGGCTGGATTCATCCTACTACCTCGGAGCATTTTCCTCTGAGATCTCTGCTTTCTGTGCAAGAAAATTCTAGCTGGCATTTGCATTTCATTGTAACTAGATCCAGGCATTGCCCTATTCAACACAGTTGGCTACCCCACAGAGATTTCCTTCACGATATTTGTCTTTGGAAATTTCAGTTGTAGACCTGTTGTCACTGCCTACTGCTATTTGAATTTAAACTAAATCTGACAGGAATTGTTAGATCTCAGGCTGTTTTCTGCAAAGTTCTTGTACATAATCCTTTGCTACTTAGTAAAAATAAAATTTCAAACAGCATGGCAACACTAATATCTCCGCTTTTGGGGGAAAAAATCTGCCATCTGCCTGTTCTCAACAATACTGTCTGTCTTCAATGATTGGGCTGGAAAAATCAATTAAATGAAATGGATTAAGTGTACACATTGCTCAGGGGCTGCCGTTTAGATCCCTCCAGACCCGAGACCCTGTATCACGCTGATTTAAACTCGAGGGCAGTGAGGCATTGTAAGGCCATTGGTGGGCAATTTGGAGCAAGATGTAAGACTATAGGTAAGCTACACTGTTTTCCATAGATGTTTAAATCATGAAGTGCAAAGACATTCCTGAGATAATGCTATTCCTGAGACTGAGAACTGTTGATATTTATTACCTGTAGAAATAACCCTGAACAAACTAAAGGCCCATCAACCAGGCTTTGGGTCTTACTGAGATGGTACTTTCTGTATTTCCTTTTGGCAGGAAGCTGCATGTGTTAGTGCCCTGGTCCTCCACCCTTGCAGCATCTGACCCTAAATCTGTGGGGTGACTCACAGGGTTAACAGTGAACTGACTTGGGCGCATTCATTGTACATTTATACAGCCAAAGAGACCAGTTGTTAGGAAATGTAGGCCCTACAGTCAGGTAGGAACATATTTTAAGACACCGGCCATTAAAAGTATATTTACAATATAATAAGCCAGGCTGTATATTTCAAAGATCAATGGGAAGGGGCCACTTTTGGTGATGTTTGAAGTCTATCTCCTGGGCTGTCACATATATTCAAAGAATGCCTGCTATACATTTAGATCAACCCCCATCCCAAGTGGAGGGGAACGCAGCTCTCTCCCCATATGGGGCTAATCTCCGGGAAGGCAGCACGAGCACATGGTACCAATTCCTACACACTTTGGTCCCTTAACTCAGTCCTGAAGGCAGGGAGCTGAGATGGGGGCAGGGGTGAAAGCCTGGTGTCACCCATTTATCACACAGCAGAGGGAGCCTGCCTGCTGCTCACTCAGGTGATGAGTTTCACTTCCATAGCAGGAGAGAAATATGAGAGGACTGATCCCAAGGAGTGACACCTCAGGACAGGAATGGCCTCCTGATGGAATTGCAGAAACTGCAGTTCCCTTCCACTTTGTGGTACAACAGTGGGAAGGCAAATAGAACCCAGCCTTTTAATAGAGCTCCACGTCTCTGCACAGCTTTTTTTGCAGCTGAGTCCTGCAAATCCGACATATATATATATAGTGGACATATATATACATATATATTGTGGACATATAAATATATATATATTGTGGATATATATATATAAATATACATATATATATATATATATATATATATATATATGTTGAACACAAGAAACACTGTGGAGGGAGAAGTCTGCCTTGAATGCAGCAGGTCTCTCTGAGCCACCAGAGTTTTCCTTGCAGCCCAGAGGGGCACACAGGAGCCAGACACAGCACTGCCCTGCCCTGCACATGCAGGCTGCAGGTGTGAGAAGCACTGCTGGTGCTGGAGGATGGGTAAGGACACTCCTGGCAAGAGGAAAAATGATGAGTAAAGGAACATGCCTTCTGTGGCAGGAGGGATCCTGCAGTGGGGATTGCACTGGGAGACCTGGATGAGAACAGAAACATTTCAGGGCTAATTAAAATCCAAGTTTTTAAACACCATGTTATTTCTTGGAAGTTTCCCAGAGCTGTTACTATATTTTTTTTCTCTGCTATATTAATAAAGTAAATCCTGGTTTAGGCAGTCTTGACTTTTTTGGTTTTTTTTTTTTTAATCTCATTTTCTTTTATGTGGAAGAAAAAAGTTAAAAGAGGGAAAGAGTAATAATACAAGAGGGACAGATCAAGAACTAATGTTAATGCACCCAAGCTTAAAAAACTAACATTTTCAAGGGAGCATCAAAACTAGGGAAATGAGAGGGATCTCTTGCTTAAAATTTTGAAACAATACATTGTGCTATATTTTTTTTCCAAACTTTGTTGATTTTTTTACTCTTCTACTTGCATTAGAGAAAAATGTTTTCTAGGACAAGCCATGAAGAGATGAGAGTCAGAGCTGTGAGGTGTAGCAGAATTGCTTACCCTCCTTGAGATTACTACACAAGATACAGTCTGAGCCAATTGCATGAATATCCTGTTTTGGTTGTGTTCATCTTGCTCTGCACAGGCCAAGCCATGCCCTCTGATGCACCATGCAGAAACGTCTGTGCCTCCAGGCAAGTGATGAGGATCTGCTAAGAAAATCATCCCAATCCCTCTTCTGCTACAACAGGGGCCTTTGCCTGACAAATGCACGTTTTTGGTGCCAGGGATTTCTATTTTTTCTGAGACATTTCAGAAGGAAATGAGTTATTCCTCAAGTGCCAGATAGTCTCACTGCCTGTTAGATACTAAAAGGGAATTGTATTTCTCAGGGCTTGTGTCTCTTACACAGCAAGAGCAGAGAGATTAACTGAGTGGATGGACATCCTACCAGCCTTGCATGATTTGGCACTGCACTTGGGGGAAATGCCACACCTCAAATCTGAGTGACAGCTGACATTCCCACCAGTAATTTCCAGATGGTGGCAGGAGCAAAGACTCCTGTTCTCTGTTAATGGCAGCTGTACAGTCTCAAGGATGTGAACTCAGTGCCCAGAACTGTACTGAGGGTACAAATGAGGGATGCTCAGCTCCATGCCCTTGTCCCTGCACAGCTCTGAAGGGTCAGAGGGATGTTGGGGTGGTCCCAGTTTCTCAGGGCTTTCCATCCTTCCCAGAACTCACCAGCTCCTGGAACCATGGAGCCTTGAGCACAGCCTGCCTTCATCCCACTCCATGTCCCTGTCCCAGCAACTGCTGTCAGGCCCCAAACTCTTCAAGCAGCTTTGTCAAACTTTAATTACGGGACTACAATCTGTCCAAGAATTTTATGACATTAATAAGAATGTTCCTAATTAGCATTTATTGTTTTTATTATTGAAATCCCAAATTACACAACCAATTGATTTTTCCCTGTTGCCCTCATTAAGTCGGAGTGAAATGCATTTTAAAATAGATTGGCATTTAATTCCTTTAGAAAGTGCTGATTAGATCAAGGGCCTGTTTCACTGCATTTGGTTGCATGAAGTCGCTTTAGATTTTAATTTCTCCTTGTTAGTATGAAGCTGAGTCACTCACTGAGTTCCTCTTCCCCCCTGCCACACAGGCATCCACTGGAAAAATCTCCCTCCATGGCTTAGATCAGGACTTTGGAATAAATGAAAGCAAAACAAATGTCTCCAGACAGCGGATTTGACGTGAGATGAAATGCAAAGCTCAGCCGGGTGTTGAAACTGTTCAACTTGCTTCATGAGCTGGCAGGATGGGGAAATAAACCTGAAATTATTGAGGGGTGTTTGGCTAAATATACAGACTCTGATATTTTCCTGTCTTCTTAAGACAGCCTGCCTGTGCTTGCTGCCTGCTCCCTGTCTCTCCTCCCTACCTGCTAGACGCTCCTCTGGTCTGCCATGGAAACTCAAGGCAGGGATGGAGATGAGACCCAGAACACACTTCCAGGTTTCTTGCACAGCTTCACCAAATCTCAAGGTCCTCATTAAGGTTCCTTTCTATATAATTGCATACAAAGAGTGTCTCCCTGTCCCATGACTTTAATAGGGCTGAGAATATGTGGCTACGTGAGGACCTCCATTGTTACAAAAATGCTACAGCCAGCTTTCCCCAAATCCTGCTACATCCCATGAGGAGAACTTGTGTGATGTTAGGGGTATGTCTTCTTGATCTTCTTGACCTTCTTGCTTCCCCTGAAAAATGGTCAGAGCAATGCTCTTTCTCGTTATATTTCCTGGGTGACAGATACCTCCGCAGACAGGGCAGTGTCCTGCAGACTGAACTCTGCTATATCATGGGATGTAGAGGTGCTACAGTCTCCTGTCCTGGCTAGGACCTGGCCATCAAGTCCTCCAGAGTCCTGGCTATGGAATATGCAAAGAGTTTTCTTCCAGTGCAGGAGTCTGATATCAATGTGAGGGTACATCCTTCAGAAACGTCCCTCCTCTTTCATCTTCCAGGATGTCTAATAAACCATATCTTCCCATATCAAATAAACCGCACAAAGAGAGGAGAAACAAACCAGAATTTATCCAGACAAGCAGGCTGAAGAAGGACCACTCCCTCCTGCCCAGCTGGAGTTTCTGTCTCAGCCGTGCATGACAACCCACAGAGCCCCACACTGGGCTGTGGTGGTGGCTGTGCTGGGGTAGCTGTGGGCACAAGCTGTTGGCAGCACTCTGCAGGGACAGGATCCTTCCCTCAGGAGTGCCTCTTCTCAAAGATCCTTTCAGACTTGTTATCTTCTCTTGCTCAGCGGTGACTCCCTTTTTTCTCCTTGTAAAGCCCACGTTGAAATTGGCTGGATTGCCTTTTGGGGAATGACACTTGCTGGACCTACACCATGCCTGAAGCTGTGCCTGCTGGGGTGTGTGTGTGGGGCTGTGTGTGTGGGGCAGGTGACCCAGGGTGCTGGTGCCAGGCTGGTGCCACTATCTGCTCCTATAAATTGGTGCTGAGAACAAAACTGGTGACAGAAATGCGTGGTACTGGGACTCCTCTCCTGCTGGTTCTACATGTAAAGCAAGACAGAACACAGTGTTTATCTTTACTTTTAGGCAATTTTTTTACAAAATTATTATTTTTGTTAGAAAAACCCCGTTTTTTTCCTATTTTGTATGGTGTTTCTTTTCCAGTAAATGTGTGGGTAACACACATTTATCATGGGACACTGTCTTCTTAGAATTCTGCAAAAAGAAAAGGGGTTTGTCTCTCCCCCCTATTTGCTTGTGTGGGAAGAAAACACAATTCGTCATCCCTCCATCAATGTCACCTGGACACCAGTGGAAACTGTGAGTGAAAGCAGAGTTTATTCTCCACCTTCACTGTTTTCTTCTTCCACTGTGTCAACTCCCTCAGAGCCAAAATCTTTTTTGAAATCCTGTTTGCTAGAGTGGTTAGATTTTGTTAGATTTGTTAGCCAAAATCTGTGGTAAAATCTGTACTTCAAAATAGGTCATGCAGTGTCAGTTCACCTTTGTGAGTAGCTAATCCTGCATCTCCGTCCCTTGCCCCAAGCTGCACCCAGGGAGTCCTGGGGTTTGCATTTACTGCTGGCCAAGACATCTGTAAGCCCCTGAGCACAGCTTTTTTATGGCACAAATTGCCGAAAGAGGCTATGCTCTGCCTTGGGCTGGGGCTCTCTGTGCCACAGGGAACATGTTGCAGTAGTTGGTAGGATGGGGAATGCAAGGGTGGTGGTGGCACCAGGAACAGATTTTAGCTGTCTGCCAAAGCATGGGAAAGGGCAGGCTTAGGATCTCACCAGGTAGAGGGGGAAACTGAGTCACAGAGCAATGGAGCATTTGCTCTGGAGTTGTGCCAGAGCCGGGAAGGAGTCCAAGCATCCTGAATGTCGAGCCTTTGACCCAGACACCACCCCATGCTGCCTCTTTATTAAGCATCCTCTAAGATGTCTTTAAAAAGTCTCACAGAAAGGCTCTCTTGTTCTCCTGGGAGCTCTATATTAGCATCTGAAACACCCGTGCTAAATTTGAGGAGGAAGGGGGAGGTGAAAACGCATGAGTAGCTACTTTGATTAGGTAATAAAGTATCAATTTATTTTTTATAAATACAGAGAAAATTCAAACCAGCTGGAACTTGCAGTACCCCTTTGCACGCCACATTTCTAGCAAAATTTCCTGCGATTCCCTGGAATCTACCCAGGGCATTATCATGCCTGAGGGTGCACGGACAGTTCCTGTGCTGTCTCTCTGCTGGTCAGCCAGCCACACACTAAGGCAAGGGGCAGAGGGACTTCTACAGCTGTTTACACTGGATTTTTGTCTTCTTGAATGCTGAGGGGATTTTTCAGCAGGGCTGCAGAGCCCGAGGTTACCTGGGGCTTTTGGGAGAGCTGGTTGTTTCTCTGACAGCTCAGGGACCTGTGCTGCTGTGAGCAAAGGATGCTGAGGGAGGAAAAGGCTGGATGCAAGGTGTGCACGCTTGGAAGCACTCATGTGTGGGTTTGCAAGCCCATGTGCACGGATCTCATGGGTCTCTGCTACTCTCATCATGCTTGTGTCTGAACGTCTACCTGAGCCACTCCAAACTGACCCGTATGGAGAAACTGCAAGCCTGGGGTTGTGAGGAAGAGGAGGCTGGGGAATAGTCATGGGGCAGCAGAGAGGGTGAGAATGATCCACAGCCATTGGACAGGAAAGAAGAAACAGGTTTAAACTGCAGGAAGGGGATTTTGAGCAAGATACGAGTAAATCACAGTGACAAGAATTAAGTGTTTGCTGACTGTCTGGAGGGAAGCAGGCTTGCTATTTTGGGGAATCTTTGAGAATAACATGTCTGCCGGGAAGGGCTGGAGAAAGACTAGTTTTGGAGAAGGAGATGACTGATGTCTCTCTGTGTCCTTTACAGCCTTCTCAGCTGTGACTTTATATCCCTTAAGCTACAGCAGGAACTGAGCTGATGTAGTGCTGGTGGGAAAAATAACTGAGTGCAGCCTGAATGCAATCCCTGCTGTACTCCTTCCTCAGCACCCCAGGGCCTGCACTGGATTAGGCAAAAACTTTTACTCAGAGAGATCTTTCAAACAGCCCACATTCTAGCCCCAAGAAATGGCATCTCCTGATAAAGCTTGTTTTGGTTGTGACACGAAGGAGTGCAGGTGAAGGAATATATAATCTCCTGTCGTTGTGTTGATAAAAGCAAAGGTGCAGCAGGGCACTGGAAAGATCCTGTTGGTGGAGAGGGCTCCCAGTGGAGTCTCTGAGCATTTAGGACCGATCCTAAGGGAAGGGGCAGATGTGGGGCCCTGGAGCAATGCTGCATTTCTCCAACCCACACTGCAGAGCACATTGCCTTTGTAAGATCCCATCCAGATCTTTCCCTTTATGTCCTTTTTTTTTTTTTTTTTTGACAGGAGAGCTATATTTTGCAACATGTTGAACTCCACAAACAAACTAAGATTCTATTTTAAACTCCAAATTGATGTATCCAACCGGCAAGGAAATTAGCATGAATTAATTAGGGTGAAGATGAAAGGCTTCGGTAAGCAGCGTTATGAGCAACAGCCTTTATTAAAGCTCCACAATACATTCTCCACTTATCGAAGAATATAGCATTTAATGAACACTAGATCTGAGCAAACCACTGGCTGGGGCTGACAGAATGGTACCGGTGCTTAACTAGCACCTCCCGTGGTTAGGAATCTCAGTGCCTGGGCTGCCAGAGGCCGTTCTGTACCCCAACATCCTCTCCCAGCCGCCCTCTCCTGCGGCTCCATCCGGCTCTGCAGCCTCCCACGCCGCTTCAGCATCACACAAACAAGCCCCCGTTCCGCTCAGCCGGTAAAGGAGCCAGCAAACAATCTGATAAGTAATAGCTTCGGTGGCAAACAATTAATCACAACAACAAAAGCGTTTAAGGGGGGCGGGGGGGGGGGGGGGCAAAAGGGAGGTAATCAGCAAGCCGAAGCTCCAGAGTTTAGCCACTGCAAGCTGCCAGCGAGGCAACGTGAGGAATTCACAAGGGTTTGTGCCTCTCCTCTCCCCCTTCTTCGGCTCAAATTCTGTTTCCAGAGTTTCAGCTCCCAGTGACAGCCCCGTGTCACCCCGGCGCTCTGACTCACGGCTGATATTCAGCATCCCAGAAGGGCGCAGGGACACCTAGGATGAGTTAACAAAGTTTGGGGCAGTTAATTAGCGAAGACCTCAATGCCCTGCAACCCTGCCCTCGGCTCATCGTGTGACTGCAGAGAATGGATAAAGCGTGTGCTACACTCGGCTCTCCCAGGACAGCAGCTGATTTTAATGAGAATCATACACCTCTACCCCTCTGCATTTAAAGGAATCACTTGGCTACTCAGCAATGCCCTCCTTTGCCTCCTCTTCCTCTTCCAGATCTTTAATTGCTCCTTTCTACCCCCCACTGCTCCTTCAGACCAATCAACTCCCTTCGGTCCTCTGATACACGTTATATATTTCTCGTTATTTCACTTTATGCTGTTAACTATTTGCTGTTTGAATTCCCTCCTGGCCCTCAAGTTTCCACCATAAATGTGATAAGTTACAACATCTGTTCTGCCAGGACCGGACTTTCACTCTCGACAGATTGCTATTTTACTTCAAAAAGCCCCAAAGCGCAGCAGCTCGCGGCTCTCGGTGCTTCATGGGAGCGCAGCAACCCCCTGCACGACACCTCTGCGGACATGGGAATGCCAGGAAATGACACTCTTTGGGTGACATTTTCTGCACTTCGGTGTGAGGAGTGCACTTTGAAACTTTGTATCAACTTAGCAGTTAATTTGGGTGAGAAAAGACGGCTTCAGTCAGAAACAAGCCCTTCTACAAGCGCTTAAATTGCACTTTTTAACACTTTCAAATGAAAACTGTGGGGTTTTTTTATTTTGCAAAGATCATTATAAGAAATGTTGGGAACATCTGAAGGGAAACAAGAGGCTTTCCTTGAGCCAGAATTATGCTTTTCACCTTTCAAAGTCACCCAAAGTTTCACTTCGGGGGCAAAAATATTTTTCAACTCTCTTGTTCAAAAATTTTTCAACTCTCTCGTTCAGCTTAAGAAAAAAATCAAGAAAAATGTTGTTTGTCCAAGCCACTTCTAAGCCTAGCTTTTCTCAAGTAATTATTTATTTGCTGGCAGGGATTTTGAGTGTTAACCACAGTGTGGTCTTGCTGGGTGAAGTGCAAGAGGGCTCCTGTATGCTGGGAATCACCTCAAGGAACGAGGCAGGATGGAGTGAAAATCATTGCCTTGAAGGGCTCTCAAATGCTGTAGGAAAGATGAGGAGAGCAAACAAACATCTTGGAGTTCACAAAGCTCTGTGTAGCAGAGGAGAGCAAAAAAAATCTTCTTTCAGTTCTCAGAGCTGACTGGCAGGAAAGAGTGCAGCCCTTTGCCTGCCTGCCACAAGCACAGAGGCCACCTGTCTGACTCGAGGCTGGAAAAGAGCCTTTCCATCATTCCACAGGCTCCTGGTGGAGGAACAAGCCTGAAGGTCATGTCAGGGGTGATGGAGAGCTGGTCCCAGTGGATGCTGCTGTCCTGGTGGGGTGGACGCACGAGGTGTGTGCTCCCTGCTTGGTACAGCAGCTGCTCCTGAGCATGCAGAGCTGGCCTTGCTGCTACTGTCCCCTGCCTCTCCAGAGCCAGCACTCAGAGCTCATCTTCAGGGAGATTCATGGCAATGAAAGGCCTTTGACTCACAGTTGTGGAGTCCAGTATTTTCCCTTCCTGCCTGGAAAAGGATGGGCAAGTTTCATACCAGCAGCCTGCCTCTTTTAGCAGAGCTCAGCGTGAGCTGGGAGGATTATCTGGGGCAGCTGGAGAGTGGCCTGGGCTCAGTATCTTGGCTTCCCACCACAGAGGTCATCCCAAAGAGCAGGGAAGTGGTAGTGAGAGAACCTGGGGGAAGTTCAGTGGTTTTAAGAGGTTTTCCGTTCCAGGATGGAACAAAAGCCAGGGAGATTTAACCATCTTCTTGAAGGAAAACAGCAGGGGAAAAAAGATGTGGGGATGACTTAAACAGTTCTGCTTCAGATTCCTTTTTTTTTTTTTTTTTTTCATTTTTCATTTGGTTTTACAATGTATTTCCCTTTCTGAAGCAGGGAAAGAAGTCATCTTGAAACACTGCACCCAAGAAAGACCTAACACTTCAGCCTTATCAAAGTACTCATCCTCTTTCTCCCCCCCTTTCTTTCTTTTTTCTCTTTTCTTCCTTTTTTTCCCTTTTTTTTCACCTTAAAATGAGTTTTGTGAGAAGGCAACACTTCTAAGTGAAACACTTTGCTTTGGATAAATTGATCTTTCCCCCTGGAATATTGTTTCAGCAGAAGGAGGCTGCACAGCCTGGGAGGAGGTCTGGCATGCTGTCGGTGCCCACACTGCTAAAACAAGGCTCAGATATCTGGACAGACACAAAAAATCCTTCTAAATAGTCTGTCCCAGCACCTCAACATCCTCAAGAGTGTGCTTCAAACCAGCAGCAATGCAATGTGGTAATCTGATTTTTTTTCCTTGAGTATCATCCTCAGGCTTGCAACAAAACACCACTCTAGAATTAAGCAATTTTTGATGAATTGTCTGCCTGTGAAATAATCCTGGTGGGTTTTGTGCCACTTTTTTTTAGTAACACTTTTACTATCCACAATGTCCTATGGCTAGAAGTTACACAGGTTAACCTCCATATATGAGGGAAAAACACCTTTGCTTCTTTTGAACCTGCTTTCTTCTGGTTTGATGCACGGCTGTCTCTGGAAAGGCAGTAAAGCATCCATCCCCAGTCATCTTTTCCATGCTATTTCAGACTTGCTGAGCTACTAATCTACCCATCCAAAATTGCCACCTAGCCCTTACACAGACTGAAGAGTCCTAATCTGCTTATCCATGCAGCCCTGTTTCCTTTTCTATGGGGTTAGCTTCTTCTGGTCCCTGATTACTCTTTGACTTGGAGAAGTCCAAATTAACCATAGTTCCCATGTATTTAATAAAAAAAGAAATAAAATTAAAAAAAAAAAGAAAAAAGAAAAAAAAAAACAACAAAAGAAAAGGAAGCTGGAAGCTGTTCTATATTTCTGTACCTCTGATCCTGCTGGTACTTTTCCCATCCTTCCTTATTTAGGAGAATGCATTTCTCCTGGAGTCTCTTACACAATGCTGAAATTGTCTCCATTCTTAGTGGAAGTAGGGACATTTTTCCTCACTGAATGAAACTTTTCCTCTTTTATGTCTAAAAATACACCTTGTACTGATGGGGGTAGTTCTGATATTTTTATCAATTTCGTCAAATGCCTCCAGTCTGAAAAGACAGTGAAAAATATTTCTGAAGAGTGTTGGAACATCTTGGTTTTCCATTTTCGACATGAAACTTCTGCATTTTTCTTCAAAACGGTATTTTGCTGGTGTTTAGAAGGGGGAGCAAATGATTTCTTATTTCCTTAGGAACAACATGCATCTCCTTTTAGCAGAGAAACACCAGAGTGAGAGAACTGATGTTCTACGGCGCTGGAGGGCAATCGTCAGGTGGGAGAAAAGGATCTGTGGTCTGGGAATGAAGAAAGAGCCAACCTGGCCAAACTCCTTGCCCTGAAGTTTTCTCTCTTCAGAGAGGAAAAGCCCCCAGCCCCCGGCCTGAGCCTGACAGGCTAAAACCACCCAGATCCTGCACGGTGCTGGTGACATCCCGCGCCCTGCAGTTTACAGACAGGCTCCCTGTCGGGAATTAGGACTCTCAGGAGCGACCGGGATGTGGTTAGCGGTTCTTTGGTGAGTGCCCAACAAGCTGCCAGCTCTCCCGGAAAAATCAGGCAGCGAGGTGGCGGCTGCTCTGTTGAAAGCTGGTCCTTCTTCGGAGGCTGCAGTCCTCGGGCTCCAGCTCGCTCCCGGCTGCGGCGCAGGCGAGGAGAGTGGGAAGAGGGGAGTGATTCTTGTTCCCAGCACTGCTGAGCCACTGCTTAAAATCATTTAACGCCGAATAAATTATGGTGTAATTTAGTTGCATAGCATTTCATGCTCAATTAGTGCCACTTTAGAGGGAGGCAGTTCTCCGTGGAGGATGAAGCTCGGGAATTTCACTTTGCACTGGGGTGGGGTGGGGGGAAACGTATATTTTAAAGATAAACGGGTAACCATGGCAACAGCACAACTCCGGGAGAAGCCGGGAAGAGAGGAGCGGCTGGAAAGGAGGGAAAGGTAGATAAGGGACAGGCTGGCAATAGGTCTTACTTAGGAAACAGATCTATCTGTGGGAGAAATGGTGCTGCTGGCTGCTGCATTCCGAGCTTCTGTAGGAGCCCCAGTTTCGTAGAGGGTGTTCCAAGCTGGAGATGTGTCACCGCTGGAAAAAGCAGGCCCAAGAGGCCGGGACAGTGAGCAAGGGAAGGTGAAAAAAAAGTCAGGAAGTCCCTACAGCCGACATCCCACGGGATAAAACTGTTGGGAAAATCTAAGTGGGCCGGTGGTCAAACTGCTGGAGGTGGGCTCACAGCCACGGAGGTGCAACAGCCAGCTGTGACTTCCATCCATCATGATGCAGGGGCACAGGTGTGGACATCAGTCTGGGGTGTCCAGGACCCCTGGGGAGCCCTTCTCCTCCTGCCCATCTCCCTCACCACCAGCACTCGAGCAGGTGAGATGAGAGCCATCCAGGGGTCCAGCCTTGGCAGGAGGACACAGGAGCTCGGGGCTGGACACCACGAGGAGGATGCACATCCCTCCTCCCAGCCTGTGAAACCAGACACCCTGAGTTCCCAGGGCTACAGAGGGCACCCAGCAGCACCCTCTGAATGACATAAACACAGTGGGGGTGTAAGAGCAGTGCTGGGACTGTCCCAGCTTGGCACAGCTCTGAGAAAACTGCTCCCCAACAGGACATTTCCCTTCAAGCTCAGAGGCCTGCCACGTATGTCTTGAGCAACGATGTCCTCACCCTGTGCCTAAGGATGCAATTCCCCAAGTTAATACATCTAAGAGACAGAAAGCATTTCCTGATGTTCAGATGCAATTTTTCTTGCCTGATTTCATCCCCTTCCTCTCAGTGAAGCTACCAGGAGACCCTTAATACCCTCTCCCCTCCTCCCAAGTTCTGGCAAGCAGGCAAGTTCCCCTTTTACTCCTTCCCCACAGATTTTCATCACTTTTGCCCATTTCTGGAGTGCCTTTGCATTTCTAGCAACTTTATGGTGTCCAGGAAATCGCACAAGCACTGTTCCCAGGAGAGAGGTCTGATCCAGCTGGGTCCAGCCTCCAGATGTCTCCTTGCACAAGACCTGTGTGTGAGCAGCAGCATGTTCAGCTGGCTCCCTCACGGAGTGCAAGGGCAGGGTCAAGCCTTACCCGTGCTCTTGGCCTTACCTTTGCTGTTAACTTAAATAATAGCAGCAAAAACAACCTTCAGCCTCTCTCCTCCACCTTGGCTTCCTCCCCAAGTCCCCAGAGTCCACTGTTTCTCCCTCTGGTAGCAACTGAACTCCTCCTGCAGCATTAAATCAAAGTGTATTTAGCATTAGGTAGAGCCACCAGAAATCTCTCAGGAGGTGAATTCGGGGTGCCTGATATCAGGTTGTCTCAATTTACAAGAAGGAGAGGCTGTGCAGTTGAAAAGGATGTGATCTTCACAACTGGGGAAAAAAAAAATTACTAGCACAGAGAAGAAGAAAGTTTTCCTTAAAGAGAGCACAGCATAAGTTTCCTTCTTTAATAGGCTCCTGCAGTTCTAGGAATAAAACAGGAACTGTCCTATCGAGATCTTAACCACAGGTATGGAAAATGCATGGGGAGCCACGGGCTGTGCTTTGAAATGACAGACAGCTGTGTGGGATAAATGAAGATGCTGGTATAGCAAACACAACGAAAACAAGTACTTGCACAATATCCAGAATGGACAAAAGATGATAAATGCAGATCTGTAACTAAGAGTGTAAAGAGGATATGCCAGCAGTTGTGGAATTGAAAGGAATGAGATGCAACATAAGGTGGTTAAACATCCTCTTCCAAGGAACTCTGGAAGAAAACCACAGGTCATCTGCCATGACCCCCTTTACAGAGCAGCCCTCTTGTGTGAAGCAGGGAGCTGCATCTGGTTTCTACTGAATGGTGTCCAGTATCTGACTGGAGCATCTTACAGAAAATCATCCCTTGCTTTTAGATGTGAAGAAATTACCACATCCCAGAAATTACCAGATCCCTGGGATTTTGACTGAATGTCTGGTCACATCTTCTGCTGCAAATGTGGGCCTTACATTTCACTGGAATTTGTCTGACCTTAATTTCCAGTTGTTGGCTCTTTTGTTCCTTTCCCCATGTGATTGAAGAGCCTTTCACACCTTGTATTTTCTTCCTGGGAAGGTACTTACACATTGCAATCAGTTAAATCTCAATCTTTTTGATGAGCTAAACAGATCAAGAATTTTCTGTCTCTCATTGCAAGGCTGATTTTCTTCCAGCTCCACAGTTTTTTTGTGGCTCTTTCCTGCACTGTCTCCCACTTTCTCAACTTTGATCATCTCATTTTCCTGAGTTTTGCTCATAATTCCCTAGAAGCATGGAAAATTAGTCTTTCTGAAGTATTGAGTGTATGTGTGTGTGTGTGAGTGTGTGTGTGTGTGTGTTTTCCTAGCCAGGACCGTGCTCCAAAAGATGACATAAATGAAATAAAATTACAATTGCTGGTATTAAGCAATCACCAATTTCCAAAAGCAGGGATCTCACGGGTCACTTCATGCTTGCTATTTATCCTGACACATCAATTACTGACACAGTGTTCCTCTGGACGGGTGCAGTATCTCTGCTGTTGGGATAGACAGCATCTCTGATTTTAAGCACTTGCCTGAAGGTTCCTTGGAGGGGCACAGCATCTTGAAGGGAGCACCTGGTTATGGACACATAGCTGCCAATTTGTATGGCTCTTCGTCTGTAGTGCTCTTCCACGGGGCAAAAATGAGCATCTTGGGGGGTTAGAGCATGGAATTTGACCCAGACTTTCTCTCCCTCAGTTATCTCACAGTATTCATCTCATGCTTCCAGCCTGAGCTCCTTCCCTAGATTCCTTTCAGCACCTTCCCCACCTCAGGTGCCCAATGTACCCCTTGATCTTGATAACAGAATGCAAGAAGCTATGCAGGGTCAGCTCGTGCACTGCAAATTCCTTCTCTTGGCTCCATCTAGGGAATTGTGCTGTTCAGTATCATCCTGGGATGTTATTAATGTGTTGTTTACTTCTCCGTCCCTGTCATTAATAAAGATGTTAAACTAGACCAGCTCTAACATCGATCCCTGTGGCACCTTCTAGAAACCTTCCTCCCCATGCAGACCCCTGTAGTTTATCATGGCCCTGTGTTTACACACCTCTTAGCCAATTTCCCGTCAGGTGTCTCAGCTTGTATCCACTCCAATTCGAATTCATTTGCCAGGTACGGTTTTGCAAGGCACTCTATCAAATACTTTATTAAAGGTGGCCTCTAGACACTTGCATTTTTCTTCCCTTTAATACAAATGGCTCCATCTGAAGAGATAACACGCAGGCTGGTATACACATTTGGAAGAAGATAGGGCCACATTTGGTATACAGGCAGTGGTTATTAGCATGAGTGTTTAAGTTTGTTTCAGTTTGGGGGTGTTGAGGAATGCTAGTTGAAATTGTCCATGCTTTTTGAAGCCCAGGGGTTTGATTCTGGCCACCTTTCCTTGGTATGAATGTGTTTGTTTTGTTTTGTTCAAAACACAACTGCTAATTTTTAAGAAGTAGCCAAACAACAGATCTGTGAGAGGTTCCCAAAGTGCTTCCTGACACTGTCAGGTGTATATCCTGGAAAACCCCAACTTGCAAAAAAAAATCTACTTTGGGAAGACTAGCACTCCTGGAAAATTTGGACCAAATCTAGCAAAGAAGGGTGTGGGAGGGGATACCTGACCAGGGCAGTGTTACAACCTGAGTGTTTTCAACATAAACTCCAAATGTTTGGTTTCCAGATTGCAGCACCTATGTGGGCAGCGGGAGGAAACCATGGACTGGCCATGTGAAAGGGCTTGAGACATTGCTGTGTCTCCATGCCCCTTGTCTGGAAGGGAGCCCTGGTCCCTGCCCATGGCTCAGTCCTGGCTGCCAGGGCTGGCTCCTGGCTCACTCTAACTCCATCCATGCTGCTGGGGGTCACAGTCATCTCGTGCAGTCTCCTGGCCTGGGAGAGAGCCTCCAAACCTGTGTGATTTTCCTCCAACCCAGCAGAGAGCTGCCTTTTACAGGGCTGTGGATTGCAGGGGGAATAGTGCCAGGACAAACCTTGCAGGGTCTGCAGTCGATAAGCATCTCGGCAGGTCAGAGAGGGATCGCATTCCCATTGCCCTACTTCATCTTTTCCCTCTCCTTCCAGCCAGGCTCTCCATTACAAAACGTACAAGCCAGGCGGAACAGCCCATCTCCCCTCATTCGTGTGCGTGCTTGTGTGAGTGTGTGTGCAATCATTTTTCTCCTCTGTCAGAAGACAAAGCTGGCTTGTAAAAAACCCATTAATCTGAGCCCCAGCCTCGTGCTCCTTTTCTGCTGTGCAGGACTCCAGAGGAAGTGCTGAACGAGACATTCTGCTGTGCTAATGCCTCCTAATCTTCCCCTCTACCCTGAGAGTCTCCAGCAAACCCTTGCTGAGCACTGGGGCTATACGTCTTCATGGCTGCTCACCAGGGGCATCATTAGGAAAGGGCTCTTAAATGGCTTGACATTCATGGCTTCCCAGAGGAACGGAGCTGCTGACAGATCTCTCCATTTGGAATATGAAATCTATTTGTTCAGATGCATAATGACCGATTTGTCTTCTCAGAGGAGCTGCTGCTGAGTCCTGGGACTCAGTTGTGGTGCTGCAGGCCAGCAGCTGCATGCTGAGACCACAACAGAGCCAGCCCTAAGTGATGCTGATTAGAGGAGGGGGAAAAAACCAGCCCTGAGGGGGCAGAGGTTGTAGGAGAACTGCAGTCCAGGGATGGAGAAGGTCTGGAGAAAGAGGGCCCTGCAGGATCCGAGCCAGGCAGTGTGCTGGAGCTGACTGAAGCTGGAGGGGAAAGGAAGGCAGCAGAGCCCTCCTGGAGGAGCTGCTGGATTGTGGTGTCATCTCCTGTAAGGAGCCTTGTCCATGGCCTCGTTTTCTTGTTTGCAAGCAGCACCTGGGCACTCCACCCACACTGCTCCAGTCCTGACACCGGGTGGGAATGGACACTGCTGGTTCTTCTGCTGCTGGTCAGAGCATTGTGGAGAGCAAAGTGGGACAGCAAAGCAGCATCACAGTGAACTATTAGGGGCACAGTGCTTCCATACCTGAGGCTTCACCAGGAAAGGTCACACCTTCCCTTCCTGTTTCATCCCTCAAAGCCTTGAGCAGCTTCAGGGCAATGAAGGAAGCTCTGGGGCAAGGAAAGAGCAGAAATTCCTGATGGGAAAGCAGAGAAGTGACATCAGAACCCAGAAGGGATCAAGGAGGCAGAGAAGGTCACGGAATCACAAAATCAGAGAATGCTGGTACTGGAAGAGACCGCTGGAAATCAACTGGTGTGACCTCCCTGCTAGAGCAGGTCATTGCACTTGGGGTAATGCAGTCAAGGGTAAAAGAAGGACACAAAAAGGGCAGATGTTAGAAAAGTTTCACCTGAAACAGGGGAGAAATCAGATCCCTGGGGAAACAACCTGGAAACAAGACTTGTTCTGCAAGTGACCTGCATGGATCCAAAGTTCCAACTGCCTTGTAGTGGGAACTGCTGGCAGGTTGTAGGGATTTCCTGAGGGATAAGGGCAGAAGATGCCCCGAGCACTGAAAGCTTCATCCCAGCCTTCATCAATGGTGCAGGGAAGGACCTCTTTCCCTGACACCCTCCTACTGCAGCTGGATCGAGACACTGACCTCTACCACTGAGGTGTGGGATTTTCACTCCTAGGGGAATCCCAACATTTCAGTGTCTGCTTGTTTTTCCCAAAAGGGATGGAAGAGTTGCCATTTCGAAATTTTCCACAGAGCGGTAATTAAACAAACAAACAAACAAAATCAGTAACAACAGAAAATTTGGAGAGCAGCAAAATGTTTTGATGCCATGAGAAGGTCTGGCAGGGTTGAACCTATGTGGTGCAGGAATATGCAGACTGAGGGGATATGGAAAGCTGATGAAAATTTATTCTCAGGTCTGAGCTCCCCTCTAACCCCCTGACTTGGCATCAGCAAGTCAGAAGAGAAAAAGGCATCTCAGGACAATGCAGTACCTGCTATTTCAATGCCAAAATGTCTGTACTTGGTCTGCCTCCCAGCTTCCACCACGGATGAATTCTTTTTCAAAGCAGGAAGCAGCTGAGGATGCCTGGGCTTGTCCCATGCCAATGGGAGGGCTTCCCAGGCACACAGAGCCCTGACTGCTGTGAATGCTCCAAAGCCAGCTGCCTGCACGATAATTGAATCAGAAGAACAGGAGGGAAGAGCCACATCTCTGCTCTGCTATGTCCCATCAACAGACTAGTTGGCTATCTGGAGCTTGGGGCTCTTCCAGGGAGCCCTTGGCAGCACTGCTCACATTGCTGTTTGCCTCTGTAATTACAAACAACACCAAGGAGATGCCTGGTGTGCTCAGGGCCATCTTTCATGCTGGGATTTCTCTGTTTGCATTGGGTTATCAGTGTACCATGAATTTCTGGGCGTGCAAATCAGGACAGATGCCTGCTGGGGAGCAGAGAAGGAGAGAGCTGCAGACAATGCCGGGCCCCTGGAGGTTCCCAGAAGACAAGCCCAGGTCAAGCACTTGCCCTGGTCGCTGCAGTTAGATGAAGGGTCACTAAGGGTGTTCCTGTAGCTTCCTGAGGCACCACTGGCTGTGCAGCCAGGTTGGATGTGGAGCTGGAGGAGATGAACACACTCTGCGGTTGGGGTAGGGGTTGTGTGGTCTGGTTCAAAATCAAATCAGCCTGGAATGTATCATCTCCATCACTATCTCCCGTGCATCCACAGGCCAATCTACCACCTGGACTTTGGTTTCCTCCTTATCCTGCTCTCAGATTAAGAGGAGAATGCTGGTGTTACTTCACCTGCACCCCCTGTGCTGCTGCAGAGCTGTGGAAAGAGCCCTGGAGCAGGCAGCAAGAGGCTGTGTGGCAAGGGCAGCTCCAGCAGGGAGCAGAAGAGAAGGGAGCAGGAAGCACAGCTCAGCCAAGGCACCCAAAATGCCTGTGTTGGTTGCAAACAGCTCTCTGGTGGGAGTGCTGTATGGGTGTAGAAACGCAGGCAGCACCCAGATGGAATGCTTGCCTTTGGCCACAGAGAAGGGAGTAGGAGCTCTGCTCCAGCCAGACCCAAACTCAGACTCCGAGCCACATCCATTCCAAGACATGGTGACTGTTGTACAGCCTGGCTTGGTCTGTGTGGGCAGAGGATGCCCTGGTGATGTGTCCATCCAAGGCTGGAAGCACGCGTGCCAGCATTCACCCAGGCCTGGCTGATCCATGGGAAGCTGGCACCCTGCAATCCGACTCCTTCCTGCAAGTCAGACAGAGTTTGGGGCAGGATTCAGATGAGGCCCAGATGACTGTGAGAGGAACGAAAGTGGCTTTCTCAAACTGTACAGAGAAGTATCATTCCCAATACAGCAGCAGAAACATCAATGTCCCTGGGACTGAAGCAGCTCCTGTGCGTGTGAATGGATGAGGATGCAGCCTTGTGGTGTGTCTTGGAGGTGTTGGAGCTGCTCTGTGAGTGACAAACAGAGTTGTCAGGCACTGCTCTCCAGGGACTGCTGGCTTAGCTCCTGTGTGTGTAAAACCAGGGGTGTCCCAACAGTCCCTGTGTGTTTGAAGGCTCTGCTGGAGAGAGGCTGCCTCCTTCACCAGCGACTCACAGCAAAAGAAGAGTGACCCAGCACCCAAACCAACCCAGTGGTCAAAATCCTTCCTTAGCAGGCTTGTCCCTGTTGCACGAGGGTGAGAAAAGAAGCAGCACGTCAGACAGATGTTAGCTAATGAACTGGAAGGTGCCCAGGGTGCAGCCTCCAGCTGGAGTCACACCAGAAGGTCTGTGCAAGTGTGATAAAGCCCAGCTGTAGACATTTAGTGGGCAGGCTGTGAAAGGCAGCTTTGAGGCATTTCAAAATGGAGTGAATTGAGTTCATCCTAGTTGTCCCTTACAGGGTGCTAAGACACTACAGTCTTACCTGGTTGGTGTCAAACTTCATGCTGGAGCAGTTTAATTGTGGAGGGAGCATTGGAGGTTGTGCTCATTTGGGTTTTTACCCCTCTCTCCCTGCAGCTCTGCTCCCCAGCACTGTGGGACACCACTGTATCTTTTTGGCTGGCTGTTACCTAGATCCTGGTGCCAGAGGTGAGCACTGCTGCCCATGGAGCTTGTCTTCCTAAAGGCATTCCTGAAGGAGGTGGCCTGGCTTCCCTGAAAAAGGTCTGCTGCCCTCATAACTTTGTCCTGATCTGTTGGATGGCTTCAGACCTGGCTGGCATTCTCACAACAGACTGTATTGCCTCTCTCAAAGTGAAGTGTTTTCAGACAGAGTGGGATGTTTTTGTGTACTCAGAGCTTGGGAAACTTGCACTGGGCTTCTCATGTAACTATGGGAAGAGAAATGAGAATAAACAGATACCTGTGGTCATTTAGAGTCCTGATATGTGGCTCAGGCAGTCAGGGCTCTGCCCTCTGACTGGCTCAGCCATGTCCCTGCTGGAGGCATGTCAGCCCTGAGCAAGCACAGCCCTCAGTCAGCACTGAGGGTCCCCAGCTCCTCCAAAGACCTTCTGTGTCACTGCCATTAGAGCACAAGGACAGGTGGCACCAGCCTTGCTCTGCTGCTCACTCTGGAGTCTCCTCAGGTGGGAGAGTCTCTTCCTCCTCACCAAGGAGCAGCTGCAAAGGGTTGTGACATGCCAGGAGCAGAACACAGCCAAAAGCCTGATGGAATCTGCTATCTCCCTATGCCCTGGGGGTCTGCATTGCACCCAGCCCTGCTCCACAGGGACAGTTCCCAGCTGGGGGGCAGGGTGGCTGAAGAGGGGCTGCTCAGTGCGGGTGAAGACCTCCTTGTCACGCTCCAATTTCTCCACAAACAAATGGAGGAACTGGAGCAGTGGTACACCTCAGTGACCCCACTGATCCTCAGCTATAAAGCCATCACAGCCCTGCCTTGTCCTCTCTGCTCCATAGAAAGCAGCTACCACAGTGGTACAGACACCTCATCTTCACTGCAGGCCTGCACTGATGCATTCATTTTGTCTCTCTCCTTGTTGTCCTCCATCAGGGCACTTCCAGGTACTTAGGAGCATCAGCAACCCAGGACCACCTTGCAGTGTTCAGCCCTGCTCCTGCAGAGGCACAGTGTGTTTGCAGACCTGGCTCCACATTGTGCAGCATTTATTGCTCAAGGAGCAGAGCCAAGCTGCAAAATAAATGTCTGTCTCCTTTACTGCTGGTTTCTAGCAATGAAGGAGTGCCATAAACTTTATGCAAACTCCCAGGTGATAGCTGCAGAGTGGAGGGATATACTCGCTATGTTTTTAATTTCCCCTCCTTGATGTGACATGTTGTTTCCACTTTAACTGTGGTACAAGGGACATCTGTATGGAGGGTGGCTCTTTTCTCACTTTGGTGCCCTTTAGCAGCTCCTATTGCCTTTCTCCACCTGAGCTCCCTGTGCAGAGTGATTTATCACTGGGTAGAGAGTCAGGGGACCACAGGGAAGAGCCTGATGGGGGACCTGTGTGACTGATGTGAACGGGCACCTGAAGCCTGCCAGACACAGTGTCCAGCCCTGTTCCCCTGCGGCCACAGGGGAGCTTGTGTAAAACACTCGTTTTGCAGATGGCAGAAGCATAAGTGTCACATTTGTGTTACAGGGCACAGACAAACCCCATCTCTTGTCTCTGTAGTCGCTGGAGAGGGCTGGGTTTGTGGCTGTGGTTTGCAGCCTGGCAGTGCCAGCAGCCAGGAGGAGGGAACAGCGTGGTGCAGTCTGAGACAGCGTTATCCCTGCAGCTGCTTTTGCTCCCCAAACCTTTGCGTGAGAGCTTTGTGTGCACACCCTGAAACAGGCAGCACCAACCCCTGCTCCCACACACCCAAAATGGTGCTCAAAGGCTCAATATCATTTTCCCCACGGCTCCTCCCCAGCTCATCCCTCCCCAGAGGTGTGCCAAGCTGCTCTGTCCAGCAGCACTTCTGCCTCTCTCGTGTCTTCCTGGCCGCACAGGGGCCTTTTCTCTTTGCTCATTTGTTTGTTCAGCACAGTGAGGCTTACAGGGACATCACAACCAACCTTCCTCAACCAGGCCCTTCTCAAACACCCCCAGCTGCTGCAGGGCTGTTGATGGATGCAATGCCTGGATCTGCAAAGGTCCTGCCAGCTGACATCACTTGCATTTTAAGACACAGCTCCAGTGACCCCTGGAGCAGGAGGGCTTGAGTGCCCACTGGGATGCAGTGGGAGCCTCGAGCATGAAGCCTGTGTGCAGCCCAAGAGCTTTTATCTCCATGAAGAGGGACCTCTGGAGGGGCAGTTCAGAGGAAGGGGCTGCTCTTTACCCTGGGAATGAAACACCAGAGGACACCTTGCCCTTCTGCTTCCCTTGAGGGCACTGGGAGATCACTCAGCCCAGAGCATGCCTAAAAGAAGTTCTTCTGGGGGCTTTGTGTGGTTTTTGGAGCTCTCCTCACAGTACTCTTGGATAGCTCTCACCTGCTTTTGTTCTCTAGGATCCTCGTGCTGCTGTGGCTCCTTTTGTTTGCTGAGTTCTTGTTCTCCTTCTCCCTCTCTGGACTTACCATGCCAAATGGACTTTGATTGCCTTTAGCCAGAGATCAAGCACTGTTCTCTCTCATTAGAAGCAATATTTGTTGTACCAGGACTCACATGACCCCAGTGCAGAGAACAATCCCTTTTACTGCTATGCAGAAGACAAATATTTGCTGGTACAAAACACTTTGGATGGTGTTATAGGGAAGATTTCTGCACACTTCAAACATGCAGCAGAGCTGACATGCCACCAAGTCACATGTACCCTGACACCTGCTCTATCAGTAAATTTGTAAAACAATGGTTTTATTTTACAGGGAAGAAAATTTATTAAAAGTCTGCCTTTTGTTTTCTTTGCTTATTATTTCATCTCTTTTTTTTTTCCTGTTTCTTGAACTGGAATGAAACCAAGTTTCTTAATTTTATTTTAAATATATTTATAGGTTGTGGGAAAAGAAATTAAAAGAGCAGTGCTCAAGACTGGCCAACAGCCAACGACCACTTCTTGGTGCAGGAGGGATGAAATGAGTCTCAGCCAGGCTGATTCCCCCTTGCCTACCCTGAGTGCTCCAGCTTCTGTGCTGTTGGCTACTTTGCATCACTGATTTTCATTAAAAGTCTAATCAAGGACCTGTTGAATTTTTCCATCAAGAATTTAATCAAAATCTATTCATTACCATTACATATTTTGTCGTAAATTTCTTTCCCTTTTTTTTTCCTCTGAAGTGAAGGACAATGTCGTTTGCAAGTAAAAAGAAAATTAATGACCATTTCAAGTTGAGAAACTGAAGTGGAAGAGGTATTTTAAGTGTGTTTTCCCTTCTGAATCTTCATAGGAAACAGCAAATGGTGAAATCAAGTTAAAATATTTTTCCAACTGCAGAGAGCAAGCTGGACTCTTAACTTGGACTGAAGGATCCTTTCCTAAAGTGTCTCATCCTGCAAACCAGAACTTGTGTGTGCAGCCACACAGAGAGGGAGAACCTGAGCGTGGATGCTTTTACAGCTCTAGTTAGCAACCCAACAGGAAAACAGATATTTCAAAGGGAAGGCAGCAAGGTTTGTGTCTGTCCAGAACTGAGCCATTTCTTTTACTCCAGGAAGCCTTCCCCAGCCTGTGGATGTTGAAGCAGGAAAGGTAAAACTGGGAGAAAGTGAGGTGGGGAAATCCTTGCTTGTTGTTGGCTTCTTCCAGACATGATCACCTTTCTGTGTTGCTCAGTTTTAAAGTCTAATGAGACAAGCTGATTCCACAGCTAGGAATTTCTTCTGCAATAATAATTATCACTCTTTACCCTTCCCTAGCTGCTTCCAGTCCAGGGCCCCTACGCCTCCACCCAGTAACAGATCTTGTCTTGCCAACCCTTCTGGGTTGATGATTTCCATTTGACAGGCAGAGGGAAACAAACAAACCTTCCTGAAGACAATGGGTGTTCCCTTCCCTTCCCTTCCCTTCCCTTCCCTTCCCTTCCCTTCCCTTCCCTTCCCTTCCCTTCCCTTCCCTTCCCTTCCCTTCCCTTCCCTTCCCTTCCCTTCCCTTCCCTTCCCTTCCCTTCCCTTCCCTTCCCTTCCCTTCCCTTCCCTTCCCTTCCCTTCCCTTCCCTTCCCTTCCCTTCCCTTCCCTTCCCTTCCCTTCCCTTCCCTTCCCTTCCCTTCCCTTCCCTTCCCTTCCCTTCCCTTCCCTTCCCTTCCCTTCCCTTCCCTTCCCTTCCCTTCCCTTCCCTTCCCTTCCCTTCCCTTCCCTTCCCTTCCCTTCCCTTCCCTTCCCTTCCCTTCCCTTCCCTTCCCTTCCCTTCCCTTCCCTTCCCTTCCCTTCCCTTCCCTTCCCTTCCCTTCCCTTCCCTTCCCTTCCCTTCCCTTCCCTTCCCTTCCCTTCCCTTCCCTTCCCTTCCCTTCCCTTCCCTTCCCTTCCCTTCCCTTCCCTTCCCTTCCCTTCCCTTCCCTTCCCTTCCCTTCCCATGTTGGGGTCCCTCAGGGACAGGTGCTGCTCCCTCCCTGTGACTCACAGTGAGGTGAGAGTTGGGTGGCACAGAGAGGCTGATTCCCCCCTGCAATGCTGCTTTCAGGGTTTCATGGCACATTTTCAACCATCAGGCTGAGCCTTTCCACAGGGAAATAGAGCTCTTCCCCACCCTGGGACTGGCCATGCTCCATGCAATGACCAGGGGTGCCCTTGCTGCTGCTTGTCAGGGCAGCAAAATGATGCTCTGGCACACAGACCTATTTGCATCCAGTGCCCATGCCAGGCTGGGAGGGAAAAGCAAGCACAGTCTGGCAGAAGGAAGGGCAGAAATGCCCCACTCCAGACCTAGGGAAAACCACAGAAACTAATAAACAGTTGAAACGTGGTGTCTGAGTGCACTGGGCATCAGAAGAGGTTTAGTGCAGCATGTTGGGGCACATCACAGGCACAGCGAGCTGGGAACAGCTTGGAATTCATCAGACCTGTGTTTGGAAGTGAGCTGTGCCAGGAGAATTAGGGAGAGCCAAGCCCCCCTTGTCCAGGACAGGGCAGAACAGCTGCCCCTTGAGGCTCCCTCCTCTCCCTCCAGGCAGGCAGGCAGGCAGGGAGGGTTTTCCATGGTCTCTCCCAGCAGAGTCCCTCTCCTCCTGTGTCTCATTCAGACCTGCAGGTGTGGACATCATTCTGAGGCTCACAGGGGACCAGACTGTGACACTTGGTCACCCATGCAGTCTCTTTGCAGCACCAAGGGTGTGGAGACTGCAGTAATGGGCAGGTGTTTGCCCTTCCAGCTACAAACCACCTCCCAAAAGCAGGATTTTTGGTCTCATTCCTGGCGTCTTCCCATTCCCAGTGTTTGCTGGACAAAGGGTTTTAACAGGGTTCAAAACTTTCTGGTTGGCATTCCTGGGTTGCTGGGTTGGCTCTAGTAATGTACTTCAGACAAAATAAGAATTTCATGATATGGTAAAGTTCCAAATAAAAAATAAGGTGATGCACATAGATACTTCAGTTTCCATCTTCAACTCAACTGTGCTCAAACTGCTGAGCAGAAAGAGGGTTTGGAAGGTCTTTGAAGGACCCTGCAGTTACCAGGATTACCAGATTAGGTCTCTCAGGGCTCAAAACATTGCTTCATACATCACATGGTGCCTAACCCAAGAGCCAGGGAGAGGGAAATTTGGCTTGGTTTCTCATATATCAACTCTCTGACGCTTCTCTTAAAGCTATAATCTGCCCTTTCCCACTAAACAGACAAAACTATGGCCATAATGGGTAATTCCTTTCCCCATCCAGCTGCTTGTGAGCTTGTAATGACACTGCAAGGCATCTCTCATTCTGCAAATTCTCCTTTTAAGACACTTTAGGGTCATTCTTTTTTATGGGAAGAAACAGAGAGGGGAGGAAGGAACGATCCTGAGAGAAAGAGATAAATAATCTTCAAAGAGAACAATTAGCAATCAATTGCAGCACTGCTGTAGAGCAGAGATAGACAGCATATTTCTGGCTTTTAATTCTGATTAATGAGAGAAAGGCCTGGCATTCCCTTTCTCCATCCTTGAGAAACTGGTCTCCTGATTATGTCACAACTGATCTGCAATTGTTCTCTCTGAAGATTTTTTATCTCTTTTCTTCATGGTTGCTTTCTCTGGGACCTTAATAAATTGGATCCAGCCAGCAGCAGTGCTTGCTAATTTCCCCCTGAAGAGGATTTGAGTTTTTGTCAAGCTTATAGGGCACCTGTTTGCTTGGTCTCTGTTGATTCTTAAAAGATTGTGTTTGAAACATTGCTTTCTAGCACTGCAGCATCAAGATTGCTAGTAGTTATGTGTTTGCACTGGATAAAATCAGCAGCAGAGCTCAGCATTGATCTCTAAATGCTCCACAGAGATGACCTTGGCCAACAGGATTTTTTTAGGATCACAGTTTTATAAGCTATGGGGAGCACCTTGTTCTTCTCCCCTGCTTTTCAGAAAGGAGTGAGATGGGACAGGATTGCCAGAAGCTTGGAAAAGCCTCAGGCTGAGCCAGCAGGAGGGTGGACAAAGCTCCCAGGATTAGTGTAAATCAGGGGGTATCTAGGTGGTAAAGAAGGGAAAACCTCAGTGGATGCAGGAAAGGTGCTCAGAGCCAGGCCCATGGCACAGCTCAACGCTCCAGTGCAGGAGGCTGCAGGTCCTGCTTCAGAGCTCTGCTGTCCTGGGGCTTGGGGTGCCTCTGGCATCTTTGTGGGCTCTGCCAGGACATCAGGCAAACTGAGGACCAGCTCTGCACTAGATTTCTCTTGTGGTACTTTTCCTGCTTTCAAGCTGTTGTATGGAAGTGCAGTGAGGCAGCCCCTACCTGCCAGAGCCATTCTCTTACAGGTAGAGCAGTGGGGAAATGGATGGTGTCTGCTTTTCTGGGCAGCACAGAGGTGATGATGCACTTGCTTACTGCTCTGAAAGTGAAGATTAAAGATTTCTTGCCTTCCTCCCTTCCCATTCTCAAACCAATCCTCTGTGCGCGTGTACGTGTCTGCATGAGTGTCTGTGTTACTGCCTGCATGAACACAAGGGTCTATCTTGCATTAATGCAGTCAGATAAGAAGGTCTCCTTGGGGAATCATCCCCCACTGTTTTTATTTCTATATGACAAACACTGCGTGCTTGAGTGGTAAATGAGATGGTGTTATTTCTCTGACTTCCTTTATGTTCTTGTCCTAATATTCCCCCCTATTTCAAGCTGTTGCTACAAACCCTCTCTCTCTGCTCCCTCTCCTCTGTGGCTCTCATCCTTCAGATGTTTAGGCTAAGTCTCTCCATGGGGTCTGATGGGATCAGCTTCATAAACCTTCCTGCTCTTATGTTACCTAGGAGAAAGGCCATGGGAAGAAGTGTTACCAAAGGCCTTGCTATCCCCAGGGCCATATACTGTAACCTGCTTTGTGATATGACCATTTCCTCTTGGTTGGAGTGATGAAAGCTACGCCCCTAAAAACCTGCATAAATATTTCAGCTGAAAAAAAAAAGATAATTAAAAAAAAAAAAAAAAGGTCATGATGAGAATGGGGAATCAGCTGCATTGCCAGCTCCGGTGGAAAGTGTGAACTGGGATATGGGCTCTCTAAAGGTCACCCTGAGCCAGAGAAGGCCTCAACTGAATTCAAAATACTTCCCCTCCTTACTGGCAGCAGCACATGTGTTTTCAGACAGTCTTTAGGTTTCACTCTTATTAATGTCATTTCCCCTTTGCATGCTCCAGGGTCAGTCCCCAGCCTGGGGATGGGAGCTCTCCCTGGTTTTGGGTTGCCTGAGCCTGGCGTGGCTGGATGGAAACAAAATTGTGTTTTCTCAGGATCCCAGCTGGCCTCACCTTCTGCAGCACTGACCATGCCATCAGCCAGGCTGGAAGCTCTTGTGGATGTCTCTTGCTGGGAATTCAGCACTCAGGACATAATGTCTGTCATTGCCCTGCTTGGGTAAGGAGACATCCTCCCATCACCTCATGGAAAAATCCTCTATAGGTGACAAAGCCACACAGCCCTCTGGACACCTGTGTGCTCCCAGGTCTGGGAGGAATAGTGGCTGCTTCCCACTTGCCAGCATCAGAAGGGTATTCTTGGGCACAGAATACCCCAGGGAAAAGCATCCAGCGCTGCCTTGAAATGTGTCAGGGTTATTAGCAAGCAGCAGCCTGTGAATGACAAACCCCTTGATTTAGAATTAAGCTGACATTTTATTTCAATCTATACCATGTTGTTTTTGAGGAAAAGAGCTGCTCACGCAGCTCTGAGCGGTGCCTGGAAAACTTGGAATGGCAGAAGGCAGTGGTCCCTGGTTGTGAGCTGTGAGGTGAGTGTGACAAGCCAGACTGCTACCTGCAAGGGCCAGCTGAGCTCCTGAATGCAAAACACAACTGCATCCTGCCTCAAAACACGAGAGGCCAGGCAGTGGTGTCACCATTGATAACCATGGCCTGAAATCACAGGTCAGGTTTGGGCATTCTCATCCCTTTTCCCTGATGCATCGTTGGCTTTTGCCCACTTTTGTCCTGCTCCAGCATCTCCCTGACAGACCCAGCTGGCTGATGACCACCTCAGGGTGGGAAGCTTCCCCAGAGACCCACATCACTCTTGGTGGTGCAGAGAACAAGTTGTTATATTTGGGGCTGAGAATAAAAAATTGAATCCCAGGGCCCGGTGCCAGACCTGCCACTTGCAGCTTTCTCCTCTGGGCTGTAAAAGATCTCTTGATACCTGTCCCAGACATGGGCCCACCAGGCTGGAGACACATCCTGGTTTGGGCAATGATGCCCCCTACTCCAGTCACCAATGCTGCAATTCCACCGTGTAAGTGTTGAAACTTGATCTGTCATCAATAAGCTCACCTTCTTATCCGTGGAGAGAAATAAAGCTCTCATGTGCCTGTGATCAACCTCACCCTACAGCAGAGAGCTCAAGGAAGGCTTCCATGCCTAGGAAGAGGAGGTGGAGGAGATTGGCTCTGGCTGAAGTGCCCCAGATTTTGTGTCCAGCTCTGGGGAGGTGGGACCTGCCCCCAGCATTGTTGACCCTTGGCACCTCCAGGCTGCTCAGCCAGGATGTGAATGTGCTCTGGTAATGATGCACTGAGGCCTCTCATCACCTTCCCACCAAATGGCAGTGGAGAGCAAGATGGCATCAGACCCCTGGGAAGAAGAGCTCTGCCAAATCTGCCCCACAATTTCCACAAACTGCTGCTCTAGCCCAGCGTTCTTGCCTGGGGCAGGAGCTCTGAGGACAAGCCTTGCTTAGGGGGTGGATGATGTCTTGCACTGGCTTCCTCCTGCTGCACATCCCTGTTGGACAGGGTGATCTCACCACGGAAAGCAGAGGGATGGAGAACACTTCACTCCTCGGTGGGTGGCACTCATTACACAGAGCAAGTGCCTAAAAGCAGCAGGGCTGTGCTGCCTTTCTCACTAATGGGGAGGTCTAGCCTGAAGACTGCAAAAAGTGTTATTTTTGCAACTTCCATCCCTGCAACTACATGGAGTGTAACAGGGAAGATTATCTTGACAGCTCTCTCACCTCACTCTCTCATTACAGCTCATCCAGCAAGGATGGGGGCTGGGGGGGAAGTAGTGAAGCAATGTTAGGAGGCTGTGCATTTTTTATGGTTATGTCTTATGATGTGTTAATTTGCCAAATCAAATATATGTCTCAGCACTTCCACCTTTACCTCCTGCATGCCTGCAAAATAAATAGTCATATTAATCATACTTTGCCATTCTCCCCGGGGACTGGAAAGCAGTTTGCAAAGATGGGCTGGGCCAGCCTTGCTGCCTTGTGGGGAGGCTGCTCTGAGGGAACCTGAGGCACGAGGAAAGTGGAGCAGCTTGGAATTGAACTAATCCTCCACTCCAGCAGTGAGGAGTGGAGGGTGAGTTCAATTCCCACAGCTCCTTGTCCCCAAGTGGGAGGTGAAGAGCCAAAGGCAGAGTGGAGAGGACCCACCAAGGTTTCAAAACTGGGTCTTGTAAGCTCTCACTGACTGGCAGAGCCCAGCATTGGGTGGTGAAGGGTGGGCAGATAAGAGGTACCAGAGAAAAGGAGCAACGAGGGAAAGCCACCCCCCAGTACATCCAAATGGGAGCAGAGTAGGATGTGATTGTTCGGCTGTGAGCTGCTGAAGCTGAAGTCAAGCAGCAGCTGGGTATTGAGGGAAGAGGCTCCAGTACTTCTACAGGAGTTTGTCCTCATTCCCTCTTCCCTTGCCTTCCACCTGTCTACTGTAAAAAATTTCCTTCTCTTGCAGTCAGCTTTTCCTCTTTCTTAATCTTGGATGACTTCATTTACACTGGTTCTCTGTCTGCTGACACCTGCCATCAGCTCTGAGCCTCTCTCTGCTGGAGGAGTCTGTGACCCATAGGCTCTAGCATGGCAGAATAAGTTATTAATCAAAATAATGTCATCCAGCAGCATTGCAAGCCAGGAAAAAAAAATTGCTGTAGAAGAGATGTTCCTGGGGATCTGCAATGAGAAATGTCACTGTGTCCATGATGATATGTGTTCCTGGTCAGACACTTTCCAGGAAGAAATCAGTGTGGTACATTGAAGCTCACATTTTTGGGGGCATGCGGGCTGTGGGACTCACTGAGATGTGAGCACTGCAACACTGAAGGCAATCTCCAGGTGGTTAAAACTCAGAAATCACGAGATGGAATAGGAGCTCTCTGAGTGGTCTGCTTCACCACCAGGATATTGCACATGCAAGATGGAGCTCAGAAAACCTGAATGTACAAAAAATTCCTGTGGTCCTGAAAGTAAGGAGGTGCTCTCCATGCTAGGGTGAGGATCAGAGAAGTTTAGGTAGAGTCATGTGCCTCATCACCTCTCCTGCAAAGGGCCACGTCCATTCATGATCCTGAGCCCTCTGCAGACATCGCAATGCACCCCTCCCTGAAGGCACCTCCCTGGATGCCTGGTGGAGGAAAGACTGAGCCAGGGTGCAGCTGGGAGAGGCCATTTCTTCAGGACCTTACCCCTACTCCAGCACCCTTTCAGGCAGACTATAAATCAGAAATCAGTCCTCTTGGTGGCTGGAAATGAAGTGGCAAAGCTGTGCGGCCAGGGAGAGGATCCAGGAGATGTTTGTCTGAGCAGGAGGTTAGAAAGAAAAGAGAAAGGCCTTGTGCTCTGCCTGGGAGAGCTGACTCCTTTGGTGTGAGGTTGGAGACACAAACAATGCCTAGCATGGCCCTGAGCCCCCTGGTCACAGTCAAAGCCACGCAGGCTTCTCATCCAGGCATCTGAGGTGCTCTCCAGACCCCCATCTCTGGCCACTCTGCTGTACCACTGCAGCCTTTGGTGCTGGCAGATTTGGGCTGGGGAATGTTGACCTGCTGCTCCCCTGAGATGGTGGTCTAGGTTTCCATAACAGAGACAGGGTGAAGGAGCACCGCCAGCAAAATTCTCCAAACCCCCTGTCCCATTTCATACTGCAGGAGAGACCTAACACTGAGTATGATGCTTCTCCTGGATGCTGATCACTGAGCCAAGGACTTGGAGCCACACATCCTGGGGGGGTTACCAGTCAGCTCCAGGGGAGATGGGTCACATTTGTCTTGGGCTTCCCACCATGTGAATGACTCCTTCTCTTGCCCTCTGGACAGAGTGTTGGCTGGGAATTCTCTTCCCAGCCCCTCTCTGGTGTCCCTCCCATGCACATGCTGGCAGCCCTCTCTCAGTATCCTGAGGCTGTTCCCTGTGTAAAGGACAAGACAGAACTGCAGTAACCTGACAAGTCACTTATCCTTATGGCATGGCTCAGTTCCCAGCTTCTTTCCTATTACATCCTTAGCCTCAAACAATTTGCAGTAAGGTCATGGGATGAGACTGGATGGGATGGGAGGCTCTCACATCTTCCAGAGGTTTGGGGAAAAAAGGGTCACAAAGGCACGCAAGGACTCTGTTGAGCGCTTCACCCTCAGGGAAGGGGTGGAACCAGCCTCCTGCACCAAGAGGGGTAGGAAATGCTGGAGATCCCTGCTGCCCTGCCTGTGCTTGAAGCTGCAGTCATCTGCCAGCCCTGTTGTGCAGCAGTTTTAGGAGGGAGAGTGGCACCCTGCAGCTCCCTGTCCCCTGGCTGCCCGGGGAGGAAAAGCAGGTTCTGTGCAAATGTGCTCCCTTGGAGGCTGCGATGGGCTGGGACCAGCTCGATGCTGATGTGCTCATGCAGAGACTGTCATCCAGATGACTTGTGGGGAGCAGCGTGGCTGAGGATGGAAGGTGCCACAGGAATTAAAATTACTGTCTCCAGATTATTTGTGAGCCCGGGATGGAGGCATTCATCAGCAGGTCTCTCTGGAGAGTACAGCTCCCCAACGCCTCTGCATTTTCTGTTGTTATGTGTATACATGTCTTATTGCAGCAGAAGGCACAGCCTCTGGTGCCCTTGGGGACACCCCAAAGAACCCCAAACATCTGCACAGGGCTGGTGGATACAATGGAGGGCAGGCTCTTGCACCCTTGAAAGGCCAGGTGGGATCTCCTGGATGTCTCCTCAGGGGCTGGAAACCTCCACCAGACACATGAACTGCTCCCTCAAGGTCACAGAGTAGAAAAGCAGCTGGAGCTGGTTCACATTTTCTTTTTTTAAACAAAATGAGCCTTTTCTTAGACACTGTTTTCAGGAATTTCACCAGGAAGGAAAAGATGTCTTTTATTTCAGGAACATTTTCTTAATGCTCCAAACTGACAGGCACATTGACAGCAAAAACATCCTGAACCCCCCTAGACTTTTATTTTTTGCACACAAGAAAATTTGCATATGTTAGCATATATATTTGATATATAATGTGTATATCCTCTGAAAAGTAATTAGTATTTTTTCAACCAGCTGCAATGATCACATGTTCCTAGGCTCCGTGCTGGCATAATTGGATGAAACTCTGCTGTACGTGTTATACTGCCGGTTTGAAGAATACATCCAAAAGTTCCCATCTGGCCCCAGGATTTCTGAATTTCTGTCAGTGTTTTAAAGCATCTCTACCACGGACAAAAGGTCAGTACAACATGAGAGGCTGTGGAGGCTGAGCCTGAGTGCTAAAGGTCATGTCCAAGAAACCCATCAGAATTTGTGCAGACTCCTGAAATCAGGAGCCTGGGAGACAAAGTAGTTTAGAGAGCCCCAGTCCCTGACAGCACACTTCAGGAGTGGGGGCTATGGCTTCAATAATCTTGTTTCTGCTTGTTTTCAGTTATCACATCACGCAGCTAAACCTGGAAAGCCACTCCTGACAGCGATGTGTCATGGAAGAAATGGGTTTTTTTCTGAGGATACCGTGAAGGTTTTCTGAGGGTAAAGAATAAAATTTGTGCAACTTGTTAAAGGAGCTGCAATACAGCAGAAAAACTGTTGAAAGGAGAACTCTGTGTGTCACTGAGGATATGAACTACCTGCCTAAAATTGATTGTCAACATGCTCATGCTGTGGTCAGGTGAAAATGCTCCTCATCTTCCACTCTGGCTGGATTTTGTCATGGGGAAAGTAGGCAAGAGGCAAAGTGCAAGGGTGACTTACATGTTTTCTGATGGAGCAGCAGATGGAATTTTTTTTATCTGCAGATTTAAAGGACTTTAAATCTTGTGAAGAGTTCAGGTGAAGAAGAGTTTAAGAAGTAGGAAAAGGTAAGGCTAGCTTTCAAGTCTCCTTCTCCAGGAGGTTTGTTGATGCCTGTGAGCAAAGCAGTTTTGGGCTCGAGGGGGGCTGAATTCCCCATTGTTAAAAGGATCTCAGCTGCACTTGTCCACCTTTCAAGGGCATTGTGGGCATAAATACTGCCAAATGCTGAGATGCTAAAGCAATCACACGTACACTTGAATAAGAAGGTTTCTGTGTTGCCCAGAGGCAGCCATTTGCCAGCTGGAAACTCACTGCATTGAGAGGTTTTATTTCAAAGCAAGCTCAGCCACAACAGCGAATGACATCCTGGTGTGCCTGGTGGTGAAGGATGTCGTGGTCTGAGGAGCTCTCTAACAGCATGCTCTGAAGAAATTTTGAAGGAGCAAGTCTTGATAGCCTTGCCTGGGGATGGAGAGCAGCAAGGAAGGCCATGGTGAGGCTGTTGTTTGCTGCCTGTGATGCGCAGGCTGGAAATCAGGCTCCAGGCTTGAGGCAGCACAGGAATCTCAGATCTTCAGCCTAAATAGCAACAGGGAAATCTGTTTGCTGGTTCCTCTCAGCACATGCTTGAGCTAATTGCAAGATGTGAAGGATGATGAATGGCAGCAGAAAGCATACCTGACAGAAGGCTCAGGAAAAGGCAGTGCATGTTCATGAGAGCTTGGACACTCACAAGCAAATGCTGTTTTTCTTCCAGTCAGGGGTCACTAGCAGAGTGCAGCTCCTGTTACCGGTGTGCAGAACCCAAAATGTGAAACAGTGAAAAACTTGGTTTAGGAAAGCTGAGTGGGGGCAAGAAATTCAGGAATATTTATATTTCATTGGCCCTATTTGTGGGCAAAATACCAGTGCAGCCCTGGATTTCACGCTGTTGCAAGCTTCAAAGCTATTGCTCTGTGCCTTTCAGCCAGAGGAACTTGGATTCGTGGGCCTTCTCTGGTCAACACAGGAACAATTCCCCTTAGCAGAAGGGTCACTGGTGTGCTGACAGGGCAGATGGCCCCCTGGCACACAGAGGACAGAGCACGCAGCAGCTCTGTCATGCAAAATGCCAGCCCAAGAATGCCAGCACTCGGACCTTGCTGGAACCACCAGGGCCAGGAGACAACACCACACACATCATTTAAAGCCACCCAATGACAAATCCTCCAGGTTCTCTGATTGTTTTCTCACTCTGCAACCTTCTCCTTCAGCAGCCATAGGACTCCTGTTTCAGGCTCTGGGTGTCACCATGGTGCTCAGGCCACCAGGGTCACCTCACCAGCTCCATCAATGCCCCTTGAACAATAAACTGCTGAAAACACTGGATATCTCTGTGATTCCAGCAAAAGGAGTGTTACAGTTCTCCTTTGTCCCCGGAGCAGATGCTCTGAGATGTGTAAGGGTTTCATGAGTCCAGACTCAGACCACTATCCCCGTGACCTGTGCAAGCTGAGGCAGAACTGTGCTCACCCTGACACCTCTTGTTGAACTCTCACGCCTGTGGTGACACAGGGCACCCAGCACCCATGTTTTCCTCATACTTGTCCATCTCACAGCCTTACGAGGGATGCAGAATCACAGGAATATTTTTCACAACTGCATTTTTTACACCTCAAGATGTTTCACTTCCTCTTTTCCCTCCCACCCCCAGTGACACGATGATGAGAGACTCCTTCCTGGAACTGGGTTAAGACCTTTGCCTACCAGCTTGGGAATTATAGTTTGGGGGATTGCTTTTAACTTGTCTTTTCTCAACTCCAGCAGCTGCTGGTTACTTCCTTTTGCCTGATGCCATGCCAGTAGGCTTGCTCTCCCCTTAAAGGACTCTGCTAAACTCCAGCCCACCCCTGCAGGGCCCTTGTGAAGCACAGACAGGCTTCCATGACTGCCCAGTTTTGCATTTATCTCACAATCTTACAGCTTATTCATCTCCCAGTTTGATAAAATCTTTTTAGGGCTTCTCACAATCTCTCATAGTTCTGTCCTTTCCTCAATTTCTTTCCTTCTTCTATTAACAAATAAAGCCCTACACAGTATGATGCCACCTGGATAGATCTCACCTCTTGCTCTGTCCTCTTGCTTCTCCAAACCATTAATAAATATTTTCAGTGATGCCCCTCCCAAATCTAGTCCCTTGAGTCTTTCCCATTTAACCTCCCTCTGCTCCAAGGATCATTTATTCACTCCTACCCTTTGTATCCCATTGCTTGAGCAGTTTTTGACCCACAACAGGATGCTGCCCCTTACCCTACAGATATTTATTTTCCTTAAGAGTCTCCTGTGAGGAACTCCACCAAAAGCCTTTAGAAAAATCCAAGTAAATTACGTCCAGAAGCGCCCTTTATCCTATTTGCTGTATTAACTCTTTCTCGGGTTTTGGCAGAAGTCACAGATTCCTGTGTCTGCTGCACTCATGCTCATCCCCACGTGCTGTCTGTTCAAAAATCTGACCAGATTTTTGTAGGGCTGGGATGCTCTGGGTTACTCACCCATCATCAGATTTCTCAGGATCCTACCAAACCAAAGGTCCACAGGACCCCAGAATATGGGGAGGGAGGGATTTTAAAATAAGGCAAAAACTGTGGAGCCCAGATGAATATTCCTACTTTAATTAGCTCAATCATCCCTCTGGAAAGTGTACTGGGGAGAAAAACCACTTTGTTTATTTTCAGATTTTGATTAGATTTCTGTATCTTTCATTCCCTGGTTTTGTTTACTTTTAAAGTTTCTGGGGTTTTTAGAAACGTGTTAGTTAGTGCTCATTCTTTCACCATGGTATCTTTTAGGCAATCGTAAGCCTTTTTCAGCTAGAAAAAAATACCACTATGCTTTTCAAAGAGAAAAAAAATCCTTCTTTTAACATGAGCTCCTGGGTTTATGCCCTGGCATCTCCACAAGGGTGCTGCTCTTTATCCCTTCAGAAGGACCTTGACAGGCTGGAAGGAAGGATAGAGAAGAACTGCTTGAAAGTCAGCAAAGCTGAACGGCCTGAAGTTCAGTGCAGGTCCTGCACGTGGGGAGCAACGAGCCCATTCACAGTCTGGGGGATGCCCTGCTGAGAAACAGAGCTGAGGAGAAGGAGCTGGGGGTCCTGGTGGACAAGAACCTGCCCCCCTGCCCCTGAGCCAGCAGCGTTCCCTGCTGGAGGGCCAATGGTTCTTTGGGGTGCCTCGGGAAGAGCATTGCCAGCAGGTCAGGGAGGTGATCCTGACCCTCTGCTGAGCCCTGTGTCACGTGGAGCACTGTGTCCAGCCCTCACCCCCTCAGGACATGGGAGATGCGGAGCTTTAGGAGCAGGTCCACAGTTTCTTGGTATATAAGACACGGCCAAGATCTTTGTTTGAACTTTATCTGTAAGTTTGGTGTTCAGCTTTTGGAAAGATGTTGAAAACTGAATGATTGAAAAAAGGAGCTGTAAAAATGATGGGAGGACAAGGGAAAAAAGAAAGCTTGGAAATGAATGTGAAGAAATTTATCCTATGTAGCCTACTAGAGAGAAGGGTAAGAAGTAATTTGACCTATAGGTATCTATACAGGAAGATGGTATTTGATATTACAGTCCTCTTTAATTGAGCAGACAAAGCAAAATGAGATCCAATGTCTGGAAGCTGAAGATGGAAAAATTAAAGGTGGATATAAGGTGCAGCTTTTTTTTTTTTTTTTAATAGGCTGAGCAATTAACCACTGGAGCAATTTCCAAGAATGGAAAAATTATCCATCACTCTAGGTTCTGAAGTCAAGACTGGATGACTTTCTGAAATGCACATCCCATGTCAGTGCCCAGTCACGAGTGCCACGCAGGGCTCCTATAATTCCATGGATTGGGTCCTTCAGGAGGTCAAAACCAATTACCATAATTGCACTGTCTGCTTTAAATTCCCTGAATATCCATGGCCCCTTCTCCTCCACGTTTCTAAGGCATGACTACTTAAGAGCAGCACATCAGAACCCCCTGTTTAGGTTGAGAATAAATCTAAATGAAAAATTGCCATGATGTCCTTTCCTTTCCCCTCTATAGATGGCCTTTGGGAACACAGAGACACAGAGGCAGCACTGAACACCTTTCCCCACCACTTTTGTCTTGAAGGTGCACCTATGGAAAGGCTGCCTGAGGCTGGTCCTCCCTATCAATCCCCTCCCAGAGCTGGGCGGTGGATTCCCACCTGGCATTGCCTCTCAGTCCTGGCATCCCCAACCAAGCTACTCCCAAACCAGACACTTTGTGTGTTTCCCCACTAAGACTTGTGTCTGTGAATTCCCTTCACCTCTGTTTTGCTGTGATGTTTGCCCCAGTACTGGCAAACCACATCTGGCTATTTTCTAGTACCACTGCCTGAAACTGGCCTCATTGTTTTCCTGCATTTACCCTAAAATGTGCATCCTATTGTTTCACACCTCTCATTAGGAAAGTTATCCTATGAACCCAAAACTGGGCAGCCTGAAGGTTCTCTTACACTTGCTGCCCGTTTCTGGTAGCACGAAGAGCTGACACAAAGAGTGACACGAGAAACCAGGCATGTTTTTGTGCTCCTGCTTCCAGGAAATTCTCCTTGTTATGTGTTTACAGAGCACTTCGCAGAGCTGGCCTGCAATGCAGGTTCCCCAGGGGCAAGCAAAGAGGAACCGTTACTATCAATTACTGCAATTATTGCAATTATAATAATTATTATTCTGTCACTTAAATTTCAGCAATTAATTTTTCCAGAGTCTAGTTCAAGCCATTTTCTCTCTGCCAGATGCTGATCACAGCAAGAGCGAGGTGCAGCATCTGCTGCTGATCAGAATCTGGTTTAACTCATGAAATACTGCAGGGGCAGGTGCCTGGTGAAGTGCAGGCCTGGTCTCTTTGATGGGCTCAGGGAGAGCCCACCAGAGCAGCTGAGTGTGCAGTGTAGTCAGTGTGATCATGCAGACCAGGCACGATGTTAGTCTGGGTATTTGTTGCAGACTGGAGTAGGACTGTGCTAAACTGGGCTGCAAGGGTTCAGAGCCAGGGTATTGTCAGACTAAGGTGAAGGGTGGGGGGTGGATTATCCAAATTTAGGCAGCTGAAGGCTCTGAGCTGTGTCTCTGAGCTATGGCAGCTGTCTAGCACTCCACCAAGAGAGCCTGGACATGCCACGGAGCAGTTCATCCCATCCCCGTAGGAGCACCTCCTGGCAGTGTATCACCTCACCCTCTGGAGACACCACCTCGTTTTCCCCACTGGTTTTAGTGAAGCCCAAAGTGTCTGTTTAGACCAGACACCTGCCTTTAGTGGGAGGAAAATCATACCCTTCACATTCTTAATTGTAGGTTTGATAAGAAACCTTGACACGTGAGAAGAATCCGTCAGCCCAGAGGTTTGGGAACCGCCAATTCCAGATAAATGTAGGAAGGACAAAGCAAGTGGCAGTTTCCTCTCATCAACCAGCATCAAGTGACACTAATAACACACTGTTTTGGCAAAAACCAACACAGAATATACAGGTCACCTTCCTGAGTGACAGATCTGAGACCTAAAGCTGGCGTCAGTTGGACAGGTCCATTGAGAAGTATTTACCTTTTTTTCTTTTTTGTGTATCAGCTCAGAGCTGGCTTATACCATGTTCATGGTATAATATTAACCTCACACGAGGTGCTGCTTCCTTGGGCATCACTGCTGCTCCTCATTACAAGCATTCTTGTACTGCAAACCCTGACAAATTCTACACCCAGGTCAGCAAACTTGAAATGAAGGGAGGGAGCTGTACCTCAGGAGGCAGTCATTCTAGAAATGCTCATAATAGATATTCAATTCACTGCTGTAAGAAAGGGACTGAATGATATCTTTGAATCTTTCAGTAGCAAGACAGCAGGCAGGAACTAGGAGATTGCTGCTGTCTTCTTATTGATATCGTGTCCAATTCTGTGTTTCTGCCTTCCAAAAAGACCTTTAGTTAATTAGAAGAGGATAAGAAAACTGCTGCCACAATGACTTGATGTTGGGGAAGGTCGTCTTCTAGTGAAGAATTCACTTACATTATTTATCCAAGGGAAAATTAAGAGGCAATTGGATCATGGCCTATGGGTCTGGGCATTGAAAAACAGTCCAGGGAAATAAATGGGACTTTGATTTGCTGGGAAAAGACAGCTGAAAATCCAGTGGTAGGCAGAGGAAATGCAGTCACACTGGTAAGAAAGTGCAAAAAGTGAGTGGATAACAAGGCTTGGCAGGGTGTCCCTCACTCCTCTTAGAGCCAAGGCTGGGGATGTGCTGTGATGCTCACAAGTATTACGTGAACAATGCAGAAACTGGTGGGGTGGAACTTTGCTCTCCTCGCTGCTGTTTGGTGTTTTGGATTCTCTGATTCCCAGAGCTACAAACAGCTGCATTTTCTCACTGATAACAGATAAAAAGTCTTTCTCGCACACAGCAGTATGAGTTAGGAGTGTAGCAAATAGTCTGCCATTTTAGGCATCAGGGACAATGTCTGTTCTTTGAAAGACACTATTTAACTTCACTTGTGTGGTTGCTTGAATGTTTCTTGGTGATCCATGGGAAGATATCCAGAGCAAAAACAAAATAAATGGACAAGAAACCACACATGAAACACCTTGCTTTCAATTTGTCTTCTTCAAATTAAGAAAATTATAAAATAAAAGGCCATTTTTTTCAGAATCCACCAGCAAAGGCAACGTTTAATTCTGTGTAAAGTAGGTGAAGGTTTGTACTATTTCAGTAGTCTTTCAGTGAGCTCTGCTTTAGTGGCAGTGTTTAATAGTCCTCTAGCTGAAAAAAAAGAAAAAAAAAAAGGGTAAGGATGATTTTTCCTTTTTTGATGGCAGAGCTGCAGAGGCTGAAGGCTGAAACCCAGGACTGTGAGTGGGGTTCCTGGGGTGGGTCCAAGACAAATCTGTCTCTGCTTCCACATTTTTGAAAGACTTTGGGACTGTGAGACTCGAGGTTTGGTACATGAAGGCAATTTGCCCAAGGTAGCTGATCAAACAAGAGATGGAGAGGTGGGGGAAAATAAACTGAGTAAACAACTTCATGAGTGTGGAGTGTTTGACAGGGATAGAGTTAATATTTTCCACAGTAGCTACTATGGGGCTGTGATCTGGATTTGTGCTGAAAACATCGTTGATAACACAGGAATGTTTTATTTATTGCTGAGCAGATCTTGCACAGTGTCAAGGCCTTTTCTGCTTCTCACGCCACCCCACCAGAGAGGGGGCTGGAGGCTGGGAGGGGACGCAGATGGGACAGCTGACCTCAGCTGACCATGAGGACATTCTGTTCCACATGGCAACGTGCTCAGTACAGAAATCTGGGGGAAAGAATCTAGGGGAAGGGGGAGCACTTGGAATGGTGGAAGTTGTCTTCCCAAGTAACCACGAGGAGTGATGGAGCCCTGCTTTCCTGGGGAAGGCTGACCATCTGCCTGCCCATGGAAATGGTGCTTGAATTCCTTGTTTGGTTTACCTGGGAGGCTGTTTTCATCTCAATCTCTGGGTTTTCTCACTTTAACTCCTTTGATTCTCCACCCCATCCCCACACAGGAGGAGTGAGTGAGTGGCTGTGTGGGGTCTAACTGCTGTCTGGGGTTAAACCCTGACAGTGAGGAATAAGTATCATTTCTTTAATCCAGCAAAGGATTGCACCAGTCAGAACCAGCAGCTAGAATTCAATTGAAGCAGATGAAATTCAATTCAGAGGGAAAGCAAAGGTTTTTCACTGTGAGACCAATTAACCACTGAAACAAACAATGAAGGAAGCAGTGGTTTCCAGCCCTGCTCATATATTGGGCTGCCATGCCATATGGAACCACAGGTGGATCCAAAATGGGGTAAAATCGGGGTGCATGAGGTGAGAGAACATCTCCTGATGGTGGTAGTCAGGTAGAGCTCTGCCCTCCAGGTTACCACAGGCCAGAGGGGATGGCTGTGTGGCCCATTTGCAGTTCAAGACACAGACTGGAACTTCTTAACCAGGAACATGCAGAGACATTTCAGCAGGCTCTGCTCAGCTACAACTGCATAATGAAGTCGTTTAAGGGGGAAATGTTTATGTTTAGTTCACTAATAGGGCTTCATTAAGAGCCTTTATAGACCAAAAGACAAAGAGTAACCCAATCAAAGGTTCCTGATGAAGAGAAAACAGCAAAATAGGAAAACCAGAATTTCCTACATACCAGGAATGAGAGAGCCCATTCCCTGCAATGAACAGAAATACAGTTTCTTCATTGACTTACAAGGACATTTAGTGCTATTGACATATGAAAACATGTGCACAGAGAAGAACAAGCCCACAGAGGTGCCAGCATTCCCAGGGATCCGTGCTGGCTGGGGTGGAGTACCTCCAGCCTGTGTTGCAGGGTACAGGGCTGTAGGTGTGAGCCTGGGTCAGTGATGAGTGCATCTGGAGGATGGAGTCCAAAATGGGTGAAAAGACGGGTGAAAGAGACTGCAGAGTGGTGCCACAACAGGACAAGATCCAGCCCTGGCCAAATGCTCTGAGGACCCAATTTCTCATATTTTGCACTCTCTGCAGCACCAGCTTGAGCTGGATGGCTTCCCAGTTGCAGGTGATCCAGGAGGAAATGCACACACAGCCACCAAACCACCCCTCCCTCTAGGTGCCTAATCCATGGGGTGGAGGGATCACGGGAATGACCCCAAATCACCCAGTGCTTCTCTTGCTGAAGGCAAAGGGTCATGGCCAGAGTCACAGATAAACACAGCCCTACAACCTGAATCTCCAGCACCCCGGGAGACGAACCCCTCCACTGTGCTTGTTCTTGTTCTTCTTTCTTTACTACTTTGTCCTACTTTCTTTACTTTACTTCTTTCTTCACTGCCTGTGTCCGCTGTAAGGAAGGGTAGAGCCTGCAAAGGGAACCTCGTGGGCACTGATGTCTCTGAGCTTACCCTGGCAATCAGAGTTGTGCAATCCCAGCTCTCTCCAAGACACACCATAGTCTTGCCAGCCAACACCAGGGCCTGGCAGTCCTGAGAAAACAGACCTTTCTCTCACAGACAAAAAAAGAGTAAAAATAAAATATTACCCATGTGAAATGTCTCCCTTGCAGTGAGTTGTGGGACAAAATTTGCCAGTGGAAAGGACCTCCTAGGCTGCTGCAGTCACTCATCCACAAGAACCAAAGCCTCTAATCCCATTTAGAAACTTATCTTTGCTGATGGACAAAAAAGCTTTCTCCCATCAAACGTCTATTCTGATGGAAATCTTTATACCAGAACTCCTTCTGTCTCACAAAGGGCCAGGGTGCAATCTAAGCCTTTGATGTTGTGTTTGGAGTATAATGAAAGGCATTAATTTGAATAGAATTATTGAAATGGCATGTCTGTTTCTGCTATTAATAGAAAAATCTTAAAACAATGAGCAGCAGAGACGGGGGTCTATTGCAGGGAGCAGGAACAAAGGCAGAGCATTTTGCTCCAGTTGTGTTATGGGAATGGCTTCAGGTCTCTAATGTGCTGGGCTCTGCACAGAGCAGAAACAACAAACCTTGCACGAGGCCAAAAGAGCAGAATCTTCAGACCTGGGCTCTGCATGCACATCTCCTACGGCTCAAAAGCTGCAGTGCTTCAAAGAAAACTGCACAGAATGGATTCAAACCAAAACAGAGGTGATGGGGCCTCATTTACCTGGACAGGCCTTGCCAGAGGGTGTTATGGCTGCTAAAAGTTCATCTGGGCCCAAGGTGAGACTGAATGAATTCACAAAAGAGAAATCCAATCAGGATCAAGCCTATAATTCCCTAATATTTGTAGCATGGGAAGAATACAGGAGGGGAGGATCGTACCTGCGTGACATGGTATCATACCTTCCTTACACATGCACTTTTATCAAGATGCTGAGATACCAGAGCTTTAATCTGACTTAATAAAATTGTTCTGATAGTTTTGAGTTCTTCTGATCCCTGTATGTAAAGAAGCATTTGAGCATTTGTATTTTTATATCTGTGCATCATTGCATAATAAGCTGAAAATCATAAATCTAGGTGGATTCTGTGGTGAAAAAATAAAAACCCCAAAAAACACTTCCCAGGGGCTAGAGTTTCTAATAATTGTCTCTTTGTCTTTCCTGTTTGCTTTCCAGGAACAGGCTGGCAAAGTGACTCAGGGATCACTGCTTCTGTGCTGTGTTCTGGGAGCAGAGCTGGCAAGTGGGATGAGGCACCTTGAGGGGGCTGGCTTCACAGTGGGAAATAGCTGAAGGACAACTCTCTGTGTGGGGGGAAATTAGACAGTTCCCCTGTCTCAGGAGACTGAGAATCTCTGGGGAAAGATGGCAGAAACATGATTTTGTCACAGAGTGTGACACAGAGGCCAAGAGATCAGGAACCCTCGAGAAGAAACTACTTAGTGGTGGATGCCACAAATCCCACCAGCATCCCCAGCAGCTGTTTCCATGAGGGAAGGACCACAGTGAGTGATGTGAGTTTACCCTTTGCCTTAACAGTTGCTTTCTGGCTCAGACAACCTCTTCACCTGTATACACTAACTTTACCTCCAGAACTGGTTTGGTGGGCACAGGATGATGCAAGTCCCAGTTTAGGAATGGGCTAAGAGCACACAGGGACAGCAAGGAGATCAGCTGCAGGAGGGGTCTGGAGAAAACCTGTGTGCTCTGGGATGTCATTCCCAGCATTTCCTTCTGCCCTCCATCATGCAAGGAGCCTTGCCTTTCACATCTGCTCTGAGTCCCTGGCACAGCTTTGCTTCTTCTCCCCAAGACACCAACACCAAGGCTAGCAACATCCTCCCTCCTTCAGGTTCTCTGTGGTTCCCCATTGCACTGTTGCTGTTTGAAAACATGCACACACAGAGGTCCTGCAGAGCTTTGAGAAAGTGACCAAGGCTGGAAATTACCCAGGGTACAGACAGAAAAAAGAGAAACCAGCAGTGGGTTTGCAGAGCAGAGGAGCAAGGGACAGGAACGGGAAGCTAGTTAAAATTAAAGCTGTGAGATGGGGCAGACCAGAAGAAGCTGAGAACAGGAGGCAGCATCACAACTTGTGGTCTTTGCTGCTTTGGTTTCAATTACCTGGCAAACCCTCCTGCAACATTCCCATCCCTTTCATCCAGGACGCTGCAGTTCCTTTCCTGTTAGTCCTGTCAGTCACCATAGACAAAGCCAGCACCACATTTTACCTTCCCCAGACGAGGGGAGGACAGGGCTGGTGCTCTGCATCCTCCAGTGGGAGCGGGCAGCCTGCAGACAGTGCCGGGCTGTGCTGCTCCCACCGCCTGTGTGCCGCAGCAGCAGGAGCCTCCCCTGTGGCAGTGCCATCCTCTGGAAGGATGCTGGACCCGCCTGCAGCCAGGAATCAGCGGGCTGGTGGCCACTGTATAACACTTATGGCTGGTGGAGGTGCTGCGCTGCTTCTCTGCAGCAGCAACACAGCCCAGGAAAACCCTGAGCTGCTGTCACAGCTGCATCGCTGTTACTTTTGCATGCTGCTGCAGAGTGATGCTGCTGGACAGAATGTTCAGCAATGTGAGCAATTAAGGGCATGTCTGTATGCACTGAAGGGCATAAAACAAAGTTTCAGCACAGCAGGAGGGTCCACTGGGAAGCTGGAAGCAGGAGACCCATGTTGCTTCTCCTTCAAGGATGCACTCTCAAGCTCTGGAATGATCCTTGGGACCAGCTTTGTGCAGGGCATGCTTCATCTCCTGCAGCAGAACTGTCCTGGAACACATTTTGTTTAGTGTTTTATCCAAATCATGTCCCAGATGCTGCACCAGGCCCTCTGTCTCACAGACTGCCTCTGAAGCACAGCAATGCAGCTTTTCTGGGGGCTGTGCGGGCTGACACAGAACAGACACAGAAGCTTACTCTACCTAAAGAACTTGCAAGCCATAAACTTTTCCCTGCTTTTTATCTGGGCTGATTGGCTGCTGGGTTTTCACACACACTTACAGAAGCCTGGTCTCCCAGGAACACCAGCAGAGAGGACTGAAAACCAGTGGAAAATGCCAAAGCCAATCAAGTTTTTTAATGGTGTCAAACTGAGCATCCACAGCTAAGGCAGACAAAAATACAGTATCAATGGTGCATTTAGAAGGTAATCTCTCATGATAAAAGGGACTTGCAACAAGGAGATTTCTCCAATCTTCCTTCTTTCCTCTCCTTACTCTTCCCTGAGACTTGCCATTGTTGAGGAAATGGCAAGACCTGCAGCACATGGGAGGAACAGTAAACACCAAATAAAGCCTGGGACAGGACCAGCAGCAGACAAAGGTCCATACTGTAACCCACCCACACATTCATTAGAGTCTGGCAATTATGCTGGGTGTTAATTGCTGCTGCACCAGGCAGGATTCAACAGCACTGGCACCTCGGGGTTCGCACCAGTGCAGCCCCACAGCAGCCCCTGCTCCACCTCTCCTTGGCTTTGCTCACCACTTTGCTCCTCTGTCCTTTGGCAAACCTGGCTGGCACATTTGGAAAGGATGAGATAAAGCTCACAAAATGACGAGGTTTTGAGCAGGTGCTGGATCTATTGATTCGTCTGCTGGCCTTTCAATCGCTGGGGGTCACATCTCCAAGTTCAGCCATGAAATAACAAGGACTATAAATAAAACAAACAGGCTGAGATTTTTCACAAGGCTCCAGTCACTAGCAACTTCTAGAAGACAAAGTGCCAGGTTATACAGAAGTCCTCAGGATATACAACCAAAACTGTCAGGCTGTAATCCACGAACACTTCTCTTACCAGAAGTGTGCTCACCATATGGGTGACCTCTCTCACCACCTCCTCTGCCACCAGCAGCTCTTTCTCCCCTCTCTGCACCACTTCTGTAAGCAGATGATGAACTCTGGATGATCTGGCTTAAACATAGGTGTGTGTACACATTTCCATGTTTAATACACATATCTTTACAGACAGCTTACTTTCCCTGACATTTGTTGTGTGGTTTCAGAAAAGGGGGATGCTTTTCCATCACTTCCACCATTTGCCATGAACAACTGCCTGCCCTTAAATAATTTTAGCAGCAATTCCTCTGACATCTTCCTATGAACAGGGTTTGACAGCCAAAATCGGCTGTTCCTGTGAGCACTCCTCTCTATTTTTCAGCATAAATTTTCTTTCCCTTCTGCTTTGTGCAAGAGAGCTGTGGCACAACAAATGCTCTTTTTTCTCAGGGTCATCAACTCACAGGATCATTGACTCATAGGATCTTTGACCCATAGGATCATTTAAGTTGGAAAAGACCTTCGAGATCATCAAAGTTCAACTGTTAACCCAGCACTTCTGTGTTCACCACTAAACCATGTACACAAGCACAGCACATCTTCTAGACAAACCCTCCTGGAGTCACACACAGCAGCTGCTGTGCAAAATCTGCTCATTGCAGGGGCAGAGGCTGAAGAGGGGGAACCCAGGGTGGGCTTCCCAAGGGGGCTGCTGAGCAGAGGGAGGTGGCTCTGCATGGTGTGGGAATGACCCAGCATCCCAAGGATTTGTGTGAATAGAGAATCAAAACAAATGGATGCACGGAGACAAGCTGTGGCAGGGCTGGGCAGTGATGATAATGGCAAGGAACAGAGTTTCATGCCAGGAAGTGATGGACCACCAAGAGGTGTTGAAGGTCATTTAAGCTTCCTTTTCTTAAGTATTACTACAAAATATGACTAAGAGACAGGTGTACGTTTTTTTCTGAGGATCCTGGAGTGCCGTGCTCTGCTTTCTGACGCTCCCTGGTCCCTTCTGTGCATTCATTCCACCAGGCTCCCAGCAGACTGCTCTGGCTCACCAAGGCACCGTGTGCCAGCTGAGACAGGTAACTCCTGCCAGGTGCTGCAGACAGAGTAAAGGGCTCTGAGTCAGAAGAGGCTGTTCAGCTGCAAGTGAGGGGGTTAAAAACCTCAGCCAACAGCAACACAATTGTTTGCTCCTACCTGCTGGCACTGAGAGATCACTCTGTGAAAGCCACCCCATAACAGGAGTGCCACAGCTGTAGGGGGAGAGAAAAGCTGGGTCAGTACCCTGCAAGCTGTGCACATCCCTGCTTGGCATTTTGCTTTCACCCAAGACTCCATCTCCCTTTCTGCGAAATGGGAGTTTGCAGTTGAATTTCCTCCTCCCCAGCCTTTGCAAGCTCAGTGCTTTGTATGGGGTACGTGGATAACCAGGGTCCTGCTTTTTGCAGGGGTGACTCTCCTGCTCCTCCCTCCGGGCTGGAGGCAGCTGGGTGGGCTCTCCCTTGCCTATTGAGGTGAGAGCATCACCACCACATGACAGGACCTTCCTGCCAGCAAGAGCATTAGAAGGATTTCCTCTCCTTCACCCGCTGCAATATCCCAGAAGCTTCTTGCTCTTCACATGCCCTCTCTCCTGCTGAGTGGGTTGAAACTGGTCTGTGTCCTCCAAAACTGAGAGGGGAGGCACAGCAGCCCCCTGTGCACGTCTGTACAGAGGCAGTGCTGGAACAGATGCCTGTCCCTCAGGACACTGAGCAAGGTGAGCATGTCGTGCCTCATCCCCCAGGAGCCAGTGTCCTCTGCAGGGGTGAAACTTGGCAGGCAAGATACAAGGACAATTCAGAAAGGCAGGTAGTAAAATGTAATTTCAGATCCCATGCAGGCAAGAAAAGAGGAAAAAGAGACACTGAGAAGACTGAATTGTTTTTTGCTACTCTGCAATGCTTAATTTTTCATCTTTTCTAGAGCATTTGCATAATGCTTTCTTCTTTTTTTTTTTAGGTAGGGTTTTTTGTTTTGTTTTAATTTTTTTGCTTGCAATTTCTTTTCATTTTTTTTTTTAATGAAATGCTTTTTCATCTGTGCTACCTTGGCAGCCTGTGTTTGAGCATGAGCAAATTATTCTGTGCTTACTGCCATCAGAAGATGCCAGTTCTTGGGAGCCTCACAATGCAATTGCAGCCAAAACCTTGGAAAAGGAGAGATTGGTGACAGGGAGGTCACCAATCTGAGTGGTGCCACCACTGCCACAGAGCAGGATTCCTGCACCCAATGCAGCCTTGTGTGTATCACAGCCTGTCTCACCCCTGCAGGGGCCCTGGGGTGTTCTCGGGGAGCTGGTTGATAATTGCTGCCCCAAGATGCGTAGGATGTCTCCGCTTCGGCCCGCACGGCTGAAGAACAAGTCTGGACTCTTCGCTTTTCCATCCTGAGGTTGTTTATTAATCCTTATCTATAAAATTTTCTTTCTGCCCAGCTGAGATCTGCTCAGCAGGGCAGCCATGAGCACTCTGACCGCCCCCGAGGCGGTGTTGTCCTTTTATACTACAAACTACATATAACATATTTACACTTAATTCCCAATACCTATCACCTATTTTAGACAGTGCACCTCTACTCTAAACCAATCCCAAAGTGCCAACATCACTGCAGAAAATGGAGAACAGAAGAAGAAGAAAGGCTAGACACGCCCTGATTCCTCCATCTTGTCCCCATAACCCCCATACCAAAAATCCTAAAATCTACATTTTCACCCTGTGAATATTTTGTTATTACACCATTCAAACCTGTGTGACTTTCATGTCCTCATACAAAGCTGGTAACTTGCTCCAGGGGTCAAAATCAAACCCGCAGGTGTTCTGGGCAGCATGCCAAGGTCTCTGAGCCCCCTGATGGGGTCCTTGGCAGCTCTGGACACCCGGAGGGATGTGCTGAGTTCCGACAGGGTGTCCCTTTGGGTTTTCAGCCCGTGGCTATGGGCTCAGGCAGGGCATGGTGCCGTGGGTGGAGGTGTTGCTGAGCAGAGGAAAATCTTGCTGCTCCTTGGCTTATTCAGCTTTTCTCTTGATCAGAAAGTACCAAAGCTCAGAAACTCAGCGGAGGCTCTGCCAGAGTGTTTCAACGGGTTTTGAGATCCTTTGCTAAGCCCCTTCGGCACATCGTCAGGCTGACAAACACAAGCATTGCTGAAAAAAATGGAGACATTTCATTTAAAAATTGTGCTGAAACTCAGCATTCAGCCTTCTCTGCAAGAAAATGTGATTAAACATCTCCTCTTTAGCTTGAAAACACTTGCCAAGTTTTATCTGAAAATTCATTACACCCTCTCTCCACATACGTTTTCCAATGAATGCACTATTTATCTCCATCCTATTAAAAAATATACATAAATATCCATCTCTTGCTGTAACACCAGACTGCGGGGCTCATGTGTGGGTTCAGAGCCAGACTTGCTTTGAGCATCTTCATTCTCCTATGGGTCCATAACTGTGCTGGAAATCTCTGGATGATGGACTTCCAATCATGTCTCGGGGAAGGGAGAGGCCACTTCCAAAGGGAAAACTGAGTTAAATAATTTTTAAAAACCCAGAAAAGCCAAAAACCCCCAAACCAACACAAACAAACCAGAAAAGCAAACCAACCCCAAACCTTTTGGAAACAAAAATGAGCCTGATATTCAGGCTCAGTGGAGCACCAGGGAAGTGATCCTTGATGGCTAGCACAGAGCTATCCAAGTGCTTCAAGTCCTGCTCTCCCCAACCAACCCTCCTCCTAATGGGGAATATTTATTCTGTGTTGACAGAAGTCTGCTCCGGGGTGGGAGCTAATATTAATTATATGACAAACACATCCTTGGGCAGTGATTTGCATGCGGCCTTACATCAAACAACTCAAGGTCCTATAAAAGAGGAGCGGAGTCTGCTCCTGCTCCCTGCTGCATACTGAATGAATCCAGGCATGATATTTGATTGCTGTGACCTTCAGGAAGGTCTGAACCTGTTCCCAGCCCTTGCACGCCCACACAGGTGACTGGCACAGACTTGGCAGCCCATCCTGGTGGGGCTCTTCAAATAGTTTGGAGAACCTCTTGTGAAATTCCGGGTGTGCAAAGGCACAGGGTGCCTTGAGCTGGGGTCTGCTTCCTTAAACCAGCATCAAATTTACAGCTTTATCATCTGCAGAGAACAGCTGGTGCCTCATCCCGCTGCACACTCTGCAGTGTGACTCTCCATCTTGCAGTCTGATTTATGGAGCATGCCTTGCTTTACTCAGTAAAATTTATAAATGGCACCACAAAAAATGAAAAAAGAAAACCAACCCCCCCTCCCAAAAAAAAAAAAAAAAACCACAACAAACCACAACCAACCCCCCCCCCCAAAAAAAAAAAACAGAAAGAAAAAAAAAATAAAAGAAAGAAGAAAAGTGGCTAAGGCTCTTTACTTCACATTCCACCATCAGAACTGACAGGTAAAAGGGCAGATGGGAAAATACCTGCTGAGAATGAAGGAAGAGCTACTAAACAGAGATCTATCTCCACTCCCCATGAGGTTATCAAAGCTATGGTGATCTGAGTATGAAAATAACATATTGTCAGAGTCGTGTGCCAGCAGAGGAATAGCCCAGCTACACAAGGCCTCGTAAAGAAACAAATCTGGGGCATTTGGAGCAACCCAGCCAAGGGATATCTGATCCTGGAACTGTCTCTTATTTTGCTTATCCATTTCATTACCCGTGGTTGCCTTTCACTGCCAGAAGACACGGAAACAGCACCGTGAAATCCTCTGGCTCAAGGGGATTGGTTTGGAGATGTTTGGGAAGTCTCATGATTTTTCCCTCCATCAAAAAAAGAAAAAAAAAATCTGATTTCTCAATACCAAAACTTGCCTTAGGGAATGCTTGGAATTGATGGATTTCCCAACTCTAAAAGTAATTGTTCCCAATACCTTTTGGAATTGTAAAACTAAGGGTCTCTGACTTCTTTCAGTGCTTACTTAGAAATGCAACCCCAGGGTAACAGAAATGTTTGAGGCGAGAGCAGAGCAGTCAGCAATGATAGTAGTGAAATACTTCGACTGTGCCAGACCAGTCTTGGAGGATTATTATTCCAGTTCTAGCCCAATCTGGAATAGATATTTTGTTTATTTTCCTTTTTTTTAATTTTCCTTTTTATTTTTTTTTTTAATCTTAAAATTGTTCACAGCATAGGAAAATAGCTCTGGAGAGGTTCCTGTTCTGCCAGAATCCTATCATTTCTGAGGGGACTCCATGGATATGGTACCAGTAGGAAACTCTTGGGAAAAAAGGACAGAGTCACAGAGAGTGTTCTTGTGAGAGTGAAGCTCCCTGTGCCCTAAGTGTGTGAAATTTGGGAAACTCCTTACTGAAAAAGGAAAGACAGAAAATTAATCTGTGCATTAAATTGGGTGTTTCTTCTGAGCCCAGCACTGGGCTGCACCTTAATGACTTGAAGGTAGATGTAAACCGGTTGTGTGGAGTTTCTGAGGGGAATCCCTTTCAAATACCCATCATCCAGAAAGGAGAGCTTAGTGACTTCTCATACCCCCACTTCCCTTAAATGTTTTGCTTACAAAATTAATACCTGCTCATCTTTTGTTTTTGCTTTGAATATTCCCTGAGACCCTCCTCCCACCAGCTGGGATTCAGGACCTGTATCCTCATTTCAGGGGAGCAATTATTTTTCAGCTCTTGCTAGTGCTCTGCCTGGCCTCTCCACTAGGATATGGTCCTGACAATGCTGGGAGCACTGCAGGGTGGTGGGATTCAGGATGAGATTGGCTGCAGCTCATGGGAGCCTCCCCAGAAAAGAAGCTTGTCCAGGCATCAGGATCACACACCTCACCCAGTAAGAGCAAAGTGCCTCAGAAACAGCCCTCAGGGTGGGGAGGGGGGATTTATATTTTCCTTGCTGATGTAAAAAAGCCCCAGATATGTTGGAATCCCATTTCCTGGTGATCCTGAGAGAGGGTGCACCAAGGATGGAAACAATTTAAGGCTGCAGATTAAAAAAGAGTGAAATGAGGGGAAGATGGTGCCTGATGGTATGAGGACTCTGGAAACCCCAGTATCAGGTGACAGAGTAGAAAAAGGAGGTTGAAATGAGGAGAACAGAAAGGGAAAAGTCTGAGAATGAAAGAGAACAGCAGCTGCTGATAGTGTGTCTTTGATGGAGAAGGGGATACACACAGCTGCCAAGGGTTTTTTTTTCACCTTCATGCGTGAAAATTCATGTGAATTATTTAATGAGCAGATTTGCATATTTTCAAATAAATCGCAGTTTATCCTGCCATTGCTTCTCATTCTGTTTCTGTTGACAGAAGCTGTTGCTAATCGAGGAGCTCTTTTTCTGTAAGGTTTTATAAGAGGTGCTCACTGAGACACTGTTTCTCCTTCCAGGAACACACCAGGAGGGGGAAAGGCCTGGAGACAGGATGAGATTTCTCTTAGGACACACACCAAAATCCCATTTCCCAGTGGGATCAAAATCCTTTTCAGATTCCATGCTCTGTTTCACTTAGGCTGGGTGGAAGCTGAAGGAGGACTTGCAATGGTGTGAAGGCCAGAGGAGTTAAAAGAGTAGGGACAGGTCAGGAGCCTCTATCCTTTACAGAACAGCAGGCAAAACAAATAATTGTGCTGTATTAATAAAGCCTGGGGATGGTTTTCTATAAATATGCCTGGGGAGTAAGCACACAGGGGTAAGGAGAGTTATTTCAGCCAAAGGATAGTGCTGGCATGAGAACAAATGAGAACAAATGTATAAAAACTGGCCATGAATAAACCAGGCTGGAAATTAGTCGAGGGCTGAGAAACATTAGAGCAATTGGGTTTGGGGCAACCACTCAGTAGGAGCCATGGAGGCAGAAATCCAGATAGCTTTTAGGAGAGAGCACACTCCAGCTCTGAAAGGGCGTTGTGATGTGTTGCTGCCACAGCAGGGATTGAATCTGGCAAGTCTGGAATTCCCTGCCAGCCCCACGTTCTTGTGTTTCAAGTGTTTGGGAGGTTTGACTTCTAATTTTTTGTAGATAAATACGGCTTTGTGAGCAAAAGCAAATAAACTGCTGGCGGAAAAATTTATTTGAACGTTTTTCAAGGTATTTTAAGGGAAAAAGAGTTGAAAACAAAAGCTGAAAAGCCAGCTCTCACCTCCCTGTCAGAGCTATGACAGCCTGGGGTGTCCTTTCCAGATAGGAAAGATGAAAAATGAAGGTGTATGGAAATGTCACTGACCTGTGGGCTCAAAGAGGGCATTGAGATGGGGTATCCTGGAGACAATGACCATCGAATTCTAGAGCCGTTTCCCTGTCTTAGGCAGGAAAAGGGTCCCACCAGGCATTACTCAGTGATGGAAAGGATGGAGCTGAGTTTCTGAAAAAAGTTCCTCCTCATCAGTGCCTTGACAGTCCCCTGCTTTACATCCCAAGCCAGCAGTGTATTTCCTGTCCTGCCCAAGCCCAGGTTTTTATTTGCTAATTCCCATGAAGATGTATCAACATCATGCATTTTGTGGATGAACAGCCCCGTGCACCAATGTAAGTCAGGAACCACCTGCTGGAAAGCAGAAAAGGCCCTGGGGGGCCTGGTGAGCACAAACTGACCATGATCCAGCCATGTGCCCTTCCAGCAGAAAAGGACAATGGGATCCTGCGCTGCACCAGGCTCAGCATTGCCAGCAGGTGAGGGGAGCTGATCCTGCCCTCTGCTCAGCCCTGGTGAGGCCACAGCTGCAGCACCGTGTCCAGTGCTTGGCTCCCCACTGTGGGGCAGACATGGGTGTGTGGGAGAGTGCCCAGTGCAGGACTGATGGAGGGGCTGGATCCTGTCTCCTGTGAGGAAAGGCTGGGGGAGCTGGGACAGTTCAGCCTGGAGAGCACTGAGAGGGAATCTCATCAATGTGCAGAAACACCTTTAGGGAGGGTGACAGAGAGCAGAGCCAGGCTCTTTCCAGGGTACCCAGTGACAGGGACAGAGGCAAGGAGCACAAACTGGGACACAGAAGGCTCCTCCTGAACATCAGGAAGCACTTTGTCACTGTGAGGGTGACCAAGTACAGCAACAGGTTGAATCCCCACCCTGTGAGATCCTCAAAAAGCACCTGGACACAGGCAGCCTGCTCTACATGGTCCTGCTTGGACAGCGGGCTTGGATAAAATCATAGAGCTCCCTGTCAGTCTTAGCTAGCCTGTGATTCCGTGAGATCCACAGGCAAATGATCTGTTTCAAAGGCTCTATTTTATTTGCAATCTGCCATCTACAGTTTTCATTTGAAGCCTCCTAACTCCACTGTAAGGGACAGAAAACAACTGGCTTCTCTCCATCCTTTCCTTCCCTCACAATCTTGCAGACCTTTCTCATACTTTAGTTATCAGTTTGTCAAATCTTAGCCTCAGCTTATTGGGTTCCTCCTCACACAGCTGCAGTTCTATTGCTTCACTTGCTATTTCTGCCTTTTTCCAAACCTCTCCCAAAACAGCTCGCTCTGGGGAGCATCGTGACACTGGAAAGTCCCAGGTCACAAACAGCAGGAGACACATACAGTGAATTTATAGCCCTCGGTCGTTTACAGAAGATGAAATTGAGGTCTCAGAGAAGAGACAGGCACAGTATTGACTGGTAAGCTGATAAATCAACACACAGCTTTGGGATGCTGTGCCTGCTTGTTTGCACCAGGAGGATCACTCTGATGAAGGAGCTCCAGATGGATCTCCTAAACTGGTCCTAAAGCTGCATCTGCTCACCATTCCAGTGTGGCCAAACCCCTTTAAACTGCCCCCCTCTGGGGCCAGAGTGGAACCTGCCCAAATTCATCCCTAAAGGACTCTGAGGATGATATAGCTGGGGTTCAAAATCATCTCTATCCTTGAATTTAGAGGAGTGGAATCTGGTACCAAGGTTTTCCATGGCTTGCCTACACATGTCCCACTCTCCTTCAGTCAGTGAAGCTCTCTTTGTTTGGACCCATCATTTTCTGGCATATGAATTGAGAAACAGCAATTGCCAAAGGTGCTGAAGCACTGCAATTTAGCTCTGGGTTGCTGGGCAGCAATTTAAACTACCATAATTTCAGGAGATCCATAGAGGAACCCTCCCCTAATTGAGCCTTTTTGCTTCAGTCAGTCAGAGATGCTTATACAGAGGACAATGAGTCACTATAGGAAACATCAATATGAGAAGTCACTGGGAAGGAACAAGAGTTCAAACTGCCCACAAACTTCCTGCAAATTTCAGTTCAGCAACAGCATTTCACAAAATAAACCTCTAAAATATTTTTTTGAGAGCTGCTCTTTGTTTCTTGGTTTTTTAAGAGAAAAAAAAAGGTAAGGACACACACAAGAAAAAGAGTGATAGCAATCCTGTTCTAGCTTGTGAAGTATTTTCTGGTTGGGAACTGAGACATGGGAAAGGAAGTCAAGGATGAGTAGGATCTCCTTGCCTACAGCAAAGCACAGGGTGAAGTCACAGCTCCTGACCTGGGCTTGTGGTCAGAGCAGCCCATGTGGGAGCCCAGAGGGTGACTCTGGAGCAGGGCTTTGTCTCTCCATCCATTTCCTCCACCCTAAGAATGATTTTGCTTTGAATCTGTGTGAGCAGAAGGGAGTAGGGCGTGTGCCTGGGAGCAGGATGTGAGCTCAGACCTCAGCCAGTACCACTTGCCCTTTCTCATTAAGGCAGTCTTGTTTCCTTGTGCTCCCCTCACAGCTCTAAACCCAGTTATTCCTTCTTGTCCCAGCTTCTGAACACATTAATTAAAAGCATCTGGGGCCAGTCCATCCTAGTGTGCAGGTGAATGTCTTTTCAGTATTCATCAAGCTTCATTCTCTGATGCCTGGTGACAATTTTATCTTCCTCTGGGGAAACAAAAGAAGGAGAGATGATGTTGCTGTAAAGAGATGCTAATCGCACTATGGGGATCTCCTGAAATATTCGCAGAGCTCTTTGTTGTGGGATGCCGGGTCTCCTTGTCCTCAGCTCTGTCTTTCCTCTCTGATTTCTAGGGGGGTTGAAGTTATAAAGATCTTGAAGGGCAAGGGAAGGGCATTATTTAATATTGAATCTCAGAGAATGCCACAAGCTGTTTTGAATTGCGTCTGCCTTTTTATTGCACATGTGCAGTGCCTAGTTGACAGGGACAGGGATCTGCTCTCACCCTGCATCAGCAGGAGGGGGAGTTTACTTTTTTCCTGCTTTGAATTTTGGTTCCTTTCTGCCTTACCAAGAGCTGAAAATGGATCACTGTCCATACATATGTATTTCTTCTTCTGGAGTTTGACAGAGCTTGGGGAGTCTCTGGAGGAACAGTGGAGCCAGGTGTGGAAGGAAGATGGCTCTGGATGGGACTGACAGTGACTGGTACCTTCAGGTGACTGTGGTTTTTTGCAACACTGCCAACAGCAAAATCCACCTCCTAATGACATAACCCAGGGGCCTTTTTCTCCTCCTCCAGCACAAGCCCATTCGCAGTCTGCAGATACATCCAAGATCTGCCTCTGTGCTCCCAGACACAGCCTAAGAACCAGTCATCTTCTGCTTGGGTCCCAGCTGCAGGGAACACCACCCAGCTGGGCTGTAGGCTGATGGCTGAAATCAGCAGTGTCTTTGAGGGCTGCTTTGCATTGTCCATCAACAGTGACTTCTTTGGACCCTTCATCATCCCTGCAGGTGAAGTTACACAGAGCCAGACCTGCCTTGCAAGCTGTCCCCAGTGTCTGACAAGCAGCCTAGCATGTCCTGAGAGTGCCAGCTGCCTGCAAAGCCTTTTGGATCTGCATGCCACGTGCCAGTGTGTGCCACATCCCAATGCGTGCCACATCCCAATGCGTGCCACATCCCAATGTGTGCCACATCCCAATGCGTGCCACATCCCAATGTGTGCCACATCCCAATGCGTGCCGTGGGCTCTGTGGACTGGCAGCTTCAATGCCTTCAAAGAGTTAACTTCCCTCCAGATACTCTTCCCCAGTGAAGTGACTTGAAACAGGGGCCAGCACACAGCAACAGAGAACAGACTGGAGCAAACCATATGGTTCTGCACAAGAATAACAGCATCATTAAAATCCTGAACCAAGAACTCAAAGGAGCATTTGAAGAGTACATAGCAGCAGGTCCTGAATCCTAACTATCAGCTTCTCTTCCTCTCAAATCCTTTGTATGTGCTGAATGTGAAAGCAAAATGTGTACTCAATCACAGCAACCCACTTCCTCCTCAAGTGACTCTCCAGATATGTGTTCACCTCAGGAGTGAGATGTAGCCTAAAACAGCAGGGAAACAAACAGGTGAAACAATAGAGAGAAAAGGAGTATGGGGGGAGAGGGAGCAAGACAGACCCCAGTCACTGCTTAAACTTTGCTTATTTACAGCTTCAGCATACATATGAAGATCTATAGCACTTAGACCCAAATAAATCCTCCCCTGGAGACAGGTGGCAGATATCCCCCTCCATTATTTACAGCCACTTCTCAGTGAAAACTGCAAGCTGTAAAATGCCCATACAGTGTTGGGGAGATTTATAGTCCTCCTGTATTTCACACACTGTCTTGCCCTGCTGTGTTGCCTTTGGGAAGACATGGCAAATGGACTCCAAGGTGTTTGACAAAGATGAAGACTCATTTATTACTTGATGCTTTGGAGAGAAATATTTGTACGCAGCAGCCTACACGGGTGGCAAAGGTTAATCCTCTCCTCTCCCATCAATCCAGCTTTTCATGGGCGAGGGGAAAGCAATGTGTTGGCAAGGAAGGGAGTGAGGAAGGGGAGCAGCAGCAGCAGTGACCCGTGTCACCCTGTGTCCTTTAGTAGGGCCAGAGGAGACTGGGGGACTTCACTCTGTCACTGACCCTTCACCCAGTCAAGTCTGATCTCAACTTTTTCTTTCACAGGTCTTGGTCCTACAGGAAGGGGACTGATGTCCTCACTTTAGAGCAGCAGATGAGATTTCCTGAATCCTGCTGTTAGAGGAAACTTTTGGCTTGCAGGCCAAAAGCATCCATGACACCCAGCAACCTGAAATCCAGTTGTGACACTCCTGACTGCCCCTGGCACAGTGGGGCACAGGACCATAGGGGCTTTTGGCAAACTGGGCTTCAAAGGGGGCTTCAGAGTGTCTTCTTTAGGATTGGGACTCCACAAATGCATCCCCTTGTCCTTCTCTGCTGGCAGGGCCAACATTTTTGCTCTCTCCTCTCTGAAGGTGAACTCTGAGAGGGGTTGAGGCAAAGAGCCAGCGTGGTGCCAGCAGGCTGCCTGCTCTGGATACAGACAAAGAGCTTCAATCTCCAGGGCTGTCGATAGAATGCTTTCCAGCAGCACTAAATTCTTGCAAAAACTCGAACATGAAAACATAAAAATAAAAACATGGTGTAAAAAACAAACAATAAAAATATAACACCAAATACATCACTTAACTAAAACCGCTTACCCAGTGGCTTTGATGTTAATGCATTGTCTGCAACAACGTGGCATTCCAGCTGAATACTAACCGGCTGCAGAGCCCAAGCCCAGCCTCACTCCAGAGGTTTCTGGTTTTACTACCCTGATTTCTGCAGTCAAGTCTTCCTCTCCTGGGGTTTATTAGGTCTCGTCCCCTGCCATGATCAACTAAGAGCTGTTTTCACTTTCCCTCCCCAGTGTTAATTAAAGCTGGGGTGGAGTAACCCACAGAAGACTCCTTGAAGGAGGGAGAGGAAAGCTGAGCCCAGCACGACGACAGGGCTTGATCAGTGGAGAGCTGTGTTAACAAGAGCCTATGGATGTGAGTAGGATGAACAGTCGGTGGGGAAGGCAGGAACAGATGGTACCCAACTATGTGCAGCATGGTTCCTGGGGTCTGCAGGATATGCAAAAGATCCTGCTCACTGCACAGGCTGCCTGGTGCCTAATGAGAGCACCAGCCACAGCCTCTGCAGAGCCATGCTGACCTGCTCCTGTACACGCAGCATAGAGACAGCACAGACAGGATCTCTCCTGCTCCAGCCCTTGCATGCTGCTAGCATGGGCTCAGCCAGAAATTACTGACCCCTCTTTGATGTCAGATTTTGGGGGAGGTCCTGTGCAGACCTGATGCAAGTGTGGCAGCTCTGTGCATATATTCAACACCCTGGTGCAAGCGAAAGGCTGCGTGAAAGCCTGGCAGGAAGGAGGGTCTGCATCTGGGGACTGTTCTGAGCTGTGACACCTGGAGGCACGACTTCTGTTCCATGCTGGAAGAGGTACCAGTTGCTCCAAAAGATTCTGGTCTCTTTGTTGATGGAGCACCTGGATTTCAGTCTCATCTGCTATGGTCTCTTTCTGACTGCTGCCAGCCAAACGGTGAGGGAAGGGGGTGAGGATGACCCTGAACGGGTTTGTCAAGTCCCTGCACTGTAGGTGCACTCATGGGCCAGGAACTGAGACAGAAGACAAACTGGAGGGCTTAACCCTGGAGGTTTTCATTGTAGATGCTGTTTCAACTACAGTTAATAAAGCCAGTACCACAGGGTGATGGCCCTGGATGGCCCTGCCTCAGCTCACATTGCTTGCTGAGACAGCAATTGCCAAACAGACAGCTGGGGACAGCTTCCATCCAGAGCCTGTAAATCCACACCCTGAGCTGCTCCAGCCACATTCTGTCCTTGGATTTCAACAGGTGGAGTCATGTGAAGCAAAGTGATCCAAGTTTTCCATTCCTGCAAGGTCATGGTGACCACTCTCTCTTCAAAGGAAAGCATCCCATCTGTTCATGGCTGCTTCATGCTGCAGAAGGCAGGTGGTCTCTCTTCTGTCCCTGGCTTAGCTAACATTTACTTCCACACCCAATCTTCTTCCAAAACACATGTTTGTTCTCTAAGATAAATCCTGAGACAAGCATCAAGCACATCTGTTGCTGTGCTCTGTGTCTGGCCCTGGAGCTTCTCCCTGGTCCACTTCCCTGCTGCTGGAAGGAGCAAATGTCCTCTACTTCTCCAGCCTCCTACCCTTTTCCTGCCTTGGTACAGGCAGTAGTGCTGGGGCTCAAGGTGAGAAGCCAGAGGTGTGCCTGCTGTCTGTAATCACACAGCAGAGGTTAAGAGCAAGGCTGTGGCTGTCACATTTGTTGGCAGCAGTGTGGCCTCTTCCTGGCTCTTTTGAGTTTGGATGTCCAGCATGGATGGACAATGGGAAGAAGGTGGTATTGGTTAGCTGAGGCAAAGAAATTCTGCTCTGAATCAGTGGAGAAAGAGTCCAACTTGACCTGAAGTGAGAAAGGAAGATAAGAAGCAGCTGAGGAAGCTGAATATTACCTACAGACTTGAGAGTCTGCCCTTCTTTAATTTTTTTGGCAAATTATTCATCACTGTAAGGTGTTATTTTGTCTTGCTTTAACTGAGCTCTTGGCCTTAGGTGACCCAACCTGCAGCAAGGTTTTCTCCCGCATTACTACACAGCATGCTTGAAAAGCTGTGCAAGATCCTTTTGCTCCTCCAGGTATCCTGAGCTGTTTGGTTGCTGCTGGACAGCAAGGGATATGAAGGGGAATCAGAAGGAGGAGAAATGTCTCCCACTGAGGACTGATGAGTAGGGACATTCCTCCTGTAAATGAGCCTACTCACCAACTAGCTGGCATCAGGGACTAGGAGAGAGACATCACAAGAGCCTCCCATCCAGGGTGCGATGTTGCCTCTGCCCCTCTCACCCAGCCCTGCTTCCCTCAGCAGCTCCTGGGCTTGCAGCCCTGCTCCACAGCCCAGTGCCTCCCACACCTGCAGAGCATGGAGATGCCCATCTCCCCCTGCTCTCTCCTGCTCCCTGCTCCCATCACAAGTCTCAGGGAAGCATGATGCTCTGCGGGGGGCTCCAGCTTGTCTTGTCATGCAGTCTGCTGTGTCGTGCAATGGAAGCACTGCCTAGTGTTAATTAAAGCTTTGAGCACCCAAGTCAGGCAGAAAAGAGGAGAAAATGCTAAGAACAGCTAATTTCTTAAGCTGCCCTCTGGGACCTTTTGAAACTTACCTCATGTAGCAAATTAAAAATGCTAATAGATGGCCAATAAAAAAAAAAAACCAAATCCTTTCTTCTCTGTAATTTCAGTGAGATGAGTGGTTCTGTGCATCAATTAGTGGTGGGAAATGAGATTTTCTTCACTGGAGAAGGGCTGGGCCGAACACACAAACTCATAGGCTGGCTTCTGAAAGGGTTCAGTCCCCTGAATGTCTTCAGCAAAGGCACATGGGGCCATACTGAGCTGCCTCTCTCACTTTTATAGTTCTTACAGACTTATTACTCCTCATTGCCTTTTGTCTCAAGGCAGACTGTGAGTCTGGAGACTCAAATGGAACAAGCACCGCCCCTTGTTTTTCAGAGAGCTCCATTTCATCTGGGTACTGCTTTTACATCAGTAATTAATACAAAATTACAGCAGGCACTCCCCTTGTACTGCCTGAGGTTGTCTTTGCAGAGATGCTATCTATTACAGCCCCAGCTGCGTGCCAGCAGCACCCATGGCTGCAGCAATCTCAGCTTGGGCTCAGCTGGGATCACAGCACCTCTAAGAGTTTAGAGAGCAAATGGTCCCTGAAGGCCTTGCAGATCCTAGGCACAAGACATGGGAAAACCTGCCTTCTCCCCCCTCTACGCTCTGTCACTAGAGGGTTGCAAGTTAAAAATATACACACTCTTTTTTTCTCATGGTCAGAGGTTTGAGTACCAGGCTTCTGATAGCCAAACAAGCACTGTACTAGCCAAGACCAGGGAGCTTTGGAGGAAGGATTTTTGATATTGATGAATATTGAATAGTTTATCCAAAGCAGGACAGCCACCAGGATTGAAATGGTAGTGGACACCAGCTGAAAATCTTGTCTCATGTATATCTGCACAGGACACAAGTGAATCAGAGGAGAGACAGAAGTAGAGTTTGACACTCAGTAGAGTGCCCAAACATCAGGATGACTGGAAAACATATGAAAAAGCCTGCAGTGCTTTGGATCTGATCTTCCATGCTATGCATAGGCACTCTGTGATTGCTCCTGGGCCACAAACAGGGACTTCAGCCTGGAGAAGACAAGGCTCCAAGGAGGCCTTAGAGCACCTTCCAGTAGCTAAACAGGCTACAAGAGAGCTGGAGAGGGACTTTTTACAAGGGCGTGCAGTGATACGACAAGAGGGAATGGCTTTAAACTGACCAAGGACAGGTTTAAATTAGGTATATTCCTATATGCCTAGGTATATTAGGAAGAAATTGCTTACTGTGAGATAGTGAGATGCTGGCAGTAGTTGCCCTGAGAAGTCATGGATAACCCCATCCCTGGAAATATTAAAAGCCAGGCTGGATGGGGCTTTAAGCAACCTGACTTCATGGAAAATGTCCCTGCCTGTGGCAGGGGTTAGAACAAGATGATCTTTAAGGTCCCTGCCAATCCAAACCATTCTGTAATTCTATGACGGTGCTACCTCTACTGAGCAGCATGAGCTGATTCCCTTCTTGCACTGATCTTTACACTCTTTCGTTGTCATCTCCCATTCGTCTTTTTCCAGAAATACCTACCTGTGATGTACATTTTTGAGGCCTTGGCCCAAGACAAGCACTCAGTTAAATATACAGTCCCAGCATATTGATTTTACAGATCAGCTGGAACACCTGGGAGGTAAAAAGTCCAGGGAGCTTGAAGGAGGTCATGGACAGCATCACAGTCACACAATTTGGCCTATATCCAGTGGCTCTGTGCTTAAAAGCTTTCAGTCAACTAAAAGCAGTCTTGGAGCACCAGGAAGCTCTGAATAATAATTCTTGAGCATGGTTAATGAAACTTCTGTGTTTGACATATTTCAGCCACATCATGTCTCCCTTCTGCTTCTGCCCTCCCATCACTGCAGTGGAGCAGACGGGAAGGAGTGAGAAAATTGCAAGTAGAAGCTTCTACTTTCCTTTTGGAATTGCCTTGACTTTTGACTCCCTCAAGGGCCACACGAGTTTGTTGTAATTGCCCTGGGCAAGGGAAGGTTGCTGAGAGGGGAGGAGAGGATGGTATGTCCCCAGGGCTCCATGACCTCATCCTTCCACTGTCACAGCAGAAGCACAGGGAGCAGGGAGATAAGGCAGCATTGGAGAAGGAGAGGAGCAGTTTCCAAGCAGGGTTTTGAGCTCAGTTTTCACACACCAGGTTCTTCACAGTGTTCCAAGGCTGTTGTGGTCAGGGAGTTCCTCTTGTTCCTTCTGTGGGACAAAGTGAACAGGCAGATTCTCAGTCACCAGTTCCCAGGATACAGTGAAGGAAAGGATGAAGCTGTACAGATTTGGGGTGTTGAGTATTTCCTCTCCTCACGGCCAAAACACGGGACAAACTTCTCTATACTTGAAAAACCTACATGTTCAGTGCAGCACTGCAAACACAACCCAAGGGCAAGTCTCCATTGAGAACAAGGCCAGCTTCCACTTCTGGGGTGATGCTACAGAGGATTTTCTCATTTTATTTTGCAGCTCTTTGGCAAACATGCTCCACGATCACCTCCAGCTCCTTTACACTCACAGGAACACAGCAAAGAAAGAAGGGCTGATCTATAGCTCCAGCTTGTCTCAGTAGAACAGAGAGAGAAAAAACAGCACAAGTTTGCAGGACCTTGGTGATCAATATGTCAGCAAATTGGGACTGGATGGTGATGGTACTTGCCAGCACTGAGGAGAAGCTTCATTTGCTGTTTTTCAATGGATGGTTGGAAATTTTCTAAACACAGTGTCATCATGGATTTTTTTTTTTTTTGAAGATTCACCTTCACTTCAGGTGGGGCAGTGTGCAGGCTTTGGGTGTCTAGATACTTGCCATATTTCAGGCCACTTACAAATAGAGATTGTCTCAGGAGAGGTTTATTTTTATTTCTAGAGGTTCAGCTTTTCTTCTGTCACTTCTCTAAAATCCCACACAATGACACAGGTGTTGCAGGCACAAGGATCATTTTGCCTAAGTGGGGCGCATTCCTGGGGTACTAATCATGCTGATCATGCTTTTCCTTTCCTCAGCTGCAGGTCACTGTCTGAAACCTGTTGAGAAGCCTAAGCCTAAGAAGAAACCTAAGAGAAGCCTCAGTCTGTCCATGATTCCCCAGTGGGAGCTGGTTGCACTGTGAGCTAGCTGGGCTATCAGCAGATGCAGCTGAGACTCCTCAGACCAGGGGCCATGAAAGAGAAGACCCTGCTGTCCTAAGCCATATCCATAGGAAGTTAGAACAAAGATATCCAGGGCTATAAGCTCTTTATCTTACACAAACATTAAATCCAATTTAATACAAAGGGAGGAAAATGAGATTTATATCTTCCAGATTCTGCTGGTCTGGGACACAAACTTAATTAGAAAGACTGAAATGTCATCATCTCCTGGAGGAGGGTGAGCATCTTTGTTGGATGCACTCACTGGCCAAATAAATGTGATCTGCTATTTCTTAAATGCCAGTGTCTCATTGCAAAGAGTGGGGAAATGACCCTCTGGAAAAAGAACAAACCTCAGCTCGTCCTCTAGTCCATTTAAGGAAAATTATTAACCTGGCCTATCCTTAAATTGTGCATGCTGTAAAGAGGATCCTGGACCTGGCTGTGGCTTTGAAGCCATGAGGAGAGTTTTAGGCACGGCTCCTCCCAGCTGGGCAGCAGCTGCAGGAAGGGCAGAGAGCATATGGAGGAACACGGGTCTGTGCTCTTGGTGCCTGCCTCAGCTGTGCAAAGCATGAGCTGAGCAGAGCTGCAGTGACAAGCAATGCATGTACTACTAGAGGCTGACATCTCCAAGGGGCCTGTGAGTTTTGCAAGTGACCATTTAATCTGACAGGCAGTGAGAACTCTGACCTTGACAACTTCCAGGTGCAGTAAGTGGTACCCACACCTGCAGGACATTAGGGCTGTGGTTCCCAAATTGGGACCTGGCATCTATGGCACGAAAAGGAAGCCACGGAAGATGACCTGTGGTTGTCCTTGGGAACTGTACTAGTCAGCTTTTCTTCCCCAGTGGTACAGAGAGCCTCAAAACATCTTCCCTCTGCCATGGGATTAAAGCCAAGGTCAGGCTGTTCCCATGGAATAGCCAGGTCATGGAGAAATGTTTGTGCAGTGTTTTGTGTTTTCCATTCCAGCTCTGCTCTGCTCACTGCAGCATCTTTCACATCTCAGGGAGGATGTGTGCAAGACAGAAAATCAGGAGGATGGGGAGTGTGAGATGAAAAGCAGAGATAGGGTGGAAAACAGTGTCCAGGATAGGTGGATCATGCATTGAGGAGACTAGGGGATGGAAACAGCCCTGGGACTGAAAGCTTGATCTAAGAATAAGAGTTTTGATGGAGAGGTGGAGATGATGGAGAGGGAGAAGGAGAGGGAGAGAGGGGCTGGACGTGTCTGTAGAACAGCCTCCAGATCCTTGTGGCAGTTTGCTTTGCCTAAGGCCTGCTTCTCTGAGTCAAAATATTTGGACACACATGTATGGGGAACAACCAGGCAGTGCTGGTAGGAAATAAACAGGATGGCAGTTCAGGACTTTTCTGGTGATGTTTGATCCTGCCTCAGCAGGAGGGAGAGACTGGATTGCTTGACCCTGGTGTGGGAAGGCAGAGCCTGTAAGGTGCTGGCTTCCACCTGTGGTCCTGCTGTTCCAGAGCTGTGCAGGGCTGACCCTTGTGTGCTCTTGGGACAGGCAGTTGAACCTGCAAGGGCAACCCTTGGGTGTGTTTGGAGCCCCAAGTTATTCACACTCTGCCCCTGGGACTGCTAAACAGCCCCCAGTGAATCCCAGGGCAGTGGCAGGAGGCTGGCCAAGAGATGCTTGTGCAGTACCTTCAACATGATATTTCATGAAGGAATTGTGAGATAAAAGGAGGCAAACTCAGACTGAACAACCTTGGGCTGACTCCTCTCCAGGCCGCTCATGGACACATCCTTAGAAATGATGGATCCCAATCTGCCTTGATGGCAATCCAGAGCCCAGCTCCTGGTCTCCAGTCAGTTTGGAAAGAAGGTGATCACAGGTCTGTCCCAAAGCAGGAGCACAGTCTAGGCATGCAAATGAGACAAGAAGCTCTCTCGAGGTGGATATCAAGCTTAACAACACAGTTTCTTCCAAGGAAGTCTGAGGAGTACCTTGAGTGTTGTGATCTAACTAGGATGGATCCAGGCTCAACAGCAGTGGTCTCCCTGCCCCAGTATGGCCCACAAAGCACACATTCCATTCAGCTGAACCCCATTAAACCATCAATTTCTCAGTTTCCCCTCAATTATGGAGATCAATGACCCCTTAACTCTGCTTTCCTCCATACATTTCCTGCTTCTTCCAAATGTGGAGCAGTTAATTGCAGTTCACTGCTCATCCTAATGTTTCCTTTCTTGCTCACTTTCTCTCTCTGCTGTAATTTACTGACATTTTCTGAGCACGTTTAGGCTATGTTGGCAGCTGGATTCTGTGATAAGATTTTTTGACATCTAGTGATTGTTGGTCGATAACATTTCTACCCCATAATGAACAGAGGAGGGGAACAGGGAAAGGAAGTGCAGACAAGGAGTGATCTTCAACAGTTAGGAGATGAGATCATTATCTCTTAGAAGTATGGGAAAGGCAGAAGTGAGAGCAGAGAGGTGATGCAGTCATCACAGCTGAGAACAAACCTCATAATCACCTTTCACAGGACAGGCATTGCTTGGTACAAACACCGGCGGCCCAGGGTGCTCTCTGCTTCCCCAGCTCCAACCTTGGGATGTCTCAGAGAGGGAGGCTGATCACAGGTCTCCTTGCAGAGGATGTGGCCAGAGAGGGGGAAGCACAGGTCTTGCTTTCCCTCCAGCTGGAACTATTGCTGCTGGCCCTGCATGTGTGCTCCTGAGTGATGGTGGGCAGCCAGCACGCTGCTGGGGTCTCCAGAGCTGTGGGATCTCATCTCCCTCTGCCTTTCTTTCTCTTTCCACTGATCTAAGACCATTTCTGCACTTTCTACCTGTGCCTGCAAAGTCCAGCCTCACTGGTGAGCCCAGTGAAGGCTGAGGAAACAGGGTGCCAAGCTCCTGGTTTCCAGGAAACATCCAAAGAAATCAAGGCTGCTAAAAGTCAGGATTTGTGCCTTGGATTATCAAGACCCAGCTGTGTTTGATCTGAGATGATAAGGCTTCAGAGTCCTCCGCTATCAGAGAGCCACAGAATTGAGGATAGTTTTGGTCAGAAAGAACCTTCTGAAGGCCATCTATTCCAGCTACTCAGCAGTGAGCAGGCTGCTCAGGGCCCCGTCCAGCCTGACCTTTAATGTTTCCAGGGACGGGGCATCCACCACCTCCCTGGGAAACCTGGGACTGTGTTCTGCCACCATGATTGTAAAAAACCTTCTTTCCTACACCTAATTTAAATCAACCCTTTTTCAGTTTGAAACCATTAAAGGCATTATCCCTTGTCCTTTCACACTGTGTGAGGTGGACTTGCTGCTTGGTGTTTGACTTGGCTTGGGCCTCTGTTTAAGCTCAGGTTAAATGCACCTAGGTACAAAATGCTGTCTCTGGTGAAGAGTCCCAGGAATTCCACACAAAAACTGTTGTGTAGGCTGGGACTGTGGATGAGGGGTTGTGTTCTGGCTATGACACAGGCACTGTGTGTGGATTTGGCATAAGGACTGTCTTAGTCTCTCTCTTGTCTCCCAGACTGCAAAGGGATGATGCTTCCTAGTCAGGAAGTTCCTCTGGGCAAGAGCTGCCTGTTCCCTGGCTGCCTGGCATGATGGAGGTTTCTCCTGAGCTCCTGTACTTCCACTTTTCAGCAGACAGCAGAGATAGAAGTGATTTCATGACCTTGAGCTTGTGGCATTGGACTTGTGCTGCTCCATGAGCCTCCCTGGGCACTGGTCCTTACCCTCAGCACCACAGGATGGAACCCCAGCAGTGACCTGGACTGGCTGACCTGGACCTCAGCATGCTCACATGCAGCTATGGGAAATGAGACAACACATTGCTTCTAACCCCATGCCCAGTCAGATCTTCAGCTGAGACCCCCAGCATGCAGGGATTCACCAGGCAGCCAGGCATCTGCCTGTCTCTGACTAAGGGCTTTGCAGCCTTTTGCAGTCACAAAATTGGCGGTGGAGTTAGTGAGCAGAGAGCTGCTCACTGCTGGGGAAGCCCCAGAGCAGCAGATTGCTGCCAGAAGGGATGATTTGCTGGGGAAGCACAACCACAGGCTTGTCCTGCTGTGTTTGTTTGAGGTGGACACTCCTGGCTGCTGTCAGGTGAGCCTCACTACTGTCACCTTTAGCACCTGCCCTGTGACACTGCCTCTTCTCTCCTGGCTGCAGAGAGGGCTGAAGGCAGTGGCACATCTTGCTAGGGAGCCACACTGAAATGCAGATGGCGTAAGGCTGGACCTGAGTTTGTTTTACTGTCATTCTTCTCATCCCTGGAGTCTAAAGGGCGCTTAGCTCTGTTTTCTGCCTGTGCCCAGCCCACCCTAAATTTATACCAAAGGTCATAAGGACAGGCAGAGAGAGGCAGAACCTCCCTCCTCCTCTCAAATCTCCCCTCTGCCACTTCCCACGAGTGAAAATTTTGGAGAGAAACACAAGAGACAAGGCGCATATGGCCATAGCCTCCCCACTCCCACACCTCCCAAGATGGTATCTTTGCCCTTCATAGCTCTTGATGGGATTTTTTTCTTTTACTCATGTTGTTCACTCGCTTTGGGAAACAGATGAAATTCTTGTCATCTTCAAGATCTGCTGGCAACAAGCTTCACAATTTGAACACAAATTGGGGGGTGGGGGTGTGGTGTGAGGATGGGTGGCAGGAAAGCATCCTTTTGTGTTCATTTTAAGCCCATTGCTTGGTGAATTTCCTGTATGCTTGTTCAGTCTTGTGCTGCAAGCTACAGCAAAAAAAGAATACTTCATCTGCCACCTTCTTTTAACCTGTCAGGTTACTCCCAGCATCTCCATTCAGCTTTTTCTCTGAGCTGCAGAATCCTAAGTGATTTAGTCACTTTGTGTTTAGAGCTGTTGTGTGCCTCTGATCAGACCTGTCACCTTTCCTTTCCTCTGTTGTTTCCAGCTCTGCTTCTTGTCTGAGACAGAGGTCAAGGCCACATCCAAGATGCAGCTTCATCATGGTCTGTGTGGTCGCACAGGTGCCTTCTCCATTCCTCCCCCAAAAAGGCACAACTTTCTCTTTGCTTCTTTGGCTGCTAATGAACAGGAGACTGAGACTTCTGTGAAGCTGTCCACGCCAAACCTGCCTTCAGGAGGATAATAGCTTGTTGTCAGTTGGATACAGCTGTGTGAGATTCTTTGGGTTTTTTCCCCCCAGGTGCATCATTTTGCATTTGCAGGAGCCACACAGAGCCAGCAGAGCTACAGGCTACTCACTGCAACCACCATAACTGATTCCAGTCACGGTGTAAGCAACAAACTAATTCAGCACAGGGTTCCTGCACCCCAAATCAGGCAGGGCAAGGTGGGGCAGGGCTTGCTTTAGGCTGTTAAAATATTAATGTGTCTACTGGTTCCTGACCTGGTTTTTAAGGATGTCTGAAGACATTCTCTTCAGCCCTGCTGCTGTCTCTCCTGGAAGACACAAAGCCTCTGCTTCCTCAGCACACCCTTTCTTCTTCTTCCACCCACTGCTCCTAATTTGGTCCCTCATTTATTGGATCAAGAAAAGAGGAACATCCCCTATGTTCTTACCAATCCATCCAGATAAAACTAATGGGATTTCAGGCTGACAGGACTCAGAAAAGACTATTTTATCTGACTGAGAAACATAACCACATGCCTCAGACTAATGGAGAAATACCTGTTGAGAGCCAGAAATAAAGGAGAGTAGCTGCCGGATGCTCTGTTTGCTTGTTAATATCGTCCAACTTTTAAAACTCCTTAGTTATCAGATTTTGCAGATCAGCTTAAAAAAGAATTGCAAGATCTAAAAAACGGGAAGCATTTGCTCTTTGCTATATTAGGAATGCATTGCCCAGCTTTTCTCTGCAACTATGACAGCAAAGACTATGCACCAGAAACTGAAAAAAACCCAAGCTGAAATTCCCTGGAAATAGCTCGTTTCCACCACAGGGAAGGGCATAAAAAAATGACACCACCAAATAAAATCATTAAATGTGAACTGTGGATTGTCTTTTCATCTCCACCGTTATCAGGTTAACAAGGAGAGAGGGAAGCACCACTGGAGGAAGGATTTTCTTGGGAGATGCTTGGTGGTGAGGGTGCCCCAGGAATGGGACATCTGATTTTTGTGTCCTTCTCAGATGGGAAAAGGAGCTCAAAGACACTTCTTCACAGTCCTCCCAGCAGAGGGAACTGTCGGTCCTTGCTGGAGGCAGGTCACTTGGAAGCTGGGAGGGTTTGCAGAGCTTCAGAACAGGCGTGCAGGGGTGGCTGCAGTTTAGACTGGGGGCCACAGCCTCCTGCTGCTGCTGCATCTGCTGAGGTGGCAGGGGATGTTTGCAAGCCCACAGGGCTGTTCCATCCTCTGAATCACAGTCCATGCAGCAAAGGCTAAGCCTAGCCTGGTCTAGGGTAGGGTTATGGTAGCTCCTGCTGCCCATCTTAGTCACCTCCTGCACCAAGAGGTTTCTGTTCTTCTCTCTCCACACACACATTCCCATAGAAAAGTAAGGAAAAATGGATGCTCTGCCTCTTACAGCCCCCATCTGTACAAACCCTGCCTGCATTTGCCATCCAGTGCCCAAATCCCATGTTAACTCTGTTTATCTCACAACACCCAAGGGGTATCATAAGCTGCTGGACTGGTGAACCTGTAATATAACCTAATTTTTATTTAAGAGGCATCATAAAAGTGCTGAGAGCAAAAATCAACCAGGTAAACCCCAAAATCTATAATGGAAAAGCTGTATTTAAGGCAGTAAAGCAAAAAAACCCACCAATTTTGCTTTTGCTGGAATGCCTTATTTCTGTCTCTTCCCACCTGTGCTGTCTGTACTGATACTCAAACTTATCATTTTTCCTAGATCACCATATCTCATTTAATCTTTGGTGCACAAAGAGGATAAATTAAATTTAACCTAGATAACCACGAATTTCCTTTTCCCCAACTTTTGCCAGCTTGACCTGAGGAATTCAACTTCCAGAGCAGTGTTTACGTGATGCTGCCGTGGCCGTACATGCAGCTGGGCACACACACACACACACACACAGAGGCTGTGGCCACACTTGTGATGCAGGCAGTGGGTCTGCAGGGAAGTGAGGGACTCCCAGGGAGCAGATTACACCTCCCTTCACAGGCACGTGAGAATGCTCAGTGCACTTCAAGCACAAGCAAATGGCTAATGAGTGGAGGAAACTGGTGTTTTATTGTGCAGTATAATAGGATAGCACAGCTAAACACAATAAAAGGCAGACAGCCATATCCCTGCAACATAAACCTGGCTGGGCTTTGGAGCACTTGGGGTCTATTACACGAAACTCCGTGGCCTGGGGAAGGCAGAGGATTTCTGCTCCATTTACTGACATTAGGCAGGGCTGCTGCTAGCATAGGTTCACCCCATTACAGCCACCTGGCAGGCTCTCCTGAAAGTTGTCTCTCCCTGAGATATCCCTGGAATTATCTCAGGATATCACACTGGAGAGCTGGATGCTCCTGTAGTTTGACGCCACAGCAGTTAAACCCAGTCCTTCCCTACCCAGCTGGGGTTTCTTTGAGCATGGCTTTCCTCTTGCCCCTTTTTTTTTGTTCTCTAAGTCCCCCGTTATAGTCCAGCCCCAGCAGCTCCAGGCTCCCTGAGTGGCTGATGCAGCCCCAGCCCTTGTGCCCTTGTGGGGCCGTGGCTGAGGCTGTGCTTGCTTTGACTTCTCAGCCTCTTTGGAAGATGAATGAGCCTTGTTAGTCAGCAAGTGGCTCTAGGAGAGGACTAGGGCATAACATACCTGCTCAGAACCAAGAAACTGGGTTGTCTTCTGTCCTCTGCTTTGATGCCTTGTAATGCATGTCACACCTTAGAGAGGGAGATTCAGAACTCTGCAATTAGGGCTGATTTGTTAGTATTCATTAGACATATATTGTTCCTGAACTGCAGGGCTCCTTCAGACTATGCTATTCAGCATCCCCAGGAGCAAACCCCTTTCCTTGTTTCTATTCCCAGCCTCACGTGAGCCTTTCCCTGCTTTTGACCATTCCCTCTCTGGTGCTGCTATCCAGGCGGTGCTGGGTTGCTGATGGTCCTTGACATCTCCATCAGAGATGCAGGAGAAGATGAGTCCCCAGCTGCATGTGAGCTGCCAGAGCAGAGATGACCTGTGCTGGGGAATTTGGGTTTGTTCCCATGGCAGAGACCTGCCCAGGGCTCCACAAGCAGTGCAGATGGGGTGCTCACTCGAGATAAGCTTCACATCCCCAGGTAATCTGTCCCATGCTTCTTCATCCCCCTAGTCACCGTTTCTGCTGCAGAACAGCCCCAGCCTGGGCAACTGCTCCCTACCTGGAAACCATCCTCCTCTTCATCCTTGCCAGGATCCTCCAGACCTTTTCCAGCTTCATCTGGTTGAAAGATAGGGAACAGAGGCACACCCTGTGCCCCAGTTGAAGATGTAGTGGCTCTGTTCCACACCATACTCTGTGTGCCTTCCTAATAATTCCTGCCTTTTGCTTTGCAATTTCCATCACCACAGTTTGCCAAGCTGACATTTCACACACAGGTGCCTGCCCCTCCATGATTCTTTACTGTGTAGCCATGCTTTGTTCAGAGCAAAGGAAAACCTAAGGAAGCCTTTTAGCACAGGCTTTCTTCCACAGGCTGGTGGAGCAGTGTGAATGACTCCTGACAAACGCCTGCTGCATAATGTACATAAATACATGCTGCAGAGCCTGCCCTCACAGAATTCACAGAATTCACAGAATTCAACTGGGTTGGAACAGACCTTAAAGATCATTGAGTCCAACCCATGCCTTAACACCTCAACTTAACCATGGCACCGAGTGCCACATCCAGTCTGTTTTTAAACACATCCAGGGGTGGTGACTCCACCACCTCCCCAGGCAGATCATTCCAGAACTTTATCAACCTTTCTGTAAAAAACTTCTTTCTAATATCCAACCTATATTTCCCTTGATGCAGCTTGAGACTGTGTCCTCTGGTTCTGTCAGTGCTGCCTGGAGAAAGAGACCAACCACACCTGACTACAGCCACCTTTCAGGGAGTTGTAGAGTGTGATAAGGTCACCCCTGAATCTCCTTTTCCCCAGGCTAAACGCCCCCAGCTCCCTCAGTCATTCCTCGCAGGGTTTGTGTTCCCAGCCCCTCACCAGCCTCCTCTGGATGTGCTAAAGGGTCTCTGTCCTTCCCAACCTGAGGGGCCAGAGCTGTTCACAGCACTCTCTTCCTGCCATTCCGGCATTCCCCACTGCTGCGCTTCACCCATCCCTGCTCCAGCCTGCCTGCACAAACCTTCCCTGCAGGACAGAGCTGCAAACCAATCGATGTTGCTCCAGTGTTTTTCCCCTCCCTGGGCAGCAGTGAGCTCTGTGTGTGTGTGGGAGTGCCAGGGGCAGTGACACAGGGATTGTGAGCTCCCCATAGGAAGGTGGTTCTCCATCAGGGCTCCTTGCAGCAAGAAGTCCCATAGGGAAGTAAGAGACGTGCTGAGAAGTCACCACTGCTCTGCAAGGCAGACATAGGAGCCCAGACAAGAAAGAGGGGGTAATTTCCCCTCCCCAGTGATGTCCCCACTCACCCTTGTGGTAACATCTCACCCACTGTTGCCCAGAGTCCATCTCTGCACCCTTGCTGTGCATTGGGATGCTGTCTTAGAGAAGCACAACTCCACATCTGACACCTGAAGGCAAATGGACCGGTTTAAAATTATGAATCCTAAAAAGAAAACCCTGATAGCATGGATGGAAGTGCATGGGAGGGGCAAGGTGGGAAGATCTGTATGGTGGGGTGAGCTCAGGCATTTGATTGCTGAAGTGTTGGGGGAGATGTCTGTCCCAAAAACCTGCAGTGAAAGGAAATAGGATGGCTCAGGGATGAGGCTGAGGGCAGCCCAGCTGTGCCCAGAGAGGCAATGGCAAGTAACAGGTTAATAAGGCAGAGAAAAAGTCCTGCCTAAATATAACCACCGTGCTGCAGGGTGGTTAGGCCATGTCCCCAGCAGGTCATTCTGGCCCTGACCTGATCCAGTTGCAGCGACACGAATAGCCATCTGTGAGTTTTGGTGTGGAAAATATTACTAATTAAAATTAAAAAAAGGAAAGCAAAACATCTGTACTCGGCAGCATCTGTCATTCTTGCTTCTTCAGGGCATCGTGCTTGGAAACTTTAAAACAAGAGGGTATTTTTAGTTTGAAAAAAAAATTAAAAGCACAATTTTAAAATTATATAAAAAAAATAAAACCAGCTCAACTTCCTTTTTTTCCCCCCCATTGCTGCCTGCGCAGCCTGGAGAAGCTCTGTGAGTTCCTGCCAAGGAGCTGAGCAAGGGGAGGGAGCGGGTGTGCAGAAGGATAGGGGTGGCAGTTCTACCCCTCCACATCAAGACCTGGCTTCTTCCTCCAAAAACGAGAAAGCTGAGCAGAAATAAGGTCTGACTCCAGTGCTGCCTGTGCCCCTCAAGCTGCTGATGGTGTCACATGCATTTAAAACAATGTTTTGTTAATTAGGACGGGGCTGGCTGGAGACCAGACCAGGGTAAGAAAATTGGGCAATTTTAAGAAATCTTCCCTGCTGGCATATTGGAGCAAAATAAATAAAAAGTTGCCCATGGCAAGCTAGTGTGAGACAATGTTAATTAAACGTGGTGAAAAAGAACCTGGGAAGGCAGAGAAGAAAGCAGCTAGCACCAAAAAGGGCAGGCATGTAGGTGGTGCATGCCCCACCTGGGTGGGCACAGCCCCCATGACCCAGTTCAGCCCCACGAGGCTCCCCTCTGGTCTGTCCCTCCATCTCCCCACCCCGTGGACATCCCAAAGCCTGGTCCTTGGCCACCATCCAGCCGCACCCCTGTCTCAGAGGTACCATTGCAGTCTCCAGAGCTCTGGAAAATAGGAAACAGAAGCCAAACGCTTGCCTAAGCATCATTCATCTCCCCCACATATGGACGTGCCCCTGCCCCCTCTGCACTGCCCTATAGCCCTTGCTGTCTGCTGGCAGAAGCCCCACACTTTGGGGGTGGAGGATGACCTGCTCCAGACACAGCTCCAGAGCTCTCTGTGGATCAGTTTGATTCCTGCAGCGTCTGGGATGAGCCAGCTGGGAAACAGCAAAGCTTCTCCAAAGGGCAGCAGAATGGTTTGCAGTTTTTCTCACGAATATTTTTGAGATTTTTAGGTTAGGGGTTTGGGTTTTTTTTAGCTGGTGGTAGAATTACCCAAGGGCTTGTGTGGTTGCCTGCCTTAATCCTGAGAATTTTGCAGTTATTAATTGGAAACTTGAAAGATTGTGAGTGAAGCTCGAACCCTTGTCTGGGCTGTGTCTGCAGTAAATATGGAAAGCCCAAGGGGACAGAGCCAACAGGGAGGTTTGGGATGCTCTGTAGCGGTGCTGAGTGCTGCAGGATGCTGGCCAAGCTCTCTGCATTGTCCAGGCTGTCCTTCACCCCATGCATCACTCACTTCCAGTTTTGCCCATGTTGATGACACCAGCCTTTGAGAGCAGGCTCATAATTTCTTGGCTGCTGCCAAGATTAAGGGCAGTCACCCATCCTCTCCACCCAAGGCAAACTTAAAGATAGAGAGATCCCGGTGGGAAGTGCCAGAATTTATTCAATACCCAGGCACAGCGCTGGCTTCCTTTCTCTAGGCTCAAACCAAGCAATTTTTAGGAGTAAGCTGTGAGGTATAACTGGCTTTCATATGTATTTAGGTGTCTGTAGATGCACTGCCATCTGGGTGGCACTTTGGAAACCTCAGGGAGATGTGCTCTTCCTGGGAGCAGACACCAGCACCTGCTGCTAAGCACGCTGGAGAGCACAGGGACCATTCAGGTATCTCTATCCTCTTGTCCCCCCAGGAAAAACATGTCTCTGCCCTGTGTCTGCCACCACCTGTGCCACAGTCATCTTGGCAACAAACAGGTGGCATGGACAAGATAGAAGTCTGGAAGAGAAATGTGCTGTCTTGGGAGGGGCTATCCCAACAATTATCCCACACAAAAGACAAAAGAGAGACCTGCACCACCCTGATGCAAAATGGAGTTTGGCTCTCTAAAATCAGTGGGGAAATTAGGGTAATAATTCCAGGCACGAGTTGTGGAGGGGCAGGGGGAAACTCAGGGCAATCTGTGACTCCGAGAGCCTTTGCACTTCCCAGACAGATGGCACTTGGCAGGGGCAGCTGTCGTGCCGCTCGTGTTCGAAGCCTGGCTTGCTTTTCTGGGGGAAGGCAATCCACGGAGGGGAAGTGGTGAATACTCCCAGCCCCAAAATGTCCCTGTTATCAACCCACAGCCCTGCCTAGAGCTTGGGGATGCAGGAAACATGCAGGATTTGGGGCAGCAAGTGCTGGTTTGTTATTGCAGGGGCACTTGGGAGCAAGGCACTGCACACAGGGACACACGGCAAGTGCTGGAGGGGGAAGAGCACAAGTTTGTTTGGTGCCTGTTTGTCAACAGCTCACAGGGTGAACTGCTGTGGAGGGTTTGGGGGGTTTGAGTATTTTTCAGAGGGTTCCCAGGTCTGCCTGTCCAAGGATCTGGGATGTGCCAGGCACGCAGGGCATGTGCAGGCATAGGAGCAGAGTCGCTGTGCGCGCGGAGCTGTCGCAGGGACGGGACAGGAGCATAACCCCACGTTGCCTCAGCTGCAGCCCATTAGCTGACCATGCTCTCTGCTCCTAAATCATTTCCTGAAGGGCTTTTTGAAACCAGAAAGCAAAAAAAATTTCCCCTTCAAGATGGTGGTGGAAGGGAGGGGAGGAGGGGGTTAGAAAATGGTGAAAAGTTCAAACACAGCCTGATGTCTCGGAGCTGCTTTCATGCCTGGCTCCATCTACCAGGAGCTTCGTGTGGGTGTGCAAAAGGTAAAGCTGAGCAAAGGCAAACCCTCCCCTCCACGGGGGTGGGAGTCCAGGGACCCAGACTGAAGCTTTTTTTTCTCTTTTTTTTTCTTTTTTTTTTTTCCCTGCTTGTGACTTTTTAGCAGTCCTTAGGGGACATTCCAAGTATGTGGCCAGGCATGGAGATAGTTTAAAACACATTAAGTTCACGGACAAGGTGTCATTAGGGCTTCTTTGGAGGAGGAAAGAGGGAGGAATTATTTGAAGTTCGTTTGCCCAGAGGGAGTGCTCTCTGAAGAGGAATGGTTTCGGGGCACGGCGGGTCTGGTTCAGGGTTTTTGCTCTTCCTGTGACTTCGAGGAGCTGTTTCATTTGAAGACGTTGGTTGTTTCGGTGCGGGACGGGACATGGAACAGAAAAGCATCAAAAGTATTTTGTCTGCCCTGCCTTTAAAGTTGCTCTCCCCAGACTGTCTAGGAGAGCAGGTCGGAGCCGCAGAGTCCTGCTTCATGGGAAATATCGACCTCTTTGTTGTTGTTGTTCCAAACAGGAATGAAAAATGTAAATTTCTGGTCAAGCAAACATTCCTCAGGGCTGTTCTGGAAAATTGAAGTGACACTTTCTCAGCATTTTTTGTTATATTAAAAGTCAGCATGCTAATTGGCTGTGTGATATATATTACGTAACATACCGTGAGCAAAATGCAATAGAATATAAGGTATAAATCCAAAACATTAAATGGAGTGGTTTTCCCTAAATATGTTACCAAAATGATACCTTTCTGGCAAAAGGTTTGGATTCTATTGAAACAGCTTCTTCTTTTGTTTTGGAAAATTTGCCTGTTGCAAACAAATCTGAGCCATCCGCAGGCATAGTCCCAAGACAAGCCTGCCCTTCCTCGGGGCCATCTTTCCATCAGGACCATCTCCTCTGTGAGGAATGGGCTCCTTCCACTGCTCCCTGCTCAGATTTTGGAAGAGCTTCCTTGTGGCAGGGGCTGGAATTTTACCAGCTTTTCTGGGCTCCTAAATACCAGTCACCTACTTTCTGGAAAAGGCAGGAGAAAATTGGCCAGACCTAGGAGAGCTTCTCTTTATTTTTTTCCCCCTGTATTAAGTCTGCAATTACAGTTGGGTTTTGTTTGTTGGGTTGTTTGTTAGTTATTTTTTTTTCCTTTTCTTTTTGTGCTGTTGTTCATTTAAACAATTATGAAATCAGTGTTTTCCAGGCCCTCACAAGCAGAAATGCTGCTTCAATACATGTACTAAAGTGTATTCTGGATGCTGAGGAAGATGAGGAAGGCAGGTAACCCTGGGCTGGAACTCACTGCCCAGTCTTACCTCAGCAATGGGCTGCCCCATAGTGATGTCCATAAGTCTGGAAATATCACTGGTGAAACCTCAACAGGAGACAGGGAAGTGCTGTTTTTCCCTGAAAAAATCACAAGCTGAAAAGAAAGCAGATATGGAGTGACTTCGGAAGTGTCCAGACCTGAGCACTACCCCCAGAACTCTAAGAAGGAAAAAAAACCCCATCTTTTGAAGACAGGACTGAATTTGGATTCACATTGCACACTAACTGCTGCAGACCTGGCTCAGGCTCAGGAGGTGCACAAAGCTGAGCACCCCAGGCTGGCACTGTGCTTGTCCCTACAGCTTGCTGAGTCTGGGGGTCATGATTCCTTGGGGAAGCTCCTTGTTGTGCAGGCTGCAGCATGGAGCCAAAGCCATGGGGCAGATGCAGACTTAAAGAGATGCCTCAGTGCCTCAGCAAAAAGCCCTTCAGCTTCCAAAATACTTTCCCTCCTGTTCAACACCCCACTGGTGACACAGACAGTGTGTGAGGGCTACAAGAGTTTCTAATGTCTTTTTAGTTCAACAAAGCACTGAGGAAAGCAGGGTTACTTGTGTCTGTCGTTATGGGATAGTTTGGGAAGGTACATTTTTTAATGATAATCACTGCAGTGAAGGCTGCAGGAGACATTCTGTCCTTAGCCTGTTTTTCTCCCTGAAGAAGTCACCAGATTGACAGATTAAATCCAGCACAGGGGAAAAATGACCCCACAATGCTGGACTGGGGTGGGGCAGGACCTGAGCCCCAGCTCTGTGAGAGGGAGAGGTGTTAGAACCACTCCAGGATGGCACTGATTGGAAAAACAAAATCTTGCTATCTTTAAAAATGTCTCTATAACAGCAAAGGAGGAGCGTGGGGCTTGAGAGCAAACTGTCTGTGATCAAAGCCTCTCCTAGAAGCTGCTTGCTGCGAAGTGATGCTTTGATGATGTGCTACCTGTTCAGCAGCTGGCAGGGCCCCCCTGGAGCAGCAATCACCCCCAGCCCTGCAGCCCCTGCACTGCAACAGCCTCGTTCTTGCTGGGGCAAACTGTGCTGGGCAAGAGGCTGCTCAGCCCACAGGCTGTGTCACAGTGTGGAGACAGGAGCTGTGGCCCCCTCAGCTCTCCCTCCCAATGTGCCAGGGCAGACCTGGCAGCTCAGAAGGTGCCCTGAAAGGCTGGGAGATCCCTAGCCTACACTGCTGCAGCTGGCCTTGCTGGAGAAGGTGGATGATGTTAATTAACTCCAGCTGTTCCTAAAGCAGGAGTGGTTAAAATTGTTCTCCCATCTCTGCACAGCACAGCCCAAGAAGAGCATCTGCTCTGAAGGATTTACAGTGGAACCATGGGGTGAGACAGTGGGTGGAAACAGAGGAAATAACTGTGGATAGAATCCCAGAGTGGTTTGGGATGGAAAGGACCTTAAAGATTGTCTAGTTCCAACTATCCTACCATGGTCAGGGACAGCTTTCAAATTAAGGCAACAGGAAAATTACCTGCACACTTATGAATAGGGTGGTGTGACAATTCAGGTGTCCAGGCAGGACCAGAATTCTGGGGAAATTTAACACCAATCAAACTAACTGACATCATTGGAAAAGAAACTCAGCTTTTTTTTTGGGACACATCAAACCTTTTCCAGGTGTCAAACAGAAAGAGCAAACTTCAAAGGGAAATGCAAATGGGGAAGCATGGCTCAAAGTTTAATTGGACTTGTTAATCAGCTAGACTAGGGGAGTGAAGAAGCAGATGACACAGGAACATAGGGGAGAGCTTGGCCTCTGTCAAACTGAGCCAAGGTTGCAGAAGCACAGGCGGTTCACCATGTTGCCCCAATTTGATTTTCAAACAGAGAATGTAATCATTTAAATTACCCACTCACCTTCCCTGTTGAGGCAACAGGTGCCCTGGGGACTGGGTCTGCCTGGTTCTGCTGGTGCAGCTCTCATCCCCACTGGGGGTCAGGGATTATGGCACAGGGGGCCTGGAGAAGCTGCAGAGCTGAGCTGGGCTGGGGTGAGCACCCTCATGGATAGCCCGGCTGGCCTTCATGGACCTGCCAGAGGTGACCAGAGATGGAAGTTTTCCTTTCTACTGAAATCTCTGATATTTTTCCAGCAGAGACATCATGAAGGATCTCACTGAGCCTTTGCTTTGGGGGAAGTGTGTGTCAGGAAATCAGGAAACCATCCTATTCCTGCATGCTGAGAGCCCGTTTGGGGATCACAGCCTCGGGACTGCTTCTTGGGGCTGAAGAGGGATTTGTGCCTGGCATTGCAGACAGAAACAGGCATGTCTGCCCTCATGGTGGGAGAACAGGAACTGGCAGCTGCAAGTACCAGCAATGCTTGTTCCCAAGGGAGAATCATATTCAAAAGCCCTAGTCTTGAAAAGCCTGACAGTCTCATTTTCATACTTTTGGTCACTACAGAAGAAAAATGAAAGTTTTCCCAGCCTGAAGCATTCTGCTTAACTTCCTGAACTTGTTCCAAGTGATTGGAACTGTGTAAGCATCTCCTTGGAGATGGACATTGCTTTTGAGGGTGTTTCCCTCCAGGAGCCCAGTGCCTGTTTTTCTCACTGAGTCCTTCTCCTGGCTATGGAGCTGCACCTTCCAGAGTCTTCCCTGATAACTGGGATGCCCCTCTGGAGCAGTCTGTGCTGCACGGTGAAGAACAAGACATTTTAGGGGGAAACCACCACAGGAGGGAATGATTCAAGGGCTCTAGGGAATGCAATTCTCTGTGCGAACACGCTGGTAGATTTACAATTCCTCATCCCTTTTGCACAGCAAGGAAACTTGCATGACAATAGCTTACCAATCTTGAGATGCAAATATCTGGCATTTCTGGAGATAGCAGAGGGCAGAGTTTTGTGCTGGAACTTGGTAGCAGCAGCGGTGTGTGACTGGCAGAAACTGATTTGAATAATTGGGTGTCACGTCTCTATTTTTCTTTCAGTTTAACTACATGTGCAATTAATTAAAATAATAACCTAAACGGTCTCCTGCTGGGGTTGTGTTTGCTGCTTCACTTCAGTCTGCCATCAACGCTGCTGAAAGAGTTTTATCGAGAGTTGCTTCTTGCTGAGAGGAGCTGGAGCAGAGAAAGGCTTTCCCAGCAGAGAAACCTCTAATGCTTGTGGCATCTGTGCTCTCCCCACCCATGTCATCTGGGTGGTGGCTAGACAACACATAGGGATTTAATGTATCACTTCCCACATCCTCTGCCTGACCTGTGCTTTGCCTGGCACGGAGAACTGCCTCATCCATGTTGTGGGAAATGTGGCTCCTATCCTGCATCCAAGGCAGCATCCTGGTGATGCTGCAGAAGGGCTTGTGGGTGTTCCTGTGAAATCAGGACCTTCCCCACGTGTAGACACAGAATAGCCCTGAGTACCTGTGACAGAGACAAGGTACAGAACACAAGACTTGTGCTGCTGAAAGGTCCCCCAGGACCACTCCATAGAGCATCCACATGTCCAAGACTCCAGGCACCGAAGTTTCCTGAAAGTGCCAACTCCTTCTCCTCTAATTAACTCTAATTTCTAGCAGCTCGTCACAGGTATGGCTGCCTCCAGATCCTGTCTGATAATTTTGCTGTCTGTTTCCATCCACATTCCCTGCCTCACCTCTGCTCTGCAAGCCCAAGGCTGCCAGGTGCCCTCAGCAGCCTTTGCATGAAGAGAAAGCTCTGGTCCATGAGGAAACCATTACAGGCTCTTCATTCATTCATTCATTCATTCATTCATTCATTCATTCATTCATTCATTCATTCATTCAGAATGCTCCCTAAGTGAAGACCAAGATTTTGGTGCACACAACATCCCTTGCAAGATCAAGGTGCATCTTGTGCCTGTTGTTTCCATGCTGCAGTTCTCTATGGAAGAAACGAAATTACTTGGGGAGCTGTGCTCCTGCTTCTCACACTCCTAAACACCCCTTATCTGTGAGTACATGCAGTTACAGTGGCAGCAGGAGCATACTTTAAAAAAATCAAGATGCTTACAAGTCTTTCCCTGTTACTGTATTCATTGCTGGTACAAGAAATATTGTTCCCCTGCAGCTGAGTGCATTCACATCTCATCTTGCTCCTTTTCCCAGTTCTTTTTCTTGCCTGGCTGGTTCTTTGTCAGCAGCCAACACTAATCTATCCCTGGCAGTTCCTTCCCTGCTTTTAGTTTTAAGGATGCTTGAGATAGAAGGTATTGACCATGGTTGTGACCGTGGTGCCAAGCAGCCCCTCACCCCACAAGTCCTGCCTGCTCCTGGCAACAGAAGACAATGGTAGAGATTAAAGCGCCCGTCTGGCAGAAGCAAGATTATAAGTTTGTCCAGAAGAAATTGAATTGGAATTTAGCTGAATGGGAAAGCAATCAAAATTCAAAAGGTTTTGTTGGGTTTGTTGTTTTGTTGGGTTTTTTGGGGGTTTTTTTTTGGTTTTTTTTTGGTTTCTTTTGCTTAAACCAACTGACTGAAGTAGAGCTCCCAAGATTTTGAACTGCATTCATAAACTTTAAGGACAGCAAGGACCATTTTGATCCTTTGGTCTGACTTCTTCCTTGGTATGAACCTGATCCCTCCTGCACTCCTGCCAGCCTGAGCACTCCTGCGTCAAGCACAGGATTTTTGTGCCTCTTTTAGAAAAACAATCTGTATTGATAGAGAGATCAAGAGAATGGCGAGCATCTCACATTCTTCAGTAGTCCATAAGTGCAGATTAAGCTGATTTATCAATTCTTTGAATAAAAGGATGTCTCATGCCTACCCCAGAGATAGTGAGGACCTGCTTCTGTGCCCACTTCTGTACACAGGATTTGCAGAGCATGAAGGATATACCAGGAGGAAAAGCCAAAACACTGAGCCAGAAGAGAAGGGGAAGGAATCTAAAAGCACTGCTTTACAAAATGTCACCACTTTCCTCTGAGCCCATTGTCTGAAAATAAGAGATGGTGTGCTTTTGTTTCCATCCCCACTTCAATTAGCACAGTAGGGACAGCCATTAGTACCCAGCACGCCTCATCCAGAACCCTGACCTCCACAGAGAGGTCTCTAAGTACAGTTGTGATCTACAGCGGGGTCACTGCAGTTATTTATCACTGGTTACAGCAGAGAGTGATGTGATAGGAGCTGTTACACCCCATGTACCAGCATTACAGCACTTTCTTAGCACAGGCTTGAAATGGCTGCTGGAGGGGAACATTTTCCTCTGGCCCTGACAGTCCAGATGCTTGGGAGGTGATGAGAGGCAGAAAAGGGTGAAGTCCCAAAAAGGGGTTTGCTCCCTGGCCAGCTCAGAGGAGCCTGTGGGAAGAATCCAGCCCATGAGAGGCAAATATGGGGCACTGCTGACCTGGGCACAGCCAGACCAGAGTGGGACCACTGATGGGAACAAGCTGGGATTCAGCACACCGAGATCTGGGCTGTTCCAGCCCCACAGGGTAATTTGGTTGTTGCTCTGTTCACTGATCTGTTCCCTACCCTCTGCCGGCCATATCTGATGGGCTGCACAGGCTTGGGGGAGCATTCACCTCACCAGCTGGCTGGGATGTCTGCCACCCCCCTCTTCTGTCCTGCCCTGAACACATCCCTGCTTCACTAGCCAGTGCAGGCCTCAGGTGTGAGCCTCACACTCCTAAACCCAAACACACCCTCCCAGAAGTGAAACTGCTGCTCAAAACATCTCACAGAGCAAGAGCCACCTGAAGGCACGGAAACTGCTCCTTCTCAGCACTTCTCGTCCTCCATATCACTGCTCCTTTGCCAGGGGTGCCTGAGAAGCCCAAGACCCACCACTTGATAATTTGAAGACACAGGAGGATGGGCCCGTGGTTCCCCACTCTGCTGTAGGAACAGGAAAAAGCCAGAGAAAGATGTAGGGACAGCACAGGGGCACAGTGAGAGCGTCTCAGGGATATTTTCATTTATACCATGCTGTAATGTCCAGCACCACTCTTCCCCTTCTGTCCAGACATCAAGTTTAGCAAGGGTGCCTGTCATGCTATTTATCAGAGAACACCTATCTCAGTTACACACCCCCCACACGGGGTATCACTTATATCAAAGTACGGCAAAATGTGAGACCGCTGTGTTACCTCTTTCCCCGGCGCTCAGCCCAGCCCCGGGCAGGCTGGGGGAAGCATGCCAGGCTGAGCAGTGCCCTGCCGGAACGTGTGCCCACCCTGGAGAGCCCCCGCGGCCGCTCGGGAGCGCCGAGCATCCTCCCGCGGTCCCCGAGCGGGCCCTGCCGGGAGATGGCACTGCAGGCACGGAGAACCATCGGCCGCGCTCCGCCGCCCGCAGCAGCCGCCCGAGCCAGCACAATCCTTTTATTTGGTCTTTCCCGTCCTTCCCCAGAGACCCCTCTGGAAAAATATTCTTCTCGTCCCCTGTGATCGCTGCCTCCTCGCCGCTTTGCAGTATTTCTTTCACCCCGCTGCTGAGAAAGGAGGCGGCGGGTGCACAAGGGATGGTTGGGAGTAGCTGCCACATCCCCTGTCAGCATCCGGGGAAAGAGGGATGGAGGCAGAAAAAGTCTGTGCCCTGTGCTTAAGCGATGAAGACACCCCTTTCCAAACATGTGGTTTGCAGTCTCAGACTCTGCCTGGAACCCTCCAGAGCATGAATATTTCAACTGCAGCCTCCTCTGGATCCATAATCACCCAAAACTTCCCTAGGAGCTTTTTTTTTTTTCAGTTCAAATAAAGAAGCTGTGCAAGCATAATTAATTTCCCCGTCTCTAGGTGGGAAGCTTTGCTAAAGTGACTGTCAGGAAATCAAAATTTACAGCACCTGAAGTTTTGCTAACTCGCTGTTTCACATTGTGGTATCAGGGGAGATGCAGATTTTCTTGCTTCTCATGAGAGCTCGAATCTCCACCTGGACGAGACTGAGAAATTTCGGCAGCCTTTTGCAATGCTGGCCCAATTTCCTAAGGAAATTTCATGGGCTTTTCCTCACCCTGCCAGATTTTTCAACACCTTTCAGGAAGTCACAGCTGAGCAGTTTTGGTCAGGATAGTTTTGCGTTTCAGGGAGAATATTTGGACTGTTAGGTCTTCTTGGCAAACAGTTGTTGGATACTCCCAAGATGGGTGTTTGTGCTCTGCAGTGGTGCATTGTCCCAGGCAGCAAGGTATTCCCAAAATGGGATATAATGTGAAAACTCAGTGAGAAGACACCCATCAATTCTCTTGTGAAAACACATCTGTTTGGGCTTAGATAAAAAGCTCCAAACTGATGCTGTCTTAGGCTTGGGGTTTTTTTTACTGTTGGTTGGCTATGTGGCCTTGGGTTTTTTTGGTTTTTTTTTTTTTTTTTTTTTTTTTTTTTTGTTTGATTTTGTTTAGTTTGGTTTTTTTGTTGGCTGGTTTTGTTTGTTGCTTTTTGGGGGCAGGTGGGGAGAGGAAGGGGTGGATGGGGTGAGAGGAGATATTTTTTAGTTGGAAATTCTCAAATCTGAAGTTTTGAGAACAGGAACATGGAGGTGCCCTACCTGCTCTGAGAAGATGATAAAAAGCAATTATGCATTTTGATGCCCTATTCTGGCATTTTTACAGAGAAATGCTCAGTTTGCTCAGTTTAAAGAAGGAGCCAGATAAATCTGAAAGAAGATCAGTGTTGAAGGGTCAGAAGTGGAACGTTTCAACATGGGGTAAACAGGCAGGTGGGCTGGACACCCTGTGATTGTGCCAGGTGTGTGAGAGAAAAGAAAACATTTGCCCCCTTTTGGGCTTGGCAGTGGTGAAGGTGAAGGCAGGGATGTCTGGAATGCAGCTAATGGAGAAGAAAGAAAAAATATGGCAGAGGGTGCAGGAGCAGAAAGAAGAGGGGTCATTTTTCCATTTTTATGAAAGGACTGTATGGTGCACAGCAGTGTCCATTCTGACTTTGTCAGTGGCCACAGGAGCCATCCATCTCATGGTATAGGTCTACCCCACACAGAGGCACCAAGGAGCTGTGGGGTGAGGATGGGGCTCAGCCCAAGAGGGTTTCACTTGCTTGATTGAGCTTCTGGACTTGTAGAAATTTATCCTTGAAGTTAAGGAAGATAAACCAGCAAATCATTATTAAAAATGCATCTTTGAAAGGTTTGTATTCATTGAGAGCCAAAAAGTGGAGGGCACAGGAATGGTGGTGGTGGTGGCATCTCTTCACAGGCATCATATTTGGGATAGTAACTTCCCATTGTAGCTGTCTCCTCCAAAGGCAGCTCATGGGATCTGCTTTTAGAGATGGAGCTCTCTCTTCTCTTCATCCCCTGCTCCACACACCCGGCACTGATGTTTCCCAGGTGTTTCTGACTTGCAGGGTTTGAAACTGAGTCACCTTTGATTTCTCCTGACATTTCCCAGAATTTTTTTAACTGCAATATTGTATTTATCCCAAATGTGGATTTCTGGGGAAATCGTGCTTTTCAGCTAAAGGAAATAAAGAGAAAAAGTGAAACAAAATTAATCTCTCCCCATCAAAAACCCCCAAAAAACCAAAAGTAAAGCCAATCTAAAAAAGCCCCACCAAAAACCCCCAACCCTTTTAGAAGTCATGGGGGCAGGGGTTTTCAAATTCCTCACCAAAAGACATTCAAAAAGCAGCTCTTTCACTTTTTTTCTTTCAAACCCAACCTTTTCATGCTAAAAACATCAAACCGCTCTAATCCCTGCCTTCTGCTTTCTTATGTGAAGAAGATGATTTGTGATAGAAGCCAGTCCCGCAACCAGAGCAAGGAGCCACGCTGCAGCAGATGCTGGCTTGCCTCGAGGTGTTAATCCAGAGGCGGATCGTGGGGATGAACCCGCCCTGCTGGCACCGGCCACAGCTCGGGAAGGGCTCACACGTGGCTGGAGAATGGTGGGGTTTTGTGGCAGAGGCTCTCAATCCAGGCAAAGCCACAACCATCAGGACATCCTTGCCCTCTCCAGGGCTGCAAGAGCGTTTCTGCCATGCAGAGCCTGGGGCAGTTTGGTGCAGTTCTGCTACTGCCGGAGGGGAGAGGGCAGAAGGCTCCAGAGAGCAGCACTAACCTGGGTGTGCCCGATGCCATCCACGTTCCCTCTGGACACCTCCAGGGCTCCCGACCCTGGCCGTGGTGAGCCCCTGTAAGATGTCCTGATCCATGGGGAAAAAACAACCGACCTGGCAAACACACAGGATTATGATGCTGATTTCCCCATTCCAGGAGCATTGCAACACTAATCCTGTAATTCAGTGCAAAGTGGTGCAAAACATGATGATCGCTTTAATGTCTCGGCTCTTGCCTGAGATTTCATGGGGTTGCTCTTCTGGCACCACAGGAAAGAAAGTGCTGGAGGAAACCTTTTCCAGACCCCTGTCCTCTTGTTCCTCACTCAGAAAGACATGTGCAAAAATGTATTATAAATATGGCTTTCATTCCACGCTGAGCCCCTTCCGAGTGAGGAGCTGGCAGCCAGGGGTCATGTGGTGAGTGGGTGATGGGACAGGCGTTATTTATAACAGGTGTCAGGCGATACTTTGTCATCGATATCTTACCCGGCAGTGGCAGCAGCAACAGCAGCAGCAGCAGTGAGGGGTCTCTCCATATTCCAATCTCTGTTTTCCAGGAGTGGGTTTGGTAGCAGCATGCACCGAACCTGGCGTCCTTGTTGCACATGGAGATTTCACTCATTTATTTCAGCTGACTGGCAAGACCTGGTTCTCTCTGTACCACTTGCATCCCAAATCATGCTAATCACTCATCTCCGTGCCACTTGATGCCCACGACCAGGGCTACATCCAAGGACAGGATTTTCTCCTGCACAGACCTTTGTACACACACATGGCCGAATCGCACACTCTGTCCAGGCTCTGGAGGTCCCCGTGGCCTCTCCTTGCCCACACATTGTTTCATGCATGCAGATGCTCACCACCATCACCAGGACTCTTCCCAGGCAAATAGGTAATGGGCTGGAAAGCCACAGCCAGGTCCTGTGCTTATTATCTCCATCTTTGTCTTTCTCATGCACCTCCCACTATCTACACAGGAAGAAATTTTGGCAAATGTAATAAAGACAAGGTGAAGTTTTACATAAAATATTCTCTCCTGCTATGAGTCCTGAGGAATTTTAATCAGTCCAGGAGTACCAGCAGAATTCCTTTGCCTGCAATCTTTTCATGATCTTGCTTTCCCTCTTGTTCCTCGTGGGGAGCATTTGCTGAGAAGATGATTAAATTGGGCTGGTAAAAAGCTTGTCGGCTCCATAGCTTCCATCTTTTCCTGCTTCTTTGCAAGAACATTTGTACTTTTTTCTGGCCTGCGGCATGCAAGGTCAGCTGCTTTCTTTGCAGTTTTCTTGTACGTTTCCTCACCATTGTTGAGGGGTTTTTCCCCCTCCAGAGAATCTCTTTTGTGCAAAGGCGAGAGACAAGGCTCCTAGCTCAGCCTGCTGAGTTGTTGTTCGCCTGAAGTCCAGCAGGAATTCAAGGAATGGTTCCCCACGTCTCCTATTCACCTTGCTCCTGCCAGTGGCAAGGGGTCGGGCAGGGGGCGGATATTTTGGGGAAGCTGTGAGCAAGGAGTGTAGACTCAGGGGCTGATGTGAGCTCAGGGATTTTGGAGGGCTGAAACTCATCTGCTGTTGCCTGCCAGTAGTTCAGTGTAGGAATTTGGGCATTTTCCTTTGAACAAATGATTCACCAGTAATCATTTAATCAGCTCTCCTGATGTTTGAATAATCTGTGAGTAATTTAGTCAGATGTTTGCCACAGAGTATCAAATAAATGCTTTGGAAAGACACTGGCTCAGACTCTCACCTCGTATATGCTCTGCTTTGGGGTAAACCAGGCCAGTGCTGTCCCCTGAGCTTTGGCCTCAGGTGTCCAAGAGAGTTACAGCTGGCCAGGACCAGCTTCAACTGGCACTGGCCAGGTCAGGATGTGACCATGGCTCAGCTGTACTGTATTTTTGCCGTGCAGCTGTGAAGCATCTGCTCTCCTGCTTGGGGTACCACTGCTGCTGGAGGCTGGGGGTGGTGTGCAATGCCCTGGAGTGGCATTTTTGGTGATAAGTGTCCTGGCTGGATGTCAGTGCACAGGCTTGTGAGGAGCCCCTTGCTCTCTCTGAGTGGCTCCCTCTGGGGTGCTGTGGATGGGGAAGGCAGCCCAGGGTGATGGACTGATGCTGGCTCATAAGCTAATGGAGAATCATTTCCCCAGGTTCAGCTCTCTGCCTGGACCTATTAAAGCTCCGGTATCTTTCCATTTCTGTCCCCACAAAACCACCTGCTCTCCTGACACACTTCCCAATGGCATCAGAGAGCTGCTGCTTCTCACAGAGCTTTGACTCCTTCTTTTTCAGCTCTGATCCTGGCTGACAGCAGGGAGGGGTGGAGAGGGAGAATGAGGGTTGGCATTTTTTTTCCTTTTCTTCCATTTTGTGACTACTTCAACCCAATCCCGACTTTCTGGGCAGGAGGGTCACTCCCCAGCTTTGCTGCATCCTGTTGAAAAGCCTTGGAGACATCTGCTTTTGCCTTTAGTTTTCCCTCCTGGGTTTTTTTTCTGTCTCTTTTTTTTTTCCCTAGGACTTGCTATCACAGATTCCCCCAGAGTCCCAACATGCTAGTTATTCTTCACGGATAAAACTACTAACAATAATAATTTATTGTGCACTTTCATCTGAGACAAAACATCATTATTTCCATCCAATTAATAATGTCTTTTAGCAGCATCAGTGAAAAACCAGAAAAAACCTGGCTCCCACCCAGCCCCCTTCCTCTGCCTGTGTGACATTGTCTCCACAACTGCAAAGAGAGGTGGTAGCTTTGATTTGATCAACACTTATCTAGTTAAAACAAAAGAGAATTACTTTTGTAGCCTTGCCCAAATATTAGGTTTTTGGGTTTTTCTTTAACAGGAAGATCAGGAAGAAAGCTCTGTTGTTTTGTTACTACTGTTGTTTTCTTCAGACCAGGAGAAGTCCTGGGATGCCAGGGAAAGTGGGAACCTGCCAATGGGAGTATTTCTCCCAAGTCTCTCTGCAGAGTTTTCTCGCATGTGTTGTTTCCTGAGTCACGGGGATTTGAGCTGGGAACACTCAGATATCTGGAAGCTGGAGCAGCTCTTACTGCCGACCTGAATGTTGATGTCCAGGGAGCAGCACCCCTGCCACAGTCACTAGGCTGGAGATAAGGGCAGAGGATGTGCATAATGGGATTCAGGGCTCTGCAGGGCTCCCCAAAATCGCCTGTGGGCACTGCTCCCTGTGCCTTGCTGGCAGCTAGCCCCTGGCAGGGAGCAGGCTGTTTCTTCATGGGCATTTGTCTTTTCCAGGCTGGGAAAACAGAGGTATTTTTCTGCACACTGGCAGCCAAGTGGGGAAGGCTATTTTCCCCAGGCCTCCTGCTCCATGGCATCCTCCAGCCAGTGCCACCAGGGTGCCAGTCAGCCTCTCCCCAAATCCTCCCCACAAGGTGTTTGCTATTGCCTGGGCAGCGGGCAGGAGGCAAGGGTGGATGCCCCTCAAGGGTGCCTTCCCCTCGGCCTCCTGCCCACCCTGCCCTTCCTTGCCCTGAGGCCGCTTGGCTGTCCTTGCTCACCCTCCCCATTGGCTCCTGCTTGCTTGGCCTCACTGCTGCTTTAATTTTAGCAATTCCTTGGAAAGAGTCATTTTCCATAACTCAGCTCTCAGCGGAGCCCTCTGCCTGCCAGCTCTGCCTTCTCACACGTGTTGCTGGCGTGCCCCAGCAGCACACGCCTGCACCTGCCCGGCCAGGCCTGCCTGTCCCAGCCCTTTGCACACCAAATCCTCACACCCGGCTCCCGTCCCCGCTTGGCACATCTCAGCCTGGCACTCCCAATCCTCTTATGCCGTGGCTGAAGTGGCCAACCTGGCCCAGCTGTATGGCCACCCCTGGGGCTTCCCCCTCATCAGGAGTAACTGAGCACAGCACAGGGGGACATCTGTCCTTTTTGCCCTGCAGACCCCACCCACACATGTGACAGCTCTCTGTCCTTATCTGTGATGGGAAATGCGGTGTTCCCACATGCTGCAGGGGACCTCACAGGCTGGGGTTGTGATGGATGGGCAATGTGGGCATGTTCAGCACCCAGCAGCAGGTTTTATTGCAGTGGGGAAGGTGGGTGCAGGTGTGGCTGCAGCGGCTGTGCGAGAGGAGCACAGCCCAAACGTGTGGTGGGTGTTTGGTTGTGCAGTGTGTGTGAGAGGGGCGAGAGGCTTTCGTGACAGTGTGCATCTTCCTGTGGGTGCTGCTGCGCACTCCAGGAGGGTGTTGGTGTGAGGGAGCTCGGCACTCACGAGTGGGGTGTGTGGGAGGATGTGCACGGAGATGGAAGTGTGGCTCCTTCTCTTGGATCTGCATCTCGTGGTGGAGGGAAGGGACAGTGCATGTGGAGGGTGCATTGTGCACGACCCCGTGTGTGTGTGTGCGTGTGTGTGTGTGATTGTGTGCGTGTGCACAGGGCACGTGTGAGGTGACCACGACCCTGCTGCTTCCACTCTGGGGAGGTGGGGGGGCTTGCAGGGTGTGCTGCTGGTGATGTGTGTGTGTGTGCACAGAGCGGCGTCCCCACGGTGCTTCCACGAGTGTGCATTTGCACGGGGGTCGGTGGGGCGCGCCTGTGTGCGCGGTGCCTCCCTCCGGCTCAGCATCCGTGGGGAGGGAGGCGGCGGCGTGTCCGCAGGGGCGTGGACCAGTGTGGCTGTGGGGGGTGCGTGTGTGGGTGTGCGTGTGTTTGTGTTTGCGAGCGTGTGTGTGTGTGTGTGTGTGTGTGTGTGTGTGTGTGTGCTGTGTTTGCGGGCGGGTGCGCGCGGCGCGGCGGGGCCGGGAGCGCGTCCCCGGCGCTGTGCCGGGGGGTGCGGGCTGAGCTCATCGCTGGCTCCCCGGCGCTCCTTACCAGTGGCTTCTGCGGTCACATGGGTTATGTGCTGGAGTTTAAAAGAGCTTATAGCCCCCGAGCCGGTGCAGAAGCAGCCGGTGGTTGCATGGGGTAGCGCCGGGAGCGGCGGCAAGGAAGGCGCCGTGAGTAGCGGGCGGCCGGGGCCGGAGGGCGGCACGGGATGTACCCCCACCCGCGGGACGGGGGAGGCGGCCTGCGGGCACGGGGGTCAGCGGCGGCGAGCCGCGGGGCCCGCCGCCCAGGAAGGCGGGGGGGAACGCTTTCTTCCCCCGCATTCGCTCCCGGTCTTGTGCTCCCTCCCGCCCCGCAGCCGCGCACCTTTCCAGCGCCCGCGTGTGTCCGCGCCCCGACGTGGGCCGCGCGTCCGCCCCGCCGTGAGGAACCAATTTGGGCAGCTCAATACTTTCCTGCCCCGCCGTGCGCGTGTTCCTGGCGGGGACGGATGGGGGGCGAGGGGCCGGAGCGTCCCCGCACCCTCCGAGACAGCGGGTCCGCATCGGGGCGCGGCGGTGGCACCCCCGTCCCCTGCCCGGCGGGACCCCCGTCCCCTGCCCGGCCGGGAGGGCATCGCGGCCGGCACCAGGTTGAGGGCTGGGAGGGATGAGTTCTCCCTGCGGCAGTGCACGGGGCTGGAGCGGCTGGGACTGCGGGGCGGCTCTTTGTAAACCGGAGCCCGTGGATTTCCTGGGCGGGAGAGCAGGCTTCTTCTCCGTCTCTCTAAAGGCGCAACCTGCCTTCTTCTCTGCTGTGGCAGTGCAGATTTTATTTTTTCTTTTTTATTTTTTTAATTTTTTTTTTCCCCGAAGTGTGATTTTTATAAGAAAAGTGTCTGCATGGTGCTTCTGGGGAACTGCTCTCCCTGGGTTAGGCAGACAGTTCATCCCGAGCGTGAGTACAAGGGCTGCTTTCCAGAATTGCATAATACACACCGATCCCTATGCTGCTCAAAACTCCCTGACATTTCCACATCTTGGTGACTTCCCCCACTGCAATCCTGAAAACGAGTTGTGACTCCAGTCAGCTCGTGAGCCAATTTGTGGTGTCTTCACTGAAGACAGAACCAGGTCTGCATGTTCCAGCTTCCCTGGCTCCTCTGGCAATTGTTTCCTTAACCACTAAACTTTTTTTTGGTCTAACGATCGGCACTTCTTTACTCTCTTACGTTCCCCACCCCAAGCTTACGGACACATGTGCAGGGTCTGTTCAGAGGACAGGTTACAGAAAGGGGATTGCCTGCAAAGCTGTTCAATTTCTTTTCCCCATCCCTTTGTGTTTTTAATTTGTGGGATGGTTGAGGAGGTCCTTTCCTCGGATTGCTTTTTGCTCGGGAACTTGCTGGCATCTCCTCGGATTTAGCGAATTTCACTGGCTGTGCCCACTCTCAGCACACCACGTTTTGTACCGGTGTGAGGGACAGGACCTGCACATGCTGCTGCCAGTCCCACTGGCCGTGTGTTCAGGCAGTGAGGCACTGACATTGGCTGCTTTCTGCAAAATGTGCAAATATTTGGGAGCAGCCGATCTTGCTCCCGGATCCCTGCCTTGCCCCTCCATGAGGAGTTAGAGCTTTGCTGTGATGTCTAGAGATGTGCAAGGGATGCTCGTGTCTGGCCAGGCAGCATGCTGAGACCAGGTCCTGGGACCAGAACTCTCTGGGGCTCACTGCACCAGGAGGACTTTCCCAAGACAGGCTGAGCTTTAGAAATGAGAGCCTCGTGCCTGGCAGTCTTCCTTGCGACAGCTCCTCAAGATAAGTTTATCAGAGCCTCTTGTCAGAGCAAGCCAAGCCATGATCTAATGATTGTACATTATCTTTGGTCTGATTTACCCCAAGAGGACCCCATTGTGCCAGGACTCTGCATCCCCTTTCCCCTGAAAAGTGCTCAGCAGCTTCTGGACTTGGGAAAAGCCCTGATACCTCTCAGAGCCACAAAGCTTGTGATGCACACACACATTCAAATAACTGTGCAGCCAAGGCTTAGCTTTTGGAGACGTGACTGACTCTCTGAAGCTGGCAGCAGGAGTTTTGTGGGTGCAAGCCCCAGCTCCTGGCCACTCTCATTTAATTCCCTGCAAGCTGGAGACACGCATCCTGCTCCAGCTCAGTCTGGGGCTGGGTGTGCGCCTGGGGAGCCTGTCTCTCAGCTCTGTCGTTTATTATTGCTGCCGCTGCCATTATGCCTGACAAATGAGAGTTGCTGAGTAATGTGCTGTTTGTGTGTAAATATCTGAGTGCTCGCAGCTGAGCTCACTCCTGCCACTTTGCAGGAAGCCATCTCAGCACCTTTCCCCTGTGAAGGCCTGGGAGTGCAAATCGTCCTTCTGCGGGGACCTCCCCACCGCCACCGCCAGCTCTAGCCTCCGCTCGCCACTGCTTCCCTGCAAGCGTGAAGCCTCCATCCTCTCCGGCTATCGTGGCAGCCCTTCTGCTTTCCTGAGTGTGAGTCAGGGGTGGGAAAGGGCTGTGTTTGTGTGTGTGTGTGTGTCTGTGTGTGCTCAGTTGCTCCCGAGGGTCCCTGTCCGAGGCAGAGTGAGTTTTGGGGACTTCGAGTGTTTTGATGGAGACAGTCATGCATAACTAGGAAAGGAGTTTATGGGTTGGTTTGGGTTTTTTTCCCCTGCCTACTCAGCCCTGAGTTCCCCCTCATTTCATCCCAGCACTGATGAAGATGCTAAATTGCTCCTTCCCATATTGTTTTCATCCCATTTGCAGATTAGCATCCAACTGCTTCTTGCAGTCAGTACTTGCTCAGCCCAGCTAGGCTGATCACAGCTTTTTTAATCTCCCCTTGTAAATCAATCCCTTCTGCCTCCTGATAATTTTTGTCGCTCATTTTTCTGAAATCCCTCCAATTTGTCCATTTTGTGTCGGTGACGTATGCCTGGCCCTAAACATGATGTATACCAGGCATGGCAGCGTGAGGGAAGGACACCTCCTCCCCTCCCACCCCGCTGGGGCTTGTGATGCTTTGTCAGCACTGAACTGAGTTACTTCCCCATTATTCTAAGCTATAGTCCCTGCTCGGTGTTGCAGAAGAAAGCAGCATACTCAGGTCAGTGCCCTGGGGAGAATTCCTCCAAATTTTGGTGATGGGTTACTGAGGTTTGGTTGCAGGCTGGTAGCAGATGCTGGAAGGGGCCGGTGGTCTAGGTGTATTCCTGGGGTGCCTCTTCCCACAAGAACTAATAGCTGAACAGGAGGGATGAGGAAAATAAGAGAGGGCAAGCTGGGCAGATGGGGAAACTGAGGCACATGCACGCACATTTCCCATGCATCTTTCCAGCTCTTATTTAGGTGCTCTGTGTGTGGGGTGTGGTTGCACTTGTTAGTGTTGCAGCTGGCATGGGCATTTTTCGAGGAGATGCTGGATCTTTGGTCAGAGCAGGCTGGCACACAGGGATGCTGGGCTCTGAGCTGATTTTGTTCATTGCTTCTCGTGCTCGTAGCCAGAGCCTGATGCCACAGGTGCTCTCATGGGGAAGAAACAGGGTAACAAAGTGCCTTGCATTCGCGCACTTTGAAGTTTTATCATGCCAAACCCTGAGCTCCTAGGACTGAGCATTCCCATTCCCTGGAAGGGCCGTGCCCTTCCAGGATCTGTCTATTTTTAGGAGGAGTTGTATTCTGGACAGTGTCCACTGCAGATGCTCTCTGCCTCCTCCTCTTGGCCCTTCTCCAGGGACACCCTTTGGGCTCTCTGCTGGATGGGCCGATCTTGCCGGGGCTCCTCCAGGGACGAGCAGAGCCGAGCAGAGGTGGCACCATGCTGGGCATGGGGACGCCTGCTGGGCAGTGGTACCCCGGGGTGCTGGGGAGGGACAGCGAGCTCACGCTCTCCCTTGCATGAACTGCTGTGAATGTCGTGCTCTAGGAGCCAGCAGGACACGGTGGCTTCTGCACGGCGTGGCCAAGCAGGGGTGCTGCTCCCTGGGCCAGGTGGTACCCGGTGCTCGGCGGTGCCCGGCGCCGGCCCGTTCGCCAGGATGACACTAGGGGGCACGAGATCTGCTGGAATTCCTTTGTTGGGGATGGGAAATGAGGCTGGAAAGCTGCTCTTGACCCTTCATGCCCCGTGCATCATTCCCCCGCACGTTTTGTAGGAATTAGGAGTGTTAAACCCCACGAGCTGTCCCGGTAACTCCTCCTGCCGCCAGGGCAGGACGCGGCTCTCCGGAGGCTGCTCCGCTGGCTCTGCCCTCACTGGCCGTGGAAGCAGCAGGATAGGGATGGAAGCGGTCAGCCGGAAACATCTCCGAAGCAAGGAGGTGGTGGATGCAGCCGGAGTGCCAGGGAATCTCCGGGGAATCTGGGAAATCCAGGAAAACACCTTAGCATGGTTTTAATGCCTCTCTAGAGGCGTTGTCCAGAGCAGGGATTAAGTTAGATTCAGGGCTGGCTTTCAAGATGCAGCGTGTTATGGTTTCATTTTCTGCTGGTTGTTAAATTCATGCATGATGTCTCCTCAGGGTCATGTTTTCCCAAAGCAGCAGAAACTTTAGAGAGTGATTTAATGAATGGTTCTGATCGATTTGAAACATGGAGTGTGTGTGTGTGTGTGTGTGTATGTGTGTGTGTGTATTATATGTGTGTCCATCTACATATCTGGGTGGGGTGCAAAGAATATGTTTTTGAAGGTATGTTTATGCATTTCTGCATACATCCAGATGTAATATTGTCCTGAGTCCTTAAAATCTATTATTCCAGCTGTGAATGCGTGTATATATATTAAAGCACTGTATACTGGAGTCTTTCTCTCTTGTTATAACAAACCTCACAAAAAGCAAATAAAGAGACATTGTTCTCATAGCAAGCTTTTAAGGGCTCAATATTTATCTTCTATGAATTTTGATAGTTTTTGTTCAGCATGTTTGCAGTTATGATGGTGGTGGGGGGTTTGCCTATCTACTTCAGATTTTGTGCTGTTGGGAAACTGAAAACATTTGGATCGTTTCAGCTTATTCATTAGGTAATGAAAACAGAAGTCAAGCTTCTGGATTGAAATGTTGGCACTTGATATCATTCTGGCATATTAATTTCTCAATGGTTAGGGTTTTTTCTAATGCCTTCCGTTGCCAGATACCAGGCTCCTTTGCTGGAGCCGTGCTGCTCTCGCGAGCCCCCGGGGCAATATTTTTAGTAGGACACTGATGCATCGCAAACACTCCTGTGCTCCGAGAAAAAGCTTTGCTGGCTGTTGTTGGAAGTAGCGCCAGGATGGGTAGAAAGGAGAGATCAGAGGAGGACGGTGCTGCCGCTGCGTCAGAGCGTTTGCTTTGTGCCTGAGACGGAGGTTTTGTGTCGGGTCGTGCAGGTGCTCTGCCTGTGCGGATGTGAGGGCAATTCCCCAGCTGGCTTCTGAGACAGGACTGAGGAGCAGGGGTTTGTTTATTTTGAAATGCCTTGTGAATTGGAAGGAGGTCCGGGAAGAAGTGCCGAGTCAACTTTCAAGTCAATTAGGGATGTGTCTGGAGGTGTGAAGTGGTTTGAAGGGGACAGGGTGATTTGTCTGAAAGTGTTACCTAATTAGAGGGTGTAGTCAGGGCTCTAATTAGCCATGACACCCTAAAGATGTTATCAAAGCCCCCTTGAGGCATGGCTGATCCAGTGCCGTGGCTGTGAGCTGTCTGGTCAGTGTGGCCGTGCACGGCCGGAGCTGCCGCCCTCTGGCTCAGAGGCAGCCCAGATGCTTGAAGAGGCTCTTTTCCTTTTCAGGCGACTCGTGATACCCTCCGGGGCTGCTGCCAACGTTGAGTGATGTTCATAAAGTCACAGAATGAAAGGAAAGCCTGCAGCAGTAGGAAGAATTAATACTGGTGCCCACTATGTGCGAAATCTCCTCTCTTTTCCCTGAGGGGGATCACTTTCTTCTGCTCTCTGCCTGGGGGGAGGCTGGAGGAGGAGGGCTGTGAGGATTTGCATTAAGTGATGCTGTACTAACAGCTGGTGGAGGAATCGTGACCCCTTTCTTAGCATTGCCTGACAGAGGGGACATGGGATCTACTGAAATCTGGCTTGCCCAGACCTGGTTGTATTTAAATACTATGCAACACACCCTGTGAGGGGGAACTGGTGCAGGAAGCAGTACAAGAAGTGCTGGGTAAGAGGGAAAGGCTCCTGGGAAGGCTTTTCTCTGATGTTGGAAGGAGCTTACAGCCTGCACCTCTGCTGGACCACACCTGGATGGTGGGTGTTGTTTCCCTTTTGAGAGCTGGGGCTGGAGGTTGCTCCCTCTGGGGCTGCTCTCACTGCCTGCTGTTCATCTATCAAAACCATTGTTCAGTCAGCCCTGTAAGGAGAGGAGAGTGGGAGTTGCCTATTCCCAGCAGTGGTGCCAAAAGCCAGTAGGAGCCACCTGAAGCCAGGCTGGTGGATGAGTGTGGAGAGCAGGGCCATTGCCATCTCAGCAGCAGAGAGCAAAAGAATGCTCTCCTCTCTCAGGGCTGAGGTCCCCGTGGCTGTCAGAGCCCTCTGAATTGCCAGGAGAGAGCAGTGGGTAGCTCAGACCTCCTTGGCAGGAAGGAGCTACTGTTACTCCTGTGCCAATGGGAAATGAAATGGATCCTGGGGCTAGGATGTTCCCTGTGTGCTTCATCAGTGCTGTGAGGCGCCTGGGTCTGCAAAGGGACTCTCTTTGCTTGTGTAGGTGGAATTGCAGCCCCCCAAATGCAAACACACAGCCAGGCACACTCCTGTGCTAACAGTTACCAAGGGATGCGCCTGCTTTTAATTATGTGGGTGTTAAGCCAGTGAATTCATTTTGTTCACAAAGTTGCAGCCTGGTATTTTCCTACTGCTCCTGGTCTCTGGTGGCATTCCCAGACTCTGGAGCACATGTGCCCATAACTTGGGGACTGGGTTTGGTAACTTGGAGGACAGTGCCACACAGGGCTGACCCAGGCAGCTCTTCCTGAGCTGTTGCCGTGCTGTGCCAGTGCTGCAGGGGCCACGCTGGATTTTAGGGTGCTGTGTTATAGGTGGTGGATGGGGAGCTGCTCGCTGTGCTGTGGTGTCACAAGCTGATCAGCACAGAGGGAGGGACCTGCACTGCTGCCCTCCTGCCTGGGGAAGCAGCCTGGGTTGGGCACCTCAGCGCCCGGCACGAGATTCGGTTGTGAATTCAAACAGTATCGTGTATAATAAAACAACCTTATCTCTGCTTTTGCTCTAGGTACACCCTGCACCACAGTCCTTTTGTCTAGGGCCTAAAAATGCTGGTGATAATGAGGATACATCCTTTTTTGTGGTTAAAGTGTGGTTCTCAGATTCAAAGGGGAGGCAGCTTGTGCTAGACTTCACCACCAATGTGTGATTTACCCTCCTCTGTGCCACTGAACTGAGGGCTTGAAAAACAAATATGTTAAAAGGAAGGAAAGACAACAAAAGGCTGCTGGTGCTGTGAAATTTGATCAAAAAAACCTCTGTCCAGTCCTCTGGGCTTCTCACTTAACGATGAGCTCTAGAAATAACAGTGTTACAGCAAAGTGCACCCACAGATAACTGTGGGTTTGGGGACGGGACTGCTTTGTTCTTGAGGAGCCAGGTTGAAGTTCATTTTGGGTATTGAAGTTCATTTTGGGTATTTTTACTCCCCCCAGAGCGAGGGGAAGTTACTGTTCATGGATACTCCATGAATCCAAAGCCATTCAGAGCAGCCTGGGACCTCTCCGCTTTGCAATCCTTGTCTAGCCTGTTGCCTCTCCCCAGCATGCCAGACACACATATGGGTGGGAGCCCAGCTGGTGGGGGTGGGAGAAGTCCCACCAAGCTGCCGCCACTGTTTCTCCCGGCTGGGTTCAGAGCGGTTTCCTCTCGTCCCACGTCCCGGCCATGTGCGGGGCGGCCGGATCCCCACACGTGTTGCACAGACACATTTCCGTGCTGCCTCTCGGTGCCTGCCCACCTATTTGCAGCTGGGGGAGCTGAAGCTGCTCTTTCTTGTGATTCGTAAAAAAAAGTCTCTCTCTGGATGGAGTTGTCTGTGCTTTTATTGACCTGGTTACGGGAACGACAGAGGCTTTTCCGTCTCCTGGACGCGTGATTTCTGCAAGGGCTCTGGAGCAGGGGCCGGCTCTTGCTGCTGGTGTGTTTCCAGTTCTCCTAACGTGATTAGTTTGACAGGCCCATTGGGTATGCTGGCGAGTCTAGTTTTTATTCTGTGCATGAAAGTAAGTGCTATGACAGGGCACAGAGCACCAGCTAATTCTGACATCTGTGCAGGAGGGACAGATGTCAGTATTTTTGGACAGTATTTTTGGCCGTGCCTCAGATGTGCTCTGCCACCTGGCAGAAACCCTTTGCCCTTTTGATGGGGCATTTCTGTAATGTCTCAACTTCCTGACCATTTTGGAGACTCTTCCCTTGTATCTGCAGTTGGAGTTGTTTTGCCAGAAGGTTCAGTTTGAGCTCAGTGAAACCTGAGTGCTGAGGACATTCCAGGCATGCACCTGACGACTCTCAGTGAAGGTGTCCATCCTTCAGAAGTCCAACAAGCTACCATCAGTCATTCCCATTGGCACATTTGCCTGTTGGGCTCCAGTTTTGTGCGTGTTGCCATCTTCCAGCAATGCTGAGGCACACCGTGTTTTTGGGGCTTGTTGAGATGGGAGGAGGATTGGAATGGGGATCATCGATCATCCCTGCTCTGCAAGCTGCTTTTTGCTGTACAGACACATCTGCTCTCCCCCAGCCCTCTTTGATCTGGATCAGCAGTTCCAGCTTCACCCTGGCTTGTTCAACTGCAAAGCAAGGATGAAGAGGAACTTTCCCAGCAGCCATGGTGGGTCCTCGACTTCAGGGGCATGCAGCATTTGTGCTTCCTAGATGTGGTAAATCTGTACCTCTGGTCAGGCCAGAATGGTGGTGTTTTTTTCCCAAGCAGGGCTGCCTTATGCACAGGGTAGAGCCATTTCTGCACAAATGGACCTGGTATCTCCCCAGCTCCTTCCAGAGGAAGGAAGGAGATGATGGCTTACAAAAGAGACAATGGCAAAGAATTTGTGTTGATGATTTTGACTTTGCCTCTCCCAAGGAATTGATCTGGCCTGTGTTTGGGTGTAGGACCCAAACTGGAGGTTTAAGTCACTGCACATCTGCTTTTAGGCTTGGAGGGCTCCGCAAGGCTGTTTGCTGTGGTACATTACCAGGGTCAGCCTTTAACCTTGCCACCACTAGGGGTTGGAGGCAAGCATCATTGCCTTCAAAGAGGGGAAGCTGAAACCTGGAGTGGCTTTGGGATTTCCTTGAGGTCCCAGAGCAGAGCTGGTGGCAGAAAACCAGATTTCTTGAGTTGCTAACAGCTCCTGCCAGCTGTGGGACACATTAGTAAACACTTGAGTAGATCAAAGTAGGGCATCCGGCTCTTTGTGCAGCACTGTACTTATACTTATCTGTCTATCTGTCTGTCTGTCTGTAGTGCTTCTGGCAGTCAAACCTAAGACGACATTTAAAGGCTTTACTTTTTTTCTCTCTTGCCGGTTTCAGATCAAATTTGCTGAGTTGTCAAGCTGAAGATTCTTTTCTCCTAAGTGCTGGCCCAGCAACAGCTCACTCTGCTGCATCCCTGCCTTGGAGGAGTCCAGCTGGGTTCCTCCTGTCTCCCATCACTGGCATTAACATTTGGGGGCTGGAGCAACAGCTTTGCTGGTGGACAGGAGAAAAGAAACAGATTTTAGCTTCCTTCTTCTCCCTGTTGATCAGGCCATTCTAGGCTCAGTTAGCAGCAGCTGTTCAAAAGCAGCAGACAGAGCCAGGTTTGCACTGAAAAAGATGTTTTGGGGTGGAGAGGGCAGTGGTAGAGGCTTGCAGGCAAACTCTTCCTCCTCCCTAAGCCTGGCCTAGGTCTCAGAGGCAGGCACGTGTGCTGTGAGCTGGTGGGCTCTCAGCAGAGTCCCAGCAGGCTGTCTGTCTGTCTGGAGACAGCCAGGATGAGTGGCACCAATCAGCCTCTGACCCAGTGGGTTTCAGCAAGGAAGGCGAGGGCTGTCTTTGTGTGTAGTGAGGAAATTGCTCCCGTGTCCCTGGAGGCTGTCACTCCAACACTTTGCTGTGCTCTGCTGGTGGGGAGCGGCACCAGAGGATGCCTCTGTTGCTGCTGTCTGCCTTGGGGACAAGCACAGACGTGTCTCCAGCTGGAAGTCAGCTTGGGGAGTGGAGAAACCTCCCCAGAACATGCATTTGCAAGCTCTGGTGTGTGGCAGTCCCTCCCAGGCAGTCACAACCTCCTGCCACTGTGTGAGCAGGAAGGCTCAGTGCCTGTTTCCTGGCATGAGGAGAGGATGGAGCTTACCCCGCTCTGGAATAGGGAGCCAGGAGTGGCTGCAGGTGCTGGAGCTGGAGCTGGAGCCATCCCTTGATCCCAGCACCAGCAGCCAGCTCCAGCTTTAGTCCTTGGAGCATTTTTGAGGGTTTTGTGCAATGTGGTTTCAACTCCATCCCTTCCTCTTGTGCAAGGCTCCTCCCTGAGCAGGCACAGTGACAAAGTTAATCCTGAGACAGCTGTAGTTCTCCGGATTTTGCCAATCTCTCACCTTCCCCTCTACATTCACCAGACCCTGCCCAGTGCCTGTTGGGAGCTGTCTCAGCTGTCCCTGAGCAGCATCTTTCAGCAAGGATGGCAGCTCAAGAGGGTCCCCCATAACTCAGTGGGGTGCTGCCAGTTTAACCCAGACAGTGGCCCTCTGGCAACCCCCTCTGTGCCTGTGGGGGATACCAAGCAGCTGCTAGACAGCAGAGACACACACTGACCTGCACCTTGGCTTTTCAGGGCAGAGTCATGTCTATGTGGATGGAACGAGGCTGTGTGACACAAGCACTTACAGCGCTGGCTTCAGTGACCAGAAAAGCCAGAGGTTGCTCTTGTTACCCAGACTAGGAGATGGAGGAATTTATTTATTGCTTTAACTCCTTTCCAGAAGTGGTTCAGATGCCTCAGCAACAGCTAGCTCTCTAAAACTGAGACCAAAAGCACAGGATTTTTCCTTTGCTGTGTCCTGGACAGTTAACCCTTTTAGCCATCCCATGTTCAGATGGCGTGACCAGGCTCCATGGGACTCAGGACCATCTCTCTGGAGACACCTTTGGGCATGGCCATGCCCACAGAGCAGCAGTGCTGAACCCTTCCATCTGCAGATTTGGGATCTGCCCTTGGTAGAGACTCTGGCTCAGTACTGCTCAGTTTGAAAGCCCTGCCTGATCACTGTCCCCCCAACAATTGCTGCTGTGAACATTAATTTTTCCCGGATTTTTGCTTCCCTTTGAATATCTACGCTATGGATCATTTTCCCTTCATGTGTTAGCTGGTATTTTCACAAAGCTGAAGCTTGTGCTATTTCCTGCCTGTCCTTCTGTGCTTTCTCTTGCTCCCTCTCCTGTCAAGCCTAAAACCACCCTGGGTTTTTTTTCTGCTCACTCCAGAAGAAACTGCCCCTGTTCTTCTGAAAGGTCATAAGATTGGAAGAAAGTGCCATTTAAAATATGAGGAATCTGTCCACCCACATCGTGCTAAGCACATCCCCAGCTGGAGAAAAGTGTCTCAAGACTCCTGGGGTGGGAAGATCAGCCAGGTGTCCTGTGGATGGGGAGAGCCTTTCAGGGCAGGGGCAGGCTGCTGAGGCTGCCAGCAGTTTGTGAGGGCTGCAAGGTGAAGCTCCTGGCTGCAGCAGTGATGGGAGGAGATCTGGGAGTTCCTGTTGCAGGAGGTCTGAAGAACCACACATGATGGGTGCTGAGGATGAGGCAGCAAGGTCAGGCTGGATGGGTAAAAGGGGTGTCTTCTCTCGGGTGTTGTAGCTGGGGTTCCATGTAGGGAAGCAGGGTGTGTAAAAATTAGTCAGTTTGTCCTTTAGCTGTGTTTTTCCACCGTTCTCTGTAGATTCCCAAGTGGAAACTTATTTTAGGCTTGAAGCCACCCCAATGTATTTTGTTTGTCTAGCTGTGGGTGCTGTTCAAGCTGAGTCTGTGTGGGGAGTATGTGATAACTTCTTTTTTAATGTCTCCTTCTTCAGTTCTATGGTCCTTAATTGATATTTTTAGTCTTTTATCTCTTCCAGCTGCTGCACTTGTCTCTCCTGAAGGAGAATGATGCTGCAAAGAGTGGGACAGGTTTGCTGCAGATCCTCAGGCCCTGAGCTGGGGACAGAGCATCCCCACTGTTGGCTCCTCTTGCTTTGCCCTAGTCCTCATGCCGTGCTGCGGCATTTTTAGAAGCCATGAGCAGTCCTGTTTGCAGGAGGAGACTGACACAAGGTTCCAAGAGGATGGAGTGGAAAGGTTGCTTTACCTATCTGGAACAATGAGCCCCTTTGTGCACTTTTTTCTTTTTTTTTTTTTTTTTTTTTTCTTTTTTAGACCTTACCTTCCTTGTACCCTGCCTCAAAGAAGCAGGAAAATACTGCTTTTCCCAAAGCCAGGTACCAGGGGACCACTGCCTCCTGCCATAAGCTCAGGAGTCAGACAGCAGCTTAAACACTAAATATATCTGCCTCTGCAGCTCTTGGCTTTTACAGAAATAAATCTTAAGGAGGTAACTTTTTGCTGTGCAGTTCTCAGGGCTGGCTCTGCTGTGGTTTCCACTGAGATAGCATTTGGCTAACACAGCCAACCAGGAATGGAACAGACCTGGAGCTGTATAGAAAGTGATTAAGATAAGGCAGGGTTATGATTTGCCTGTCTGATCCTGAAGCTTTGTGCATTATTTAGTGTGTGTAGCAGAAGGTCAGTAGCCTCCTGATAATTTTCATTAGATTAGTCAGGCAGGATAATCACCTGCTCAGGAAAAAACCAACTCAACACTGTCTGTTCAATAGTTGGGGTTTAACTGAAAATAAATAGTCTTGTAATTATAAGGACATTGTCAAGGTCAAGAGGCTCAAAGATTCGCTTTCTTTTTTCCTTTGGTGTGTTTACAGAGATCCTGCAATTCTTTGTGAGATTTTTTTTTCCTCCCTTAAATTCAAATTGAGATCTTCAGGGCTCTTAAAAGAAATTCAACACTTCCACAGCAGTGGACGTGAGTGGTGTTGCAATAGCTAAGTGGTACTTGTGCCCTGCTGCAGCTGAGTGACCCCATGCTAATGAGCAGGGCACTTGCAAGCGAGCTGGGAGTGTGTGCAGCCAGCCCAAGCAGAGCTAAACCAGAGTAGAAATGCTCTCCCCTCCTCCTCTGGGCTGACTGCAGGATGGATCCAGCCCAGAAGACCAGGTCCTGTCAAGCAGGCAGAGGATATCCCCTCCCTGCGAGCAGTCAGTCCAGCACGAGTGCCACCCTGCTTAAATGAGGATATGCATTATCTCCTACGGGTACCTTTGCTGCTGTAATTAGGTGAGGCTTTCAGAAAGCCCAGGAAAGAAGAGGTGGGAGTGAAGCTGATGCCGTAATCAGTACCAATGGGTTCTGCAAAGGGTGCTTTGCTAAAGAAACTGATAGGTTATTAGAGCTGGGGTTGGTGCTTGTGCAGTGCCAAAATGCCTGCCCTTTTTCACCCTAGAAGGGGTTGTGCTTGCTATTTATCTTCCTCATACAACAATAAAGCCCAGAGGGACCTTTGTAATCTTCTTAATCTGTCTAGCTGCAGACTGGTGCTTGCTGGATGAGACTTAGGAATAGCTTTCAAGTGCTCAAGGTAGATTCAGGGATGATGGTACTGGCCCAAGGTGATGAAAGCTTGCTGTGTCCATGCTGGTGCTGTGGCTCCTTGGCAGTATGCTGCCAAAGCAGGTAGCCTTGTGTGGGAAGTGTGGGAAGCTTTCAGCTCTCTGTCCTGAGCTCAGCTGCGAGCCAAGAGAACTGCAGGGAGCCTTCAAACATGGTAACCTATATGGCAGAAGAGGCAGGGTTTGCATGCTTGTGCTGGCTGTGCATGCCTCTACCATGGAAAAACAGCGCTGATGTTGTGGCCACACGAACTAGTTAGTGCCCTGAGTCCTTGCTGCTTTTGTTTTGTTTTGTTCCCAGTCTAATTGCTCATAAGTGGGGATTCTTGTCATCAGAGCTAGTGGGGCCTGTGCTCAGCCCATCTTCACTAAAAATCTGCTGCTCTGGCTCCCTGTCACGGGCTTTGACAGATGCCCAAGGGAAAGTGAGGGCATGGCTCGGCCTGATATGCCAAGTGACTGATGCTGTGGTCTGATGACTGATGCCACACGTCGCAGCAGGCGCACGGGTGCTCCCTTGCTCTTCCTCTGCTGGAGATGGGAGGACAGGGGGCTGCCTTGACAGCTTGCTTTGAAAGCAAAATTACTCCAGGGCTGGATTTCTTCTCCCCCCTTCCCATCATCTTCCATCCCCCCCCACCCCCCGCCATTTCTTTTTTGCTTGACAGAAAAAGCATAACTCGTCTTTAATTGGTGCTTTGTGCCTGTCTCCTGACAGAACTCAGCAGAGAAGGGGCTGGCTGGATCAAAACAGCTTGAAGTTATGAGACTGTTATATGTCTGGCCTCCCTGTTTGAAACAAAAAAAACCCTAAACTTGTATTTCCAGCCCCCCCTGCCTGTTTTAAGCCAATTCCTTGTGAGCCATGAAAGCAAGCAGCGGGTGCTGCTCCCAGTGCTCCTCAGACATCCCATCGAGGAGCGCGGCTGACGCGGGGCTGAGCACGGCGCACCACGCACCTGACCCTCCACTGAGCCCGGCGTTTGGGGCATCTAATTGCCATGGAAGGTGTGGAAGGTTTCAGACTGCTTCATCATCTTACAAATAAGACCTGCCAGTGCCTGGAACGCAAAGCAAATGTTGCATGGTGGTTCAGGCAGGGAAGTGGTCTGCGCTCCTCGGGCAGCACTGCAGCGTGGCGGCAGCAGGGGGAACAGACCAGGCCATGAGCTTGTTCAGCAGTGCTTCCTGTGAGAGCAGGGCAAAAATGAGGTTAGGGCAGTTCCCTTGGTCCCTTCAACTGCCCTGTTGTGGTTTCTCTCTCTGTTGAACATCTGCAATTGTAAGAGGCCAGGTAACGTCTCCTGGGGGTGGGTGGGGTGATGGGAAGAAACCCTTGTCCTTGTAATGCCTTCAAGCTCCAACTCTGGCAGGAAACAGCATTATGACAACCCCTGGAGCCTTTGCAGGCTGGGCTCACCCTAGTCTTTGCAGAGCAAAATCACAGAATCATAGAATGGTTTGGGTTACAAAGGACTTTAAAGATCATCCCATTCCACCCCCATGCCATGGGCAGGGTCTCCTTCCACTATCCCAGGTTGCTCAGAGCCCCATCCAGTCTGGCCTTGAACGCTTTCAGGGATGTTGGCCATCCACATCTTCTCTGAGCAACCTGGCCAGTAGTTCAACATCAAATTGTTTGCTGCAAGATGTGGCTCCTTCCTAGTCAAGCACTCCTCTCTCCAAGGGGCTCCAGTTCCTCTCCTGGATTTCTGGAAGGGGCTTGGGTGTCTCCTAATGCTGCTTGTTCCAGCCCTGCCTATTAGAGTGGTTTTCAGGGATATAAGGCATAGACTAGATGTGTCACTGAGGTCCTTTCCAGTTGGGTCTGTCCCTGTGCAAGATGGGGACAGCAAGAAAATAAATTTTTTGTAATTGTTTGTTTGTTTGTTTGTTTCTACGCTGGGGTTTGCAGGTGTTTCTGCCCTTCCCCAGCCAGAGGCAGGAATAAGACATCAGCTTGCAAACTGTTCCTGGCTGGGATCTCTGCTGGGCTGTTGCCCTAAACTCTGCTTTTAGTGCAGCCCATCTCTGGTGCAGGTGGGGCGGAGGCCATTGCAAGTGGCTTCACAGCAGTTGCTTGGTCCTTTCTGAGGCATCAAAGCAAACCTGAAGCTGGGGTGATATTTCTGTTGGTGTTCCTGGGGTGCCTACTAGGATGATGGGAGAAAAGTACAAAGTGATTGGTAGCTAAATATTGGGCAATTCTGCAAGCACTTTCAGGAGCCATGCCACTGTTGGTGAGCAGCACTTTGGGGGGAAGGGGATGCTAGGGAGAGACTTGGAGGAGGATGCAAAGTGGGGAATATCTGCAGTGGAGGCTGGAGAGGTCTGAGCAGGGTCTGTTTGCCTGAGGAAGGCAGCTGCAAGGAAGACATGTGCAGAAGTGGGAGCCTGGAGGAGCTGGATGCAGAGGGGTGGAGTGGTGTTACACGTGATGCCAGGGAAGCAGCATGGTGAGCAGATGATGGTCAGGGTGAGAACATAGTTGTTGTGGAGACTGAACTGGTAAATTGGCTTGTCCTGGGCTGAACTGGAAGTGACAGCTATGTCTCCACGAGGAGTAAGTCAGACTTATACGGCTGCAACACAGCCAGCAAAGGGCTCTGAGCGAGGTCTTCTCAATATTGGTAGGTGTTTGAATACAGAGGAGGAGGGAAAGAGCTGGAGCTGAGTACTCGCTGGATTGATGAAAGTCCAGAGTGGTGTCACTGCCCGTGGTGAACTGTGGCACTGCAAAGATCTTACCCCACTCTTGGGACAGGCAAGAAGGGAAACAACACCTGAGAGAGACCACAGCCCTGATGGGCTGCATATGCTGGGGATCTTGAGATTGTGGGCAGGGCTGGAAGTCCAAAGGAATAGGTATTTGAGGAAGCAGACCCTTTGAGCTTGTTTCTTATTATAGTCTCCATGGGAGTTTTGGACCCTCTTATGGGAGGGAAGAAAAATATGTATCAGTTCCATCACAGTAAAATCCTTATTTGCCAAATAATCGTGTCCAAGGCTGTCTTCACTCTGCATTGTAGGATTTTTCTTCACTTTTTTGGAGACTGTTTCAGGCATTCTCCCTCATGGGTGGTCTCAATCTCCCATCCACAATACTTCTTGCAGTCACAGAGCCTTTCCCAGCTTGTTCTCTGCTCTGGGTTGAACAAGGCATTGATGCTCTGGATTGTTCTTGTTTCTGAATTTGTAAAGACTATTCATCAGATCAGTATTTAGGACCCTCCCCAGAGCTGGCTGTGTGGGAGAAGCTGGCAGCCACATTTGGGGGCCACTTCTGTCCCACTTTTAGTTCCAGGTCTGCAGCCTCGGGGTTCCCACCCCACCATACCAACAGAACTGCTTGCCCTCCCCAGGGATGTCTGGAGAAGAGCAGAGCAAGGTGCTGTAACCTGGTAGTTTAGGTAGCAATGCAGTCTTTTTTGCTTTTCCTTTTACTTCAGCTTTAGTTACTGCTTTCTTGACAGTGGAAAATAACCAGTGTATACCTATTAAGTTCCTGAGAGGTCCTAACTTTATTTCTAGGCTGGAAACACCGTACTCCGTTATGGCAGGAGCTGAGGGCTGCAGTACTCCCAGCAGTGCCCTGTCACCTCTGGGGAGCAGCCCACTGCTTCTACAGCACAGATGCTTTGTTGGTATCTCCTTGTTCTTGCTGCTCGGTGTATGATGGACAGTGGCTCCTCAGCCCTGAGTCTGGAGGCAGGAAAGTGGGGCAGAGCAATGTCCTCCAGCAGAGGAGGTTGTGTTAGGAGCTTTTGGCTCTGTGCTTGGCTGTGGGGACCGTTTTTCTGCCCCTTCAGTCTGCTGAGAGCTCAACCTCCTGCAAGCTTCCGATGTGTGTGTGCCCCTCCCAGGTGGAGAAAGTGCAGAGGCTAGAGGAGGGGCTGGTCTCTGCCTGGATCCCTCTTGGCAATCGGTGGGATTCAAAGCTGGGGAGGGAGTCCCTCTGGCAGAGGTAGTGGGGAGCCCTAATTGCCCCTCTTCCCAAGGCTCCCGCGCGTGTTAACGACCTGTAATGGGACGGGTTGTGCTAGCCCATTAAACCCCAATGGGGTCCTTGTCGACTTAAAAGTGTGAGGAATTTCACTCAACCGTGTTAAAACACTTCCACCCCCTTTAATAGCTTCACGCATTGATTTAACCCCATGGCACCTGGGGTTATTGGCTGGGAAAAGCCATCTGGCTCTCCGCAGCCTCCTGCCCTGCCTTCACGCAGCTACTTTGGCCATCATTCGCGTTTCTGGGGGATCTTCTTAGCGGGAGGGCTGTTGGAGCTCTAGCCTTTGCCGTGCTCCTGGTGGCTGGCTCGGCACAGTCGGTGTGGGGAGCAATTTCCCTCCCGTCGCACCGAGCGCGGCCTTGCTTTGCTGCTTTTAATGAGAGTGCTTTTGCCCTGGCTTGTGTCAGCTGCAGCCCACCTGTGCTGCCAATTACTCCAGCGAATCTGGTGTGACCTGCCGGGCTGGATGTCCGAGGTTTAAGTGTTTCTGAGCTGCAAGGTGTGAAAAATCTCACCAGTGTTGAAACGGCGGGGTGGGGGAGCGGCTTTCTCGGTTATGAAAGACCTGAGGACATGCTGGTATCAGGTGCTGTTGATCTCCGGGGAATTTAGAGAATCAAGGGCTCGGTAATTGCAGGCATGTTGCCAGCATGTTGAGAAAGAAATTCTTAATCACAGGCTGTGTGCCCTAATTCTTTATTATTTTTTTTCCTAGTAATTGAATTAGTTGAATGTGTACTGTAACACCTCGCTGCCTGGGTAGGCCGGGAAGGACACACACGCAGGCCTGAGGTGTGCCTGTGTGCAGACAGGCTGACAGGGCTCTGTGGGAGCGGCACGGCCGTTCTGCTACATAAACACCATGCATCTGTCACACATTTCCCTTTTCTGGAGAACCTGGCGTGCAAGCCTTGCTCACGCTAGCCCAGGCACCGTCCAAGATCAGCTCTCTGCAGTGCCCATGGAGCCATGACTTCCTTCTGGCTGGTGCCTGATGTCCAGATTCTTCCTGTCTCCTTGTAAAAACTGTTGTTATTGCCATGGTTTGAGTCATTGCAGGGCAGGTTTGAAGGGGAATATTGGCTGGGCTGGTGTTAGCCCAGATTTGTTTTTTATCTTGCACCGGGCAAAAGGCAGTAGTGGGGTATGGAAATTGGGGTAGCTGGATTAATGCTGGGGAGTGAACCCTGTCTTGGGGCTCAGTGTCCCCTTCTGTAGTTTATGCATCAAGAAGCAACTCCTGTGTGTAAATACAGATGCCTGAGGCACACATTTAGAGTTTCAGCTGGCTTGCGGTCCTCTGCTAGGACCTGGCAGCTGAAAGCTGGGAGAAGACACAGCATTTTGGATGCTGGCTGGGCTCTGCAGTGGCTTGGATGTGCTGTGGTCCCACCTGGGTGCAGAACAGGAAGCACGGTCCATAGGGAGAGCAGTCCCTGGCAGCACAGCTGCAGGTCAGATGTGTCGCAGCAATAGCAACTTGTGTTAGCTCTAACTCTGTCGAGGTTTCTGCTGTGGGGGAGAGCTTGCCTATAGCAAGCAGCTCTCAAAAGGCTGCACCAGGCCACTTGGTGAATTTTAGGGCAGAAATTCTGCTGGCTCTTGCCCTTTGTGGGATCAGCTGTGTCCATGTATCATTCAGAAGTCCTGTGCTCCCTAAGAAATACCTCTGCAGTTAGATGTAGGGAAGAGACCTACAAATATTCAAGGTGGGGCAATTTCAGGGAGAGCAGTGAATGAGTGAAGAGGGGTGTGCAATCTCCCTCCTCAGAGCAGGGAGTGCAGGGGGGATTGATGCATTTAAAAGAAATGGGAAGATACTGTTGGTGAAGTGAAGCCTGTTTCAAAGGCTTAAACGTGCTCTGGACACCTGTGGCACAGCCTGGCTGGGACTTTTCTTTCTTGGCAAGGATATGTCTTGTACATGGAAAGCTGGTCTGAGTGACCTTCTGCGTCTGGCTGTCAGAGGAAATGTGCTGAGTCGAAGCAAGTGTTTCCAGAGCTGAGTGCTCAGCTCGGGGTCTGTTTATCTCCATGCTGAGATGCTGGGGTTGGCAGCCGGGCTGTGGTCCTTCTCCAGTGCCTGGACTCGCTCCCAGCCCAGGCCCATCAAACCACTTGTGATATGAGCTTCCTTCTGACTCTGAAGGTCAAATGGCTTGCAGCAGGGTGACAAAGGAGCCCTTGATTTCAAAGAGATTGTTCTTGTGCCTTGCCCTAGGAAAAGTCTCATGGGCCGGGATGCATGCTGGCTGAAAGGAATGCTTAAAATGTTCTTTCTTTGCTCCTGTCAAAAGCCCTTGCAAATGTGAATCAAAATATCTGCCTCAGTGCTTTCCTGCTGCATGCTTTAGGCCGGCTTATTCCTTGAGAATGGCTTGGTCAGTGCAGCCAAATGCCCTGGGATTCTGTCCCTGGCAGTGGACAGTACTGGACATGCAAGGAATGGCATAATAACAGGGTAAGCATGTGCTATAACTCCAGCCTTTGACAGTCTCAAAAGTAAAGAGGTTATTTTCCCTTCTGCTGTGAGTGTCTCTAAGTGCATCGATTTTAAGAAAGCAAGTCCTGATCACCCACAGCATCACCACACCACCCACCCACTCTTGGGAAGATCTGAGGACCTGGCTGAGCTGGCTTTTTCTCCCTGTTTCAGTGGGAGCTCAGCTGCTCATGGGTACTCATCCCTCACCCTCCACCACTGCAAAGCCTGTGTTTCTGTACCTGCAGCTGCAAGGTGCCCTCCAGCAAGGCTCTGTGCTCTGAGGAGCCTTGGTAGTGCTGTGCACTCCAGCTTCATGGTGCATCCCTCCTCTGCCTAGACATGCCTTGTCAAGCGTCTCCAGGTACAGGTTTTATGCTGTATGACAGTAATCTGGTTGTACATCTTCAGCACTGATGTGTGACAGCTCTAAGATCAACACATCCCAGCTGCACTTCACAGAGGTTTTCCACATCCCTTTCCTGTTCTTGGTGCTTTGTTCAACCTCTGCAATAAAGCAACTGAAGGTTCTCATACTGGGCAAATAAAATGTCAACATCTTGGCTTGAAAAATACCTCACAGATTTGTCTACACGACTTTAAATTCAGAAGGAGGACCCATGAACTGGCAGCACCAGTTCTGGTAAACCTTTGGCAGTCCCCTTGTGATCAGGCAGAAAAGTGAGTGACTTTGTCATGGCAGAAAGTTATGCTGGGGATGGAGTAATGTTGTGATCGCTAAATTGATCATCCAGCCTTAGTCCGTTGGAGATGAGGTGCTAATTACTGTCGTCATGTGTAAATTGAAGGCAATGTTCAGGTGCTGGGAGGCAATGACTCCACTTATGCACGGCCAAGGGCTTGCCAGTTGGAGCAGTCGTGGCTATATCGCATTTGTAGCCGGATTCGAAGGCTTCCTGCTCTGCTCCTGCTGCAAGTGTGGCTTTCTACCATCTGCTTGCCCTTGAGCTGCAGAACGCAGCTCTTGGCCAGGCCAGTGACACGCAGGGATGTTTGCAGAGCAGAGATGAACTGTGTTTTTTATCCAGAGGGGAAACACTAGCAGGAGGGATGCTGAGTGCTCCCAGCTCTGCCATTGTGCTTCACTGGGAGTGATGCTGGGGCAGATGGGAGCCTTTTGCTGCTGCTCCCCAGCTGAGTGTAGTCTCTTGCTCCTTGTATAGATCATGGCAGGCTGGTTCGGTGCTTTCAGGTTAGGATAACCCTAACCAGGACCTAGCCTGCAGATGTGGTGCATTGTCTCCTTGGTAGCAGTGTGCCTACATTCTTTTGGGTAACCAAAACCTGAGTGGCTGTAGCTCTTTCCTTATGGAAAAAACAAAGGACCTGCTGGCTCCTGCTCCCCACAGTTGGGAAGGGTCTGAGCAGCCAGTGGAGAGCATGTTCCCTGCATGGCATTAAGCCTTGCACATTGCTGTTACATCTGGCTGTGAAGCCTTTTGGGGGATCTCTCTGCTGCCTGTGCTGTGTAAGTGTAATACAAAATCCAATCTACTTAAGATGCAGGTCTGTATCCAGTCTCTCCACGCTGCAGCTCTGGGTCACAGATGGTCACTTAAAAATCACAGGATTCCATCTGCCTTGAACTGAAGGAGGCTGTTTGACCCAGAGCCTCGGACCGAGATGCTGCACAGGCAGGTGAGGGAGGGAGAAGATTTTTTTTTAACCTCTTGTTCCTTGTACCATCCCTCGATCCAAGCTATTTAGGGACTAGATGGGTCAGAAGGCTGGCAAGGATGGGAGGATGAGGATGAACTGTCACTTGGTGATGGTCCAGAGTACCCGAGGAGCTTATGCAGCTTATGCCCAGACGTTCCTGTTGGCGGAAGATGAAGTGTCTGTGCTGTCAACAGCTGATGGAGAGCCCCACTCTGACGCCTCCCCCCATCTGCTGGCCCGTGTGACCTTCCCTGGGAGAAAGGCACCTGCCAAAGGGTACTTTTGCTTTCCCTTCTGCTGTTTCCCACATTTGGATTGGGGATTTGGATTTGCATTTGTTTGCAAAGATGCCATGTTTCTCCAGCATCTTCCAGCTCCCGGGGGACAGGCATGGGTAAGCCCAGCCAGTGCTACCTGCACTTGCCTGACCCTGTGCTTCCCTGAGAACTGAGAGGAGTGGGACAGAAATGGCACAAGCTGCAAAGGAGCTGGTTGGTGTGCTTTGATCTTCCCCTCATAAGCAGATCATGCAGCTGATCAGCAATCCTGGCAGGCTCCTTGTGACCAGGAGTGAGAGCATCGTGGCAATGCAGGGAGCAGAGTGCAGAAGGTTTGAAAGGGCACTGGGAGGTCAGGGCTCGGATCCAGCCCAGGGTAGTGTCACCCCAGGCTCTCCCAGGTGATGTGCAGGAGGATATTGCTGTTGTGTGGGCAGATTGCTGTGATCCCTTTAGCAGGGCATGGTCAGTGGCATTTAATTAGTTATCTGGCCCTAGCTAGAGTGCTCAGTGCCCTGTCATGTCTGGCTGGGCTGAGGACAGCCTGGTGAAAGGTTACCTTGTGGCACAGCACGAAGTGGTTTGCTTTGAAATACTGAGGAAGGAAGTAAGCAAATCTCCCTTCCTGGTTTGTGGGGTTTTTTTGTTGTTTTTGGTTTGGTTTTTTTGTTTTTTGTTTTTGTTTTTTTTTTTTTCCCAAATCCTCTTCCAATCAGAGGGATTAGGCTGATTGTTGGCATGGCAGTACTCTGACTGTCCAGATGATAGCTTCCATTCTTTTGTCTTAACCGATGGAAAATACCAGCAAGAAGTCTGTTTGCAGGAAATTTACTGAAAAACAAAATTGTCTGATACCCTGCCAAAGCTGATGGTTTCTTATCTGCCCTTTGGTTATTCAAGACCTTAGGCCAGCAGAACCTCAGGTGGAACAAGCTCCTGTTTTAGTGCTTGAGTGCACAAGGGCACCTTGTCCTACTGTTAAGGCTAGGGTCTGTGCACATCTTCTGCATTCTCTGCATCAAGGAAACAGTGGGAGTTTTAAGGTGCCTTGGTTTTAAGGCTTCTCTCTTTTGTGGTCTTGCTGTGGCCATGAAGATCTGAGCCTTCAGGACAGCATTCCCTGACTTTTAAGGGCCACCTTGTCTCTTATGACAAAAATCCACGGGCTGTTTTATTATATATTCCAACATTTTTCTGCTCACGAAGCTGCTCTCCCTCTCCTACAGCTGCTCGTGTGTGCAAGTGCTGCTGTGTTGCTGTGAGGTTTTGCCTTTGCAGCAGTTTTTGGGCTGCTCAGTGAAGCCTTCAGTGTCTTGGGTTGAGGAGTGCTGGTCCTAGGGAGCAACGTGCTGCTGCATGGGGTTGGGATGGAGCACCTGGAATTTGTCTCCTCCCAGCATGGGTTGCATTTCTCTCTTCTTGTTTCAGTCAGTAATGCCTGACTGAGCTCATCTTGCTCAGGAGAAGTTTGTGCCTGCCTTGCCAGCTCTGAGCCCTTCTAATACGCTTCCCCAGGCATTTATTCCTGTGCTTTCTCCAGAGCTGTCACCAGCTCAGCGCACAAACATCTTCAAGATTGAATGCTCTCATGTTATCATTTGGAAATACATGAGCAAAAAAGATTTTTGTAAGGAATGATAATGATCTTGATGTGTTTGCAGTCAACGAGATATCAAAATGCCTCTTCTAGGGCTCCTCTTGTGTGAGAGAAGCTGAATCCTTTCTTTGGGGAAAGGATCTCTTGGTTGGTCACATATTCTAGCAGTACCTGCAGCTACCAGCCTCCTGTGATGGTTATTTGTCCTGGGAGGTGAATCTTTCCTTGATTCAGGTATTTTCTTACTGGGAACATTTCCCTAAGAAGGGAAGCTGTGGGGTGAAGGGAAAGGGTTTTCTTCTCCTTGCACCCCAAGCTGGGTCTCAGTGTTGAAGCATCCTGATGTCTCTCTAACACCTTGCATGTGCTGGTGCCGTGGGTAGCAAGCAATGGAGTGGCAGTTCTGTGTTTGCTGTCCCATTGCTCCTGGAAGCCTGGCTGTGCCAGAATCCAGCTTCACACTGGCAGCTGCCTGGCCCTCTGAGTGTTGTCACTGGCCAGCAGGCTTCAGAGCTGGTGGCCCACGGGGGCGCAGTGCAGGAGCTGCTCTTGGCACCTTCTCTGCTGCGCTTGGCTGCCAGCTCCGTGGTGTCTGCCACCCCTGCTTGGAGGGGACAGGCGTGCTGAGGGTTTGATCTTGCCAGCTGCTGGCAGAGGCACATTTTAATTTCTGTAATGGACCTGGTTCCTGCAGAGATGGTCTGGAGAGAGATAAATCACACGGCTTGGAAAAGAGAGGTTGGGGCACCAGGTGAAGGAAGAGCCCATCTAGTTCCCATCCAGTTTCTTCCTCTGTTTCTTGTTTTTGCCAAGGCAGATACACTTCCTGCAGTCCTGGATCCTCTCCAATACCTTATAGTTTACCATGCTGGAGATGGTATAAGTCACATAATTCACAAAGGGAAGGTGCTGAACCAGAGAGTTTCCTGGCCCTGATGGGAGCAGGGAAGGAAGAAAAGGAGCAAGAAGGGCTGAAGAGAGGAGGGGGGTGAGGTTTGAGTGAGTGGGAGATGGTTTTTGGGTAGGGGTGAATATGAAGCAAGCAAGACCCTGATTCTCCACACAGAGAGGCTGATTAAAGGAAGGTGGTGTGTTGCTGCAGCCTGTCACTGCTGCTTCCCATCACTCTTTCCCCATCTGTCCCCACATTTGTCACAGCAGCTGCAGGAGATGATTCGGAAATGGGTGATGTTTCCAGATCTGTGTCTCCCGCCATCCCTGAGAGGAAAACAGCATTGCTGTGGGTAGTTCCATCTGCAGTTACTCTCTGTCCAGGTTGGCCAGGCCTCTTCTGCTTCCTTGATTGAGACTAATGTTATTAAAATAAAAATGAGCTGCATGCAGCATCCTTTCTGAATCTTCTGGAGAGAGGGACTTTGAATGTGCTGCCAAAGCAAAATTTTTCCCCCCTAAGTCTTCTTGCTTATCTACCTTTTCTCTGCTTTTCTGCTAATGCCTTGCTGATGAGTGTAGGGCCTTTCTGCAGTGAGCTGGTGAAATGTGGTTCTTGAACACCTTTTTGAAAATTCTTCAACTGGGAAGGAGCTGTGAGGTGCTGGGGTGCATGGCCTGCATCCCATGTGTCTGTCCAGTCACCTCCTGGGAGGCTCCAGCCAGCCATGGCAGCACAGTAGAAGCAGAAGAAGATTAGTAGCAACTAACTCCATATGTAACGGCAAAAAAAAAAAAAAATTAAAAAAACCAAACCAAAAAACCAACCAACCAACCAACCAAAAAAAAAAAACCACAAAAAAAAAATCCCTCCTCAAATTTAAGAAAATGACTTAAAAGGAAGAAAAACTTCTTCTTTTTTCCTGTCTTCCTTTTAAAAGGAAGAAAAACTTCTTCCTTTTTCCAAGGACTCATTTTGTCAGACTGACCAGTGAGGTACTGTTGCCAAGGTTAGGAGGCAACCTAGAGGAGGGCAGGACAAAACCCCAGAAAGTCAATAGATGAGAATTGAACTCTGGCTCTGACACCCCAGGACTGCCCAGTTAAATTTACTTTCTTGGATAAGCTCAAGGAAGCAACTTGGGCTGTGCAAATGCCCTAGTGCTTTGATATCCTGGCCTAAGCACAAACCCATGTGTCTTTGCAGGTTCTTCAAGAGCTACTAAGTGGTTTTGGTTTGGTTTTTATGCATTCCCAGCAGCAGTTCTGCCCCTTATCCCTGTGCTACACTTTCCTGTTTGCTTGGAGCTGACGGAGACCAGGACATGCCTCACAGCTTGTAGTGAGCATGGATAATACAGATCAGAAGTGCTCTGGGAAATGATGTTTTCCTTCAATTATATGTGCTTGTTACTTGTGGCAAGGGCAGGAAGTGTCCCTGAAGGTGAAGGGTGGGTAGAGCTCATGCAAAACCAAACCAGCCTGTTTTGGCTGGTTCTTCTAGCCTCTCCTCCCTTCTCAGGGAGGTTTCTTTGCCCTGGTGCCCGGAAGCCACACTTGTGCTCCAGTCTCCATCAGGAATGGTTGCAGATGAGCACCTCAGGCAGTGGAGAGGGAGCACACAGCCTGCTCTGCTTGCTGCCCTGCAACAAGTTGCCTTCCTCTCTCCCAACCTGGTTTTTTGTTTTGGTTTTTTTCTTTCCTTCCCTACTGCTGCTGTATCTGCACAGGCTCTATCTAAATCTTTCCAGGCAGGGCCTCTTGCTGTGTGAGTGGTGTTGGAGCTGCTGTCCAGCTGAAGGCCCTGGGACTGCTGCAGAGACACAACTGGAAATGGATGGTGGGGACAGGGTGGCTCAGCACTGATGCAGAGTGGCAGCACTGCAAGCACGCAGAAGTCTGGTGACCAAAGAACTTGTGTTGGTTCTACTGCCTTCAGGAGAAGGTGATGGGAAAGCTGTGATGAAACAGTGAAGGACTCTTGTGGGAGAAAAAGTGCCTGGGGCAGGATTCTCGCTGTGAGGTTGTAGGAAGCTTTATGTCCCCAGAATACCTTGCCCTGTTGCATTTTTAGGTTAATAATTCTGTATCTGGGGAAACTGAAGTACAAAGTGGACTTTGAAATGGGAGACTCTCAGAGGTGTGAAGTGGCCCTGGAGAATTGCATCAGGGAGAGGAAAGGAAAAAAAACTGTAAGACATGCAGCAGTGAGGGATATAAAATTAAGAAGTGTGCTCATATGAGGATTTCTGCAGGCCTGGGAAGAACAGTCAAACTTTTAAAAAGTCATCTAGCAAGGATGCTAGATGTCAGAGAGGAGTGTGGATGCTCTGGAGTTCACAATGGGATGAATCTCTAAGTGTCAAAGTGTCTGTGGTGCATGATCTCAGCCTTTCCAGCTGGTGATGGAAGGAAGGAGAAAAGCTTTTTCACAGTACTGCCAGGGAGAAGAAAATAGAAGAGAGACAATAAGTCCATTAAATAGAATTGTTTTCTCACCAATTTCTTTTCCTCTCTCAAATTGAGAGAGAGGAAAAGATTGAGATCCTTGCCATCTCTTTATACCTGTCTTTAGCAAGGCTAAAAAAGCCCAAAGAGATGTGTGGGAGATTGGGAACAAAACATGACTATACAGAAATAGCTATTAAGGAAAGCTTGAGGGTACTTTGAAAGCATCTCAAATGCTTGGCTAACCTCAGCAAATACTCTTCAGGGCATTAAGGGAATTAATGATAGAATTTAAATAACTGTGTCCCTTTGCTTTAAAAAAAGAAGGTAGTCTGGTGCCAGGGGTGTTGACAGTGCAAAGGACGCCCCAGTCTGAGGGGCAAGAAGGGCTCCCAGTGAGTTGATCCTGTCCCCACATGAAGTGGTGTAATGTCTCTGCACTCTCACGTGCAAGTTCAGCTCCAGGATGCCCCTCTGATATGGGATTACAGCCCCAGCCTGAAAGATCCGTGCCATTTATTACTCAGCTCAAAGAGGCATCCCAGGCAGCCGTGCCTTAAAGGTGAAGTGAGCTGCAGCTGGAGGGACGAGTGAAGACCAGGCTTTGGTGTTGCAGATGAGTTTGAGAGTTGCGGAGCTTCCCTGACAAAACTGGTTTCCATATGGAAGCAGGAATGGAAGAACAGTGAGACTTCAAAGTGATGGTGAAAGTCTTTGAATGCCTGTTCTGACCTTTTGAGGTTTTGAGGTTGCTGGTCTATCCAAAGTGATCCTCCCCTTGATCCAGTCAGGATGGCTGACTTGCATTTTGAAAGCAATATAATCTGCCTTCTCTTTTTCCACTGGCCTGACTCTGAGAACATGGGCTTCTCCTCTGGCAAGTCTCTTACATGTGAAATTAAGAGATAAAGGAAAGTGCAGAGGGACATCTGAGGGTGGGCTGTCAGTAGATGTCCTTGGTGTTGTGATGCAGGTTGGCTTCTGGTTCATCTTTTTGGCTGGTCCAGGGAAGGGGACCAGGGCATCTCCAGTACTCATCTGACCTCCTCTGTTACAGCTCAGGCCCTAATGGGTCTGGTGGCTTTCAGATGCAGCTGAGACCTGGGCACAATACTTGCCTCCCCAGGCTAGTTCACCCTCTAAAAGTGACCCACAAGCTGAGTTTTCTCCTTTGCCTTTGTTGTGTGGAATCTGGGCAGCCCTGGACGTGAGTCCCACTGCCAGCAGATATCTCCCTGCACTTTTGCAGGGGGTGATTAAGTCCTCTCCTGATCATCTCTTGGCTTAGTTGAACCAATCGAGTGCTCAAGCCTGTGTCTGCACAGCAGGCTTTCCAGTTCCCAATTCATTCTCCTAATTATTTTTGGAAGCTGTTCCACTTCCACAACCTCCTTTTTTCCAGAAGTGTGGACACCAGCTCTGGAGGCAGTAGCCAGGAATAGTCTCACTGTGCTCTAGCAAGAGCTAATACTAAGCTCATGCTGTTAAGGATACTCCCTGGTGTATGCAGGGCATTTTTTTCCCTTAATTATATTACTGTGCCTGAACAGCCTGACTTGTGTGTAGGAGCCGCAGAGGAGATTTGGAGCAGCATTTTGGGATATAGGAGGCTCGTTTAAGTTAACAAGTGGACTGCAGTATTTGATTGTGCTGGCATAGGTGGTGCTCAGCCTGGAAGGGGAGCTTCAGCCAAGGGGACACAGCAAGGAGAGCCAGTTGCCCTTGTGACACTGGGCGTGCAGCTGATGCAGCGTGGCAGGGTTTTGCTTGTGCCATGGCCTCAGGTCCAAGGGTAGGGACAGAATAGTGATGATTACTGGGGAGGATCGGTTTTCCGCTGAGCAAGTAGGTGGAAAGTCAGGCAACAAAATTAGCTGAGTACACAAACAGTCTGGGCTGGAGGAGGTTCTCTCCCCTGGGAGAGATTAAGGCATGTGGTGCCTTACGTAGCAGCGATGGCCCGTGTGCACTCGCCGTGCCTTGGCGCTCTGAGCTGACAGTTGTTGAGCTGCTGGCTCTGTGCTCTGTCCTCATCACTCCCAGCCCCTTTCCGGTGACCAGCTGTGGTAGAATATCTCCTGACACATACTCTGTCCTTCTTGCTGCTCTTTTCCCACTGGTGATTGAGTGCCTTGACCTCCATCCCTGCAGCACTTGAGCTCAGTTTTGCATCTTGCCTGGATCGATATGTCCGGATGCAGATGGTGCTGTGGGACAGGCAGGACTCTGTAACTCCTGTGCCCTTTGGTTTGTGCCAACTGAGCTTTTAACAGCAGAGGCTGTACCTGTAAACATCATATGAGACTTCAGAAATAACTGTGATTGCACTCAGACTGTGCCCCTGGGCTGGTGGGTGCAAATGTCAGCACACCACTGAGCATGGAGCAAGTGGCATCTTTCTCAGCCTCTTCCCTGACATACAGAGGATCACAAGAGGGGAGGTGATAGGTGCAGCTGAGCATAGCAATAAAAGTCTTCAGATCCTCAGCTGTTTGTCACCTGGAAGTGTAGAAATCAACAGCATGCTCTTGGTCCTGACAGCAGGCTGGTGGGCAGTGATTTTCCTTGGATCCCTGTCGCTGTGGTCTCTGTGGGAGGTTGTGGCTGACCAGGATCCTGCAGGTGGTAGCTGTTTCCAGTACAGGTCTGGAACATCCTACCCAAACTCCATGAAACAAACAAACAAAAAAAAAAATCATTCATTGCATGTTTGTTTTGTTTTGGTTTTTTTTTTTTTCCCCTGCAAGTGGGTCATATCCGCTATTTAGTGTCAAAACGCCTTAGCATGTGGTAACTTTTTTCACCACAAAACTTGATGCAGGAATGGAGAACTTCCAGCAAAGTCTTAATCTGACTATATTTCTGAGAAGGATGGGGGCTCTTCCCCCCAACCTATCTAACAGGGAGTAGATAAACATTTGGCAAGGTCTGAATGTAAAGTCCCTTGGTAGGTCAGAATTCACAGTACATGGTAAAGCAATAAGAGGCTTGAAGGTGTCTCAAGTGGCATTGCAAGTAATCTCTTTAATTCTGCTTTTAATTTATGTCTGCTAATGAGCAGGGAGGATGGCAGAAGTCTTAAATTCATCTTGTGTAACTTGGAAAAGAGAATGAAACTTGAGGAGCCGCCAAAAAAAAAGGAAAAAACAGGCAAGGATGTGTAAAGACTGTAAGGAAACCAAAACAAGAGAGGATGAGAAATGAAAACTCCAGGCTACTGCAGGAGGGAAATTAAATCCTAAAGTGTAAGGAGTTTAGATGTTTCCTGTGCTGAAAGCATCAGACTTCAAGCATTTTGCAAATGGAGTCCAGGGGCCAGGTTTCTTTCTGCATAGTTTGGTGTGCACCATGCTGTGTTCCCATCAGCTGCCTGGCTCCAGATGTACAATTGCCCTGCTTAGGCAGGAGTGGGGATGGGGGGAGTGTTCTCTGGTGGTCTCCTTTCTTGGTGTGCATCCCTGGGGACTCTCCCCTGCTCTGAGGCTGCTGGTGTCTGGGCTGAAGTTAGCACTGTGGGTCCTCCAGGTACTTGCAAGTAGCAGCTTGACCTGATTCCCTGGCTGGTTTTGGGTCAAAGGGTCACTCTGACTCATAAGCTGCTTCTTTGGCAGCATTTATCACAGAGCCAATAACCTTGGTGTCTTGTAGCTCCTTTGTCATGGGTGTGTGCCACCAGAAAAGCAATAAGGAAGGAGCAGGGAGTATGGGAGGAACAGGTCTGGGTTTTCTGTTCTCTCTTTCTTGCCTCAAATTCAGTCTGAGAAACCCTAAGGAGGCGCCTCAAGGTGAAAAATACATTGGAGAGGACTGGAATTGTGTTTTGCTAGATCCAAAGGTGGCTTGTGCCTCTGCCATCAAAAGTCAAAAAAACCCAGGCTGTGCAAGCTGTGGGAGATTTTGCTCTGTCTCCCACAGACCCACTGGAGTGGGGCTTTGGAACCAGGCATCTTAAACCACAATTTGATCTCTGTCTCCTCATGGTTGCCTCTGGACAAGGCAGATGTTGAATTGCATTGCTTCCCCCTCATGTTTGCCTGCAGACCCCCACAGCCTTGGCTAGTAAATTCTAAGCCTAAACTTCTCCACAGGAAACTGCAAAGCAAGTAAATATTCTCTTTTAGAAACTTCTTTCCAGGTTGAATTGACTCTCTTGGTACTTTCATGCATTTTAAGAAGTCAGAACAGCACACAATTGAAAACGAGCAATGTTTAGCTCCTGTGAAGGGAAATAGTCAGGTACCAGAAAGACTGTCATTTTCACCATGCTCTCACAAAAGAGGGTGTTACAGTAAGCTTGCTTATTTCACTGGAGGAGAATTCAGCAGGCTTGATGGAAACCGGATGAGACAGGCAGGGTAAATGGATTTTGCTGGGCGAATTGAAAGCAAAGGAACACGCACGTGTGGTGGCTGGTCAAGAATTAACTACATCTTGCAGAAACCAGGAATGAATTAAGGACAGAGAACTAGGAAGCCCTGAAACGTCATCTGTCCAGCTATATTTAAGATCTCTTCACCTGTGGTATGACTCCAATGAAAATTGGACACAGTGAGCCGGGTGGCTCTGTTGAACTGTCTCGCTGCATTTTTGCTCTCTGTGGGCTGGAAGGATTAGGAGTGTTGAGCTCCAGCATGCTGCCGTGCTGGTGTAGGTAAGTTGAGGGGGTTTTCTCCAGATGCAGCATCCCATGGGGTCACCATCACCTGCTGGAGGTGGCCAGGAGCTTGGGAGAACTGCTGGGGTAGAGCAAAGGAAAAGGTCAGATGTCTCCTGGTCCCTGACCCCCAGGGGAAGAGTGATATCCAGCCTTGCTCGTGGGGCAGGAGGTTCTGCAGTGTTTTCCCACTTTGGAGCATGGGAAGAGTGTGAGGATTCCAGGGTGATTCCAGGGTGATGCCCAGTGAGCACAGTGTGGGGATCTCTGTATCCCTTACTGGCACAAAGCACTTATTCCCTGTTCCTGGTGCAGCACAGCAAGGACCCCACCCCAAGGAGTGGGACCTCAGTCCTGTCTTGCTCCCAGCTGTGTGGAGGGCTGGGGAGATAGGGCACTGGAGAGATCTACAGCATCTTATCTGTGCCCTCTTCTGCAACAGCTCACTGCCATAACATGAGAACAAGGCTCCCGTCCTGCAGCCCTGCAGGCTCTGAGCAAAACTGCTTGTTTGTACCATTATAGCTACAAAAAACAATATTCCAGGGCCAGGGACATGGGAATGTATTGGGTTTGTGTGCAAGGCTTTGGTGGTGGGGGTGGGAGCTGCAGAGTGGTTTCTGTGAGAAAAGCTGCCAGAAGCTTCCCCTGTTTGCGACGGAGCCAAAAACAGCTGGCTCCAGGACAGACCTGCCACTGGCCATGGCCAGGCCCACCAGCAGCTATGGCAGAGACTCTGGGATAGCAGATTTACAAAATGGGGGAAAAAAAATGCAGTTGCAGCCAGAGAAGGGAGGAGTGAGGGTGTGTGGGAGTGGCAGCTCTGCAGAGAGCAAAGGCCTGGAGAGAAGAGGTGCTCCAGATGTCAGGGCAGAGATTGCCCTGCGGCCCATGGTGATGACCAGGGTGAGGCAACTGTGCCCCTGCAGCCCTTGGAGTCCCTCCTGGGCAGATATTCATGTGCTTTCTGTGGAAGACCTCATGCCATAGCTGAGGAGGCTGTGTTCCTCACTGGAGCAGGCTCCTGGCAGGACCTGTGGCCTGTGGAGAGGAGCCCATGCTGGAGCAGGTTTGCTGGCAGGACTTGGGACTCTGCCCACGTTGGAACAGGCTCTTCCTGACCCTGTGGAGGGGACCTGTGCTGAAGAAGTTAATGAACTGTAGCTGGTGAGACAGACCCATGCTGGAGAAGTTTGTGTAGGACTGACTCCTGTGGTAGGGAACCCACTCTGGAGCACGGCAAGAGTGTGGATTCCAGCCTCTAAGGAGGAAGGAGCAGCAGAGACAACATGTGATGAACTGACTGCATCCTCTAATCCCCATTCCACTGAGCCTCAGGGAGAGAGGAGGCAGAGAAAATTGGGGGTGAAGTTGAGCCCAGGAAGAAGGGGTGAGGGGAAGGTGTTTTAAGATTTGGTTTAATTTCTCATTACCTTACTCTGATTCAATTGGTAATAAAATACATCAATTTCCCCAAGATGAGTCTGGTTTTCCAATGGCTGTAATTGGTGAATGATTTCTCCCTGCCCTAATCTTGACTGAGGAGTTTTTGCTGTATTTTCTACCTTCCCTGTTCAGCTGAGGAAGGGAGTGATAGATTAGCTTTGGTGGGCATCCAGCCTGGGTCAGCCCACCACAGGGAACTCTGAGCTTCATCCCCTGGGGATAACCAGGCAGGAGTCCAGCAGAGGGGAGGCCAGCATGGTTGGGTGTGCTGTGCTTCTCCCAGTGTGATGAAGGAGCCTCAAAACTGCTGGGGGCTCTGTTTAGTGTGTGAGGACAGCTACAGCCAAACAGCCTTTCTGGTGTCATCCTAAGGTAAACCACCTTGGTAGGGAAAATCTGAGTGCCAGCATAAAATATCCTCCTTAATCATACCCCAAGATACTCCTCTAGCAGAGACTTCTTTCCTAAACAAGAGTGACATTGGCCAGGTATAATACACAACAGCAGGCTCCTTGTGTAGCAAATGTGACCCAGAGTGTTAGGAAGAGGGTTTTAGCTCTTCCATGTTGGCTGTCTTGCCTCCCCGGTGAGCACTGAGGCAGAAATATGCTCATTAATAAAAAAAATATTGTGCTCTGCCTCTTGGTAGAGACTCTATTTACTTTAGTAAAGGGAAGTTATATTCTCCATCAGTAAAAATCAGGAATTGTTGCCAGTGCTCTGTCCCTTGGCAGGCTCATGAGCTCCAGCCAGAGATGAGGAGCAGAGGCACTTGAATAGGGGGCAAATGATAAGCAAATTATAAAGCTTACCATTTATAAGCTTATAAAAAAAATAAGTAAAACCAGATAAAAACTGAAGAAAGGTAGGGCATCTCAAGATGAGGGAGGCTGCTTGAGAAGAGGAGGCTTGGGAAATGCTTAAGAAGTGCCTGTTTAACCTTAGAGCACTACACCCTACATGTAACCCGTGAGTGCATTTGGATCTCAGGGCTGATGATCCATGCATGGCTCTGGGACATTTTATTTAAGTTTTCTGTGCATTTGAAGCCAAAACACTGGAGTCTCTCTTCATCACTGACCTGTATAAGGTGCAAGGTGGAGATGTGCTTGGGCTCAAGGCCTTGACTGCAGATTCACATATTCACCTAGACTTTGCCTTCTGTGTTGGAAATTGCTGGATCTGGAAGCTTCTGCTGTTCAGCAGACAGATGCTGGCCATCTCTGTGTTGGTTGGTGGCACAGACCAGTTCTGCATCATGGCTGGTGTCAAGGCTGAATGGAAACTCCAGGATGAGAGGGATGGACAATCAATCTTACACGGGCCCTGATGGCAAGGTTGAGCTAAGTTTATTTCCTCATTGCCAAAAATTAAGTCCTTCAGCTTGCAAGGTGTACCAGCAGCCCTCAGTTTTGGAGAGCCATCAGTGTCCCTGCTGTTCCCAGCACAGGGTTCCTTGTGGCCCCAGTACTGCTTTCCTCTGGACCTATTCCATGTCAGCTTCTCCCTTGCTCCACAGCTGGCATGGCCACTGCCTGGATTTCCCCTTCCCTGCCAAGGTGCTGCCTGTATCTCCCTGCCTGTCAGCAGGCACCTGGATGCCCTTTGAAGGGAAAGGGAACTTGGTTGCCTGGAGCTCCCATTGGATTTAGAGGCAGACTGTGCCCTGGGGAGGTGTAGGGTGACTTTCTAGCTGCTGTCATGTCAACAGAGGCTTGCTATGGAGCCACAGCTGCTGTGGGACAGGCTCTATGTCTGGTTGTAGGGCTTGTTTTCTCTCACCAGCCTCCTTTGCTGGGTTAAAGCCTTTGACCTGATGAAGTCTGGCAAGCTGGGCTCCTTGTGAAGTGTGCTTTGGGAAGGGCATTGCTTAGCATTGGGTTGTAGCTGCCTGTTGCAAAGCAGCAGCAGGATTTTTAACTGCTGACAGCATTCCTGGGTTCAGCAGCCTGGCAGGAGGCTGCCTGGACCCAGAGCTGTGGTTATGAAGCTCCTGCAGTGGCTTTTGCAGCACTCTCAGAGCCCTGTGGCACTGCCATTGCTGGGGGGTGCTGCAGGGGCTGGAAGTGCTTATAGGTGTGGTGGTGTCCGGCTGCCAGGCTGTGTCCTCACTGACTGTCTGCATCCTGGCCTCTCCCACTACACCAGCAGTACAGACAGGGTCCTGCCTCTCTCTGATACTGCAAGGGCAGAGCATTTTCAGTGTGAACTACCTCTGTGCCTTTCATTGGCTTAGAAATATCCTAATCTTTGTGCTAAAGCACTTCCCCACTCTCCTCTAGCAGGGCTGGGCCCCACTGCCCCACACCTCCAGATATGTCTTCCTTACCTCTCCATCTTTTAGGCCCCCAGCCCAGCCTGGCAGTGCTCTGGGGAGAAGCATCCTTTGGGGAATGGAAGCTGGGGAACCAGACAACAGCAGGATGAACAGAGGGAGCACCTTGGTGCATCTTAGTCAACAGTGCCACCTGCGACTGTCACGTCTCCTACCAGCCAGATGCTGCCCGTGGATCCCATCTCCCACAGATGGGCAGGCACGGGGAGCCCATCGAGTGCCTTTTAGCAGGAGGCCAAGGCTGCTTCTGGAAGCTGGGAGGACAATGAAGGCGCTGAAGCAGCCAGAGCACGGCCGGGGGCAGAGGGGGACAGGCAGGCAAGGGGAAGCCATGCAAATGGGGACTTTGATGTGGCTGCAAGGACCGGGGCTGGAGCATTGTTCCTATCACATCACATCAGTTTCACATTCCTCATGCAGGAGTGATCAACGCTTTCAGGGCCAGACAAAAGAGCGGGGAGATGAACAAAAGCGAGAGGGGGGGCTTTACCTACTGCAGAATAGAGGCAGAGGATGAATTGCTCTCTTGGCAAGCCATGGAGATGGGCTGGCGGTTGCTGTGCTTTAGAGCACCAGCTTAAAATTTTTCTCTTTTATTTAGAGGAGGGGAAAAAAAAAGGTAGGAGAAAGGGTTTCCTGTGTGTAAAAGGGGGTATAAATAAGATAACATGACAAGTATCTGTGGTCCTCTTGCATTCCCTTGCCTGGTCTCCCCAAGTGATGACTCTCATCCTATTGCACAAGTGCCCTCTTGAGAAGAGCTGGCAAACATGAGTTTGACCCAGACTGCAAGGTGAGAATACTTTCAAGGGAACCTTCTCCCAAAATTAGCAAGGTGAATGGACTTGGAAGGGCCTGACCACAACCTGTTGAAGATGGGGCTCTGCAGACCCATGGAGGTTGCTGGCATCAGCCCTGGAACAGGGGGAAGAGCCGTGTTGGAGGGAGCTGACCACTATGCCCACGTCTCCTGAGCTGGAGTGTGAGGAGTAGAAGGGTGGAGGAGGTGAGGAAGCACTTCATCTTTGCAACTGGCCATGCTGGGGTCCTGCCTGTTGCTGCAGGGATAACTTGGTCAAGGCCCTTCACTGGGCTGGGTTTTGCTGGAGATGGAGAGCAGGGATAGGGTCCAAGGCAGAATATGGCACATGTCCATATGTGCATGTGTTTTTGTGCTGCCATCTCAGCCTTTGCTGCAGCCCCAGTGGCTGAGCCCAGGGTCACTGAATTCTGGCTTTGCTCTCTTGTTTTTCCATCTCTGATGTCTCCTGAGTCTTGCCTGTCACTGACTCCTCTCTTGTCTGTGAGCCTTTCCCCATTCTGCCTTGCCCTCTGCTTCCTGCTTTCTCTGCTGTATGTTGCCATGCCCTTACCTCAGGAAAGAGTGCATTGTACCTAATCTCTATTTCCCCCTTGCCTGTGCTATCTGCAATTCGGATTTTGCCTGTGTTAAGTGGAACTTAATAGCTCCTCAAGGATACTCCAGCCTCTCAGCCTTTCCCAAAAGCCTTTCTCCTGTGGAAGCACAAACCTTGAACATTGTCCCCACTGCACAGCCATCCCCTGCTCTCCCAGCCCCATGCACTGCTCTGGCTGCCCCCCCTTAGCCCTGACCCACAGCCCCCTCCCCTCCCTCAGCTCTGGGCCCCTCTGCCTGAAAGGCTGTCAATCAGCCTGAATTGTCTGGTGGTTTTGTGATGTGGAAAGACTCCCACCAAGGAGTCAAGGGCCAGGCTGAGACCTTTAAACTCGATCCCATTTGTGTCTTAAATCAAACAGGAATCCAGGTCCTGGGATGGAGGGGGAGCTTTAAGGGGATGCAGGGGCTCAAAAGCCTCCACTGACCCCCCTGAGTTTTCCTGGAGTCCTTTCCCCACCTGCACTGTGTGGAGCAGGGAATGTGCCCATGGCCCTGGAGTTTAGGGCTTTGTTTCTCTCTGTAGTCCTCTGCTCTGGGGGTTGGCAGCACTGCTTCCTTTAGTGCTGGCCCTTTGAACCACCCTCTGCCTTGGGGTACATGGCAGAGGTGGTCCTCTGAGCAAGGCTTGAGGAATATGCTGGGAAGTGGAGACTTCCCTAGGGAAGGGAAGGTTTCTGGGATCTGCTGTTGGGAGCATATGGGGCTGGGGAGGTGGGCAGAGCTCAGCAGCATCTCTGGTCTCACCAGTTTGTGGTGGCTGCTGCTGCCTGGGAGGATGTGGGTACGGAGGACAGATCAGTGACTGATGTCCTGGAGATGGTTGCAAGGCTAAAAGTGATGGTTTAGCCTCCTCCCAAGACTCTTCAGGTAAGCTTGACCTTGCTGGACTTGTGATTCCAAAGAGGAGAGTGCCCTGGTTGCTGTCCCTGGTGTACCTGTGGCTCAGTGGCTTGAATCACACAGTGCCTGGTGCTGAAATTCATCTGCTGGTGCCCATGGAGAGGGGATAAAACCTAAATGAGATGTCCCAAATTCCCAATCTACTGCCAGAATAGGGTGTCAGGGCAGGCAAGGAGTGTTAAGCACTCTCTCCTTGTCCTTACTGTGTGTAAAGATCGGCTCAATCTGCAGAAGGAAGATCATCTTAAATGACAGGTTGAAATTTCTGCTTTTTCCTCTAGAAGGGGATTTGACAGCAGCAGAGCTAGTGCTGCCCTAGGGTTGAGTCCCATTTCATGTCATGGGGTTTGCTGGGGCCCTTGACCTAGGGCTGCTGCAAAGAGGAGGGAGAGCAGGGCTGGGTGGGGAACCAGCTGCTTTTTCAGCTCAGTTCATGTCTTTCTCTGCCTGCTTGTGAGCAAAGGGTTTGCTGTTCTTTTTTTCTTCCAACTCCTTTCCAAAGTCCGCATAGGTCAGAGATTTCATTTTGTCTTCCCCAGGGTAAGTTGCAAATCTCTCTTCCCCTGACAAAGCCGTGTTTTCAGGAGAAGCCTGGAGCTGCCTTAAGACATGTACAAGCTCAGAAATGCAGTGGCTCTGTTTATTTTTTGTGTTCTGGGCAAAGTCAGAGCTGCTGCCGGTGCTAAGTAAATACAGAGCTACCCTCATGAGTGACTGCATTAGCCAGGGCCATACTTGCTGCCTGCATGAAACCAGATGGATCTATCTGGGGACTGGAACAGCAGCTTTCTTGTGACTAGCAGAGGCAGAGCCACTGGCATTTGGATTACCAGCTCTCCTGTGCTTTTAACAGAGTGCCAATGTTTGACAAAACCATTAAGTTAAATTAAGCCCTACGTGTTTCAAGTGGATTCTGAGACTTCTAGCTGACTCATTAGCAGAGCTGCCTCTTCTCCCTTTCGTCTTCCTCTCTCCTTTTTTTTTTCCCCTTCCTCCCCCTCCTCCATTTAATTCCCTCTCTGCAGCAGGTTTTACTGCTGACATTTAAAAGCAACATGTGGAGATTCAAGGAGAGACCTGGCATTGGGATGTGAGCCCAGACGTGCCGGGTCCCGCTGTGTTGGGCAGGGAGGATGTTCGGAAGGTGTTTGCTTGAGGCAGGGGCTGCATCCCACAGAGCCTGCGTATGGATCAGCCAGGGATGCTCCCGTCCCTGCAGAGCTCACGGCTGCTCTGCTTTTACCCATTGCCAGTGTTATTTATGGCCGGGGTTGTTGCTTTGCTGGGCCGTTTCCAGAGGGCAGAGAAGGATGCCCTGGGCTCCCCGGGGCTCTCCAGGGATAGCAGGGAGCATCGGTGGGAATGGGGGCAGCGGCAGCGCGGTCTGTCCGAGTCACCTTGACTTGCCTCTGGCGAAAGTGAAGTGCTTTAAAGAGGCACAGGGCGATGACCTTGTAAATGGATGCGTGACCCAAGTGCTTCCCCGTGGCGTCGGCTTCTTTGTGTCCCTGATACTGCTCTTCACGCCTGTGGGGAATCACTGGGGCTGGGGGGTGGTTGCTGGGGTCTCATTTGCACAGCTGCGTCTCAACCGTGCAAGTTCTGATAGTCACTGGTGTGAGAAATGCTGTCAGCCTTTCCCTGTCCCTCTAACACGGCTTTTCCCTGTGGGACCTGGCTCTGGCTCCTGGTGGAGCTGTAGCTGCCCTGCAGGGTATTTTGGGGGTGGAGTGTGAGGAGGCTGAGCACGACAGGGGCACCAGCACCTGCGGCGCTGGGATTTGGAGGGACGGATGAACTCTGCATGAGGACCAAAGGCAGCTGCTTCACCGGAGCTGTGCTGCTGTCTGAGGTGGTGTCAGGAAAGAGGGAGAGCGGTGGCATGCAGTGGTCTTAAAGGCCAAGGATAGAAAAGCACTGAACAGTATTGGAGTGAAGGTTTTGCAAGTGGTAAATGTGCTGAAGGGGATCCGATGGAACTTGTGCACTAAGGAGAAGATCCAGCAGTTGGATGGTGGAGCAAACCTGGAAAGGGCTTTCTGCTGGTGTCTGGGGTTTTGCAGTACTGTGATGTGCTGCTCTGTAGTCCTGGTCCATGGAAGCACACAGTGCCAAGTGCTGTACTGGCAGACAACACCCCATATAGAGGCTCCTGTTCCTCTGCCTGAAAACTTCAAAATATCAGTTGCAGATGATGTGGGGGCTGCAAACTTTGGAGAATCTGGTCTGCACTGCTGGAACAGCCTTCCCACTGAGCAGGTCACTGCTCCTTGCACTGAAATGCCCTCAAACCCCCCTGCTCCTGTGCACCTCTTGCCCCTGGGTCTTTGCTGCCTTGGCCCCATGTTTATCAGGTCATTCTGAGATGTGGCCTCTTGACGCACACGCTCTCCCCTCTTGCTCTTCCTGTCACAGACTGTCTGGAGAGGAGCCAAGAGCTGCACGAGGGGAGCTTTCAGCAGATCAACATGATTTGGTCTTGGGTGTGCAGAGCTGGAGTGTTAACCCATGGAAAGTACGTCTGGGTGAAACCTTGGGAGAATGTCAGCACTGTGGAAGCTGCTCTCATTGACAGCCAGAACATGGTGCCCGTCACCATGTCTCCCTGCTGTGGGCACAGCCCCACCCCCCATCAGTGTCTTGTTTCTCTGGGTACTCTCTCGTTATTTCCATGTTCATTAATGCTGATACGCTCAATTGCATCAGCTCGTTTTGAGGGACCAAGTGCAATCCTGTGCCTTCATTTGCATCTCTGCTGCCTAGCTGTTGCCCAGGCAATGCCAGGTGCTTTGACATCATTACCCAGCCAACTGGCATCCTCTCTGCCCCATTAACCTTCCTGTAATTGACTTCAAATTGAACGCGGAAGGGAAGGGGAGGGGAGGAGGGAAAACTGTCTTGAAATGGCAACTATTTGTGCCACCATGGAGCAGGGCTCTTTGTTTCTTGAAGGGAAAACTCTGGCAGTTGTTTCCAACTGGATACAACTAGTTTTGGGAGGGGTTTCTTATCTGTTAGGAAGCTGTGCAGTTTGTCTTGGTTCGTAGATTTCCCCACCACCATCTCCTGGGGGAATGAGATGTCAAAACTCCTTGGGGTGGTTTTGGGCAGGGGAACTCGGAGGGTTTGCGGAGAAGAATGATGTTGGAGATGCTGGGAGCAGTGGATCTGTGCAGCCCGGGGAGGGAGGGTGAAGCAGGATGTTGAGAGACATCATGACAATCTCAAACTCTTTGACGGGCAGGGAGAGGCAGGAGATGGAGGGGTCTTTGTAAGCACCAAGGGACAGGACACACACCACAGCCCAGTTTGGGGTCAGCCAGTCAGGCATTGAGAATTATCTTGTCCCCATGTCAAACACTGCAACAGGAGTAGGAGATGGGAAAAAGTCCCATCTTTCAGATGCTCAGCCCTGACCTGCAGAGCCTCTGTACCTGAGATGGCTGGTCTCGTGCCCCCTGCATGGCATTGAGTTGAGATCTGAGTCAGGCTACACTATTCTATAGCTCAGATCCTAAATCCATTCTGGTAACTACAAATACTCCTTTTTTTTTTTTTTTTTTTTTTTTTAAGACTAAAACTTAAATGTTGAAGTAGTATAAAACTTCTCTGGAGTTTTTCCCATTTAAAGATAGAACTTGCTTTTTGTGTCATTTTTGTTTTGTCCCCTTTTGAGCCAAAGTCACCCAAACAGATGCTTCACTACAGATTCTCTACCACTGAACTGGCATCTTCTATCAACTCGAGTCAATTTTGTTTATTCACCTTCTGCTTGCACAGCACTGCGGCCGCCAAGTCTTCCTGTGTTTGCTCATGACTTGTGCTGGATGTAATTCGTTAGGCTTAATTGAGCTGCCAGAGGAGAAGGGCAGTACAAGAGTGGATGGATGGAACCCTTGGCATCAGCTGCTTGAGTGCCAAACCCAGCAGAACTGGTCCTGCTCCAGCAGAGCCCCGGGACAAGGCAGGTCTGTCCAAAGCAGGCAAGTGCTGAGCTTCTCTTGCAAGAGAAGAACTTCCCATGTGCTTCAAAGTTGGAGCAAAGGGGTGAAATACTTTAGAATTTTACTGCCTCTTACTCATTATTTACTAATATTATTGTTTTATTACTTATTACCTGTTACCTATTAAGAGAGAAGGTAATTCTGCACTGTGTCCTTAGTTTTTCAGAAGGCAGAGCTGAGGAACTTCTGGCAGGAGGGATAAGACCTAGGATTTCAGATGGTGTGATCCTTCCTGCCTGGCACAGGCTGTTTCTTGCATGGGCCATCATCTCCTTATTCCCTGCAAGATGGAGTCCACACAGGACCAGAAAAACCTGGGGGTTTTGTGCAGACCTTGAATTGCTGCTGGGCTGTGGTGATAGGAAAACTGCTCATCCCCTCCAAGAGAGGAAATCTTTATTTGGGGCGAGCCTTGGGCCTGTGACTCCTGTGCTGTGTTATAGAAAAAGTCTGATGGAGGCAACCACTGGTGCTTGTGGGAGGTGGTCTGGGGTCTGACTCTCATCTGGGAGAGGGTGTTCAAACCTTTGGTGGTCACAGTGCTTGGAGGCAGGTCAGGGATGCAGGGAGTGCAGCATTAGAGATCTCTGGGCTGAGGCATACAGCTCAGGCTAGAAGTGGTGTGACTGTGCCCTCAGCAGCTCTCTTGGGCAGCTCAGGCCCCTCATATTGCACTTGCAGTCAGTGAACCATAGTGTGAGGGGCACAGCTCTGCCTCTGTTTCCCCTAGAGCTAACAGAGCTTAGTATCAATTAGCAGCTTAATTTGTAATTAATAACTTGCTGTCTCTTTTCTAAATGGCTTTCGGAGGGGGCTGATACAGGAGGGTCACCCAGCCTGCAACGTGCTGCCATCAACTGCCGAGGAGCATCCTGAGATTTGTGGGGTGGGTTTGGACATGGGTGTTGTTAGAGACCAGGGAAACAGCCCTGGCAGGGTATTGGTGTTGGGGAAGATGAAACAGGAAAGCCTTATAAATATGATTGTCTGGCAAAAGATTTTGAAAATATAGAAACTATAAGCGAGATTGAAATGAAAGCAAGCTTTGACATACCTTAGTTACTGAACAACTGGAAAACAATGGTGTGGCCGGCTGAAGATAATCCTCTTTTGATGAAACAATTCCCTCTGCTTGCAGACAGGTTCAAGGGTCAGAGCAGACCCTGCCAGCTTGGCAGAAGGGGTCCAAAGAGTAGTTTTTAGGGTTTAAAATGTAACACAGTATGGTAATGTAATGATTCCTATAGGCTGTGTGTAAATGCTATAAGATTTGTATCTTGTACTAGATTAGTTAGTGAGAATTAGAATATTCAACACAGAAGATTTATTGTATTGTAATGGGAACAGGGCTCTCTTACCCTTTTTACTCCTCTAACGCTCTTGCTCTCTTACCCTTTTTACTCTCTTACATTTTTTACACCCTTACGCTTTTACCCTCTTACTCTCTTACCCTCTCATCCTCTCTACCCCTCTCTTCTCTCAGTCCTGCTCTGAGCTGTGGCTGGCAGCTCCCAGCAGGGCCCTGCACCCAGGCCCTCTGCAACAAACCACAAGCTCCACGACCTGGCTTCAGGGATCTCTCATCTCCGTCCGTCCCGACCGTCCTACCCCCCGACGCTCCTACAGATTGGGATGCAGGCTGTCCTGGAGATGAGTCTGGGACTTCAGGACACTAATGCTTTACTGGTTTTGCATCTATGAGTGCTGGCTAGTAATCCTGGGGTAAATGCTGGTCACTGAGCAGGGCTCAGTCCAGGCACTTCCACCCTTGCAGTGCTTCAGTGGCAGCCAGCTCAGCAGTGCTGGGGGCTGCCCGTGTGTCTGGCGGGTGCTGCGAGGGGCTGGCAGGGCCATCCATCTCTTCCCCCTGTGAGTGGGAGCTCCTCCAGCAGCACAGGCTGCCTGTGCCCCAGTCCAGCTCAGGATCTTCCTTTCTGGGGCTGACATATGCCATCTTCCTTGCAGCTCTTTGTGGGTTTCCCTTCCTGTCCATATGGATGGCTGCTTTGCTGGCTGTCCCATCCTGGGGCAGTGTGAGGGGACTCCAGCCTGCAGGGTGCCCTCTTCAAAGGTCCCTGCTGTGTAGAAATTGGAGCTGCTTGCCAAAAGTGGCAGTGAGTGAAGAGACAGCAGAGATACAATCAACCCAGGGGGCCTCCCAGCAGAATGAACGTGCCCTTCTTTGTGCCCTGGGGAGATCTGCTAGCTTTAACCGTGTAGTATGTTGCTCTCCAAGTAGGCTTCCTGGTACTGTCCTACAAGGAAGAGCTGGATGTAACAATGATGATCCCATTTCTTCCCAATCCCCATTCTGCTCCATCCTTCTCTGGCATGCATGCTCCATGTAAGTGGCACAGAGGACTCCTGCCTTTGTGTCTTGCTCCCATCTGTCCCTCCCACTTTTTTTGGAGCCTCTACTCATTTTAGGACAGAAGTGCTGTCTTCCTTCTTCTTTAGTAATTATTCCTGAATGATCAGTTGCTGTTTTATTCTTTGAGAAATCAAAAAAAGTGTCTGTGTACAAGGAGAAAAAAAAAATCTTCTGTGCTTCACCTGGCAGAGGAGAGATGGCACAGAAAATACAGAGAGGATGTGTGCAGCTGTGGGAACCACTGGAAAATGATGGCAGGATGTCAGCACTGGGGGATGCTCTGTGTGTCCCAGGTGGAGTGGGAGACAGGGTGTCTGAGGGATAGATGTTCTTCTGTCACTCCAGCCTAGCCTTCCCTGTATGAGCGATGTAACTGGGTTTAAATTGTTTGTGTTTTTCCATTCCAAGGCTTTCCAGTGCCCAGCTGTTTGAGCCAAGTGTTCCCTTAGCATTTGAGGCTCTCTGTGCAGGGAGAGATTTGCATCTGAGTTGTTTGGTATTCATTTGCTGTCCAGTGGGTCTCCTGTCTGGAAAGGTCTGCAGTCGGGTCAGAAGCTGAGTTAATTTGCACTGGAAGGCAGGCATACTTTGTTTTGCATGCTGGTTTCTTCCAGAAATCCCATTTGAGGTATTTGTTCTCTTATTGAAGCCGTGTTAGGAGCCATGGCAGCCTCCCTGCAAGGCTGGAAAAGAGACAGCTAGCCTGAAAGGTGCAAATTAAACCTGTGGTCAGATAAAAACTGCTATTGCACTGTTAATGTGGGCCTTTTTTCAAAGTTTTTTGGGGCTTTTTGCTTCCAGCTGAGGAAGAAATACTTAGCAAGAGTCCTGTGGGAAGTAAAGCAGGCTCCAGAGTTCAGTTTGCAGCTACATTGGATTAAATACTTCGAAAATTTGGGGGAAAAGTGCCAGAGGGTCTTTAACTCTCATTTGGATCAGCTCATGAAGTGATGAGACAGGGCAGGCATTTTGGCACAGCTTGCCTGTGAGGAAGGAGACTTGGGAAGAGCAGCTGTGTGGGGCTGTGGTGCTGCTGAGAATGGGGAACGTGACCACCGCTCAAACACAGGAGATGCTTGGTTTGAACTTGATTATCCAAAACCTTTGCTCTTCCCTGCCTGGGTGCCAGACTTGGCACCTGTGTGGATGATCTCCTCTGTGTCCTCAGGAATATGTCCTTCAGGGATTGCTCCAGAGCCCACCTCCAGCTCCCAGCAGTGTGTGTTTGCCTCCCAGGTGGTTGTCATCACTGACAGCCCAAGGGCCATGGGTGCAGCAGTAAGGGTCCCAAAGGGCTGGGGTACAGATACCCCAAAATCATGTGTGTGGGGAAGGCAAATCCAGCTGCAAGTCTGGAGGGGATCAAAACCACGAGAGGCCATAAACGCTCTTTGCTGTTAAGAGGCTCTTGGTGGCTTGTTACAACTCTGGGCCTTGGAGATGCTGTTTGCGCAGTCCCCAGCTCATCCCAGCCTGGGGGTGCTCCTGAGGCCTCAAATACACCTTTTTCATGCCCTGCAGCAAGAGTGTCAGGGCTTTGACAGGTAAAAAGTGATCCCTACTGAGTGGTATCAGCACTTGATCTTTCCTTCACCTCCCCTTGCACCCTGACCAGCCCAGGAGGGAGCTGGGAGAAACGCCCATGAGTGATGCCAAGGCTGTGCCATCTGTGGAGGGTCTGGTGCCAGTGGAGAGCCAGCTGTGGACTGCAAAGGGTTAAAGAGACATTGACAGTAAACAGAAAGAGAGGACAAAGCAAGTCTGCTGTAATTATGTAGCATTTATTATTAATATGCTGGAATTGCTGGAAGCAGGCTCTGTAATGTGAATACTGATACAGAGGTTCAGAAGACAATTTAGCTCATCTGTCTGTTTATTAGTTCCCTCAGCTCCGGCAGGCAGTGAACTAAAGCCTTGTTTGCCACTGCCTTGTTGCTGTCCCTCCCTCTGCCCCTGAATTCTTCGCTGTTGCCATAAAGAAACCTGGTTCTGTTCATCCTCTGGCCGGGCACTGCAGCAATGTGTGGCATGATCCTGGATAGCCAAGCAAGGCTTTAATCCTTGACCTGAGCCTGCCTGTTTGCCAGGCAGGGCCCAAAGCGTGGCACTGGGCTGGGCAGAGCCGTTTGAGCAGAGCCTTTCTGAGGGCAGCACAGCCACAGCTGAGGCTGGAGTGGGATGTCCCAGCTCCCGGGGCACAGGGCTGCACATCCTTGGGGCGGCAGCAAGTCCATGTGGCATGGGCTGCTGCAGGTTGGGCCCCACAGCTCATCATGGGGCTGTATGAAGGGGGAGGACAGAAGAAGTTTAGGAAGCTGCCGGGGAAGTAATTGGGAAGCTGTCTAGGAAATAATTAAAGGCTGGTGGGGTGGAGAGAGCATGAAGAAGTTAAACCATCTGTCAGGGGTTTCAACAAGTTTCCTTTTCCCTCTGGGGCTTGATAGGATTTGTCATTCTCACTTCTTTCCAAGTTTCTGAGCTTCAGCCTGGGTTTTTCCTGCATATCCTGAGCATATAGGACATCCATTCCCTTATGTATTATACAGTAGTTTAAAGAGGATTAAGACAATAGCTAATCTAAATGATGAATGATGTAGATTGCTCAGCCTCTGAGCCACCGTGGTTTTTCTTGCACACAGATTAGTCAGCTCAGTAGCTAAATATTGGGGCAAACAGTATAAATCCATACACATAAGCCTCCCTGGCTTGAATAGGATAGAAGGATTTAGAAATGGGCTCCGACACCGCTCTGTGTCTTGTCACAGCCTCTGTGGCCACCTCGCTGACACGACGGATGGGGAAGGCAGCTGCTGCACAGCCCAGGTGGCCGAGGAAATACAGCATCCAGTGCTGCTGGGTCGATGCTGCCATCAGATACAGATGGTGGCAGGAGAGGGAAGGGATCGATGCTGCTCACCTCCCTGCTGCTGGAGCCAGCTGTGTGCTGCTTGAGCCCGGGGAGGCTGATCCTGTCTCAGAGAGAGCAGAGGGATACTGGTGGGGTTTTACTTGCCTGAAAAGGCTGGTGTGGCTGGTAGCTGTCCTCTATCCCAGCATCAGTGCGTGGTGGTGCTGGCAACCCCCAGGGAGTGTGACCTGTAGGAGAGAGTTTGTACTAGCACTGGACTGACAGCAGGTTTTTCTTAAGCTCTGAAGCAGAAGGATTTAAATCTTTTATTTATATGTCTGGTCGAGTCTGTCAGAGTTGTGTCAAATATTTTTGACAAGCAAAAATGCCATTTGCTTTAGCTTAATGAAAAATGATTTTTATTTTCTCCCCCTTCCAGGAACTAAAGGAATTGTAGTTTCAATTGCAGACCCAAAAGCTCCTCAGGAAAAAAAACAACACATCACAAAACAAAACCTAAAACCTGATTGTTGTGAGAGTTGGCTGTTAGAAGAGGCTCTGGGCTGATGTTTTGGGTCTGTGTAAAATGAGGGTCTGGAGAGCATTCAATCATATGGTATCTCCTTTTATGAAGCTTTCTGGGCATATTATTCTAATGACGTTTAATGGCACTGATTTCTTCATCTTAACCAAGTGGGTCTTTTCCCAGTCCCACATCATTTTAATTTGTTCTCCTTCTGAGAAGCATGAGAGCTGGGACTGGCTTGACTTGGCACAGAGGAGGAGTTGTGTTGGTGGTTGTCTCATCCCTCCTGGTGGGGATGCATCTGGCTGTCTAAGGCTAAGGGTTGCGTGGAGGCAGAGCTTGCATCAGGACCAGCACTTGTCAGAAGACCTGTTCTTGAATATTCTCTGCTCCTCTGAGAATTTGTTTTCTGTTGTTTAATAGGGAGCAGCGTGGACATTATGGTTTGGCCAATACAGTGTGCCTAGCCCAAGGTCCTGTAGCTAGTAAGCCCTGCCTCCTCCTTCTTCCCAGGCTGAAAAGCCTTGGTGTGCTTGGAATGCCGTGATGCAGAAGATGCTTTGTTCCCCTTCCCTTTTGCCTCTACTCCTTCTCTGTGAGGACCAGAACTGTGTGTGGTGACCAAGTGACAGTCACACAGTGGACTTGTGCAGTGGCCACACGGCCTGGTTTGGGGCAGAGGAGTGCTGGACCCTGTGGCATAGGTCATCTAAAGCTCAAGACATGGGTACAAGTCCTGCTGAGGAATGCAGGATGGATCTGTGTCTGGATTTTACCTGGTCTCCTCATTGAGTGGGTTGTGATTCAGTCTGGGCCACAGCTGGCTGTGGAGAAGGTCTGGTTGCCACAGGTGGAACTGGACACGGATCCCTTCAGCTGGCTGGGTAGTGTGGGCAGAGACACAGATACTGCAGACTTGGGGAAAAGATCATATGTCCCCCACACCCTCCTTCCTCTTCCTTCCAGAGTTTCAGGCAAGGCTTGCTTTGCCTATGCCCCCATCTTTGGGCACAGATCTCCTTTCTCCATAACCTAGCCCAGTGCTTGGTAAGAGAAGCCCTTTCTTGGGTGCCAGCTGAGAGGAGGGTATGGCAGTGGGGCAAGCTGACAAACACTCTCTGCTCATCCTGAGCTGTTTGTCTGTGCATCCTGACTCAGGATCAAGCTGTCACAGCCCCATTCCCTGCCTTCTGTTGCTTCCCCTGGGAGCTGTCAGGAGGCTGCTGGAGCCATGCGGTAACATGGGTCTCAGGGAGGCAAGCAAGGTCAGATGTCTGCTCAGAAATGAGATTGGCAATGATGCCACCGGTGCTGACAAATGGCCTGTCATTAATCTCTGACTCATGGCAGCGGAGAGGGCAGCAGTGGAAGAAACCCATGAGGTCACTGGCAGCCTCTCTCCCATGGGACCTGCACACAACTTCCACCCTAAACCTTTCTGCATGGGGGGGGCTCATCCCTGGGATGGGAGGGGGTTCTTTTCCTACACACTTGCTCTGAGTTTTTGCCTTTGTGTGCAAGTGCAGGGCATGACTCCAGACGAGCTGCAGTCAAGGCCCTAAGCACCTGGGAAATAGCACAATCATACAGTCCCTGTGGAACTGGATCTTGGCTTGTGGCATAGCTCAGGCTCAGCACTGGTGCGAGCAGGATGAAGGTTGAAACAAAGCTTGTGTTATCAGTGTGTTGCAATACCGTTGTGAGACACGAGGTGCTGTGCTGCTGGGAGAGGCTGCAGGGAGCTGGGGGAGACCAGACTGGAATGGTCAAACCCTGGCTGTGCTCCCTCATGCTGGGGGCTGGGTCTGCAGGGTGCTCAGCTGTCTTGCAGAGCAGCCTTCCCTCCTCTCCTGCTCTTTGAGTCTCTTCTCATGCTTTTTATAGAAAGAGGGGTCGTTCCTCAGTTGCAAAATACTCCTTGGAGGTGATAGCAAACAGACAGGACATTCTGTGGTAGTGGATGGAGATCTGATGGAGTGAAGTGCAGCATCTGATGGAGATGCTGCACTCCCCGCTCAGCCATGCTGGTGAGCTGCACAGGGCTGAGCTGCTTTTTAGGGCAGCTGTTGGTGCTACAAGTACAACCTTTACCCATGAGCAGGGAAGAAGTGACTTTCTCCTCTGGATTATTTGAGGGTTGCTTCAGTCTCTTTTAGGACGTAAGGAGACATGGTTATTCCACCTCAACTCACTCCAGATTCTTGAACCTCTCAGCTTGCACTGGGGAGTGGATGGGCAGCAGAAGGCAGAGGTTGCAGTGTGGGATTGGGATTGGGATTTCTGTGCCTGGAAGGGCAGGGGAGAGGGGTGCGCTGATAGAGATGTGGAGGTGCTGATTTTGGAGATTGAGAGCTGCTACCACCCCAGGCTGCTGCAGCAGTGGCACAGCCTGAGCTGTGCCTCCAGGACCTTCCCCCTCTGACTCTGCTGAGCTACGATTTAATTTTTCACTTTTCTTCCATCCCCTCTTAACTGGAAGAAGTCCTAAATAAAGTTGCTGTCAGTTTTATTTATGGGCACAGAGGAAGACACGGACAAAAAGCCTGTGTGCTCCTGACAGCTACAAAGCATCCGGCTGTTTTCCTCGCTCGCCTTGGCGAGGCAATCGATCTGGGCACAGGCAAGCACCCTCCCTGCATGCATCGGGCTCCCACGTGCCCCTGCCCAGGGCACCCACAAGGATGGATGGGAGGGGGCTCTGCATCCTGGGTTTTGGCTCTCAGCTGTTGCAAAGCCAGGCTTGTCTGGGAATACCTGTCCTAAAATCCTGGACCCCTGAAAATACAGATGCATGAACACGCCTGCCTTAAGAATCCATCACAGGCTTCTTGTCTCCATCTTGATTGGTTCCAGTGAGGTCAACTTTTTTTAATAACTCCTGGACTTCAGCAGGGAAAACTATTTCCTTCAGGAAATAATATAATTAAGGCTGCCTGACACTTCTGATTATAAACCCCTGTCTTCAGTTGCTTGAAACTACGCCAGCCTTTAACCATTTGGACTGAAACTTCACATGTCTCTGCCTCCGGCTGAATTTTTTTGGAAAATTTTAGCAAAGAGAGTTTTAAGCTGCTCTCAGAACAGGGTTTGGGGGAAAAAAGGCATTAGTTTATCCACAGTTAAAAATAAAATTAAAAAAAAAAGAAGCAGAAAAATTCTTGCAGTTGTGCTGAAGAAATTCCAGTATCTTTGCACTGTGAGACTGAGCCTGACAGTTTTGGGGAAGGTTTTGAGCCAGGCATCAGGGTTCTGCTTGTTGCTGACGGCACAGAAATCCGCCTTCCCCGCGCCAAGTGGCGAGGCTGTGAATCGCGGGCTGTGTGGGTGTGTCACCCACGGCGTGTGCGAGGAGATCCCCGCAGCAGGAGCTGCTCTGCAAAACCTGTGCCCCCAGCTCCTGCAGGGATGCCTCGCTGCTGGGAAATGTTGGGCCCCTTCTGCTGGTGCAAGTAAAATTCGTGGATCCCTGACCAGCTTGTGGTGGAGAGAAAGATTTTTGGCAAATGATGTGTGTTTGGATTTTCATTTTTTTTTTTTTCCATTAAACAAGTGGTTCAGTTATCCATTAGCCCTTGCTGTGCCATGTGGATGCATCATGTGGGACATGCAGCATGCCATGAGTGCTGAGCTTCCTCCAGCATTTTTCAAGGACCTGTTTAAAAAGTTAGTGCTTTTGCAGGCAGGTTTCTCTTAAGTCAGCTTGTTGCTACAGAAATGGCCAAAGCAGGAGAATTTCTGTGGGGCAGCCCAGACAGACCCTATAAAACAGGTGTCACACTGATGATGTGCCATGACCATGGCATTGCTGATGTCCTGGTGATGCAGGGTGAGCTCAGCACTGATGCAAGCCCTCCTGCAGAAACCTGACCCAGGACTTGTTCTGGCTCTGTGGATGAAGATATTTGCTCCTTATGTGAGCCCACCTGAGCTGTGACCAAGGCTGTCCCATTATTATGGGGAAGCACAGCTCACAGATCTTCCCTCTGGCTCAGCAGTAACTCGTGCCCCAAGTCAGGTCCTTCAGCTGATGACCTGTTTTGGACATGCTGAGTTCCACCAAAATCCAGTTTGACCTCAGTTTGAAGCCCCTACAAAAGCAAGTCATGCCTTGATTTCCATGTGGAAAGCTGGGCTGCTGGACCTGTGGCAGAGCTGGCTCATCTGGCTCAGTGCAGGGCACAGAGGTGGCAGAGAATGTCAGTCCTTTCCACAGGTTCCAGAGATGTCTCTCAGAAAAGGCACTGGGATTTTGCACTTTGCACCCACAATAATGCACTCTCTCCCTGAGGGTTCTCATTGCTCAGCTCAGTCTCTCTTCTCAGGTCCCTGCCAAGCTGGAATTAGAGCCTAGGAGGGTCTCTGGCAGGTAATGATAAATGAGCCTCATCTCTTGCTGTAGCCTGGTCTCCTTTCCTGTTCTGCTTCATCTGTGGGTAGGGAAAAAAACCCAACACCCCCAACCAAAAATGCTTCCAAATAACCAAAGAGTTACATTTGCATTGCAGAGCGAGAGGAGGCTTGGTGGGGAGCATCCCCCTCCCCTCCTTGCCAGTCACTCCTCAGCTCTGGGGTGCCTGGCAGAGCAGGTTTTGAATGATGGGGCATTGTGGGTGCTGAGCTTGGGGCAGCTGGAGTTAAATTTCTTGGTGGCTGACACCTGACAAGTGTGATAAATTGCGGCACACCGTGGCTGCTGGCATGACAAACAGTCAGCTCCCCTCCTTGTAAACTCTGAGAAAATTTTGCAATTATTTCCAAGCACTTTGCAAATGAGGGTTTCGCCATCAGGAGCCCAGTGTAGTTTCAGGGGGTGGTCATTTATTTATTTAGGTTTTGTAGGCAGGCAGGAGGTGGAGGGGGGGTTGTAGTTTGGGTTTCTGCAGCATCCTCCCATTGGCTTGTCCAGGCTTTGCATGAGGTCCTGGGAGGAACTCTGGCAAAGCTCATCAGCTGAGGGTTGGGTGCTAATTAAAGCGTGTGGTGTTCCAGGCTTGGAGTCACTGTCACCCTTGGGAAAGAATCTCTGCAGGAGTGAGTCCCAGACTTTTCTCTTGCCAGTGGGTTTTGGCTCCTATTTTTCATTTTTAATAATGCAGAGCCACAAGACTTGATTTTTTTTTTTTTTCTCTTCAAAGCATTTAAAAAGAAGTAGGGGGAGCAACACAACCTCAGCACAAGAGCTGGATAATGAGTACAGATCTCAACTGATAATTTGTTTGTCTAACGCAGAAAGCGTATTTCCTGCTGTAAGGAAGGGCACCACTGGTTACACCAGTGCCTCTGACTCCATCTCACCAGACAGCGTGTCAGACCTAGCACAGAAAGTCCTCCTCCCGTTTCCAGTCCTTGGTGTCTCTGCTGCAAAGCCATACAGGCATGTTTTCCTCTCCACACTCCTGGGTTCAGTGGGGCTAGCCTCTCCCTGCACTGTTTAACACGTATGTGGGGTTTTTCAGGATTAGGGCTCAGGCAGCAGAGGACCTCATGGGTGAATGGCTCGGTACCGGGCTGGCAGTGTGGTGCTGCTGTGCTGTGCTGCTCTGTCTGGGGAGCATTGCTGTCTGTCTTTAAAGAAGTTCAGAGATGCCCCACGCTGCAGGGGTCTTTTTTCCCCTCTCCCATTTCACGTCTCTGAATCGAAATAATTAAGCAAATACGTGCTTTGGGGCTGGACTGTGACGCTCTTGTGGGAGGGCTCTCATTCTAACCATTTTTGTGTTTGCACCGGTTACCCCCAGCTGTCAGGGCTGGGAAACAGATGCCCCTCTCCTTGGCTCTTTGCTGAACCTGAAGCAATGGCAGAGTTTCACCTGGTAACCTGACAGGATGTCTCTTCTGTTTTGTTGAAGAAAATCCCAGATCTGAGCAGCGAGGGTTGGACGAGCAGCCAGAAGAATCGCCCAGGCGTTTATGAGAAGTTGGGGACACCCCAAGGACTCTAGACTGGTGGAGAGGTAAGAGGTGGGTTAAAAACCTTGCTCACCCAGCTTGTCCTGAGTTAGTGTGCTTTGTTGGAGTGCAGGACACGTGTCTTCTGGTGAGGATGGTGGTGTTTATTAAAGTGTGGCAAAAGGCTGCTCCTGGCTCTGGCGTGTGAGAAGCCTTTTAGCTGCTGTGCAAAGAGGGCAGATGCTGAGAGTGGTTATTTAGGACATGGAAAGGCAAGTATGGATGAACAGCCTGGAAAATCCCATGTTATGGTCTGCCAATGGACAACTTCTCTAAAAAGAGCTCTCCCACTTGAAAGCCCTTGGGCAGCTCAGAGGTGCACAGTCCAACCACAGTGGCAGAGGTTCCATGCTGTGGCTGAACCACTCTGGAGCAGGTAAGTGTCACCCAGCCCAGCTACGTGGTGGAAGGTGAGGTGCCACCTCTTGCAGGCAAGCACAGCTTGAAGCTCTCATGTCTGCTGGGTGGTTTTTTCTTTTTCTTTCCTGCCCTGGCAGACTGCAGCATCAGGGATGAGGTGGATGGGCTTTGCTTGGAAAGGAAAGCATCCCCTAGGAGACCATCACCACCAGCAGCCATGGGCTAGAGGCTGCCCCACTTCTGAGGCCTGTTACATGTGTACTCAGTATGGGGCTGTGGTAACACACTGCTGTTTGAGGAGGGCTTTGGGATCATGTACTTTGAGCCATGGTGGAGCAGGGAAGGAGCCTGGATATGGAGCTGCCCCACCTGGGGATGCAGACCCTGCAGAGCTGTGCTGGGGATACCTGGTGCTTGCTGGTGCTGTGCCTGAGAAAGGAAAATGATGAATTAAAATTTAACAAGTCTCTAAATGCCAGACAAGGACGTCTTAAGTGGGAATTGTCACCGTTTGACTAGCACAGCCTCTCACTTAGCTAAAACTGCATGGCTTTAATTATGTTGATCCTAGAAAGTAGTAGCTTATACTTTACTAGAGGAGAAACTGTTGACCAGAATAGCATGAATAATGAATTTTCCCTGTGCCCCTTCCCTGCCCTCTACCCCTGCATCATGCTTCCCAGAGTTGTTTTGAAGCCCCTTTAACCCTGGATAAGCGAGTCCTTTATCCTTTGAGCCACAAGCGAGGACAGAAATGCTCTCTGTGTGCACACTTGATTGTTTGCCCTGGAGTTAAGAGGTCAAGACTAAGGATCCCAGGGGCGGGCAACACCTGATGTAGCCACAGTGGGGAGTGGGCTGGGGTCTGGGCATGCAGAGGTGCTCTGCAGCAGCAAAACCCTACCCTTGGCGTTGCTCCTTGGTGGCATCCATGGAGCAGCATGGAACAAGGACTCCTTCCCTCCCCATCCTCGAGGTGGATCAGCCCACCCACGGGACTCCTTGCAGCTCTGCAAATAGAGCAGCTCGAGCAGGGTACGTCGCTAATAATACCAATTACTGTTACATGCTGGCTACAAGGTACACTGGCAGTAATGGGATCCTGGGGGGATGAAATGAAAGTGATATAATATGGTGAGATAAATTAGCGTTGTAAAATTAGCCATGGGTCTAGTCAGGGATCTGACAAATGTGTTGCAGCTTTGGTACAAGCTCTGAGCACTGCTGAATTGGATTTAGTGGCCCAGAGCAGAGCAGATGGGAGCAAGGGAAAAAAGAGTTTGAGGGGTCTCCATGCACACGTGCTACCAGTTAATGCTGCTTGTTTCTTCCTCAGATTCGAGCAGTGATACGTCCCCTGACGCCTGCTTGTGCATGGCAGCAGATGAGTAAGAGCCCAGCCCAGATGATGTGCTGCTAGAGGAGCTTGGGCCTGGCAGAGAGCTGGGAAGGGGGTTGGAGAAGCACCAGCAGGCTGGTGCTCCTGCCAGCTTTGCTGCGTCAGCAGCCGATCCCTGCCTTGCATCCCTGGCTGCCTCTCCCAGGTTTGCTCCCGAGGGGTTTGGTGGGATGTGTGGCAGGCATTTGCACAAGTTTTAGTTGTGTAGGAAGGGTAGGAAGCTGGTTTCTGCTTCCTCTGTTGCAGGCTGACCTGTTTTCCCATGCCTGGATGGGCTCTGGGGCAGAAGGATGTCTGGAGCTGGGCATCCCACAGCCCAGGCACTTCCTCCTGTTGACCAAGGGTGTACAGCCAACTCTTTCCCATCCAGAGGCACACTTTATTCCTCACCCTCTGAGGCAGAGGGTGGAAGCCAGGAAATGGGGTTTTGTGCTTCATGGAGACTTGGAAATGGGTGTAGTCAGTTCCAGTGGGATCCACTTCCTGGTGGCTCACTGGGACAGGCTCCACCACAGGGATGTGAGCGCTCCTGCCCATGAGAGGATGAGAGCCTCTCATGGATTTGTAAATTGCATGTTTAATGGCTGACATATTACGTTGGATCTGGGGAGAGACAGGCATGGTTTAGGTCTGGTTTGATAAGGCATGTTCTGTGACTCACTATGATAACAAAGGGGGAGAAAAATTCTGAATATGCTTTGTAGTGCCCTGCAGTGGAGCTGAAGGGGGCAGAGGGGTGGCAGAGCCATCTCTGTAAGGCCTCTCCAACTCATGCCAGGATGGTTCAAGAGGAATGGTGGGCACGTGGCAGACGTGTCTGTGGGAGGGAACCAAATTGTCACATCCCTGGGGATGTGTTAGCCAATAGGTTAGCCAATCCAGATGGTTTGTGGAGGTCAGGCCACTGCAGTTCTGCAGCAGCATCAGCTTGAGAAACGAATGCCAAGGGATTGTCTCAGCACTGCCCAGAGAATCCCCAGGGAGCTGAGCCAATTTGTGTGCTGAGCCTGTGGGGACAGAGGAGGAGACAAGCTGCCCTTTGTGGGAGGTCAGCCTGGGCGCTGCCACTGGTCCCTGTGTCCTCCTGCTGCCCTCCTGCTGCAAGCAGGGCACATGGTGACAGTGGTGACACACTTCAGGTATATCAGAGCCCCAGGGCTGAGTTGTCCTGCTAAAACCAATGGGGGGATGAACTGCAGCAGCAGAAGGAGCCCCTTCCCTCAATTTCCCTGCTGAAGAAGTAGTGGTGTAAGACTGCAGCAGGACATAGAGCTAGCAGCTGGAATGCCAGTAGCAGCATAAATAGAAATACAACTTCTCAGCTTCTTGTGCAGCTATGATATATCTTGTTTATATTGACTTTCTTAAACCTCTAAAATACATTGTAGATTGATCTACAAATCTGCAAAAAGCACCTTTTTTATTTTTTTTTTTAAGCCTAAAGCAATTTTCTGCCTGCTTCTTGTGGTTGGCTCTGAACAGACACATGTTCTCTTGTCCTATTTGAGGCTGGCATGCTGCCACAGTGGTAGGAAGTTTAGCAATACTTGAGCTGGATCGATTCAAGCCATTATCTGTGCTGCCTGGGACTTGGTGGTGAAGGGGAAGAAAATATTCTCCCCAGACACATCAAAGCCCTGTGATAAGGACACACAGTTAAGCTCTATTTATAGATGGACAGACGTCTTGCCAAAGCTTTGCTGCTGTCACTTGATTATGCAGTTTTTGAGTGCTTGGATCTGAAGGTGGCTGAGGTTTGTCCCCCCCAGGCACAGCCCCAAGCAGTACAGCTTCTAGGTGGTCTTTTGCCTTCTTTCAAGAAGGGACCTGATGTTTAGATAGTAAGGATGAAGTGGCTTAGAGGTCTTTTCTTGGAGTTGGTGACCAAGATCCATAGTCCCTCATCTTGTTCTTGCATCTGCATAGACCCACAGAGACTTTGGAGCTCCAGAGCAGAGCTGCCAAGGATGTCACATCTGAACTGTGTGGCTGTTGAGCTGAGGGCTCATGGCTTAAGCATCTCCTGGGGCACCTGGCTCTCAGCTGTGCCACCCTCCCAGCAAAGAGATTTTTTCCTACTGTTCACCCTAAACCTCCCAAGCACCAAGGTGTGTAGCTGCTGACATGCTGTAACTCATGAGTTCTCCTTCTTTATGAAAAGCTTTCAGGGATATTTGAATCAGGATCAGTCATGCAAGCTGCATATTTGGAGTGGTTCCCCAGGCCAGGTTGTCTCAGGTCTTGCAGTGTGTGTGCACATACATGTTACATGAGCGGTTGATTTTTGAGGCAATGGCCAAAAGGGTGATGTGAAATGGGTTAGCCAATCTAGATTCTGCTCCAGGTGTGAAGGAGTGCTGGTGCTCATTTCACAGAGCTATCCTTAATTTCCTTCCATATGTTGGTCTATCTCAGTAGTTGTGAATTTGGCAATGGGAGAAGGGCAAAGGCTTCATTCTGCTTAGCCTTGAGTGTTGTTGTTTAAGGAGCTTTGCTGGTTTTCTCTTGGTTCTGACCCTAGATAAAGGAGGGAAAATCCTCTCCTAGCATCCAGTGGGAACCTTCAGTTTCAGATATGCCCATTGTCACTTACCTCCTTGCTATGGGTTGCTGTGAAGAGCCTGTCTTGGTGTCCTCAACAGCTTTCCTGGATATTTCAGTGGACCTGGCTGAATTTCCTTTGGTTAATTAACACTGGGACATCTCTTGGGGCTCCCAAAACTATGGGCAATGTCTTGATGTGGTTCAAGTGCTGTGTGACATGCTGGCTATGCCTGTGCTCCCACAGCCCAGCCTGCTGCTGATGCCTTTGCTGCCTGGGCAGGCAGCTGGCAGGACCATGCTGGCACAGAGTAGGTGTTCTTATACCACACCAAACCACAGCAATGAGCTGGAGAATTTCACAGAAAGTGCTCTTTTTTAGGCCTCAGTGAATTGTGGCTCCGGGAGGGAAGCTGTTGTATATGGACAGGCTTGGGGGACAAGACCTGACTTCATTCATTTATTTAACACTTATTAACATTTATTTAATCTTGATCAGGTGCAGGGTAGGTGCATGATGGATCCTGGCTGTGGGCCATTCCCAAGGCTGGGACAAAGGAGATTTCTCTTCCCCAGGGTGTCCATAATGTGTTCTCCTGCACGGCTCCTGCACAGGCCTCCGAGCACTGTTTGGTTTTATTCTGTCTCCAGGGTGCTGCTCAGCCCTGCTCGTATATTCCTCTGATGAGTGGGCAAGACAGGAAGCAAATACCTTTGTTACAAAACCACATATGGGCTTTCAGTGGGTGATGATACTTCCCCAAGCTATCTGTCTAGTGAATGCACTTTCCCTCCTGCTTGTTTATATTCACAGGAGCATTGGCTTAGCTGCTCAGGTGAGCTGTAGATGTCAAGAGAGATGTCAGTTTCAGGAGAAAGCTTTAATGCAAGCCTTCCTTGCTTCCTGTTCTGTGATGGATGGTGGAGGACACCCCAACGTGTCAAGAACCAGGGGAGAAGGAGTGGGACATTCTGCTGGGTCTGGAGCAGGAGCCATGGTTGGGAGAGTGGCTGCAGCAGTGCTGGGGGTAACATTTTACAGCTGGCCCAGGATGCTGATCTACAGTGTGACCAACTGATGATTCAGTAGATGAGGGGTCTGATGGAGACAAGCTGTGTATTCCAATTCAAAGAAATAACCATCAGCAAGAAGGGCTGGACTCCTCTAAAGCCATTTCAGAGGGTGTCATGGATGCTGTGGGTCTCATAGCTCCTGGAGGGCCTTGGTGGTGGATGCCTGCTACTCTGCCCAGTAAAGCTGGAAACCATGGGGCCACAAACATGAGATGCATTTGCCTGGGGTGGCAGCTACCCCATTGAATCCTGGCTCTGAGGCGTGGGGAACTGTTGTCAGCCTTGTGGAGGGCATATGTGTGTGTACAGTGGGCATCTGTGGTACCAGATGGAAGGGAAAAGTGCAAACATAGCTCCTTGTAGTCCCCCTTAGTGCCCAGGGAGAGTGGCTGGAGGTGGGGATCTATGGGAGGAGCTGTTCAGCTGTGATGGAGATGGGCAGGATCCCACATCTAGGTGGGAAGAGGAGCGAGGAGCTCCTCTGCACACACCTGCATCCCTTCCATGGCCATGGCACTCCCAGTGTTGTGAGCACCAATGTGAGGAATTAGACAGCAGCGCTGATTGCACTCTTTAGTGATGTTTAATTTATTATTTCCCCCTCTAAGATTACTCTTTTTAAGTTCTGGATAGCTCCAGCAAACCTGGACTGGGGCCCATGTCTCCAGGGCAATTTACAGCACACACCAGTCCCTCAGCACTCATTACAGCCCCCAATGAGGACACCTCAGTGCTGCCCTTCACTAAGATCACATACTACTGGCTCTTTTTTCTTTCTCTTGCCCCAAATCATTGCACTTTATATCTAAAAGGAGGAGCATGCAGGTGGGGAGCAGCACAATTTATGGATCAGAGATTTATATGCTGCTGCGACGCTGTATTTTTTCCCCACAGTGACACTTTATTGCCACAAATTACCAAACAGGCAAGGTTATGCGAGTGACAGCAGGCAGAGCTGTAAAGGACAGGAACAAATGGCAGCAGGAAAAGTACCCAGAGGAGAGGGGGAGGTCTGGCAGAAATAAAAGAAGGCGGGACAAGCATCAGAAATCAGTTTGCCTTACAGTGGGATGTATGGGGGAAACCTGGGAATCAGTATGCCATCTCTGGTACATGGGCATGACATGGGGATGGGAGAGCAGCTGGTGGTCTGTGTTGGGATTCAGTAAATCCTTTGGTTTTAACTTTCTTTTTCTCCCCCCTCTCCTTAAATTTCCAGGTCCTTCCCTTCTGCAGGCTCATTTTTTTCTTTATTCTTTTTTTTCAGCTTTTTTTTTTTCCTGTAGAAATGGCAGGTTTGTAGTTGTTGGTTTTTTCCCCTGTCTTCTGGGTGGTGTCTGCAGGGAGATGTGGGGATTCCTAGGAGGTGATGGCATTCAGAAGGTTATTAAGAGGTGTTTTGCTGTGGAAATGATCGCTATATTTTCTTACTTTATGGTTGTGGAGGGTGCAAGTATCCCAATCTTGCCCTTTTTGGGGGGCAGCATGGTCACTTACCTACATCTGTATTAATACATTCAATATCCTTGATGGTGTGTGGAGAACAAGTACCAGGCCTTGGGCAGAGAAGTGTCCAAGACATTCTTTGGCTTTGGTTGAGCGACTCTGTCTGCATCCACTCACCCAAGTTAGATCAGCTTGACTTCAAACAAACGTGAAAACTGACAGGCTGGAGTTTGGCAGAGGTATTAAGGGTGCCTTTGAGCAGGGGATGCTACTCAAAGCTGCCGGGGAGCTGTCACTCTATTATTCTTGCAACAAAACACTACTGGCAGAGCTGAGAACCTCAAAGGCTCTGGAGCCACAGCCAAAATTGCATTTAACTTGCAGAAATGTGCTACAGCCGTGGGGCTCACCATGCCAGCCCCAGGGACAGTCAGCACTGACATGTTCCCCCCTTGCTGGCAGCACAGAGGGGATTCGGGGACACCTCTGCACCACCTGGACCATTGCACAGGGCAATTTGACTTGTCTGTTCCCATGCTTGTAAAAGATAATTTCCACTGAATCCCAATGCCATAAGCCAGGTATTTAATCTTGCTTGAAGGGAGCCTGTCTGAAGCATGCAGGGCATCACAAACAATGGTAAGCAATCAATAGGCTAAATCCTGAGGTCTCTTACCCAGACTTTGCTGGAGTAAAGGTTGACAAAGTGCTGAGTAGTTACTTCAGACTTCAGCCTTGAGCTGAGGGCATAAGTGATTGACTGATTTATTGATGATGCATTTTACTATGAATCTAGCCTGTCTGTTAGTCACAAATGCTCATTTAAGCATAAATCGTGGTCTGCCATGAGCAGATAGCTTCTCCTGCAGCAGAGCTGGGCAGAAAGATTTTAGATGAATGGCTTATTTGGTGAAAAATAGTTTTGGATCAACGCAAATAGCTTGTGTTTCTGTGTTGTGCTTGCCAAATAGCCTCACAGAAGAAAGTGAAAGCCCACTTGCAAAAAAGATAAAGAGCTGGATTCTGACATGATGTTTAGATCTCCTTTCCAACTGGTTTTAGGTTTTCTTCCCAAATGAAAAAGCCAGACAAGTTTCAGAAGATTCCTCTAAAACACTTTTTCCTTGCCCTCTGAAGCCCTTTTTCCTTATCCTCTGTTCCTGGCTTCTGCAGCAAAACCAGCGACACACAGCACTTCTAAAACCTGATGCTGACTCTCTGTGAACCCACACCTCATTTATTTTTAGTTGGCCCAACAGCATGAGGGCTCAGGCTCTGGCAGGCATTCATTCACTGCTGCTGAGCTGTGGTCTGGGATGTGTAAGGCTGCTGGAATTGCTGCCCTGATGGGGGACCGGGCTTATCCTGCCTTGATGGAGCCTTGGAAGGTTTGGAAGCAGGGTACAGCAGCCAAGAACACTTCAGCCCTAGTGCAAGGCTAGGCAAAGCATTAGCTGTTCCTGATGCACAAGACTGTGCAAGCCCTTTGGATGTGTCTGTGGTGTCACCTCCACCCCAAACTCTCAGCAGCTGGGGTGTGGCTTGCTTGCTCCGCTGCTCTTGAATCGCCACCTTTACTTAGATTTCTTAGGATGAGCAGCTTCTTACTATTCAGGAATAAAACCATGCTACTCAATCACCTCTATAGCTGGTTTTCTTTGTCATAATGTTGCTTTTTCTTTGTTTTGAGCCTGGCTGCTGCTGGCTACATCTGCTGTGGCTCCCGGAGCCTGTGCTTACCGTGGCAGCACATGGGTGCATCCGCAGTGGATGCTGTAGGAAACCTCTCAGACAGATTTGTGCATGTGTGTATGCCTCTCTCAGTATTTCCTGTTAATTAATGGACACTGGAGTCTGTCGCCTGTAACAGCACTCACTGGCGGGTGATAAATTGTTTGTATGACAAGATGGCAGTGAAAGCCGGGCGAGCTGCGGCTGTCGGCGCTGGGTTTGGGAGCCAGGGGTGAACGTCAGTCAATAACTGGATAGGAAGAGGGATGGTGAAAAGCCCAGCAGCTGATTGCAAGATCCCTGAGGAATCCTGCCTGCCCGTGCTGGAGGAATCCTTGCTGTGGGCTCCAGCAAAAGCGCAGCGGTGCTGCACCAGACCCCACGCTTACCTGGCCCACCCCAGCCCTCTTGATACTTTTTGGTGTGAAGGCAGGAGGAGGAAGGGTCTTATGCCATCCTACTCCACAGGGATGGATGCTGGCTAGAACTTGTAAGGATACATTTGGAGCAACCTCTCCTGACCCACACTGGGTTTTGCTGCCTCTCATACCACAGAAAAGGCACCGTGCCAGGGCCTGGGTTCTGTTCTTCTGCAGAGCTACAGCTTCCAGCAAACCCTGCTTGGTAGATGGAGTGCCCTGCAATGCTGCCAGCACCAGAAATCCCTGACATGCTTTGTCTGCTGATGCCAGCATGCTAACGCTGGCACAAGGCTTGGCTAGGCATCTCTGTGTGGGACCAGTGCTTTTGGTGACCTTGATGGGCGGCCTTCATGGCAGCAACTGTGTCTACACCACCAGTAACTGGGTTTAAACAGCAGTAGGGGGTGGTTGAGGTGCTGTGTTGGAGAGCTTTCAAGGCTCCATGGATGTGCTGGAGTGTGGGGCTGGATGTGATGGATTTGGGCTGCTGCTGTTCACTGTGTTTTCAGGCTGCTCAGTTGTGGTTCTGGACCCAAACTGAGCTCACACGGTGAGCCCTGCATAGGAGATTCATCCTAGGAAAACGACACTGGCACCAGAGTCCAGCCTCTAGGGGAACAGACGTGGACTGACATGGCTTCTTGCTGCATTCCCAGTGGGACTGATCCCTGTCCCTGCTCTGCATGCTGTGCACTGTAAATCCATCTCCACTCTGGTTGGCAAGCTGAAGCTGGGCTTTAATCACCTGTTGTGCTCACTGGGACTCCAGCAGTCAGAGCAGGGATCCCACTCAGGAGGACGGTGTGGGATCTGTGCTGCCCTGGGACCTGTTGTGCTTCCCACAGTGCAGGGGGGACACTCTGCATTTACTGGGAAATGGAATTATCTGCTTCCCCAAGTGGGGAAAATAATAATAATAAAAAAAGTGCCTTCCACTAGGTCATGAGCCATTACCTCGAGGGGCCCTTCATCAGCTGATGAATTCTACTTAATAAAATAAATACTGAGAGAAAATGTAATTGGATTTCATTTATTACCCAGTTCCGCCTAGCAGCCCCAGATTATACAAAAGCAATTAGAGAAAGCTCTCCATTAATAGCTATCTTCAAGCCGCCCAATGGGTTCATTCCATCAAACCTTCTGGCTTGTGTAATTTCCTTTCTTGGAGCTCGCTCCTGGCCGGGGGAGGATGTGGGGTGTGCAGCGCCATTGCCAGCAGCCTGTAAACAAAAGCAGCCCTGTCTCTAACATTTGCACAGGCATCATCTTCCCAAGCATGTGGCTCAGCCAAAGGGTATCCTGGTTTAGGGCGAGAAGCCAGGGCACCTGGGCAGTTTGGCTGCAGACTAGGGCTTGGTTGTGCCTTCCATGGGATGAGAGCATCCTTCCTCTGTTGGCATTGCCACGCAGTGAATCTGTGCTGCTTGGCAGAGGGTGGGTGTGCAGGGTCCCACGGGGGCATCAGGTATAAAGCTGTTCACCTGAGGGCCTGGCTTCGTTCTCTGATGCTATTTTTTTCCTGTAATGCCAGCAGGTTGCATCCCAGCTTCTGTCTCTGGCGCCTTGCAGGGACACACAGTGCAATAGTTCCGCTTCCTTGGGTTTTTTTGCCAGGAGCACAAGAAAAGCTTGGTAAAGCTTGCTAAGGTTGGGTGGAGGAGGACGTCTCATACTATCTCCCTGAAAATCTTATGTCAATACAGGGAAGCATGTTTGAGGATCCTCACAGGGCACAGGCAGATGTCTGGCACCTGTTGTCACTGAGGACAATGGCAGGGTTATCTGCAGCAGAGGCTTAATCTCTTTATCTTTTTTCATAATTCCTGTTTACAGTGGTGGATGGGAAAAGACAATTACAGTGGAGAAGGGAGCTGAGGGGAGAGATGCTGAATGATCCTGGTTAGTGAGGAGTGGTCCTCGGTGGAAGCAGAAGGGGATGTGCACATCCCTTGTGTGTGTAGCATGTGTGTGCACAGCCCTGAGAGGGTGCAGCCCTCTCCCTCACTCTTTCAGTGCTTGAAGCTCTTGAGGAAAATTGTCTGGCCATGCTGCCTGCTTTTGGGCCAGTCTCACTGATGAAGGGACCACATTTTTGTTCCGCCACAGCAGATATAGGGCAGCTGGAGGGACAGAAGGGATTTTAAATGTTGGTCTCCTTGCAGTGTGGAGGAAGAGGGAGAGCTTGAGGAGCCAGAGGTTCTTATCTCCTGCCTGGGGGTGACATTGTCTTCTCATCCTGTTGTCACTCTGGGCAGAAGCCAGCACCCTTTCTCAGCTCAGACAACCAGATCTGTTCTAGCTGATGCCTTGATGGAGCCAGAGTGGTTCATCAGGGATATACCAGTGCCTGTCACACTTGGGAGCCTACACTTGGCTCTGGCATCTTTGTATTTACCCTGCTGTACTCTCTCCCCCACTGTCCCTTGCTGTCCCCTTTCCTGTCTCACTTTTCATCCCCTCCCTTTCATGCCATAACCTCCCTGGCACAAGGCTCGGGTGAGAGTAACGGCACAGCCAGGAAGGAGCTGATATTTAGTTTCAGACAAGAAACAACATAAGGTGTAATGCAACCGGAAAGGTGAGGGCAGATGGAGAGGGCCGGCAAGGCTGTGTGGCTCTTCATCTTCATTACAAGGCTGATGTCTGTGGTCTTGCTTCCGTGCTGCTTGCCAGCAAGGGAGGGATGGCTAGCAAGCAGAGATGTGCAGGGAGAGCTCTGCTTGCAGGAGCTGAGGCTGGTCCTACTGGATGGTCGGGAGAAAATCAGAAGGGGATTTACTGGGGGAAGCAAGCATGGGAGTAGAGGGGTGCACGAAGGTGATGTGGTGGAAGACCCAAAAGGGACAAAGAGGGATGCTCTTCTTGATGGGAGATGGCAAATGCCTCATAAATGCAAACTGCCTGCTCACCCTGGGTACTCACTCTGGAGAAAGGAGAAGTGGAGTGTTTGAGAGCATATGAGGGGAGTGGTTGATGCTGATATCATCAGCAGGGGAGGCAGGAGATTAATCGTGGCTGGTGAGATGGAAGGTGGAATGGGGGTACCTTGCTCAGAAGAGGAAGAATTAGAGCATGAGGTGGTGAAACTGTGGGTCTGAGAAGAGGGCTGAGGTGTGGAAGAAGGTGGAGACCTAGCATTGAATGAAGGATGTGCAAAGCTCAGACACTGAATTTTGTGCTGCCACTGATGCTCCCTCCTTCCCAGAGCAACTTCTTGTCTTTGGCCTGAGGGTTAACCCTGGGCTCAGTTCTGAGATGACAGAGAAAACTCCAAAAGAAGTAAATCCAGGCTCCAAAGAAGAGTGGGGACTTGAAAACTGCTTTTTTCCAAGCCCCCCAACAGCAGTGACCATATGAAACCTTCCTTTTTTACCTCTCTGTTTATTTTTTACGGGGGTCTTTTATTTATGCCCCCTTAACATCCCTGCTGTTAAAGCAGCCTTATTAGGATGCTGCCCTTCACCAAGGAACTCTACTATCGAAAAAGAGCATTAAAGATTCAACAAATAGCTGAGAATTGGGATTGATCCTAACCTCCCATAAATGGGAGTACCTTCCCCCATTAATCAGCCTCGGTTTTCACTTACAGGATGATGGCCTCAGTGCTACACTTCTTCAGGACTAAAAGCACGTTAAATATTTATCACAGCTGAGTATTCACTTCCCCCACTATTGCCAACTAAGATCCACTGCTTAAGCCTGCATTGGCTTGACAGGTTGTGTAGTGAGGTGGCATGCCATTAGGAAACCTCTTGTGCCAACGTGCTTTACTAATTTGCTGTGCTAAGCACAAAGAGATGGTGGCATCTCTCATCTCAAAGCATGGTCAGCATGGGACTGTATTATAAAGTCTCTCTGCTGGCGTTTTGCACTATTAAATTAAACATACTAGGGATAAGATGCTTGTATCTGCTCTTTAGCAGAGGGCTGGATCATCCACACTCCTCCAGGTCTCTTTTAACCTCAAAAATAGGATTATTTAATCCAAACTTCTCAGTAGGAGTGGCCCTCTGTCTGTGCTGAGGCTTTGCCCCATGCCAGGGTCTTCATTAGCGGTTCAGTGTGGGGCTGTTTACGTTGCTGCATCGGGAAACATTTCCCAGTTTATGACCATGCACTCTCCTCTGCTGAAAGGATGAGGCAGCACTCTCTGCCTTTCCTTAGGGTGCTGGGAGGCTTGAAACGATGACAGGGCATTCAATGATCTAATTATTGGTCTATACATATGTAGATACAATTTTGCTAATTGTGCCAGGTGTGCCCATAGTGTTTCAGAGAGGAGCTATTTTAGGAGCATCTCTGGAAGCTGCCTTGCCATTTTGCTCTCTGATCATGTGCTGGCATTTCTTAAAAGGTGGCGCTTGACTTTGAGAGCTCCTGATGAACCTCAGAGGTTGGAGAAAGCATGGGCTTCTCCCTAGATGAGATGCTGCTGAGAGCAAACCCTGAGCCATGATGGGAGCAGTTTACCTGCTCAGGAAAAGCTCCCTGCAATGTCGGGTGGAGTTTAACCTCTGCACCGGGGCTCAGCGCACAGACTTCACTTGGCCAATTCCGAGAGCTGAGATTGAGCTGTTGTTGCTGGGTTAGTGCTTTTTTTTTTTTTTTTTGCTTTTTTTTTTTTTTTTTGGTCATTTTCAGCTTGTTGGTTTGGCATCATCATGATGCATGTCCCCGTCTTGGCACCCACCTCCCGCCGCCCCCAGCTCCAGTTCGAGCTGCTGATGTGCGCAGCCTGGCTGTAGCCGTTTACATGTACGGGCGCACAATGTGTTTCATTATCCTTGTCTCAAACTTGTTTTGCTGCTGTCACGCACCAGAAAAGTTAAACACGTCTGATCAAAGGCATGTAAACACAGCTTCAAAACAAATGCCCTCGAGTCCTGCCAAAAGCACAGAGCTGTCTCCGAGCAAATCACGTCTCGTATTCCCCTGCCTGTGCCTCCTGCTTCTCCGAGAGGGTGTGCGGTGCCGCCTGATCTCCGGGAGCCTTCTGGCCTGCTGTTTGCAGTGTGGAAGGGTTGCCCACTGAGAGGATTTGCACCAGCGAGGCAGCTGGGAGGAGAGAAGAGCCTCAGCCTCAGAGCAGGAGGGAAAACTTGCTGCATCCTTGCACGTGAGAGGCAGCAAACCCCAATGGTCTTCAGCTCTGGTGGGTCGAGGCAGAGCAAAGCATTATATGAATTGGCTGGAAATAAAGGTGCCAAGTGTGCTTTTCGCAGGTCTGCTCTCATGCTCTAGCTGATGTGTTACCCTGATGCAGTAGCTGTAACACCAGGAGCGCCCAAGGTTACTACTGCCTGTGCTGCCAGGGCATCCCTGGGTTTGGGCTTGGCTTGAGGAAGAGTCAGCCAATTGCAGCATTTGTGGGATGAGAGGGGCCGGACTAAGGATCTGGGGATGGTCCCAGACCAGGAGATGCTTCTGCTCTGCTGGGTTTCCAGCCCTTGGGGGGCACAGAAGGGTGAGGTGAGGTGAGATTTGCATCCCTGCCTGAGAGACTCTGATGTCACTTGATTTCCCATGAGATTGGTAAAAATAGGGAATTCTCTATAGTGGCAGACAAGTCAGGTTTTCATCTTAGTACAGCTTTACAGAGGGCTGGATATGCATCTTAAATAGGAATGGAAATCTTTAAGCCTTTGCAGCGTCTGAGGGCAGGTGTTTTCAGAAAACACTGTCTCCTTTCAAATCTGCCAAAAATCTATTCACAGCTTGGCTACCAGTACGGCCAGCAAATAGTTTGGGAATTCATGAGCTTGTGAACTGACCCGGACTCTGCAAATGAGTTGCCCAAGGTCTTTGCCAAATGCTTTTGAATAATGGACATGTCAGAACCAGATGGGGTTGCAAATGGCAGGTTATTAGTGCCCGGTGCCAGTGCCAAGCAGTGCTGCACGTGTGTGCAAGCACGCAGTGCGGCCAGGGCTCGTCCCTGGAGCAAATGGAGTGGCTGGTTTGCTGCAGGTAAGATGATCCAATGGGTCTCCTTCAAGCCATCTAATTGCATTAACAGGGGAGATAAAATCTCAGTCATCCCTCACATTGCTGCTGGACAGTCGCAGGCAGGCTGTGAAATGCCCTGCAGGCAGTGGGGACATGGTCAGAGGTTAACGATGGTGTCAGCCTTCATAAATCATCCCTAACGAGACCTGGGAAAACGTTGGGTTGCAGCTCTGATGCATGGCTTGACTGCGTTGTCTTCCCTTTACTTTGGGCTTTTTCTGCCATTTGGTTTCCAGGGTTATCTGTGTGAAACCTTTGTGAGGCTGAAGGCACTGGAGGCTTTCCTGAGTGGCAAGGAGTCCTGGGCTCTGCTCCTGGCACAGGCAGGCTGATGTGCTGCAGAATAAATGCATTTCTCCCCTTTTATTTTCCCTAGGGACAAGTTCACGTGTCCCTAGGGTGCCAGAAATCTCGGGCTGGAGGGCGCTGCCTGTGTCCTCCTGTGGAAGAGCAGCGTGCTCCGCGCTGGTGATGCTGTGGGTTTGGGATGCCTCCAGGTAGAACCTGGCTGGTCCAGGGCTGCCTCTGGGCATCATTCTGGTCAGACAAAGGGCTGCAGGGCTCTCTCTCAAGCTTTTCTCCCAGCCCTTCTCACCTGCGTTGGAACCACTTGATGGGGATGCCACGAAATCCAAACGATTCGTCTGGGAGAATCCTGTGCAGGAAGCAGGACTCCGGATAAGTTGTGCAAGGTAGGAAGATGGAAAGAGGTTATTAATGTCCCCACCAAAGGCTGCCTCTGGGGCTGGCAGTGGTGGGCTGCTCCAGGCTGTGTGTGGTCCCTGCAAAAGCTGCCAGACACCGGCTGGGACACTGGGAGGAGTGAAGCAGGGTACAGTGAATACTCCCTCCGATTTATTATTTATAAAGTACTGTCACAGCCCTGGAAGTGTTGGGACTCTCAGAAAAGCTGTAGGAATGTACTAATTAAAGAACACAATGTGAATGTAAATTGGGAAAGCTCCCCAGGGGGAAGCAGCCCGGGGGGAGCTAATTTGCCAGTCCCCACTCCTCCCCTGCAAACTGGCTGAGACACTGGAGCAATTAAGGAGGAATTTGAGTGTTAAATATAATCTGGGATTGTGTTTTTGGCTTTTTTTTTTTTTTTTGTAATTGGTTTATTTTTCTCTTGGGTAACTGTGTTACCAATTCTGTAATCGCAACTTTAACCCTCTGTTCTGCAACAATAGGGGTTTTTTGTGGGATTTTTTGCGGGGGGTGGTGGTAGTGTTGGTCTTTGTTGTTGGAAATAAATTCAGGTGAGTGCGCCAGCACCAAGGTGGCATGTCACCTCCTGTGTGATGAAGGATATATGGCCCCAGGGCAGGGCTAACATTAGCCGATATGGTAAGAGACAGTCCCTGACTTTGGAATCATGGAATCACAGAATGGTTTTTGTTGGGAAGGATCTTAAAGATCATCTAATTTCAACCCTGCCATGAGCAGGGACACCTTCCACTAGACCACGTTGCTCAGGGCCACATCCAGCTTGGCCTTGAAACACTTAGAGAGATGGAACATCCAAAACTTCTATGGACAACCTATTCCAGGAATAAAATACTGATTGCCAGAGTTGTGTCCTGAAATCCATCCCAAAACTATGGCTTTTTTGGTTGGTCTTTTTCCTGCCCATTTCTCTTCTGTGTGGCCTGGCTTACTCATTGTGCTCTCTTCACTTACCTTGCCCTGCTCAGGAAATACATTTACTTGGTGTCACTTGAGCTGTGCCCAGTAGGGTGGGCTCAGGGTAGTGGCTGTGACTTATTACTCTTTTCCTGTCAACTTCTTTTATACAGTCCAGGGTGAGAAGACGAATGGAGAGACTGTCATAGATGTGAGGTGAAGTAAAGACATGCTGAGGCTATGGTGGTCAGCAAGGGGTGGCCATCAGCTCATGTGTCCTTGGTGTTGGGTTCACAGGTCAGCTGTCTCCCTGAGTCCAGGCATGAAGCTGAGCAAAGGGCTTGTGTTCTTGGGCTTTGGGGTTTTTTCTTTCCTTTATCTATAGCACAGACTTCAGTGTGCTGTTTACTGGAGGGTCTTCAAAGCTTGTAAAAGAGCTTTGAGAAGAAAAACTGGTGTGGTTGTAGCTGGCATTGTTTGTGATGGCTTGGTGTTGGATCATTTTAAGATGGTGTTCTCAGGCAGGCAGCAGGTAGTGTGTGCAGGGTCCTCCTCCCTCTCTCAATTTTATCCTTCTGATTAGCTTGAATATTTATTACATTTTATCAATAGACATTAGTTGCCTGAGATTCTCATCCACTGCTAGCTACCATTTGCAAGGGTTTGAGAGCTCTCAAAGCCGAGACATCGGAAAACATCATAGATGTAGATTCATGTGATAATGAGAACCCTCAGAGCAGTAGGATTTTGTCTGCCTGTAGGGGCTGACATGCTCTGGATAAGCTAATGCTTTGTGATAGAACATCATCCCTGGTCCTAACCCTGAAAACCCTGAATTCAGCCTTGCATGAGGGCTGCAGAGCATCACTCTTTCTCCCAGGAGCATTGGGAGGGAAGCCCCCACCCACACAATCTGCTGCACCTGGTGATTTCTGCTGCCACCAGACCAGGCTCCATCCTCAGGGTCAAGCCACAAAACCCCATGACCTCCTTGCTGTGGCTGCTCCTTGACAGCCTGGTGGCTCTTCATCTCCTCTGCCCACCTGGATCCAATATCTGCCTGTGGGGAAAAGTCACACCGAGCCCAGGAGCCTGGGGAGAGCTCCTCCCTGGCTGGGGCTGGACAAGATTCTCCCTGGCCAGGGCAGGAGGCTCCTCTGGTGGAAACCTCTGTGGTCCACATTTCCCACCATGGGCCACATCTGCCAGTGGGTAGAAACGGGCCCTGGGGTTTCAGCATTGTTCAGAAGGTCTCTGCCAGGATCCAGAGCAATCCCAGCCGCTTTCCTCTAAGCCTGCCTGTATTTATTACTATTTGTTCTGGTTTATTTTTCCAAAAATAAAGTTGTTGAAGGGTTGAAGTGCTACAAAAGCTGGGGGGCAAACAGGCTGAAGGAGCCTGAGGAAATAAAGATTTAGAGATTGTGCTGCCCCCATCCCCCTTCTCACCCCCATCTCTGAAAAATCCATGGAAATGTGGAATTTAAAACCCTTCCACCTTTTTTTTTTTTACTGTAGGGCCTACAGATTCTGTCTATTACCCACAGTAGGTAGTCTGGTGAAGCAAAACAGCAGAAAAGTAGCATTTTCCCTATTTGAAGGCAGGAAGGGTAGGGCTGGGAACCTGTGGTGGAGCCAGGAGCATTACCCATACCCAGAGCAGTCTCTTTCTCTTTTTTTTTTTCTCTTTCTCCTTCTTTCTCTTTCTTTCTCTTTCTTTCTCTTTCTTTCTTTCTCTTTCTCTTTCTCTTTCTCTTTCTCTTTCTCTTTCACTTTCTCTTTCTCTTTCTCTTTCTCTTTCTCTTTCTCTTTCTCTTTCTCTTTCTCTTTCTCTTTCTTTCTCTTCTACCTGCAGAACCAGTGATGGTCTTTTAAAGACCATGCTGGGACCTGCTGACACTCAGGATTGCATTCAGGTTCCAGAATGGCATTTTCCAATGTGACCTCTGACCAGCCTGCACTGCTGGGGTATCCAATTCTCCCCAGAGCTGATGCTGATCACTCTCCCTTCCTCCCTCTCTCACCATCTGAAGTTAGTTTCCTCTGGAAGACAAGGGTCAGGAATACTCGGGTGCTGACGGATCAGTATGTGCTTTCCTGGATCGGAGCCTTGCATTCCTCCTGCCTGTCCAACTGGATGCGGGATCCCTTCAGGGCTTGCAGCCCTGGGGAGATGCTGCAGCGGGGCATGAGACCCAAAAGGCAGCAAAACCTCTCACCTGCAGCCCCTGCTGCTGCTTTTGTGCTGGCAAAAGGACTCACTCACCTCTGTTGTGGGGATAAATTAAAGGAGCAACTGCTGTGCGCTAGGCTGGGTCAGGCTGGTGGCGGGTACCGGTGCTCAGTGCTAACCCCAGCCAGCTCATTTAACGTTCTGACCTGTGAGAACCCAGCTCCCCGCTGAGAAAGAGCCCTCGGCTTTGCTTGTCCTGTCTCTGGGCAAGGGAAGCGGTTTCCTGCAAGCGGGCGGTGTGCGACCTCAGTGGCGGGGCAAGGTAAGTCACCTCCTCTGCGGGGCTGTTTGCACAGCTGCGAGTGGCCGTGCCCGCTCCAAGAACCCCACATTCTTCCCCGCGCCGAATATCCGGCACAGGCATCCATCCCTCCACTTTCATTTCCGTCGGCGAGCCGGGGGAGCCTCGCCCGAGCATCCGAGCTCTGGGGCTGGCCCTCCGTTCATCCCGCCGGGCCGGCGGCAGCTCCATCCGGGCTGCTCGGGAGCGCCGGGAGAGCGCTGCCCGTGGGAATGCCGCCTTGGAGCGCACTCCCGGCAGCCAGGCTGTGGGAGCAGGGGGTTCCCTGCGACCCCAGGGCGCTGACAGCCTCCCTGCGCAGAGCCCTCGCTGTCACCCGCCGCGCTGTTTTGTTTCTCGGCAGCCCTCCTGCTGTCCAGCCGAGCCCTTCCCTGCGTGCGGATTTTATGGCGCTGCCTCCGGGACGCTGACAGCCTGCTGACATCCGTGGGTTGTGGGTTTTTTCTCCTTTGCTCGGCTGCCTCCATCACCCCGATACCCCAGCATGACGCCCATCTTCATGCCAGCAGGCGCTGCGAGGTTTTCATGGCTCCTCTCTGTTCTTTTCCTGCTTTGCAGAGAGCTCCAGTCCTGCCCCATTTGTCCCGAGACTCCACAAAGTGGCGAGCCCGGCGCAGACAGCACGCTGGGGCAGCTGCCCGTGCTGGCCCTGGGATTTACTACAGGCAGTTTGTTTTCCCGAGGAAGTTACTTTCCAAGATAGCATCTGGTCTTTTATGAGGTCTGATCAAATAAGGTGGTATGTGTGCAAGCAGGGGGTGGTGTTTTTATGCTTGTACATGAATTTAAAAATTTTATAAATAGCGGAGTGATGAGATGCTTTCTTAGTCCAAAACTACATCTCTTGTTCCTGTGGTTTTGCTGAAATTATTACTGGATCCAGGAAGCAAGCTGCTTGTCTGAAACAACACAAGGGCAGTACAAATACTCATGTCTTGGAAGATATACATACTAGTAGTAGAATACTAGTAGTATTCTGCAACATTAATGCAGAATTATTCTCTAAGAGCATTATTCACAGCACAAGAGGCAGTCAGCCACAGAGGTTATGGAGGAAACCCAAATATTTCTGCACACAGCTTGCTGGCCCATTGAATCTCTTCAGGAAATGGCAAGAGACATAAACTGTTCTAAGGGGCTAGGACTCAGTTTGCAAGTAATTTTCCTGGAATTAAAAAAAAAAAAAAAAAAAAAAAAAGTGAAGTTTCATTGTGTGTTTGTGGGCAGAGCCAGAGATAGAAGCTATATGAAAATTTCCAAAGGGATTCTGGGGTTCCACTGGTGCACAAGAAAGTCCTGCATGGAAAAAAGACTAGACAGAAACTTGCTGTAGAGCTGCTTCTGCTTATGTTTGTTGCTGTTAAAAATTTGGCTGAAAGAAAGGAAACGAGAAATGGAGGTGCAGCTCTCAGGTGTTAGCTTTTGGGGGAATTTCTTGCAATGAAATTGGAAGGAGGATTGGCTGGAAAGCCAATCCTCCTTGTAGTGATAGAAGAGGGGACTGTGCTATCTGCAGCCCTTTCATCAATGGGTGGTTAATGAGTGATGTGCTAAGGGTGTTGGGGACCTGGTTACTTGTGGCTTTCCATCTGGGAAGTTTTAAAAGTATCTACAGAGCTGTATCATCTCATTTATATTTTAATGCTACCACCTCACCTCTTCCCCTTCCCTTTCCTCCTCTGTGTGCGTCCCTTTCACTCCCAATGGGCTGGCTGCAGCAGAGCAGGCAGGCACCATCCCTCGGCAGGGGCTGTGTCCCCTGTGGGAAGCCTGGCTGCCAGGGAGGCCACCAGCAACACCACCTGCTTCGGGCAGCCGTGGAACCCACGGGGATACAACCACCCCAGTGAGAGCTGCTCTGCCTTCCTGTTGGTTTCCAGAGTATTTGCCCCCTTTCCTCTGCCTTTACAGAGGCGTGCCTGGATGTGAGTGCCTAATCCCCTCTCCCGCGGTGACCCCCGCGGAGCCCACCCTGCCGACAAAGATAACACCACGCCGAAGCCACCCCTCGGCACATCCCCGGCTCCGGGATTTGTTTTTCATTTCCTCTCGGTCTCCCCTCTCTCCCACTGTGAGATGTAAGGGTTTGGCAGCAGATCCCATTCACCCTGTTTGCTTTCCTGCAGAGAATAATTTCTTCAGGGTGTTGTGTTAGCAGCGATGGGGGGCTGAGCCAAAGCCACTCATGTCTTCTTGAAGAAGATGTGAAAAGCAAATCTGTGCTGTGTGATCTAAACTTCTACCTCCTCGCCACCCCCCAGGGGACCACCACCAGCTTCCCCAGCTCCTTCCTTTTTGTGCTGTTCTGTACACTTCATTTTCTTCTGGAAAGTTTTTAAGCTATTCCTATAAACTTGTACAGAAAGGGAAGGCAAAAGTCACCCCTGTGAGACAGAATGACAATAGAGCTGGTATTACCACTACTTGAAAGCAAACCATCATCAGATGGAACCAGAGTTTTCCTCGCCATGTCAGAAAAGTATTGCCTAGAAGCAAAAAAAAAAATCCCAAACCAAACAAATCCCACCTTCTCAGTGGAATATAGAGTTACCAGCTGATTTTGCATCTGCACCCAGGCTTTTCTGCTTGGCTGAACCTTCACCAGGGTGTCACTGCAGTCATTTCTAGTTTGGTACCAGCTGTCCTACAGGCATCTGTGAGCCAGTGCCCACACAATGACAATGTGATGCTGTGTGATGTGTGATGCAGGCACTGGTTTTTATGGAGATCAGAGCTGCTGGTCAGAGGTAGATGATATTTCATGCCATGAGCTTCTCTGCTGTAGGAATGGCCATGAAACCATTCATGTAGAGGGGAAGGATTTTGGGGACAAGAAGCTAGTTGTGTGTGTGTGCATATTTATAAGGGAGATGGGAGAGGTGAATCTTTTTGTTAGATCCTTTTACTTCGGCTCAGTAAAGGGCCAAAGAAAAAATAGCCCTGAGCTTTGATTGACAGCCTGGGTGCTGCTTTACCAGGAAAATGCTACTTGCTGTTGTTTGCACTGCTGTGAGATATTTACTCAGTGCCTCCTCCCAGCAAGTGTTTACATCTCTCAGGAGCAGCTCGCCCAGCAGGAACTTGCCTCACATCCCTCTTTCTGGCTGCTGGTGGTGTGAGGACACTGGGATCAAGGCACTGGGCAGCCTGCAGCTTCATGGAGGACGGCTGATGTGCCAGGAGCTCCTGCTTTAGCTTCTTCTGGAGACTCAGTGCTCTCCCCAGAACCTTTGGGGGGCTCAGTGGAAGCAGGAGGAAAATGCCTCCTCCTGGTTTTGTCCTTTGGTTCTGCCTCCACCTTTGCTTGCACAGCTGCCATCCTGCTCTCTGCAGAGGGCAAGTCTGGTGCCACGAGCAAACACCACCGGGGGCTTTCTGCAGCCAATGCACACTCGTGTCTGAGTTCAGAGCCATCTTTCCATGAGGGCTTCATAAACCATGCTGCTCCCAGGCACATTTCTTACCTTTGGCTGAAGTTTTTTCTGGGAAGCAGACACAAACTGTTCATGGGAAATTACTGCGAGGTATTTGCTCAGTGCTGTGTGAGCACTGAGGAGGAGCTGGCAGTGCCTTACCCTGACCCAGGAGCCCCTGCTCAGTCCTCTGCCCTTGCAGAGCAGTGGAGCAGATAAGAGATAGCTGCCTCATGATGTACACGTCCCCCCGCCCCCCCCAGCTTTTCATTTGGGATGAGGTGAGCATAAGCAGGGATTAGTTTGTTAAGCTGTGACAGTTCATTAAACTTCTTGGACTTTTTCTCTGCATTTCCTCTCCAGACACTGATGATGGCTGAGCTCGTGTGGGGGGGTGTATGTGCAGATATTATGGGACAGGGCAGGCAGTGGAAATTTTTGAGGTTTTCGTTTCCAGACACCCTTATCTATTTGCAAAGCCTGGCAAGTACCTGCAAGAACTTCTGCATTTTAGATATTTCCATTTCGAAAAGCCTCTGGAAGTAAAGTTCATTTTCCTTTGCTATTTTTTTGCCTCGAAGCAAGCCTCTTTTTCTGTTAGGAACTGATGGCTAAGGCTTAGATGTGTAAAACTTGGTGAAATTAATGGGAGCCATGGCTTGGATCTCCTGCATGGCTCTTAAATCCTCTGACTTGTAAACAAGCCTAGTTTGCAGCTGACTTTCAAAGTCTGCCAGAGGAAAACCCAGAAGGCTGAAGGTAAAACTATGGGATGCTCACAGGGAAGGGGAAGGGAGCTATGGTGTATTCTGTGATTAATACCTTGTTAATTGCTGCACAAATAGCAGTTTTGGAGCTTGTGGTGGTGAAGTGTCAGGACTGTGCCGGTGGTTATCACCATCACACCAGTCCTTTTTGGCTCTGAAGCCTGTGTAACCCCATTTTTCAGGCTTTGCAGGAGACCCCAGCACTCAGGACTCTCTGGGCTCTTGCAGTGGGTTTGGCTGCCCCACTGGGTTGCTGTGCATGGGAATGTGCTGCTGGCTGTATTCTTCCCAGTGTGAAAAAGTAATCTTGGAAGGGAAATTAATTGCATGCAAAGCTGTGCCACCCCACAGTGAGTTTCACCCTGCACATAGCACAGAAGGGGCAGCTGAAGGTAGATGTGTGAGAGCATCTCTTGTGTAGCCACAGAAATCTCATTTGATCCTCACTGGTGGGAAAGGAAACGAAGCAATAACCCAGGACAGTTTAATAGAGTTTGGGTGAAATACAGTTGTTTTTGTAAGCTGGTCTCTGTGCAGTGAGGGCTCTTTAGCCCATTTGTTGTGCTTGGCTGTGCTCTGGATGTTGGCATCAGCTGCTCTGCAGGTGCACGTGTCTTTGGCAGGAAGGAGCTGGGATTTGGGGATTCGCCTTTGTTGCAGGAGCGGGGAGAGCAGGGGGGTGGAGGGGGAAAATGCAAAGAGATGATGGTTGTGTCTTTCAAGTGAGTAGGACACACTGGGGCAGCGGAAGGACACAGCCCAGGGTTCAGTGGGGTCTCAGAGAGTCAGCTGGAGAATGGGGTCCTATCCTGGTGGCTCTTTCTGCTGTTCTGGGACAGAGCAGGAGTGAATCCTGCAGGCTGTGCGGCTGCAGAATTAGGATGAGGCCAGCTCTGGTGAGCAGAAGCTTGCCCCGGAGACGAGCCCAGCTGAGAGAGTGAGAATTTCCTGTCATGTCCCCAAAATCTTGAAAGTTTGGGGCAGCAGGAGGGTTTTGCATTTCCAGAGCAGAGCCTGTGGGGATGCAGAGAGATGACATCTTGGAAGGTTTTTGCAATGTACCTTCCTATTGTTTTCACCTCCACCTTTGCTCCTTCTTTCCTGCCTTGCGCTGTGCAGGGGACCAGCAGAGGTCAAAGAAATCAAAGGCACAAAAAAACCCCAAAAAAGCTCAAACCTCAGGTGCCCCTGAGGAAGTGCTTTCACCCTCCCAGCCAGTGGTGGGATGGAATTCCCAAGGCAGCTGTCCCCAAGACCCTCAGATGTAGTTCTTGGGGGACGTCACTGCTGTGAGCACTGCTGTGTTTGCCAGCTGCTGCCCGGTTTTGGAGCACAGGGACTAGTGGGAGCAGGCTGAGAGCCCCTGCAGCCCCCTGCACAGGGGCTGTTGGGCCCAGCAGGCAGAGGAAGGGAAGAGGCTGATGTTTGCCCCAGCAAAACCCTGCGGATGAGCAGAGCTCCGCACGCTGGCACCAGCCCAAGGCATCTTTGCTTCCTGCCACCCTTTCAAATTAAGCAAACGATTCATTTTATTTCTTTAATTTTCCAAATGGAAGTGAATTGGCTGCGCTGGCAGGTGCCTGATTGACGTTCCAGAGAGGATGGGAGCTGGGGGCTGGGGGGGCTTTCTGATCCATGCCTGCCCCAGAGGGGACTCAGCCCTGCTGCTGGGTGCCACTTTCTCCTCGTAGGAAAGAGAAAGGAATAGCCAAGTTTCAAGCCATAGGTAAAACAGTAGCAATGCTGAGCTCCTTCGAGGTCTTTCCAGGGCAGAGGAGAGAGCCATGACACCCCTAGTGCCCCCTATTAACTCCTGGCATTTGGTGTTTTATGAGTGTGGCTTTTCCTCTTGCTTTTATGATGCTTTGCAGACCCTTTCTTATGCATTCGTTCAGTTCCTGCCTGCTCCACAAGGATGCTATCAATAAATGACACTGGCTTCACCCGTAAAGGGGACAGAGTCCCCATTTGCAGGGAGGTTTTGGAGTGGGATGCTCCCACTGGGGACCCACAAAGAGGGCCATGCCCCCCTGCCCCTCTGGGTGCTTGTAGCTGCACCCCTAAACCTCCCTGGCTCTGCACACAGGTGCAGAGCTCTCTGCAGAGCTGGCTGCAACTCTGCCTGCAGTGAAGGAAGTGTCCAGAGATGCAGAGGGGAAGATTAGCCCTACTACATGGCAGTGATTATCAAATCTATCCGCTGCATCGGTGAAATGAGCGGCAGCTGGTGGCTCGCTGCCCAAGTGCGTGGTGTGTAATTAAGGTCTTAGCTCATCAGTTTCTGTAAGGATCCCTTCCTAATCTCTGGCATCATGGTCTCATTCTGGCTTTTTACCCCTGCTGCTGTTTTTCTGCTCTGGTTTTGCCCCTCAGCTGCCCTCCCCTGTCTCTTGGAGAGCAGCAGTGGGGTGGGAATCCTCCTCTTGACCCAGTCTGGGGCACTGGAAATGCAAACCCTCAGGATCTGGAGACATTGCTGGCTGTCCTGGAACTGAATCAATCCTACTATGAGTTGCTACTGAATCACCAGGGCTTTTTCACCTTGCCTCCATCTCTCTGAAGCGTCTTGCCTGCTCCATGGGGTCCCTGGCAGGGTCCAGGGGGACCAGCCTTGGCTGACCATGGAAACCCTTGGCTGTTCTACTGTGGAGCAAGAGAAACATGGCTGTGTCATGGTGGTGATCCTAGTCTAAGCATCAAAACAGCAGTTTAATTGACCATTTGAGGGAGGAAAAAGCAATTCTCACACTCCCGTCACCTGCTGTCAGGGAGGAAATCCCCCCTGAGCTTCAAAATGGGACTGATGTTCTTGGGACCCTTGCTGCTGCCTGCTTGGTAAAGCATGGTGCTGTTGGTAAAGGTGTCACCAGCTCTCAGTCTGTTTGTGGCAGTGGGGAAACTGAGGCACAGCATGCTAATGCAATGCATTTGGGGCTGCTCAGCCTGTGTCCCAGGCCAGCAGGACTCCCAGCAGGGCAGGGACCGGCCATAGGACAGCAGAACCCACAGCATCATCCCTGTGCCAGCCCTGAGGAGTGATGGGGTCCTACCAACTCCACCCTGTCTCTGCAGCATGCCCTGCTGTTCCAGCAGCCGAGATCAGCCGTGCAGAGGTTGCAATCCCACAGAAACAGAGTTTCTGCTTTCCCTAATGCCCTGCCTATGGAGGACAAAACCCTTGGCAGTTTGAGAGAGGAAAGGTAAAGCATGAGCTGTCTGTGAGCTGCATGGCAGCCAGAGGGATGCAGATAAAAGCTCTGCTGTCTACCACAGAGATAAATTTCATCTCTGGCTAATTCAGGAGCAAAAAGGAAACTCGGCAGCTGGGTTTTGTAATCCTGCACAGACAAGGTTTTCTGGGAGACACTGGAGCTGACTCATTTTTACGTGGGCATTAGAGATGTGACAACTTAATTGCAGCGAGTTCTTTGGAAGTGGAGCAGGAATCAATAGGTGTTGGTTAAGGCACTCGTTTTAAGATAACGTCTATTTGTTAAATTATAGTAATTTGTCTCCGTGCAGCCTCAGAAGCTGTTAATTGCGAGCAGCCCAGAGGGTCGGCATGCTCTGTCCCAGCTTGAAACCCAAACAGTGTCCATGCCCTTTGGATGCCTGGGATGGACATGCTGGCAGTGCTGCCGGCTAGTGGCGCCGCTGCCGCGGTTCAGGCAGGAGGGTCCCCAGCTCCGGGGGACGCTGAAGGTTATGAATTCAAGCCCTTAAGCGTGTCTTGTAATCCCTTTTCTGGCGCGGAGAAGAGGCAGCCTCTTCAATTTCCAGGGCATGAAGGGCCGGAGGGTATGCATTTCCCAAAGGCCAGCCCAAGGCTGCGGGGAGAGCAGCCAAAAATACTCAGCTTATTTGGGCACGGTGGGGATTCGCCTTACAAGGCTGGAGAGTAGTTTGTTAAACTTAAAAAAAAAAAAAAAAAAAAAAAACAAAAACCCCAAAAAACTTAAAAAAAACAACGCACCCTGGGACCAGATGCTGAATTTTGCATGCTGGAGCAGCAGGGAGGTCTCCACGGGCTCCCGGGGACTGGCTCTGCTCCAGATGTGCATGCACAAACGCCCCTGCTCCTGTCCTGGTCCCACTAGGACACGGCTCTCCTGGAGCTTAGACGCTTCTCTCCGGGCCTTTGGGCCGATGTGCTCCGGGCTTAGAAGCACGTTGCAAGCAGGAGAAGCTTCGAGGGGATGCTGCTGCTCCTCGATGGGTTTGAGGAGTGGGCTCTCATACAATCACGGAATGCTGTGGGCTTGAAGGGACCTTAAAGACTATCGAGTTCCATCCCTCCCTGCCATGAGCAGGTGTGCCACCCACTGGACCTTGGGGCTTTGGTGCGGCACGGGGGGACAGATGAGTTCCCCCAGCTGGTGTGTGCTGCAGACCTCCTCCCTGCTCCTGGCAGCTCCCGGCAGCTCCTGTCTCTTTGAGCCACTTCGTAGGATGTGGAGCCGGTGGGGCGCTGCACACCTGTGTGTGAAGGTGCCACAGGAGCATGGGATATCTGGAGGTGATGGGTAACGCCTGCAGGAGCCCCGTGCAAGCCACCCCTTAAAAACCCTGCATTTGTGTGTATTTTCACGAGAAGTGGGAAAGTCTCGACAAGCACCGTGTGTTTTCTACTCACCGTTTTGCTTAGAGCATGCTTTATTTTTCTGATTTTCCCTCTGCTTTTTCCGACTCTTCTTTCACTCCCCGGCCGTGTGAGCACAACCTACTGCCACCTGGTGAGAGCTGTCTGATGCTACACATCCCCCTGGGCAGGGAGACTTCCCCGGGCTGCCTCCCTACCTGGCCGGCTTTGCCCTGCCCTGCTCCTCACAGTTCACACAGCTGGTGTACAAAAGCAGCAAGGGACTGGGAAGAACAACATCCAGATCAGAGCATTAAGCAGAAGAGGCTCTTAAAGGAGCAAGGGGTTGTGTATTCTCTCTGTCTGACACTAGGGATATCTGTTGTGCAGTGATCTGATGGTGCTTGAAGTCTCCTCCAGAGCTTTTGGGAAGAAGGAGCACCCAGAACTGGTTTAGTGCTGTGCTGTGACAGTCCAGATGAGGAGCAGGACCAGGTGGGCCCTGCTTTTCCCTCCACATCCAAAATGTGTCTCCAAACCATGCAGAAAAGAAGCCAGGAGACAGCTCTTTCTGCATCTCAGTCCCTCAGTGCAGAACAGGGTGAGGGCCTTGGGTCAGCAGGCACAATTTCCTTTGCAGGCCATGTAGCCAGCAAGGCTAGCACTGCTCACCCAGGGCTTTCAGCCTTTGGTACAGGCCCCACCATGCTCCCCTGTCTGCTTTCATCTTCCACTTACCCATCAGAGTGTTAGCCCCTGGATTTGGTACTGGAGGGTTAATAACTGAATTCTGCCTTCAGTAGTGGCTGAGCTTTGGGTGCTGGAGGGAGCAGGATTTGACCTTCCCACTCCCATGGTCTCTCACTATCTCCATAACCAGCAGGGATCCTAGCAAGAAGGGTTCCACCCTTGTTCCCTGACCTGAAAGGGCAGGATGCTCCAGCACAGCCAAGCACGGAGCAATGTGGGTGTGCTTCTGGGACCTGGGCAGGTCCCGCCAGGGCAGCCAGGAAAGTCCTTTGCATGTGGGCTGGATGTGTGGGCCTGCACCAGGCTTTGTGTTTGCCTGCTCGAAAGGACACGTGTGTTCATCTGTGCACGTGCTCAGAGGGGTGGGCAGGGTGCCGAGAGGGTTTCTGTGCTCACAGGCTCCGGGCTGGGGGGAACGGCGGCGTGCACGTGACAGCCTTCATGCCTGCACACCGTCCACATTGATCTCATGTGCTGAGATTCTCGCAGGCACCCAAAGGAGTCATCGAGCTGTGTGCTGATGGCTGCACGCTGCCAAAATCCTCTGGAATCCTCTCCCCTGCGTCGCCCCTTCCCAGGTCAGCGTCAGGCTTTGCCGCAGCAGGTGCTGAAACCCGTCCCTCCTCGCGACCTGCCTCCCTTGCTTTTCCAGCACATTTTCCAGAGGTCAGCCATCCCCTCCCCACCGCTGGATTGCTTTCCTGCCCCTTCCCACCTGCTCCATCCACCCAGCAGATTTTTGGAGCTGGAGAGCAGCTACGGAGGGGTCTTGTTGGGGGAACATGAGTCCCAGGGAGAAATCAATCCTATCATGACCTGGAGCTGAAATCTTGGAAACACCATGTTCTGATCCAGCAGCTCTCGAAGAACCAGGGCCGAATATGGCACTAGCTATTTCTGGCCGCTGGCAGCTATTCCTGGCCTTGACCCCAAGGTCAGTCCTTTTTTCTCACCTCCTTCCCTGTGTGCTTGGGTGAGCTCAGTGCAGGGTGTGCACACTCAGCCAGCTATAAATAACAGCAGCTATGGATGACCCCTTGGAAGGGCTCCGAGCGGAAAGCATCCCCAGCTCTGCTGGCAACCAAGATCCCCTGCCCCAGCCCAGCTGAGGGTGATGGGCTCTGCCTTCCCACCAGGGGTAATAGAGTGTTTTCTGTGGGATTTTGAGTCCCAGAGCCCCACTCTTCCCTGTAAGCAGCCATTCAGACTTTCAGGCTGAGTAAGTGCTCATGGATGAGTTTATTTTTTTAATATTTCTTGAAAGTCACTCAAGCTCGATTTGCTGTCCTGAAAGACACCTGGGTTGAGATATCTTTTTTCCTCCAGATCTCTTTTCCTCTGGGGAGTATTGAGCAACCCAGTGGATGTGGCAAGGAGAGTGTCCAGGCAGATGTAGCTCCATGGGAGCCTGTGTGCTGCTACAGCTTGCCTTTCTTCGGTGCTTTCCTCTTCACTCTCCCTCTTTCCTTCTCCACACCCTCACTTTCTCTGCACTCTTTCCCCCTTTCTCCCCACTATCTGCCCCCCTTTTCCACGCTCTTACCTTCCCCCTCCCTCAGTTTTCTTCTGTGCTTTTCATCCCTCCTCATTTCACTCTGTAGCTACCCTGCACTCGGATACACTCCCCTCCATACTCCCACAGTTTTTAGCCCTCCTACTCTATTCCCTTTCTCTCCTTGATGCTCCCTCTGCCCCTCTCTGCAGCTGGGTACCGTTTTGCTCTGCCAAACCAGCTGCCTTGTTTTTCTGGTGGTGCAGCAAATGTTTCTGCAGCGTTGTGGAGATCACCAAACAAAAGGATCTTTTCATTTCAGCTGCGGGATGGAGAGGGACTGCGCTGCTGGCCTGAGAGGTCGACGCTCAGGTGGCTCCCACGCCTACATGCAGCCACCTCGCCAGCCTGAGCACTGACCCCCCATCCGTGGAGATGAAGAGAAAGCCTGGTGGTCTCGGGGTCGCTCAGGGTTTAGTTGAAAACACCCAGCTCGCGTTCACTTGTTCCCCCCTCCTGCTCTCCCGCTGCAAAACCAGTGTAATTGGAGCAGGAAATTAAACATTTGAAGCGTTAACGTGATAATCTGCTGGTTTAGGCTTTGTGGGGGGCAGGGAGCTACGAGCTGAGCACTTTGCTGCTGCCCTGGTGTGCAGAGACAGAGAAGGGATATGGTGCCAACAGGGTCTCCCCAGCACGTCCCACACACTTGGCCCACCTGGGAAAACCACAGGGAGGGCTCTTCAGTTCGCTCTACCTCAGGTGGTCTTTAGGCTCTTAGTTAGGATGGATTTTTTTTTTCCCTTGGTCCTGGTAGCTGTACTTCATTGTCCTCGCTGGTGAGATCAGGACCACTGCTGTTGTGTGGCTGCATCCATCCCCTGTGATGAGTTTCTCAGTGTTCTGCTGGTGCTGGTGGTGCTGGTCCAAGCAGTCAGTCCAAGACCTATGCATGAGCCACATCCCCAAGGCCATGGTTTTGGAAGCATTCAGTCTGGAGAAGAGAAAGACCAAAAAAGCTGTAAGCTTTGAGAGATGCAAAAATCTCACAGAGAAACCAGCCCTTGAGTTCCTGGGGCAATAAACTACAGGGGTAAAACACAGTGTGGGAGGTTCAGGCTGGGTGCCAGAAGAAATGATCCTGATGGAAAAGATGGATAGATATCCAAACTGACTGCCAGGCAATTAAGTTGGGTTTTCCATCTCTTGAGGCATTGAAGAGCTGAGCAGATGCTAATCAGGATGACTGCACCAGGATGGTCCTGGGTGCAGTGGAGGGTGCATTCCTCTGAAAGAGTTTGGGCACCAGGCAGGCAATGGAGAGAGGGTGTTCCCTTAACTCCACAGTGGTATGTAAAGATGACTGGCACAACCATATTATGTTTTTTAATTCCTTTTTTCTTTTTTGGTCAGGCTCGGATTGTCAAATAGACGCTTGCATTGTAATTTTTTACTTTAATAGGAATCATTTGTAGAAACATCTGCTGAGCTCAGCATCCCAGCTAAAGCTTTTGCATTATGGAGAGTTGCTGTCTTTGCAGATGGATGAGTTTCAAGGATTTCTAAATACACAGGCCTATCTGTCTAAACAAAAGTTCAAATGTTGTGCAGTTCACTGGTTTGGAGCAAATGTCAAAGAGGCAAGACTGGGCTGTCACCACTAAACAAACCTCTGTCCCATTTTCTTTTGCGCTTTCCACAAAATTGTGCACGAATTTGGTGTGATCAGCTCATTTCTATTTATGGGGTGAAAAACCAGTGTGGAGCAGAGCTGTGGAGTTTTTTGCTCTGCTTGAGCTTGTGAGAATGTTGAAGGGAGGAACAGTGCCACAATTGCTATAAACCCCTTCCCTGTCCAAAAAGCCTTTCAGGGATTATGACCTTTCCTGAGAAGCATCAGTCTCTCTTGGCCTGAGATGCTGATGCCTTTTACCAAGGATCTTAGATGAAGATGAAGGTTGTCCAACATGCTCCCTTATACTGGAACATGACCAGTGTTCTCTCCCTCACCCATGTCTCACTTTTCCTAAATAATACCCCAAAATACAGGCTCTGGAGCCACTGGCTGGAGAAATGGGACAAGGTCCTGCTTGTGTCTCCTGGGTTTTAACATGCTGCAGGCCATGTGGAAAAAAAGAATAGAGCTGTTTGCTGACAGGGATGCCGCCAGGAGATGCCTTTGGTGTTAGCATTTCACTCCTGCCCTGACCTTTGTCCCTTTCCTTGCTTCGGCTCTGAGGGTAGGGAGAGGAGAATGTGCTTTCTCCAATCACACTTGCAGTGGAATGGTGAGATGGTATTTAGGCAGGGGCTCATATGTGCAGCTCTCTGTGTCAGCATGGATGTATTTGAAGGCTTCCAGAGTAGGTGTCATTGCCAGATTCTTACTGGTGTCATCACCAGATTCTTACTGGTGCCAATGAGCGTGGCGAATCCTCCCCTTTCTCCACCTAGTCCAGTTCACTGACAAGCCAGTGGAGGGAAAGGATCATCCTTGGCTGTTAACCCCTCGTGGGAAGGCTTTGTGGGATGGAGATAGCAGCCTGGCGTGGGAGACAGGAGACCTTTTTCCCTGACACCTGCATATGGTGCGACTTCGGCACAGCTTCTCACATCCGGTGTTTTTTGTGTGTTTTCCGAGGCGTTTTGTGTTTGCTCCTTGGCCAGTGCTGGGAGGACTGGATTGGAAAGGAAAGGAATTTTCATACTTCATCTTTTTCTCGCCAGGGCCTGAAACGTGAGCACCTCTGAGGCGTTGCCGAATGAGGTGGTAATGTGTTCATCAGCTGGGAAATCACCAGACCTCAGAAAACAGCGAGGGAGAGAGGGAGAGACACACAAGGATTTGTGTCTGCCCACCTACCCCTGGGCAACTATGGTTCTAGGATGCAGCTGGTGAATGTGAGGAGTGCACTGTTGAGGAGCATCCCAATGGTGTTGGGAAAGCTGGGGATTCTACCTCAGTTTCCCCTCTGTGGGCAGCAGCTGCCCTGGGGAGCTGTGTGGACATGGCATTTGTAGTGATACGCTGAGAGTGGTGTTTCTCATCATGGGCTGAGGGAGACATGGGAGAGGACACAATTCATTAAATACCTAAATATGCCAAAGAGGTGCCTAGGAAAGCCTGCCTGCAGACCATGGGTTCACCCTTGACTCTGTCCATCCAGGAGCTACTTACTGTGGGAAACAGGTCCCATTTTCCTGTCTGGATAATCCATCCATAAGGCCTCATGCTGGCTGTGGTGGTATTTCTCTAGGCCTTGGTGTTCTTTTTCACAGCATGACTCTTCCTCCACCCACTCCCAGTGCCACCACACACCTATAAGTCTTTTTAGAAATCAAAGCACTTAATTTTTGTTCTAAACTCCCCCTGGTTGTGAGTCTACAGGATCCTTGGTGGCAGCACAGATCTGGCTGTGCACCTGGCGCTACTTGTGTAAATAAAGCAGCTTGAAGTCTCCTTTTTAGTGTGGACCCTCCTCCCCTTCCCCTATTCAAGGAGCATTTGTCAGCTCCCTTTTTTTGCTCTCTGCACCTCCTTTCTCTTCCTGTTTATCCACCTCCTTTGTAAATTAAAATCTCAGGCTCCACTCTTCCTCTGCATCTCATTGCTTTTATTGCCTACCTCTGAACAAATATTCTTTGGCCCTAAGTTTTTTAATGCAGGATATCCAGGATTAATCAGAATGTTCCAGGTCAGGGTGTATCGTTGATTTACAGCATCACATACGATCCCGGCCTTTATATATCACCTAACATTTTGTTTGCCATTTTAGCTGCAGCCACAGAGCAAAGGCTGACATCACTTTGCTGCCTGTTTTCAGCTAATTTTGGCCACAGCAATGTATGTGATTAGTTCAAAATCTCCCTTTCAGCATGCAGTGCATTGCATTTATCATCACACCACGCTTCCTCAGTGCCTGGCACTGCCGCTGACTTTGATGGTCTCCCCTATCCATTGTATTCTTGATTAGCCTAAATAGTATTATCATCTGCCAGTTTTTCCTTCTCATTGCTCAGCCCCTCTTCAAAGCATTAATAAATAGATTATAGCATGTTAAGCCTCATCCAAAACCACGAGACACAGAGACCTGGCAGTGCCAAGCTCAGTCCAAGCTGCTTTGGCTGCTTAGTAAATTCAGGGTGTGAGACATGACAAAGGTAACAACAAAAGGAGACAGAGAAAACTCTCATGGTTTTGTTACAAGTACAAGTGTTTCTGTTCTCTGACATGCGCATATTGCTGCCCCATTCATTTTATGAATGGCTAATGCCATTCTGCATAACCAAATATGCTCTTAGTGTTAATACTTTGAAATGTAACCATTGTGCATTTAAATAGCAAGGGCCTTTTTAGGGAAAGACTTAGGACTTTGGTTTCATGGGAGTAGCATAGTTTAATATGAAAAAAGTGTAGAGTATTATTCATGTGAGATATGGTAAAATTATGGATGTGGACATACGCTTGCAGTTAGATCAATAAATGTTATTAATGTGTAAAGATATTATTTTTATGTTTCTTTTTTTTTCCAAAGGGTTTGTGGTTAGTTTGTATTTTGAACTTATTGATGAAAGAATTGTATTTATTTTGAAAAGTCAATGATTCAAATCAGGGCAATTTTTTTAATGGGCTGTAACTTGTAAGCAGCATAATAAATTTTCTTTGTCATTTACAGAAGTATTTCCCTTTGTGTTCAAGATGAATGTGGCAGTCTTCAGGTCAGTGGTTCCAGTTTTCCCTAAGGTAAATTCAGGAGGTGCTGAGCTGGCCCCTTCAGGGTGAAAGCAGCTTGCAAGCAAAATCCTTTAAAATTTGCATTATTTAGGAAAGGAAACAAGGGAAGAGTGATCACAGCCGTGTTCACAATTTCCCTCCATGTTGCCCAAATTGAAATAAATGTAATTCCTAAAGTACATAGGAAATGTGGCAGAAATAGCACGTCTGTGCTCTGGTTTGTAGCCTCACGGCTTCTTGGAAGCAGCTGCTGCTCTGGCGGCTGCATCAGCATTAGCAGACCTGTGCTCCATGAAGGTCCCTTCCCATCTGCAATCAGGATGGGTGTTTCTTTCCTATAGTATGCCCTGGCAGTGATTTCTGATGTTTCCTGCAGAAATAAAATACCATGAGAGTTGTGTCTTGTGCTTGCTGTAACCAACTGCTTGATGGTTGTATTGAGCAGCCTGCAATTGCTGCGCTGGGTGGAGGAGCAGCCTGTGGCTCCCTTTTCACTTCCCTGTTTATTTTGTTTGTTTTGCTTAGAACTTCACTATGGAGAGGTTGGGAACTGTATTGCAGCTTGCCTACCTCTGAAAATCTCAGCATAACCTGCTTTGAAATGCTGGTTGGGAAGTGGAAGAAGAGCTTCCACTTTTGGGACGGTGCCCTGTGCCGTGCCCCCTCCACTGGCTGTGGCTTTCCTCTTATCTCAGGAAAGCTGTGCTCTTCATAACCCTGAGCAAGAGCTGATCAGAGATGGGAGAAGGACTACATTGGCTTTATTTGTGTCTTTGCATTGGTGGGACCAGATTTCTGCTCTGACTCTGAATTCATCTTGGGTCCCTGCTCTCCAGGCTCCCTCTGCGCTCCAGAGCTGTTGGGAATATTGTCCCTCCACTTCCCCTTTTAGAGGATGGTGGTAACTTTCTTCTGCTCCTATTTTACTCAGTAAGTAGGATGAAAATAGATGAGGTCATTGGTGTCTATACAGGCAGATTTGGCCTCCATTTTCTGTTTACGAGGACTGCATTAGTTATGAATAATGGCGCGTCAAACTACTCGCTCCAAGCAATTTATTCATGGGATTTGGCCCCGCTTGCTGTCTGAGAGTTGCCTGCCAACAGAATCTGATTTTTAAAATACACTTACAAACATGCAGCCGTTTGCCCAATCTGTTTGCAAATATATCTGGGCCTCTGGGTGCTCAGCCCTTCTCTCAGGATGGCACGGCTTAGCTCCAAAAATCACATCCTGATGCTTGAATCCATGCATGGGCAGTGGCCCTGTCCTTTGAACCAGTTAAAAAAGGTGGAAGGCAATAAGTCATGGGTGATTTTAAATAGTCTTCTTTCTCTTTTTGCCTCAGGGAATGTCATTATGTGAAGCTGGCGGCACACATGCAATCCCAAGCCTTTGAGACAGGATTCCCTCCCTAACCCAGGAGAGACGGCAACAATTTCTAGCTCATTTCTTGCCGTCTGGCAAATTTTACATCTGATTTTTTGCTCTGTCATGGCCCCACAGAATAGCCATTGATTTATATAGCATCCAAGTCCAAAACAAATGCTGGATACCTGTATTCTCTCCAAGAAAGGGTCCTGCTCCTCAGACTTGGATTAGAAAGCCACAACCAAAGGGAAACCCCACTTGCTGTGGTGTTGGTGGAGAAGGGATGCAACAGCCCACGTGTGATGGGAGGCAGCCACAGGCCTGCCCTGCTCTGCTGCTGGTAGGATGTGCCTCATGTGCTGCTCTTTTCCCAGGCATTGCTTGCTTGATTGATTGCTTAATTCACGTGCCTCTGTGATAGCGACTGTCATGCAATGGCTCTTTTGTCAGGCTGGACTGAAGGATTTTATTCTCGGGAGACAGTTTAGGCTCCAAGATGCTTCCCGAGAATGCCTGGGCTGTTGTTCCCATGGGCCATATTTGGAAATCCCAACTGTTTCTCCTTGGCCAAAAGCACCAGTTGATTTTAAGGGATGTTTTGTTTGTGTTATTGTGCAAGTTTCTGGCCCCTGATGGTCTTGAAAGAAAAAAAGCACCAAAAAAAAAAAAACTAAGAAAACCCCGCGTTCCCAGCTCACAAGACATTTGTACTAATTACACAGCAGGGAATTTGCTTCACTTCACCATGGGTTTGGCTTTTAGGCTTCTGTCAGGCTTTTTGCACACAGATTTCTACAAACCTCATTAATATGGATGGTAGATGTCATACAAAGTTGGGAAGGTTTTTCCTCTCTAAGTTGGTGGGTTATGGACTGAAGATTAGGGATGTATTCCCACCACCCAGTCCCATTTCCTGCTATTCCAGATCCCCTCCCTTGCCTCTACAGGAAGGAGGCTCCTCAGTTTATTAGGAAGTGATTTATGCCAGGAGCCTGTCCAAGGTCCTTTATGCTGCTGTCTCTGTCCCTGGATATAGAGGAATTTTGGGAGAACTGCATCCCAGCCAAGACAGCAAGAAAGATGCACAACCTCCCCTGGGTACCACACCACAACTGAAAGTCTTACTACTTTTATTGTTAAATTCTGTAGCCACTGGTGAGCTTGGGAATCCCCCTTTGTCCCAGGGAAGCAAAGCAGTCCCTGGAAAGCCACCAACAGATTGGTCTTCGGTGATTTACTTATGCTGCCAACAGAGCAGGCTGTGTGCCATGACAAGAGAACCCTCTGGACTGTAATAGATGCCCTGGTGTTACTTGCAGTACTGGGACCACAGGGGCAAAGTTCCTGCTCCCCCCAGTTTGGAGCAGGGGACTAAATCCCTAAGCCACATCAGGGCAATCCCCTGCTTCTTGCTCCAGCAAGGTCTCTGATTTCTACCACAAATTCCCTTCCTTCGCCCAAGAGATTCTCCCTGAAGCACCCACCTTTTCCAAGGAATATGAGGATCTTTTTCTCTCCCCCTCCTATGCAAAATCACACAGTCAACAAAATCTTTTCCAGCGCTAATCCTCAGCTATGCAGGAGGACTCCTTTGGCCCCGCGATAGTAGGGGAGAGACAGATGTTCAGCAGATAATTAGTGCAGTTGTGCAGCGCCTTCCTGCTCGAAGCCTGGATGCCAGAGCCTCCAAGTAAGTTGCTGTGTGTCTGCCTGCGTTGCTTTGTGCTGCAAGACCTCTTTGGAACACCAGCTCCAACGGGACTTGCTGCTTTAGGAGACACCATGCTCCCCAGAAAAGTCCTCTCTCACCCCAGTTCTCAGAGCCATTTCTCTTCCATTATCCATTAAAACATCACTGAGGCTCTCCAAAGTGTTTTTCCTATGGGTTGTCCCCAAAAGAAGTGCTTATTTTTCCCTTTTGGAAGTTTTCTGACGTCAAGGGTTAAATTCTGGGACAGAACCAGCTCCTTCCCACGGAGGGTAGCAGCACTGAATGCAAAGAGAAGTGACAATTTCAGCACAGGGCAGGGAAAACACACACTAAGAGTTTCTAGAGGTTTCAATTCTTAATTTCCATTTTTGAGATGTTTCAGAAGCAGCCAGGACAGGCATAGGCCAATTTTGGTTGAAAACCAGGGAAGAGGAGTCCTGACTCCTGTTTGACGTATGACATCAAGTTGGGTTGCAAATGCCTTGCAGAAACTGGGCTTTGTAGGAACAGGTGGCTCCTTTTTACATTTTCCCATGGTGGTCCTGAGGTCCATCATCAGCTTAATTGTTTCCTAGTAATTGGTTTCTGTGGGTGTGATGGCATCTTTTAAGAGGCCAGGTCATTCGCAGGGCAGTGCAGTGCAGCTGGGGGCTGTGACAAGCCTGTCCTCACAGTGGGACTCCTGCACCAGCATCTGAGGATACCTGGCAGCCACGAGGGTCAGAGGTGCCCACAGTGTTAGAAATTTTGGATGCTCCTGTGTGAGAGGTCCTGATGGTTGAACTCAATGAGATAAAAAGTCTTCTTTTCCAACCTTAACGGCTCTATGACTCTTGGTTTATGTGGCTCATTTCCCCCTGACTAGGAGGGAGTGGAAATGTGGAATGTTATTCCAGTTTCCCAGGGCAGCAGCACCACCCCCTGAGGATGAGCACCTGCATCCCTTCTGGTGTCAAGAAGACCTGCCCATATTTCCTCTGTGGTATTCTCCAGCTGCCTTTCCCTCCTGGACTCCATTTGCTCTCAGACTGTTCTGCAGAGCTCCGGCCCCTCATACCTGCTCTCCAGGTAAAGTGCCTATGGCAGCTCATCATGGATCTGATGAGAGCTGGCAGCTCATTGCACCCACATGAAGGCAGCCTGGCAAAGGGAGGACCTACACCAGAGCACACTCTTTTAACATGCTTTTCAGCAAATTTGGTGTTGTCTTTTGAATCTTGGTTATTTATACAGAAGCACTGCTTGCTTGCTGGGTGCTTATGGGGTGGGCATGACCTCAGAGGGGGCCTACCACGTTTGGTCCCAGTAGTTGGAGCAATTTGCAGGTCGGTGAGTGGAATAGGAACTGGAGAGCCCAAAAATGGATCCAAATCATTTATCCTTCCTCTGTCCTCCTCTAGGCAGCTTTGTAGCTTGCTCAATATTCACCATGCAGCATGAACTGACTGTTCACAGCACTTAGTGTTGTAAGATTAGTCTTTTGGGGTTTTTCTTTGTTTTAAAAAAATCCTTTTTCAACCAAAAAAAGGGCAACTTTTGATGCATGTCATTCCTCCCTTCTTGCATATGTTCATTTTTGATTCAAGCACACTGTTAAAACCTTTCCTCCCTCGCAGAGCAAAATCCCCTGGAAGAGAGCAGAGTCTGCTTGTGTGCATTTATTTTTACTGGATCTTGAAATAATTTGTTACTTAAAAGGAGAGAGGGGGGAAAAAGGACTCTATTACTGATTGAGACCACTGAGCATTACTGTGATAGGAACAAAAATAATGAGGTAACAAGCAGCTCTAACCTCAGCTTAATTAGCAAATCGTTAAGATCAAGTGTGTGGAGAGGTAATGGCTCCGTGTCACTGTGCCTGGCACCACGTTCTTATGGGTGAACTGGGAGGTGTGGCAACCCAAGAAATGCATCACAATTTATTTCTTATTTGAGTGTTTATTCTTTAGCCCCAGTGTAACCTAAGTAATTTTTCCGGGGGAGACCTGCAATGCTCGTAGCAATTTTCAGGTAGGAATTGGAAGAAATGAATATTGTGAGAAAGGGCAGCATGTGACGAGGGAAGGTTTGCTCAGAAGTGCAGGCAGGCCCAGATCTGGATCCTCGGCTGCTGAGAGCAGTCAGGAAAATGGGAGATGACTGAAAGCTTTTAGTGCCAGAGCTATTTGTTGACGTCTGAAGCAGATCGCTTTCTGATCTCATCTCCCCTTGCGCTGGGCTTGGAACCAGAAGGAGAGGTAAATGGGTCAAGATTCCCAGGGGGGTGGTGAGAAGGGCCAAAAAGCAGGCGTCCACAGGGGGAAAACAGTCGATTTGGCAGGTCTGGAGTTCATTGAGAAGTTATTGCTTTGGAAGGCACAGGAATATCTGTTGGGAGTCATAGAAGAGTTATTGGTGTTGGAAGTTATGATGTAGAATTATGGTGGAGGATATAGAGACCCTTATAGAAGCTCAGCAAACCTGTGAATCCATCTATCTAAGCACCCTCAATTCCCACTGAAATCCTCTTGGAACAATAATAATCATTTAACAAAGGAAATGGTTTTTGACCCAGACAACTAAATGCATTTCCGCTTAGTGCTTCCCAGCCCTTGCCTGATGCTCAGCCGTGTGTTGAGGTTGCCTGTTATTTTCCCAGACATCAAAGGCTTTGAAGGAAAAAAAAAATGCAACTGGGGAAAAATTTGCCATGAAAACCCACCCTGAAAAGAGCAGTCTGAAGAACAATTAGCCAGAGGTATGCAAACAGATTGCAAAGGAAAACATGACTGGGGAGGGAGGGTTCCCCTGGGAGGGGTGGTGCAGTGCCCTGCTGGTACAGGAGTGGTTAAGGAGGATGAGGGCATTGCAGTGACATTAATGTCTCCTTTAATTAGGTTTTGTAGGAGTGGGTGGTGGAGGGGGATCTACTCCAAAGGAGTGCTGTCAGGAGAGAATGGAGGAAACCTGGGGCTTTGCTCTGCCTTTGGAATGCCAGGTCCTATCTAATACATCAAAAGCCCAACGAGCACCATGCCCTGGATGGAAGCACTGATCTGCTGCTACCCTCTCTCCTTCAGCTGGGGAACTAAGGCTCTGAAGTGCTTTTTTTTATTGCCTTTCCTGTAAGGAAAGGAGGTGATGGTACCCACACATGGCTGCTGCTGCGTCTCTCTAGCATGGACACCTACCTGCACCAGCTCTCCTTCTATGAAGCCCCTTTTGGGGGACGAATACTTAAAGCTAAATGATAAATTTTGCTTAATGAAAACTCACTTTCTACCTGTAAACTGCAACATCTCTTCCTTGACAGTGGAGAGAAATAAATGCAGCTTTGTAGGTTCTGTCTGCAGAAGGTATCATGAGCATCTGGGAAGGACCTGAGTCCCCCTGCAATGCCAGTGCCATGGGGCCACATGCAAGCATTGAGTTCATTTTGCCACTGCAATCTCATTCCTTTATTTTGTGTTTATTTTGAACTAAAGAATGATTGTTCTGAGGAGGGATCAATAGCCCAGCTGAGTGTTCAAGTTATTAACTCACAAACAAACAGTGTCAGGGCTGATGGGAGGAGGAAGAATGTCAATTTTCTGTGCAAACGTTATTGCGAGGAGCCATCAAGGAGTGTTTTATTTAGCAAATCAGGGCTATAGGAAACTGCTATTCGCTTGCTGGGAGAATGGAGAGAGTTGAGGAATCAAATTATGTATCTGCTAAAGTGTCTCAGGAGGGTTAACCTTCAGGCTGAGAGTCAGCCTGAAGGGACCAGATGGGGAACGATGTCATGTCAGAGGGATTCCTCTCTTTTCTTATCCATCTGCCCATCTATCTTTGCCCCCTCCAGTGAAAAAGCTCTCTGCTGAGTCTTTTCTCTCCCCTCCCCTCATTTTTGGGATGTTTGCCTTCACAGGCAAAGGACATGAACCTGTCCTGATTCTTTCCATAGGAGAAAAAGAGGAGCTGTCCTCTTCAAGCCATCCTCCATTGGAAGTGGCTGATAAAAAATGGGGAATCACCCACATAGCACCCTTAGGGCTGCCCACAGAGCAGAGTATGTTTCTTATCCTCCTTTGAATCCCCATCCTCCTCTTGCCTAGAAAGGTGTACCAGTGTTTTACACCCTTTCAGATCATTTTTGCCTTGTGCCCATGTTAAAGAGTGGCAGAGGGCTGGAGGGCCAGGCTGGCAGCTGGGGCTGTCCCAGCTCTTAGCAAATCCAACCATGCATTAAAATCTTCGGAGCCCCAGCCCTTTTCCCCTTTTATGTCCCGTGTCAGCAGTGACTCAGTATGTGAAATATATTACCAAGGTCAGAGTGTACGCTTTGAAATCTCAGCTGCCACAGAGGAGGGGGCTTTGCAACACATAAAATGTAGCTGGTGTCTTGCCACATCGCAGGCTTACAATGTTCCATGCAATATGCTCCCTTGCCTGATGCTTAGGAAGTATACATGGGGGAAAAAAACCTCTATTTCATTGCCCTGCACTCAGGTTTGTCCTGCTGCTAAAACAGAGGGGGTGAGGTAGGATTTCTCTAATGTTTTGGTGTGGATCTCTCTTATGGTAGTTTTACAGCACAGGATGTGCTGATCCCTTATCCTGCAAGGGCATTACTATGACACTAAAGGGCACTGGGAGGGCTGCAGCAGGGAAACCTTGGGGCTGCCTGCTCAGTTTTAGTGTGTTCCCTGATGAGCTTCCAAACCCTGGTGTTACTGTGGGGCAGAGCACGTGACAGTGCCATCCCTCTGCCCTTTTCTGCAAGGCACGTTAGGTACTGATTGTCAGAAGGCAGTGCTCTGCTCTGGCCCAGGGTGGGTCCAAGGGGTAGGAGGGCTCATCTGCCCATCTAAATCCCCTCCCTTTGCACCACCACCAAGGTCACTGCTCTCCTTTCTGCTGGTAAAACCTTGCAGGGGGCAGGTCCTCAGCAAAAGAGAGCCTGATGTTTTCAGGGAGCATACAGCCACTCTGCCTTTACAAGCCCATAACAATAGGGTGGGAAAGAATCTTTCTATTGCCATACAGCCATCTGACATCTAACAAAAAAATGTGCAATTGAGGCAAACATCTTTTGTTTGCTCAGCCCTGCATGATCCTGTTCTTGTGATGCCTCTGTTTCCATGATCCTGTGAGGGTCTGTGGCTATATTGGGTAAACCCCTGCCCACTGAAAGGGGTCTGCCTGCACTGGTGCCTCACAGCCTGGGAGCTTTATTTCCCCCAGAGAGCAGCCAGCCAGTTTTTGGGATTCACGAGTGTACAATTCTCATGCTTTCTAGGTGTGTAAGGCAGAGGGGCCTGGTGCTCCCCAACCCATTGTTCCTTTGCTTGCTGAATCACATCTCGCAGGCTAGATTTTTAGGTCCTGATGTTCTAGTTGCTGGAAGCAACAGATGTCATGCCAAACCCACTTGGCTGCACCATTGCTCCTTTACATAGCTCACACGTGTGTACACCCCAGGCATGCTCCTGTGAGCATTGCAGTGTCTTACAGGCTGATGAAAAGCCTTTTCCTCAATTAGAGGTGGAAAAAATAGTGAGGGGTGGCATTGGGTTCACATCCAGTGGACTCCTCCCACTGCTGGTTTGCTGTGGAGCATTGTGCTGGGTTCCTGCGAGGAAGTGCACGAGGTGCCTTGCAGAGCAGCAGGCCTATCCCAGAAAGCAGTTGTCTGCAGTTTTGTGTTATATTTCTCACCCCAAAACACTCTTCCCTTCAAACACAATTTGGTAGTGACTTTCTGCTGTGCACATTAGGTCCTCATACACCAGCAGAGTTCAGGGTGGAGAGGGGTGGTGATTTGCAGGGTAGAACAAGTTGTGTGAGGAGGCAGAACAGCACAAGCCTTGCCCTTGGATGAAACAAGAAAATCTGGCCATAAAGTCCAATGTTTTATTCCACATACAGCAATTCCTTTGAAAAAAAATAATAAAATGAATGAGCCCTTCATATTTTTGCAGAGCTCTGGTCCCAATCAAATAGCTGGACTGGGAGAAGCATTAGAAAATGGGGGAACAATCTCATGTTAGTCCATTGGGAAAGTTAATAGACATTTTCCATCCCAAGTTTGTAGGATTCTGGGCTTTTTGCAATAGCTGTTTCACTTAAACCACAGCTCTGTGCATTGCCTTGCTCAAACTGACGGCTCCTTCCCCTCCAGTGGCCCCGCTTGTCTCATTAAAGCTCCCACCTTTCCGCTGCTCAACTGAAAATCAACAAAGGGAAATTTAGGCTGGATATCAGGAACAATTTCCTCAAGTTGACCGTGAAAACGCCTCCAGGGAGGAGCAGTGGAGGCTTTGTTGCTCTCAGTGTTTAATGGGTTTCCCATCTAGGTGTGGGAGGGAGAGCAACCTGTGCTCGGAGCCGTCTGGAGAACGCTGGGCATCCCTGGCTGTGGGCAATGGTCTTTCCCTTCTTTTGATCATTTCCCTAGGGAGAAGCAGAGCAGGTGTTGCTGATTCTCCTTCCTTGCTGCTCTCACCCCAATGCTTCAGGCATGTCAGTGCAGTGGATTTCCCCATTAATAAACCCTGAGATAACTCCCTGCCTGGGACAGCAACCGAGGCATTTTCAACTTGAAACAGCATGTGCTCTCTAGCTGTCCAAAAACTGATTTCAGGTGAGAGTAACTCCACATGTGTGCTGGAAGAAGCAGGCGCCTTCCTTCAATGACTCACATTCTTTCAGCATCTCCTCCTTGGCCCTGTGTTTGCTGGAAGGGGGTTTCACACAGTTTTTCTGTCCCAGGTTGGCTTGGCTCTTTCCCGTGTTGGTGTGAGCCTGTGGCTGCCCTGTTGGAGCTGAATCCTGGCATTACCACATTGCACCTTCTCTACAGCCTCTAAGAAGCAATCACTGGAGAGGGTCCCAAGGCATTCCCTTCCTAGGAAGGCTGGTTGTGGCATGTCACTGTGTTGGAATTTAATTTCGTGCTGGACTTTTTAACTAATTATTTTGATTGGAAATGCTATGTCTCGCGCTAATTCTCCGTGACCAAACAAAGGGGCAGGGAGGATTGAGGAGCTGGTATTTTACCCAGGTCAGTCAGCTCAAATGAAGAAAGCCATATTTTTCTGAAGGGGATGCTTGAATTATCATGGAGGATGCTTTGGGGCAGAGGAGGCCTGGAAATGAGCAGGCATAGGCAGGGCTGCCATTTCTGGCTGGTGGTGCAGGCAGAAAGTGCTCACAGATGGGAGGTTCTGAATCAAAGTGAAGCAAACATCCTGAAGAGCTAAGCTGAGGGGTCAGCTTGCAACTCAGACAATATGAGAGATGGGAAGAAGAGGCGACAAGGAAGAAACAAAGCCCTAAGGGGAATTAAATCCTCACTCAGACTCCTGCAGCATGTTGGAGGACTTCTTGGAGATCAGTGGTAGAGAGGAACAGAAAACCTAAGCATCCTACAAGGATATTTGATATTACCTTGAATCACTTTCAGCCTGAAAGCCTGGTACATGGAAAAAGGCAAAGAAAGAGCTCATAGTTTAGCATCCCACCATATGGTTGATGTTGCAGGAGCTTTGAAAGAGGAGAAACCACATTTGGGGTGTGAGAGGGAGATCAGAGTTTTCGCTGTCCACGTTCCTCATGGCGCCATGTGGATATCTTTAGGCTACTCGTGAGCATTCCCCTTGCAGGGACCTTGTGAGGCCATACATATGATGGAGAGAGAAACCCCAGCACTTCTGGGGACCACCATTTCAGGGTGTTGGCAGGTAGTATCCCACAGTGATTTTTCTGGGTCACATGTCCTTCCTTTCCCACCCTCCCTCCACAGCTGGTGTTGAACAAATGCAGAGGAGGACATTTAATCCTTTCTTTGAATAATTTCATAACCTAAGGCCAAAGGCTACAGATGAGCATGGCCTGTGGGGGACACACAACAGTTGAAGGTTCTGGTCAGTGTGACAGGAGGTGGTGTCAGTGCAGCAGCCGCCAGGCTGTTTTAAAGCAGAACCTTCTCTAGATAGCTTTTAAAAATGTACGTGATATCTCACAAAAACATGGTCGAGGTGTGGATTCCAGCTGTGCACTTCAGAGATTTCCGATCTTTTGTTTCCCGTGCATGAACCCAACGCACTAATCTGCAATTTGGGTCTGTCTCTGCTCTTTGCTCCAGCCGGTGGAGCTGTGCCGGGAAGTGGGACGCCACGTGTGACCCGCAAGGGCTCGGCAGAGAGCAAGCCAGGAGCAGCGAGGGGGAAGGGGAGCAGGTTGGGCTTGATTTCTATGGCTCCATTTGCAGAGCACTCTCTTGCCGTGCAGGACACTTCTGGGAGATGGGGCATCTCCTTGGATGCTCTTCTGAAGGCTGCGGATCCTCGCAGTAACCTGCTGCCCTCACAGAAGAAGCACTGTGTCAGGGCTCTCCTGGCCTCTACCCACATCCCAGTTCTCTGAGAAGGCATTGCTTGGAGTCTTGCTTTTGGTGCAAAGAATTGCCCTGAAACTGCAGGCTTTGGGCAGCCTCCCATGAGGGTATAGTTGTCACTGATACAAGCACAAGCAGGCTCTGAGTAGGGGCAGAGCTATTTTCCTTATGCAGAGCCCATTTTCCTTGTGCATCACAGAGGACCAGCAGGACAGGGGTACATCTCCAGGCCTTTTCTCTATTAGCATTGTCCTTAGCCCCTCCAAGATGGGCCCTGGGTGTCTTTGCCCTCCTGTGCACAGGAGCTTCATGGGCACTTGCATGGCATCACTGGGTGAGACTCATGAAACAGGATGAAGACCTGCAGCCCACCACAGGGGGCAACACCAGCAGGATCCATGTCAAGCAGTCTGGAGCCAGGGTGTACCCAGGTAGCTGGGAACACAGGCCTCAAGAGTTTCTTTGGAAAAGGAAGTCACAGCCATGTAACACAGGCAGGGCTGTTCCTGTAGCATTCTGTGGCCAGGGAGCAATTCCCTTTGGGAAGCCCAGATGCAGCCCTGCAGCTTTTTCCTAAACCTTCTTAATTTTGTCACTGACTCCAGCAATGTGAGGGCTTCCCTTGTGCCACGAATGCTTGTTTTGCAATGGAAGTGACATTTGTTTCCTGCAATGACGACACTTTGCCCTTCCAGAGCCAGCTGAATTCTTGCTAATCCTCCCTTCCCTCGATTCACACATTTTTTCTTCATTCTGCTCCTAGACCACGGCGCTTCGCTAAGCGTCGCAGTCAGCAGCAGGTAATTTAAGCACACATCTGCTTGCAATCTGGGAGGAAGGAGAGAGGCAGTTTGTCTTTGTTAGAGGCCTGGCGGTCATGGCTCTTTGCTTACCTGGTGGCACAAAGAATTTTCTGTGGCTCTGTGGGGGCCAGCTGGGACCAGGGGTCAGCTAGGATGGGGACACCATGCCTGGCGCTGATCCCTTGCCCAAGGGCGTCTTTGGGCATGTCCAGCCAGGGTTGATGTGCTGCATCACCCAACTTGAGTGCTGATATCTGCCACGTTTGGCTTCCTCATCTCTCTTCCCTTAGGACCCCTTCTTGTGACTGATGGGCTTTCAGCCTTCTCCAGTGAAGGCTCGCTGTCCTGCTGGCTGGTGGCACCCAGGTTTGAGAGACAGAGAAAGCCACAGGAGTCAGTACCCAGATCCATGCCCTTATTTCAGGAAAACTCTGAGGTTTTGGTCTCATCCCTATGGATGAGACAGGGAACAGTGAATTAATTCACAGGAGGAGGTTGGAGCTATTGCTGGGGGCGTGGGGGGATTAAATAGCACCAGCCTGTAGGAAACCAAGGCTTGTCTCCTTCCAGTGCTTCAGGGCAAACTTATTTCAGCAAATTCTCCATCCCCTATTGCTATTCCCTCTCTTGGGTTTCCTCTCAATACACCAAGCTGCTCGGTTTATTTTTGGAGCTGCCCACTCCCCACTGGCAAAACAGACATGCCAGTGCATTTATGTGTCAGAAAGGCTGTAGGTCTGGAAATCAGGAGGTAACTGCTGATTTTCCTAAGGAAATGAGGACATGTCCCTAAGTTTTTCCAAGGAGCTGTAGGAGTGGAGCGCTGCTAAGATGCTATCATGGGATATTTGGGCTGTAGAAGGATGCTGCAACCCTGAAACACTCCTCATGCACCCGTGCAGCCCCCTCCTTCCCTGTTCCAGTCCCTGTGACTAGTTTTTAAATGCACTGATGTTTTTCTTCATGTTTTGCTAAGTTTAGACTGCTTGCCTTTTCTCTCGGTGTCCCAAAACAGCTGCTGAATGAAAGGCAATCTTTTTCTGATATTCAATACCATAAGAAGGAGTGATTTGAAAATGTGTTGATTCCTTGGACTGTGGGAAAAAGACCTGTACTGCTGGCAAAACTGGACTGAAAAGTAATGTGGGTTTTTTCAGGGTGGGTTTTTTTTTTTCTTTTTTCAATAGGTTCATGGAAAAACAACTCATATTTCTTCATTGCTTTGAATTTTCCCTGGAGGATTCTAAGGGGCTGAAGTCTTGTATTTCTATACACTTGTTTGCAGAGACAGCAAAATACAGTGGATCCGCACAAAAGCCTCAGATTTGGCAGTATTGGAAAAAGGGGATCTGTGTAATGCCCTGAAGCATCATTCTTACAGCCCACAAAAGCCAGACATCCCAAGGGGAGCCCAATGCCAAAATTAGCTGAATTCCCAGCCACATCAGTGGGGTGAAGTGGCTGTCCAGCAGCCCGTGCCGGAGGAGCTGTGCTCCCTGGCCCTTGCTTTGACACAGATGTTTTGTGTCACGCTCAGGCCCACTGGCAGCAGTGCCGGAGCTTTCCACTCCCTGTGCCTTCAGGGCATCCGTGAGGGAATTGCTCCCACCATCAGGCTTTACCCCACTGGCTAAGTGTGGGGTGAGAGGCTGATACCCAGGCTTGATCCAGATGCTGCACTGCTGGCTGTGCGTGGGCTTTCCTCCACCCAGAGAGCAGCCTCACGTCCTCTAAAGATTGCGTGTTTGAGATATGTGTAATATTAGTCCACGTAAATCACATCAAGCCCAGAGTTTCCAGCACTGCTGGCTTGGGCTCTTGCAGACTGGCTCGCTGTCACTCAGCCACGGGCCGTCTAGGTTAGCTTAATGAGGAAGCCAGACTAAGATGAAATAATTAATGCAGCTGTAGAAGCCTTTGGGGAATTAGGGAGCTGGCCCAAATCTTCCTCCCCAGCCAAAGCACTCCAGGCCTTTGTGAAGGTTTGGAAATTCTCCATTTCCACTGGGTGCTGAAGGTGGGTCTGTGGTCCTTCCAACCCAGGATGCTCCCAGGAGCTCTCTGAATCAACTGCATAGGCATGGAGATCTGGACTGGCTTCAGGGCAGCAGATGGGCTGGGACTCTGAGCAGGGAGCATTGTGGGGAGTCACAGGTGTTTTGGGAGGGTGAAACTCCCATGAGAGGAGAGGAGAATGGTGCCAGGCTCTGTGGTTGGGACGCTCTGTGGTTGGGATGCTCGTGTTGGCTCCAAGAGTCGGGAGATGAGTGAGAGACCTCTCACTCAGGGCTTTCCCCGCTCCACCAGTGCAAATGGGCAGTGACAAGGGGAGGCACCCCCTCCCACTGTGGTCCTGCTGCTCAGCACGAGCCCAAATTAAAGAAGGTTTATTTAGTAAACCCATTCCAGGATAAAGCATTTGATTTATAGGCACCCGATGGCGCTCCAAGGAGAACTTGTACAACTTTAACTGCATTTTCTCAGCATCACACCAGCCCAATAAAAGAGAGTTCATATGCGCTGCACAAATTCTCACTTCCAATATAAAAAAGGTTTTATGAGACTGGAAGTCTCACTGGCTCTGCGGGGCCGGGTGTATTGGCGGATACTCCGCATGACAGACCCTTGATTCCTCTTTGAGTTGTCAGACTTCAGTAGCATTTACAGCTATTTAGCTCTCAAATTTTATGTGCAGCTCTGAGAGAAATGTGTCTTTTAAATACTGCTCTGTCTCATAAACAGCAGTCTGTTAAACCATGTCAATGGTACAAGCAGTTTGTGGAGTCCTACAATCCAATCGCCTTCAGGTCCGCTCGTTACCTGAGCAGCAAAGTGCTGAACAACTCAAAAAGTTAATTTCTCGAGCCAGTTGTCTTGGCTGGGAATCAGCTTGCCAAGCAAAACCTGTTAATAACCATGCTCCAGCAGCCCATATTCACGTCATGTTTTAGGTAGAGTCTCACTTGCTCTTTGCTCACTCAGACAAGGATCTGGTGTTAAGTCATCTGCACTACGGTTATGCCAAGAAGCCATCAGCAAGTTCACATCCCTGGATTTTTTCATCCCAAAACTTTGAAGCACAGGATCCTTTCCTTTCTAGAGGATGACCCTTTGGTCTTCTCTTTGGTCTTTCTCCTCAGAGAAGGAGCTGGAGGCAGAATATTTCCAAGGTGCTGTCCTTGACCTTGGCCATAACAGAATCCCTTCACTGCCCCTTCAAACTTCCCCCTAGGACATCCCTTTCCTGTTGCTTTTCCCCTCTGTGCTTTTCCTAGCCATGGTTCAGGGGAATTGTATGTACCACATTACATCTCCACTGTATTTATTCGGTGACCCAAGCTGAGCCTGCTTGTATGAGATGAGGAACAGAAGCTTTCTTGCCCTTTTGGCTGATAGTGCAATCACACCAGGTCCAGCACTGGGATATAATTTATGGACTCTAAGCAACAGGTCGGAGCCAAGCCAGACATGAGCTTTCAGACTCTTTTATTTCATTCTTTCCTTCTTCTTCTTCTTTTTTTTTCTTTTAAACTTATTATTTTAGCGTAAACTGGTAACTTTATGTGTGTGTTTTTGAGCTTGTGTCTCTTGGAAGGTGCAGACGGCGTGGAGAGCCCGGGCTTTGGGCGCCTCCACCCCAAGGCGTGGGGTAACGAGTGCTTGGATGCCTAATTGCTGCCGTGCGCTGCAGCCTGGGAGGTTTGCTCTCCCATCGCTGCCGTTTCCGTGTGTAATGAGCCGGGGGACGGCGAGGAAAAAAAATATATATATATATCTATGTGCGTGTGCAGCATGGTTATTTTCAAATACGAAATTGCACCTGCAAAAATAGAAGCCAGGAAAAGGACTGGCAGGCAGCTTGGATCTGGGAGGCGCCATGCGTGCGGAGCAGAGATGGAGACGGCGTCTCCGAGTTCCTTTCCCATGCTCGCGACGCCTGATAGTTTTAGCGGACATGGCTTTTCCTCCCGCTTGCATTTCAATTAATCATCTGCTTGTCAGCGCTCTTCTCCCCAGCTCCCCTCCCCGCCGAGTCCCGGGGAGCGCTGCGCACACATGCAAAGCACCTATGCACGCAGGCTGCGTGCTGACGGGCTTGGCCGCTCATTAATCACTCACGGGTGTCGTGCGAGGCGGTCCCCCCAGAAGGAAGTTTGGAAAGGGGACACACAGACATCTCCTTGGTCTCCACTTTATCAGTGGGGTTGAGCTGAGCACAGGATCTGGCCTTGACACACTGCAGTCCCACGGTCTCTGTTCGTCTCCATGCTCTACGTCCCGCTCCAGGCAGAGAGCTCGTCAGATGTGTTCACCCAGATTTTGCCTCCCAGTATTTGAAACAAGCACCGAGCAGGTCCATCCCCCTCATAATTTGTGGGGGACTTCATCAAATTTAGTTTTTCTTGCCAGTGGCATGCTCATCTGTCCAACCAGCTTAAGAAATGGACTGAGGAAGCTCTAGTCCAGAATCCTGCCCCTGGCAGGATGAATACTGAGTGTGGACCAGTTTACTTTGCCTGTTTGGGTTTTGAAAACCTTCAGGCTTAGGTACTACAACCTGTCTGGGTTCAACTTCCAGCAGGTGACTGTCATGAGACTATGCCTTCCTTATGGCAAGCCTGAACCTCTCCTGTTGCAGCTCTTGCAGTTGATGCCTGTTGTCTCTCATCTTCCCACCATGGAGGAAACAGCCTGTCTCCATCACCTCAGTGATCTCTAGGTAGGTGTTGTCAGGTTGCTGTTCAATCCTTCCAAAACCATCACTTTTACAGGCTGTGCAAGCCCTGTTTTGTCAACCTGTCCTCATCCCCAGCCTCATCACCACCCTTCATGGACTTACTGGAGGTCAGCATTGCCAATCTTATACCAGAGCCCCAAAACTGGGCACAGTGCTCCAGATGTGGTTTAAGGACTTTTTTTTCCATTTATTTTTTTTTCCATAGTGAATCTTACAGGCCTGCCTAGGCATACACTTGGCATCAAATTTCCCCTTTCCCATTGGGAAAGCTTGCCAAAATATATGAAAATTAATAAAGTCTGTGTGTGTGTGTGTGTGCATGCTAGTGCGCACACTTATTTAGGCATGATTCCTCTTTTGAACATTCAGTAGATTTTTTTTTTATTAATACTTTTCACAAGTGTCTCTAAGAACTACAGTTTGAGCCCTGCACAAAGCTCTGCTCAGAGGCTCCTCTGCAACCCCAGCAGGAGCTGTGCCCTTTTCCCGAGCTGTCTTTGACTTTGCTTCCACAGACACTGTGGGATCAGATGGTTTCTTTTCCTTTCCTCTCCCCTTGCCCAGGGTTTCTCCTAATTAGTGCTCTGAGGTTTATCTGCCAGGTGGAAGCTTTTTTTGGGGCCAGTCAGAATTGCTCCAACAAGGCTGGTACACTCTGTGCTGGGAGGTGCTGTAGCTGTAGAGAGCAGATTGTGAGGAATGAGGGATGCAGCCAGAGCTGGAGAAAGAGACCACAAATGCCTTAGGAAAGGTTAAAGAAGGTTGGGGTCCAGGTAGGCTGTAGAGCAGGAGACAGAGGTAGGGGCTTACAGAAAGAGGGGGACTCAAGGGGAGCAAGGGAGCATTTGCTGGAGGTGAGCATCCCAGTGAGAGCATGCAAAGATGCTCAGGGTGAGCTTAGCTCCTTCCAGAAGAGCTCATTGACATCTTGCAGAAAAGCCAATGCTGCTGAGAGAGCAGCTGAGGGTGAAGGAGGGGAGCCAGCAGCACTGGGGGGAGATGAGGGACCAAACAAGCCATGGCAGTCATCCCCTTGGTGGGTCAGGCTCAGCTCTGTGGCCACAGCGAGTATTTTCAGCCTTCCTTAGCTTTGCAGAAGGGCATTAGCTAACAGATATGCCCAGTGGCAAGTCCAGGATGAGCCAGCTCCACATTCCTGGAGTGGAGAGCTGGGACGTGAATTGAAACCTTTTGCTGTGCCAGGGATGTAGAAGCCAGGCTCCCACTCTCCATCCAGGCAGCATCAGAATGGGCTCAAGCAACCAGAAAGCAGCAAAAGCAGGGGCAGAAATCTGTTTCCCCACATTTGCTGCTCATCTGTGGCTCTACCCTGTGGTGAGCTCAGCGAGCTGATGAGTACGAGCAGACCTGACCCTGGCTCAGTTTTTCCTTTGTTCTGCCATTGACAAATATTCGGGGATTGAAGTGAAATACTGTGCTTTTCTCTTCCAAAGGAAAAAAAAAAAAACACCACCACAAAAAACCCAGAAACCAACCAAAAAAAAAAAAAAACCAGAAGGGAAGGAGCCCCTTTTGCATACTGCACCAGAGAACCCTCGTCATCCTGTAGCAGGAGGCCAGCACACACATGAATATTCCTGTGCAATATGCGCAAGTGATGAGCCCCATATGCAGGCCTTGGGAGAAATTTAATGTTTTCTACGGCATTTTCCAAAAAGTCTTTCTATCAAAGTGCTTGGTCAGGAGCCAAAAACGCCCCAGCTTTCGTGGCCCCAGCTGGTTGACACTTTTTTTATTATTTTATTTTTAAATGCTGATGAATATTTTCTAATTAAAAAACAAGCCCTCCCCTAAACTGAGCCTTGCTCCAGTGGATGGAGTGGAGCCAGAGACTGGGAGGGGGCTGGAGCCCACTGGGGATTCCATGGCTGCTCTTGGCTGATGGATTTCTCTTCCTTCGGTGCTGGAGCTTGCAGGAAGGGTCCTCAGACAAAAGGCATACGTGGTTCACATCTGCCCTGCCATGCCTGGTGGAAGGCAGCCTGCCAGGCAGGGGTGGCACCCTGGTTCCTGCCTGCTGCCTGGCCCCCAGGAGAAGGGAGGAATGAGGGCAGGCTCCAGACAGAAGATTTGAAGCACACCAGCCTCCTGGTGGGGGAGATCACTGGGGTGCAGCTAGGCAAGGGGATTTCCAAGTCAAATTTGGCACTGCAAGGGCAGTCCTTCATATACTGCCCACAAAGGTGAGAATGAGCAAAGCCATGGTATAATTTTAGGGATGGAAGAGATTTTAGGGGTGGTTGCTGAGGAGAGGCAGATGCATAAGATGAGACTTGATTCTGGCACTTGTCTTGAGCACAGGATCAAAAAGTCCTGATAGTTTTAAGGCATGTGAATGGGGTGCAGATTTGGAGAGCGGCTATCAGGGGCATAAAAGGGAGATCAGCACTGGTTCTGTGACCTGGAAGGAAAGGAGAGCCCAGAGTCCAGTGAGAACCTGGATGGTGGGGCAGGGTGATTGTGCAGGGAGTGTGGGGCCAAGCAAGAGAAGTTATCAAGCACTCCCCTGCTTACTCCTGGAATCTGGTAGCATGACCACCTCCAGAGTCACAGCTCCTATAACTGCCCTAGGGTAAATGAAGACCTGGATCTGTGCTCCTTGGCTGTGAGTCTTCATGGCAGATCACAGAGGCCACTGCATTCATGTTTAATGTTTGGCTTTGAGGGCTTACTAGTGGAAAATGTGTCTTGCTGCAGGAATAATGGCAGCAGCTGCCCTCATCTCCAGCCTCCTTTGTGACAGCCACATGGCTTGAGAGTGGGAGTTCACAGGGCAAAGCTCAGGGGATGGAGAAAACGCTTCTGGGGTCTTGCAAGGTGGAATTCTCCTAGCTGAGTTGTTTTCCTCCTATATAGCCAGGTTGGCTTCTGACTCCTTTCATGCAGGTTGTTGGGTAGGAAGGTGATGGCATGTCCATTTTGGATCCTGTATCCGATAAAGAATAGGAAAGAAGAAAATAAAGAAGGGAACTGAGCAGTTTGACATCACTAAATCAGTTCTGGGGCTTGGTGCCAGTGAATGCATCTTCCCTCCCTTACAGGGCTGAAAACAAATTGGATTTTAGTCCAACCTCTTCTTTATTGGGTATTCATTTAATTCTGCTGGCTTTGTATGGCAAAGTCTTCCTTGAAGAGTGCATCTTCTTGGCTTCATTTTTTGGAAAGAGGCTGAGACTCAAATACAGTCTCACACCATGCCTCACCTGCCAGAGGCAGCACACAGCAATGCTGGGCTTGCCAGAGCCATGCTTGGTAGAAATCCTCATTTCCAAAAGGGTGTTTTGTTTTCCCCATCACCACCGAGCACACCACACCATCCCAGCCCGGGTCTCAGTGGACAATCACTCAATCCTCCTCTCTGCCCCGTGGGAGCTGCTTCCCTGATGTCAGGCAGGGAATACCTCTAACAAACATGTTAATTTAAGAGCTGTTAAAGCCCAGGGGCAGCGGGAGGTCACAGTCGGCACAAACAGATGGTGTTTTGTCCTTGATAATTAAACTTTCCTCTAGTTTTGGGTGAGATACTTTCTTGACTTTTATTTCAGCACAGCTGCCTTCAGCCAGCTCCTTTTCTCCCTCCTCATCCTCTGCTTGCCCTCGTCAAACACTGCCTGTGAGGCCTGGGGCAGGATCCCAGGGAGATCGAGGATGCCCAGGGGTTTGCAGAGGGGTCCTCAGCAGCCCCTTGGTCTCGCCCCACATGCTCTGCTGGCTCCAGGCTCTGGCAGTCAGAGTCCCTCAAAGAGGCAGCAATTGGAGGCCAGGAGAGGAGTGCCAGCCTGGGGTTTTGGGGTACCCCCAGCCTGTTTCAGCAATGTTGCTTCTGCCTCTCGTGGCTGCTTTTCCCTTTCCACCAGCTGCATCCAGCCAATGCTAAGTTGAGAGGGGGCAAGGGAGCAGGGGCCAGGGAGGTCCTGCTGCAAACTGAGGCAGCAGTGGTGCCAAGGCAGCTGCTGTCATGTGGTGGAGCTTGGCTATGGCTAGGGCCATTTCAGAGCAAAAAGAGGACATTTTCTACCCCCTGCTATCCCAGGAGGGTGTTTGCAAGGAGAAGAGTGCAGGCACATCACCCCAGTGCCACTGCCAGCCTGGGCTGAGTTCTGGGGCAGACCCCTGCGCCTACTGAAGAGGCTGCTGGCAGCAGAAAGCCCCTTCCAGCATCACTGGAGCCAGCATGGGCTGCTTTCACCCAAGGGTGGGATTAGCTCCTGCCTGCAAGGCTGCCCTTGTCACTTGTCATCAGGGCATTATGGAGAATCCACATGCCTCAGTTTCCCCCTTCAGTCGCCCACTTCAAAAGCTGGGTGCTGCTGTGACATACGGACACAGACCCCAGAAGGCTGCTCAGGACATGCTGGGCACCTCTGGAACCACATGGGGTGAGAGTGGTGATGGAACTGGGTGAAGCAATGACCTGCAAACCCCATCTGTGTGCAGGGTGGGCTGAGTTTCCCTCCTGTCTTCTTTTTCCTGCCCAGGTTTTGAGCAGTATTCTTGCATGAGAAGGAAGGCAGGGGGCAGCCCATATGCAGGTGGAGGACAAATGTCCTCATTGTCCCATCTGTCCTGTCTCCCTGCAGTGGCCTGTGATGCCTCAGCAGCCTGTGGGACAGCGACCCCAGGACAGTTGGTGGTCTGAAGGCTTTAGAGGCAGTGGGGACACAGCACCTCCTGTGGAACCTGGACAGGGAAGGACAGCAAGCAGGGACCAGTGGGGAGCACACAGTCCCCAGCATCCTGAGCCCCTGTCCACCTCCAGCAGCGCTTGATGCTCTCTTTGGGCCTTGGAAGCTGCCTGGCTCCTGCCTACCCCATCCTCCTGCCAGCTTGTACTGCAGGCATGGAGGAGAGATGAAGCAAAGCAACACAAGCCATAGTCACCATCCCTGGAGGTATTTAAAAGACATGTAAATATGGCACTTAGGAGCAGGGTATAGTGGTGGACTTGGCAGTGTTAGGTTTACAGTTGGACTTGATGAGGCTTTTGTCCAACCTAAATGATTGATTTTATGATTTTGTGTTCCTGAGGCATCTCTGGGGAGGCAGCATTAGAGTCATTGGAATGTCTTCCTCTGTGCCAACAGCTTAGAAAAAAAAAGAAAGCCCAAGCAAAAAGCCAAGCTAAAATTAAAATGCCCAAGAAGCTCTGTACAACAGGGTGTTTCATCAGTTACTCTTCTAGTACTGCTAAGCCAATATCTTCTTCCCTCCTTGGACAAGACATCTACCAAGATCTCTTCCAGTGCTCCTCAGTCCAATCTGCTCGTGTCCCTGAGCCCCTGCAACACAACTTCAGGCTGTCATCCTCCTCCAGCTCTCTCTCAGCACGTTGGCAAAAAGCAAGCCTGTCCTGCTGCTTGAGCAGCAATGCTGTGGCCTCAGTCCTTGGATACCTCTGTTGACTCAGGAATGAGCTGTAGCTGTCCTGGCTTGGGGACATCACCACTAGGAGGTTTGCTGGGGCCAAGCAAGCATGGTCCTGCCTGTGCTGGAGGAAAGGGGTCCTGCAGGGTGCCAGCAGACTGTTTGGGGTTGCAGCTGGCAGTTTTGCCCTGCTTGCCCCTGTGTTTCCACAGCAGTGCTGTGCTCTTCACCTCACATAACCCCAGTGCCAGCAAGCTCAGACACAGTGCCCACACTGTGTCCAGCCCCTTGCCTGGGTGTTGCAGAGAACAGCCCTCCAGAGGAGCAAGACTGGGCTAGTAAGATATGCAGCCTTTGTGTTTCAATCAAAATAATGTTTCTGTGTCTGCAGGTGCTATTGAGAGGGATGCTAAAGCTGCTGTGGCCAGACATGCCCCAAAATCTCTCCTAGCAGTGACCACAGGAAACAGCAGGCTCCTCTGTGCCATGTCTGCTGTGTCATGGGCATCCAGCTGATAGAAGAAGTCTGTCTGGACAAGCCCTGCCTGTCATCCCTTTCCTCTTTCTTTTGCTCAGGATGGCACATGACTATGCCACAATCCAGATTTTAATATTAGGCTGCTTTTCTCTGCCCTGCAGCTTTGGATCTGAAGGGATGTTGGGTATTTCATAAAGCAGCCTCACTACAGAGTCTCCCCAAGGCAGAAAACAGGGTTGTGAACAAAATCCTTGGGGGACTGAAGGGCAATGCAGCCCCGCAGACAAAAATAAGAAATGTTGTCAGCACTTGCCTGGAAAGCACAAACTGAACCTGGTGTGAGACAGCAGGACCTTCCTAAAGTATTTGGGGTGGTTTGCTCAGTGTATGGGAGTTTGGTTTTGATTTTCTGGGGTTGCTTTGGTTTTGTTCTGCAGCATTCATTTTCTGCTTTTGTGGGTGGAGGCTGGGAATCAAAGTGCCAAAAATCAGCATAACACCAAGAGCTCCATCCCACAGTAACCACATCCTGGAGACTCAGAGCGAGCAGGAATTGCTCCCAAATATGCCCATCTTAGGTGATTTCTCCAGCTTCCAGAGAGGAGCACTGGGAGGCACCTGAACCACCAGCATCTCCCATCTCCACTCTCTCTCCCTTCTCTGTCTGATCCCTTCTGTCTGTCCCTGACATGGCACCATCTATGGAAAAAGCACTGCTCAGGACCTCATTTGAACAGAGGCTCCAGATAAAAAGCATTGGTCCTGGCTGCTCTTTAATGGAAGCAAAGATCCTATTGATTCCTGCAATCTCTCTCTGCAGGGAGCCAGGAAATGCTCAGTGCAGAGGAAAGCTGAGTAAAAAGAGAGGGAAAATTTCATTTTCCATTATTGGTCCGAGCTTTCCTGCATCTCAAAGGCTGCCTGGGTGGGGCTGTGGGCTGCGGAGGGGTCGGGCTGGGGTATGGCAGCTCGGCTGAACTTCCTGCCCAGGTGGCACTGGTGTCTCTGAGGAATAGTCCTGGGACAGTGTTGCTCCCCTGCCATGGAGATTCAAGCCCCTGCTGCCCTGCTGTGCCTCCTCACAGTGCTGGTGTTGAAGGTGTGTGATGCTCATTAGAATGCTGTTCCTTGTGCTGGCTTTTATCACTGCTGGAGCAGACAGCTGGCCTTGGAGTGCTGCCCTCCACATGAGGAAAAATTGGTAGGCATGGTGGGAGTTTGAGGACAGGTATGGGCTGTGAGAAACATCTCCCAGAAGGCTCCAGGCGGGAACAGGGAATGGGCACCAGCAGGAGCTGCCTGTGCAGCAGCACTGCCCCACAATGGATGTGGCACCAGGGGCAGGCTCACTGGAGAGGTGCCCAGTGATTGTACCTGTTCCCATGCTCTCCTGACGTGGTGCTCCTGCCTGTCATGGGGCCATGGAGGGATCATAGCACCCCAGTGTGTCCCAGGGGTGGACTGCACTGTCCTGATGCTTTTGGGCACCAGTTTGAAGAGCTGCAAGATGTGAGGTGAGAGCCCTACCTTGCTCCTGGAGCAGGAGTCCCCCAGCCCCTGGAGCTGCAGGGTGACAACCTCACTCCTGGGACTCTCAGGAGTCTGCTGGTCTTTCTACAGCTCCCTGCCCCAGTGGCAGCATGTCACCATGATCCACAGAAGCAAGAAATTACCTGGGAGCCAGCTTGCCAGTCTGGGGGATTCTCAAACAGCCTGAGTCTTTTCATGGGTTGTTCCTCCCTAGACCATCCCAGCTACGCCTGGAGCTCCTAATCTCTGCATCACCCTCTGAAAAGGAACTCTGATTTAATCTGGGCTGATGCTCCCTCCCAAAGAGCTGCTTTCTTCAGCCCCATGGATATGGGGAGCAGCTTTGGTCATTGCTTTTCACATTGACACACCTTGCCAGTGGCATCCAGGGAAGATGGAGCAACCTTCAGCAGGGATGTTGGAACCAAGAGTTCTGCAAGTCCACAGCTGCCTTTGGGGGCACACCTTCAACCCAAGCAGCTGGGAAGCTTTGTGAGGACCACCCTTCCACCATTTGCCCATCTCCTAGACCATGAGGGCACCCCCTGCACTGCCATCCAGGGGTCCAGCAGTGCTCACTGGATGGCAGAGGCAGGGTGATGAAGGAGCTCTGCTGTGGGGTGCTCCTTCCTCCAGGGTATCCTCCTCCTTGGGGTCTTTTCTTCATTACCAGAAAGGGAGGAGGTGGAGGGAGGAAAGTCACAGTCCACGAGAGCCAAGAGTGAATTTATTTCATCTGGCCCCAGTCATCCCTGTGGCACTCATGGTCCAGGGGGGCAGTACTAATTGCTCTATTGACAGTGGGGGTTTAAATTAGATTTAAGAAAGCCTTTCAAGCAGTGGGGATTCTGTCTCTGCTGATAAGGCTTTCTGATAGCACATATGAAGGAGATGATAAAGTCCCTCTTTTCTCTCTTCCTCGTAGGCAGCAAAGAGGAGTTTAGTGCTGACAGGGCACTGTAAGGCCCGAAGGCTTTAGGACTGTTAGCAAGTGTCTGATATTAAGTGACAACTATTTTTTCGTCTCCTTCCCTCGTCTTGCTGCCAGGGATGATCTGAAAGGAGGAGACAGCACTCAGTGCTGTCGGGTGCCCAAGCAGAGCTGCCCGCACATGGTGCAACACCTGGGAACCTGGGGCTGGAGGGTGTCCTGCACACTTTGGTGCTTCACTGCTCATAGCAGCACCACACCCTGTCCCTGGGGAGGGATGGCATGCCACAGGAGGCACCCTGGATCCCCAGGACTGGGAGAAGCTGTGCATCTCTGGCCTAGGCTCAGGAGTTGAGAGTGACTTTGGTAAGGGTGTTGTTCCTCCTTCAGTAACGCTGGGCCCAGGAGGTGCCTGCTGAGAGTGCAGAGGCACTGTGATGCCTACAGCTGGCATCTGCTCTACAGGCACAGTACCACACCTCAGCAAGAGGCAGACTGTGACCTGGCCTGCAGAACAGGTGTGCTGCAGTGCCTGCAGTCAGCATCTGCACTCCAGGTGTTGGGTACCACTCACAGCCAGCCCCTGTGGTGCAGGTGTGCAGTACCACCTACACTCGGCAGCTGCAGTACAGGTGGTACCTGAGCACCTGCTGCTGGTGTCTGCAGTACAGGGGAACTGTAGCAGCTACAGCCTGTGTCAGCAGACAGGTGTCCATGCACAGCCCAAGTGTGCAGCATAGGTGTCCATCCACAGCCCAGGTGTGCAGCACAGGTGTCCATCCACAGCCCAGGTGTGCAGCACAGGTGTCCGTGCACAGCCCAGATGTGCAGCACAGGTGTCCATCCACAGCCCAGATGTGCAGCACAGGTGTCCATGCATAGCCCAGGTGTGCAGCACAGGTGTCCATCCACAGCCCAGATGTGCAGCACAGGTGTCCGTGCACAGTCCAGGTGTGCAGCACAGGTGTCCATGCACAGCCCAGATGTGCAGCACAGGTGTCCATGCACAGCCCAGGTGTGCAGCACAGGTGTCCATGCACAGTCCAGGTGTGCAGCACAGGTGTCCATGCACAGCCCAGGTGTGCAGCACAGCTGTCCATCCACAGCCCAGGTGTGCAGCACAGGTGTTCATCCACAGCCCAGATGTGCAGCACAGGTGTCCATCCACAGTCCAGATGTGCAGCACAGGTGTTCATCCCCAGTCCAGGTGTGCAGCACAGGTGTCCGTGCACAGTCCAGGTGTGCAGCACAGCTGTCCATCCACAGCCCAGGTGTGCAGCACAGGTGTCCATGCACAGCCCAGGTGTGCAGCACAGGTGTTCATCCCCAGTCCAGGTGTGCAGCACAGGTGTCCGTGCACAGTCCAGGTGTGCAGCACAGGTGTCCATGCACAGCCCAGGTGTGCAGCACAGGTGTTCATCCCCAGTCCAGGTGTGCAGCACAGGTGTCCATGCACAGTCCAGATGTGCAGCACAGGTGTCCGTGCACAGTCCAGGTGTGCAGCACAGGTGTCCATGCACAGCCCAGGTGTGCAGCAGAGGTTCTAGCACAGCATCGACAGTCGCTGTGGGCAGTGCAGTCACACAGCGGTGCCTGCCTGCAGGACAGGTGCTACAAAGCTCCTTTGGAAGGCTCAGGGCAAAGCTGGAGGGGAAGGAAATGACTAAACAGAGTTTGTTTTCCACCAGTTCACCACTTCAGAGCCAGACCTCATAACAGCTCCTGGTGGTGAGTTGTCTGATGGAAGACTTTGTCATGGAAACACTAGGTTTTGAAACTACCACTTTTCTTCTGTGGTAGCCACACACTTCTAGAATGAGGGGTTTATTTATTTATCATTGCTGAGAGCAGCCTGTGGAAGGTGAGAGTTGTGGTGGGTGACTGGGGTGCAGCCCACATCCCTCACCAGCCCTGCCCTGGAGCTGCTGTTTCCAGGTGCCAGTTGGTACTCCATTGCTAAAGCTTTGGAGATTATCTTAAGGGAGAGCTGGAAGGGATCCATCCCCTTGCCTACTCAAAAGAGGACACTGGGACTGTTCAGCAGAAAGTGCTTTTTGCCTGGATTCACTGGAATCCCTTGCCTGGAATCCCTTTCACTCCTGCTGTACCCTGCCTGGGACTGTCCTCACCCCATCACACCACAACAGCTAATGCCACATTGCTGTGCCCCTTCAGTCCTGATCCAGCTCAGGGAACACAGGCCTGGAAACCTTTGGTTTCGACTGAGAGCTGCTGGAGGGGACCTTATCCATGTCTGTGTTGAGTTGCCTTCTGCTAAGAGTGACAATGACTGATGCCCTCACTATTCTTGGTATCCAGGACAAGGCAGGGAAAGATCAACGCTTTGCTCTCTCCCCAAGCAGGAGGCTGGGGACAGGGAGGACGGCTCCAGAGCTGCTGGTCCACCACTTCATATGTTCCCTCTCCCCCTTTCTTCCTCCCCAGGCTCCTCTTTCCTCTCTACCTCCAAGAAATTATTCATTACTGGGCAAAATTTACCTTTTGCACAGAAGATTGAGTTTCACACTGCGGGCTTTGCTGTGTAATAAATGTGGTTCCCCTCCATCACCTATAAACTGCTCCCTGCTGCCATGGGGACATAGCTCAGGACTCTGCACACCTGGTCAGCTGCTGCTCACTGGCCTGTGCACCCGAATGCCAGGGTGCTGGCTTTTACTAGAGAAACAGATAAGCAAGCAAATACAGCAACAGAAATTTGCATTGGAAACATCTGCAGAAATTGCAAAGGCTTTTTTATGTGCTTGGGGGAAAAAAAATCAACATGGCTTTGGGCAAAACAGTCAAACAAAGCAAATACTGCATGGAAAATTGCAATTCAAGTGAGAAGAAGTTGGTTTTCTGGCTAGATTTTTGTCCTAAAATAGCTTCTCTCCTCCCTGGTCCCAGGGCTAATCTCTAAGAAGAAATGAGGTTTTCCAGGGTGAAAGCAGCCAAATGGTGAATTCTCTGTGCTGTCACTGGAAGCCTCTGCCTGTGTCCTGGCCATGCCACAGAGTCCTCAGGGATCTTATCTGGGTTCCTCTGCTCTCTCTTACTCCACCTGTATCCCTTGAGACCATCAGTGCTTTGGGACAAGAACCATTCCCTGCTACATAACTCTGTTTTGATGCTGGCCTAGGTGCATGGGCAGGAGCAGCAGTAATTATTTTAAGAGCTGATGAGACAAGGGAGGAGCAGCAGGGGGTGGGCAGCAGGTGGCTTTGTTCCTTGGCAGGGCCGGGTGATGCTGCTGATGATATTTGCACTGAGCCAAGCTGAAGGCTGCATCAAGGAGATCTCACACTTTCCAAGGAGCAGGCTGGTTGCTGGGGGGTCCTGTCCCACCTCCTGTCATTGACATTGTCCCCAGAAATGGGGTGGCTGCACTAGCTGGAGATATCTGGGCTGTGGTGAAGGGAGGCCATGGCCCCTGGTTCCTTGCCTGCTGCAAGTCCTGGTGCCACCCATCAGCCCCCAGGGCTGTAGAAAAGGAATATTCAGTGGAAAGTAAATTTGAGTGTAAATAGGGGGAGTTGGTTCCTGGGTTGCAGGTGGTTTCCCAGCTGCTCAGGGTCCCACATGCCAGCAGTGCCCCAAGATGTGGCATTGCCACCTGCCTCAGGTTCCAGCTGTCACCCACTCCCTGAGGTGCCTCTTGTGATGGCAGCTGGAGCACAGGTGGGGTGGCAGTCAGGGAGCCATGCTGTGGGCACAGAGGGGACACATGGAAAAGGCAGTGGAGAGCAGGCATGAGAGAAGCAGGGGGGAAGAAGAAGAGTGAGTGATAAGGAGACTGTAATTAGCACTTGGCGCTCCTCGCCTAGAGCTGTCAGAGGAAGGTCACCTTCATTATCTCTGTTTCACAGATGGGGAAACTGAGGCACGGGGAAGGCAGTTAGAGTGATTTGCTCAAGGTGACCTGTGAGGGCTATCAGCAGGGTCTGGGTCTTGCCTGTCCATGCTCTGCAGCACCAGGACAGTGGGAATGGCTCTTGCTGCCAGCCCTTGGAGCCCAAACTCAGCACTGAAAGATCAGTATTAAAGGACATGGATCCCTTCTCTACCCATCTCCAGGCTCATCCTCTTCAGACCCACTGTCTCCCCCAGCATCCCTGCCCCTAAGAGACATTTGAGATCAGGCTGGTTCAGCTGCACCCCAAAATCTGCTCGTGCAATCCCACCCAGCTGCTCTTGCCTTCCCTCCAGCCCTGCAAAGGCTCCCTGTGAGCCCGAGGCCATCTGGGCTCCTGCAACAGTCCTGTTGGGTAATGGAATATGTTTTGCTGGATATTTTTCTCTCGCCAATGGAGCTCCCCCTTTATTTAGGTTAAAATGGATGCCATCTGGCTAATGAGCCCATACTCATGTTCTAGATTAAAAGGCAATCCTGTGCACGGCACTGGAGATTAGAGAGGCTTAAATGGTTTTGAAGGTGCAATTTGCTTTTCATGCATGGTGCAATTTACTTCCTGGTGGGTGGGCCTGCATCCCCATGGCTGTCCCCAGCAGCTCCATCCTGGCTCTGGTCTCCTCTACCAGCCCTGGCTGCAAGAAAATGAGAGCTTGAGCATCTCCAGCCTGGCAGGGCCGTGCAGGGTAACCTTGTAGCTGTTGCTGCCATTTGCCCACTCCTGGAGGGGCTTTTTGGTGCAGGCAGGATGTCTTTATCACCTGCTTTCTTAGCTGTCACCCTCTCCACACCTCCCTGCACCACAGCATCCCCTGGGACAAGGCACAGCTCACCAGGACAGAGTAGCCTCTGCCCCTCTCCCAGCCCAGAGAAATGGGGGACAACTGTAGCCCATAAAGATATTGATGGCAGATGGCTGAGGTTGAGGTCTCTGCTGTGATCAACATCTTGCACATCCTGCAGCATCAACTGTGAACTACCTGGGTGTGCTCCCATCTCCTCAAAACCCCTCAGCAACCCATTTGCAGGCAGCGTTGGCTCCTGGGATGATGCTGCATCTGCCAAGAGAGCCCCACCAGGGACTGGATTTCCTAAGGAAAACTTTGAAAATGAGACAGGGAAGATGAAGCATTTGTGCAAGGCATGTCATCACCTCCAGGCACCTCCCACAGAAAGTGCCACAGGCTATGGAGTGATGAAGCGTGCCCCAGCAAAATGCCTTATTTTGCAGTGAATTTCCCCTTGGCTGCAATGGAGCTGGTTTTACAGTCATCTCCTTGCAGTCTCATCACTGGGGGCTCTCAGCCCTGGGGGCAAACCCTGACTGCTCCTGCCTGTGTTTGCTTCCACAGATGGCTAACCCTGTGCCGTCAGCCTGCTGCGTGGTGCTCGCCGCGGTGGTGGTGGTGTACGCTCAGAGGCACAGCCAGCTGGGTGAGTCCTTCACGCCTCCCTCCCAGGCCCTGGGGGTCCTGAAAAATGGGAATCCTGCTCCTTCAGCCCCTCTCTCCTGGGGGAATCTGGGTGCACCCTCCATGTGTGACTGATATTATTTATCAGGCATGTTATCACTTCTCTCCATGACAAGTGTCCCCTCCAGCCCAGCACTGTGGGGTTTGGGCATCCTTCATCTCCCTCTGCTGATGCCCCTTGCCCTGCCCACGGCTCTCTGTGTCCCTACTGCTCTGGACTCCTTTGGCCACTCTTTTGTAGATGCTGCCCCATGCAGCCTGCCCATGAAGGAGTCAGGAGTTGGGAGGAAGCATCAGCCTGACAGCTCCAAACTCTGAACACCCTTGACAGCTCCATGATGCCTGGACCCACAAAAATGATGGATGATGCTTCACCCTGCTCTCACCTCCTTGGAGTGACTTAATCCCCACTGCCACCACACATCTGTGCCCACCCCTAGCTCACCTCTCTCCGGGTTGGCAGAGGATTCAGGGCTTATTTTAGTGGTGGCTTTAGAGGGATCACCCTTTAGAGTCACTGGTGGCATTGGGAACTTGAGGAGCCCCACATGATCAGGGGTCTAGGCAGGAGCAGGAGGATTATGAAGGATGGTTGGGTTCTGGTGTAGAGTCAAGCTCTGCAAAAATAGGAAAAAATGGGGAATCTCCAGAATTCCCTGCTTTTTCTGGCAGCCTGTCTGTAGTACCTTTTAGAAGATATTGGCGGGGAATTTTGCTCATTAACTCCAGTAAAGACATCTATGCATCCTTGGGCTCTGTGAAATTGAGGAATCTAGCCAGAGTGCCCACTGAGCTGCCTTAAATCCAGTTGGGTGGGTTTACATTGCCACAAGCTTCCTTGGACACAAAGCAGCCAGGGTTTGGCAGCACATCCGCATTGCATGGGGACAGCCACTCTCTGGACACAGAAGGATCTCGCTGGCTGGTGTTCCAGGAAGGTCCCCAACCCCTTCCCAGGGTGCCTGCTCAAAGCATTTGGGTGCTGGGCTGTATGTGATGGTGGCATGATGCTTCCTGCAGAGAAGCAAGCTGCTCTCTCCTGCTGTGCTTGCAGGATCACTGCCTGGGGAGCTTTAAAGGACCTGGCAATAGGACAGCAGAGCATCCTTTGGATGCTTTGAATACTAACCCAGACCTGCTGCACAGGGAGGTGCACAAAACACAGGAGTGCCAGGTACTTCAGGGTTGCACACACTTGAATTGTGTTGTCTAGAGAAGAACAAATGCTGCTGCTCACCAGTGAGCAGGACCAGACATTTTGCCACTGACAGCTGGTGCAGAGCTGCAGTGACTGTCACCTTCTGCTCTGTGATACAGCAGGATTCAGGGGGTCAGCAGCATAGCCTCCCATGTCCTCGTGTCCCCCCTGTTTCCTATGCCTGCCTGTGTCTGGGAGGGAGGTTTCTGGGGCACCAGCAGAAAACTGAAGCTGCAGAGGCCTGTGTGCATCAAAAACTGCCTGAATGGAGTGTGAGAAGTGTGGCAGGGCTCTTCCCATCTGTAGCAGCTTCACTGGGGGACAAAAAAAGAGTACAGAGTCAGAAAATTACTTATGAAACAGTAGGACACCTTCAGGACTGTCCTCAATCTGTCCCTCCTGGGCACCTCTCTGAAATTCCGAGGTAGGCTCTGGGAAGGAGCTTTGGAGCAGCAGATCTCCCTCCCACCCCACCGTGCCCGGCTCAGAGAGGCTGCACACAGGCAGGTCAACACCAGAGACCCAAAGCTTGTGCCCTGTGCCTCACAGCCAGAGTCCATCCCCTGCTGCAGCCTCTCCTCACCAGCCAAGCCCAGAGCTCATCCCCCGCCAGCCGGGCGCTGGGGCTGGAAGTGCACAGCAGGAATGGGGCGGGAGGATGGATTAATCCCACTGGTGGCAGGGACCCGGTGGAGTGGTGGGGAGATGCTGGCACAGAGTCCATTTATCATGCACTTGAGGCACGTTCGACTTTAATAGCTCATGAAGCACTCTAAGAGATGCATTAGCACTGAATACTTGAGTGAGGAGGATGTGACAAGCTGTTAAGTGAGCATGAGCACGGCGGAGGGAGCCTGGCCACCCTCTCCTGGCTCTCCTATGCACCACGGTGATTACTGGAGCGTCCTGCAAAGTGCCACATGAATTAATAAAAGCAGCATCAGGCTTGGTGAAGGTGAGGCTGTTCATGTATTAACCCCTCTGCTGCTCACCTTTAGTCCTTCTCTTTGGAGCTGGCAGAGCATCTGTCTGGGATGCAGAAGCCTGGGATGATCCCCACTGTTGGGGGAAGGGAGTGGAGGGGCTCAGAGGTCAGTGGATTTGGGGTTTCTGTGACCTTTGGGGTGACAGAGCTCCCTTGCTTTGCATGCCTGGCAGGCTGCTCAGGTTTCACGTGCATGACACAGCTGGGGACTGAAGTTCCCAGGGGGAGGGAGACCAGAGACATCCATCAGGGCAGCTCCAGGGGCATGCTCTGAGGCTGGCACTAATGTTCTGGCTCTAGCAGTGGGTTTGCGGTGTCCTGCTGCAGGGAAAGGCAGAGGGGCTATGGAAGAGCGTGTCCAGGACTGTCATCCCCAGTGTATGAATAAACAGCTTTAGATGGGGCTTCCAGATTGGGCCAAGCTGCCCGCAGAGATGGGCATTGCCCTGGACAGTCACAGGGCTGTCCCCATCTGCACAGATCCAGCTGGCATGGAGGGATGGATGTGATGGTGTTCACAGGGGTCCCAGGATGAGGGAAGAGACATGAATCTTGACTCTACGTTTCAGAAGGCTGATTTATTATTTTATGATATATATTGTATTAAAAGAAAATTATATATTATAACAAACACTAAAAGAATAGAAGAAAGGATTCCATCAGAAGGCTAGCAAGGAATGAAAAGTAATGATAATAAAATCGTGTGACTGCTCACAGCCTCAACACAGGTGGCTGTCATTGGTCATCAAGTAAAAACAATTTCACATGCTGGGTAGACAGTCCTCCAGATCACATTCCAAAGCAGCAAAACATGGAGAAGCTGAAGTTTCTCAGCTTCTCAGGAGCAAAGATCCTGGCAAAAGGATTTTTCATAAAATATGTCTGCAACAGATGGAGAGGAGCTGCAGGAAGAATGGGAGAGCACACAGCAGGCAGAACAGGCAGAAGACCTGGAGAGAAGGGGAGGGCCTTGGGCCCTCTGTAAAGAATCACAGAATGGTTTTGGTTGGAAGGGATCTTAAAGATCATCACGTTCCAGTCCCACAGCCATGGACAGCAACACCTTCACTAGACCAGTCTGCATAAAGCCCCATCCAGTCTGGCCATGAACACTTCCAGGGATGGGACATCCACTGCTTCTCTGGGCAGCTGTGCCAGTGCCTCACCATCTTCACAGTGAAGGATTTATTCCTGATATCTAATCTAAACCTACTCTTTTTCAGTTTAAAGCCACTACCCCTTGTCCTGTCACTGCATATCCTTGTGAGAAGTCCATCCTCAGGTCTCTTGTAGCCCCTGTATGTACTGGACAGTCATCCCAGAGCCTTCTCTTCTCCAGGCTGAAAAACACCAAGTATTTCAGCCTTTCCTCATAAAAGAGGTATTCTAGCCCTCTAATCAACTTCCCATTATTTTGGATAGCTCAGTTTTCCTTCCTGTGTTCTGTTCTCCAGGCAGTGGCTGCTGCCAATTTATTTCAGAATGGAGGAAGGTGATGGGGGAAGCAGAGCAGAGCACGGATGCAATTGCTGTCTGCTGTGACACTCACGCCTTTGGTTGTCCAAGGCCTCCACTCTGTGAGAGCAGAGCTGGTGAGGGTCCCTGCAGTGCAGTGACCTCCTTCCTAGCTGGGTCTGGGTTCCTTCAAAGGTCTGGGACAGGTCACAGCACAAGCTTTGGGGTTTAACCCAAAAGCTCTTATGTGGGAAGTGTGTGAGTGGCGGAGATGCCTCACCACATGTCAGGCTACAAAATGGGTACATGCATGGGTGATTTCAGCTTCTTGTACTGAGTGCTGTGACTGCCTGTTGCTGGATTTACCTGTTCTTATTAAACTCAATGCTTAAGGCAGTCCTGGGAAGAGGGAGCTCTGCTGTGACCAAGGTGTCTGCCCCATCCATCAGCCCTGCCAGAGTTATGTCCACATCTGTCCCAGATTGAGATTTCTTTGCTTTTAAAAGAGGAGTAATTCTGCTTTATTGATCCTCACCTTGCTGAATTAACTCATGTTTAAACAATAATTATGTTTTCACCCAGGAGAGGAGACAAAGAGATAAAAGGCTCTGGAAATGAATGCACTTCAGATGTCACATGCTGGGGTTAATTTATTGATGGGTGAAGAAATTCCCATCTCCTCTCTTCCTCACCAGCTACAAGCAATTAGCCCCCATCATTCCTCAGCCGAGGAAAAGAGAGATTTTGTTTCATTGCTCTCCCTTTTTTCTTGCTCTCTTAAGCCCTGACTAATCTTTTGCAGTCGGTTCTGCTGCAAAGCCTCCCGGGGGCTCCAGTTTGCACATACCTTGTTAGAAATGCTGCTGCAATGACAAAGCCTGGACCAGTAAATAGCCTTCAAAATGCACAGCAAAGCCAGGCAAATTGGCTTTTCAAAGAGGAACCAGCTGTAGATAGGAAAACCTCTTTCCCCTTCTAGAATTGCCCAGCCTTGTCTGTGTTGCATTTTCTGGCTGACAGGGGTGTCACCAGCTCTTTCTGAACTCTGCTTCCTCCACGTAAGTCAGCCCATGCCAGGGAGGTGCCATCTGCCTGGCATGCTTAAACCAGACACTTTGAATTTGGAGGTGTTCTCTGGATTTGCTATGTAGGAGGTGGTTTGTACATTCACATCAGGCTGTGTGGTTTTTTTGTAGACATCTGTGTAGGCTTTGGTTGCTGTGCAAATGCAGTTGAGTTGAGGTGACTGGATTCAAGAGGCGTGATGGGGTGGCCTTGTGCATGCATCCTAAGATGGCTCTGCAGGACTGCTATCTACAAATATACATTCATAAGTATACTTGAAGTATCTCCTCTCCTCTCGCCTCTCTCCTCTCTCCTCTCTCCTCTCTCCTCTCTCCTCTCTCCTCTCTCCTCTCTCCTCTCTCCTCTCTCCTCTCCTCCCCTCCTGGCACTGTCACAGTGTCCTTCAGTCATGCATTAAGTGACATGACAAACATCTGTCATGTGTTGTTTGTTTTTGCACCCATTCCCCAGGGTGAGTTGCGTGTGCAACAGAGTGATCTGAAATTTTTGTAATTGCCCAGGCACAGGCAGTTTCTGGGGCAGGCGAGGTCGAAGGGACTGACAGTGTGTGCAGAGTGGCTGGCTGAGAGGCTGGAAGTGGTGCCTTCTTCCAGGCTCAGGCTGGGGCCACTTCAGGAAAAAGCTCTGTCTACTCATTACATAGCACCTTCCTACCTCCGTGACACCTCCTCCTTCTGCCTCTGGCCAAGTTTTGCTCTCAGCACTGCCACTTTATCTCCAGGTGGCTCCTGACAAAGCCTTATCAGTGTTGTCCTCCGTCATCCTGCATTCTGCCAGTCTGACCTACATTCGTCCACTGGAGATGAATGGACTTGTGTTTGGCTGCATAAAACTCATGCTCATGCCGAGGGAAGGCTCGTATATTAACTGCTCTGGACTCTGTGTGTGATGGACTCATCCCTCCCATTATATACATCAGCCCTTGTGTCAATGGCAAACTTTGCCAGCAACAGTTTTATGTTGCCTTCAAGATAATTGATAAGACGAGTGATTAGCAATTGGCCAAGAACATATCCCTGCGGGACCACACTGGGAACACCCTCCTGCAATGATGATTCCCCATTAACAATTAATTCCCCATTAGCAATTACATTTTTTAATCCTTCCTGTTATAACTCTGGATGCTCTCATTATCCAGCTGGCTGAAAATACCAGCCTCACTCCACACTGCAGCCCCATTCAGCAGAGCCTGCTTAAATCATTCCGAAGGCTGCCATTCAAGGGCAGGCATCTGCTCTCTGCCTCCTCTTGCTCATTGCTACTCACAGCTGAGCTAGCCCAGGCTCATGGCCACCCGCTGGGAACCAGCATTTTCCCAGTGGGATTACTGCATCTGCTGGGGCACAATCTGCTGGCCCATCCCATGCTGGCCAGAGGTACAAACTGGCTGTAATTCAAGTTGCCCTCTGATGTCTTTCCAAGGAAGGTCCATCATCTCCACCCTTGAGAATTCATTACTGTGATGGTTTTCCCACTGCCTCCCCATCTTCCCTGCCAGCCCACAGCTGCAGGGAAGCAGAAGAGACAGCAACCCCACCTGGAGGGACACCCCTGCTGCAACCTGTTGGACTCTGCTGCACACTGTTAGGGTGTTTAAGTCCCCTTTGTTGCTCTGATCTTCCCTGGTGAAAATCAGAAGAAGAAGAAGAACCCCAGACCCAAACAGGCACAAACATCTGCATCCTCCCCTTTCCATTTCTACCTCTACCTCTGTTCATGAGCACCTGGCTTTTATTTTTCTTTTTTTCCAGCACAAGATGCATCTCCCGAAAAGTTCTCTGCCTGCAAAATAAAAGAAAACAGCAAAAATAGCCCAAGGTCCTGGAACAACTTTTTCTATTACTGGACATCCCCCTGAGCTCGAGTAGATTTCCTGCCCAGACACAGAGTGAATTACGGCCAAGCTCTAGGCAGCTGACCTTGTGGTCAGCCAGAGCAGAGGCTTGCTAATAAATGTGGTCAGCCCCTACCGCAAACAGCCTATTTTTAGTGCCTGTGCTTTCTTGCCCACTGCCTCATCACTCCACAGGTTCCAGAGCCGAGCATCCCACAGGGGTCCAGCCAGCAATGCAGGATAGCCCTGTCAGGAGCACATCTCAGGCTTGCTCCTCCTTGGAGCTGGGAAATCAAGAGGGTTCATTTCCACAGATTGTCTGTTAATTTTGTGCTGCAGAGAGTCGCTGGTGCACGGTACAGCATGGCCTGTCCTGCTGGGACACACTGCTCGTGCCTGTCAGACAGGGATTGGAGAGCTCACAGCTCTTACCTGTGAGTGAAAAATAGCCACAGGTCAGCAATAAGATTGATATCCTGTAGTGCTAAGTGCTGTCAGATGCAGGAGGTGAAATGTTCTAGACGTGCAAGTGGGGGAGAGAAGGGAGGGACAGGAGTAGAGGGATTGGCAGTGAGGTGAGAGGAAACACAGCTTGATGGTTCAGGGCTTTGATGTCTTGCTTTTTGCAAATTACCAAAGTTTGTGTACATTGTGAAGAAGCTGCCTGCTTTCCATGTACAATTCTGTCTGGAGTCACTGGAACTGAATTTGCCACTTTCTGGAAATGGAAGTAGTTGTTTGAAATGGAGCTGATGAAATTCTGGAGTAAAGTGGAGATCTGTCCCACGTGAGCCATCCAAGAGCTTGGAAGGAAACCTAGCTGGCAATATCTGTGATGCTAGCAAAAAAGGGAACCCTTCCCAAAAATAGGTCCTGTGTATTGAAGCAGATCACAAATCTGCAAAAGAATCAAAGACAGAAAATAAAAAAGAAAACACAGCTTTAGAGGGTAGATCTATCAGGCTTTGTACAAGCCTGTGATCCCACAAAACCTGTGAAAATAGTTCATGTCTTTGGTGAGAAGAAGAAACTGCCAGGAGGATCACAGTCTGCCAGGACTCATTAGTTCTGCCAGTGTTAAGGAAAAACATGTCTCAGTAGTTTCTTAGGCTTCATTACACATCAACAGACAACAGAGGAGGAGGAATGGGATTTGTAGTCCACCACCCAGACATCTGGAGAAGCTTCAAGTGGAGGAATTCTGCTAACACAGGGCAATGCTGCCACAACCCCAGGGGTGGGGGCAGGACCTGCCAGGCTGTGGCTGTGCAGAGAGGGCAGAACTAAATTTGTGGATCACCTACATAAGGCCAGAGAGTCCTTGCCAATAAATCCTTGTTGAAACCCAGTGCTGAGCAAGGCCTGCTTGCTGGGGAGAGGCTGTGAAGAAAGGTTTGGATTTCCTTCTTGGCATGGCATCTTCCTGTTGTATGGAGCAGTAGCATGGCTTCCTCTGCTGACACGTAGTGGTAAATGGACACATTGCCACAGCAGCTGGAACCCCCAAAGTCTGATAGAAGCCAAAATCTCATTTGCACAGATTTTCAGCCCTTAGGAAGCCGAGGTTTAGCCCAGCACAGAGGGAATAGCCATGGACCTTGTTCTTTACGTGAGCGCTGACTGCTGAAAAAGAACTGTGTCCTGTCGAGCACTGAGCTCCTTTTGGTGGGGGAGAAAGCAATCCTCATCCTTTCCTTACAATCTCAAAGGCTTGCAGAAATGGAAGATCGCATAAAACTGTAACAGGTGGAGTGGAAACCTTCAGTGCTTCAAGGATTTGGCTTCAATTAGCCTCCAAAAGCTCAGAAAGGTCTCACCTCAGAAGTCACATGTGGCCATCCCAGTGAACCAAGTATCTCATATTTCCAGAGCAGCCTGCTCCCACCAGCCCATGTGTCCAACAGAACTTGGACTGAATGTGACGCTCATTATTTATCCCATTTGAAGAGTTTCCAGTGTCTGAAGTCCTGGATGCTCTGAGACTGCAAAGCCAATTTCCAGTCAGGCTCAAAGAGCAAAATGTGGCAGCCCTGAGGGCAGCTCTGGGCACCACTTGTAGAAGCCCACAGCCTCAGCAGTGGGTGCTACCAATCCTCCACAGGGCATGTCACAGTAGCTGTGTGTAGCAAAACCCAGGACCAAAAAGTCAGGAAAGGCTGAGACATTCAGGTCCTGCACATCCATTTGTAGTGTTGGGCATGGAATCACTTGCTGCTGACTTCAGCCCACCTGTGACACATCTGGGAGCAAGCAAAGCCCTGGATAATGGAAACACAGGCACAGCAAGACTTTGAGTACAAACATCATCATCTCTGCTTCCTCAGGATTTTCTGGGGTGGGAACAGAGCAAAGATACCATGGAGCATATTCAGGAGTGCAGATGCTGGGACACAACATCCACAAACCTCTGTTATCAGGGTCCTTGGTGGGGTTAATTTCCCTGAGCAGACACTGTGCTTCTGTGGAAAGGGAAATAGCAGATTCCTAATCAGTCCAGGAGATGCTGGAGTGTAAAAAGTATACAGAACAACTTGCAAGATGTGCAGTCTGTGCTGCGGATGAAAAGAGCGTCTTTCAGGATAAGTGGCCTTGGGCAGCACTAAATGGGGTGGATCCATGCAGAGAAGCCAATATAATTGTGGCATATTAAAAGGAGAAAGAGAAGAGGGATTGAGGAGGGGTGGTGGCAGGCTCGTTACAGAGGGGAAAAGCGATGTGTGTCACCTTGTAATGGCTGCTCCTGGAAGGCCCATCAGGTGGAGAAGTGAAGTGAAACCACAAGGCAATTGACAGTGATGGAGGCAGGAGGGGTTACAGCAGTATTAGTCCTGTATGAACCATTGATCTCTTGGTGTACAATTTGCTGGAAAAGACTGCTATACAGGCTCAGCTGTTAGCAGGTGCTAATTGAAGCCGAGCAGTCTGGAGCCTCATTGCACTGCCTTCCCTTGATTAGAGCCACACTGGGGAGGCTGGTGCTGGGGAAAGGGATTTGTGGGTGTGATTCACAGCACGGGGATAAAACAGCCTTCGTCTCTGCTTAAGACAAGAGGAAGGGGATAGAATATTCTCTGTACACAGTTCTGTGCACCTGTGTGCAGGGAGAGTCCCTGGAAAGACATATCCACTTTTCAGTTCAAAATTCCCTGTGGATGGGACAAAACCTCACCTCAGGGTGCACACAGTTGACAGAAAGGTAGTGCCTTTCATCCCAGGTTCCACACATCTGACCTTCCTAGCTTTTTTGTTTTGCAAAACCTGCAGCATTTCCCCCAGACCACACCTGTGTTAGCAGATTTAAATCATTTGCCAGTAGCCAGGCTCTTAGTCATCCATTTTGGAGCTTTGCAAAACAGCCAGAGGTCTACAGAGCTGATGCTAGAAAACATTGACCTGCAAGGTCGGGAGCCTGTGGGATTTCTGCCAGCCAAGAGCTCTGTGCTTTGTAGGCAGAGGAGAGCTGGCACCATCACACTGAGGGATTAACTGGGATGCACAAGCAGGGCTGCAGCACGTGGCCCATCTTGCCTGATTCCTGCTGGATTTGCTGAGGTGTTGTGAGGTGTGCCCACAAGTGCATGCATTTCTGATGTCCAGGCCTTGAGTGTGCTGCTGAATAACAGCTCTGCTCACAGGGGGATGGTGGGGAAGGGATGCCCTGCTCCTCCAAAGGGCACTTCTGTTCTCTGGAGAAAAGTCCACTCCATGCTCAGCTGGTCTCTGCCACCCACAGTGATCCTACACTTGCTGCCTCCAGTATCCAAACTGAAATAAAACCAAGGAAGTTGATGAGCATCCCTCACAGATGTAACAGAGTTCCAGGGGGGGATCAGGGTCTTTTCCTTGAATGAATGGCATGAAGGGGAGTTCACAACAGCATCACCAGCTAAAAACTAGGGTGGTGCAGAGCATACACACAGGACTCCACTGCTGGGAGCTTGTCCTCATCAGCCCCACATCCATTCATCCATCCAAGTGAGGATCTTCTCCAACCAGGTGGTTGGGCTTTGTTCATCATCTGCATTGTTTATGCACAAATCCTCTCCCAGAGGGAGTGTAAATTGAGCCTGGAGTGCTCTCAAAGGGATTCTCATCCACAGCCATGAACTCGAGACTGCACAGGATGAGTCACAGAGAGCCTCTGACTCCAGCCAAACCACGAGCCCTGGCAGGTTGGACTCCACTGAGTTCGTGGCTTGTCTGTGCTGTGGTGTGGTAGCTCCAGATGAGTGGATGCTGTGCAAGGGAGAAACCGAGGCACATGGGAGTGAGAGTGTGTTAAATCCAGAAGCTAATATCTGTCAGTCTAGACCTTTCCTGCGATTTCCCATGGGAAGCTCCATGACTGGCTATAACTGTGAGCCTGGAGACCTGCCACAACCTGTGCCAGCTGCTGGGACAACTGGAGAGGCTGGGTGCAAAGTGATGACAATCCAGTGATGTGCTGGGGAGTGGTGGGAGGCTGTTGAGCCCTGCAGGAGCTCCTGTTGTTGGGAGGGCATGTAGCATTCCATAGGATGCAGCAAGGCAGGAGCCTGTGCTCATATTCATAGCATAAGTTCCTGTGCTCAGCAGATTTGAAAAGTAATTTTACCTTTGTGGTGAAAAGCACAGAGTCTTGTGTTTTTCCTTTGTGTGAGGGTCCCTCAATATGGCATAGTGGAGAGGCAGATCAGGAGCTGGTATTCCCCACTGGTCGCGTCTCACTCTCAGAGCATCACAGCAGCCCTTTTGGCAGGGTTAGGAACCATGGCCACAGGCTCACCTGCTAGTGAGCTCCAGTACTGTTCCTACTGGTGCTCCACTGAAGTCCACTCACTCTCCTGGGACTCTGCCCTGTCTCCTTTGTTCTCAAGGAGCCTCCCTATCTCTGTCTGTTAACACCCAGCCCTTGCCTTCCTCTCTTCTCATCTTTGGGCACTAAGGCAAAGGAATTTGCTCCTCCTTGGTTTTGGAGGGTGCTTGTGCTCTGTCTCTGGCCCCACACAAGCACCCTCCTCTTAGTCTTGCTGGGTGTAAAAGCTGTGCCAGCTCCGTGGTTGCTGTTGGCAGAGAGCCTTTAGGGATGCCTGCAGGATGCCTCACTGCTGATTTACAGCTGCAGCTCACCGGGGTCTGCCCCAGCTCAGAGGACTCCTCCAGCTCTCAGCTCTGACACAGACATGCCTGTCCATCCCTCCTGGTTTGCAAACAGAGTTTCTGTTGCTTTCAACCCAAGTTGCTGGAGGCTGATCCTTGCTTTTATGGAGTGTGAGCCCTGAATATTCAGGAAGCAGTGCTGAAGTTGGTGTGACCATGGTTGGCAGGCTCTGGCCCTTAATTAATTAGCATTGATTGTACTTCCAACAGTGGAGGAGGGAGCTGCAGCTCAGGGAAGCAGTGAAGTGTTGCAATATAATCACTGCAGCTATTTCCACGCTGCTGGTTGGTGCTCTTCAAAAGTTACCTAGCTGCTTCATTGGCAGCATGTTAGACAGAGAGGAAAATCCCAGGGGGAGTAGTAGCAACACAGGACTTTGGAAGCTGTCATTTTCGAGGAAACATCTGTCTGTATGTCTGTGCAGGTTTGGGGTTTTTAAAATGTCTTGGTTTTTTATTTAAAAAATATTTATTTAGTTATTTGTTTGTTTGTTTGTTTGTTTTCTGGTGATTGACATTGCCTTAGCTTGACTCAGCCTTTTCAAAGGTGCTGTTCATGTCTTTTGCATGGCAGCAGGGCCAGTTCACCTCCGGGCTACTAAGAAGTGCTGTTTAAGAAGTGGGAAGTGCCTTATCTGACAGGAAATTTGGAGCAGGTTGCAGGGCTCAGTCAGTGACTTTAAAGTGGGAGTTCCTGCCCCCCTGAGCAAGATACCCCATGGACAGCCCCTACCTCTGTGCCAGTGAACCCACTCACTCTGTAATCTGGGCAAATCCAGAAATGCCACTGAGCTCTCTGAGTCTGTGGGCTTTTGTATCCATGATGCATTTCTTTCCCCATATTTTTGCAATTTTATTCTTGGCACCTCCAGAGAGGTGGGCCTGAGCATCCTTCTATTGATCTATGAGAAGGACGTTGGGATGCAAACCCAGAAGGAATACTTCAGGATTTAGGTAGACAGATTTAATCCCTCCACATTCTTCATCGTGTCCTAAATCACAGCTCCAGAATGAAGAACCTCACAGCGAGAGCCCCCATGAGCACTCACAGCTCTTTTATTGCTCTTACCTGGTGTTGCAGAGGTGTCTCCCAGCTTGGTGAATACTGAACCCTCCTGAAAACATTCAGTGCCTTTGATTTGTGCTGTGGCATGGGGCAGCAGCAGCTCCCAGGTGTAGGTGCGTCGGGGGGTAGGACGGTCGGGACAGACGGAGACGAGAGATCCCTGAAGCCAGGTCGTGGAGCTTGTGGTTTGTTGCAGAGGGCCTGGGTGCAGGGCCCTGCTGGGAGCTGCCAGCCACAGCTCAGAGCAGGACTGAGAGAAGAGAGGGGTAGAGAGGATGAGAGGGTAAGAGAGTAAGAGGGTAAAAGCGTAAGGGAGTAAAAAATGTAACAGCATAAAAGGGTAAGAGAGTGAGGTTCCTGTTACAATACAATAAATCTTCTGTGTTGAATATTCTAATTCTCTAGTACAAGATACAAATCCTATAGCATTTACACACAGCCTATAGGAATCATTACATTACCATACTGTGTTACATTTTAAACCCCAAAACCTACTCTTTGGACCCCTTCTGCCAAGCTGGCAGGGTCTGCTCTGACCCTTGGACCTGTCTGCAAGCAGAGGGTATTGTTTCATCAAAAGGGGATTACCTTCAGCTGGCCACACCATTGTTTTCCAGTTGTTCAGTAACTAAGGTATCTCAAAGCTTGCTTTCATTTCAATCTCACTTATAGTTTCTATATCCTCAAAATCTTTTGCCAGACAATCATATTTATAAAGCTTTCCTGTTTCATCTTCCCCAACACAGAGGCTTGTCCCTGCACAGCCCATAGTCCCACAGCGTGCTGGGCTGGGACTGTGTGCTGCCAGCTAGGACTGTGGGGATCTTCCTTTCCCACATAACATGAATGCACAGACGCCTTGCCAGGATTCTGGAAAAGCAGTGCCAGGGCTGGGGGAGGGGTGGGAAGTGCATGTCAGCAGGGAGAGACCTTCGAGTCAAGCCTGGTAGCAGAAGGGATTAGTGGGTATGGGCTGTTGGGTGATTTAATTGTGTTTTCCTTCCTCCAGTGAGTTTGCACCATTTTTCTTAACTTGCTTAGCCCTGAGGAGTTTTGTAGTGTAACCAGTATTTATGGAAGGTTTTTGCTTTGGTGCCTCACAGGGAGTCACTGGTGTGCACAGCAGCAGCCGTTTCACAGCCCCACAGCACTGCATCCCTGCAGTGCCCTAGTGCTGGCATCCTGAGGGCCATACAGGGGTCACAGGTGGATAAAAAGGCACCAGCTGAAGTTAATTCAGTGCTTTGTGGTTTTGTATTTCAGCAGGGTTAGGAGAGCCCCACCAAACCCTGCTGTCAATGTACCAGGTGTCATAGGATCACATGAAGGAGGAAAACCAGAGCCTTAGCTCTGATGAAAACAGCTCTCCTGGGCCAGTCATTTTATCTGCTTTGGGGACTTGTTCTCCATGTGTAAGACAGGGAGAACGATGCTCTCCTCATTTGTCTCACTCGGTTGTCAGATCCTTGTGGCAGGAGCTGTATCTTGCTGGGTGCCAGCACCAACCAGTGGATGACAGGGTGGCCATCCACAAGGGGATGCAGGCACTGTGAGGGTGTGAGTTCTGAGGAAGAGCTGCCTCCATCGCCTGTGCTGGAATCCTGTGCTTCCCATGAGGGGCATCTCCATCAGGGAGTAAAGCGCTGGCTGCCAATCTGTCCTGGGCAAAACTGATGGGGAGGATCCTCAGGGGAGCAGTTTTCTGTTAAGTCCCATCAACATCCAAATGTTTTACAAAATCATATTTCTCTGTCAGGGGAGATAAAAAAAGAGATGAAGTGTAGTTGAAAGAAAGTTATCTTTTGTCTGCACTCTGTCTTTTTGGTGTTTTTCAGAAATGGTTCAGTTCTTCACTTTGAATTGACACCCCCTTCCACCTTAAAAAACCAAATGTTTTGCAAAGCTTTTTGTACAACTCAGTATAGAAATTTTGAAAAACAACCCTAAAACACATGAAAACCTATGGTTTCCTCCTGAAGGAAGGAACTTGGCCATTTTGGTGTTTTTTTCCTCTTTAAAAGAAAATATTTCTAAATTTTGGCTTTCGCCCTGGTGGAGGCAGAGCAGCATTTTCCACTTCGTGGCACCCTGAGCCTGCCCTGGCCGTGCCAGAGCTGGCGGGCGGGGGCTGCAAGCACAGGATCCTGGAGCAGCAGGGGGAATCTCCTCCGGCCCATTCCCGCTCCCGTGGCTGCTCTGCAGCCGCTCATCCTGGGTGGGCTGCAGGGGATGCTCTTATTGCTGTGCTCCAGTTTTTCTCTCCATAACCTCAAGCTGGAGGTGGGGGAAGCGTGGCTTGCTGCTTGTAGCTGCTTTCCATGCATGTGTGCATAGATTTAAACTGATTTTCTCTCCTTAAGGACTTTCTGGTATCCCCCCTCACAGGCAGAGCATGTGGTTGTTTGCAGGCTTCTGCCTCTGGGCAATTTCCTCCTCCTCATTACTACCCTTCAGTCCCTCATCCCTTATCCTCTTCCTGATGGAGACAGTCTCTCACAGCTGACTCATTTCAGAGATGTTTTTTTCACTGCCGAAGCCAAGATTTTTCTCTCTCCCATTGCACTTCGTCTGGAAATGGGAGGAGGAAGCAGGTTTTGGGTTTGGTTTGGGATTTTTTTTTTTCAGCAATAAATAATTTCTGAATGCTGAAGAGGCAGGAGAGTGAAGCTGGCGTTAGGCTACATTGAAATACTCCATTTGTTCTGGGAGTCTTTCTCCACCCTCCTCCAGAAAGCTTCCTCTAGTGTTTAATTTTAAAGCAAGTCATTATTATTTTTTGTTTTCTTACTTTCCAGAGGAGATTCCTCTATTATTTTGGCTTGTCTGGAGATTTCTATGTACACCAGAATTTTTTTCCTTGGCTTTTCTTTCCTCTTTGATTTCTTTTTGCCAGGGTTAAAAGCCCCAAGTCAGCAAGGTACTTAAACACATGCTCAAAGTTAAGGCCTTGCCTAAGTGCTTTGCTGACTTGGAGCCAAAGATATTTTCTCAAGTCCTTTAAATGCTTCAGAACCTGAATTCAAAACGTTTTACAGAAATTCCAGATTTCAAGTATCTCTTGTGCTAATAATAGTTGTAATTCAGTACTGCCTTCAGATGACTGGAGCTGTGGATATGGCAAGCTTCTGAATAGTCTTACTTTCAGAAAACATGCCTCCCTAAAATCTTCTGCTTCAAACCCAAGAGCTCTCCAGAGAACAGGGCACACTTACTTGTATTTCAGTCAATGAAACATAACTGGCCTTTTAGTTGTTTTGCAGTAAAACACTTACAGCTTTTAAACACTGAAATTTAGGAAATAATGCCCAATTGGTTCAAGAATGAATGTCTGCTCCTGAGCTAACATTTGCTTATTATCCCCAATGAAGGCAATAAAAAAACCTGCACCAAACTGAAGACTCTCTGACATGGCAGGATCAGTAATTGGAGGTTAGGAGATGCTCTGAAAGGCAGACTGGCTCCCAAAAGCAGCGCTGCTCTCTGCTTTAGTCAGATGGATGGCAACAAAAGTGGTATGGAAAGGGAACAGCAGTGGGTAGACAGGCAGGAAAAGGCTGTGTCAAAGAGGAGGAGAGGGAGGGGGAGAAGGAGAATGTATTTCTAGAAGCAGAGAGGCCTCAATATCAAATAGAAATTGCAGCAATATTTTTTGGGGCTCTGCATGATGAAGCCATGAGGGTTCTGCATGATGAGGCCACCAGCCAGCCAGTGTGAGTTGCTTTGGAAGTGCTCTGGAGCTGCTTAATGAAGAGCACCTTCTTCACAGGTTATGGAAAGGGTCCTGGACATTGGTGCTTAGGGCACCAACAAGGGAGCAGGGCCAGGACTCAGTTAACAAGTGCTCAAGGAATTGCATGCTCCCTCCTCTGAAAGCATTCTGTGATGCTGCTGAGAATGGGACCAACCCTGCTGAAAGCTCCTGGCTCACTGGCCTCATCTTAAGCTTCTCTGTCCTGAGTTGGTGTGATCTCCTTTGAGCTTCTGCACTGTGCTTTGCAGATAGATGCAAACGGGATGTATCGAATTTATGATTCTGTGATATGTGCACATCTGTTTTACTAATGATCTTCAGAGGTCCCTTCCAACCCATTCCAAGGTCCTGTGATCTGCACAAGAAGGCATGCAAAGGCTCTGTCTGCCCCAAAGCATTGAGCACTTTCAGTCCCTTGGTCTCTCATGGATCTACTTCTAAAACCCTGTCTCTCCTACCTGCTCAGAGACAAATCCAAAAGACACTGCCACCTTCAATAGCTCTCTGACTGCAGAGTAATTTGTAAATACTCACATATCCTTTATGTGAGTATTTACAAATTATAGGCCTTTGTTATGTGGATTTATGGGGCTCCTGAATAACGCTGACCCCCAAGAGGAGCTCAGAAACCATTTGGGGACCACAATCCTGCATCATGACCTCCATTGTTCAGATACACTTTCCAGCCTGATTCAGCCCCAAGCTGGAGCCTGTCTCCAAGCTCTGCTCACGATCCAGGAGCTCTGTTCTGGGCTCCTATTTTGTGGTCTGTAATGCTCCATTAGCTATACTCAGCAATTTATTTTGTGTCTCTGGGGTAAGTAACTCTTCCCAGCATGCCATGGTTCTGATATGTGCCCACCTTTGCCGCCAGCAGATGCTCTGTGTGATGGGTGGGCTGCAGCTCTGCTGGCTGTGACACAGCTCGGCATGTGCAGGTGATCCTTTCCAGGCCTGGCTTTGCTTGAGGATCCTTCAGAGTGAAAGGCATCAAATGTGAATGTAGTATCTTGCTGTTACCAATGCAAATCCCGAGCCTTGTCTTAGTTCTTAAAACAGCCCCTACAGGGGAGAGAAGATGAGTGCTTTATTTTTAATACTGTTTTGAAACAGCACCAGACTCCAGATACGCATGTGTTACTTGGAGGAGTGATGGTGACTGGGTCAAAAAGGCTCTCAAACTTGGTAAAATGGTTCCCATTTTATCAGTGTCTATTCTTCTCACCCTCTTCATTGTGCTGCCCTGGCAGCAGCTCAGTTCCTCTATTCTGTAGCCACATGCACAAATAAAATCTTGGTGCTGGTGCAGGGGGAAGAAATCCTTCTTTTGGGAAGAAACAAGCCCTGTGTTGTAACCTCCAGTAGATGTACAGGTGGAGAGAAAAGTAGTGGTGCTTTTGTTGAGAGCCCCAGGGAGTGCCCTGTCCCCCATGTCTTGGTGCTACAAGCTGCACCCACCCCTGTTTGGATTTCTCAGTCCAGCTTTGGTGATGCTTTTGAGTCCTGTCCCTGTGTGCAGTGCACTCTGTGCCTCCTCATTGTGGGGTTGAGCAAAAATGAGGAGGATGAACCCCCAGTACCTGTGATTAAAAAAGCAGAGGAGTTTTTCCATCCTCAGGCACAGAAGTTCATGTGTTAAGTTGTAGTTACCCCAGCTTCAAGCCCAGCTGCTGCCGATCCACCCAGGGGCGTGAGCATTACATCTGTAAGGGAAAGCCACTGGCCTACAGCAGGCAGAACCCAAGCCAACAGACAGACAGAAAGAGCCTGAGGGGCTGAATTTTAGAGCTATTAAATGATTAAATGCAAGGGGAAAAAAAGTTAATTTAGCATCGCGGTTGTGATTTTACACACCCAAGAGCCTGGAAATTGAGAGCTCTGCTTCTCACACAGGGATCGTAACTTGGCACAGCACAGATTGTACAGTATGTAAAATTAGACTGGAGAAATAGTAAATATGCTGCAGGGACCAATACTGTCTTGGCAGAAGGAGGATGGACTGAGTGGGACCCAACAGGTCTTTTACGCCTCTGACTTCCATAATTCTGTGCTAATAAAAAAACATTGCACAATGCCTGATGCTAATCCGCAGCCCTGAGTGGGGTGAGACGGGAGCTGGGCTGTTCTGTGAACAAACAGCAGTTGCCCCCGGTGTATTTGAGTGCAGCTAGGCTGCTGTTTGAGGGCAGGCGTGTGGGCATTGGCAAGCAGGGATGGGGAGGTGTGCACTGTGCACCAGGCTGGAAAGGCAGGCTGAGGTCAGCGGGGAGTGAGGCACCCCTGCGTCTCTATCCAGCTCTGCCCCCACCTCCCCCTCCCCAAACCTCAGTAAATACAGGCATCTTCACGCTGTTGCTGGACCACAATGAGCTCTTCTTGTGTTTACGGCTCTGATTTGGGCACCTAATTCTGAATTGTATTGATTTCCCCCTAAACAGCATTGAAAAGCCTGATCTAAGCACTCTTCTGTGGCTTAGAGTTATTTGTCCTGTCTGCATGAAAAAGCAGGACCAAAAAACAAGCCTTTAATTCATCCATGGTGCTAGCACCGGTCATTTGGCAGCGAAGGTTGAAGGCTCAAGTGAGCCAAGCTTGGAGGATATTGGTGGGATTTTCCTGCTGTGTGCTGGTTCCCCTTAGTGCCATTCCCTCTGGTGTTCCAACACCTTTCCCTCCTCACCACCCCACATGCTGGAGCAGCCTGATGAAGTACAGGGAACTGGAGGAGCTGCTGCTTTGCCAAGCAACTGCACTTCCTCAGGATGAGTCATCTCAAGCTGACTCCGCAAGGAAGCCAAGTGGGCAAGGTCCCATCCAGCCTTGCCTTAGGATGAAAATGGTGTCACAGCTCAGCCAGTTGCATCAAGGAGAGCACTCAGAGTCCCAGGGACCAGAAGAGCTGGGACAGACATCCAACTGATGGCCTTATCAAGACCTTCTAGGAAACAGGTCAACACATGAACTCAGGTCCCCTCTTGGGATGCAAGACCAAAGCATCCTGTGGAAAAAAACTAAAAAGCCAAGATCACCAGCCCAAAAGAATCCAGACCTCTCTGCTGTAGAGCTGCTGAGACAGAGGAGCAGAAGTAGCAGCATCTGCTCCTGGTCCCAGCTGTGTCAACACAACATGATCCAGTATAGAGGTATCGACCATTGCAGGTGCGCACCAGCCTTAGCACCCTCTGGCAGAGCTCCCTCCTACCCTGAAGCCATGGGAAAGGACAGCTTCTTTGTGCTCTCCTGCCCATGCATGGCTGAGGAGACTCTCTTAGAGAGGCAGGATGGATTTGGTTGCTGTACTCAGTTTTGCTTGACCCCTGTGACCAGGGTTAAGTTGTGCTTGGGGCACCACATCGCTGTACAGCTCCTGCTACTCCCAGCGAGAGCTGGGCTTGATGGTGTGCAGGAAAACAAGGATGCCTCTGACACAGAGCCCTTCTGGCCTGCAGCCAGGAGCACTGCCAGTGTGGAGCTCTGGGTTGATGTGATTTGGCAGGTCTAGAGAGCTGCTAGAGAAGCTCTGTCCTGACATGGGTGTGATGAAAAGGCAGCAGTACCAGGACAAGACACAGACATAATTAGGCACAGGGAGAACACCCTCTGCACTGGTGAGATCCCACTCAGACCAGACCAAAGCTGTTGATTCAGCCAGTCTGATGATATGATACAAGCAGAAAAATGACACTTGAGTTACTTGTCTGCTAAGGCAGCATTCCCCATCCTCCTACAGTCACTGCCAGCCAGGGCTCCCCACTGGCCAGCAGCCCAAAAGACATGGGGAGCTGCTGCATCCCATGGGCTGAGCCAGTGCTGCAGCAAGGACTTGGCCCTCACTTCTGCTGTGAGAGTGTGTGTCTTCTGCTTCCAGCAGTGGGTCTCTGTTCTGTGGTTTCCTGCTGGGTTTAGCACTGTATTTTCTCCCCAGGAGGGTGCTGATTCTCTGCCACTGCACAGCCTTGCTGGCCCCTGTGCACGAGTGATTCAGGTGACACCGTCCTAATGGTGCTGCCATCCTGTCTGCTCCTGTCACCTGGAGCTCAGCCTGGGCAATGGCGTGTCAAGCTCATGGCAGGGCAGGCATCACACCTCCCCACTGCTGGACCATCAAGTCTAGGAGGGAGCCCATAGGTTGAATTACCATTTGTGACAATGGAACATTTGATGGTAAAAGTGTCCCTTCATTCTCAGAAGATGTTGCATTAAGGCTCACGGGAGAGGCACCAGCCTTGTGCAGCTGAGCAGCTAGAAGGGCCATGAAGGCCCTGGTCACCCCACCATGGACATCCCCAGCTGGGTTTGGGGGCAGCTTCAGAGGGAGGCAAAAGGGGAGGCTGATGCAGAGCTGGAGCAGAACTTCTGCAGGAGCATCAGGGCTTTGCCAACACCCTTAGGAGGATGTTTTGTGGTCACATCCAGGCTGAGGGAAGAGGTTTTCCTGCATTGGATCCTGCCCTCAGCCAAGCATGTCAGAGGGGTCAAGTCCCTCCTTCACAACAGTCCTGAAGCAAACCAAGGTCTGCTTCCAGGCGACTGTGGTGTGATTGAGTACAAGTCCTTTAGCACCCATCTGTTATCTCTTAATTAAAGTTTCTTTCTAATTATTTTTTCTTGTCAAGAGCAAAGCTGCTGACACCAGGGATTTACCAAAGTAGAGCAAACAAATGCGGTCTCTGCTTTCTGCAACTCTTCATTAATGGACAAAATTAACTTGGAGCAGTCCATATCTTTGGCTACATCAATGACACTTAATTATGCTTGTTTCCTTACAAAGATACATCCAGTTTTAAATCACTTGTGGAAGAAGTGCCTCCTTAAGCATGAAATTTCTTCTCCTTGAAAGAAGATTTCTGCTGGTAAGAAAAGCTCTGCAAAGACCAAGTGGCGTCACAGGGAATAGATGTGAGATCAAGAGTGAGGTGCGCTTTGGGAAGCTGGGGTCAGGAAACCCCCTCCATGGCCAGGAGCTGCTTCATCTCAAGAAGGGCAGACTTCAGGGGCTGTCAGACTGCACAGGGGAGTGGAACCACTGGCATTCCTTGGACACAGTTGGTGCTGCTCAGGCCAGTGGGCATGGGTCCTGAAGCAAGGGAGAGGCCATAGGATTGTGCCACTACCCTGCCCCATGGCTGGAGAGGGCCAGGAACATCCTCCCACAGAGGCTGTCAGTCCATCTCTCTGTCCCCTTGCCCTCTCCATCCTCTGGGGCTCTGTGCTCCTCTCCTCCGTGGGCTGATTCATCTCATTTATCATGGGAAGTTGAGGAATGAAAGACCCTTCTGGTTTATATGCTTGGAAAGCTCTTGGCATAGCCCTGGCACTGTGTAAATATTAAATGTGTAATTTATTCTGTACACAGACATATAACTAGCTGCTGAGACAATTATTTGTGGCTGGTTTCTCAGCTGTGGGAGGGACACATGAAGGCCAGCGGGGTGATGTGAAGGCCTCTGTCCAAGGACATGTATGTAGTGCTCTGTCCCACTGCAGAAGTGCTCCATGTCCTGTCAGAGAAAGTGGGCACCTGGCCTTTCTCACTGTGTTGGTTTCATCATCTGCAAAAGAAGGGCAGAGCCAGAGGCTGTGGAACCTGCAGAGTGCTCTTCCCTCTCCCCAGAAATGCTGCAGTGCCTTTCTTTTGCTCATTCTGTGCTTACACAAGCCACAAGCCTGCAGTGCATTTCGGCTCAGAGGGAATATTTGTCCCAGTCTGCCTGCAAATCGCTGTGACAGAGAGGGTGGTTTTGGTCCTGTGTGTGTCTGCTGGAGGTTGTCTTGCCACAGGCCCTGGCTGAAAGACCCCCATTAAAGGGCTGTGGTGAGCTCTGGTGCCAGGAATGCAAACTGTCCTCTCCACTTCCTCTGCTCGCTGTTCCAGTGACCCCTCAGGCGTCTGGACACAGACCTCCAGTGCCAATCTGTGGCTCCACACATGCCAGTGCCCAGCAGCATTCCAGCCATGCCTGGCAGCTGCCCATGCTGGCTGGGTGGGAGCCTCAGCTGGAGCAACGGCACAGGAGTGGAGATGGAAGGTGCCAAGAGGAGATCTGCTTCTTCCTAGCACAGTGCGTGCCAGGGCAGTGCTCACCTTTTTGCAGGATTTCCTTGTGCTGTTGCCCTTCCAGTTTCTATGTAGGTCAAGATTTCATGAAGGAGGAAAATGAGGATGAGGTTTCTATTGGATTTCCAGCTGGATGGGCTTGGGAAGCATAGAATATATTTCCATGGGTCCCGTGTCTCAGCTGCTTTGTCTCATTTTCCCTCCACATCTCTCTGCTGGACTGCTGTCTGCTGTCCTGTTGGTCCCTGTTGCAGCTGCAGGACCTATCAAGCTGCCACTCATCATTGCTAGTGCAGCAAAGCAGCTCACAGCTCATTTCACCAAGCTGCCCCAGCTTAACATTACTAGAATGTGTATGTTTATCCCACAACTAGAAGCTCTGATGTTTATTCCCATCTTCCCTCCGCTGCAATTTTGCAGAGATGTAGGCAAAGCTGTAATTTCTCCCATTATGCATCACCATGTCTCCTTTCTAGATCTGGGACTTCATGCTGTGCCTGGCAGGTGTGCTGTGCCTGGCAGAGGATGTGGCCCTTGGTGGGCTTGGATGCTGAGAGCCATGTTGCTGGTTGGGGTGCAGCCCCTCTATGATGCCATCACAGCCTTGTGGTGTCACTTGACCCAAAGGCAGCATGCTTTGGAGAAGCAGGGTGGTGTTGGCACAGGGCAGGGCAGCATCTTGAAGTGTCAGTTCTAGCCAGTGATCACGTCCATGTTGCTGGGAAGGAATCTTTGGAAGTGTCTAGTCCAGTGCCCCACTTGGAAAAGCTCTGTCCTCAGCAGAAGACCAGATCAGCCATGGCTTTGTCAGCAGAGCCCTGACAAACTCCATGGATGAGAATCCCCCCTCTCTGTGGGTACCTGTCCCAGTGCTGTGCTACCCCCCAGGAGAATAAATTATCCTCCATGTCCAGCTTGAATCTTCCACCAGGACACTCCTATCACCAGCTGATATCCATCCAAAAGGGCTGGCCCTGCAGGACAGGCACCATCGTGATCATTAACCCCACAGGTTACCAGTGAGTGACACGGTGACCAGGAGTGTGGACAAACCTCCCTTCCCTCCCTGTTCAAGGGAGCTGTGGAGCTCTGGGTGCATTCCTAGCCTGCAGAAAGTTCAGAGTCCCAGTAGAGCTCTGGTCACCCCTGCTCATCCCCATCCTACAGCAGAGCTGCAGGTTTCTCCAGCATTCCAAGGGAGCTGTCCCCATGGTACCCCTTCCCAAAGGGGCTGCCACACATCTGATGTCACTGTGGTTGGGTGGGACTCCCACACCTGGCATGGGACAAGGGAGGACATGGGGACTTGTTTCTGCTCCAGTAGGATCCTCAGCAAACCCTCCTGGAAGAAATGCCTCCACTGAAGCTGTGCTTTGGGTTTCTCCTTCATCAGGAACCTTAAATTGTTGCCTTGGAAAGGAGCATTACTTTCAAAGACCTGTCTTCCAGGAATGGCTCCCTCAGCCCTTCTGGATGAATGCCAGTGTGTTTGTACTGTGTTTAAGGAAATAACTCAAGGTGACTTTTTTCCTTCCCAACTTAGTCCTTCAGCCACTAGCTACAGACAAGCTCTCAGCCACCGTCCTGAGAGGCAGAGCTGAGCATCCCAGAGCTTTCCCCTCATCTCAGTCCTTCTCTGGAAATAAGCACCAGGCAGGCAGGAGCCAGGCAAGGGTGGCAGGTCTGTGGATCCATCACTGCACTGAGCCTTTCTCTGTGCAAGGCTGGTGGGTGGTGCAATGGTGGGTATCAGAGCTCCAGTGTCTCTGATAAGCAGAATTCCAAGTGTAAGGACAGGATAGTCAATGGTCTTGTGAGCCAACAGGAAACAGGAAGACAAAACCTCTTTACCTTATGCAATAGAATAAATTAGAGAACTTGAGTAAGGTGCATGAATTCTTACTGAACCTGGTATCTATATTTGTCTCTCCACACATGTACCTAATCATCTGCCTGGTCCACCCGTTCATCATCCAACCATCCATCCACATCCAGAGCCATTCAAGTAGCCAGCCATCCACCCAACACCACTCACATTCACTGTCCTTCCATGCCTCCTTTCCTCCACTCCATCTGTGCCCATCCAGCCTGCCATCCATCTGTCTGTGGTTACACACATTCATCCATCCATCCACTGTCTTTTTCCACTTCTGCCTATCTGTCTATGTATCTGGTCCTGTTCCAGCTATCCCTCCTCACACAGATGCTTCATCTTAGATGTTCTCCCCTCTTTCTCCCTATCAGTACATTCTCCCAGCTTTTTTAAAGACCCTTTAATTGCACTTTTCTGGTCAGCACAGTTTCCCAAAGCTCTCCATCCTTGGCTTGTGTCAGAAATTGTCCTGGGGCATCCTACCAGCAAAACCCACAACGAACCATTTTTTCCTTGTCCTTAGCACCCTGTTTCCCAGCAGGGATAACATCCCCAAAGGTGCTCTATTCCTGTCAGAAGCAGGTGTCCTGACAGACCATCTGCAACATGGCTGAGACCTGCCAGACACTCCTCCAGAGCCAGCCTTGCAGATGGGATGAGGATGTGGCCTTAGGCACAAGGAATGCTGGATCATATACATGTGGTCCCACCTACCAGTGCGACCCAAGAGCTGACGTCTGGAGAGGGAAAAAAGAGAGGAGAAGCCTTGGAGGTGCTTATCCCATCTGTCTCCACTATCAGCTGCTTGCAATCTCCCAAGGCTCACTGGGCAGCTCGGTGTTGTAGGTCATCTTTTGCTGTGAATTCATTTACACACTGTTCCCCCCTCCTGTGTTGACATCAACAGCATCTGATGGATATAGATTTCTGTAATTTAATCACAATTTGTGCAAAAGAAAAAAACCACTTTCTATTGCTTGTCTTGCTCCCCCTTATTTTATTAGGAGAAAGAGCAAGCAGTCCTTCTCTATTTGTCCTCTTCATGCCACTCGTCATTGCTAAGGTGTCTGTCACGTCTTTGCTTGGTTCTCCCCCTTTTATGGATGAAGGGTTAGAGTCTACTAAACCATCTTCACATGGAATCTGTTTCAAGCCTTAGCTGTTCTTGTTTCCCTCCTTTGCCCTGCTTCAGGAATACTGTGCTCATAACAGCATGGGGACAGGTTTGTTCATGGCTTTTGAGTCACAGTGCTTTCCACTTTGGGTTTGAGTTCTTGGTCACCACTGAGCTGATGTTCTCAGGGAAGGGAGGGTGATGACTCCAGGATGGGTTCCTGTGGAGGCCGTGGCACATTTGAAACCACGAGTGTGTAGGGAAGGAAGGCTGCATGCATTCCACTGTGAGTTAATCAGCACAGGGTTACTGCCTGGTGGTCTGTACCATGGTGTCCTCCTGCAGCACTCTGGAGCCCAGCTGGGCTTTGGCTGCCCTGACTGCCTCAGCAGCACTCTGTCTTCTCTCTGCCCTGACCCCTTCTACCTGTGAGTTATGGGGGTGTCGGGCTGAACTGATCCAGCTCGGATCTCCATCAGACTTCAGCAGTGACATCTTCTACTGCTACTTTTGGCAGCTTGTTTTCACCTTTGATCTCATGACTTTAGCTGCTATAAATCCTCACAAGGACTTTCCCCATGTGTCGGAGCTGCTTAGTTTCCTTGGAAGGCACCTTGTCAAATGTGATTTTGAAGCCCAGGAGAATTTTGAGAAGTGAACCACCCTTGTCTGTGCACAAAGGCTTGATGAAGCCTTGAAGGAACCTCATCCCCATTCATCCTCCCGTCCTGCTTCACCCTGTGTCACACACACGCACTCACGTTGTTTTATCCTTGCCACATACAGCTCAGCACAGCCAAGTGTAGCAACACAGGAAATATTCAGTTGCTAAGGATCATTAATGAATGTCAGCTCCAGCTCCTGTCCAGAAACCTGAGAAAATTCAATTAGGCAGCTGGTGCCCAATGAGGTGTGTTGCCCCACTCTGTTACATCAAACAGCTCAGCAAGCATCATGTTATTGTGGAAAGGGAAGAAAACCCAGACAGGAGACAAACAGCCCTGCATGCACCAAGCAGCTGTGACTTTCCTGACTTTCCACAGCACAGCACAGTTAGTTTGCAGTCTTCCTGCCTGGTTTACTGGATAGGGAATTGCAAGGAGAATTACCTGCTTCCCATCTGCGCTAGTAAATACATGGAGTTTGCTGGTGACGAATCCTGGGGCTGTGTCATCTCTCTGCTGGGAGTTTCTGACACACGTGTTTGGTTTGTGTCCTGCAACATGTCACCTGGACACACGACTGGCAATGCCTTGTGTGTCTGGCCATGCTGTGGGGTGTTTGGCTGCTGAGCCATACGTGCAGCCCTAACATGTGTTCACCATAGCAAAGGTGAGAGGAAGCCATCCTGTGGGTGGAGGTGGTCCATGATCCTCTGGTGTTTGTCAGCTGGTCTAAAATAAATCATGGCTGGGGACAGGAGCAGAACTTCGGCTTCCCTGTCCACCAGCAAAGTGTCAGTCCACACCCCAGTCCTTCTCTTTACTTCCCAGATGGGAAAATAAGATCTTATCCCCAAGGCAACTGTGCTGAGGGGCTCTGAGCTCACTGTTTTTCCCCTTTTCCTTCCCACAGAGACCCACACCCAGTACGAGCGGGTAGGTGCAGATGTGACCATGAAGTGTGGCTCCATGGACTGGGATGCAGCCGTGACCTGGACAGCCAACGGCACCGACATCGACGAGTCCCACCTGAACGGCTCCTACCTGATCCTCAAGAACGTTGACCTGTCCCAGAGCGGCCAGTACTCCTGCTACGAGGGCTCCTCCTGGCACCTCAAATACCAGACCAACCTGAGGGTGGGAAGTGAGTACCCCAGCATGTCACATTGAGGGGGACAGTCTCTGCTCCCATCCTGAGTCCCCACAGACCCCCCTCCTGCCATGCCAGCCCCTCTACCTTCCATACATAGGGTTGTCCACTGAACACTGCTGTATGAGGTCCTCATGGCATACTAATCCCACTTGGAATCAGCCATTCTGTCCTAAGCTTTGGATCAAAGCTAGCAGCTTAAATGATGCCTCAGGAATAATTTGAGAAGGGATGTAGCTTCCTCCTCTAGCCCTGTGACACAACAACCATCTCTGTAGGTGGAAAGAGCTGTCGGACAGGATTGCAGTCAGCAAGGAGAAGCCCTGGCTGGGATTACAGCAGTGTGGATGCTTCAGAGGAGCAGCCAAAAGGTGTTGCAGGATTCTGGGTGCACAGGTGTGCTGGAGGACAGCTGCTCATTCCCCAGCATTTTGCGTATCTCCAGCATGGGATGCGCTGATTCCCGGGCCTCAGCAGGAGAGATAAAAGTTGTGCTGTATTTCACATGATGCTGAGAGCTGATAGCAGCTGTGTTATTTGAGGGCTGCTGTGTTTGTACAGCAGATAACAACTGTGTGTTTTGCAGCACGGCGTGTGCAACTGGCAGCCGTGGGTGTCTGGGAGCACCAGCTGGCAAGGCTGGCTGTGGGATGGTAACTGTGATTCCCAGCTGGGAACCCCGCCATCCAGGGATGTGTCATGTAGGTGGCTGTATGTTCCCAGGTTTGGAAGACACAGACGAGTCTTTCTCTACTCCTTATTTCACCTTCTGCACCTGGCAACAGAGCCAGGGTGGTGTTTCCATCCTATGCCATGCTCCAGGGACAGAGGGTCACAGGAGGGTCTGTGTAAGCCCTGAAAATAAAGCATGAGGGTTCACTGCATCTAGAGATTTGAATTTTAGAGATGCTCTACAGTGTCCAACTCATTTAAGGTTTTGTGGGATGGATCCTGGTGTCTGGGCCAAGGAGAAGGGATGCTGGAAGGAGCTGGAAGGCAGTGTGAGAAGCAGATGAGGGGAAGCAGACAGCACAGGGCAGGGTTTACACCAGTGAGCAAGTGTGGGGGCTGGGAGCATGGCAGACAAAAAGGCCACTGCCACTGCCCAGCAAATGAGTCAGGGGCTTTTTAGCTGCACTGTGCTCAGGAGGTGTTCACAGCTAGTTCAGAGCCAGAAAAGGCAGGCCCTGGGTCCAGTGCAGGCAGCAGCACAAGGAGGTTGTGCAGTTCCTCTGCTTGGGCATGTGCTCACCAGAACCCATCTGCAGAGAGCTCCCAGCCAGTGCACAGAGGGCTGCAGCCCAGGCCTACAGGAAACAAGGGGAGTGGGGAGACTTCCACAGCCTCCAACCACCTCCTCTGCAGCTGTGGCATCGCTGTCATTTTGCAATGGCTCCTCCATCTGCTAAGCACCTCGCTAATAGTAATCCCTGTCAATCCGCTCAGGGACCCGTGGGAATTGCTCAGCGTTAGAGCCCAAATCCTGCTGTTCCCTATTACTGTGTGCTCCCATTTGCTGGAGAGTCACAGCCCCCTGAGCACTGGGCAGCTGAGAAGCCCAGTTGGACGCCGCTGGGGCCACCAGCCCCCGCAGAGAGGGTGACAAATAAATAAACAAGTGTCTGGTGCTGTTAACACAATTAACTGTGCAAGGAACTAATCAGGTGAGATGCTTTTAGTGGTAATTAATTTAACTGTCTGGATTTTAATTTAACGCTCTCTTTGAGGTTTCTCTTTGCAGCACTGCATCCCCAGCCCCTGCCTCCCCCACCCCACCCTAGGTGTCCTGGCTCTGCTGGAAAGGATTGATTCCCTGGAGGTGTGAGGATTCATGCAAAGGAATGGATTTGGGAGCATCCCGTCAGGGAATGGGGATGGGCTTGGGCATGGAGGTGGAGATGGGTGACTTGTGGGAGGTTTGCAGCATGGCCCTGTGGTAGCATTGCTGCTGCAGCTGAGTGCATTGGGAGCCCAGGCCTGGGATTTGGGGGATCTTGGACTCATTTCGTTTCAATTGCATGGGAAATTAAATGAAAACAGGCCTGTGCCTGCATTTTTCTCTTTTGCTGGGGCAACAAGAAAGGTGACTGCAGCGAGGGTGAGGGGCTGGGGCTGCACGTGGAGAAGTGCTGGGGATCTCATCAAATAAATGATGGTACCTGGAATGTGCTCCCCAGGCAAGGCAGGGGTGCTCCTGAGCATACAACACCACAGGAAGGATGTGTAGAGGGAGCAGAGAAGCGTTGAGGACCAGGAAAGGGTGTCAATTAGCAAAGCAAGCTCTGTCATGGGGGTCAGCGAGCACAGGGATAAAGGGAGACTGCCAGGAGTCAAGCTGAGTGAGACCTTGCAGAGGAAATGAAAAGGGGGGTTAGCCATATAAATATGGAGCAAACGAGGAGAGAAGAGCAGAGTTGGTTCTGCAGACAGGTTTCAGGGGAGATTAAACATAAGCTCAGCAGAGCCCGATACCAAATGAACCCCACAGGTCTGAGCAGCAATGCAGAGGCAAGAGCCAGGGCAGCACAGGCTAAGGGAGAGGAGGGAGCATAAAACCTGGAGGTTACCCTCTGTTGTGGAGGCACCTTCAATACACTGAGGGCTTGGGGAGCACCTCATCCCCATGTGAGGACATCTGTTCATTAGCAAGGCTCATTAGCAGCTGAGAGGCCAGTGGTGGTACCCAGTGCAACGTGTCTCCTGTGCCGGGGCGAAGGAAAGGTCCTCGTCAGAGAGCCTGACCCCACAGCACAGTGGGGCCGCACGGTGCACTTGGAAGGGGGAGCAATTAAAGACATGGAGAAAAATGGAAAATGGGAAAAAAATATAAGGGGGGCTTGCCAGGGATATATCACAGCAGATTAACCTGATAGCTCTCTTTGATAAGGGAACTGGTTTTCTAAGCCCAGAAATGTGGTCAGTGTAATCTGTCTTGACTTCAGTGAAGTATTTGCTATGGTGCCACATGGGAAATTATGAGTTAAACCAGAGAAAATGTGGATTAGTATGAGAATTGGAACACAGCTTAGGAAATAGCTACAGGGGATCAGATTGTGCTGAAAGGGGGAGCTCCTGGAAGGGACGGGGAAACTTTGGCACCATGGTTGGACTGTGTTTGGGCCACTCTCTGCAATGTTATCTGTAATGGCTCTGGCCCACAGGGACCAGGGGCTTTGGTTGGATATGCCAGTGGCTAAGGAGGGATAAGAGGATATCAGGGGTGGGGATTTCATGCTGAAGGGACCAACATGCTACATTAATGGTGCAGGCACAAATGTGGGGAGGTGTTTTAACAATGTACTTCAGCAGGGGGGAGGGAAGGCACAGATAACTCATCTGGTCCCTTAGATGGGTTTGACACCTGAGTGCACATCATGGGGGATGTGGCTGGGAGCCCAGCAGCACCCTGCAGAGGCTGGGGGTAGCTGGGCTCTCTCACTCACTGCAGAAATGGGAGCACTGGTGCACATGCATTCAGGGATGGCGAGGAGGGATCCCCAGGCTTGTCTATTGCTAAAGGTCCCAGGTCAGCCCCCTGCAAGGCATGCATCCTCCTCAGCACAAACTGGCCTGAAGGAAGCTGGTATTTCTCCAGGGGAAACCTCTTCCAGGGCACTTTGAGCAGCCTGGTGACTTGTTGGTCTGCCCCCTTCTTCAGGCAGCTGAGCATGAGGTGAAGCACAGGAGAAGAACCAGGTGTTTATCTCCAGTGATCACCTGCCCTGCAGCCTGACAGCAGCAGATACCCACCAGAAGCAGGAGATGGGTCCAGCTCTTTTTACACACCAGGCATCCCTGTCCTGAGCCCAGGGCTGAGCACCAGGAGCAGGGCAGGAGGGAGCACAAGGCTCTGGGTAACAGGAGTGTGGTGCCGGGCTCCTGGCTGCCCCCACAAGCCACAGCTCTGGATTTGGAAACGCGTAGCCGGAGGGCCCGGGGGTGGATATAACAAAGACGTTGGGAAATAATGCACTCTTGAGGTTTGGCACACGGCGCTGTGCGTTACAGAATGTTATAAAAATACTGCTAATGGGCCAGAGAGGAGTGGAAACGCACGTCGGAAAGGCTGCCAGAAGCCGGAGAGTGCACACAAGAGCGGGGAGGCCTTGTGTGCAGAGAAGGGAGGGAGGCAGCAAGGGCAGGCACCCTCCTTCTGCTCCCATCCCTCCATCCCCTTCTAACCTGCTTATCTCCATCCCGACCCAGCCCCTCCTCCCCTTTGCCCTTCTGTCCCGCTTTGGGGTTGTCCAAGCCCTGGTGGACATGCATCTGACCCTCATCATTCAGCCTGCTGCCCAAAAAGGCTGCTGCCTGATGGGATGGAGTGCAAGCATGGGAGAGGAAATACAGCAGAATCCCCTCCAGCAGCAGGGACACGGATCAGGATGCAGGCAGTGGAGTTGTCTTCCATGTTGCAGTGGTGGCCCGGGGTCTTGTAGCCTGGTGCCAGCCCCAGCACTGTCCCATGGGCATTGCTGCCTCCCAGGCCATGGATGTGGGAAAGGGACTGGCAGAGCACAGGCAGTCCCAGGCTGGCCTGCTTCCTCCATGTCTGTCACTGCAGTGGCTGGCGAGAGAAAGAGGAAAAAACATGCGGTTTGACGGAAAATGACATGGAAAAAACAACCAAATTAACAGAAAAACAAACAAAGCAAAACCAGGGAGAGGGAGGGGGAAAGGGGCAAAGCAACAGGAACCACATGTGAGCGGGGAGGCCAGGAGAGCCTGAGTGTTCTCTGGACTGATTAGCAAGCAATCAAACATCGGCCACTAATAAATAATCAGAGCCTCCCTTTTCTCTGCCTTAGAAGTCTTTTTCCTCCCAGCTGGGCTCCAGCTGCAACCAGAGGGTTGTGCTGCAAGTTTGCATCTATATTTTTTTGTTATTTTTAAAACATTTTTTCTGTTTCACCTATCCAAAATAAAGAAGCAAAACAAGAAGGCAGTGACCTCTCCACATAAGGCATGCACCTCTGGTTCCTCCAGGGCAGGCATGAGCATCCCATGATGGGCACTGGCTAAACAGTGGAGGAAGGCAGTCCCAGGGACTGGTGTCCCTGCCTGTTTCCATGGCTTGGTTGGGTGGAAGAAAACTGCAGGAGGGCACTGATGACATGCCAGCTTGGGAGAACAGAAGTTTGGTGGCACCAGGCTGGTGCTCCTGCCTGGATGCTGCTGGAGAAGCACAGGCTTGGGGTCAGCATGTGCAGATAGTTCCTTGCTCGTGTATCTGTGATGCAGAGCTTTTTTTTTTTTTTTTTTAATTATTTTTAAGAAAGCCCATTTGATAGATTTTTTTCCCCTCTGAACTCTTCCAATCCTTTCCTGTGGTGATGTAAAGTTAGGCTATTTCAGGAGCAACATGTTAAACATGACTGCAACCATTCCCTGGCACCAGGGCCAACTGGCAGGGAGCAGCACCCACCCCTTTGATTCAACCCTCTCTCCCTCCCAGCGTGCTCCTACCCCCTGGGGATAGTCCCACACAAGGGCAACCCCGAGGCTGTGCCCAGGCAGTGCTTGAGGGCAGGACTACATCAACACGGACCAAACCTATGGAAAGGGTGGAGCTAATAAATTTAAATGACAGTTGACATTCCAGAATCAGGAGATGCACCCCAGAGCTGTTGGGTTCATTACTGTGGAAGGTTTTTTTCTCCCCATGTGCCTGCAGCACTGGGGGCTGGGTAGGTGCAGTGGTCCTGGGGTGATTCACAGCCAATCATGACCCCCCCCCCGATTCCTGAGAGCCACAGAAAGGGAGCAGCAACAAGCTTGCAGGTATGCTTTGTTCTTTGAAATTCGGCTTTATTTCACAAGGCACGCAGGCTCTCCTGTCACTGCCTTCCCACATTGTGCTGCTCATGCATGGCTGGGAAAATTCAGTGGATGAACTGTGCTGCTGCCTGCGACCAGATTTTGGGTCTTGGCCCGGCTGAGAGCTGAAAAGGCGTACTGGGTAACAGTATGCAAATTACTATCCCGGCTCTTTAAAGAGAACGCCAAGAAAAACCCACCCAAAAACCCCACCACGCTCCCAAATGCAATTAGTCCTAATCGAATTAGGAGCCGGACTAGAAAAACAAACACGTTTGCAGGCAGCAGGCGACCTTTCCTCCCCGTGCAGTGGGCTGCAGGCTGCATGCCACAGCGGGAAGGGCTGAATGGAGCCGTGCCCCATGGCCCACGCGTGCACACACTCGTTCGCTCGCACCCGCGCCCCGCTGCTCCTCTCCTCCTTCCCCTCGCTGGGCTGGGCAGCCAGCCCAGCTGCAGCATAGCAGAGTGATGCTTCCTTGGCTCGCTCTGTAAAACATGATAATCTGGGGCAGCCGGTGTCAGAAACAATAAAAATATCCCCTCTCCCATCTTTACGGCTCCCCTCTTCCCGCGGGGGAGTTGGGGACAGCAAGGAGCACGCGGTGGTGGGGCCAGCGGAGCCCCACTGGGCATTTATGAGCAGCCAACAACAGCACCAGCAGCTCTGCCCTGGCTGTGCCAATGCTGTTTGTGGGAAGACCATGCCCAGGAGGTGGCCAATGCATGCAGTGTCCCATTCCCATGTCCTGCCACCACTGGTACCTGAAGGGATGTGGCCGCACACTTGACCCCAGTGAGCGATGAGCTCATGCCGTGTTGGATGCTGTGGAGAGCTCATGGTGGAGTCATGGCAGGAGCATCAGGTGGCACGAGGGCACTGAGAAGGGGAGAAGGTGGTCACTCCCTTGCCATCTTCCTTCAGTAGCAGAGTTCCAGAGTTGCCAGCAATGAGCCAGAGCCAGGGACGGAGCGTCTGCCAGTGAGAGGGGCTGCTTAAGATGCAAGAGCCCTCTCAGTGGATGTGGCATCCTGAGCTTTGGAACTCCATGTGAAATGAGCCCCTGTGCATCCTCTCCTGCAGCTGGGCTGGGAATAAGATCATGGGATAGGATGAAGAGGGAGCCTGGCTCCAGCTGCTGGGCTGGAGGAGACAAGGAAAAAGGATTTGGGGGCTTGGCAGCTTCCTGGAAAACCTTCCTCATCCTTGCCAAATGCTGCATGCAGCACCAACATCCCATATCCTGGGTGTATGGAGCACAGCCTCCTTCTGCTCTCCTGAGATTTGTTTATGCTGCCCAACATGACAAAAACAGCTCTGTAATTAAAGAATCCCAAGTCCAGCCTAAATAGCTTCCCACAACCCTTGCTCTGCAGTGCCAGGAATTAGGGATGCCCAGGGCTGGGAAGACAAACCCTCCTCCTTGGCTGGGGGATGGTGGCCATGCGTGGGGACCGTGACTGGGGGGACACACACTGGTTCTCTGTTTGCACTGGCCTCTGCTCCAGGAAGGATTTTATCTGAGCTGCTCCTAAGTGCCCCTTGTCAAAATATTTGGTGCGAGCTTCCTGCCGCCCACCAGCAATGTTCCCCATCTCCCAGGGTCCCAGGAGGGGAGGAACAGGCCAGGATACAGCCACCTCCTGCCACTGCAGCTATGGGACAAGGAGCAAAGGAGTCGATTCTCCATGTGTGAATGCTGCTTTCCTTTCTCCACCAGAGCTCCAAAGGGCTGTGGTACTTAAATAAGAGGGTGCTGAAAGAAGAAACCCCACCAATGTCACCAGCACAGGGTATGACTCTTGCCTGTCACTGCCCACATGTGCCCATGTTTGCAGGTGCCCAGGCCAGGCAGTGTCACCAGGAATGGGAAGATCCTCAGTGAAGATCCTTGGTCTCCACATCCCTCCTGCCAGGAGGAGAGGAGATGGCAGGCAGCAGTTACCAGTATGCAAAGCTCTTCCATCGCTCTCTGAAGTTTTTGGCAGTGGCTGGGAACAGCAGTGGGGCCCAGCATGCACTGAGGTGCCAGCCAAGGTCTCAGCAGGGTCAGGGCAAGGCCCAGGGTACATCAGCGTGAGAGACGTTGTCATTAGCTGTGGTTTCCCGAGCCGCTGCATCTGCTGTAAATAATTTAGCAGACCAAATGTGTGCTAACAGCAGGTCAGGACAGGGAGCAGAGGAGAAGGAGCAGAGCTTTGGGCCTGGACAGCAGGGAAGGGCACCAGGATAAAGTGAGATTATTTTCCTCCTGCTAGCAGGACAGGGTGGTGTCTCCCCCCCCGGAAAAGGAGTCAGAGGGTTCCCATGCCCGATGGATCCCTTACCTCCCCAGTCCCTTCCTGAGCTGTCAGCATCAGTACCAGAGGCAACTGCAGGACAATTTCCAGTTGCTCTTGCTGCAAGCACTTTAATGCTGTTTAAACAATTACGCAGTTGATAAATTTTGACAAGAAGAGATAGAAATAGCCTGAGAGAGCCATGCAGTAGAAATGCTCTAAACAGATGTCCCTTTTCTCCCCCTCCTGTGCTCCCTGGGGGTCTTTATCATTTGCTGCCAACTGAACAAGGCAGCGTTCACATGAGTTAGGGTGGTGGGGAGGGAGAGCAACGTGCCTTATTAAAATGGTTTATGATACCACCCCCAGGGTGATGGCTGCTTGTTTTCTCTTCAGGCTGGTCTTCTCTGCACTGACAGGAGCCACACAGAGCCTGCTGAGCACGGGTAATGTCAGGCCGTGTGCCCCTCTCTCCACCAGCTCACAGGTACCAGCCTGGGCAGCCTGGCTGCTGATGATGCTGGGGAGCGATGGGGGTGTTTGCCTAAAGCAAGTGAGCAGTGACAGGCTGATGTGCCAAGCAGTGTGGGGAAACCTGGTCTCGCTCTGGGCACCTGCAGGGCAGAGCCCAGCAGTGTGTGCACAGAACCTTGTGTCAGCAGGGACCAGCAGTGGCTCTCCAGCGCTGCAGTTTGCTCCAAGTGGCAGATGTGGAGGACAGAGGGATCACAAAAACATGACTGGACCAGAGTCAGGTTCAAAGAGAAACTCAGTGTCCTGTGTGGCTGAGTTTGGATGTGTAGGATGAGAATGTGGATCCTCTAGAGGTTCACCTCTGGAGTACAGGAGATCACTCAAGGGGTCCATGGCAGGAAACCAAGAGGAGGTTTGGAGCTGTAGCTCAGACCTTGGTGCTGCATTTTTGCTCATGTTGGGCTGCCTTGTCTTGAGCATTCCCAGCCGTGGATGTTTTTCCTCTCCACAGCTGGACAGTGTGAATAGCTTTGTTCTGGGCACACCCCAGCTCTGCACATTCCACGAGGAGCAGCCTTGCATGGTATGGCATGTCCCATATCATGGATGCATTGTGTCCTCTTGGTCAGGGAAGAAAGTAGAGGGTTGCAAGCAGCTCTCTGCCTTTTGGCTGCTTTCTGGATGCTGTGTGACCTGTGTTGGTCTGAGCCAGTGCCTACTTCCAGCAGGCTGAAGCCACGGATCTGTGAAATACTTGGTTTGTATGGTGGATGACCTAGAACTTGCCATCTTTTGCTGTCTTTGCAGTTGATGGGGTGCTATTCACTTTTTTGGGAAAATAGCTGGTCAGCCCTCCAGTGCAGAGTTCATCCCTGCTCTCTCCATATGGACTCAAGTTGCTTCCCCTTCCCTCTGTGCCTGACTTCCCTGAGCTGCCAGCCAGTGCAGCTGCCCTCTGAAAAGGCTCTTTGGCCTCACCTGCCTCTTCCTCCTCTTTCTCTCTTGCCCTTACAGGAACTCAGGGACATGGACTCCAGTGCTGCACTGGGGACAAAGGGCAGACTGAGCTACCTCTCATTCCTCCCCCAGCTTGGTGGAAAACAGAGATGTCAGTCTAAATGGAAAGACAGAAGGGGAAATTAAGACACAGACTGGGGACAAATTTTCTGAAGCCACAAAATTGGACTTAAGAACCTGTGGGGTGATTCTGTGCCATCCTCATCCTCCAAGGCTTCCCAAATTGGGTGTGTTGGTTGGGACACCCCCAATTCCAGGACTCCCACCCACTTCAGCCCACCCCAGGGACCCCTGATCACACAGGTCTGCATGTTTCTGCATCACACCATGGAGTGGGACAGCTCCCAAGCAGCCAGCCTGGATGTGTCATGGGCCCTTTCTGCCACAGCCTTCCTCATCCAGTCCTCCCTCCCATTCCTCCTCCCTTTCCTGGCCAGCATGTGCATTTGCTTCTGCTTCTTCTGCTCACAGAGTTGTGAATTCTGGGGAGAGAGGAATTCCCCTATCTCCAGCTGACCTGAAGCATTGCACTTAAGTGGCCAGATCAGGTCCAAAATCAGAAACCCCTGAGTTCCTGGAGCAAAGAGCATGGAGCTGGTACTGTGGGCACCCCTGCTGTTCACATCGATGCAAAGCAGGTGTGATTGTGCTGCTGGGTTGCTCTGTGCAAAAGTTTTTCCTTGCTGCGAGTGTCAGTGGTGATAGCCCCTTTGCCAACCCCGCTTTGCTTTGCTGGAGCAGCATAACCACACCAACTATGCTCCCACTGCCTCCAAAGGCTCAGGAGGGGAAGTGCCACTCACTTTTTTAGCTGCCAAAGCAGTGTTCATGGATGTGATTTTTGCCATGGTGGTGTGAGGACTGCTATGTCAGCCCATGGGGGGTTTGTCCAGAAGTGGAAAAGAGCAGTGGGTTTTTTCATAGGCATTAAAAGCTGCTGTGAGACACAGTCATTGCAGGCATCATTTTGCAGCATTTCCTTCTCCCACTTCCCTGTCTCTCAGCAAAACTCAGGGGTGATTCCCACTTGGAGTGAGCAGAGCAGTTGCCCAGGAACAGTGGCAGTATGAGGTGTGTGCTGCTATACACCTCCAGGGCTTAATTATGACAAAAACAAAAACAAAACCAAAACAGCAGAGATCACAGAAGACAGCTCCTGCAGGAGGGTGCCAGGATAGAGGTGCCCCACTCAGTGAGTTTGTGTTGTGACAGGCTGGCCAAAAGGGGACTCTTGGATCCAAGACTGAGCCAGCTCTGCCAACTGCTGCATATGTACAAACAAAGACAATATTAGATCCTTGCTTAGTTCCCGTGATGTTATCTAAGAAATTATTTGAGAAGGACCCTGGGAAAACAGGAGTAAAGAAGGACATGAAGGGAGCAGGGGGAACTGCCAAAAGGAGAAAGACTTAAAATAGTCTGTTCAGTGACTTCAAGGGAAGCTGGAAAGATGCCTTGACTCCTTTTGGTAATTACCTCCAAGCAGAGAAGATACTGGGTACTAACCCAGCGAGCAAAGGCATAACTAGAGCCAATAACTGGAAGCTGAGCCGCAACCACATTTGAATTAGAAATGAGGCTCATAATTTTAATAGAAAAAATGATTAAGCATTGGAACAAACTGCCAAAAGCCGTGTTGGCTCCTCTGTTGCTTGTTATCTGCAGAGCAAGGCTGGCTGCCTTGCTGAAAGATGGTTCTGTCAAACACGAGTTATTGGGCTCAATAGAGGGGTAATGGAGGGATGTAATGGCCTGTGCAACCCAGGAGGTCAGGTGAGATGAACTAATTTTCTCCCATGGCCTTCAAGTCAGTGACTTGAGGGAGGTACATATCCCTGTCTTGCAGATTTAGCTTCGCAGTTGCTGTTTCTTTCATTGGATAGTGTGGCTCCGGTGTTTGGTGGTGCAGATCAGGGCTGCAAGGAAAAACCTGCAGAACAGGAGGATGTGAGGTGTTTAGAGGATGCTGCTTGTCCCTGCTTAGGATGCTCCTCACCCTGCTCCATCCCAGCTCTGTGATGTCTTGGCTTTTTGTGCGCCCTGCTCCTGGCTGGGAGGAGACAAATGTTACCTCAGTGCTGGGGTGTCTGCAAGGCACAGGGCAAGGCATGAAAAGAAAATGAGACAAAATGGGACAAGGTGGCTCAGGTCTGAGAAAGGGAAGGAAGAAGAAAGATAGAATGGAGATACTCATGTAAGCATTAGCATGAAGGACAGAAAGCTCTCACAGCCCTCCTTCGAGGGAGGAATTGACAGAGAGCTTTTGATGAGGAGCCGAATGGAGATAATGTGCCATCAAACAGCATGAACTCTGCCTCCAGCATGCAGACAGGAGCTTGGCATAGTGCACCCAGAAGCACTTACCTTCCTTAATGGCCAGGCAGAGCCTCCCAGGCCACCCCATTACGAGCTGCGTCCCCAGGCGAGCTGGCACAAAGTGCTTGGCCAGCCCAGGAGCAGTAGTGCCACAAAGCCAGTGATGCTCCAGCCCCAAGAATCCCAGCCCCTCCAACTGGGTGTAGGGCAGACCCTTGAGAGTACAGTGGGGCAGCACACAAGTCTGGGGTCAGACCTGGTTAGTTTGTCTCTTTTTGAAGTTGTCTGACCCCTCCAGGAGCAGGAAAAGCCTTGCATCAGTCACAGGGGGCCATGCACCCTGCATGTCACAGTGCTGGCATTGCTCACAGGGCCATTACCCACTGCCAGAGGAACTGGTGGCCCACGGTAGCAAAAGGGCTGTGGTGCTCTTGCAGCTGGAGTTTCAGGATGGTGTTGCCTGTGGGCAAAGCAGCACTCACTCCCCCAGGCTCTCCACCAGCACCCTGCAAGCAGCAGGCACAGCTGTGCATATCCTGGGAGGGCAGCCCAGCAGAGACACAAGAGGAGGGGATGCAGTTCCAGCACAGGGCTCCTGCTGAGCAGTTTTTCCCCACAAAGGAACTAACATGCCAGCAGCTGCTGGCAAACACAATCCAGGGCAAGTATCAGCAGGAGGAGCTGGCTCCTGCTAGGAGGGGGCCACGTCCTGGTGTTCACCTCGCACCTCGACAGTGCTCCCTGCTTTGCATGAAAGAGGTGCTTTGATTGCTGACATCTGTAGACAATCAGATAAGAATTAGAGTTATTCCTCTAGGCATAAATGGTATTTCTAATCTCATAATCCCTTAATATTGTTCTCACCAGGATGTGGCTGGTGCTAATCCCAGAGAGTTTGTTCTAGGGCAAATTTCAAGGAAGCCAGGGAGGTGCAGGAGGAGGGGTTGCCCACCTTCTCTCACTTCAGTTCCAGAATCCCTTCTGGGTGCAAAGCAGGCAGGGACAGCAGGTCACGCTGCAGCCCCTCTTCCCAGCTGGAGGATGCTGACACTAGGATAGAGGCATTTCAGAGCCCTTTCACCACTGCTGCAAAGAGCCCCTGCAGATGTTGGTGCCCCTATCACTGCTCCATGTTTGTCTCTTGGCTGATCAGGTCTGTAGCACCAGCAGTAGGCTCCAGCCTAGTTTAGCCACTTGGCTGCTTTCCAAAAGCCAATACTGACCCCTGAGGAGCATGTGGGATTTCTATTCTGAAGAGGTGCAGTGAGGGAAACAGGCTACTTCTGCAGTGCTGCAAAGTCCAACTTTCCCAGCCAGGTGAGAGTGATAAGTGTTTTGTAAGGACTCTGGGCTGCCTTTGGCCCTAATTTTGCATCCTCTTTGGGATAGTGTTGGGAGAACCACTTGGGTTGCTCCTTACCCCCTGTCCTGACATTGGTGTGCTGGATACAGATGTGCCCCTCTTCAGCAACCCACAGTGGCCTTCCATCCTGGCCACCTTGCAGGCACAGTCCAAGTGGAAAGTGAGCTGAAAACCTCTCACCACCTATTATCAGAGCAGCCAGGGATTCCCATTCTCTTGTCCCTGCTCTGTCCCTTGTTCCTTTCTGCAGCCCAGCCCAGCTGTGTGTGACAGCTCCAGTGGTACTGGACCACTCCAGGGGCTTGCATGCCTCTCCCAGCAGGAGCTGGGATAAAGTTCAGCCTGGGTGATATCAGGCTCCTGTGCTGCCTGCAGCCATGAGCATCCCACCACGGCACAGAGATGGAAATTGGTGCTCTGGGCACCAATCCATCCCAACAGATGGTAAGGGGCCAAGGTAGCATTGTCTCAAGGAAGCAGCTTGCAGTTCAGAGGGCCTGGTGTGTGCAGACACAGGTCTGTGCCTTTCCTGTCTCCTGGGTTCCTTCACTTTTACAGCAGCTGTTGCTTCTCCTGACACTTCAAGTTTTTCCCCACTTTTATTCTGCAAACAGGTTGTAGAGGCAACACAAATGCTTCAGCCATATTCTGGGCACCTCCTTCATCCTGGCAAGGTGAAGGTGTTGGAGATGGCTTGGCAGCAGTAAATACCCAGCAAGTCTGTGTCTATTTGTGAAGTTTGGAGAGCCTCATGCTGGTACAACATGCCCATGGCATGGGCATGCAGCAGAACAGGAGATGTGTGAGGAGGCTCTTTCCCTAGGGAAGCATGGCCTCCACACTCCTCTCACATCATCCTATCCACCAGCAGCCTTCCCATCTGCCTTGCTGAAACCTGTGCATCACTGCCTTGCAGCTCTGAGCTATTTGTTACTACAGCTACATTTTTCCATGCAGGGAGAGCTCAGATCTCTGCTGAGGTGAGGTCTCCCTCTCATTCTTCAAGACTGGAAGGGAAGGACAGGGCTTAGCCAGGAGGCCAGGCACTGAGAACTGTGCCATGTGAATACTGTGATGGCAGGACTTAGGACAGTGTGGTGGGGTGGTGCAACTTTTCCAGGAGCCCCTTAGTGTCTTGCAAACACTGAAACTCTGAAAAGTCCCTGAGAAGAGAGGGTTGGATGGTGTAGGTGTGTAGTGAGCCAGCCTAACACTGCAGCATACATCCCTCCTGCTCTCTGAAAGGGTGGCAACTGGAGAAGGAGTTAGCAGGAGCCCTGATTGCACTGGGAGATGCTAATCTTCAGATTCCTAAGCAGTTTTCCCAGAAAGAAGAAATTAATGGGATTTGCGAATCACTGGCCACTTTGGAAAAATGCTCTGGAAGTCAGACCCAAATGAAAATTTTTGTTGTATGTTGTTATAGAGTTAAGCACTCTGTGTTCAAGATTTTGCTCATTTTATTTTGGCTTGATGAAGTTTTTAATTAAATCAGAGGGAGCTCCAAAAGGAAAAGCCTTGAAAATCCAACCTTTCATTTCAAATCACCAGAAGCAAAAAAACCCCCTGCTGTTGTCCTGTTTCTGTTGCGAACAAACAGGCTGCAGAGCAGTCACAATGTCTGAAAGCCTTTGGCATAGCCAGATCTGTGGTGCTGCCCCAGGCAAGGTGCTGGTAGGACAGTTTGCTTTGTACCCATTTGGGTGGTCCCTGGTGCACATTGGTCCTGCTGGGGAGAGGGTGGGTCCATGGCCATGGGTGGGTGAGCAAATGCTGTTCTGAGCCACCTGGGACTGGTGTGGGTGCAGAGCAAGGGCTTGCCAAACCCTGAGACATGAGGGTGGGAAGGACACAGGTAAATTCATCCATTGACACTGGAACTCTGCCCCCTTCCATGCTTCCCATCCATGGGTGACTCTCTCTGTGCAGGACTACCATCACTCTGCCCAGAATTTGGCTTTGCCCTGTGTCAAATCTCAGACGTAGAGTCCTTGAGATCAAGCAGACATCCTAACTTTGCCTGATTAGGGCATTCTCATCTGCAGAGGGAGGGCAGTGATAGCATTCCCTGGACTCTGATGACCTCCAGAAGTGCATTGTGCCTGTGTTATCTCCCTTCTGTGAACAGCCCAGTCCCTATCTCTTAAAACTTGTTTAAACCAGCTCTTTTTCTCCTTGGGGCTGGGATATCATTGCTGTTCACAGGCGAAGGCCCTCATGCCTCCATGGAAATCATCCAGGGCTGCACCAGGAAAAGCAGATAATTAAATTCAGGCCTTTGCTTTTCCCCCATCAAGCAGATGCAGCATGATGGCAGTCCTACAGAGACTTTATTTGGGGCAGGGGGCAGAAATTTCAGTCTTGAACCTCCCCATAGCAGCTGCTGCTATGTGTCCTCTGAGCCAGGGACCTGCTCCCCCTATCCAGCCATGCCTCGCTGGCTTATCATTTTCAATCCTATCAGAAACAAAACTGCTGCTGCTTAATGCTTCATTACAGGCTGTTATGTGTCTCCTGCACTGCCCAGGAGAGCAGCAAGGAGGGCTCTGACTCTATTTAATAACTGTTTCATGGTCCCTAATTGACAGATAAAAACGCTACTAACTCAGTTTCATCAAACATAAACCATGGGCAGGAGGAGTGGTGCCCTTCTGGAGCCAGGGTGGCAGCGTGAATTTTGATCCATTATTTTGACATGGGAAATCCATAATATGCCAATCTGCCATCACAATGGCGGGTTTATGCCTCACTTTTTCCCCCTGTTGGTTTTGGCTTTTGCAGCCTGGGGGAAGCTGTTGGGGAGGGATTTGGGGAAGGGTGGCCAGGGAAGACAGAGGAAGCGAGATGGTGGCTGGTGCTTTATTCTGAGGGGCCTTTCCCATGAGGGGCTGCAGCACCCCTGGTGCTTGGCAGCAAGGATTGGCTTTGCAGCATGTGCCCATGGGGGATCCCTGTCTGCTGACCCCACGACTGACCCTGGCAGGTCCCCAGCCCCAGGACTGTCACACTCTGGTTGTTGGGCTGAGCCGCACTGGCACCCCGGGGAAGATTCACCAAGATTTTCAGCTCTGGTAGAAAAGGACCTTTATGTGCTCAGATGAAACAGGTGAAGATTTATCATTGTAATTTGGAGATGCTGGTAAATCAGGGTGTTTCTTTGTGCCCTGTGTGGTTAGCAGGATTGCATCATTCCCTAGGGCATTCCCCTCCCTCTTTTTACTGGTGTGGGTAGCAAAGTGACCCAGACTTCTTCCATGCTCTGTGCTCAGAAACTCCAGACAGAGCAACAACCCCTGCTCTCTCCAGGAATATTAATGATAAATGTTGTGATTCAAAAGCCACATGCTGGACCTGAAACCTGCTATTCAAACAATTTGGGATATTCCTTATCAGATCCCACATGGGGCTGGCACTCAAAAAGAAGTCTCTGGAAATGAGATTTTTCAGGGCTTTCTCCTCCCCTCACAATGACTGGAAACTTAAATACCAGCTGGGAGTCCTATAGGTATTTGTGACTGCTGCTGAGGTTGAATTGCACCCGGGGTGGGAGCAGCCTCACTCCCAGGAGGTGTGGGCAGAGAGGTGGAGTTGCAGGGAAGTGTTGAGGGCTCTGTGCAGAGCAAAGCAAAGCTGACGGCCACTGAAGGCATGCTGAGAGGATGAGAGGTTATTAGTAGTGAGCGCTTGAGGGATAACACGGGAGATATTGATTTAAATAAAAATCACCATAACAGCAGCTCTAACAGGGCCCTGTGGGTCACTTGGAGGAGAATCAGAGGCAGCAGAGCTCCTGTGCTGCCACACTCAGAGCATTTCCTAGCTGGAAATATCACGCTGGAGAGAGCCAGGACTGCTGCCCATGCTCCTGAGCAGGGACAGAGGCAGGGACAGGGACAGGGAAGCGGGCACTGTGCCAGGTGTGCAGCACACACTGGGATGCTTGCAAAACATCACTGCAGTGAGGGGAGAGGCTGGACCCACCGTGACCCACGGGGGCACACCGCACTGTTTGCAGCTCTGCTGGGAGCCGCAGTGCCAGGATATGGCTCTCCATGATCTCAGCCAATGCACAGCCCCCGTGGAGGTCAGATTCCCGTGGTGTGAGTCAGCTGCATTCCTCCCCAGGGTCAGCCAACTGCGCTGGGCTTCAGCGGCCTCAGCTGCCTCCTGCCCCGACGCTCGCAGTGATTAACTGCGCTGGGGATGCTCGCTTTGGGTGGACAGCACAAAGGGTCTCAGGTCAGCTGGGGACAGCTTCAGCAGCTCCTCCATGGGAGAGGAGAGGAGCAGAGCAGTTTCTTGGCCACCCTTCATACCAGGAGTGCTTTTATCAATGGGGCGTGAAGGGGTGATAAAATGCTACCAACTGTCTCCATAGACAGCTAATCCATCGGTATGGATTTGTTGTTAGGGAATCCTGCGGGCCCGTGCAGCTCCTTGTAGCTGGCTGCAACTCTCCTGCCATGGGTACAGCCACCTGCAACACCAGCTGTCCCCAGCACGGCATGGAGCCGTGTCATGATGTGCTGTCAGCAAACAGAGATGTGATGCGAGATAACAGCCAAGCTGTCATGGCAGGGAAGGTCTCAGCACCTAACAGAAGGGTTTCTCCACTCCGGGGATTTTTGTGTGTGGAGTTTTTTGTGTGGTTCCATCTGATCAGCGTGCTTCCATGAGAATTGGAAGTTTTGCAGGGCAAACCTCCCATGCCCTTCAGCTTTGCCATCGAATACATGCAGACCCATCTGCTGGACCTGCTGCACAGACAGCACAAGGTGGATCTGCATTACCAGATCTCTTGTCACTCCCTGCTCAAGGGAGTTAAAACCACCTGGAGCAGCCCCCTTCCTCTGGGAGGACTCAGCTTCCCTCAGACCAGCTCACAGCCTGGTTCTGGCATTGAGCAGCATGTGTAAGGGTCAATCCAGCACATTCATACATTACAGTCAGTGAATGGAGACACCCACCCAGCCTGGAGCCAGCCCTGATCCTGCCCACTGGGCTGTCCTGGCAGCACCACACACCTGATCAAGATCAGCTTCCCTCTGAGGACAGGGCTAAATGAGCAAACTCACCTGCACTGGAATGGCTGCTGGGAGTGGTCAGGTGCCAGGAGCTGTGGCTGGGAGCTCCCCATTGCTTTCTGTGGTACCCCAGCCTCTGCTTTGCACCCAGACTCTACACTGAGACACTCAGGTGTAATGTCCCTGTAGATTACATGTGTGGGGCTTTTTTCCGAATCAACACAACCTTCTTGTAGATGTGAGGATCCCGGTGCAGTGCTGCAGCCCTCCCAGCAGCACCCCTGCACTCTGCGCAACTCCTCAAGGAGCTTATCTCTACATGGAAAACCCCACATGGGGCAAAACTAAAGGAGCACAATCAAAATCCAGGTGTGGGGCTGCACAAGCCTTACTGTCAGTGAGTCCAAGCCAGTGGTAGTATGAGCACAATGTCAGCATCTGCAACAGGGGTAAGGATATTTCCAGCGCTCTTGGAGGCCAGCTTACAATGCTGGGATTCTCTCCAGCTAAACCACTTGGGTTCAGATTTTAACTAACCCACCTCATTTCCTCATTTTTCTTAATCTCCCAGCAAAAAAGTTAAACCACTGGCTGCTTTGACCAGCTCCTTGCCTGGAATTAAATGACAAACTGCTGGCCACTGGTGGTCATGGGCTGGCTTGTCCTAGGCAGATGGCAGAAGAGAGTAAAAGAGGGGTAATAGAGAATAAAATTGCAACCAGAGAGCTTTGGCCAAGCAAGCAGCTTTGTCCTCAAGCATTAAAAGATGATTGACCCCAATATCCTTGTGCCATGGGAAGAGGCAGATGTGTGCACCCCCTGCATCATCCCTGTGATGTGGGATGTGGGGAAGACCTGGGGGCCCAAGGCTGCTGCCTGCCCTGCTGTGTGGCCCCTGCAGGGCAGGACACTGCCCTGAATAGATCCCTCTTTGAAGGGCAGCTTTTCCTGTGAGGAAAGCATTCAGCCCTGATATGAAGACTTCCAACGGCAGGGAATCCTCTTGAGCCTTCAGCAAGCTCTTCCAGGTGTCAAAAACATTTACAATGTTTTATGCATTTTCATCAGGCACTGATCTCTTCTCTGTGGTGCCCAGAGGGAATGGACCTGAGGGAATGGCCTCAAGTTGTGTCAGGAAAGATTTAGGTTGGATAATAGGAGAAGGTTCTTCACCCAGAGGGTGGCTGGGCACTGGAACAGCTCCCCAGAGAAGTGGAGAGCAAGCACCAAGCCTGACAGAGCTCATGAAGCATTTGGGCAATGCTTTTGGGCACATGATGGGATTCTTAGGGCTATCCTCTGCAGAGCTAAGAGCAGGATTTGGTGATCCCTGTGGGTCCCTTCCAACTCAGCATATTCCACGCTTCTGTGAAAACTCTGCTGACAGGTGTGTACTCCATATAAAGGAAAGATTCAATTTGCTGTCCCCAAGTGTCTGTCTGTCCCCATCAGGCACAAAAAGAGTCAAGACAGACTGCTTGGCCCAACCAGCTCCTTTCCAGGTGGTTAAAGATAGATAAAAGCAACTGAAAGCATCAGCCCAGCCCTTCAGAGAGGTGACTATCCAGCTCTCCATGGCATTCCTGTGAAGGTTCTCACCAGGCTTGGTTCCCATCAGGCTGGCATCTCTCCTGACTCAGGGCTTGGGGAGGACAAGATCTGCCCTTCACGTCTTTACTCTATGATTCAACTCTTTTAAATTCTGCCTTGAGAGACATCCCACATCTTGAAAGGCTTTTGGCCATGTCAGGGCCAGCAGTCCCATCTTGTAAACCCTCAGCTCAGGGAGAGCTCAGGTGGTTTTCCTTACCGAGATCTATTGGCAGCTTTACTTTTAATAGCATGTACGTGATGTGGAGTGGGATAGACCACTCCAGCTCTGGCTGGCACGTTATAAATCTCAGAAAGGAAAAAAAAAATGCAAAGGGCCAGGAGACTTGGGGGGTGTAAGGGAGGGCATGAAAAAAAAGCAGAAGAAAGAGGCTGTTTTCCCAGAACTCAAAAGCAGTCAGGGGTGGGGAGCGGGAAAGGCAGGATCGTACGGCTCGCTGGGGCAGAGTGTGCAGTTGTTTATACTGGAAATGAGTTTCTGTTTATTGCAAGCTATGGTGGGGAGACCACAAAGTGAACGTAAAACAAAATGGGAAGGGTGTGGGAAAAGTCAGGGGAGGGGGAGCGGGTGCCTTTGACAAACTCCAGAAGTCACGTCCAGTAATAAATCAAGCTGGGATCTGTCCCGGGACACAGGACCCAGAACATCTGCTTGGGCTGCAGGGAAGCCAGGCAGGCAAGGAGGGATCTCCCAGCCTTGCCTGGGGCCAGGCAAGAGACAGAGGCTTGGGCAGCTCAGCCACCCATGGGTGCTGAGCTCAGCAGTGCTCAAATGCCTGCAGAGGTGTCTGAGCACCTGGGAACTGCTCTCAGGGCTAAGGGGTTTAACAGGCATCCTCTGCCAGCCTCTCCATCCTCAGTAGCCCTCCTTTGACTGCTCTGTGCCTCCATTTCCCTGTAAGGTGACTGTAAGGTGGCACAGGATGCTTTCCTCCCATCTCCCACTTTTCCCAAGCCTTGCAGCAATTCCCACATGGGCAAGCAACTCCTGCATCATTTCAGAGCCTAGGCATGGTGTAGTTGTCACCAGGAAGGGAGGCCCACTGCCCAGTTCCAGGGCAGCAGGAATTAGTATGTTAACAGGGCTAGTGGTGAAATGAGAGACAAATCCCACAATAACTCCACTGGGACCAGCAACGCATCCATTCTGTGTACAGACTTTGAAGGTATTAAGTGCTAAGGATTTTGGTTTGACATCTGAATCCAGCTGCATTGTTGTGAGAAGCCCTTGCAGGTTATTGCTCCAGACCAAACTTCCATAAATAATCTATTGCCTTGGGTGTAGTGCTTCGGAAGGGGCGGTGAATGTTTGTTTTGCTGATTTAAGCATTCCCGTCCTCTTCTTCCTTTTCTCCTTCCCTGGAAAATGGATCCTATTAAACACTGCAGATGACACAACTCATGCCAATACATTTGCAACCCATTTTGGCTCATAGAGACAGCTGCTTTCGAGCTACAAACTTCCTCAAGTTGGGGGATGAAACCCTTCCATCAGCATGGGGGTGAAACAAAGACAGTGCATCTGCCCGGTGGGTCCTGACCCAGTTCTTGCCTTTTCATCCCATATTAGTGCAGAAAGCAGGATAGAAAGCCACCGAGATGCATGTGTGAGTTAGGACCTCAAAAGTCATTTGAGTTTCACTGTGCTGGGCCATGGTTTAAGCTGCTCTGCCATAAAGCCATGGGTGCTGCTGTGAGATCTGCTCTCCCAGGATCTGCTCTCCAGAAACGTCTCTGAACAACCTTCTGGGCATGGGGCGGGTTACCTGTGCTGTGCCTCCAGCATCTCCCTCTGGCAGGCAAACCCCAAGTCTTCCCATACTGGATCCTGGCCAGGTTCAACCTCGTCACCGCTGGAAAGGGCCAAAACTTTGGCAGCACCACAGCATTTCCCCACTTATTCCAGATGTGTTGCCTTCCTTCCCATGGTGCTGGTGACTTATACACCACAGGACAGACCTAACTGCATTGGCATTAACCCAGTCAGAGGTGTTTTTTCCGCTCCACTTGAGGATGGCAAACTACTGGATAAACCCAGACTGCTCTGCCCTGTCTGGTTTTTGCCAGCACACCCTTGCAGCTCTCATCTGCAGCCAAGACCTGGCTCTCAGACCTGTCCCAGCTGCTCACCTCATCTCAGAAGGATTGTGTGCACCAAGAGGAGAGTCCCTGTTGCAGGAGGTGTTTGCAGTGTGCTTCTGATTCATGATAGGGAAGTGGGGCTCATGTGAGCCCAGATACCACAGCATCCTTATGCTGCTGGCAAGGTCCAGACCACAGGGCTTGCTCTTCACCTGTAATTTTCTGTGAAACGCTTCAGAGAGCACAGCAAAATCCTTCAGTGACTCTAATAACATTTCTTTCCAAAGCTCTAGGGTATTTCCCCCCCATCCCTGTGAAGTCATGCTTCAGGTCTGCTGAAATCCTAGCAAATGCCTCCTAAAATCCCCTGGAGCCCCTGCGACAGTTTATTGAGAGTCCAGGACTGTTTGACCTTGGAGGGGGTGAGAAAGGGAGGGGAAGAAAGAGCAGCTCTAGGCTTCCCTGCCAAACTACTTGATCCATTGCTGAGCCTCTTGCAGAGACCACAACACAGCCAGAAATCTCTCCAGACCATCAGTGGGGTATCTGGGCACAGTGCTTTCCTCTCTCCTCTGCCCCAGGTCTCTCAAGCGTCTCCCACTGTGCTGGGCAGTGACGCTGCATGAACAGTGTGATGTGTTCCCTAAAAAAGCAGCAGTGCCCCAACCACCTGGGCATGGTGTCCATCCCAGCATCCTGGTCCACTCATCCTGCCCAAAAAATGTTTGTGATCCTCTGGGTCACAGCTCCTTCCCTGCTGTGGTGCTTGGAGTGTGCAGAAAGGTTGCCCACCCTGCGGGGAGCTCTGTGCTGGGGGTTCCCACCATTCCTCAGGAAATAATTAAAACACTGATAGCAATATTTTTACATGGCAATAAGTGCTTTAAGTGCTTTTTATTTCTTCTTTGTTGTAAGCAAATCAGAGGATGCGTGGCAGGCTGCTGTCCTCCACGAGGGAGGCGGGAGAGGCTGTGCTGAGCATCCAGATTATCGCTGTGGGGCAGGCTTGGCAAGGATGCTGCTACTGCCACTGATCCGGTGCTGATGCTCCCAGGGAAGGTGTGTTTGCTTCTGGGGTTTCATTGTTAAAAGACCATCGATAAATTACAGGGAGTCCAGAGGAAAATTGATTAAAGAATTAAAAGATATCCTATGACCTAAAGGGGAGATTAGGGGAATTTAGTGAGGTGCTTGCTGTGGAGTGGAGCTGGGGATGGTAGAGAGGGAGCAAAATGAAAACAACCTTGCAAAGGTGGTGATTAGAGCAGGTGGAAACAGTCTCTGTAAGTGAATTGGTTTGTGCCTCACGTTTTGCTTTGCAAATGCTGGGCTCTCACACACGATGGGAAGGGGCTCCCTAAGCTGGAGCTGCCCCGCAGCACATGGCACAAACATCCCCTGGGGTTTGCCCACTGCTGCTGGTGGGGATTTAAGCGTCGAGCCAGGATTTGAGGAAGATGAGCGTCATGTTCATAAAGCAAAGGGCCTTTTTTTAGCTCGATTTCTTTACAGATGGGCTGGATAATGGAACCTCCCTTGAAGCCAGCTGAGTTAAGGACACGGCTATTACTTCCAAATGCAGTGAAGTTCGGAGCTGTGTGACTTACATCATCCCAAGGACCTCATTGCCTTAAGAAAAGAATGAGGCCAGGGTCTGATTGAGGCCTGAGGATAAAAAAACAGACATTAGTAAAGAGAGCAGTGGTATTGAGCAATGCTGTTAGCTGAGCTGGTATTGCAGCCCAACACCTCCAGAAATGTCACACACTTTTGTTTTTCATCTGCTTGAAGGACACATTTTGGGTGAGCTACAGAGACTGATGCTCTTGCTGCCTCCACCCCAAGGTACCAACAGCACAGGGGAGATTTCAGCTTGAACTGGAAACACTCATACTGTTAGTGACATGTCTGATATTTTCTCAAAGACAGAGAGTGAGCAGATAAGGACTGGTGTGGAGACCTCATTCCTTATGATAAATTAGGCATCTTCCCAAGTGCCTGTCATTATTGGGCTATCATCATCCCTGAGCAGCCAGAATAGCACCACAAACCAGAGCCACCCCCTGTGGTGTCCATCTCAGCTCCAGTGCTGTGATTTTTCCAGACTTTATCATGCAGAAGCGCAGGTGGGATGAGTCAGGTACTTCTCTGGATGTACCAAAGGAGGCTGACTGCTGCTGGGAGGACTCTCACATATCCAGGGTGGGAACAGCATGGGGAGTAGCTCGTCCTGGTCCTGGGTCAGTTCTCTACACCCATCTCCAGCATCTCCTTCGGCTTCAGCCCAGCTGTTTTTGCAAGGAGCTTGCAGGTGGTTTCCCAGCAGGACTGCAACAATGACATGAACCTGGGCAAAGCCACCAGCATTACAGGGGACAGGGCTCTCCACACTCACAGCACGGTCCTGGCAGCAGAGGGACAGGCACAGACTGCAGATCAGCCCCAGGAGCAGAGCAGCATCTCACCAGGACATTGTGTGGAGCAGAAGGGCAGCCCCAAGGATGTGTGTCACTGGCCAGGGGATGCTGAGTCTGTGTGAGCAGACCCAAATTCAATCAGGATGGCCAAACACAGGATGAGCAAATGGCTCCTCTGCCTGGGCACACATCTGTTGCACTGTGTGATACAGATGCCCACTTTTAAGCCCGCTGTCCTGGCTGAATCCAAAGCAGAGCAGTCAGTACAGGCTCAAGGGCACCATGGGTCTGTCCTGTGAGGGGATGGAAGAACAGACTGTGGCATATTCCTAGCAGAACATGTGGGTGAAAGGAAGGAGAGGGTGGTTTTCAATAAGTGCTAAAGGAAAGGAACTTTACATGCAAAAGCCAGTGCTAGTGTGAGGAGAAAGGGGGTGTATCTGCTTACTAACCACTCCCATCAGCTCCTCCTGCCCAGACAGGAGAAAACCAAAAATATTCTCCTCTGCTGCTGAGAGAGTCAGAAACCTCTTACTTCTTCCTCTCCATTTCCAATGGGGTGAGAGGCCTCTCTGCCAGCAGGTACTTCCCTCACTGAGGAAGAGAAGAGCAGGGAAGGGGACATATCCAAGCTGCATGTCAAGAGAGATGAAGAGACAGGAGGCATTTTTGGAGAGCTGCTGCCTGTTAAAGGCAGCCCACACTCCCCCACGGGGAGATAGCTGGTAATATTCGTGGCTAGCTTGTTGCTCAGTGCATGACAAAGTGCTTATGGCTTCCCTCCAGAGGCTCCTCCTGGATAAATATACAACTTCCAGGAGTTCTGGTGGGACAGCTTCGCCAAGGATACATGGCTGTTGATGGTCCCAGTTGTGTCTGATCACACCTGGTATTCTCCCTGTCTTCTCCATCTGGAGAGAGGATGGATTGCTTTCTTGCAGCTGTTAAATAAGGTGGTGGAGGGGGCAGGGGCATTGCATGGTGTAGGCTGTGCAGCGAATTTCTGCCTGGAGCTGGGAAAAGAGGGAGAAGGGAGTGCTGAGTTCTCTGCTGCATGCAGAGCAGACATGGAGGCAGGGGACCCTCGGGGTCCTCAATACCTGAAGAACTCTTGGGATCACCCTGCATTCCCCCTGCATGACCAAAAAAGGCACAGCTCTCCCTCTCAGCACACAGGGATGTTTCCTCTCTGTGGCTTTTCCAGCTGAGCTCCCAAAGGAGATTGTCAGGGGTCTGCAGGCTGCTCTGGTCAAACCTTTTATCAAGGAAGGCAGCTGCTTCTCCCTGGAGACCAGGGCTGTGATGTGCTCCCATGTGCCCTGACCACCACCTCCTTGGGGTGCGCAGCAGCTGCTGGGGAGCCCGTGAGTTACAAGGAAGCATCTTGTGCCTGCATTGCCTGGGCACAGTGCATCCAGCCCCATGTCGAGGAGAACAGTCCCCTGGAAGGAGAAATTAATTTGGCAGGGACTGGAAAACCCCATGTAATTCATGCCCTTCATCTTTCCCAGCCGTTTTAGAATAGACAGGCCCTGCATTTGGGTGGGTGGGATCTGCAGGGCCATGAAGCTCTCCTCTCCAATTCCCAGCTGTGGAAAGCCCTGAGAATGTGCAGAAACTGAGAGCACATCAGCCCCCTGCTGTCCCTTCCCCGCTGCCTGGGCATGGCAGACTGGCATCCTGGAATGCTCCAGCCCTGAGCTGTAGGCAGGGATATGCTCTCCATCCCCGGAGCCTCCCAAGGCCCCGTTTGCCGGCACTTTTCCCTCGTTTGCTGCACACTCCCTCACCCCAGACCGCTCTCCAGGTCTCCAGGAGCTGGACGGGGGCCCGGCACAGTCAATCCCAGAGCAGCCGGTAACGAGGTTCGGTCATTACTGCCCGGGGCTATGTGCGAACCAGTGACCTGGCTCTGAAATGGTTTATGTTACATGCAAATCCCCTCGCAGAGGTGTTGGGGGAGGAAAAGCCGGCCTCGCCGTGAACTCCCTGGGCTGTGATGAGCAAACCCCAGCGCAGCAGCGAACTTCCCGTGCCCGGCGCTGCGCTGCCGCATCCCACCGCATCCCGGGTACCCATCCCCGGGGTACCACAGCGAGCACCGCGGCCCCGGCCCCGCTCCAGGGCTGGCGGTGCTACTGTTATACACAAAACAATAATCAGCTGCCGTAACGAGGATGCAGAGTAGCTGAGCTGGCTTCCCTGCTGTTGTGCCGGCTCCAAGTGGAAACAGCTGCATTTGGTTTGGTTAAATGTTTTATTTACTCACAATTATCCCAGATAACAGGTTTGCGTTCGTTTGTTCAATATTTAATATTGTTTCAGAGGAAAGCTGCTCTTCGGTTTCTGATGGAAGACTGGGGTGGGTCAGAAGGGATTTCCTGCTGTGGTGTGGTCCCAAGTGAAGGGTAGAGGTGTCCTGCATCCCTGCTGTGCATCACTCCCTAAGGCACCCGGCCTAGAATGCTGCCCCACGGGAATAAAGTCACCTCCAGGAGCACAGCTGGGCTTGGAGTGCTGGTGTGCTCAGCGGGATGGGCATTTCCCTGGGACAGCAATGCTGCCAAGCACCAGCGCTGCCAGAGGGAATGGGAACAAGAGAGTCTGTCATGGGTTTGGGATGCCAGGTGGCTTCTCCTGCCTAAATCACCTTCCTGTAGCATCCTGCACCTTGGGGAGCACCTCCAGCAAAGGCTGCCATTCCCAACAAACAGCCCACCTTGTGTCAGGGTTGCCAGAGCCCCTCTGCTCTTTTGCTCTTCCCTCCCACAGATCAATGCTGTGAGGTTTGCTTGATAATTTTCTGAAGGCTGGAGAATGGTCAGGTTTGAGGAGCAGCTCTGCTGTGCTGGTAGCAGCACGGCCTCATGCACTGCAGGATGGAGCAAACTCCAGTGAGACTGTGATCACACTGGGAGCTTCCCCTGCCACTTTTGCTCAAAGTGGGATGCTTCTCTTCTCTTCTCTTCTCTTCTCTTCTCTTCTCTTCTCTTCTCTTCTCTTCTCTTCTCTTCTCTTCTCTTCTCTTCTCTTCTCTTCTCTTCTCTTCTCTTCTCTTCTCTTCTCTTCCTTGCCCAAAAATTTACAGCATTGCCTCTTGCTATGCTCTCTGAATTTTCTGCAAGGGAAATGAGAAAATCCATAGCTTGGTTTATGAGCCCCAATCAGTGTAAAACAGGGCCTTTTAGAAATTTATCTGTTGCTGAGTCCACTTTTTTCTCCAGCACCTTCTTGGGGAATAAATTCTTGCTCTTTGCAGCTGGGGAGATGGCTCTTAGGTGGCAGCAGGGTCAGGGGTCTTTGGCTACAGCTGCAGGTGTCCCTGGCCCATTTTGGGAGCTACCAGGGAGGTGCTGCAGTGTTGAGTCTGAGGGCTGGGCTAGATGCTGGCTGAATGGGGGCAGCTCTGGTGATCAGGAATGTCCCCCTGAAGATGTCCATTTGCTAAGCTTGGGGTGGCTTAGACTGAAAGGGAGAGACATAAACCCTGTCTGCATCACTTGCCCAGGTCACCCAGGAGGTCAGTGAGAAACAAACCCATCTCATCCTGTGCCCCTGCACCCCTGGGTTCTCTAATTCTCTCTCAAATGAATTTTGCTGCATCAACTAAAAAAAAAAAACAAAAAACAAAAAAAAAACCAAAAAAACCAAAAACACAAAACCAACAAATTAAAAACACCTGCTCTATCCTTCTTGAAGAAATGGTGGTTATGAGCATGATGTTCCCAGAACGTAGGGAGGATCACCTGCTGTCCTCTGCACCCCTTCTCATCCTCACACTTACCCAAGAAGAACAGATGGTCAAGGGGAAACAGACCAAATTCAAAGCTTCACCTCCCTCCCTTTCTCCAGCAACAAAACACAATTGCACCCAAACATTTGGGTCCATGGAGGGGACTGTCCCCAGCCGTAGCCATGCTGCACTCCAGCACAGGTGGCACATGGCAGACAGATGCCCCCCTGATACACCTGGCAGTAGAAATATGATTTATTCATCATTGTTTTCTTTGTTGTTTCCTGCCAGCCCCCTGTACACAAACAGGCTTTTAGAAAAGCGGCGTTAGATAAATAATACATCGTGCTGGCAGCCAGCATGTGCATAACAAAAGCATCTGTGTGGATGCGTGTGTGGAATAGCAAGGTCTGCTCCTCCTGTGCCCACGTGCTCAGTGCTGGCATCTCATGCCCAGGTGGATTCCTATTGTGCTGTCCAAGCCTCTGCAGCTTTGCTCTTGGTCAGTTGGGTGGCTTTTTCTCTGTATTTTGTATTTCACACCACACCACTGGTGTGAAAAAAAGGTCACTAGGTGATGCCAAACTCCTGCTGCCAAACTCCTGCTGTTTGCACCCCACGTGCCCACTGGACCAGTGCCCTCTGGTCCTGCTGTGGCACATGGGGTGCAAACAGCAGGAGTTTGGCAGCAGAACAGCACTGGTTGTGGGGCTGTCCCCCCGTGTGGGGCAGCACAGGGCTCCTGCCCATGTGCAGGCAGGCTGTGTCACAGCTGTACCTCTAGCTCAAGCACATGCTGCTGCCATGGACCCTGGAGTTTTTGCTGGCCCCAGACTGAGATGATGAGTTATGCAGGTGACCCCAAAAGCACACTATGGGCTCATTATCCCCCATCAGCCCAGCGCCTGAATGTGCCCCGAGTGCACCAGAAAAAATACCTCCTACAGAAGTGTTTGAGAGGCCTCTTAAAACTTTTATTGGTGCTATTTTTTGTATCCTTCCACCTGTGGAGCAAGGCATCTTTAGTGCATTCAGCCCTCAGCAGGAGAGGAAAATTATAACTGATCCATTTCAGAAACCTCTAAAAGTGACCTAAAATAACTTTTCTATATATAAAAGTGTCATGATTTTAATGTCCATTATCTCATGACCTAGCAGAGCTAGGAAAAGCTCTTGTAGATCATTTTTAGTGGTTTCTAAAATGGATTGGTCACAGTTTTCCCCTGCACAGTGGGACTGAGGGTACAAGGACAACTGGGCTTTAGAGATGAGGAGGGAAACAAAAATCGGTTTCTGTGCTGGTGTATCCAGAGCTGTTTCATTCCCCAGGACCACACGTGGTGCTGTCCCCAGCTGAGCAGAAGTCCTGAAGCTGGTCAAGTGACAGCTATTTCCAAAAAGCTGTAGAGACAGAGTTAAATGGATGCAAAGCATGGGGTACTGTGCGGCGGGAAAGCCAGCTCTATCCCTGCCACTGTTTTTTCAGGGATCTGCGCAGACAGTGACCCTGGCACCAGCTTTCACTGCTGTGGCAGACCCAGATTTTGCAGGAGCATCTCATAGTTTGTGAGCCATGTGCCCAGATGGGATGTGCTCAGCTGTGAGCCTTTCTTCACCTTACCCAGGGCTTTTGCAGCGAGGCTGGTTGCAACCCAAGCCTCTGGGAAGCTGCCACAGCCAGGCATTAAACATGCTGGGTTTTCAGAGAGGACATCAGCAGAGCACATAGGAGAAGTGGCTCCCTGCCATGCAAGAGGTTAATAGACAGATTAGAGAGGGCAGGCGCTGTTTGTGGCAAAAGGAAAAGAGCCCTGCTTTTACAGAGTTCAGCAGCTCCATGAAACAACACAGATGTAAATATTTGCCAGAATTAGGGAGGCTGTGTGCAGGAGCCCAGGGAGGAGTGCCCAAGTAGCTCAACCTGTTGTTTAGGCTGTTTGTGGTGTGGGGCAGGTGCTGAGAGCTGGACATCATCTGGGGGAGGATGGAGAAGGTTGGAGCAGGACACCCCACACCCAGCAGCACTGCCTAAAACCTCAGGGCAGAAAAAGCCTTTAACGCTGCTCCCTTGATGGCTTTGTTTTCCTCCACTGCCTTTCTTACTCTCTCTGTTGGCCTGATGGGCTGGCCCACCTCCAAAGACAGCATTACAGCACGCTGGATCGATTGGAGCCTGCAATTTTATTTGCTGTCTTTAAGAGCCTTTGATGGGCAGCATGAGCCGTGCCAGTGAGCGCCTTTCCTGGGAGAGGAGGGGAGAGGAACAAGGTTGCAGGCTACCATCTCCCATAGCGGGATGAGGAACCTGCCACCAGCTTGGAGAAGACACCAAGGCTGGGTGGGCAAAGAGAGCCCTCCTGATGCAGCAAGGCAGCTGGGAAGGGGCTTGCAGCTCCATCCTTTGTGGTGCCTGGCAGTGGTGGCCATGGTCACCCATGTGGTGTCATGGTCACAGCCCCTGTGGCACACTGCACGGGCCTCACACTCTGCCATGAACCCTCTGCCTGTCAGGGTGGAAAGGGGGCTATCTGCCTGGCAAATCCCTCTGGGTATGCCTGCAGCTCTGGGGCTGATGGCTCTCTGCAGAGATGGAGGTTGCAGGAGTGTCTATGTGAGACAGCTTGTGTCTGCCCAGATAAAGAGGACAAAGGTTGGGCTGAGACAGGCTCCATACAGCAGCTTCCCTTCGGCTGCATCTGTCCTTGAACTCTGCATCAGGAGGGCAGAGATGCGAGGATCATTTCGTCTCCCTTCCCCGGGCTCTCCTTCCACCTCTGGCTTGCTGAAAGACACCAGAGGATAAGAGGTGGAGCAGGCTGGACACAAGAGGCTGGGGTTGCTGTTGGGGGCCAGCCTTGAAGCAGAGGGCAGGATTTTCACGGCGCTCAATGCTGTGGAAATGGGGCACCTTCAAAGGCTGCTGCAGAGTGGGGATCGAAGCGGGATGAGGATGCGCAGCCCTCCCTCCTCCTCCCAGCCAAACGAACCTGGAGGAGTGAGCCCGCCCCAGCCTCCTCAGCGGAGGAATTAGCACAGATCACCAAGAGCCAGATCCGGCGTGATACTGGAGACAACAGATATAAATTATCCTGAGGTGGACTAATTGTGGCGCATAGCAGTGCAGCATCTTGGGCCGTGCCGGTAGCGCTGCACCCTGCAGGACTCCAGGAATGCTCGAAAAAACCCCGCCTGCTTCAGCCCGGCTTCCCTGCGACTCTCGGTCACGGGAGGAGCATCTGAGCACAGCAGAAAGTGTGCGAGTCGCCTACGGTGGCATCCCCGGTATCCCCAGCATCCCCGAGCAGCAATGCCAGCCCATCCCGGTTTGCCGGGCGCCGGGCAGGTGCTCTTAGCCCACAGTGCCACCACGCGGTCACCCGGCACCCAGAGGCTGTCCCCAACCTCCCTGCACCCCTTCAGCCCCCCCGGGACAGCCCCCGACCCCCCCATTGCACCCCGCAAACAGCAGTGCTGCCCTTGCCCAGGGCAGGCAGGGAAGGGGTTAAGGAGCCTGCGGGGAGGAGGAAGAGAATGGGGCTGGAGCAGGGATCAGGCCCTTGTCTCTGGCTTTGCGATTAGCCATTCTGTTTTGATGTGGAGGGTCTGCTTGAATAATTTAACCCGGAGGCTCATTAACCAGGCTCTGGCCTTCGTCTGCCGGCTGAAGGCTGAAATGGCCATTAGGAGGAACACGGAGCGGAGCGGAGCGGCACAGCCCGCCCTTCCTCCCTCCCTCCCGACGGCCCCCTCCGCTCCCTGTCCCTCTCCTCCCTGCTCCCTGGCTCTGCTGCACTTGGCTCCCTTATCAGCTGCTTGCCTCTAAGCCCTGCCCCAGGGGTGCTGGGGGGTGCGCAAAGCCTGTGCCTCAGTTTCCCCGCTGTAGACCGTAGTAGGCTGTAGATTCCAGTCGCAGCTGGGGCTCATTCCCGAGAAAGCTGTGCCCCTGGTGTGTCATGCCAGTGACACCTGGGCCCCGGGGCTGGAGGGGCTCTGGGGCTGCCGGGTCTGCTCGGTTTGATTCAAAGAGCTGGCTGGGAGAGAAGAGTACATCCTGGAATATTCCCAGTAGATGGATGGGGATGAGGGCTAACAAAGGAAGGGAAAGAGGGAGAACCACAGCATCAGACAGCCTTTCCAAGGGGAATCCTGGTGCGCATCCAGCCCAGAGAGTGCATTTTATGGCAAGACACTGTGCCAGGGTGCTGTTCTTAACTATCAGTGCAAGTGCCTAGGTACCAAGAGGAGTTGACTTCGGTGTCAGATCAGGTAAGGTTTTTACCAACAAAGGCAAAATTTATCAGCCGAAAGGTATCAAATCTTGTTCTTCTCATGCACCTTCCCTCAGCATTTTGCAGAGATTTCCTGCAGCCCTTGCTGTGCTCCTGCAGAAAGCAGAGTGCACTGCCCATGCATCCAGGAAAGCCAAGTAGAGTGTGAACACTTCACTGGATTTAAAATCCCCTTGTGCCTCCAACCTCTAGGATCAGCTGACAAGGCCAGAGTGTTGCAGCCTAAATTGCTGCTAGTAAAGCCCAAGGCAAAGAAGCAAAAATGGCCTCTGTATTATATCCACAGATGTTGAATTCAGCTGTGCGGTGAGATGTTCAGGTCCCAGCCCACACATATGGAGAGTCCCCCTTACCTTCTCCAGGGGTCTGGGGGCTGACCCTGGTCTCAGGGCAGTACAAAGATCAAGGCCAGTCAGGGAAATGGGGGGGAGTGGCTCAGGAACACCTATGTTCAGACAGAGGAGCAGGGGAAGGAGCCAATGGGGTGTAATTTAGGAGGTGCCTCCCAAAGCTTCCACACCAGAGGAAGGTTGCTCCCACTGGGTGCTCCCGTCCTGTCTCCTGTTGCCTCTGTGTTTCTTTGGAGGCAGTGCAGTAGAGTCAGAGATGCTCTTCCTCATGCCAAAAGTGTTAACGCTGTTAGTCCTCTTGCAGAGCTGGATTTTCTCCACTGGTTTTGCATTGCTCCTCCTCATCTTGCCAATGGTCCTTCTTCCTCCCTTTGGTGACCTCTGATCATTTGCAGGATCATCCCTCGATAAGTTTATCACTCCCCAGGGATGTGGCAGAGAAAGCTGTGAGCAGTGTAGATTAATGGGGTCAAGAGAGCAGCACCTCCTCCTCATCAGCAACATCTGTGTCACAGCCTTGAAGACAATTTCCCCTGGTACCTGCAAACCATCTCTATCACTCCACCCCTTATTAGAAGCAGTGAGCTGCCCAAGGAGAAGGTGAGCTTTGCACTGCCGAGCCCAAAGCAAGGTGCCATGGAGGACCTCAGCAGAAGACATGGGACAAAGACCCCCAGATCCTTCCAGCATCTGATAAACACAGACCAGGCTCCCCTTGCAAACTCTCCCCTCCCAGTCTGGCAGCAGCTGGGAGTGGTGGGTTGTCCCTTTGCTCAGAACTTGGTGATAAGCCCACCTCAGCAGGTAGGCTTATTAATTAATTAACCTTATTAATTAGGTTAATTACCCTTTCTCTTTCCCTGGCAGCCCCCCCAAAGGAGCCAGTGCTGATGTGCCGGTCCAACAACTACCCGAAGGGTTTCTATTGCAGCTGGCACCTGCCCACTCCCACCTACATCCCCAACTCCTTCAACATCTCTGTCATGTAAGTGTCTGGGAATAAAGGGTGCAGCAGGGTGAGTTTCAGTCCCTGCAGCCTGGAGCAGGTCTCAGGTAGTGCCATGAATTCTTGGGGCAATGGGTCTGACCTGGGTTGAGCATCTGACATCAGTGTCCCAGAAATGGGCATGGGGAAGGATTTTCTGAGGACATATAAACTGCATGTTTGGAACCAGGACTTTGTACCAAGAAAGTTTAAATTTCCTTAGAAGGGACCAGGAAAGTCCCCATCCCCCTGGTCCCTTTTCTGTGCTTCCCAAGACCATTGTCCCTGCACCACTTGTCTGTAGTGGATGTTATGCCCACTGTTTTTTGGCACATTTGGCACATCCATGCTCTTTCCTGGTGTAAGCTGGATGTTGTTGGGCAGCAGCAGTGTCTCTCACCTAGAACTAGCCATGGCATGGCCATGGCATTGCATCGTTCCCTATCCTGAACCAGAGTTCTGGCACAGCTCTTATAGAGGCTGATGCCATGTATTATCTTCTGAGGTTGTGTCACCATCAGGAGACCTTGTTCCTCCCATGGGAGAACCAGAGCCAAACCCAACCCCAGCAGGGTCCCATTCTTTCCTTGGGGCCAGCATGAGGATGTTCACTGAAGCCTCTGTGTAGGCTTGGGAGAAAACCTCATACACAGGAGCCCACACAATTCCCTGGCAGGAGGAAAGCAACCACAGCAAGGGCTGGTGCATGGGGACCATTGTCTTAGTGGGCATGCAGAGCTGCACAGTCTGCCTCCTTCCTCCAGCAACTTGGGTAACAGCACCCACAGGTAACAGCTCTTCTCACCTCTGCTTTCCAGACATGGCACAAAAGACATGGTGTGTGAGAAGGATGCTGTTCCCAAAAACAGGTGTCACATCAGATACCTCCAGCTCTTCTCGACAGTGAAGTACAAGGTGACTCTGACAGTCACGAATCCTCTGGGCAAAAACTTCACCACGCTCACCTTTGACGAGTTCGCCATAGGTAACTTCCACAGCAGCAGCAGGCGGTGCTGGGGCTGGCTTGCTTTGCATCATCCCTTGGGAAGACGGGAAAGGGAAGGGACTGGCTCTCCAGGTGGAGGTTCTGGATCCTCAGACCCCGTGGAGATGGGGCCTGAGCCACTCTGGCCTCCTCCCTGAGCCCCCTCCCATTCCCAGGGCCCTGCTGGTGCCTGAGCATCCTGGGGGAGCCGGGCAGGATGCCCACAGGCAGCCTCCATGCTGGTCACATCAGTGGCCTGGTGTCATGTGTGATCCCACTCCCAGTGGTCAAGATCGCCCATGGTTGTGGAGTTCTTCCCTGTTTGGGGTGCTGGGAAAAAAGCTGACATGTATTAGGGCAGAGAGCTGTGAAAATTGTGAGGTCCGATGGTGTTGCCATTCTTACCCCTCAGAGTGTCCCTAAAGGAGAAGTTTGGTGTTTGTGCTGGAAGCAGAGTCATGGGAATTACGATTGGAAGAGAAATTAAAATGTCCCATTCTCTTGTCTCCATCCTCAGGCAGGATAAAGCTCTCCTATAGTCAAGTCTCCCCGGCCCTTACCTAATATTCTCCTAAAAACCCTATTCCTTCTTTTGCACCTGTTCACTGCCCCACCAGGACAGCAGTGTGGGACAGGGAGCAGCAGGCCCTCTGGGCTGGGGTGTCCATGTCTCAAGCTGTCCCACAGGGATGCTTCCCAACCATGTCCAAACCCAGGGCAGAGAAACTGCCCTGACTGCAGAGGGTGGGCATGAACTGAGCAATCCAGTGCCAAACACAGCAAAGCAGGGAGCTTTTTCCACCATCCAAAGCCAGATTACAGCTGGTGCTGTGACATCCTCAAAGAAGAGGAAAAATAGGAGAGAATGGAGTTCAGGAATACGCTGGAAAATAATTTTCTGGTTGCGTGTAGCAATTACTGAACCTAAAAAACTAATAAGTGAATAATTAAAGTGCAGCCAGTGGTTGGTCTTTGCCTTTGATGTGCTACACATCACAGCATGGAGAAGCTGGAAGTACTGGTGTGCAGGAAGAGGAGCTCCACTGCTCTACCAGATTTTCCTTTTGTACTCCAAATCTTGGAAAATATCTAACAAGGCACCAGCTCTGAACAGAACAGGGAAATAACTTTGGAGTGGGGACTGTCCTGCTATGTGTCTGCAGGCATGGCCCATACCTGAAGCTTGTGTTCATCAGTGCATTGGGAATGCTGATAACAAGGGAGAGACTTAGAAGGGAAGTGGTGGAATTTCAGTCACTTGGGTGCCTTTAAATGGAAATTGTTGTGTTTGTGGAAGATACACTCCTTAAAAATGAAGGTAACCTCCAACCTGCATGACCCAGGACAGCAATTAAGCAACATTTTCCAAGTTCCTTGCATTCCCTCCTGCAGGAGTTCAGGGCACCCTCTTGTAACATCTGTATCCCACCCATGCCCTGCCTAGCTTCCCAAACATCTGCTCCTCCATCCAGCACACAAGGGCAGCTCTCCTGGGGAAGCACACCCAGCTGCAAGCCTCGGGCATCCCAACACCAGCACAAAGCTGGATCCAGCACAGCAGTTTGGACTCGGCCCAGGTAGGAGGAGTGGTGAGCAGAGGCCAGCACTGCCCTGGGCCAGCCCTTAGCATGGGTCTACCATTGCTGCCTCTTGCACAAGTGCCTGGAAGGGTGCAGGGTGCCTGGACACGTCTCAGCAGTGCACTGAGGGGTCACACCTTCTGGCATCACCTGGCTCCAGGATGGCATTTGGGGAAGGGGTGATGGGCTGATGCTGATAGGAGAGGCCATGTCCTGCACCAGCCCACTCCCATAACCACTTCAGTATCCAGTGGCCTTAAAATCTCCATATTCTGCACAACTGTGAAATTCTCCTCCTCAGGATTTGGTATGGGTGCCATGCACCAGCAGCACAGACAGGGAGGTGACAGAGTGCTGAAGCAGGCAGTCACAGGCTTAGCAGATCATTACAGCATCTGCTGCTGCTGACAACACCACCCACCCCAAGTGGAACTTCTCCTCATGCCATCCTGGTGTTAAAAGAAGTGCACTGCATTGCTGCATTTTGCTAGGCAGTTTTGCCCCAGGTTGCCTGCAGTCCTCACTGAAGCTTCAGTGTCTCTTCCAGCTTTCTTCTCTGCAGCTGCAACCCAGGACTGTGTCCCAGCGTGGGGAGTGCCGGAGGTGTGGATCTAGCATCCAGTAGGTTCTCTGGGGATCTCAGCTGGCCCAATGAGCTCTCATCTAGGAGATTTTTCTGGGTTTCTCTTTGCTAGATGGAGGGTGGAAAACCTATGGCTCAGGGCAAAGCCACTGCTTTGGCTCATTGAGAAAATGCTGAGTGGGAACATTGCAACATCTGCACACATCCTGCTAAAATGAAGAGACAGTGTCAGCCAGGACCTGTGTGATGCTTCTCCAGAAATCCCTGGGCTCTGGTTGTCAGAGCCTGCCTTGTGTTTCCCTCTCAGCCTAGAGAAAAACATCATATCTTCTGCATGGAGGTTAAAGTGCAACCATGTAGCCCCCCCCGAATCTCATGCCCTGCTGGGGGCAGAGCAAAATCCAAAGCCAAGGAGAGAGCAGTGCAGGGCAGGCAGCTCTCCCTCCCAGCGCCATCTGAGCTGGGAGAGGACCCTCTGCTGGGTCAGGCCACCCATCCATCCTGGGCAAGCACAAAAACCCCCTGGGAATGAGTGACCTCCGTTGGTTTTGCCTCTTCACTCCTTTCTCCATCCCTGAAGTCGCCAGAAGAAAATCCCTGCCCCAGCTGCTGGGAAGATGGTCTCTAATTGAGTGGAAAATGACTGGTACTTTCTTTTGCTGTCCTGAGCCCGTGCCTTGCTGGCAGTCATGCCGTGCTGGTTATTAGCAGCCAGCTGCAAAGGGTCACTCTGCATTGTCATTTTAATGATGACTGGAAAAGCTTTTCCGGCCCTCTGGCCCCCATCTCCTATTGGTAGGAGATCCAGACTGCCTTCTTCCTCATCTTGCTCCTGCAAATTGTTTTCATAATTACATCTTCTGCAAAAGTATTAATATTAATAAAGGTGAGAGTGAGGAGGTCCGGCAGAGCCCTATGGACATCAGGCTCCAGCCTCAGAGAGGAGGAAAAGGGACTGTTGGGAAGAGGACCTGGAGGCAGAGGAAGATGCCGGGGAGGAGTGAGGTGATGTGTAAGGAGCTGCCACCTTCTTCATGATGGCTGGAACAGCATGGGGACATTTTTGGCCGACTAGGATACAGCCACAACTTCCTCACTTGTGTTTCAGCCCAAGAGGTGTTTTTGCATTCCCCAGGAAAGACAGGACAGCACCACCATGCAGCAACATCAGCATCCTGCCTCAGCACCTTTCTCCTCATACAATCCTGGGGAAAAATATGAGAAGATGCACAGCATTAAAAGGAGGAAGGCAGCCTTGGATGGGGCCTTGCAGGTGTGGATACCTTCATCAAATGTGCTGCCCGTGCCTTGTGTGACCTTGAGAAGGTCATCTGATCCTTCCAATTCCAGCTCTGGCTGATGAAGATGCAGAGCATCTCGGAGAGGCTGCATGATGCCCATGTCTGTATGAAATTCAGAGTGTTTGAACACAGGTATACAGTTGCCTGAGCAGAAGGTCAGTTCAATTCATACTACTTAGGAAGGCAGAATTAAATTACCTAGACTGACATTTGGCTAAGACATGGAGTTTAATATCCCTCTGCTCATGGAAAATGCCAGGGGATATTTAATGGCCGCAAGGGATCCATTTTAGTGCTTGTTGGAGAGACGGGATGGGCGACGGGCTGCTCCATGCCACAGGGTCTCAGCTGCCTTTCTGAACCACCAGATTCATTCTGAGACGTGTCTGACAACAGCCAGGGGCGATGGATAGCTGAAGACTCACAGTTAACAGGCGTGAGCATGCAGCGCCTTAAGGAGAAGCTGCTCCCTGATGCTCTTCTTGCACTTCAAGCCCTGTCTTAGACACAGCAGCCAAAAACCAAGAGGGAAGAGCTGTGAGTAGCCTCCTGGCCAAGTCCCCTTCCCAGGAATTTCTGATGATGCTCCCTTAGCTCCGCAGGATAATATTACATCTGGTTTTATAGCCGCTTAACCAGTACTCAGCCTAATGCCCATCATCCATTATTATTATTACTATTACTGCTTTTATTACGTTACTGCCTGCAGGCCCTCAGTGAGGACAGGGCTCTATTATGCTGGCTGATGTACAGCCAGACAGCCCCTGCCTCACCATGTGCAGGCTGAATGGAGGCAGACAAAGGCTGGGGAAGGAGGTGCACTCATCCCTGTCTGCAGGGTATAAAGGACTCCTTCAAGGTCATATAGAAATCAGAAAGCTGGACACAGCCTGTCTCCCCTCACTCCTCAGCTGGCCCCTGTGGGACCAGTCCAGGTGTTTCCCTGGATGATGAGCACAGCAGGATGAGGTCTGTCCTAAGAGATATATGTTTGTCCTCTCTGGACTGGCTGCCAGAGTTAGGTCCCCTCTCCTGGCTGTTGTGTCCCTGCTGCCTTGGAAGGACATGGCAGGAACAGTTTTGGCTTTGTAGTTTTGGGGGGATTGGCCCTGCTGTCCTCTCTGGCCTGGGCAGGAATCCTGTGGATGGAGGGACACATGAGGAGGTACCAGGGACTTTTGGTTTTCCTGTTTACCTGCAGAGCTGTTTGAAAGCTCATAGCAGCTGGGAACATGAAACTGGAGCCAGGGCAGCCTTCCTCTGTGCACCAGCAACAGTGTCCAACTCACAGGAGAGGGGCTAGGGGTCACATCCCTGCAAAATGGGCAGGTGACTCCCACCTCAGCCTCAGGGCACTTTTTTTCCTGGCTTCCTTTAACAGTCACAGTAGTATTTCTCATTGCTGCCCAAGCACATTTGCCATGGCCAACTGAATTTAATCATGCCTTCAGGCTGGCATACTAAAAATCAGGGCCAGGCCCCCTGCATTACCCCAGGGAGTATCCATTGCATCCATCCCTAGCCCAGCACTTTCCTTCCCACTTCCTCGCTGCAGAGCTGCAGTTCACAGTCATCTGCATTCGTTCAGCCAAACAGACTTTTGTTTTGCAAACCCATCCTGCTGAGCCAACGCTGGATTTATACTTTTCCGTATGTGTTTGGACTCCAAGTCCCTGTCGATGGAAGCTGATGTCCAGCCCCAGCCCTGGGATTCAGAGTGAGCAGAGGAATTGCAGAGCCATCTGGAGTAGCTCAGCACAGCACAGCCCCAGAGAAACGTTCCTGCTGCCGAGGATAAAGCTGTAAATGGAAAATTGCACCCCATCCTGCCACAGAGAGGAGTCTGTGGGAGCTGGGAGGTGGAACTGGGCACTGTGGCCAAGCTCACCAGCTGACCAGCCATTGCCAGAGTCTCTGGGAGCAGCCTCTGAGCCTGAAATGACATTGGGAAGGAGGAAGCTATCCAGCCCTCCTGGCACTCGCTGTGACAGAGGGAAGGTGGTGAAAGCCAGGGTGGTGATGAAGATGATGGTGATGATGGCACACACACAGCAGGGTGCGTGCCAGGGTGCTGAGCAAGAGGAGGCTGGGGAGACAGAGGTAGTGGTGGGCCATGTCTCAGGGGAAACAGGTCCCACTAAGGTAGCTGGGCTGTGGCTTCACTTCAGCACCCTCTCTGCCTTACCTGCAGACAAGGAAGTGTGTTCCCAAAGCATCACAGGCTGGTTTCTCCTGAGAGGAGCAAGCGGTGGCAGTGCAGGGACAGTTGCTGCAATGCCACCATCATTCTGGAGCAGGGGTGGCAGCAAGCAGCTCACATATGACTGCACCTGCCCCAGACTGGCCATGCATCAACACCTGATCCCATCTGAGTAAGGGAAAGATGCTCTTCACACACTGGCCAGCGCTGCAGGCAGGCTCGGGTGATTTGGGAGCAGCTCAGTCACCACCACCTCCTTCCTCTCTCAGGGTAAGCAAAGCCCCTGTGGGGGCATCACTTCCCACCCACAGCAGGTGCACCCTGGAGTCAGCATGGAGACCTCTGACTGCAGGGCAGGAGCTCTGCCAGGCAGAAGGGGGCTCCTCTTCCACATCCCTCCCCCATCCTGGGGAGGGGAGTTTGACGCTGACATCTTGACAGGCTTCTGCTCAAGGTGGTCAGAGCCCAGGGACCATTGTTCAATCCAGAAATTTTCAGGTCAGGTGGGATCCACTTGCCTGCATGTGGACTTGGAAGGGGGTTTAAGTGCCTTCCCAGGACAGGAAGACTCATGTGCATTGCTATTTTTGGAGTGCACAGAGAGCCCTCATCCACCTCTGGCACAGCTGTGTGCCTAGCTCCATGTGTCCAGCTCCTTCCTGACCATGATTAAAGGATAAGCATGGACGTACACAATTTTTTTTAGCTTTGCTGTTGCAATTGGGAGTTTGAGCTGTCAGGATTTGATCAAACCCTTGGCAAGGAGCACGGACTGCTCTGCAACAGGCAGTGACATCCATCACAGCCTGTCTGGGATGAGCTTCCGGCACTCTGGAAGTAGCTGCAACATCAAAGCACGTTGTATAGCTCACAGCCAATTAATATTCACCTGAAATACATGGCAGGTAGCAAGAAAATATTCCCATATCCCAAAAGCAGAGCAGGGCAGTGAGAGAGAGAGAGAGCTGGGTTGGAAGGTGACCAGGGCAATCCTTCCCCTTTAGTAAATACAATGTGCCAATGCTTTGAATCCTCAAAACCCCAGCCCTGAGCCCAGGGGCCAAACTCTGCCACATTATTGTGAGGCTTGAATGTGTGTCAGACTCACAGAAATCACAGCTCACAGCAGTTGCAACGAAAGTGCAAGATTTTGGCTTGGTGGGCTCCTCATCCTTATCCAATTAGCCCTGTGTAGGAGGGACGCTCTCTGCCCTGGCCCGGTTGTTTCCATGTGTCTCCAGTGCTGTCACCTCCTTGATGGTGGTATTTTGAGCCAGGACAGCCATATGACTGACCTGGACAGCAAAAAGCGATTTGCATCTAATTAGTTTGGGGAAAGGATGCATGTTGGCTGCTCCTCTTGGAAAGCACATGGTGCAAAGCCCAGTCAGCTTTGCCAAGGGGTGTAAAGGGAGTAAGCCACAGGCAAAGCTTTGCCAATCCCCCTCTTTTCTTCTCTTACAGTAAAGCCAGACCCTCCGGAGAGTGTGGTGGCCAAACCTGTGCCCAATAACCCTCGAAGACTGGAGGTGTCTTGGCAAAACCCCTCATCGTGGCCTGACCCTGAGTCCTTCCCACTGAAGTTCTTCCTGCGGTATCGGCCCCTCATCCTGGACCAGTGGCAACATGTGAGTGACGCTGTGCTGCCTGGGATGCGAGGGAGAGGGGCGAGCTGCTCACTGGGAACAAGCTGCATTGCAAAAAAGTGTTCAGGGACAAAAAATATGTATATTTACTGCTCAGGCAACCTGGAGCCTGTTCCTCTCCTTCTCTTTCTCGTTGCTTTTCCCTTCCTCTCCACCTTTTTTGTGGCTCACACTCTGCCTACAAATGGCTCTGCAGCCTCTTCCTGCTCCGTATTTTCATCCATGGCCCCTATCTACTTTCCATGCATATGTTCTATATAAAACTTGCCAACGAGATGTAAAAGGCATTTAAAGTATAAATGTCACCACATTTAAATGTGCCTCTGCCACATTTAGATTTTGAACTGGAGATAAAATACCGCTCACCATAACTCAGAGCACAGTCACTGAGCAATTGCTGAGATGTTATCGTATTTCTTACTTTTATTCCTTGTTTCTTTAAAAAAAATAGTCAGTGAAATCCTTGGTAGCCTGGAGGACAGATTTCATTTGTTACTGCAGGAAGACAACAAACGGGATTTTCTTTTTTTTTTTTTTTTTTTAAACCTCTGTGTGCTGCTTTTATACTCAAGTTGGGTAGGAAAGCATTCTGTGGCTGGAGAGGAGGTGCTGCTGCTCTGGCATAGCTCATCCAGCATCCCTTCTGTGCCCAAGCTGGGCCAGTTGAAAACCAGTAAGGTGCTTTGCTTGATAAAGGATTTTGCTAAAAGAACCAAAAGTGAAATAAGAGGCAGCACTGGGTCCCTGGGTACCTACATCAAGGAACCAAGTGGGATTTTCTTCCAGCCAGCACTTCCTTGGGAGAGGAATGTTGGAAGAGTGGATGGGAGGCTTTGCTGGTGGCTCTGCAAGGTGTCTCGATGACTTTTTCCTTTTGCTTGGGCTTTTTGATGAGGCAGCACCATAGGTTGTGTTACAAATTGCAGTACTTGCTGATGGCTCTGAAAATAAGAGGGTTTTCCTGCTTGCTGATGGCTCTGAAAATAAGAGGGTTTTCCTGCTTGCCTCTTTGCCCTTTGCTTCTTTCCTAGTAGTGGAAAAGCATCTGTGGAGCATCCAGAGGAGTTAGAAAGCATCAGTAGAGATTGGCTATTAGTTTTTTGTAGGTTTTTTTTTCATCTGGGGAAGGAATGCCCATACTATAGAATCTGTGTAAAAAGGGGAAAATTTAGTGGGAACTGCCAAACACAACACTGTTTTTTTCACAAGGTGTGCAACTGTTGTGGAAAAAGCTGATGGTTTTACCCTGCCACAGCCAAATATCCTGGTTTGCACCCAAAATGGTGGGGTAGCCACTGAGCTACCTCCTACCTCAACACCCTTGGAGTGGCTGGTCCCTCCATCACTGGGTGTGGGGTACCATAATTGCAGAGTCAAGCCATGCCAGTCCCCTCTTGCAGAGCCCTGAGGGGATGCTGTGGCCTCTCCATCAGTGCCGTCAGGCAGGCAGTGATAGTGGGAAATACATGGAGGTGTTGGTGACACTGGTGGCAGGGCCATCCTAGCTGGTAAAGGCAGGTTTTGGGCAGTAAAAACGTAACTTCTTCTATGTAAAAATACCCTGAGGTGCAGAGAGACCTCAAGGTACCAGCTCTCCTGGTGGGTACAAGGACGGCAGCATTTCGGGAAGGTGCAGCAGTCCTGGGTACAGCTTTTAATCAATATCCCCTTGCAAAAGACATGTTCCTCATCACTGACTGATGGAGAAGAGTGTTTGGGGAATAATTTGCTCAGTGAGCAAGTACAAGCATTCAGTGAGTGAGGTGCCAGCCTTGTTTTCCGACTCCCTACCCTGCTGGCTGGTTAATGAAAAATCTGATTTGTGGATGATTTGAGGAAAACTGCCACTATTCATCAGATGAATTATTTGCAAAGCCTAATTCAATCATTTCCCAAACACTAGAGAAAGGCAGTGCTGCAGCAGCTGGAGCTGCCCTGACCCCAGACCCCACTGGTACATTCAACCTGCTTAGCCCAGCTGAGGACCCTGCAAATGCAGGTGTTTGTACCTAAAATTAACCCCATCAATGTCATCATGCTGAGAGCATGCCCAAGCCTCCCTGCACTCTTTGTTTGCCTTCTTATTATTTTGGAGTGTGTCCCTGCTCCCCCAAATCAAGACAGAAGAGGGAAGGACTCAGTTTGATACCTCCAAGTCTGGCTCCTCTGTCCCTCTTGCCCTGCAGTGCTGGTGTTGGGTCTCAGCTCAAAGGGACGAGTGCCCTGAGAGAGGATGAGGTGGTCACACATGTGATGCTTGCATGGAGGTGTCTTAATTCTTGTGGAGGTGCAGGTCTCTTGCCACGAGCTGCTCCCCACCTTGGCTCTTGCTGTGCCTACTGGCAGCTGGCACAGAGAAGTCCTTGCTTTCTATGCCCAAACAACCTGCAGGCTGACAATGGGGCAGCTTGGAGCTCAGCAGGGAGAGCAGATGTCCCTGCCTGCAGTCAGGAGAAGTTGGGTAACCTCATGTTCTGGCACATCCCTGTTGCCCAGGGTCCACAGGCTGAACCCTGTCCCTGCCTCCTCATGGCAACCCACCTCTGCTGTGGGTTTTAAGCATGTACTTGGCAGCACTGTGGGAAGGATGCTCCCACAAAGGAGCATCCAAGGCTGCCCAGAGACAGAGTATCCATGCAGGCCCTGCTCATACGTGGGTGTTTCTTGGCAGAAGAAGCAGCTCCTCTTTCACCTCTCCACCTCCCATTATCTTTGCAGGGTCTGATTTATGCACAGCACCTCGGCAGGCAGGACCCAATGAGCACTAATAGGATCAGATGGATGTCGAGCTGTCGAATACCATAGGGCCTGATTCAATCAGCGTCTGCTTTCTTCCAGGCTCTTCCTTTCAGGATTTTAATAATGCCAGGGCTTGGCACCAGAAGATGAAGCCATCCGTGGCGGGAGCAGTGGATCTTATCGAGGCTGCCACAGTGTGAGCTGGCCAGAAATGCAGTTTCCCCTGCTCCAGAGAAAGTCCAGGGGTGCCTGGCCCAAGCACCCCACGCCATGAAGCAATCTCTGGGGCTAACCCAGCGGTGGGGAGAACACCCTTGTCCCCTGCCCAGCACTTTGCAAATTGGGTTTGAGCCCCAGTGTGCCATTTGCAGTCCCTTTCCCCTGCTCAGCAGCACCTTTCCACTTAGCGGCTCTCATGTTGCAGTTTGCTCTGGGAATTACGGTGATGTGCTCTGGGAATTACTATCATGGAGGCATGATGATGATGAGTTCTCACATGGGCATGCAGTGAAACATGTGCCAGATTGCACAACAGCTCCCTTGAACCTGGGCACAAGCATTTCTTAGCTTCTGGGGATGCAGCCATCTCACATCATGCCACATCATGTGGCCAAAGAGTCCCCTCCACCCCATCAGCACTGAGCTCATTCTGAAACTCAAGCAACTTTAAAATCACACTCCTCCCTTTCTGGAAGAGGGGCTAGTGGTTTCTCTGCTGCCAGAAGAGAGATGGATATTTGTAGTCTAAACAGGTTTTTTATTCTCTCCTTTTGGCAAAATCTCCCCTTCTGTCTCCCAAATATAAAACATTAAATGTTTAGGGTATCCTTTATTTTTCTCCCGCTTTTAAGTTTGTAATTCAAGCCAGATTAGCGTGGTTTCCTCTTCTGTTTTATAGCCCCATCCTGGCCCCAAGCGAGCTCTCCTAATGCTCTCAGATGTTCCTCTAATGGCTTACCTAGGCTGGAACTGGATACCCTTTCCTAATGGATTGCTAATAGCCTGTTTCTGGTTTTACAGGCTCCTTCAGTTAACTCGCAGCAGCAGCAGCGATCGCGGCGCTCGCACATGCGATCTCCCTGCGAGCACATCTGCACGCTCACCCCTGCGCGCAGCCGGGTGGCCAGACACCATCCCGAGCACCTCTGGGGAGCCATGGGCAGGCCTTGCACCCAATTCGCTCCCTCCCCATGGCATTTTCTGGAGCTGCATCCCCCCTTCTCGCAGTTTTTGGAGGGAGATCACGTGCGCTGAGCGCTTGCCAGCTCGATGCACATCCCAGGAATGTGGCAGGGCTCAAGAAGGTATTTCTTGTGCAGCGTCAGAGCTGGTGGCCAGACCGAGGGAGGATTTCCTACTGTGGGTTGCCAGCAATTTGCAGATGCCGTCCTGAAGCCTAATTGAACCCATTGGCCACGCTGACAACATGAAATGTTAACGAACCATGAGGCGGGCTGCACCTCAGATCTTGAGATTTGCAGTAAAAGGTCATGAGATATTTAAAGCTAATAATGTGGTTGAGTTCTCTCTTCCTCTTCTGCGTTGGAAGCATTAAGGCCATATTCGTGAGCATTTGCAAAGGCTGGAAGCGTCCTTCTCTGGAAGTGCAATCAGAAGTGCTCCCACCATCACAGGGTTTTAGGAGCTGGGGCAAAAAACAACCAAAAACCCCACGCAGACTTCTGTGCCTGCTCTGATGCAGTTAAATGATGGGGGTTTGGGGACAGGATTGAAAAGTTTGTGGGCATTTCCAAATACTTAGTGTTGGGTTTGTTGGTGCAAGGATGGCATTGTCCCCTGGACTGACCTCCCTTGTCCATATTGGAAGTGGCTGCCAGGGTGGGCTCAGGCTTGTCTCCCAGGGCAAAGCGACATTTTCTCATCAGAGAGGTGAATCTTACATGCTGTCTCTAGAAGTTCCTGCCCTGGAGCAACCTGAAATAGCCTGAAAGTGTGAGCTAATGTGTATATCCTATCCGTGATGGGCAAGGAGAGGGATGGAGCAAGCTGGGTAGGAAGGCAATTAGTGCCACTGCCTGCCACAGCAGTGTCCCCGCCAGCACGGTGGCAATGTCACTTTGCAGCAGGAGTGCCTCCTTGTGCCCATTTGCATCCCCCTGTGCCTCTGCTGCTTTGCCTGCACTCCCCCTCTTTGTAAGGCAGTCTTGGCAGGGAGGTCACCCTGAGCAAGCTGGGTTACAACTTCACGCCTGGTAGCTTTTATTGCAGCATTTCTCTCCCTTCCCCTCCTGGCTGCAAACAAAGTCAGTGATTAAAAAAGAAGGGGGGGGGGGGGGGGATGGAATCCAAAGAATTAATAAGTGGGAGCAAAATATTTAGGCTGCAATAGTGTCACTCGCAGCTCAGCATGGGGCAGGCAGGGCTGAAGCAGAGGTTTTCTCAAAGGAGGCCAGGGGTGGGAAATGCCCAGAAATTACTTTTTCTGGGACAGAGCAGGTTCAGGACCCTTGGCTGGCATTGCCTGGGAGCTCTCAGCCCCCTTGGAAGCTGCTGGTGACCTGAAAGTACTGAGCACCTGGGAGCTGTGAAGGTCCCACAGTGCAGCAGAGCACTCACACGTGCATGTCCTCACCTGCAGGCTCACATAGCTGCAAGCAGATAGGAAGGTGCTGGCAAGCCTAACTTTCCCTGCCCACATGCAGACCACACTGGGCAGGTGTCTGTGCTCTGCCATGCCCATGCACAAGCTGCTTTCAGCCATATCAGCATGGTGGAGGCATCTGCAGGCAGCATACGCCAGTGCCAGCCAGGTTAGAGCTGTTGCTGAGTGCCCTCAGCAATCCTGATCCCATCTTCCCCAGAGCCACAAGCAAAAGTGACTTCTGACAGTTGTCACTTGGCAGGACGGGGCCAGCGCATCTGGAGAAAGCTTCCTCTTAGCTTGTTTTCCTGCAACAGCCCCCACTTTCAAAGATGGTCTTTATTTTGAGCCAGAAGGGATCCGTTCAGCTGCATCTGGTGTGGCACAGCCCAGGCTGCAGAGGAGCCCCGTGATAGCTCATTCTCCAAAACCCTCCAAAACAGCAGGCCTGGGCTCTGTGCAGCACCACAGCAGCCTTTCCAGGAGGGGCTGACAGCAGAGAGCACAGCTCAGACCCTGATAAAGTGGCTCTTCCATTACATGGCTGGCAGAGAATAAGAAGTCATTCATTTTTCCCAACCTTCAATTATCCCAGAGTCCAGGTAGGAAGTTTTGTCTGGGGTTATACTGACTGATTCTTGCAGCTCTGCAGAAGGAGGAGGTATCTGGGGGTACCTTTGTTAGTGATCACTGTCATTCATATTTGCTCTCCAGGCATGTCTTTCAAAGGGAAAAAGCAAACATTTCTTTTCCACATGGTGACATCTTTTCTCAAGTTGCACTGTCCATTTGCAGTGACCTTCCTGAACTTCCCAATGGCAGGGCAGTTTGTTTGGAGATTGCTCCTGCTTTTGCTTTATCTTGTACCCCAGGACAGGTGGAATTCCTGCTGGGATCCCCCTGCACTTGCAGGGCCTGAAGGCACCTGAAACATCAGTTGTTTTTGTGGCTGAGTCTCTGCAAAGCTCATTGCAGCCCAGTGGCAGGATTTGGCCATTGCTGGAGGGAAATAGAGTGTCTGTGAAATAGAACTCACTGTGTGTCCCATCCCTATCCTAGTTCCAATTTCCCCCATTATCCAATAAACTCAGTAGCATCCAGAGGAGGAGTTGCAAGGATGCCAGATGTTTGGCAGTTCCAGGTTGTGCTCTTGGAAGGGGTTTCTTCCCATTCTTCCCACGAGTGCTGTGGGTAGCAAATGCTGTGTGAGCACACCAGCTTCACCTTACAATAGCCAGGGAGGGTGCTCCTTTTATTTTGGGGAAGGCAGACTCATCTAGGCTTGATACAGCACCTGGGACAGGTGTCACACACACAGAGACAGTGCCTCCCTGCCTTGGGACAGAGGGGTGCCAGTCCTCGTCCCCATACTGCCAGTGGAGCACTCCCTCCCCACTCTAGGAGCTGCACTGGACAGCAGGAGCTGTCAAGGAATGGAAAACAGAGCCACTGCCACCACAGGGGAGCCAGCAAACGCATCTTCACGTGGGATGCAGAAAAGGAGGCATCTGATCCCCCCTTCTGCCCCTGCACCTCCTTTTAACACACACCAGCCCCCAGCCCACCTGTCAGAGCAGAGGAGGGTGGGGTTTTCTTCCCTGCCTCCCTTCCCCATCCCCTTCCAAAGGCCATCTGGGCTTCAGACCTGCCCATGCATCACCCTGTTCACCAGTAATTGCTACCTGGTCACCCTGCACCAGGAGCAGAGCCTGGGTGGGAACAAAGCACATTGCTCTTTTTTACTGCCAGGGCAGCCTGGCAGGGTGGGCTGGGGCCCTTGGGAGCAGGATGAGGGGAGCTCAGAGGGGATAATGGCTTCCCTAACTCCTGCTGTGCTGAGCACTGAGACAGGGACAGCAGTCTGCAGGCAGGGACTGGAAGGAGGGCAGGCATGGGTGATGGAGTGTGGACAGCATGGACAGGGGGAAAGCCAAGTGGCAGGCAGTTCTCCCTAAGAGTCTGTCTCCATCCCATCAATGTGGCGCTGGCCCTTGTGCTCATCCTGGCACTTGGGGCTGTGGGTGGGCACTCAGCAGTAATCTGTAATCTTTCCAGGAAGGAATGTGGGGGTATGTGACCATGGCAGGGAATGGGACCCCAGCCCACGTTGTCCTCAGCAAGCTGTCATCTGAATTACTTGGGTTCAAGGGCTTTTTTTCATTTCTCTCTCCTCTCTTTTTCTCTCCTCTCTCTCTCTTTTATTTTTTTTTCTTTTTTTTTTTTCTTTTTTTTTTTTTTTTTGCAATGCTAATAGCTCTGCATTGCACTGGCTACTGATCCCTCATTAATCTGGGCAGCACTTCACAGCCAGTCAGAGTGACTTTTGGCAGGTGCACAAAGGCAGGCAGCGACACACAAACCCCCACCCCGGCCAAAAAAATTACCATGCACAGCCTTCCTCCAACTTTTGTCTCTGTGTGGCGAGGACATGGATTAAGGAATTTCTCCCTCTGCCTTTGATGCTGTGTGTCCACCCGTCCCCCCACAGCCTCCTCGGTGTGTCTTCCCCCAGTTCTGTCTCTCCCTGTGCTTTCCCATTTATGGTGGCATTTCTGTGTTGGGTCATGAGCACCCATGTGGTGGCTTTCTCCCCACCATGATAAAATGCTGGATGTATCCATGGCTGCCCGGCTCAGAAGTTCTGCATCCAGAGGTTGTTTGTGTGGGCAGAGATGGATGATACCATCCATGCTTTCTCTTTTTAACTGCTGTGCAAAGCAGAGCTTAGGGCAACATCCTCCCAGGTCCTACAAGGAAGGTCTGGGTCCTGGGGGGACCCTCCCCCTGCCCAGGCAAAGCACAGATTTAACCTCATTGTGCCTGTGACAGCCCACCTACAAACACTCAGCTGCTGGTTGGTTGTGGGTGGGAAGAGGCAGGAATTGCTCCCAAGGGAAAGCTGAGAGGGACTTTGGGATGGGGGAAAATGCTCCTGATGGGAAAGCAGCCTGGGCAGGTCATCAGGACCTTAGTAGGGCTGGCCTGCCTGCAGCCTGCTTGGTGCAGGTCCCAGGGAGGAGCCAGGGGTTCAGAGCATGCTGGAAGTCCTGGACAGAGTCATACACCAGCTGGATAATCCCAGCGTCTCTCAGAGCCCTGTCCCCATTCTCCAATTCCAAGCCATACCCCAGCACAGAGCAAGTCAAATCAGCAGGGTGTTGGCAGCTCACTCTGTGAGGTTTCATTTCATTTAATTATCATTAGGAATTAATTTAACTTGATTCCCTTGGTGTTGCCATCCACACTGGTGGGTGCCACCAAAGAGCTCCCAAGGTCTGGGTGGCACAGAAAGCCTCACTGTGCCACTACACTGTAGGGAGGTGCCCTGCCTAGCAGATCAGATGATTCACAACCTGGTGGGTCTCCTGCCTACCCACCCCAAGGTGCCCGGGCTCCCAGTGGCTGTGGGGGATACCAGCCAGGCCTGCATCCAGATGTGCTCCAGATGTGGGGCTCAGGTCAGGTGGCAGGAGCAGCTGGGAGCGCAGAACCCAAGGGATCTGATGTCCTGGGCAGAAGGTTGGAAGTGGGAATAGGAAAGGAAAGGCTTTCACTTGGAGCAAGAAAGCAAAAATGCCCCTCCTCCTGTTAGGAATGCCCCAGAGTGACAGTAAAAGCCTGGAGGGGGCTGCAGCTTTCATGCCAAAGGGATTGCATCTGTGCTGAGCTGTCACATGTGCTGCACAGAAGGCACTGGAAAAGGGCTGGCTCTTTCTCAGGGTGGGTTCCTGCTTTTAAGGTACCCCTGCAAGCTGTGGGATGATGGCACTGCCCATCTGGCATGCACACATCCCTTGTGTGTGTACAGCCACACTGCCAGGGCAGCCTCACCCCACAGGTGCATTGGCCCAGGTACCTCCTGGGCACCCCAGTGGTGCAGCCCTCCCATCCTCCCCCCCTCTCTTCCTGACCAAGAAAAAGTTTGGATCTTCCTCCTGTCATTGAGCTGTTGGTGCTCCCCAGGACAGTGTGATTCTGTGCCTGACCTTCTCCTGGCTGGCTGGGGACATGTGGAGAACCCCACGTGTGTAGCACCATGGAGCTTCCCCCACCCATGATGTGATGCTTGCCCTGCTGGAGCCCCTGGCTGGGCACTGGTGCTCACAGCTGGGCTGTGTCAGTCCCAATCCACCCCTCATCCTGCAGCATCTTTATTAGGAATGTGTCTGGACAGGGGATGCCCTGTGTGCCCCCCAAACCATGCACAGCAGCAGCACGGGAGGGTACTCGAGTGGGCAGCATGTTGGCCCTCAGTCTCAGAGGTGGGCTGGAGGGCAATATCCCACTCAGCCTCTCCAGATACTCCTGCCCTGGTCCCTTGGATGCTGAGCCCTCCCCCTCTGTCAGGCACGTGTGTTTGCTCACCGGGGTCAGTGCCATCAGGGTGTATTTCTGCTGAGCACCTGCATCCCTCTGTCCTGGAGCCAAGCTCCAAATGGATCAGAGATCCCTTGGAAGGTTAAATGGGGTTAAACCATTGCACTTTGCAGCAAAGGACAGCAGGGTCTTCTACAGCTCAGACAGCTCAGACAGCAGAGGCAGAGGGAATGGTTTCTAGGAAGAAACCATCTATCATGACTTGATACTTGTCCAAGGGCCCAGCTGGAGAGATGCAAGCCAAAACGCCGGGATGCCAGCAGGCACGGGAGCAGGCTGGCCAGAGGTGCTGCTGGTGGGGGAGCCTCCTCCCAGCACTGGCAGCGGTGCCCTGAAAGCGCGCTGCGCGTCCCAGCCACTGCCTGCAATACCCAGCTCCCAGCTCCGCCCTGGCGTGTCCGAGGGAGCCCGCACGCACATCTGCTAGTTTCTGGTGACCTCTAGAGGAAGCTGCTCCACTCTGACGCCGTGAGTTTGGGAGTGGAACCAGGTCTTTAAACCCTTAGTGGAGCTGCAGCTGGAGCATCTCCCTCAACTTCCCTCCCTGTCCTGGGCTTGTGCCTCTGCCCACAACGCCTCAGTATTTCCAAAAGTGCTGCAAAAGCCTTGTTATCATCTTTTAGCCGAGCTAAATTGCCTTACACCTCCCGGGGACCCCTCTGACTCCCCTCCTCTCCCTGCTGCTGCCCTCAGGTCGAGCTGTCGGATGGGACATCGCACACCATCACGGATGCTTACGCTGGCAAGGAATACATCATCCAGGTGGCAGCCAAAGACAACGACATCGGCACGTGGAGTGACTGGAGCGTGGCTGTTCATGCCACCCCCTGGACAGAGGAGCCCAAGCATCTCACCACGGAGGCCCAGATCACAGGTAAGAGCCTCCTCCCAGTACAAACAGGCTTCATGCAGGAGGAACACAGGACTCCGGGCCGAGGGATCTCCTCTTTGGCTCCATGCAAGTCTTGCACACAGCCAAGGATAGCCCCAAAAAACTCGTGGAGCTGCAGCCCTTCACGCTGCACTTTGCCCCCTCCTGTGGCCCTGTCAGTAGGTGCAACCATGGCCGAAGGATGCTGACTCAGCTCATCTGGATCCAGCATCCTTCTCACCAGGATACTTGGGGCAGGACAATGAGGCTGGCCACTGTATTAGTGTTGTTGTTGTTGTTGTTGTTGTTGTTGTTGTTGTTGTTGTGGTTGTTGCTGTTGTGGTTGTGGGTGGTTGTTGTTGTTCCCTGGAGTGCTGTCTCCCTCCAGCCTTCCCCCCCCTCTCCAGTCCTGCCCCCTCCACACCCCTGACCCCTCACACTGGCTCAAAGGGATGCCAATTCAAAATAAAAGCCACCAAGTTAACACCAAGTCTGTTTCTAGGAAAGAGCTGGGACTGTGTCCAAATGAGTGTTATCAGCCCTCCATTTCCCAGAAAAGATGGAGCAGACCCTGCACTGGTTTCATTGGCTCCTGTGCAGAGAAAACCCCCTTTTTAAAACAGCACCTGGTAGAGCACCTGGATATTCAGGCAGCAGCAGGGATTTGCAGCCCTGCCCACCATTCCGAGGTGCATAAGCCCCCACAAGGAGTGCAGGAGCACTTTGCAGCAGTGCTACTGTCAGCGTTTTGGTTTTGCTTCCATTCCCACGCGCGTTGTGCTAAATACAAATGCCCTTGTCAGTGTCACCTGCCCTGTGCAGGCACACCTGTGTCCCTCACACACACATCCCTGTGTGCCTGGTGCAGACAGGCAGGGCTGATGTGGGACACCCCAACTCCAACGCTGAGCCCCACTGTGACGCCTCTGTGGAGTCTGAAAGATGATGAGACAAACTCTGTGGTCCCCAGCATCAGCCCGGACGGTCTGGCCTGGACATGCTGGGGCCATCTGGATGTAGCCAAAGCTGCCCCTGCCTCACTGCTCATCCAAGCACTCCCTGCAATCCTTCAGCCCTCTGCAGGCACAGACAATCCATCTGGTTCAGGACAAAGCAGGACAAACCTTGTGAGCCAGCCCAGCAGATGCAGCCTGCTGTGTGTAGCGTGTTCTGTGGGCGAGGGATGCTCTCAGCTGAGCACTAGAGGCTCATTGTGACTTCCTAGCTAAGATTCCCACAGACCTGGTGCATAGAGTGGCTCAGCTGGTCAGGATGGGGATGAGAAGTCTGCCTGATGGCAGAAACATCTCCAAGCAGTAGGTGCACCATCACAGCCAGGGAGGTCTCATGGATCACACCATCCCTTGAATCATCTCAGCCCTCTACCTCAGCCCTAGTGTGGTATAGCACTGAAAAGGGCAATTTGGAGCCGGGTCCGCTCCACGCCAGCAGCCGAGCAGGGCTGCTCCTATGGGATGAATCCCAGGGCATCCCAGCCCTCCTCACCACCCACTCTTCTTTTTTGCAGAGACAACAAGTGCTAGCACCTCCTCTTTCATGGCACCACCCACAACCAAGATCTGTGACAAGGGGGCCATGGTGGGCAGCGGGGCCATGGCAGTGTGTTGGACAGCTGGACTGGTCGTGGCTGCCTATAGTGTCCTCTTTATTTAGTGAGTATCTCCCAAGTCTGAGGCATAAGAGGCAGGAGGTGGGTGCTGGGATGGGGCAGGGATATGGGGACCCTCAGGGCTCTAATGTGGGTGGGAAGGGGATGCTCTGGCCAGACTGTGGGTGAAGGGCATTGGGAACAAGTCATTTGGGTTTTTCTTGCAGTTCTGTAAATGTACCAAGTCTGACTGCTTTTCCAGATAGATATTCGGCTGGAGGTCTCAAAAATGGCTTTTCAAGCAAAGCTGGCAAAGTGGTCGGTCTTTGATGTCTTGTTCTCAGCAGCCCTCTCCCATCCTCTCTGCTGACGTTTTTAAGAGGCAAAGAAGCCACATGGAAATCTAAGGCCTTTGCTTAATGATGAAAGAAAAATTGTCTGAGATCAAAAAATTCAGATTGCATCTCAAAAATGTCCTTAATTTGGCTTAGGATGGAGCTGAAAGCCTGGAGAGCCACATAAAAGCCCCTCTCCTCTACAGACCAGGGCTGCTAACTCATGGGTGTCACACCCAAATGCCCTTTCTCTGTCCCTATATTACCCAAGGACAGGGATAGATCCTGGAAACACCCACACATGTCACTTTTAGGAGATAAAGGATAAGCCACCCCTCCTTTGGTGCCCAGAGATAAGATCCTTGTGGGCAGGGGGTTCTTTGCTCCCCTCTGACAGTCTCGTGTGACACCAGGAGGGGTGGTGGCATGCAGCCAGGGCAGGGTGGGCAGGGCCCAGCCCTGGGAGGAGGAGGTGGAAATTTGGGTGCCTGAGTGAATTTCTCCTGCGGAAAAAGGCCGGAAAAAAGGGGAAAAAGGAAACTCTGCTGGGTGTGTCCCACCGATGGCTGAGCAGAGCTGAGTTCGGAGCGACACCGTGACCCTTCTTCTCCCTGCTTGCAGATCTCCATCTGTCCATCCACCGCCGCCCAGCGCAGCCGCCTCCCCACCGCCCACCGCCGCCCCCGCCCCGCCGCCCCGCTCCCGGGTTGAGTCTCTTCGCTCTTCGATTTTGCACACATTGAGGACGTACCACGCTTCTCGCCGCCACTTCGGAGGAGGACAGAGCTGCTGCCGTCCCCCTGGAGAGCCGCAAAATCCCTCTCCCGGCCCGCAGCGAGGAGACAGACACGCGTCCGTGCCCCTTTCCTCAGCCGAGGGGAGCGAGCCGAGGGTCCCGCTCATACAGCTAAACCCCCCCACGCCAAAGACGTGCCCGCCGCCCCCGCGGCCGCGCACCGAGAAAAGGGGATATGAAAACGGGGGGGTGGTGAGGGGAATGATGCTCCAAGCTGTTGTACCCCCTTATGGCAAAAGGGGGTCCCCCAAGGACTGGACTCGCTCCCCTGAGCTCTCGACCACGTGGCGAAGCTGGAGGGGCGCACGGATCGGGGGCGGCGGGGGGGGGTCCCCTCCGAGGGGGTGGTGGAGGGGGGAGCTGGTGGCTTTCACAAGTGCGATGGGGAGCAGGGAGCTGGCGGGGTTTTAATGGGATTAAAAAAAAAAAAGCCAGTGAAACACCGATAAAAACCCCCCTGCCCCTTGCTGAGCACCTGGGAGAGCTGTCCCTCCACCTCCCCCTCCACAGCACCCTGCAGGAGCCTTCGCCACCCCCAACCCCGACCCAACATCACCCCCAAACTTTTAACCGTGTTGGATACAGGGAATCACCCCCATTGATGTCTTTGTCTCATATTCCAACAAAAGCAGAATAGCTCTGCTGTTGCCTTTAGAGCTGGAGCCCTGCAGACCTGTGCCCCGCTGTCCCCCGCTGTCCCCCGCTGTCCCTGGCTGTCCCCATGCCTGCTCTGCTCTCCTCTCCTCCCCATCCTGCCCGAAGTCCTGTTTTGTAAAGACACCTCCTCTTGGCCCTGCCTGGACCCAAGCGCAGTATTTAATACCATACGTCCTAGTATTCCCACTGTTGACATGCTGTATTTGAATTTTTTATAGATGTATATATATAAAAAAAAAGAAAAATAATCAAAAAAAAAGTAATAGAGGGGATAAAACTAAGCTCACAGAGACAACGCACACGCACACACGCACACACACACAGACACACACACACACCAGGAGAGACTGTCTTCATTAAATGTTCATTTCATGATGACTGGCGGCTCTGGGTGTCATTTCCCTTCCATCTGGGGAGGGGGGTTTTGGCTGCCTTCTTCCATGCCTGGTGCTGGCTGAGTTGGGGAAGACATGGGAACAGCATTGAGTGGACACACACACACACCCTGGAGCCTGCTCTGGTGTTTGAGACCATAGCACCATCCTCCCAGAGGGGTGGGAGACCCAAAAGCTGCCCTTCAGGACATGCTGAGAAGGTGCCCAGCCTGGAGACTCCTGGTAAGGGAAAGGAGATGGTTGTCACCACCCCATATGACACCTCTGCTGTGATGGGGAAGTGCCACATCTCCCCACTCATAAGCCCCGGAGGGTCCCCTGTGTCCCCAAGCTCTGGCTGCACCCTGACATCTCTCGGGCAGGCAGGAGGATGGAGACCTGCCTGAGCCTCACTGTAGCCTGGAGGTGGCATATAGTCACAACTAATGCACTTCCCATGTCTGATTAATAATTTCATGTTAGGAAAATGTCACTGGCCCAAATGCTCTGAATTAAATTTCTGTCAGGGCAGAGCTCACAGGGACCCAGTGTGGGGGCAATGGATGCAGCCAAGTACCTTGCTGGAGTCTGTCCTTTCCCTATGTGCCTTTCTTGGGAGCACCCCCTGGAGCAGGGGTGCCATCAAGCAATGCCCAGGGGGAAAAGCTCCACTTTTTAGAAAATTACCTCTCTGGTGCCCCAACTAAGTCTCTACAGCAGGGAGATGTGTGTGTGGCTGGCTGGCTGGCTGGATGGACACATGAATGGGGTGGATGGATGAGTGAGTGGGTGGAAGGAAGGAAGGAAAGACAGAGGTGAAGGAGCCACAAAGCAAAGCCTTAAGGCAGCACCAAGCTGGTCACTTGCTCCCACCAGGCACTTTCTGTGATTTGAACAATGTTGGAGCTCTATTTAGGGAAGAGCTCCGTCAGAGGCAGACCTGTCTCTGGCTTGGCCATGCTGGCGGCAGCGCTGACTTGGTTCACTGGTTAATGTTCCATTACCAGACAACATGCCTCCGTCATTTATTAATGTTTCATTAGTGTTAAAAACATCTGGTAATTAATTATGCACTAATTATGGATTCATAGTGCTAAAAGCTGGGGTAATCTACCATAGCAGATGGCTCTTTGGGGCAGGGGGAAGGGACAGCTCTTAGCAGAGATGAAAATGTCAGGCCCAGCCCTTGCTAGGGGGAATCATCCCAGACAGACAGATCACCTTCATCTCCTCCCAGGATTTCCATAGCTGGTCCAGAGGCATGCTGCCTCAGGTTATTAAGCAAAAGAAACCCGTCCCTCTCAAGCTGTTTCAGGAACCAAGGGAGTGGTGCTTCCACTGCTCAGGGCAGCTGTGTGAGAAGCCATCTGAGAGCAGTGGCTTTCACACAGAGCCCCAGGCATCATCCAGCACCTGGAGTTGGTACTCGGCTTTCTGCCAGCTCTGAGATGCTGTTTGTCAGCCTTTCCGTGGTTCCTGGCCACGTTAAGCAGCAGTCTATAAAGCAAGGGGTGTCGTAAAAGCCCACTCATTAAGTGCCCCAGAAATATTATGTACAGATGTGCAGAGATGTTTCAAACTGGGGAAGGTCCCAGGGGAGCATCCCTGCCAAGCAGAAAATCCATCCACTTAGCAGTATAAATCCATACAGGAAGAAAGAGGGAATTACAATGCTCAGAGAAACCTGTGCATCACATAACCTGAAATCCAATACACCACCCGGGTGCAATGGGTCCCTGCATCTTCCCAGCACATATGTGGCAGTAAATCCCACCTTAGGTGCTGTTTTTGGGCTATTGCTGATGTGAGAGCAGCCTTGCACGGAGCTCCCCAAGCTCTGCAAGAGGGATCAGAAGTGTGACTGGAAAGTAGGAGCTATTTCCTGGACTTGAAGCCTTGGAGGAAGCAGGAACTCCCCATGCTTGAGCAAGGAGCTGAACAGTGGAATGGGACTGAATGCATCTCCTGCATCCTTCCCTTAAGCGGGTGCTAGCAGAGACCTCATTCTCCCTGACCCAATAGTCAGAAAATCTGCCTCCTCCCACACCAGCCTCCCATCCACAGCCTGGATCTGCCAGGGGACAAAAACCAGTCTATTTATCCCAAATCAGGCTGACAGGAATGTGTTGTGCAGCCTGTGATGGGGTGGAGGAAGGAGGAGCAGTGGGTACTGTGTTGTGCATTTCAGCTCTGGCAAAGCTGCAGTCTGGCACAGTCACAGGTGAGAATGGGGAATGAAAGCAGGCTCAGCTGTTGAGAAAGCACACCCATAGCTGCATTGCCAGAACCGAGCTGAGAGCTTGCTGGGCCGGGTGGAAATTCCAGGTGGGATCTTTTGAGCCAGTTGGCAGAGGAGAGCTGCTGCATATTTGCACAGTGGAAGATCTGGTCCTCCAGGGGCAGGTACCCTCCTCCTTCACAACAAATGGGAGAAGTGTCAGGTGAGGTGAAAGCAGCAGGAGCTGGTGGAAAGGCAGTCCCTGGGATGAAAGCATAAAGAGCAGCATCTGTGAGGGATGAGACTGTAAACAGAGTCAGCCTGACTTGGAGAAGCCCAGATTCTCCCAGTCCTCAACTTGCAGTTAGTGTCAAGTCCAGCAAATACAAGGGCCCAGCCCAAAGCACAGGGTATTCATTCAGAAGAAGCTGATGTCTCCTGTACAGAGCTTATGTCTCCTGTACACTAGATGCCTCTGGCAGATTATAGCCTTCCTCCTAGGGCTTTCTTCCCCAGGAGGGGTAGCTCAGGCAACAAGATCCCACCATGAGGAAAGCCTCTTCTCTGACACCTTTGGTGCAGGAAGGAGCCCGGGAGCTTTGAGTTAATTAGTCACCACCACACAGAGAAGCAGATGGAGCTGCAGGTGCAGACCTTGGAGGTAAAAACAGCCTTGGGCACCCTCACAATGCTGTAGGGCAGAGGTTTGTAGCAACAAGAGGTAACAGATCGTCGCAGCAAACCACAAATGACAGTCTTGGACCATCTCATTTGTTGGTGGCTCCAGACAACAACTTGATTCACCTCCAGAAGAAACTGCCTGTTGTTTGAAAAGCCTCCAAGCAGTGATGCTTTTCTTCCTTGTGTCCAGCCTGACTGGCTCAATGTCTGTCCTGGCATTGTGTTCCTGGTCCCCACACATTTCTGCCTGCAGCCTCATCCCCTCCCTCCCCACTAGATCCACCCTGAAACCTCCTCACTGCCCAGATGGGCAGCTCCCATCACTGTTTTCCCATCTCCCATCACTGCCCCAGTGCTACAACCTCCCTGCTCACCTCCAGTCTGCCCCAGGCCCCTCCCTGATCTGGGCAGGGTGACCCACATGGATTATGTGCTCACAGCATCCCAAACCTCCCTACACGCAGACACAACAGCCAAGCACAGCCCACCCAGCTCAGCTGCAGCGTGGAGACCAGACCACACCAGGGTCCTCTAATAAGCAATTGACTCTTTTTTTCCTCCCTTTCAAGAAAAAGCCAAGCATTAATTTGGCTTCTGCCACTCTGTTTATCTAATAGCATCGCTGATTGATTGTCTTATTTATAACCCAGATCCGGTGTCTGGGCTGCTTGCGGAGACGGAGTGATTGATGGAAAGAAGACAGCCAGAAAGGGACTTAATGGAGCCATGTGGCTGAGCAGCAGAGTAGTGGCTTAGGCATGAAATGAAAAGTGTCTCCCACAAGTCTGGGCTCCTCTCCTCCTTTCCTGCGTGGTTCCCAGGGAAGCTGCTAAGTGCTGGGAGAGAGCAGCATGCTCCCTGCGCCCTGCCAAAAGCAATCAGGGACCATGCTCAGGTCTCCTCCTGCAGCCTGGCCAAGGGGACACAGCCAACAGGGACTTGGACTGCTTCCTGAGAAGGCGTCACACAGTCTCTGGGAAGGTTTCCCCCTTCCAGGATGGAAGGGATGGTTGAAAGGTGTGAGACAGCCTGAACCCTGCCCAGCCACCAGCCTGCTGTCAGGATGCCTGTCCTGCCAGCTGGAAATCAGGGCCCTGCACAAACACATGGTGCAGAGAGAAGCCTTCCCCAAAGTGCCCATCTGCAGGCTGGCAGCATCTTCCAGAGGTCTCAGTTTTATCCAAAGTTGGACTGAGATAATTCTACATCCCTAGGGAGTTTCTCTGTTTGCCACACCCAGTGGTCACAAACCCCAGCAGAGTCACGAGCTCACATGTGAATTACCCCATGGAGCCATAAAGCACCAACAAACAGGGAAGGAGATGCAGTCCCAGGAGGTGACGTGCCATCATTCAGGGTCATGCTGTGGATGTGTGACAGCCTGGATATGTCCCAAACCTCCAGCCTGCAAATTCACCCCAGAGCAGCCTGTCCCCAACTGCAGGATTGGATCGTGGTCAGGATATGGCTGACAACTCCAAGTCCTCACGAAGGCATTTGGCTTTGATCTGGGCCAGAACTAAACCCTCATCTTGTCCATAAAGATCAGTTTGAGAAGAAAAAACAACATACTGGTTCAGTCAAAATATTTCATAGCTGTTTAATGGTCTTTATTTCATGTCTGATTGTAGCAGATAATCTAATACAAGCCTCAAGCAAAGCCAAACACAGTTGTTTCATTATGAAGGACCCCATCAGCCAGCTTTGACGTGGCCAAACCCCACTCCTTTCCTTTTTTTGTTTTTTTCCTTTATTTTTTCACCACATATGAAATTTGAGGAAAACCAAAGCAACTTCATGAACACTGCTGTTTCAGTGGATTGAAAGAAACCATGCAGGAGACAGGTCTCTAGTACTGGACATATTGTTGCTCCCAACACCAGTGCTTGGCAAACACTATCCAATGCCTTGTGATAGTTTTATTGCTTCCAGGAGAAGCCCCTCCTTGGAAAGTCCCCCTGAACAACAGATACGGGCAGGTGACGAACACTCGCTTTGGCAGGGATGTCCCCAGTCATGGTGGTCCCTCTGTGGGCGATGCCACTATCACCTCACCATGTGTCCAGGGCTGGGAGGAGAAGGGACCAGGACAGGGCGATCCCTGCAGAATGCTGGAAGATGGAGGGGCCCCTGAGCAGTGGGAGCGGAAATGGCCTTTGATGTGGAAGCTCTCCTTTCGCAAACACAATGACTCGCAGAGAAGTTTTATAAACATGGCTATTGTTGCTCCATCCCTTTGGTGGGAACAGATGGTCCGAGCGCTCTGTTCGGCCCCCCTTCCCTCCCCTCTCTCCCTATCCCCATTAATAAAGCCCCGGCAAGTCCAGCACCGCTAAGGTTTTTCCCAAGGGGGATCAATAAATAAATGTAATAACAACAAAGGGGCCCATGCAGACGAGATTGGGTTACAAAGAGGCCTCGGCCCCCCTCCTCCTTTCCGGGTGAGAGTCACTGCATGCAGGCACTCTGGCCAGTTCGAGGAGAGGTTCCTCCATCCCCACTGTCTGTGGGAAGTGGGGACAGGATCTTCCCACTGAAAGAGCCAGGCACCACCCTGCAGTCATGGATGGCAGCTTGTGACCTTGGTGGTCACCTTGGCCTTGGGACATTGATGGCAAGTGGCTGCCAGATCCCCACATTTGGAAGTCACCTTAGGTAGCTGTGGGAACAGGTTCAAACGCTGACCCTGGGTGTGCAGCAGGAAAGAGCCTTCTTCTAAGATTTCCTGGCTGAGACGTTGCTCCAGGTCCTTTCCCAGCAGAATCCCATCCTAGAGAGTGCACTTGGGAGCAGTCATCATGGCTTCACCTGGGCTCATTTTTTGCCTCACTCTTGCCTGATGAAAGACCAGACAATTTTCTGACCAGCTGGAAAGCATTGGTGACCCTGACCTACTCCTCAATGGTGTGGTGAGGTTTGATGCAGGTTAGCTGGGTTTAAGGCAGGGCAGAGCAGTTTGTAGACAGGGTTTTCCTGTGGAAACCACCAGCAAGCACCAGAAGCTGCCCATGAGACTGCAGGGCAGGAGAGCAGCTTCTCCAGGAGCATCAGTAGGGCTTGACAGTGGCCATAGCATCTCACCAGACTCTGGATGGTGGAGCAGTCACATGGAGGTACTCCATCAAGTGGTCTCAGCAGTGGGGAAGGAGGAGACCAGCTCCAAAAACACTTCCCAGGAGCTCATCTACTGAGGAAGGGCCCAGGCTGGAGTAACTCCATGGGCAAGGCCCAGAGAGGACTTGGGTGATGTGCAGGAGGGACTGAGCAGAGGGTTTGATCCAAGAGCTGCCACTGAGCCCTGCTGACACATCCCTGTTAGCTGCCATTGTCCAACCTCCTCCCCAGCTGGTCCCTGCTGCTTGGAGGTGACAGGATCAGGATGTTGGTTTTATCTGTGCAGGACTCCTGCAGCTGTGGGATGAAAAGTGTTTCACACACGCACATGCACACACTGCCGCCTCCCCTGCAAGTCCCTGCCTCCCCCCGACCCCTCGCTCGTAAAAAAATTAAAACTCTAGATATCATCTCTCACAAACGTGGATTTGAGGCCTCGTCAGTCACCAGACACGTCCCACAATCTGCACTGGCTCCAGACAGCTGGAGGGGTTTGCTGGAGGACCAGAATGACTTCATGCCGCCTCCCACGTACCGGGGGTTACCCAAAGTGCTTGGTGTGGGGAGGGGAGCACAGGAGCACAGGGCCCCATCCTCACCATGTGCCACCATGCCACGCCCTGGACCCAGCCGGATGGGTGCTGGCCTGGGGAACAGATAGAAAAGCCCTCCCGAGGTGCAGAGGCTCTCCCTGTGGGCGCAAGCAAGGCAGCTGGGCCGGGCTCCTGTGCCGGAGAGGTTTATGAGGGCTGACCCCTCACTCTGAGCGCCTGGGGCAGGATAAATCCCCCTTGGCCTAGGAGTGCAGGTGCACGAGGCTGCCGGGGAGCGGAAAAGACTGCAGATGCATGGGGGATCCAGCAAGGGGGAGCTGGGGCCGGCCTCAAGCTGTGTGCTGCTTTGGGTCCATCTCCCTTGCCTGCTCCGGAGCCCGCTGCATTGCTCTGCATTGCTGCATTGCTCCTGGCAGGGCTGCCTGCACACAGCCTGCCATGGAGAAGCTCAGGGATGCAGGAAGTCTTGCACCATACTGTAGATGTGCTGCAGGATATCCAGAGGAGACTCATGGCGTTGTGGGGCTACCCACAGCATCCCCTGGGTACCCCAGGTGCTTGGAACATGAATCCATAGCTTAGTGCCTCACATTCACCCCTGGTTTAAATCCTATCCAGGACTTCCTAGCTACTGTAATGAAGGCAACAGGAGATCACCTATTAGGTCCCTATTTGGCCTGATGTCTCAGCCATGGTGGCATGAAAGATGATATGCCAAAGGCCTCAAGAGAGGATACTGGTGATGTCTCCAGCCTTGAGGGCTCCTGACCTCCCTGCAACACTGGAAGATGCTTGAGGCCTAGACTGGAAAAGGTACCTGGCATCAACATAGCCCTCAGTTCTACAAGCACCTGGGCAGTAGGTCCTGCCAGTCTGGGACATGGGGAACTTCATGTGCAGGGCTGGCAGCGACCTCTGCAAGAGCAAAAGGGATTTTAGCTCATAGCCCACCTCCCCCATTCAAGGATCTGAATCCTTGCCTTAGGAGCCAAGCAGGGGGTTGGGAACCTTTCCCCAAGTGAATTATAATCACCTTTCCAAAAAAAAAAAAATAACACAAAGCAGGTGGCTGAGCTCGAAGGTGGATAAATGCCCATCACAGAGCACCTGACTGAAGCCAAGCACAAGCTTAACTTTGGACTCTTTGAAGTCAGTACATTCTTATGCTCCCTGTCAGTCTGGGCTTAAGCCCTCTGTGTGTGCCTTCTACCAATGCTTGGGTAATTTATAGACATGTGAGGCTGTTCAGAATTTTTTTCTGTGAAGATCTTGCATGAACCCAGTCCAGCTGGTCGGGTCATGTTTGCCTCTCATCCACAGCTCAGTAGAAACACTGTACAATATGAATCAACCCCAAGAGTAAATGCTAAGACTTGGTATCCCAGTCACAGACTACATCTCTCAGGCATGCCATCCCCTGCTGCATGGCCACTTTACCCTACCTGACAGGCAGCCCATTGACTAAGAGATGTGCACACCCCTTAATTACAGCACAGTGAATCCACTTAGTGCTGTTTAGTTAGAGACCTTGTCTATTGGAGGAGCTCAAGTGGTACTCACTCAGCTCAGCAGCCCAAGTCTCTGGATTTTCAGGCCCTTAATATTCACTCTGATCTGTTCATAAGTTATTCATGGGGAGTGGGAAATGCCTTACAAGAGAACTCACTCCAAACTGCGAGTGCTTCTGAGGCACCTTGCAATCTGCTTGCGCAGGGAAAGGAGGGGAAAGTAATGAATAAATGATTGTTTACAAATTATTTACTTGTCTCCACTAATTTCCACATTGTTTACCTGGCAGCATGCTGAAGTCAGGAACAGTTAGAGAAGACTTCATCCTGGTGTATGAGGGGATGGAAGTTGAGCAGCATGGGGGGAAGGAAGCCAATGAAGCAGAAGAGCAAGGAGCCAGCTTTGGCTGCCAAAATTGGCTGTTGAGTGTGGTCTTGCTTGGTCTTCACATTCCAGAAGAAATTGCTGTGCAGGGGTGTATCTCTGACATAACTTCCTAGGATGCATGGAGTCGAATCCAGGGCCATCCAAGCTGCTGAGGGTTGTAAAGTCCTTAAGAGGACTACACTCTGCAGACAATGACCAGACAGTGAGCTAGGAACTCACTGTCTTATCCCAGGGAGCCAGGACTTTGTGGAGAAAACCAGGAAAAGGTCCTTGTGGTGAATTATGCAGCCTGTCAGAAAGGCTGAGCTGTTTTGGTATCAACAGTGTAAGGTCTGTGAATGTGGGAATGATGATGCTTACAGACCATGGCATGTTGCCCCAAAAGGCAAATGGGAACTCTGCCATGGGGCAAAATCACCCCAGCAGATCATGGCTACCTAAGGCAGGCAGCAGAATGAGCCTGTCCTCCTACTTAAAGCCATTTTAGGCTTCTCAGTCCTATCTCAAGCTAATTTCCCACAGTAAACCAGAGACAGAAAGTCACCGTGAAGAGGAATGGGCAGCAGCAAAATTAATGTGTGTGTGGGTGTCATTTGGAGGAGAAAAGGGCATTTGGCTATGTCAGAAGAGCAGGACAAGCTGGGAACTGGTCAGTCTCAGCTGGGTTGATGGGGTTGATGTGTCTTCCAGACTTCTCCATGCTTCATTCCCCTCCAGTTGCTCAAGGGTTTGTGAATTCCCTTTGGCTGAGCATTCAGATCCTGTATCCTTTCACAGTAGGTGCTGGAGCATCCTAGGAAACATAACTATGGAAGGAGGCACAAGATGCCTGCAGAATGGAGGGGGAAATGCCTCCTGAAGCTTGAACCAGGACTGCCACCAACTGCTTGCTGGCAAAGCTCACTGAGGGCTCAGGGCTTGGATAATACCGTTGCACAGAGTGTGATTAATTTATCCTGCAGGACAGTGACCCACAGGACACAGAGTGATGCTGTGAATGAGGGACTGGTGAGGTTCACAAAAAGGACAGGTGGAAGTCAAATTACCCAGCTACAGGCTGTTTTCATTAGCCAGCATGGAAATATGTACAAGATGGGATAAAATAATGCCAGCAAGACCCATGAGCAGCCTGTCCCCAGCACTCACAGCTGCCTGTGCCATGACCATACCCTGGGGTCAGACAACAGTGCCCAAGTTCTCAGGCTGCAGGAGACTGAGCAGAGCTGCAGGCTCACCAGGGTGGGAGGGGGGATTTGGGATGTTCCCACTTGTAGCATGGAGAGGGAAAGCTGTCTGGAGACTGCAGGACACCTTTGGGACCTTGTCTCCTCCATTCCATCCCTGGTCTCAGCCACCCCTCACTGGGTAGCTGGGATCCCACCACTCCTCAAACTCCTCTATGCCCTACCCTGCTTGGCACTGACCCTGCTCCCCACAGCCTTCCAGCTCATCACTCCCTGTGAGCACCCTGTAAATCATCCTTGTACACATATCTCCCTTGGCCTTGGGGAGAGGGAATTTATCCCCCTAGCTCAGCTGTCAGAGACCTCTAGCTGCCAGAAGTGATCAGGATGCTCTTAATTCATTGCAAAGGGTGCAACGCTCCTCCAGGGAAGTCTCCCATGCCTGCTTCCCTGCCGAACCTTTGTGCCCCAGCCATGGAAACTTTCTAGGAAAATTGCTCAGCATGACTTAATTGCTGTGCTCCTGAATGAGGGCACATGAACCTGGTCAGGAAGCAGAGAGGCAGGAGGGGACTGCAGGCAGGACATGCAGCCTGGGAGACTCTGGCATGCTCAGAGTGGTGAGTATCTACACGGTGGAGACTCTCCCGGCTCGCTGGAGAGTCCTGAAGCATCCAGACCAACAAACAGCAGGCAGATGATTCAGGATTGTCCTAACCCTTGCCAGTCCCTTGTCAAGTCCCTCACAGAAGCATGAGCAACACATCCAGATGCAAACATCTGGTTGTGCAGCCCCTCTCGTCCTTGACCCAAGGAAATTGTGCAGCTGAGAAGGCAGGAGAGAAACATGTGGAAATCCCTGTAGGTGCCTTGCCCAGTGCATGGATCCAGCAGGGATGGGCTCACATCTGGGTGAGCTGACAGGGAGCTGGCAGCAGTTCACTTGCTCACACCAGTCGGCTGATCTCCCTCCAAAGCCCCCCCCAGAGTCTGCATCTCTGGTGTGAGATGAACACTGAGCAAATACCCCTGTTTTCCTGCCACAATTACCCTCTTTAACTTTTCAACTTATCACCTGCACCGAGGTTTATAAAATTTTAAAGCTAATGGCGTCTCTAGTAATGATACTGCAGATGTACAAGCTGCATCCTGGGATGAATAAATTATAGGAGGCCGAGTAAATTGCAATGGGAAGGACAGCAGCTGCAGGATGGAAACAGATGGCTTCACCGTGCGCCACAGCTTGGTCTCAGTGCAGGCTGTGTTCCCAGGGCTGCCCTTTTCATGGTGGCCCTGAAGAACACCTGGGCACACCTGAGGCTGCAGATCCCTGGAGCAGCAGCAAGTGCTGTGGCCAACATGAGGGTCTGTGCAGGTGGTTGAGTGCTGCTGTGGGACTGGGGCTACAGTGGCAGTCTGCAGGTCAGTAGTAGGAGAGTAGGAGACTTGTCTTCCTTCTGCTGCTCACTGGGTTTTCACACAGGAGGAGCTCACAGCCTCCAGAGCTGACAGGATGCTTGGCAGCTTTCTTGAGGGGAGGTGGCTTGTGGTGTCATTTACTGCTACATTTCTCCCAGAAAAGCCTTTTCTGCCTCTCTGCCTCTCTCCACCCCTTCACAGGCACACAGACACTCTGAAGAGTGGCTCATCCTACTCCTCTGCCCTTTGGCACAAGGCATGCAGATGTATGACGAGGATGCACAGGGGGCTGTGCCTCAGGTGCACGTTTGTGTCCTGTTGGTGTGACCGAAGGGACCACCACAGATCAGTGCTTGGGCTCCTTCACACCGAGGGGCAGCACAGCCCCAGCTGAAGTCCAACAGTGCCGCATTTCCTGAGCTGTGGTTCCAGCAATGCTGCTAGCACATTTGTCATTCAGCAGGGTGACAGGACAGGGCTGTCTCTGTCCCAGACAAGGGACAGGTTAACAGAGCAGCTGTGATTCCCAGCTCAATTAAAGTCACATACCCCCTGGCTGCTTCAGTGTTCACCTTCCCCTGTGCCCAGGTTCACATCCCAAACTCATCCTGAGACAGGTAACTCCTGTCAGGGCATGTTCAGGGCTCCTCAAAAGCTGCTGCAGTATTAAAAAGCCTGGCCTGACCCTCACTACAGGACTGGGGTCTCAGCCACACATCTGCTGTCCCCTCTAATTTGTTGCTGGAAAAGCTCAGGCCCAGTGACATTTAAGAGATGTAAAGTAAGACACAGGTGGCAGAGGAGCCAGGGACATACAGACAGGCAGTCCCTAAGTCACTCTGTTGCCTGCTTCTCCTTATGAGAACAGGGTCCTCTGGTCAAAGGCATACACCGTGGAGCCTGCCTCTGTCATGGGGACCCCAGAGAGGCTGATTAAAGTGGGGACTTTGCTCCCAGAACTGTCAGTGCCACCAGAGGTTCTCTGACAAGAATATAGACCTTCAGTATGCAACCAGCCAGCATGACTCCATCTCTGAGGGATCCACAGTTCATGCACACCCACACCCAACAAACACGGGGTCCAACCAGCCTCACCCCTCCTGCATGGTGGCAGCACCACAATACTCCACCCCACTCCTCGCAGGCATCCCTGGTCCAGACTGGGAATGTGGCAAGAGGAATTCACCCACCTCTGGTCCTGATGCAGGGGTGGCAGGAATGCCAGAGGACCACGCTGCCATCCTAAAAGGCCTTGACAGGCTGGAGATAGGGCCCAACAGGAGCTTTATGGCATTCAGCAAGGAGAAGCTGATCCTGGGGAGCAACAACCCCCTGCACTGATGGACACTGGGGCCACTCAGAGGGAAAGAGCTGGAGATCCTGGTGGGCACCAAGCTGAATATTAGTAAATGTGAATATTGTGCTCTTGCTGAAAAAGACTTATTCTGGTTTGAATTGCAGAAAGTGCTGGCAGCAGGTCAAGGGAGAAGGTCCCTGTACTCTACACAGCAGTGGTGAGGACACAGCTTGGAGCCCTGTATCCAGTTCTGGAATCCCAATAAAAGGGAGGTAAAGACATAATGGAGAGTCTAACAAAGGGCCACAAGATGATGAAGGGATTGGATTACCTCTCCTATGATGAAGAGATGGGAGAGACTTGTCCAGTGACAGGACAAGAAGCAATGGGCCAAACCAGAGCACTGGACTCATTCTTTTATTGCCCAAGTGACCAGCCACAGGAGCAGATTGACTAAGGAGACTGTGGATTACCATCTTGGGACATATTCTAAGCCTCCTGGATGTGGTTCTTGCCAACCAGTTCTAGCTGGTTGGGCCCTGATTAAACAAAGTTTAGCTCTGGATGTCCCTGAAAACATCTGCCATTCTGGGATTCTGTGAGCAACTTTTCAGACATTACAATTTTTGCATTATGTTACAAATTTTACATGCATTACAACTTTTGCACTGTATTTTTTGTTTGCCTGCAGGTTGGAGGCTGACAGGGCTACACTCAGTTACCCAGCCAGGAGAACTTGGGCACTTCTGGAGACATGGCCAAGCCTTAGCAGAAGGGAGAATACTTCCTCAAAGCCTGTTTACATCCATAGGCTAAACGAGCCCAGCAAGAGCAACACCTGGCACCAGCACCGGTGGGGTTCACTGCTTTGTCAGCAACCCCAAATACCACCTAAGCTCAGGGTCCTCAGAGCATCCCCAGAGCAGAGCTGGGAGTGGGACAGGACAGCCTTTCTCTTTGTCTGGAGAAAGTTTTGCTGCACTGGGTAACACCGTCTAACTCCACTTTCTTCCACGGATTCATTACCTCGTTCCAGAGCTATTGAGCAGGCGAATGTGTCCAAGAGCAGATGGATCCGCTAAGCGGCTCTTTCTTGCACATTATCTCATACAGTTTGGGTGCAATAAAACTTCCAGGCAGAACAAATCTTCAAGCTTGTGCCGTGCCTTATTTTTAGCTGCGAAGTACGTCTGTTTTAGTGCTCCTAATCCCTAGCTTGGTAGTAATTTATGGAGCAAGCTCTTGGCTCGCTTGGGCCAGAAGATTTGTAGTAAAACTTTTATAAGTTGCAGAGATAAATCCCATGGACTCTTGCAGTCTCAGGGGACTCTCTTCCAGAAGTATGTTTTGCTGAACACTACCTCAGCATGGGGGTATGTTCAAGAGAGAAAGCATCAGATGGCTGAGAATAAACTATCCTGGGTGTCATCATGATCTGCAAATCACCTGGAAGGGGAAATCAGGGGAAGCCATGGATTCCCCAGTCTCAGACACTCAGCCAGAATTTTGACAGTACCTGCCCAGCAGGAGCTGTTTGCCCCACAATTAGGTTCTCTGAATAGTGTCTGACAAACCCCAGGGATAAGCAACATTATCAGGCTATGCCAGGCAGTGACATGCCTGAGACAAGAGTGGTGGCTCTGTCTTTAATGGAGTAATTGGTGTGATCAACCACTTGCATGTACATCACCTTGGAGCTTTTAGTAAGGACAAGGCTGTGGCTTAGGAACAGGGGCAGTAGCAAATGTCTATTTCTCCACTGCCTTGTGCTCCCTCAGGGGAGGGGTTTGCAGGACGGAGCAATACTTTATGCTTCAGTGGAGTAGGGGGATGAAAAAAGTCAACCAGTAGAGAAGGGGAAAGGGATCAAGACACAGAACCCCAGAGCAGCCCCTTGCAGATCCCAGTGGAAACATGGGCCCATAGCTGCACTCTCAGCTCACCCATCCATAGGCTATGTGTAGCACCAGACCTGGTTTTCTAGAAGCCCAGATGTTTTCTGGAGCTGGCAGCTCTCAGAGATGCCCTGTCCCTGAGCCCAGCAGCTGGGGCAGGAGTTGCTGTGCAATGGCCGCGGCACATCACAGCAGGGAGGACCCTCATTTGCCATCCACACACCATGCTGTGAAGGGCTGGTATTTACTTTGCATGTATTCTTAGATTCACGCAGAACCATATCCTCAAATATCTCATACTCCCAAGAGCACTTTTTTCTGTAGTGAGGGAATATTTCCAGAAACCATAAAGAAAGGAAGGTCAAATCCAGGGAGGAGCTGCTGCAATTCTGCACAACTTCATAACCCAGGCAGGTACCAAGGTTAGCTGCAGCTGATGGGTAGATGATCTCCTGGTGCAAAAATGGAGCAGCCTTCTCTGTACTTGGCATAAGGACCATGGAATCATAGAGGGGTTCAGGTTGGAAGAGACCTTAAAGACCACCTTGTTTCAATCCCACTACCGTGGGCAGGGACAACTTCCACTAGAGCAGGTTACTCAAAGCCCTGTCCCACCTGGCCTTGAACACTTACAAGGATGGAGCACCCACAACTTATCCAGGCTCTTGACACCCCCCTGGTGCTGTTGCCTGCTGTTGTAGTGGGAAGGATGGGTATTTCCCAAAAGTTTCCCAGTAACTGAATCAGGGATAAAGCTATCCCTGCCCAAATTTAGTGCCTCTGTTTGGTGTTCTTTGGCAAAGGCAGAGAGCAGAGTCTGTCCCATCACAAACTGTTGGGATCTGATCAGTCTGGACTGATCAGGGGATGGCTCTGAGAGGTATCCTCACACCATCCTAGCTCTCCTTCCAGAAATAGTTAGTCCAGTTCTGTTGTCCACCAGGGATACTTTCCTGCGAGAAAAGTCACCCAGACACCATCTGGAACTCGGAAACATTGGAAAACCCCCTGGACTTTCCTGTCTCTAGTGAACCGTGTCTGAACAAGGAATACCTGACAGATTATCAGCCATATCCTGAACAAACTTTTACCTTCTCAGCCTCCTGACTGCTGCTGGTCCCAAAAGCCTGCTGCTCCCGCTGCAGCTCACAGCCCACACGTCTTCTGCCCTGTCACCCTCCCCAGCCTCTTTCCCCATCCCTTGTAGGAGCAAAGTTGGTCTCCTGTCACAGTGGAGAGGCTTCTGTCATTGTGGACATCCTCTCCTCCCCTCCACAGGGCTCTGAGGGGGCACTGGGCTGAGCAGATCCACCCTTCCAGAACCCACAAGGGTTTTGCCAGCATGAAACTGGCAGAAACTTTCAGTCCTTCTCCCCATTGTCATGTAGAGATGTGGCCTCTTGGTGCACAGCGTAAATTCTCAGTGACCAGGGTTCCCCATGCAGAGTCCAAAGAGCTGACTTTGTTTTCTCATGTCTTTTCCCATTTTCAACCTCATTTCCCTAATGAATGAGCAGGATTCACATAGCCTGAGGCAGACGACATACACCTGGAGAAACGTGTGCCCAGCCAGGATGGTCACCGCATCTCACCCACCACAGAGAAAGGAGATAAAACACTTCCTGAGCCAGCAGCAGGAATTGCAGCAGCTCCACTCAACCTGAGCAAGCCCTGGCTGCTGGGGCGAGGGAGCACGGGGCAAGGTCTGAGAGGACCTGTGCAGAGAATTGTTGGCAAGCAGGTGTGCAGGCTCTGGTCTGCTGCTGCTGCTGCTGCTGTTGCTGCTACTGCTGCTCCTGCTCCTTCTCCTTCTACTCCTGCTCCTGTTTCTTCTCCTTCTCCTTCTCCTTCTCCTTCTCCTTCTCCTTCTCCTTCTCCTTCTCCTTCTCCTTCTCCTTCTCCTTCTCCTTCTCCTTCTCCTTCTCCTTCTCCTTCTCCTTCTCCTGTTCCTGCTCCTGCTCTCGGCGGTCTGTGCTGCCCTCGCACGGCTGCTCTGGGAGTGCTCCAAGGATTCTCCAAACCGAGCAAAGGCACCAACACAGGCTGCGCTGCTTGGCTACCACCGAGCCTCTAGGGCACGCCGAGTAGACGTGGATTGACACACCCCGAGCAGACGTGGATTTACCAACAATGCCACCCTGCTGTGAGATGTCTGCAGGGACCCCCGCCTCGGGGACACTCCGTGGCAGCTGCAGGAGGTGCTCTGCCCTGGGGCAGCTCACACACCTCCCCAGTGAGGGGCAGACACATCCCCAAAGGAGAGATGCTTCCCCCTCTCCCACATCACCCTCTCATCCTGATTCCAAGAAAGAGGCCCAGACCAGCTTCCACAATGACCTATATTCCAGGGACTTACTTGAGACAGTGGCTTTTGACATATTGCATAAATCCCTCTTTTCTGGTCACAGACTTCTTCATCTGCCCTACTGCTGCCCTCCTCCCCGTGTACAGCCCTGCCATGCTGCTCCTGCCACTGCAAGTGGCACCCTCTGCTCCACAGGTGTCATTTCTCATGGGGAGCAGGTGTGAACCCAGTGACACACAGGCAAACATCAGATTTTCCTGGTGCCTCACATGAATCCCCAGCCCAGAGCATCTCCCCCTGGTGCAGGGGTGGCTGTTGCTCTCTTTCTCCTATGGGTGGTCTGTTCTCCATTTAGACCTGTCCTTGCTCTAGTGATGCTTGCTGTTAAATATTAAATTCCTCTGTTTTCCTGGTGCCTCTAGCCTCAAGACCTTCATCTTCTCGTGACCCTGTGCCACAGAGGTTATGCTGTTATCCTCAGCTGTTATGCTCCTTCTCTCCCAAGTGTCCCACTCTGCTTGGAGCCACATGGAGCAGCAGCAGCAGCTTGAAACAAAATGGTCAAATGGGATGCTTTTCCCTTTTTCAATATTGGAAAGCTGTTGCCTGAAGGAACTTCTTGGAGGATATAACAGCAAAATTCAAAACCCTGGTGAAGTTTTGAGTGAGGATGGGGTGTGGCTTGGCCCCTCTCAGGAAATCTCTGTCTCAAAGACATCCTCTGTGCTGCCTACCTGAACCCCAGCCCATTTCTATTCTGTCTAGGACAATAATTATACCTGACACAGTCCACACAGCACCACTGCCCTTTCCACCATAGTTTTCCTGATTTTTCACTTCCAAAACTTTGGCTTTTCAGAGGTTTTTGGGGGGGTCTTGCTCAGAGTAAAAAACTCCCAACAGATGTCTGCAGTGCTCTGACTGTTTCAGGGTTTCGTGTACCCCTGAGCAGTACTGGGCCCCTGAGCTCCTGGAAACCAGGAGACCTGGAGCATGAAGGAGACATGCATCTGTTATCTTCTACAGAACAAGCCATTACAACATCATGGCTTAAAGGGAGCTTGGCTTTTAAAAAGAGAGAATTTTCACAAAGGCAGATAGTAATAGCATAAGGGAGAATGATTTTAAACTAAAAGAAAGATTTATATTAGATGTTAGAAAGAAATCTTTTTACTGTGCGGGTGGTGAGGCACTGGCACAGGTTACCCAGTGAAGTTGTGGATGTCCTGTCCTTGGAAATGTTCAAGGCCAGGCTGGATGAGCTTTGAGCCCCTGGCCTAGTGAAAGGTGACCTTGCCCAGGGCAGGGGGATGCTGCAATAAGGTCATCTTTAAAGTCCCTTTCACCCCAAACCACTCTGTAATTCTACGAGATCCCTGCCATTAGGCATCCCAGCACTCTTTGTCATCAAGTGCAAGGAGCAGCATTTGGCCATTTGAAGCCTGATGCTGCCCTCGCCCCTGCCGTGACTTTCTCAGCAGTAAAAGTGGGGTCACACAACGCCCAGGGAAGCTGCAGTTTGATGGGTCGGAGTTGCTGGGTGCTAAAGGTCCCATGGGGCGGGTAACGGGGACAGGGATCTGCGAGCCGCAGGTCTGCAGCAGTGCGGGAGCCCAGAGCAGGCGGACGCTGCCCGGGATGTGGAGCTCAGCCCTGCTCGGCAGCCGGGAGAGGGCAGCCGCAGCCCGAGCAGCGCGGCCGGGAGGAATGCCGGCATCCCGAGCCTCGCCGGGCGCTGCTCCCTCTCCCCCGCCGCCGCCCGGCCCGAGGGGCGGCTGATCCCGCCGGGATGCGCACCCCAGCGCCGTGCCCGTCCCGAGGTGAGCCCTCTCCTTCAGCAAAACCGCTGCGTGGTGATGGAGCCGGGATCCTACAGGGCAGAGGGTTTTCACCACCAGGCTCTCAGTCTCCCCATCTTATCCCTATTTCCCAGCTCTGTTCCATGCTACAGCGTCACCCCCATTCCAAAGGCGTGGAATGGGGTTTGTGGAGGGCAGGAGCAATGGGGCTTTTTGTAGGAAACATCAGGACCTTTCCCATCCCATGTGAGCCACAAACCAGGAGCAGCCTCCAGGGGCAGGTGCTGAAGGAGAAACCCCATCCTGCCCAGATTCACAGATGTCAGCAGGTACCAGGAATGGCTGCGTCAGCAGGATCAGCAGCATCTCAGCTCTGCTGGGGTTTGCTGGAGAGATGAAGAGTTACTCTGCCGTGAGTCTGAGGAGCAGGAACGTGACTGGTGTATTCCTGGGTCTGAACAACCAAAAGATAGTCTGCACACTGTCACTAAAGGCTGTGGGAAGCAGCCAAGCTTGCCCATGGGCAGGATCTCCTCGTGTGGTGCCCCGGAGGTGGCTCCATGGGCAGCATCCAGATGCTGAGGGCTGGCACCAGGGAGATGCTGCCCAGAGCCAGGAGGAAAATCCACCCTCCAGAACATTCCCGTTTTTCCTTTGTAAATAAATTCTCATGTTCTTTGGGTTGGTTTTTGCTTGCTATCTCACCCTGTAAATTTAATGCATTCAAAAAGTCATACTCAAATATTGCCATGGTCCTTCAGTGAATATCTGCCTCGACTTTATTTTGGTAAAAAACACAGAAATTTAAGATGCCTAAATACAACAAAACTAATATCAAGCTCTTAAAATCCTCCTTAAAAGGCAAATATCTCTCTCCCCTCAATAGATTTAACTCTCTGTGACTCAAAACACTGCGTCAATGATTTCAGACCAAGTGTTGAGCCTTGTTTATCATGCTCCAGCACCCAGCTGCCTATTCTGGGAGAAGGGCTGCCAAGTTGTCCATGGTTTCAGGAGCTGGCTGGCTTTCCCCTGTTTATCAGCTCACTAGCACTTTCTCCCTTTAATAGCAATGCAATCCAGCAAGCCATGTGACCCTGCGGGGACTGACCTCTGAGGGCTGGGGAGGTTTTGTTTCATGTTCCCAGGTTGCTGGCTGGTGGTTTTGGACTGCGCTCCCTAAATGCCAGCCCAGCCCTTGCTGCTGCCCGTCAGGCCCTGGCAGGAGGGCAGTCCCTGTAAACAGCCATGTTTGTAAGTCACCTCTCTCTGCTTCACTCCTCAGCTGAGAGCTCGCCTGTGTCTCTCAGCATGCTGCACTTCACATGCTGCCTCCCAGCTGCTTGCAGTGCACAGTGGTGGGAGCAGCTGGGGTGGCCCAAGTCCCCAGAAAGGCATCTGTCCCCAGCCCCACATGGAGGTATTCCCAGTCCTCAGCAGCCTCCAAACCTTAAACTCCACCCTTAAAGCAACTGTAGTCACTACTGTGGTGTCCTCTCTAGGGTGAGGACCTGCCACAGCAGCAGGGACGGAACAGGCTGTGTGAAGCTGAGGACCACAGGCAACAAAAAACTGGGGTCCAAAGAGTGAGCCCAGGCTCTGCACACTGCAGTGGCAGCTGGGCAGTGCTCCCCACACCCCCTTTCAAGGTGAGGTGGATGAAAATCCCTGGAGCAGCAGCAGTGCAGACCTATGGCAATGCTCACTACTGTTTTGCAGAGTGGAAGTGAAGAACCAGAGAAGATGTAGCCAGACTGAGACATTCAGCTGTCAGCACAGGTAATGACTGTAATGGGACATTGGTTTTGTCACCCATCAGCAATTTCTCTATGGCACAGCATCATGAGAAGATGAAGGTCTTGAGCCTGAAGGCACCAGGAAAATAGAGGAATTTAATACTTAACAGTGTGGCTGGACACATCTGGGAGAAGCCACCCTACTCTCAAACAGGATGATCTTTGCACAGCACTGAGCCTCCTGCCTTTTGCTCCAGGACAGGATTGATCCCAGCTCCAGGATAGTGTGATAGTTCTGATAGTGTGAATCAGAGCAGAGCAGGGCTGGCAGGGCAAGCACTGCAGCACTTGGGGTTTTTGCTACCTTCATTTCACAATGTGGGCAGCCCAAACTGTGACCATAATAAATAAAGTGACAGCCAGGGAGCAGAGCTCTCTGGTTTCCTGTACACCTCAGGCTGGCCAGGGTAAACACACAACAAGCCTGCACTTCAGACAGGGCCATGCCCACAGCACGTCAGCCAGAGCCTGGACACATGCCAAGCCAGCCAGAGCAAAGCCACTGAGCAGGAGGCTTCACAGGGCAAGTCCCACACAAGGCAAATACACTGGTGCTGAAGGGCACAGCCCCATTGCCCCAAGATGCCCTTCATCCAGCAGGCACCTGCACCTTTGGAACGATCACCTGTGTCTCTGGGATGTCAGGAATGGTCACTGGAGTTGGCTTCCAGGGCATGTGCGTGCCCCATCCTTGCCCAGGCTGCAGGGTTGTAGAGGATCCTCAGACAGGCAGCTCTGAAATGGGTACTGGGAGAGTCTTCACACCATCAGCCAGGCCTGCACATGAGGAGACACAGCCTGTGGCAGTCCCCTCTGCACAGAAACCATGAGAGGACACCACAGATTTCAGATGCACTCATCTCCAGTCCCCATAGTCCTCTTCCATCCATGCATCTGCTCCCCTCACATCACACAGGCAGAAATCCAGCATGTGCTAACTCAGCCAGCAGGGCTGAGGACCAGCGTCCCCATCCCTCAGCACATCATCATGGCAGGGCACCTGCACATCAGCATGACGCATCTCACTTCAAGTCTGGCCCGGCTCCAGGTCCCAAGATCATGATCCCAAACCTCTCAATCTCTTCACCCAGCCTAGCACATGGGAGCCCAGCTCATGGATGTGACTGCTTCCTTCTGGCAAAAGATCTCAGGACATCCCTGAGCACACAGCAGCAGCAGCAAGGCACACAAAGCTGCGGACAGGGAGGGAGGGCAGCACACAGCTCTTATGTGATGGCCCAGTTCAGCTTGTCCTGCGTGGGTTTGTGGTAGTGTAATTCAACCTCCAGATGACTGCTCACATGTCCAAGCCTTGATCTGCCTGGACAAGAGCTGTCCGCTTCCTCTCTGCTCAAGAGGAAAGGGGAAGAGACCCTATGGTCCCTAAATTCCGTCCTTTTGGGCTGCTGAGAAGGAGACCAGCTCTTGGACAGGATGCTGCAGACCACCTGAACATGTCCTTTTGCCACAGCAGAAAGGAGGAGCCGGGAGGTGTGTGGAGCCCATGATCCTCATCTGAGCCTGAGGATGGAGCAGAGGAAGAGCTGCAATGTCTGTGCTGCCCTGTGCCAGGGACATCCCGCTCCGAGGACCCCCAGGTGCATGCAGCCCCATTAAGTGCCCTGCTCATCCAGCACACCCCACATCACTGTCAAACCTCCTCCTTCTTCGCCCAACATTGCAGCTCTCTAGCTCTGCTCGGAGCTGGTGGCCCAAAAACAGTCCAGATCCCCACTCCATCCCTCCCCCAGCACGCCACTGACAGTGCCAGCTCCAGCCCCCTGCACAGACACCCCTCCGAATCGGGTTCTGATCTCAGATTCCCACCCCCATGGGTGGCCCAGGCCCTGCAGAGCTGGGGGTTTCCCCAGATGCTGGGCTCGGCTCGGCTCTCCAGCACTGCAGCGGCGGAGAAAGCAGCGTGTGGCTGCCGGCCAGCGGTGGCGCCAAGCAGCCCGGCTCCCGGTGCGCTGCGAGCACCACGAGGAGGCGTTGAGGAGAGCCCAGGGTCTGCTCCCGGGGGAGCGCCCGGGGCCAAATGCCTGCTGCAGCCCGTCCAACTCTGCTCCTTCCAGGGGAGCCGGCCGATCCTGGAAGATGCTCAGTGTCCCTCAACTCACGCAGCTGCAGAGAGCAGAGCAGTATGGGGAGGTGGAAAAGTGAAAGTTCGGGGCTGGATGGAGGAAAGCTCTCTCTGCCCAGGATCAGCCTCTTCTACATCCCCAGGCTCCCAAAATCCACATGAGTCACTAGCTGAGGGAAGATGTGAGCAGGCTGGTGGAACCAGAGCCCACCTGCAAAGCACCTGAAGGGCCATGTGAGCTGACTCAAGGAGGGACATCCCCAGCCTTGGCACAGCCCCAGCTCTCCTAGTGCAGGTGGGATGGAGCTGGCCACATGTGGCTGGTGAGGCAGCAGCCTCAGCCACAAGCAGATGTGCCACATTGGGTTATTCCTTGCGTGATGTGGGCACCAAGCCTCAACCATGGCTGAGCTCAACACTCACAGTGCAGCCAGGAGCCAGTACAGGACCTGCTCACCCCACACACAGCCTCTCCCACTCTCAACGTCTGAAATGGTGGGGTTGAGCTGGGATGAAGGAAAACACTAGTTTGTTATCATATGGATACTCAGGAGGTGGGATAGCTCATGGGCGTGTTTTTGTGGTGTTGAAGAGATAGGATTGGACAACAGCAGGTAGTCTTTTGTTACTCTGGGTTCAGGGGTTCAGGATCTCAGGGGCTCAGGGGCTCAGGGATGTGCCTGGATATGGCAAGGATCAGTTTGTCACTGTAGGGTTGCAGAAGGACCCTGTGACCCTGTTCACTTCTGCCAGCCTAGAAAGCCTTCTGATTTTGCAGGGGAAGTGCTGCATGGATGCTGCACACTCCTGGAATATGTGACCATTATCTCTGCACAGGCAGAGACGATGTGGGGAGGGAAACACTGGGTGCATCCCAGGGCTCCAGCAGTGCCAGCCTTGATGGCATCACGTGGGGAAACCCCAAAGGAAACCTGGCCTCAGGTACCACCGGAGAGGAAAGCTCCCAGTGGGTCTTCACTAGCTGGCTTCCTGTTGCACACTTCCAACAAATTGTTTTTCCTCTTAAGAATTTTCACTGCAATAAAATGGCAAACAAAATCCATTTCCAAGGGAAAGCAGCTTGGGTGGTGGATGTGTCCTGCAAAAGAAGGATGAAACACACACCACAAGCTGCGAGGAGGAATGAGCCTTTTCTTCAACTCAGGGACACAAACCCCAGGGCCAGATTTCACCCTGCATGCTCCCCATCAAATAAACCACCACAACAATAAACCCCAAAGAAATGGCCAGCCCAGGGGCAAGGGAAACTGAGTCACAGGCAGGACCTGCTTGTCTCCACTCCTCCAGTATTCAGGGAAGGGGACAGTCACGGTGAATGTTGACCCCCGAGAGCACCGGGGAGGGCTGTGCATCTTCGGGAGGGTTCCGGAGCCTCGGGGGGACACCCGCGCCCCGGAGGGCACCGCACATCAGTGCGCCACGGTGGGATCCCCATCCCAGCGCTCCGGCCGGACGGACACGGGGAGGGAGCCCCGGGGGGCACCGCGAATCCCGGGCAAGCGGTGGGCGCGGGATTCGGATCCCTCCCGGTCCCGGGGGGCGGCTCACAGGCAGGAAGCGTCCCGGGGTGGTGGCGGCAGATTGGCAGAGCCCTGCTCCAATGGAGCGGCGGCGGCAGCCCCGGCGGCTTCGCACCGCCTGCGCTACCGGCCCCAGCCAGCCCGGTGCGGGCGCCCCGCTCCCGCTCCCGCTGCCGGCCCGGCTCCCGCTCCCATAGCGCCATGGACACATAGCCGCGGCGCCACGCAGGAAGGTAGGGAACAGTCCCCCGGTCCCCAGCCCCCGAGGGGAACGAATGGCCGCCGCCCCGACTTGGCGGTGAGGGACGCGCGGCTGCGGTCAGGCAGCTCCCGGAGCTGTTTGCTGCCCGGGTGGAGAAAGTTGTGCGGGTGTGGGTGTAGATGTCTGTGTGTCTGTGTCCCCTCGCAAAGCAGCTGACAAGGGACTTGCCCTCCCGGTCCCTCCCGGCTGCTTGTGAGTTCCCAGGGCTGCTGCCCCTTCTCCGCCCTCCGCGCCTCCGCCTTGCCCGGAGATGCTCGGGGGATTGATGTTCCTGGACTGGGATGTTTGAGCCCCTTCCCCAGCCTCCACAGACCACCCCCTACCATTCCCGATTTGGGCACCCCTACTGTGTCTGAAGGGAGTTTTCTGGAATGCCAGGCAAAGCGTCCCCCTGGCAGGGCCCCCTCTTCTCCTGGGGGGTCCAGGGAAAAGCTGCTCCCAATTAGGAGAGGCGCTGAGAGAGGCGCTTTCCCATGCGCGGGCGCTGGCAGGGCTCTGACTGCCTTGTCCCTCCTTGCCCCGGGATTCTGTGTCAATCCCAGCTTCTCTGTCCCGTGCCAGCCCCATGAGTGGCCAGCCCCGGGCTGTGCCCACCACCACCCTCACCGGTGGCTGTGTCACCCACCAGGTCCCCTCCAAGCTCTGCCTCTGGGCTGGTGATGGCTGTCAGAGGTGTCCACGAGGCTGAGCTTGGCTTGGACATCACTGTCAGCAACTGTGACCCCACTGTGATGGGGCCTGAGGGCACCTTGTGCCTGGTCCCCATAGATGCCCGGCGCTGTAGCAGCTCACAGATGTGTTGTCATGCACACAAAATGGTGTTCGACTTGCTGGCATTGGTGGCATAGCCAGAGCTGAGACTTCTGGGGCTGCCCAAGCTCCTTGTGTGCCAGGAGGTGGCTGCCCCACGTCTGGCTGTTGTGTTTGCAGGAGGAGGTGGCGTGTTTGCACTCTACCTGTTTAGAGGAGGGCAGGTCACAGCTAGGTTACAGTGTGTGCAGTGACATGAGGCACACATCAACCCAGCCTGCCACAGGGCAAGGGTCTTCAGAGGGAGCTGGGAGCTGATCGAGGACCTCCTGTGGTAGGGACAAGGATGAGATATGGCCACAATGCCCCCTCATCAGCTATACACCCTCTGTCCCACCAACCTGGCACTTTTTGGGCAGAAACAAAGGGGGCAATACGTGCTCTCCAGAGAGCTGCAAACCAAGCCTGGCAGCCAAAGTGGGACTGGAGGTGCGGGACAGGGTCAAACTGGTGACAGCAGGGTTGTTCTCAGGGCTGGATGTCACCAGCAATGGGTGAACAGGGTATGTGGGGTTCAGTGGGGTGGTGGGGAGGGCTCCCTGGAGGGTGCAGCTAATGGCAGAGCCTGCAGGAAGGTGGAAGAAAAGCAGTTCTGGTCTTGTGCTTCCTATTCCAGGAAGAGGAACCTCACAGGGAGGGGAAAACTTGACTTGATTATATCTAATAAGCCACTTTTTCCCTGTCCCAGCAAGCTGTCCCAGAGGCGGGGGGAGGAGGATGCTTGGCCAAGTGCAGGCCCTGTTTGTGAGGGATGAATGAATGACTCACGGCGCACTGAGTCTCCCTGCCGTTTTCATCGTGGCAGCAGCAGCAGCAGCAGCAGTTCCCCTTTGCAGCTGCTGGGCTTATCAGAAGCTGTCATGCTGGGTGGGCACCAAGGTGTCCCCACAGCTGCAGCCCACACATGAAGGTGTCCTGCCTCTCCTGCCCTTCTCACACAGCTCACCTGGACCATCCTGAGTGGGGAAACCCTCACGGATGGCGACAGTGCGTGACATCCTCACCTGCCATGAACTAGCTGAGCACTCAGTTTAAACCCTTTATTTCCACCCTGCTCTTGTTCAAAGGCAACTCCAGGCTCTTCCTGCTCACACAGGCCTCAACCTCCCTCTGGTTTCCTGCCGAATGTGTTCCTGGAGAGCTTATTCCCCTGTGGGTTTGTGCCAACATTGTGCTTTTAGTTCAAGACCTCTTCTCCCTCTCCGGTGTTTACCCTGCTATATTTATGGCTTCCTTGTTAGGCTAAGCAAGCCAAGGGATTCTTGCCTCCCCTTCTCCCGCGGGTTTGGCTCTGGAGGAAAACCCCTTGCGAGATGCTTCCCGCGGGAGGGGCAGGTGCTGGCTTGTGCCTCTGCTTTTTCTCCCTTTGGAAAATTTCTGCATCTCTCACAGCTTGTTTCCCCTCCTCTTGTTTAGGCATGAAAGAGGGTGGCTCTGCCCCTGCCCAAGATACAGCCAAGGGCAGAGCTTGGATGGTATGAGAGCTCTTCCCTATAGGCAAAACATGGGATCTTCAGCAGCATTTGGGATGCTGATACAATGCCAGCATAAGGGATTAGCCCTGGGATGTCTGAGTTGGCTTGCTGGGATGTTTAGAGAGTTTTTGGTTTTTCTAAGTGTTCCTGTGGTTACCACAGCATCGCATGTGTGAAAATCACCAAATCTCTCTGGCCAGGGATGCCATGACCTTGTGACCTGAGTTTCTACCAGCAAATCTCTCTGCACCTCCCAGTAATGGTTTTCTTCTCCCATCCAGGTTATGAAGGTGGGGAAGGGCAGATGCCTTGCAATTGTGGTTAAGTCTTCTCCAACAGCAGATTCCCATGGACCATTTCCATGGAAAAAGAAAAATTCCTCTGGAGATTAGTAGCAAGTTTGCAGGGATCAGTGTGTAATTAGGAATTATCTCTCAAGTTTGACTGCTTCCCAGGTCACTGAGTCACCCTGGCATGGCAGTGGGATGGGGTGAGCTTTAGGCTCTTTTGAAAGGTCACAGCACCTGCAGCCCCTGGAGCATCTGCCAAGATCTTCAGTACAGGTGGATGGCTGGGCTGGAAGGTGCAAGTCCTTCCCTACAGTGGTACGAGTCTGGGACATGGCAAAAAAATTCTCCTTCTACTCTGGTGCTTGAATTGGGGGCATCCAGCAAAAAAGAGACAAGAAATCTGTCAAGACCTGATTGGCCTCTGTCTTACCCAGACTGCTCACTGAGGTCACATTGGTCACATCTGACCAGCACAGCTTGGGCTTGCTGCAGCGGACATTGATCGTTGCTGAAAAGGCTCTTGAGGAATTTTGGAAGAGTCTGGGCAGGGGAAGATCACATCCACCTGCTCATACATGTTTCCTAAAGATGCTTTTGGAGAGGACAAGGAGGCCGGAGGGACCTCAGGAGATCTGACAGGTTGGACATGGGGCTGTCCCATGCAGGTGGTGATGGCCTGCATGCAGGCAAGACTGCATTGGCCAGGAGAAGGGAGGATGCTGAAAGCACTTTGGAAATCAGCCTGGGGCTCCCTAGAGGCTGCTCAGTTCTGGTCCATTCCTCTCAGTACAGAGAAAGCCAAAATAGAAACTGCCTAATGAAAATTGCTATGGACTCGCAGAGATTGCTGTATAGGGAGAGGTGGGAAAGTTCAAGGCTCCACCATCTAATGAAATCCTTATGTTGGAAATAAAATCATTTGGGCATCTTCTCGTTTATTTCACCTCCCAAAGTGAAAACAAGGCATGCCAACCCTTGTTGAGAAGCCAGTGCTTCTCACACACCGAGGGGAGGAAGGGAAGGAAGAATCTTCCAGCTTTGGTGGACCATCATCTTTTGTAGACCATCATCTTTTGTAGACCATCTTCCAGCTTTGGTGGACCATCATCTCTGCAGCTGTTTGGGGAGGGTCTTCTGACCCATTAACTTTGAGGAGTGTTGTGCTCAGCTGTAGCTAAGTGTCATCCCACCTTGGGGAGCTCCAGACAGGGCTCAGGGCTGCTGCCTGCCATCCTGCTGGCAGCCTAAGGGGTGTGGATGTGCTCACAGAAGAGCAAGTGGGAGGCAGTAGGGCTGGCACGGCATCCCTGGAGCCCCTGGGCTGGTGTGGCTCTGCCTGTCCAGCTGCTTCCTTCGCCTTCCTGTGCTTTCACCATCCCCTTCCTTTGGGACAGAAGGCTTTCATCCTAGCCAGACCAATAGTCCCAAAGCCACATCACCAGTCCCTTTTTGATGAAGGTTGGCATGGGCATCGGTCCCTTTTGAACTCAGTAAAATCATGAAAGGCGCAGTTCAGCCCTTACCTTCCTGCAAAAATAGATAGGGAAAACCAGAAAGGGCTGTCATGAAGGGTCTTCATTGTGGTCCAGCCCAGTGCCGTGCCAGTGTTGTGACGGAGCTCACAACAGCTGTGCTGCAACAGCCCTGCAAAGGTCTCCAGGGATGGCCTGGCCCAGTGGCCCGGCGTGGTTTTGCACAAGCCGCTGTCACGCAGGGTGCCTGGGCCAGCTGGCACCTCTCCAGACTTCCTCAGAGGGCCAGGGCCAGCCCCCGGCTGCTGGGGAGGTCTGCAGGAGTCTTTGCTTTCCATGAGTTTTGCCTGAGGCCTCAAGGCTTAGGAGGAGCTGGTGGACCCAACCAGCTATTGCTCCATCCTTGTCTTGCAAGGGCCAACACGCAACCCCGGGGGTTCCTCAGTGCTTTGGCTGCTTTTGATTGTTTTAGCTCCTGCAAGACTCCCGCTGGGCTGTTTCATGGCCCCCTTGAGGCTGCTCCACCCCATCCTGGCTTTGAGTCTTACAGCTCCATGGCTGGAGCATGGCTGTGCCAGGGGAGGCATCCGTTTTCTCTGGCCTCCTGTGCCTAGCTCCATTTCCCCTCTCCAGCTGGGACTGTGCCCACAGTCCTTGCACCTCACTATACAAAAAACAGTGCACATAGCAAGGAAGATGAGTGCCTCCATTTCCTGTGCTGGCACAGGGAGCAGTCAGGGACTGGTCTCTCAGAGTATCTTGTTGACACAGCTCTTGATCTGCTGCGCATCCACATTCCTGCTTCCCAGCTTTTTGCAGATATGCACTGGGCTCTCTGACAGCTCCTCAAGCTGGCTGGTTTGCCCTGAAGATGCCTTGGAGAGCTCTGAGCTCTCAAGGCACTGAGGCTTGGGCTCAGAGTGGTCCGGGAGGATGGTGAGATGCCCAAGCTCAGATGGAGCAGCAGTGGTGCTTACACTGTGCCTGGGATGGAGAGATGAAGGACTTGAGCAAGGCAAGGTCTGTGGGGAAGCACCCCTGGAGTGCTACTCTAAGAATAGGATGGTGCTGGCACAGCATGTCCTGCTGCATCCCCAAACTTTGTCCCCATGAGACATGTCCCCAGTAGGATGCTTGATGGTGAGCTGTGCATGGAGAACTTTCTTCCTCCAGTGCCTGGAAAAGTCTCTGAGAGTTTTTTTCACCTATTTTCCCCACCTATCAAGGGCAGAGGAACTGTGCAGCAGTATTTAACCCTCCAAAGATATGTGGGGGACCTCACATTGCTGCTGGCGACGTGGCTGCTGCATCTCCATCAGTGGCAGCATTTCAGAGATGGCAGCAAATGCCTCTCTGCCATCCCTCACCACAACCAGAGGAGGGTGGAGCAGAGCCAGAGGCAGCATTTGCGGCCAGCTCTATGAATTTCCAATTACCAGCTTGCCTTGCCACTGTGTGAGAGGTTCCTGCACCTAATTTTTGGTGAAACGATCCATTTTTCTCAGTAATTTAATAGCATGGGCAGGCTGCTTGCTGTCGAAGAGCCAGCAGCGAGCACGGAGGAGCCTGTGTGCCGGGCTGCCGGCCGTAACCACCTTCCCTGGGCGACGCAGGAATGCTGACCTAATAGAAAAGACATTTAAAGAGGAGTTTTGGAGAGCAGCGCAGCTCAGATTCGGCTCATGCGCATGGCTGCTGATTGTAACAGGGCCTCTCCACGCTCCAGCAGGTCCTGGGGACTGGCATGGGCAGTGGGGGCATCCCTGATGGGAGACAGGCCCCAGGACACAAGCCATGCCAGCCATCAATTGGCACAGTACTTGCTTTATTTTCCGGGAAAAAAAGTTGCTCCGGGGGGGGGGGCTGTCCCAAGTTGTGAACTGAGGCTGGGTTCAGCGCCCGGCTGCGGTTCTCCCAGGCTGGAAAAGCCGTCGCGTTTTACTCTTGACATTTTCCAAATGAGATGTTTTGATTTATTCATTCTTTCTTTCTTTTTTTTTTTTTTTTCCAATTTATTTTATTCCCTGCCCCAAGGTAATGTTTGGAAGACAAATTTAGCTCGATTTAACTCAAACCTTTTTTTAAAAAGTAAAACCACTGAAAACTAAACAAGGCCTATCATTTAGAACAAAATGTTTTGGTTTTCATTTTCCTTTTGGCATGAAAAACACAAACTTCTTTTTTTTTCATTTTCTTCTTGACCTACAAACAATTTTACTATTTTCTTTTCTCCTCCTTGTTCGTTCCCAAGACCACATTGTGCATTGTGGCCAGGGAACAGGCAAGCCCTGGTGCTGTTCCCAGTGGGGTGGGGGTCCCAGAGTGGATGCTTTCCTGTGGAGACCAGAGGAATCTTGCAGAATCAGGCAGGAGCCGCTCTCCCTGCTGCCAACACTGACTCAGCTGGGAGCTCCTTGTGGAAAAGGGAGGCCCCTGGCTGTGGGTCTGTTCCAGCTCTCTCAGGGGGATGTGAACCCCTGGGCAGGGCAGAGCTGTGCTGCGGGTGCTGTGCTCTGCTGCTGGGCATCCCTACTGAGAAGGGCGAGCTCTGGCATTGCCTTCTCTCCTTGTTTATTCAGGTTTAAAATTAATCTGACCTTCCCCTGCTCAGACTTGTGCAAACACGGCACGTCCATGGGCAGAGAGCTCCTGCTGGCCCGAGGGGAGCCCTCTCTGTACCCAGCTTGTGGTGTCACTGTCCCCTCTGGATGAGGTCCCTATCTCATCCAGGGTGCTGGGGGATGGTGGGGCTCCCTCCTGGCAAAGGAAGCTCTGGCCGCCCATCAGCGCATGATTAATCCTCTGGTGCGAGCTGCCAGAGGACTGAGCGCCCGGATCAGGCGTCTCCGAGCTGGACCAGGGATGGCTGCAATGCTTCCATCCCGGGCAGGAGCCCGTGTACGAGAGCCAGCGATTGTTTCCCCAGCCTTGACCCCCTCCGCTCCCCGCCGGCCCAACCCTGCATCTTCCACCCTTTGCCAAATCCCCGTTCCCCGCTCTGCCCCAGCCTCACCGGGAGTCAGCCGGGCAGGGAGCAGGGAAGGGGGGATGGGGAGCAGCGCCGTCGCCAGACCTGGTGCAGAAGCAAGCACCCGACTCGTCCACCACCTGATTTTATTTTACTCCCCTCTCAGTGCCTCGCTGCATACCACAGCCGTGCTTTTTATAGCCCCCAGCTGCAGCCTCGGCGTGCTCCCAGCCAGCTCCCCGCCGCAGCCCTGCTCGCTCCATGCCAGCAGCCCCGGCCAGGGGCGGGGGGGATGGACGACATTCCCGGGGTCCCCGTGGCGCTTCAGGGAGCGGAGAGCATGGGCTGCGGAGGAAGGCAGATCATTAAACCCTAACCCGGAGCCACGCTCCCGTGCCGGCGGAGGCGCTCCCAGAGCCGCATGAGTCACCCCCCGTCGCAGCCGGCACGTGCCGTGTGACAGGTCGAGGCCGAGCGCTGGTGGCCCGTCCCTCGCTGTCCCCTCTGCTGGTCCCAGGCAGCCCGAGACACCAGCTCCTTCCATGAGCCAGCCGGCTCTGCCGTGGAGGGGGTGGTGTGTCGGCGAGAGGGGCACCCCCTCCATCCCCTCCATCCCTTCCATCCACTCCATCCCCTCCATCCCCGATTGCCCCCCAGCCTCTGGCGGGTTTACAGGGAGATTAGAGGTTCCTGCCCACTCCCCGGGAGCGCTTTTACGAGCATCTGGGGCTCGCTGCTGCGTTTCCACTTCTCACAGCCACTTCCACAGCTGGGATGCTGCTATGGGATCCGGAGCGAGGAGGAGGAGGAGGAGGAGGAGATGAGGTATGAGGCTGTGCTGCCGGGAGCACCCCTTTGCTGGGCTGCTGTGGGGTTTGCAGAGCGGGGGCGGCCGGCCAGCGGGCGGGGAGCGAGCATCCTCGCTGGGAAGCAGCGGGGGGGCCCCGGCGCCTCACTCCCCGGGCTTTCTCCAGACGTGATTTCACCACTGCGGGGAGGGAGCGCGGCCAAGGGACAGGCCCTGCTCGCCCGGTTCGCTTGCCGGGGCCTTAGTCACTTGGGCCGTGCCTGGGGGTGCCATGTGCCTCGGGACCCCATGGGGCAGGGGGCCTGGAGAGCCTGGACAGGCAAAGGGAGAGGGATGGGGGAGGGAGCCCTTCCAGGCTTGCAATCCCCACCTTACCAAGCTGGGAAGGGGGGCAGAAGGCAGTGGTGAAGCCAGATGTGCGCTGGGCATCTCCAGCTGAGCAGGTGGGCCGGGATGGAGCCACCCTTGCTGAGCCGATGCCTGCAACTGCTTCCCAGCCTCCTGCTGTGACTTTCCAGAGCTGGACATGGCAGCATGGAGAGAGAAGCGATGCTGTGGAGAGGCAGCATCCTGTTTCAGGGATGGATTCGGGGAGATAGCCCATGGAGAGGGCTTCTCCAGAGGTTTGTTGGGTCCCTGGGAATGGGAGGAACCCCATGGGACCCTGCTATGCCCCCCTTATTTTGCGTGGGCACAGGATGTTGGGTGCCTGTGAATAATTTGAAGTCTTGACCAAAAGACGATCCAGCTTATTTTTCCTTCAGCAGGGAGGCAGGGGGAGGCCAACCAGTGGAGTACCAGTGGTGCTGCCATGTGGCTGCTGCCAAGGAGCTGGAGCCTGCCAGCCTTGGCTCCATGCAGGCAGGGCAGTGGACAAGGGAAAGCAGAGAGTTGCGGGGGTGACAAGGAAGGGATGTGCAGGGGTGGATATTACAGAAGCACAGCTGTAATGTTGACCCAATATGGGTCAACATTAGAGGGGGACCCTCCCAAATCTTCCCCCTCCTGGAGACAATGACTTTCAGTCCATGAGGGATGGGGTCTCATTGACAGCACCTCTGCCCTTGGGTGAGCTGGGGGTGGCTGGGGGGGCTGTGGGAAGGGGGAGCTGCTCGTGCTGCCGGCCAGGTGCCGAGCATGACGGGAGAGGGGAAAGCCTCGGAGACTCGTTCTGAAACAAGGCTGCCCTTTTCTTCTACTTTACGACTGCATTTTAATATCCACAAACATCCCGCCCTCCCCGGGCTGCTGCCAGCAGAGCCTGCATCGCCTGCGCCTGGCCTGCCGAGAAACCCCGGCCAAACCCTGGGCCCCAGCGCAGGGGAGAGGATTATTTTTCCCCCCTCGTTTTTTTTTTTTTTTTGTAAGATATGTTTTCTATAGCTCTAATTGGACGGGCTTGAGCCCCGGCCAAGGCAAACACACCTGGGGGAGCCTCACTTTACAGACCCCATCTGCTGTGTCGGGGGCTCTGCTCCCCACACAGCCGCTGCCTGGCCCCTTTATAGGGGAGGGGGCCGCTGGGGTTGGGGGGGTAGGACCGCTCCCACGCCAAACCACTGAGCAGCCTCCGTGGAGGAGGAGAACCCAACGAGGCGGCGCAGGGAGATGGTGCAGAGGCAGCAGGGGCACCCGGCAGAGCCCTGTCCCACAGCAAGATTCCAGCCCGGCGTGGAGCTGAGGTATCTCTCCCCTGCCAGTGCTGCTGTGGTGGCGCAGGGCTCTGTGCCCACCAGGGTGGGATGCTGTGGGTGGGAGATGCAGCAGGTACCAGCAATGTTTTGCCCTTTCTGAGGTGAAGTACAGCATGTTCATCAAGGGGTTGCAGTCCTCAAAATCTGCATGTGCCCAGGGAGGGAGGATGTGGGGGTTCCCCAGCATGCTGGGTTGTGTTTCGGGCTGCAGGGCCACCATGAAACCCATGAAACCCATTCAGGGGCTGTTCTGGACAGCAGACAAGGGACATCAGCATGCCAGGCCACTCCAGTGGCTTGCATTGACATCCAAGTCCATGCTGGACTGAGCTTTAGGTACTTCCTGCAACTGTTGGCTTTTTGTGGGGCTTTTTAGCTGGGCTCTTCCCCTTCCAGTTGTTTCAGGATCTGCCTCCAGTGCCCCCATTACCAGCGGGCAGAGCAGTGCTGGCACCCTTATGCCAGGGTCTCATGGGCTTCACCTCATATTTGTACTCAGCTCAAGCCAAGACAGCTGTTGGGGGTCTCTGGTTCACCTCCTCTGGGGCCAGGGTGCATACCCTGACAGCAGGATGTGTGCCAAGGAGCAGCAGCACACTCAGGAGGCACCCAGCACATGGCTCATCCTGGAGTACATTCTTTCCTCCCTTCCACACACCATCTAACAGGGGTGTGCAGGGCACAGTGCTGTGCTCCCACTCCATCCTTGGGGATGTATCAGCACACCATCCCTTCTTTCTTCACCTCCCCTAGGTCACCCAGCAGCACCAAAGAGACATCACTGCTGCAAAAAGCGCTCCTGGTGCTCGAGGTGCCACTGACCACTCCCAGGAGGAGCTCTGGCACCCCTGCACCCTCTGCCCTCTGCCTGCCAAGGGCAGTACTGTGTTTTCTTGGGGTGCATTGCCACACACATCCCCCAGCGCACCCAAGTACTTTGCACAGGCGCTGCTGACTTGGAGCAATAAGAACTGAAGTGGCAGCTTAAAATAGAAAGGTGGGATCCAGCCTCATCAAGGCCTGCTGTCTCCCTTCGGGTGGATGGGATGAGCTGTGGGGAATTACACAGGCTGGAATGTGCCTCTCTTCCCCTCTGGCCAGGCCAGAGGATCTCTCTGTGCATGAGGGGAGCTTTGGGGCACAGCCGGAGCTGTGGCAGTGCACAGGGCAGCTCAAACATTTTGTGAAGAATTTTAGAGCTGTCCTGGCCTCCAGTCAGAGCAGGCTGCAACGGGAACATTTCGAAATTCTTTTGGATGAGGAAAATTCCATGGGCAGCCCCCCTCCAGAGAAAGTTTGGGATGGCTGAAATGTTTGGAGTGAGAGGCTGCTTGCTTTTGTTTACTCTGAACTATAACATTGGAGGGGGGGAATCCAAATGAAAAAAGAGAGACAATAGGAGCCTGTAAACAGAACTGGCCCCGAGTGGGGCTGGGGCTTCTCTCCAGCACTGGGGAAGGAGATGTGTCAGCACACTCACTGCATGGCTCTGCTTTCCCCCTCTTGGATACAATCACACTTAATCTTTCAGAACTTGGCTAGGTTTTTTTCCCCTAGCAAAAAACGAGCCCGACGGTGTTTTTCCAACCTTCTCAACTTAGGTAAGGATCAGCCCCCATCCCCCGGCCCTGTTCAGCAGCCCCCATGTTCTCCCCTTCTTTCCACTTTTTGCCACGTTTCCATCTCCTTTTGCCTTGGGCACTGCCATCTAGTTGGCTTGGGAAGAAGTGTGGTGTGGGGGCATGGATGCTGCCCCCAGTGAGGAGTTTTCCCAGCCTCTGTTCCTGCCATGTGCCTCCCAACCAGCTGCCACCCCTGCACTGCCTCCACGTGGCAAATTTGATGACCTTAGAGGCCTGTTCCAACCTTAATGATTCTATGAAAGCAGGTAGGATTGACTCCAAGCTTGGAGAAGACAGGTCATGGTTATCCCATCAGGTGAAGGAGACTGGCACCATTATCCCCACATCACACATTGTTGGGGATCTGCAATTTCCATCCCCCTGCCCCTCTTCCACAGGGACTCTGCCGGAGGTGTACAGGAGGTTAATGGGACACCCTTTGCTGGTGGCTTTATTTGGGCCACCCCTTGCTGATGGCTTTATGTGGCTGCCCAGGTGGTCCTTAATGACTCCTGAAATCCTTCTCTTGCCCAAAAGGGATTTTGTTTTGCAAAAGGAGTGACAGCAAATTGCTAGCTGGGGGAGCATTTGTGTAAGGTGAGCTGTTTATTTTGGCCCTGCTGCGTTTTGGCTGACCCATGCGCCTTCGTGCCTCAGGGATGGAGCTGAGCCTGAATGGCTCCTGGGCTCCAGCCAGCTTTGGAGCAGGGGGAGGGAAGGGGGAGCATCGCCTATGGGGGATGCTGTGGGGCCCTGCTCCTGATCAGAGTTCCCAGCCCCAGGCTGGAGTTCATGAGGAGCATCAGAGGGAGCTGGGTGTGCCTGGGGTGTTCACAGGTATGTACATGTGTGCCTGTGCCCTGCATTTATGGATGCATGCGCTCTTGTATCAGCTCCAGGGCCAGCTTATGGGGAAGCTTTTTTTCTGGGAGGTGCAGATGGTCCCGGGGGAGCAGAATGCAGGCTGGTGCCCGGCTGCTCTGCCATTCTGGGAGCTGTGTGCTCACTTAATTCTCTGCCAGCCTGGGCTGAGCCCAGGAGCAGAAAAATGTCCCAAATCCCAAAATGTTCCTGGGACAGGAAAAGCCTTTCCCACCCTGCTGTAATCACAGGGTGGCCCAGCTCTCTGCTGGCAGGTCCCACCCCTGTCCCCAGATCCAGCACTGTGCCCATCCCTGTCCTGTAACCGTGTGCCAAGGACACTGGGGATGCAGCACCCCCTCCCACCAACTTCCATGCCTCCACCCTAAAAATAATCTCCAAGCTGTAAAGAAACCCACCAGCTCTGCAGCTACAGCGCTGGTAGGTGTCTTTACAGCCGGGAGATTATTTTTAGGAATGCCTCTGGCACGTGGCTTTGGAGAGAGGAGTGTGGGGATGGGGATGGAGAGGGGGGTGCCCCTTCTCTCCCCCCTCAGAATGCAAGTGCTGCCAGCTGGCACGGGGCCAGGGCTGCTGGCTGCTAACAGAGCCCTCGCTGTTCTGGCCCTTGCCGATGCCTCCAGTTACAACCAGGAGCCAGAGAGCTCTTCCTGCAGGATGGAGCAGAGGAGAGCGGAAATCAGGGCGTTGGGGTGAGAGTGTCCCGGCTGGGGAAGGAGCAGAGCCTGACCTCCATGGTGCTGCTGGCAGGCTGAGGTGTGTAGTGGTCCCCCCAGCCCCAACACCAGGAACTGCTGGCAGCTGCTGGCTCCACAGAGGAGAGAGGTGACCCTTGGGTTATGGAGGGGTTTGGGCTTGGCTTTGGACACCAGCGGGGCTGGGGTCAGCTGGGTATCACCAAGGGGTTGGTGTGGTTGGATGGAGATGTGCATTGTATCTGGCTGTGGAGATAACTGATTCCCTGGACAATGTTGGGTGTATGGACAATATCCCTGTGTTTGGGCTTAGCTGGGCTTAACCTTATGCCAGGGTTGCATTTGGTTTAGCCTCACATTTGAACTGTGTAACCCCATGACTGGGCTGTGCTGAGGTTAACCCTGTGTTTGAGCTGAGCTGTGGGTCAGCTCCACTCCTGAGCTGTGCCGAATTTAACCCCACATTAACATGGCATAACCACATGTTTGAGCCTCACATTTTCGCTGAGCTGAGTTCAGCCCCAGTCCTGGGCTGGGCTGAGTTTAACCACACATTTAGACTGCACCAGATTGAATTGTCCCCCTGGGCTGGGTGGAATTTAATTCTCCTTCTGGGCTGTGGGGTATAGTCCAATATTTGGGTTGTCCTGAGTTAAGCCCTGCATCAGGACTGCACTGGGTTTAGTCCTATGTTCAAACTGTGCACAGGTCTTATGGGACTGCACTGGCCTTACAGGGAAAGGCTCCAACTGGTTTTACTGGTTTAACTGGGTAATTCCAGTGCACTGGGATTGCACTGGCTGCAGCTATGCATGTGTGTGTCCTGGCACAGCCCAGCATGCGTGGTACCCCCCCCCAGCAGGAATGGGGGGCCATGCACCCCACCAAAGTGGTGCTGAGGAAAACAGCCCTTTTTGAGGTCTCCAAGGCACTGGGGTGAGGGACTGGGGACAGTGCTCAGATCATCACCACCAAGTGGGCAAGGTATTGCCTCAGGTGCTGCTGGTAGTCCTGGAGACTGTGCATGGCCCTGATGGTGGTGGGGGACATGGTTCCCTCCAGCAGCCACTGCTGGGCTTTCTCTGGGCACCCAGGGAGGGTGCCAGCAGCATCTGGGGGACAGGGGTGGCTGTTGCAGGGAAGCATCCAGCAGTGGGGTTGATGCTCACAGGCACACATTCATGCAGTGATGGTGGAAGTCAACAGTGCTGCAGGGATGGGGTGATTCCAGGGCCCTGGGCAGATCAGCAGCCACAGGGACCTACTCAGACCATTCCATGGCTCCTCAAAGCGAGGCCTGGTGCTTCTGCAGGCCTGTCAGGTACAGAGGGATTAGCAAGGCACAGCTCCAGAGGCACATTTCCCCACAGGGAAATAAGGAGAGGGGAATTGCTGCGGTATTCTGCATCTCAGCGTAGGACATTCTTGCTGCAGCAATCACTGGCAGACAGGACAGTTTGTAGCACGGGGCCAGGGATGCTTCCCCAGCTCAGGGGATGCTCAGAAGGGTGCCATCTCTGGGGCATTAGAGCCAGCTTTGGGCCTCTGCCCATTGCTTTTTGCAGGTGGGTGATTCCCACCAAGGCCTGGCACAGGGTAGGCAGAGCTGCCAAGTGCTCTTGGGTCATTTGCCATATCTCTGTTGCAGCAATGCTGCCCCTGACCAGCCTAGGAAGAGGTTAAGAGGCACCCCAGGCTTCTGTGCTCAGTGGGGAGCATCCCAAGTCTTCACGCTGCCATCTGCAGCCTTGAGGCACGTGTCATCTGCTTCTGTCCCTCCCTGTCCCCATCACCCCAGCTCTGTGTGCAGCCCATTTGCTTTGAAGAGCAACTTCAAATGAAGCAAAAAAAAAAAAAAAAAAAAAAAAGAAAAAAAAAAAAAAGAAAAGGAAAAAACCCAACAACAAAAACCTAAGAAAACAAAACCCAATGTCTTTCAAAGCCCTGAGCACAATGGAAAGTTGGCTTCCCCCAGGAATCTGTGCTGGGCTTTGCCAGGCCACAGCAGGGCATGGCACAGATCAGCTATGCCAAGGGAGCTGTCACATCCAACGTGGGCATTGGTGTTGGTGCACATGGTCATGATTTTTGAGGGAAGTTTTGGCTTACAGCACTTCAGATTGCATGCAGGAAGGGGCTTATGTCAGGATTTCTCCCCACCGCTGCCTAAAAACCATGAGCTCAGATGTTGCCCAGCAGAACAGCAGGATCAGGGAGGTATGGAGAGTGAAACCTTGCCTTTCTGGCTCCCACCCACGGGTGCCAGAGCTGCCTGGTCACCCTGGCCATGCCAGTGACAAGAGCATCCTCTGCTGAGGGAGCAGGGTCCAGCACTGCTGCCCTTCCCACCAGGACCAAGCCACACCCCCAGGCTGAGCTGGGTCCCTCTGCCCTGACTGTGGCAAGGGGATGTCACCCAGCCTGGGCTGGCGGCAGGCATCTCTCTGGCCAGGATTAGCATGAGGGGAAGAAGAAAAGCTCTGATTGTTCCCTCTGTCCCGGCTCGGCTCCAGGACCACTGTGCCGGGACTCTGTGTCCCCAGAATGTGTCACTGCTGGTGCAAGCATCAAGGGATGTTTTCTCTGCCTGTGTGCCCATCTGTGGGGGTGTGGAGCCTCCAAGGAAGGTAGGCTTGGCCACTCACATGCTCGTGGTTATTTGCACGCCTCTTTTTCCCTTGGCCAAGGACTTTGGTGGCAGAAAATAAGGGGATCCTTTCTGGCCAGGCTGTCTTGTAGCACCTGGCCCCCTGCCCTGCTTCTGCACCTGGGGCACACGAGGGCTCTGGTCTTCTCTGGTTCTGTAGCTCTTTCCCCTTTTGTTTTTGGCCTTTGGGCAGGCAAGAAAGGGCTTGCTCCTTCTCTCTGCAGTGATTCTGTGTCCCCAGGGATAGTTTTTGGCAGTGCTCATGTGGGTCATTTACTGAGTCAGCATGTCTGGAGGGGCTCAGTGCTGCCTTCTCACACTGCGCTGGCAGGGGGGCCCCTCTGAGGCAGGGGAGCTCTTGGGGTGCTAGGGTGAGGATGGGTAGCTCTGGGAGCACCCTGGGACAAAGGGTAATGAAGGGTGGAAGATGAGGACTGGCCATCAGGATGAGCAGTCTTAGGGTTAAGTTTAGGGTAAGAATTAGGGACCATTAGGGTTGGGGTCTGGGTAACCAGACTTAACCACCAGGGTCATTATGGAGAGGGGCTGGATACCCTCTGCAGTGTTTGAATGAAAAACCAGGGTGGTCATGAGAAGAAATTATTTTCTTTTAAAGCTGTTTTTCTCTCTCTATATTAACACACTCTCCCTTCTTCCTGACATACACACATACACCCACTCCCCTTCCTCCTCCCCCCAGAACTATTCCTTCACTCTAGCCCACGTGGTTTTTGGAGTTATTTTTGGTCTCTGCTTTTAAGAAAAAATACACTCATTTTCATCTTCTTCTTTTTTTTTTTTTTCCATCACCAAAATATTTTACTTTCAGGCCAAATGTTCCCAGTTACTTACCAGCATAGTTTTGGCAGAGACTTTTTGACTGATATTTCTTGGGAACATTTCTAGGGTGGTTTGGTAGGAAAAGCTTATGACAGTCTCATGAAATTATTTACGTTTGGGGCTTGTGTTTGAGGCTGCCTGGCATGCTCAGAGCGGGGTTGATGTGGGGTGCCACACGCCTTCCCCCCTGCAGCAGATTGCCTTGTAGCTCTTGCTTCCTTTGCCAGGCGGTTTGGTCTGTGGCCACGGACAGTCAGCCACAGGAGGGGAGCTGGCTGCTGCTCTGGGGTGTCTTTGCCGGGCTGGAGCATCCCTCCCTCCAATCCCTCAGCTGTTCAACCCAGGGGGACACAGATTTATGCCTACAGATTTATGCCTGCTCTTGGGGCTGGCAGGGAGCTCCCTGCCTTATGTGCCCTCAGCCCCTGCCTTCAGTTGGGAGCAGAGCCCAGCAGTGTGGGTGTAAATAAACAGGCCAGTCCAGTTGTGAGGGGTGGGCAGGGGAGTTTTCTAGGGAGAAATCATTCATTTCTGACTGACAGAGATTGTGTGGCACTCCTGGTAGGGACAGTGTGATGTTTGCCAGGGCAGATGCCCTGGGGTGATGGGGCACAGATGGGGCTGGGATGGACAGGGTGACACTGGCTGATATGTCCTGCTGATGCAGGACTCTGCAGGTGGCTCTGGATGCTTTAGGTAGTGCTGGCTGGCACAGAAAGAGTGCTGGATGGCGTGGATGTCACAGACCACTGCTGGCTGTGATGGACAGAGTGATGGTGGTGGGGCAGGACAGGGCAACACTGGCTGTGTTGGCCAGGGTGGCGCTGGCTGATGCGCCCACAGTGGTGTAGGTTGGGAAGGAAAGGGTGCACATCTCTAACCCTGCATCCCCTGCCCCTCTCTCTGCTGATCACTGAGTGTGAGGAAGGGATTTCAGCCCCATTCTCCCCCAAATGGAGCCTTACCTGGACCAGCCTCACAGGGGGTGCAGGCATGGGCAGTGATGTGAGACTTGGTACAACCTGAGCTCACAGCCCTGCTTTCCCCAGCTCTGTGAGCCTGTTTAGATCTGATTGCTGTCACCTGCCATGTAAATACAGGCCAGAATTTCTCCTTGGTCCCTTCCCACCCCAGCAGCACATGCACAGGTCTCTGGACCACCCTGGGGTTGGGAGCCAGCCAAGGCTCCCGGCACAGGATTGCAATGGCAAAGAACCCTTAATCCCCCCAACCCACACAGCCCTAAGCTCCTGGCCAATGTTTGCCCCCTGCATCCCTGCCCCAGGCATGGGGACTGCTCAGCAGCCAGGAACCAGCTGTGACTGTGGCACAGACACTGCCAGATGTCCCAGCTGGGGTCCCGGGGTTCAGTCCCTGTTCTGTCCTCAGCAGGATGGGATGAGATGAGAGGAAAATGCAGGATCCAAGGCCCTGCAGGAATACTGTGGGCTGTGGACTGTATCAGCTGCCCCATTGCAGGGAATAACACTCTCTCCTCCCCTTGTCTGCCTCCTCCAGATGCACAGTTCCATCCCAAGCCTGGGCAGGGTGATGGTGTTCCTTGCAGCAGCCCTGGCATCAGCCTCCTTTGCTATCCCTGAAGACTGGGGAGAGGAAGGTGAGACCCCCACCAAGTGCCCCCATACAGCACCCCTCCCCATGTCCCATGAGGACCCTGCAGGGACCCCATTTCCCCCAGACAGGAACAGACCTACCAGGGCTACATGAAACACAGCCCTACATCCTACAGTGATGGCCAACCTGTGTTTCTGCTCATTGCCCAGCCCCTAGCGGGACTAGTCCTTACCCTGTGGTGGTACCTGCATGAAGCCAGACCCCATAGCCAGTGCCCACTGTGTGTGGGATACGCCCCCAGGGGCTCCCCAGCTGCGCCCCCAGGCCTGTTGTGGGGTGGTATGGAGTGCTAACACCCATCTGGGGACATGTGTCCCTCCAGGCGTGCAGTATGGACAGCTGGGGACAGACGTGACCCTGTCATGCCCTGGTGCCCGTGCCAGGTAAGTCTTTTCCGTGCACATCAAGGGATCTATCCAGTGGGATGGTTTACAGGGTGGGCTGGGCATGCCTGTCCTCTCTCTTATCCCGCCTGGTCTCTCCTCCCCAGCTCAGCAGTGCGATGGAGGCGAGCGGGCGCCGCGGCGCTGCCGGAGGGCTCGGTGATCCAGCAGGGATCCCTGGTGCTGCCGAGCGCCAGCCCGGCCCTCGGGGGCACATACAGCTGCCACAGCGAGGACGGCAGCCTTCTGCACTCCGTGTCCCTGCGTCTGGGGCGTGAGTAGCATGCCTGTGAGCTGGGCTGCTCCAGGGGGAGCGTGGTGCCTGCAGCCCTGCCAGGGCATTGCCAGAAGGGGGCTCGGTGTTGGCACAGGCATCCCTGTGTGCTGGAAGAGATGTGGGATGGGGGGGACTCTTCACTGACTGCTGTTTCTCCTGGACCCCAGACCTGCCTGGAGTTCCCTTTGTGTCCTGCAGAGCATCTGACTATGAGAATTTCTCTTGCTCCTGGACCTCCAGTGTGGAGACCTTCCTTCCCACCAGATACATCACCACATACAGGTGAAGTATCTCCACAGGGCATGGAATGGGCTTGTTATGGTGTCAGCTCTGGGTCACAGCCAAGGATAACCACCAGATCCATCTGGCCATCCCACACATGCCCTGGGTTCACCTCCTGCCCCAAGGACCGCACTGCACCCCAGAGCAGGTCCTGTTTTGGGGTCAGCAGAGCACCAAGCCTTTGCTTGCTTTCAGTGGGGGTCTCAGCAGCACTGAGGGGCTGGCACAGGCAGACTCCCTCCCTGCTGACAGCTCTGCCAGCACCAGAGGGGCAATAAAAGAGAAGCAGGTCATCTGCAAGCCTCCACACTCCGGCATGCTTTGGGATGAAAGGAGCCCTGACAGCATTGCTGCTTCTAATTATCCCTGCAAGCCAAATTAGTGGGCGGCTTTGAAGTCCAATGGAGCTCATAAAGCACAGCCCTGCTGAAAGCTGCAGGAGCCGAGGGCTTGGTGGGGAGGGGGCTGAGAGGAGCATCAGGGTCTCCACAGGGAGGGGGAGTGGAAGCATGGGATTTGGCAGGCTTTAGGGGGAGGGTGAAGCCAGGCTCTGGGGAGCTGCTTTTATCAGTGCCTTTGCTTCTGTGTGATGAAATCCCAGGCAGGGAAGGGTGTCCCATTTCTTTTCCCTGGGATTGCCAGCTCCTGCTGCCAGGCCATTCACTGGAAGAGCTGGACATGATTCTGGCTCTTTCCCCCATGCTGTCACATGTGTGTGTCAGCATGGGAGTGTGGGGCTCTGCTTTGCTCCTGTCCCTCCTCTGGGTCATGGTGGGGTTCACTTTGTGCTGCCCCCTCATCCTAATCATCTGCTTTTCCATCTGTCTCCATGGCAGGAAGAAATCCCTGACAGGCGAAGAAAAGCGGAGGTAGGACTGACTCCCACCCTGCTCCTGCTCCCTGGGGACTGGCCCCTATCCCAAAGGCTCTGCTGCTGTCTTCAGCATGGACCCTAAAGCAAGAGCTGGGGGTCCCCATCAGGGAGCCAGCTACTTCCCAGCTACCCTGGGAGTCTGGGAGAAGGGTTTGCTTCAGGGAGAAGGGTTTGCCTCAGGGAGGGACCTTCCCAGGCAGAGTGTGATGCTGGGATGAGGGTCCCTTCTGTCATGCTCAGAGGGATATGCCAGACTCTGGAAGAATGAGTGCAGCTGAGCCTGAGGGGCTAATGTGATGGTGTTTGCAGGGGTCCCAGGATGAGGGAAGAGACAAGGATCTGACTCCATGTTTCAGAAGGCTTGATTTATTATTTTATGATATATATTGTATTAAAACTATACTAAGGGAATAGAAGAAAGGATTTCATCAGAAGGCCAGCTAAGAATAGGAAAAGAAGGAATGATAACAAAGGCTTGTGTCTCGGACAGAGAGTGCGAGCCAGCTGACTGGGATTGGCCATTAATTAGAAACAACTACATGAGACCAATCACAGATGCACCTGTTGCACTCCACAGCAGCTGATAATCATTGTTTACATTTTGTTCCTGAGGCCTCTCAGCTTCTCAGGAGAAAAAATCCTAAGGAAAGGATTTTTAATAAAATATGTCTGTGACAGGCTGCCTCCTCCACAAGGGTCCTGGCATGAGGGTCTTCCATGGCACCTCCTTGGCAGCATTTGGAAACTCTGCATGGTGGGAGGGTAGGACATGTCACCAGTGTGCCTCCCTGTCTGCAGGAACAAGAACGGGCACGTGGGACTGTGCCTGCAGGATCCGTCCCACCCTGGCACCTGCACCGTCCACAGGTCAGAGTTCTGGAGCTCCTACCGCCTAAACATCACCGAGGTGAACCCCCTGGGCTTCAGCTACCGCCTTCTTGATGTCACCATGCAGGCCATCAGTGAGTCCCCATCCATCCATCCATCCATCCATCCATCCATCCATCCATCCATCCATCCATCCATCCATCCATCCATCCATCCATCCATCCATCCACCCGTCTGTCCCATTGTTTGTCCATCCCTGTGCAGTTACCTGTGGGTGACAGCAGGGAACCCTGTGCATGGCAGTGTGGGGTGACAAGGGCTTCCTGACCTTTCCCACACAGTTAAGCCAGACCCTCCAGAGGGCTTAGTGGTGGAGCCCATCCCTCTGGCCCCACGGCGGCTCCATGTGAGCTGGAAGTACCCTTCCTCCTGGCCAAAGGAACCCCACTTCCAGCTACGGTTTCGGCTCCAGTACCGACCCGTCATCCACCGTTCCTGGTCCGTGGTGAGTGTGCAAGGGAAGGCAGGGCCAGTACAGGAGCAGGGAGTGCATGGGGCCAGGGAGAGGTGCCCCTGCCTGCCCCACAGCTCCCCTCTGCCTGGCACAGGTAGAGACAGTGAATCTGTCTGAGGTTATCACGGATGCCTTTGCCGGGCTGGAGCACGTGGTCCAAGTCAGTGCCAAAGATTTCCTGGATGCGGGGAATTGGAGTGAGTGGAGTGCTGAGGCCCGGGCAACGCCAGTCAGAGGTGAGAGAGGGACAGGCTGCAGCCTCCAGCAGCCAACCACATTGTGCCATCCCTCCCCAAAGTCCCTCCAGAACTCTGGACTTCCCCTCTTCAGTCCCTTCCCCATGGCACTCATTCCCCCAAAGATCAACCAGAGTGAGTCTCAACTCCAGGACCACTGAAGGTTGAGAGGCAGAGCTGCAGGAGGACAAAACTCCCCAAATCTCCAAGACCATGTCAGTCTGCAGCTGCGCTGATGCCATTTGGGGATTGCCCGCCACAGGCTTGGGACAGAGAGGGGCTTCCAAAGCACCATTAGCACCTCAGTGGCACCCTTGGGCTCGTGGGACCTCTGGGGCACAAAGACACCCTTCCACACTCCTCTCTGTAGGTCCCTGAGGTGCTGCAAATGCTTTTGGTGAGTGTTTCCATCCCTTCTGTCCTTCCAGACCTGGCCTCCACAGCAAGTGAAGAAACCACTACAGATGCCAGACTGGAGAGCCTGGCTGAGGAGCCCTCCCAGGCTCCCAACCCTGAGCCCATCAGTGAGTAGAGCTAGGGGTGGTGGGCAGGAGGGCCATGTGTGCTGCTGAGAGCAATGGGAAGGGTCTCTTGCCCCAAGCCCATGTGTGCCTGGGCTGTGGGAGTGTCCAGGAGCTTGCCATAGGGTCCCCCAGGTGCTGGGGACTGTGACATCCCTCAGCTGTGACAATCTCTCTGTCCCAGATGGCAGTGACCCCTTGGAGAAGATGGCCGTCCTGGTGTCCCTTGGGATCTTTGCCTTCTTCATCCTGGCTGCTGTTCTTGTTATCACCATCCTCATCTGGTAGGCTGGGTTTGGAGAAGGAGGGGCTGTATAATTGTTGTCCCCATCCCATCCTGAACCCTCAGCATGGAGTGCCCTGTAATCCCCCAGCCCTGCTCTGTGGTCCCTGCCAAAATACACCCACTGATGCCCTGTAGGGTGATTTATGCTGCCCTTGCCCCTGTGCCTCACCAGTGCCTCTTCCCAGCGCATCCATTACTGCCCAGCCTGCCTGGGCTCTTTCCAACGACCCCAGATCCAAGGGACCTTTCTCTGAATCCCCTCACGATGCTGCTCCTTCTAATATCCTCCCAAAGGCTCCTGCTGGAGAGTCTCACACTCCAGAGTTAGCACAGACATCCCTCCATGTGCCTTTGCTCCCTGGGAATCCTGTCCCCAGGTCCCCTCTCATCCTACCACCATGGGATCTCCCTGCCATGCTCTGGCTCTGCTATCAGTCTCTGTTCCCATCCCAGTCCTGTTCTATCTGGTGACCAGTTCCTGCTGTAGCCCTGTAGCTGACCCACTGGAGAGGTTAAGCTGAGCTGGGCACAGCTGGATGGAAACACAGCAGGATCCCTGAGAATCTGGGCAATCCTGATGCTCAGGGAGGCTGCTTGGGGTCTTCAGCCACCATTGCTCTCATCCCCAGGCTCCGGGTGAGGAAACACGGCAAGGACAAGACCAAACCCAGCTTTTTGGTTGCTGCCACCCACTTGAAGGCACTACCAAGTGAGTTGGGGTGCAGGGTGGGGAATGGGGGGGAAATGTGGGGCGGGAAATGTGGAGCATGGGGCAGGTGAGTGTCTCCAGTGTCCCCCTTGACCCCCTGTCCTCTCTCTTGGCAGAAGCTCAGATCCTGTAGTGAGCCCTGGCCGATCCCTGCTCCCTGCACCCACTTGCCCACGCGTGGGACTTGATGCCACTGCTGGCCCCAAGGAGCCCACGCCTCCCGGGTCACCCCACAGCTGTGGACATTGCCGGAGCCCCCAACACCCTGGGGTTGCAGGATGGATCCTAAGGAGAGAGGCTCTGCTCTCGGGAGCGTTGGACTGCCTGGGCCCACCAGGAGCCAGCTGGAGTCACTTCAGGCTCAGGGTGACAGGCCAGCTCCACCTCTGAGCGCTGCTAAACCAATGGGGATAAGAGACTGAGCCAGCCCCACTGCACTGCCTAGTGCTGAGGGGGACCATGGGTGTAGGCTCCGGGGGTGCCAGGCATCAGTGGGGTGCTGATCCCTGCCTGTCACCCCCCACCAGCCACCAGCAGGCAGAAGAGAACACCCCCTGCCCCTTCCCTCTGCCCCAATCCCCCGTGCTGTGGCTGGATGGAGCAGAGATGCCAATAAAGGGGATATGCCAATGCTATCATTGGCACTGTCCAGGCAAAACCCCTGTGCAGGTGATGCTGGGCCAAGGGAAGGGTGAGTGCCAGCTTGGGAATGGTCCTTGCAGGAGGTGCACAGGCAGCAGGGCTGCCTCCCAAACTGTTCAGTCCTCTCCCCAGGTGCGTGGAGGGGCTGAGGGAGACCCATGCCGAGGCTAAGTGCCAGAAGAGGATGCAGACAGGCAGCTGTGTGGGACATCTCCCCTACCCTCACCAGCATGACAGCTGAGACAGGACCCTCTGCACAGCCCCCTTGCTCTGCATGTGGCCCCCTTGCTGCACCTCGACCCAGCCCCTCTAATGGCTTCCATGTGTTGGCACCTCCAGATCCCGGTGCTCCGTGCCAGCAGCCCAACGAGATCCAGATGGAGCTGGGGGGAAATTCAGACAGCAGCAATGTGTGGAGCAGGGGGAGCAGAGCCAGTGCAGGATGGGGACCCACCTGGGTCCTGGGGCTGCCCGTGAACCCACGATGCAGAGGGAGCCTGGACTGGGGCAGCCACAACGGGTCCTTGTGTGGGCTGTGTTGGAGGGAGCTGGGGCAGGCTGTGCCTTTTGCAATGTGTTGTGTGCCCACAGGCTTGCTGCTGCTCTCACTGGGTGCCCTGGTTGTGGGGTCATGTGGGCTCTCCATGCTTGGCTTTGTGGGGTTGCAGCCCCTCACTGTCCCTCACAAGCACAGACACTGAGTGAGGGAGATGGGGGTCAGCCCTCTGTCTGCAGTGTGCTGCTGGCATGGCACTGTCCCTGCACCAGAGCAGAGCTCTCCACAGGCCAGGTGAGGCAAGTCACCAAGTTGGGGAGGTGTAAGGAGCCAGATCTTGCCTGGACTTCCAGGCTCAGCAGCCACATCACCTCTCCCAGGTGTATCCCATGGTTTGTCAGCTCCAGCTGTATCACACTGCCATCATCTGCTGTGCTCTGGTCCCCAGCACCCAGCCCAACCAACACCCATTCTGATGTGTCACACAGTCACCCTTGTCATGTCATGGTCTCTTCTCAGTCCCCAGCATGGCATGGGCAGCCTTCACCATTGGAAACCTCCTCTTATCACCACCAGGTCACAATCCTCTGCCACTGTGGAAGGGATCAAGGCAGTGGTTGTCCAGAGATGCTGTAGAACACAGGTGATGTGCATCCCATAGCTGTGGCTCCAGTGTTGGCAAACAACTTAGTAATTTCCCAGCATCTGGTGCTGGTTTGGAGACTGATGCCTGCTTGAGATGTAGCAGCACAGCAGCCAGAAAATGGGAGACAGCAGCTCTGGCCCCTGTAATCTGCCTGCTTTTAAACTCCAGAAGGTCCATGCATGCTCCAAATAGAAGTTTGTTGCTGCTCTCTGGGGAACCCATAGGTCTGTGGTCTCTGTGTGCCAAGCCCTGTGTTCCCTTCCTTAGGTGAGGCTTGCCTGGCCAGGCAGTAGGGACACCCAATTCTGGTGACCAGGAGAGGCACATCTGGTCCTCATCACTGCATCCTGCTGCCCATGGTCCTGGAGTGTGACCCCTTTCCTCTCTGATGTCAGGAGGCATGACCTGCCATCCATTTGGCAGCTGAGATACCAAGAGCAGACAGGGAGTCTGCACGCCACCACAAAGTCCGGCATGCCTGCACTGCAGCTTCCTGCTGGGATGTCCCATGGCTCAGCTCCCTACCCCAGCAGCCTGTAGATGTGACACACAAGCCTTGGGGACCCAAAGGAAGCAGCAAATCCTGTGCTTTGGGGAATAAAGATGCCTGGTGCCGGGTGCTGCCCTCCCCGTTGCCAAAGGGGAGGATGAACTGGTGCTGGACGTGGGCAAACAGGGCTTTCCAGTGGACTGAGAAGATGCAAGGGGAGGGCTGGGGCGAGCAGCAATCTGGAATAAAGGAGAGGGATCCAGATGCCAAAATCAACTTTGTCTTCAAGCTGTGGAGAAGAAAAACAGGAAGGGACCATGAGACCAGTCCCAGTGTCGGCACCTCCCTGTCCCACTGTGGGGCCAGGGCACTTCCTCTGGGCTTGGGCTCCCTGGTGGCTCACACAGCTGCTGAGTGAGCAGGAGGCTTCCTGCTGCAGGCTGGAGCCCTGCCTGGACGCACCCTGCCCCAAGTAGGCAGAGGCACATCCAAACTTGCCTTTGCTGCCATATCCCACCCACCCCAGGGTGGATGCTGTGCCAAGATCGCCAGGGGAGCTGGTACAAGCCAGGCCTGGAGATGCTGAGAATGTGCCAGGTCAAAACAGCCCATGGACAGAATCCACATGAGGCAGGGATGGGTCCAGCTTCCTGGCATGGAATAGGGACCAGCCCAAGCCCGGCAGGAAACAAAAGTGCAGGAGAACATGGCCTGGGATATACTTGGTTTGAAAAATTTCCATCAATTTCAGCCAATGCTCCCCACCAGGGAAGGTCCCCAGCGCTGAGACACGCAGGCATCCATATCCGTTGTCTCCATCCAGCACAGGGCGACCAGATCATGTCTCAGGCAGGGGCTTGTTTGGGAAATCCATAGCTTTGGCAAAAGCCATGCAGCAGGGCACTGGTTGTGGGCGGTTGTGCAGCACTGCCTGGGCTGTTTGACTGCCACCAGCCCTGCCAAATTTCTGAGCTAGCCCTCAGGATTAGCCTCCTCCTCTCCCTCCCTCGCTGCCAGGATCAGCCCGCATTTTGCAGGGGAGGAGGCGAGTTGCACAGGACTGTGAAGCAAAACATCTCAACTTACCTCTCATGGCTGCTCCTGCTTCCTTCTGTGCCAAATCCTGAGCCAGGGAAAGAGGGAAAGGCAGCTTCAGCAGAATAGCCATGAAACATACATCTATCTATATGCACCATGAGAGGATGCAGAGAGCAAAGGGTACATACACAGTCAGTGGTTCAGCAGGGAGGGAGGGAAGGAGGATGCATGGATTGAGGGAAGCAGACATGCAGATGTGTATATGGATGCGTGGATCAGTTGTCAGAGGGAGGAAGGGGTAGATCGATTTATAGATGAATGTATGGATAGGTATTTGGACACTCAGTTACCATCCCAAGCATCAAAGATGCTCTCTCTGCAGGGGCTGACTTGTGAAGAGGGAGGAGAGGCCCATGGGCAGAGAGCAAGGATTGTGTTTGGGAACAAGTCTTGGGTGTGACCTATGCACCCAGTCCTCATATAAATGGCATCACAGCTGACGTGAGGAGACAGAGGCTGAACTGTCACCAGTTCAGGTCCTGAGAGTACTGGGGAGAATGTGGGCCATCTCCAGAGGGATTGCATCCCCCTCAGGAGCCGCTTCCATCTCACACTGCCCAGACACTGAGAGAGCAGGAACAGCAGGGACTATGCCCACAGACACAGTGAATCCAAACATGAATGCTTTAAAAACATAGTGCTGAGTGCTCACCCTGACCATGGTTTTCATCTCACCTCCATGTGGATACCTCTGCCTGGGAACTTGCTAGAGATCCACGACTGAACCCATTAGAGATCCCTGCAATCCCCCAGACTCCCTCTTCTTCGTCTGCCTCCCTTTCTAGCTGCCACAGCCCTGAACATTCCTTGCTCTTCTTTCCTGAAACAGAAGAGGAGACATCACCTGCCAGGCCAGATGTGGAGAAGGGAGAGACCTGAGCTGCCTCTTGCTGCTGCATTGTCAGCTTCTCCCTCCAGAAATGGGTTGTTTCTTTTTTTGCTTGCTGAGGCTGGCCCCTTCCCTGCCTCTAGGAAGCTTTTGGTGTTTCACAGATGGGAAATGCCAAGCACCTGGCCACAAAGATGCTGGGAAGCAACAGCCAGCAGCATAGCTCTGCCCAAGCACTGCTGCTGGTGATGCTCTTGGGAAATGGCTGTTCCCTGCTCCAAGCAGCAGCAGCAGCAGCCCACAATTTTCCTGCTAGATTTTTCCTTTTTCTTTTTTTTTTTTTTTCTTTTTTTTTTTTTTTTTTCCTTTTTCAGCACTAGAAACAGTCCTGCTGTCCAAGCAAAAGTTCCCAGTGTTTTGTGTTCCTGCCCTGGAGTGTGGTGTCACTAGGGGACACGTGCTGTGTGCTCCCCATGCACACATTTCTGAGCACTACACCTCCTCAGGGGTGCCATGTTACTTGCTCAGAGGAGATGATCTCCTCCCTTCCCCGTGGCAGGAACTCCATCTTCTCCTCCAGCTGCAGGGACTAAAACAGAGCAGGACATGCTTTGGGAGCTTCCCTGGGCAGCCCCTCTACCTGCTCTCCTCCCACCAGCTGCACCTTTTCCTTCCCTTCCTTCACTGCCACATCAGCTGCTTTGTCAGCATGGGCCGAATAAACTAGTAGAGGTTATGGACAGCATGGCCCAGACCTCTGCAGAAACTTCTGAACCAGCTGGGGCACTCCAGTGCTCCCCATGTTTCCAGGATTCCATGGAGCGGGCACTGGGTAGACAGAGTTCTGTACAGCTGTGCCTTTGTCTGCATCCTGAATATGATGGACCCCAGTTAAAGGTGCCTCTGGGAGTCTCGTGTGCTCTTTGCAGGGTCACATCACGTTCAAGCAACTCCCAGCCTTTGTTCTCCACTGGAAGATCCACCAGATGTGGGAGCAGCTGAGCTCCACATGAATTCCAGGCACTGGCACCAGCACAGTCACCTCTGTGCTGATGGATCTGGAGGCCATAAGGTGCCAAAAGTGTCCAAGATCTGTCTGAGATCCCTTCCTGGGATCACGGCTGATCCCCAGGATGATCTGCAGGTCTTAAAGGCACTGATTCCCAGGGGGAAGCTAACCTGGAAAGTTCTGATCACTAGAAATAAGCTGACCTGGAAGGCACTGATGACAGAGAGGATGCTGACTCGGAAGGTGCTGATTGCCAGTGGAGTGCCGGAGATGCCAGCCTGGAGATCCCAGGAGGATCCTACCTGGAAGAGAGATGCCTGGGAGGATGCCAGTCTGGAAGGCACCAATCCCCAGGGGTTTGCTGATCTGAAAGGCACCATTTATCCAGAACATGATGCTTTTTCCCCTACTGCAGAGCACTTCTTTCAGCTCCCCACCTACACTGGGCAGCAGCTCGGCCAGGGTCCTCTCCAAGGGCTCAGGCTAGGGATCCACAGCAAGGATCCTCTCCAAGGGTTTGGGCTAGGGATCCACAGCCAGGATCCTCTCCAAGGGCTCAGGCTAGGGATCCACAGCAAGGATCCTCTCCAAGGGTTTGGGCTAGGGATCCACAGCAAGGATCCTCTCCAAGGGTTTGGGCTAGGGATCCACAGCCAGGATCCTCTCCAAGGGCTCAGGCTAGGGATCCACACTCAGGCAGGCATCTATGGCTGGCGGCAAAGAGCCTGGCGAGCCTCCTGGGGGAAGCTGAACCAGCAGCACCTATTCCAATTTCCTTCTCCCCAGAGCTCCCAGCTGGGAGCCGCTGCCCAGCTGTGGGCAAGGGGGCGTGTGGCTCCCAGCTACTGCCAAAATAGCCACGAGCCCCGTCCTTCTGCAGGGGAGATACACAGACTCTGTTTTCCCACTAGATGGCAAACGTTGCCTTCAAAAACAGCCTTCGGATAAATCGTGTCCATCCCTCTGAGAGGAGGCTGGGAAAACGCTCAGGGAAAAGCCCTGGGGGTGACGGGCCTGAGGCTTCTTCAGCGTGGGGCTGGGGGTGGCAGGGACCCCAGCATGCTCCCCATCTTGCTTTTTCTGTTATTTCTGAAATGTTTGTCCTTTCCCACCTGTCTGGTTTCTCCCTGGTTCTGGAAGACCCACCCTTGCCCTATGCTGGTGGGACTGAGCACCCTGGGCATGCAGGAGAAGCATCTGGTTAACCCTGGGTAGCACCTTGAACTTCCCAGCCAGAGAGAAAAGTCCAGGAGCTTTTCTGGGAATTAATTACACTGTGGTTTGCAAACCAAATGAGTGTTCATTCCTCTCTGCAAGTGCCCAGGTCCACAGGCAAGCCATTATGCTGTGTGTAAATAAAGGAGGCAGGGATGAAGGCTGTGCATGGAGATGTGCACACTTGTCTGAGGTCTTCTACCAGCTCAGAAGTATTTCCAGGCTTGTTGAAGTTTTAATTCACACCCAGATTTTTTCATGGTCTCTGTGTTATCCTTGTGCAGAAGTTTCCTGAGTGTTTGCTGCTGGCCCTGGCATTGATGCAATGTTGCCGTGTGGTTAAACATGATGTGTCATAGCTGATGAAGGAGCTAACTGTGGATGGTAAATGTTTAATATGGACAAATCAAGCCAATTAGGGAATGTCAAGACAAAAGTGTGTCATCTCAGCTGTGTCTGTCCTGTGTGGAGGAGAGGTTCTGTGGAAGGGTGAAACCCCTGCCACTGCGGGATCAGCAGCTCCTAACACCAGCCAAGTGTAAAGATGCTGCATGCAGATCTTCCTGCAGACCTCCAGTCCACCCTGTGGGTGCCTTCACCTGTTGGACAAGGACAGTTTTTTCAGAACAAGGCTTTGTTTCTGTAATGCAGACCTCTGGCTGGCTGGAGGGAATGGCAGCCATCTCCAGTGCCGAGCTGGCAAATGAGAAGTAATAAATCATCTCACTTAAAACATTCCTTGTAGACCCCCAACAGAACTCTTGGTGGTTCACAGCATGCTGCCTGGTTTTGTGGCAAGCCTGTGGCCTGGTTTTGTGGCAAGCCTGTGGCTCAGCAGTGCTCAGAGAGGAGCACCATGGATCCCCAACAAAGGCAGCCCCTCACCAAGCATTAATTAAGTAATGGCAGCAGCTGTATTCCTTCCACAAAACACTGTGGAGCCCTGCTAATCACAGCTTCCTCTGCCCCCCTCTGCCTCAGTTTCTCCCTGGGCACATTGCTATCCTTTACACTTGGCTCCTTCAGGTGTCCTGGCCACTTCCTTCGGGAAGAGATCATTGCCCCTTCTTCCACGAGGGCTGGCAACTCCCTCACAAGGCTATTTATAGTCACAGAGAAAGCTCTGGAAAATGAAAGGAATAATGTGTCTGGGGAATAGAAACTGAGGGAACTGTTGGTAGCCAGTCAGCAGCCTGAGGCTCAGGGCAGCAGGCCAGGGAAGGATCGTGATAAGCCAAGCAGGTAGAAAGCCCTTCTGGCCCTTTCCAGCTGGGCTCCCTGCCAACCCTTGTGTTGGTATGTGCTGATGGCTGGGGACAGCAGGGACAGCAGTGACCACATGGATGGTGTGGGCTCTGGGGCAGCACCCCTGTGGCTTGAGGCCTCCCATCCCTTGGTGAAACTCACAGCCTCTGCAGGCAGCAGAGCAGAAGTTAAGCACATGTGTGGCTGTTTCACTCCTGAAGCTGAGATTTGCCAGTCCAGGAGGGTTTGACCTCTTGGCCTGAGGACACCAAGGAATGGACAAGTCCCCACATCTGGGGCTGTCACATCTTTGCCTTGATGTGTGCTTGTTTCCAGCTTTCCAGTCCAGGTCCTGGGAGTGGTTCTGTCCCTTCCCTATAGGCTCAGGGTTCTGGGGGTGGCTTCCACCAAACAAATGCTTCCTGCCTCTGCATGGCATCTCTAACTGGTGACAGACTGCCATGGGCAGCAGCCACCCTCCCACCCCCCAGTCTTACTTTAGGCCTCGTCTCAGACCCCTGGAGGCTGGGCCCTGTCAGGAGTGGTCTCAAGACAACCAGGGGCTGAAGCAAACTGGGGGCCACGTTCTCTCCCATCTGCAGCAGGGTGACACCATTCATATCCCTCAGCTCGTGCTGCCTGGTGAGAAAATCCTCTAAGCATGGAGCTGGCAATGCTTCAGAAAATCTGGTAGAGCTGCACCAAGTAAGGACCTGCACCTCTCTCCCAGTGGCCTTGCCCAGGATTTTGGCACGATGTGGGGCACTGGTGGCAGACTCAAAGAGGCTGCAGGGGACTGTGGGGCTGGACATCCCCTTTGTGCTTGCTCAGATGCTCCAGCAGGTGATGGATGAGAGGCATGAGCAGGCCAGGTAGCCGAAGGAGCTGGAGAAATGCTTTTGCTGTGTGCAGAGCTGAGGGATGAGCCCCCCCCAGACCCTTGTGGCAGAGCAAAGGCAATAACCCACCATGGCACACCGAGAGCCCCAGCAGAATCATCACACAGAAACCAGCATCCAGGCCTGCACAGAAAGGAGCAAGGGTGCTCCAGCTACATTTGCACTAAGAAATCATCTCTGCCAAGGACTGCTTTCTGGTTGGGAATGTTGCCTGCCTTTGGGGTCAGGCTAGCTGACCTGGGCCAAAACCTGCCGGAAATGATGCTCAGAGTGTTCCAGCACAAGGGAACATTTGCTTCAGTTGCTGTCACCTGCGCAGCCCTGGTGCCCTGCAGTGGGCGCTGCTCTGTCTTCAGGAGCACTGGGACAGTCAAGAAGGTCAGACTCTTGCCTGTAGCCTGGCTAAAGAGAGCTGCTGAGTTCAGGGGCCCCCTGGAAGGGCAGATGGAAGGAAGCACAGTACAATTTGTGTGCCACCATTGCTGGGAGGGCAGCCTGCTGCTGCCCAGCAGGAGGGGAACCCAGCAGAAACCAAAGCCTCAATTGGAGGAAAGAGGAAGAAGTCAACGCTGTTGGTGCCTCAGATCCTGCAGCGGGTTAGTGGCCTTCCCTTCCTGCGGGATTTTTGCTGTTTGCTTATTTTTATTATATCAGCGTAGGAGCCTGGCTCTGCTCCAGGGCCCAGTTCTGCAGAAAATAGCCTCTTTCTCTTCCTTTTTGCACCACAATCCTTTAAAAGCAGCGGTTACTAAGCTGTGGCCTGAGGATCCCTGGTGAAGACCTGACAGGTGATCTACAGACCTGCTTCACCTCTATAGTGCTCCTTGCTCTGCAGGGCTGGAAAACTATACAAGTGTTAGAACTGGGATCTGGAGCCCAGAGGAAGTATACTGATGCCTGAAAGGTCATGCTTTCATTTCTTCAGGAAGGCAGTCACTTCAAAGATAAAAAGCAAAAAGGATCTGCCCTCTCTACTGGAACATCAGCTGCAAAGGGAAGCACAGGTTCCCTTTGCACAGGCTCCAGCACAGCCCGTGGTGACTGGTACTGTGATTCCCCTGGTGCAGTAATTCTGATACCCTTCCTCAAAACACATCTTGGATCCAGAAAGTAAAAAAAGCCCCAAAAAGACAAGGAGATTAGTTGTCAGGGGGATGGGCAGCAGCTGAAACCTCACAAGGTGTGAGAAGGGGGTGCTGCACCCCCAGCTGTGGGGTCTTGCTCCTGTCACATCAAGGGAAGCCTATCCTCTTGGCATCTCTGGGATCTGGGCTGCTGTTGTCTTGTATCTCTCCTGTGCTCCTCATCTTTGCCAAGAACAGCAAGGAGACAACACAACTCCCCACTGCTCCTCTACTCATGGCTCAGGCCAGGAGACAAAGTACCTCTCCAAGCCACACAATCCATCAGCAGCAAAGGACAAATTACCACTGGCAGTGCAAAAAGAGAGAGGACAAGACCAAGGTGTGGAGCTTGCAAGTGTCTCTGCAAGGAAATGAACCTTCTCTGTAGCACTGTGAGTATTTACTGAAATGTACACAGGGCTGTGTAATCTGCAGACTGTAAAAAGTGAGAAAGGAGCCAAGTCCTCCCTTTATCATTTAGATTTACCTTCACTTCTTTTTCCTCTGAAGACAGTTTCCAGGCTAAGTTTTTGTATCTTGTACCCAATAAAGATACAGAAAGCCCTTTAGTCTACTGCTGTGTAATCAGCAGCTTATTTCACTGCAGAGGTAAATGGCACTGGTGTGAGACATTAGCTGTGCACAGCTCAGAGCTCTCTAGAAAACATCCCTGATTAGCTGGGAAGTATTCACTGGCATGCACCTGGGGCAGGCTGAGCAGCCTAGCCTTATCCCATCCCTGGCTGCAAACCAGGTGGCTTTCAGTGTCCTCACACGGGTACAGGGGGCCATGCACAGCCTTGTGACACCATCCAAGTACACCAGGAGGGTGCCAGGAGTGATAAACCCAGTGAATGGCAGGATGGGATGTGCCTAGGGCTCTGATGTGATGTCAGCTCTGAACTGGCACTGGCTCACATGTACCAGCATGGGAACCTTGAGAAAGAGTAGCAGATACTCACCAGGATGGAGATTTTGGCTTCTTCCCGTGCTCACTGTGTCCTATGCAAGCTCTTTCACCATCAGCCATGGGTATGTGTGGCTGTGCCCCGTGCCCAGCTCCCACTGCTGCCTGCTGCCACTGCTGGTGCTGGGGGGAGTTTGGCAGATGCCTTCTCCTGGCTCTGTGTTTGTGTGAGAGGGGAGTTATGGGGGGCAAGGCTTGTGGAGCCATCCCAGCACCTCACAGACTCCTTGAGATGGGGTTTCTGGCAAAGACAAGCATTGCATGACCAAAGCAGGGCTCCCCTGGCCTGGAGGACTGTCAGTGTTTTCCTGTGGTATTAGGACAGTAGGGAGGTAAAGAGAATGCTGGAGCATTTCCCATGGCCCTTGCCAGCAGTCAGCACTGTGGCTTCAGTTCCCACACACCAAAAGGAGCATCAGCACTCACATGCAGGATGTGCCAGCCTTGTGTGCCTCTCTCAAGGAGCTGTTACTCCTATAGGTGCTGTCCAGAAACTCAGACCTGCCCTAGACCCTAAAGCCCTCACAGTTTTATCTAAACAGACCAGGCATACAATGAATGGAAGAGTTATCTGCCACTCCTGTACACAGGGAAGGAGGAGGACACTGAGTGACACACAGAGACCATGGCAGGGCATGCTCCTCTTGCTTTTTCTGTTATTTCTGAAAAGGATGAGCCTATTGCTACTGAGGAGCAGAGCTGAGCAGTGTCATTCTCCCAAAACCCAGGTGCTCCTGGGCTCAGAGCTGCAGCTATGTCTGCCTGATAAGCTCTCTGACACTGGCAGGGAGCAATCTCTTCTGCCGGGGCTGCTCCTCCACACTGGGCCATGCTGGTGACAAGGGGCATTTTTCCCTTAGCATGACCACAAACCCTCTCATCCCTTCAGAAATGGTGTTTGGGATGCAGCAACAGCAGCTGCAAGAAATTTAGAGGAAGGGCAGGCATCTGTCAAAGCAGCCTCTTACTTTGAGCTCATCTCTGAGTCCTTGTCATGCTCACCCCAAGCACCCCTGTCCACAGAAATCACTCTCATTTTCAATAAAAGAAACCAAAACAACCAACAAACAAACTGAATGAAACCCACAAACAGGAACCACAAAATACTTGAAATATGTTGGAGTGACCGGTCAGCATGTTTCAGTCGATAGTCAGCACAGATGTGGTCCAGGGTGCTGTTTCTCTACTGCAAGGAACTGGAACTACCCATCGGTTCCATTTGTGAGTTCACATAAAACCAGCCCAACCTCGTGCATCATGTCCTGAGCCCTGCACCACCCCTGGGTGCCCTCAGGCAAAATTCTCTCCAGCTTTTTTATCCCTGCTTCCAGGTTCTGTGGGCCTCCAGGATGTGCTGCCACACACCCACAGACTGTGCTGGCTCCATGTGACAGCTGGCCTTGGACTTTGCCTGCCTGAACAAAGACAAGAAGAGACCTGGGGGTGCCTTCCTTCTTCCCAGCGGGCAGCTGCCTTTTTCTGCTGGCTGGGATTTTTCAGGGTGTCAGGGACATTGGATTAAGCATTGCTAGAGCAGGGCAGAGAGCCAGCAGAGCTCTTGTTCCTGTAGCACAGGAGGTCAGAGGACCAGCACCCTCCATCCCGGACAGCACTCACAGCTCCTCTATCTGCAACCACTTCCTCAGGATGTGAAAAATGCTGGGTAGGAAAAGATCTTTTGGGGATGAAGGACAGGGAAGAACCTCTGCTGGTACCCCTCATCCCAGCCCCCTGTAGGGTGAGGGGTGCCTCAGCAAGCACTTCACCCCTTTCTACTTGGAAAGAGCAGCTGCCCCAGTACCCTGTGGGGCTTGTCAGAGGACACCAACAAGGAAGGTGAGAACACGTTAATGAGCCTCTTTGATCATTCAGGAGAGTGGCAGTATTTACCCCTTACAAGAATAAAAGGATGTGAAAGGCATCACATGAAATTTCTCAGTGCAAGGGCTGAAGGAAACAATCCAAGAGCAGCAGTGCTGGGTCAGGACAGAGGCTCCCTCACTCTGTCTCTCTCTTCTCTTCTTTTCCGTCTCTTCTGTCTCAGTGGTAGCTGAGACCACTACCACGTACATAAGAGAAATCAGCAGACAGAGAGGAATCCAAAGTCATCCTTCCCTGCCAGCACCCAGGAGGCACCAGTGCAGGAGCTTCCCCAGGTGGAGCTTGTGTGGGAACCTCATGCACCTACCTGTGGGGCACTTGTCCAGCCCCTGGCTGTGGCCCACCCATGCTGAGAGTTCAGTGGGTTATTAGCAGAGAGTGTGAAAAGAGCACTGCTGATGTTTTTAAACTTTGACCTGAGCATTCCAGGAATGCACATAGAACAGGAGCCTTTGGGTTCAGGACCCTAGCAATGCTGCAGTGGGCTGTGCAGAGGATGTTTCTGATCAAATTTGAGTGGGAGTCCTGGGTCAGGCTCCCTGAAGAAGAAGGAGGCTTTAAAAGGCCTTTAAGGATTCCAGGGGATCAGTGCACTTCTAATGCTGCAGGGGTAGCTTTGTGAGAAGGGAGAGGAGCTCAGGGGTTCAGTGGCTTTCAATGCTGCCCAGTTTCTGATAGCTCCTTTCCAAGAGTTTAGGAGTTTGGCTAACACAATGCCTGTGCTTGGAGTGGGACATATTTTCTTTTCTCATCCTTCTGACTGTTATCTTGATGACTCTCCCCTCTGTTTCCAGTAAGAAAGGATGCACAAGCAAGTCCTTCCTTAGCAGGGCATGGAGCCAGTCTGCCTTATCAGGCACAGAAGAGCCAGCCAGGGACTTCCCATTCCTTGCTGCTGTGCCCCTTTAGGAATACCAGCCTAGTACATCTTACACACTTCAGAAACTTCCCTAGCTCCCACTGAACTCTCAGCAGTTCTGTCCCAGAAGACTTTAGCTTCATTTTATTTGATGGATTTTTCCTGTTCCTAATAAGCCTCTGCCTGGAAATCCTTGGACAGGGGTATCCCACAGGAAAACTCGGAAGGATTATGTTGTTCTGGAGTAGTACAGCCCCTTTGCTCCACAGGGAAGCTCTCAAAATCCCAGCCACTGCGGCCTTCTCCAGCAACCTTTGCAAGCAGCTGAGAAAAAGTCTCACTTTGGAATCCTGGTCTTCTGCTCTTTGCCTGTGCTGTCCCTGATGGCCCAGACAAGCTTGGCATGAAGCTGCAGACTCTCTTCACAACAGAGCTGTGCCCAGACTCCATCTCCTGGCTGTCAAAGAAAGCCCATTGTAGCAGCTCCGTATCAAATCCCTGCAGAATTACCTGTCCTCCACATTGACACACACTGTCCAGAACAGGAGAACAGAAAGAGAAGGAGAAATGCTGAGCAGATTGAGGCTGTTAGGCTGTTCAGACTGGAAAGTACTGACCCAGAAGGCTTTTGTGTAAGTACAGCCAGACACAGTCAGCAAGGGGCAAGATCTGGACCAGGAGGAATTCCTTCCTGGAGTACACTGAAGAGGTTCTGGAAACAGAGAGGGCAATGACCCTCCTGAAGACCAACCAGAGTCCTTGTGAAAAAGCATCTCAGGGTCACATTCACAGGGGTGAATGCCCTGTTGAAAGAAGTTGTTGCCTCCCTACCTTTGCCTGTCGGCAGCACAAGACTGCAGCTTCAAAACTAGTGGTGCAAGAGAGGCAGAGCCCTCTGGAAAGCTGGAAGGTTCTGCTCATCATGGACTTGTCCCAGCTGACAGCACGGCCCATGACGAATGGCCCCAGCGTGTTCCAGCACACCACAGCCCCCCAGCATTTACTTTAGACAGCTGCAGCACAAGGAAGACAAATGAGATCCAGAGAAACCCAACCTTTTGTTGGCCCCCTCCGTCTCTATTTTCATGTCTGTTTTCCCCTCCAAGGCCATGCATCTCCTTTGTTTAGGAGAGTGTCTGGCTTCTGATCTTGTTCCAGATGCTTTTTTTTGCTTGAGTCCTTCCTTATTCTGCTAGAGCACTGAGCACAGGCACTTGAGGGCCTGCTTTGATTAGAGCTCCCTTGACTCCAATGATTCAGACCTTGCCCCAGCCCAAACCATGGCCTCTGCTTGGCACTACCCTGGGGCCAGGCAGCGCGCATCTCCTGCCAGCCAAACTCTCACAGCTGCCTCCCACTCCAAATCCTGGAATCATGGCAAGGGTGAGGATATACCATGAGGTGGAATGGTCTCCATCTCTCTGAGTTCTCCAGAGAGATAAAGGACCCTGCAAGGGCTTTCCCCTTGAGAAGAGCCTGAGCTGTGCCCTCGCTCCAAGCTGGGCTGAGCATCAAGATGCTGGCAATACACCCATCCACTCCACTGGAGCATGTAGCAGCATGAGAGCTCTGCAGGAAGCCCAGCCCTGCAAGGACAGGTGGTCTGGGAAGTGTTTGGCAAGATGGGAACAGTGTGTTCTGCCAGCTAGCTCTCCAGCTTCAAACCAGCCTTTATTTATCCCTGAGCGAGGCTGCACAGCTGCTTTCAAAAGGCGTTTGATGCTAAACTCGTTGGCTTCACGTTCGCCCTGAAGAGCTCTTTTCTGTTATCTCTTTGGGTTGCTTCCCTTTTTTCCTCAAGCCCAAACTCAAATTTTGCTGGTGAAACAGAGCCAAGCCTGCCAAGGCCTTCATCAGGAGCACCCTAGCATGTGTCCCAGATGGTGACAACAAGAATGCTGGTTTTCACTGCTGATGGTTCACACTCCACTATGAGCACTGCACAGCCTGCTCCACTTCAAAGTCATTTCTAATGGAAGAACACAAGATCTGTTTCTTTCAGTCTGGCGTGGCAAGCTCTCCCCAAGCTCCCAAGGCACCTTCATCATTTGGGCACTAGGTCAGATCCTGGAATTGCATCCAGGAGCAAGGGTTTCCTGTGACCACAGGCAGCCTCACATCAAGCACCCAGCCAGTAAATGGGGGCTTCAGAGTGTAGCTCCATCCTCCCTTCTCCACCTTTCAGAGAGATTCCCAAGGTCATGGGAAGTGAAGGATTTCACACAGCCCTCAGAAGTATACCATGAGGCTGAGGAGATCCACCTCACCCTCTAGAAACCTGGTAGGACAGTTTAACAAGGGGGAAAAAGGATTAGGAAGGACTGCCTGGGGTGGTCTAACCCGTCCTGTGCTGAGCCAGAGCCAGCACTGCTTCCAGTTTTCTGACAAGCTCTGGTCTCACTGGAAAAGACCACTTTCCAGCAATGGACATGCAGCATTTCTTCATCTTCCTCTTCCTGGTAAATGGAATTTCCCCCAAATCTGACCCCTGTGGTTTCTTGACTTATCAGAATTGGACTCAGTACTTCTTTTCACTTTCTCTTCACTATGTCCCTTTGTGCACTTGGAGACCATGTCATCCATTCCTGGAAGCAAGATTAAATCAAGTTCCTTCAGCCTGTTGTTTAAGGCCACATCATCCACACCTCTGATCAAACTCACCACTGTCCTCCACAACCCTCCCAAGCGGGTGCACACCTTTCCAGAGTCCAGCTGTCCCATCTGGGACCACACCTCCCAATGACACTGATTTTTATAATTCAAGCCCTACAGGACCACGCATGAGCGATGTCCAAAATCCTCACTAAAGAAATCTCAGAGATAAATCAAGCAGCCACCCCTGCTGAAAGGAAGAGGACAGTAGCTGGATGCAGTCACAGCAAGCTGCAGCATGTGTACCCCTTTTCCTCATCCCAACATAACCCCCACTTCTCCTATTAGCACTGCACCAGCTGCTGAGTTGGGCTGGAGACCTGAGCACCCCTCGGTGTGAGGCTGACTCACAAATGGCTCTTTGTGGTGATTTTTTGCTTCAGTCTGCAGTAACTCAGTTTTAAACACCAGCTCTACAGCACACAGGCATGCCAGAAGATGCTATTTTTTCCAACAAACCACCTGTGTTGGATTTTCTGGCAGCAAGGCTAGTGGGTAGTTTAGCTGGAATCCAGATGAAGGTAGAGAGAGCATCCCTCCTACCATCTCTGTCAAACTTCAAAATATCTGGTGCTCCAAGTGTCTGTAGTGGGATGGGGGGCAAAGCAGTGCAAACAGGACAGAGCCTGCCCACCTGAAGTGAGAAGGGCTGAGCTGAGTGACAGCAGCTCCAGGACCTGCTGCCCTCCTGAAGCCAGCTGAATGCCACAGGCTCAGCAAAGAGCCATTGCACAGGGCAGACACAGCCCTCAGAAACAGCTGGGTTCCAGCAGACATCATCCCTGCTTTCACCTCAGGGAGACCGTGAAACCCACAGCCCTATTGGTTCTGACACTGGGAATTCCCTGGGGTCGCTGTCCTGGTCAGGGTCAGAGGACAATGCAGTGGTGGGAAAGGAAACCGAGCACTGTGAGAAGAGGCTGAATCTGTATCTGTATCCAGGACACTTCTGCTTTTGTTCTTTGCAGAGCAGTGGCTGTCATCCATCACCATAAACACACACTGGTGCCTTTCCAAAAGCTGTGTCAGCTAAATAAAAAGGTGGGAAACTATATATTGCAGGTACTTTCAAGGAAAGCTCTTTATTTATTTACCAAAGACCACCTCAGCAGCTCACATTTCTGGAGAATTGTCTCTCCCACAGAGAACAGAAAAGTCACAGCTTGATACTTTAAACAGGATTAAGGAGCGTCCATGTAAACAGAGCTGTGAGCTTGCAGTCCACATCTCAGCAGAGAAGGGGCTTTCCCAACCATAACATCTGCAAGAAAGAAAATGTTGCTTTCTGTGGGAAAGTAGGGAAGAAGGAGATGTGTTTGGAGCAAGAAGCAACTAAAGGCTGCAGCAGGGAAACCTCCCAAGCCAGGAAGCTTGTGAACACCACACCTTGCAAATCTGCATTGATGCAGCACAGCTGGACAGGCACAGAATAGTCACAATGCCAGTAAAATACATCTAGAGCAGAAGAATCCAAGGAAACTAGGCAGAAACTGGGCAGAACGGGGCCAAGCAGACAGAGTGAGACACCAGGATTAGTGGTTTGTTCTTGTTAGATCTAAAGAAAGATTGCAGGAAGAGCCCCTGGGTGTGCCTTAATTAATCTTCTGGCTTTCCCTTTTCACCATAGGCTAGGAAAGATTTCTCATGCTTGTGGGTGTAATGCATCCCAGCCAGCCTCAGGCTGCACACCAGTTTCACAAATCCATGAGAACATCCAAAATCTTCTCATCTTTGCTTGCCCCATGGCTGTCCCTCTCATCCCAAGCAGAGCTAACCAGAACTTTGCTAGCCCCCTCCAAGCCCCATCCCTGCAATCTGATCTGGTGGAGAGACCCCTCCCCTCAGTCTCAGTTCTTTTTGCCCTGTACCCAGGCTGTTCTGCTGTGGATGCAGAGCAACTGAGGAAAGAAGGGAGGATAGGTTTCCACCAGCCTTCCGTGGCTGGGCACACAGCTGGAGAGCAGAAAAAAGCCTTACCTGAAGGCACATCTAGGCAGGAAAACAGGAGAGAGTGGTGGGGAGGGCCACGGAAATGGCACTAAGCCTGCTCTCACTGCCTACTGCTTGTTCAGGAGGGATGGGTAACAGGTATTTTCCAGAGCATTCTCTCAGCAGGTTAAGTCTTCTCTTCGCTTGCCCTCCTGGTTTTGTCTTTATGTCCAGTTTTTAGTGCTTCTGTGCATCTGAAGAAGATGGGTGCATCTGAGGGCAGAGAGGAAGGGTCCCCCTCCCTTTCCAAAGGGAGCCCTGGGACCTGGGCACAGCTGTGCCTGGCTCGGGGCTCAGCCCCCACTGCAATGAGCTGCAGTTTCTGCTGCTTCTAGAAACACAAAGCCAAGTCAAATCCTGTCCGGGCACAAGGGTCTCCATATAAAACAGCTTCTGGACTCAATTTGACTCCAGGAGCTCAGGGCAGGGCAAACACCCTGATCTCATGCTCCAGACCTTGGAGGTGCAGGGTAGGCAATGCCACCAGGGAGAGTTCAGCTGCAGGAGGAGCACGGCAGGAATGGCACCAGCTCCTTGTTGGAACCATGCAGCCTGGCTAAGAGTGCTGGCACCTTCCCACAGGACAAATCTCAGCAGGAAGTGTCCAGACAAGCAGCAGTGGTGATGACATGCTGGAAATGAGGGGGGAGCAAGCAGGGGCCTGAGGATAAGAGATGCCAGTTCTGGATCCTCTCCATCATCCACACATGTTGTTTAGGCAAGAGCAGACAGTACAATGGAACAAGACTAAAGGGGCTTTTCCTCACTTGGCTTCTCACCCTTCCCAGCCATCCACACATCACATCTCCTCATATAAACCAACAGGTCCCCTGCCAGCTGGATCTGGCACCTGTGCCAAGGAAGAGCAGCCCCTTGCCTTGGCACCATGGGGTGGAAACCACCAGAATGGGGAACAACTGGCCCCTGCACTGGCAAATGGGCCCAGGGCATGTCCACACCTCCTGTCGACTCTCGTGCACCAGGGAGTCAGGTGAGGAAGCTGTGTGAAGGTTGTGAGAGGGGAAACAGCTTTTAGGCCCCGTGGTGCTACTCACCTTGCCTGCAGGTCCATGTGGGGAGGATGCAGTTGGTCCCTCCCCAGTCACTCCAGGAGCAGCCTGTGCAGCACATGGGGGATGCTGGTGACAGGAAAAGCCCCTGTACACCCTCTCTTTGGAGGCAAGGGACAAAACCAGCTCCAGTAAACACCTTTCCTGGAAAGGGTATTATGGCACCAAGGGAGACCAACATAGCATTTCCCTTGGTGCCCTGCTAGCAGAGAAGCAAATGGATGTTTTCCGCCATGGAACCTTCAATCCTACCTCCCAGCTGGGTATGTCTGTGCCAGGTCAGACCTTGAGACCGCAGCAGATTGTGCCTGCTGTGTCTGGTGCCCCTTGCACTGAGCCTGGGCACCATCCAAGACTGCTTTCACCATGCCAGGCAGACACATGAGTGCTCTCATGATCCCAGCTGTGAGTGCTGGCAGCCAGGGAGCGACCCAGTGCCTGCTCAGTTTGCTTGCACAGATGCAGCCTTGTCCTTTATCTCCTGCCTTGTGCACAGGAGAGCGGCTGTTCTGTCAGCTCCTTGTGAAAGCTTTGCAGCTGCAGCACCTTGTTGCTCCATAACGTGTGAAATACAGGTCCCCAGGCTTGAATAAAGGGCTCCAGGGGATTCAGCCAATGCTCCAGAGCCAGAGAGATCCTTGCAGGTAACTCCTGAGCTGCTGAGGGTATGTCTGCATCATACTGCAATGGATTCTGGTCCTGCACCACCCACCCCTGAGGATGCAGTGAGGTTAGGAAAAGAGCAAGAAAAACATGTCTGGGGAGAAAAAAGCAGGAGGACTTTTTTTACTGAAACTGGCTTTGGGCTGGGAACCAAGGTTTTTGACACAGCAGTGACTAGCTACTTTCCCTGAGGAAAGTGGCTGCTTCCTTCTAAAGAGATCATTGACATTTTGAATCAGAGAAACTCCTTCCCTGGTTTACTAAGCACTGAACCAATCTGGTTTTTGACAGATTTCCAAGAGGAGTTGGGCTCTGGCGTGGACGGAGAGGCTGCTGCAGGGCTGGAGGAGGGACAGGAGCCAGGAACTCGTACGTGGTCCAGGACAGCATCTCTTCTTGTGCTCCCCTGGGGGGTGGGGGGCTAAGAGCAGCCTGCAGCCAGAGCTGGGACGTGGAGCACCATCCACTTGAGAACCACAGCAGGCAAGGAGCTAGCAGGGATCTGTGGTGTGCAGCTGCACTGCTCTGAGGAGAACACATTTACTGCTCCCAGGAGAGATGAGAACCCTGGGCTCTGCTCTTAAGGGCTGCTTGGCTACGACATCCCTGAAACTCTCATGGAAATGGATTAACCTGCTTCCAAGAGATCAGTGTAAGCCCCTTCTCCCTCATTTTCCCTGGTCCAGGACACTGTTCTCCTTGTCCTGGGAGCCTGCAGCCAAGGACGAATCTAATCCACCCCAGGCTAAGCCCCTCTGGCAGTCCCTGCCCTTCACAGGGACCTGCTCCAGCTGCAGCAGCTCAGCCTCAGAGCAGATCCATGCCAAGCATCCTCCCCCTCCCCAGCCACGGCCCCCTCGCAGGTCACTGAGCGAGCAGCAGGAAGGCTTCTGTCCAAGCCAGCACCAGTTATCCTCATTTCCCACTCACACTGTTTATCTTGGCCTCTCTTCCCATACCAGCCTTCCTTCTCTTCCTCCTTCTGCCCAGGATTGAATTGCTGGGGCTGTCACTGTAGTTAATGGTCTGGGACAGAGCTGGTGCTCCCTGAGAGTCACACTCAGAGACATCTGAGCCTGAGGCACTGTGTGTGCACATACCAGGGAGGGGCACCCCGGAGGGGAGAACACCTGAAAGAGAAACCAGCCACCAGCTGAGTGAGGCAGGTGACCAGGGGAGAAGAGGGGACAGGATTAAGCCTGGGCTCAAGAGGTGTCAGCACAAAGCCTTCAGGTACCTGGGCACGGCCTGGCTTGGACAGCCCAGCCACTGCATCACTGTGGATGGCATCCCCTGAGGGGTGCTTCCCTTGCCCTCAGGAACAGTCCTGGGCCATTTCATTCCCAACCTGTGCCCAGACATGCTGGTTAGCACCAAAACTGACTAACTGAATGATGCAGACAGTCACAGCAGGGCTTGGGAGGAGAGGATGGTGCCTGCCTGTTGGACACAGAAAGCTTAAGCTGGACAGACTAGCTTTGTTCAGACATCGCATGGCCTGGGCAAAAGGGGACAAAAGGACACTTTGAGACAGCAAGACCTTATTCAGATTGCACAGGAGACCTGAGGCTCAGGAGGAAAAGCGCCACAGATTCTCAGCTTACTGTCGATGAGTGGCAGGAGCTGGGGAGCTGCCCTCTGTGCCTTATCCATGGGTGTGCCCAGGAAAGGTGTCTTCAGCAGCCTCCATTGCCCCAAAATCTTATCCTCCCACTCATCTGCACCCCAGCAGCCAGCAAGTGCTGACCTGCCAGAGGAATCAACCACACTGTGCCTCAGCTTCTCTTTACTGCAAGGACAAACCTCCTGTCCCTGCAGCACTTCCTCCATGTCCTCTGCCCCTGTGGAAGCTGAGAGCTGGGGAGATCCAACCCAGCATCTGCACAGGCAGGACTGAAGTGTTTGGGGCTGGATGGTGCAACACTGGCATGCTCCCTCCTACCCCATCCCTGCACACTCAGCCTGGCTGAACAGTGCAGAGCAGGGTGCCTGTTTTCCACAGTGCTGAGGGACTCCCAGGAGAGACCTGCAACCCATCTGCTGTGTCCCTCATCCCTAGGAGCCCTCCTTCTCCCGCCTCCTCCCCACAGCCCAGCACAGCCCCCTTGCCTGTGCAGCACAGTAGGCAGTGCTGCCTGCTCACCACAAACTCCACGCTGGCTTTCAGGCTCAAACATGAGGCACGACAACTACCTGCTGGCTTTTCTTTTTATTTAATAGAATCACTGCACAATAAAAAAATAAAAAAGAGAGTAAAGAAGAGGCATACACATGGAATTGTTGCAATGAACAGATCTAGCAGCAAATAACCTTAGAGCAGCACAACCTCCAGGCGTGGGCATGGGGCAGGGCTGGACAGTAGTGTCAGGCTGAGGGACTGAGAAAAAGGTACAATATCCCCAAGGAGGGCAAGGGCTAAGAGCCACATCTCTGCCTGCTCCACATTAGTGGCTCTATTTCTACCCTTGCAAGGAAGGGCAGGAGGGAAACAGTGCAGGGAATTCAGGAGTGAGAGAGGAACAACATCAGCTACACATTTTCTGAGGGCATCTGGGTTGTGCTTGGCAAGGACCAGTACAATGTATGGCCCCTATCCTGAACATTTCCATCACTCCCCTCCAGCCCCACACTGTTCTCTGCTGGCAGCCCTTCCCAGGGATGCAGGAGAACTCTAGGTTGGGGCTGGCAATGGAAACCAAAGGGATCAGACTGTGGCTCGAGCTCACAACTGCTGTGTTAATGGGAAGCATGGGAGTCCCCAGCTTGCCTCACAGACCAGTCCATCAAACGGCTTCCAGGCTGCAAAGGTGATGGAGTGCAGCAGCCCCTGGCTCAGCCTGACACAGGCTGCTGGGTCACGTTGGAGGCAGAGGGAAAAGGACAGAGCAGACAGGGCTCTGCCCTGTCCCACACACTGGCATGAGTCTCAGGGAGGGTCAGCCCTGAGGTTGGAGACGAAAGCAGGTTGGCTCTGTTAGCATCAGATTCACAGGTGGGAGATGGTCCCCTCCAGCTGTTGGGGCAAGCCATGGCTTCTTCAGGACCTACTTGCCCTGTGGTTTGCCCTAGGGAAATGAAAAACCCAACTGATACTAGTGTTCTCTTTGGGCTATGAGCTTCCCCAGGGTTCCTTCCTCTGCTGCACAAGCCATGGTAGTGATGGACCCATCAGGGCTTGTAAAGCACCCACCAAGCTCATCATAAGCCCTCTCCATGAAGATGCACAAGCAGCAGACTCCAAGCTTACAGGGCAGAAGTGAGAAGGGATTATGCTCCTGGTGCCATTTGCCATGGCACACACCAGGCTCAGACAAGAGCGAACTGGGTAGACAAAAATCCCAGGGCTGCATTTATTTGGGGTGGAAGAGGGACTACCAAGGAGGCAGACTAGTCCCAGCTGGAGGCAGGAGGGATGGAGACCAAGACAAATTATCCATGCCTTGGTAGAGCACAGCCCTGCTCTTCCCAGCAGCCCAGTCACAATGGGAAAAGCCTGTCTGGCAGTGGATAAACCCACCCCCTGGGCTGGGAACAGGGATGGTTCTTACACTCTTGGCAGAGCTGGCATCCAGGCTCTCTTGGAGACGAATCACCCATGGGGAATGGAGGGGTGCACAGAGGCGCTTGCCCTTTGTGGTAATGAATCTGCCAGGCCCATGAGGGGAAAAAACCAAGATGTAGTGACCGGCACTTCATGGATGCCCAAGAACACCTCAAGCTCTCACCCACCCCCCACCTCAGTGCCCTTCCCCATCTCTGCCTGTAGATTACTTTCTTCCCTGGCTTTTGTCCCCTCTCACTGTGCCTCTGGATCTCCAGGATTTCTTCTCCAGCTCTCCCTATTCCTTCACCCTCAAATCCCGCTCAACATCCCTCTGCCATCCTGCTCTGCTTTCCACCCTGCCTCTGTGCAAAGTCCATCCCTTGGCCATCGCGAGTGCCTCAGCCATCAGCGCTTGGGCTCTTACACGGCAGCAGGGATGTCACAGCCGTCCTGCACCAGCTGGAGCCAGTAATCCTTGACGATCCGCCGCGGGATGGGCGCCTCGCTCGTCCGCAGGCAGCAGTCGAGGACGTTGTTGCCGCCGTGCACTGGAGGAGGAACACACTGAGCAGGCTGCGCCCAGCTGAGCCTCTCCCAGAGGAGAGACAGGGCTGTGGCAGGACGGTGCCTGCAGGAATGCTGTCGCACACCGCCCTGCCCGGGCACACAGGCACCTTTGTTGAGTGCTTTATTGCACTCACACCCCAGCGCTGAGAGCCCTTTACCTCCTTCCCACGAAAACCAAAGGAGATGGGGAAGAGTAAACAGGCAGAAGGCAACCCACCTGCACCCCAGCTAGCAAGAAAGGACACAGGGGTCTTTATTTACCCCGCTTCAGGGTGCTGCAATACAGACACGCATTTCTGAGGGGTTGGGGATGATTTCAGTTTTATTTACTGAAGCAATCACAGCTTTGGCAGCTACCCCACCACCAGCCCACCCCACACAGATCATCCCTGTGACAGCTGAAGGACATACCTGTCTGCTTCTCTGCAGGGAAGGAGATCCAGAGTCACCCTCCCAGCAAATCCTGTGCTCACTGTTAACACCTGACAAGGCTGGCAGCACCCACAGACATCTGTACCCTCACCAGCAACGTGTGGTGGTGCAACACCACAAAACATCTGGACCCCCCAGCTCCCCACCACATGTAGAGGTTCTGATGTCACCCACCCAGATAGCTGTGACCTGTGCAAATGCCACATCCAGCACCAACAGCCTCTCAAACATCAGCCCTGCCCAGCAGACACCCTCCCTTTTGCTACCAGCCCTGCTACCTGCCTCCAGGCTGCCCTACACCACAGGACGACAGGAATGTCACCTCCACCAACGTGGATTGGTGACATTCCAATCCACAGGTGACAGGAATGTCACCTCGGTGGTGTACTGGGGAGAATGGGACCAAGACAATCCCAGCCCAATGCATGCAAGCTGGGCTAGGGCACTGGGAGGCAGGATTGCACCATGGGCCTTTCCCAAACACACCTTCCCAGCCCCAGAGCCCTGCAGGCTCCTGTCTGGACTTTGGGCAGGACTAAGTCCCTGTGGACAGGTTACAAGAAGAGGACACAGGAGGGCTGAGAGGAAGCGGCAGCCATTGTCCCTCTAAAAGTCTGCTGGAAATGCAAAAGAGAGAAGAAACAGAATCCTCTAATTTCCCCAGGAAAGGCAGCCTGAGAGGTCCCATCTTACCATCCAGGATATGTCCCAGCAACAGGAGACTGAAGCAGAGAAGATGCAGCTGCTGCATTTTGCTGCTAAGCTGGCAGAGGATGGGCTGGAGGCAATGGAGCTCCAGGCAGGAGAGGTGAACTCTGCTCAGCTTCCCTGGGCCCTGTTGCTGCTGCTCCCCACTGCTTATATACCCTTGCAGCACATGGCTTTCACTTTCTTTTAAAGGCTGGGACATTGTAAAAAGGAATTACAACAGGCTGGATTTAATTGTTGAGCAGTTCCCGAATATTCCAGCAGCTGATTCCCTGCAGCCAGCTGTTCTGGGATCCTATAGCCAAAAACTCCCTTGCCCTCTTCTGCCAGCACTCAGGCCATAGATGTTGCTGGGAAGGACCAGGCAGCTCCAAGGTCCTTTTACCTTGTGAAAGCACCCCAGGGTCCTGGGATAGCACTTGGGGGGCTCTCACCCCACACATTTCCCAGCCTCTTCTCTGAGACATCTCTGGGACATTCACAATAAATATCATGTAGTCTCAACCCTCTGATGCTGTGGGGGGTAGAACTTGCCTCAACCCAATTTTTGGGGTATATGTTGGTACTGGGGTGATGTCTGTCTCCCCCCCAGAGTCTCCCAGGCTGGTTGCTGAAGCCTGCCTTTCCCCCCCTGCCCTCCCCAGTGCCTTCATGGGGGCACATCCAAAGCTGGCAGAGAGAGGAGAGCGCACTCCAGGACCACGATCTCACAGGCCAAAAGACAACCTGATTTCCAGGTGTCCCAGAAAATGGGTTCTTGGCCAAAGGCAGCAACAGAGCTTCCAGTAAACAGGTTTTCTCCATGCAAGAGCAGAAATCCCCCACGGAGGCTGTGTGCACAGCGCAGGGTGCCAGCATCTCACCCGCTGCATGGGCACTGCCGAGAGCGCACACCAGCGCTCCCGCTTTGAATCTTCACAGGAGCACAGGGATGGGGGCTGTTTCTCCTTGGTATGGTGACTCACCACCATGCCAGTGCCAGTGCCACCTGCAGTGATGTCCCTTAAACCAAGCTGCTTCAGTCCCCTGTGGGAAGCAGGGATCACCGGGGCTGTGCAGCCCAGGGAAAGGACGACGGAAGGGTCACTGCTGTCAGCATCTGCCTTGCAGGGAGTTGGAGATGCCAGAGTCAGGGTCTTCTCTGAGGGGCCCAGGGGCAGGACAAACAGAAAGGCATCAGATGCACCTAGATAAATTCCCACTGACAAAGAGAAAAATATTTTGCAGCAGAGTCTCTATGCCTGCACTTTTACCCTTGCTCCAGCTTTGGACTGTCCTTGCACCTAAGTGGAGAGCAGTGTACAGAGCCCCTTCCACCTGGGCACAAGGCACACAGCTGGGACCCAGGCACCTCAGTGACTCCCTCACGCTCCTCTCAACAGTAGGAGAGGCTCTGCCCCTTCCCCAACCCATGCTAAGAAGCAAGAGGAGACTCCAGCCATGCCACCAGACATGGTGCTGCATCCCTGCACTGGCACTGGCACCAGCCTCATGTGTGGGGTGATCTCCTCCATCAGGAAAGCATTGCCTCTGGCTGCTCCTGTGCCCCAGCAGGAGTAGCACAAACAGGATGTGTCAGCTTAACTTCAGTCAGCACCTGCTGACAGTCCCAAACCCGCAGAAGTCGAGTTTAGGTGGTGAAGGATTAGCGTCATCAGCCCCGGGCTCCCCGCAGGTTTGGGGGTGTAGGCTGGTTCTGCAACCTGGTCTCTGCTTAATCTCCTCAGAACACTGCCAGAGAGATGTCACAGCAGGGAGGATGACAGCTCCTGGTAGCTGGTGGCCAGAACTGCTCCCAGCCCAGAGCCAGCTCCTCGCTGGGGCTTGGTCTGACAGTGTGGAGCTCTCTGCAAAAAGTGGGTCCCAAGAGCAGCACCCTGACCTACTGGGGGGGTGGGGGGTGCTGGGGGGCTGCCCAGCAACAAACCCTTACCTCCTTGCATGATCTGGGTGTGGGGTGCTGGGACTCCTGTGCTGTGGGACTCCTGTGCTGTGGGACTCCCCTCCAGGCACTGCTGGGTCCTGCACCCCATGGCAAGGACGGGTGTCCCCAGCCACCACTTCCCTGGCACAAGGTTCTCCCACCTCCTGCTGGCTCTCAACTGGCTCTACACCAAAAGGAGCATGCTGAGTTGGGAATATATCCATCTGGGACTAAACCTCTTAGCCACCTCTGGCTGCAGGGGAACCCCACCCCCTGAGCTGCCCACAGCCCCTGCCAACAACATGGGCAGGAAAGAGAGCTTGTTCTTCCTCATGACAGCTGTCAGGGAGCCTAGTGGGTCAAAGCACAGCAGCTTCACACGCCTCTGCTCTCCAGGAAGAACATCAGAGTGAGAAAAGGGGCTTTCCACTTGCATTGTGAAAGGGGAATGTGGTGGGTTTTGCCCCTCTTACTGGGGGTCAGTAAGATTTCTTAGAAAAGCGTGGTCATCTCTGAAGTGCATCCCTGTGGCATTCAGGAAGGTCGCCTATCCCCCTCGCAGGACTGAGCCTCAGGGGCCAGAAGAGGCAGTGCAGATGGGGAAGACAGGGATCTTCAGGGTCCAGGGTCCCCAGAGGCACAAACAGTCAGGGGACTTGGTGGGGATGAGGAAAGAGCATTGCTCACACTGACTCATTTAAGCCTCTTCCTGAGCAATTAGAGAGCACTGGAGCTCCAGCCCCAAGGACACCACAGGATGCAGCATGAAGCATCCATGAGGACTCACTCCTGCAGAAACCTTGATAATTCAGTTGTCAATTTAAGTGGAAATCAGAAGGGACTAATGATCCCTGTGGGAAATCCAACCCATTGAAATGTAAACTGACCATGTGGGTATCACCTTCACCCCTGGGCTCTCCTCAAGGAGCATTGACCATGCTGCTGCCTTCCTGGAGACCTGGGAGACCTGGCAACCACGGGAGCTGCCAGGAGAGCTATTCCCCAGGCTGTCTGGTGGTGATCTGCCTTCCACCTCTGAGCTACAGAGCTGGAAAGGGCAAAGGGGGAATTTCAGCAAATTCCAGCCAGTCCTTGGGGGTGGGATCTGGGCTGGCTGCATTCATTTCATTGGGAAATACTGGGAAAGCACTGCAGCTGCTTCAATTCCGCTTGCAACACCCAGTTCATGGCAGCCTCACACAGCTCCCAGCACATTCCCAGTCCTGGTGTAGTGCAAGGACTGAGGCCAAAGCAGCCATGGGGCTCAGGGCCCCACTGGATCTCCTCTAGCTGAGTGAACACAACCAATCTGATTAAATGGAGATAAGGGAGGGGGGTGGGGGGAATAGCAGGTCACAGCTTTGCCCAGAAGTAGCAAAGAGGAACCTGAGGATCTGGTCCAGAAGAACTCAAAAGGTTCCAGTTCCTGCTCTGCCTCTAATACTCATTGTCTTCAGTGTCACTGGTGTTGTGGTCACCATGAATGATGAGCAGCAGATCAAAAAAACTTTCAGCTGTGTCTTGCTCAACACTCCTAGGCAAGCAAACCTCTCCCAAAATCCCTGCCACACACGTGTCCCTCAGCATCACCTTTGGGCTGCAGATTCCCAGCCAGGTGCTTCCTGCAAATAGCACAGAGATGGCAGTGGCCAGGTGGGATGCCCCTGCCCTGACTCCCTGCCATCATTCTGCCTGTCCTCTCTGCAGCCCCTCCCTGAAAAGGGATTTCAGAGGGGATGTCTAGGGACAGCTCGAAGACCTGTACAAAAAGCAGCCAATCAGCAATTTCCTTGGCACACCCTGCATGGCCTGGCAGAGAAGAATGCCCAGTGAGGCTGTACACCCCAAGCACTTGTGGACAGGTCTACAAGAAAACGGGACAGAACAAACCCTTGGGGGCTGCCTCACTGCTCTGTTGGCTCTTTGACAACAGGCAGGGGAGACTGTGAAGTTCTTGGTTTGTTGCAGCTCTGGAGTAGGGCTCGTGTTGGCCTCGACACAGGATATCCTCAGAGTAGAGCAGATGCTTTTCACAGCCAAGGAGCAGTCTGCAATGGGAAGACAAGGATGGTACACAAGCAGAGGGACCTTGGGTTCTGGGGAAATGGAAGGAGGAATAACAGCATCAGACATGCCAAAGCCAAGGGTCTTCAGACGGCAAAAGAGAAGATGGGGGAAGGAGAACACTTGGGAGTTACACGTAGCCAACAAAAGGGTTGAAAGGAAGCCCTGGGTTGTGCCCTCTAGGACAGCATGAATGTCAGGGGATGGCCAGGACTGGGAAATACCTTGGGGTAGGAAAGGTGAGAGCCCCTGTTGGCCACCAGCCACTTTCCCACATCCTCTCTGCTCTCAAGACCATAACAGACCTCAGGAGAGCAGTGTTGGTGGAGAGAACACCAAAAAACACCTCGAAGCTTTGCTTGGAATCCAAAGCCCCTCTCACACCCGTGCAGCCCCAAAAGCAGCCCTTAGCCCCACTTGGCTGCTGCAGCCCTGCCCACCCCTGCTGCTGGGCCAGGACCTGGGATGGAGGGATGGAGCTGATGTGCTTGTGTCCAGGTGAGCCTCGCTGGAGCTCCACCTGGCGTCGCAGCCCAGCGCACTCTGCTGCTGGCGCAGCCCTGGAGCATGCTCTGCACCAGCTAATGGCTTGAGCTAATCATTTGGCCTGGGCTCAAGACTTCCTTGGCTGCTCTTGTTTTCTGTCTCGCCCAGCTGCTTTCTGCTGTCACTGAAGCCTTTCTGCTCCAGAGTGGCCGAGCTATCCCAACTCTTTGCTCAGCTTTGCTTCCTTCCCTGCTGACTGGTTCTGTGTCTAGGTGGGCTTTTATACATCCCTTGCCCACCTCCTACCCCAGCACATACTTCATCAGCACTGCCTTATCTTTGCACAAAGCATCAGGCTTGCCCTGCCCAGGGATACAGCTCTGTGAATTCCTTTCTGCTGCTTCACTGCTGCACCACCTTAGACCTTCTTCTTCACATCTCTTGTCCCAGATGGGGCCCATGGATTCAGCTCCTTTGTGAAGAAGGAATTTTGGTGCCTGCTGAGTGCTGCAGGTTGCAGCTTGTTACTTCTCACAGGGAATCTCCTTGGAGGTGTTTCCCTGGTGCCGTCTCACTGTAGCAGTGCTGTGACCACCTGTTTCACACCTGCCTCAAGAGGCCCCCAGTAACCCTGCCACCTTGTCTGCCTGGAAAGCAGCATTCAGCAATCAATCTGGAAGGAGAGCGCAAACACCTGTGTGTGTGCGGGCACAGGCACAGGTGGGCTTGCATTTGTGCATCTGTGCCCGTGCTCATGTGTGCCTTCCTGAGCAAGGAACAAGCTCCTGTGTGCTTCCAGACCCTGTTTTTTTTAATAAGTTTTAGGGCAAATCAGAACAGCAACACTGGTATATCTTTTTAACCTGTTTTAGCCTAATGCCCTCCTGGCCTTTAAAGGGAAAAATCCCTTCTGTGTGGTGTTTTCTTCTACAGCCACAGAGACACCAGGGCACATTTCACATGCTGGCTCGCTCCTGCCATATTCTCATGCTTAGCTGTTTGTGGTTTCAGATGTATTTGTCTAGACCTCATTTCTTGGGAATTTTTGCAACCATTTCACAATCCCCTGACACCACAACTAGCACAAGGAGTTCATCCGAGGCAAGGCCACTGGATGCAGTGTATCCCCATCAAACACAGGGCTGCCTCCACTCCTCTCATGGCACCCCACCTGACTCCTTGTGTGCAGGTATCAGTTCCCAGGCTCCCAGCAAAGTCCAGTCCAGAGCATAGCCTCATTAATAACCTGTTTTATTGCTATTATCCCAAAGCAGCTAGGAGCACAGAGCCCCTGTTTTGAACAAGCAGTGCACCCCCAGGATGGGTCGGAGTTAGAGGGACAGGCTCGGCTGTGAGAAAAGATGCTGTGTCCAAACCAAGACACTGTGTCCCGGTGTCGTCAGTGGGAGGGCACAGTGTTATGCCCATGTTCTCTGGCACCTCAGAACCCCTCACTGGGGACAGATGAGCTACCAGGATGTCTCCACCTGGCTGGGAATCACCGCTGCAAGAGAGGGGGCTTGCACTGCTCCCCTGTGCCAGCAGCTCCCAGCCCAAGCACCCCAAGGATGCATCACATGGGAGCACTGAATAAGCCTGGACCTGGGGGATGATAGTGAGTGGGGCAGGAGAACACCCCGCCATGCAGCCCTTCCCACCCCACCAAAGCCCATCACAACAGCCAGAACAAATGAATTTGGTTATAAAGAATACATTTTATTGCCACACATCCTGTCCAAAAGCCGGTCTGGCAGACAGCCAGGTGCTCAGCGTGGAGGAGGAGACAGCTCAGTGCCTGTCCCATGCTCGGGGCCAGGATCTTGGACTTCACAGTTACTTTGCACAGCACACTTAAAATGATAAACCTAAATGCCCTATTAATAAAGCAATCAAACCTGATACATACTTGGTAAAAACACTAAGCTATAAGCTTTACTCCAACAAACACACTGGCCATGCTGATACTGTTAAGCTCTGCAAATCCTATTATTGCATTTATATGATTTAATAGACCTTTACTGACCAAAGTCCATGTTCAAAATCTCTACAAGCAGATAGCAGTGTGGCTCTAGCACAGCTGTTTAATTTGCTCCTTCTCAGCCAGGGAGAGCGGGTTGCAAGCACAGGGAGATGTCATTTTTCCCCCAGCCCCTGTCCCAGGGGCCTGTCCCACCTCCACTTGCAGTCTCACCTAAAGGTATCCTCTACTCACTGACTTTTCTCACTAAATGTTTGGGATAGAGCTGCTCTCAAATGGCTGCGGGATATCTACAGTAAATTCTACAAAATCTGCTCTTCCCCCACCTTCACAGCCTCACATGTGTTTTTCACCATGTGGGCTTTTCAGATTTGGTAAATATGTGTGAGAGGGTTGCTGGGGCTTTTTTTTTTCCCAGAAAACTAAGCATTTGTCTTAATAGTGTCTGAAACCCTGACACAAGCAAAGCCAGGAGAAAGAAGAGGGTGAAATTCCACTAAACTGAACAATTTGTTCTAATTTCATTGCAATTTTGTAGCCAGGGGAGCTAAAAGGGTATAATTCCACTAAATTGAACAATTAGTTCTGATTTCATGGAAACGTTGTACCTAAAAAAGAAAATGAAAAAACCAAAGGGACAAATTGTGGCTATCTTTATACAAACTACAATGCAACAGTGCGCCATAAAACCTGAAAGATTAGAACAGTCCAGACACACTGTTACCCCAAAACTCTCCATCTCAGCTGCTGTTAATTGCTCTGCAGAAAGCACCCAGCAAGCAGCTCAAGTAGGACCTCAGGACTTGGGACCTGCCTGCTTCCCCATGCCTTGCAAGCCAAGAAGGAGCAAAGAGATGAGAGGAAAATAAAATGCAGCCACAGTTTATTCGGTAGAAAAATAAGAGAAATCTTCCAAAAAATCCAGCCTGCAGCATAAAGGCTACTTTGTGAAGCATAAGGAGAGAGAAGTAAAGCCTTTCAGGAAGACTGAATGAAAGCACAGTTTTCAAACATAAATACAAATGTATAATATCCCCCAAAAAAAAAGTCATAGGAAAAGCGTCTATCCTGCTAGGCTACATAACTCCCATTGAGTGGGAAGCATGTCCACTTTCCTCTAGAGATCGTGGCTCAGCTCCCTTGCCCAGGTCCCCACTTATTTGGCCATAGGACAAGTGAGGACCTGGGTGCCTGCTTTGCTGAGATCGCCCAGGCACTGCAGGTGCTGGGGGATCTCTGCGTGAGGCATAGCAGCAACAAAGAGGTCCTGGGGCAGAGGGAATCCTCCTCAGCCTGCCCCATCCCCGCCCCGGGGCTGGCGGGTGGGTGGGTGTGTGGTTTCTGTGTGTCCATTGCCATTGCCGTGGGTCAGTCACCAGTGGGAAGGCATCCGTCCTGACAAAGGCAAGGAGGAGGGGGTGAGATGGAGAGGGTCTCAGCCAGATCATCCACCCCAGCTGGGGGCCATTCCCTACTGTGACCTGCCCTGCCCATCCCCAAGCATCGCCTTACCCCAGCGGCTCCAGTAACAAATCTAATTTCAAGGCAAGCACAAACCAAGAGAGAGTTGTTCCCTAAGTGCCTCTGTGCTCCAGCCACGGCTCTGACAGCTCTCCCAGGCTTTGCACCTGGAGCTGAACGCCCACCCTCCCACCGAGAAGGATCTAGAATGGGGTGCAGCACCCTCACTCTACTCACCCCCCTCACCTACCTCTTCAGGCCTGACTTAGACCTGCTGCTGCCTCTGCTTCTTGGTTTTGTCCCTGGCACGCTGGGTCTGCCCTTTCTTCCTGCTCTTGCCATTTTTGGCCCTCCTGTCCAGCTTCTGAATCAACTTCAGGACAGTGTCTTCAGTGGGAGAGGCACAGATTTTCCTGTTCTTCTTGGTAATGAGCCTGGGGGAGCAGCAGAAAGATTTTCTGGGGGGGAGCAGAGGGATGTCAGGGAAGGGTTTGTCTGAAGACAAACTGTTCCAAGTGGTCCTGGCCACCACAGAGTACTCACACAACAGAACGGAGGTAACACCCCGACTCGGGTCCCTGGTGGCGGTAGGATGTCACCACACCACCAAGGATTTCCTTCTTCAAAGGTCTGTTCTTCAGGCAGCAGTCCAAGGCTGAGGTTCCAATGCCTGTGAGCAAGGAGGGCATGTGGGATTAGGGATCATGAGTGAGTCAGGACACCTTCAGCACAGAATGCTAGCTGACAGCAGAGGGACTGTTTGGTGTCATGGGTCAGGGTGATTCTGGGCACCATGTGGGGATGGAAGCTCTGAACCCCAGTGCCCAGCTACAGGTTAGACCTGGCACCAGGAATACGAGACACCACATCTGAGAGTGGTGGCGGGGAAACTGAGGCAGAGAGAAGCTCCTTGAAAAGGTACTGAACATCATTCTGTTCTTTTCAGCTTGGGGTGTTGCTGCCCCAGCAGCCACATGCACACAGACACACTCCAAGCCAAGCAAGCCCTGCCAGCCAATGCCACAGGCACACACAGAGCCCTACACACACCTGCACACCCCAGGGCCCTACAAACACCACCCCACACCCTGCACACCTCACTGAGGACCCGCACACCCTGCCCCATCCCAGCACGAGCAGGCAGGAGAGCTCCTTGCCCCTCACCTTGAGCCTGGGCGATGAGGAGGGAGGCAGCCAGCAGCAGCAGCAGCAGTAGGAAGGGGCGGAGAGCCATGGTGCTGCCACGGGTACTGAGCAGGACAAGGCTTGGGAGCAGGACACGCACTGCTGCCTCGTGCTGAGGCTGCTCCTATTTATCTGTGCATTCCTTGCTTTCGTTTTCGGACAGCTTGGCAGGCAGCCCACCAGCCGGCCAAGGGCTGGGTGATGCACGAGTAGAGGGTGGGGATTCCTGTAAGCTGCAAGCCCCCCTTTACAGACACGTCCTGTCTTGTTCCCAGCTGCCCATCACAGGGGGGTGCCAGGTAGGGGACATGCTGGAGATGCAGATCCCATCACAGCTAGACGGGTTTGTGGGCTCCAGTTTCCTACACAGTCTCACAACCTGCCACTACCTGCTCTCAGAGGGTCTGGTGTTTATTCCCATGAAATGGATCCTGGAAGGTGGCCAAGCCTTCAGAGAAACCAAGGAGTCAACCTGGTTTGCTCCCCCATTTGGTGATTTGCTTCCAAGCCAACCACCAACACAAATAGTAGGTGAGAAGTGGCTCAGGGTGAGCCCACACCCCTTCCCCATGAGTGCCCATCTGTGTCTGGCTGCCTTGGGGATGAACCCAGCTGAACAAAGCTGAATAGAGCTGTAGGGCTGGGATGTGTGAGGGCCAGACTGGGGAAAACAGCACAGCCCATCATATTTTGGTGCTGATATCAAATTGTGGGGAGCTGGGGTGAGTGGGGACCTTGACTAGCTGAAGGAATGTGCTGACAAGGATGTGAAAACCCACAGCAGCATGACACGGCCCTGTGCAGCTGGACATAGCTGGACAGATGGGGACCACATAGAAGTGAACCCAGAGAGCTGAACAGGACCCCACAGGAAATTCCTGTGGTGATAAAAGCCATCCAAAGAGATGGCCCTTGTTACTGAACCAAGCCCTGAGCAGCTAGTGTGACACCAGTCCTGCTGTGGGGAAAGGATAGTCAGACATTTTTCAGGTAATCACTAGAGCATGATCTGGAGGAGACCAAGGTGGTTTCACAGCTGCTTTGGGTCACCTGTTCCAGTGGCTGATACATTCCCAAGTTGAAAACATTTCCCTCGCTGTTTAAATGGAATTTCCTGTGATGGGTCTGGTGTCGCTGCCGCTCACCCTGCTCCAGAGCCCCAGCACCACTCCAGCCCCCCTGGACAGCCCCCAGCAGCAAGATGTCCCCCTTGCCATCCTTCACCACTCACTGCTAACAGCCCCTCTTCACTCACCCTGGCCTCCAGCTCCTTGGACAGGTCCTGTCCCAGTGCTCATGCCAGCTGTGTCCTGGGAGCCCCAGTGGAATGGGCAGCTCTCATGGAGTCTAACCAAGGATAGAGGGGATCAAACCCCTTCGAGGGCCCTGCTGCCTGGGAGCTGGGTTGTAACACCAGTTTCTGTTAATGACCCTGACAAACAGTCATCAAGGACCTCAAGCAGCCCAGGAGAAGCCCAAAGTCCCAGCTGCTGCAGAAAGCAGAGCTCTGTAAGGTGCCCACTCTCTTGTTTCCCTAATCAGGGAGAAGGCAGTGCTGGAGTCATGGATCACCAACAACTGCCAGCCAGGAGAGCAGCATTCCTCCAGGACAGTGGGGCAGCGTGCCAGGGCTGCACTCCTGGGGCTTCCTCCATCCCTCATGCAGGGAGATCCTATTCAGGGGGTATCCAGATGGGGGGAGGCAAATCCCCACACGCTTGTGCAGCACAGAGGCTGCTGTGGAGTTGGGCAGCAGAGCCTGGGGCAAGCAGCAGGTTGGGCAGTAGCAGGTTGTCTGCAGGTGCATCTCCCCAGGGTATTTGGCAGCATGGGGAAGGAGTTCCCAGAGGCATCCTGTGTGCTGTCACCCATCCCCTTAATCCCAAAGCATTGGTGGCATCAGGACAGGGTAGAAAATGAGAGCCATGCTGGCACTTAGTGCCTTTCCAGCCCTTTATTGTGCAACCTCCCCAGACAGCAGTGCCTGGGTGCTCATAAAGGAGCCCAGGGGAGCTCTGCAGTCCCAGCACACAGCCCAGATTCCTCCCTTGACCAGTCTATGTCCCACTAAGGCAGCAAGCTCCTGGAAAGTCCCTGGCGCTCTGAGTGTTTTGAAGACACCACAGCAGCAACCTCTGGCCAGAGGCCAGCCCCAAACACGGTCTGAGCTGCTGAGTAGGGTCAGGGCACGTGTTTTCCTTCCCAGAGGCATCAGTCTTTGGCAATTCCCTGTTGCTGTGACTTGCACCTCTAACAAAGCATCTGCATGGGCAGACTCTCACTCTTTCCAGGGAAGGTGGCTGGAGAGGTCCCAGGAGGGAAACGGATACTTGGCAATTGCAGACACACCTGCATGCTTGAGCAGCAGGGCCCCTTGGAAAGTAGTCTGGGGGTCCGTGCCTTGTCTCCCCTTCTGCCTCCCCTCCCTCAGACCATCTCCCTTCACTCCTTGCTCTTGATGTGCCTTACTCTGTCACTTGTTTCCCCAGCTCAAGGAGAAAGAAGGGAGCTTCTGGCAATGAGACATGAGTGAGCAACCCTGTTTGCAGGGATGACCAAACTTTTGGGATACAGAGGAACTGACAGTGTTTTTTAGGGGTGTCAAACACCAGCAACCTCCAGCAGCTGGGCAGGCACAATTTCCTGCACATAATCCATTCCTCATTTACCTGGGCTCCTGCAGTGACCACCTTTTTCCATAGCTCATAGGTGCAGGATGGAGGCAGACACAGGGAGGGATGCACAGCCAGGCAGGATGCCCTCTGAGGTGTCTCAGCTACAGAGAATCCCTCTCTGACCACAGGATCTGTGTCTGACACTGTGCAGAGCCATTGCAGCAAGGCTTTGTATGATGATGCCTCCAGCTACCCGCATGCTCAGGCAGCCCAGCTCCAGCCCTTTGCATACCTGTGGTGGAGGAACCTCCAGAGTGCATGAAGAGGGGAGGGTGTCCTAGGCAGAGACTGTGGTGTCCCCACACAGAGTGCACAGAAACAGTGGGACCATAGCAAAATCACTTCACTGCCTTGCTCACGACGCCTTCCCAAGCAGTAAAACCACCACAGGTCTCTCAAGCCTCCATCCCAAATGTTTGCACCTGCACCAGAACACCAGAGCTCCAGGACCTGGGGTTCATGTGTGGATTACTCCCTTGGTTTCTAGCCTCACAGTTTCCTAGCACCTCAACCCATATTGCCAGGAGATCTGTTCTCCTGAGCCCTCCACTCATCCATGCCTGGGCTGACCACCAGCACTGCAGAAGCCTCCAGCTCTCTCCCACTTAACCAGACTGCAGGGTCTGCTTCCCAGGCAGCTCCAGGCTGGGAGCAAATGTTCCTCAAACTGAAGGCATCAAAAGGGGTGAACCAGTGGGACTGGGAATTTCCAAATCCTTGTGGATGCTGCCTCCAAGTTACAGTCACTGCTAACAGGAACAGGGTCGCACGGCTCAGTTCAACCCGCTGACCAGCACATTCCTTCCTGCAGAGGCCCCGATTCCCAGGACCCAGCACAGAGGTACTTTGCACCCAGCGTGGAAAGCCCCCGTGTCTGGGAAGGGGAGCAGGCTGCCAGGCAATACGTATAGAAATGTCAAAGAGCGGCACATTCCCTGGGATGCGGGAAATAATTGCTGGAAGCCGGCGGCACACGAGCCAGGCAGGCTGCCTGCTGGCTGCTGCGCTGTCCCCGGCCTTCGGCGAGGCCAGTGGGAAGAGCAGGGTGAGCACAACATGCTGAGAAGGGCAAGGAAACAGCTCCCCGGGAGCGCAGGGTTGCTGGAGCCAGCTGGGCTGGGAGAGAGTCTTCAGCCTTGAAAAGTTTGCCCCACACACACTCTTTGTTTCCCCAGATAGAAACTTGATTCCCCAGCCTGGTGCGTGTTAACCTTTGGTTGCAGGCATCCCTAGAGAGTGATTCAGGTTTAAGGCAGGATGCTGAAAATGTTCAGGGGCTAAGTGAACAGGATGAGAGGGACCTGAGCAGATCCTGCACCCTGGAGCAGTGCTCTCTTCCCTCTGCAGGGTGTGCAGTGCTGCACACAGCGCTTGCTCAGACCCAAAATCAAAGGGATGGGCAAGTTTTGTGCCCCCATGGAAAACGCATGGTCAGCATTGCTCAGTTCTCACTCCCCTGATCGAGGCACATGGGATCCTTTGGACTGTGGCAGTTGTGAGCGTGCACTATGCACAGAATATATAGGGGAGATGGCTCAGAGCCTGTCCCTCTGTGGCATTGCGGAGACCCCCATGGGGTGGCCAAGAATTGTGTGGGAAAGGGGACAAGGCAGAGAGTGGGAAACACCTCAAGGAAGAGAGGTTTAACTGCTTGCACAGTCCTCCAAACACAGTGTCCCGCTCAGCTAGTCCTCATCCCTTCCACCAACCACAGGAACAACCCCATCTCTTCCCTCAATACAGGAAGCACATCAATACTCCACCCAGAAATCCCATGTGTCCTCGCATGGAAGTGTAAAACTCAGTGGAAACTACTGGCACCAACCCAGCCTTCAGTGAAAGTGGAGATGTAACGAGTGGAGATGAATCCTCTCAGGGCAGGGGGAGCAGCAGCTCCCAAAGCAGGGCACAGCATGTGCCAGCCGGGATGGAGCTCTGGGCAGTGGGAGATGGCCGGCTTGGACAGGCTCTGTCTGGGATGGATGCGTGTGAAGGCATCGTTCTGACCTGTGTGTTGGGGAAGATCAAACAGGAAAGCCTTATAAATATGATTGTCTGGCAAAAGATTTTGAGGATATAGAAACTATAAGCAAGATTGAAATGAAAGCAAGTTTGAGATACCTTAGTTACTGAACAACTGGAAAACAATGGTGTGGCTGGCTGAAGGTAATCTTCTTTTGATGAAACTATTCCCTCTGCTTGCAGACAGGTCCAAGGGTCAGAGCAGACCCTGCCAGCTTGGCAGAAGGGGTCCAAAGAGTAGTTTTTAGGGTTTAAAATGCAACACAGTATGGTAATTCTTATAGGCTGTATGTAAATGCTATAGGATTTGTATCTTGTACTAGAGAATGAGAATATTCAACACAGAAGAAGATTTATTGTATTGTAACAGGAACCTCACTCTCTTACCCTTTTATGCTGTTACATTTTTTACTCCCTTACGCTTTTACCCTCTTACTCTCTTACCCTCTCATCCTCTCTACCCCTCTCTTCTCTCAGTCCTGCTCTGAGCTGTGGCTGGCAGCTCCCAGCAGGGCCCTGCACCCAGGCCCTCTGCAACAAACCACAAGCTCCACGACCTGGCTTCAGGGATCTCTCGTCTCCGTCCGTCCCGACCGTCCTACCCCCCGACGCTCCTACACTGTGAATTCACAGAGACTTGAGAAGCTGCTGGGGAAAAAGCTGTCTGAGTGGTTTTTTGGAGAGGAAACTGCTCCTTCTCTCCTGGGGTGTGGGACTGTGACACCAGGCAGAGCCCCGCTGCAGATGCCCGGCAGCCCACTCTGCCCCACGCTTCTGGCACGAGCTCACCTCCCTGTGAGCTTGAACCAGAGGAAATAGCAGCTGGCACAGTCAGTGAATTCAGCAGTGGCAGGGGGCTGTGTGTGGAGACAGAGGAATTAAAGACAGCCAAAGGGAAATGAAGATGAAGGAAAACATCGAGAAGGCTCTGGAGATTTTGCAGAAGACATTACAAGTCATAAACTAGGAACTAGATATGCTTCAGCCAAAGCTGGAAAACTCCAGAGAAGGGCTCTGCTCCTTGTGGTGGCTCAGCCAGACACCCCAGCCAAGGAAGCAGCTGCCAAATGCCCAGGCAGCAGTAGAAAAGGCAAACAGCAGAGAAAGCAAAGAGAAAGGAGATGAAGCCCCACAGCAGGAGGAGGTGCCAGGCACCAACACCAGTCGGAGTCCCACCATGGTGCTTGCCCATTTCATGGGCTATGAGCATCAGGACTTAGCACCAAGGAGAACCGGGGCCAGGAGGGCACCTGAGTAGTTGCTGGCCAAGTTGTTCCCAGCAGCCTGCACAGAAAGGAAACAGCTGCTGGAAGAGAGGGAAGTGGGTAGGGGGGCTCTGGGAGCTCAGCTGTGCAGGGGCCAATTCTCTTCCTGCATGGATATAGTTAAAAGATAAGAAGTTACATACCCCAAGCTTAATCAAACTGGCCATGAACAGTGATTCCGAGCAGTAGGGCAGAACAACAGAGCCTTCAGAACTTGGCAACAGCTGGCTCCACCACGAAACCAGCGCTATAAGACATGAGGACTGACCTGAGGGTCATTTTGGCACCAGGCAAACATGACTTATGCAGAGGGGACACCCTGCACCATCCAGAAGACCTGCACAATGCAGAGCAACCTCCTCCCAAGCACACAGAGAGCAGAGACTGACCTAGGCACACCAAGGACATTGGGAGTCAATACTGGGTGTGTGACCTGGCATCACCAAATGGGTGTGTCCAGGAGGATGCAGAGGACACATGCCTAAACATGGGAAAAACATTGTTTGGAGCTGGGACGCTGCTCGAGAGGCTGCAGCCAGCCAGGATCTGTGGTTCAGCAGGTGGCTGCAGGCAGTGTGTGAGGGGCTGGGAACAGTGAGAGGGGCTGGAAATTCCCCTTGGGAATGGGGATCAGGTAAGCATCTGTTTACAGCAAGGGAAGAGCTGCAGGCCCAGAAGCTGTGACACCTCCTGGCAGCAGCTGCCTGCCAAGGCCACACAGATCTGCAATGGCAGCTCTGGAAAAGTCAGCCAGACAGTTGGAGAGATTCTCTTTGATGGTATCTGGCTCAGGCATCAGGTCAAAGGGCAGACATACCACCATGCCCACCGATGGCTGCATCCCAGTGCCTTGGCAGCAGAGCAGACCGTGCTTGCTGCAGAGATCTGGAGGGGTTCATGGCTGCCAAACTGAGAATAAGTGCAGTTCCGTGGCCTCCAGAGCTGGCTGACTGTGGTCACAGGCACAAAGGGGAAATTTCCCACCAAGAATACCATGAGGGCTGCAGCCCCAATTTCCAGCTGTGCAGGACTCTGCTTGAAGACTGAAAATCCCTGTGATAGTTAGCAGCATTGTAAGCCCCACATGGTGCCCCAAGGCAAGGTTATAAAGGCAATAAAGAGTTTGTGAGGCCAATTGGTATGGTTGGCATTTATCAGTGGACAGGGAGAGCAGCCTAAGGACAAGTTGCCCAGAAAAACTGTAGATACCCCATCCCTGCCAGTGTTCTAGGCCAGGTTGGATGGGGCTCTGAGCAACCTGGTCTAGTGAAAGATGCTCCTGCCCACGTCAAAGGGGTTTGAATGAGATAAGCCTAAGGGTCTTTCCCAACCCAAATTTTTCTGTGATCATATTATTCTATGCTGCTCTCTCCATTGCCTGCAGCTACCTCCCATGGAACAGCAGATTCCTTACACAAATACCACAGCCCCTGAAGCCCCTCAGGACACAGCTTTGGCAGATGTGGCCTATCCCATTCCCTTTGGGTTTCTCTCTCCACTCAGTAGGAAGATGAGGCCAGACCAAGATCTCCCCATGGGATTTCAGACATAAAAACTGTTCTGCCTGTTCCCATCTCTCCCTGCTCTTAGGTTCAAGGCTGAGTTGGGCAGAACATGTCCCACCAACAACTGGGAGCAAGGGGGAATGGCTTCAAATGAAAGGAGAGTAGGTTTAGATAAGATACTAGGAAAAAAACATTACTGTGAGGGTGGTGAGGTACTGACTCAGGTTGCCCAGAAAAATTGTGAATGCCTCATCCCTGGAGATGGTCAAGGCCAGGCTGGATGGGGGCCTGAACAGCTTGGTCTAGAGGAAATAGAAGGTCCATGGCAGGGGGGTTGGAATGAGATTATCTTTAAAGTCCCCTTCCAACCCAAGCCATTCTGTGATTCTATGAACTCACAGCAGTGGCCTCAACCTTCCACCACAGCCCTGCAGTAACACTGCCTTAAGTTAAAAAAGGCTGATGAGCTCTGGTGGGTTAACCCCAGTAAGCAGCTAAACATATGGCTCACTCACTCCCTGCCAAGTGGAGTGGAGGAGAGAATCAGAAGGGTAAAAGTCAGAAAACTTGTGGCTTGGGATAAAAGAAGATTTAATAGGTAAAGCAAAAGCTGCATGCACAAGAAAAACAATATAAGGAATTAATTCACTTCATCCCATCAAGAGGCAGGTGTTTACCACTTCCAGGAAAGTGTTCATCATGCTGATGAAGTAAATACTTCATCTCGTGTGGTGGCTGTTTGGAAAGACAAATGCTGTGACTCTGAAAACCCACCCTTCCTCTTTCTTTTCCCCACATTTTATTGCTGACCACAACACCATTGGTATGGGGTGCACCTTTGATCTGTTGGGGTCAGCTGTCCCAGCTGTTTCCACTCCCTACTCCTCATGCACTCCCAAATTATAAGAAAGGCATTGAGATTATGCAAACACTGTTCAGCAATAACAAAAACATCCCTGTCTTATCAACACTGTTTTTGATCACAATTGTAAAACACAGCACCATATGAGCTATTATGAAGAAAATTTACTATTTCCTGGATAAAACTAGTACCATCTTCACCCCTTATTTGATACCACTTAGGTTATGCTCAGGTCCCACACCACCCAATGCCTCCTCATTAACTGTCTCCTCTCCCTTTTCCCATCCTTCGATTTATAAACAGGCATCGATCCTTAGTCTGTTGGTCATCCTGGTAAAACACCTACAAAATGACCATTGAATTCACTTAGTCCATGACTTTGGGCTCCATCTCTATGGTAGTCACTGGGGCAGGAGAGGGACTGTGTTGGGTGGACTTACTGGGCACCAAAGACAGCTCAGATGGGGTCACAGCTGCACTTACACTGCTTCTTGTGAGGCTCGTCCTCCACTGGCTCAGGGGGTTCCTCATACAGAAACTCCCACAACATGCAACTCAAATCCCAGTTTGCCACAGTGCAAGGTGACAATTTCCACCCCGGTCTCTCAGGGTGATGAACAAGAGGTGACAGTGACAACAGTTATGATAACACTGTGATGAGCCCCTCCCCATGCCCCTGCCCTGCCATAGACTCATCCATGGGCCAAAATCCCTTTAGGGGAGAACCCTCTGTGATGTGCAGACACTTATGGCCCTATAGGTGTTCCAGCCTGGCCTTTTCCATGGCCATTGATGCTTCACTGAGTGCCTGCTGCAACATGGAGATACCCATGGCCACTGACACCTTGGGGTGCACCACATCCACACTCCAGGGACTCCATGTACAGGTCACAATCCCTTAATCCATCCCTTAATCCCTTTTCTAGGAGCTCCCACTGGAGTTACAGCCTGCCCAGAGCAGCAGCACTGGCCATCTGCCAGCCCAGGCCCATTGGCATGGATGTTATCAGAATGCTCGCAGGCACAGGAAGGTGACAAACTGCACAGCACTGCAGCAAACTGCTAAAGCAAAAAGCAGCCGCTGAGAAGCACTAGGGTCCAGTGAGTGTGTTTATCTATATGTATATATATAGATATATATACAGTATATGTAAGATACTGTAGTATCTTACAAGCAAACCCCATGGCAAGCACAGGAGCTCTGCCCACTGACAGCTAAATGACAATGCAGATACAAACTCAGTCTAACACATTCCAATCAAATCTATCATTATCTCAAACACTTTGAGCACCACACTGGGTGCCAAGAAGGCCTTTATCTCAATAAAACCAGTACATCTGCCACATGTCACATTAATACCTTTCCATTTCATGGTTAGTGCCTCACACTCCAACAATACACATGATGCTGTGGAAGCCTCAGGTAAGCACAAAATGCAAGACCCAACCTTCTTCTGCCGCTGAGGTCAAGATACAGCAGTCAGGGAGATTTAATTTGATAGATATGAAAGATGGGAGCAATGGTTAGGTTCAGCCTGTCCAACCACAGGCCAGGAGCTATCATCAACACGATCAATCCAATCCGTTCCTCTTCTGTAAGCGCAGCCCAGAGAGCCCTGCTGTCCATCAGTGTGTTCAGATCAGTAATTTCAGTGGCCAAAATAACCTGTACTTACAAAATGTGTCTGCCACAAACACTGGGGAAGCACAAACAGGAGCTGATGTGCACTTCTGCACACAAGCTTTGGGGGGACTGCTGACACCACCCAGCTTTGGACTCAACCTTTCAGGAAAAAAATGGGATAAGACATTGAAAAAAGGATGAGGAGGGACACACCTGAAGGACAGGATGCCATCCAGAGGGATTCAGATTTAAGAAGTAGACCCATGGGAACATCATGAAGATTAACAAGGCCAAGTGCTGGTGCTGCACATGGGTCAGGGCAACCCCTGGTACCAGCACAGGCTGGGCATGAACAGCCCCAGAGCAGCCCTGCCCAGAAGGGCTTGGGGGTGCTGCGGGTGAGAGGCTGCACATGGCCCAGCCATGGCACTCACAGCCCAGAGAGCCAAACGTGTCCTGGGCTGCATCCAGAGCCCCGTGGGCAGCAGGGCAGGGAGGGGATTCTGCCCCTCTGCTCTGCTCTGCTGAGACCCACCTGGAGCACTGCATCCACCCTGGGCTCCCAGCACAGGAGGGACAGGGACCTGCTGGAGAGAGGCCAGAGGAGGCCACCAAGATGATTACACGGATGGAGCAGCTCTCCTATGAGGAAGGAGCTGGGATTTTTCAGTCTGCAAAAGAGAGAGCTCAAAAGAATTGTGGCCTTCCAGTACCTGAAGGGACCCTACAAGGAAGATGGAGAGAGACAGTTTACAAGGGCATGAAGTGACAGAACAAGGGAGAATGGCTTCAAACTGAAAGAGAGTAGGTTTAGGTTTGATATTCAGAAGAGGGAGGTGAAGCCCTGGCACAGGTTGACCAGAGAAGTTGTGGATGTCCCATCCCTGGCAGCATTCAAGGCCAGGCTGGATGGGGCTCTGAGGAATTTGGTCCAGTGGAAGGTGTCCCTGCCCCTGGGGGAGAGCATTTGGCGTGAGATGATCCTTAAGGTCCCTTCCAACCCAAACCATTCTATGATTCTGTGCTGCTCATATCCAAGCTAGAACCTCCATTTGTGGCACCGGGAAGCTTTAATACATGTCTCTAATGGGGCAGGAGGCTGGTGTGCTGCCTTCACAGGCACCCAAACACAGTGTCCCACCAGATTCATCCCATGACAATATTCAAGCCCATTTGCTATCTCAAAGCTGCAGGGCCAGGCCAGAGAGCTGTAAGCAGTTCTCCCTCACTCTGTTTGGCCAGGGAAAACAATTTGTTCCCCACAGTAACTGTGTTGATGAGCTCTCTCACGGGAGTGTGTGTTTCCATGACAAACAGTCCACAGAAGAAGAAACATCAGGTACAACTTCCATCTAGTTTATCATAAAGAAATCCTACAACGGGCAGCTAAGGACTCACACCTTTCCCAGGGAAGGAGAGCTGGTGTCATTTGTGGAGATGGGAGAATATTTCCAAATCCCCAGACAGCCCAAGGCTCCTCAGGTGGTACCATCAGGTCAGAGATCAGGATGAACCTGACCCAAATGTCCACTGTACCCCTGTGCTCCCAAATCATGAACAGCTTCTCACTCCACAGGACCAAGCTGCCCTGGAGAGAGGATCTTACCTGGAAAACAGTGAGGTAAGCTGGCATCTCTTCTGAAGAAGAGCACAAATCTTTCCTCTCTAAACTGGAAAGATGTAAGAGAAATCTGCTTTGGCCTATCTGGTACTTCCCATAGGCCAGAGCTGCTCTGTCCTGATGGACTGGTGTGTTCTGTCTCCATCCTTGTCATGTGTCTCCAGAGCTTTGGCAGGCAGACACTGTCAGGAGGTCACCCAGCTTCTGGCCCTACAGCTCTTCCCTTGCTGTAAACAGCCACTCGTGTGATCCCCAGTCCCAGAGGGAATTTCCATCCCCTCCCACTGCTCCTGGACCACCACACCAAACTCCAGGGCTCAGCTTCTGCCTGGCTCAGTGTTCCCCCTGTGGGCTGGTGGGTGCCTCTTCCCTCCTGATCCCCTGAGCAAAGAGCTCAGAGTGACACTCGAGGCCCTTCCCCTTGGCTGAGGGTGATGGAGGCAGCGTGGTGGTCTCAACACATCCAGGGCTGTTGTGGCATGTTCCCACTGGACAGAGGGACATCCCTGTGCATTCCAAGCTGGTCTGTCTCTGGTGGCCCAGCTGATGGGTGTCCTTGAACAATCCCAAGGGGTCCTGCATTCTGGAACAGGGGTCCCATTGCTGCCACCCTCTATGGGTCTTGCCCCCACACCTTGGTTGCAGAGCAGACCCTACAAGTTGCAGAAGTCTGGAGGAGCTCAAGGTTGCCAAGATGAGATTCAGACCAGACTATGCCCCATGTATCCCACCAGTAAGTGATTGTGGTTGTAATCAGGATGGGAATTTTGTGCTCCTAGAAAGACCACAAAGGCCATGGCCCTAATTCCCATCTGCACAAAATGGCTCTGCTCCAGTGCTGAAGGTCTCTGTGAGAGTTGCCAGTATTGCAAAACAGCCTCCCTGGAGGGAGAGTGGGAAGATGTACAAACTAGCAGCAGAGGACTGTGTGCCAGTGCAGTGTCGAAAGCTCTGGGGATGTTCCTGCTCTCCCTGAATTCACCCTGTGCTCCCACCTCTGGAAGCAGGACTGCTGAGGGGTCCACAGAGCCCATTCCCCTGCTGAGCTACATGCCAGCTGCCCAGAGTAAGGACATTTGCACTAAAATCCTGGGAAACCAAACTTGTCTTCCCTCCTCACTGCGCAATGTAGCATCCCTTCATGCTACAACAGCCAAAGCTTCCAGAGATGGAAACTCAATGTTGTAGAGAAAATCCAGGGCAGAAGAGGCAAGAAGAGTTCAGAACATCTCCTGCTGCTTCAGGATGGACAGAGGGTATGGTTATCCATGACAACCACTGGCAGTGTTGTAGGGTTTAGAGCTCCGGATCATGACTTTTAAACCCCACACAGACACATAGACACACAGACACACAGACACACAGACACACACACCCCAATTCATCTCATGCCTCCAGAATCATGAAATGGCCCCACATGCTTTTTTTGACAGCAGAATTCCCCTTGGAGCCCTACCTGTATTTCCCCTTCCTAACAGCAGGACCCCAGCAGCGCCACATCTGCCCTTGCTGGAGGGGTGGCAGCACTCAGGAGAAGGAAATGAGGATGCAGTCTTCAGCACAGCCACACCCGCCGTCTGACAGCACACCCTGAACACACCTGGTGTGAGGGACTCCCTCCCTGCTGCTGCTGCAGACGTTGTGTGGCCACCTCAGCTGTCTCACTGTGTGCCAGGACAGCACTAGCAATGTAAAGATTGGTCAGATCTGGGCAGCAGGATTTGGAGCACAAATGCAAAAGTGCTTGAAAACACACAAGACACTTCACTCTTAAAAGAGGGAGATTGGTACAGAGAGACATCCAACCACACACCTCTGCCAGTTTCCAGCTTCTCATGAAAGTAAACTCTGCTCAGGGGACCCCAACAGGACCCCAAGGTGCCACCATCAGCCCCATGACACTAACCCAATCTCCTCCCAGTCTCTCTAAGTGCCTTTTCACCTTCCATCCCCGTGATGTTAGCTTCTCACTGGCTGGGATAATAGATCTTCCTGGAAACTAATGAAATTTCCAATTGCCCACATATCACAGTGAACTGAAACACTAAGCATTTCTTAGGGATAATGAGCCTGAGTGGAGTGCACAGCTGAGATCGCACACAGCCGCCTTGGCAAGAGCTCTTCAAAGATAAGGGTAATGCTTCAAACATCCAAGCAGCTCTTGGAGGTCAAGTTGTTCTCCCTTCCCACTTGATGTTATCTGCCTTGGGATCTGCTGGGTCACACAGAGACTTCCAGAAAAAATTCTGTCTTATTTAAAGCGTTTTGATTTCCAGAGACATCGCACAGCTTGAGTGAGTGCTGAGGACTAAGTGCCTCACCAGACACATGCACCATCCTTCTAGTCGCCCCTGTGCCCCTGTCAAATATTGGCATAACATTTTCTTCTAAATCTTCTGGAAATTCCCACTGTCCTGAGACTTGGCTGGTGCCTGTCCTCATCATGTTTTGCTGAAACAGGCATTTTATATATGGTAAAGAAAGTGATGTGGGACATTAGAGGAGCTTGTCTCAGGTGAGTGCAGCCTGTCTCTGGCATTATACCCGAAAACCTCCCTTTAAAGACTTCCCTGAAACACTGTGCAGGGTTCATCCACCTCCACCACAGTCCCTGGACTGTGAGACACTCTGGAGTGCTGGCCTGAGGCTTGCCAAGAGGACTACAGGTGGTGGACCTCCAGTCCAGGCCCACCCCAAGCCCACTGGGGAATCAGCAGCATCCCTTATGGGTCTCTGTGAAGGCAGTAGCACCTCCTGCCCCAAAGCAATCACAGTGGTCTGTGATCTGCACTGTGCAGGGCTAAGACTGAGCAACCCACTGGTCTCCTCCAGCTTTAAATACCAACTCATTTAAACAGAAGCCCAGACAAACAATAAACAAGGGGAGATGAGGTACCCACACCTTCTGTCCTCACTTCCCAGCCAGGGCTCTCTTGCCCCTCCCTCCATGGATGCCAGAGCATCTGCTGGGCAAACACAGTACCTGCTCCCTTCTCCTATGCCAAGGATGCCCCCATAAAGAGCTGTCCTTCCAGTCCCTTGGCACTAAACTCTACACTGCAATTTCTGGGAAGCTTTGGATCTCACATATGTTTGTCCCACTTCCCCAGCTCGCCAGCTGCCCAGCTGTTCCTTTCCATTTGAGCTAATCACAGAGATTAAGGCAAAGACCCAGCCTGGAAGGTTTGCAAACAGTTCCAGCCTGTTTCTGCAAGCAGCTTTTGCAGCCACACTCACAAGCACATGGGCTAATAAACATTGTGGCATCTGTGAAGGGAATTCCCAGGAAGGGCTGGGTGCTATCCCAGGCAAGTTAGCCACCAGCCTGGGGACACTGCAAACCAAAGGGTCACTAGGCACATGCCCTGCAAAGGGGAGGAAAAGGGAGACAGCAAGGCTGGGGGAAAGATGCCCAGAGCTGTCAGAAAGGATTCACGTCCGTAACACATCTCCCCAGAAGCCTGGGCCCCAGTGTCCCGTGTGGCCCCAGGAGCTCTGGCTAGCTGTCTCTTCCATCCTCCTGAGCACATTAACACACTCACCCCTCAGGAGGGGGCAGCCCACCATCCTCTAGGGCTCAGTGGCAAAGCAGAGCCTCCATCACAGTCCTTCCACGCAGATTGCCCTGTCCTTGTGCTGCCTCCTGCCTGGAGGCCATAGATGCTGCCTGGAGCTGTTCATTATTCGATCAACCCCAGATTTTGCAACCTTCAAACCTCTGTGGCCCAGAGACCCCAAGCCAACACCACAGAGAAGCCATTCTGCATCCATCCAGCTGTGTGCTGAGGCTTCTGTAGCCTCCCCCCGAGGCAAAGCCTCTGTCCCTGTCAGAGGAAACAGGCTGTCCTCTCTCTACTCACCCAGCTGAGGGTTCACTCTGGACCCCCAGACCATGTTTGTATGTTTGCCACTCCATAAAGCAAGCAGCTTGCAGCTGGCCTCGCTGTGACTGCACGGAGAAAGGAGGGAGTGCAGCCATCTGGGGTTCCTGATGGACTGCAGTGTAGGATGAGCAGTAGGGAAACATCACCCCTGAGTCCTGAGGAACAGACACGAGTGGGAGCTGGGGAGGAAAGAGAACATCACTGCTCCTGCAAGAGGGCCTTGTAGTTGAAATGTGATGTTTTCCCACAGCATGGTGCAGAAGGTCCCCCAGTATTGCTGGTTTTGGGGTGAGGGAGACATTTCTTTGGGCAGTTTGCTTGCAAGACCATGACAGTGGGATGAAATGCTCTGGCCTGATGCCCATGAGCTGTGGGGACACAGATGTGCCAACACCAGAGCAGGAGCAGAGCTCACAACCCCTTTCCTGCCAGCACAGGGACCCGAATGAGCCTGACAAGCTCCAGGCATGCTGCATGGGGAGGTCTGTCCTTCTCTCCCTCCTCTCCCTGCCATCAGCCCCCTCACTCTCCCCAAGGCCAGCACAACACAAGGCTGAGGGAATTTACATTTGGCCTTGATTGCAGCCATGCCAGGACCTCCCCTGCCTGCCCGTGGGCAGCTCTGAAGGCCGGCAAGAGGCAGAGCTTGTGCTGCTGCCGCCACACACGAAGCTCTGGCTCAGCACAGCCGGATCTTGGCAGGGCACAAGGTGACCAGAGATCTCGGTGACCCAGATGCAAGGACCCCGAGTACCCCATCTGCGGTGTCTCAGATACAGAAGATCCCGTCCCCTCTTCAGCTCGTCCAGCTGTTCCCAGTGTGATGTCTTCCAGGCATGAGAACCCAAAGTTTTGCCGGTAATACAAACAGAACAACTTGGACTCGAAATCTGGTCAGTTCAACCAGAAACATAGCTCAGATTTAGAGCGGAGATTTTGAGACAAACAGCTTAATTAATTAAAGGAACACAATCAGAGGAAAAAACACTAGAAGTACTTGCAATTGTTTTTTTCTAATTTTCTTATTATCTTTTCTTTTTTCCTTTTTTTTTTTTTTTTTTTTAAATAAGGATGTTCCTGAAAGCCATATGGGTGAAAGTTGAAAAACATGAGTTTTCCAGTCAGGAAAGCTTCCAGAGGAGACCCCAAAATGGCCATGGGACATTGTGAACCCACAGGCACTGATGAATACTCTCTCTCCGAGCCATGGCAGGACAGACAACAGTTTCTTGCTAGCTGGGAGGACAAAATCATCCCAGAGAATCACGGGGACATGATCAGATGGAGAAGCCCTTTGGGTTACTAACAGTCCATGGATGAGGGGTGAGCCCCTCATCCATGGACTGTTAGTAACCCAAAGGATAAAAGTAAAGTAACCCCAAGGATAAAAGTAAACAGAGGAGAGCACAGAGATAAAACTTCCCAGCTTTGTGACCTTTGTTACCCCTAGGAAGAGACAAACTGCAGTGGCCTTTCTGTTTGTCCCTTTTCCCTGCTGGTTTCCCCATAGCTGCAGCCCCTGGTCTCTCAGCCAAGAAACCAGGGATCACCTGTAGCTTCAGAAGACTCTCTTGCATTGGTTCCTCCTGTTTTATTACTGCAGAGTGATGGTGTTGTCTTGAGGTGATGCTCAGGATGCAGTGGCACCACTGTAACATCCCTGCATGGGCTGGCAAATCGTCTGCACACTCTGTCAGAGGCCTCTGAGCCAGGCCAGCTAATGCCAGGCTAAGTGCATGGGGGCAAGCAGAGCCAGGGACCATCCTCGAGGGATGGGGGAATGCAGCCACTCCATCCAGGGATGAGAGAGCTCTGCCCAAGGCTGTCCCTGCCAGCTGGCCGCAGTGACTGGTGGCTTTGTTGTGCACATTTAATCACCTCATCCAGACTCAGCAGTTCCTTCATTAATCACTGGGGAACACGGGTCCCACCAGATGCTGAGACAGCCCAGACATCTTCCTAGCCCTGTGCACACTACCATTCCCTGATTTACAGCCTCCTTCCTCTGAGGCGTAGGCGTAACCTCATGCCCTGCTCCATTCCTGATGCAGACGTCAGCATCCCACTGCTTTTTCCCCTAGAAGGTAGTGCTGGCTGCCAGCACCCGAGCAAGTCAGCCCCCAGCCCTGCTCAGGACCCCGGCCCCACATCACTCTCAGAGCCTTGTCCCACAGCCCTCTGCATGAGGCCAAAGCATTTGCAAATGCTTTCCAAGCAGCCCCATTAATTTCCCCTCTCCCATCTCCTTTGGAGCTGGCAGAAGAGCATATTGGATGAGTCCAAATCCAGAAGCATATGATGGAAGTTGGCTTTATTTCTTATCCAACTTATCTGACTCCCTATGCTGTTTGGTCCTGCTTTTCTCCACCAGCTCCAAGAGTCTTGTGCTCCAAGCAGGTCCTTGCCAAGGCCAATTCTTCCCCAGTCTCAGACGAGGCACTGGGGACTGGTGGTAGAGCAAGCTTGAGGTAGACCAGGTTGTCCTCCCACCAAGTATCCAGCTTTCCCCTACCCCTCCTTCAGGCTCGCTCTGCACAAGACCACTTCCAGTTGCTCATATCCCATTCTCCTTCCTAAGCCTTCAGGGACTGACAAATCCACCTCAGGAACTCACAGACCAAACAAGGTCTCAAATCCAACCTTCCATACCAAACTGTGGGATCAGAGAATCACAGAATCACTTTGGTTGGGCCAGTTTGCACAGGATGTCCATCTGCATCTTGACATCATCTAAGGCTGGAGATCCTTCCAGCTCTCCAGGCCCCTCTTCAAGCATGTGACTGTGCCCATGGAGATGATTTTCCTGTGCTACAAGTTAGATCTCTCTCTCTCATGTCCCCCACTGTGCACCTCCATTAAACACTTGGCTCCATCTTCTCAATAATCCACCCACAGATGCTGGGGAGCTGCTCTCGGGTCTCCCCCAAACCATCCCTTCTCACAGATGGACAATCCCGGCTCCCCAGCCTCTCCTTTAGGGCAGGAGCTCCAGCCCAAGCCATTTTAATGCCTTCTGCTGAACTCGCTCCAGTTTATCAATGTTTCTCCTGTACTGAGGGGACTGAAATCTGAACACATTAGCCAGATGTGGCATAATGAGAGGTCAGCAAAGGAGAGCAATGACTTCTTGCGATCAGCACAAAAGAGTTGAGCCCTTCTGCCTTTTAGCAGCTCAGTGGTATTGCCAAAACTATTGCTCTGGCAGCCTCGAAAGGATGGTGAACTTTTGTGTGTTCAAAGAACCTGTGAGTGATGCCCAGAATAGCTGCAGCCCCATTGTTCCATGTTGCCCAAAACTTCACAGGGCAAAGCAGTGGAGGAGGTCTTTTGCAGGCAACAGATTCGGAGAAGAACCAGGTTTCCTGCCTCTTTGGATGTTGATGGGAATGGAGCAGCTGCAGGCTGCATTCTCCTCAGTCTCAAAAAGCCTCCAGCCTGAGGGAGCCATCAGATGAGCTTCTCACAGCCCCAGGTCTCACTGGTGGCTGTGTAGATGCCCAATCCGTGCCATGTTTTACCTTCTTGCTCGTCTCCTTGTGCCTGCAGATTTCATCTACAGTCATTTAATATTCATTTCCTATCATGCTGAACGTCATCAAGTCCAGAGCTGGTCCCAAAGGAATACCCTGGCAGGTGTCACTTCCTCACAGATGGTTACTGTCCCAAGCCACCTCCTGTTTCTCCCCAGCTCAGGGCAACCTGATGTCTCCAAACTCTCAAAGGGACTCCCACGTCCGTTGCATTTTCTAGGGTACCTGGAATACCTTTTGTAGCACAGGAAATGATGAGAAAAGGTTGTAAAAAGCTGTGGAATTGACAAAATAAGTTGGAAGTTATTCTGGAGGCCTGTCTTGTGAGGCAGGTTGGCAAGAAGCAGCAACTAAGCACTACTAGGAGGTTTTCTTTGTAGGGGACAATTCTGCAGACTCATGGTCAAACCTCCAAAGGGCTACAAAAAAGAGGAGCCCCATTAAAATCCATGCACACCAAAAAGAGGTACTGTCTCCCAGCAGCAAGACACGGGGTGTCCCCATGTCAAGGGGGAAGTGATCTCTCTCCACAAGCTTCTCACAAGGATGGAGGAGGCAGAAGTGGAGAGCTAGACAAAGGGTCTCCCTTCCCATGGGATATGTCCCTATTACCCTTTAAAACCTCATGTGGGAATTGCATTGCCTTTGCTTTACTCTGCTCGCGCTTTTCCCAGAAAGAGGGAGCAGCCAGTCTTCTCTTAAGATGCTTGTAGTAAGAGCAGTGTCATCTCTGTGGGCCTGACTCACATGAAGGATGTTCTGTGCTTCAGGGAACATGGAGGCCTGAGCAGAGAGATACCCAGCAGAGGCCTGTCAGCCCCAGCACCTCCTGGGAGCACCAGGGAAATTCCAGTTGTAAAAGAAATAAAGACTATTGCAGCTAACATCCTTCAGCCCATTTTATAGGGCTCTTGGGTACAATTTATGCAGGCAGCTACTTTTGAAATATTTGCCCTTGGTGTGTGTCTTCTAGCATCCCCTATAGTGCCTGATAAACTGGAAAATATTTCACAGTCTTCCTTACTTCTTCCCAAACACTGAATACAGACATTGCTTTCCTTTCTTGCATAACAGCATTTTCTTTCTTTTGGGAAATAGATTTAAAAGATGAGGATGTGTTGTTGCAGTACCTCCTTATTATCATCATTGCTGTGGTCAGCCATGCATATTTCCCAGAAGCATTCACAGTTTTATACCTCCCAACTTCCCATTTGCATCTGCTCATGCCAACCAGCTCCTTTCTGGCAGGTGCTCCCCATTTTTTTTGCTGAGCACACCAACTAATCCATGCACCAGCACAGTCATGACCCACAACCACAGTTCCAGTCTCTCCAGTCCAGTGCCACCTACACCGTCCAGGCCCAAGGGGCTGTGCAGCCATGCAGAGATCCCAGGGGCAGGCAGAGCCCAGCTCTGCAGGGGCTGCTCTCCCTGGCTCAGGTCTGTGCCGCTCAGGCTCTCAGGGGAGTGAGGCTCAGCTGTGCTCCACAGGAGTGGCCAGGCTGGGCGAAGGAGCAGGACAGATTCTGGAGCAGTGAGGGCAGAGGTGCCTGGTGTCCTGGCTGAGGCAGCAGCCCCACTGCAGCCAGAGGAAGCACTGCAGCCATGGTAGTGACCAGGCACTGGTGGGCAAGGGATGCAGTGCAGGGCATGAGTCAGCCTCGCAGGGCTGCTGATGTGTGACCTGCTCTGGCTCAGCCAGGCTCTTCGGACTCAGGGGCCAGTCACCACCTGTAGGAATTTGGGCAGCAGCCAGTGGAACCTCCCCATGAACCACTGCACTGCTCCAGAAAGGTTCACTGTCGGAATTCAGGACAGCCCTCTGGCTGTCCTGGACTGCCAAGAGCCCTGCCAGGGGGCTCAGAGACCTTGGCACAGAGCCCAAGACACCTGTGGTTTTGATTATGACCCATGGAGCAAGTTACCAGCCTTATTTGAAGATCTGCAAGCCACGACAGTTTAAATAGAAAGATAGTGAACTTATCATGGGGTGAAAAATCGATTTTTTTGGGTTATAAGAATGGGGGTTCAGGGGGCAAGATGGGGAATCTGGGTGTGTCTAGCCTTCTTCTTCTTGGCCTCCATCTTCTGCTGAGATGTTGGCACTTTTAGATTGGTTTAGAGTAGAAGTTCACTGTCTAACATAGGTGATAGGTATTGGAAAGTAATTGTAAATATTGTACACATAGTTTTTAGTATAAAAAGATAACACCACCCCGGGGGAGGCAGAGTGACTCTGACTGAGTGGACCTTGGCTGGACAGGAGAAAATATTTTATAGATAATGAACAATAAACAACCTTGAGACTGAGAAATTAAGAGCTCTGACTCCTTCTTTGAGTGCCGGGCTGGGAAAAGAGAGTTTCTAATGCATCTCAGGGTCACCCTGACCAGCTAGAATCCTGAGAGTTCACAGCTTCATCTCCAGCCTTTGTCCTGCTCTGTGCTTGCTGCTTGTCGCCTGGCTCAACTCCAGATTTGAGAGGACCACAGGCATAGCAGTGTGAGGCTGGCTCCTGTCCTCAGCTGCTCATGAGCATGGCGTGGTGGGATTAGTCTGATGGTTGTGTTCCTTGGGAAGGATTAAAGCTGGTCCTGCTGCAGGTCCTGCTTGGAGAGGGGCTGGGAGGACCAGAGACAAACCAGGAGACCCTAGGCAAGTTTTCCTCCATCCAGGAGAAGTATCTCACACACAATGTGTCCCAGTGATAGCCACAGCTCTTCAAGCTCCACTCCCTGGCTGCAGCCCCAAATTGCTCAGTCCTGAAGGTCTTGGGAGCAGTCAGGACCTGCAGACAACTGGCTTTGCCTGCAGATCCCAGACAGCATCCTTGTGTCACTGCCAGCAGGCTGGGAGGGAAAAGTCCAGGTTGTGGGCACACACAGAAAGGCCACCAGCCTTCTTTGGCAGGATCAAAGCTCAGCCTCTTGACAGTTCTGCTACCGCTCCTGCTGCCCTATTGGCCAGGCTGGAAAGGGCTGGGGACAAAACGAGAGTGCACAGGGACTCTTCCTAGTGCCAAGGCAGATCCCATCCGGGCCAAGGAAGCTCTCACACACAACACCCCCCAGCATGGGCTCTGGCTGTCACTCACAAAGCAGCAGGAGCCCTCCCAGGTAGGGGTCTTGGCTCCCCACAGCCCCCCAGAAGCAGGAGCCCCCCCTCCACAAACTGTGGCAGGGAACCTGCCAGCCACAGCAGATGGCACCTCTTGCCTTGCTAATGAGCCGGCAGGATTCAATTCCTACCTCCCATTAACACTCATTAGAGTGTCACTTGGCCATTCTTCTGTGTCTATCACATCTCTGCGGCTTTGGCTTCGAGATGTTAATTTAGGGCTGCCTCTGGGGTGGCCACCATCCTCCCAGCCACCCTCAGAAAGTTGCTGCCTCACAGTGCCCTAAACCCTGCCTTAGGCGGGACTTAGGAGGCAGGAGCAGATCAGCACACTGACACCCATGGAACAGATGGACAGATGTGGTCTTAACCTGCAGACCAGGTCTGGCCTCAGGGTTTTCCCGTGGTGTCCCCACGCTCCCTGAAATCCCACAGCCCCAGTGAGGGCAGAGTCTCAGGAATATGCAGCCAGCCCTACCAGAGCTTGTTAGGGGACAGAAATAGGTTACTTTCTGCCACACATAGAGATGATGTGATGCATATTCATCAGTTACAGTTGTGCGGAGATTACAACAGTCGCATAAATTGCAGGTTTAGGGATCATCAGCTGCACTCCATGACTTTTTCAGGGCTTCCTCCCTTGAAAAAGAGATGGAAATTGGAGTCATCTCATGAAAAACAAAGGTCAGAGCTTTAAGTGATGTCTTAGAAAAATACTGTTTACTGTGAAAGCTTTGCATCCCTCAGGTGAACAATTCAATGATCATAAGCCTCATCTTATATTTAAAATTATATTTTTCAGCTATAATCACTGTCAATACATTTTTATTCTCAAAAATCAATTTACCGAACCATTCACAGATATGATGGAAACAAATTGAATTTGAAGCCCTGCCTCACAGGATCGATGCTAAGCAGGTCGCTGCATCTGTTTACAAAGGGAAAATATTCTTTCATGCAGCTGCCTTTGAGCATAGTAAAGCCCGGGGAGCTTAAAAGCTTTGAAAAGTGGAGCGGATTTGGGGATTGATGCTCTGCAATCACCCATGAAGGCAGGAGCTTGGGGCAAAGCTGTCGCAGGGCATCCACTACTGCCCTCGATTCCCTGTTGAAGGAGGCTTGCCACCTCCAGAGCCACTTGTCACAAGCCTGCCCATGCCACTGGCTCAAAAGTCTGCCCCAGCCACTTGTCACCAGCCCACCCACGTCACTGTCTCTCTAGTGTGTGCCTCCTTGCCAGTCTTGCCACGTGATGCTGGATCCCTCTGAAGTGTTGACAGCGTGGTAATGGCTTCACCCAGCAGTGAAACCACTCCCACAATACACAACACCCAGTGCAGAGACACCTGTGATAACCCCCAAAATTATTCAGGTCCCTCTCAACCACAGGGTATTAAGTTGACCCTGTGGGGCAAATGTGCTGACCCATGACAGATGGGTCTCATCTGAAACACTGAATTTTCGACACAATCAAAAAGGAAAAAGGACTGAGAAAACACTGATGTGAGCACTCCCCGTGCAACACACTCTGGGCAGTCAGCCCCTGGCAAGTACTGATTCCTCAAAGAGGAATCTGCTGCCTGCTTCCTCAAAGAGCTCCAGCACTGTCAGCTGCACATAGCAATGGTCAGCCAAGCTGCTGACCACTCACTTTTTCACACTTTCAACTACAGCTGAAGCAGTTTTCGATCCTGAATGCAGTACAGCAGATGATGTATTGCTGTCTTTCAGCTGGAGAGTGCACAGAGACTCAGAGCAACTGGAAGCGTTTCAGTATTCCTATGTTTGAGGTATCTTATCACAGAAAAAACCTCCAGGTTCTTCACAGCAAAATTTTTCATTAATTTTTCATCCAAAAGACAAGTTAATATCCTAGCGTAAAGATCCTTGTTTCCCCAAATGTGTCATTTGAACTATATGGAACTTAGGAAATACCATGTATTTCCCAAGTGAGTGCTCCAAGTGCCTTGGGATAACACTGCAGCTCCTTTATTGCTCCTGCTGTAACCCCTGTATCATCATCTGTATTTTCACCTCCCGGTATCAACAGAAGAAGCTGGGGGAGAGCCGCTGTTAGCAGCAATTCAAGAATAGCTTCTGACATCTGTGCATCCCCCCAGGGCCAAGGAGCAGGGATAATAACTTCCCTCAGTCTGCTGGACACTCTCCTCCTAATGTAGTCCAGGATGTGGTTTCCCTTTTCCACGACAAGAGTGCTCTCTTGGCTCTCGTTCAGCCCAGTGTCCACGATAACACACAGGTCCTTCCTTCCACCACCGCCGCCTCTCCGTGCTCTGCTCCTTGCCTGGGCATCCCCCTTGATGAATTTCAGGGTCTTGGTGCTTACATTTATCTAATCCCTTTGCCCTGAGGCTGTGTCAGGTGTCAGCCCCCCTTGTCTAGTGGCACCTGAGGCTTGGCAGAAGGTTCATCCCTGTAAGTACCCGCTGATGGAAAGTCCTGTGTCAGCCTCCAGGTGCCTCAGTCATTACTGGCCACCCACCAGCCTTCGAGCTGTTGGTGGTGACCCTTGGTGTCCAGCACAGCTTTCCCTCGGGAAATCCTTGCTTGCCCTTTGCACACTGAGAAATGGTTTCTGAGATTTCTGCCCCACAATGGGTCTTACAGCAATTCCCTCTTCCTGTACTGCTCCTCACCAAGCCACATCTCTCTCTCGCCCAGAGAGCACAGACCCCTTTGACTCCTGCACGGATAATCCCCACCCCCCAGCCCTCCCCCTGCACCCATATTGCAGCAGAAATCACAGAAAGTGGGGATCAGAGACCATACAATGTCTCTGTGCACCCTCTGCTCTGGCTGAGCCCAGGCAGTATGTCCCAGGCAGACATCAACACCCTAAAATCTCCTTCAGGATGATCTATCTCCAGAACAGAATAAAGATTTGGGTGATCCAGCTGCGACATTTCCGCACAGGCTGGAGCTTTGCATCCCAAAAGCAGCCTCAGCTAGTTTTATACAAAGACGCTAACGAAATTCAGGATATCTTGGTTTTGAAAGCACTGCATAATTGCAAGCTGTTATTGTCTGAAACCGCATTTGCAAGATGCAGTCTCAACAGCCAGGCAGCTTGGGGAAAAGAAGCACTTGTTCAGTGTGGGAGAAGCTCCTGCAGAGGATACAATACCCTTGCCAAGCATTCACAGGCCTTCAGCTGCCCAAGCACCACAATTTTCAAGCAGAAACTTGCGGATAACATCCTACTCAAATTGCCCCCAGCTCCTGCCCTAAGCTCAGCTAACAGCTTTTCTGTTGCGTTCCTCTGTATGGCATACAGAAGCCTTCATCACACCCTCAGCATCAGGTAGCAAAGCCAGTGTTTTTTTGCAAAGGTGCAGGACCACAAGGCCCCCACTCTGAATCACAACACCCAGAAAGCTCTGGCAAAGCCTTCATACACGCATTTCAAACCCACCCATAGCACTGCTGCAGACTGAGCCGTGCAAGCACTTGTGACTCCTTCTTGACTCCTTTCCCTCATCTGCCTTGAAAAGCAGAGACAAGACTGGGAAATGCTGGGTTTGATGGGTGCTGGCAAAGCCAAAAGGGTGAGCATTGCTTCAGGCACAGGATTCGGTGAGGGACTAGAGCACGCCAGGAAGAGTACGGCTGGGTTTTGGTTTTAGCTTTGTTGTTACATTTCATCCAAAAAGCTCAACTACTTTGGGCAGGATCCTGCATCTGCTCAAGCTGTGATCAATGGCTCAGCAAAGGTCCAAGTGACAAGTTCAGTCTTTCCCTGCAGGATATCCTTCAGTCAGGAGAGGTGGCCACATGCACTCCCCATCACTGTCCTGTCAGAAATAGAAAATCCATGCATATCCCTTCACTCATCCCAACTTTGGAGGACTTGTTAGGTCATACAAAACAGACTGTTCCTTCTTGGTATCACTTGGACTTGAGAGACAGGTTTTGCAGCGCATCCATTTTTTGCAATGCATGGGACAGTCCTGTTTGAAATCTGGCCACAGACAGATGGTCAGGTATTTGTGGCCAAAGACCCTGACTTCAGTTTGGGACATTCCTCCTGTGGCCTGTGGGTGAGTGTGTGCAGGACTTTCTGGAGTGTCCCAGGTCCTGCAGGATCCCTGAGGGATGAGGATAGCTCAAAGTCAGACAACATCCCTGCCAAATGATGCAGTGGATGCTTCAAGTCCTCTCATTTCAACAGGAGATCAGGGTATGGGGAGAGACCCTCTGCTAAACACAGACAGCTGAAAACTCACACAGTGGCCACCAATAACCACAGAGAAGGGTGGCTGGGCTGGTGGCCAGGCACAGCTTTGCATGGCCTGGCAGCATCAGTGTTAACTGGGCTCTGCCCTGGCCTGCCGAGAGTGCACATTTGCCTGCAGAGCTGTGTTTCCAGAACACTCCTTGCAATTACATGCCCTGCCACAGTTATTAATATTTATTAGGCTCAATTATTCATGGCCTCTTTAGGATCCTGTTGTTTAAGTCCAGCTTGAGATCTCCAGGCTAGCAATCACAAAAGTTGCTTTCCAGAGGAATTACAGTAAATCAAACTGTTGGAAATGTTGCAAGCAGATGTAAAATGCACAGGCAGAGCTGCCCAGAAAAGAGCATCATGTCCAGCACTCAGAGGCCCATATGTGCTACATATGAGCTTCCTGGGGTGGGATGCAGGGTCGTGGGACACCACATTCCTTCTCCCTGCCACCTGCACAGCGGTCACACTGACCATCTCCTTCTGAGTCTGCAGGGGATTACAGCCCAAGAATAATGGCTTGGAGGCTTTTCCCTGTCAAAAGGGCACATGGTGAGGATGGAGAACAAAGCAGGATGTTTGTGACAAAGCAGGCAGCAGCTAGGAGGCTGCAGCTTGTCCTGGTGGCTGTGGCACTCCTGTGAGCAGGGAAGTCCTTGTCCCAGCTCCTGGCTGGTGTTTGGTCCATAGTGGGGAAGACACGGCAGGGTGCAGGAGCCAGGAGGGATATACCAGGCTATCCTGCCCAGCAAGCATAACCCATGGCACAGGGCATCCCAGACTGCTCCATCCATGGAGCCAGCAGTACCCACACAGCCCCAAGAGGGAGGATTTGCCTTCCTGTCCTGTTGATGTCCAGATTTGCCCTGTGGCCACGTCTGGGTGAGCCCCAGCACCCAGCACTGAGCTCACCAGCCCCTGAGGGTGTACGGGAGGAGGCAGGGGTCTGCCCACACAGCATCTCCAGCAGATGAGAGCTTCCAGGGCTGCACTCTGCCAGCAGAAAGCCATCTGGGGCTCTCAGAGGTGCTCAGCAAGGTTGATAAGCTGACTGTGATGGCCGAGCTGTCTCAGGCTCTTGCAAAGCCCGAGGCAGTGCGGACAATCCCAGAGCGTGCCCTGCAAAGCCTGGGCTGCACTCCTGCTGCTGACCTCTGCATCTGCTCCAGCCTCAGGCTCACAGGAGCCATCCCCAAACCATGGCCATTTCAGTGGCTCTTCCCATCACAGAAATAACAGGTGGGACACGAAATTTGGAGGGGATCCACAGGCCACAGGCAGGGTCCCCCGGGCCATTGGGCATGGCGCAGGTCCCTGAAACCCTTGTGATGAGTATGAGGAGACAGTTTCTGGTGGTGCTGGCTGTTGGGGCATGTGAAGATTGCATAGATGCCTGGGAGAGGAAGGAGAGAACTCATTCCAGAGAAACAGACTTCTTCCAGCTCCCTCCTTCCACAAGCACTGGTCTCTGGAGAGCTGGGGCCTCTGAAGAGCAAAGCATGGCAGGGAGAAGGTGCATTGCCAGGAGGGAGCAGGGGGCATGGGATCTTCTCCAGAGACCAAGAAACTCCTGAGGAGCAGCCTTGCCCACAGTGATTCACAGCGGCGCCACATGGGCAGCGTGAAGGGATGGAGTGATTTGCTCAGGACAGAGGAGGAGGGACACAGGGGCTTCAAGGGAAGCAGTGCTATGTGTCAAAGCCTCAGCAATGAAAAAAGGGAAAAGTCTACCTCTGCTCCACAGCCAGGGCCATGGCCCTGTGCCACCAGGCTCACATGACACTCAGGTGGGTGTCAGAGTCCAGCCAGGGGATGCTGGGGGGTGGAGGAACAGGACAGAGGCAATCAGATGCCAGAGGAAGGCCCATCCCAAGGAACAGGATGCCAAAAGGGCCACATGTCACCCTCAAAAACTTGGTTTTCTTGTATGTCATCCTTTCTCTGACCTGCCCTGCCTCCTTACCATCTCCCCTGTGTACCTGCAGCAGCTGATGTCTCCTGCTTATGCCATGCCTCTCCTTGGCCCAAGATCTGCAAGTAACTAAAATCTGCTCTGCTCTGGGCTCTAGCATGGCTCGGAGTATAAAATTTTGATCTGTTAAATGGCTTTTCAGAGGAAGCTGGATGTGTGAAGGAACACACATCTGCCTCCATTCCCCCTCCTGGGGCAGTTCCCTTGCCTGCATCATGCAGGCCACTGCTGAGACACTGCAGCAGGGCTGGCAGACAAACAAGGGCTCATGCCATACCAGTGCTGGCAGGAAAAAGCAGCCCAGAGCCTGCTTTGCAGGGCTGCAGAAGCTGAAAGGACTGATCCAGCTCACAGATAGATCAAGCAGGGCAAAGATGTAGATTTGGAAGAAGAGAGGAGGGACAGGGTCAGAGCCAGAGAGCAGGGTAGACAATCAACCCAGCTCCAGAAAGCAGGGCAGGCACACGCCAGCTGCTCCTGGGAGTGGGGGTCCTGCTCTTTACCCTGGGATGACAGCAGGCTGGGGACAAAGAGGGGACAGACCCTCTGAGCTGTAAGATCTGCCCCACATCACAGCCCAAGCCACCTTTTCTAACCTCCTCCACCGAGCCATCCCACCAGCTGCCTGCACCACCAGCCCAGCCAACTTTGGGGGTGACAGGGCCCCAGAACCAGCACCCACAACTCATCCCCCATCCTGCTCAGGGTCCTGGGCACCCTCATCTCACAGCCCTCCCCTCACCCTGCTGAAGGAATCAATATGATCCCATCCCCAGTACTGCCCCAGACGGTCTCCAGCAGGCAGGGGCATTTTTTTGTTCCCCAAAAAGCCTCCGAGTCCCAGCAAGAGCTGTTTTAATCAGAGCTTTCTGCCCTGCAGGACTCAGCGTGGGGTAGTGGAAAAGGCATAGGCACAGCCCTTTTACTCTCTTCCCTCCCTTCAACCCTCTGTTTGGCTTCCTCTCCTCTTTTAATTCACACCCCCCACTCCCCCCTCCACATTTCAAGCCTGCTTGGTAAATGTTTGAAAGTGAAGCTGATGTGGTTGGTATGGCAACACCAGGCTGGGGCCCTTGCCTGAAACCCCAAACACACAATTAGCTGATTAAGAGGAGAGGCAGTGGCGTGCTGGGGCTCTGATGCTCTGCGGGGCTGTTCCAAATTACCCCATCAGGGGTGCTTGGAGGTTCCCAAGAGGGAAGATAAGGAGCGTGCATAGCCCCTCACATGGGTAAAGGTTTTCCAGGCTTGGAAAGGGAGCTTTTTCAGGAAGCCAGTCTGTAGCATGCTGCAGTATGGGAACAGGGCTGACAGAGATGCCAAAAGCAATGTGGAGCCTGCTGGACCACTTGCAAGCACCATGTCCCTGTCCAGATTGCAGCATCCAGAAGTCTGGGATCACTGCAGGTCACACCAGGTCCCATCTGTGTTTTAGAACAGGACCCAGCTGTGCCCCAGGGGGATTCAATGGCCAGATCCAGCACTCACAGCTCTAAGCTAAGAGAAGAAGATAGGAAAGGAGCTGTGTGAGAGGAGAGGGAAAAAGAGAGGGAGAGCCACTCTCCTCTGGAGCCAGATGGGCTCTGCCTCCAGCCCTGAGGGCTGCCTGCTTGTCCCCAGCTCCCTAAACATCTCCTCTCCTCTCCTCTCCTCTCCTCTCCTCTCCTCTCCTCTCCTCTCCTCTCCTCTCCTCTCCTCTCCTCTCCTCTCCTCTCCTCTCCTCTCCTCTCCTCTCCTCTCCTCTCCTCTCCTCTCCTCTCCTCTCCTCTCCTCTCCTCTCCTCTCCTCTCCTCTCCTCTCCTCTCCTCTCCTCTCCTCTCCTCTCCTCTCCTCTCCTCTCCTCTCCTCTCCTCTCCTCTCCTCTCCTCTGACACAGCTTCATTGCTCACAGAGTGGCTCAGGAAGGCAGCAATCATCCCCCTGACAGCCCTGGTTAATGAAGTTGGCCTTCATTAGGCGTTTCCGTTCCACTTGAAAGCTCCTCTGTGAGGATGCTGCACCGGCCGTGGCAGAGATGGAGGATGTGGGGACGGCTGACGCTGCAGGGTGACAGCCAGGCCGGGCAGCAGGAAGGGCTGGCATTGCTGTGAGGCTTGTGCATGTCCTGCAGGGTGCTGTGGGGTTACAAACCCACACCCTGCACCCACCCACAGTCCAAACCCAGCACTCCCCCCACCAACACAGCCTCGATCCTTCTCCCCATTCCCGGGCACCATCCTGCTCTCCAGAGCCCATCAGTGACCTGGGGGACAAACCCCTGCACCAGTCTCCACTATTTGACTACACCCATGTCTCTGCTTAGGAAGGAGGGTCCCTGGAGACTTGTGGGGTCAGATTCACATTTTCTGGGATTTACAGGTGGAGCAGAGGGGAGAAGCTGTGAGGGATGCCCAGGGTCTGGGAGCTGGCTGGAGTGGTCCTGTGAAGAGGGTCACTTAGCTGATGCCTGCAAGAGTGCTCCTAGATGAGAGAGCTCTAAATTGCTCAGCTATTATCTGTCCAGCAGGAGCTCCCTCATCTCATCAGGGCCATGCTTGGCAAGCCTCCAGCTGCAGGAACAGGATCGAAAGACCCTCCCTGCCCCAGCTGCTCTGCAGGGACCTGCCACTCCAAGGAAGGGCATCCCAGGATAAGCACAAGCTTGGGGAACACCTCCCTGCAGATCCAAGTCCTGGAGTATGTCCTCTGGGCAAGATGAGCTGCTGCCTTCCTCCCCCTGCTTCCCTCACGCCTGAACCTTCCTCCCAGTTTTTCATGGGGCATTTTAGCACTCAGACACTATCAGATCACATCTTTTCTCTCTACTCCCTTCCCAGGTCTGAACAGTTGTTTCCATCAGCTTTTCTTCCTTACTGTGGGGATGAAGGCAGCTTATGGAGGAGCAATGTGGGCAAGTGACTGCACAAGAGAATAGGGTACTGAGCACCTCACACTCTGCCCAAGGCTCCTCAGAGCCCAGTCCTGTAGGATAAGGGAACAGCCAAATTGCAGGACTATAGCATGGAGCAGAGAGTAGCATGCAGCTCTGGAAGTGGACAAGTGAAAGGATAAATGGCTGGATCTAGGCTGGATCTTCTCCTTCCAGCAGCTGGAGAAGCGGTTAGGATGCATTGCCTGCTGAGAGATGCATGTCCAGCAGACCTGGGGCTGCTGTGCCTCAGCCCAGCAGATGTGGAGTAGGAATGGCAGAAGACGCAGATGAGAATGAGATGGAAGTAGCACTCCACTCTGTACCAGATCAGGGCCCTGGAAGGAGCTAAAACCACCCTGGGAAGCACACTGTGCTCATGCTCCATGAGAGGTTGTTGGATCAGGCTGGAGGGGGACCTCAGACTAAATCTGTGGCTGGACAAAGGAGGGGTTCCTCCTATCCACACAAAGTGGTGCCTGGCCATGCCACAGCTGGAATTTTGCCATGAATCCAGACAGACCTCGACTGCAAACTCTCCCTCCCTGCTCCTGTGTGACTGACAATAGACAGGTTCTACTCCAGGCTTTTGTGCTGGGAGATTTTTGAGTACCACAAAAGCTGTTGGGGGGACTGGAGGGAGGCACAGCAAAACCAGCCCTTGCACCCAGCCTTGTAAACAGGGCTGCTCAGTGATGATGTCCAGCAAGAGCTCTGCGTTCTGGGACGGGAGGGAAAAGCTCAGAGCACAAAAGCTTGGTGCCACAGCCGTGAGGCACACAGCCAGCACCCACAGTGTCTTAACCTACTTTGGGTTTGCTGCTGCCTGGCTGCTGATGGGGGTCAAAGGAGGGGCTGCACCCATGTTGGGCACCATCTGGCAGCTCCTGCTTAGGGCACTCTGGCTCCTGAGGGAGGGGAAAAGCCAGGATGATTCCTGTCCCCATCACCATCCCAAAAAACACCGCAGGATGAATGCAGGGAGCAGTCACCACCCCATCACCAATTTGCAGTGACAATGGCACTGCAGCCTCACACACACACAGCTGGCAAGGGGGCACATTGGTGGGGACAGGACTGGGAGAGGGAATGTATCAGAGCAGCCTAGGATTCTCCAGGATCAAGCTCCCCAAGGGAAGCACTTTTAAACCTTCAAGGTAGGTGGCACAGGGCTACAGTTCTCCTCCACCCTCGGGTTTGAGCTGCAGGGAGCTGGAGGCTGTGGGGATCGATGGCTGAGCTGTCAGGGTGTGACACCACCCGAGGACAGTTGCATCAATGCACGGAGTGAAAGGCAGTGTCAGTTATCTGGCCTTGATGTGGGAACATGATGGCTGACAGCCATCAGCCCCCTGCAGAGCCCCTGACTGATGACCAGGAGAGTGATGGACGGCCATCAATGAGCCTATGTGAATGTCCAGAGGAAGGGATGTACAACTGTCCGTGGACATGAAGGACAGCCATCAGCAGGTGGCCTTGAGAGGTGCTGTCTGCAGCCAGCACCAGGAGGTTTCCTGTTTGTTTGCCAGTGGAGAGAACAGGATAATGTCTGTAACTGGGACCAGCTCCATGGGTAAGATCCTGAGCTCCTTTCCCTGCATGGACCCCACACATATGGGGGGCACGGGCTGTGCAGGGAGCCAGACATGGTCTGCCTTGCTTACCGTTTATTCCAGGTGATGGGCGATGCTCTGCCATTCTCTGCCTGCAGTCTGACACGGCAGCCCTTCAGGCAGCCAGTTTTTATCCAATTTCACGCTGATTTTGGTATCATCCTTCCCTCCTGAAACAGCTGCCATGAGGGGAGTCGATGCCTCTCCGAACCCTCCCTGCAGCGCATCAACACTATTATCTCCATCAGCCAAACTTGCAATCTCCTGAAAAAAGATATCTCGCTATTTTGACAAGTTCTCTTCTCCATCACCCCCCGCTGGCTGGCAGGAACGCCGGCTCGCGCAGGCGCGCCAAGGGCTGCCGCTCCTGCCAAAACTTGGGGACCCCATCATTCCCTCCCTCCATCCCTCCATCCGTCCCTCCGCATGGCAGGGCGGACCCCCGGCCCGTGTCCCCCCGGGGGCGGCGGCAGCTGCGGGCCCGGGGCCCGGGCGGGGCAGCGCTCGGCGTTCCGGGCCGCCGCAGATGGCGAGCCCACACGCCGCAGCAGCCAGTGACCTACACGCGGGCGTCATGCGAGATTTCGGAGCGGGGAGAGGAGCTGACGAAAATGCACATTCCCGCTGCAGCTCAGCTCTCACCTCCGCCCCTGCAGCCCTCCTCCAGCAGACCGGCGCTGCCGGCTCCCTGTCAGGAGCTTCCCCAGCCTGTTGCCGGTTGTGCCGCTCCAGCGAGCAGCCAACCACGCCGTGGTTTTTCGGAGAGGACAGGGGACGGTGTCCTCCTCCTCCTCCTCCCCAAAGGGTGCGAGACGATCCTTAATCTGGCACAGGGTGTCCTTGCAGAAGCGGATCTGGGCTGTAGCTCTCATTTGGGGGGCAGCGCACCTGCCTGCAGCGGGATGCCCAAGGCCTTTGGCAGCTAGAGCAGGAGCAGGGGCTGGAGCTCCTCCTTGCCTCTGCTTTTCCAGGAACCACCGCACTCGGCCCCGGGACTGCCTTCCCCACAGAGGCACTAAAAGCTTTTACAGCCTGCCCGCACACTCCTCTCCTGTCCTCTGGGGCCAAGGTTCGTCTGTGAAGATGTTTCTCGCTGGCCTCCCTTACAGCTGGCATCCACTTTCTCCACCCCACAGCCATCCCAACACCTTTCCACCACCCTCCCCAGGCTAAATAATGCAAAATGTGATTCACCATAAAGGAAAGCATTCCTGAGGAAGGATGAAGCACAGAGAGGCACCTTCAGCCAGGGCAGGGTACCCAGAGGCTGCATTAAGGCTCCTGCAGTTTATGGAGTGAAGCAAGACAGGACCTGACAGCCACAAGCAGAAAACAGATAAATCCTGTCTCCAGCCTGGCTCTGTGTATCCCCAGCCATGGGAAAGAGGGCCATGGACTGGCTCAGATCGCAGCACAGAACCCAGATGCTGCCTTTCCCAGCCTCTGGATCTGTTTGCAGGTGACATGAGCTGCAGATGGTCTCAGCTGACTCCCAGGTGAGCCATGGGAAGGGTCCATAATGACAATATGGGTATTGTGGGGTCAGTGTCAGTGCCCATAAGTCTATAGAGGGCTGGCACAGGATGTGGAATAGCAGCCAAGGGTCAAGAACCATTCTGGCACCAGCATGTGGCACAAGCATGTGGAACCTGGTCCCCACAAGAGCTGCTCTGTCCCAGTGACCTGCACCTGGGCATGCAGAGCACTCCAGGGGTGTTGCATACTGCACCCACCACAGTATGTTTTGGGGCGTAGAAGACCTCAGGGATGGTGCTTCCCATCTTCCAGAAGCCAGGAAGCTTCAGTCATCAAATGGTTCTTAATCCCAGGTCTCCCACTCCACGCTCCTCATGCTCTCTGTATGGGAACAGTGACATCCCTACCTCTCCCCTGCTGCTCCCTGCTGTCCACACATCCACTGTTCTGTGGGGCTGGCAGGCCTGGAGCCTGATAGGACCTGCCCAGTGGAGGGCACAGGGGCTGGCAGGGCTAGGATGCCAGGGAGGGATGAGGGTTCCCCCCAGGCAGTATCCTGGGAACAGGAACAGTGCAGTGGGGCTGAGCAGAGCTTCCTCATGTCCCAGTCAGGACAGCGCCTGCTGTGCCCAACCTGGTCAAGGAGCAGGGCAGCCCTGCAGCATCCCCACTGCCCAGACCCCTCTGCTCTCACCTTCAGCATGCATCCCAAGCCTGGATGGAAGCTGCTCCTAGGAGGGCTCAGAGTCTGTTTCACCCTAAATCATCCCCATGTAGACCTGTCTATTCCTGAAGGGGAAAGTGCAGCCCCTTACCAGTGGCACCCCCTTGCAGTAAGGTGTAAGGGGCTGAATGACCATCCCCACCAAGCTGATGTAGAGCAGCTGGGGATGCATATGGACCAAATACTCTGCCTTCAGAGGTGCTGCATTAGAGCTGTGCCTTTTTCTCCCCACCAGCATCCTCCCTCCTGCCCCATCACCTCCTTCCAACCCCCTGTATGCCCCCAGCTCTGCTGCAGCCCTGTGGTGTCCACTCAGGTGATATAACAAGTCCTGGGGACTAGAAGAACAAAAACCCCGGGTTTTGCATTGAACTGGGCACACAGGGCTGCATGTAGCCAGCAGCCACCGTGCCCCTGCTGCACCATCGTGTGGGAAGGACAGCCTGCCTGCAGCACTGACCAGCAGACATTGGGTTAAAGCAGGTGCAGGTAGCCCGTGACTCAGGCACTGGTCTGGGGAAGACCCCACAGCGGGAGCAGATGAGACCTTTGCTCATCTTTGGATGCAGTCCCACCTCTGTAATCCTTGAGGTTTTTTCTGAGAAAGGCGGTTCAACCCAGGGGGCCAAAGGAGATGCAGGGAAAGCTTTTATTGGTATCTTCCAGCACACGTCAGCCCGGTTAAAAAAAATCTCCGTTTCTCGGAGAGCTTTTTAACACGGCTCGGGCAGCAATTGGTACAGGGACAGCAAACCAGGCTGCATCTGCTCAGCCCCAGTCACAAGCTCCCTGCTTCCTCTGAGAGTGTGTGTGTGTGTGTGTGTGTGTGTGTGTGTGTGTGTGTGTGTGTGTGTGCGATAGACACAGGCATCCGCTCCCAGCATCGCGCTGCCTCCTGCATCCTCCGGCAGCAAGTGCAGGGCTCCGGCTTCCCGGGTACCACCCTCGCCGCTCCATCCATCCCCTGACAGGGATTTGCACGCGGGGCACGGCATGCGGTGAGCACCCGCAGGCACAGAGGGGCTCGTGGACAGAGGCAGCGGCAATGGAGATCGTGTGGACTGCTGTCTAGGGCTCGTGTTCCCAGAGCGACCCCGATCCTGGTAAGTGGGGTTTTTTTTTTGCATTATAGGTGCATTGCTGGGTGCGTAGCATGGGCTGTCCACACATTGTGTCACCCTTCGGTGGGTTCCCCCACTGCCCCCGGGATCCTGGGACTAGAGCTCCTGGGATGGGATGCCTGGGAGTGGGGATGAGGATGGGGTGAGAGGGTCCTGCCCAGGCATCGGGGTCCTCATGTGGGTATCTGGGGAGGGAGAAGAGAAGGAGAAGTGCAGAGCTGGGCAGGAGCTGTGTCTGCTGCAGAGGAAGGGACTCTGCTGTCACGGCATTTTTATCCCCCTCTGGGAGATGAAAGAGTGCGACACACCTATAAAATCTGTCATAGCGCGGCAGGATGGGCAACCTGATCCGGCAGGGAGAACAGCCACTGGCTTGGTCTCCCCAGGACTGGGACACAGCACCCTCCCACCTGACATCCCCACTGGACTCCCATAGCCCTGCAGAGGGTGGGAGGGACCATCAGACCATCAGCCACGGACCTTTCTGCCCCATGGCAAATAGATCATCTCACAGCAGCAGTCCCAGCAGTGCCACAGTTGTGGCATGTGCTGTCTGTCCAGGAGAGGGGACAAGAGGATGCTGGCAGACCCCTATGGCCATCTGCAGCCAGCTCAAGGAGCTGGAATGCCACGTCCCCTAAGCAGAGCCTGCTGCCTTTGCAGCCTGGTCCCCCTCACCCCAGGCAGGCAGCAATTGCCAGGGTTTGCAGAGATGTGCAAGAGCCATGGTAGAGCCGTGGCAGCTCCTCCCAGCCCTGCTTCATGCCCTTCGGACTGAGACCTGGGACCAGGCTGCCATGGGTTCTGAGGTCCCAGGGTTCTCCTCCCTGTTGTCACCCCACCCCTCTGCCCCCAGGCTCCCTAATGCTGCTCTAAGTAAGGCACAGCACTGCAGGGCAAAAGACCCAGCAGCCTGGGGAGGGCAGGGAGGAGGCCTGGCCCCCTGGCAGCCTGTGGGGACCAGGCACATTCTTCCTCCCAGACCAGGGAGCCGGTTCCTGGCACATCAGGGGGTTCTGGTCCACAGACACCCCTGATGCATCCCCCTGGGAGTGGGTGCCTGCTCAAGGGTGCACCACTGACCCTTCATTTGCTGGGAGGGCCTTTCACCGAGGACACACTGTGGGGTAGGTAACAGTCAGACCTGTGGCTACAGACCCTGTGGCCCCACATCCCCATGTCCCCAGGCGACCACTGCACACCACAACAGCTCACCCTGTGCCCACAGCCCCCAAGAAGCACCCATCCCACACCCCCGAGCTGCCACAGACACCACCCCACTCCCACAGCTCCTGCAACACCCCTGCACCCAAAGCCACCACCACCCACCCCATGTCCACAGCAACCCCCCCCCGTGGGCCGTGACACCCGCCCCGCACTGCCAGCCACGCCGTGGCACGTTCACCCCAAAGCAGCACATCCACCCCTCGCATCTCATCCCCCCTGTGACACATCCAGCCCTAACAAACACAGCCCCCCCCGTGCTGCTCCCGACACGTCCCTGCTGCGCTCCCAGCCGCCACACCGCCCCAGCTGCACCACGCACGCCCACCCGTGTGTCATACCCACCCGTGTGTCACCCGCCGCCACCACCCACCACTAACCTGGCACCCCCTAACCCCAGCACAAGCCACGTGTGCTCTGCCATGGGACGGAGATTTTGCAGCCATGCAGGCACCGCTTGCTCTGTTTGCATCTGGATGCTCTGCCCTGTTTCCTTCTCCCGGGGTGCCTCCGTGCTAACCACCAGCTCTCTCCCCATTCGCACCTAACACAGGCTTAATTCTCACTCCAGCTGCACGAGCCTTGCTTCCATGCCTCAGTTTCTCCACGTAGAGAGGAGCATAAAGCTGGGGAAGATGTGTCCATGGGCACTAAGAGGATGAAATGCTTTCTGGCTCAGTGTTTTGCTGCAGGAATGAAGCAGTAAGGAGCAAATCCAAAAGAGAAGAGTGTGGGGAACGGGTGTCACTCAAGGATCAGGGCAGGGGTGCAGGGGGATGGGGACAAGAGAAGGGGTTGGGAAGTTTCCCACCACCCACTGTGACAGCCCCCGGAGCTGGCAGGGCTCAGTGGAGCCCGGTGTTTGCAGGCAGCTCCTGCCTATGCCCAGATTTAGCTCCTCTGTGGGGGCGACCTAAAAATAGCCCCATGGTGCAGCCTGGCAGCAAGGTCGAGGCCCCCTCACCTCTTAGGTCATGATGAGACAGGTGGTGGTTCTGTTTGCCTCGGGGGGTGGACACAAATAGTACTGGAGACACCTTCCCCCAAGGACACGTGGGGACGCAGGGGCTGCTCAGGTTTCTGGGCTGCTATGAGGCAAAACTGCCCCTGGTCCTCCCTCCCCAGGAGAAGGCGGACTCCCAAAGTCTGGCAGGCCCCCAAGTCATCCCAGGTTCTATGTGAAGGTGAAGTCCCACCCCACAAAGCCAGGTCAGGCAGGGCATGGGGCAGAGACAAAAAGGGGTCAGGACAGTGCAGAGCAAGTTTGGGGTATTTGGGGAGCAATGGGGCCTGTGGAAAGGCAGTGGAGTCTGGAGACTGAGTTGAAGGTGAAGCCATTCAGCCCTGGATGTGCAGTCAGGGTCCAGCTGTGCAGCACTAGCAGGGGCAGGGAGGCAAGCAGAGCTGAGAATAGACACAAGTCGTGACTAAGAAGTGACACTGTCCAGGCTCCAGGCACACAGTAGGCAGTGGCAGAAGGCACTTGGGGTAGGCTTGAGAGAGGACAGGAAACAGGGAGGTGGGCTGGGATCTTGCAGCAGCAGCAGCGCAGTGCAGGTGGGTGACTGTGAACACGCAGGAGAGCCAGATTTGGGGAGGAATACAGCAAGTCCACACACCAGCCAGCCTTCTATTGTACTGCAGGGTGGCTGGGGTTGGGGCACACAGAGCTCAGCAGCATCGTGGGGAGAAGCTGCCAGCACGATGAGATGAGGAACATCGGTGTGGGTACCAAGCAGACTGGGGTGCTATGGGCCACACACCTCTTTTCACTCTTCTCTGTGAGCCTAGCCCCTCTAGACCCTCTCCTCCCCACTTCTACCCAAACCTTGGGCAGGAGTAGGCCAGGACTGGTCAACAGTCGGTGCTGCAGGGACCTACAAAGGCAAATCTTGGGGGGATTTCCTTGTGACTTCTCCGACTCTCTCGCTCGCAGGCAGAGCTGCAATGCTGCCCAGCAGCAGAGCTGATCCTGACCACGGCAGACGTGATCCTGAGCCAGCCAGGCAGAGGGTGGTGGCACGGCGAGGAGGTAGAAACACCCAGGTGTTTTCCTTCCCACTGGCACAGCCGCAGAGATGCTGTTGCTGTGGCTCGGACACGTGCCTCCAGCTCTGCCCCGCTCCCACCCTTGCAAAGCCCTGGGAGCTGAAGAAGTCCGGGCACCAGCTCTGAGCCAGGCACTGCGGCCAACAGGTGCAAATACCCCAGCCCGCACACGCGCCCGCTGCTGGGACCCCCACGTGCAGGACGGGGCCCACACCACACGTGTTGCATCCCCAGCTCAGCGCGTGGGAATCTGCAGGCAGATGGTCCCGCGGCAGTGGGGAGAGGCTGGGGAATCACATGCGTGTGCACGCAGTGATGTTTGCCGCCTGCCAGCATGCTCTGCTCCACTCCGCTCGGCCCTGCTGCTGCGGGGTACCTGTAATTACCCTGACCAGGCTCCCTGCCACAGCAGTGCTCGCGGTGTCGAGTCCTCCCGCAGGCAGCGAGATCCCGGCGGCGTGCACGCGTGCTGCTAATTATCCTGCTACCTGGGGACTTCCCTGCCGAGGCTGGCGGGGAGGGAGATTGCTGCTCCAATCTCCCTGCTCTGCCTCCCAGTCCCTGGGCACCAGCTGGAAGTGCCTCTTTGCTGCAGCATAGAATTAGAGAATAATTAAGGCTGGAAAAGACCTCTAAGATCATCGGCTCCAACCATTAACCCAACACTGCCAAGGCCACCACTAAACCGCATCCCTAAGTGCCATGTCTATAATGGTTTATAAACACTTCCAGAGATGGTGATTCCACCACTGCTCCCAGGGCAGCATCTTCCATGGTGCAACCCCAGCATGGCACGAGGGAAGCCCTTGGACCCATGTGAGGTGATGCTGTGCTCCACAATGCTGGAGGCCAAATTCTGCTTCTCCTCAGCTTCAGCTCACACCCAGTCGGACAGAGCCCAGCTTGTTATTGCTGCTGCTGTTGGCCTCCCCACTTTATCCTAAGGTGATCTTCCCCGGCACTGAAGCCAAACATCCTTCTTGGGTCCCTTGTGCCCCATCCCATACATTGCTCCCCTTCCCTCTTGCACCCTCACAGTCCTCCTACGGCTGGCCCAGCCTCCCCACATGGCTCCTTGCAGGATGCCCAGTGATCACAGCAGCAGCACACACACAAACATGTGAGTGCAAGAAGAGGCAGCTGAGTGAAGAGGAATTTAAGGAAGGTGAGGTGTCAGCACCAGACCTGCCATGATCTAGTCCTGGGCAGGGCTGCAGGGAGGATGTCTTTCACCCTTGACTAGCCACAGAGATCTTTAAGGAAGAAAGGAGATGCATGCTAGGAGAAGGGTTACAGCTGGTCCTAGTCCCTCTGGGGTTTACTGATCTGGCATGGAAAAGGCCTGGATGTGTTTCTTGTTAAGCTGGAATCTATAGAGCAAGGTGGGGAGGCACCCCCAAACCATCTCCCTGCCTTCTGTCCCATTCCCCCACCCACTCAGACCCTCCATGGCCAGAAATCCACCTCCTCACGGCCACCACCATGATCCCAGTGTCAATTTGTTGCAAAGACCCCACTTCTCCCTGCCCTGAACTGCTCCTCATGCAGCTGGGGGAAAACCACCGGGAGACCCTTTTGGGGGTCAGGGACATAGCACCTTCCTTCCCACCGCAGAGCCATGGGGGTGCTGATGTCCAGGAGGCAGACGGTGGAGAGGGTGCAGAAGGTCAGCTTGGCCGTGTCAGCCTTCAAGGATGGGCTGCGGGAGCAGCCATCGACACGGCGTCGGGCGGAGGCGGGGACTGCACGCCAGGGGACGCTGGAGCAGGAGGTGCAAGAGGGAGAGGAGGAAGCGGTGGCAGGACCTTCCCAGCCGGAGGAGAGCAGTGCCGGCAAGGCGGCCTGGGAGCGGCTGCGGGATGGCCGGGGCGTGGAGCCAGAGGAGTTCGACCGGGCCAACAGGTTCACGCCACCAGCCTTCATCCGGCCCAAGAGGGAGCTCCACGATGATGAGCCCCCGGACATCAGCCTGGAGCAGAGGGAGCAGGTGAGCTGAGGGAACCACAGAGACAGTGTGGGAGGGATGGGGACAGGGCCGGAGGTGGACAAGCATCTGAGCGTCTGCCAGGCAGTGACAATCTCGCAAAGCCCTACAGGGTGGCTCAGTGGGGTACAGTGCCAGCAGCCAGGCTGGGCAGGTGGAGGTGCCACACTGGGAGGGGGGTGCAGCTGCTCAGATGTGCCCTGGAGGCACCCTGGGGTGTCTTGAAAAGGAGAAGTCACTGCTGGGCACAGACAGTTCTAGGTCTGGGGAAGAGAGGACAATTTGATCTACATGTTTGTCCACCTACAGTCAACCAGCTTGCAACTCAAGCCATCCCTCCATACCTGCAGTCCCAATATTCCTGCCCATCTACAACCCAACAGCTTATCCACCCACTCCTACAACCCACCCATCCACACCCACAACCCTACACATACAGCCACCCACCCTACAAGCCTACACCCCAGCCCACCTACACCCTTATATGGCACCATAAAGACATGAAATATCCTGAGTTGAAAGGGACCCACAAGGATCATTGAAGTCCAACTCCTGGTCATGCACAGGACACCCCACCAATCACACCATGTGCCTGAGAGTATTGTCCAGGCTTGGTGCTGTGACCACTGCCCTTCGGGGCCTATTCGAGTGTCTGATCACACCCTGAGCCTAAATTACCCAGGGTACCTAGATAATATACAAAGGTTAGTATCTCTTTGGAAGTAGAAATGGAAATGTGAGGAAAACCTTACAGCTGATTCATTGATAATTACAATCCTAAAGACCAGCCAATGTACAACCCTACAGTCCAGCCACCCACATGTAACACACTGCAGAGAGCCTACGACTCCACAGCCCCACCAACCCTACAGCCAGACCCATCCATCCACCCACCACTCTTCCCCACAAACACACCCACCCTCCTCTAACTTGACCAGCCAGGTCCTATGCCAGCCCCACACATTTCCATCTTCCCCCCCTCAGCATCCACCCCCACCTGCCAAGCACCGCCCAGATGGAGAAGCCAAGCCCCTGCCCACACTGCTCTGCTGAGCATGTGCCCATCCCTCCCCAGATCCTGAATGACGAGATGTGTGAGATATGCGAGGTGTGGACAGCCGAGAGCCTCTTCCCCTGCCGCATCTGCCACCGGGTGTACCACGATGGCTGCCTGCGCCGCATGGGGTACCTGCAGAAGGACAGCGCCGTGGAGGTGACAGAGACCGCGCACACCGAGACCGGCTGGAGCTGCTACTACTGCGTGAGTGCCTGGACTGGGGGACACCAGGTTGCTGCTGGGTGGTGGGTGCTCCCCAGGGAACTGTGTCCCACATGGACGTGAGCAGGGTCCCACCTCACAGCCTGCTCTGGGGCAATGGGGGAAGTGCTGCTCTCCAGTTCCCACCACCCACCTTGGCCTGATGGGGTCACCAGATGCAGGGGACAGTGGCCCTTTGCCACCTTCTCACCTCTGCAGACAGCTCCTCAGAACCTTGGTTCAGGATGTGACACTGTGGGCACATGAGATGCTGTAGCAGAGCTGGAATGGCCAAAGCCCAGGGGTGTGGAGCCATCCCACTGCAGCACCCTTGGGTGACACAGCACATATCTCTGGGTGTCCTCACCCATTTGCCTTCAAGGGATCCCAGTGCTGCCATAAAGAGATGTGCTCCCTCACCCCATGTCTTTTCCTCATGGCTCCTCTCTGCCCCCCACCCCAGGACAACCTCAATCTGTTGCTGACAGAGGAGGAGATGTACAGCCTGATGGAGACCCTGAAGAACTGCAAGATCATTCCAGGTGTGTACCCTCCATGCAGTGGGTCCCAGATGGCTGCGGGAAGCAGCTGGGGAGGTGGGTCCCCCCTCCTTCCTGGGCACAGCACAGCCAATCTGTCCCCTGCAGAGAGCTGCCTGACCCTGGATGACTTCCTGCACTACAAACACCAAGTGCACAAGCAGCAGTTTGAGCGGACCATGCCCGAGGCACAGGAGGAGCAGGCAGCCCTGCAGTTCAACGCTCTGGACCCTGACAAGAAGGGGCACATTGAGTGGCAGGACTTTCTCTCCCACGAGTCCATCCAGCTGCTGCAGAAAATACGGCCGCAGGTATGGTTGTGGCATCCAGGGCTTGCTCCCATGGCTGTCACACAAGGTCACAGCACCCAGGTCTGGCTACCATGGCCAGCAGATGTGGCAGTGGCACCTGGGTCCAGCATCCACAGCCACAGCACCCATGGTCATGGCACCCAAAGCTGGCTCCTACAGCTGACACCCATAGCCATGGCACTCAGGGTGGAGACCCTTACAGCTTTGGGAATATAAGGAGGGAGGTTCCCACAGGATGAGTGCTCCACCTTCACTTCTCTGACCCCCTAGAATGCCCTTCTGCGGCTGTTGACACCCAAGGAGCGGGAGCGGGCACGGACAGCCTTCCTGGCCCTGGACCAGGACAACGATGGCTTCATCGGGGAGGCTGAGTGCCGCCAGGCCCGGCACAGCTGGTTCCGCAAGCACCAGAAGGAGATGCTGTCCTGCAATGTCAGGTGAGGGGATGCCCACCCTGGTGTAGGGGTCATATCCCAGCCAGTACTCCCAGCACAGTCCCAACATCTACCAAAGGGGCTCAGCACAGAAATGGTTGCCCTACTTCCCACCACCTCCCCCTCCATGGCCCCTCAGCCCTGTGCATCCTTTTCCCCCACCACCACCACCACTTGGGGTGCAATGGAGAGGGGATGAAGAGCATCTTCCTCCCTTCCACAGCATCAGCCACGTGGGGCCCATATCAGAGGGCAGCCCCGCCAGCAGCAGGAATGGCAAGAGCCCGGAGAAGATCTTGCCAGCCACAAAGCAGGAGGAGACCAGGTGAGGCAGGGATGGTTAGGGGGGTGGTGGACACCCCCATTTTTTGGGGAGACCCTGGGGGAGCAGTGTTGCCAGGGTGTCCAGTGAGCCCACATGTGCCCGCAGGAGCATCGACTGGCCTGGATTCCTGCGGGAGAACGTCGCCTACATCCTGGCCGCGCGCCCCAACAGCGCCGCCCTGCACCTGCAGCCCCTCGCCTAGAGCCGGCCGCGCCTCGAGGGCGCGGTGCCACGCCCGCCATGGGGACCTGCCCCGCCCTCCCCGCGGGCACAGCCAGGTGCCGATTGGCTGGCGGGGAAGCAGCCATGCTGCCCTATGCCCCACCTCCCCCTTGGATTGGCTGTGAAGAGGATGGGCACCAGGCTCTGATTGGCGGAGGGAGCGGGAGCAGCTCTCGGGTCTCTGATTGGTGGGGGGAAGCAGGGCGGGGCAGGGAGTGTCCCCACTGTTCCCTGTGCCCTTGCAGGGACCACGGTGGGCAAGGGTCCTGTGCCCAGGGTCACCATGGGGCACAAGGGGCAGGGAACATGCTGCCCCCATGATCCCTGTCCTCACAGCACCCAGGGACCCGCACACAGAGCAGGGGCTGCCCTGGGTGCTTGTGGGGTGACAGCATTCCCAGAGCACCCGTGTGCCCCCAGCCTCCCACAGCATCATGGGGCAGCACAGCTGAGCCTCTGCGTGCCACAGGCAGCACCCACGGGTCTGCAGCAAGCAGTGTCTCAGCTCATCAGTGTGGTGGATCCTCAGGGGATGTGACTGACTCCCTTTGGGTCTTTCACATCCCTGCCCTACTCCAACAGGGGTTGGAGCCCAGTAGGTCCATTCTTGCATGCACAGCTCATGGCTGGAAGAGACGATTTCCTGGCATGGCTCAACCCTTCCCTGCTGGCAACCAACTATTTAATGCCAACAGCGATGGTGTAGGAAGGAGCACTGGTAACAGAAAGCATCAGAGGATAGGAAGGCAAGGTCAGATGTAGGGGAACCCCCCTATGCCTCTGATCTTGCCAGCAGCACTCCCCTGCATCCCTCATTCCCTCCTGTCCCCCTGGTTCCAAGGGATGCTCTTCATTTGCTTGCCATTCCAATCCCACACCAACCCTGTTCAGTCTCGCTCTCTACCCTCTGCATCAAGTGGGCAGCCTTGCCTCGCTAGGAGCATTAGTGCTAGTGGTAGGGAGGAGGAGGAGGCAGAGCCCTGAGCCCCCCCAGGTGCCAGCTGCAGGGATGAGGCATTCACTGGGCCTGTTGGCAGCCCACAGTGATAGATGCACTCAGCCCACAGATGAAGGAGCAGGAAGCCCAGAAGCCTTGCCCCAGACACGCCAGGGGTTGGGATGCCCAGGTCCCATGGCAGTCCCAGTAGCTGCTCCTGCCCCACTAATCCCTTTCCCGCAGTGCCCTCAGCCTCTCCCTGCCTGGTGTTCTGTGGCTCACCCAGGAGGCCCCGGGGTGTACACAGGCCAGGGGTGCACTTGCAGCAGCCTGGTCACTCCCTCACCTCCATCCCTGATGCCCTGTGGGCATCATCCCAGTCAGCCCCCTTCCCCCAGCCAGGGCACAGTTCCCCTCTCCAGGGTCTCCCCCACTGCAAGACCAGGAGGCGCACCAGTGCCACGACATCTTCCTCTACCACCCTGGCGTGCCAGGCCAATGGGGATATTTTGGATGCCAGGTCCGAGATGTGGCCAGAGCGCCAATGGGGATATTTCGGATGCCAGGTCCGAGATGTGGCCAGAGCCATGGCGAGGAGGCGGCCGTGGGTGCGTGGGTTGCAGCTCCCTATCTGTACTGAGATGCATTCATTAAACAGCTGTGTCCAGCTAGCCTCTGTCTGGTGTGCTTACAGGGCTTCTGGCTTCTCTGCAGGCATTTCTGGGCACCCACAGCTTCCTATTGTTTAAAATCCCACCCCAGACTCAGGTCACTGTCCCATCAGGCAAGCTGGGCCTCCTCTCCCCAGAGTATCCCACAGCAGTGACAGGGGTCACTGCATGTGCACCCAGGACCCAGCAAACTCGGGGTGCTGCATGTCTCCCCAGGAAAACAGACAGTAAGGAGAGTGCCTGGCTGATTGTGGGACTACCCCAAACACTGCAATGAAAGGGACACCCCTCCAGTGGGATGAGTGTGCCCTCCACCCTTAGAGGCACTGGATGATGAGAACAGAGCACTGGAGACAGCTGGATGCTGGGAACAGGCTGTCTGCAGCAAAACAATCCTGCAGAGACACCAAGATTCCCCAGGAGAGTGGTCCCCATGGCTGGAATGCTCCAGCTGATCACATACACAGAGCTCCCAGGAAAAGCTGCAGTTATTGCTGGCAGGACGTGGCCTGTGGGAACCAGGCTGCCAGTAAAGGGGACCCTCCAGCCTGTGGGGGACTTTCCTTGCAGTGCCCATGCTGCAGCTGGGAGGGGAATGGGATTTGAGAATAGGATCTGGGAGGGAATTGGGAGGGGGATGCTGCCCTGACAGCATCAGTTCAGTCTGTGGGGCCACAGAGCTTGCTGCTAAAAGCTTGACTTGGATATTTGAGCTCACTCCCACGGTCACAGTGGGATACCATTGCGTACAAACCACAGCAGGGGTGTCCAGCTCACCCACAGAGAAAATCCAGCAAGCATTTCAGGCTCTGAGAGCCAGATAAGCCTTAAAATTATCTGTGTCACCTGGGAGACACACTCAGCACCTTGGGGAAGAGGATGGACATCTGCAGGAAGGGGGAGGGAGGTTTTGTGCCTGATGCTGGGATGTCGTGGATTGGTGATGATGCGGGCTCTGCCAGTGGAGGAAAGCCCAGGGAAGCCCTCGCATGGCGAGAGGGTGTTAAATCACTGTGTTATTGCTCCGTCTGCTGGAGATGAAGAACAACCAAGCACAGAGCAAAGGCTTGATAACCCTGGGAGTGGGGCACCCACTGCCAGCACCACAACGCTCTTCACTCAGGGAACAAGACACAACAGCTCTCCCAGGCCCAGCCCACCCTGTCGTGCCCTGCAGCAGGCTGGCACCCCTGCCAAGACACACAGCTGGCTGGTGTCCCCAGGAAGCTGGATAACAAGGGCCACAGGGGGCCGTGGTGGCCTGTGTCGTGCAGGGCCGTGCTGTCACCACTGCAGCACCAGCTTCACAGCTCTGTCACAGCTACAGATCCCCAGGAGTGACCAACATGCAGCACGCTGTGCCCCAGCCACGTCTCCACAGAGGCAGCATCGAGGTCTGGGCAGAAGTGGGAGGATGTGGTGGGGGAATGGGCAAGGTGTTGCTGTGGTTCTTCTTTGATGTCACCTCATCCTTCAAGACTGCTGACCTCTGAGACACTGTCTCAAGAAAGAATCTGTTGCCTACAGACCATCCTCCCTAATGCTGGGGCAAGCCTGTCTGCAAATACTGGAGGATACCTTCTGCTGCATTTGGTACCAAACCTCCCAAACACCCGAAAACTGTCACAAAGCTCTCTATGGACCCTTGTGCAATCTGCTCACCTCACACTGGTGCAAACCTCTCTCCAGATCTCTCTGAATGCTGGTGCAAACTGAGTGCCATTGCAAACCTTTCCCTTATCACTGCAAACACCCCCATGGTGATCCCAGGCCCCAAACCAAAGGATCAGGACATTCATGTGGGATTTAAGGCTGGGGCAAGAACCAGCTGTCCAGCCCAACCCTCCCAAGCCCTGCTGAAGTTACATTGTGCAGCTCACATGCCTGTGGTCCCACATCTGTCACCCACCACCAAGTGCCATGCCATGGATGCTGTGCTCCCCACTGGGGGTTCCCAGCCCCAGGGCTCCAGTCCAGCATCTCTCTGCCTGGAGCCAGGAACAGAATCCCAGGGTCCTGGGGGGCAGTTCTGGCTCCTGTGTTTCACAGCTGACAGTGGTCAAAGTATTGTCCACCCTTTACCCCAGTGGTCCTGCTGTCTGAGAGGGGACTGGCAGATCCTGACTGGCTCAGGAGCAGCCCACAGGTGATGGGGTACTGCCCCACGGGAGACCCAGGAGGTGGGGGATTATAGTGCCTCACTCTATTTGAGGTTGCCCCCTCTGCCAGGCCGCAGAGCTATTGGACAGGGCTACCACCCCCTCAAAAAAACCTCCGTTAGTGGGGAGGATTTGGTTTTGCACCCCAGGTTGCAGGATAGCACCCTCCTCTGAGCCTGGGCACCTCTGCACATCCCTGCAACTCCCCTGGACTTGGCCAGATGCCCCCAGGTCTGGTGTGTCCCAGAGGGGAAGTGACCATGATGAGCTCAACGCCAAAGCCAGGCAATCTTCAGGAGAGCTGTGCTGGCATAGAGTGGAGAAAGATGACCAGAAGGACTCACTGGACAGTGTCACGATGAGCCCTGGCACTGACTATCACTGGAGCAAGAGGTCAGAGCCTCATCCCATCATTGGACCAGTCAGAGACTACTGGGAAGAAAAGAGGATTCTCTGGGCAGCATGTGACAGCGACAGCAAAGCCACTGCCCATGGAGGCAGTGACACCGTGGTGGCCCCAAATATCCTTTCCCTCCCAGGCCAGAGCAGGAGTGACCATGCAGAACAGGGATAAATGGTGTCCCCATTTAGCAACATCACTGCAGATGCAAGCAGGAAAACAACATGGGGAAGCTGAGAGGATTTGGGAGAACAGAATTGCGATGAGGAGACGGGATTACCCATAAGTGATCCCCCCACCCCAAATCAGGGTCCCTAGGGGCACCAGGGCCCTCTGGGTACAGTTGAGGGAGGACTGGGAGTGAGTGGGCTGAGGAGATGTACAAGGAGGGGCCGTAAGAAGCGTGCGTGTCCCCCGCCACAGAGTGGTGACCACGGGGTGTCGCCCCTGCTCCACGCCGGGAGCCGGCGGTGCCACTTGGGAACCCGCAGGAAGCGCACAGGGAACAGGCATGCGGGGATGGAGGGAGAGGGGACGCAGGGACTCGTTTCAATACCCCGAAATAATTGTGTAGGTCGGTTTGTGACCCCCTTCCCCTCCTGCGCCAAACCCAGCTCTGACTCCCACCTCTGCCTCATAGCACCGTCCTCCTCCCTGGTTATGTGCCCGTGGCTGGTGAATGGAGGGCCACACCTGCTGCTCGGGGAGCGGGACTGAGCCCGGGGAGCCCCAGGCTCCTGCAGGGATGGTCTCCATTCTCCGCAGCCCCCTGGAGGTGGGAGACCCCGGGCCTTGGAGAAGAGGGATTGACTCAGGGCTCCGTCGGGTCTCACAACCCTTCCCCATGAGGTGCACGGGCAGGTAGAGCCCCCTCCTCTCCTGGTCCCCTGGCAGGAGCCCTGGGCACCACCTCCTCTGCACCTCCTCCTCCTCCTCCAGAGCCCAAATAGCCGCAGGGTCTGACCACGCCCGACACTGCAACCTGGCTGGGAAGGCTGTTCAAGTGACGGAAATGAAGGCTAGCACTAGGTGTGGTGGCTTGAGTGAGGACAGCGACGCCCACCAGCAGCTGCTGGGACCAGTCACATGCTGCTCAGATCCACAGGGAAGTCTGGAGGGAGCCGTAGGGCACCTGAGTGGGAAAACTACATCCCCTCCCCAGCACCTACCCAGCACGTACCCAGCCCACTGCCAGCTGTTGGATGAGCTGCCCCAGCAGGACACAACCCCACAGGCACTCCAAGATGGGGACGGTGTGCTCCTCTCCGAGGAAATGCACATGACCTATCCCACCCACAGGAGCCCATACAGGGCCTGTGCATGGTTTCCAAGCTGCACACTGTGCCACCAGCTCCCACCACCCCCACACTGCTGGCTTGGTGGCCCTGGCAGAGTGCAGGGCTGCCAGACACTCCGTCCTGTTCCCAGCACACTCTCTCCCACTTTCCCCTGCACAGCACGGCTGCGCGGGGGGACAGGAGGGTCTGCGTGGTGCAAAGGGTGCAGAGGTGGCCCTGGGATGGGGAGGCACAGCACAGAGCCAGGCATGGCAAGCATCTTGTTCCCACAGCAGCATTGCTGTGACTCATCCTGGCAACCCACACAGCACTCAGGCAGGGTGTCCACGTCCTCTCCTGCCTCGGAGCAAGGCCATGCCGGAGCAATGCACTAACAGCACTGGTTGCCTGCCTCCTCATCTCCCTGATCCTACTGCCCTGGCATTGCAGTGGGACTGGGAGCTGGACCCCAGCCCTGGGCTTCCATGTTCCTCTCTGCACCTCACAGTCCCCTATGCAGCTGCTACCAAACACCAGGGCTGGTGTGGTAGGGGCCATTGGGTGCCAAATGAAGCAGAGAGTGAAATTATTTGGGGTACAGTGAAGGGCAGGACCTGCCTTCCCACAGTGCTGCAGTTGACACTGGAGCAGCTGCTGATGGCCCCTCTGGATAGCACAGCAGGCAGTGCCATGCCTGTCCCTGTGTGCCCCAGCACTCCTCCTCATGCCATATCTGTGCTGTGCACCCCACTATCCCCTATCCATGTAGGGTGTGCCCCCGGACCCACAAGACAGCACACACAGTCCTCTTAGCTTACCCTCAAGTCATGGGACATTGATACAAAAGCATCTAATGTGGGAGCTCAATGGGGCCAAGATGTACCCTGCTGGCCAGGGAAAGAGGAAATCAGCCAGAGTACCTGGAAAGCAGGGATTTGGATCTGAGCCACTCCAGAAAATGAGCACTGTGCTTGGCACTGGCAGAGGCACCCAGTCCTCAGACGACTGGGGACACAGAGTTCCATCTGGGGTATCTGCCAACCTACGCAGCATCAACTGGGCCATTCACTCTCCAGGAGTGGGGCCTGGGGCTCTGACAACAAGGATGGGAGTAATAAAGGGAGGAGGTACCTTGTGTTCACCATGGAGCACCCCGTGACCCAGCAGGAAAATGATCCGGGGGCTGGAGTGACTGATCCGCGAGGAGCCGCACAAAACTATATCTGTCTTTCTTGGCTGAGTGATGACTAAGGGAAGGACAGGAGAGCAGTCTGCACACCGCCAGGCAGAGGAGGAATTATTTAGGCTGGAGCATGGGGGTGGAGGGATGGGGGCTGGGAGATGGGTGGAGGGAAGGTGGAAGCTAGGTGGGATGCTCTGGCAGTGCTCCCTCTCCCTGCCTGAGGGACACCAAGTACTGGTGAGAAACAGCACAAGAGCTGAGGAACTGGAAGCTGCTGGCTCACTTTTGTGGTGAAAATACTTTCAGCCAAGGGAGTGTCCTGCCCTGGCTCCAGCCCCGCAGCCAGGCTTGGAGACCAACCATCAGCACTGCAGGACAGACAGCATCTCCCACACATGGGATAACAGCAGCAGCTGCCTGCACAGGGTGGGTCCCAGAGGGTGGAGACATGGTCCCACTACATGGCATCTGTTCTGAGCCCCAGCCCACAACTGTGCTCTCATGTACACAACCTGGCACACAACAAAAATCAAAGGAAGGAGAAGGGGATGCAAAGAAAAAGGGGCTCATCATTCCCTGGGACCAATCCCTTCCCCCAGGAAGGAAGGGACCTCACCAAATAAGATATTCCCAAAGCCAAAAGGTACCAAATCTATTTTGTGGGGTCATCTAGTGCTTGAGGAGTTGGCATCAGGATCAAGAGCAAGTGAAGTACTCAGAGCCACAACTCAAGCTGCTACTTTGATTGGACCACCCTGCCTCATTCACCTGAGGGTTGCCACCCTGCTACCCACTTTGAAAAGATTTTTGCAGCATAACTGTGGTACAAACATCCCAACCCAGCTGGCACGGGAAGCTGTGGGAGCCTGCAGGCTGCCCCATGTATGGGGAGCACAACCAAGTGACATTTGTGCCCTCCAGACCATCCAGCCCAGGAGGATGTTTGCTAGCGAACATTATTTTTAGGTCAGAAAGTCCCTGACACTTGCAACCAGGAGTCCCATCAGTTGACCATAATAGGCTACAAGAGCAGGACCACACCCCAGGATGGTGCAGGAAATCAAATTAAGGAAGGGGCTATAACCCAGCATGACTTCATGTCCATATATTCAACAGGGCTTGTCAAATAATCCTAGCTTCTTTATTTGATGACTTTATAAATTCAGTGGCTAAAATACCACCATGCACATACCAGACTGCTGTCAGGTCATGCTGTCATGCCAGGGTAGCGCTGGGCAATGTTGTGGCAGCACCCGGCAATACCAGGGGAGAACCAGGCAATATCAGGGAAGCAGAGAGCAATGCCAGGGGAGCAGAGAGCAATGCCAGGGGAGAACCAGGCAATGTCAGGTGAGCATCACAAGGCCAGTGACCTGCCAGGACCCAGCTCTAGGGACCTTCACCCATCACTCCAACTCCCACAGGCAGCAACAGCTCTGTCACTGCCCAGCACCCTCTGAGATGGTCTATGTCCCTAGGCAGGCAGCAAGGTGGGATTCAGAAGCCACAGCATAACCCTGGTCTAATCTCCCATCTTATCTTCAAAGCAACCTGATGTCCTCTTCCAACACCCTTGCTGTAGCCTGGCAACAGCAGTGCCAGCATAGAAACAGCTGTACTGGCATGGAAATGGTAGTACTGGCATGGCAACGCTGTGGTAGAGAGATAAAAATGTCAGGCAGATCCCCTTTTCTGCTTCCCAGAGCAACAAAGCTGCCCCGTTTCCCCTGGATACCTCGAAAGGGTTCTGGGCAGCAGACATGAGGAACCCTGCCAGCCTCACCTCCCTTGCCCATCTCCCCTGCCCGTTGCCCAGCATTGTATGAGATGAGCTGCTGGGTCTCAGCCGAGGTCTCACAGTACCAGCATACAGGGAGCCACGGCAGCAGGCAGACGCCCTTCGTGGGTCCCTACGGGGGTAGAACCATGCCCCCCCCTTCTCACTTCCAGAGCAAACACCTAGTTTGAGGGGCACAAATCCGTAAAACCAGAGAAGAGGGTTCCCGGCTTTTTTGGCATTTCCCCCGCAGCCATTCCCTCTTGTTGTTCAGGGATACCCCTGCGGTGGGGAGGAGAGGCACATGGGACACCAGGACTGCCCTCCTCATCCCATTTGGATGAGGGGAAGTCTCCGCGGCGGCAGGCAGGGAGGGCAGCCCAAGCATCCCACTCTGCCGGGTAAGGAGATCCGGTGGGGCATCGGAAGTTACACAACCCTGCGCTATGCAGACAAGGCAGCGAGAACTGCGGGGGCGCACGGCAGCCCCCGCCGTGAATTCCCTGACGTGGCAAACATCTCCCGAAGCCCCCTCCATGCCCACCTGCACACGCAGGCAGGAACCCACGCACATACGCAGGCAGGAGCCCACACGCCGGCACACGCCTGCCTCTAAAGGAAAAGCCTCGCCAGAGCCAGAGCTGAAATAGTGAATTGCCTCATTCATTCACCCTCTCCGGAAGCTTTGCCCGTACATGCAAACATACGCGCAGGCAGACATGTGTGGCAGACACGTGCGACCATCCCTAAGCCCTCCAGGAATTCCGGCAACCCCCCCCCCACCCCCGTCCCCACCCCCCCAGCCAACTTCTTCACCCCCCTCTCCAAACTGAAGTATATTCTGCACCTGTGCATGTCCTGCCAGAACCCCAGCTCTGCAGGAGGGCAAACCTGATTGTGGCAGATTCATGGTAGGGGGGTCTCGTATTCCTTGGGGGGGAAATCACCCCAGGAAATATAGGACCATATCAATATCATCAATTTTTGGTCCCAAATCCAGAAACTCTCACACAGAAAAAAGCATTCCCAGCCACATTTGTCCCAACAGTTCAGTGGAGACAGGGATGCTACTGTAGCAAAAACCCTCACCATGGTCACACAGGTCACTCTACCCCAAAAAGCCTGAGCTGGACCCGGCAGAAGCTGTGATGGGCCTGGCACATGCATGACATGGGTGTTATATATGTGCAAGGCGGGTGTGTGAATGCCCACTGACACATCCACATGGGATGGGCATGGACAGAAACCTCCATTACTGAGCTGAAAGGTCTGGCCTGGGGTTGTCACGCAGCAAACACTCCCCAGGATGCATAGGCTCACAGGCGTCACAGGAGTCACAGCACACACCAGTTTGCAACCCCTGGCACATGCAGCCTGTGCCCACACAAGTGTGCACACACCTGACACACTCCATGAGCTCTGCTGACCCAGCACACACAGGGCACACACAGGCCAGGCAGCAGTGGGGCACAGTCATGCCTGCCTGTGCCTCAGCACAACCCCAATTCTGCTGGCATGTCCTCAGGTAACTCCAGCTGAGTGTGGGACAAGCCACCGCACCAAGCTGGGAGTTGGAGCAGATTCAGCTCATTACTTTTCCTAGAATAACTTCGAGTCCCCTGAGGTGCCCAAGAAAACATCCCATCGCCACCTCCCTCGCACTCACTCAGCAGCACCAGCTGCAGTGCAGCGGTGGCAGCCACCACAGTGTGTGTGGCATCCATAAGCACATCACTGTGCCCTGGCATGAGACCCTTTCCCAACCCAGAGCCAGGTCACAGATCCTGACATCCATGATGCTCAGTTGTCATGACACATCCCCAGTCCTATTCTCCCTTCCCTCATACAGGACTGATGGACACTGATGCACCCACAGGTTCCCCAAGACCTGCAGGACAGGTATCCAGCTCAGTTCCCCCCTCTAATTGCACAGATATGTGCCAACATCTGTCCTGGACAGGGAACATTTCCTGCAGTGGGTACTGCTGCCCACCTCAGAAAGACACAGGGATTCAGACCTTGCATGCCCCAAGGAAGCACAAGCACCAGCACCTACTGCATGCCCTGTCCCTGCCCACTCCCTCAATGACTGCTCTTCCCATCTGACTTTGAGTATTCATATTTTTCCTCAAACTTATCTAGAATTTGAGACCAGACACAGGTACTTGTATGTGCTCAGACTGCTGGTTTGTCCTGACTTAGCCTGCTGTGTCTCTTGCTGAACCCTCCTCCTGCACAAACACAGGTCATTCAGTGCAATGCCAGCTTGAGTGACACTTTATAAGAAGGTGGTTTGCCAAAGAAGAACCCTGCCACCATCACTGTGTGGCAGCAATCCCAGCTCCCCTTGGTTCAGCTCAGCCCCTCTCCCCAGGCCCAGTACATTGAACCTTCTGTGGTTTTGTTCCTTTCCAACAGCAGCAATTTCTCCTTTCTGCCTTCCTCCCACTCCCCATCCTCTGGGCTGTACTTTCAGTGCCACTGCCCTTACTGAAAGTTGAAACAAAGCAGGCAATCAGTTTGGGACTGATTTTCTGAAGCATTAATTCTTCTATCCTGTTCTCATGTGGAGACGCTGCTGCTCTCCTCATTTACTCCATAATTACACAGCACTGTAACTTTTCCCTGTCCATTATTTCTCTCCCAGCAAATCAGAAGTGAGGGGTTGCAAAGCCTCCCTTTCACTCACCACCATCCCTGGCCAGGCCTGGATGTATTTTCTATGGATGTACTTGATTCTTGGATGCATTGGCTTTATCTTGGGGTCTGGCACCATGTGCCAGGCTGAATCCTCTCTGCAGTTCTCACCACAAGAAATAGGACATGGCTTTGGGAAGAGAGCCCCAGTGCTTCACACGTGGGCCACATACCTGGTCAGCTGTTCAGGGCTTCCAGACACCTTTGCATCCCCAGGGATTTGGCCTCTCTGGAGTCCCACTTCACAGGGCTGCTGGGAAGCACTGGTGGGTGCTGGGGAAGGGCCAAACCCCTGTCTTGCCCTTTGGCCTGGGCTGAGAGCAGAATGCAGGGTTTGTTCTGTTCTTGGGGTGTACTCTCATGTCTGTGTTCCAAAGGGGGACAAGCACAGCTCCAGGCTCTGCCACCAAACCTGAGTGATGGAGGTGATGAGCAGGAGCCCCATTCCAAGCTGAAGAAAGTGTGGAAATTAGTGGACAGCTTCAAGGCCACCTGGACAAGACCAATCTCCTTTCCCCAAGGAGCAGAGCAATGCATCCAGCAAAAACACATACTGAGAGCAGCCACTACAGACATGTCTGCCAGGCAGGAGAGGATGACTGTGCTCAGATACCTCGTGACAGGCACCCAGGGAGACCAGATCCAATTGAAACCCCAAAGGACTACCCTCTGAATCAGAGGGACATGAGAAAGCTACTTGACTTGCAGATGGTGACCTATAACTGTTAACCACTCCCCATTTCATAGACTGCCTCCACACCCTGCCCCATCTGCCCATCCTCTGTCTCCAAGCAAGAAACAGGCAGAGAGGAAAAGCCTCCTTGCTACAGCCTCCAGCCAGACCATTAGATGCTCAGCCAGCCCCTGCCAGGAGCATCAGCTCACTCACTACTGCATCCCCTCCCATTTCAGCGTCAAGACTGGCTGGTGTATTGGGTTCCTTATGCAAAGCTCTAGGCAAGACTTCCCTGCCAGGAGCAGACAGTGACCTGGAGATCTGCAGAGCCATCACATGACCAGCACAATGCCATACAGTGAGTCCAAGGGCTGAGAGGCACAAAATCCCATGAGACCAAGTCAAGATGCCCAGAGTCAGGCAGCTCCACATGTCTGCTTTTACTTTTGAAGACAAGACAGGGCCACCTCAGCAGCCTCTAGCATTCCTGAGGAAGTGCTTGGGAATTTAACCCTGTCCTTTCTCCTCTGCACAGGGTTAGAACTTTACCTGCCCACTATCCATAAGAGGATGGGATATTAAGGAAGCAGCAAAATCAGCGATTGTAGTTACGGGCCATGGGTAGACAGGGAACCAAACCACTACCACTGCAGCACCAGTGGAATCTTCTGCCCTCAAAAAAATATCACCTGCATCCCTCTGAGCACTACCTGCCATGGGGCCAGGGCAGACACACAGAAGGAGGTTTGGTAGGCAATGGAGAACAGCCAAGACCAAAATAAAGGCAACCTAGCTTGTTCTTTCAGGAAACTCTCCTTGCAGACAATCCCTGTGACATTTTTATTTTTATTCTAGAGGTCACACATTTGGTAGCCCCACAGAGATATGAAGATTCCTACAGCAGTCAGCTGGGCACCACTTGCTGTCCCAATGAACTCCTCACAGCTCATTTGGCATGTCAAGAATTAGATGCCAGGCAGATCTGCAATGGAAAGGCATCAGATGGACACACTTCCAGTGGATGCAGCAGGGTTTGTCTCCAACCTGTGCTTCAGCTCCACCTCCAGCTGTGATTTTCAGGGACAGCACCTCTGCTGGAAGCACCTGGGGACACCCCTGTCCTGGAAAGAATGTTTCAGGGCCAAAATTTCCAAAATTACAGACTGGCCGGACGGACTAGAGCAGCTCAGTGTGCTTGACACCCAAACACAGAGCAGAAACAACTTGGTCAAAATGTAACTTGGGGAGAGAATGACATTCCCAGGAGAAACCAAGTAAATAGCTTGGCCAAAATGTAACTTGGGAGAGACATGCCCAGGAGGAACCAATGCAGCAGGACAGCTTTGCTGATGAAAGCAGGGCAAAGGCCGGAAGCTGAAACAGAGCCAACCCAAACTTCAGCAGGCGTCCTCCACGTGCAGATGGATCCTCAAGGGCGACTGACGCTACTTGGGTTCCCTGGCACAGCTGGCCTTCCTCCCAGGGAGATGTGGAGGTCAGGGATGAGTGGCAAGAAGAACGATGGGGCTGTGGGGCTGTTGCTGGCTCTCATTTATTATCATCCTGCCTTGCTGGGTAGCATCACAACCAGAGTCAGGACGCTCCAGATTCTAGTCCCATGCCTGCTGATGATTCCCACAGCAACTTGGGACAAATTGCCACATTCCAGCATGCCAAGTTAGGGTGGGGACACTGCCTTCCCTCTTCCAACTGCTTGGATACAGGGCTGGCAGAAACGGCTCCAGGGGGGACTTTCCCTACCCACTCAATCTGCATGCCCAGTTTAGACCTCTGCGTTGGTGGTTCAGTGAGGGAGACAGCAGGCTAGGTCAGGACAAACCAAGGTGTCCAAAAGGCAGGATCTGCTGAGTGGAACCTTCCTTTTCCCCAGGCTCTACCACAGAAAAAGCACTGCAGCATCCCCCATGCTGCCCTTTCCTCCCACTCACTCCTGCCTTCAGGATCTGTCCCCTCCAGCAGAGCATGAGCACAGGTGGGGACAGCAAGCGACTGGAGAAGACCCAGTCCTCCCACACACTGCCACTCAGAGCCGCTCGCATCTCACCCGCGCACCTGACGGGGGTGGCAGGAGAGCCCCGCTGTGCTCATCCGAGGGGGCTGGCAAAGGTCAGCCCGGGAGATGGTCTCCAGCAAGGGCTGCCTGCCAACCACCGGCTGGGAACCACTCAAGAATAGCGGCAGGAAGGCAAAAAAGAAAGGAGAAAAAAAGAAGAAGAAAAAAAAATATGAAAAAGAAAAAATAACCCAGCTGGCAGCACAGACGCTGCCGGGAGAGGAAGCGGCAGGTTGAGACAAGGACATGGCTCATTATGCCGCCCCCGCAGGTGCGGAGTGCCGAGCGGAGCGGCCGGCTCGGCTGCCGCCGGCGGCGCTGGCAGGGGAGAGACAGCGGCCACCATCCCCATCCTCAGCCCCAGCCGGGGAGGACAAACCAAACACCATCATTATGGCTGAGATTAGCTTCCACCCCCTTCCTCTGCACGCTCTGGGAGGCCAGTCAGGCTCTGACACACAGCAGCACAGGGACACGGAAGGTGCTGCTGGAACAAGCTCTTCTAGTGCTGCAATGACTGTCCTTGGTGGTTTGCAATGGTGGTCAGCCTGGATAGAGCCCCAGGCAGCACACGCTGACCTTGTGGCTGATCCTGCTTGCAGCACGAGACTGCTGGGGACCATTCCCATCTGTTTGACCCCATGCTCAGAGCTGGACAGACACAAGCCCACCACATGCTGAGGCTACCAACACAACCAGAGTGACTGGGAGGTGGTGAGAGCTGGTGGTTTCCTCAGAGGACAAGCCAGAGGTTGGATGAATCCCAAGGATGCTAGTTACCAGGTCTCCTGGACAGGGTTCCCCTGTATGGACAGCAGCTTCTGTAGGACATAAGAGCCCAGCCTGTCTTAGAAGGTGACCCACCATCATCTCCTAAGAGATGCATCAAGCTCAGACCACAGCCAGGACAGCAGCAGGCAGGGAATGGAGCATTAATCCCACCATTAAAAAAACCCAAAAAACTGAGCATGGATTTTTTTCCTTGCAGCCTTTTCCTCCTGCTGCAGCTCAGGGTGCTGGAAAAGGCGGGCGACACCTCTGAGGATGGGAACAGGCAAGAAGGAGAGACAGCACCAAATGCGTGGGTGCTGCTCTTGCCGAGGAGAACAGAGCGCAAACCCTGCTGCTGCCAAGCCCAGTGTCCTCAGATGCATCTCCCCAGCTCACCCAGCCACAGACACTGGAGACTTCCCTGCGCTGCGCTGAGCAGGGGATTCTGAGCAGGATAAGGGAGCAGTGCAGCAAGGAGCCAGTGCCTTGCTCCTGCCCCATCTGCTCAGCCATGGGGAGATCCAGATCCAGAAGGAGGCGGAAGCAACCCAGGAAAAGTCTTTCTTGCAGCGGCATGGCACTCAGGCAGGTGGTTGCAGAGGTGAGTGGCCTTCTCCTCTGCTCCAACCTTCAGACACCAGCTAATGATGTTTTAACAGGTAAACAGCCCAGAGTGTGGTTTCCCACCTTCCCATCACCTCTGGAGGTGAGGCACAAAGTACCAGGAACAGCTGAAGCTCCAGGTGAACACAGCATGCTGCTCACGCCTGTAGTCTGGGGATTTCCTGCACCAGAACCAACATCAGTGGGCTCATCAGCCCTCGTGGATTTCTCTTTCCAGGAATTTGCTCAATTGCCTTTTCATCCCAAACAATTTTCCTACGTCTTCCCTCCACCACTTCACCTAAGGCCACCATTTCCACAGGTTAATCCCAAACTGCTTCAGGAAATGTCTTCATGTCCTGAAATGTCACTGCATATTCTGACACAAGATGCCCAATTACAGGAACTCAAGCAACCCTTCCCTGCTCACCTTCCTTCCCCCCACCACACAGGATTTTATTATTCCCCATCATGCCTCCCTCAGTCATCTCTTCCCCCAGACGGAAGAGAGCCAGTTTATGTAATTGTTCCATCTATGGAAACGGCTTCGTACCTTTAATTATTCCTGCCACCCCTCCCTGCACTTTCCCGGCGTGTCTTTAAAAGGGTGCGGATGTGCCAGCAAGGGAGACGGGCTGCGAAGGAGGCGCGGTTTTGGTTAAAACACCCTCTGCCCCCAGGAGGGGAGGCTGTGCTCTGCCCTGACCCCGCTCCTGCCCAGCGGGGCCGCAGCCAGCCCCTGGCCCAGAGCCCTTGTTTGTCCCGGGGCAGGCTGCACACCAAGCAGATCATTTGTGAGCACGGGGACGGCCAGCACCAGCTCCCCCAGCCCGGGGCCTCCAGCGCTCCCGGCGATGAAAAGCCAGAACAAAAAGCATTTGCAAGGCCAGGGCATGGGCACGGCGCGGGACACGCAGCCCCCCCGACACGGGGACGGGGCCGCCGAACAGCACAGAGCAAAACAGACGGGCCGCAGTAAGTGCTGGGTCAGTACCGCGATGACTCAGCCGCTCCATGGGCAGAGCAGAGAGAACTCCGTCTCTCCCAGCTCAGAGGGGCTCCACGGACAGGCCATGGTGGGAAACAGGAGCCCTGGTGGCTGCGCACACCCTGCCAAGGGACTCTGGAGAGCCAAGGAGCCCAGGCAGGACAGAGAGGCCAATGCTGTGATCAAACCACAAGGGTCAGACAAGATGCAAACTGAAAGCGCCCTTTCCAAACGCTCCATCAGTAAGGAAGCACACAGAGGTTACAAAAGGACAAACAACAGCCTCAGCCTTTCACAGCAGCGCTCAGCTCCACCCACGAGCTGCAGCACCTGCACGACCAGATGCTTCCCCCCTCAGTCTGCGGACAGGTGTGCAGGCAGGATGCTGTCCCCATGTTATGCACTAAATCAACAGCATCAAGACGTGGGTTTTCTTCTCAAGACAGGCAGATTTCCCAGGACAAAATCCAGGTCACTGGGTCCAGACAGCTCCTCCAACCAGGAGCCACTTTGTTATCGGTCTAACTCACGCAGGGATGCTGGAAAGATCAAGGGGGAGACTCACATGGCAAAGGCCCAAACACACATTTCTCCCCCAGTTTAGAAGGAAAAATGTGACAGGGTTTGCAGAGGGACAGTGCTGGCAGCATGTGTGGCTCAGCTACCCAGTTTCCTGGCTAGCTGGCCACAGATGCTGTGGAGCTGCGATGCACCAATGTCAGAGCAGAAGCTGTTTTAAACACAGACACTGAGCGTCCCAGTGGACCAGGGCTTTGGAGCCCAGTGGCTTTTCCATGATGAAAAGGCATAGCACAATGTCAGCCCTCACAGTCTATAAAGAGTCTCACCCACCCTCTGTTTCATAAGGACCCTGTCCCCATCGCATTGGGTGTTTGATGTGGCTATGGCATTGTTCCTGGGGAGGGGATGCTCACCCATCATCCTGTCAGACACCTCAGAGAGCCCCACAGAATCACAGAACCAATTAGGGGAAGACTTTTGAGCTCATCGAGTCCAGCCTATGACCAAACACTACCCTGTAAAGCAAATAATGGACAAACTGCCACGTCCAATCTCCCCTTGAACACCTCCAGGGCAGCTGACTCCACCACCTGGAGTCCACGAATGGAGAGCCCATTCCAATGTCTAATCACCTCTTCTATGAAGAAATTATTCCTAATGTCCAACCTAAACCTCCTCTGGCACAGCTTGAGGCTTTGTCCTCCTCTCCAGTCCCTGGCTGTCTGGGAGAAGAGACCAACCCCCATCTGGCTATACCTCCTGGGAGCTGCAGAGAGTGATAAGGTGCCCCCTGAGCCTACTTTTCTCCAAACACTCCTGGGTCCCTCAGCCAATTCTTCTTCCACACAGGACTTGTGCTCCAGACGCTTCTCCTGCTCCACTTCCCTTCTCTGGACTCACTCTACCACCGTTATGTCTTTTTTAAGTTCCTCAAGGACTTGCTGTCCCTCCTGCCCCCACCAGTCCCACATGGAGCAGGGCACACCTCATGCAGGCAGGGCTCTTAAGATGCCTGCACTGCCCTGCATTCCCATGGCATGGCCCCGATGCTCCAGTACCTTCCTGACACCTTCTCCTCACAATTCCCACCCTGGATCCAGCCCTCCTGGCCTTGCCAAGTGCTTCCAGGACCTTGAACCTCCTTCAGCAGAGAAGGGCAATGGAGCTGGGGATGAGGAGCAGCTGAGGGAGCTCAGGGTGTTCAGCCTGGAGGAGGCTCAAAGGGAGCCTTATCACTCTCTGGGACAGAAGGGTGTAGCCAGGTCTGGGTCAGTCTCTCCTCCCTGCGAACAAGTGACAGGACAAGAGGACAAAGCCTCAACCTGTGCCAGGAGAGGTTTTCGTTGAACATTAGGAAGATTTTTGTCACAGAAAGAGTGACTGGGCTTTGGAGTGGCTGCCCAGGGAGGTGTGGAGTGACCGTCCCTGAAAAGACAGGACCTGGCGCTAAGTGCCATGGTCTGGTTGATGGCGATGTGTCCACTCACAGGTTGGACTTGAGCTCAGGGGTCTTTTCCAACCTTATTCCCTCAGGGATGCTGCACCACCACAGCCCTGCCTGCGCCGGGGTCCTGGGGGCTGCCAGGCCTGGGGGATGGGGCACGGGCCCTGAGCAGCTCCAGCCCCCGACAGCGTGCTGGCTGCCCCGGTGCCCTCAGAACCACCCACGGCCGCCGCACCGCCCCGGCCGGGTCACAACCCCCGCTCCCCGAGCCCCCGGAGCCGCGGGCGGCGGGGGAGGGGGCGCGCCCACGGACGGCCTGAGGTGCGGCTCCTCGGTGACGTAACGCCTTTCCAGAAGATTCCCCCCGGGGATCCCGCCGCTGCGAGCGAGCGCCCGGCCAATCAGAGAGCGCCGAAAGGGCGGTGCTGGCTTGAACTGACCAATGGAAGGCGGGGACTGCGAGGCGAGTGGGGGAGAGGTGGGCAGGTGAACGGCGGGGGCCCGCCTTCGCCCCGCCTCCCTTTCAGGGCAGACCAATCAGCGTGGCGCAGCAGGGCGATGGACAGCCCCTCGGGCCAACGGGGGCGTGGCGCGCGCGGGCGGGTCTCCCCTGACGTGGCGGCCGGGGGGCGGGGGCGGGGGCGGCCCAGCGAGCGCGCGGCGCCCCGGGACAGCGGGAGCGGTGAGTGCCGGGGGGGCCCCCCCGACCGCCCCCGCACCCCCACACCGACCACCGCAGCCCGGCCCGGCCCGGGGGGCCAGCCCGCCTGCCCTGCGGGGTGCCAGGGCGTCACTGCGGGACTGCCGTGGGGTGACAAGTTGGTGGCGAGGGGCCGGGAGGAGTCAGCCCCCGTGCCCCACAGAGCGAAGCGGCTCGCTGTGGGTGGGGGGGATCGTGTGTCACCCCGGTGTCACTGTGGGGTGGGGCGTCACTCCGCGCCGTGGGGTGACAGGGTGTTGCCGTGGGGCTGGGCGGGGGTCAGTCCCCCCTAGCCCGGGGTGACAGGGTGCCCCTGTGGGACCGGCGGGGGGTGACAAAGGGTCACCCTGGGGTGGGGGGCAATGCCCCTGTCTGGGGCTAGCAGCGTGTCGCTGTGGGGTCAGTCCCCCTGCCCAGGGGGTGACAGGGGTTGCTGTGGGGCTCAGCCGTCAGTTCCCTGCGCCGTGCGTGACAAGTTGTTGCCATGAAATTGGGGGGTCGTCAGTCCCCCTGCACTGTGGATGGTAGAATGTCACTGTGGGGCTGGGGAGGGTCAGTCCCTCTGCCCCGAGGAGTGACAGGGTGTCACTGCAGGGCTCATTTGCCCCTCTGCCCATAGGGTGAAAGCATGTCCCTATAGGGCTGGGAAGGGGTGCTTGCCCCACTCCACCCATGGGGTGACAGTCTGTTCTGATCTGGGGACTAAACCTCTGCTTTGTGAAGTGGCAGGGTGTCCCTAGGGGCTGGCAGGATCGGCCTCTCTGCCCCAAGGGGTGACAGGTTTGGCAGTGGGTCTGGGAGCTTAGCTCCTTTGCCCCTTCGTGGGTGGGGAGCAGAGGGTAGCCAGCCTGTTCTGTCACCATGGGGTGACACGGAGTCTCTATGGGGCTGAAGGTGGGGGAGGAAGGAGTTGGCATCTCTGGCTCCTGTGGGCTGTCAGGGTTTCTTGGTGGGGCTGTGGCTCAGGGTTAACTGGGCTGCCCTACCCTGGTGACCATGTGTCCCTGTGGCTCTGAAGAGTGTGTCAGGAAGGGGTTAATCCCCGTGCCCCATAACAGAGATAGTGCATCCATGTGGGGCAGGGAGAGAGAGGGTGACACCCCCTGCCATGGGGCTGCAGTACAGTCTTGTGGAGCTGGAGAGGGTGGTGAGGTTAGGGTAAATCCTTCTCTCCTGTTTCACTTTGGAGGGAATAATGCGCCCTGTTGGAGCTATGTGGAGTGGCCTGGAAGGGGTCAGCACCCCTCCACCACCACCCTGGGGGTACCTGTGTATCCCAGTGGGGCTGAACTGGCTGGTGAGAGAGTTGGTAACCTCCCACCCAGGTGACAGTAACACGGTTAGAGGGACCAGCATGGAAGGGGTTAACCCCTGTCCTCAGTCGAGGTGACAGTGTCTCCTGGGAGGGCTGACCAGGAGGATAGGGTTAACCTGCTTTCCTCTTGAGGCGGGCAGTGGGTCCCGGTGGGGCTTGATCATGGCAGGGGGTCACCCCTGGACCCTGCGGGTCTGTGCACTGGGGCACAAAGCATGAGTGAACCCCTGCGTGTGTGACAGCCCCTAAAAAGGACAGTGCCTCTGGGCTTGGGAGGGGGACAAACCCCATCCCCATGAAGTTCTTAGCCCCACAGTGGGGCTGGGTGGGGGGCATGGGGTGGCGATCTGTGCAGTGGGGGGGTGCAACCCCATCCCCATGGCATTGTGAGCATCCTGGTGACTCTGGAATTGGGGTACTCTATATGGGGAGGCAGCATGGGGGGGGCTTGACCCTATCTCCACACAACTGTGAGCAGCCGAGCGTGGCTGCAAAGAGGGGAACCTACTTGGGGAGACACTGTGAGGGGCTTGACCCCATGTCCACCCAAGAGCCAGCACTAGATAGGTCTGGAAAATGGGGGACCCTGTCGGGGGTGATCTCAAGTGGTACTTGACACCATCCGCATGCAGGAGACAGCACTTTGTGGCTGTGGGGATCTGGGACCCTCTCTGGGGACATTCTGAGCGGGGGTCCTGCGCCGTGCCCACGCAGGAGGCGGCCGCCGGCGGGGCTGGCAGCGGGGGCTGTGCTGGCAGAGGCAGCGAGGGGAGGGTTAACCCCGTCCCCACGCAGGTGCCGGCACCCCAGTGGGGCTGTCGGTGGGGAGGGGGAGGCGGGCGGTGCGTGTGGGGGCTCGGGGAGGGGATGATTCATTGCGGGTAGTCATGACATTGCTGCCTGGTTGCCTGAGACTGCCATCCAGCACGGGCACGGGTGGCTCTGCCTGCCCCGGCGCGACAAGATCCCCACCAGCTCCCTGACTGAGCCCGGGATACGCTACCATGCCGGCAATCCTGCTCTTCTGGAGCCGCGCCGAGAGGTATGCGCTGCCTCGGCACCCGCGCCTGGCCGGACCCGGGCGGCTCGGAGCCCGGCGGGACTCCAGCCCCTGGGGACACGGCGGGACGGGGGGCTGTCTCCCGCCCGGCTGTTTCGCTTGCCGCGGGTGGGATGCAGGAGCTACCCTGGTGGTACCCCCAGTACGGCTGCCTAGTTTCGGTGTAGCGCTTCTGGAGAGGATGCTCTCCGTGGCCTGCGAGTGACGGTGACAGACGAGGGGACGCGGTGGCATTAGCTTTCTTTGGCGTGCCTGAAGGTGACTTCTCAGAAGTAGGTTTTGCGCCGTGGGCTCGGGGGACGCACCGTCCCCGTCCCGCTGCCCTGCCGCCACGGGGAGTCCGGGACGCCGGGCGGGAATGCGGCACTCAGATCCCTTTTTGCCGGGGGACCGGTGCCGGCGGCCGGTGAGGGGGACACAGGGACCCCCATGCATCCGAACGGGAAAAGCTGGGGAGGTGCACATTGGTTAACGTGACTTTTTTCCATATCAACGCCGCCCTACTTTTCTCCCTACCCGATTCGCCTGGCGGGTGCTCAGCCCTGGGCGTCAGCAGAGTCGTTTCTGGGGACACCGGGGGGCTCCTGGCTGCGCTCCCTGCGCTCCTTGGAGAGGGCTGCGTGGGGGACGTGACGGTACCAGGCGGCTGGGTGCCTTGTGGCAGCGGAGAAGAGGAATGCTGGAACTGACGGATTAAGCAGAAGTGTCTTAATCTGTCTGTTTAACGAGAAAGCGTCAAGAAACCAATTAAAAGGAAAATTACGGCACGGCGAGTGGCTCCATTGAAGGGGTCTCTCCGTGCGCGGCTGGGAATCACACAAAGGACGGCAGCTCCCCGGCGGCACCGCGTCGACCGGAGGAGCCCTTTCGGAGCCATCCTGGGAGCGAGGTCAGAGCCAACCACGGCTGCCGGGCTGGCGAAGAGCTGCCCTTTGGGTGTGCCGGAGGAGGTGGAGGGGGGGACTCGCCAGCAGAGCATCCCTTGGCGGCGGCGGCATCCCCGGCACGAGCCAGCACCTTTTGCCCCGCCGCCCTCCTCCCGCCCTCCAGTGCCTCCCGGCCGGGCACACAGCACCTGCCGCCGCCTGCGGACAGCCGCGATGTTTAAAATAAAGCTAGAGCCTTTAAAAATGACAGCTTGGACTATGAATGTGTTCGTAAAGTTTCGGTAAGTGGGTTTCCGCCTCTCGACCTTGTGTCCTCGTTAAACCATCAGTGCCTGTCCCTGGCATCCCGCGGTGACCTTGGACCCCGAGATGGAACAAAAAAAAATCTTGTGCCGTTGCCAGGGTGGGTTTGTTCCCTTAGATGACTGCCGAGCAGAGGGATTATGTCAAACGATCGCTATTCAGCTGGCGCGCTAGCCCAGCGGTTGCTCGGGCTGATGTCATGTGCGGGGCCGGAACAAAGATTTATTCTTTATTTAATTTTTTTTTCTTTCGGTGTGGTTGCAAGAGGAGGATGGAGGTGGGGCTGGCTCGGCAGGGCAGGGAACTGCCTGTGGTTTTCACCAAGGCAGGGTGGCCGTGAATTATCTGGGGGCATCTGATTTGCAAGGGTGATACAGGAATGCCTTTGCCAGCCTGAAACCCCCCCCCCCACCGCTCCCGAGGGGGTTAAATGGGAAGGCAGGAGAGGATGACTGAGCAGAAGGGGGAGAGGATCGGTGGCAAGGCGCAGCTGATCCCAGAGAAGTGGGAGGGAAGGAGGGAGGCTCTGCAGGGACAGAGTCGTGTTTTACCACCATTGTGCATGTGAGCTGAGCCTCGGGAGCGTGCCTTAATCCACTGGGTCACCCTCCAGCACCTGGTTCTCTCTGGCACGGTAAACGCGGCACCGGGATGCATTTCGGTACAGAAATTCCCTTCCCCACACCCAGCCAGACGAAGGGGTCCTTGGTCAGGTCAGAGATTCTCATCAGGCATCCCCACCCTGGCCAAAGATCTCTCGGTGGGCAAGACCAGAGATCTTGTGGGTGGTGACAGAATTTTGCGTTTTTGGGATGTCTTTTCATGGGAAACGCTGCGGGGTTTTGGCCAGATGAGGGTGCCCCAGTGGTGCTGTCAGGTTGGGCTGCCTGGGGTCAGAGCCAGACACTGTGGTCCCTGGGCAGTGACAGTTGAAGGTTTGTCAGCTCTGTGTTGCTGGAGCTAGGGTGTGATGGGGTTTTCTTTAGCACTGCTTGGTTTGCTCTCGCTGTGGGAGGGTCAGCAACAGGGCCAGACAGGGCCAAATCGTCATGCCAGTACTAGCCTCAGGGAGCCCCTGCCCTCCACTGGAGGTTGCTGTGGGGATGTGGGGTGTTGGAGTGACCCTTGGTGGGGAGAATGGACAGGATAGCTCTTGGTTCTCTTGCTGATTGCTCACCCCAGGGTCTCCTGCAGCTTCCCCATCACTTAAGGAGGGTAAATGGGGAGGTGGATGTGGGCTGGGGGCAGAGCATCCCCGAACACCTGCGTGGGCTGCATGCTGCTGGCATCTCTGCATGCAGGAGCTGGTATAGAGATGTGCTGGCATCCGGGAGCTGCCACAGGAGACGCTGTCAGATGCTCTTTATGCCCCCAGGGACCTCCTCCCACCTCTTCTGTGCCGCCTGAGCTGTTGTACAGTGTTTGCAGATGCCCCCATCTCCCTTCACTGTGTCCTTCAGGGGTGCCTTAGCCCCCCTCCCCATGTACAGCAAAGCTTATCCTCCACAGCTGGAGCAAAAAAGAGCAGAAGTCGGTGGTTTGGATGGAGGTGGCCAAATGTGGGACCAATTTCCAAGCTCTTGTAGGGGGTCATTGCCCAGGGCATGGTCCAAGGCAAGTGTTGGATGCTTGGTGTGGCTGCCAGATGCTTAGAGCAGCACCCAAGCATGGATCCTTGGGGAGCATAGCCACCCTTGATTGAGCTGTGGTGGTTGGGAGGTCCCTCTGTGACCTCCAATGGGAGCTCATGGATAGAGAGTAAGGGTGGGGAGAACATCTGGTAGTTTGTATGATGGTGAAGGAAAGGGCCAAAACTCACACCCCATTCCATAATCCCTCTGCTGGAGGGGCACAGCAGGTTGGGGTGGCTCAGGTGTCTTTGGAGCAAGTATAGGGTGAAACTTTGACTGTAGCAGGGAGCAGGATGTGAGCAGTGGGAATGCAGGTCTGGAGGGGCAGCACTGAGTGTGAGAGGTGCCAGGCCAGACCCTGCGGTTCCTGGTGTCAAATGTTTGCTGTCAGATAACCAAAAGTCAAGGAGCAGTGGGAAACATCCATGGAGAGGCATGGGACCTGTTAGGTTTTGCCTGGAGGAGCAGCCCTGCCATCCCCCTGGCTGCTCCCTGGATGGCTGTGACTCCAGCAGTGACTGGGGGATGAATTACGGCCACCGGGTTTTCCATGCCTTAGTATAGGCATGGGCACGGCCTCAGCCCCCGCGCGATGCAGCGAGTGAGCCCTGAGCTCCTGCCTTACTGCAAGATCCAGTTGGGGAGTGCAAGTCAGGCTAGAAAGTGTTGGGTCTTTTTTTAAAACAGAAAAAGAAAAAAGCCCTCCCACCATCACAAGATGTTTCTGTCTAACGGCTCCGTTCTCTCTCCGCTAAATACAAATTATGGCTCTGACAGCCGGAGGCGCTTATCTCCAGCTGAATGCCAATTGCTTTCAGGAACAAAATGTTTGAAGTTCCTTTAAGGTGAAGGCACAACGTGGTCCCTGCCACTGCTTTCAGCCTCCAAAACCCGCTGTCATCACCCTGACTTGGGTCTCAGGTCCCCAGCTGGGAGAGAACCAGGCAAGGGGGTGGACACAGGCCGGCAGCTACATTTGGACATAGCTCAGCCCTCCTGACTCAGCCAGGGGGGGACGGACAGGGACGTGGTCCTGGCCTGACGTTAGCAGTGGTGTGGCCCCTATAATAGCACCGTGCCCCGACTTGAGCTCTCTCTCCCTGTTAGCCTCAGAGATGAGTCTGCCCATCCCAGCCGAGGGGCTCAGCGGGATAAAACCAGAGCTGGGATACATTCTGGCACCAGGGCTCTGACCTCTGTTGGGAAGCGTGGACTTGAGCCGACTCTGGTGCTGCTGGCCTGTGGGACACAGGGAGCATCGTCTCCGCGACAAGTGTGTGCCAGTCCCGTCCCCAGCTGCCCCTGTGTGATTTTCACCTCACGAAGAGCTGTCTTTCTCCTTTCAGGAATAAGTACTCGGCTCCCAGCAGCGTCGCCATCATGGGGAAGGACTATTACAAGATTTTGGGCATCCAGAGCGGTGCTAATGAAGATGAAATCAAGAAGGCCTATCGGAAAATGGCCCTGAAATATCACCCCGATAAGAATAAAGACCCCAACGCTGAGGAGAAGTTCAAGGAGATTGCGGAGGCTTATGACGTCCTGAGTGACCCCAAGAAACGAGCTGTGTATGACCAGTATGGGGAGGAAGGTAAGGGGATAGATACTGCCCACTGGGAGGCAGGGATGTGGGGTCCAAATCTGTTTTAGAGGTGAGGGAGGGTTTTCACAGAGAGATGTTTCGGTATTTCATGCCTACTTCTGAAATGGGACTGGTTGCCAAAGAATCAGAGAGAGTGAAGGCTCCACAGGTGGCAGAAATCACCTCTCATCCCACTCCTCCCCAGGCTGCTTCACTTTTCCAGCCATTTGTCAGCTTGCTTCCTGGGGTGGCTGGGCTCCTCCTGCCCTCTGCCCCAGAACTTTGGGTGCCAGCTGAGAAATTGAAGGAGCTCACCTCCTGGGTTGTACCTAAGGTAATTTGTTAGCAGCTCTTTAAATGACCTAAATAACACAGCAGAGACGTACTGCTTCTGCCCACATTCCCCCTGCACTTGGGCACTGATCCCATTGTCCTCCCTGGTACAAGCTGACCTACAGGATTCAAAGCTTTTCCCAATTTAAGTAATAGGCCCTTGTTTTGAAACCAAGCGGCTGCTGTTGTCTGGTGGTTGGCATGGAGGAGGAGGAGGAGGAGGAGAGCCACTCCAAGGCAGGCGGCCTTATTAGTCGATGATGGAAGAGTGCAGCCCCATTCGAGGAGAGTGCCGAATAGCATCTGCATTAATCAGCCCAGGGCCTGGGTGCTTAAAAGAGCAGGAGGTCTGGCAGGAGCAGGCTGCTGTGTGGAAGAGGCAGCTCCTCTCTCGGGCAGGTGCATCCCCTCACAAGCCACCGGCGGGATTAAGCAGCAGTGGGTTAATTGTTGACCCGTTAGTTATGTCAGGGCTGTGATGGATGCACAGGGCACAGTGATTTGCTGCCCTGTAAAATGAGAAGAGACTCTCTCAAGTGGGAAACCAGCTTTTCCCGGGAGGCCTCAGTGAAATCGGACCCCGCTCAGGCTGGCGTCATGGGATTAAAGGTGAAACCTCCTGGCTGTACAGTCTATTAGGAGTGGGGCTCACTGGGGATTTGACAAAATCCCTGTCGCCTGCAGGCATCTAAAATAAGAGTGAATTAAGGAAGAGGGTAAGAGCTCCCTCGCTGCCCCATCAAGTTAAAGACCATCTTCCACCATGTCCCATCATTGCTGAACCTCTCATGTTCCATGACCTTCCCCACATGTTTTGTTTCCCATTTTTTTTGGGCAATGAAGATCAGCATTTTGAGGAACTTCAGGGTCACACATGCTATGTAGGCAAGATGAAGTGGAAAAGCCCCTTCAGCCCACCCAGAATACTGACTTCAGCACTCAGAAGAGACCCCCAAACTTGTCCTGCTTTGGAAAGGGCTTGGGGGGTTGGGACAAAGGACAGCCTGTCAGAAATAGTCCTTCACTGTCACTGGTGTGCCCTGAAAATAGTCCCTGAGCTAGGCTTGGCTTAACCCTTCCCAACCCTGCTGATCAAAAATAGCCTTGCAGAGCATGTGTGACCTCTTTGGGGGGCATTTGTCATGTGCCTTGACTCTTTGGGACTTGGGATGAGTTGCAGTGACGTCAGGCTCAGCCTGGGACCTGGCAGGGGAGTTTCCCATGGGAAAGGTTGCTAAATGATTCAAACCTGGAGTTTACCTGGCATTTTATACAGCCAGTGTGAGGGAGCTGCATGCCAACCTGGAGGTCTGCTCACCTCCACCTGCCTGTAGAATCATTGAGGGTGGAGAAGATCTCTTAAGATCATTTAATGAAGCACTGCCGTGTTCATCACTAAGCCACGTCCCTAAGTGCCACATCCACACACCTTTTGAACACTTCCAAGAATGGTGACTCTATCACTTCCCTAGGCAGCCTGTTCCTGACCAACTTTTCTGTGAAGAAATTTTTCCTAATATCCAGTCTCAGAGACAAGGCTATTGGGGCAGGAAAGAGCCTGCTCATGGGGAAAAATGGAGATGGACTGATCAGGGTATGTTTTAAATTAAAATTAGGTGAACAGGGTGGAGAGAATCAAAGAGGTCCTTCAGTAGGGATAGAGGAAACAAAACCTGAATGGATTCTGAGCTTGCAGCGTGTAGGAGTGCAACTGTGTGTCATGGGTGGAGATGGTGCCTTCACAGTGGTTGGGCTGGAGGTGGTATGCACACTCAGGAGAGGGTGGAAGGAGGTGGCAGAGGCCATTCTCCCACCTGGGCAGTGCAGTCCCTGCAGAGCATTCCCCCACAGGGAGCATTCATGTCTCCTCTTCCCCCTTGTCTTCCAGGTCTCAAAACTGGAGGTGGCTCTTCAGGTGGCTCAGGGAACACCTTCCACTACACCTTCCATGGAGACCCCCATGCCACCTTCGCATCCTTCTTTGGAGGCTCCAACCCTTTCGACATCTTCTTCGCCAGCAGCCGCTCCCGGATGTTCAATGGCTTTGACCAGGAAGACATGGATATGGATGATGATGACGACCCTTTCAGTGCCTTTGGCCGGTTCGGCTTCAACGGCATTAATGGGGTTCACCGGCGGCACCAGGAGTCCCTGCACACGCGGAGGAAGGTCCAGGACCCACCTGTCATCCACGAGCTCAAGGTGTCCCTGGAAGAGATCTACCACGGATCCACCAAGAGGATGAAGATCACTCGCAGAAGGCTCAACGCTGATGGCCGGACCATGCGGACTGAGGACAAGATCCTAAACATTGTCATCAAACGGGGTTGGAAGGAGGGAACCAAAATCACATTCCCCAAAGAAGGGGATGCCACTCCAGACAACATCCCTGCAGACATCGTCTTCATCCTCAAGGACAAGCCTCACTCGCACTTCAAGAGGGACGGGACAAACGTGATCTACACGGCAAACATCAGTCTTAAAGAGGTGGGTACGGGTGGTAAATCCCATGGTATGTGGGGTGGCACTGGTTCATGGCCTTTGGGGCCAAGATGGGAGGCAGTCTTTCTCCTGCTCTGGATAGGAAAGACCAGGTAGGTTGCAAGACAGGAACTGCAGAGGCCAACTTGGTCGTGGCTTTGGAGGTGCTTGACTTCCATGCCAGGTGTGGGACACTGATGCTGCGGTCCCTGCTGAACATACCTCACTTCTTGAGCCAATTCAGGTGGCTCATTTTATCCATTTTCTCCCTTCTCCGTATGTCATGTTCTTCTATTTTAGCATACGGTTTTCACATGTGGAATGAAGGGCATATCTGCTGTAGGAGCAAGGGAAAACCCAGGTTGGGTGGCATCAGTCTGATTCCTGCTTTTCCTGTAGCTGAGCCTGCTGTGGCTTAGTTACTGCCTAGGGTTGCACCAGGTGCCTCTTCCCATGGGCAGAGAGCAGGATCACGTGGAGGAAAGTGATCCCTTGCCCTCCCTGAGCAGTGTTTTCCTTGATTCTGGCTTTCCTAGATAAGCAACCAAACAAATTAAATACCCAGGCAATGAGTAAAACTCAACACTTCCAGGCTGCCAGTCCTGGAGGTCACGGCAGGGCTAGATGGATGCAACAGATCATCCAGTAATCTGCACGAAGGTGGGAGAGAAAGGGAAGATTACCTCAGTACAAGATGTGCTGTTCGCCACTGCTGCTGTAAAACTACCTTTTAATAAATCCCAGCTGGCAGCTGCAGTTAACGTTGACATTTTTGGCAGCTGCCATTTGCTGTTCCTTTCAGACGGTAGACGCTGTCTGTCTTCTTAATGAGCTGATTTTTTTTTTTCTTCCTGAAGGCAGATTTATGTTCTCAAATGCATTGAATAGAAATAAGCTCAATGGGCCAGACCTGAGGCAGGAAAACGTGATCTTGTGAAGTGTGCCAGGAAGTCAGGAGGGCTCTATGATGGCTCTGCATCCCAGCTCAGGCTGTGACCGGGTGTACTGGGGGCAAAAAGCACATGGGCCAGGCAGAGCTGGGCACTCCTGAAGCAACCTCAGCTCCACTTATATTGCAGACTCAGGAGTTTCCCTCACAGTGCAAAGTACAGAGGTTTATTCCTGCAGTAGCTGGTTCTCCTGGATCTCCAATCCAGAAATACTCGGGAGACACTGCCTTATTTATGGAGCAGTGCATGCCGTATCTCAGATATTTCCTGCTGTTCATTCCTTTTATCTGAGCTGGCTGTGCTGATTTCCAGACCATGTTAGCTCAAGTCTGTGCACTGGCCAGCGTGGAGGGACTCCTGCCTGGAGTTGACTTTTGAGCAGTAACTGGAGAAACAGGCTCGAGAAGTGCACCAGAAGTGTTGGACACCTGTGAGCTCCATGAGCAAGGCCTGCATGCTGGCAGCAGATTTGCAAAATGCAGACACAAAGCAGAAAATTAATGGTCCAGGCAATCCCTTATCTCTTTCAGCTGGAATGTCTGGTCTCTGACCTCCCCCAGCACAAACCCAACATGCTGGGCATCCTCATGGGGCTGCTGGTCTGGCTGACTGTCATCCCCAGCCTGCTGCTTGCCAGGACAGTGTGATACTCTGCTGCGTTTCTCTTCCAGGAAAAGCAGTTCCTTAAGTGCTCTGGAGCACGAGCAGATGCTGGGAGCCCTCCAATTCTGTATGCTACCACCTCAGTATGTGACAGAGCACAACTTCTCCATTTCCTCAGCCTCTGGCTGTAGCCTTAGGTGTCTTCTTGCACCTTCTGCCTTGCAAGACTGCCTCTTCTAGCCTGAGTTTTAGTCTCTGCCACTGCCATGAGAGAACATAGTGCCATCAAGAAAGCTGGCAGGTGATGGGTACTGGAGGGCCTTCCCAGCCCTTGAGTCCTGGCCCTGCTAGGTGCCTGGCTGGGGCAGTGCAGGAGTTTTGCCACCTGTCTGCTGCAGAATCACAGATGTAGGAGTGCTTTTCCAGGGACTCGTTGTCTTCCTTCCTAAAATCAGAGGCGTGTGCCGCAGCAAGGAGCTGTGGGAGGGCGGAGACGCGCAGCTCCACCAGCAGCTGCCTCTGCTGGGAGGCAGCGCTGCCGGCAGGGCGTCCTGCCCTCCTGGCTGCTGCCTAATGCCTGCCCTCGGCACCATCCCGCTTTGCATCCTTTACCTGGCGTCACCCTCCTCGAAGCATCCGCGCCTCAGCTCATCCCGGCTGGGACGCGGCCGGTGGCGACGCCCGCCCCGGCGGCTTCGCCGCGAGCGGAGGAGGACCCAGTGGTGACCTAGATAAAGCTCTGCTCGCACAGCACAGTGCTCAAACCCAGGGTGATTTCATCCCCAGGGATAAACCAAGCCTCTTTCTAGGATGCGGGGTAGCTCCCGCGGTTACTGGTGTTACTTCAGCAACTGTTTTCCCAAATGCCAGCAAAGTTGAGCAAGAAGAATGAAAAACAGGGACATACGGCGGAGGAGCGATTGCCTCGGATTCTTGCGTCTTGGCTCTGGGAAGGAAACATTAAGATCCTGTCTGCCTTCGCTGTTACCGCCCGCTTCTGCTCACATCTCTGCTTGCTTTCCCCATCCACGTGTTCCCACAGGAACTTCTTGTTCTCCTTTCTGTTTTGTGGCTGGAGGTGTCCTTTCTTGGCACACATGGGCACTTGCAGCCATGGCACACTGCGCTGGGCACCAGCGAGCAGGAGGGCTTTGGCATCCATGCCTGAATGCACAAACTCCTTGATGTGGGGAGATTGTGCTTTGTTTTCCCCTCAACCTGCTGGAGATCAGCCAAGCACCTGCTGCTCACACAGAGCTGGTGATGGCATCCTCCTGCAGGCTGAAGACTTCATCCCTGGAGGACACCCTCTCCAGGAGGAGCCCTCTGCAGATGAACCATGCAGAGGAGCTAGGACCTTCTCCCCTGTTCTCCACTCAACGAAGACCCTGAACCAGCTCTGGCACAGATCCCACTGCAAACCCTCTGGTTCAAAGCCTTGGTTCTGCTGCAGAAGCCCCATTCATCATCTCAGAGCCAGTGGCCAGCATGAGGTGTTTCTCCTGGTGCCTGTTGCTGCTCTGCCTTTGGAGGCTTTTCCTGGTAGAGGGGGGGAATGCAGAACATTCCCCCACCTACCCCAGAAACAGCAATTGCATCTTTCTCCACTCCCTTTGCAGGGTGTTTTGGGAGGGCTGGGACCCCCAGGACCCAGTTCAGAGGGACAGACCTGTGCCAGCCCCGACATGGAAGCTCAAGGCTGTAGCTCAGCACCCCCCCAGCCCCCATCCCCTTCCAGAAGCATCGTTCCGCAGTCCTCTCGCTCAGCCCTTGCTGAAAGCCTGGAGACGATCCTGCCCACATGTACGACAGAACTGTCTGAGTTATTTAAGGACACAAGGATTTTCTTGCTGCATTCCTGCATCACGTGGCTTGCCAATGCAGGCCGGTGTGCGGCTGCTGCTGGGGGCTGGGGTGCAGAGGGGTGGCACCCCCACAATGGCTCCTGGCCGTGCAAGGGGATAGGAGATGGGAACCAGCCCTTCCAGCACCCCCAGCTCCCGGGGAAGCTCAGTGCCACAGCCACACCATTGTGCCATGCTGGCGTGGCCTTGTGGGGGCTGTCAGTGGCAGGGATGGGACAGAGGACAGGGGACATGGGCTGTGCTATAGATAACCCCAAGCACTGGGCAAAGCTGCCGTGCTCTGGAGGGTGACAGCTGATGGGCTGTGGCAGCATCCCATGATCTCAGCTGGATTTTCGGCTGCCTGAGGCTGGGCGACAGGGCTGGAAAGGAGCTAAATTTAGCCTGCGTTGTTGCTGTGGGTGGCTGGGTGCTGGTGGTGCCTTCTGGGCAGCCCAGCAGGTGGGGAGGGGAGTCCTTCCCCCCATGAGAGCTGGGGCACCCCTCTCCTGCATGGCTCCTGCAGCCCAGTTCATGGTGGTTGGACCAGGTTGGTGCCAGCAGAGAGCTGTGCTTGTGCTGGTGAGCATCATCCAATGCTCTCGGGCAGCATCCAGCGGAGCAGAGCAGTTCAACCGGGGGAGCAGCCAGTGGGGGTACAGGGTGTGCCTGCCTGTCAGGATGCTTTGGGGTATCAGCCCCATCTGATGGCCTGTTCCCTCTTCCTTCCTCAGGCCTTGTGCGGCTGCACTGTGAACATTCCCACCATCGATGGACGGGTGATCCCGCTCCCCTGCAACGACATCATCAAGCCAGGGACAGTGAAGAGACTACGTGGGGAGGGGCTGCCCTTCCCCAAGGCCCCCAGCCAGCGAGGAGACTTGATCGTGGAGTTCAAAATCCGCTTCCCGGACAGAATAGCTCCCCAGACGAGACAGATCCTCAAGCAGCACCTCCCATGCTCCTAGAGCCCAGGGACTCTCCTCCAAAGCAGCAATACTCCAAACGCGTGTGCCACAGCACCTGGCCTGCACAGAGCCAAGGTGTCACAGCACTTTTAAATGCAAAAAAAGAGAAAAAAACAACCCCTCACACTACTTTTCTCCCCCAAAAAACCCATCCGACCCACCCCCTATCCATCCTTCTTGGCCGGTTTTTTACTCCAACAACGGGGAGACTCCTGTCTGCCTCAGCTCCCCTGACTGCCAAACCTTTTCTTTCTCCCCAGAGGTCCATTTTTTCTGCCTCGCAAGAGCGAGAGCTGTGGGCCCTTTGCCTGGGGAGGTGCGTCGTGTCGTGGGTTTTTTATGTCACCTGCTTTTCAGGCCACTCTTCCCACAAGAAGCTGGACTTGCTGGGGTCCGGCGCTGTGTAAATAGGACTCCGCAGGATCTGGCATCCCCGCTGCTGGTTTTTCTCTTCCCCTCTTTGATACTTGCTGCTGTTTGGGGTCCCGGCTGTACCACAGTGCCGATCACTCCTGCCTGTGGTGGCCCCCCCAGTAGCTGGACAATTTCTCACCTTGGGGCCACGGTACCAAGTCCAGCCGTGGTCCGCTCTCCTGTGCCAAGCCTACACCGAGCCTCGGCTGTGCCAAACAACGGAGCACGTGGGGATGGTCCATCCAGCCTCCTGCCCCTGCCCAGGGATGTCCCCAGTGCCCGTGGGCAGCACTTGCCTGCACCTACTGCCCACAGGGCCCAGCCAGCAGGAGGAGGGGGGAAAGCCCAGGGTGGAGCTTTCTTTTTTCAGATGTGTTGAGTTTGCATTGCTGCTTTTATTTTTTAAATACATATATATAGAGCTCATTAGATAAACTTCGTAAGGGTTTTTCTCTGCCTGTATTGGGGATACTGGCCTGACGCACCCAGGCTTTTTTTGAAAGGGGGATGATTCAGCCACACGAACAGCAAACCCCCGGAGTGGGGTTGTGTGTGCGTGTAGCACTAATCTGGGTGCAAAAGCAGAGCCAAGCGTGAGCAGAGCTGTGGGTTTCACTAGTGTTTCAGGTCAAATTAGGGATTCTAATAAGAAGAGAGAGGCGTGTGTATATATTTTTCTACAGGGACAATTCATTCAGGAGGTGTTTCTGGACATCAGGGCGGATCTGGGAGGTGCATGAGGCAGTCTGCTTAGTGGCTCCATTTTCAAATACTGTATTTTTTTAAAACCTTTGGATTTCCATCAGGAGAATTTTTATATTTCTTACCTTTCTCAGCCCACTCTGCCTCATGCCATTTTTTTTCCCAGGAAAGGGAAAGGGCTGGTGTGGAGCTGGAGGCACATTTGACCTGGCTTTGTACAGCTCCTCTTTCACTGCAGCACTGCCAAGAAAACCCCTGCCAAATATCCCCCCCCCCCTTCCAACCTGGGAATCTTTTTTTTTTTAATTCCTAAAAAAAAAAAAAATATTTACTGACTTGAAGCAGGAGGTCCCTTGGGGTGGGGGGGCTGTGCGTGGGGTGTCCGTGGGGCTGGGGGTGCAGCTGTACAGTGTTACCTGTGGGTCAAGGAGACCTGTGAGGCACTGCTGAATCAATCACCCGCTTTGGCCAGCCAGGGGTGGCCACTGGTTCCCTCCACTGGTCCCTGTGGAGTTCAATGTGGAGAAATGTGGTGGACAAGGTGAGCGAGAAGACAGGCCAGCACGCAGACGCAAGCTGATTTGTTTTTCTCGGTTTCAACGAGACCTGAATGTTTTATAGTGGGGTTTTTTGTAATTTTTTTTCTTTTTTTTTTTCTTTTTTTTTTTCTTTTTTTTTTTTTTTTTGTAATGTCAGTATTGAGAGAAATAAAGAAGTATTTTGAAAAATACACTTTCTCAGTGTGTGTTGTGATGGGAAGTGCCAGGCTGGGCTCCAGCAGGCAGCAGGGAGAGGGCTCTGTGCCAGGGTCATTGCCACCACCACCCTGGCCAGGTGCCCTTGAGGCTGGCAGGGAGAGGAAGAAGAAATGTTTTGGTACTTGTTGCACAGGACCTTCAGGGCCTGATAATGAGGGGAAGGGAATGAATATGTGCCTTGTTGGGTCACAGAATGGCTGCTCCCCACCTGCATGGCCTCAGCAGTGCTGACCACTTTGCCAAGGATTGGGAGCAGTGCAGGTGAGGGGCTCTGTCCCCTCAGGGCTCTGGGATGTGGCTGACATGGCCAGTGGGATAGTCAGTGAAGGGCTGGAGAGAGCAGTGCCCATCTCTTCTCAGAAGGGCCTTGGGGCAGGGCGAGAGCCAGAGGCATTACTGGCACCCATGGAAAGTCCTGCTGATGCCAGGGAATGTTTGCACAGTGCTCCCATCAGGAGCTGTGCACAGGGACAGGAGGTGACAGCAAGACCAATGTGCCTTGTGCCCATTTCTCAAGTCCAGTGTATGGCTCAAGAGGGTTTGATTTTGGGTGAGAACAGTCAATAAATTAAACTGGATGATGTTAATTGCTACATAGCACTGCATATAGTTTCCATAGCCACTAATATGCCCATCACCATCACTGGGCACCTTGCCTCTCTGAATTTGGGGATGAGAAATCCGACTCTCCTTTGATTGCCATGTTAATGAAGGATGAGCTTTGGTGAAGCCAGCCAAGCCCTGCACTGATAAAATTAGAGCTGGTTTCTACATGTGACACCACCACACACCATCCTTCCTGCCCTGAAAGACTCTTAGGACAGATAAAGCCCAAGGTCATGAACTAAATAACTTCAAGGGACTTTTATTGGGGTGGTCCACAGACAGAGGCAATGATGTCATTGCAGAGTCAAAGGATGACTTGAGCTGGAAGGGACCTTAAAGCTCACCTCATTCCAGCCCCATGGCATGGGCAGGGACACCTTCCCCTTGACCAGGTTGCTCAAAGCCCCATCAAACCTGGCCTGGAATACTTCCAGTGATGGGGCATCCAGAGATTTTCTGAGCAACCTCTGCCAGTGCTTCACACCCTGACAGTGAAGAATTTCTTCCTGATATCCAATCTAAAACCCCCTTCTTTCACTTTGAAGGCATTACTCTCTGTCCTGTCACTACATGGTCTCATCAAACACCTCTCCCCATCCTTCTTACAGGCTCTCTTTAGGCAGTGGAAGGGTTCTAAAGACTGATATCAAAAGACAGGAAGGGTGATGGGGTATTGGGAAGCAGGGGACCTGGCATGGTAGAAAGTATGGAGTAAGTGGTGGCTTCATCTGGGATAGAGTTCATTTTCTCCCCAGTAGCTGTTTCAGTGCTGTGATTTGGATTCAGTTGAGAATAATGCTGATAACACACTGATGTTCCAGCTGTTGCTCAGCAGCGTTTACCCTAGCTCAAGCACTGCTCAGTTTCCCATGCTCTGGCAGGGAGCAGGTGCACAAGAAAGCAGGAGAGGGCACAGCCAGGAGAGCTGACCCAAACTGCCCAAAGGGATATTCCATGCTGTAGAACACCCTGCCCAGTGTATGAACTGCGGGGAGAATGAGTGGCTGCGTGGCACATAGTGAAACCTCAACAGCCCTTTTCAGTGCCCAGCGTGGGCCCAGAGGATGAAGTAAAAAGAGATCTGAGCAGACCTTGCTAGACCAGGTTTGTTATAAGCATTAGTTTAATAGTTTCTGGTCACAAAATTGTTCTGCCTGCACTCAGGTTCCTGTGTGTGTGCTTGAAGGAGCACCTTGCTTGGTGTGTGTCCCCTCTGGTGACATTGATCCTCCATGGGGCCTGGGTGAGCTGCTCTTTGCAGTAGTGGTTTATAGGTGTCTCCAAGTGCCACATCTACACCATTCCTGAAAGTTTCCAAGAAGATGCACAGATCTGGTGCTTAGGAACATGGTTTAGTAGTGGACTTGGGAGTACTGGTTAAATTGTTGGACTCGATGACCTTAGAGGTCTTTTCCAACCTAAACATTCTGTGATTTGATGATACACATCTTTTAAATATTCCCACAGATGCACCACACCATGGCAGCCTGCCTCAATGCTTGACAACACCTTCCATGAAGAAATTCATCCTAATATCCAGCTTAAACCTCCACTGGCACAACTTGAGGCCATTTCTCTTGTCCTGTCACTTGCTGTTTGGGAGAAGAGACTGACTACACCCTCCTTTCAAGTCCCTGTAGAGAGTGATCAGGTCCCCTCTGAGTTTTTCTCCAGAATAAACACCCCCAGCTCCCTCAGCTGCTCCTCACAGGACTTGTGCTCCAGATCCTTCCCTATCTCCTTGCTCTTCTCTGGATTCACTCCAGCATCCCAGTGTCTTTTGTGGCTTTTACTGAGGGCCCCAGATCTGGACACAGCACTTGCAGTGTGGCCTCACCAGTGCCCAGCACAGAGGGGCAGTCACTGCCCTGGTCCTGCTGGCCACACCATTGCTGATACATTCAGGATGTCCTTGGCCCTCTTGGCCACCTGGGCACACCCTGGCTCATGTTCAGCCACTGCTGACCAGCACCCCCAGGGCCTTTCCCACTGGGCAGTTTTCCAGCCACTGTCCCAGCCTGGAGCTGCAGGGGGTTGTTGTGACCCTGGGACAGGACCCAGCACTTGGCCTGGTTGAACCTCACACAATTGGCCCTGGCCCATGGATCCATTGGTACAACAGAATCTCCTTTTGTGAGACAAATCTGATACAAGCACTCAGCACTGCCATTCCCTCTGTATTTTGGGAGCCATCTGTTGGGAACTGTTCATAACTGCACCTTTGGCCTTTTTCCTTAGAGAGCCAAACTATGGCAGAAACATTTTCCTACATCTGCCTTCTTTCACAGAATCAGTCATAGAAAGGTTTGGGTTGGGAGGGATCTTAAAACTCACCTCATTCCAAGCCCCCTGCCATGGACTGGAACATCTTCCACTAGACCAGGTCGCTCAAAGTCCTATCCAGCCTGCCCTTGAACATTCCTAGGGATGAGGCATCCACATCTGTAATTCCTTCCTGTCTTCCATCTTTGGAAGCTCTCCATTCCCCTGGGCTGGTAACAGTAGGTATCCTTTTAGGGAAGAGGGAAGAGATAGGGGTACCTGGTGGTTTTACCTGTGAGAATATGGAGAGGACTCAAGAATGTGGGAAGGAAAACCTACCTTGACCATAGAATGACAGGGATGGGAATTGCAAAGGAATACAATCACAAATGAGAGCTCTTCCAGAGTATTTGCTGCCAAGTCTCCAGTGGGTAGTTCCCCAGGCAGAGTCAGAGGGTATAGTATTCCCAATCCTATGGCAAGCATGAAGCTGCACCAGGGGAGATTTAGGTTGAAAAGGTTTTTCACTCAGAGGGGTTGATGGGCTCTGGAACAGCTCCCCAGGGAAGTGGTTACAGCACCAAGCCCTGACAGAGTTCAAGAAGTGTTCGGACAATGCTCCAGGCCCATGTTGTGTCCCTAGGGGTGTCCTGTGCAGTGCCAGGAGCTGGACTTGATGCTCACCATGGGTCCATTCCAGCTCAGGGTGTTCTGTGATTCCATTTCTACAAGAGAGTGGCAAATCCAACGACCAGGACTAGAAGGGCCCTGCCTCTATCCTCTGTCCCACACTGTGCACCCTAAAGTCATGGAGCTACACAGGGCAGAAAACATCCATATTTCTGGAGGAACAAAGGAACTTTTTGGTGTCCTGTGCTCTGGCAGGGAGCAGGTGCACAAGAAGCTGGGTGGGGGCACGGCCAGGAGAGCTGACCCAGACTGGCCAAAGGGATATTCCATGCTATGGAACACCATACCCAGTGTACCAGCCAGGGGGCCAAGGTAGGTGGGGTGTGAATGAGCAGCTGAGGGGGACTGATTTGCCAGCTGGGGTCAAACCTCCACAGGTGGGGAAGTCCTTGGAGTAGGAACATCCAAAGGGGCAGGAGATGTCAGTGAGGAGGGCACATCCATAGTGCAGGGGATACCCATGGAAGAGGGGACAAGGATAGCCATGGGGAGAGGGCGCACATGGCCTGGGGGCTTAAGGGGAAGGAATGTCCTGGGCATCAGTGCTGCCAATGGAGCAGGGATGCCCACAGCACATCCATGCCTGCCTGGAGCAAGATGGGGACCTGCTAGGCGCAGTCACTTGTGACTCCCTGGTGATTGGAGCACCTGCTGGGCCCAGAGGGTTTTGAGGTGGTGCAGGAGGGTGCCAGTCTCTTGGATCAGGGATCAGCCTCTAACCCCAGCACCACGGCCTGAGACAGGTCTTCCACCCTGCATCAAGCATGGCTGGACTGCAGCTCCCATCAAGTCCAGTGGTCCTGATGGGGCCTGGCTGTAGGGGGTGAAGGGGCTCTGGGGACAGAGATGGAACCCAGGGGGGGCCCAGGGAGGTGCTGATCATGTCAGCAAAGGAAGGGGATATGCCCTCAGTTTCCCCCTCATTAATCCCACACCATGCAGGGCATGCCTGAGCCAACAGCATCTTCCTCCCTCCAGCACCTTTGGGAGCTGCCCAGTCCCCCCAGCAAGGATCTGGGCAGGGGAGGAGGGTGCTGCAGAAAGGCTCTTGCCCTGGCAGTGACTGACCCGGGTCTCTGCTGGAGGAGTCGTGAAAGGGGCAGGGCTGGGGCCAAACCCAGTCCCTCATACCAACTGCTCACCTGGAGCTGCTGAGGTTCACAGCAAGGGGGCTGTGAGTGCTGATCTGGGGCACACCCTCAGCCCTCCCACAGGTCCACACAGCCTCAGAGCAAGGGTAGATGCTCTTGGAAATCCTGTGGGTGCTGTCCACTCACCGGGAGCTGTGTACCACAGATGGCAGGGAAGAAAGGAGGAGCTTTTCCAGTCCCTCTGCTGGATTCAATTAGCATTTGCAACTTGGAGAGGCAGATTTGGGCTGCCAGGAGCTGGGGCACACACCCCACCATGCCATGCCCTCATTGCCCCAGCCTCCGCAGTAGACAAAGATGCCAGGATGGACCTGCCCCTCGATTTGGTGGGCGGTGATGTTCTCCCACTGGCAGAGAGGAAGAAGCCCCTGTCCAAGCTGTGGAAGAGTCCTGGAGAGCTCCTTTCCCAGGTGGCAGAAAGCACCTGGCTCTGGTTCCCTGTGGCCAAAGCAAAGCTGGTATCTGTCCCTGCAGAGCTCAGGGAGGAGAATCAACCCTAGAGCAGAAAGGTGATGTTTAACCCAAAAACGGGAGGGAGTGAGGCAGGGGGAGCACCGGTCCTCCCAGCCTCAACCCTGCTGCCACAAGTGTCCCCGCCGGCGCCAGCAGGAGCGACTTCCCCAGCAGAGGTGGTGCGAGGACAGGGCCGGCGGTGCCGGCAGACAGCTCCCAAACAGGGCAGCGCAGGTGAGCCGCAGCCCGGCCCCGGGGCCGCCTCCTCCCCGAAGGCGCTGTGCTATTTAAACGCAGCGCTCCCTTATCTCACCGCGCTTATCGCACAAGCCCCTTCTCACCACGCCCAGTCCCGTCCCTCTGCCATTAAATCCTCTCCTCTTAAATACAGACGGCTTGAGGAGCCCTTCAAGATGTGCCAGGCTTTGGGACAGAAAGCCACAGCCCAGCCCCACAGCTCCTGCCCTCTCCCCCGTGGCTCAGCCCAGAGGCCCAGGGAAACATTCTGCCACATGAACTGCGTTTTACCCTCCTTGCAGAAACCCTCAGTTCCAGCATTCCCTACGGGGAGCTCTGCGCATTCTGCAGCCACTGCCCCACTCAGACTGAGGGCTCAGCCATACCCAGCCTCTTGTCCTGCTCCTGCCCCCTGGGACCCAGGGCTTCTCTGACATAAAACAACCAAGTACAGCAGTAGCACATTTTTCAGTTCACAGAAGGGAAAATAAAGGAAGCAGCAAGGCAGGGAGGCAGGACAGGAGAAAAGGAAGAAAAACTGTGATCAGAACCCAGCTACTGAGTCTGACACAAGGCCAGCTTTCCAAGAGAGATCCGAGACAAGCATCAGAAACTGGGATACATGGAATGTGTTGAAGGTCTTCTCTCCCCAGGCAAAGTGGTGTCACACTGTGCCACAACCCGAGACACCCCAAGTGCCCCTCATGCCTGGATGAGACAGGGATTCTTGGAGAGATCCTTTGCTGCAGAGCCACAGCAGCAAGAGACCTGACAGCTCACGGCCAGCCTTGGAAGAGCAACAGCAGGTACCTGCTGCCAGGCTCTTCCTGCCAGGGCAGAGACACTGCCAAACCCATTTCTTCCATTAACAGAGCTAAGAGGTGTTAAGCATGAAGAGCAGCCCTATCCACAGCAGGGGAACACTCACACAGATGGGCTCCACTGGAGCACAGAGAGCTCACACAGCACCAGACACGGGTTTTGACAGTGACAGCACCACACAAAGGAACTGCCAGGACCTTGCTAGAGTTTTGTGGGATTTTTATTAATTTTTTTTATTATTTTTTGTGGGATTTTATTTTTTTTTTAATACAGGCTAGCGTTGTACCCTTGCTAAAGCTGCTGATTCTGCCACATAAACTAGAACAGAAATTTCTCAGAAATTAAGTTCCCCTCCTTGTTAATTCACTGTCTGCCTCCCAACTGAACATCGCTCTGGATTTGTGTTTGCAGAAAACATTCCCTGTACAAAGTCTGACGTGCAGCTACACTGTTCTGACTGAGGAATGAAGAAGCCAAGAGTCCACTGAACATTGGATTTTTTCCTGTACAACGTGGCCTGGTGTGGAGTTTGGTCCACTGAGGGCAGCGAGTTAACCGTAGAGATCGTCGTCATTGTCTTCGCTGTACACGTTGCCCCCGCTGCCACCTCCTGTGCCTTGGCTTGGGCCGGCGCCGCCCTGGTTGCCTGAGGGGAACCTGCATGCAGCAGTGCAGGACAGGAGAGAAGAGAAGCTGTTCAAAAACTTCCTTGCAGCTCAGGGCCATACCCTCCCTCTGTGCCAAACCCCAGGGACAACTAAGAAGGAATGGGATTAAGACTTAGGGAAGGACAAAGAGCTCATGGCTGCTGGCTGTAAAATCTCGCTTGAGGTAGAGGAAAAAAGGGACTTTGAATGCACCAACAGAGCAGCTACAACCAACCTGCAGCACAGCCTACACCCGCCACACCATGTCTTGGTGCTCTATGCTCAAGGCTGAATGGGAATGCACAGTGCAAAAGAGTTTTGCTGCCCAGAACCCATCAGAAAGCTGCCCCAGTGCTGTGCTCGGGGGCTGGCTGAGCCACACTGCGCAGCCCTCACACCCCACAGGTACCTGAAGCTGCCAAAGCCACGGCTCTGCTGTAGGGTCTGTGCAAACATCTCGTATTTCCTGATGTCGTTGTCACTGACAGAGCGGCGGGCAAAGCGCATGGCCTCCTCAAAGTGATCCCTGCGGATCTCGGGAACAGGGTCGTCCTCCTCCACCTCCTGCAGCAGGACAGAGGGACCAGGTGAGCTGTGTGCCCAAGCTCCACGGGTCCAAGAGCTGCTCACAGCTTCCCTCCAGGTTAGGAGGCTCCCAACACCCTCCACGGCGGGGGCTGGAGAGGTGTGCATGAGTCAGGGCTGCAGAAGGCATCTCCTGAGCAATGCTGACCATGAGGCATCCCAGGAGGGTCCTCAACCTCCCACAAGAAGAGAACAAAGTGCTCCAGCTCCACGCTCTGCACAAGAGCCCACTCATCCCCGAGGATGACAGAGGAACACATCACACCTCAGGCATGTGGGATGGGAGAGCTCGGTGTACCACTCACCATGGCAGAAGGGTTGGTTTGCCTCTCACGCTCTCGCCTGATCTCGCTCTCGATGGATTCACGGATGGCCAGTTTGCAGGCACGCTGGCAAATTTCTGTCAGGTCAGCCCCTGAGAAGCCATTGGTCATCTTCGCCAGGAAATCCAGGTCAACATCCTAGAGAAAAATAAAAACAGAGGCCATTCCTTTACACCTCATATCCCCAAGTGACAGAGAGGTATCTTTAGATCCCAGGGTATCAAGGTGCTGTCTTAACTATGGCCAATTTTGGAAAGATCAGCTGTTGAGATTCTCGTTTTCAGGAAAAGCTAACAACATACGAAAGCAGGCTACACTCCTCACACCCACCAAGAATCCACAAAGTGGCTGTAAATGCCTCTGCACTTACAGATTTAGGGTATGACTTGCTCAGGTCTCAGCACGAGGAGTCAAGCAAAACACCATCAGACTGGAAATAGAGATGGGGCACAAGCAGACCAAGACAGCCGACCTCCTCCTCTCCTCCCCCTCAGTTGAGAGGGTATTACTGCAACCTTCTTTGAAACTAAGTAGGTAAGCTTGGCATAAAAAAGCTTGGGCTCCACTTCATGTCTGTTTTTCTTTGATTAACTCTCAGCTGCATTACTGCCTCTTCCCAGGCAAGGGACACAGCTCTTGTCTATGACAGGGCTCAGCAACAACTCACTGCAACTGCTCCTCTTCCATTTGTATTTCACACTTGTGTGTTCTACACTTTTTTTTTTTTTCCCCAGAGTGCAAGAATCTTTTCCACCTCACCAAAATAGGCTTTTCTGATCCTGCACCATGAGCAGAACCCCATTATGTGACAAAGAGCTGCTGTGCCTGCAGACCAATTTCTGGCTTTACTGACACCTGACCTCAGAGCTCCAGCTTCCTCTACCATTCTACTACATGGATGAGCCTCCAGACCTCGGTGCTGTCCACACCTTGTGAGGAACACAAGCAGCACACAGCAAACCCAAGCCAGAAGCAGTGAGGGTGCAGATTCTACCTTTGCAACTGGTGATTTCCTCAGATTGGCTTTAAGGATTGCAACCCTGGACTTCTCGTCAGGCAGGGGGATGTAGATGAGCTGATCCAGGCGGCCAGGGCGCAGGATGGCTGGGTCAATGATGTCTGGCCTGTTGGTGGCACCGATGATGAAGACGTTTTTCTTGGTGGACATGCCATCCATCTCAGTCAGGATCTGGTTGATGACACGATCTGCAGCACCGCCGCCGTCACCGATATTCCCGCCTCGGGCCTTGGCGATGGAGTCCAGCTCATCAAAGAAGAGCACGCATGGGGCTGCTTGACGAGCCTGCAAAAAGCAGTGGGCACCATTATTCCATGATAATACTGCCCAACAAGGAGCATGCTGACTCCACACTAAGCCTTCCTCACCATTAACACAGCTCAAGAGAAACAGAAGCTCTTCATGAGCTTGGAAGAGCTGCTCCAGAGCAGTCTCTTGCCACACGACCCCTCCATTAAATTCTCCTGAACAACAAGTTGGATTTCCCTGAAGTGGGAACATTGTGAACCAGGCAGAAAAGCAGTAACTCCAACGCCTAGAGTGAAAAATGGAGCCATTTTTCTGGACTAGAACTCTCTCTGCAAGACCAGAAGATGTCAGCTGGTTATTCAGGCACTGAAGCAGGTGAGATATATCCAATGGAAAGGAGAAATCCAATTGCCGTCTTCAGCTACCTAATGTGTAGTTATGGGGAGCTGGATCTTTCTTCGCAGTGTGCAGTGAAAGGAGGAAAGACCACAGGCAAAAGGAGGTGCCTGCTGCAGCCCTCACTCATGCACACCTCTCCAGCCCCTAGCCTGGAGGGTGTTGGGAGTCTCCTGTCCTGGAGACACAGCTGTGAGCAGCTGAGAAAATTCCAGTAAGAAATAAGGAAGAAATTGGTCACAATAAGAGCGCTCCAACACCAGCACACAGGCCCAGAGAGGTCAGGGATTCTCCACCCTTCCCAGGACTCAATGCACTTAACTGATGAAATTTCAAAGTTACCTCCCTGCTCTGGACAACCAGCTGAACTAAACAGTCTCTGAGGTTCTCTTCCACCTCGATTTTTCTCCACTCTCCTGACAACTTTTTTCTAATACACCACAAGAGCAAAGATTCACAAGATAATCCATGCAGACACCTTCTGGGACAGGAGAAGACACTATGGGACAACTGAGCAGGAGTGAGCTCCTTTCTAAACTGTGTATATTGCAGGACAATAACCCAAAGGATATTCTGAAAATCTGTAGATGATGACAGTTAATGAGGTGCTAATCGAAGTTCCCAGGGGGGAGTAACATACATGTGCCCTCCTAACCATAGCCTCTGCCAAAGGCACTGGGGTATTTATCACCCTCTACTGACAGATGCCAACTGCAGTCAGGGAAAAGAGTTTTAAGAGCTATGTTGCTGAAGAGGATTAATTCCAATACCAGGGAAGAGCTCCTGCTCTCAGTGCAAGTGGGGAAAACACAGAAGACACAAAGAAGAACCAGTAAGACAGATGCAGTGGACACAAAGTTCTGGGGATACCTCAGCACAAAGACAGCACAGAGAACAGGAGAAACACTTACCTTGTCAAAGATCTCACGCACGTTGGCTTCAGACTCACCAAACCACATGGTGAGCAATTCCGGCCCCTTGATGGAAATGAAGTTTGCCTGGCACTCATTAGCAATGGCTTTGGCCAGCAGTGTCTTACCACAGCCAGGTGGCCCATAGAACAGAACCCCTTTTGATGGGGTCATGCCAAATTTGAGGAACTTGTCTGGATGCTCCACAGGATACTGAAAGAGAACAAAACAAAAACCTCCCATGATGAGCCACAACAGGCTACCTTGGAAGTACAGAATGGTTTGCATGTCAAGGGAGCTTCAAAAGATCATCCAATCCAAGTCATATGCTACAAGAAGGGACACACTTCTCTGAGTCAGTTTTGGTTCTACCAGAAGCACTACCTAAGATTTCTGGTGGATTAAACACAAGATCCTGCCAGGTGCCACTGCAGTTTTTAAGTGGACACTGCCTTGGAAAGGTGCCTAAAAAACCTATTTATCTCTAGGAACTAACTACAGTTCAGTACTTTCCCAAGTACCAGTTCAGTACTTTCCAGCACACTTAACCTCAGCTTCACTCTGCCCTGCAGAAGCAAAAGGGAACAGCTCATTACCTAACCTATTTGCTCTGCTCTCCAGAGACAGCAAGGTGTCTGATGTGAGCCTTTATCCTCAGCAACAAGGTCATATACAAGACAGGTGATGATTTTAACATCAGAAAGTTAGACTAAAATTTTAGATTCTTTTATTCACAGACAGGATGTTTCTACAGTGCCAGCTGAAAGCAGGAATGTACCCAATCCAAACTGCCAGTGCAGACACCTGGAGTTTCCACAGATAATTTGCAACATTTTGTTCTGTTCTTTCCTTTTGTAGAGGGCTTCACAATTACTTCTTACCTGTCCCTGTGCTAAGGCTGATGGGGAGCCCTTCAGAAGCTCTCTGTATGAGCACCTTCATCCACTGCCTGGCAGATACAGCTACCACATAGGGTGATTCTCAGCAGTGGTCCCACTGCTGGTCTCCACTTAAGAGGCAGAACTGTGGCTGTTTATGCATGTTGCACAACACCCACATAAAATGCCACTGCAGACTCAGCTCAGGAAAACATAATGCTGCTTCCCAGCGCCTTCCTCCCCAAGTTCACTAAGATGGAACAGCATGGTATTTACAGTCCTTTAGAATAAATGCCATAAAGCCTCTGCATTTACTCAGTTTGCAGCCCAAAGAAGAAACTATGATATTCTAGATTTTATTATTGTATTTTTAAGCTGGCTAAGTAAAAAATCTGTTGTAAAGTTTACCTGTACAAGCTCCTGGAGTTCCCTCTTTACATCTTCTAGGCCACCAATATCTTCCCAGGTAACTTGTGGCACCTCCACCACAGTCTCCCGAAGAGCAGAAGGGTTGCTCTGGCTCAGAGCCCACTGTTGTGAGAAGAAACAGTATTATATGAATTCTAACATGTTACACTCTCTTGCCTCAGAGAGGCAATTAATTGCACCCATAAGAATATGGGGCACTCCTGCATTACCCTGAAGTCATCCATGGTCACTGCCAGAGAGTTCATCACTTCAGCATCGATGGTTTCATCTTCTAGGTCTATGAGATCCATCTTCTTTCTGATTGCCTGAAGAGCAGCTTCTGAGCAAAGAGCAGCCAGGTCAGCACCAACATGGCCATGGGTCTCGTTTGCCACCTGAAAGCAGAGCACTGACCATGACTCACAGGGATACAAGCAAGGGCAACACATGCATCCCGAACTGGGAAGGGAGGAGAGCAACGTCAGGGCTTTGCTGCACGTTCAAGTGCTAACACTCAGGCAAAGACACTGTGCCTTCTACTGCCTACTAGAGATCCAATCTGCATCTGGAATTTAGAAAGGTAACTCTGAGAACTGCAGCTCTTCATTCAGGACAGAGATGACAGGAACCATCCAGCTTGCAGGTGGTGCAATGACACCACAATGCTCACCCAGCTGTGTGTGGGCTTTTTCAGGGCTGCTGTACTTTTAAAGGCAATGACATAGCAAACAAACCCAGGATGATAGTGGCAAGGCACTTCCAGATTGGAATGATACACATTTGTTTCACTTAGCCATGCCATTCCTAACTAGTGAGTGAGGACTTTTGGTCACAGGTAAACTGGTCAGAAGGAATCCCAGGGATCACCCATTCATGCAGTTCCAGGCTGTCCTAATTGAGCCACTCCACTTGTACAATCAAGCCTTAACAATACTTCCACTATGAAACAGAACACTGGAAACGAGACAAGCTTTCCTAATGGCACACTACTCACCTGCTCCAGATCCACATCATCAGCCAGTTTCATATTTTTTGTGTGGATCTGCAGGATCTCCAGGCGCCCAGTGGCATCAGGGATACCAATATCTACCTCTCTGTCAAAACGACCTGGGGAGCACAAGCACACATTGAGCTGCTGATTCTGCACACCGCAGGAGCTGCTGCCTTCCTCTGACTGAGCAAGGTGATGTATTCCACAAAATATCAGAAAATGACAGAGTTTTGGGTTTGCCTGCAACATCTATCAGCACAGTAGAAGAGACAGATCAGAGAAGGAGGAAAAGTATTAGGCATTTAGGGAAAGTGAGACTACTATGAGACTAACAGTAAGACCTTGGGATTATACAGTACAGAGGATTGCACATGTAGTAACTTCTTCTGAGCTGCATTTTTGGGAAATAAGCTTCACTGAACCAACATACCATGAGACATTTTTATTTCTACCTTTGTGTCCTTGTTACAATCGTCCAAAAATACTGAGAGATTTAATTTTTTAGAACTTTCACAGCACTACCCAAGTGGTGAAATACATGAGGAAAACAGGACATCACTGCAATATTCACTAAGATGTGTACACCTCTACTTTTTCCTCCAGCCACAGCTGTGCTTTCAAATGGCTCGCTACACATTTAAGAGGCCTCCTGCACAGTTGATAGGTTTGCTATTACAGACTCTATCAACTGGTCACACACCAGATATTCATGTTTTGAAGACCTGAATCTCAGAAACTACTGTACTGTTCATTAATAAAAGAAACCCAAATCAGGTAATTCACAGCCTTCTGCGATCTAATGCATGAATGTCCCCTAAGGCATTTCCTCCTTAAGTGTGTCCTGAAATAGCTTCACCTAATACAGGCTAGCACACTTTTCCCCCTTCAAAGTATTATTTCTACACATTCTCACCTAACATGGCACAGAAAACGACATCAAAGGCTCCAAGCCCGGAAAAAAATTTCTAGCAAGGAGCTGGAGACAAGTCAATAGTTTATGTAACGCATGTGCAGCACAACTTTCTGCTCAATCCTTAGGGGCCCCTGAAGCATGGCCTGTCACAAAGTGTGTGACACACAGGGAAGAGGGGGCAGGGGTGGTTACCGAATCGCCGGAGCGCTGGGTCGATGCTGTTGGGTCTGTTGGTGGCTGCCATCACGATCACGTGTGCCCTCTGCTTCAGCCCGTCCATGAGGGTCAGCAGCTGAGACACGATGCGACGTTCCACCTCCCCGTGGGTCTGTGGGGACAGAGAGCAGCGCTGGCACCAACAGCTCTACAAGGAGCATGGCAGCCGGCGCTGCATGGGAGCCGGCAGATACAGCAGCCACAGGATGGTAACAGATGTCCTGAGCTGTATCTAGCCCTCCTGGTGTCCAACTGAATTCAGGTGTTAAAGAAATGCTGCTTTACTCTGTAGTGAAATGCAGAGACTCATGCCAGCTGCTACCAAAAAAAAAAGGACATGCTAATTTACCTCCTACAGGCTCTCTTTACCTTCTCTCTCTTAGGAGCAATGGCATCCAATTCATCAATGAAGATGATGGCAGGAGCATTCTTCTCTGCTTCTTCAAAGGCTTTCCTCAGGTTGCTCTCAGACTCGCCAGCCAGCTTGCTCATGATCTCAGGACCTAAAAAACAGCAATGCTGTGCCACTCAGAAGAGAGGCAGCTAGTCCCAAAAACACACAGCTGAATATTTTTAGTACAACATCCACATGGGACAAGCTATATTTCAAGCCAAAGCAAATACTATCAATCAAATTCACTAAATCTGCAGCTGAAAGGCTGGACCAGCATGCAGAATTAGTTTCTATCATTATTTTGGTGTTTCCAGTTTACTCTAAGAGAATGCAGCACTAGACAATGAGCTACCTTTAGCTGCCTCTTTCCTTACCCTATTTCACACTTGGTGAGCTTCTCTGTAATGTACCACCACACACAGTTAATGCCAGTCCTAGCTTGCAAGAGAAGCAATCAAATTATAAGGTGATGAATTACCAGGATAGGGAAGGAAAAAGCTCTATGAAGCCATCTTTAGCTTACATTACACACGTATACATTTACCTCTGTATGATCCTATAAACTAGTTTAAAAAAGTCAAAACAACCAACAACAAACTAACAAAACCACAATCCCCATCTCCTCTCAAAGGTTAAATACAAAATTAAAGCGTGTAACCACATTGATCACAAATGGATGGACAGCATTCCCCTGACATCTACAACTGCTGAACACTAGTGCAGGTTTAGAGATTTATCCTGTTTTTACAGATTTTGCTGTCATGCTGGTGGCAGTGGTAATGAAGAGAAAATATGCTTTTGAAGGATCCAAGAAAAATAAACCTGGCCCTCAGGCACACACAGCTGCCAGCTGCAGAGACACAGGTGTGGGCAGGTGCTCTGAGTATTTCATTACAGGTAACTCACCAGTTATCAGCTCTGTCTGCAGCACTGCCTGCAGCTCCAGACTGGGGCAGCAGGCAGCGAATCCACAGCTAACTCTGACAGTGTTATTTTCATTATGCAATAGATGTACAGGCATCTGAAGAAACGGCTGGTGCATTAGCATTCAGTGACAGCTTCCACACACTTGAGGAAGTATATGACAGGGTGACATGTGGCTAAAATTAGCCCATTTACATCCACTCTCTTGAGATAAAAGCAAGTCCCTAATCCTACTGCTGGTCACTGCTGTGCTGTGTTATGCTGTCACATGATTGAAATTGCAGAAGAAAAGCTGCATTCCTTCAGTAAAAATGCTCTTATTCCAGCACTGACTAAAACGGGACAGAGAAGCAGTGTGGAAAATTCAGAATCTAGTCCTTACTAGGTATCAACCAGTATCCACCTCAAGTGCTATAGGTGAGACTTATGAATAGGAGTTCTGTCACTTGTAGCTATGTTCAAAGGATCTTAATATAGTTTTCAGGGAAGTTCCTTCCAAATAACATACTGTGAAACAAAAGAGGTCTTTGTGCTTTACTTGAGGGGAAAGAGGAATCCAGAGCAGCAGTTTCTTTTCTGAACAGAACATGATGGGAGCAAAGCCAGAAGCCCTGCCAGTTCTCCCTTCACAAATGGACAGACTGACATCAAATCCCTGTGAGCACAATCTTCCAAGCACTCTGCTACAACACAATCAAGCTTCAGGGAAGTGCCACTACACATACTTCCACACAAAGGGCTTCCAAGTGTCCCCAGAGGCACGCTTGAAAGAGGTAAGGAAGGATGTCAGGAAGACAATGTGGCCCTACAAGCCCTGTTAACACCATTCCTTACCATAAGATGAACAAGTGAGCACACAGCAGACCTGGGGCCAAAGCAGCCACAAAACTTACCATTGATCAGGAAGAAGAAAGCCCCTGTTTCGTTGGCCACCGCTCGGGCAATCAGTGTTTTACCAGTGCCAGGCGGACCATACAGCAGGATCCCACGTGGAGGCTGAGGACAAAGGCAAGGGACTTAGGTTGTGAGTATCTGACTGCTTAAGCAGCTTCACAGTGAATTTGTAAGCATTTGATAATGCCAGTCTGAAATTGTGATGCAAACTCATGCAACAGCTGCCATGTCAGCACTGCTATCAACACCCTTTACTACTTCACACAACACACAACAAAAACCTTGCCAGTAACTGGCAGCGCTGATTCAAAGCATCACTCTGCTTTACAGGCTGCCAGTGTTTCAGTCTGTGTCCAGAACACGTACGCAAATACCTTCCAAAGACTAGCATTAAAAAAAAAAAACCAAAAACCCACACCACAAATTCCTTATTCCCCTCTCCAATATCTCCTAAATCTCTGTTGTGGAGAGACATCTCCCAGGGCAAGCCCACTTATCCACCTGCATGTAGGGACCTACCTTCACCCCTATGGCCTTGAAGAGAGCAGGGTGTCGGAGGGGAAGCTCCACCATCTCCTTGATTTGAGCCAGCTGCTTCCGGCAGCCACCAATGTCATCATAGCCCACCTCGTTCAGTGACTCCTCTTCATCCTGCCCAGGAGGAAACACATCAAACACATGAGTGAAAACAATAGCTCAACAACCCCTCCCAGTCTAGAGAAGCCAGGAGTATGGCTTTTTAGACATTTCTTGCCTGTCTTGAGATTCTCCCTTTCAAGTCTTCCTGATGTCTTCTATAATTGTTTCTTAGCTCTGTCTTCCCAGACATATAAAGAGAATTGCCTGCACATACTCAGACTTCACTGAAGCCCACCCTCTGGAATGACAGCCTCTGCTGCCAGGTTCCCTACAGACTCTAACACAAAACAAGCTCTGTGACTCTTTGATGGGGCTAATGGAAGTAACAAGAGACAATGTCAGTATAAAATATACTTACTCCTTAGAGTAAATGCTATCTATTTGGCATATCCTAGCTGCCAGTTACTCAGGTGCAGTGTTACCTTTTGAGACTGACTCCAATTAGCAGAGAATGTTAAGGTCCACACATATGGATAAGATCATACCAACTCTTCCCTCACAATATCCATCCATTCTTCTGTCCAAACCCTTACTGGCCTCAGTTATTTAGGCCACATGAAAATATAATAACATAGCCTAGAATTTCAGAGAGGCTCAGTTCAACAGTTCAAGCAGGGGCTGGACCTAAGCACTGAAGGTCTCAATATCAGAGATTTCTGCCCTCTCTGGGCTCTGCTCCAAGAATGGGGGAAACATTTTTCCAAGTATCTACTGGGAATTTCCCTTGATCCAGCTTATGTTAGTGTGTCAGTCATGTCCCTGGGCACAGCTCTCAGAAGAAGCCTGGTCATCTATCCCTTCCCATCAGGCAGTTGCCAGTAGGCCTTTGCCTTCACTTCTCCAGGCTGCATCATGCCATGATCCCAGTCCCTCCTCCTTCATTCTTGACTACCAGCTCCTCATAGTTTTTGTGGCCTAGGCTGAACTTACTCCTGTCTATCTCTGCTGTGGCCTGAAGAGGTCAAGTGGGATGCATGGAGTGCCCAGCTGCAGTCTCACAAGGGTCACAGAGATGTTTTTCAGAAGGCAGCTTACAACAAACCAGCACTCACACTATTTGCAGGCAGAAAAAGGTACTTATTCTATGAAGTATGCACCCACCTCAGCTCATTTCCCTCACATTTCCTACTCTGTACAGTGAGGTTGCCAAAACCTGTCAGACAAGCCCCTCAGGAAGCCACAAGGTTGCAACACTCAAGGCTAGACACCTTAATGAACTGGGGAATTTTTATTTTTTTAATGTAAACCATTTGAGGATTTCAAATTTCTCTCGGAAAAAGTGTCCATTACTTTCTTTTCACATGGCATGAAATTTAGCACCATTGTAAGCTCTCTCTGCTATGGATCAAGGGAACACTGGAATCAAAAGATGCATCCAAGCAGTGTGAAATATCTGGAAGCAGATGCAGAACAGCTGCTGCCAAAGCACAGCATCTCGTCAGCAAACCTACCCCCTGGTGCTTTCAGCATATGAGGAAGACACTGGGTGTACCTTTCTCTGACTACCTTCAGCAGCAGCACATCTCCTGAAACCAGAGTTTCTGACCATTACAATCAGTAGATAAAATGTCAAAACAGGAACTGCAAACACTGCTGCCCTCAAGCACTGTCCCAGAAACAGGCTTTGGACAGAGGAGATCCAGCAGGAGCACCACATGGCAGGGTTCTGCTCACCTCTCTTTTGATGGGCTCTCCCTCACAATGGATCACTGTGTCTGGAGCCACTATGCAGTACGGGCTTGGATCTGTCTCCACCACTTTGAACTCCACTGCACGCATCCCTCCACGCACCAGGAAGATGTCACCTGTAAAACCCCACACGTCAGTGGCCTGCTGCAACCCACATCTGCAAAATGATAACCCCTGTACAACCAGCAGCCCCAGAGTTTAAGGAAGTTGGTCACACAGGCAGACACTGTGGCCTTTATAACACTGCTTTGCATGTTAAACTAAGAACTGCATCCAATGCAACGGCATGAGCACTGTTTCGATTCTCAAATTTCATCCAGTAAAAAACAGCAAACAATGGACAAGAATACCCTGCCCAAATACAAACCACAAAGGCAAGAAATCACTTTTTTTTCCATTCAGTTTCAATTTAACATTTTTAGAACATGCAAAAAGCCCTAACCCAATAAAAACTCATTTTGAATTTACTGTAACTAGTTGATACTAGTTATAACTGTTTGTCTCCAGAAGCAGAACAATATGCACTGTGACTCCTGGTTGACAGACCCTGGATAACTTCGACTTGTGCCTATAGTGTACTTCCATCTATGGAACATCCAAAGTGTTATGAACACGACCCCAAAAGTCTGCTTGGTTTTCTACTCACCTCCCAATTATTCCTTAAATTACTCCAAATAATGAATTTACTCAGAGTGCCAACTGGTATTCATGTCTCAGTCTGATCTGGGATAGAGTTCATTTTCTCCCCAGTAGCTGTTTCAGTGCTGTTATTTGGATTCAGTTGAGAATAATGCTGATAACACACTGATGTTCCAGCTGTTGCTCAGCAGCGTTTACCCTAGCTCAAGCACTGCTCAGTTTCCCATGCTCTGGCAGGGAGCAGGTGCACAAGAAAGCAGGAGAGGGCACGGCCAGGAGAGCTGACCCAAACTGCCCAAAGGGATATTCCATGCTGTAGAACACCCTGCCCAGTGTATGAACTCTGGGGATTTCACTGGGAGACACCACACACTGATGAGGGACAGGCTGGGCATCATTCAGGAGGTGGTGAGCAACTATCTCAGGTGTTGTGCAACACCAGTCTTTTTTATCCCCCATGTTTCATCCCCCATCTATTCCATTACTATTACTATTATTATTATATTTTACTTTGTTTCAATTACAAAAATGTTTAACTCACAGGTTTCTCTTTTTTCCTGATCTGCTCCCCATCCCATGGCTGGGTGGGGAATGAGTAGCTATCTGATATTCAGTCACATGCCGGGATCAAAGGAAACAGTCCTTCTTGGCAGCCAGCAGAGGGAAAAAGGGTTGGCATAACAACAGATCTGAGCAGAACATGTTAAGCCGAATTTGTTATATCCATTCAGTATATAATGGTAGCTGGTGATGGTGTTTATTTGTGCTTGTTCTCAGAGTGTGTTTTTAACACCTCACTCAGTGTGGGTGACCCCTGTGGGGAGGTTTACTGTCCTTGCTGCCTGGGATAACGTGATCTTTCTGTTGTTCTTTGCAGTAGTGGCTTAGGATGAGATGGAGCCGCTGGTCCTGAGACAAATCTGAGGAGTGAACTGAGCACTGCCATCGGCTCTGTACTTCGGGAGCCATCCACTGGGAACCACTGGTAACTGCACCTCTCCTACATCTCCCTCCCGATGTCTTCCAATGCCAGGCTGATTACAGTAGCATTTGAGTATTTTAAAGATTTTTAACATCCTTTCAATACACCTGAAGCCAGGCTGGTTCTTATCACAGAATTTCCCGAGTTGGAAAGGGCCCATGGGGATCACTGAGTCCAACTCCTGGTCCTGCACAGGACAGGCCCAAGGATGACACCATGTGCCTGAGGGTATTGTCCAAATGCTTCTGGAATTCTGGCAAGCTTGGTGCTGTGAAACAGCACATCACTGAATGTGATTCAGGTCTTGTTTACAGTTAATATATTTAAGAACATCACCCAGAGGGGAAAGTGTCCAGGCCAGTGACTACCTATAACATTCTGAACTCCTGAACAAGTGTGGAATCCCGAAAACTAGTAAATATGTGGAAAAAGGTGTGCTGTCAGGCTGGCAGTTCCAGAGAGACACAAATCACTGCAATGTGCTGGGACCTGGCCCAGCACATTGGAAGCCTGTTCCATATTATTCCATACTCTAAGAGGAAAAAAAAGTCTTTGGATCTGATGACAAAACATCAGGCACTGAGGCTACTCCATCCCAAGGAGAGGCAAAGCATGGTTTTCAGAGGGAGTACTGCACTCCTTATTGTGCAACAGCCTTTGGAAAACCAAATGATGCAATAGACTGCTCATGACGACATGGAGAGCAAAGGCTGGTGGGACCAGCAAACTTTGGGACATACATTTAGCAAAAGCTGCCTGGACTGCCCCTCCCCAACCAACACTTTTACATGCCATAGAAGGAGACAAAGTTCCTGTAGTGCACATAAAAAATATGCCAAACAGTCTGGGTCACTGCTACCTGAGGCAAAGGCATGCATGATTCTGCTTTTCCACACATTGTTCTGCTTTTTCTCAAGGACCTGGGTGAACTTTGTGGGTGATGTGACTTGTGGGAGGATGGAAAAGCCCAGTGTTTGGGTCAAGGTGATTTGATTTTAGGTGAGAGTAGGAAATTAACTAAATTGCATGATGGTAATTGTTACATGACGCTCATATGATCACTTCTATGGCAGCTATATGCACATCACCACATTCAGCACCTCACAGCAGCTGACTCCACCACTCCACATGTGGTGATCTGAACCTGAGTCCCCTTGAATTACCACATTAATGAAGGATGGACTTTAATGAAACTGGATAAGCACAACACAAACCAAACCAATTGATTAATATGCAGGCAACTCACCAATTACATCACATGGTAGCAACTTAGTTTAATGAGATTTTCTCCCAAGTTCCACCTGAGCCTTTCTGATGTTCTCCCATCTCATATAGCTAAAAGAAATTCAGGAGAACTACCAAATTGCTCTGCCAGCCTGCAGCAGCAATCACTCCTTCTGAAGATTACAGAAAATTTAAATCACCACTAGCAAAATCTCTCCCTACAGAGAGAGGTGCCAGATGCTGGTCTAATGCCTCATGAAGATCTGTGCAAGCTTCTAGAAATTCTCTGTATTTAGTCTCAGGACTAGCTCACATGTAACTTGGGGCCATGAGGACTTGAATGACAGGAATTATTACCTTTCCTGATAGGTCTGTAAGCTTCCAAGAAGTAGGGCTTGAGATAGACCTCAAACAGATTCCCTGTGATCCCTTCTACCGTGTCATCAATTGGCAGCACGTGGATACGTTTGCCATATTTCACATCTGGGCAAGGCTGGATGCTGCAGAAGAAGAAAACTCCAGTTAGTGCTGAACTTACACCTCAGTGTTACACCTGGACAAGAAAAGACATGCCCCTTCCCAGGAAAGAACATCCAAAGACTATCAAAAGCCTTGGTGAGACTTCCTACCCACACAGAAATATTTCAGTGTGACAAGGCAAAAATCATACCCACCAAGAGCTAGTCTTCACAGCACACACTTGCCTTCACTCCTTTCAGCCCAGTCCAAGACCACTGGGGAATTTAATAGCTTCCTCCTACCCTTCTGCTCTTCTGCAGACCCCCTCTCCACATTCAGACATCTCTAATAGAGCCTAAAGACCTGTGAGAGTCATGAGGCAGTTTTTATATCAACAAGCTACTGGAGAACCAGCTTCAAGGAACAGTGAGTTGGGGAAAACACTTTCTTCCTTCCTCTCTCTCACTGCAGTGCCCAGAGTCCCTATTGCTGACAAACCTGATTCCAAGCAAAGGCTCTCACAGTACCGACCAGGGGTAAACACCTTTGCAGCAATGGGTAGGTCAGTCCCACTTCCTGAGGGCTGATGAGTAGGTTAAAGGCTGAAAGCCCTTTCCCCTTCTAAATACATGCTACAGTTATTATTTTGTAATGTAGCACAACAGCCTACTGTAGCAACAGTTCGAAGTATCCAGCTGTGGCAGAAACTGGCTTCACCAGCTAAGGAAAGCCAAGGAACTGCAGCTGACATATGTGATATGTGACTTTCATTAGACTCCTAAGGAATTCTTTTACTACGTGCATTACAGAGAGGACATAACAAAAGGGTAAAATACAAGAGAGACAGAAGGAAAATATTTGACACACCATATTGAGGAAGTGTTAGCATATTAATCTGGATTTTGGCAGAAACTGAGACACAGTAACACTATAAGCAGTTAAATATTGGCAAGAAAAATTTTGAGGGCAGGTGAGTGAAAATTCCCTGACCTCTCAATGAATCAAGACAATTGGTAACACATTTGGGAGACTGAGAACCACTACAGACACAGAGCTAATAAAGAAGGCGAGAGCATGGGCTGTCACACTACAAGAGACTCCAACAAGAATCTCACATCAGGTTACAGTAAGAATTCACCTCTACTTTAAATCCAAAGACACAAAGCACCATTCTGAATCAATTACAGCAGTGTTTAAAACTTGCATTTTTAGAGGTAGAGGGATGGGTGCAACAGCCTCGTTTCTCTCATTTACTAAGTTTGTATGAAAAACATTTTGCATTTAAAAATTAATTACTTACTTTAATTAATTACTTCAGAAAGTCTGGTGTCAGAACCAGGCTCTCATTTTTTCAGAGACAATGCTCAGGAGGACAAGAAGCTGTTAGCCCCCCCTTATTTAAACCTGCAAATCACCACTTATTATGTTCAGGAAATGCTCATGTGCTACCATTCTACCCACTCCCATCACAGAATAGGACCTATTAAGCAGAGATACATATTTCCAAGTTTCAGTACTACTTTTAAGGTCCTTCCAATTCAAGTAATTTTATGATTCTATTTCCCACAAGTGCTGCACAACAAAATCCCTGCAACATTTTTAAGCATTCCCAATTTAATAATGATTTTTACAACAAGAAATTGGAATATAAACATCCCTGGAGCATTTTTAATCTTGTTGTCTGTTCCACTTTTTTCTGGAATTCATTTTTAACAGGTTTTAACTTGTTTTTGCAAGAGGGCAGCTCAGATACTATGAGATAATGTGTGATGCTGCTAATGTCTTTCACAGGTAACACTGTGTCCTCACCTGATCACATCACCCAGGCGCACTCTCAGGTTGTTGCGAACAACCCTATTCATGCGAATCTTCTCATCTGAGCAGGTATCATCTGACAGAACAATGCACACTGCTTCTCTCCTCTTCTTTCCTTTGAGCAGGACAGTGTCTCCTCTGAACAGCTGCAGTTCATCCATCTTTGCCTGTTAACAGCAAAGCGTTAGAACAAACTTTTGAAAAAACAGGAATTCAAGTACTTGAAGGGAAGTTATTGACCTTGGAAATCACACCGTGGAAGTGATATACTAAATCCAGAGGACAGAGACTCTTACTACAGTAGTATAGAGTTAATCCTGAAACCAGAGGAAGGGCACAAGCTCAACTGAATCCTACAAACTGAGGCTCAAAAAGCATTTTGTCAAGGAGGAGTGTCAGGAAACAAGACAACCCTCCCTCAGTGGTAACAGCCCTAGCTTCTGACATAAACACGTGTACTCATGTTGCAAAGTTACATTTCAAGTTAATAGACAGCAACAGCTTGCAAATTACTAGATTAAATGCTTTGCCCTCTACAGATGACGCACCTGGGACAGTGACACAACGCTGTTGTCTTCATTGATGGCTTCGTCAACAATTAACCGATTGGGCCTGTTCTTCTGCTTCAGAATAGCAGTCGATAAGTCATCAGCTTTAGAGCTGGGAGAGAAAACACAGCTTATGAGCCTGCATGATACTGGCCCCGCCCAGCCACCCCTTCTTTTCATCTCCACTTTCTAAAAGTTTCTTTGTTGTCTTGTCTTTTAGAAACTCTACTTGTTTGTAGCACAAAGGAGAACATTACTTCCCAGGGACCAGTTGCAGGAGTTGAAGGGAGGATGTTTTCTGTCAGTAAATGTAACTACGAGCTTCCAATGGATACAGCTATGAAGCAATCTATGAAAAGAAGTGGTCATTGAGATCTTGCTGACTGTAAGATGTTTCGCCTCAATGAATTAGTCAGACTCATCTGAAATCACATGTAACTGCTGCCAACAAAACAAAAGTTCAAGTCTATTTGGTGTCAAATCCCAGATAAATAGCAGCATTAAAGGACAATGCTGGGGCAACCCTGACAGGAAGAGCTGTTAAGAATTTAGCCTGTCGATGCCTGTTTGTTAAACCTAGCAAGCTGTAGAAATATTAAAGTGTTCACAGAAAATGATTTTGTGTTGGGGGTTTTTAGCTGTTTTCCATAACGTCACAAAAGTCACTGCAGCTCTGGCCTATAATACCACCAAGAAATGCAAGAGATAATTCACTTCCCTTGACAAAATGGAGCGAGTAAAACATCAAGGAAATGTAAAAAAAGGGCAGATTAACTGTTCTCCTTCAAAATCTAATACAGCAAATAATTCACTCTATGACAGAATATGAATTGGAACCAACTTATTCTAGAGGAGCTCTTGAAAGATGTACATTAGCCACACACAACAGGGGTGCAGTGCTGTAGCTTCCCCCAGTGGGCTGACTACTTTCTCCAACTGTGTGGCTGTGCCAAGGTAGAAAACCTTGCATAGTCTGACTTGATTCTGAAAGAAAATAAATGAAAATAAAGTCTTCCCCTGACCTAAGCAAGCAGCAAGCACTGGCAAAAGGTAGGGAGCTTTGTGGACAATGGGAGCAGCCATAACTTTGGCTCCATCTCACCCTTTTAGAGACAGAATGATCAGAAGAAACCAATCCTTGAGTGGAAATGGCAGCACTTGGCAAGTTCACTTCATTTTTAAGAGTCCATCAGAGAGGGGTGACATACCTATGGTGTGATGTTACCCAGGTCCCTCCTTACCTCAAGGCAGAGGCTTTTCCAAGACAGGCTATGCAGTGTTGGCTCCCTTCTCTGCCACGTAAAAGGGGAAACAATACCAAGCAGGCCTGTGAGAGCAGCCAGCTTGCTTTCAAAATGTTTTCAAGCTTCCCTCAAACACTGGTAGCACAGGAAACATGTTGCAAACCAAGGCAACATGGACTTTCCTGGACTGCCAGCACTATTGAAAGTTACCCTTTTCCTCTCTTTATTAAAGACTGCAAGAGGTAAAAAGGACACAATAAAAGCTGCTGGATACATCCTGGAAAGGGCTCATGAATTCCACAATCAATCTAAAAATGTGAGTCCTAAAAAGCCTGCAATTTCCAGGAAAACTGAGAGAGCAGTAAGTAAACTGAACAAATACATTATCAGGGCAGATTATGGTTAAACAGTGCATAAAAACCAACAACCTACTTCTAAGGACTTTGCCTCCTCTTTAGCTCGTGGCCACTGGAAACTAACCCAGCAAAAAGATTTCAGGATTTCAGCTAAGGGACACCAGGGAGACACAATACTCCTTATTTGGGTTATCCAGAGTGTGACTGTAACTCCTCCCTCTGCACACAAGATGTGAATCCCAAAGCCTTTTGATAAGAAACCACTGCCAGACTTCATCTATGTGAAATGTTGCTGAAACTGTCTGTCCCTTGGGATGCAGGGACTGCTATTACAGCCAAAAAAACAGCCTGAAACACCAGATCAAAAACAGTAGAGGAACTAGGTAACAACTGGAAGATTTTCAAGCAACACTCTACACACAGCAAAAGCTGCAAAAGACTGGAAAGAAAGTTTGGATAGCACCTGACATGCAGCAGTGCAAAAGAACACAGCAAGAATCCACCTGGTTCTGCTAAATAAGAGTGATCAAAAAGGACTGGAGGCATTAAAAATGGAATAAAAGTGTACAAGAAAGAGCATCCAGGGAGCTAAATGTGCAGGGTCAGCTTCAGCGCTCTGACCCGACAGGTCTGCAGAGGAAAAAACAAAGGTGCTACAAAATTACATGTCAGCTAAGCAGGGAAATGATGTCATTTTTCCTACAGACAAGGGTAAAGTTTAGACAGACAAGCACTACCCATCTTTCAGCAGCAATTTACAATATTGTTATCATCACCATTTGCCCTCACTGCATCTCTCCAGGGTTTCCTCATGCTGCAGCTGAAATAACAGGGCAAAAAAGATCTGTGCACCTCAACCACGGTCAGACAAACCCCAACAACTGTGGGAAGGAGAGCACAAACAGAAAATACCAAGCAGGAAAGCCTAAGGCATGTGTTGGGACTCTCTCCTGCCAGGAAACTTTGGGAAAGGACAGGGACAGAAAGCTAACCCAGGTAATTTTTAAAGCTCCTTGATGAACTTCTGGTCAGAGACAGCCTGGTGGAAACCCTTCAAATCACCTCCCTGACCTACCCAGTTTGTCAGCTCCCTCACATGCCTTCCCTCTCACCCCTTTCTTTCCCTGACTTAGCAAAGAGACAAACTGAACACAAAACGTAGCTTCAGAAATGTTTTGGAATTAAAAGGTAATTCAAGGTCTGTATTAAGGTGCCCCTAGACGGAAGCCAGAAGTGAGGACACAATAACCAGCACAGCAAATGGCCAAGCTTGCACATAAAGTGCAAGACATCTATAAAACTGAAGCAAAGATGTATTAACCCTAAAGGCCAACCATGAACAGGCTCCCTCAGCCTCCTTTTCTCTCTCAGTAATGCAGTCAACAGCCTCATTTCACACATGGCAGGACCAGGGGGACTTCCTACAGACTCACAGAATAACCTGAGCTGGAAGGGACCCATCAGGACTTTCAAGCCCAACTCCTAGCCCTGCATAGGACAGCCCTAACAATCACACCATGTACCTGAGATCATTGTCCAAATGCTTCCTGACCTCTGCCAGGCTTGGTGCTGTGACCACTTCCCTGGGGAGCCTGTTCCAGTGACTGACCACCTTCAGGATGAATCTTTTCCTGGTACCCAACCTCAGCCTCCCCTGACACAGCCTCATGGACTTAATTACACCAGTGGTGGTTTCTCTCCATGTCAGAGCTCCCCTTGTTCAACAACTGATAATGCCCAGAGGCATCACAGGGGAGGGTATGAAGAACAAGAACAGAAAGTTGTTACCAATTAGTGATCCTTCTGAAAAAATTAACCAACCTCCAAAGCCCTGCTTAAAGTAAGGAAACAAGCTGTTTCCTTTCCTTCAAGCCCGTGCTAAAAATAAGGGAAAAGGCACTTCCCAGAATGATTCCAGCTGCAGTAATGAAAGTGAAATCAGCCATGTCTTCTGCACACTGACGTGATTTTTTTACCACCATTGTTGTGTAATCACTTCCCAGATAAAACCCGTGAGCAATTTCTTACCAATCTGAACATATGATTTACAGACTGAACTGCTTTTCCCAGGTAGGTATTCAAGAGAAAAGTCATAAAGCATTTTTATCCCCAGGTGAAGTGTCTGAGGTATGTGGTGACTACAGACACTGAAGTAAGACAACCAAGGGGGCAGTTTAGACACATTGGGGAGAGACCAAGTTTTCAACACTGTTTCAGACAGGCTGGGAGAGGAAACCAGGGATCCCTTCAGAAATCACACTCCCTTAGCTTTTGGAATGCTACTTGCCACGCTGAGGCTCGGTTCAGCAAGATGGCTGCCAGCAGCTGTGACAAAAAATGGCATCTAAAAAGTAACCGTGTTCCAGCTGCAAACTAACTTTTTCTGGTTCCCTGCGTGGGTGAGAAAAACTTTGCCGAAGTAGAAATACCTTTTTATAAACACTGTTAACCTCACCCAGCTGCGCAACAGGGGTCTGGGAATGTCACTTCCATTGCAGACACGGAATGCCTGGCACACCTCGCTTGAACTGACCCGGCAGGGCCAAGCAGTTTTAGATTACAGGAGTTGTTTAAAAAAGGGAAAACCTACTCAAAGAACACCAAAATACACTAAATGGGACTAAAAGTGCCTCTAGCGAAGTCAAAAAGTCACTTTGAGTACTTCTAGATTGGGAAAGTTTGGTTTTGGATTCTATTTTACTCCGCTCAAAATGCACGTGGGCTGAGTGCGGAGACTGCTACTCACTGCTGAGGAGCACGGAAGACGATCCTCAGCCTGTAACTGAGCACAGCCAACAAGAGCGAGGCAAGACACCCGAGACGGAAACACCGCCGACCGCCTCGGCCCTGCCCAGCACAACATGTCTGCCTCGGCTACCGCCGAGTCACTCGCCAGCCCCGGCTCCCGGGCCGCTGCGAGCAGAAGGAGCCAGGGACGGGGCTGGAAAACAAAGCGCTCCGTAGTTCAGGGCCCGGCGGACGGGCGGCCCTAGGCCCAGCGGAGGCACGGCGGGAGGCCCGGCCCGGCCTCGCCCCCCCGCCATGACTCGACACTTCCCGGCCAGGCCCGGCCGTGGCGGGGCGGGCGGCGGGAAGCGGCTCATCCCCGTTCCGGGGCCGCTTTCGCCCGCCTGGGGCCCGCGGGCCGCCCCGGGTGAAGCGGGCAGGCCGGAGCGGGCCCAGGCCGCGGCGGGGCCTAGGCCGCGGGGAGGCGGCGGGGCCCGCACTTACTCAGATCCCGAGGCCATGGCGCTGCGGGGAGGGGGAGAGGGGCGGCGGACGGCGGCTCCTCGGGGCGGGCGGGGAGTCCGGAGGGTCGCGGGGGTCGCGGGTAGTGGGCCGAGGGGTTCGGGGCGTCCGCGCTGGTTGAGCCTCAGCGCCGACTCATCGGCGAAGGGAGCCCCGCCCACGCCGCCTCGCCTGCCTAGCAACAGCGTGCGCCGGCCAATCGGAAATTCCGGCCGGCCGCCGTCTCGGCCAATGGGAGAGAGTGAAAAAGAAAGACCGAGGGCTCCGCCTGAGCCGCGCCCCTCTGTGTGCCCTGGCCAATCGTCACCAGCCAGGCGCCACTTTGTGCAGCCAATCGCAGCGCGGCTCACCCTTCGAGCGACAGCTGCCGCGAGGCCAATGGCGAAGAGCCACCGACGGGAACATGCGGGAGGGAAGTCCCGCCTTCACAGCCGCCGCTGATTGGGCAGCTTCCGAGGGCAGGGCCAATCGGAAGGGGCGTAGTGCGCACGCGCGCCTGTTCCCGCCACTCAGGGCAGCCTCGTTCCTGCTCGTGGTGGGGAAATGGTCGCGGCCTCGGGCGGAGGCCGTGCCCGCCCTGGCCTGGCACCGACATCGACACGGCACCAGCCACCGACCGCCAGGCCACGCTGCTCAGAGCCCTATCCAGCCCACCCTCGAACGCTCACAGCGAGAAAGGGGCAGGGCCTCAGCACCCTCACAGGGAAAAATTTTTTCCTAATACCGCATCTGACCGTGTCCTTTGTTAGTTTGAAACAGTTATCCCTCATCCAGTCGTTTTATGTCATTGCCAAAAGCCCCTCTCCAGCGCTCCTGGGGCCCCTTGAAGGTATCGGAATCCTGAGGCCTTTTCCAGGCTGAACAATCCCAGCTCTCTCAGCCTTTCCTCACAGCAGAGCTGCTCCAGCCCTCTGATCATCTTGGTGGCTCCTCTGGGCTCTCTCCAGCAGGTCCCTGTCCCTCCTGTGCTGGGAGCCCAGCTCTGGATGCAGTGCTCCAGGTGGGTCTCAGCAGAGCAGGGCAGAAGGGCAGAATCCCATGGGGCTCTGGATGCAGCCCAGGATATGCCAAGGTTTTTCTGAAGGAATTACAGGTCAGAGCCCACTCAAAGCCCCTCTCTGTCCCAGCATTCACAGGAGGCTGCAGCAGCTCCTACCTTGCTGTCATGCCCTCTTTCTTCTCCCCTTACTCCTTGGCCTTGCAGATCCCAAGCACCCCTTCCCTCTTGTGGGGGGCAAGGCTTGCCAAAGGCTTGGATAACGGGGTCAGGGGACCTTCCTCATCCAAAAAAATCTCCACCAGACACGGGGCAGGGACATGTGCTCCTTCACCCCTGAGGGTGAGGGGCCTGGAGCTGTGGCATTGGCACAGACCCTCAGGGCCACAGGGGACACGCAGGTGTAGGTCTGCACTAGTGCAGCATTGTGAATTTCAGACCTCTGAGCTGCATACCTCAGACAGAACCACTTCTCTGGGCTCCAAACCACAGTAACCAAGCAAAAAGCTGGTACACAAAGCACAGACAGGACAGACCACCAGCTCCCCGGAGCCTGAGTGCAGAGCCAGCCCCACCATGCACAGGGCACAGAGGATGAAGATATCTCTGCCCTTGATCTCTCACACGTCCAGGGCACACAGCCCATGGGCTCGCAGTAGCTGGAGGCAGTGTCAAGGCCATAACTGCAACATTTCTCTGGAAAAAGAGCATGGAAAAACCCAAAGCTAAACAGAGCTGAGTTGTTTATTAGAAAAAGAGATCTATTCTGTTTCAGAATCTAGCTTCACGACAAAGTAATTCTGAGTTTTGAAGGAGTTCTTAAAGGCCTTGTGCCAGCCAAGTGCAGGGAGACCTCAGCAGATGGGTATGGGGGGCATGACCAGGTCAGCTTGGGGTGTCCTGGGCTGCTGCCCCGAGGTAATCCTGTATGCTCCTGGCAAGAGCTTCACTGTGAGGGAACACTGCCTGCTCCAGACATGAAACCAGGTACAAAGGGAGGGGCCTGAAAGAGAGGGGAACATGGCAGCAGTGAGGACTGCAGCATTCCTTTGCCATGCCCAAAGACATTTGTTCTGCAGGTCCCCCTACGCTACCTGCAGCTCTGCCCTCCCCATTTGCTCCATGTCAGCTCTTCTGTGCCCCAGGGAGTCCCAGCAGAGCCACAGCCTGTGGCCCCTCGGAGCAGTCACCAGGGGAAGCTCCTTGGACCCTAAACTGCCCACATGGCCTGACAGAATTTGCACTGCTGAGACCTCACCCACCCCTCTACACACCTTCCCTGCCCTTGCTGCTGCCCATCCTCTGCAGGGCAGTTCTGGGAGAACTTCTGCCACTGAGCAGCAGCCTCCTGCTTCCGGTTCAGGTTCCACAAGGCCTGCACCAGGTAGGAGGCAGCAGCTGGGTCACCTGCAAGACAGGAAGAAGGATCAGCCCTTAGCAGAGGAGGAGCAGGTCCCCAGCAGTGCTGTGGGTTGCAGGGCATTACAAAAGCAGCTCAGAAGCCAGACGAGGTCAGTGAGTGTAAGGGGAGGTGGTGTAATGGGGAGGAGGCAGTCCTGGCTGTGTCCCAGGCTCTGGTTAAGCCCAGGGCTGGCAGCCAAGGCAGATGGCATCAGCCCTGGGGCACAGCCTGCCACACCTCTCTTTGGACACAGACTGGGGTTCTCCTTGCAGGCACGTCCGCACCCCCAGAGGGAGCAGCCAGGGGCAGGACTGGGACCAGCAGGTCTGACAGATCCTGGTGGAGCTCACACCTCTTCGGCATGTCAGAGCAGGAGAGAACAGCCCTGTCAGCAGCACTAGCCGTGCCTTGGCTGAGCTCAAGACAGGAATGCTCCCTTTGCAGGCCTCTGTACTGCCAGGCATGGACATGCTGCTTCCTCAGGTGAAGCACAGTTCCACTCCTCTGTTCTGGGAAAGCAGACCTGACTGGGAGAAAGTTGGCTGTAACTGGCTGGGGTTGAGGCAGGAAATTTCCAAGCTATCTGAGGGCACAGGCTGTTGTCAGGGTTCTGATATACTCCTCTGACAATAGTTTTGGTCTGTTTCTCCATGCCAGTGAGCTGACCAGGCCCCACAGAAGTATCTCTAGTATGTAACATTGCTAGTGGCCCTACTGTTGTCCTTGACACCTGAATAAATGTGGTATAAAGCATAAGAACATCCTGCTGAATACACAGCAAAGCAGCCCAGAACAAATTTGTGGAAATCCCTTGTGTTCCTCACCAAAATTAGCCTGTTACCTGGTGAGATCTGCAAACTGTGCTGGAAATCCAACAGAGCTTCTTTGTTCCTCCCCAGCTCCAGGAACTGCATACCTCGCCCGAGGAGAGAGAGCAACCTGATCTTCTGGAGCACCTCCACTTCTGGCTGGAGATTCTCTGCCACAGGAAGACACACACACACATGAAGACAGCATCTTCCAGACGTTCTAGAACTCCCCTGTTCCCAGCAGGCTGAGCCAGGTTAGCAGTCAGGACAGGCCAAGCATTTCCTTGGGCTGCTCATCCTCCAGCTCTGGAGACAGATGGCAAAGCTCAGCTTCTCTGCCAGGCTGGAAGAGGTCGGGAGGCAGCAGAAGGGGAGAGTGAAGAATGTCAAGAGCCCAGAATGTTACACGGCTGTGATGAACAGTGACCTCAGCAGCAGCCTGGCCTTTGACTGTTCCTCTGCACCACTGGCATGTATCTTTTCCCAAAAAACTGAATTGGAGAAGCTTTCCAGTACACAGCCCCTTTAACTGCTACCTAGGAAATGAAGGAGGCAGAGCCAAGGCCAAACTCTGCTCCAAAAAACCCCAGCTAGTCTCTTCAGAGGCTTCAGCATGGCCCAGAGCTTTGCACCCTGGGACAACTGCCTCTTGCCAGAGTGGTGGTGTGCCCACCACCTTGCCCTGCACCTGCTGCTCCCAAGCACACAGATCCTAACCCAGTCAAGGCCCCCCACAGGTTCCACTTGTGTGGTGTCCTACCTGTCTGTTTGATGCCAGACCCATGAAGCTGGACACGCAGGAGATCACTGAGGCACCTGTGGGTGGGAGGCCAGAGGAGCTCTGGAGCCACTCCTGGGCTCTCAGGAGTGCCAAGTTGTCAGGGCAGCCCCAGTGCCATGCTGTGTCCTGCCCTGGCCCCACCATCCATGGCTGCCTGCTGGGGAGGCCCCTTCTCCCAGCAAGGCTTTATCACCTGCTGAACTGTGTTACAGCCTCCTTGCTCTTGCCCAGCTTGGCCCATGCCCAGCCCTGGTGCAGGTATCCAGCTGCTCTCCAGGCAAGGCAGCACAGGCTCTCCTTCTGCTGGGACAGGAGTCCACCTGCCAGTTCTGCCCCTGGCAATGAGGACTCTGACTGCTCCAGCCTCTGCTCCACTCGTAACACCTGTGGAATGAGGTCAGTTGTCCGGCCAATGACCTCCTCACACACAGTTATGGCATCCTGGTGCCTCCCAGCCTGCTCCAAGGCAGATGCTGCTTCCAAGAACACCTCTGGGATCCTGGGCAGAGCTGAGTTGCCATCCAGGGGCACCTGGGGAGCAAAAGTAACATCAGTGCTGCAGAACTGCAGAGTTCTCTGCCAAGCAGCATGACTCTGTTCATACTGAGAACATGGAGCTGCTGCCCAGCAAAGCTCAAGCCCTCTCCCACAGTCCTTAGAGCCTGGTGGAGCAGGCAGAAGATGGGAGGCACTCACAGCTCAGCAGAGTCAAGGCATCAAGTCCCTACTCTGGAAGTGAAGGACATCCAAAATCAGGCTGACAGCAGCTCCCCAGAGGGAAGGGGAAGCTGTCTCTCCAAACAGCAGTGGTGAGTGCTCTCTGGTGTGAATCCAAAGGCAGACATGCCACAGGTGCCAGCCCCCACTTCATTTCCTTTACATCAGCCCCTACTTCATTTCCTTCACATCCCAAACTAGACACTGAAGCCTGGAGTCCAGAGCTGATGCCTGGGCCCAGCCCTTGGGACTGGGTTTGGGTGCCTCCAACCCTCATCCTCCAAGTCACCAAGGGAGCTCTTTACCAGGACACCCACCTGCTGCTGCAGCCCCTCCTGAAGGAGAGACAGAAAATCCAGGTAATGTTCCACTGCATCAGCCACCCTGCAAAGAACAGGACATGTGGTGGAAGGAGAAGTGCCATCAGCCAGGTGAAACCTGGATTGCCAGCCCGCAGTCCCTCCCCCTGCACCACACTGCCCTGTTCACAATCTCCGTGCTTTGAGCAGGCCTGTGACAGCAGCACTGAACTGGACCATTTCCAGGAGCACAAGGAAAACTGCAGAGCCCAAACAAGCAGCATGTTGCAAGCAGAGCAGAGGCACTGTTACCTCCCATCCTGGAGACACCGCTGTGCCAGAAGGTACTTCACTTCCGAGGGGTGGCGACGGCGAAGGAGGGAAGTGAGTACTGGTGTGTGGACAAGCAGCTCTGCTTGCATTAGGAAACAGGGACTAGAGGAAGCAGCTGCTGGAGGGCTTTTTCCCAGAGCCTGTGAAACAGGAACAGAAAATATTATCAACATTAGACTGGTCAAGTCTCAGGCAGCTGCAATCTTTTGTCACTTCTGACATCTGGAGATGCACCCAGGCAAACAGAAGTGCTGCACTTCTTCACAAGCACAACTACATTGTTCTCACAGTGGCTTCCAGCAAGAGCCATGAGGATCACACAGGGGTAGGCCGTCTTCTGATCTCCACATGGCACCAGGAGATTTGCAAGATCACCCAGACCACCTCAGGTTTTTAGTTCAAGGTACTTTGAGCTGCCTGGAAGACCATCTCCCATTGCAGCCACAGACCTTGTTAGACCTAAGGAGAGAGCTCCCTCTCCTCTCTGTATGTATCTGACAGTTTTCAAACAGCTGAAGAGATAATTCAGGGTCTACTGCTGTGACCTCTCCCAGGCAGGTTCACACAGCTAATGCACTCTGCTTCACTGCAGCCAAAATCTCCCCTTAAAAGTCTCCTTACTATTATATACTTTACTATTATAAGAGATTGATACTTTCTGACCTAAGACTATAACCTCCCAAGCCACCACAAACATGAACTAGGACCCAAAGTCTTGCCACATCCAAACGTGGTGCTGAGCAGGAATTTCAAATCTCGCTGGACTCCTTCCTGCCCATTTGCTGAAGGCAGCACCATGCTATTTTGGGGACTCCTTCCAGGGTCAAAGAGCCTGGAAGGAGTCCAGGAGAAGGAAGACGCCTGCTTTGGAAGCTCTGTGCAGGCTCTGCTGGGCAGAACTCATCCCAGAACTACAGGAACCAGACAAACCTCATAGAGCAGGGTAAGGGCCTGCAGCTCGGCATCAGTCTCTCCCAGGTCATGGTACACCACTGCCACGTGGGACAGGGCAGGAAGGCACTGGAAATCTACCTGGAGAGCCCGTTTCAGGTGCTGAAGGGCTGTCTGAGGCTTGTCCTAGGTGGATGGGAAGACATGCATGTTGAAAGCACATCCTGCAGAAGTCTTTACTATTTGGTAGCATCCAGATTCTCACTCTGCTTCCCCAAGAGATCTCCACTAAGCAGGGCAGCAATTTAGCCAAAGGCAGCCCTCCTCACGTTGGTTTTTGAGCTGCTCTCTCTGCAGCAACAACTTTGCAATCAGCCATAATCTTGTCATGGATTTTGCAGCCTGTCCAAGGAGGCTGGGGCCACAAGGGCAAATTCTGCTCAAGGCCTTCCCTCCCTGAGAGGCCTTGGACCACACAGAGGCATCATGGACATCAGCCTGAGCCTCCCCTCCCCACAGCTGCCTTTCCCCTCTTTGCTGTCATTACCATTCGCTGAGCACAGCAGCCAAGGCAGGTGTAGATCTGGGCCAGGATATTCTTGGAGCAGAATCCTCCTGCAGCTTCCTGAAGGAGGGAAAGGGCGGTGGGGAAGTTCCCAGCCTCCAGCTCATGCAGCCCTAGGACAGACCCAACATATTGGCTCTGTGTCTCACTTTTGTGTCCCACCTGGCCCCAAACAAGTGTGGTGCCCTTTTCTTCCCTGAGCCATCGGGACTTGCCTGATCCCCTCCAAACCCAGTGATGCACAGCCAAGCTGTCATCTTTGCTTGAGTGGTTTTGCAAGAGAACTAGCCATCAATGGAAATGTTCAGCAGGAGTAACAGCAGCTGCCAAGCCCAGGATGCTTCCTTTGGCCCAGAACAAGGCCAGGGGTATGTGCTGGGCAGGTTCACCTCCACATTCATCCACAATGACAGCAGTGCAGATAGGGAAGCACACACAGAACTTCAGAATTTTTTCAGCACATCTGGGTCATTTCCCAGCAGGAATATCAATTAATTAATTAGGATATCAATTAATTAATATTTATTACAACTCCTTATTTGCCTTTTCTTCTTTTCAGGTTTCCCTCTAAGGCTGCTCTCACATAGCAGCACCACACTTACATCTGCTACCTCCCTGTTCGAAGTGCTGGTGCCACCCTTGACTATTTTGGTCTGTATGCCAGAGGTCCTGCCCTGCCTCCTGGCAGGAAGGCCCTGTAGGAGCCCAAGCACAGCAAGGCAGTGCTGGCTGTCCCTGGAGCTGCTGGGGTTGTCAAAACAGTAAAGGAGAGAAAACAGGCAGGACAGAACACAGCAGCCAGAGGAGATCCATTGCTTGCTGTGACACCAGGCGACAAAGCCTCACAACAGCTTTGTGTGGCTCTCGCAGCACCATGGTCTGACAGGAACAAGGTGCTTGCAACAAGGCAAGTTCCAGAAGAAAGGAAAATCTTCATAAATCCCCTGCCAGCCTTCTGCTTTAAGGTCACTGCAGGGCCCAGACACTTCCCCTACAGTGACAGATAGGCAGAGGACCCCTGTGATAGTGCAGAGAAAGGATGAATTGGGGAAAAGCAGGGAAGCTTTTTGAATATGGAATGTAAAGCTGAGACTCAGAGGCTCAGCCCAGACCAGCTTCCAAAGGAACAGCCCGAAAAACCCCAAGGGCCAGTTTGCTTGGGAAGAGGAACCAGGATAAGGGCAGGGAAAGTGTTCCTGGGACAGAGCAGCAGGAGACTGTGCTGGCCTGAGTTCCTGCCCCCCACAAACCTTGCAGGAAGGCTGCTGCAGTGCAGAGGATTTCCTTCAAGTCCTTGGCGCTTTGTACAAGGGGCAGGGAGGCCCCCTCAGGAGGGACCCGCCATGCCTTGATCAGGGAGAGGAGCTTGTTCTGCCCCTCACTGCAGTGAGCTCTTCCCGGGTCCTGTGAAGGCACAGAGGAGAGAGAGCAGGGAATGCTGAAGGGAAGCAGGAAACACTGGTCCAAGTGCACAGAGAAACAGGTCCCACCAAACCACTCAACCCTGCTCCCTGCAGTAAGAGCAATGTCCTACCATCTGTTCCCTTCAGCTACAACCCCCTTACTGCAGTGATTTCTGCCTGGCCTGGGGCAGCACCTCCCCACCTCAGTGTGGGGTGAACCTCCAGGGCCTCCTGGCATGCAACAGGCAGCTGTTGGAGTTCATTCAGAAAGACAGGACCCATCAGCAGGGAAGGTTCTGCATCCCACTGCTGTTCCCTATAGAGTCTGCAAGTCCATCTGCAGCCCTCTTCCAGCCTGCCCAAGTCTCCTGTCCGCCACATAGAGGCTCAGGGCCCACACAGGCAGAATATTCTGGGATCCATTAACACTCTCAGGGCCATTAGGCTATCTATGCTGGGATGCCATGGGGTGGATTAGTCATGCTGACTGGGCAGCACTGATGGGTTCAGCTGTCCAAGTGGCACAACAATATTTTGCTGAGTGAGTTTTATGACAAACACGATATTTATGCCAGCTCTGCTGGCATCTGCCTGTGCCCAGTTACCTCAGCAGTGCTCAGGAGCTGGAAGAGGCCAGCAACACTTCCCAGCTGGCTGGCTGCCAGCCACCAGGCTGCTTGCAGGGCCCCCAGGCAGTGCAGAGGTGCCTGCAGCTCCTCCACGGTTACCTCCTGCAGCACCTTTTCCCACAGCTCCTCTGTGCCAAGATCCTGTCCACAGGCCCCACAAGCCTCCAGAACTGAAAAAAAAAAACCCAAGCAAAAAGACCTAGAGCTGTGAGACAATGTATTGGTGCCCTGTAACAGACATCCTGGATGCAAGAGGGAGAGAAAGCCTCAAGCAAGCACAGGCTCCTCGTAGCGATGGAAGGAATGGGGTTGAGAGTTGGCCTGGCCTCAGCAGAATGGAAAACAAGCTCTAAGAGAGATGAGATGACAGCAGCACATTCAAGAGACAAAACAGAGCACAACTCAGAACTAGACTCCAGCTCTGCTGAGCCCTCTTGAAGTCATTTGACCTCAGGTAAACATGTGCCAACACTGCAGATCCACTTCTGAACTGCAGCCTGTTTCAGTGAGCTTTCTTTGAAGCCAGCACACCATAATTAAAGAAAACACTAATTTTTTACTGTCACTAAAACTTTGCTAGAGACTTGGCACCTTATACATTAAAAACTCTTGTTTCCCTTGAAACCTCCATCCCATCCCTGCAGGCAGCAGCAGACAGGCAGCTGCACATTGTCCCTGGCCACATGCCACTCTACCTCCATCCCTTACAGGCCGAGCATGGATGTCTGCTCACAGTTCCCCCCATCTCCAGCCTCTCCAAGCACAGCCAGGGGTGCCTGCCCAGTTTCCAGGTGGAGCCAGGCATGCCTGCTCACAGCTTCCCCCGTCTCTGGCCTTCCCTGGCAGAGCCAGGAGTGTCTGCTCACAGTTCCTGCACCTCCAGCCAGTCACCAAGGATCTCCACAGCACAGAGAACGCTCTCCTCACCCTGAGAACTCCCCAAACAAACAACCACATCCTTACCCCTGAGGAGCCCCTGGCGTATTCCTTCTGCTTCTCCTTTGATGGCAGAGTCAGATGCTCCCACAGTGAAAAGCAGGGAGTTGTAGAGGACAGTGAGTTCCAGAGGCAGGACAGGGAGGGCAGCTGGCAGTCCTGTGGGCACAGCCAACCCAACAAGAAATTTAGCTGGCTAAGAATAAACAGCTATCCGTGCTCAACACCTGGCTTGGTGACAAGAGAAGTGGTTTGGCAAGATTTTGTGTGATTTAGCCACCTGGGAACTGCAGTGCCAGACAGACAGCATGTGTCAGCACGCCAGGTGCCAACACTGCTTTAGACATCCATTCCCCAGCTACCAAAATGCTGCAGTCCTCCAGGAGTTAGGCCTTTCAGCTCTCCCAGAGAAGCATCAACAGCCTACTCTGTTCCAGTACACATCCACCCTTTCACACACCTTGTCTCTCTCCTTATCACAGAATCACAGAATGGGAAGGGCTGGAAGGAACCAGAGTGGCTCATCTGGTCCAATCTCCCTGCTCAAGCAGGCCCATCTTGGAGAACGTGGCACAGGATCGAATCCAGATGGTTTTTGAGTATCTCCAGTGAGGGAGACACCAGAACTTCTCAGGGAAATCTGTTCCTATGTGCAGTCACCAGGGTAAAGTTATTCCTCATGTCCAGGTGGAACTTCCTGTGCATCAGTTCCTGCCTATTCCTCATGCTACTGCTTGGCACCACCGAGCAGAGCCTGGTCCCTGCTCTGACCCCTCCCTGCAGACACTGACAGACATTAATGAGGTCCCCTCTCAGTCACCTCTGCTCCAGACTGACCACGCCCAGATTGCTCAGGCTTTCCTTGTAGGAAAGATGTTCCAGTCCCCTAGTTATCCTCATTTCCCTCTGCTGGACCCTCTCCAGGAGCTCTTTGTCTCTCTTGCATTGAGGAGCTGAGAAAACTGAAAGTAAAGCTGCCTCATGTTTGGCTTTCTCTGCACCACACCTGTGTCAGCCTCTTCCCTGACTTCCTACACAGAAAAGGCTGTCTCACTGTTGTTTTACAGAAACCCCAAAGCTCTGCCCAATTAAGGTGGAGTCTGAGGCTAGACAGTAACTCTTTTTCTGGCCCAGGTCAGCATAGGGCAACAGAGATCATTTCACCTTGGCTGGTTTCCAGCACTGGGATACTGTAGCTGAAACCGGAGGAGCAATGTTCATAAACTAAAACACGAGAACCTCCAGCTCAGTTTGAGGAAGAACTTCTTTATGCTGAGGGTGGCAGAGCACTGGAACAGCTGTGCAGGGAGGTCACGGAGTCTCCTCTCTGGAGACATCCAAACCCCACCTGGATGTGTTCCTGTGTCACCAGCTCTAGGTGGCCTTGCCTTGACAGGGGGGTTGGACTGGGTGATCAGAGATTCCTTCCAGCCCCGACGATTCTGGGATTAACTCTTTTGCAGCAAGCCCCGTTTAGCACTGGGCAGCGGGAACCCTTTCACCCCGCCGCCTTCAGCGTTTGTTTCCAGCACCGGGACACCGGAGCTGCATCCCGGTAAGCAGAGGTGTCAGGGAGCCGGTGCTTCCACGCCTACACGCTTCCGGCCCGGGACAGCACCGGGAGGTGAAGGCGGGGCAGGGCGGCCGCCACTCACCGCGGATGCTCCGGAGCAGCTTCCAGAGCTCGTCTCGCAGCTGCCGGCAGGCCCGCCGCGTCTCTCCGTCGCACCGCGCCGTCTGCAAGGGACGCACTTACCGCCGGCCCGCCTGCGGAGCGGCACCGGCGGCAGCCCTGCGCCTCAGGGAAAATGAACGGGGGCGGGGGGGGGGGGAAGGAAGAGGACGTGCCGCACCGTCCATCGCCCGACCAGCTCCTGGCTGTGGGCGGTCCAGGCCCGCAAGCAGCCCCACTCTGGCTCCGGCTCCGGGCCCGGGTCCGGGTCCGGGTCCGGGTCCGGGTCCGTCCCGCGCCGCCGCTTCATGGCTCCCGCCGCTTCATGGCTCCCGCCATCGCCCGCCTCCGCCTTTCCCGCCGTCGCCGCTGATTGGCGGGAATGGCCATCACCAAGGCAACAGGGAAGCGCGGGGCCGAGGGGGTGCGCGCCGGGAAGGGGGAGGCCGCGGAGGGACAAACCTCGGCGCAAAGCGAAGCCAGCAGTCCGAGGGTCTGGGTATCAGATGAAAGGTGGCATTTGGGGCTCTAAGGGCTTGCGGGGTCCTAGTTGGTGGCAGCTTCAGATTTGGAGAAATCCAGCAAAGTCTGCCAATTTCTAGCTTGGCACCGCCCTGTCGGCCACGGCGAGTGGCCCAAACGGAGGCCATTTTCCGTGACCCCGAGCTGGAAGGGTCCTGTCAGGTGAGCGGGTGCAACCCCTGGCTCCGTGCAGGACCCCTCAAGAACCACCCACGTGCGCTGCCCAAACATTTCTTGAACTTCGTCAGGCTTGTAGCCGAGACTCCTACCCTGGGGAGCCTGTTCCAGGGCCCGACCACTCTCCCAGAGAAGTCTTTTCCTAAACCCCGAGAGTCTTGAACCCCAGCTCAACCTAAGGCTCCTCTGACACAGGTGCAGGCCATTCCCTCGGGTCCTGTTGTTGGTTCCTGCAGAGAAGAGAACGGTGCCTAACCCTCCAGAAGGAAATTCTAGATGAAGGTCCCTCTGAAGGAGACGCCAGATGGGTTGGGGAGAGGGATGGAACAATGAGGTGACACAGCTCTCCTTGGCTCTCACTGTTTTATTTGCAGACATCATTTTCACAGCTGCCCAGAGCCTCGTGCCACCCTTGGACAGCAAATCACGGCTCCCCCCTATTCCCGATTAATTAATTATGCAATTTAACACTGGAGCAACCCCTTCCTGGCTGCCTCATGGGATCGGTCGTGCCGTGCCCAGGGCGCCAGGTGAACAAGCGCAGCCAACTTGCCTGTTTTGGAGGGTTTTTTGAAAAGAAAAAGGCTCTGCTTCCCAGCAGAGACTTGAGCATGGCTTCCACCTTCCAGGTGTAGCTGCTGGATGTGAATGAAAGCATTGACAGCCAGATATGTAGATACCCAGGAAAGTGTAGCACCATGCTGCATGCAGAGCTCCCAGGTTGCTTTCCACAACTGGGTCAATCCCCTTTTTTTTTTTTCCCCCCAAATGAGGGACTGAGGTACAAAGAGGTTAATAAAAAATAAAACAACAATCTTGCTCCAAGCCAGGTGGTGCACTGAGTCAGGGTTCAGAGGAGAGAGCAGGGCTCCCCAGCCCTGCTCCCACACACTGGCACTGCTGCTTCCTGAGGGGAAGGGGGGACATGCACACCGAGACTGGGACTGTGCCTTGGCATAAAAAAGCAGCCTGAAGAGTTGAGGGAAAACCAGAGAGAAATGGGACAGAGGAATGGCTGTGGGAACAGAGCTAGAACGAGCCCTGGGCTCCCCAAAACAGTGCCATCCCTTGGGATCCGTGTTAGCCCCACAGACCAGAGCTGCGGGTGCTCCCAACGCTCACAACTCTTCACAGTGGCCGCAGCTTTTGGTCACTATTTTCTAGGCAGCAAAAAAGAGACACAATTGAATTTTTGTTCTGTGCCAGGACCATGGGACACACCATGGGCCTGAGCCAGGGAAGTTTCCCAATGGCTCTCCCCTGCCAAGAAATACATGCACAGCACTTGCAAAGCCCAAAGTGCAGAAAGATTGTGAAGTGCAGGATGAAAACTGCTCAGCTGAGCACTCTGTCCCCTGTCACACTCAGCCCAGGGACACAGGGACCAGAAATAAACTACCTGGAATAACCATTCTAAGAGAGCCAAGTGGGGCCCTATGCCCTCTTCAGAGGGATGTGGGGCAAAACCTCCTCCCCAGCACTCCAGATTTCCCAAAGAGCCTTGGTCTGGACTAGGAGTCAACCCCCTCCTGGAGTTTTAAATCAGCAAACACAGCCCTGTCTGCTCTAGCATCAGCAGCATGATCTGCTTCTAAGGTCGCCAGGCCCTAGACTGGCATTAACTCTGTAATCCCCAACATGCTCAGAAGAATGGCAGCCAAACAATCAACTTGAGGGCAGCTAAGGAAGGCTGACAAAGACTGAAACAGTCAATGAAACGAAGCAAGAGCATCTCCAGCCCTTGGAAAACTCATCTTTGTGAATCTGAAATCTTTGGTGTAGCAGCCAGTCTGCCATGTCCAAGCAGCCAGCACTCCATGGCATCTCTGCGGTGACAAGGATGCACTTGCAGCTCTTCCACTGCAAGTTTTGTTTAGTCTCTGGTGAGATAAGTGTGTCCTTTGATGAGGCTACAGCTCTGCTGTTCCCTCTGCTCTCCCTGGCCTCCCGGGACCATGAGCCCACACATGGCAGAGGGGTGGCATGGAGGAGTGAGGAGAGGATTCCCAAGCCCCGTGTGAGTGCTCCAGCCATGAACAGTGGGCATGGGAAGGCTCAGCTGCACTGGAGTGACCAGTGAAAAGAGAAACAAGTCCCAGAGATGGAAGCCAAGGGGCCTGGGTGGCAGCTGTGGGGACATCAGGGGCCAGTCCTACACAATCAGTGGCCACAGGGACTTCTGCCAGCACAAATACAAGCAGGCAGAAAGCTCCTGACCAGTTATGAGGTTACAGGAAGACCAATTTGAGCTCCAGCCTTGAGGTTTAGCAATGTGTGTTATCCAGATTAACCTCACATTAAATGAAAATTTACTGGGCAACTCCTACCTCCACCCCCTTCCTCCTCCCCATATCAATGCACCCCTTGTTCCTTCAGAAGCATATGGCCACCAGGCAGTCAGATTTCAGCAAATAACCTATTTTTAAGGGTGCCTAAGCCCATTTTAATTGTGGGCTGATGAATTCCTGTAGATTTCAGCTTCCCTCACTGTTTGCCACTAGCCTTTCCTTGTGCTAGCACTGGTGTTGTGCATCCAGGCAGTGAGGCAGGCCAGGGTGTGATGCCAGCTACAAACCAGCCCCTGCTTGTGACAGGTGAAATTGAGCAGGACCACAGAGCAGAGGACATGAGAGGCTGAGGTAGCAGGGCATGGCCAGCAGATCAGGAGCAGGCCAGGCAATGGAAACCTAATACAAGAACAGTTTAAGCCTCACTGGAATTGTATCTGAACAACTGTGCAGGCATTTTGCAGGGGTAAAATACAAAATTCCACCTGCCCTCAAGAGCCACAGCAACTGGGCACTTGGGAAAAATGGCAACAAATGAAATCATGAGAGAGATTTTCCCTGGGACTCTGCAGGGCAGAGGAGCAGAAAAGCCTGGAGTTATGCTAACAGTCTGCAGTAAGGGACTCAAAGAGGGGCAGTCATGGTGCATGAGTTAAAAATTAATGGGATTGGGCAAATATCATTGCAGAAATCCCAGGCAAGCAGTCCTTGTCTGGGACTTGTCTGGAAAGAGACAAAAGGTTTCATAGCACCAAGTAATGCCACACAGTGGTTCAGGGCAATAAGGAATCCCAGTTCCAAGGGAAACTGCAGGAGGAATTGAGTTGGGATGTGGCCAGGCACCATGGTCACCACCCTCTACCTGTGCCCATAAAGAAAGAAACACCATGCCTCCTGACTGTGAGCAGTCAAGGGCATGTTTGGCATAGCTTACTTGTGACATGAAGTCTCACAGAGAATGCCAAGGCCAGGGGGAGACAAGCCCCAAACATGGGATGATGGATGTGATTGACTGCATCTGATCCACAGCACCCAGCACACACACACAGACACCAGTAAGTTAAACCACTTCCCAGAAGAATTGGTGCCTGCTCCAGGCTTTCAAGTAGCTGTTCTCAGCCTCTGTAGCTCTCCTCCAAGAGAAGCTACTCCTGCATCTGGGACAGCTACTCCAGCTACTTCCTATTTCCTGCTGGCCAGGCCCAGAATGGGTGTAAGCCCATATTGTGTCACTACATCCTCCTGCATCTTAACTGTTCACAGTAAACAGCCAGCATCCAGCAGCACACAGGCAGGAAGAGATCAAGAGCCTTGGCTGCTGCCACCCAGCCCACAGGGACCCGGACAGGTTGAGAACAGAAGTGGAGAATTTCTTGGTCTTGCACACAGCTGTCCCTGCTACCATTGGCCCAAGCTAAGCCTGCTGTAGAAGGCAGCCCAGAGTGCTCCCCACTGCACTTCACAGGGCTGAGGGGACCAGGAAAGTGGGACTGAGTGCAGGGCCAGAGAGGCCTCACTACAGAGCAACTGTCTGACTTTACAGAGGAGTAGCTGCCACCGAGGCTCCAGGAACCATGTGCATGGAACCATGTGCAGTGTGATTCCAGCGTGAAAACGGAGCATGTGAAAACAAGTGGGGGCTGTGGGACATTCCCTCCCCTTCCAACCTCCTCTCTCCTCCTGAGCTGGCTCCATCCCATGAGTCTTTGCACAGTCAAAGTGACACCTTGCTGGCCACTGAAGCCTACCAACTGCACATCGTGGCAGGCATCAGGGAAGTACCAGCAAGACCCCCATTGGTGTTTCTCCAGAGGAGCACTTCAGAACTCTTGCTTCTTGGGCTCCTGCAGCAGAGTCCTCCTGCTGCCAGCAAAGCCCAGAGCGAGAGCTCTGACCTCCCCTGCTGAGAAACACCATCCCCATGAGCCAGGAGCAGTTGGCTCCAGTCCTTTTGTTCAGCACAGCAGCAGGGAGCTGGGCAGAATCCCTGGCTGCTGTGGGCAGGCACTCGTTTGCTGGCGGCTCGTGTACCCCTGCCAGCCTAAGGGAGGCAAGGAGACAAGCACAGCCTGGGCTCCCCATGCCTCCAGGGCTACCTCAGCTGGAGCTGGCTGAACCAGGTGCTGACGGCACAGTCCACACGCATCACCAGGGAGATCCCCAGCAAGAGGCAGATGCTGCTCACCACAAAGCCCAGCGACTCAAAGAGGAACCTGCAGGCACAACAGATGCAGTTAAGGATACAACAGCCAGCATGACTGCAGAGACAGGATGCTACCCTCCAGCTGACTGATTTTCCTGACAATGAGAGGCTGGTAGCATCCCACATCCTAAAACCTGAATTACATTCACGCCACAGCAGTTGCTGCCTGAAACCTGTACGCCAAGCACTCGTCTGATTTAGAGGCCATACAGGACCCATTGACTCAGGTGGGATTGTAAATCCCCCAGAGGTCAGGGCACCCTTCACACTGACTAGTTCAAAGGTTTGCTGGTTCAGCATTTCTGGGTTTATCACTTCTGGTCTCGTATCCTTACCTTTGGCTCTCTGACTACAACATTCTCAGCTTCCAGGCGGGCTCTGTGTATCCTTGGAAATTCAGATGAAGAGAAACTTCTAGGCTCTAGCTCAAGTCTAGCTTCTGAATTTCAAGCAGGAGCTAGTTAGGGATATTCCTACAACCAGTACTAAGCAATGAGTCAGAAGATCAATCACAGGGTCTCTTCCAAAATTACTGTCTGTGAACTCTAGTCAAGGTGTCAGGGACATGAGTCTTAATCCAGCATCAGAGCAACTTCTGGGACTTACTTTGGGGCAAAGACCTTCCAAACCATGAGGTGTCTCCTGAGGATCATAGCTGCACAAACACAGGCCAGAAGCTGTGGGGAAGATCATGAAAAACAAGTTACAGGTGATTCTGGAGAGTCCTCCTGGGCACTATGTTCATATCTGAAGGTGGTACTAAACTGCACATGCCAGAGAGGCTGGCACAGCACACATGAAGAATGAGCATCCTAGAGGACTCCCTTCCATGATGTCCTCAAGTCAGGAAACACAAGCAGCTTTGGGGTACATGAAGGAGCTTGTGGGGCCAGGCTGGGGCAGTACAGGGGAGGGTTCACACTGTGGCTAACCTGACCTACTATTTCACTGAGAGGGGCACTGCTTCTCTCTGCTGCAGGGCTTGCCCCTTCCCTTGCACTGTCTCTGGTCTGACAACACAGGAGAATGATTTGAAGAGATAAATCCCAGAAAACTATTAACTTCTTGCACAGGACTAAAATTTCTGGTGTTTAGCTTCCTAAATCATCATAGCACATATGAAAACCAGAGCTGGTGTAAGATAGGAATGCTAAGAAAGACAGGGAGTAGGATTACAACCCTGCAGCTCCTGAGCAGAGATTACCACTCTGGGCATATGGGTATGAAAAGCATCCTAATCCATATGGCAGCTTCCATGCTGGAGCCCTTCCCAAAACACAGAGCAAATGGCATAGCTGAGAAGGGACCTGCTCTTCCACCCGCAACCAGACACTCCACCCCAGGGCCTGTCTGTGTCCAGGCTGACCCCTTTCTCTCATCAGAAAACCCCACAGTTATCACAGCACACCAATTTCCTCCTAGACAACCCTTCCCACAGCCACCCTGCCTCTGCCCATACCTGTGCCCCAAGGACAAAGAGGTACTTCAATCCCAGCTGCAGCAGAGCAGTGGAGAACTCCTCTGGAGACTCCCGCAGCCTCATTTCCATCATGTGCTCCTCCACCTCCTGCAGCTCCTCCCGGGATTCCTTCTTGGGCTTCTTCCTCTGTGAGGTGGACACCTCACACACAAAGGGCCACAGCAGGAGCAGCGGGCAGCCAACTACCTCAAGGACAAAGGTACATGAAGTTATCAGAGCCCAGGAGGTGAGGAGCAGTCCAGGCTCTGCCATCCTGCCCTGGATGTACAGGAAGCACATACCCCAGCTCCAGGCCAGGCTGCTGTGGCCCCACAAGGGGAACAGCAAGGATGCTGTTGCTCAGCTGGTGCTGGAGCCTTTATTGCCTCGTGCTCAACCTGCAGAGCCCCAGGTAAGGCACTGCAGTGAGCTGTGTCTGCTCAGGCTCCACAGCCCAGGAAGAAATTTATTTACCTGCAAAGAGGATATGGGAGGCAAAGGTGTTGGCTCCCACCAGGACAGCAGGCAGAAGGTTTGTGCTGTGGTCAAGGTGGAAGCCAACAAAGGCTGCATTCCAGTGGATGGCTGGGAAAATAGGCTGGTGGCCTGTGGAATAGAAGAACTGTGAAGCAGCAAGGAGCCAGGAGATCACTGCATACCACGGCACTGAAAACAGCTCTGAGAGAATAAAAAACAAAAACAGAGGCAGGGGGTGAGGATATCAGCATCAAGGAACATGACAGATCCATGGTCAAAAAAAGCATAGTGACCTTTTTTTCCCCAGGTTCCCTTTCCATGCTGGCTCTTTAAGAGACAGGAAACAGTCCAGCTCCCCCCACAGATACAGCAAGGGGCCAGCATTCCCTCTGCTGGTGCCAGTAGCCTTGCTACTGCACTCTGTCAGCACCACTGGGGTTAGGTGACTGTTCACATCCTGGGAAGAAGAGAGCTTCTCTCCCTGCTCTCCCTGACACTCCTCCCTCTCCCATGTTCACATCCCTGCTGCATGCATCTTTGTTCTACTAGAGGATTTAAGCAGCTCTAAAAAAAGCTAAGAGTATCCTGAGGACTAGTGCACCACTCCTTCCCAAGACAATAAACTAGATCCTGCTTCTCCCACTGGAATTAAGGCAAGGTCACTGCAAGTTAGCCCAGGGAACACATCCAGTGGTTGCTCTACTGAGCCCAGACTCACCAGCATCTCCAGCAAGGCCTCTGGCACACGTGTGGATGTGCAGCAGCACAAAGGCCTCCACGAAGAGGAGCAGGAAGGCAAAGCTCAGCCGCTCGCTGTGCAGAAGCATCAAGAGAAAGCCCAGCAGGGTGAGGGCTATGACCAGGGCTGCTGAGTACACGCTGCCCAGCCCGTACGCTGCAACAGTGGCCCTGCAGCTGCCCTGCTCCAGCCGGCTCTTCTGAGACTCCTGCATCCTCTTGTAGATCTGAGGGATGACGTGGAGGAAGTCGACTTCGGAGCCAGGGACCCCCAGGTAGGGAGTGACAATGGATCCTGCTGACTCCCGTGTGTCCTTTGCAAACACTGTCATGGGATTGCACAGCAGGAGCAGCAGGCCCATGGATGCTAGTCCATAGACAGCCCTGGGAAAGACAACAACTGCAACCTGCACCAGCTCCTGCAGCTTGCCAAGAGAGTCATCAGCACTGGAAGCAACGGCCCAGTAGCAGGCAATGCAAAGGACCACCAGTGGGAAACCCCAGCGCACGAAGAGCACGAGGGGGTCCGAGCTGTTCAGGTTGCCATAGTGCCTCAGCCAGCTCTGCACTGCATACACCAGCCCAGCCAGCAAGGCCACGCACAGGAGGTAGAAGAGGTTCTTGGCCCGTGTGTTTCTCAGGCTGGCAAGTGGGGAGAGGAAAACAGAGGGCCGGCACTGAGGGATTTCTTCGCGGCACTGGTGGAAGAAACTGGAGAGGCGCACGCAGACCAGAAGCATGGCCACGAGGCACAGCAGGTACCAGATCTCTCTCCGGTAAGAAGAAATGCCAAGGAGCTGCTGCTTGGGACCTTCTGGCACAGTCAGGTGACCATCCCAGTGGAGCTTGCCTACTAGTAACATCACCAGTGAGGCCAGCAGGAACGGGGCCACCCGTGCCTCGGCCACAACAAAGCTGTCGGAGAACATAGCTCCACAGCGGAACACCAGAATGCCCATGGGGAAGGCCAGCCCCAGCCATGCTTGCAGCCTCTGCCTGAGGCCACCACTGGCCAAGGGTGGCTGACTGCCTGTCAAACGGGCTGTCTTGAGATGCTGGCCCCACCAGTGCCAGAAAAAACCCAGCTGAGAAGCAGCGGCTGCCCATGATGACACCAGGAGCAGATCCAGCCCCTCCTGGGTGAAAATGTGGACCAGCCATAGCAGAGCAGCCCCCACAGGGCCCCAGAAGAGCGGGTACAGGAGGCAGCTGCGACAGAGAGATTGTGAAGATGCAGCCAGCTCTGAGGCCATGTAGCAGAGCAAGCAAGAGGAAGCAATAAGGATGCAGCCCCCCACCATACGCAGGGGGTGGAAGCGGGCCCAGGACTGGGTACACACAGCCCGTGCCTCCCGCAAGTAGCGCTGGAAGCGACCGATGAGGCTTCCCAGCCTCGGCTTCAGCTCCAGAGGCACTGTCGTCCCCTGCACCTGGGTCAGGAGCTGCGTGTGCTCCTCCACAGCACTGGAGAAGAGCTCCTGCAGGTGCTGGAGCTGCTCTGCTGGCAGGTCCTGAGCCACCAGCGAGTAGGACTGCAGGAAGCGATCCACCTACAGGAGGAAGGACACAGGATCAGACAGCAGCACTGGGCAAACTGGGAATGGGATTCACTGTTTCACGCTGCCCCTTCATAATGGAAACAACCCCAGTTTACCAAACCCTGCCACCCAGGGATGTCACCATCAGGAAACTCAATCTCTCTTCCAAACTGACATCCCTCTCAAGACATACATCCTTAGCGACAGCCGTGATGACTCCGGCAGCTACACCTCTGCTAATGCTGTGCAGAACCCCATAAGGGCTTTTATAGAGTATTTGGCAGCAATAAGACAAATGTCCTTCAGAAGGCCAAGTCATTGCTATTAAAGACTTGTTAATCTGCCCCATGTTGAGTTTTACAGCTTTGTCTGAGGAAAAACATCATATTAAAGAACTTATAGTGGATGAAACCAAACTGCTTCCCTTTCTTCAATAATAGCACATTAATAAACTGCACCATAGTTTTAAGAAAAACTCATTCTTTTTGCTTTCTACTTCAAGGCAACATGAACAGAGGCAGCTACGATCCCAAAGTCATAAAAGAAGTGTTACAGGGGCATTAGCTGGGCAGAGAACCTGCACAGATATCCGTCTGCTTAGATCTCTACAGTCCTGAATTGCATCCGTAAGTTCACACACCTTCCATTTGCTTCAGAGCACAATCAGAATCAGTCTGTCCCTGCCCATGGATGGCACACACATGCACTGGCTCTCTCATAGGCCTCCCTGGAATGCCACAGCTTCTTCAACACCACCATTATTGAGCCAGAAACCTCCTCAAACAATGAGTGCAAATATTTAAACAGGCACAACTTGATAATGCTAATTCCTAACAAATGATGATTGATATCCTCAGTGATTAATGGACGCTAACATACAGTATGATCTTTAAATGTCAGAGCACTCTGCTGCACTATAATTACAGAGCTGAGTATTTCTGTCTTCCCATCAGCAATCATTGTCTCCAGCTCCTCACTGGCTTGCACCAGGGGTGTCAAACTGGCACTCCAAGGAGCTGGTTGAGCACTGGAGGAATTATTCCTGTGCTCCCAGCAATCCAGAATCCCTCAAAGACTGAGTGGCTGTTGCAGTGTGATTTCCTGTTTCACCTATCCCAACCCCCCCAGGTGTGCCAACCTTCCCCCTCCCCCTTTTGCTCTCCTGCTAAGAGCTTGTCCATCAATCTTAACATTCCAGCAAGGGCGTCGTGTGGTTGGCAGAAGTTCAAAAGATGCCCCCCAGGTCCGGGTTCATTGGCCTGTCCCAGCGTCTATATCCCTTGACCCTTCCCCTCCTCACACCTGGTTGGTCCTCACCTGTCCCTCCCCCTCCCCCTGTCCCCGGGGGCTTAAAAGGGCACGAGACCATGCGGCCCAGAGTTCTATTGCGAGCTGTTACCACATTCAGAGGTCTACCACCCTGAAATAAAACTCTGGATTAAGACTCTACGATAGAATCCTCTCCTTTCTCTTCACCGTCGCCTGAACCTTTTCCACCAGAGGTAAAGTGAGTTCCTACTTTGCCTGGATTTGTTCTGAGTGCCCAGCTGCAGCATCCAGCCGGCCAAAGGTATCTCTGAGGTGAAACGCCACAGCTGCTGCCTTTGGTCCAGCAGCGAGAGCCAGACGAAGCCAGGCACAACACACCCGGAAACATCAGGATTAATATTCTATAAGTGGCCCTTAGCTGAGATGCATGCCTTGCAATGCCTGTGGCAAAGCTGGGTCTGTAGCATGACCAAAGAGTCACAACAGATGGCCCTCACATCAGCCATAGAGGCTCTCACTTAGCCTGCCCCAATGCCTAGGATTCTTTTATACTTGATGTAGAGACTCTCATGCAAGTTTTGTCAATCTGCTCCTGGGGTTCTGTATTTTGTTGTGCTTTGTGTAAATTGCTCCTTCAGTATCCTACTTTAGTATTAACTGTTACATGGTTATTTTTTTTAATTTGGTCTTTCATTACTGTTTTCATTCTTCCATTAATCTAGAATAGTTTTTTTGTTAACAGTGTTTCCCCCTGAAAACTGAAGCAGCATCAAAATCTCCACTTTTACTTTCAAATCTCCAATCACAACACTTGCCTCTGGTCATCTTCAGACTTGAGGAACCACCATCCCCTATTACTTAATCCACTTCCGACCATCTGAGTCCAGCCACCCACCACTTTCCCAGACAGTATTTGCCATACCACAGCACTAAACAGGTGGCTCTCATTTCTCTTTAGGGAAAATGGAGCTGTCTTACTGGAGCAAACACTGCAAGGATGTAATGCTTCAAAATAAGTTCCCCGTGAAGATAACAGCATGTCACCATCTCACCTCCACTGAACAGCAGAAGTCTGTGCTTAAAAACCCACTCCTTCTCCCCTCTAGTTCAATGGGAGGCTTACCACAGGCCATACCTGCTTGGCATTGATGTGATAGACTGAGAGCTGCTGCAAGGCTGCAGACACACCATCACTGTCCCCAGCAAACAGCTCGGCCATCACCTCCCCAATATTACTGTAGGGGATGGGCACTCCCAGCAGCAGGGCCACAGTGGGCACCAGGTTCACTTGGGGAATTGTTTCAGGCTCCTGGAGAGACAGGGGAGGAATCAGAAATTCAGAGAGAGCACAGCAATGCAGCTTTTCACTCATTTGAGAGGACAGTGGGGAAGACATCCCTGTTCAAAGGTGAATCCAGGTAGAGGCACAGCTCTACCCTCCCCAAGGATCCTCTGGTGAGAAGCGTGTCTGCTGGAAGCTGCAGGTTGATGGAGAAGGCACTGGCTGTCCAACAGCTCACCTGGCCCCACACAAACACCCCTCACAGCTGTAGTGACCTGAACATGCATTCTGAACACTTCAGTCCTCTGTATGCTGTGTCAGCCCTTCCACTGCCCTCTAGAGACAAGGTGACAGACCTCTCATTCCTCTCAATCAAGGTGAAAAGGCTGGAAAGCAGCACCATGGAAAGAGACCTGGAGGTCCTGGTTGATGGAAAGATGAATGACAGCCAGCAGTGCCCTGGCAGCCAGGAGGGCCAAACCTGTCCTGGGGGCATCAGGCACAGCATCAACAGCTGGGCAAGGGAGAGGATTGTCCTGCTCTGCAGAGGGGTGGCCTTAAGTGCTGGGGGCAGTTTTAGACACCAGAATATAAGAAAGATGTTAAGCTATTAGGAAGCATCCAAATGTCAGGAGTTCATCAGCCAGGAGCTGATGAACAGTCTGGAGGAGAAGCCATGTGAGGAGTGGCTGAAGTCATTTGGTCTGTTCAGCTGGGAGGAGACTGGGGGGAGACCTCCTGGTGGTCTTCAACATCCTAACAAGAGGGAGAAGAGGGTCAGGCACTGATCTCTTATCTGTGGTAACCAGTGATAGAACCTGAGGGGATGGTCTGAAGTTGTGTCAGGATAGATTCGGGTTGGATAGTAGGAAAAGATTCCTCACTCAGGGGATGGCTGGGCACTGCAACAAGCTCCCCAGGGAAGTGGTCACAGCACCAAGCCCAACAGAGTTCAGGATGTGTTTGGACAATGCTCCTAGGAACACAGCATGATCCCTGGGGGTGTACTGTGCATGGCCAGGAGTTAGACTTGATGATCCTGATGTGTCCCTTCCAACTCAGCTTATTCCATGATTCTATGACAGACTCCCCACCCCTCTCAGTCTAAACAATCCCAGTCAAACTGTTACTCTCTGTAATCCCAGGATGCAGTTTTCAGGCACCAACTGGGGCAGGAATAGCTAAAAGTCTGCTCCTCACCTCTGGAGGGCCACTGCCAAACAGGGGTGTCCTGCTGTACACAAACAGTGCTGCATTGACTTCCTTCTCGCTGTCGCCACCGTGGTCTCCAGTTTCTGTCATGCCGTGGTCCCCAGCCACCAGAAGAAGAGTGTCATTCCCCAGGTGATCCACCAAGGACCTGCCACCGAGATAAGGAAGGTCAACTCGTCCCTGGGCAAGGGCTCCACTAGCCTAAGTGGAAGAGGATATCTCTCCAGCAAGCCTGCCTGCACCACAGAGGTAAAGCTCACAAACGGGTATGAGCAAAATGGTATGAGCAAAATGGTATGAGCAAAAAAACCCTAAATGCTGATGCAGAACTGTAACAAGCCAGGGTCCAGGGTTGTTTTAAATCCTTCCTTTAACGCCAAACTGAAAATTCAGAGCTCTAAGACAGAGTGGACTGATCTTGTTTGGATCCCCAGCAAACAGTGCTGTCAGGGATCGTGACAAAATGCAATTCAGAAGAAAGGCTCCTCCCAAAAACAGAATTTTAGGCTGCTTCTATCTGGGTCATGTATCATGTTATGTGGGACATCTCCCACTTCAAAGGAAAAAAGCAGGGATTAGTCCCTGAAGGATGCAGTGGGTATGACACAGTATATGCTGCGCTCTCAGATGCAGCAGGGAAAGTTCCCAACTCTTTCTAGCAGCAAAACTTAAAAGCAGCCCTAAGAATCCTGCAGCATTTTGGACTGAGACACATCTGCATGACTGAAATTTTTGTATCCCATCCTGCCCTCTGTCTGAAAGGTGCAGCTCATGGCTCTGTATGATAAATGCAGCAGCACTCATTCCCTAGCCAGGGTCCTCCACCTGCTTCTCAAACGTTAGCCAGACCTCAGTGGGACAATCTCCATGTTAAAGATGCAAAGAGAGAGGCTCAGTTACACTCCAGCTGCACTATCATCTCATGGTTTGGTAGAGAAGCAAGACCAGAGGGCAGCCTTACTTATGAAACCAAACCTCTCAACACTCATCTATGCAAGCAATACTGCCCATAGCTGGGGTTCCAGCTGCTGCTGGCCAAAGCTGTTTTCCATGTTAACAGGCTCAGTAAGCATTCCCTGTTGCCCTCTGCATCTGTCAGTTCCTTGGGAAGATTTCACCAGCCTGGCTGAAGGGAGAGGCCAGCTAGCAACCCCTCAGTGCCACGCTGATCACCTGAGCATCTCATTCATCTGGGTGAGCTTCTTTGCCATCTCAGGGTGGTCGGGTCCGTGTTTGTGCCCACAGTGGTCCACGCCAAGGAAGTGAGCAATCAGCACATCCCATTCACCGCTGTCCACTGCAGAACAAAAGCAAACTTATTATGCACCAGCCTGGAATTCTGAGCCTGGATCCTCCTGCCAAAATTTCCTGGTTGCCTCTGGATATTGCTGTTTCTTCCCCTCCTGCCACTGTCACTGCCAGCTCTTGAGGAAATGGATGCAGGTTTTAAGTCAGGCATGCTCTTGGCCAGAGGTTCCTGGGTGCAATGGCAGGGGGACCTCAAAGCCTTGCAAACATCCCAGGATCCCTGTTTTTTTTCTCCCCTCAGGAGGGGAACAGTATAATGTCACCCAAGTCACCTTGAACTTACCTCAAGACAAAGCTGAAACAAAGGAATGCTCAGAAAAAGGAAAACCCAGAACTCCTATCCTTGCCTGGAGATATTTTAGGACCCATCAATGTACCCCTCTGCATCCCAGGACATAGGCATGACACACCAACACAGTCCCTAGTTAGAGAGTTACCCTGGCCTCTCCCCTCTGCTTCAAGGCCTTGACACATGAAAACCAACATATTTGAAATTAAATGATGACCCGTAGCTCTCACACAAGGCACACAGGCTTGCCTGTGAAAGGCCACTGCACCTCTGATTTGCTTATATTCAGACACAGGAAAATGAAAGAGCATGTCCCTTGGTTCCAGGACCTCGGGGAGGTGGAAAACACCTATTTCATGCTTCACCTTCTTCCCATGACTAGGAATCATCAATGCTTTGCTGAGAGCAGTGGTATTCTTAGGCTTCTAACTTGTGTTTCCCCCAGAGCATTGTGTGCCTGCCTAGGCAGCCACGTATCAAAGGTAAGGTGCTCCTCTGTCTCCATCCTGCCAGTGTATTTTGTAAGACAGATGTAGAAGTCTAACCTCATCCCAAAAAGCTGTACTCTGTCCCAGACAGAGGAAAGGTATCTACAGAAATTGTCTGTGGGCTCCAAGAACTGGCTTATCTGAGGAAATCCAGCTAGAGCACTGTAATCCTAGGGCAGCAGTGTGTAACTGCCCAGTGTTCCTTTGTAACAGAAAAAATCCTCCAGCCCTACCTCGAATTTGCAGCAGGACTAGGTTTATCCATGCCCTGGTGAAAGAGCTACTTACCAGTTGGATAGAGATGCTGCAGGATCCCATCATCCACAGTGTGAAGATCCTTCACATTAAAAGAAGGGAAGAAATAGGAACGGAAGAACTTCTTTGGGAAGAGTCCTTCCCATGTGTCATCACCCATGAAGACCACTCTCCTTCCTGAGCCAGAGAAAAAGGAACCAATGAGAGATGAAGCCCTCCTGGGTTGTGCTGTGACCACAACAATACAAAGAGCCTGAGCAGACTCAGGTCAGAATCTGGGACAATGGCTCCTCTCCAACCCACACTCAAAACTAAAATGTTCAGTAAAAAAAGACCGTCTGTAAATTACTTTTACTACCGGGATGGACCAGCCCACAAGTACCTGTAAGCCCATAAGTGCCCTCCACACCAAAGCCACTGCATAACCTCAGAACTTATTGCTGACCTGACCCATCGCTCCTGCAGGAAGACTCCTGGGCCAACACAACACAGGTGGGTGCACAGGGTGCAGCCTGAACACATCTGGGTGCACAGCGTGCAGCCTGAAGCAGACAAAGCCTCACCCAAGGCCTTTGGCCCCATTGCAAAATGCAAGGCAGCAGGTGATGGAGTAGAAGATGTGAGTCCTGCGCTCTCGCTTTTAAACACAATGGTGATGGTGCTCCAGACATGGAAAAGAGAAGGCAAAAGCACTGATGCTTCCCTCTGCCCTTGCTCTCCTTGCCCTGCCTGTCATCAGCCAGCTGTGTTTCCACAGAGCCTTTTCAGCCTGGAAGCAAGGAACCTTTTTCTCTGAGACTGCTACTCTGCCACAGGATATGCTGTGATCATCATTTTGCCTCAAATGACTCACTGCATTTGCCCACCTTGCTCACACAAAGTCACGTCGCCTTAGCCCACTCTGAGCCTTGGGAGGAAGTCTCTCTGGGTAACAAACCACTGTGGCCTGTCCTCTCCCCTCTACTCCATTATCCCACCATAACAAGCCCTTTACAGCTGCACTAAGCACCCCCAGCAGCACTAAACCACGATGAAATGGGATGAGGCTGCTGCCTCATGGCTGCAGGCAGCTGTCCAGGCAGGCTGGCTGCCTGAGAGTCACCCCCACAGCACACCTGGCACCACCTGGCACACCTGGCTCCTCCCCTGTCACATGCCTCACACAGCACAACCTTGGCAATCCTACAGGCATTCCTGGGGGTGACCTTGGGACAAATACCACCAGTGCAGCCACTTTCACTTGCTTTCTTGTCATCTTTGAAGATGATGAAGATAAAGTCATGGTCACAGCTACTTCTCACTGCCAAAGCAAGTTGACAATGCCCTGCCTGCCTACCTGACCCTGCCTGAGGTAACTCTCATTAAGCAGGGAGAAAGAATCAGCTCACAGGGGGGATCTGTTGTAAGGAATGCCCTTCCCAGAGAGAAAGTAATCAAGGTTTGGAATACAGGTCAAACTGAGCAGAGGTTTGCACGTGCCCTGTCCCAGAGGGCTGCTGCCTTGCCCACAGTGATAGAATCATAGAATGTTAAGAGATTGGAAGGGGCCTTAAAGATCATCCAGTTCCAAGCCCCCTCCCATGGGCAAGGACACTTCCCAGTAGATCAGGTTGTTCAAGGCTTTATTCAGTGGGGCCTTGAACACTGCAGAGATGGGCCATCCACAACCTTCCTGGGAATCCTGTTCCAGTGTCTCCTTATAGTAAAGAATTTCTTATAATATCTAACTTAAACTTCTCTGTCAATTTGTACCCATTGTTCTTCATTCTATCACTACAGTTCCTGACAAGGAATTCATTTCCAGCTTCTCTGTAGGCCCCCTTCAGGTACTGGAAGGCTGCTATGAGGCTGCAATACAACCTTCTCTTCTCCAGGCTAAACAGCCCCAGTCACAGAATCATAAAGGTTGAAAGAGACCTTCAAAACCATCCAATCCAATCATCCACCCACCACTATAAACCCTAAACCACACTACCCAGCAGGAGATCCAGATGCCTCTTAAGCACTTCCAAGGATGGTGACTCCACCATCTCCCTGGGCAACCTATTCCTATGCCTGTGAAAAAAAAGTAGTTTTATATCCAGCCTGAAACTCCCCTGCCTGAGCTAAAGGCCAGGAACTCACCATTCTGCACCAGCTGTGCCAGCAGGTTGTCCTCCTGGATGGCATAGGAGGCAAAGTTGCTGCCCACGTCGATGAAGGTGGGCAGGGAGCCGGTGGTGAGGCCCTTGATGCGCTGCATGGTGGCCGTGGGGGGGTCGGCTCGGAAGCGGTAGAGCCGGGCATGGCGGGGCTGGGAGGTGGCCAGCTGGTGCAGCACACCCAGCTTGTTCTCATAGGGCAGCGGGCTGGCCTTGGCAGGGTCAAAGCGGGCAAACTCAAAATGGAGGGCGTCGATGATGACGAGCACGGCCTTGGAAAAGCGTTGGGGAGCCCAGCAGGAGCCTGGCGGGAGGCTCTGCCTCTCCCAGAGTGGAGGCACGAGTGGGTCTGAGCAGGAACTGCTGCTGGCAAGCTCGATCCGGGTGAGCAGGAAGCCGCTCATAAAGAGCCCGATACCAGCAAAAAAAAGAAAGCAAACCCAGGCCAGGAAGAGCACCACTGGCCACCGCTGCATCCTAGAGGGAAGGACAGGCAGGCTCAGTCCCCAGCGGCTCTACCTGGGCAGGCACTGCTCCCTCCCTGCCAGCACCGATCCCTGGCCCAGCACCGCTCCTTCCCTACCAGCACCCATCCCGGGCCCAACAAGTCCCACACCCGCCTGTCCCGCAGTAACCCCCATCAGCCTGCCTTGACTTTACTTGGTCCCACTCCGTGTCCGGCAACTGCCCCACGCACTTCCTTGTATCACCTCCTGAACGGGAGCCGAGTCCTGCTCCCTCCTGACTGCCCAGAGCCCTCTCGGCACCCCCTGCCCGTCCCCGGTACCCCCATCCCCTTCCCGACCCCTCATTCCCCTTCACACACCCCCATTCCCCTTCACACACCCCCAGCCCCTCCCCTGCACCCCCGACTCCCGATCCGCCACCTCACACCCGCGGTACCCTTGTGTCCCCCGCGCCTCAGACTCCTCTCCCGGCCCCCCAGCCCCACTTAGAGCCCCCAGACCCCGCTCCCGTCCCGTCCCACCTGCGGCTCCCGGTGCCCGTCGCTCCCGGAAGCGCCGCGTGTGGCGCCGACCGCGCTAGAGCGGCACCGCGGGGGGCGGCGTGGGGCGGCAGCGCCCCCTGGCGGACAGGAGGTCCCAGCGCGCCTCCCGGCACCGAGGCACACTCATAACAGCAAAGTGTTGTTTTAATTAATCAAGTAATTAATTAATCGACAGAGGCGCTCCCCGTCCTGTGCTGAGCGCTGTGAGGAGCTCTCTGTGGAGAACGCACAGTCACGCACTGTAGGGCAGCTTCTGAGAGCTGACAGAGGAGGTGATGATGAGCGCAGCTCACACTCCCAGAGAGGTGATGCACTTAGAGAGGACCTCACTTCGTGAGGTCCCCAAATTCACAGAATCATAAAATGGTTTGGGTTGGACATCTACCTTGAAGATCATCTAGTTCCAACCCCCTTGCTGTTAGCAGGGACACCCTCAACATGACCAGGCTGCTCAGAGCCTCATCCACAACTTCCCAGAACAACCTGCGTAAGTGCCTCACCACCCTCACAGGAAGAATTTTTTTGTAATATCTAATTTTTCACTCTTGTATGTCACTGCATGTCCACGGGAGATCCCAGCAGGAGCCTGTTGAGGAGGGATGATCCCCCTTTGGCATCGAATCCTGGGGTCAGGCACCCAAGCACAAGGGAACGTGCTGCAGCAGCACTGTTACCATTTATTACATGATTTAAATCCAATACAAAATAGGGACTAAGGGAACAAGAGCGACTGCCTGCAGCAGAACAGGACTGCTGGCAGGCCTCAGGAGAGGGTATGAGATCCTTCCAGCCCTGTTAGCTGGAGCTGCCCTGTTCTGCCTTCAGCACCTCTGTGGCAGAAGAGTGGGAGTCCTCGCGGGCTGGAGGCATCTCATCTTGAGTCTTCACAGCTTGTGGCTTGGTCAGTGTGGTGTAGATCCCCAGGGCCTGGAGGGAATGACACAGTCATAGAGAGGGAAGGAAAAGAGGGGGCCAGGCCCCAGTGTGGTGCCCTCTTCACCTCCCTGGAGCAAGACTCACTTGGGTGAGAGCAAGAACAGCTTGGGCTGGAAGGGGCCTTAAAGATCCTTTTTCACACCCCTCCACACCCCACACTGGAGCAGATTGCTGAGAGCCCCATTCCACCTGACCTGAACACTACCAAGGACGGGGCATCCACAGCTTCTCTGGGCAACCTTGCCAGGGCCTCACCACCCTCATAGGGAAGAATTTCTTTCTAAAACCTAAAATCTAATCTCAACCTACTAATTCAGTTCAAAGCCATTCCTCCTCATCCGATTGTTACATGCCCTTGTAAAGCATCTGTCCACCTTCCTTGAGAGCCCCTTCTAGGTACTGGAAAGTATTACAATGTCTCTCTGGAGCCTTCTCTTCCCCAGGCTGAACAATCCAAATTCCCTCAGCCTTTCCTCACAGCAGAGCTGCTCCATCCCTCTGATCACCTTGGTGGCCTCCTCTGGGCTCACTCCAGCAGGTCCCTGTCCCTCCTGTGCTGGGAGCCCAGGGCTGGATGCAGTGCTCCAGGTGGGTCTCAGCAGAGCAGAGCAGAGGGGCAGAATCCCCTCCCTGCCCTGCTGCCCACGGGGCTCTGGATGCAGCCCAGAACACGTGGGCTGCACTGACCTGTGCAACCATGTTGGTGACATCGCCGGTGTTGGCGGGCAGCAGAACAGTGTTGGAGTCTTTGGCAATCTTGGAGAAAGCGTTCACGTACTGCTCCGCCACAGACAGGGAGGCAGCAGCATTGCCATGCTGGGGACACAGGGACAAGTCACATGCCACCAACAGCTCATCCCTGCCTTTGTCCCCAGCCCACCCCACCCCAGTCCAGCAAAGCCCCTCACTCCCTGCTGCTGCCAAAGGTGCCAGGGAGTGTCCAGGAGAAAGCCAGGTGCCACTCTGCTTGCAGTTTGACCTCCCCCAGTGGTCAGCACCAAAGCAGCGGCTGCTCCAGGTAGCCATCACTCACCTGCTGTGCCAGAGCAGCTGCTAGGAGCTGAATTGCCTCTGCCTTGGCTCTGGCCTTGACCAGCATGGCATTGGCTTCTCCTGCAACGAAGCACAGCAGGGTGCACATCAGAGTCATGAGAAAGCACTTGCAAGGACTGAATCTCGACCATTTCAGGGAGTGAATCAAGACAATTTCAATGTATGCATGGTTGTCTCTTCCTCAACAGCAACACTATCACAAGCCTCCTGCTGCCAGGAGGCTGGGGCAGGGCAGCAACATCAAATGGAGCTCAGCCTGAGGCCCTAGCAGGAAAGGATCACAGTGGCTGAGGAAGCCTGGCTCACAGTAACACATTCTCCCCCCGCAGCACCACCCCTCAGTCCAGAGGGCTACAGAACCCCATGCTTTAGCCCCAGGCAGTACCAGCAGCTTTGTTGATTTGTTCAGCCTTCTCAGCTTCTGATGCCAAAATCTGGGCCTGCTTCTGGCCTTCAGCCACGTTGATAGCTGACTCCCTTGTCCCCTCTGACTCCAGCACTGTTGCTCGCTTCCGTCGTTCTGCCTCCACCTGGGAACACAGGTCAGACACCAGCCTGCCATGGCTGTGCTGGGGAAATCCCATCTATGGGGCAAGGACATGCTCCTCTGTTCTGCTGGGGGAAGCATGGCTTAGCAAAGCATGAAAATACAGCTACAGAACACTGTGTGGTCTTGGCGAGGGCTGGTTCTGCTCTCATGCCACACAGCCCTTCCCAGCCCCATTCCCACCTTAGTGAACAATTGCTTCCCCCTCCTCCTCTTCCAGCCCAAATATTTGGTGTCCAGCTTTTCTCAAGGGGAGAACTTCAACTCGGAGATTTGCTTCCCCACAGAGCCCAGTAGGGATTTTAAAGGGACCTGGCAGGGCTTGTATGTTGCAGGCAGTGGCCAGCACTACAAAAATTATGACAGGAGTTATTTATTCAGTAGCTGTATGTCTGCAGCCAAAGTGCCCTCCTGATGTAAGGGCTGGGTGCTGCCAGCTCTGGACAGGTAACAATAAACCATAGCCTGTATCAGCAATAGTGTGGCCATCAGGACCAGGGATGTGATTATGCCCTTGTGCTCAGCAATGGTGAGGCCACGCTTTGAGTCTATGTCCAGTTCTGGGCACCTCAAGAGGGACATTGAGGTGCTGGAGCATCCAGAGAAGAGCAATGGAGCTGGGGAAGATTTGGAGCACAAGTCTGATGAGGACTCCTTGAGAGAGCTGGGGATCTTTAGTCTGGACAAGAGGAGACAAGGTACTGAGAGAGGACCTTATCATTCTCTACAACTACCTGGAAGGAGGTTACAGTCACACAGGGGTTGGCCTCTTCTCCCAGGTAGTCAGCAACAGGATGAGAGGACTCAGTCTCAAGCAACACGAGCGGAGGTTTAGGTTGGAAATTAGGAAGAATTTCTTTACAGAAAGGGTGATTAGACATTGGAATGGGCTACCAGAGAAGTGGCAGTGACACTGTTTGTGGAGATCTTTAAGCAAAGACATGGCACTTGGTGCCATGGTCTGGTTGACAAGGTAGTGTTTGGTCACAGGTTGGACTTGATGATCTGAAGTCTTTTCCAACATTACTGATTCTGTGATTCTGTAATGCAACATAGAAGAGGAGGCCTCCCTCTTGTTCCAGAGCTCCCTCCCAGAGAGCCTCACCTGCATCTGCATGGATTCCTTCACACGTGGGGGCACGTGGATGTCCTTGATCTCATAGCGCAGACACCGGATGCCCCAGCAGTCTGAAGCCTGGTTGATGGCATCCACGATGCTGGCATTGAGGGACTCCCGTTCCTGGATGGCACAAAAGAAATGGCAGAGACCAGAGAAGAGTGGCTTAGTGTGAGAGAGGTGTCAGGAGGGAAACAGACACCTCCCTCAGAGACCAAGCTCTGCCAGAAAAAAAACATCTCTACAGGTTTCAGGAAGGGTTAGGTGCTTCCTGCAGCTGTTGAAGAGGTCACTATCCCTAGGGAGAGCAGTGCCCCACACTGAAGCTGCTGGGATACATCTGGTGTACATCTGGATACAAGAGAATGCCACCAACTCCAGTTTCTTCCCAGCAAATGCAGTTCAAGGATTACAGTACCCCATGACACAGGTCAGGGATATTCATCACTGGGGCTGAGTAAAGAGTCACTGACTCAAGAAAGGCAGCTGGACCAGCTGGGTCTGGACACATACCACTCATCATCCCCTCCAAATAACCCAGGGCAGGGCAAAAAATAGCTCCTGTTAAAAAAACAACTGAAAGAAGACCCATCTCCAAGGATTCACCAATAGGTCAACTGAAACAGAAGCCATAAGCTCTCTAAGAAAAAGGTATCTTGCTGTTAAGCACATCAGCCCGGCCATGCAGGCTGTCCTGGGATTTTGGGAGACACTGTCTCCCCAGCTCACCCGGAATACTCTGTCAAGGGAAAGCTTTCCAAGTTCAGATCTCATAGTAGTCTGGGCCAGCTGGGTCACTGCGTACTCAGGATCTTCCACCCCATAGCTGGCCTGAAGAGCAGAAGCACAAAACAGAGTGGATAGGGATGCCAAGAGGGACCCTGAACAAGACAGGAGAGACAAACAGAGCTAAAGCGAGAAATCTGCCAGACACCCCTGCTGAAAACATGGAGTCTGGAGCCTTGGGAGGAGTCAGTGCCCAGCCCACCTGCCAGGCAGGACACAGAGGCTGGAGCACACATTTTGGAAGCAGGGAGTGGGCAGAGCCAGAAGAAAGGTGCCCAAGGGGCAGGGATGGTACCTTGTAGGGATCCATAACCCGCAAGTAGAGCACACCATCGATCTGCAGGGTGACGTTATCTGTCAGGAGAGAGCAACAGAACCTGTTCACTGAAGCAGCACAAACAAGACACAGAAACCCACCCTTCCACAGCACACCCTGACATAGCTGCATGGCACAGAAGAGGATTGGCTGAAATAGATCTTCTTATCTAAAGGCTTTGTAAAAAGGACCTTACGTTCCCTGGACAACACTGTGATGTTTTAATATGCAACAGGTCTTGATTTTCCCAATAGAAGCATTTCACACTGTAACTCTTGTAAATAAAGACTTAAGGAGGAAAAAAACAAAATAAACCACTTAAAACTGGAAATATAACAGAGCTGTCCATTAACATCACATCCATTAATCTGTCCTAAAATGTTTTTAACAGAAACAGAATTTTCTTTTGTGGTTCAATACAGAAAAACACCTGAAAAATTTATTTCTGGCAAGGTGCATTCAACTCAGGGAGAAGGGGCAGCTGCAGCCCAGAGGGAGCAGATGGAACCTCCTGGGGTGCCCCAGTCACAGCAACAGCCTTCCAGTACCTAAAGAGAGCTGGAGAGGGCCTTTTCACATGGATATGGAGGAATGGGACAAGGGGGAATGGCCTTAAGCTGATGGAGGAGAGGCTTAAATTGGATGTTAGGAAGAAGTTCTTTACTGTGAGGGTGGTGATGCACTGAAGTAAGTTGCCCAGAGAGCTGTGGATGCCCCATCCATGGAAGTATTCAAGGCCAGGCTGGACAGGGCTCTGAGCAGCCCAGCCGAGTGGAACATGTCCCCTGTCCGTGGTATGGGGGCTGGAATGAGACAAACTTTAAGGTCCTTTCTAACCCAAATAATTCAGCGATCTTGTGATTTTGTGGCCAAGCCTGGGTGCCAAGGGACAGGGCTGAGTGCAGGAGCTTGGGACAATTCCACTCATCCTCACGTTGTCCCTTGCTCACCCCAGATGCAGCAGAAGGAAAGGGGCAGGACACGGAAGCTGTTCCTCACCCAGTGTGACAGCTGACTGCTCTGGGACATTAATGACGATTTCTTTGAGACTCTGGACGTAACGAATCCGATCCAGGAGAGGGATGAGGAAGTTCAAGCCCTGGGAAAAGGGTGGGATTAGATGGCTGATAGAGTAGAGAGAGTCATGCAAACAAAGCCCATGCCATACACTGCAAACACGTTTTACACACAAGGAATTTCAGTTACTCAGTGCTTTTAACATCCCACCAAGGAAAATTAGTCCACAGGCAGCCAAAAGGATTTCAGCCTGGGAAACTGAGCCCACCACCCCTCTTGGATCCTCGTGCAAAGGACGCGCCTCGCTACAGCTTTAGGAACCTGCTGAATCCAGAAGGGGAGAAAAGCTGCTCCTTACAGGCTCGAGGATTCGGTGGAACTTGCCCATCCTCTCCACCACCCAGGCCTCCTGCTGCGGCACAAAGAGCACCCCGATGTTCATGGGCAGCCCGGAGTTCCAGCGGCACGGAGCTGGGGCCAGCCATGCCGCACGCTTCAGCTGCTGGGAGTGCTGGGGGAAGGACATGGAGCAGGGCTGAGACCGGCTGCTGGCACCTCAGAGCCCAGCTCCACACCTGATACCCCCTCTGGGCTCATGACCAGGACACCAGGGCAGGAAACAATGCCCCAAAGAAGCCCATGCTGTAAGGGTGTTCCCACAGGGATGATGGGTGCCAGGGACAGTCTTCTCCACTGGTGCAGGGGGGCTCACTCCCATGCCAGAGCTTTCTGCACGTCTCCACTTCTCTCACATCCACCTTGGAGTGGGGAATAAAGCCTCCCTCCAACCATAATGCCAATGAAGGTATGTGCACGTGGGTCTCTCCTGCTCCACTCAGTCCCCATAACCCATTCAGGCCCACTCCCCCACGTCAGTCCCAGGCCACCCCTTCCCAACAACCTGTCCCTCCCAAGTTCTGGCTGCCTCCAGGGCTTCCCACAAAGAGCTGTTTTGTCCGAGCATTCCCTCACCCTCCTCCCCATGGATCCTCACTCACACAGCTTCCCTCAACCTCCCCCCATCCCAACCCAGCTCACACCTCCACAGCCCCACACATACACTTCTCCTACAACCCAGCCCCACCTCACCACTCCCCATGTTCAGCCACCCCCACCAGTCCTCCCCATACTCATTCATCCACAGCCTCCTTTGCAATGCCGTCCCTGTACTCCAATCCCTGCCCAGTTCACCACCACCATCCCAGCACTTCTGCAGACCCCCAACACCCCCCCAAAGATCCCTCTCTCTCAATCCCCCTCGTACCCCGACTTGTCCTCTGCACCCCTCCCTCCTCACACCTCCTTCTCTGCCCAGCTCCTCACCATGCACAGTATCCCTCAAACCCTCAACACCACCACCTCACTGAACCCCCTCTCCTGAGTTACCCCCTCACTCATTTGTCCTCTGCACCACACCCCTCTCCCTCCTTACTCTCTATCCCTGTGCATCCCCCTGCCCACACCCCAGCTCTTCCCAGCCCCAAGCACTCCCCCACTGACCACCCTCTTCAACCTCTCTGTACCTGTCCGTTCTCTACATCAGCTCCCCGCCCTTCACCTCTAACCCTGCCCGACTCTCCCCAGTCCCCCCGCTGCCCCTGCTCAATCCCAAACGCAGTGTCCATTGCCCACCGCACCGCACCCCTTCCCCCGTCCCTGCCCAGCTCTCCCCCACCGAACCCCCACACCGCCAGCCCTTCACCCCAAACACCGACATCGAGCTCCCCCCGACTCTCTCTCAGCTCCCCGTACCCTTTTTTTTTTTTTTCACCCTGCCGTGCCCACACGGCCCTATTCCTGCCCAGATCCTCACCACCACCCCAGCACCTTCCCGGAGCCCCAACACCACAGACCGCCGCTATCTCCTCAATCCCTCGATTCTCATTTGCCCACAGCCCCCTGTGACCCCGTACCCCCAACCCCTTCTCAACTCCCCCTCACCTCCTTCTCGGACCCGCCACTAAACCCCACCTCCGACCCCCCGTGCCCGTCCGTCCTGTGTCCCCCCTCACCGCTTTACCCCATCCCTGCCCAGTTCCCCCCAACACTTCCCAGACCCCCAACACCATTCCCCTCCTCCTGGTGCCCCCAGTCCAGATGCCTTCTCCCAGCCCCTCCAGCACCCGCTACCCGGACCTTCCCCACGTGGGCACCCCCCGAACGAGAAGTTCTCCCCGTTCCCTCTCCACCCGCCCTCGTTCCCCGCACCTGCAGCAGCCCGAGGCCGGGCCGGGCCCGGATCCCCGCCCGCGACAGCATCGCCCCCTCCGCCCGCCCTGCTCGGCGCCGCCGCTCCCGCACTCCCGGAAGGCCCCTGCGCCGAGCCGCTTCCGGCTGCGCCGCCCGGATCGGTCCCCCCGGCTCCTCCGACCGCGGCCCCCGGTTCCACCCGCCCGGCTGTCCGCGATTCTGCACCGCCCCCCTCAGGGCGCGGCAGCCCCCGTCTCGTTCTGGAGCTCCAAACGGATGTTTATTAAATTAGAAACGAACACGAAAAGTACCGGCACGGCCTTTGCGAGCTCGCAGGGCCACGGCGAGAGGGCTAGCCCCGGTGACCTGGGGGCGAGGGGGACTCCGGTGTCATGGCGGTCCCCGAGAGCCGCTGGCCAGGGCAGTGGGGAGCGGCCCCCGGTGGGAGGGGGGTTTAGATCCACGGCTTGGGGGATCCAGGGCTCCGGTGTGAGGGGGGTTCAGATGCACGGCTTGTGGGATCCAGGGCCCCGGTGTGAGGGGGGTTCAGGCCCCCACTGTGAGTATACGGGCAGGTTCAGGCTTCCTAACCCCAGTGCAGCAGGGCCAGAGCCGCTCGGCCGCACTCGGGCAGGGCAGGGCAGGGCAGGGCAGGACCTGGCCCCCACAGCCCCAGTCCTGGCCCATCCCCACACTGAGCGCCCCGCGCTGGGGTCTCAGCCCTAGCGGTGGGAGCTGATGTGCCTGTCCCCATCTCGTTCTCTGACAGAGGAATCCCCGCAGCCTGGGCTGGCAGGGGAGCCTTGCCGAGACCCTCAAAGGGCAGAGAGGTGATACAGACAGGGAATGTGCAAGCTTGTTTTACCCTTGGCCCTGTCCCTCTGACTGCTCCAGTCTGGATTCTCCCAGTCCTGCTCTTGAGGAACCAGCCCAAGTCCCAGAGTCCAATTTCCTCTGTTGCTTCCCCGTATCCCCACTTTTCTAAGATGGGGCTCCTGACCATCCTCCAGCTCCTGATCACCCTGCTGGCAGACTCTGCCCAAAGCTGCCTCCTACATGGGATTCACCCCACCCACAGACAGTGCAAAGTTCCTTTTTTTTTTTTTTTTTTTTTTTTTGGCAATCTTCTCAGATTCACAGCTCACGTGCTCTGGAGGCTCTTGCCCAGAGGGCTATCCCCATATTCCTGCAAAGACCTCCAGGTCCCCATCCACGTGGCAGCTGTGTCTCTTACCTTCAGGAACCTGGCAGTGGCCACTCCCTTGACAGCCATAGGTCTCTTGGGGTCTGGCTTACCCTAAAAGACTCAGAAGATAAGCACAGGCCTCTCCAAGCTGCTTGGAGTTGGGCTGGCCCTGCAAAGCTGGTGCCAGCGAGGCTCAGCCTGTCAGTGGGCTTTTAAGACACCTCTGATCTGGGAGCTGCACCCTGTGTAAGCACTGGGTCACTCTCCCTTCCACTGGCTGAGGCTTCCCTGTCCCTAGTCACCCTCACAGTCCCCACAGCCCTGCCTGAACACAGGCAGCCTGGTGCAGGCAGGGCTGAGGGGAAGAACAAGCACAGCACCTCTGATCCTCTGCACGAGCCTCCTCTGCGCTCCCAGCAACAATAAATACTAATAAATACAAACTCTTCCACACTTTCTGCTCCCAGACCTGAGACCAGGGTGGTCTCACTCACAGCTCCAGTCCATCTCTTCACTCCACACCCACCCACCTCAGCCAACAGCCAAGTCTCCAAGCTGGGAGCAGTGCCAGCAGAAGGCTTGGGCATGTCCCTGGAGTGCCAGGGCTGCTCCTCAGCCCCTGCCCCTCTTGGTGAAGTGCCCTGGGTGATCCCAGCCCTGCTGCAGAGCGTGGTGTCCATGCTGGTCAGGAGGGTGGGTGTTATGTCAAAGCAGTGCTTGCTGGCCCTTTTCTCTCCCCAAAGTGCTGGGCTGGAGGCTCCCCAGTGGCCCTGGGGGCGGGGAGTGAAGGAGGTCAGGCCCGGGGTGAGTAGCAGGGGTTCCGTGGCATCTCTGTGAAGGATTTCAGTTCGTAGGGGATCCCCGAATCCACCTCGATCGACTTGCGGGAGAAAAGCAGCCGAATGTCGTCGTGAAGGTAGATCTTCCCTGACTTGGAGCTGTGAAACCTGCATGGAGACAAGCAGGACAAAGGGACCTCAGGCTCCCCCGATAAGGGCAGGGCATCCTCAGTGAGGGCACAACCCCCTTGACTACTTTGGCCCCTGGCCAATGTGGCCACCCTCTGGTTGCCTTCAGAGGGACAGAGACAGCTGCCCTTGGGCAGGGTGGCAGCTCCAACCTCCCCAAAGGAGCAGCTGGTCCCTGCTCCTCCCCAGTCCCTCCTCCTGTCTTGCAGGCTTGGGACAAGACAAGAGAGGAGCCCAGGGATGACCTTGGGGCAGGTGCCCATCCCCCTGGCATGCTTTACCTTAGATGCATCAGGTAGCAGAGGACCCTGCGGGGTGGGCTGGTGCCCAGTGGGTCACTGGGGGCCACTGTGGACCCCTCTTCCTCCCCCACGGGCACCAGGAAGATGCGATGGCGTAGGAAGGTCATGTGGTTGGCCGGCATGTCCTGGAAGTCGTATGTCACCAAGAACATCTTCACCACAGTCTTGTTGGGGTTAAATAAGGTCTGGGGGCAGAGGGGTAGGGGGTGAGACTGAGAAGGATGCAGGGCAGAGATGTGGCATCTGGGAGCAGAAACTGCTGGACTAAAAATCCAGAAAGCCCCACAAAAATCCTAGAGGGCTTAGCCTGAATGCCATAGCTCTTTCCACTCACCTTCACACCTATGCTCCTCTTCCATCACATCCCATTCCCACTGCACATACGCACTTTTCTGCCAAAACCCTCACCCACCTCTTCCCTTCCTGATTCTCCCATCACCTTGTCTCCTTGACAGCACCCTAGGTACCCTATGCTCCCCTCTGCTATGCTGTCTTGGTGGCCATGCAACCTCTCTGCAGGAGACACCCCTTCTAGCTGCTGCCTTGCCTACAACATCATGGAGCATTTCCCCCCCACCCCCAGCAGGGCAACCAGAGCCCAACCAGCCCCATCCCAAGTGCAGGCCAGGGAATGACTCACCACTTGGATGGTTCCAGCTTTGGGGACACTGTAACCCTTCTTTCCCAAGGCCTCCAAGTCAATCACTCCCTGGGGCAAAATAAACAGCGTGTGAGAGAGGGAGAAAGCCAAGGGAAAGCTGGGAACCAGCACGGGCCTGAGACTCCCTTGCTGGGAACACTTGGTACAAGTCAACAAGAAGACCCCCAGCTCAGCCCCTCTCCAAACCAGGAGAAGAAACTGAGAGGTGGTGACAAAAGAGGTGATGACAATGGCAACCATGAAGCAGCAGAGCCTGTATGTTCCCTCTTCTTTCCCTTTTTTGGGTTAAAGACTGCTCCTGGCACAGGCAGCCATCTCCATTAACAGGTGGTTACTTGAGCCACCCTCTACAGCGAGGGGCTGCCCCAGGGTGTCAGGGTACAGCCCCCCAGCTCCCCACATCCATGTACCAGGAAAGGCGAGGGCACGCTGTGTTCAGAGATGTCAAAGTAGGTGACGTCGACAGGCAGGGTGACATGCTGGGGACAGTAGGAGCCACTGGCACCGATCTCTGCCGTGAAACCCTCGATCCTCCCCGATGGTGCAAAGCGCCCCTTCAGGATGGACTCCTGAGAGGGAGGGAAGCGTTAGGGAATCTCAAACACCAGCCCTACCCCCTGCCTCAATGCTCTAGGTGAAGTCATTCCCATCTTCACTGCACCCAGCTGCCTGCTTGCCCTTGTGTGCCCAGAGACCTCATTCTGAGACAGACCCACCCTGAACTGCTGGAATAACACCAACCATCTAACAGGGAGAAGCAGTGAAAGTGCCTTGGCTCAGCCTGACAGCACCTCTCTCAGCAGGTTCCACCCAAGGATCTGCTGGCTGAGCCATGCTGCTGGTGGGTCTGCGTGGTGGCGACTGCACGCCAGGCCTTTTGGGGACAATCAGCCCAGCCCCACATCAGGTGCAGTCTCTCACACTCATTGCTAGCCCTGTGTGGAGTCCCCGGGACCCACCTCCCCCCAGCAGAAAGGCACCATTACCTCAAAGTTGCCCAGCAGAGCATGGCTGACAGTGGTGGTGGCCCAGGGCACTGTGGGGGACCGAGTGCCCCTCCGGAGGCTGGTCCGGAGATGTCGCCTTGGAATGAGTAGAGAAGACTGGTGTTGGAGTGAAGAGCACACAGCCCTGGGTTGTTCATGTCCCTGGGATGTAGATCCCCCTCCAGGTCCCCCATACCTTTGCTAGAGGTTGAACCCACTTTCCTACATCCCAGGGGAAGAAGAAACACCACCCCCCACCCCAATCTGCAGTCTTATGGAGGGGAGGTACATGGGCCAGGGCAGGGCAGAGGACTCAAGCCAAGGTGAACCTCCCATGGGGCAGCAGGGCACTGAGGTGGGCAGGCACCCTGAGCCTCCATGTCCATCCCACAGGGCTGCCAGGACACTCACGATTTGAGACGCAGCCCACTCTTCAGCCTCCTCCCGACCGCAGTGCAATCTGAAGAGCTCTGGAGAGGACACGAAATGGAGAACCATGTTAGGGCAGTAACCCCTGGGGGTGCCATCGTCCCTTGCCCTGCCCCACATTCCCATGAGGGTCCCAGCAGACGGAACAGGCTCCTGTCCTTGGGCAGCCATCAGTGGCCTCTGGAGGAGTGGCCAGCAGGGCGGCACAAGGACTGGGGTGTCTGGTGGGAACATGGGGCTGCCCAAAACCTGAAGTGGCTCAGCTGGGAATGAGGGTCTTGGTACCCAAGGGTACAACACACTGTTCCCTCTTTAGAAAGCAGGTCTCAGGAGCAGCCCCAGTGACAAGACACCTGTAGACAGAGCCATGCAATGACACCCCCTTGCACCTCCCAGGGACTGGTGACACCTACAAGAACACTCCCCGACCAGCCTCTGAAAAATTCTGTCCCCTGGTGATTCATGCAAAGTCCTCAGCAGTGCCACCAAGCAGTGCCACCCCTACCCACAGCTAGCATCCTACAGCTGTGGGGTGGGGGAGTTAAAACCACAGTCACACTGCAGCCTCCTTTTAAAGATGTCCCTTTTTCAGGGGCTTTCCCTTCTGGAAGCCACACAAAGGGTAGCACAACACAAAGGGATGATGGAGCTGGCTGGCATGACCAGGCGGGAAAACCCAGGGAAGCTGCTGGAGGGCTTCACTCTGCAAGGACAGTGCTGGGGACAGCTGGGCTGGGGGACAGTCATGAAAAAGGCAGGCAGCAATGGAGCTGCGTGCCATGGATGGTGTGACCCAGCTCCAGGCAGCAAGAAGCCAGAGTAGCTCTGACATCAGTTCCTGTGGGTCCCCACACCATGGGATGCCCCAGAGAAAAAGAAGAAGGTGCCACGTCTGGCCTGAGCCTGCTGCAGCCTCAGCTGGCAGAACAGGGTGAGGGCAGGGGGCTGATAAGAAGGGCAGGGTAACAAAGGGGGAAGCAGAGGCAGCTGGTAGGGAGGGTTGCAAACCTGACATGTCTTCCCCATTGCTGAGAGCTTGTGGCACCTTGAGGATATGCCACAGGGACCCCAAAATGGCAGAAAAGCCAGTGGCATCTCTGCACACAGCTCTGGGCTCCTTGGTCAAAGCATGTCCAGTCCCACTGCCTGCCACTGGTCACTTGCTCTAATGGGCATCATGGCTAGGAGTTCAAGGCATCCCACACATCTGCCTTCCTCCTCATCAGGCAGGCAGAGGCCAGCCCTCTTTCCAAGCTTGCTGGTATATCATGGCTTAACATGAAGCCATCAGGCACCAAAAGTGGCTTCATGACATATGCAGCTCTCACTGCCATGGGGAGGTTGTCTCCTGTCCAATAAAGGCTCTCTAGGAGAAAAAGCCAGTTGCATGCAGAGGATCCAGTGACTGCAAGATGTCAAGAGCTGGTTAAAACAGACCATGGGTGTCAGGGCTGACTGTCAGCTGCTGCCTTGCTCCCACCAGTACTGCAACTCAGGGACAGGATGGGGCATGGTGCCACAGTGGACCACACTGCCCACAAGCACAGTCCTGAGCTCTGGGCATCCCCAGGCCATTCCCTGCTTTCCCCCAGGAGCAATGCTCACCTTGACTGCAGGAAGCAGGTGATTCCAGAACGGAGCTCCCTTGGCATCGGTGCTGCGGCAGGCTGTGGGCACAGGATGGCATGGCAGGACCCTCTTCTTCCTTGCTGGTGGGGACAGGCTCTCATCCTCAGAGCAGGAGTCGGCCATAACCTCACCAGCGGGCAGCAACTTCCTTTTGGCTGGGCAGGTGCTGCTGAGTTGGCTGCTCCCACAGGGTGTCATCTCCTGGGAGCTCAGGTTGCTGGGCTCAGGGCTGAGCGCTCTCTGTGGGACTGGGGACTCCCTGCACCCATTGGCCACTGCTGGCCCTTCCACTTCTCCACTAGCCCTGCTGGTGTGAGCTGGGCTGCTCCCTGGCTTCTCTCTCTTCCCACCAGGGTCCAACTGGGTTGTTTGTGCAATACTGTGCAATTCAAGGTGAAGTACATTGTGGCCACTTGACGGCTCCCCATTCTCTCCATAGTCTATCGGCTGATCCCCTGATGAGACAGGGCAACTGTCTCTCATGTGCAAAGTACTGCAAGCAATGTGCTGGGGCCAGGAGGAGGAGGAGGAGGAAGAGGAGGAGGAGGAGAAGGAGGAGAAGGAGACATCCTGTGACTTGTCCTCTCTGCTTGCCTTGGGGCTGTGTCTAGGGCTGCCCTCACAGCGGTGCTCCACTACCCGCAGCCCACTGTGGGAGAAGTGCTGGGCAGAGCCACAAAGGGAGAGCTCCTCCACCAGCAGACCATCTTCAAAGGTATCATCATCATCCAGGGAAGGCTGCCCAGGGCCCCCATCCACCCCCCTGTCACCCCAGTGAGTTCGTTTGGGATCTCGTCCCCCCTCCAGAGTTCGCTGCTCGGGGTATCCCCTCTTGACCGCTGGCCGGGTGCCTGCCCGCTGCTCCGTGCTCTCAGAGGAGCTGGAGAGATGGGAGAAGATGGACACCTGGTAAACCTTCTGGCGCTTGATCTCTGTCTCATTGTAGCCCATGAGGATGCTGCGGTGGGTGCAGCACTGCGAGGAAGGCTCCAAGGGTGTCTCCCCCCTGGGCCGGGACAGGCTGGGCTCCGTGCTGCGCTCCGGGGGCAGAGGCGTCTCTGTGTGGATGTGCCGCATGGAGCCTCACTTGCTGGGACTCCGAGCGGAGCCCATGCAGCAGCAGGAGGGGGACTGTAAAGTGCCACAGGTCAGGGTGTAAGGGCAGAGGGTGGAAGCTGGGCCTCCTCTCACTCAGGATCTCTGTGGGAGCCCTCTACTATGAGGTGCTCTGCAGCACAGCATCTGGAAAAAAAGAGAGCAGAAGGATGAGGATCAGCCCCGGATCTCCATTCTCATCCAGGCTTCCAGCTGCAAGGGACCAGTGGGACGTGGCTCTTCACACAGCCCACTTGAATCTCCCTCTCCAGGGACAGGAATAGGAACGAGGCTGATGTGCCTTTCTGGGAAACCCTGATGCATCACCCAGCTGCAGGTTCAGCACGGACTTCCTGGCTCGGGCAAGGAGAGAAGTCTCCAGACAGGCAGGAGACACCTGTGGACAAGTCTGGACAGGTGGGGAGGAAGAGGCCTGCCCTCTGCCAGGGACACGCTTGTGCTGTTGTGGAGCACAGAAGTCAGGCAGGTCAGACGAGTCCCAGGGGCTCAGGCCTGTAATCACCCCTTTGGGCAACAGCAGCAACATCTCCCAGTGCTGGCCAAGACATCCTGCCCTGGCCATGTGCACTGAGGCAGGGCTGGTGCCAGCCCCACAGCAGAGACTGGAACCTGTACAACATCCCTGTTACCTCTGCCAGCTTGGACCAGGCATCTCCAGCACCTCAATCAGCAGCTAGGAGATAGCAGGGTCACCATCCACCCACTCCTGCCAGCTCCAAGGGCCTGCCCTTCTCTGTGCAGCATGGTGCCTCACTTTTGATTTTCAGTCCAGTTTGAGAACTGTGAGAATCCCGTCTACATATTGGTTTGTTTCAGGCATGAAAAATACTGAAATGGTTGCAAGAGCTGAGGAGATGCAGGGAAAGTCACCAGCAGACTGAGGACAAACTGCCCATGACTCGCAGCTCTGCCTTTTGCCTGTCTTTGCAGCTGTGCCTGATCTTGTGGAGTAAGGGCTTAGGGGCAAGTGAGCAATGGGGAAATTTGTTCTCCAAGTGGATCAAGGCTATGTGGAAAATGAGCCTGCATATGCTATTTTGACCCTGCTGGGATATGGAAATAGCAGGCCAAGGTGCTTGAGACCAGGGACTCTGTTTAAAAGGTGTGATAAAAGGTATAACCATGAACTAGAGTATGTTGGGGACTGACTAGCTGGAAAACAGCACAATGAAAAGGGCCTTGGGTGTCCTGGTGGGTGCCATGTTGACCATGAGCCAGCAATGTGCCCTTGCAGCAAAGAAAAACAATAGTGCACCAGGCACAGGATTAACAGCAGGTTGAGCAAACTGATCCTCCCTCTCTGCTCAGCACTGGTGAGGCCATATCTGAGAGAGTGCAAAACAGGGACACTAAAAAAATTAAGGGAATGGAGCATGTGTCATATGACACCTGGGACTGCTCAGCCTGGAGAACAGAAGGCTCGGTGAGATCTCATCTAGATATCTAGATAAGAGGTTCCCTCTGAATATCAGAAAACACCATTTTGTTTAACTATGACCAAGCATAACCAGTTACCTAGAGACCTTATGGAATCTTCATCCTTGGAGATATCCACAAGTGATCAGGACAAAGTCCTGGGCAATGGCGCGAGGTGGGGCTGCTCCAGATAACCTGCACATGTTCCGGCCAACCTCAACCCCTCTGTGTAGCCCCCAACAGTGCAGCCCATCCTGGCTGCCCCCACAGTTACTCACCCCTGCTTGTCTCTGGATCAGCTTCCCTGCCCCGCAGCAGGCGGTCCTTGGCACAGCTGGCTGCAGACGCCTGCCAGTCAGGCACCCCCCAGAAGCGGCGTGGCTGCCGTGGAATGGCTCCCACCATCACGGTGTGCCTCCAAACCTCTGCAACGTCCTCTCCAGCTCTTCAGGGTCCACAGCGGCTCTGAGGGGAAGGAAAGGGGGACATGCAGGGCTGGGGTGATTCAGATGCTTCCTGGGAGAAGGGCAGGAGGGTGCTTCCAGTCTGCAGAGTCACGCAGGCAGGGAAGGCAGCATTTAGGCTCAGCCTTTCCCAGCCTCCCAATCAAAGGCCACATACATCTCAGTCACCTCAGGCAGTGCTAACACATTGATTTCCATTTAAACCACAAATATTTTAAGCTAAGCTGTGAACTCTCATACCTGGCTTGATTTTACATCCCTTTTGCATGCCTTCCTGTATGAAACCCTGTGCATAGGAACAGATTCCTCTTTCTTTCTGGCAACCATTTCATGCCTTGCTTTCCAAGACACTGCAGCAACCTCTGGGCCTCCAGCTAGCTTCTGGTCTCATGTTCACCTCCCCCCCTTCCACCCACAGCACAGGACACTTTCTGGCCCTACAGATAAGGAGAAGAGCTTGGAATTGTTTTCTTCCAATATGAGATGCCTGTCAGGGAAGGCAGAAATGAGGAGCCTGACAGCCCTGAGCCATAATGGCCCCCCACCAGTTCTCCCCAGCACAAAGACAGCAATCCTTTCATGTGCACAGCACTCACCTGTTCAGATGTGCCCTTGATGCACAACAGAGATTTGCAGATGCAACACAGCTCCCCTGTGGTCATAATCCACGGGCACTGCAGCTTTGATGCCTGGAAGAGGGTGTGGAGAAGAGTCAGCTGAAGCAGCAGCTCATGGTGCAACACCTTCAGAGTGTGCAGGAGCTCTTGGGCACCTCCACCCTCAGCACCTCTGCGGCAGACAGCTCATGGACTTCACCAGCCCAGGCATCTCCAGGTAAAGGAGGAAATCATGCCTATCCCTAGGGATCATGCCCTCCCCACCTCCCTCCTATGCATCCCTCAAATGAGGACTCACTGCAGCACCCATCCAGTGGGAAGTCACTGTCTGGGCACCCCAAGCCAACAGTGAGTACTGCTCTGAAGGCTGGAAACAGCAGGGCCAGGGACCAGGCAGATGAACAAAAACCCCAAATGGATGCTCAGAGGCAGCTACACTCAAATGCAATCCCCTTCTGGCATCCTGGTCTGGCAAATTCTGCATCCCTGCAACTTGCACATGGGAAGCCAGCATCAGCTGTGCTCACTGCCTGACCTCACCTGCCCCAGAAAACAGGCTGTTCTTTCACTACATTTCCAGTAAGATTTGTAATTACAGGCTGTCATGACCAGTCTCTGAGAGCTGGACAGCTCAAAAGCCACTACCACTGCTGGGGAAGGGCACTGCCAGCAACCAGCCAGAACAGGACCTGTTGAGATACAACTGCACCCAAGGAGCACTTGCAGCATGACAAACCACGGGTCTAAAACCTCAACAAAAGCTTTTTGCAAAGACCAGCTCCTCCTGGCACCCCGTGAGGTCTGCACCAAAGCAGGTAGGAAAGCAACTGAATGCCCTCAGTTGTGGGTGGATGCTGAAGTGGTAACATGCTGTGCTCTGCCTGCCTGGAAGGTTGCTGTGTCCCTCCTCCATCCCTGAGGGAGCCTTGTACCATGACTTGTGTGGCACTATCAACCAATGGGAAGCAAAATCAGCAACCAACAGCAAGAATCAGCTTGGTGCAGTGAAAGAAAGAGTGTGTCCATGCCAGAAGAAAGAAACAGACAATTTCACCTGTGTCCTTTCATTCTCTTCCCCATGTCCCACTGATGTCACAGTCATTTTCTCCCTGGCAACCGCTGCCTTTCAGGAGAATGGATGTATAAGGACAGGCTGACCTGCTAGCACCACAAACCCCTCCCAGCTGAGCTCTCAACACCAATCATCAGGTGCTGCCAGCACCAGCCACTAAAACAAGGGGCTGCACCATCTTTTGCCAAGCCCGGATACTGTTGTATGAAGCATCATGCTAGAAAATGTCAGCCCCACGCCAGGAAGAGGAAAGTATCACCCAAAGTGTCTCCTAAAAGTACACCCTAAGATCTCCTTGAACATCCTCTGCGAGGAATGCCCAACAGCGTGGATGGGCAGCAGCCGGGGCATAGCTCTGCTTCTCACCCTCCTCGAGGTGCAAGGGGCTGTATCCCAGGAAGGTTCTCTTGGCAGTGCCAAGTGCCTCCCAGGGCAGTTCCTCCTTGCTGAGAGCCCATCCAGCTCACAGTAGAGCTCATCCTCTGACAGCACTTAGGGGAGCCCACCACCTCCCCAGAGAACAGAGTCTGGGACCATGGCCTCCTGCACTCCAAGCAGGCACAGGGAGAAAGCACCTGGTCACCTCTGCCTTCTCCTGTCCTTGAGCCAGGCACCTAATTCTGGCCACACGGATGGGACAGAGCCAGGCCCAGGGCTTCACCAGCTCAGCTGAGCAGCACAGGTACCATCCCTGTGGACACAGCACATGGGGCTCCACGTGCCCACACCAAGGGTTTGGCCCCTCCTAAGCCCACATGATGCTGATTTTTTTTTTTTTTTACAGTGTTTCAGTCCATGCTGGTGCTCTAAGATAGGACTCAAAGAGCTTTGCCTCTTAAGGGAAGCCCACTCAGAACTCTTCCACTCTCTGCCCTGGTCCTGCCAAGGGCCCCTCATTGCTCAGAGAACAGGCAGGGGCCCGTGCTTTTGCCAAGATCTCCCAGCACCTGGATCTGGAGCTATGCCAGGCACAGCTTTCCTCTATTTCTTTGCCTGGGCAAGGGCACCACGCTTCAACACCCAAGAAAAACCCAGTGCCAAATGACCTGCAGAGAGGGAGCGTGTCCCAGGCACTGGGGCAGAAACCCTGTGCTCCTTGGGGACACCGAGCCACCAGAGCCTGACGTGGAATAACACAGCCAGGCCTGGTGGGGTTGGGTCAGGGACTTGGCTTACCTGCTGGTTCCATTCCTATTAGCACATTCAGGGGGAAACCAGGATTAACAGACCATGTTCTCAGTCTGGAGGCAATAGAGCAGGATGGTGAGTGAGGACGGGTTCCTGGCTGGGCAGTGCAGCAGTGGTACCACATGCCGGGCTGCAGCCTGCAAAAGGATCTGTTGCTGTTTTGTGTACTGTGTTGCTGTTCTGTGTACTGTTGAGCTGTACTGTGCCAGCCAGAGAGGAAGCAGGATGAGTGCGGGGCAGGGAAGGTATCTGTCATGAGGCAGAGCCCTTGGGAGCCTGGCAGGTAGCACTGGTAGCACAGCACCAGTGCAAGGCAGAGAGCAAGAGCTGTGCCCTAAGTTGCCACCCTTGTCCAGGGGAAATCCAGTGGCTTCCCAGAGCAGCACTGCCAGCCAGTCAAAAGGGACACATGGCCAGTGGACAAGAAGCTTTGACCTGGGCACTGCTGCATGGGACAGAGCACCAGCCTGGTATCTGGCAGTGCCAAGAGGGGTCTTTGCAGAATTTAGACCACAAAAAACCCCAAACCAATGCCTAAGTCATTTTTGCTGCCTTCTCTCCTGCTTCCTCTCATGGGAAGACAGTGGTGGCCTCACTGGGGGTGAAGCAGGAACCACACAGCCAGGAAGGAGAAGGGCCACCATTAGAAGAGGGCAAATAATCATCCTCAAAACAAACAAGTACAAGGCAAGAGAAGAGGCAACAGAAATTGCTGGAAACAGACTGTCTGGAGGATAAATCATAACTCTATTGGTCCTATCTGAACCCAAGGAGAAGGAAAGAAATCTAAGCAGTGTGAGCACAAACCCAGGAGCTCCCTGGCACAGGCTAAGAGCAGTGCTTGTGAAGTGCCAGCAGGCAGAAAGTTTCCATCACAACCCTGAAGGATGGCAGCACTAACAGCAATGCTGCCACCAGAGAAGGGTTCCTGCACAGTCTGACAGACGAGGCATCTCACCATCAGGAGAGAGACAGACATGTGAGCTGGGGACTACCTCCAGTACTGTAGCAGAGGTGGCAATCCCAGGGAGAAGCTAACAAGATACTAGAGGAACAAACTGTGCCTGAAGGGAAAAATGACCACTGGCCATGGCTCTGTCACTATCCTGAAATTCAGGCTAGGGAGGAAGGAGCTGACACTTGGTGAAAACAAGAGAGAGGAAGAAGGAGAGGGAGGGGGAATGGATACAGAGGGAGGGAGCTTCCTTGCCCCCACTGCAAGGGCAAGTGCTGCTCTTGAGGGTCCTCAGGAGGCCTCCTGCCATGCCAGATTTATGCAGCTGCAGAGCCTCGTTCAGTGTTAGCCCCTGCTAGGAATGGAGAGGAGGCCTGAGCCCAGAGAGGAAGGATGGGGCAAGTGGTACTGCCCATGTCACAAGTGCAAGCTCCTAGGAACCACCAGACAGAGCTTTTACAGAGACAGAGACCCAACACCACCCTGTGCCCACAGCACTGTGTCCCTGAGGTGCTGCTGCTCCCTCCCATCTCCTGGGAGGCGGCACTGACAGGGTGCAGAAGCCCCCAGGAACAGAGCAGCCCTCTCTGCAGTGCATCTTGCTGAGGCTCCAAGCTGCAGCAACCTCCTCAAGGGCTGAGGTCTGCCCAGCAACATGCAGTGCCTCCCCAGCCCTAGCCCCACACTCAGGTGCCGCAGGGACTGAGCCCTTCCGCTCAGCCAAGTCGGGATAACACAATGAAACCTCTCCTGGGAGCTGGGGGAGCCGGAGCAGAGCTCCCAGCCCAGGGACTTACCCCTTCCCTCTGATGCCCCTCGTCCTGGCACGGATCACCTCCACACACCTTTCCCAGGTGCCTGGCTTGCACACGGCGATGCTGACAATAGCCTGTGGCTGGGAAGGGGGGTTTACAGGGTCTGCAGGCAGATCCCACTATGCGACAGCCACCTGTGTAAAGCTTTCCCCCACGTCCAACCCCCTCCCCGCCAACCTCCCCTCCACGCACGGCTGCCCCTCTTCCCAGGAAAGCGCAGTCAAAGAATGAAAAGCAGCTTAAAATCCGGCAGGACAATTGGGCAGCTCTCCAAGGCCGGCAGCACCCCCTGCCCACCCAGCCCAGCAGGTTCAAACCTCTGCAATACAGCCCACAGCCGCCCAGCTCCAGTGTTCGACTGCGAGCCCAGGAAACCTGCAGCAGGCAGGGCAGGGAAATCCCATGCAGCAGCCGCTTACGGGGAGGACAGCCCAGGTTGAGGACAGACCTTTGTCTCTGCCTGCCTGTCTCGCTCGCTCGCTGCCGGAGGAGGAAGAGGGGGGCGGTGGGGGACAGCGAGCAAAGATAACACCCCTAGGAGGGATGTCACAGCCACGTTAATCACTTGGAATTCCAGCCAGCGCGCCGCAAATATGGGCAGCAAATGGAGATGCTCAAAGCTCTAAAATAATTGGATCCTTTCACAAGAGCCGAGCCCAGAATCCAGCACAGGAATTCAGTCCCCGCTGGAAGTCGAGAGATCAAATACATGGAGAGGCAGGCGCAGCACAAGGCAATCCTCAGCCACTGCTGTATCTAGCTCCATAGCCTTTGGCGCTGCTTTAATCTCAGGTGCCTTCCCAGCGGGAGCGAGGGAGGACCACAGCGGAGAGCCCGAGTGCCCAGCTGAGGACCGGCCCCTTCCCATACAACTTACTCGACTTGTGGCAAGGTGTAGAAGCGCTGTCAATGCAAAAGAGGGTTTTGTGAGGGAGACCAGCTGCCTCGAAGCCTTGCTCGACCGGAGGAACGGTCCATGGGATGGAGACCTCTGAAGCTGCTGTTTGGCCTCCGCTGCCCTGCAGGGGATTTGCCTGGCCCGGCAGGATTCCCAGCCCGCATCACATTCCCAGCGAGACGCACACGCGGCACATGTAGGCTCCTGCTCGGCGCCTCAACGGCAATGAAAAGGCACAGAGGCTTCTGCCAGAAAACAAAGAGGCAGCGGCAGAGCTGGGGGTGGGGAAAACTCTCCGCTGCCCAAGAGGATCCCTGCAGAGGCAGCAGGATGCTGCTAGGCTCCACCACAGCTATTCACCCCCGTTAGCCCGAGGTGGCACCTACTTGCCTGACACAGGGAGCTGAGGGTGGGCAAGCCCCTATTCCCCTCCCCGAGGCAGCACCCAGGTTGAGAAGTGCTGGAGGACACGAGCCAGGCCCAGGATAACAGCTGTCCACAAGCAGCAAATTTCTCTGTGCTGGCTCCACATCATAAAAAGCCGTGTCTTTTCACCTCGGGGTAGCTGCTGCACAGGGGAGGGTTCAGCCAGCACTGCACCTGCAAGCCCTGGGGAGACCCATGGCATTGGACTTGGGGCAGCATAGTGGCCTCAGCAGTCACCTTGTGGCAAGAAAGAATGTGAAAGCAAGCCCCTGGCCACCCAGGCACTGGGACATGTCAGCCAGCTCCCTTCCAGCCCTCCTGTCCCTCTTCAGGGGTGGTAGCCTGAGGAACAGGTCCAGGGGACCTCAGCCACTGATGACCCTGCAGACTGGCTGTTCCAGTCCAGAGCTTGGTGCCAACTGAAACCAATGGAAAATTTTCCACCGTGTGATTACCAAGTCACATGCCTGTGCAGCCAGTCATAGAATGGCTTTGAGAAGGCAAGTGGATCTGGCCAAGGACAGGGACCAATTCTGGTCTGCACTGCATGATACCTGAGGTCTCTGGCCATGACCAAGGCACCAATGCACTGACACAGCTCAAGTTCAATAAGGATGTTTGTCCAAGGGACACATTCTCCAGACTCAGTCTGGATGAGGCCCTCACCATTCTAAGTGATATACACATTTTAGCACTAAGAGTCCCTTTTATCTGATCTTCTAAGAGGAAGAATAACACCCTGAAGTTGGTGTCTGCATCAGAAGCCCTGCAAACTGTATACTAACCTGTTTAACTCAACTCCAGTGGTAAGACAATCACTTACAGTAATTCCCCTCCTGCCAGCTCCCTGTCCTGGGCTGTGCACCATGGGAAGCATGACCTAGGGGTGCAGTCTGAACAGCCCAGCTCCTTTTCCAGCACTATTAGCTGGGTACAGAAACAGGAGCCTCTGACACAGACCTTACTCTGGTGGTAAGGTGATGTTATGCAAGCTAGAAGACAACACAGAAATCAGCAGGTGATGGTAGCCCTGTTGCTCCCAGCTCTGCCATCCCCTCTCTTCTCCCTCTATCACCACTGCATACAGCCACAGGGATCCAAAGCCTCCTTACCAAGCCACCTCCTTCTATATCCTGATGCCCTGCAGCCATTCACACTGCCTAAACCCAGATGCACAACACTGTCCCTTCCCCACATCCTTTGTCCTTCCTTCCCCACAGCAGCTGGGCTCTGTACCCCCACAAATGTGCTCCTGCTCATTCCCACCTCACTCTCAACCACCATCAGACCCTGTCCTGTTTCCATGAACACCCAAGGCAAGCCCCCAGCTCTCACCTATGCTCTGTTGCCTCCTGACTGCTGCAGTTCATGCCTCAACTTACCCCAGGCCCCTCCCATTCCCGACTGTCACACACCCACAGCCCCACCAGCCCAAGGCTCCTTGCACACACTCCCCTGATGAATCCCTGATACCCGACAGACCCACAGCACCATCACCTTTCTGTACCTCCCCAAACAGTCACCTGGCACCTCAGGGCAGTGGAGAAAGTCCCAGGGATGCTGAATTGCTCTGATCAGCTCCGAGTGTCAAAGAGGGAGGAGGCAAATGGCTTGCAGTGGGGAGGGCAGCAAGGATTGTGCACTGCAGCATTTGCCCCGTGGGAACTGCCCCTCCCCAGCGCAAGCCCTCTTGCAATACACTTCCCTTTACTGTAAGAGCCCTCCAAGAGAGGTGCTTGAGCACAGGCACTCGGGCTCCTGCTTGGTTACCAAGCTGCAGCCTGCAGATAAGGCTGCAGCAGCTGTGGGGACATTCAGCATCTTTTCCACTCCCTGTACTAGACATGTACGTGGCACAGGGGGAGGAGATACCACACACACACACACGGCTGTGCACACACACCCAGCTCACTCATTTCCAGCTGCAATTTAGAAAGGATCAAGTCTAGCCCAGGCCAGAGTGATGACATGTGCTGGACAGGTGTTTGGGCCACAAGGGTGAGGCTTTGTCCATCTTTGATTTTAAGAAGGTTGACACAAACAAGGGCTACTGCAGGAAAGGAGTATTTTCACCATGAATGGAATGTCCTGCACCTTGTCATAGAAAAGGAAAACCTCTCTTTCCTGTAGGACTGAAGGTGAAACACCCTGCTGGACTTAGGAAAAGGGACACACAACTGTCATCTAAACATTCACAATGTTGCCCATAATGAAGGCAGTGTGACCAGAAGGCCCTAAGAAGGAAAACAAGGGGCTGAGGTGTATCCATTTGAAGGGCAGCAGGAGACACGATCCAGCTCCTATTACACCCCATGAAACTGCAAACCTCCTTGTCCACAAGAGTGAACCCCCCCTGGGGCCCCACAGACAGCAGAGGCAACTAAGTCAAAAGCATCTTCACCCTGGTGGTTGATCCATGCCCTGAGGACAGAGATGTTCCTCTAGACCTGACCCTCCTAGGGAGACAAAGCCTTGAGAAACCGAAGAGCTCTCCATGGCCTACCAGAAACCAGCTCATCTCCTGCCACACAGCATTGCTCCTGCAGCTGGGAACAGACCTCAGGGATCTCTTGGCCCAAACCACCAGATCCTGCTGCTCCTGATGTGCAGGAGGGTACTGTAACAGGGATATCCAAGTAAAGCCAGCATGCCCAGAGCAGCGTTGAGTTACGTGTGGACTGCCAAGGAAGGGAGAGCAGAGTGCACAGGGACCAGGCAGCCCAGTGTCAACAAGCCCAAGTGAAAGACTGAAAGGAGCAACTTCAGAAGGGATCTGGGGACTAACATGGTTTTTGAAAATGTTCTAGACCTTGAAAACTCACATGAAGGGAGCCCGAACTTCCACCCAGCCTCTGCCAGATGAGAAAGCAGATGTAGCTACTGCTGCAGGTCAGCTTAACCCAGGCACCAAGGCTAAGGCAGACCCCTTTGTTCTGGTTCATTACTCTTGCAGATAGGATGGGCCAAACACTGTAAACACCCTCTGAACACTTACACACCAGACATGGGCTTCTGCAGCATCAGACACCAGGTCAAAGCTCAGAGACACAATAAATCACAGAGCAAAGTTGTTCCTGAAGACAAGGCTCATAAGACTGCCAGCAGCCAGCCTTGCAAAAGGACAGGATCAGGAAAAGAGCAGCCATGAGAATAAAAGGTTGGCAAAGAAACAGAAAATACTGGGAGCAAATAATTCTTTCCAGACAGTGCTTTGGACTCATCTCAGCATCCATCTGCTGAGGATGGTCAAGCAGCTGCAACCTTTAAAAAAAGCTACCAAGTGACTTCCTTTCCAATCACCACTATCTCTGGGACAGGCACCATGGGGAAGATAAACTTTCCATCTGGAGGGCTGGAGGCCAGAATCCTCACGAGTCTTCCAAAAACACCAGCACCCCCCTACACATCACAGCTCTGTGCTTCCAGCAGAGCAAGGAGGATGCTTTACATCCTGTGCTTCACTGCCCACTGGTTTCTTGTGCTCTTGTGGGAAGGAAATAATGCAGACTTAAAGAGAGATGGGTGCTCCAGCTAAGAGAAGCAGGGACAAGTGAACGAGCTGAGGAATGCTCCTAAGGCAGTTCCTCCATCTCTCACCACACAGATGAGTCCAAGTGAGAAGAGGACAGACAGAACAAGACCCTGAGCCCTCCACATACCTCCAAACTGGTCAATCCAATAGTCCATGAGAAATGACATTGCCAAGCAACCTGAGAACTGCAGAACTGAGAAACAACAGTGGGGAGAGACCTCAGAGAGTTTGGGTCCAATTATGTTAACAGAAGGGCCAAGTTCAAGCAAACTGCTTGGGGTTTGCCCATGCCAGGGGCTGAAAGTCACCAAGTGTGGAAACTGCCCCCCTTCTCTGGGCCCTATTCCAGAGTCAACTGCCTTGCAGGGAAATATTTTTCCTAATATCTAATTAGAATTTCCCTCACGTGAAATTGCTTCTCATCCTGCCCCTGGGCACTTCCCAAGAAAGCCAAGCTGCAAACCCACAGCTTGCAGCAGCAGGAGGAGCCCCCTTCACTGCCTGCCCTCCCCCAGGCTGCACAAGCCCACCACTCTCAGTCTCTGCCCACAAGAAGCCAGAGCTCCAGCTCATTACTGCAGAGTGCTGGAGCCTGCTGGGCTCCATCCTGCCCAGCCAAGGGTGCCACCAGGGAGGATGGGAGGTACCTGCACTTGCCTACCTTGGGGATGGCGAAAAAAGAGACTCATTTCAGCCTGAGATCAGCAGAAGCTGCTTGTGTTCAAGTACCTGATCCTTGCTCTGGTTGGTAGCAATACCAGTGCCTGCTGCAACACACCTACATTATTCTAAGACAGAATTCCCAAGTACCTGCTCCAATAAGTTTGGTCCTAGACACAGAGATCTTTGGTTGTGCTGCTGTAGCACTGATACCAAGGCTGCCTCCACCATGCCCATGAGAGACCTGTCTGCAGGAATGATGAGCAGAACAATTAGGAGTCCAACTCAGCAGAGACCAGCTGTGCTAGATGGAAACCCAGCAGTCCAGAGCAGGTCCCTTGATGAGAGAAGCAGCCATCTGCAGCCCTGCAATACCCTCAAGGCTCTGCAGCAGAGCCCAGGTCACACAACGGGTTTTGAAGGCAACAACCACCCAAGTCCACAAATCTCCAGTGTATTATCTGCATCCCAGCTCTTCCTCCATGCTGTCTTCACTCGATCCAGAGCTATTTGTTTATCATTCTCTTCCCCAACAAGTATCATTCATTTTCCCATACTGCATCTGCTCTCTCAGACAATTGGGCCGGATCTGACCAGTATAGAGACTTGCTCAGCTTGCCTAGGGCTGGCTGGACACCCCACTGCCTGTGTGAGGATGAAGATTCACTGGAGGCAGGCATACCTGCTCCCTGCACTCCCTTGCAGTGCTCCTCTTTGGGAAAGCCTCAGCACCAAAGATGCCCCAAGCCTTCCCAGGAGTTCAGCATGTAGCTAAGATCCTGGCCTGCTACCAAGGCACAGGCATTGCCCTCACCTGCTAAGCCCTGTGGCTTTCCCAGCTCTCCTCTGGCAAGCTCAGCCCATCTCCCAGGCACTCAGCATGAGCTGCCAGACCCTTGGGCTCCCTTAAAGCCCTGTCCTACACAAGCACCTGCCTTCTGCTTCCCACTGACTCATTCCCCTGCGATTCACCCTCTCCTGACTAACCCATCTCTGCCACAGCCCCATGCACGAAGGGAGAGAGTGTGTGTGTGTGTATGCAAAATGGGCAATTTTGGACACACACACACACACACACACAGACTCTGCAAGGCAGCAAACTGGTCAGGGAGCCTAGCCATGCCAGAACCCTCGCCCCCACAGCACCCAAGAGGGGCAGGGGTGACACCACTGGCTCAAGTGCATTGTGGGGAGAAGGGGCAGAGGCAGGCTGGGAGTGCTGCCAAGATAAGGAGCAATGCTAGGGGAGGGCTTCCTCCAGGCTCTGAGGCTGCCTTCCAGGCAAACCCATTCCCTTTATCAGCCCAACCCTGCTGGCTGTGGGAGGGTTACCCAGCACTGCCACAGCTCAGATCCACAGGCAAGATGTCTGCCAGCTAAGCTGCCTTTGGGTACACCCAAACATGCTCCTCCAGGCTGTGCCTCTTCCTGGTTTTACTCTCCAAGGTGGCCAGATTCCCGGGAGACATAAAATTATTTCTTCTAAGCATGGCTACAGTCAGCTGTGCAGGCAGGGCCCACAGGCTTGGCCAGTTCCTGAGTGTGGACAGTGCAAGTCATGCACATGGTCTGGGTACACACAGATCCTCTGCAGGCTGCTGCTCTGACTGGCAATTCCCTAATCCTTGGGGCTGAGGCTCAAACAGGCTTTGCCCCACATCCTTTCCCTCCCTTCTTTTCCACATCCTGGCCTGTTCCTGAGCCACACACACTGCTTCCACCTGCTAAGCCCTTCCAAGGGCTGTCCATGAAACCTCAGTCTCCTCAGAGGGACCAGAGCAAACAGAGGTGACAAGAGGAAGATGGCACTGTGCAGCCGTGCCAGGCCCAGCGAGAGCTGTGGCACACTCAGGGGCTCTGCACCTCCATCTGTGTCTGAGCACAGGAGAGCTGTGGTGTGAGCACGAGATGCTGCTCCATGCAGCACACCCAGTCACAGACCTGCACCCCTGCCTGTCAGAGCTCGAGGATCCATTTCCTATTGGCTACAACAGAAAATTACTGGCATCACACAGGCTCTTCTCTCACTCTTTCCTCTCCACATCACATGGGTCACAGTCATGCACAGACAAGGGACTCTGGTCCCTTCCACCCAGGAGCACTTGGCCATCTGCAGCATTTTGCCTGCAGCCACACACAGGATACTTGGGGCAAGTATACTGCAAGAGAACAGGTCAATCGAGCATTATGTCTTCAGCAGGGTCATGCAGCCCCAGCTTAGACAGAAAGCCCTGACACACAGGAGTTAAGGCCAAAGTAAATTGTATTTTGGCCAGGGAGCGAGGGACAACACTTTGGGCTGGAATGTCACATATTAATAGGCACAAAGAATGATTTTCTGCCAAAGCTCAGGACTGTATGCCAGAACTGCTGCTTCTCCCTGGACTTCTAAATTTTTGATCCTCACTATGTATACACAGAGCCTCTTTTCTCAGGACAACAAAATCCAAGTTTTTGTCCCATGGCATCCTTATGGGCTCCTGCAGCTTCCCCTGCACAGCACCCCTCCTCTCATCAGGATGCTGCAGTACTTCACGTCCCTTCTAGGAAAGCAGGGGGGAGATCCATAGTGCTCAGCATGTGTCAGCAGAGCCAACACCATGGCCACAGTGTCACTAAGGTCACAGCAACTGGGCAAGCTCCTGAACGGAACTCAGCAGCCACCAGCAGGATGGACCCAGCAATTTAAATGCACGTGCTTAAATCAGCCTACCACCACTGAAAAGGTGGGCTTGTCTACAAACTCTGGGAGCCTCTGAGAGAGCAGCAACAAAACTGTATGAGCTCTTGGACATGGTCAGCTCCCTAACCTGGTCCCCAAGCACAGAGGAAGCAGAAGGGCTGCCCTACATCCAGTTAAGCAGCTGGGGACTGATCCAATTTGAGCCAGACTGACTGACTTTTGAGCCAGACTTTCCTGCCACACCCTTCTTTGTGACTAACAGAGGGGTAACATCCCATCTGCAACACCCCTCTCCAGCTGGGATGGGAGAAGGAGCAGAGCAGAGACAGCCAAGCTCTTCTTGAGTCTGACATCTTTCCCACACCAAGGGGAACTCTTGCAAGTGCCTCATGTTCCCCTTCTGCAGTCCAGGTGGCTGAAAAGAGTGGCAGAGTGGTCACCCAGAATACAGTGAGTAGACTCTGCTGTCTTCAAACAGCACATTCCAGGTCAGCAACCTGGAACTACCAGCAGAGAGGAGCCCATTTATCCACCTTATGTTTGTTAGTGGCAAGCTTCTGCAGCACAGGTGATGCCAAAGGGTGAGAAGAGGGGATTTGGAGCAACAACAGATGAAGGAACTCAGGCCTTCTTAAAGTCAATGCTAAGCAGCAACTAGTCCATGAAGTTGATGCTTCTGCTGAAACAGCTCCCAGTTAATGAGACAGATACACAGAGAATGACCCCAATAACAGGCTGGCTACCAAGGTGAGCAGATGTTTGGGTTTCTGAGAGCACCAAAACAAGCCTCCCTTCTCATGCAGCTCTGTGCTCCCACAGTCCTGCCCTTCTAGCACTTGAAAAAGTAGAGAAGCCTCTGGGCTGCTAACCTAAGTGGTGGCTGAAGAGACCCCCATGGGATATTAACTGGAATCAGCTATCATCTCCCAGGCAGAGCCCAAACAGTCCTTTGCTCCAAAAATCACATCTGAGGTCACCTGAACCAACATAAAGATCAGAAATGGAATTACTTTAAATAAAATATCAGATGGGGGAGCACACCCGTGCCAGTGGATGGAGCTGAATGGCGAAATGCCTGATAAGTTGGTAATTGAAATCTGAAAGTTTTAAGGACTAAACCACTAAACCACGTTTTTCTGTATGTCTTGGATGCATTGGCTGGATGGCTCATCCCATCCAAAGCTCAAGATGGAAACTACCTGTGTCCACTCTTCATCTTGCTGCAGGAAAGGAAACAGAGGTTTCTGCCATCCTTCTTTTCCCTAGCTCCTTTTGCTGGACCCTCTGCTGCTGTGCCCCATGGATATCCTGAGCAGACAACATTAAGAAGAGGGGCTTGGAAACCATCTAGAATTAGGCTTCCCTGCTCAGCTACACATGAAAAATCCAGGTCTAGTTCAGGTGGTAAGAAGCTTCCTCTTCTGTCGAGGCAAAATGTCCCTGTAGGCACCAGAGACGCTCCTCTTCTGCATTTTGGAAAGATCCTCCCTTACAGGCACTGCCTTTTACCCTCTGCTGCCTTCACCAGCCCTGAGCAGGCTGGAGAGGCCCGCCCAAATTCTGGGTACACCAGAGGTGCTGCTTATTCAGGCGTCATGTGTGGGGCAGCTGTAAATGCAATAGGGGGGAGGGAATGAGGTGGAGCAAAACCAAACCACCCAAAAATCTCAGGGAGAAGGTACCCAGCCTTGTGTTCAGACATTATTTACCCCAGGATACAGTTCCAGTTTTCACCTGGTCTTAAAGCTCTCCACTAAGTTGCTCTCACTGACTTTCACAATTTCTTTTCTCTCTGCCCCACTTCCAGCAGGGACCTCAAAGGCTGCTGCCTCCCAGCAAAAGGGTCTCCATGACCTTTGTAATTCAACACACTGGGAAAGGCTCAATCAATTCCCTCTATTCCTAGGCCAGCACAGACCTTAAAAGCCCTCTTTGTTCCTGTTTCAAACCCTATCCCACAACCATGTCTTAACCCTTAGATGACTGCCTCAAATGAAGAGAGTTTCACAGAAGCAAGGTGGATTGCAGCATCCAGGGGAAGCTGGACCTACCCTCCACTTACAAAAGAGCTGTACTGAAAATCTGCTGGTGGCTCGTGGGAAGCATCAGACACACACAACAGGGTGGGATGGATGTCTCTGGCCATGCTCATCATCATTGCAAACTACTGTGCCTTACACTGCTGCAACAACACAGGCAGGCTTTGGGCTTACACCTCTTTATCGTCACCTGGTTTTGCTCTGCCTGCCCTCAGTTCAGCAAATTTACTACAAAACATGCTCCATGCACACAGATTTGAGGTTACACAGAGAAATAGGGATGAGGAAGGAAACAGCTGGGATTGGGCACCTCCATTGTCAGTTTTACAAGGACTCCTCTGCTCCTGTCCTCAGGTAGAGCCATTGCTCCATGACCAGGAGCAAATCAGAGCCAGCAAGTGATGCCAGGTTGTTACTACACAGCCTGCACGCTGATTCTTGCCTTGTCTGAGACAAGCTCAGACCCTCATCCAGACGAGCAGCCCAAAGTCACAAACTGGGGAAGCAGTGCTACGGGACTGTGCATAATTACACAGCCTGGACATAGGAATGCAGAGGACATGGAAGGTACAGCCACGTCTCACTTCCCAGCATGATCCCTGGCACAGGAAAAGGCAGGATGGAGCAAGGGCTGACAAAATCGCCAGCTCTGCAGCTGGAACAGAGCTGCCCAACCACATCCTGAAACACCAGTTCCATGGCAGACAGAACCAGCTTGTACCACTGCACCCCAAAATACCACCCCAGCAGACAGGATGGGGTAGGGCCACCTTGCAGCACCCTAAAATGCCATTTCCTATCAGCTGCTGTAACTTCCCCTCTGCCCCTTTCTGGTCCTGCTCCACCCCCTTCCTTGTCCTCAGGCTTCAGGGAAACTGAGTCACAGCATGCTGACCCTGCCCTGAGGAAGGAGATGGGTGGGCAGCCCCCAGCCCCTGGCACAGCGTGGGGAGTGGAGCAAGAGTGGTACCAAGACCTCTGAGAACCCCAGTGATGGGGAGGGATTAAAAGGTACCCACATATTCTACACCAAGCAGTTTTCCCAATTGTCAATCTCCTCTGTTCCCACCTCTCTTAAAGCAGGAGTTGGCCCCAATCTGCTGCTGGCCATACACACTGCACCCAGCTCTCTGGGCTACACAAACTGACCCATCTGCTCTCTGCCACCAGAGGGGACCAGGATATGCAGTAACTTAGCATAGCCCAGGAAAAAAAAAAAAAAAAAAAAAAGAAAAAGAAGGGAAGAAAGAAAAAAGACCCAGATATAGTGTTATAAATCAGAAGAGTGCTGTAGATCTCAAAAGGCTGGTAGGGGACTGGATGCTTCATTGAGAACAAGTCATTGCATTCTCTACCTTAAAGTAAAGACTTGATACTCTGGTCCAGCTCTAGGAGCTGGTAGGCTTCCAGGTACTGACCTCAGGCTCTCTGTTTTTATCACACACCTACAGAAACCCTTTTGAGGGCCTGCTAAGCAGTAAAGCTTCCCTGGGCCAGGTCTACAGCAGTGTACAGCCACAGCAGAACCCTTTAAAATCCCTGACTGGTGCAGTAACAAACCACCACTCATCTATCTGCCTGGGAGACAGATAAGTTAAAGATTTGTTAATTCAGGCTCTGGGTCAGATGTATCACAAATATTATTAAAGTTATGGTTTCTTGAGTATGGTTTCTCAAGATTGTAGTGAGGTCAAGAGTCCAACATTGCCCAGTTCAGCTGGGACAAAGAATGGGAAAACTGAACTCAAACTGCAAAAAATGCACAGCTATTACACACTGCTCATCTGTAAGTCTCCTGGCATCTTTTCTCAGGCTTCTGTCTTCTTGATTGCCTTGCTCCACCTTCCTGGGGACTCTCTGAAAACTGACTCTTTCACCCCTCCCTGGGGAAGTGTGTTAAGGTGGTATTTGCTGTTATTGTCATGCAAAGCATAACATTATTGCAATACCCCTGCCCTAGCTCTATCTCCCAGGACAACATAATACTAGATGAAATTCATTATCCCCTATCACTTTATGGTACTATCTTTTAATGTCTCTAATAACACACATCAGAGACGTATCGAGTTTCAGGCCAGCTCACTCCAAAGGAAATTCTCTCTTGCCTTACAGGGATTTGCAAAAATGATTCCTCTTCAGTACCAAAAAACCCCCAAACCACCATCAAAAAGTAATTAAAAAACCCCAACCCACAAACCAAAAAAAAAAAAAAAAACCAAAAAAACCCAGAAAACCTACACTCCAAAAATAGCACTTGAAGGTTCACTTAAGGACAGAATTTGCCTTTTCTCTCCAGACCACCACTTTGGTCAGACCTTTCCCAGGCTCTGGAGGGCAGCATTCTCACTGCTGCTCAAACAGCTTCATCAGCAATGTTTGGAGTCCTGTAGCGAGGAAGCTTTAAGAGTGAGATGCCTGTTCCTTCCCAAAAGTGCCCAGTACACCAACACAGGCATTTCCTGGTAAACTGTTCCTCCTTGCTTCCAGCCTCTGCTACAGGGGTGGCCTCTGATAGCAGCCTTCCTCCAGAAACATCACTGCCTTTTGCTCAGTTACTCCAACACTGTCATATTGTGGGGAAACAGAATTAAACAGCTGAAATCTGTAATAAATCATTCCTACTGAGCTGCCAGGGAAATTGCTGCACAGAAGAAAGAGAAGAGCTGTAAGTCTGTTTCCTCAACAAATCTAAGCCACAAAACAGCCTTTGGTTATAGGGAACAGGCACAGCAGCAAGAGGAGCACTTTCAGGGTGGCAGATTGATGTCACCAGTTTTTCTGTTCTCTCTCTCTCCATATTTATTACATGGCCAGAACAGATCATTGCAAATACCTTAAGATCCCAGACTGTCAGCCTAGGAAAGAGGCTGGCAGACCAGATCTAGATGAAAAGCCCGAGAATATTCTTGTTCCTCAAAAACAGCTTTTATTTTTAGCTTTTGCTGCTGTTAAAAGATGAACTGAAAACAAAGCTCGGACTCCCTACTTTTGATGCCATAACTGCTTTATTTTGCTGGCAGCCACAGCAGAGAGGATCTTGAGAATTACGCCCTTTGTCCACTGCTGGCCCAGCTATGCTAATCTCATCAGCAATGCAAACGCTGGTATAGAAAGGGCTGAGTGGCAGTGCTGGCCTGACAGCTCCAGCAGCGCTGACTGGCAATAAGCAAACCCTGGCATCCAGGCATTTTCTCCCGGTCTGAATGGAGCTAAGGGTTGGCTCTTGCAAGCCATTCTTCATGCATCTTCCAGACAATCTGTATAGCACAGCTACAGATTGTCAGCTACCTTCTCACAATTTAGGGAATGTAGGTAGAAACACCCACAGAGTCAAAGTTTCCATTTGGTCTCACTGATCTATCACCTCTCTGCTGAAATCCCCACCACTCTTCCCACAGCAGCAGAATGCAGGTTGGTCCTGAAGTCCCACAAGGCACTGTCCAATTTTTCAGAGTGACACTGCTCAGGATGGTGTCCCCACCTGATTACAAGTAGGCATGCATGTCCTGGACTTGCCTCAGGTAATGGCAGAGGCAAAGCAAAGCAGCATGTAACCCACACAGTACTTTCCCAGCTTCAACACCACAGCTCAGCCAGGAGGAAATCTCTCTTGGCTGCCTCTCCCTAAATGTTTATTCCAGCACTGCCCATCTTAACTCCTCTCCAAAGTGGCAGCAGAGTATATGACCCCACTACCTTTGGGCTTTTTTGGTACTTTGTGCTTAAAACTGTGTTGCATGAACAGGTAAGACAGAAAAAGGGGGGCAGCACTTCAGTAATGACATGGTTGTAACTCATGGGGTCACAGCGCCCAAGAGATTGAGCCTTGGGCAGCGATCTTGGCAGGCAAGGTGTTTACAAATGATAAAAGAGAAAACATCCTCTGGCCTAGAAAATGGCAATTCCCACCCCAACACACACATATGACCCAGAGCCCCATCTGCTGGGCTCTGCATCACTCCGTGATATTCCATAGCACATCCTGGGGCCTTGGTCCAGAGGAAAGAGGAGAATGGCTGTGAAAGTGGGGTCAGAGGGAATGGCAGTGTGGCTCAATGGACTTTTACCATGCTCTGCCACCACATGCACCCATAATACAATGAAACACCAACTCATACCAAGCGCTGAAGGTCACATATATGGAAAGCAGTGCTTGTGCTGCTGACCCAAAACTGCCTTCAGTGTCAGGTACCAGTGTCCCAGACTCCTGCATGGGAAGGAAGCTCCAACCCCCAGTGCAGAGCAAGCTGCTCTCCTCTGAAAGCAGAAGGAACCTGTTGGCAGTGAGAGGGAGGAAGGAGACTGCTGTCCACCACAGGAGGCTTTCCCAGAGCCTCCGTGTCCCAGGTTCCACCTCCTTGTTTGCTCTCCCTTGGGAACACTAGGGTCTGGAGTCCAGGGAACATTGTGCAAACAAGTCTAGACTATTCGGGAGTTTTAAGATGACTGAAACTGCAGAACTGGAGAGAGGTGGGCAGTCCATACAGATCTTACAGAAACCCTACATCACAGAAGGACACTAGGGCATACTGGAAAGGGTGAAATGGTTTTCAGGGCAGTACATGAGGCCTTGTACCCCAGAAAGGAGGGGTCACAGCTCAGGCAAGGATTATGACATTTGTGAGTACAGAGTTATTTGGGTAGCTCACAGGCATCCTTTCCCATCCATTTTTGAACACCCTAGTCCCAGACAGACTCTGGCCACAGGCACCAGAGCAGTGTGTGCCACCCCATGGCAAGCCCACACGACCAGCCTCCATACATCTCCAAGGGCATTGTTTCCTTCTCACTCTGGGCTGGGTGCATAGCTGTGGGCAGGGTGCTGTAGCTTGCTGCCAGCAGTGACCTTTGAGAGGTGTAATGAGAGAGGTTTACAGCTCTCACAGCCATCCATGTTGACACGAGCAAGCTGTGCTTGCCGCCAGCAGGTCCTTTTCCCTGGCTTACATCCAGGCCTTTAGGCATATCATGGATGACAGGTCAGGCCTCAGTCACAGTCACATTATGGCCAGGCTGGAAATGGCTTCCTGATCCATTCCCTCTGCTAGTGAGTGCATGACTGCCCCTTCACCAACAAGAGCCAGCTCTCTTACCAGTATCTGGTAAGGGGTCTACCCAAAGGCAGCTTCAAAAATGTTTAACTTCTCTTTTGCCTGCCCCAGAGGACAGCCTCAGACCGTATCAGAGGGGTCACAAGACTGTCTGCTCTCCCTGAGTATAGATAGCCTGGAGCAAGGCAAACTGGCTGTGCAAGGTGGACAGAACAGCACAGTACAGGGCCAGGCATCCTGGGAAAGTGCAGTCATGGCTGGAGCCACTTATGTTGATTAACTGGGGATAAGCAAGGGCAGCAGAATGACTCTCTTTCTTCCATGGTACAGTGAGAGGGATCAAGAGACTGGTTTGTTCCTGGCTGGGCCTGCTCTGCAGCTCAGGGCTTCAAAACAAACAGGTCTGTAAGTGGGAGCTGCCTGCCCACACCTCAGAGAGGGGTGAAAGAGGGGAGAAGATGGACAAAACACCCCTGACCACTCACCCTGAGGCTGCTGCCAGAGGAGAACAGCTCCAGATGCCAGATTGTCAGGCAGGAGTCCTGGGCTGGGACTGGGCTGCACTGAGGGCTGTGGCACCTTCCACATTTGCCTGATTACTTTTCTGCCTTGTCAGTGGCACTGCCAGTGGCAAGTTGCCATAGCAACACCCTCCAGCATGCTCCCCTGTCTCTGTTCCCCCTTGCTTGTCCTCTCCCTGCTGTCCCACACATGAAACACCCAAAAGCCTCCACATAGTCCTAAAAGGCAGCACCTTCACCAAGGAAGGAAAGGGGTAGATGTGGAAACCCACTCCCACAAGCCCTCATCCCTGCCCACCTCAGGGGCAGGCCCCTACTCCAGACCCAGGTGCATTGCACCCCACCTTGTCTATCCTCAAGGCAAGGCACAGGAGAGCCACACTGACATATCTGGGGAATAGAGGCCTTTTTAACTGCATCTCTTTTGTGCTGTGGCAGGCAGGGGTGCTTCAACATCCTCACCTGTCCTACAGGGCCTGCTCCATGGGGGTGACATGCAGCCCCTCTTCAGTCCAGCCCAACACAGCTGCCTGCAGGTCAGAAAGCCCCAGGAGCTCTTTCTACGTTGCAGTAGCACCAGATCTGATGGGAATGGGGGTCTCAGACTCTTCTTGCTGCATCATGGCAGTATCTCCCAAGCCTCTGCTCTCCAGTTCCAGACAGTTTCCACTTCAGGGAGGTCTGTACTGCTGCACCAAACCTCACTGTGGCTTGAATCAGAGACAGGATCCTGCTTTGTTTCTTACCTTAAAAACTCTCCCCTACCATTGCTATGTGCCACTAAACAGTTACCCAGCCTGGATGGTAAGCAGAGCTCTTCTCCCTTTCACCTCTCTCACACAGGCACAAGACAAAGACAAAGGACCCTCTTGAACCCCACTCAGGAGTGATATCTGTCAATATCTTTCACCAAGTAAATTCAACAACTTAGCAGACAAGCAAAAAAAACTCCCAAACTTCTAAAAGCTCTGCTTCTCTCTCTGTTCTGCCCTTTCCCACAATCAGTTACATCACTTGAGGGTTATAGCAGAAGCTAGCAAAGCCTCGGTCCTGATCCAGGATGAGTCATGGAGCTCCGGAGGCCGTGCAACTTCCTTCTGATACCATCAACCATGCCTTACACAGCTAAAAATAAAGATGGGCCAAAACTGCAGAGCCACATCTTGCCTCAACATGAAACTCAGTAATGCTCAGCACTGCTGAAAAATTACCTGAGCAGGTAGAAACTGAAAAGTGCAGGGAAGCCAAAAGTCTTGGGTGTACCAAGAAGGGAGAGGGCAGGAGGCCCCACCCTGTGCCACGCTGGAGGATGGTGGTGGCAGATGGCAAGCAGCCATCCAACCATGCAGAGATGGCCAGAGCCAGGATCTCATCTCACTCAGATGTGGGCTTTGGAGTATTTCCACACCTAGAGGTTGTGTGGAAGACTGTTTTCAGCAATGCATGTTCCCATCTGAGACAACAGGAATCAACTGCTGCAAAAAGAAGGATGCACATTTCTGGCAGGAAAACATTGGGAAGCTACAGTCTGCTTCCCACCAGGCAACACGTGGGCATCTGCAAAGCAAGGTCCAAGGGATGTTCAGAGCTAAAGGTTAGAAAAAAGAGTCACAGATAGAGCTGATATGGGTTAGATGTTGAGGTAAGTGAGGAATTCAAAGTTCTTCCTAATCCCTGGGACACTGTGTACTAGCAAAATCTTCACACATGAGGATACAGGATTCTCACACAGATCTTAGCAGGAAGCCGTAGGATTGCACACAAATAGGAGCTCAGAGGGACACTGGCAATGTTCAGAAACCTAAAATAGCCTCAGCAGATGATCCTCTGCTCCATTCTTGGGAGCAGCAAGAATTGAACAAGGATCCAGCTGTCCCAACACTCCCATGAACAGGATCTTTGAATGCCCGATCTATTTGCAACAGAGACGGTAGGGCAAATAGGGGATTCCTTGCATAACTCCAGTGCCAATATCCACAAGGAACCCAGAGCTCCAGTTCAAAAGGAGGAAGCAGCATTTCAGCATTTTCTTGTGGTTTTCAGTGGAAAGGTGATCTAGTGCTACATCAACTGGTCAGACTCTGGGGCAAGGGCAGCCTACACACACCAAGAGAAGGCTGAAGAATGTAAGGCTGACTACTTTCTGTTGAAGATATAAACTCCACTTTGCCCAGCAGTTAGGTTTCTCAGCACAGGGTTCCATCCCATTCCCAAGAGAGGCACTGCAATTCTGTCCATGGGTCTGCAAGTTGTGTAAGTTTCCAGACTACCACCAGCTGCACTAAATGGAACCAAAACTGCTAATTCAGCCCAAATATAAACTCACTGATATCACCTGGGTAAGGTGATATATGAATCAGAGAACAGCTTCATGCTGTGGCCAAGCAACAGGAAAAGCTGCTGCTTTACACATAAATGGGAGATTTGCTGTCCATTAAGATATTAAGCTAATTGGTTATCAAGGAGGGGTGGGAGAAAACTGAATCCAATACTATGCCAGAGGGGTGCGAGGCACTGGCAGAGGTGGCTCAGAGAAACTGTGGATGTCCCATTTCTGGCAGAGTTCAAGGACAGGTTGGATGGGGCCCTGAGCAACCTGCTCTCGTGTGTGGCTCCCCTGGCCCACGGCAGGAGGGTGGGGATGTGATCTTTATGATCCCTTCCAAACCAAGCCTTTCTATGATTCTGTGGTGTTCCCTGTGTTGAAATGGCCTTTGCCAAAAGGCAGGGGAGGCCTGAGAGGATGCTGTGAACTTAGTTGACTGGAATCTACAAGCAGCTCCAGCAAAACTGAGAGAAAACCTTTTCTCTGGTCTTTGCCATGTCTCTCATCTCTAAGAGAGATATAAAATCCCACCATGGAACAGGTATTAGTGAATGCCACAGCCCAGCTGGATAAAGGGGCCACTCTGCTCTCACTGCATTGTGTGATTGGTAATCTGCAGCACAGGGCACTGGCATGAGCAAAGGACTTCTTCTTTCCTTCCTTTCACCTTCACAGGTAAATCTATCCCTGCCTCACCCTCTGTGGGTACCACTTCAGCATCAGGCTGAAGGATGAGATGGCCTGAAGCCCAGTTTCCAGCTGCCTCTGGATTGCTCCCAGCTTCCCTGGCAGACACTTCAGAGGAAGAGCTGCAGAGCCTGGGCAGCTATGCATCCTAAACTATGTCTTCCCCATATAATCACACCTGAGCTCTGGGCAGAGAGAAGGGTTCATCTTGCCCTGCCACAGGCACAGTCCTGATGAGGGCTCCCTTTCAGGTGAGAGCACACCGTGCAGGTGGGGCAAGCACTGCTGGATTCTAGGTAGGCACACAAGCATCCATGGACAGGGCAGGAAGCCCACAGTCATCTCAGGCTGCTCCAGGCTGGTTGCCTTGGACCAGGTAATATTTCTTGCCAGTGGCAATACAAAAGCTGCTGGTCCTCCTGAAATACTTCCTCTGAGCCTCACACATCAAAGCCAAGCTACAAAATCCTGGGAAAATGCAGGAAAAAACCAAATGCTGCTAACAGAGAACGTGATTACATCTGCCACAAGCTCTGGGTAAAGTCTCAGGTGGATTCAGGTGAAGGACAGCAGGGCCTGCAGCTGGGAAATGCTCCCAATTCAATCCTGCTGGCATGCAGAAGGATGAGTGTGGCAAACAGCACAGACTGCAAGTTCCCAAGAACACATCACCCTTGAGCTCCCAACAACTGTGTGCAGGATTCAACAGTCTTAGCAGCACTGCTTCCACACATCCAGGTTCCCTTTGCCATGCTGACAGCCAGGTGGGATGCAGGAGCACCCAAAAAAACCTTGGCTGTGGGAGAACCTCACCTGGGTGACCTCTACTTTACAGAGCTATCCCTGTGATCCAAGGGGAGAAGAGCACAGAGTTCTCTGTTTCTTCACACAGCCCTGATGAGGCAAGGGAAATCAGTGATGTTTGAATGTTGCTAACCTCGGTGTAGGGCTGAAGCAGACAGAGAAGGCAGCTCTCAGCTGTCAGCCCTCGCAGTCTGGTCTTGAAGTTGCTTGTTCTGGCTGTCTTGGGTCACCTGGAAAGACAAGTCCACACACACAGGTTCAGTTGGAACACTGGGTGAGCAGTAACTGCTCATCCAAGCCAAGTGAGTTAGTGGCCTGTGCACAGAAGTGAGAGACCCCAAACACTCCACCAGCTCAAAGATCTCACCACATCTTTTATCAGTGCTGAGGCTGCCCCTCCAGCTGCAGCTCTGACTCCCTCCTGGCTTCCAGCTACCCCCCCCCCCAGTTCCCTGCACGACTCCAGGTGGGTGCACAGTTGGCCCTCCAGAGAGAGCTGCTAAGGTCACATCCACGATATCCCTGCCCAGATTTCAGTGAGAAATAAAGGCCTTTCTGTGCCTTTGGCTTTGTTCTTGTCCACCCACACAGCTGTAGGTTTCTCCACCGCACAGGCTCTGCTGTACTCGAGTGGGTGCGCTGGCATATGGTTTATCTGCAAGAACAGGCGCTGGCTGTGGTCCCCACAGGCCACCTGCTAAGCCACCCCATGGAGACACAGAGCCAGGGCACGGAGGGACAAACTCCACTGCTGGAGAGACACCCCTCCCAACAACCCAAACAGACCAAGACAAATCCAACACTGCAGCGTTTCCCAGGCTACAGGGAAGGGAGAAAACGACAATTGCTTAATAGAAATCTCCGAGAAGCCTGCCAACACCGTCACAAAGATGTTGTTTAAGTCTCCTCCCCAGGCTCCCAGTGCTTTAATTGCAGACCACTGGAGATCACACTTTGTGTGGGCTAGGTCCTCGTGCAGAGCAGGTCCTGAAAACCAGGATGGTATCAGGCTCCCCAGGATCAGGTCTGACCTTCCCCTGACCGCAGGCATGATGGGCAAAAGCTGCTGTGAGGCAGTCCCTGCTCCCCTGCTTGACCATCCCCACAGGCAACCACCCTGCAGCAGCACCAGAGCACAGCCCAGCTGTGACCAGAGCTGCTGTGCTGGGGAGCAGAGCACTGCGGACAGACAGGCTGCCAGTGCCCCAGAAACACAGCCTCCCCACCGTGGGGCAGGAAGGCATAGCCACACCACCCTATTGAGGCTTCAGCCCTTAAAACTGTCATGAGGGCACCCAGAAAGTTTGTGCTTAATGACACCTTCACTGGCATCCCAGGAGAAGGCCCCACCTGGAAATGGTACCAGCTAGGCACAAGGGCTATTAATTTGGAGAGCTTATAAGCAGAACAAACTCCAGTAAAAGCAGCATGTGTAGATGTAAATATACATATATAGAACACCCTCCACCAAGTCCCTCCTCTAGCACACTGTCTTTCAAAAGAAGGCTCAAAAGGCGCTAAGCCTGAGCAGTGACAAGAATTGCTTTGGACATAGCTGAAGTACTGCCACCCACATACTGCATCAGCACAGGAAGCAATGGCAATGTATCTGACAGGTTTGGGTTGAAAACACTACCCAGGAAGAATGCAATTACCCCAAATGGACTGAGGCCAGGAGATCTGGATTACCACCTCAGCTCTTGCATAAAGGGCTTTGCATCTTTGTTCACATCTAACAACAAGAATCTCAGCATTGACATCACCCCTGGCCCAGGACATGGATTTGTTTTTAAAAAGCACTTCCAGCTGAATCACTAACTTCCCATTTTGCAGCACACAGGACTCCTTTGAAGGTTTCCCATACAAGTATTGTTCTATCATCATGCTGCTTGGCTGGGGGGTTGTCCAGGCCACAGGCAAGTATGACTGCAACTGCACTGGCCAGTCCTGAAAAGGCTCTCTGAAATGCAGAGCATGTGAGCCCAGCTGCTCTTCATTCAGGATTCACAACCAGCTGAAGATGCAGATGGAAACAGGGGGAAAACATGTTAATTGGCAGCTGGGTGTCCACTGGCCAAGCAGGGGAGACTGTGAAAGAGAGGGGCAAAACCAAAGGGAGGATGAACAGAGACACTTCATTGTCAAAGAAAATAATTTCTAAAGCAGGCCTCAAACTTTGTGAGACCAAGTTCTCTGGAGGTTATATTCACCTGGCTCGCTTGATCACGAGCAATTCTACATGAAATAACAAAGAACTGAGCTGGTCAGAAAATCGGCTCCATGGAGCAGAAATGCCAGGCGCTGCAGACAGAAGGAGGGATCAGAAACATGGCAACATGGCAATACCAGGACACAGAGACCCACACAGTTCCCTGGAAGAAGGTGGTCCCTGGGAATTATGCGATGTGGAGAGACATCAGGCAAAAGCCTCTCAGAGAAGACACTCACAAAGTAACCTGCAACAATCTCACTAAGTAACCTGCAACAAACCATCTGCCAGCATAAAAATATCCCCTTTCAGGATTTCTCCCATGCTGCCCTTCACATCTGTCCTGTTTCAAACCCGACTCATTAATTCCTCCAGCTACCAAAGCCTCTGATAATTTGATTACAGCTCCATTGACAGCATGCTGAGGACACCACTTTTCTAACCATATGGCTTCACTTTCTCCTTTCTCGTCTGTGGTCACATACCCACCAACAACAGGTTTTCTTATTCTGCATCAGGAAGTGTCCTGGCCCCCAGGCATGGTGCATTTCCACACAGCACATGATGGTGCCAACCAGATCTAGCAGAGGACAAACATGGGCAGGCCCAGAGCAGTAAGAACATGTAAAGGACTTGGGAAGAGCCAAGAGTCTTTGACTTTGAAGACTCAGATCAATAATCATCTCCTTCAATCACCCTCAGACTCAAAGAGCAAAGTTTGGGTATCTCTGGCCTCTGGTACTCAGCACACTCATGCAGAAATGTGCCAGGGCAAGCAGCCTGTAGCAGACAACAAGGAGGCAGACCAGGGGCAAAGACGTGCTCCTCTGCCCTCACAGGTCCCTCGAACATAGGGAGGGAACTTCCTCCTCCTGCTCTGTGTGCTCAGAGAGAGAAGAGAGCTGAGGGTAGAGAGGTTGAGAAAGCTCAGCACCAGCCGAGGGGGGGTGTAGGGGCTGTGGCCTTCATCCGATTTGGAGTGAAAAAGCAGCCATACCAGTAAAATTTAAATTATCTATAACTCCCTAAAGGCCACTTCTGGAGAGGGCAAACATGAAAAATAGAGCATGAAGAGCTGTTCTGCACAACTTGCTGCAAAAGCAGGGAAGCAAGAGAACTCTTCAGCAAGCTGTGCCTCTGAACAGCAGAGTTCCCACAGTACAGAGTGACCCCACCAGCTTTCAAACTTTCAGTGGGTAAGAAACCTCTCACAAGGGGAACAGAAACAAGGCAGGCAAGTGGCACAGCTGAAACAGCCCCAGCACTGCTCCAATTGTGGCTGGTCCTTGGTCCACAAGCCCAGCTCACCAAGGGCAACAGCTGTACAGCTGTGGTTACAGCAGGGCTCTGCTGTCCTGACCACGCCAGGCTCCATGGGAAGGGACATGTCCAGTCCCCACTGGAGTCAGCAGGAATCCAGTGTTATGGTTAAATGCTATGGGAGCAGGGGCTGGAGGTCAGGCGAGGGCAAGCGTTGGCTCCCTGGCAACAAATACTGTGGCAGCAGTGTGCCTCGGAACCAGCCCCGTCTGAACCCCTCAGCCCTGCCAGCTCGCCCCAGTGCCCTGCCCTAGCACAGGGACTGCATGCTGGGATGTGCAGAGCCCCCATCAGCGCCCCGCCACTCACTCACGCCGAGACCCGAACCACGGGAATTGCTGCTGGGAAACAAGGCGGTGACCAGGCTTTACAGGATGACTTCATTCTCCCGATTCTCAACCTAAAGCCCAGCCCTGCCAAAAGTAACTCCAGCACTATCTATCACATTGGGAGTTTTCTTCTGTGTCACCTGCCGGACCTTGTTCACCTCCTCATGCTACCAAGCTTGCCAAGACACTGCTTTGTGTCAGGGTTCAAGCCTGCTACACTCTCCACAATTTCCCAGCTTCCCCTCTTTGCTGATGACACGATGCAGGGAGAGGGCAGGTCTGTAAGCAGATCTCAGCTTGTCTGATGTTTTTAAAAAGGCAATGAGTGGAAATTACTTTTAAAATTTAAATTTAGAGCACAACATTCCTCTACCATATATTTTCCACAGCAGCTGCAAATTCCACACTCCGTCTTTCAAAGAAAAATAATAAAAGGAGTGTGGAAACCCTGGAGGCGTGTGCCCCTCGTAGTGATGGATTCACGGGTGGGTTGTGAGCAAGCCCACCTCCCCAGCACCCACCACGTAGCCATTCCCTCTGACTTCCCTAACAGGCCACCTTTCCAAACACGACACCTGGGCTGCCGAGCGCACACCGCCTGCGCGATTTCTGTATAAAAACCCGCAAAACGCTTGAAAACCTGGCTAGGTCGGCAGCTGCTGATTTCGGGTGGGTGACTGCCCCCGACGGGCCCTTCCGCCCGCGGCTGGCTGTCACCAGAGGGCGGCGGATGCCGGGGTTCACATCCGCCCCGGCGCCCACCCCGCAGCCCCGCGCCGGGGCCTGGCAAGGGACCCCCGGGGCAGGTGCCGCCCGAGGCGCGCCCCCCCACCCCCGGGGTACCGGCCCCACCGCCGCGGGCCCTTCCGGGGACAGCCCACCGCGTCCCAGCTGGGCTGGAGCTGATGCCCGCGGGAGGAAGAAAAAGAAGAGGAGGAGGAGGCCCCACCGTGCGGGCAGAGCTGCAGACAGGCTGTCCCTGCCCATGTCACAGCGCAGAGGACGTGGCCCTGGTGGGCGAGACCAGGGGCAGCGCAGCCTCCCTAAGCTGCCGGGGAACTGGGAGCCAGGATCGGGGACACCCCGCAGCAAAGCTTGCACCCCGTTTCGGTCCCTCCCGCCTGCCCCCACACCTGCCTCTGCCAGACACGGCCCTCCCGAAGCCTCTGTTCCCCCGGGAGCCCCCCCCTACGCCCGCCCCAAAGTCTCTCTGCGGTCACACCGCCTCTAGCCCCATACCCCTCCCCCCCACCCTGTCCCAGCACCTCCTGCCCCAACCTCCGCCGGTGCCAGGCCCCTTGCCGGCCCAAGTGCCCCGGCTACAGCTCCCCACCTCGGTCACAGTGCCTAAAACTCACAGACCCCCATCCCGGTCATGATGTCCCCAGCTAAGAAACCCCCATCTTGGTCACGGTTCCCCCCCGCTCATAGTCCCCCATTCCGTTTACGGCCTCTCCCATACTACCCGATCACGGCCCCTCCTGGTCGCGCCTCCCCCAGCTCCCGCTCGCCCCTGCGGTCTGGGCCCCCGGTCCCAACGGCTCTCCCGAACCTTCTGGAACCGGGGGATGGCGGCGGAGATGGGGCGCACGAACCCCCTCGCACGCCGAAAAGGCGGCCCATCCCCGCTGCAGACCCAGTCGTGCCCCGCGCCCCCCGGCCCTGCCCGTCGCGGCCCCGCCAGACCCACCAGCGCCCCCTCCGCCGCTGCCGCCGCGGCCCCGACTGTGCGCGGCTCCTCCGCTCCTTCCGGGTGTCTCTGGGGACACGCCCCCCTCGCCCGCCTCCCGCGCGCTGATTGGTGTTCTGGGCAGGGCAGGGCGCGGGGCGGGGCGAGCCGCGGGGCCGCGCGGCCAATGGACGGTGAAGCACGGTGCCCAGACCCCGCCTATGACCCGCCCCCTCCACGTGCGGGAGTGTGATGACAGCGGGGAAGGGGCGGGCCCACGCGGAGTGGCGTCTCATTGGCCGTTGGCGGCGGCCTGGGCGGGGTCTGCGTTGGCGCGGGGCGGGACTGCCGCCCCTGGCCCTGTGGGCTGACGGGGGACCTCCGGCCCGCGGCGGGGCTGGGACGGCAGGTCCCACCCACGGGCACGGCCCCACGGGCACGGCATGGCCCACCCACGGCCCCACGGACACGGCACGGCATGTCCGACCCACGGGTACGGCCCCACGGGCACGGCATGTCCCACCCAGAGCCACGGCATGTCCCACCCAGGGCCGCGGCATGTCCCACCCACTGACACGGCCCCACGGCCACAGCATGTCCCACCCACGGGCACGATCCCATGGGCACGGCATGGCCCCACCCACGGGCATGACATGTCCCACCCACGGCCACGGCCTCCCGGGAACGGTGGTTCCCACCCCACGGGCACGGCATGGCCCCATGGGCACGGCGTGTCCCACACCACGGGCAGCCGTCTCGTCCCTAACGCATCCCACCCCACAGGTGCCCCCGGCTCCACGGCGTGTCCCACCCGCGCACACACCCACGGGCACAGCATGTCCCAGCCCCAGAGTCACCCTTTGCCCAGCCCCACGCGTGTGACGTGTGCCAGCCCCAGAGACGGCCCTCCCTGGTCCCGTGGGTATGGCCTCCCCCTGGTGAGACCCCCCCCTTGCCTCATGTCCCGAGTGGGGTCACCCTGGTGTTCCCCAGTCCCCAGGTGGTGCTGGTGCCCCGCAGGCCGGGTCTGCCATCCACCCATACTGCTGGGCTGGGAACTAGTGGTGCCAGCCTGTGCCAGAGCCCACCGTGGATGCCGGACCCGAGGGGACAGCTGAAACACTCAGCAGCCAGGGGGCTCCTGGGCGCTGCCACCCGCCTGCGGGGATGCCAGCAGGATCCATTGCCCCGCGGGGAAGCAGCCCACAGCTCACCAGCCTGACCACCACGGGCCATTCCAGTCAGGGAAGAGATGCCTTGACTTCGTCAATTTTGGGTGAAGTTCGGTAAAGATCAGTCCCCACAGCTGACTCACCTCACTCCTCAGAGAATTGCAGCTGCAACACCACTCTAAAAATAGTGGGGACCAGTATCGTCAAATGATAAATATAACCAAGATCTCGTCTTCTGACAGTGTTAGCGTGAACCTGCAGTGCACTGGCTGCCGAGTCCCAATGCTCCCCTCGCCTTGCTGCTGATCCTGTGGCATTATTTTCAGAAGTGCTGTCATGGATAAAGCTGTGCTGGTGCTGTCTGGGAATAGCTGTGAGCACAGGACAGACGGTTCCCTGACAGCCATGCCCTGCACGTGCCTCTCTGCAGGGAGAAATGGCAGCTCAGTGTCCTATGGACAGCTATGTGGCCATGGAGCAGCTGCCAACACAGGACCTCATCTCCTCCTGGGGCCTCAGATTGCTGCTCCAGGAGATTTCTAACTAAATAACCCCTGGCTGTCCCCAGATTCAGCTTGTGAGCCACTAAAGGTTATTTAATGTATGGAACATTCTAATTTCTGAGTGTAATGACAGGAGCATGCAATTCTCCAGTGTTCCTGGTGACTTAGGATCCACTGTCTCCAACTCCTTGTGTGCAGTTGCTGGTGTCAGGAAAAGCCCAGGAAGCTCAGTTCCCCCTACATGCCAACTTGTCCTTCACAGTGCAGGTTTCCTACAGACTTCCAGGGCAAAATTTAGCTTTTCTGCCTTTTGACCCTGCATGTGATCTCTGCTGAGCTCGCAAGAAGCTCTGGAGTCCAACCAGATAGGCAGCAGAGGCTATGGAAACCAGGGATGGGCTGAAAAAGGTTCAGTCCCCATCACACAGCTGCTTCCACAGGCTGTGTTTTCCAGTGTGAACTGGCTGAAGTGAGTTCACAGTTAAAAAATGGTTAATGAACCTTTATTGGCCTGAACAGGAACTCAACTGGAACAACTTCAGTCAAAGCTGAACCCACTGTGGAGCTGAATCAAAAAAATTTGCTGGTTCAGCTCCTTGGCTGGGGGGAAATATGGGCTCCTTTGTCCTTGACAAGAATAATACATTTCTGTTTATTGTGTGGGCAGTGAAGGATTAATAATATCCCAAGTTATTTACCTCCTGCTTTTGAGTGCTGAGGGTTTGTGAGTGATGTCCCTGCTGAGCACACTGTCCCTTAGCAACCTGCTCTGATTTTTGAAACATGTTCTCGCTCCAGAAGCAGGATTAAGGAGCAGGACATAAAAGCCCCTTTTAGCAGTCTGATGGGGTGAGGCTGCTCCCATTGCTCTTCCCATGGGGCAGAACCTCAGCCATGGCCATTTTCTGGGCACAGTAACACAAGCTGTGGTGGTTTGGAGAGCGTCTGGAAAAACTTCCAGAGGCTTGGGAGGGTTGGGGATGGGGCAGACTTACTGCACAAACTGCGCTACTTCTTTGCAGAGGGGCCCACCCTAGGCCTTGCCAGGAGTAGGCTTCATCTATTCCTTACACACCCTGGGGGCTTGAAAAGGGCTTCACAAGGGTTGGTGAAGGCAAACAAGGGGTTTAAGCACATTAGGCATGGCTCTGCACCACAGCTGGCCATTTTCCAGAGACTCGCCTGCCGGGAGGGCTGGGAGAAGGGTGTTTTCCCAGGAAGATGAGGTGTCCCAAGCAGCACATGTTGGAATGACGTCTTTCCGTCTTGAGCCCTTCTGCCTGCAGGGCTCCCCTTTGAAGGGTGCCCTGGTGAGGTGACTGAGTGGTGGTGAGTTCATCCCTGGGTTACCTCCTTCCTGAAGCTGCCAGCGCTGCCCCAACCTGCCGGCAGCGGGCTGGGGCTGTTCAGCCTGTTTGCCAGGCTGGCTGCTCCCACCGGAAAGGCCGTCATGTGCCAAGCTCCAGGATGCTGAGGAGCTGACACAAGCAAGGCTCCTGCCCCACTTTTAATTTAATTTAATGGTTTTCATTATGGAAGAGTGACATCCCCATGCACACACTCGTTTTGTTGGTGTGGGCAGGTTTTGCAATCGCATAAGTGCCTTTGAGAAGTACATGTATCATCTCCCAGTGCTGATAGAGCAGGATGTGCTTCTATAGAGGTGATGCTACCCCTGCATCACCTGTATGCTCCCCATACCAGCAGGCTGTGCCATACTATGCACGTCTGATCCAAGTCCATGGGTAGGTAAAGCAATAAAGGACCTATGTGCAGAAGCGAGCCTGGAAAGACCTGGAGTCCTGCCAGGGAGAGATTGTAGGGAATTTTAAAAGGACCTTGGAGGAAGCTGGTGGAAATCAGCTGTCACGTTGCTTTGGGGCCCTGGCAAGTGGTGCCAGGTTGGGTGGGGTGTGGAGCAGTGGCAGGGCTGGACCAGGCACTGTGTGGTGACTCATGGCCTCATCCCAGCTGTCAAAGGAGCTGGAGAAAGCCGAAAGGACAGATACTAGAGGAGCATTGGGTGTCACTTCCATTCTTAATGGTATGTTGCCACAAAAAAGCTTGGTTTTTTGCATCTCTCTCAGCCCCAGTCCTAGGCTTGCAGCACAGACTGATCTCCTGCAGCACCTGCCTCCAAAGTGGTTTCATGCTTCTTGTCCTCCCTCCTCCCTGTGTTTTGCAGCTAGAGGAGACAAAGGCCAAAGCCTGTTCCTCTTTTCTTTCCCTGAGACTGTCACAAGGAGAGGATGCACTTTGGTGCCTCATGGTCCTGTGTTGGAGCCAGGGAGTGTTCCCAAGGGAGTGTGAACCAGTGCTGCAGGACCTTTCCCCTGCCAGAACCTGTTTCGATGACGTGCTTGGTTTACCTGTTTGACTGAAACGGCTGTAAAACTGAAGATAGAAATCAAACTTGGAGAGTTTCCTGCTGGAGGAGCCTTACTGCTCTCGGGAGTAGATGTGGCATTCTCTTTTGGCACTGTGGGAATCCCTTCTGGTACACCTCCAAGCAGAGCTTGGGATCACAACAGAGATGAAGTCACTGTCGTACACTGACTGAGTCCCAGTGCCCACCAAAGCCTCATCCCAAACTGGGCATGTCTAACAGAATTCAGAGTCCTGATGGGAAAGGGAGAAGTGAGAACAATGGATCTGGGATCACTTTAACAAGCACTGGGTGGTAGGGCCAGGCAGGGCTGCTCTTTTCCTCCCATACCCACACCACACTCATAGTTCCAGTGCTGCCTCTCCCATCAGCTGTGTCCCAGCACCTTTGTAGAGGAGGGCAGCATTGTGACTCCCAAGGGACCATGGTGGGCCTTAGAGACCAAGGAACAAAGGATGGATTATCTACAGCCTGATGCAGGTCATTAACCCAGTGCTACAGCCACCAGACTTCCCTGTTGCTTTGTGTCTGAGACACACATGGGACTTCCAGAATTAAACAGGGGTCTTGGCTATGTGCAAAACTCAAGTGATCCATCCTGGAGCTGCTGGCAGACTGTGTTCTGAGGGATGAGGGCTGTTTGCTACAGCTTGGCAGGCTGAGGATGCTCAGCAAGAAGAGTTTCTGTGCAGCCTAGGGCAGGGATCTCCAGACCCGGGGATTTGAAGTACAAAGCCATAGCAAATATGCTGTTGTGTTGGTTACACCCTGCTCTGAGCAGGAGGTCAGACTGGGGATGTCCCTGCCTGTCCCTGTCACCCTATGACCAGGGCTGGAACAACACCTAGGGGCTGTATGTGCCTGTTGAGCACCAGGGAAATAATCCCTGTTTTCTTTTCACTGTTGGAAATGTAGAGTTCCTACTGCTGCCACTTTACCCCTCGGGGTCACCCATTGTCCTGGACAGTTCGTCTTCGCTTAATGGCCCTCTGCCCTAACCTGCAGCTGGGGAGATGTGGGAGGGGCTGTGGATTTAAGGTGGCGTAAGGGACGTGCTCTGAAGAGGATGCCGGTGATCTGGGCGGGCTCTGGGAAGAGAAGCGCCTGGCCCCACCTTTGGATACGTGAATGATCCCCTCCCTCGTTCCCTTTTCATGCCTAAGCCTCTTCCCTGCAGAAATGTTTCCTTTATTTCACGTCTGCCTTGAAAATAAAATATATTAAAAAAAAGAAAACCTGAAGGAACTGATAAATTTCGTTTACCCACCCAGATAACATCGGCTCCAAAGAGCCGGGCGGTGTGGGCTGTGCCAGGTCTGGTGCATGCCAGGGCTGCCCGAGCTGGGCAGTGACGTCTCAGCCTTTCTGCTGCCCCCCGACTGCCCCGTCAGCCTTCGCCGGTGCCAAGTATGCAAACCAGGGCTGATAGCACAAGGCAAAGGTCTCCTTGGCGTCACCTTGGTGAGGTGGCAATGCCTGGGGCCACCCAGCAATGCCTCTCAGCACTGCAGACTGCACCAGCAGCCGAGGCTGCTTGTTCATTGCCTGCACCTACGTTTAGGAATTTTGGCATTTCTCCCTCGCCATGCTCGGCATTTGGGGCAGAGCCATTCTGCTGAATTCTGTGACTCGGAGCACTCGCACAGGAATCCTGTGCCCCACACAGTGCCAGCACCCTGGAGTGCTGCACCCTCTCTTCCAGCTCCCAGGCATTTCCCCGAGGACTCGGCTGCTGGCTGACAGGGCCATGATCTGCACAAATACGGAATTCTGAACCCCGAGGTGTGGGTGAAGATGACTTCATGGAGAGACAGCAAAATCCCTTGCCTGCTTAGCAGGGAGCTGCTGAGCTCTATGGGCTTCATCTGGAAACTGGGATATTCCAGGATATATACTGAGGGTATATCCCCATTTAGGTCACCGAAAATGTGGGGTGACGGAAAATCTTTGGTTTCCATATGGAAAGGTCCCATTGCCAGGCTTGGTCAGTGGATGCTGCCTGTTGGCACAAGGTGGCAGCCCAGCCCAGCTTATCTTCAGCAGCACCTTTGCGGGGGAAACCTGGGCCCCGGAATGACCTGCTCCTGTCCCCCAAATCTGGGGCATGTGTCCCCCACGGGGTGCTGCCCTCACCCTGCCAGGGTTCAGAATTACAGGAGGGACATGTCCTGCTGCACGGGGCAGCCCTGCCCATGCACACACAGAAGTTGTATTTTGGCTGTCCTGACTCTGCTGTACCTTCTCTCTATGAGGGGATGCGGGGACAAGGGACATGCTGTTGGGCAACAGTCCTTCAGTTCCTGGACTAGAGAGGGCTTTGGGTGAGGCCACACCAGGTACAGAGCTGCTACCAGAATCTTCTTTCTGAGGGGTTTTCTGAGCAAGGAGGAGGAATGTAAACATGGGGAAAATTAGCCAGCACAGCAAAAGGGAATGATGGATTCTTCTCTGCACTCGTGGGAGAGCGGAGACACCCTGGAGTTTGTGGTAACCAGTCCAAGGTGAGAGTGTTACAATGCATTTAGAATGTTCATGGACTTCTCACTTTGATCTGCCTATGTACCTCCAGGAAAGGGATGGAGAGACTTACAAAGTCTGGATGCTGTGGGGACTCCATTGTTTTGCCACCAGTTCTTACCTCTTGGTGTCTACTATATTTCCATATCCTACTGCTTCCCTCTGAATATGGCAGGCTGGAGGCTGGTTTGTGCCTGAAATTCCCTATGAATATGTTCAATGACAGAGCTGTGAGGAGGCGTGGCACGTTCTCATTCTTCCCTCCATCCGTGCTTGCCCTGCAGGTGTATTTTTGTAAGAACAAGAAGATCTGTGAAGTTCCTGACATGAGGTCATCCGGGGGTCTCCCTGATGGTGCCTGGTTCAGTTTTGGGGTTTAGCCAAAGCTGTTGTTTGTGCATGCATTGCTGGACCAACTCTGTTTTGATGTGCATCCTTTCACATTTTGTTTGCTCATCTGTAACAGGGACACATGAGAATGCCATTGATGTGCTAGACCTTCTTAGAGACCCATTTACATTTCCTTTGGGTTTACAGTCAAATCTCATGCCAGACTTGTTTATGCCTTGTTTTCATCATCTGAGCCTTGACTTCCTAAGGCCAAGAGCTGAGCACTTCAACCCTTCCTGTCTTTGGAGGGCCCCACTTTCTAGGTGCTGCACCCTTATCTTAAAACCTTTTTAGTGATAGGAGGTGCCCCTAGCTTCTGTAGAAAACTATGGCAGAAATATATGCCTCTCTGAGCAGTTCATCTTCCCTTCTGCGCATCTTAAGCTCATCTGCATCTACATTTATAGAGGAAACCAGGTCAGAAGGAGCCCATAGAGCAGTGGGTCAGATCTGGGTAGCCTGGTCTAGTGGAAGGTGTTCCTGACCATGGTAGGGGGATTGGAATGTGATGATCTTTCAGGTCTCTTCTGACCCGATCCCTTCTGTGATTTTTTGGTCTGAAGGAGGGCCTGCCAGCATTATCAGGGTGGGCTGGGCAGCACTAGCAAGCTGCTGGATTTCCAGAGTGCCTGTGAGCATCCAGAAAAATCCTGTCTGAGCAGCCATGTGCAGACAACTGCTCAGTGTGCTCAGATGTGCAAACACACCTAGCACCACAGCATGGGCATCGCTGCACTCGGGGAGCAGCACATAGCAGAGAGGACAAACATCCTACCCCGAATCACAGCTGCTCTTGGCCTGTCACCTCTGCTGCATTGGGATGGGACCCTTCCCAAGGTTTCAGTGTGCTGCATGCAGGCACAATGGGAGCTGCTGGCTCCAGCTGGTTTGCCGGACAGAGAAATGCCCACGCCGGCTGTTATTTCTGCCTTAGCTTTTCTCACCCAAAGGGACATTTGGGAACAAACTGCTCTCAAACTGGGCCTTTCCAGCTCCCAGTGCCTGGCTCTGCCCCTCAGGCCCGTCCTTCATTTCAGGGAATACACTCAATCCCTCACCAGGCTCTTGGGAGGATTGAGAATTAAACGATGCAAAAATCCCTGCCAGCTGCCCGTGTGGGGCTCTCAGATGAGTCTCACTGGCTCAGCGCGGGCGGGTGCACACGAAACGAGGTCACAGCCACGGGGGAGGCAGGAGCCATGGCACCCAGCTCCAAGCACCACAGCTGCCCTGTTCCAGGAGCACCTGCCAGGATGCAGATCCCTGGCACTGGGCTGGAGAGGCACAAGGGGGCCCGGGGGCTGACTAAAGCCCTCGCACCCATGGGCTGTGCATTACACTGCTGGAGGATGCTGCAGCCATGCTGGCACTGACAGCAATGTTTGGGAAGTGTTTCTGGGCTCTCTGAAGAAATTTCCAGCCTGGACGACCTACCTCCATCTCTTTCACACTTAGATCTGGAAAAGTAAAAAAGCCCAAGGAAAAAGCTCCCCCTAGTAGAGCTGGTTTGATTTCAGTTCAGAGAGATAAAAATCATTACATCCCATATGTGACGTAGCATGGATAAAACATAGATTCACAGAATAAGCTGAGTTGGAACCTACAAGGACCCACAAGGATCATCAGAACCAGCTCTTGTTCCTGCACAGGATATCCCTAAGAGTCACACCACGTGCCTGGGAGCATTGTCCAAATGCTTCTTGAACTCAGACAGGCTTGGTGCTGTGGCCCCTTCCCTGGGGAGCCTGTTCCACGGCCCAACCACTCTGTGTGTGAAGAATCTTTTCCTAATATCCAACCTAAACCTCTCCTAAAGCAGCTTAAGGCCATTCTTTTGGGTGCCGTCACTGGTCACCACAGGATGATGATCACTCAAGTGACAGGTTATGTCACCTTATGCCACTAAGTAAGTCCTTTGTGCACCATCTTTAGGCTGTGAGGCTGAAAGCCACACACACAGCGTAGTTCTCATCAGCAAAGCTTTCCAGTGTGAATGCCCAAGGGCCAGGGGAGGAAGAGATCACAGCTCTCTTGCTCCAGGTACAGGTGGCTGCACTGCAGTGGGAGGCACTTGGCTACTTTTGAGGTAGCCATTTCCAGGATGTGCTCTCTAAATATGCTCCACAGGGACAAACTGTTTCCAGGAGCTGGCTTCTTGCCCCAGCAGGGCTGGCCCTTTTTCATCTCTGCTCGCTGCAGCTGGAATAAACACACAGGGAAGCAGAGGGGTGCATGTAGTTCTCATAAAAATGTTGCTCAGTGGCCTCACATCCACTTTAATGCTGAATGGGTGAGGGAAGAAAAGAGGATAATGTTCATGAATTAAAGTTATAGCCCTTTCCTCCTCTGCTACTAATCCCCATTCAGATTTAATCAGACAAAGAGTCCTCTGGTCTGAGCTATTGCAGCAACAGCCTGCTCCAGAGAGGCTGTGCCTCAGCAGCTGTTGTGCCAGCTCACAATGAAAGGACAAACGTGGGCTTTGAGAGGTTGGGATCTGAAACACAGCAGCAGGTAGAGACAACGCCAAGGGGCATTGAGAAAAATGTCAGCCAATGCCACACGGATTTGTGCCTGATAGCTGAGCTAACCAGTCAGGTTACATTTTGGGAGTGTTGCAAGAGGAGTGTGGAGGGATGCTGAAAACCCCAAAGATGACAGGCAGATAGTGGAGAACTGGGAGAGCTGGATGAAAAATATAGGAGGTTCATGTGGTTTCTCTTTAGGATTGCATCAGCCAGATGGGTCCAACATTTGGCAGGAAAAAGATCCTTTGCCACAGAGTTCAGAATAGCTCAGATTGGAGTTTTGAACAGACTCATTTGTGTGAGGGAAGGGGGAAAGAGTAGTGGTATTCTGAAGGAAGGCTCTGCAAGACCTTGGCCAGGAGGACATGATTTGAAGTTGACATATTGGTTATGGCCTGAAAAATTGGCAGGATAATAATTCTGTACTCCACCATGGAAGGACTTTGTGAATATGAAGAGCTCTGCTCTAGCTGGGTTGAACTTGAGGCCACAGGATGTATCTGTGAGGAGAAAATTGTAGGACATCAAGGTTTGTTTTGTACAAAGAAATCTCGGTCTGGGACAAAAAGAAATCTGTGAGCATGATGCTTTATGAGGTGGTGCCTATATTCAGAGGAAAAGCATTAGATTCATCTCATCTGACATTTGCCTTCCTCTGAGCTAAGGTTCCCAGGCTTCCCTAATGGTCAGTAAAAAGAGGTATTTTCAGGGCATCTAACCTAGTTTGAATATTCTTTTCAGGGTGAAGAGGACTGTTATGAAAACGTGTTTGCATGGATTATAAAGAGGGACACAGTGGGGGAGCTCAGAGACACCCAGGCTGCAGACACCTGCTTTTGCTAAATCCTGACCCAGAGAGAATCTTACAGAAGCCTAGGGGCATTCCTGCTCCAAAGAACAATGAGGGAATGAGCAATAAGGACACAAAACACTGAATCTGATGGAAAACAGGGTCTCCAGGAGAAAAGTGTGGTCAATGACCCAGAGGGGACAAATGAGAGAGGACAAAGCATCTGCTCACCCTGTAACACTGCAGCAGGACTGCAGCAGGACAAAGAGAGGGCTAGAAAATGTTCTCAGAACCTTTGCCAAGGAACAGAGCAGTTCAAAAAATCACAGAATCAGAGAATATGCTGAGTTAGAAGGGACCCACAAGGATCATTGAGTCCAACACTTAGCCCTGCAGAGGACACTCCAAGAGTCATACCATATGCCTGAGAACATCGTCCAAAATTGTACATGTTTGCACAAAATGAGTGTCATGATAAAGCCATATCTCCAGCTTTTGCTCCATGGCCAAGGCAGTGGCATACCCCACACCTATCAAACAGCAAAAGCTGCCTGAGTGGTGGTATAAGCACTCAAAAACGTAGAAATTATGAGGCTGAGAGCATCCAAAGCTGATGGTTTTGGAATAAGGTGCAAGGGCGAGTTTTGAGAAGCCCCTGTGTGCAGAGGGGAAGTCCTTTGTCTTCCTTTGATGCTGTGAGAGAGCCGCCAGCTCTCAGCTGGGCTGCTTGCTTGGCTTTTGGCCAAGACTCCGGAGTGTATCACAGCCCCCCTTTCCTTGCTGTTGGGAGGGGCTCCTGGTTTGGCTGACAGCCCAACACACACCTAAAGCACTAGAAAAGCTCTGCCCTTCCTAACAGAAAGATAAGATATGGTACAGTTGCCAGGTCCCCCATCCCCACGTTCAGACATAATTAGTACTAAAACTTAGTGCCTATGGGGTTGGCTTCAGAGCATCCTGCAGTTATATGTTTTGGTCTGTGAACACTCACTCTGCCAGTATGGAATTGGTGAGGCCACAGGGCAAAACTTCCACTAAATGACGCCAGAACTGGGTAGTTTTCCGGTAAATCCTCAAATTATAAGCAACCCCCAAGAAACAAATTAGGTTCAACCTACAAGGCTCCTGGATACCTCCAGCCACTCAGACCTCCAGATCCTGCAAGGAAACATACCCTTTATTGCTGCTTGGTGTTGTCTTAACAGATCTTTGCACAAAAAAGCAGAACTTGGGCTTCTCAGTAGTAGGGAGACCTCCAGAGAAACTTGTCTACCTTATGGGTAGGTGTGTTTAGATAGGGATGCTTTTCTTCTACATCTGTGTTGTCTCTGTAGGGTAACCTAGTGCCAGAATATCAGTGGCATTTTTGCAGTCAGGCTTGTGATGGGTGATGGATGCTGCCTGCTGCCATCAGCCTGAGGAACGGGGTTTTCCCCTGTGGATGTGCCAGCCAAGCCTTGGCTTTAAGGAGCTTCTGGATGAAGAGTACAGCACCAGTGTAACCATATAGAAACAGGAGGTGATAGCTGGCTGGATGAGAGCTGTAGACTAGAGGGGAACTGCTGGGTATGGGAAGGGGCAGACAAAGGATAAAAGTCCTATGATAGAAGCAAAAATTGCTTTATCTGACATCTTTGTGAGACATCAGCATTTTTGTATGACACAAATATTCCACGGTACATAAATGACTGGCAATTAAGGATAAAAAGGCAGGGAAAAATTATGGTATCCAACTAAAATTTCCTGCATTTTGGATGCTGACTTTTCTTAGATTTGTGTAGTTGCAAGTGACCATTTTTCCAAGCAGAATTCTCTGTGTTAATGCATGTAGCTCTGAACATGAAAGCAAACAACATCTGGAAGCAAACTACTTATGACGAGTGCCATTAAGAATTTCAATCTGGAAACCACAAAATGATCCCTAGCACATGTAAATGACTCCACCAATCTGTTTCTTTCCTACCCACTAAGCATGACAATGACACTAGGTTTCTTTTCCTGGTTGGGGGTCTTGCTGTTTACCTCAGCTTTATGAGCAGGCTTCAATCAGCACCTCCCCAACGGAGAGATGGCAGGAGGACTCCCACTACCACAGGCAGTATCCTGGCCACACAGGCAATACCATCCTAAAGGAAAGCCGTTTAAAGTGAAGCCATTCACAGCATCACAGAATCCAGGCAACCCCACTGCTATGGGCAGGAACACTTTTCACCAGACCAGCTTGCTCAGAGATCCCTCCAACCTGGCCTTGAACACTTCCAGGGACGGGACATCCATAATTTTTGTAGGCAACTGTGCCAGTGCCTCACTATGCTCACAGTAAAGAATTTCTTTTTAATATCCAATTCAAACCTACCCTCTTTCAGTTTGAAGGCATTCCCCTTTGTCCTGTCACTGCATGCCCTTGTGAAAAATACCTCTCCATTGTTCTTGTGGCTCCCTTAAGGTACTTGAAGGCCTCAATAAGGTCACTCCTAAGCCTTTTCTTTTCCAGGCTGAACAATCCCAGCTCTCTCAGCCTTTCCTCACAGCAGAGCTGCTCCATCCCTCTGATCACCTTGGTGGCCTCCTCTGGGCTCTCTCCAGCAGGTCCCTGTCCCTCCTGTGCTGGGAGCCCAGGGTGGATGCAGTGCTCCAGGTGGGTCTCAGCAGAGCAGAGCAGAGCAGAGGGGCAGAATCCCCTCCCTGCCCTGCTGCCCACGGGGCTCTGGATGCAGCCCAGGACACGTTTGGCTCTCTGGGCTGTGAGTGCCATGGCTGGGCCATGTGCAGCCTCTCACCCACAGCACCCCCAAGCCCTTCTGGGGAGAGCTACTCTCTGTTCATTCCACAGCCTGTGCTGATTCCTCAATCTCTGGCAGCATTTAGTCTCCCACTGGCAATGGAAACAGCCTTGAAAATTACTAGAAATCCTAAAACCATCAAATAATTTAGAGTCAGGCTCCCTAGGGAAATGTAATGGCATATGCAGTTACCTAATCACAGTCTAATTACCCAACTGGAATTTGGCCAGGATGCTGAGACTAAGAGTAGTACCCTAAGGAAAGGGTTTTAGGGTCTCTGATGAGTGCACACACTTGGGATCCTGGCTCTGTACACTTAGCAGGAATTGTATAGGGGCAGAAAGCATGCCTGGTACTGCCAAAAAACCACTCTGGGCTAAGCAAATGATATTGCAGGTTGGTTACTTCTTCACAGCCTCATACTTGTAGAAATTAGACAGCCACCTCTGCCTTCCAGCAGCTTTTAGACTCCCCAAGGATTAACTGGCAGGGGCAGCTTTTGGTTCAGATTGTGGACCAAGACTTAACCTTCTGCTGGGTATCCCTGTCATGATCCTATCAAATTATATTGATGGATGTCACTACAGACTGCATGGCTTCAGTGCCCAGATTTGAGAAACTTCAGAGATGAGGAAAGGGAATGGCATCTCAGCAGACTGGGAAAGTTTGTTTCCCAGAGGTGACGGGAGGCTAGACCTGAGCAGCTCTCCAATCCCTCCTACACCACTCTGCTTTCCACTGTGGCATCTGACCATATCTCAATGGCATTACTGTGTTGCTGCCTTTTCCTCCAGGATTGTTTTACTTTTGTGTGTCTCCCTTTCCTCAGGGAAAATCACTAGGTTCTTGCACAAGGCAAGACCTGGAAAACTCAAGTCCATTAAAGGCATTTCTTGCATCCATGTTCTGACTGTAGACTCTGAGAGAAGCTGCAGCTGAGCCCTTCTTAGGCAGATGGGAAGAGAGGAGGAAGAAGTGAAGCAGGGAGGGAAATGACAGCCCTGGAATCAAGCAGGTGCTTTTTAGCATGGAGATGGGGGTTGAGGGTGTTGGTGGCCCCTGCTCCTTCCCTTTGAGCGGCTTCAGACATGTCCCCCAGGTTTGCCAAGGGATGGCTCTGGGGTCATGGTGCAGGCATTGCAGTGAGGCTCAGGGCTGCCCCATCACCCCACAGTTATAATACAGTAACCAGGGACTGCTTACCCTTCAGCTTTCACAGCTTCCTGCCAAGGCAAACCATGGCTGTGGCAGGATCTTTGCAGACCCCTTATCACAGTGCCAGTGTTTAAATACCCTATCTGTCCCAGGCTGTTTCCCTCCAACCTTTGCTGATTTTCCTAAGCAACTTTATGTAACCAGCTGGGCTGGATTTCCATGAGCATAAAGCAAAGGCTTATTGACCTTTTTTTTTGTTTTATGATAGAAAAGAAAGTTGGAAGAGCAGTATGTTTCTTTTTTTTTTAATTGCATTTTATTTCTTTTTATCCTTGGCTCTCAGAAGAGGCTCAAAGAATTAAGGATGATGTCCGTTCTTATTGCAACATAAAATGACAATATCCAGCCCAAGAAACACAAGAAATTTGGGATTGTTAGCTACAGTTTTGAATTTTGCTTTTGTATTTGCATTTCATCACCTTATTTCATTCCAAGATGTGAAATAGTCCCCAAATAATACCCATCCTGTTCATGGTGCTTCTGAAGGGAAGATTGCAAGAGGATCCTCTATTTCAGTTATTCTTTCAAGACTCACCCTCTCAGACCTGGCATCAGAGATAGAAGATGAAGTTCAGATACAGGGTAATAAAGAGTTATGGTCCATAAAACAAGTTTCAGGCTGTAATGCTGCATGTTTTGTGACTTATCTTCACTGCAGTTCACTCTGTTATTAAGGGAATTGTGCCCCACAGCTGCCAGGCACACTGTATTGTGGACACAGGTATGTAAAATCTGAAGAGTCTTAAAGTTTTATTTTTTGCTGTTTAAAAAAAAAAGCTTTGAGGGAGTAATGGGAAAAAATTACAATGTGGACAGTGAGATATTTCTTAATTACTTGTTAATGCTTGTCTTACACTGCAGGAATGAGCAGCACAGCGCTAGACATTGCATGAGCATTTAATGAAATGGATAAGCTTCTCTTATCTTTGCATTTCAAATTATTTTGAAAAGGATTTTTCTAAATCCTTTGGAAATAGGGGCAAAAAAGGGAGTGAAAATGTGAACTAGAGAGACTCCTGGTGAACTGGGGAGAACAGAACTGCAAAATGCTTGCTTTTTGCACACCCCTTTGAGAAGGCTGGTGGCGAAAAGTGTCACAACAGGGCTTTTACTCCATTAGTACAGCTCCAGAAGCTTGGAGGAGGAGGGCCAGCTTGACTGCTTTTCCCTTTTTCTTCAGGTAGCAGGAAGGCAGGGTACACATGCACACTGCTTGAATTCCAGCACTATGGAAAAATTTAGCAGGAAGGTTAAACAGCCTGTTTGCATAGGAAGTGTCGGTCACTTGGCCTCACCTAGAGGGCTGATGGCTCTACTGAGCTGTGTGAGGCTGGCCTTTCCCTGCTATGTACTTTATTCCTCCAGAAAGTAATTTTACAAGAGCACTATTGTGCTCTTGTAAAATTCTCTGACAAAAACTATGTTATACATAAATACAGATAAATACCTTCCCATTTTTTTTCATGGGTCTTACCAAAGCATTTTTTCCTTTTAATGTAGAAACCCCTCTTCTGCCCCTGCTGCTCTCAGGTACTAGGTATACTAAGATAAAAAATCACGCCAGAGAGGAGAAACTGTCAGCTGCCCCATAGCAAAGTGAAAGACATCCAATATTCCTGAGGGGTAACTTTACTGCCTGTGATACTCTTTCCTACAGGTTGACTGACTTGGTGGTGTTTGACTGTGGTGTTGGGATGGTGATGCCAGTCAAGAAGGCAGAAGAACCCTTCGTGGTCTCACAGTGCTTCTTCCTCAGAGCCAATTGCTTCGGCTGTGTTTGCCAACAATTTCAACTTTGACAAATAGCTCCTCTTTTATGTCTGACAAATGTTCATCTTCAAAGAATAAAAACCACAAAAGCAAGAGAAAAGCTACTCCCCTAGGCTCCTCTATTGAAAAATAACCTTCTGCACTGCTCAAATATCTGCTAATGTGAACAGAACAGTAACTGAAGACACAGCTGTAAGGCAGGAAACAAGCCTAGGTGGGGTAAGGGGATTTTGCGCCTTTCCAAGTTACTAGTGGCTCTTCTTGGAAAGGGAAAATGTCTGATTTGCTTGAAATAAAATATTTATTGACTCCCTTTTAAGAGGGAAGCCATGGCTCAATTTAAACATGAATCCAGTCAAAGCAGAGTATGGAACAGCAGAAGGGGTGTCACCTGTTCCTGTAGAATCAGTAGGTGACCCTCTCACAGGACTCCATAGATCTGAGTAGCTGATCTGTGGCACCAAGACCAGGCAATACTGCTTTTATCCTGATGTGACCAGCTGCGCACAAGACATGCCACTTGTGCTTGAGAAGTGCTACCTCAAACTGAAAAGGTGCAAAACACAAATAATACAGTCAGAAACTGGAATCTCTAGACTTTAAAAAAAAATTCCTTTTTTTTTTTTTTAATCTGAGAAAGCAAAATTAGAAGATGGAGTTCATGTCTGGCTGGCTCATGTCTAAATATTAGAAAGACAGAAACACTACTTTAACTGGAAGGTGAAGCTGGCAGAATGATGAACATGAATATGTTGGGATGTTGGAATAGTTCCTGTAAAGTGCCATGGTAAATACCCAAACTGTTTGTAAATGAGAGACAGCTGGGGAATAGGGGCAGTGTGACTGTGGGAACAGGGGTTCTGATCCTAGGGGTCTTCTCAGTCCTGTGTCCCATATCACTATCAGACTGCCAGACAGTATGTGTGTGTTGAGGAGAGCATAGTTAAACTAAATGCAGCCAAGAATAAATATTGCTCAAAGTACAGTATTTTTGCTGATCAGAATGATCCTTTCAGCCTAAGGCAGAGGCTTTCAGGGCACTTGAGCATCCTTCAGCTTGTGGATACGCTACAACAGAAATAGTGTGTCCACCAGGATCAGGGAAGTGATTGTGCCTCTGTATTTGGTACTGGTGAGACCACACATTCTGTCCTGTGTCCAGTTCTGGCCCCTCAATTCAGGAGAAATATTGAGATGCTGGAGTGGGTCCAGCTGGAGCTGGAAAGGGGTCTGGAGTTTGAGCAGGAGTGAATGAAGGAGCTGGGGGTGTTTAGCCTAGAGAAAAGGAGGCTCACAGGGAGCTTATCTCTGATAAGAGTGGTATTGCTCTGACAGGGACCTGAAAGGAGGGTGTAGCCAAGTGGGGGGCAGCCCCTTCTCCCTACAACCAGGATGAGAGGACATATTCCCAAACTCTGCGAGGAGAGGTTTAGGTTGGACATTTGGAGGAATTCCTTCACAGAAGAGGAGATTAAACACCGGAATGGATTCCCCAGGGAGGTGGTGGAATCACTGTCCTTGGAGGTGTTTAAGGAAAGACTGGACATAGCCCTTTGTGCCATGGTCTGGTTGACACAGTGGTGCTAGGCAACAGGCTGGGCTTGATGATCTCAGAGGTCTTTTCCAACCTAATCGATTTCATGATTCTGTGATACCTGCTTTTGGGAAAGGAGCAATAGTGGCACTGTGCATGCTGGCTAGGTGAGGGATCAGTCCTAGCATGCTTGGTTAGATCCCAGGGAATTATCCCTGGTGGGGTCTCTGCTTCACTTTGCTGCTCACTGCTTGGACAAAGACCCATATTTCATGTGTGTAGCTCTGGGTGTAGTCTGCAGTATAATCCTAGTGTATTGCTCAAGGAAAACTGCCTCAACATGAACAAGAAATGCCATGTCTGGGATGCTTGGTATAATTGTATGAGAAATGGGTTCAATTGCATCAACTCTGCCATGAGCAGTTGAAAGACTCTTCTGCAGAGCAGCTGTAATTGAAAGATCAGTTCCCATGGAAGCTGCTCTCATGTAGAGGGTTTTTGCCCTGAGATGAAAGGACCCCTCTTGCTTCTCCAGCCTTTTGAATATGCATTTGTAATCTAAAAGCTGGCAGGGCTCTTTGTGCTTTTTTAAATGGTTATGCAGTGACAGTGTCCATGCATCTCATCACCCCTAATGTATTTATAATCAGGACACCCTTTGATACCTGCTTCCTTAAAAATTATCCTCACCTCCATTTTGTGGGTGGAGAATTAAGGCACAAATACTGAAGCCTACCCAAGTGGTCATGCTGTGCACTGAGAAAAGCTAAATGGCTGCAGAGAGTTCCTGAGCATGCCAAAAGGGAAGGCTCAGTACAGGGACTTCAGTGGCACAGTGGTGAGTTGGACAGGACAGTTGGAGTGGCCCTACTTCAAGAGGCAATTAAAATTAAGCCACTGATTAATGCCTCAAACTTCCAGACCACTGTCACTTCCAGATGTCATCAATCTTTAGGAAAGGACAAGACTGGGACACTGAAAAGAGGATGTTCCAAGCTGCATCCCAAAGTTTGGTTGCTTGTTTGGTGGGGGCTGATGCCCTGTCCACCTTGCAACAGGTGCAGAAGTCCTACCCATTGTCAGGCTGCTTCCCTGTACATTTCAGTGCATGCATATGGTGTTTTTTAGCTAGTGCACTGACTATCAGCTGCAATCCATCCCAGAGAATGGTGCATTTCAAGATATTATTCAAATGTGTACTGCACACAGGTAAACCACCACATCATCTTGTCCCCTAGTGGTTGTGCAAATATTACATTTTATTAATAAAGAAATCAATCACAAATACCAGTGAAAGCCATTTCAGTAGCCTGTTATTTTACAGCCAAATAAATCTGAGGGCTGCCTCCCAATATCAGAATATCAATCAACTGCTTAGTCTATATTCAGCACTGAATTCCTGCCAAATGTCATAGGGTAAATTAAAAGCTTTTTTTCCTTATCTTTAGAGCTTAGCCCCAAAAACCAGGTCTGAGATGATTTTTTTTGTCAGTTGCATAACAGTAAAAATGGTTTAACAGATCTAAACCCTTTCATTTAAAATAAAGCCCATGCGGGTTTGCTACACACTGACTTTCAGCCTGACCCATTCTCTAGTAATAAATACAAAACTCAAAAAAATGCAGAACAAGAAGAGAAGAAGCAAACACAGTTTATGTAGACTGCAAATATAACTATAGTATTGCTCTCTGAACAGGGAAAGTAGAGCAAATAGGCAGGTATAAAACAGGTGGTAAGCTGCAGTGACTGGAGTATCACCCATTTATTACTTTCCTATTCAACAGCAGATGAACTGAGAACCAATGGCTGGGGTCTGAGTAGACAGAGAAAATTAACTCTTGCTCTTCAGAGAGTAAAAAAATCAGGCGTCACTTTGGAGTTGACAGTAATGTCTTTGTTTTGTGTTTGTAGAGTACCTTTTGTTGTTCAGGAAGGCAGACATTCTCAGTGTGTATGGAAGTTACTGTAGTGTGCTCACTGCACTGTCTTTTTTCTCTTTAATTCAGCAGAAGCCTCCAATTAAAAAAAAAAAAGTACACTGTTGATGGAGTGTGTTGCCTGTGCTACCAGAACACACTGTCAGCTGCACAGTTTAGATCTGGTCTGCTGCAACAGGTTTTAGGGGTTTGCTTCTAGTTAAGCATTTGTGAACCTGGCACTCCCTTTTGTGGATTTTTAGAAACAAACTTGGAAAGATCAGCCATATTTAATAGCTTGACAATAGCACAGAACTTGGGGGTTTTTTACCCCTCTTTCTACTGCAGCTTTTCTATCTCTAAGCTATTTTTTGTATTTATGACAACAATGTCCAGAGGAAGAACTAAAAACAATAACGGAGCAAAATCCACTGGGGAGTGTCACTTCAGCTGGGAAAACTTAAGGAAGTTGATTTCAAAGAGCAAGCATTATTTAGAAGAAGGTAACTCTACCATGCAGAAGTTTTGCAGCAATGACTTTCTCTTTCTTCCAGCCTATCTGAGATGGAAAGGAGAGGAGAGATGGACAGACACACAAGTAGAAATTATTTATTTTGATTAGACAAAGTCTGGTAAAACATTTACGTCTAATTAGACCTCAAAACTGCAGGGAAATCATAACATCTGTGATAACCCCAGTGTTCACTGTTACTGCTGGTAGTAAGAGATCTCATCCTAGCTACAAGACACTTAATTGCCGCACTTGCTAATAATGCATTACTATGATTTTAAAATGCATATGACATCATCTGCCCTTGATGAGATAATTTTCCTATTCTGGTAGCATTTACAAGCTGTGGGCAAGATAGGGACTTGCTGTACCAGGTGCTGTGTGACGCAGTCTGTGACAATTATGGCCTCGAATGTTTTAATTTTTAAATTAGGACCGTCAGAGCAATGGGGCCCAGTAAAGGGAGGAAAACAGTCATGATGAAATTGTGTGGTTGTGGCAGAAATTAGTTTATGTACAGTTCAAACGATTTTGTTTGCAACAAGGCTGCAAAGAAGATCGGAAAGGAAAGGCATCAGGGCAGCTCATGGACCCCTGAGCACACCCTTTTGCTAATGAAAAGCTCTGAGGCTCTGAAGAAATGCAAAGGAGCAGTAGAGATCTGAAAAGGCCAGGGACAGGGCACTATACCTTGAGACACATGGGAGGTAAATAATAATGGACTTTGCAGAGTGAAACACTAACTTGTTTTCAAGTTAACTACAAAGTCAGAGGCCCCAGCTCACAGGTGGGGCAGCCTTGGATGAGGTACTGCCACAATGCAGTCTGCTGCTGCTGCTGCATGTGATGAACTCACAGAGAAGCAAAGCAGAGCTTTTGCAGAGTCTAGCAGCATTTCAGCAGCACTAAAGCCACTTCAGGGGCAAGAAGAGGAGATGTCTTCCCTGGCTGCCTCAGTGCTGGCACTTGCAGCTCCCTGCACTGACAGTTCCCATTCACACTGCTAAGTGGAAGTGTTCCCAGTCCCTTGAGTCTGCCTTTGGTAACACCCTTAGCACACAGTCTGGTTGATTGTTTGCAGGAATATCATAGTTTATCCTTACAAGTGGTTCCTCTTGGTATCTCAGAGATATGTATGTTTTTGACACATTCCCTTCACTGATGCACTTCTGGGCAGCAAACATAAAGGCAGAAATATCTGCTGTGCAGAAATTACATCTCCCTTGTCTAGGTGTGAACCTTGGGAAGAATGGTTGGTTTTTGAAACAGGAGTCTTGTCCTTCACACTTTCTGCAGACTTTGGAGTTGTTCTAAATATTAACTGAATAGCAATCCCATTATATGACATTTTGCTGTTGAGTTTCAATTTCAGAAATTATTTGCTAGATCTTCTGTTTGGAATTAGAAGCACATTCTGCAGTGTTGTGGCTATTTATAGTTTGGGATGAAGCAGCACTAAAGGCATTAGAGGCAATCAGAGAAAACTGCTTGAACTGGACTCAAGGGAAACCACCTCAGGAGGTTCTTTCTGCAACAGGCAGCTGACCTGTGAGCTGCTCAATCAGAAGATGGGGATGCAAACTTTTGGAGGGGTCTGAAATAGACTAGATAGGCAGAGAGCTGGACCGGGCATTACCAGCCACACAAACAGGAGGGTTCTGGAAACCCTCAGAGCTGGCTGACCATTGTAGCTGGAAGGGTATGGAGACAGAGCTTTAGTACACAGTAATCACATCTGCTTGTCCCACTTTTCCCTAAGTGTTGGCTTATGGCTTTTTCCACGTGAGGGGGGATACAGACAGCTGCTGCTGTGCACCAGTCGAAATTCTTCATCATCAGCTGAGCTCCTCCATCAACAGTGGAGATGGGGAAGGGCCTTGAAGGGAAGCCCTCCATATGAGGAGTGGCCGAGGTCACTTGGCCCGTTTATTCTGGAGGAGACTGAGGGGAGACCTCACAGCAGTTTACCTCTTCCTCAGGAGGGGAAGCAGGACAGGCACCGATCTGTTCTCTCCAGTGACCAGTGACAAGACCTGAGGGAATGGCCTGAAGTTGTGTCAGGAGAGGTTTTAGCTGGATTTTGGGAAAAAGTTCTTCACCCAGAGGGTGGTTGCGCACTGGAACAGGCTCTTCAGGTAAGTGGTCACAGCACCAAGTCTGACAGAGTTCAAAACGCGTTTGAACAATGCTCTCAGGCACATGGTGGGATTTTTGGGTTGTGCTGTGCAGGGCCAAGAGCTGGACTCGATGATCCCTAAGGGTCCCTCTCAACACAATCCATAATTCTTCTGCTAGCACACCAGAACCTGTCCAAGCACTCCAGCGAAGACACATCCAGGGCGTTCCTCCTCCATCGAGTTCCCTCACCCTCCGGGAGCGAAACAAAAGCGTGAAAAGAAGAAAGCCTAAGCAACACAGCCCCGCGCCCCAGCGCAGCCCGGCCGGCTGGCCGCGGGCTCCCCCTGACGCGTCCGTCGTCACTCGGCCCTGCCCCGGCGGGACGGCCCCGCCCCGCCTGAGGCGCCGCCGCCGCCCGGTGTCCGCGGGGCGGCATGAGGAGAGACGGGGGCGGCTGCCGGGGCCGCCATGTCGCTGCTCTGCGTGCGAGGTGAGCGGGGCGGTGGCGGCGGCGGCGGCGGAGGGGGGGACACGCCTGGGCAGGGTTTGGCTTTGTCCTGGGAGAAGTGGGTTTCAGCCTCCCTGGAGCGGGGACGGGCGTGCCGGTGCCTCCCGCCCTGAGCCGCGGGCGGCCGCGGCCCGAGCCGCCACCTGCACCCCTGGGCCGGAGGTGCCTCATGGCGAGGGAGCAGGTGCGGGTCCAGGAGCGGCGGTCCGGGCCGGGGAGGTCCGGAGCCCCGGGACGAGCCGTGGCTGACTTTGGGAGTTGGCTCGGACACGAGTTGAATCGCCCAGTGAACGGCGCGGGCAGGAAGCAGGCTGCTGTCACTCCGTACACTCGCCTTAGAGCGTGCATTGTTATTTCGCATACATTCCTAATTACCTCCTCATCCTGCTATCGAGCCTCGTCCCCTTGCTGAACAGGTTGCGGAAAGCCGGCACTTTCTCTGCTCAGTGGATTATAGTGCTGTCTGCTGTTTCCCATTTCTTGCTGCCTTGTGCTAAAAAATAATGATAAAGAAATCCGTGGGGGAAACCATCTGCCAGGGCTCACCCTACTGGGACATGTCTCCCTGCACTGAACGCCGCGGTCACCGGGCGTCCCCGAGCGCAGCCGTGCCCTGCGGCTTAGAAGTGTAGTTTTAATGTTCTCAGCTCCTTTGCCAGGAATGATAAAAAAACTGGCACTGCTGGCAGTTCAGCTCTTCTTTTACACACACGGGTTTGTTGATAACAGCTCCTTATCCAGCTGTTCGTCACTCTTTTGAGTCAAAAGCCCTGTGTCGGTGATGGTGTAAGATGCCCAACAGAGCATCTTAAGGTGTGCTCTTTTGTGGAGAGCGCTGCTTTTGGGGAGTGTTTCCGAATTAAGTTTCAGCCCTTTTATTAAACACATGTTTTGTTTAAGGGCTTAGGAGAGGTGCACAACTGCAAAGTTTATCTTAAATATGCTTTTTGTACACTTCTGTGTAAAATGTGAAGTGCAGACTTGTCTAGCCCATTTTGAAGGTTTTGCCAAAATCTCTTCATTGAAGCTGAGTCTTACTAGCGGAAGGATGCCTATGTGTATTACAGGGGTTTTTTAATTCTTGTTGGTGGTTCATTCTCAAAATGTTTTCAGAGTGTCCTTTAAAGTAACATGGGTTTGATACCACTTGAAGCTGATTGTCTTAAGAATGTATTTACATGCCGTTCACGAGAAATAGTGAAAGAACATGAACTGAATGATTGAGCTGCTGAAAGTGTCTTCTGTTTTCAAGGTGTTTATTCTTGATCTGTAGAATTTTTAGGACAAAAGCATTTCAGGAGCCTGGAATGGTGTGCTTTTGTGTTTCATTTATTCTTTGTTTGTGTGAAGAGCTAAAGAAGAAATTTGAGGTGGCTGGTGACTTTGTGTGAAGAATTACTGTGAAAATTTTATCTTCCATTTCCATCTGGTGTGTGAAGACAGTAGAAGACACCAGAATTTGTTTAAATAGATGATACTGAACAACTTTATTGTAAGATTGCAGAATGTAGTCAATTTACTAAACGTCAAGAAACATGTTTTCTGAAATAAGCATGACTGAAAGGATGAGCTGATGAGATCTCACAAGGAGCAACCATCTAACATGATATGGAAGTATGTTGAAGTAGAGCAGTGTGAAAAACAAAACAGATACCAGGAGCTGAGATAAAACAACAGGGGCAAGGAGGAGGTGGCTTTATTAATTGTTACTTTTTTAAAAAAAGCCCAACAAAATGGCACTTCTCTTGATTCTTTTACCTTTCCACCGAAATGAACTAATCTTGTTGAGACAGCAGTGAGCTGTTAGTAAGAAAGTTGGAAAAGCTGGTTTTTTTTCTATTCAAAATGGTACACATGTAAGACTACATAGTAGTGTGGGGTTGGATGGGGTAGAGCTGAGACTAACAAAGAAAGACAACAAAAACCCCCATGGAATAAATGTAGGTGATTGGGACACTGTTCATAGCATCTGGATTGCAGTTTTCCATATAAAGGAAAATGTGGAAAAAGCCATAAGTGTCAGCATCACAAGAAGCCTGCCAGTGAGAAGGACAGTGTTTTAATTTATTGATTTATTTTCCACCCCCCTTGAATTGTGCGCATTAATAGTATTTTAATGAATCGCTAATCTAAAACAGTGCTCAGTGTTTGTGACCAAACATGTCTGGGTGCTGCCTTTGTTCCTGAAAGACCAGCTAGCATATATATCTTCTTGATGTCAAGTGTTACATTTCTCTTACTTTCTTGGAGAACAAAGAATTTTTTGTGTGTGTGTGTTTTTTTTTCTTTTTCCCCATTGTTTGTTTTGATTTGTTGTTTGTTTTATTTGTTGTTGTTTTGTTATGTGGCATTTTTTGTTTGTTTCTTTGGTGTATTTTGTTTGCTTTGTTCTGTTTTTTCCAGAATCATTGAGCTGTATCTGCCATAGAAATAGGAAACACCTGACAGAAAATCTAAGCTCAGAGGAATTGTGAGTCTGGGCTTGTCTGCAACAGTTCAGGGGATGTGTGAAATAAGCCATTGGTAATGGGCTGTTGTAGGAGCAAATTAAGGGATTCTTTTGAAGCAGGAAAATATGCAGTGTGTGTAAGTGAAGTGAAGGAGAAAAGAAATCCTGAATATTACATGATTGAGGCTTTTAGGAGACTTCTTCATATTTTGATTCCACTGCTTAAGTGCAAGAGAGGTTGCATACACTCCTGTTCAGAGCAGCTGTGTCCGGATTATGTCTGATAATCTTCTCTTGGCATAGTTTGCTTTATTAGTTTGCATTTAGTGTTGTATTTGTGAAAATAGTACATATTAAATAAAACTAATCCCAGGGAAGCAGTCTAGTTTTTCGCATCAGTCTTGCATTTTTAACTTTCTTGGCTTTCTCTTGTAACTGTTGATTTTACCCCACATCTAAATTAGATAAAATTTATTTTCCTGATCTTTCCTGTCTCCTGAATTGGTGATGGGAATAACTGCTGTCTCAGCACAGCTTGCAGGGGTCATAGCAAAGTAGACCCTGCTGAGGCTGGATCACTCGGTCACTGGCTCTGTTTATCATGATCCTGACATATAGTTCATGCCCTTTCACCTGCTCACTTTTATTGCATCTTTCTTTGTCCACAGCCCTTGCTATCTCAAGACTGATGGTTCTCTTCTAGTTTTTCTCCTCTCTGCTTCATAGCAGCTTATGCTATATCTTCACTGTCACTGTATTGCGAAGTGTTTGACCTACCTGGCCCACCTGATAATTATAATGCCAAGGATGTTGGCAGTGGGGTTCTTCCCTCATCCCTGTGCACAGTACTTGACTTAGTCCCATAAGGTCATGGTGCTTTTGTGTAATGTGCCTTTATCTTGGGGTCTGATATCTGTGGAGATTCGGCTGCCAGAGTTACGTGAAAGAATGACTTGGGTGAGCTCTTGCACGCTAGAATTTCAAGTTGACTGCTCTGTTAAGTGACATTGTCTGGAGGTTAGGAATGATATTTTTTTGTTTGCCTAATGTTTATCTTGTGGCTGCGCTGAGGAATTAGAAGAGCTTGTGACATTTTTGTCAAAACAGCTGGAGTGTTGGAATACCACTCTGAGAATTAACTGTTCATCCCTGCATGGCCAGAAAAATTTGCGTTCCAGTACTGAATTGAACTGCGTTGACTTCCAAATGAAGTAAACAAAGAAGGAGAATGGAAATGGATGTTGATGATAAAAGAAATGAAAACATGTTCAATCTTGTGGTATACTGAGAGATACCTATACCTACAAGTGGCCAAGTGCCAGGAACTTCTCTTTAAAGGATTTTCCCCCTACCTTAGTGTAATGGCCTCAGCTTACCTCAGTGTTCTCTAAAAGACTGAATGCAGTGCCTCTGTCTTGCTGTTACGACTATTCTGAAATGGTTGTAGAATTGAAAAAAAAAAAACCATATCTACCTTTTTGTAGGTCAGAATGATGAAGAATTGAAGATTAAAAGTAATAGCAGAAATGCAAGGTTATAACACTAGGATATTAAAATAACATAATGATTCATTTAGACTTTGCTGTGTGACTATTATGAGCTCCATTTCACAAGTTGTCCTTAGTCAGGGAGTTACCAGTGTTGGTAATGCTGGAGCACAATAAAGTGCATTAGAAATTTGGGTAATAAGGCTAAGAAAGAAGTGTTCTCTATTGAAAGAACATTTTGTGTTGAGAGTTAAGTTTTAGGTTTATAAAGGTGTAATTGGAGAAAACTTTTTAAGATTTCTAGCTTTTTCAGTTGCTCAGTAAAACCTGCAAACCATGTCTGGCTTTTGATGCACGGGTGATCATCTGATTTCCTGTTTAAAATCCTCACCCTTTCAGCTTTGGGCACTGTTAGGGCAAACAGTGTGGAATCTACTTTTTAGGTATTTAGGGGACTATGAACTATTTGAAATCTCCATATATTTCTCAGTGGGATGAAGGGAAGGTACAGAGGTTCTTCCTGAATTGGAAAAGTGTCTGCTTCCCCCTTGCTCTCATGGTGTACTCTGAGCTGTCTATTCAGTGTTGGATCTGACAGGCCTAACTTGTTAAAGTTGTTATTAGCATACTCTTTTAATATGCAATAAAGTGCTGCGTTTAATCTAAATGCTGAAAGAACCTAATTTTAAACTCTTAACCTTCCAAGATCTAGTTGCGGCTTACACGGCAGCAATGAAAGTCCAAGCAAATTAAACTGCTTTTTTAATCCAGGACCTTATTTCAAATACTTGACTTGAATGCATGTGAAATGCATATGTCTGATGGCAAATCATTTTCCTATATATTTCCTTTGAAATTCTTCCTGGATATTTTTTTGTGCCTTGTGGTCAAATTTTACTGGGTGTTTTGAAAAATACTTTAATCACTCCATAAAAGCTGTTCTTGCTGCTCTTCCAAGAGATCTTGAACTGCAGGGATGTGTCTAATAACTCCTTCTCTGTTGCTTTTTTGTTCTGATAATTCCCTGTGTGGTCTTGCAAACAGATTTGGAGCTGATGTGAAAGTGCGTACAGTCTTCACTAACTCTGCCTCTTTCTTACGTTAGAGCTTACTGGTTAATACCTGGCATTTACTTGGTGTGGAAGTGTATGTAAGCAGCTTGGTGTTCTTGCCTCTTGTTTGATAGAATGACTTCTGGAGTCAGGAGTTTAAAGTTTCTCTTTAGCACTTGGATTTGCTTTTCTCTGCTGCCTTTACTTTTGACGGTACTTGAAAAGTTTGTTTAGTAGTAAAATTGCATTTAGTATTGTTGTGTTGATCTAATCATTGTCAGAGAACTAAAATCTGCTTTACTTGTATTGTTGGTGTGTGCTTATCTGTGCCTGCTTTAGCCATGTTTACCAAGAGCTTTGCTGAAGTGTTGTTTTGCTTGTAAACTGTCACCTGTAAAATTTGGCAGATGCTTTCTGTGACACAGATTCCTGTTCCATAGGTGTATCCTAGCATTTGGATCAGCTCTCTTTGCATTTAGAAATATTTCAGATGGATTTTCTTTTCTCTTAGGCTCTCCTTATACCTGACTAAGCTGCTGTGCATAATTCTGCTTTTATTATTTGCCTTTTGACTGGCATCTGTGTCATGCTTGGTTTTGTGTAAGTGGCAAATACCCAGTTGAGAAAGAATGATATATGGCAAGCTTTGGGATGGGAAACACCACTGATCATGGCCAGCCTCTCAAGTGACTCTCTATTACTGTTTCACTGGATACTCACCCATACTATGTCATTTTTCACTTTATTGAGACACTGTTCTACCCTGAGTTGTGTGTCTCAGAAAATTCCATGTGTGTACAGTTTGGATCAGTCTTTCCAAGCTGGTGCTGAATAGTAGGCATCTTTTTTTTTACCAGAACTTTAACTCTTTAGACATTTCAGACATTTGTCTGGAGTGCTCAGTGATCTGTAGGTACCTGACCTCCTACAGGTGTGTTCTGTGTGTCACCTTGGGTGTCATACTCTGTTCTTCTTGGAGCCTCTTTTCTAATCTTTCTGGATGCATTTAAAACAAAGGTCACTGGGCTACAGACTACTTCAGTTACATGCAAGTTGCAGTGTCTTAGACCTTCTGATTTTTATTACTTGCGCACTGAATATTTAACATTATTTTCATTTGCCATGGGCTGGAAAGTACCTGATCTCACAAGTGCTTGCTTCTTCCTGAGCATGTGGCAGATGTTTGCGGGATGCTTAATGCTTTTTCACCATCAGCAGTTAAATCAGCTGATGAGTTGGGAGGGCAATACCCTTGTTGGTGTTTTGTCTCTATTCAGATTTTTTGTTAAGTCTCTTGCTTTTCCGTGCATTTAACTTCCTACATCTTGGGCCACACAACCTGTGTCAATACAGTTTCTTTCTTGTAATTTACCATGGCTTTATAGCTCTTTGAGGTGGAGTGGAATTCAGCTGTCCTTCTTGCTTGAGGAGTAGTGGCTTTTTGGTCCCCTGGAAAACACCTAATAAATGATTCCTGAATCTGATCAACCCTGAGAAATCTCTGGTTGATAGTTTCATTAAAAGATGCAAATGTAATTTACTTGGTGCATTGTAAACATCTAACACATCTCTAACACATTAGTGACATCTAACTCCTTCACCAGGCTTTCAAAATAGATTTCTTACTGTCCTTTTAAGTTATTTTCCCCATTATGAACTTTGAATAATTGAATAATTACACTTAAAAACCCCAAAATTTTGAGTAGCTACAGATCTTAGCAGCCTTTCCCTCCTTGTGTAGCATGGGGTGCAAGAGACCAGCTGTGGCTAGGGGATCGAGTTAGATGGTAAGTCCTCAGCTGAGGAATTTTTTTGACTGGTGCTGGTTGAACTTACTAAGCACCATATTATGGCTTGGATTCATGTCCTGCTGTTGTGGAAAGTGGCAAGGAATCGGAGCACAGCACTGGCAGGAATGCTGCCTCTCTGATAGCTACATGTGGGCATCCTAAAAATGAAAGGGAATGCTGCCAACTAATGGCTGTGACTTAGTTTATGCTTTCTCATCCATATTACTCTTGAGTGCATGTTCATCCTTTTGTCAGATGAGCTGGGATGGGCTTTGGACAGACCTGTGTGGGAGGTGGGTCCATGCGCTCAGCATGGAATCATTTGCTGAGAGAGGTTCAGCTCATGGAAACCCTGTGGTGAGAGAAAATTGAGGCAGTGTCAGGTATGAGTAAATGTTGCCTGCTTAGTTTGCAGGATTTAATTTTTCTGGTCACACTTAAATTTGTAAAAAATCTTAAAATTCCTGGGCAGGATGCATGTAGGGGTAGGAACTATGTTAAAGGAATTAAAAATCCTGATTTTGTTCCCTTTTGGATTGCCTGCATCTGGGGAGTTGGAGCATTAAAAAACAGAAAGAAAATGTGTCATTTCAACAGCTTTGTGCTGACCTCAGTTTCTTGATGCTCTTCCTTGGAGTTGAACATACTGTATAAATGGAAAGTGAATTGGACTGGGATGTCTTGTCTGATGAAGGATAAGAGGAGGTGTCTTGTTCAGGATAATCTCTAGCCTAAATCTGTTGGCGAGTTTGAAAAGAAATTTGGCTTCAAGCCTTGACCGTGTCCCTTTAAGGAATACTGGTTTTAACCTTATTACTTAAAGCTCTTGTGACTTAACTCGCTTAAATCTTTACAACCTAAATGCTCTGCTAAACAGACTCCAACATTTCCACCTTAGAGACCTAATTATTAGGTATAAAATAACTGCAGAATTATGCTTCTCAGTATTGGAAGACTTCTATTTTCTCTGCTCAGGCCAATGTAGTAATACTCAGCTTAAAAAACATCATTAAAAAAAACCCCAACATGCTTTGTCCCTTCACTTTTGGGTTGCTGCTCTGTTCAGGCAAAATCTGCACCATATAACCAACCTGCTGTTGTCTTTGTTGGCATCTGCTGAAAGGATTTTGGATCTGGAGCTAAATGTGGCGGCCCATGAAAGCCTTCACTTTTCTGAGCTGTTGTGGCAGCACAATGCTGCAGTCCATGTGCCAATGATTCAGGTGTGCTTGGATAAGGCAAAGGGAACTGTGAAGGAACTACATCACCTGGAACATATAGGATATGTAGAGCTTTTATCCAGCGTCATTACCAAACTCCATTTTTCCCAATCCCTAAGTACTGGAAGGGCTAGGAGTACAACTTCAGTAATAGCGTCTCCAGTCTAAGGAAAGGCACACCAACTTCGGCTGTTCTAATGCTAAAGTTAGTAAACCACTTCAGCATAAAAACCAGAAATTCGTCACATATGATAGTCAACATAAAGCTGATGAATATGTAAATACTGAATTTCTAGATAGAAACCTATTAGATACATTTTCCTTCCTAAAAGACTTGTGTAAACTTCAGAACAGGTTTTCAGAAAATGTCCAGGGACTTCAGATTTTCGGTACCTGTGGTTATTTGCTTGTAGTTACCACATACTCTTCTGTTCCAACAACCTCAGTCCTTTGCAAACAAAGTCCTTGTGGAGTGTTATAGCTGCAATTACACATTGGACAGCTACAAATCCTTGTTGTGCAAATCTTCAGTAATTATTTCTTCCTATAGGGCCAGGAGTACCAGACACACGGGTGCTAAGGCAGTTTGTCAGTTTTGTGAGAGGAAGGAATTTGGCTGCTCAGTAAACTATTACACACTTTGTAGAAAATTGTTGTTCCCCATTTGCTCCTCTTCCAAATTTCATGTGTTATTCTTCATTGTAAGATTTCTTTTAAGGCAATCAGGTGGTATTCTTCAGGAGGCTGTTTGGCCTCTTTGTGCATGGGGCTTGGCTTTGAGAGTTGGGGAGGTCATAAATTACTAGAAAGCTGAGATAGCCTTTGTTTTTGGATTTGGGATTTCTGACCTTACCAAAATCATAATGCCATTTCATAGATTAATAAAGTAATGGTTTTAAATGAAGCTCTCAATATTTTGTGGTTCAGACATCCCCCAATCTTGAGTTTCTGATCTGAACCTGATCTAAACTTGTAGTGTGTGACTTGAATTTGGCATGCAATGTGGATATGGATTGGTAGGAAGGGAAAAATGGACATGAAACAGTAGTTTTATTTCAGCCTTTCCCACCTGGTATAACTTGCTGCATGTGCAGAATTTTATTAGATTTTGACCTGTCAAATTGAGTAAGTGGAGTCTGTGTATGCTCATTTTAGTAGGAGATTTTTGGAGGAGATTAACTGCTTAGAAACTCCATAGTTATAAGGCCAGAATGGCTTCTTGTAATCATCTAGTATGACCCTCTGTAATACATAGTATTTTTAAAATGTAACAACTTAGACTCTTAACAGAAGAAGATCAGATTCTGGACTAAAATTGATGAAGGATTTTTTATGGGTCTTGGTAGCTTTATGTTGATATGTGACGAATTTCTGCTTCTTATGCTGAAGTGGTTTACTAGCTTCAGCATCAGAACAGCAGAATCTGGTGTGCCTTTCCTTAGGTTGGAGAAGCTATTATGAAAGTTGTATTCGTTGCCATTCCAGTATTTAAGGATTGGAAAAAAAGGAGTTTGGTAATGTCTGTTACTTGACTAGAGGCAAGTGGATGTTATATTATGAGTAATATAATCTGACTGTAATGACAGGTGTTGACATATTTTTCAATGGTTAAAAAGAGATCAAGACATGCCATGCCCTAATAGATCTCAGTGTTAAATCATTGTGTTGTTACACTTTTGCTTGGTGGGAGGAGTGTGGTTTACCAGAGCTCTAGTGACAGACCTTTTACTTCTGTTGTAAACTTGAGTTTGAAGTTACTGTTCTGTATAAACCTGACACTTCAGTCAAAGATGTAGAAATGTGCTCAGGCTGTATTGGAGGAGAGTAGCACGCGACAGAAGTTTGAATATATATGAGTTAACCCAGTGCACTCTTCCTGGGGGCCTGCATTGTATATTTCTTTTTCCTCATAGAATGTCATGGAAGAGCTAGTGCTGCAGATGAAGTTGGGGTTACTGGATCCCTGATAATTGCTACAGTTTTATGAAGTAAATAATATAAGTAAAACATTTGAACTGGTAGTGTTGAGTTAGTTTTCCTAGAGGGTGCAAACACATTTGTGTTATAAAGCAGGATGGGAAGCTTGTGGCTAAAATGGTGGGAAGGGGGCTGTTAGTTTAGGACTCAGAACTAGCCCCAAAAGGTTAGAAGGAGTCATGAGGAGTGGGGGTTATGAGAGGAACAGAGGTGTTGGAAGGGCTTTCCTACTCTAGAAAGAGAGGAATAGAGGTGACTGGGAAAATTCCACTGTGGTTTGGTGATGCAAAATTGTAAAGCAGCATTAGTGTGGATAAAAGAGAACCAGCTGGGCTGAAATTGCTTTGGGAAGAGCTGATAAGAGATTTTGCTGTGATAGCACAAGAGATCTACTGCACGTAGTCCAGGATTTAAATGTGGGTAAAAATCTCGTAACATGGTTAAAGCAAAGTATTTCTGGGTGTTCTCACTGTGGAAGACTGACTCCCCACACCAGAAAATATATCCTGTTGGTCCTTCCTGGGGTACAGGGAGCTGTGTTAGCTGACAGTTTTACCATCAGACAGTGACTGCAGCCATAAAACTGGTGGAGTGAACTGTAGATGTGACTTTGAGAGGCACAGAAGATGCTTCAGAGAAATTGGACATGGAAGTGAACTTGGTTTGAATGCTGACACCTGAAGCTAAGGTAAACAAATGAATATGTAGGTTAGCAATTGTCAAGCCTCCAGGGAAGCTGAAGAAGCTTTTTGGTGAAGAGGCTGGATACAGAGGAGGGCAGGAAATTCAGGGAAGATACAGGGGTAAATATTAGCATCTCAAATAACAGAAAAGGCTCTACCTAGGAAATTACCCCAGAGCTGATGATTCACCTGTTCATTACGTCAGGATATGCTGAGCAAACAGAGAACCTGTGAGAGGTGTGGGCAAAACAACAGTTCATAGAGGAAGGTGTATGTTGAGGATCAGAAAGTCCAAGGCTAAGGCAGGGGCTTCCACCTCAAGAGACAAGGTGGCATCTTGCAAGTGGCAATAAAACAGGTAACAGAAGGCACTTTGGTCGCATGAAAAGGGGAAACAGCCAGCCTCCACAGGGGAAGGAATCAGACTTCTGTGCATGGGGACAGGGAAGTGTAAAGATGGGTTGGCTATGGTCCCTGGACTATAGGAATTGTTTCTTATGAAACTGAAAATGATGCACAAGCATGGGAGAAAAAATTTTAATATCCTGCATTTGAGTCTTGGTGGTCTGTATCCCAGAGTGCTGAAACATGAAACACTTTAAATCTGAATTCTGCCAGAAGAAGTTTAACTATGGCTGCAAACAAGCAGTGACATCACCTAACTGGAGAGGAATAGATGTGGTTTCTGTGGATAGGCGGGAAGATAAAGGAGATGAGTGATAAATGTGGGTAAATATGGATCTTGACTTCAAAAGCAGATGGGACTGTAACAACGTGGAAAGTTTAAAGTAAACTGTTAGGAGAGAATAATAAATTTTTTTTAGACAGGTGGAAACGATGTGGAAGGGTATCATATGAAATGTGACACGGGTTTGCAAGAGGAAGATTTTTCTGGGCTAGCTTCTTGTTTCTACATGAAAGCATGCATCTATTTGTACTTCTGTAATATCTCACAAATCCTATAGCAGACTTCTTTTAAAGAAAATCTGAATTGGCAAAAGACGTGTAAACAGTATAAGGAGTTGACTGTAGCAGAAGCTAGTAATGTTGCTAAGACTAGTGGGAGAAGCAGATAGATGTCTTCCACTTGTGTCATGGCAATAAAGAATACAAATGTGTGTGTCAAAGCCGTTCTTAAGAGAAGTCCTAATTATATAGTACATTTTGGAGCAAATAAATATAATGCAGGAAGGACTCAGTGACCCCTGACAAGAGTGAGAATGAAAATGAGTTGAAGTTTTGTACAAAAACTGTACACTTAGAGGCAAATGGCAAGCATTGCTGAGAAATGTGAAACTTGCTGAAAGGAGAGATGTTGGGCAGTCCTTGTATCACTGCACCATGCTTGTAAACAGAAGCTGATGGGATCTGTGACTTGTGTTCATTAAAAACATCAGGAAATTAAACATGGAGTGAGGAAAAACATGGAGAGGGCAAATAGTGTTGACCTAAGATACAGAAGGCATACACATGCCATTAATTAAAGTGTTGGGTGGAAAGTAGGAATGATTTAAATGGTGTAAGTGGTCTGGGTGTTGGGAGAAGCAGCATTAGAGTTGGACCCTTCCAGTCTTGTGATCCTCACTGCACTAACTTGTGCAGTGAGTTACTGTTCTGACTACTAATTGCTGTATATGCTGACAAACTGTATATTTAGGTAAAATTTTGATGTAGCATCTTCATTATTTATAAATGTTAATAATAAGGAAAAGAACCTACATGTGAAGGAACCTGCTTATACTCAATTGTTACCTAAGGCTGTTTATTTTGGTTAATGGTTTTGATTCTTATTTAACCTGGTATATTTTCACCTTATTGTTTATGGAGGTCCAAATGCAAGCAGGCAGCATGGCTTTCAGGAGAACAGTCTTGAGCACACTCCTTGTCAACAGTAAGATCTTCTTATGATTCAGTTCTTTGTATACATGCTGTTTTGAAACAGTATTTTGATAAGTATGGGCAGGTGAATGCTAATGTGTTTGTGAGGTGCAGCTCTTCTAGATGGCAATCCATCTGACTGTCCTATTTCTGCAATTTGTGGGTGTCCTCCAGGAACCAGTATTGTCCAAGCAGTTTATGAATGTGAAGATTAAAATCAGACTGCCAGAGGTATAGTTTGCCAACAGTGTTTTTTTTATTAGGTTTCCTGTTCCTGCCTGGAATCTCATTCAGTTACACCATAAGTCATACTCTAAGAAGTTCTTCTACTCTTTCTTAATTGTTACAGTCAAAGTTATTTCTGTCTCCTAGATACTAATATTTTCTCTGGTTTGTGAAGCCAAACAGGTAAATATTAAGTAATGTAACAATAAGATTTTGTTAATATTTTACTTAAAAATATTTTTCATGCTAGACCAATCTTCCTTCATTATTCAGTGTGGAAAACACAGGTGCTGTTTTTCCTGGAAGCTTATCATTTACTCTTGCATGGTGGGATGTTTTTACTTAAAATATATATATATAAGAATTTACTGAATCCACCACAAATGTGCTGTTGCTTTATTTTTGAGTTTCTCTTTTGGTGAATATGCTATACCAGTGAAGTTGAACAGTGATATTTGTTAGCACCATTTTTTAATCTCGGTGCCTTTCAGGACAAGCTTGTGCTCAGTCCTGCTTCACAAGTAGCTGTGTTCCAGTTGGCTGAGTGCTTGCAATGCTGTAACTTAAATCGAAACTACCAGAAAATAGACCAAGGCTGTGATTAGGTGGCAATCACTACTGGTGCGGTTAGTCAGCAACTCTTTTTCCAGGGTGCATCTTGTTTACACTAAGTCTGAACAGGGAGTGTAGAAGCCTGAGTCACTGGGGAGACTGTTCAGGTGACTTTTGTTGACAGGCGAAAAGCACACGCCAAAGGACAAGCACACAAGTGGGTTTGTTCTGTCATTTCTGCTCTTTCCTCTCTGGTACCCCAGTACTTGTGTCTTCTAGCCGCTGTTACCTTGGCTGTGACCAGGCTGTGTGATTTTACCTAATAACTCTGGCAAGAATCTAGTAATTTAAGTGGCCTTTACCTCTGTGTACAATATCTGAGCAGAAGCTGCATGTGCTCTGTGTCTTGGAAGAAATGATTCTGCGGAGAGGTGTATCTTTTTTCAAAATAAATACACCCACCCATGCCCCTCAAACCTGAAGAAACCAATTTCTCCATTCATCCGGTTTCTGAATTACTATTAAGGGGTTTTTGTTATGTTTGGAGTTTTAAAATATTTTTTATTTGTGCTTTGGTTTTTTTTCCCCCCACTGACTCTTTTATTGTAAACTAGTTGAGTTGTTGCTTTGTCATCAAAGTCGGTTTACCCGCTCAGACTGGCTCCTAGCAGACTTGATACATTATCAGTCTATCTCTTTTCCTGCCTTCTGCTGCAAGGATATGGTTTTCATTATGCATATTTCCTTAGTCTTTGGCAGCTGGAGGCATATGTGAGTTGCAGTCTGTTTTGTGTAAAATTTAGTAGTGTGGGTTTTGTTCCCTTAATCAATTAAGGCATTTCCAGTAACTTAAAATAATATATTTCTGCCACTAACTTAAAATAATATATTTCTGAACCTTGCAGAATTTGAAAGAAGGGCATATTATGCCACTGAAAATTGGAAGCCTCCTTTACTACTCTGTCCAGTAGTACGTATCTTATACATTTAAAAATTCTGTAAGATTTGGTTGATGTTTATTTTTTTTCCATGATAAAGCACAGATTCTGGAGTAGGATGCTGTCTTTTCTCATCATAAACCAGCTAAATTTCAGGAGAAATCAGTAACCTCTAGGGAACCCCTTAAGGCAAAGTACCAAAGCACAGTCTAACAGAATGCATCTTCTGGGAGAGTCAGACACAATAACTTGCTCTAGTACACTCCACCCAAGCTGTTTTTTGACTAATAATATTAAGGCTGCAGGAGAATATTGGAGAGGCGTGACAGCTTGGATTACTGCTTAGTTCACCTCTTGGTTGGGGAACCAGGTCGCCTGACAGAGCTGTCTGTGTTGCCAGCGTCAGGAGGATTAACCTTTTATAATCTCTGTGATTTGAATAAGAGATTTTGTTCCTGTCCTCACTGCTCAGTTCAAAGCAGCTGCTGAGCAGAAACTTCAGTGGATCTTCAGAAGTGTGTCTGTGTTGGTCAACTCAAAAAGGAAGAAATAGATGTTGCCAGGATTTCTCCTAGCTGTGTTTTTTAGCAACTGATGTAAATGTTTGTAGGGTAAATGTATATAGGTGGATTTAGCTCTGGAATCAGGGAAGTTGGCTAAGTCCTCAGTTTCCTTTTTGTTTGCAAGGTGTTCCGTTACACAAACAGTATCAAATCCATTTCTCCACCACCACGGTCTGCTTCTCCAGCCCCTTGGGGAGGAAACTTTGGACAAAAGCAGAGTCTTGTAAGCATATAATAACAAAACTTCAGTTTGTGTTTGTTTTCCCGCTTCTCAAGAAAAGTATAACTGATCCAGACCAATCACCTGCCTGTGCTAGGTCACGCCAAAACCAGGAGGGATTACTCAGTCAGCTGAGGTGTATGTGTTTGCCCTTGAGGACTGGTGGTGGTAGTAATAAGGTACTTAGCTCTCTGCTTAGAGCCCCACAAAATTTGAAGGATTTTCTTTTGTGTATTGTGGTTCGGGAAGAAGCTCTTCAGTTTTAAAAAAGCCAGACTTTGTTTGCTGTGTCAAACAGGTAGCAAAGCATCTTGCATCTTTGATAGTTCCTTTCTTCTTGACACAGAGCAATATGGGTTTGCTTGTGTTGTCTACTTTAAAACATTTGATTCTGCTGTCAAGTGACAACAAATATGTATAGCAAAAAGGCTTAACTATGAAAAGGTGTCTGAAGCATGTATTCCCTCTTGCTTTTGAAGAAATACCAAAGTGGAATTCTCTTGTAATTGCTGACACCCTTAATCATTGATTATGTAGGTGATAGAGGAGGTTTGGTGGTAGAACAGACTGTATGAAACTACTTTCAAAAATGTCACCCGGGTCCTAAGCCTAGGGGCATATTAATTTTTAGAGTAGGTATTGCTGTATCATCATGTCATGCTCTTTTCTGGGAATTGTCTAGATGTTTGTATGGATGAAATACAGGCTAATGGTGTTGTTTTGCAGCCCTCACTCTCATGGTGTAGTTGCTCTTGGTACAAACTCCTGCTGAAGCTGTAGAAAGAGCCCCTTGGTCTGCAGGGCAGAAGACATCTGGTTTGGGACCCAACTGCAAGATGTCATTGATATTGACGTGGTTTTTGGGAGCTCTAGCATCTAATTTGAGCAATGAGACTGTCAGACTTATTGCAGCAACCAATGTTTTGGGGGCAATGAATTACAAATCTGACTGGCGTTGTCACGGGGCTGGTAGGGGGAGACGCGGTAACCAGAAGACAAACATCTGTGAGACAGCAAAAAGGGTCTTTGTGGCACCTTGCTTGTGAATATTCTTGTGTTACTTGGTTGTGGTACTTTGTGGAGAAATAGGACTGACACTTCAGAGTCTTTTCTCAGTGAAGAAAACCATCTGAAGGTAGTTTGAATGGTCCACTGTGTCTCAGAGCTGGGGTCTTTGGCTCAGGCAAGTGGCTGTTGAGGTGACAGCTAGGAGCAAAGTGGAATTTCAGGTACATTTTAACATGTCTGTGGGAAGGTTATGAAGGAGCAAAGCACAATTCTGAATAAGCATCTGAGGATGCTGACTCTTGCCTTGCTAGAATTGACTTGTCAGTTTGCACTGAGATCATGATTGTTGCTAGATAAGTCGAAAAGGTGAGTAATGAGGTAGAGGGCTCTCTGCAGAGCAGTGTGCAGGCTGGAGGCACCTTGTATTCCAGCACTGGCTGTGGGGTTCTTGAGAGCTGGAGCAAACATTTTGTGCACAGCCTTTAAGGACAATAATGAGATGCATTGTGTAGAGGAAAGATTTCCGTCTGGACACTGGGAGGCTGTCATTTCAGCAGGTCCCAAAGCAGATAGAATATGACTTATGATTCTTGATCATTGTTGTAATTACCTGAAAGATGACTTGAATTCAGGGGATTTGTCTGTTTTGTGCTGGCCAGAGAAATGTCCTGAGACTACTTGCCTGCCAGTGGAACTAAGGGTCCATGCAAGCAGGAGAAAGGGAGTTAGATACACTCAGAGCTTGGAAGACCATCTGCAGTAATGGGAATTTCTGGAAGAGTATTCTGGTGTTGGGAATTCCACTCCTCAACTGCCACCTTGGCTCTCTCCTGCTCAGCATTTCACCACACAAGCTGCCTGACATAGAAGCTTCTGCACTTTTTCTGGTTCCAAGTATATTTAATGAAAAAACTGGAAAATATTTAATGGGCTGTTGATACTCTGGATTCACTGGCAATGCAGATCTGTTTCAGGAGGTTGTAAAGTTCAAGACCTGCATGTTCCCAGTTTTTTTACTGCTTCCAGCATCTGATTCTAGCTTTCTTGGCTGTATTGTTCATGAATGCACTTTTTTTTCCCCCCCTCCTGGACAGAAAAAACAATAATGTCCTGCTTATTTCAGCTGCTCTTTATCTAAAATCAATTGAATGCTTCCTACTGCCTTTCAGGAAGCTTTTTCTGGGATCAGCTGTAAGTAAACTTCTTGCAGCTTCTACTGCAAAGCAGAAGTTCCACTAAGTGCTAATGTTTAATGTAATAAAGATTTGAGCTGTGGTTTACCAAATAGCTTATCAATGTTTTAAGCATTTTATTGTTATGATCTCCTGAGGCTTTTTTGGATAAAATTATCTGCATGTTTTAAAATGCTGGATTTCTTGTGTAGTGCTGAATGGTCATGATGTATTGTAATCTTTTGGCAGTGTAGATCGTGTTCTGTGCTAGCTTTTTAGTAAAATCTACATATTTACTTGAAAGTTCAGAGATGAGGGTACTTCTGGGTTTTGGGACCTGTTAGTTTATGAATCTCCTCCCTCCCTTCCTCTCTGTGAACCCTGTCCTAGTTGCTCTACTTCAAATATTGTTTTCAAACCAACAAACAACAGTCTGACCTTGCATCCTGATACTACTTTCCTGAGAAATGGTGTAAGAATTTGGGAGAGCAGTCTGATGTCTGTGTCAAGGAAGGAATCAGTTGCAGACCTCTTCAGTTTTCCTTTTGCAATTAGTCCTCTGTCATAGTTGCCTTCTACAAGTTGCATACATAGTTTAAGTTCCACTTTTCCTGTTCTGTAGTTCCTTAGTAAAATTGTTTGTTTGAGATATGTTTCATTTTTCTGTCCAAAACTGTTCACAACTGCAATCCTCATATCTCCTGCAGCATTTTTTTTTAATTTCAGTAGTATTTTCTTCACCTGTGAATTTGTGTTGGTGAAATAGTTCAAGGAGTATTTCAGGCAGGTGAGTTCTTGAGGTATGCAACAAACAAGAATATGTATGAAACCCTTCAGTTCAGGAAGTTGAAAACCTGTGCGATGTTAAGTCAGTATGTCAAATCAGATCTGGTAACAGATTAACCTGTAAACAAGACCCAGATGTGTCTCTTAACTGTCTAAATCTATTTTGTCATTGAAAGTGTTTAGAAGTCTACTTGCATTAACTGCCTAGTATATTAAACCAGAATATAGAAAGTAGATTGTACTTAGAAAGTACAATTGTCACCCCTTCTGTTGCATGAAATACCTTTTAGAGAAGTAGAACCTTTTAAAAGAAGGCTTCTTTTGCTGATGAGGACTGACTTTTATTATAAAATAACCCCCACAGCTGAACAGCTCTTGACAAAAGATTTGCAGTTTATCTGCTCCTCCAGGTATACTGTGAGAATGTGGGGAATATGTGCAAATGACAGAGAGGGTTTCCTACACAGTTTTTAAATTTGTTCTGTTCACGTTATATAGTAATTTTGGTGGGGATGGAAGAAATGGAATGCTATGAAGCTATGATGCAAGCTGAGCTGTGCTGTACACATTTACAAAGTTTTATTCAAAAGCTGAGTTGAAAAGTGACAATATTTGCAGGAGGTATGAAATTCCCTGCTTCACTGAGGGGATCAGATGGTTGAGCAAAATAGTTGTATGTATCTTTCGTTTTATAACTGGATCAGCACAGTGTATTAACTGTGGGCTTGCTCGGGTTTGTGTAGATTTGCCATCATATTGTCCTGCAAGCTTTCCTAAGTCCATGTGCATGAAATACTGGGGAATAGTCCAGATATCCAGTTAGTGTGCTGTGTTACTCTGATGTTCATGGGCTGTGGCAGTAACAGAGATTTAGACAAGACTATAATATATAGCTTTTACATAAAAATACTAAGCATTTTCTGCTTAGGTTTTAATACTTTGCTCATGAAAGTTCATCCTATACAAGTGAAAATTCTAGCAAGACACAAATGTTTGAGCCAAGTTTAGTAACCAGAAACGTGCAGCAATATCCCCTTGGGACTCAGCTGTGAGCCCCAAGTTGTGGAGTGTGTGGACTATGGAGAGGAGCAAGGGGTGCTCTCTTCCTGCAGGTTGTGACTTGTGTGCATGCAAGGCCTGGATCTTAACTGACCAGAGAACTTACAGAGGAACAGGGAAGCATCTAGTGAGGTTTGGCAGTATGAGATGTTTGTACATTATGTAGTGCTTTCCTGGAAATGCTCTATGAAATGGTGCTGAACCTTGAATGGGAATAGTGAGTGTCTGTCCCCTTAGCACAGATCTTTGGAAAACCCTGCAAGCAGTCACATGTTCCAGCTGCTATCAGTCACTGTCCAGTGGGCAGGAAGGGTGGAGTGGCTGGTGGAAAGCTGTTTGTTGGAAATTGTATCATAAATCAAATAAACCTAGTAGCTTTGTGTGCCTCTGGACAGGGTAATGAATTTGCAGATCATCTGAGCAGGAAGATGCTAATTCATGTGAATTAGGAAGGATTCTAATTCATTTTCAAGACATCTGGCAATACAGAAATCTCTTGGGTAGATCAATTTGCTATCACAGACTACAGATTAAAAACTCTCTTTTGCCCACCCCCTTCCTAAGAAGAATCCTTGAGTAATGTGAATAATGGCTGGTTGCTGAAGGAAATATATCCTTCCCTTTGTTTGACATGGTTCCCAAGGTCTTGGGAAGGGCAAGTCAATCTGTCCTGTGGGCATTCAGAATGGTCAAATTGAAGAAAGCTCTTTGCTACATGATTGAAAAATGCAATATGTGAGTGCTTTGTGGTATGTTGGGCTTTTTTTTTTTTTTTTCCTATGAACTATTAAAAATTAATGAACTCATATCACATCTTTTCCATTTATTCTGGACTACTTATTAAAGCAGATTGATCCCTCAGTTCAGTTGAGGTAAACTTGACTATCTGGGTTCCCCCACAGTTGTCTCAATCAAAGAGGTAATGGATTTTTGAAGGACTGTTTCAAGTACTAAGTCAGAAAAATACTGTCCTTAGAAGCAACCTCAGTTCTTTGGGCACTGTTGAAAATCTATGCTGTCAGTTACCAAGCAGAGTGGCATTTCACAGTGGCTCTTCCTTCTGGCAGCAGAGTAGTTCTCAGATCAGTCCAGCCTGCCTTTCACATTAAGCAATAACAGAATGTTATCCCCAGTGTACTGTGAATTCAGTCTCAGCTTTTAGGACTGTTCGTCCATGAAGGTACCCACTGTGTTTCCATCATGTCATTCTCAAAGAGAATACTGGGGCATAAAGTACTCTCTTCCCTTTTTGAGTGGAACAATGTTTATATGTAAACCAGTGGTTTGTTTTGCCTGGCAGAAAAACAAAGTATGAAGTAATGAATGTGACTTAGGTCCTGTGTCTCTCAGTGGCCCCTGAGGCTGCAGGAGCCTTTCTGCAGTAACCAGTCCAGCTCTGCAGGGCTCTGCTGGGAGAAGTTGGAGACTGCTCTGGGCTCTGCAGTTACAGCAGAAGCTGTTGAGGTGCTGCTGTGTGCTGGTGGCTCCTTGGGGCCTCCTGTGCAATTATCCTTCCTTTGAGCTAGTTCAGGGAAATCTCTTCCTTCTGAACATAATTTAACTCTAAATGTATGAGAATGCAGTGGAGTCTTTCTTTTTACACCTGTCTCAGACTGGGAATATCAAGGTGGCTTTGTCACATTGAATCTTTGTAGCACACTTGGAAACCCACCAAACTCTTGTTTTATCCTGCTTTTCCTTTCTTAGGAATTAGGAAGGGAGGAGAAGAGTTTCATGGCACAGTCAGTACTGCTGTTCTGCTATGGCACTTGCAGTTAATGGTATAAATGATGCTGCTGGGCTTTAATAGGGATAGTGTGAAACAAAACAGTGACTGAGTTAAAATCACAGGTGAGGTCACTTGATGGCCTTTGCTTCCTCAGGCTGGAACACCTTTTGGGCTTGAGTAGTGGAAAAGAAAAGGTTTCCTCACCCTCAGGTGGAAGATGAGAGTGTGCAAAGGCTGTGCATGTTTTGATCTCCAGGACAGGGAAAGAGGTTGTGGAGTCTCCCTCCTTGGAGGTATTCTAGAACCCTCTGGACACAATCCTGTGCTGTGTGCTCTGGGATGACCCTGGCTGAGCAGGGAGGTTGGACCAGATGACCCACTGTGTTCCCTTCCAACCTGACCCATTCTGTGAAAGGGGCTTGTGTGTCAGGATGGGATCTCCAGAGGCAGAGAAGTCCTTGTTAAAGGTGCCAGTCTTGAGCCAGTTGCCAGCCTGTCGTGGATTTTATCGGTAACTTCCAAGAAGTGAGTAGGAGCTGTTGATTTTCTGGCTCTGTTATGGGGTATAGCTGTTGGTGCAGAGTTCAGGCAGCAAAATTGTTTCCAAAGGCTGAGTTATAGAAAGTTAAGGAGCTGCCTAACCATTCCATCCCTCACAGAAGGGTTCCCCTCCCTTCAGCATGCCTGCTGGAGGGCGCATGGGTGTGAATTTGGTGTGTTGACTTAGTCTTGGGTAGTGTTGCTGTGGTCTCTTATTTATGTTGTTTAAGCAACCTTTGCACCTAGTGCTGCGTGTCACTGAACGCTGAAGTCTGAGCACCTGGAAAAGGTGGAAGAAGCAGAGTGAAATGGAAATATGTATCGATTCTGCTGTTCAGCTGGGGAAAGTTACTGTGGAAGTTAGAGTGCTCTCAAAAACACATTAATGCTGCATTTGTGTTTCACAGAGAGGAGGAAGCTATTTATCAAGTAGCTGATCAGGAAAATGCATTTTGAATGCTCTGCTTTCAGCATTGCATTGCTTTTTAAAAGTGGTAATTAAAACTGCGCCCTTCCATTCTTCTAATTTCTCCCACAGCCCCTCCATGGCACTTTATTGTCCCCTGTGAAGGGATGTAGGTTTTGTTCTAGTGTGGGGAGTGACCGGGTGGTAAGTCATGTGCTGGATTTAGTTAGAATGTAATCTTTTGGCCATCTGCTCAGGCACTCCCTGTGTTGCATTCCTCTCCTTTACAAGCAAGTGTTAAAGGTGATCTGGGATGTGCAGGTGTTCAGAACACTTGGGTTCCCTGTAACTGAATATGACCGTGTGCTTGCTTAGGAGGTTTGAGTAGAGTGTTTTCTGAGCCTTGCAGTAATTTGGCATGCCTAATTTTAATTATCTCACTGGTGTATGTAGCACCTGCTCAGAAAAAAGCCCCCATTCAGACAGACTGAAAAATATGTGGATAACAAGTCTTTCTCCTTTGAACTGAGTTTAAGAATACTCTGATGTATGCTCTGCTATTGTTTTTTTGTCCTCCCACAGTGATTCTGGATGGTTTTTTTGAAATTTCTGGCGTGTGTTTTCCTTTCCTAGCCTTTAGGAGTTTGTCTGACCCTCCAGTCCTTTGTAAGTGATGGCTGTAGAGCATCTGGAATCTTTCTATGGCTTCTTTAAATATTTTTTTTTTTAATTTTTTTATGGTAGGTTTTTTTTTTGTAAGTTGCTGGCAAGACTTCAAGTTGATTTCTATTTTATGTCTATTAGAGTAGTACCAAAATGGTGAGAGATGCTTAGAGGGAGGAAAAAATCTCTGGATGAATTTAATGTTTACATCAAGTTTTGTCTGCTTTCTAGTAACTCCATGGAATAGCTGTATCTCTGATATGCTCAAGTCTTTTTTGGAGATTAAATGAATCTTGGTGTGCAGAAAGAGCAGGTGCCTCTCTGTGCATCTCTTTCATGAAGTGCTTGCACATGGCAGTGCAAAGCACTAGGTCCTGCCTTCCTTTCTAATTTTCTATCATTTTCATTCCCTCCCTGGTATCCTGGTCATCCTGTGCAGTGGCATAGGATTGGGACAGTTTGATGTTTGTGTCTGAATGTGATGCACTTCGTGTGCCCCCCAGTTTGCTGAGAGAAGCCATTTGAAACTGAACAGAATTTGACATCTCCAGCTGGTTTAGCAATGCTCCTTCGCCCGAGAGTGGGAGTACTGTGGGATGACTGGGAGCGAGTCAGGAAATACCTGACTCTTGACCATTAACTTACTTTATGTTTAGGTTTTTGCTTTGTGGCAGTGCAGGAGCAAATGTACCCGTAAAACTCGGTGTTGCTGGGTTCTCTAGAGAATAATTTCATTTTGTGGTACAAGTTTTATATTATAAAAATGATATTTTATATTATAAAAATGTACTGTTACACATGGCTTGATTTCAAAGTACTTTAATGCTGCATCACGTAGCACTGACTTTTCAGCCTTTGCTGTTACGCTGAGTAACTAATGCATCAGTAATTAATGTAGAGTTTCAGGACTCAACTTTGAGTCCTTCCCGAGAGCTTGGCATAGAGAAGCTCTAACCAGAGAGAAGGAGCGGGTGTGGGCACAAAAGTTTTCTTAGTAGAGTTCCTTTGGAAAGCTGACATTGTTCGTGGCATGGTGTTCGGTGCAATGCATCTGACCTGCAAGTTCCCTGGGCTGACAAACAGGCTGGGCCTTAGCAATGCCTAGCAGCCCATTCCAGCTCCAAACTCCCAGCAATTCAAACTCTTATATGGGGAATCCTGCAGTCTCCCAGCCAGTCCTGGGAGATGCTCTGGGAGCTGCAATTTTGCAAAGCTTTCTGCACACCCCTAGGAAGTGCTTTCCCATAGGGCTAACAAAATAAAAACACACCCAAGTAATTTTTCATGGGAACTTTTTTGGATATACTTTATCTTTGGATATGCTGTGCAGGCTTCAGATAGAGCAAAAGAATTACTGATGAGATGAGACTCCCAGGTTTGTGATTCAGCTCTTAGTTATAAGTTCTATTTTTGCAGCTAAAAGTGTAATTCATTACAGGCACTTTGTCTAGAAGGGATGGTGTTCATTCCTGGGTGTTACTAAGGGTTCATTTTTTGACTTGTGATCTTTGTTTAGTCTGGCTGCTTCCCTGGGATATCGTGGAACGGCTCTTGCTGAAGCCCTAAACAGGCAACCCCTCTCAGCTGCTGAGGCAGTGCAGGGTTTGCTGCTTTTCATCAAAGGAACCTCTGAATATTTAGGGGCTGTGACCACAATGTGCAAATGGCATCTGTCTCTTAGTTTGCATATTGCTGCTGCAGAGGCTGTGTCTCTTCTCTCTGTTTAGGAGCCATGACCCTCTCCAGCTGCTTTTTTAGCAAATAATACGAAATTTCTACACTGGCGTTGCCTCTGCTTCCCTGCTAACAGTAGTGGAGCTTGTCACAAACAGGGAGAGGCCAGCAGAACCTTCCTGTGTGTCCACTGCCTGGTTTTGCCTTTTTTCCCCAGGCACATGCGCTCGTTTCTTTGTCTCCTGCCTCTTCCAAAGGAGGGGAGCGGGGAGGTTCAGAGATTAGCTGGTGCCTGCCCACTCCAGGGCAGTATTTCATTAAATGTCTGCTTTTGTGTGGTATGCAAAGGAACCTAGAAAGTGGGTAGATTGTCCTGCATATTTCTCAGTGTTTAAACAGACTTATTTGGAGATTTAAAGGCATTTGTATCTTCAGTCAAGAACACTGACCCACACTATTGTATGTTTTGCTTGCACCATTACATTCAGCATCAGGAGTGCTTCAGGCCCTGAATCTGGAAGAAAATGAACCCATTTATTTTGGACCTAAGGGCTTGTGGCCTTGTCAGTCTAGGTGAAAGCTTTTAACAGTAACAGTTCCTAAAGTTCCTTCATGCAGGCTTCTGCCTGGACTGTAAACACTCGCAAAGGAGAATTTCTCAAATAGCAATCTCAATAGACTGTTACCACACTCTGCTGCAGCTCTGAGTGTAGTGGTGTCAGGGCAGTAAAAAATATAAATTAATGTTTCTTTCTAGAACTTTATTATTGAAAATTGCACACTGTGAGCCTCTAATCAGTATTGGTAGCTCTGTTTTCTGGAGGAAATTTTACTGCATCAGCTTTTAAATATTTTTGTTCTGTGGTATATCTTGCTTCCTAGCTTGTTAAGTGTGTTTTCTTCTTAGGGTTAGTTTTCCTCTGGGACAGCTAGCTGGAGCCTAGAGGTGTCTTTTCTTAGTGCTTGCACTTATAGCTCTAGTGAGGATATGAGCTTGCAAAAAGGAAATGTAAACAAAATCTCCCCTAGATAGACATGGACCTTCTCCATCTGGTGAGATAAGAGCCAATACTGTTTTATGTTTTAACAATTCTACTTTTATATATAAATACTGTCCTGGAATTAAATAGCAGAGTAGAGCTTGTAAAAATGACATTTGCGTTTACACTGCTGTTTGTTTGGCTTATTTAATTCAATTGACTATGTCATAGTATAGAGCTACTTACAGAGCTGCTATTCAGGCTTGATTATTTTCAATTTGTGCTCTGCTATACAGTGTTTGGAGAATTTCCTTGTTTATAAAGAATTGTTTATTTCTTCTAGAGTGTTTGTAAGTAACTTTGTAAGCGAGGAAGTATGAAATGACATCTTGCTAAGCAGCAGTAACTTCTGGTTGCAAAGGGGTGATGTTGAGATTGCTTTGCATTAGACATATCACATTGCTTTCCAAACATTAAGCCTGGGATTGTTTTTTTAAATGCCTCACTTTAGAGAGCTGCCATGGGGTACAACGGAGTTTTTGTCTCCAGATCTGTTTAACTGAGTGTGAATTTCCAGCTACCAGGACTGTGCAGGGGATGTTGTCTAGTTAATATAATGCACTGGGATGCTTTAACTCAAAGGAAACCGTAGCAGGACAAAATCACTGACAATCTCTTATTTTGTTCTTTTCCTTTTTTCTCTTTACAGTAAAAAAAGCTAAACTACATGGACCACCAGGTAAGTCCTGCTCTTCTGCTTGTTTGCAGCAATGGGGACCCTGGCTCTCTGCCTGCTGTTTTTGCTGCTCCCTCCAGTTTTCCTCCACCTCATCTCAGCTCCTTCATGTTCTCCTTAGAAGTGACCTAATCTACCTTGAAAATCCAGGCAGTTTGAGTTAGTAGAAAACTTGAGGCTGTGACCTGGTGTCACAGTGGTAAGAAACCTCTATCTGCTCAACCTGGCCTGAGCAGGTGATGAATGAGGAAATGTGCTCTTTAACGGTCACCCTTCCCCACCCACCTGGCCCTTTCATCTCATCCTGCCTCTTTCCCTCTTCAAAACAGGGTCTGAAAATGTCCACTAAGCAGAACTGGTGTGTGTGTGTCTGTGGATTTAGTGCCTTCTCAGTCCTGACTGGGTTTGCTGGATGGAACTGCAGAAGTGAATCTGAATGTGGCAGTCAGTAATGGCTGTGCTTGGAATTAAAATCCCATCTGCTGGTTTTGTGTCTGCAACAGCTAGTCACACCCAGAATTGCCCAGAATCTGGGCAATTTCTTTTCACTGTGGTTCAGAAGCCAGCAAGGAATCCCTTAGCAAGCAAATAGATTTATCAATTGAAATTTGATGTACAGTTTACAAAAGAATAAGCACTTTTATAAAATTCCTATGAATAAAAACTTCTGGCATAACACCTATTCAGGTGTTTAGATCTGAAACAGTTGCCAACCTGTATTCATAACTTAATTGTTCAACTTAATTCTTTGGATATAGCCATCCTCAGAATATGGCAGAAAACTTTTCAGGATTCATCCATATTCCATGGCAGATCAAGGTCTGTCTGTGCACCAGCCTTTAATTTCCAGGGAAGGAAAACTGAGTGCCCAGACTGGAAGGGAGACAGTGTCTACTTTATCTTTTCCCTGATCAAGAGACCTGCTCACAAATGCAAAAGATTTGTCCTCTAGACTAGGTTTAACTCAGCCAAGGTGTGTAGTTTCAATGACAAGCTCAGCGTCCCAGGAGGATGCAGGAGTAAAATAGGCAGGGAGGGATAATGTAGTAATGAATAACTGGATATGAAGAAATCGCAATTCAGTGACTCTGACTCCTTCCTGAGCTTCTGAATCATATAATTTCTGTTTCTTCCTTCATTGGAAGCTAGATGCTGAGGTGTACTATAGTAACCCACAGCAATGATGCTTAAAAATGACACAACTATTCAGTCATAGAATGTTGAGGATTTGGAAGGGACCTAAAGAATCATCTATTTCTATGCCATGGGCAGGAACACCTTCCACTAGACCAGTGCCTTATCCTGCCTGGCCTCAAACACTATCAGGATTGGGCATCCACAGCTTCCTTGGGCAACCTGAGCCAGTGTCTCAACACCTTGACAGTAAAGAATTTCTTGCTAATATCGACTAAATTTCCCCTCTTTCAATTTGTACCTTTTATTCCCTGTCCTATCACTCTGTTCCCTGATGAAGAGTCACTTTCTGGATTCCCTGTAGGCCCCTTCAGATATTGGAAGATTGCTGTGAGATCTCTACACAATCTTCTCTGTGCCAGTCTGGACAGCCCTGATTTCCTGAGCCTGTCTTCATAGGGGAGGTGCTCCACTCTTCTTACCAACTTTGTTTCCTCCTCTGCACTTGCTCCAACACTTGCATGTCCTTCTTATGATGGAGATGCCAAAACTGTATGCAGTAATCCAGGGGGGATGTCACAAGAGTAGAGGGGATGAATTGTCTTCCTTGACCTGCTGCTCACACTCCTTTGGTTGCATCCCAGGATACATTTGGCTTTCTGGGCTGTGAGCACACACTGCTGGCTTATGCTGAGTTACTCATCAGCCAGCTTCATGAGGTTTGCACAGTCCCACCTCTCCAGCCTGTCCAGGTCCCTCTGAATGGCATCCCTTCCCTCCAGAGCATGATCGCACCACGCAGCTTGGTGTCATCAGTGAACTTGCTGAAGGTGTCCCTGATCCCACTGTTCTGTCACTGACAAAGATTATGAGCAGTGTCAGCCCCAGTTCTGACCCCTGAGGGACACCACTTGTCACTGGTAGCCAAGTAGACGATGAATCAAAGACCACAAGTCTTTGGGTGTGGCCAGCCAGCCAGTTCTTTATCCACAGAGTGCTCCATCCATCAAATCCATGGCTCTCTGAATTAAAGACAAGGATGTTGTGCTTTGCTCAAGTCCAGGCAGACAGTGTCAGTTACTCAGCACCATCCAACAGCGCCATAGCCCTAGAAGGTCATCAGATTTGTCAGCTATGATTTCCCTCTTGTAAAGCCACTTTGGTTGTTACACCTTTGTTTTCTATGTGAAATTTTGACAGTATTGACAAAATTGGCTTGAGATCAAACACAGTGAATAGATGTAGCAGAACATTGACGTATTAAAATATGTACAGTGTTTTCTGGGTATTTAGCATGTCTTGTTGCAGGCTGTTTGAAACTGATAGATAGGCCTGAGGTGATGACTCCCCTTAAAAGGGAGTTTGTTCCTTCTTGCATGCTGATATTCAAACTTTGAATGTGTCTGTGCTTTGCTGCTTTTAGTTTTATTAGCAAAGAGCAGAAATTAGGAAAAAAGTTCTTCCAGGGTTTTCCTTCAGATTTAAAATTAAAAGCAAAACATCTAAACAGAGACTGTCTTGTCTAGATGTGAGTGTGATGTGGTTTTCCTCGGTCAGGTCTGTTTCAGCACACTTACAATAAATCTGTATTTTTCTTCTGCCCCTGACTGGTCTATAAAGTTCTTTTAGACTCATGGGTGGAAAACTGAATTGGGACTAGAAGAGCAGTTGGGTCAGGAGGAAAGAGATGACATGACCAACCCAATTTCTTGCTTGTATGTGTCAGGAGGGAAGAGATGATATGACCAACCCAATCTCTTGCTTGTATGTTTTGCAAGTTTGTTTTTCACAGTTTGGTATTTGTGATGGGTCCTGTGCCTTTGGACTGTCTCTTCTTCCTTTTGTCTGCATTTCAGGAGCAGTATCATACTAAGAGTCTGTGATCTTTAGGATTTTACACTCTTTGTCCCTGTCTTACTGCAAGTGAATACTCGGGGTTTTTTGTTCATTTGTGCTTGAATTTCTAAAAAGGCCGTGATTGAAAATTTGATGCGTGTGGAAAACATCTTGAACATTTGGCATCTCAAACCCAGTGATATCTTCCCATATGGGCTTTTCATCTGAGGCCTCCCTGGATGCACTGTATGAGCTGCAAACATTGCAGTGTTGCAGGTGATGTGATGAAAGAGTATGATGATGGAGGTAACATTTTGTGTCTCATTCCCCAGATAAATTCAATACGTATGTGACCTTGAAAGTGCAAAATGTGAAGAGCACAACGGTGGCCGTGCGAGGTGACCAGCCCTGCTGGGAGCAGGATTTTATGTTGTAAGTATGGTGGTGCACAGCATGGTGCTATGGAGATGCTTGTGATTGAGTCCTTCTGTGGCCCTAGTGTTCATACAGAGCTGCTAGTGTGTGTAGGAACCGGAATGTTTGGGTAGGTAAAACGCACAAGCCTGGTGGCAACCTAAATAATTTTCTTTCCTGTTGTATGCATTGGGCTGGGGTGGAGGATGTGTGTTGGGAGATTGTCTCGGCTGGTGCCATGGAATTGCCAGTCAGGTCTCTAGTGAGAGGCTGAGTCTGAGGCTGAACTGGGAAATTACTGTGTGGGTTGGGTCTGGATTGATGTTGTCCTTGGCCAGTATGTGCACAGCTGTGCCTGTAAGCTGAGACACACACACACCTACAACATAGCTTATCCAAGGACTAAGCCAAGCCCATAGCTGAGCTTAAGTGGAGCTCCTGGGCATGGGAAGAGGGCTGGAGAGGCTGATCAGGGCAATTAAAGGCTGTTGTTAGTGCACTCAGGGCCTCTACGAGGTGATCCTGGTTACCTCAATTGGGAACTGCTCCGTGAGCAGCAGAACCAGTTCTTTCCAGCTTTCCTGGGGATTCTGGTGCAGTTGGCACTTCTGATTTGCCTTGGTTCTCACAGACGTGACATATAGTCAAGGATTTCCCAGTGTCTTTTAGAATGGTGGGGTTTTTTTTCTGGTGAAGGAATGATTTATTGATTATCTGCTTCTGTTTCTATAGCTTTGTAAGGCAAATTGAACTAAATTTACTAAAGGTGGGGGTGGGGGGGGGACGGGAAATGATGTAGTATTCATCTTGTGGGGTCAAAGCTAGTGCTACTGTTTCTCAGTGTGTTTGAGGTATTTACATGGTATCTGCAGTAAGAGACATCCGCCCATGGAATTTTGTGAATATATTTCCTAATCCAGCAGCAGTTTGTTTCTCCTCAGCTGAAAGTGGGAGGTTGTTGCCTCAGGTTAAGGAGGCCACCTGGGTCAGTACAGTATTTTCATCATAGCTGTGCTCCCACCTCCCTTGTTTGGTAGTACTCTGCTTTTGGAGCAGCTCAAGAGGTGTGTGCTCCTGCACAGAGAGTCTGGAGCCTGTCCTTTGTCATCTGGTGAAATGTACACGCTCCTGAGCACCAGCATCTGCTCAGCTCTGCAGCTCCTGGTCAGACAGAGGCCTTGGCTGTCACTGATGTAAAACATTTCAGGACTGGGTAAGGCTGGGACAAGGAGTTGAACCTACCATTCAAGTCACATGCCCATACTCAAACTACTAACTCTTTCTGCCTGTGATTTGTGCTCATCCTGTAGGCAGGAGCTAGCTTTAAACCCAGCCAGCTACAAAGGAGGCTTCTCAGTGGTGATTTAAGAAAGCACTTGAATGTGTTGGTTGAAGGCTCCTGTGGTTGCTTCTCCTCCTTCCCCTCAAGCAGCTCCTGGAGCTGCGCTCTGGTATCAGCTGAGAGCTGAGCTAGCATGCTGTAAAGTCACTGAGACGCTCCATAATTAGTTGCTAGGGAATATGGAAGCAGAATATTAGCTGAACTACCTTGCCATTATTGTCCCTGCTTTAGCCAGGCAACTCTACAGTAGTTCTGGTGTCTCCTTATAACAGAAATACGACATGTGGGAATGAATGTGTTTCGCATGATCCTGTGTACATTAAGTTGTCCTAGGGGAAACAGTGCTGGTATTCCAATACTGCTGTTCTCTAGTTGCTCTTTTTCTTTCTGGAGTTGTAAAAGGATTTTGAGCACAGCAGTTTTTCCCTAAGGGAAGGCTGTTTTTACTGTCTGTGCTGTGTTTACCTTTTTCACGAGGCACAGTAGAAGAACAGACCATAAGCAAAAAAAAATGCTTCCTGCCTGTGTTTGTTGGTTTTGCTGCCAAACTCCTTGTTAGACAAAGCACTGCAGAATTTGGGTCTCGGGGGTTGTTTGAGATTTGGCTAAGTATCAGACCAGTTAAGCACTTCAGTGTATTCCCTGGGTACATCTTCGAATTTTGAAGGAGCTTTAAAACAACTGTGTATTTGCTGCATATTTGCAGGAAACACCTCGAGTGAAAGTGCCCACTGATGCTTAGAACACGGTGATTAAATTGCTGTTGAAGTTGTGAGAAATGCCTTTATATAAATCCTATGTGTGTGTGGAAAGGGACGGACACCAAATTTCAGTCTCAGCTTTTGTTCTTACAAGCTGTTCTGCATCTAACCAGAAGATGGAGAAAGGGAGACGCAAAGGCAATCAAAGTCACTGTACAGAAATTCTTTTTATTTATTTTTCTTACCTGGTGACCTGTCCTTTGGAGATCTGTAGAGGAGCCCTTTGGGTGTATCATGACCAGTGTCCTGCTCTGACAGTGTATGTTGAAGCAAAGTACACGGTTTTACACTGTGTCTGAGAATAGAGTATTACTTCCTTCCCTTCCCTTTCTGGACTGACACTGTTCCAGCCAGTAGTCAGCCAGTCATCATCAGCCTGCAATCTGATGTATGTCAAGCAGGATGAGGGCAGAGCAGTGCTGGTACAGCTGTTTGCCATACTGAGTAACCCTATCAGATCAGAGATGGAGACTCAATTACAAGATGCTAGCGCTAAACTCTTAGAAGGCTGTGCAACAGCTTGATTTTGAACTGTTGCAGACTGAGCCACTCAAGCACTGGACACATCTAACCTCAATTCCTGTGTCTCAAACAAGAACAGATGCACTTAGATTTAAAATAGACATTTATATGCTTTACTGTAACTGTAGGGTTTGTCTTGAACCTTATAGATATGATGTTCTCTTTCAGCTGTAAGAAGCAGACAAAGTTCAAGTGGATGCTTGGATAAGAAGAGCAGCAGCTCTTTCTTATTTTGCCGTGATGGCAGTCTATAGAAATAACACAGTAACATGCTCTTAAATTTACTTGATAGCTGTAACATAAGTATGTTTGGGCAGAGGGTAGCAGCACTGAATGTCCAAGATGCCTACTTTTGGAGATTAACAGTTGCAATAAAGGGAAGCCCTGAGCTCTAAAAATTATGGGTTATAGCCTTTCTTCATGATAAATGTGAGACAGCTGTGATGTCAACAGACAGCTCAGGATTATTCTCTACTTTGTTGTTTTTACCAGTGTCTGTCATGTATGTGTTAGGCTGTTCTGAAGTAGGCATGTTACAAACCAGTATGCAGAAGCAAGGCATAAAAGCTATAAAACATTGAGAAGAAGCAAATTTGAGATGCATCCTTTTGTTAATGAAAGGAAAGTTGTTTGTGAAAACTTTCAGATCAGTATTTCCAAGAACCTGTCACTCAGTGGCTGTGTGGAAGTAGCTGGTGCTGGAGCAGAAGTGGTGACACACAGCCCTGAGAAATAGGTAGTGTTGCTGATGCAGCTGTGCTGGATATGGGACTGTTACTTTTGGCTAGGAGTACCTCCACTCACAGGTTAAGTATTGGCATGTTTGCACCTGCCAGAGTGCACCTGTGTTGCTGTGCTGCTAAGGGAGACACTCACTTTGTTAGAAATGGGGTGCCTCATGACAAAGAACAGCTCACCTCTAGGTTTTGGTCCAAGGTACACTTCCTTCTCCTGTGTACATAACTGCAGTGATGAGTTCCCTACTGGCAGTTCATGCATGACATAGTTCAGAGTTTTAGTTTGCACTCTTTGTGTAATTAGTATTAAACTTTGAGTTACTAGAAACTGGTGTTCCCTGTGAGTATAACCTGCCTCAACCACACACTTCCAGGAGCTCTCTGTAACTTGACACGGCTCTGTGGAAATAGTTCACTGGTATAATCATGGTGGTAATGCAGAACATGAAACAAAATTAGATTGTATTCTGCTTTTTTCTCATCTGTGCTGCCTTTACTTTTCTTGCAGTGAGATCAGTCGACTGGACCTGGGCCTAATTGTGGAAGTATGGAACAAAGGACTGATATGGGACACCCTGGTTGGGACCGTGTGGATTGCTCTGAAGGCCATTCACCAATCTGATGAGGTTAAGCTGACAGAGAACCTGTATTTGCTCCAGTGTTGATAATTAATGCATTACAAATCTGGCCTGGTGCAGCCCAGACTGAGCTCCTCAGCAAAACTTCTGCTTACAAAGTCAGGAAGGCTGAGTGAGCAGAGAGGGCTGTCTCATCACATTAGTTTTGATTTTGTAGTGAGATCACAACTGAGAGCCCTCACATAGGGCTCTTTGGTTTCATTTCACTTGTGCGGACTCAAGAACTAGGGCCTGATCTGTTAAGGAACACAGACCTAAGTGTCTGAAGTCTTAAGAACTAACTGCTTAGTTTGATGGTCAGATTCCTATGACTTAGTGCTAAAGACCTCTGTTTTGTCCAGCTGACAAGGTAGGCCCAGAGCACATATGCAGTATCTTCTTAGGGCTTCTGGTTGTAGTGTTAGGTGAACCTTATGCTAATATATGTGGACAAAAATGGGAAGTTGGATGTGTCAATGTCTATAACTGTTCTAACTACTGAGTTTGGCAGTTGTTGCAGCTAAGCATTTTTAACTCAAATTTTAGAGTATTTACTTAGAAGATTATTGGATTTGAGCAGGGAGAGATAGATTGTAATTTCCATAAAAGGAAAAGAGTGGGGATGCTCTGCAGTGTGGGCATGAGGTCTGGCTGGTGCTCAATCCCACTCGCTGTCCAGATGCTCCTCAGTCCTGCCTTTGAGGGTCTGCCATTGCAGTTCCACTGAGAAGGCAGCACTTCTCTTTGCTGCTTGCTCTGGTAGGTGCCTCTGAGATTTGGAAGAAATTCAGTTTGGAAGAAAAAGCCAGTGCATGCTGAATGGATGTAATTTGATGTTAAAATAGGGTTGAAAATGCTGTTAAGCTCTTTTTGGACTGTATTAGCAAATGTGTGAGAGTTGGTGCATAAAGTTCTTCAGACTTGAATGTTTGTTCACTTAAGGCCTTTGATTCACAGGAAGGTCCTGGGGAGTGGTCTACGCTGGAGGCAGAAGTTGTAATGAAACATGATGAAATCTGTGGAACCAAAAACCCAACTCCTCATAAAATTTTGCTGGACACAAGATTTGAATTACCTTTTGGTGAGTGCATTTCCATAACTTACCGAGGGTGCTGACAGTGGAGAGAAAGTGAGAACAACTGAAGCTTTATAATTAAGTTGTGTTTTGCGTTCATTCTCAGTTCAGTCAGTATAGTTCAGTGGAGGTCATGTAGCTGGTATTAATTTTTTGTTTGGCTTCTTTCTAACAAGATCTGAATAAGTATGAACTATTTGAAAGTCCCTGGTTGCTGGAATATTTAGACTAGCAGCAGTTTTTTCTTCTAATAGTGTTTCAGGATTGTGTAGTCACACATTTTCTTCCTGAGCAAGAGCATTTGCTTCTTTGAATCTAGACAGATTTGGCTCTAGAGGAGGTCAAGTGTGTTGTTAGAGCTATTCTGTGGTGAGTGCACATAGCCCTCTTAGACATGCGCAGTTCAGTTAGTGAAACATTAATGCTTAGTGCTCCTGAACATTATCATTAGCAGAGTATATAAATAACTTAATGTGGTAAGAACTGCCTTTCTGGCAATTATTTATGGTTGAAAAATGCAAAATACGCAAAAGCAGCTAATTGGAACAAACTGATCTCAAGTAAAGTTGTGTGTAATTTTAAAATTTTATTTTACTTAAGCAAACAAAAACAGCCCCCAAACCAAATAAACCCCAAAAGTAAGGCCTTAGCCAGAATGCATCCTAGGCTTGTATAACTTCTCTTTCTAGCTCTTGGCTGATGCTTGGGATCAAGAACTGAGATGATGTTTTTGGGGTTTGTGCTATTTTTTTTTTTCATGCACTGGGCATTGAAGTGTTTCAAAGTGTTCTGTCATTGCAAGGCTCATCCCTCTCCCTCTGCCTGTTGCATCCTTTTTGCTGCAATGTCCAAGTCAGTGTGAGCAATTTGTATCCTGCTCTAAGCAGGGGTAGAGCATTTGTGCAGGCACTGGCATTTGGTCAGCACCTGTCAGGATTGTTGTGGGAAGAACTTAGGACATCTGTGGGTCTCATACTCTGCTTCCTGGTGCCAGGGGATGATGCAGGCTTGGCCCTGCAGGTGAAGAATCAATCCAAATTGAGTTTTGTGCTGTGAATGCTCTGTTGTGAGTGTGCACAAGTCCCCTGGATGGTTGTACTTCTGGGAGAGCACAGTGTTCTGTGGGAACAATGGCACTGCTCTTTAAATACAGTTCAGTGTGCAAAGGGGAAGATGTACCTGACACCTCAGCTGTCCTGACAGCTGTCTGATGCTGGTCAGGAGCCATCCCTCTTCCCCAGGGAAATATCCTGGTGTTCCACTGCTGCTGTTTGTGGGAGGTTTATTGCTGAAGTTACTTTTAATGCAAGAAGAGGAACAAGCCTGTTTTACCTCACCAAAAATCTTGGTTATTTGGTACAAGTGTTGAGGCTTTGTGGACGGACAGAACAAGTACACAGAGCTGAAGGCAGGGCTTGTAGCCACTGCCTTCTCATCTGAATTAATTCTGCCACACTTGCTTTTAAACTGTCACTCTTTTGCTTTAAAAGAATATGAGGTTCTAGTGTCTCCCTTTGTACTGAGAGCGCCCAAAAGAGAATTTGCTTTCTTCTGCCATTTATATTATGGACTGCATTGCATTTTGAAGTATTTTTTTCAAGCATAAGAAAACAGACTCCATGTAGATATGTTAGAACATCTGAATTTTAAAAATCAAAGTATTTCAGGTAATAATGTGTTTTTGCATTACTTATGTCTTTGCTTACCATGCCAAATACTGAAATAACAGGGATTCTGCACTGTTGTGTTGAACGGTTTTTGTTCTAGAGTGTGAAAAGTTATCTGCCTGTCCAGGGTCTCATAATGTCCAGGAAAAAATGGATGCATGAGTTAGCTCTTCAAAGGCTGCTCTTCCCTAGAAGAGTGCTGCAGTTTTTGCTTTGATCTCCATTTTCAGTCTGATGTGCCATGGCAAGGTCAGAAGCAGGTTGAAAAGCAGGAGGCACTAAGGGTGTGTCATACTCCTCTAGAAAGTGGCATCAACCCTACTCCAGTGGTGCTTCCCCTCACACCATGACTAAGTGTCTCCTGCCATCACCTTTGGGACAGAGGAGGACTCTGCACCATGGATTAGGCTCTGTCTCCTTTCCCTTGGAGGGGTGCCTGGAGCTCACAGCACTGCCTCTGCATCTCTCCCAATGGATTTGCAGGTCAGTTTCCCTTTGCTGGATGGCAGTAACATGGATTCTTAGTGCCCTGCATGTTAAGATTTTTTTGTCATATGAGTTGGGAGCTGCTGCTTTATCCCTACACAGGGAAGTAAATGGATCACTGATGTGCTGTGGAAGTTCTTAAGTCACCAGCTGGGCCATAGAGGCAAGATTTTACTAACAGGTTTGGAGTGACACTTAAGAACATTGTGTGTCGTGTTGTGTTTCCCAGGTGAAGATCTCTGGGCTATTGTAGATGCATGAGAACCAGAGTGATGTGTGGGCTCATGTACAGCTTGTGCTGCTTTTCAAGTTGGGTAAAACACTGCTGCCTGGGATAGCAGCTTTAAAAAACCTGTGTGTTCTCCTGTTTGGCTGTGCTGCTGTGCTTTTTCTATAATTTCTGGCTGCTGTCTCATTTAGATGCACACAGATGCAGTACCCCAGGTTATTCAATGTATTTAAAATATTTCATTGTATTTAGGTGGAGCTTGAGAAGTTTTTAAGGGTTTGTAAAAAAGAATAAATTAATTTGAAAACTAGAAAAGCTGAAGTCCTTGATGTAAAATATGATGGTGTATGCAAAGAGATTTAGAAACTGGTTTGTTGTTTGCACTATATTTATCCCAGATTAGTTTGCTGTTTCTGCTTCCGCCTTGAATCTTGATACATTCAAGATTCTTTCTTCCTGGTATCTCTTCTGCTGGTACACTGGAGACGGGAGCTGCTAAAACTAAACTAAGTGCAAAACGTGTTGATGCTGATAGTGGTAGTATGTGATGATGACAGCTTAGAGATTTTTAAATTTTTTTTCTTTCATATGTTGTTTTTTTTTTCTTTTCAATTTTGTTTTCAAGTATTTACCAGGCATGGAGTTGGGAAGCAGTCATCTCCTAGCAAAGGCTGGTGGGAGTTTAGTCTCTGCTTCTGGTGATAGAAAATAAGCTTTTTAGAGGTCATGCAGGAGTTAGACTTTGTCAATGGCCAGATTTGTAATGGGACAGAGAACACTGATGGTGGCCCTCATGTGTCCCCTGTGTGTGCCATGGCATGTTCCAGATGCAGCTGTTGCCTTGTGGTCAGTTAGTGTGACACCAGCATGTGCTGTGCAGGGGAGGGCAGCTCTGTGGGCCCTGCTGTGTTTCATATCTCTGTGTGATGGACTGCAGTCCTGGGGACCAGGCTGTCATACGATGCTCTCTGCCAGCCCCATGTTCTTTGATGTGCAGTCTCACGGAAACAGAAGGGCTGCAAATCCTCTGCTACAAAAATGTAACAAATAGTGAGGATGGGAAATGTGAGCATTATATTAACCTGTAGAGTGAGAAGGTTTGTGCTTGGTAGTCTATTAAAAATGGCAATAAACTGCCCTGATCATGGAAATAAGTGGTTGTTAGCTGAGACAGGCTGGAGCCACTTTCTCCTCTGATAATATCTGTTTCCTCTTTGGAACAAGAGAGACAGTGGAGGGATACTGCTATCCTTGGTTGATTTAGAAAATTTTCTGGTAGGCAGAAGACAATCTTGTTATTATTGTTTTGATGCGGTGAGTGTGCATTGGCACAGATTTTTCAGGATGCTGCTTTCCAAGTGTAAAATTGTTCTGCTTGATAGCAATTTACTCTGTCCCCCCCTTTTTTAGAAGTGCAGTGACTGTGCAAATCCCTCACATGATGCAGTACTCAAAAATGCTTTTGGCTCCCAAACTATAACAGTTTGGTTCTGTGCCAAGCAGTTTCTAGTTCATAATTGGAGTGAAGATGCTTTTAGTGTTCTCAACACTCCCAGGGTGGGAGCATGCTGATCTGCATCTAACCATGAGGTAGATAAATGTGCTTTGTTATTTTAGTGTCTTGGGAACTGAACAGGAAAAAAAAAACTCAGCTCAGCCAAGTCATTTCAGTGAGAACTTATACATTGGAAAAGGGAAGAAATTTGGGCTTGGAAGAGAGGAAGCGAGGTGAACACTTGCAGGAAAATAGGAGGAGAGAGGGTATAATTTCTGCTTTCAGCACTTGTTCTCACTCCTGCCAAGCTAGGTTTTGCCCCAGCCCAGAACTTGCTACCTTGGGAAAGCTCAGAAGGAACAAGGTGATGTGCAAGGTTCAGAGCAAGGACCAGAAAACCTGAGGAGAAGAAAAGCTTTAGGGCTGAAGTGCCTGGTTGTTGGCAAGCTAGAGATCTCTAAGCAGGAATGCTGCCATATTTTGCTTTCTGAGGTGTTTAACTAAGTGGTCTGTATGGATGCACCAAATTCTCCTCTTTTTTCCTTTCTCACTCTGACAAGTCACTGTACTGCTGTGTGCCCATTCCAGGTGTTAGGGCATGCACTTGCCCTGAGCAGCCCCACCTGGGACCTCCACCCACACCCCTGCTCCTGTGCCGAGGAATCCCACATCAGCTCAACTTGGAGCCTTCAGTCCTAAGAGATGCTGTGGGAGTTGCTCAGCCCCCACACCAGCCATTGCCATGTCTGTGCCTGCTTATGGACCCTGCAGATTCAGGCCCTGCAGATTCAGGAGCTCAGAGAAGATGGGGTTCAGCTTCCAGCTGAGGATGGCAGTAAGAGCAAGGATAGTAAAGCTTGCAGTGTTTCTGTGTGGCTTTCAGATTAATAAGCACCAAAAGATACTGACTCTACCTGTCTGTCTCCTCTCTGTTGTTTTTCAGCAATTTTTTTCACTGACATAAGGCCCTACTCCTTGTGTTCATCAAGCATGATGTCAGTGGAGTCCTGAGATGGCTGAGCCCTCAGGTGGCCTCTCTCTGGACTAGTTCATCTTTTTATCTTTTAAGCAGAAGTTAAGGTAGTGCAGTAATTTCCACTGTAGTCAAAAGCTGAGCAGTGATGCAGGAGCTGGCCAGGGGATAGAGCCTTGCAAGCAGTCTGTGATCTCTGTGGTAGGGATTTCCACTCTGTGCATTCCAGAGAAGCAGCTTCAACAAAACTGCTGATTGAGGCAAAACACAACAGAAGCTTCCTCAAAATAAAGAAAAATTCTATCTCACTGGGATTTCTTTTGGGCAGGTAACTTGACTCAAGATCATCGGCCAGTTGCTTCATGTTTAAAGTTTGCTGAAAAATAATTTTAATGATACTACTATTGATGACAAGTGTTTCTCTGAGATCAGGAAGATGTCCTTACAGCAGCGGTTATCTGGATAGTAGCTGATCTTTATCTCTGACCTGCGTAAGAAGCTTCAATAGAAGCAGCAGTCCAGCAGTAAAAATCTTCCAGCCCTGTTTATGAAATGGGCATCTGGGCTGTAAGATAAGACCAGTAAATCCAAGAGACAAGTGTTGCTCCTTGATATCTGGGCATGCCACTACATCATGGTTTTTGGGAAGGCATTGAGGCCTCTACCCTGAGACATCCTCAATTTCTGCAGTGTTGATGGTAGTCATTGCTTCACCCGTCCTCAGTCTCTTTTGTCTTGATTTCAGGCTCCAGATTTGAATTGTTTGAGCTCTGACTTTTAGTTCTCGTTTCATGAGTTTTTCTTTACCTCTTAGAGAAATGATGTCTTTCCAAGACAATTCCATGGGCTTTGCTGTAATTTTTCGATTTCTGCATGTCATTGCTGGAGTTTGTTCTCCTAAATCTCATCAGGTTGCATGTTGATAGCCATTCACTTCACTGATTCTAGCCTTCTTTCTAGATCAGTTCTGTCCAGATTTGCTTTGAATGCCAGCCCTAATTTGCACAGACTATCTAATAAATCTGTGAAGCTGTGATCCATAGCCCTGAAGATCAAAAACATGTATGTGTTCCTACAACGCTTGTAGTTGTGGAAGAGTCTCTCATGTTTCTCTTATCTTGTTTTTTGATGGATTTTAACAACAAAGTAATGTACTGTACATCAGAAAGAGCAGCTGGCTTCTGTGTTTTGGTTAAAATAAATTACTTTGGTTTCTCTCCAAGCAAGGAGAAATGGGTTGCCTTTTTTTCTACTTATTGCAGGTTTTTTGGAGTCAGATCCTAAGCTTCCATAAAACTTTCTCAACTGTGGAGTATTTTAACACCTTGTGTGGGTGAGGCTAGTTCCATAAAAATTCAGTGGTGTTTCTGTTACAAAGATGTGGACATGCGTTCATAGTCCAAGGAAATATCTACTGCTGAAACTTGAAATTCCACTAAATCTGGCATGTACCTGTTAACGGTGGTTTGTGTTCTGTTACCTGCAGTGTTTTTGGCCTTGTTGCTTTCCTAGGATGGTCGTTTGTGTGGCTGAGAGAGGCCACATGTAGAACAAACATTCTCTCAGTTACAAGAAGAAAGCAGTTCTTGGTCCTTCCTGAAAGCATTGTGGGTTCCAGTGGGATGCTCACCTGCCAATAAATCTTGGTTTTTTTTTCTGTGAGGAGTGAAAGTGGATGTAACTTTTAGAATGACTTTTTCATCAGGAGGCCACCCTGTCCTGCTTCTCCCATTCTTGCCAATGCATAACTTAGCATATCATTGTGGTGGTGTCCATGGAGTACAGCTCATTGCAGGGAATAAAACTTACTGGCTCTTTTTGAGGCCACCTGAAAGTGTAAAGAGTTACAGGAGATGGGAAAACCAGCTGAACTGGTATAGCACTATCTTCCTGTCAGCTTGCAGGGCTGGTGGTGTTTTTAGCTGGAGCACTCCCTCCATTTCCTTCCTCTGTGAGCTTTGATGTTTCTGCAGTGGTGCAGTTCCAGGCCATAAATAGGCAGATTTCAGAAGTTGCTACATTCAGGGATGTTGAGTGGCTAGAAAAAAACGCAAACAAAACAAATCCACATTTTTTTTTCCTTTTCCAATGTTTTCACACCACTCCATCCCTAAATAATTTTGTGTTAAGCTTTTCACAGCAGGTTATCTGCATCTCTGAGCATGTGCTTTGAAAGGCGAAATTTTGAGTCACAGAAGTCAGTGTTCTATTAGGACAGTATATTACTTCAGGGTGTGAAATAGAAAATAGTTACCACAATAAAAGTGATAATGCTTGCTACTTGCTGTCAGCTTGGTAACTCTTCTCGACAGTGAAAATGTTGTGATTCATTTCACAATGAAGCTGCAGTGTAGCGTAAAAGTAAGAATGTGCTTTCATGTGAATATGACTGCCTATAACACTGTTTATACCCTCAAAATATTTGGCTTATTGCTGGCAAAGAAATAAGAGATCATTTATTTTTTGGTACCTAATTTGTGCTACACCAGGAGGTGTGCTATCAGTGTGCATAAGGTATGCTATTCAAAGGCAGCCCTTGTTCTGCCTTATAAAAATTATAAAAAGCCTCCAGAAGATGCTCTTGTATTATGTGTTACCAAACATAAGCAAGTGTATTAAAATACACTTGCTGTTGTGAAATGGCTCTCCATCAAGCTAATACGTGAAATAAATGTGAACTAGTTTGTCTTTCTCTTTCCTACCTTTGTGTAAGTGTGCATTTGGTTAATCAGCTTTAAACAAGAAAGCAGGTAAGCCCTTGAAGTGTGCTGCTATTTACAATGTTTATTTTCCATCTGAGTGGTAACATAAGACAGTCATTTTTCTTAGAAATCACGTGGGTTTTTTGTGTGTGATCTTTAATAGTAATGGTGATGAATGCAAAGTTACCTGGTTAATAAGGTGGTGTGACTTACTCTTTTGACTTAGATATCCCTGAAGAAGAGGCCAGATACTGGACCAGAAAATTAGAACAAATAAATTCACTGGGAGATGATGAGGTAAATATCTAAATTGAAAGAATATTGTAGCCCTGAATGTCTTATAACTAGCTTTTATTCTTTGTATTGGATCCCTGTGATTAGTGTAAGTACTGAATGTTGATAATTTACAAGTCTTCCATACTGCTTACAGAACTCTTTTCTCAAGCATGCTGTTTAGTGTTAAGGAGGAGAATATTCTTCTGCAAGCTGGAAGTGCTTGAAAAGTGTTCTGTTTATGCAGATATGTTCAAAGGAAAGGCAACACTGTGCTTTACCTGAGCAGACAGTGAAACCACTTGAAACCATTTTTGACAGGCTGTGGTAGGTTCTTTTTGTGAAATCAAGTCAAAAAGGACTTTTTTTTGCAGTTGACTATTTCTTTGAAGATGACAAAGCAAGATAATGATTCTTTATTTGAACTGAGGACTGTTGGATGTGTTGGCTTTTGTCCTAATGCAGTTGTTAATGGCTCAGTTTATGTGTATCTTGTGTTAGAATAAGTTGTAGCTATGGCTTTGGTTCCCTAGCTCTGGTGTGTACTTGGCTAAGCAGCTATAAAATAGAAGTTCCTTTTTTATTTTTAAGAGACACTGTTGGATGACTAAAATTTTGTTTGCAGTTCATGCTGTTTGCAGAATAAGATTTAGCATGTTAATGCCTGTACCAGAAATGAAGTTATAGAAAACCCCAATACTCATATGTTGATGTTAACATCATTGAGTGAGAGTATGGTGCTGGTGAAGCCTTTTTGACAGGTCTCTTTCCACAGCAAGTGTTTCCATAACAAGATAACTTGCAAAATACTCTACCAATGCAATGACTTCAGGAGCTTTTTGTTCTGGGATCCTTCATCTATTCTTTTCAGTTTATTATGTGAGTGATTTGGTTTACTGTGGAGATGAAGGAAGTAAGGTGGATTTTATTTTTGACTGAGGACAGACCAATATTCGGGTAGATAAAAACTTAAAGAATTTAGGGCAGCCTCTCCTGCCTTCCTAGAAGTTTGAAAGCCTCTAAGAACGGATGAAAAGCCCAGTCTGTCAGTTGTCCTGTCAGTGGTGCTGCTGTGGTGCCTCCCCGCTCCCGCGGGCTGGAGCAGCAGTTCAGGTACTTCAGCGAGGCACAGGTGCCCTCTAGTGCTTCACTGAGCTGGTACGTGCTGAAAGATATCCTGAGCTTTCTGGGTCTCCCCTTTCCCTGCAGTGCCACACATCTGCTTGCTAACTGTGTGCTCTTATCAAATACCAGTAATGAAGTAATATCTCCATATTTGTGAGCTAGTGATTTTATATTTGTTATGGATGTTCCCTTCGAATAGGGTGAAAACAACCTGTACAGGGCCTGACCTCAGGTGGTTCTTCTATAGTTCTCCACATTAGCCAGCCACCCAGAATGGGGATGATTCTTTGCATATTCCTGTAAGTGGCAGTGACTTGTCGCTCAGGAACTTCCAGAGCCAGAGGCAGTATCCTTGTCTTGAACAGCACTCAATGGATTTCTCTTTTGTGGATGCCAGTTGCCCTTTAAATGCACCCAGATCAGTTATGTTTTTGCAAAGGAATTCACCACCTTAATTGTGCATTGCCTGAAGAAATCTTAATTGCTCTGAGCAAACAAGCCCAGTGTTTGAGAAACCAGCTGGAGGCAGGTTGTTGAAGAAGTTAAATGACTGATCCTCATGCATTCAGTCCGTGCCACTCAGCTTTACAGACCTCACCTTTTGGGCTGCGGAATCCTGGTCTGCACAGTGTTTTTTAGCACAAGACAACTTTGTGCCTTTATCTACTTTGTTTTAAGTGCACCTATCTCTGTTTGAGATAATGAATGAACAGACAAAAGCTGCAGAGGAGTATTGAAGGAGCAGGTTCATTTGGAGTTCAGATGGTGTCATAGAAAGGCTTTCCAGCCTCTCTTCCTATGAACACTTAATATTCCGTTTTCATTTTGGGACTCTTGATAGCCGGGGAGCTGATGCCTTAAAAAGAGCAAACTGCTGCCATTCTGGGATCTCTGAGGATAATAACTCAGAACCCACTGCTGTCCTGTGCTACTGAAATTGCTCATCAGCAGACTTCCTTTCACCACTCTGTCAACCAGTCAGTGCTGTGAGATCCGGCAGTTCTTATTTTCACAGTCCTGATTAACTCAGTGGGTTGGCAGTTTGCTGATGATAAGACTAACCACCTTTCAGGATCCCTTGTGCATTTTAAATAGCACAGATTGAAAGATAACTGCAGTGGAAGTCTGCTGTTGTCACCTTCCGTGCACAGAACTGGTCATTAATCCCTACCAAATCCAAGGAGAGACTGTCTTGGTGGCTGTGTTTTGCACAGGCTGCAGCACCAGCTTGCTAAGTTTGCCACTTCCTTTGTTGTCAGATCTTTTTTTCCTAGCAAATACCGTTCTCATTATTTTGGTCAATTGTCCTAATTTTCTCATATCTTTATGTAATACAAGATAGAAGTGAATAGCAAAATAAAACCACTGGCATTCCCCTAGGGAACGCTTTGATGCTGTAACAAACAGCTTTGCAAAAAGTCAAAGCTGGCTAATTGAAATAACTCTGTGTTCTCTAATTTAGTATTAAATGAGATGAAAAATTCTTCACTTTGGATGTGAAGTGGATCACAGGAGAGTTTGCAAGTGTTGGCTGGGCAAACATTGTTTTCTTGCCTTGCCAGGCACATTAATTACCTTACTGCTGCCATCTCCTACTCTGGATTTGGTGCGAGCCCACATGAGATTTGAGCTGTTGAGGCTGTGCTGGAGTGCCTAAATGTGAACAGGCTTATTCCCAGTTTGGAGCTCCCTATCACACTGGCATTGTGGTGTGGAAAGTCAGGTCTTTTCAATGTCTAATTGAAGGTCTCAGAATTGGTAATAGGGCCTGCGCTTGTTCTAAAGCAGACTTCACCTTAAAGAGAAGTGCATTTTGTAACGTGATTTTGGCATGAAAAAAGAGGACATTTCTGGGAGTGTGTTTAAATACAGATATAATGGAGATTATATTACAGATATTATGCTTATAGATATTGTGCTTTGATCATACCAGGGATATTTTCTCTTATGTGTGGCATGCTGTCATAAAGTTACCACGTGCTTTCTTATCTCTCTATATTCCTTCCTATTTTTTCTTTCCTTCCTTTAGTATCCCTTTCAGGAGGAAGTCCAGAAGAAACCATTGCCCAGTGCTGCCTCCCAGTGTTGTAAGTTAGACTTATTTCTTCTCAATATTTTTTCCTCTTTCAATGTACTTGATTTCTTTTTGTGGTTAGATGTCAAGTGATAGTACATCTGACCGACATTTTCTTATTAGAAGTACTTAAATTTCTGTGCAGTTATGAAAAGCTGTGCTCCTCAAAATATTGCTCTGCAGCTTCTGATGCCAGGAAGTGAAATCAGGCATTGAGTCTTGCACTTGCTCTTGTCCTTGTGTGCAATAGGCACAGAAAATGTGTTCAAAGTCACTAAGATTGTCAGACCCTTGTAATATTTCTACCAGTAAGAAAGCTGTGTTTTTTCATGCGACTATATTAGGCTATGTTCTGCTAAAACTTCCTGTGTTAAATATAATTTTTATTACTCTTTAATGAAATTTTAAGAGGCAGAAAATAAGTGGAGACAAGTACTACTGGTAGCCTTTTAAAATGCACCAGAGATTTGTGTACTTGATGTCTAATTTCTTCACTATTACTTTTCAATGCTGCGTTGATGGATGGAAAAATATTTTTACTAATTTCTGCTTGTCTTGTCTTGCATTTTTTATGCTTCTGAAAACATGGATGGAAAAATAATATAGCACTTACTGTATCTGATGATCTGCAAAATTAGATTTCTGAAACACTGCTTTTAACACACAATAGATGAAAGCTCAGTGATGTCTCTTGTGAATGTCTTATCTACTTTTGGCAGCAACATTAATAAAATTCAAGCCTCATAATTTAAACAAATCTTTTATCCTCTACTTCAAATCCTTTAAGATCTGCATATTACACATTGCAGGCTGTTTATCCATTAGGCTGATTATAGGATCGCCTCAAAACTGATAATATTAGGAAATGCTAATTACTGTTTACCTTTTTTGAGTAGAATTAATTTCTCTGTATACTATTGTTATGTTATCTTTAAAGTATCTTCAACAACTCTAGACATTAACCAATTGCCCAGGAAACCTGATTGTGCTGTGTAGCTGGAACATTGTGCTGTGTAGTAGAACTCTATATCAAAGTATTCCAGTAATATTTTCATTCTAGTTCATTCTAGGCAACACTTTCTGCGTCCTCCCATTTTGGAAAAAAAAAAAAAAGTATGTTAAGAATAAAGCAGAGGTTTTTTGTTTGGTGGGGTTGTTTTTTTGTTTGTTTGGGTTTTTTGTTTTGTTTGTTTTTTGTTGCTTTTGGTTTTGGGGTTTTTGTTCTTATTGTTGTTATGCTGTTCTTGTTCTACTTTGGGTTTTTTTTTGGTGTGTTTTGTTTTGTTTATTAAATGGTCAAAAGGATACAGTTGATTTGCTAAACCTGTAAATAAGAAACATTTTGGGAGAAACTAATATTTGATTAAATCATACCAACATAGTTTTCAGAACCCATAATGTCAAAAAGTGAAAGAAAAACTGTCTGCTGTATGAAGTGTCCAAGAAATGAATGTGTTATTTGCTGAAATTATTTTCCTTGCTCTGTGCCCTGGGCTTTCCTTTTGTTTGAGGGAGGCTGATTTGATTGAATCTCCCAAGTATTGAGATGTATGGGTAAATTAGAGGTAATGCTTCTGTGTGGGGAAAATAGCTGCACCTGTTCCCACATCAGGGTGCTTTTACATCCGCCTGTAGCTGGTTTCTCCCCTGGAGAACCAGCTGGGCTCTTGCAGGCAGACACAATGAGAAGCAGCGCTATGGCCACCCTTGTTGTGCTGCCTGTTAACAGCCTGCATCTTGCTGGAAAGTGACCTTTTGCAATATTCAGTTGAAGGCCCTGTGGTTTGAACAATTAATGTCACATAGAAATTAATATAATCATTCATGGGATTAAAACACTCATTAGAATGCATGTTAAACATTTCATAGCAGTCTGTTGTTAATGTATTTAAGAATTTTCAATAAAGCTGATGGCACCGCATGTACTTTGGCTTGTTTGCTGCCTGCAAGTATCTGATGTCTATGAATATCTATTTACATGGAAAAAATACAAAATAGACATTTAATATAGAGATACTTTTGAAAAATGAACTCTGCCTGCATCAACTTGTGCATAAGAGTTGTCAGCTTGCCTCAATACAGCACAGTCCTTTGAGACTCAAGGGTTTAACAGAGAACATGCACAGATTGCATCTCTATTGAAAGCTGACCTGACCTTTACATGTGACACAGGAGCTCAACCCTTTTTACACAGGAGCAGGGTGGGTGTCCTTTACCACACTAAAATGTGTTCAATATGGAATGTTCTTACTTACCATGTGGGTAAGTAATTGGTAGGTATATTTTTAGATAAAATAAAAACATCCACAAGAACACTTAAGGCTCATCCAATTTTCCACCGCATCATTTTTCATTTTCATCTTCTCAATGTACCAGATGAGGTATGGTTACTGTTTGGAACAGGACAGCAAACTAAGCATTTATTTAGAGGAAGGGAAAAAACATGCTCAGTGTGAGTAGGTTTTACTCCACGAGAATGTTTTCCCAATCCTTCAAATACCACAAAATTATCTTAAAACCTGAGGCACTATAGAACAAGAGTTCTGCAAAACATTTCACATAGCTTGCACTTAAAAAAATAATTGTACATAACTGCACATGCCACTGGTGTCCTGCTTAGCCACTCTGGCCACTCTCAGAAGACCATTTTGATGTCCTTGTTCCAGCTAGAGAAAATACTATTCCAGCAGACAGGTTCAGGTTCACTAATTAGGAAGATACATGTCCTTGCATGTTAAAATTAGATTACACTTCTGCTCTCTTCTGCATCTGTATTTTTGCACATCTTTTACCTTTTCCAAACCAGATTTTCTTGTGATGGTTTCCCACTTCCTGCAGGGATGCAGCTTGTTCTGTTACCTCCCCTGAGCAGAGGCGGGGAGAAGGATGGAGCAGGATGTGAGAGAAGAGAAGTGGCCCCATCTGAAAGCCAGCCTGTGATCTGAGGGTGGTTTTTTGTCCCTGGGCATGCATGGGCTGCTGCTGCCTTGGCTTGGTGCCATGGGAAATCTCAGCCCACACTGGGAGCTCTAATGTTTCCAGAGATTGTTGAGCTTTCAGGCTCCTTTTCACAGTCTCAAATGCTGTTTTGTTCTTAGAAGACTCTGACCCATAATTTCTGAGGTAATGTGGGATTTGAGCTTCCTACCCATTCTTAAATGAGGCAGGTGGTTCTGTTGCATATATAGTCTTTTCTAGGCCCTGCTGATTTTGGCACTTTTGCCTCTTTCCTTCATTATAGTTAACCATTTCATTTTAAACTCCCAACTGCTGTGCGTCCCTGTGTATTCCTCCTGCCCCAGAACGATCACATGCTTCCAATTGATTTAACTTCCAGTGATCCCAAGCAATAAGCAAAGCACTGGAGTGTCCATGCATCCAGTTTTGTTTGCCTTTCTATTAAATGTAGTCATAATTATTAAATTTTGATATGTCATTGTTAGAAAACTGCAGCATCTCCATTTTGGCTTTTACCCACAGCCTGAAATTAAATGTAAATTGAAAAGAAAGCAAGGTTTTGTTGTCTGGAAATTCACTTTAAATTATGCAGATTGAAAACATATTATTTGATTACTTTGGCATTGAGTCAATAAGCTCTAAGTTATTTTTTATGAGGAGTTACAGAAATGTTTTCCTTGCATGCTCAAGATAATTTCTGGACACATAGAAGTCCATTATAATCCACAACTGAGTCACACTGTGAGTATTTTAAATGCAACTCTGATTTGGATCAGTTTCAGTGCAAACTGGGATGAGAAGGATACTCTGCATCTTTGCAGAATCAATTTGGCAGACTTGGTTAATATCAGCTGCTGTAAATACTACCCTACACCATTTGTCAGGGAGTTTACAAATCTGGAAGAGAGAAAGTTTGTTCAGTATGATTCTCAGGAAAGATAACCTAAGTGTAACTTATTGTCCCTTTTCTGCTTCAGTGTTTTTGTTCCATTTCCTTTAGTCCTGTGCTCTGTAAAATCCCTGGTTACCAGAGTTGTGGTGGGTCTTGATGTTTTATTGTGGTTTATATTTTTGGGTTTTGTTTTGTTTTGGTGGGGTTGTTTTTTTTGGGGGGGGGGAGGGGATTATTTTGTTATTGTTTTTTGTTTTTTTAATTTTTGGTTGGTTTTTCTTGGTTGATTGGTTGGTTTGGGGTTTTTTGTTTGTACATTTGTTTGTTTTGTTTTGGATTTTCTTTATTTTGGGCAGTTTTGTGTGTCTGTGTGGTGGTTTTATTTTTTTTTTTTTCTTTTTGTGTGTATGTGTGTGTGTGTGTTTTATTGTAGGTTTTGTTGTGCTTCTTTTTTATCAGAAGAAGGTAAAAATTTTGCTTGGCTCTGGATAGGTACCCGCAGTAGGTTGGTACTGGCAACAAAAGAAGCAATAGCTTCTCATATACTCTTTTACCAGTAGAAAGAATCAATGCCAGCCTGTGCTTGGTCTGCCATAAGATGAGAGAGAAAAAAACAAGATTACATCTCTTAATGCTCTTTGGAACACATGTGTGTGTGCACATGCATGCAGGAAAAAAATGCTGCAGTTGTTTTAGATACATAAGCAGCTTTTTATCTACTTAAAATCTGGCAAAATGTTTTATACACATTTTAGGAATGTGTACGGTGCTATTTGATGCCAGATCAGTTTGTTGTGGTGACCCTTCTTTGCGCTGATATTTGAAGAAATCTGGTTTTGCAAAATTCTTCTAATTCCTCTGCATGCACTGCTATTTCAAAGGTACCACAAAGGCTGACTCTTGAGAGGTTTCATTCCTGATGCTCACTGGTTTTCTTTTTGGGAGCTAAAATTCCAAATTTTTGGGAGCTAAAATTTCTTTTTGGGAGCTAAAATCTGCACACCATACACACTGGTGCATCGGGCAGGCTTATTCATTCCCCCTGTTCTAATGCTGAGATGATGATGCTTCCCATGGCACTGTTGAGGAGTTTTGTCTGCTTAACAGCCAGATGAATGTCTTCCCTGCCCCTTACTCCCCAGCAAGCCCCAAACACTGATTTTATATTTGTGCTGTACTGTGGATGCAGCATTTTCTGCTGCCATTAATGTGTTACTGGGCTGGGGGTGTCCAGCCCTGCTGTGGGGAGAATGACCCTGTTGCAGCAAATGGCAGAGTATTTGCTTTTCTTCTTTGGTAATAGTATATATATATAAAAAAAAAGAGATCTGCTCTACCAGTTTCTCAAGGCATCAGCATCAAAACACTTAAACAGGCCAGAACATGCCACTCCTAATTGTTCACAGAGGTGCATGATCCGTGACAGTGGAGGGTCAGGCAGCATTGAGAATGCTGGGAGGTGACACTGCCCTCTTTGTTGTAAAGGTGTGTGCTGTACATCAAGATTCTTGCTGGTTTTTTGTGGTTACCAGCCTGATTCAGCACTTAAACAACAGAGGTCAGCAGCCACCTACAGCATCTCTAGTCCACACCACTTTGGGAAGGGTAAAGTAATCATTAATGGTTATTTTACCCTACTCAAAGATAGGTGACCCCAAAGATTGTGTTGCAATCCTGTTGTATAGCTGTGCTCTAGTGGGAGTGGAACTTCTGGCTGCAATGCAGTTACAACTCAAAAGACTGTTCAGTGTAAGTGTAATTCAAAACACCACACATGAATGGCTTCATTTATTTATTTATTGATTTAAGCTAGGCCAGGGAAAAACTGTTTTAGTCCATACAAGGGGAACCATTGTGTGAGCTTTTTTGTGATAGTTTACTGCTGGGCTGGGAAAGCTAGATCCTTGGCCTCTCTGCTTCTGGGTGACTGGCAGCTCCTGTTTCTCTTTGTTTAGGATAAATCCCCTCTGGGATACTTGTTTTCCTGTGGCTTTGTGGCACTCACTCTCTGGGCTGACTGAAGGCATGATAGATCTGCTGAAAGGAACACAGATTCAAGGTTTTATTCTAAAACATCTGCCTGCAATTTCAGGACTGGATATGCCTAAGGAAGAGTACTCAGCATATGGAATTTAAAAATAAAAATACTGGTTATATTAGGAGATGATACAGTAACAAAGTTTGGTGTACTGCTGAACTCTAGAGAACTCTAGGGCTTTGATTTTGCTGCCAATCTTCTAAATAGGGTTTTTTAGTTGTTTTCCTAGAGTATAGGCTGCATTTTGAAACGTGGTGACAAGGAAATAGTTTTTACTTTTACATAAAACCTGAATGTAAAGTTCTTATTGAAATGTTGAACACTGCCAGTACTGACAAGTGTCTCTATAAGCAGTGATCAGACAAAGCAAATATTCATTTAAACACTCTAGCTTTCATAATTTGTCTAGTGCTCTTCATGAAAGCTTGTTTTTTTTCTAATGCAGTTTTTCAAGGACTTTAAACTTTATTAGTCATCATTTAGTATCATAGCAATAGGAGCAATCAATTTGATTTTTTTTTATTACAGTGAAATATAAACTGTTTGAAAGTTAAAGATTTTAAACTGGTAGAAAAATGATTCCCGAACTTTATGCACAAGCCATAAATATGTGTCCTCCAGCAGTGAGGCTTGTACTTAAAGTCTGAGATTAAAAGTCATAAGAAGAAAAGGCACCAAATCTTTTCTCTCTGCTGCTGTAGATTAAATTCCTCTTTGCTATTATGCATGTATGTCATGTTAGGGGACCAACTATAGTCCAAAATTGTATCTCGGGAAGGGGTATATAAATCTTGTCTGTAACAGTGTTTAAATCTCTTTGCCAAATAGTGTGTGACTTGGTAGCCTGGAAATTTGTAGGACAAAGCAGCTGTGTTAGGCATCAGTGCAGTGTAGAAATGTTACAACTTTACATTGAAGATAAAATTAGGTGGCACTCAGCCTTTTTGCTATGGTTACTGATAAGATGCACAAGTTTGTAATAACTTAGTGGGTACACTGGATGATTTGATGTAGATCCAAGCTCTGCTTAAATTCTCAGATCTCAATTGATTTTGTTTAGCCAACATAAAGGTGGCTAGAAGGGCCATCTTGTTTAGTGAAATGAAATACTCAAAAATTTCAGCATAAGCTGAATGTGGTGAACTGGGGAGCAAGGAGAGCATTCCAGTGTCACACTCCAGTACCTGTCCTTGTCTCTGTCAGATCCTTCTAGCTCACTTGCCTCTTGTGCTTTCTTATCTCCTTTTATGCAGAGGCCTTAGCCCCCATCTGGAGTGTTCCAAAACTGAGCTGGAAATGGTGGTATTTGTTGCAAAACCTTCTTTGGCATTGTGCTTACTGAAAACTTGACTTCCTTCTAAAAAGCTATTCAATATATGTTTTCTATTTTAGAAGCTTATTCCACTAAAATACCACCTGTTTAGTTTTGGGAAGTACATTGAACACTGGAAGAATGTAGATTTTTATGGAATCTGAGATCTGTTCACACTATGTTGAGGGTATTAGCCATGGGAATAGGAGTTTTTTTTAAGCACAGATAAAAGAACTGACCAGAACATTCTGCAAATGATACTTTATCAGAACCAAATATACTATCGGGAGTTTAGTTTGCTTTTATAAACTTACTTAGATGATTTCTGTTTGTGCCTAACATGGGATATAATGGGGGATTGAATAATTCACCAGCATGACTATAAGCAGTGGTCAGCAGCAAATGATAATGTTCTGACAGAGATAGTAGGTCCCAACCAATCTCAGAGGCTTGTGAACAGAAATGAAACAAAGTGGCACACAGGCAGTCAAATTAGATGGCATCAAAAACTTGGAATATTCTGCTTTTTTACAGTGTCCCTGCTGATCCAGGCTTGACAGTGTGAAGTGGGGAGGAGGAGTTCCTCCTTGAATGGTTTCATAACTGAGGCACAGAACAAGCATATGTTATATTCAGCTAACAGTGGAAACCTAGATGTGCTTTATAAAATGTGTTAATGACAAAACTGTTTTAGCTTCCAAGACACCAGGCTGCTTGCATTGCTTAGTCCTTAATTGGAGGTTTATATGAAACCTCATTTTTTGAGTACTGAAACTTACAGATACAAAATAATGTGATAACCGAGACACACACTGTTGGTATTTATGAACACATGGAGTGACTAGTCTGACTTGTCTGTATCATGTATTCCATTGTTGCTGTATGTTGTTGTATGGTTTTGGAATTACAGCTTCCCATTTTATATCTGTCTGGACTTCTTGGTGTTTTTAGTTTGAGTTTGCACAGGTTTAAATTTGTCCAAGGGTGATCTGGAAGGGATGTTTTCTTAACAAATCATGGTTATGCATATTTCTTTTATGAAGCACAAAAACAACTTGAAAAGGCTAAAAAGAAATTCTGTTTTCATTAACCTTCAAAATATCAAGATTGTCAACCCAGGTCTTCTGCGATTATGCTGAAGGACTGAGATGTATACTGTTAGCTCCTGAATCTTAAATGAAGCAGCATATGTGTTGAATCTTTAATAAATTCATTTTTTTCCAAAATGTTAGACACTAAAATGAAGTGGGTGTTAGTAAAAACAAACAAAAGCAGAGTTTTGAGCTTCTGATTGAAAATCCCTTACTCTCTGTTTTTGCATCTCTTTCTCTGCTCCTGCAGCATTGCTTTCCCCAGTCTGTAGCTGTAGCATAGCCTGGTCAGCCAAACCCAGCTTCTCAGTGGGAGAAAATGTGCAGGGTAAGGAGCTGCTGTCTAAAGGCAGCTGCTCCTCTCTTTGCCCTGGCCTGCTTGGCATTGGCTGCTATTTGCCTTGGGCATGGAAAGTCTGTGGAATTTTCATGCTGTTCATATGGAACTTGGTAGCACTGAGGTGGACAGGTAAGTAGCTGGCTCAAGGTCATCACTGTCAGCTTGAGGACTTTTTTATCCTCAAAAGAAGGGAGGATGGGTGGTGGTAATGCTTCTCCTCCAAGGACAGACCTTGTATCCATGAGGGCTGTCTTAGCACTTGGTGGTTTTCTCCTTGTTGCAGTTTCAAACAATGAGTAGTGTTGTGCCAACCATCAGGCCTTTTTCTGTCAGGGAGGTAGTGGTTAGGAACATTCTCAGCTGGTTTCAGAGATCAGTCATTCCCTCCATGCAGATTGAGTACAGTGGTTTGTGCAGAGGCTGGCAGTCTGGGATTTTTATCTTTGTAAAATCTGGAGGACAGATAAGCTCCATTTCCTCTGTGTTTTTCCTGATCTGCATACCAGCTTTGGAAATTTATAGTTATCATCTGGTGTTTCTTCCCAGTTGCTCTGGGGTTTTACATGTGCATTCATTTGTGAATAATGACATGCATTTCACTAGAATGTAGCCTGACTGCAATAATGCTGTGTCACTACAGAATTTTTCTGGATCTTTGATAGTAATACAAGCTGCTAATAATTGAATTTTCCTTTCTTTGTCTCTTTCTGTTCACCTGAGATACAGACATTTTGATGTGCTGGGGTTGCTGTTACATGTGTTAGTGTGTTGAGATTTTCAGGAATGGGATACATGTAAGCTGTTGTTCAACTTCTCCATAATAGGAAATTATTTTTAATGAGAACTCTTGGTTACAGCTAATCAAAGCTCAGTGGAGGGCTCTGCCAACACCTCCCTCTTTCCTCAGTCCCTTTTCATATGTCCCTCTCTACTGTCTATGCTATCCCTGCCTTTGGTTTCCATACCCTTTCTCCTTGGTTGTCTCCCCTTTTCATTTCTTCACCATGTCTTTTATTTCTGTTTTCTTTGCCAGCTTGGTTTTGCATTCCTCTTTTTCTTCTCCTTCCCCCCTGAAATAACACTCAGACCTCTGTCAAACCTGGTATTTAGGTTTTTGTTGTGAAAAACAAGCCTGAGGTGATGCCTCTGTGGTCAGGATCATGCAAACAATGTTAGGTGGATCCTGGGAGGTTTCTGATGCATTTGGATACGTCTTCATCTTACCAGCACACCCGGCTCAGCTGAATTGTCACTCTTGCTGCTGAGTGGCATATGTCTTATCTCAGGCTGTAGATTGTTGCTGCTTGACTTGATGGACTTCAGTTCTCTTCTCTTGTTAAATCCAGTAAACCAGAATTTCTATACACAGCAGAGGAATAAACCTTCTGTACTCTATGGTAACTGCATGTGTTCAGCATTTTACCAGTGGTCTTTCTAAATCAACACCATAAAAATTGTCATTCAATTTGTTCCACTTCGTTAGGGCTGCTTCCTTTAATGACCAAAGCAAACATACATTTGTTGCTTTTTTTTTTGCCCTTTTTTTTTTCTGACTACTACTAAAGGAACCAGAAGGTAATGACCTACCTTTGAAATTCTACCAGATATAAAAGTGCCACTTGAACCTGAGTAATGCCTGTGCCTGTGCAAAGCACTACACATGTGTTTGTCAGAGCCTAATCCAGGGACCTTGAAGTACTGATGTGCATCTGAGGGACTGTGTTGCTTTGTAGACCTTTTGTTTCTGAAAAGAAAGGAATAATCTGATTGTAGCTCTGATGCATCTCTATGCCTGGCTGGTAGCTAGAGATGGTAGCCAGGACAGAAAGCTCTTGCTCGTTTTCTGTCTACATGTGATGAATTTGTTTATTCTCAGCTGCACTTTATGCATCAACACCCCTGTAAATGTAACTTTTTAAAGTGTTTCTTACACTGTCTTCTAGAAATGCTGATTCTGAAGCATTTCTTGGAGTTGCAAGTTGAGTGTATGGTTCTGAAGTGATTTGAGGGCTGTATGTACTGGTTTGTTGAATCCATGGTACTGAGTATGACCTTGGGGTGACAACATGGGTATTGATAAGTAAAAACTTTAATGTCTTACGAACTTGCTGTGCAACTTTAGCATGAATTTATTTTCATCTTCAGTTTTAACATGGAAAGGTTTGCTTACTCTTGCAGGATTAACTTAATGGGTGTTTGCCTTAGAATGTCATGAGAGCCCTTAAGCTTTTACCAGTGTGTATATCTGCCTATCTGCTTTCACTTCACATTGTTTACATGCACACAGTTTTTCCTGCTGTTACTGTTGAAGTGATGCTCATCACCGGGTTAACTTTATTCTGGAAAGGGGGCAGAAATGGAAATGTGAAGTGACTTTTGCCTTTTGATTTGCAGAGTTTAGCCTGGAATCAAATACTGCTCTAAACTGGGCTCTGGTTTCTGAGACATTTGAGTATGCTAGGGAATAACAATCTTTAACTGCTCTTGCTAGGTTATCTGATAAGTATTTTGTCTACTTGTGTTAATAAATGCATGATTGCTTATCAATTCCAAGCATTTATAATGATCTCAGTTTTCAGAATGTCTTATAAACAAACTGGACATGAGGTGGAAGCCCCGACATAAACTAATGTTGCATTTATAAAGAAAAAGATCCCTTAAATTTCCAAGCTCACAATCTGTAAGGCGTTTTAAATACATGAAAAGTATGTTTGTGGTTTGTTTTTTCTAAGCTTTCTTTTTCCATTCCTATTCTTTTCTGCCATTTGTGTTACATGCAGGCAACTGGAGTTATTTCGGATGGGGAGAGCAGCTGAGTACGTAACAGTTTGATTTCTTGCAAGCTTTCTGATCGTATAGTGATGCAGCATGCTCCAGTACAAGGAAAAGTGGAAATATTCATGCATATAGAAAGTCTGTTCCGTTGTATTTTATTTTACTTTCACTTAGTCTTCATATTTGTGTGGATGGATGGCTGTTCATTTTTTCACTTTTTAGCTTTGTTTTGGTCATGTTTTGTATGAGTTGCTTGTGCCTTCTACTGGAATTTGAGGACATGATGGCATATTTGGACTGTTATTCTTGTCTTATAAAGGTGATTCTAGTTTTTTACTTGTGTGTGTCTTTTATGTTGGTCTTCATACCTATGAAGGTATGAAGTGTTTGAAGTAATAGAAAAACACAAGGAAATCTGTGTTTGAAGTAATAGAAAAACACAAGGAAATCTGTAGTCATTGTCTTACTAAGATGAGATATGGTGGAAATATATTCCAAATACTACAAATAGGAGTAAATCTGAAAGAAGAAAGGACTGTTACACACCCGTGAAGCTGTAGGTATTGTGTTATGTTCAGCCTCAGTGGGACAAGTGTATCATGGCAAAAGTTTCAGGGCTTTGCTTTCACTAGTGCTGAGGAAAAACTCAGATACTTCAGCTGTCTGTGATCTGTAGAGCTGATGCCACACCTGGAGATTGCTGTGTTAACTTCTGGTTACGCTGCAAAATTTTTGTTTTTTGTTCTAGAAAATGTACCTTCACTTTCTGAAGGTGCTACAGATGCTAACAGGCAAGGTTGAGCAGAAGCTCAAGATACAGTGTGTGGCTTCCGTAGTCTTTAGAACATGCAAGGGTTGATTTATCAGTCTTAAAGCAAAGGTGTTTGTTCCCTGTGTGCAAGACAAGAATGTGAGTGTTGTTTAGGGAAGCATGCAAAGAAAGATCACTGTGGCTGCCTCCAGCAGGGCAGAGATTGTGCTTCATGCTCTTCCATTTTTGACATAATGGAATTTGTAGAGGACGCTCTTACTGCTTCTGAGCCTAATGTCCAGCTGATGTTACAGTGCATTTCATATGTGGACCTGTTCTGCATTCTAGAAGTCTTCCACTAGTGACTTCCCCATTTCTTCTCCAAATAACATTTTTTGTCCTCCTTGTTCTCCTGTCTTTGATCAAATGTAAGTTCTTTGTGCATCGTCAGTGTTGACCAACTTGCTTGTGCTGTCAGTGCTGGATGTCTCAGTTGTTTATTCTTTGTAGGATAAAGGAGGTGTAGCATAACTGAGGTAACTGAGGTAGGATAACTGAGAGGTAACTAATTAACTTTTTGACACTAATAAGAAGGACTAGTGTCCTAAATAGCTTTCTTTTCCATTTTTGGGTATTTGGAAGGGAAGTGGGATGTTTAGGCATCAGTCAATGAGAAGTCTAGGAAGGCTGTGTACATGTATTTCTCCTATTTAGAGAGTCAGCGTGTGGTTGTTTTGCTTTAAAAGGTACTTGTATTCATGAGGGTCCCTCCATTCCTCCCTCCCCTTCTTCCTTGCGGTGCTGTCCTCTTTGAAATCATTTTAGCATCCTTACAGTCAACCTCGGGGCAGTGTTAGTGGTGTTTCCAAATGAGCTCCGTTAGCTTGATATATGAAAAACAATATAAATGAAAAACATGCTTCTAATTGTAATGTTTAAAAAGCAGCTGAGAAGGAAGCAGCAGAAACAGCATATTGGTAGCTGGAAGACTTTTTCCTGGTGAGAGCTTCATGCAAGAGGAGTGCTGTAGCACAGACCCTTGTTAGTTGGGCAGAGGATGCTTTAGGAAAGAGGCATCTTGTACTGCTGACCTAGTTTCATTTTAGGAAAGGGAAAGGCTTGAAGAAGTAGGGTAGATGTTAAAGGGAGTCTTTGCACTTCAGCCTGTCAGTTCTGTTCTTGGCTGATGAATGTTTCAGCAGCAGAGTATTTTCAAGTGAGAAAAACAGGATTATGAAAGCTCTTAAACTGGAGACTTAGTATTGCAAACATACTGTCTTAAAAATATGCAAATTTCAAATGTATTTTTAAGCTGTGAGGGCAACACAATGAACTAATGACCTGCAAAGTTCCATTTAAATAATTTCTCAAAATCTAGGCAGTTTTAGCATAAAAAAGATATAGAAGAGCCTTAAAAATCATCCTTGTGTCCTTTTGAATTTTTTTCCTTCCTTCTTACTTCAGTATCCTCTTTCAGCTAGTATGCATTTTGGTTATAAGATTTTAGAAAGTGTATTTGTCAGAAGTGACCAGTGGTTCAGTAGATGATGGTGCAGTGGGATCTGAGACTTAAGGAAAGAAACTGTTGGCAGCTATGATGAGAAGAAGTTCAAATGGATGACAGGAGGGGAAGGTGAATTAGTTGCAAGGCCCATGGTGTAGAGCGAGCAGAGACTTTTGCTGACCTAGAAATTATTCCTTCAGTTAGTACACTTTATTTTCTTCTACCATTATTAACATAGACAAAAGCTGTAAAAAGCTCAGGGCTTGTTTTGGAGAACTTACGAGGGTTTTGCTTTTGTCCAAGATTTTCCTCAAGTTTGTAGAGGATAACTTAAGCTTGGGGGACTGGATGTCAGCTCCCAGGGGCTGATGACGCACTGTGCTAGGAAAAGCAGGAGGCAATTTCAACTGAATATGTTTTGAGAGGAGCTCCTGCTGTGCCTTGGGACTTTAAACCAGGCAAAACCACTTCTTCAAGTGCATTCTTCCAGCCACCTCTAATAATTTTGCTGCTAGTTTTCCTTCCTGTCCTGAAGTTTGATGTAAAGAAAGCTGCCAGAGGCTAAAGCAGCCTAGTTGAGCTGGCGTAGCAGGACTGTAAAAGTGTTTTTGAGGTCAAGATATTAAAATCTGTATGTGTTCTACCCTGCAGCAGACATGTTATAACTTCCTCCCCCTAACTCCCACTTCTGGGGGTGGGAGTTAGGGGGAGGAATAACAGTCACAGAAGGTATCTCCTTCCTTGATTTTCCCCATTCTGTGAAATCCTACTGTGTGATGTGACTGCCCCAATGGGTTTTCTTCTTATGCTCCCTATATGCATGAATATTCAGTAAGGAAACGTGAACAGCATGCTTCTGTCCTGCCCTTCAGCCTTACCCACAGCTCTCTACTCAGTAGGTTCAGTGATAAAGAAACAATTTTCATCCCTTGACAGCTCTTTGGTATATGTGAAATTTTTCAGTCTTGGGTAAAAAATTACTGGGTTTTTAGGTTTATTGTTACGTGTTTTGTTACCAGTTTTACTGATCTTCCGAGACTGAGGCTAAGCTCCAGCTTTGCTTATAGAAGACTTGTTTTATCAGCTGTTTGAAGAAAACTACTTGAATTTATTACACCACGTGTGTTATGAGGCATATTTTGCTGAAACATGGGCTGTAATGCCTCCATTTGAAGGGGCGCTGCATCCCCAAAGCCACTTCTGCAAGTTCTTGTCAGTCTCTTAATTAAAATTTAAGCGTCAAGTATGTTAATGAATGGCATCATCATTATATGCTGGCATTTCAGAAAACACCTTCTTGCCAAGATAATGTTTGCTGTAAGCCACATATGGGCCAGGTTTTAATGCTTTTGATCAGGCTGAGCAATGTCTTTGTTTGAGAACACTTCTTTTAAATAAAGGGAGAGTGCTCATAGGTTAGTTGCAGTTCAGCATGACTAAGAGTTTTTTGAGTTCACTCTTATTTATGAGTTGAGGATTTCTGTCTGGTATTAACATCTGTGGATGCTGTTAGGTTCATGGGGCATACATCAGAGAAAAAACATGTTCCTGCCTCATGGAGCCTTGCATCCTTTAAACATGCCTCAGGGAGGCATTTTGTGTTGTGACCTCAAAGAGGCTTCCTGCTGCTATAAACCAGTAAGAAGGCTGAGAAGTTCTGGTGTTAGCTTTTATAAACTTATATGCTCTAAATGTTTGATTAAAATTTATGCTAATCAGCTATTTTGGGATGTTGCTTAGAGATACTGGGGTTTATGTCAGAAATGTTCCTTTGATAGTGCAGAGGTGAGATGCGATGACTGGTGAACAAATCCAGATAGTGCTTCTGCAACAGTCTGATTAATTTGAACTCTCTGAGCCTGTCAGCTGGTCAGAGTTGCTGACCCATAGAAGCAGTGTTCTGCTTCCTAATAAACATAACTGTGTAAATCTTTGCACTCCCAGTATTAGTGAGTCACTGGATTCAGCTTTTCTCACTCTGATAATTTTACTACTGGTTTGTATTTTTTGTTACACATTTGAGGCTAGCTAAATTGTTTATCCCTAAAGCTGTTGGTCTGGTGACTTTTACCAGATCTTAAACCTGTATCTCAGTTAGACTGCCTTCAACCTCTACAAGTGCTGTGATATTATGGAGCCACAGCTGAAGAACTTTCCATCATACCAGAGTTACTTAGGCTTTACCTTAAATGACAGTTACATCTGATGGAATGAAGAAATTAGTTGAGCAGTAAAGTGAGGCCTTAAGAGACTGTTTGGAGCAGTGTGTTTTCTGTCCAGTAGAAGTAATTATTGTTCATTAGATGGCAATGGCTCAAGTCTTGAGCAATAACAATGACATTGCTCAGCTGAGTAATAGCTTATTATTCTTGTGAGGTCAATGTAAGACTTGTGATTGACAAATAGATCAGCCTTTGCTCCACAGACTGGAAGTTTGGTGCTCCTCAGTGAGGTTTGGCATATGAAAGCATTTCTGTATAGTAAATATTGAATATTTTTCCTAAGCACTGAGCTGGGATAAAATTGGTGGACACTGTGCTTTTCATAAAGCTGAATACAACAGCATATGATTGGTACTCATTTCTATTCAATTGACTAGAGACTGACAAGAGCGCTGCAGCATTTAAACTACTAAAAGGCAGGAGGCTTAACTCAGTTTTCGGTGTGGACAATCAAATTGAATTGGTTCCACTTAAGAGTGTAGAGCAGAGCTTTTTCAAGTGGCCCATATTTTGCAGATGTTTACTGCTGCTATTTTTTTCTCCTCTTTCATCCACTTTAGAGTGCTAATCTTACTATGTTGTGAAAGAACTGAAAAGATCACCAAGAACAAATTTTACCTCATATTAAAACAAAATGGAAATTGAGTTAGGGGTATGGGAAGCACCCATGGAAGAAAAGGGGGTTCCCGCATGCTGCATTCCATCTACTTGGAATTTCAGCACTGAAATGCAGGGTTCTTTAAGGATCTGACATGTAAAGAGCGCTCTCACTTCATTGTTCAGCCTCATGATGAATGACTGCGTAGGACACACACCACTGGGTAACCTACCAGAGAGGGCTTTAGTTTGATTGTCCCTTTTAGACAGATTTGGTGGCAGAGAGAATGAATAATGGCTGATTATTTTCTGTTGTTTCGAGCATGTTAATGGTGCACTCCACTGCCTTATGGTGTGTGTATTTCACTTTAAGCTTGCAAAGATAACCTTGCATCCTGCACAGCCACACACAGCCATATATTTTTCATACCTTACCTCACTATAACTTGGCATTCTCCTTTCCTGAAGGATTACCAAGCAGAGGTGTTTCTGTAGGGAGAGGGACTCGGTTGGAAAGGAGCTTTTTCATTTGTGACGGTTATTGTTAGTGTTAAGTACTGTGCTTAAGAAAATTTACCTTTATGTGTTAAATGTAGCAATTTTCCCCTATAGGAAGTAGTGTAATTGTTTATTGGCAGAACTGCTCTCCCAGTTCTTCTGATTTTCCTACTGAGTACTTTCCATTAATTTCTCTTAACTTAAACTAATACTTCCAAAAAAAAAAAAAAAAAGAAAGAAAAAGCATTAAAGCATTTAAAAAAATCCAGAAGCACAAAGTTCTGGTTAGGAATGTTGAGAAGAAAGGACAGTATTACAGTTTAAAGGTTGAAAAGTTTTCAGAAAGAGCTCCTTTCCACAAAGTGTTTTTGAGTTTGTGTTGGTGTTTTTTTTTTCTTTTTGAATATCTAAAAGTTCATTTTGGCAGCTGCAAAGTACCTGAAATTTTAGGTGCTGGGGTTTGTTTGATTATTTTTTTGTTGGGGGGGAAGGTGTTTTGTTTTAAATACAGATGTCTTAATCTGCCTCTTAGTAATGATTAAAGAAAAATAAACTGTAATGGGAAGGGGGAAAGGAGGGTGTGGATCTAATCACTGCAGTTCCTTGGTGCACACTTGAGAGAACTGGAGGTTATAGCCAGCTCCCAGATGGAGATACAGCCACAGCAGAAATAGTGGTTTTTTTGGTCATTCTTCCAAAACTAAACGGGCTCCACTGTCCCAGCAAGGCAGCTTGAGAGAGCTGTGCCCTTAAACTGCTTTTGTCTCTTAGCCTTTGAAGATGCTGACAGCGCCGTGGATGACCGGGACAGCGACTACCGCAGCGAGACGAGCAGCAGCATCCCCCCTCGGTACCACAGCACCGTGCAGCCCAACGCCTCCGTGCACCAGTTCACGGGCCCGGCCCGCCTGCAGCAGCAGGGGGTCCTGCGGGATTCCTGTGCCGACTCCCTCCACAATTATGATCTAGATTATCGGGAGCATGTGGCCGCCAGGTGAGTGCTCTCTTATGGGTAGCTCTCCTTGCCCTTTGTTTTTCCACTGCAGACCATGAAGGTACTGAGCTGGCAGAGGAGGGCAGATCAAGGGCTCTGGAAGTCTTCTGGTAGGAAGGTGTTATCTTTGTTGTTGACCCTGGGATTCTGCTGTGAACCAGGAGAAACCTGTGGAGGGTACGTGGCAGTTTAGGGAGTTATCTTAACAGATATGCTCAACTTCAGGTCATTTGCTCTTGGCTGTACTTTCCCCTTACTCTCTGAAGGCTGAAGTAGTGGGTAGATGCTTGTTCTGGTACCATGATGTAGGTGTGCCTCTCAAGCCAGTGAAACACATTCTAGCAGAGTTATTCTATTGGGAGCTTCTTCCTTGGTGCAGATTTATTTTCTCTTCTGGATTAGCTCCAGTTCTATTAGATCTGCCAAAACAATGTATTCAAGAAGAAAGTCTGTAACAGATTAGTTGTTGGGGTTTTTTTTCCTTCTGTTCCTGTTACCATTTAACACAGTTGAATGGTGTGTTTTCTCTTTCATACTTTCAGCTGTATGAAAGCTAGTTTGTTTGCTCTGAATTTTTTTTTACCATAAATTAGTAGTGTTTTTTCACAAGTGTTTTTAACTTGTTGAAGTATTGAGCATTGCTGCACTAACTTACCAGGATCATTGGCTGTGAGCTAGAACTAGTTGTGCAAGGTGAAAGCAGAAGATTTTGGACAGTGCCGCTAATTTTGGTCAGCTTGCTGAGTGGTTCTGTAGAACAGGCTAAGCTGCTACTTCTGCCTTTGGTGAGGAAGGAGGAGGCACTATGACAGTTAGAGGCGCAGAGTTCTATTTGTATTATAACTGATTTTTTTTTTACCTTATCTCTCTTGGTGCGAATGTTCTTGTTTTCTAAAGTCTGAACCTAAATTCAGTTATTGTCTTGGGTGACTGAGGCTAAGTTTTGCCCTTCTTGGTGTATGATCTTTAATAGTAAAGGGTGAAGTTTAATGGTAACATCTAATGTTGTTACTGTTACTGAGGTTTCAAGAATAGAAGCAAATGTGCCAACAAAATGCATTTACTGCAGTGTGATGTGTCATTCCTAGTGCTCTATTCCTAGTTCATTAAATGTCTTATATATAAGCAAATTATTCCCTTTCCCATGTGAGTCTGTGCTGCTGGCTTGCAGTGGTAAAATTGCTGAAGATCTAATTGAGAAGATGAGCTGAGGCTTTTTCTTTTTGGAAGAGCTGAGTTGAACAGTGATGTTGGACCCCCAGTCAGGGGAAGCCAATGCTGGTGGCATATTTTTGGAGTTGTGTGATTTCTTGGAGTGGTGTTGACAATACAGGTAGTTTTTCATTGCTCACTTTGCTAGGAGGCAGTGTGTATGTGAATTTCTATCTGTATCTAAAAGATAGAGGTGTTTTTAAGACCTTCTAAAGAACCACTGCTGGTTTAAATTTTTAGAGAATACCAAGCGGCAATGCATTTCTTTTATTTTTCCCCTGATTTCCTTAAGGTATTGATGTGAAAGGGTCTGGACTGATAAAATTTACTTGAAAACCGTGAGGTTTGTAGTTTGCTATGGTCTAAAATTACTTTCAGTCCAGAAATGCAGATCTTCAATGGTGATCTGAGAGTTTCTGTTCCCATGTGCATTTTCCACGTGCCCAACAAGATTCTTTGCTACTTGTTTAATCTTATAACATAAAATGTGCAAATAAGCTTTCCAAAGAGGCTATGTGGGATTCTCTTACTTACCAGAAAGGTATTTCTAACAAGCTAGCTGAAAAGAAGCATGTGGGTAGACCTGAAATATTTTCAAAACAAAGCTGTAGCTGAGTGTTGCAGGAACAAATTGTATTTGACTTCTGTTCCTAGCAGCTCTGAGTGCTGTGTGTCAGGCAGTCACCTGATGAAATCAGTGTTCCTGGCAGACTGCAGCTGATGGTTACTGTGAAAATGAGGGCTTGTAGGAGGCTCTCCGGGGCAGACCCAGAGGAACCAGACAAGAACCTGCTGAAACCTGTCTTGAACTGTGCAGAAGGTTATCAGTGCCAAAATGCCTCAGTTGAAAGTGTCTGTTCTAGCACCTGGGTTTTTTTCTTACAATATTGGATTTGGATGAAAAGTTCTGCTTCTCTATATTAGCTGTTACATGTGATCATAGTCCTGTGATTGAAGTAATGTATTTTCTTCCAACCTCTCGTAAGGATGACAAGCAATATTATTATGTGTCCTTGGAGTGTGTTTTGCTGCCAGCAACCAGTTTGGCTTCAGAAGAACAGACATCTTTCCCTCAGTTTTGGTTTGTGGGTTGTTTTTTTTGTTTGTTTGTTTGTTTGCATTTTGTTTGGGTTTTTTTGTTGGTTTTTTTTTTTCTTTTTTGTTTAAGCACTAACTTCTTTGCAATGCTCATTTTCTTTAACTGTTTGTCCTCCATACCTCCCTAGTCTTACTCAGTATGATAGCATAGATTCCACTATGAGAGTCCACATCTGAGTCTTAAGATCTGTCAGATGAGTGGGTTACCCTCTCTGCACCTCTCTGCCTGTCTCCCCAGTGTTGCTGCTTTGAAGTGTTCTTGTGGTACATTTCAGCTGATATTCGCTGTTTGCCTTGGCTGTTTTTTAGATCTGCAGTAGTTAAATGCTGGGCTGGTGTCTTTTTCTCCTCTCATGTGTTGGGTTTGTCATCATTATTTCTAATAAGAGGGATGCTTTGTAACAGAGCAGAGAAAACACATACAGGAAAAGAAAGAAAGAAAAGAAATTTAGAAAGATTAAAAAGAAAAGTAATTTTCTTTACGCCTAAATTAGTACATTTTTTCGGTTCCGCATTTACAGATAATGGCTCTTCAGACATTCATGTGGCACCCATTGTCTTCAGCTGAGCTCTGGAAGGGCTTGATCCAGTAACTATGGTGGCCCTGGGAATCTTTTGAAAGAAAATGATTTCATTTACTGACTTAAAATAGTGAGCAAGAAGTGTAATAGGTGTTCTAAACTGTGTATAACAGGATTAATTTAAAGTAATGAGCATCTTTCCAATTAGTATAAGTTAGCTAATACTGTTGGAAATGCAGCAATAAAGCAGCAGTAGAAAATGCAATGACCCATCTGTCTTTCAGGACTATCCCATCTGTATCCTGTTGTCATGCTCCATGCAGCTCTCATGGTGAAGACTCTTGGATTAGCAGTATCCATAAAATGCCTGCTGTCTTTGCCCTTCTCCAGCACTAGGGGGTCAGGGGCACACATGCCCTCATGCTCCTCAGTTCTCAGCAGTGGATGATGTGAGGCAAAGCTGCATCTTTCAGATGATCATGTTGATATTTTTACATCCACTTTCTACCTGCTTGTTTGTATGTAGATTGTCAGAAGCTGTCCTTGTGAGGTTTAGGTGAAGAAGTTTTCTTGCTACTACCCTTGGGGCTGTTGAAAGATTGAGATTATCCTGCTGACCAAGGGATAAGAATTAATCCCAAAATCCCAAGGGTCATTTACTAGGGTTTCTAGAAAGCATCAGATTGTTTCAGCTTAATTGCTGCAGCTTAATTATTCTCCCACAATGGACAATTATAAATTGATGGATCTTTTCAAATGCGTTATAAATGGGAAATACAGATCCTGAAGATCATCTGAGGCTTATGATGGGCTAATATCCAGCACCAGTGTTTTGATTTTCGTTCTGGTCTAGTAACAGCTCTGAGAATCTTAATTTTGTGTTGTTTAGGGGCACCTTGAGGCCATTAGCTGCAGCAAGAGCTCTCCCAGCAAAGAGGAATGGTGAAATAGCTGAAACTCCTCTTGTTGCTCGTGCCCACAGTTTAGGTTTTGTCCCCTGTCCTCACTTGCCTGGGGTCCAGTGACTTCTAAGTCTCCAGATGAAATTCCTGCTCTGTTGCAACCTCTGGGAGGTAGAAAGTCCCCGAAGGCTTAATGAGTACTGCTAAAACAAAATCCAAAGTCTGCAGCCCAGGGCGACTGAAATGCAGGCACAGCATAGTGGAATGGTGCGTGTGGGCACTGCATCTCGAAGTAGTCCTGTTGCTGCAATAAGTGACTTCTTTTCAGCATGCCTAAAAAAGCAACAGCAGAGTACTGGTACTGCCAAGGCTGTGTGCCCTCACTTGATCACAAAAAGCTGTTCTCCCTCAAAAAGGCATTTCTAAATTTTGTGCAGACATAACCGATGGAATCTCACAACCCATGCTGCTTTTTTTGACTATTTGATTGAAGTGTAATGGTGGTAGGTTGGAAGGTTTTCAATTTTGTTATTTCTGAATGTTTCTGATTTTAATTTTCGTTTTTTCAATGCATGTTTTTCCATTACTATTTTTTCTGTCCTTCCTATAGCTTTTTTTAAAACTGTTGTTTTTCCCTTCCTATTTTTTTTGCTGCCTCTCTTCCTTTCCCTCCCACTCCCTTTATTTCTCATCTTAGACAAGGATCTCTAGCTAGAAATGAAAGAGTCAGGATCATTCCATTTGACACTGAAGATGGAGAAGAAGAACAGGACAGTAACTATGAAGAGCTAGGAAAACTGTTAATAGAGGATTTCTTAGAAAAAACTCATAAAACTAGAAGTTGGCATGAGAAAAATGGGAAAAAGATACAAACTCTCTCAAAAAGAGAAAATTTAAATCACTATGAAAGATCAAGGTACTGCCAAAATGTGTGTCTGGAGTCAGGGTCTGTAGATGTCCCTAGATATCCTCAGGAATATGATACAATTGACAGAAGAAGGAAAAAGAAACTGCGATACAATTTTGAAGAGAGAGATCGAATAAGCTTGCAAAGAAATGGAAGTCTGCAGTTTCCTGGGGAGAAAACAGTTTATTTCAATGGTGTGGCAGCTGATTCTGAACCCATTGATGATTTCCCAGTATATGATAGAGTTAGAAAATATACCAGGAACTCTGAAGGTAAGGGGTTGCCTGCTTATCCAGTCCTGCGACCATACAAAAATGGGTTAATGGTTAAAAGTGGCAAGTTACCCAACAAGCAGGGGATGAACCATGATGACTCACTTCACCTGAGTAACAGTGAGGACATGAAACACATGAGGATGCTAGAGAACACTTTTGTGCCTGTTGATGTCCTTGAGGAATTTGATAGCAGTGCTTCTGATGAGTTTCAGTACTCGCCTGTTTCAGATGAGGAAATGGGAGAACTTTCAAGAAGATGGTATGATTCTGACATCAGCCATTTGAGAAACATAACTGCTAATTTCCCTGCAAATATGGGCTCCCAGTCAAAAGATGGCTCTGATAAAAAATGTAAAACTAAAGAGAGCAAGCGTGATCATCCTGTGCAAGACTTAACACTGTCACCTGTTGAAGAACCCAATGAGGAGTACATAGACACAATGGATGAACTTCAGTGTCTGGTAGAATCAGTCTCTGAATATTTGGCTGAAAAGGAGGAAGAAATCAGCAAATTTGGTACATTGCCAGAAACAAAAAAAAATGTTGAGAATGTGCCACTGAAGCAGGATAATGCTGATAATACAGCAGAAGCTAAAAAATCTGAGCAGACCAAACATCTTGCTGCAGAGGAGAGTACCAAAGGCAAATCTGAATCTCTTCCGGACTTGTCAGGTGTGAAAAATACAGTGAATTCCCTCTTTAGTTCTTTCACAGAGAAGGTAGGGTCAAGCACAAAGCAACTCACAGCATCTGTTGAAAAACTTGTGTCTTCCACTCCAGAGAATACAGAAAACAAAAACTCATCAGAAGGTGGAATCTTGAATGTATTTACCAGTAAGGCTAAAAGTGAGAGTTCTGCTTCTGGAGGAGCAGCAGATAGTAAATCTGACACGAAGTTCTCCATTCAGTCTTTGCTACCATCCCAGGTGAGTGGTGATAAAAGAGCCCAGAACACAAACTCCAACAAGCCAGAAACCACTGAGACAGACAGTAAGGCTTCTGCACCACATCCTCCCCAGCAAACACAAGGAAATTCTGGCGACAGCCAGCAGAACCAGCATTCAGTTGTGAATTCAGTTCTAGGAATGTTGAATCCTTTAAAGATCTTCTCTGAGAAGGAAGTGCCAAAACAAGAAGTCACAAAAGAGGAGCACACCAAGGGCAGCCATGCTGTGAAAGCTGAGGAGGCAAAAAGGAGCGAAGCACCAACTGGACAGGTGTCAGCCAGAACCAGCAGCACTGTTCCAGAGGCACAGAAAATTGAGACCAAAAGTGAAGCAGAGGTAAATGCAAGTAGCACTTCTGTGTCTTCCATCTTTGGCAGGCTCACAAACTCAGTCAGTTCCTTCAGTCTGAAAGCCAATCTTGATGGTCTCTTGGCTCCCAAGCAGCCAGATGTGCCACAGAAGCAACCAGATTTGCATCCTATTACAAGTCAGCCAGGTGCCACTTTGGTAGAGGGTGCACCCATGGCCAGGGACCAGCCTCCTGCAAATCACTCAGAGGATCAGCATCCTGCAGGCCATGGACTGGCAAACAAGCAAAACAGAGGTAATGTGGAACCTAAGTCACAGCCTCAAGATCAGGGTACAGCGTCTGAAAGCTTTTTTAGCCCACTTAAAAAGTCTTTCAGTCAATTCTTACTTCCTTCTACTGAACAACAGAAGAGAGAAAGTACGTCTGAACATTTTAAAGACCATAAGTCTGAGGAGGATATAAAACAAAGCAGTTCATCAAAGGAAGAGCACTCATTTCCTTTCACTGGAAAACTTCCTTTTATCAGTGGGCTGGGTTCATCAGCAAAGCAGGAGCAGAAGAATGAAAAGGGAGGCTTTATGTCATCATTATTTAAATTTTCTTCTGCAGAAAATATAGCACCTACACAGCATCAAAAAAGTCATCAGGGTTCTAGTAGCAGTTCCCTGCATGAAAGCAGAAACAGTAATTCAGGAAATGCTGTTTCAGTAAAATCTAGCTCAGTTCCAAATTTATCAGACAATAAGGAGGAACTTTTACAAAGGAGAAACATGACTAAAGAAAACCTATCTACTGTCCAGGTAAACAGAGAAAAACACCAGGATAGTGCTTCTGCTACCCTTAAGGCCAAAGAAGAGCAGCAGAAATCTAAGAGTACTCAAGAAGAACCTAGAAATGTAAAAGGAGGACAGATGAAAGAGAGAGTAAATGCAGCAGACTTAAGCAAAGGCTCAGTTGAATCCACCTCTTCAGCCATAGGGCCAGAAGCTCCAAGGGCAGATGATACTCAGAAGAAGCACACAACAGGTTTTCTTCCTGGCTTTCTTCACATTTCTTCAAATGAAAATACAGCCAATAATCAAGATTCAACTCTTAAAAGTGAGGGTGACAGCCAGAAAACCACTTCTCCTGGATTATTTTCTGGCTTATTTAGGTTTGCCTCAAGTGAAAACTTGTCTGAATGTAAGCAAGAGAAGACAAAACCAAATTCTCTGGGCTTCATGAAGCTTTTTGATAGAGGCGAGGATTCTAGCTTGGAGACAAAACCCAGTAATTCAGGAATGGCTTCTGACAGTCAAAGCAGCACTGGAGAAAAGCAGGAAGCTTCCAGCTTCTTAAAAAATCTGCTGCCAAAGCCAAAGGAGAAGCAGGATAATGTGAAAACAGTGGAATCTTCCACTACTGGCCACCTATCCAGTGCAAGAGTAAATGAAACAACTGAGCCTCATGTTCCTCACAGTGCACATCCTGTGCTCTCTGAGGCCCTAAATCTGCAAGCCAATGTACAGGACTTGTCTGGAAAGCCTGTAAATAGTAGGCATATTCCTCACCAGGATGCAGAATCTAAAATTCTTCCAACTCCTTTAAACAAAGGATCAAATGAATCTCTCAATTTGACTAATAAAGGCTATAACCCTACAGAGCAGTACTCAGCTCATCAGGAAACAAGGAGCCATTCTAGCTTTGAATGGGAATATGAAGTGGGTGGACTGGCTGGCACTCATGGAATAGCAGTACCAGTTTACTACGTATTAAACCAGAACCCTGTTCTGCCCCCTCAGTTCTTGGACTGGCCTGAAAATGATGTGGTAATGAATCTTTGTAAAAAGGATGGGAATGCAAATGTGATGGATTGGCAGACTAATGCCAATTTTGATGGACAGAGTCTAGATTTAAGTGCGATGTCATATGAGTCATTTGACCAGTTAATGTTCCAAGACATTTGTTTGGAAGAAAATGATGCATGGACTGCTAATTCTCTCAGTGAAAGTTACAGTAACTTTCAGCCCTTTGAAAGAGATGGCAGTTACTCATTTGAAGAGTTGCCCATGGATTTGAGCTACTCCTCTGGCTGTGATGGAACAATGTGGACACTAATTGACCAAGACACTTTAAGTATGGATGAAGGCTTAATGTACTCATCCTATAGCCGGGAGTATCAGGAGTGGATAATGATGCTTGAGCAGGGCGTGTGGTGGCCATCAGAAGATGGTGATTGTGGATACTACATGTACAGTGACAACCAGTATGTGTATTCCCTGCTCACTGATCCCACTGGACAGTATGTCTACGTGTGTGCTCCTGAAACTTACTCCTACATGGACTGCTGGGATTATAATTTCCAGATGGATTCCATTCCAAGAGCTGTGCTAGAAGACAGCACAATTGCTGTTTGTGGTTTCAAAGTCCCTCTTGGCAGTGAAGATGAACTGTTTTGGTTTGCTGAAGAAGAGTGCCTAGATGATTATACAACAAATAAACCCCTGGATTTGTCAGTAGCTTTGCAGAGGAGCGACCAGCTAATGAACATGAATTTGGAAACTTTTTCACAAATGTTTGAGGAGTCAATTTATTATCAGAGAGAGCAGCCATTAGATTTTTCAGGTTATAAACTTCAAAAACTAAAAGTGGATTTCAGACCTGAGAAGGAAACACCAAATCATTCAGAGGAGCCTCCACTAACTCTTGATCTCAGAACACATTCCAGGGCAGCTTTCAATAAATCTCTGAGTAAGGAAGTCCACACCAAGGAAGTTGGTAAGGCTGTCCCAGTGACAACTTCTGGGAGTGGGTCATCAGGATTCTTTGGATTCCAGCTGTTTCAGTCTACTCCTAAAGCTGAAGAAACTGCAGCATCTACTGAAAGAGTAACAGAAGCAAAAAAGACTGAGGAAGATAAGAAAACACCAGTGAACAAAGTTAGCTCCTTATTTTCTGCTTTGGGTGGACTAATTGGAAAGTCTACAAGCTCTGGGTCTGAGACATCAGAAGATTCTACCTCAAAGAGAACAGACACATGGTCAATACCATCTGAAAATAAGGCTGATGTTTTACCACTTACACCAAATAAAAAGTTAGATGAAGAACAAACTGGGCAGAAGTTTCCTGTTACATCAGAACCAAGAAGAAGTACTTCGTCAGAACTTAATTTGGGGGCTGCTAGAAATGAAAAGCCAGAATTACACCGGACTGAAAACATCCACGTTAAAAAAACAGGATTAACAAGATCTCCTTCTATACTGAGCCAAACTGCTGCAGATGGCAGGCCCATAGGGGAAGAGAGACCTGTTAAAGCAACTCCAGCTTCCAGGCGTCTTGAAAGGCATGCAGCCATTAATGAACCAAGTCAGCCACAACCAACTCCAAGCCAACCAGCCACTGAGCCTGAGGAGACATTATTTAAAAGTGCTCTGAAATTGTTCAGTCTTGGAGAAGATTCTCCTGCAACCTCAACTGCCAACAAACCCCAATCTTCTGGATTTTTTGATTTCTTTAAAACACAAGTAAGCAAAGTGCCACAGCCATCACCAGAACCGGAGAAGAGGCAAAGTAATAAACCAGAAGAGGTGAAACAGCCAGAACAGAAGGAAACCTCTGGCATCTCATCTTTATTTGGATCCCTTGGAGATCTCTTCAAAGTGGAGCCTGTGTCTTCTCAACCAACCTCAAGTCCTACAACTCTGCCAAAACCCAACAGCAGGACTGTGACTGAGCCAAGGCAGAAACCTGAGAAGACTGGGGGTCTTCAGAGTGCCAGTATGCCGTGTCTGTCCTCCACCACCAAGGAAGAGGTGAAAACAGAAGGCATGGACAAGCAGGTCTCTCTTAGCCCCAGGGTGCAAGAGGTACAACAAAGTAAAAAATCTGAGGAGTCTCCCGGAAGTAAAAAAGTGCCTCCTGGAAATGTTTCACAGAAGCCAGTGAGTGTAGGTTCCAGAGGAAGCCAGCTGGGCCAGCCAGCCACGCAGCAAAGCAGCACACCCACGGCCACACCAAAGCAACAGGGAGGTCGTGTAGGAGACACAGCTAATCGGGCAAAACCAAAGCCAGACCAGACGCCCAAAGAGTCGGGTTTCAGTTTGCCATTCAGCTTCTCTGATATCACTGCTCCGAAATCCCAGCCAGCCAGTAAGAGCATATTCTCCTTCTTCACTGGATCAGATGAACCAAAGCCTTCAGCACCTGCTGCTGCTCCTGCTGGTGGGAAGCAACAAGAAACAGAGGGCCTGTTTCATCTGCCCTCCTTCTTCTCCGGTGGTCCAGCTCCTGAAAAGAGTGTACCTCAAAGAAGTACTAGTTTTAGCTTCTTCAATTTGACATCCTTTTTGGATGAAAAGCCACAAACTACTCCAGGGCAGGAAAAAACAACTAAACCAGTGAATTCTAAGCCACCAACTGCTCCTAGACAGGAGAGTAATACAAAACCAGCTAAAACAGTGAATGCTAAAGCACATATGAAGCAAAGTGTTCCCACCGACTCTGGTGTCAAAACCAGCAGTTCTACCATGCAACAAGATGCAGACAATAAAAAAGAAGTTGATGATATTATTGCAGCAGTGACTGGCAAACAAACGTCTAGTGACCTCATGATCCCAGAAAATAAATCAGAAAAGCTGGCAGTGGACAATGTAGAAAGTATTGCTGCAGTAGCTGAAGAGAGTGGTTCAGAAAAGCTTCCACAGACCAGTGGAGAGAGTGACTTAGGAAAGCTTCCACAGGCCAATGAAGAAAGTGGCTTAGAGAAGATTCCACAGGCCAGTGAAGAGAGTGGCTCAGAAAAGCTTCCACAGGCCAGTGAAGAGAGTGGCTCAGAAAAGCTTCCACAGACCAAGGACACTGCAGTAACCAGTTTGTCTGCTGCTGGTCCTTACCTTCAGACTCCTGTGCTGGAGGGTTCTCAGGACCAACTGAGTATTTCCCCAAGGGCAGAAGAAGATGCTTTGGGTAATGTGGAGAAAATGGACGGTGTTGCATTTCCTACTGATGAAGGGCCTTATTCTTCCAAAGAGCAAACTTCTGAAAAGGTTGATCATAGCATGGCCTCAGGTGGTAAAATGGATTCCCAGGGTCTAAATGACTTTAATAGCGTGAGTGACTTGAAAAATGAAGTGGTCTCTGAAGAAATACGTGTACAGAATGAGTTGCCAGAACAAAAAGTACCTGAACAAGCTGACAGATTACAAAGGGCACAACAGCCACGTGTTCCTCCTAAAATGCCAGAGGCACCTAATTTGCAAAGCAAACCAAAGGAACCTGAGAGTGATAAATCAGTTCTGGATTCTTCAGTTGAAATGTTTTCAAGCTTCATGACAAAAATGAAACCACCTAAAACATTTTCTGGTTTCTTTTCTCAACCTCAAGCTACTGCACCTCCACCTGCACAGAAGAGGAGCTCCTCTTTCTTTGGTTTCTCATCCCTCCCAAGTGGCCCAGCACCAGCTTTCACGAATGATATATTCGGCATCTTCAAAGGTCCAAAAGAATCTCCAAAAGAGATGCCTCCAAAATCCACCCCTAAACCTCAAAGCACTGGTGTGAAAGATGTCACTGGGTCTGTTCCAGCAAAAGACTCTAGGGAGCCAGAAAATACAGCTGCAGCCAGAGAGTCTAAAAGAGATGTCTCTACCTCTGTGAAGAAGGTTGTAATAGCTGCTTCAACAGAAGAGAATTCCACAGAAGAGTCTCCTATGAAAACAGAAACTGAGGAGAAAAAGAGCTTGGAAACCTCTAAAGAGGAACCTTTGAGTGCCACTCCAGAAACAGGAGTCTCTAGTGAGAATGAAGCCCTTGAGGTGCTGCAGCAGAATAGTGAATCACAGCCCTCTGAGGTGGTAGATGCTCTGCCATGCCAGCCTGATCTCAGTGGTGCAGCTGATGCAGTGCAGGCTGAGGCCACTGACCAGGCAGATTTAGATACTTTCCAACCAGCTGTGGGGACTTCAGGTGTAGCAGAGGAAGAAGCTGCTCCTGCAGACAAGGCAGCCTCTGACATCCTTCACGCTGGCTCTACTGATGAGCTCGCACTGGAAATGGAAGCCCAAACTAACACGGCAGACACAAACCTTTCCCAGTTAGATGAGAGTGCTACACTTGAATCAGAGCCTGCTGTTGCAGGGGATCAGGCAAATACTGGTATTGATCAGCAGGACTTGATCAGTAGTAATGATAGCAAACCCACAGCTCCAGCTGATGAGCCCAGTATTCATCTGCCTGAGCTGAATGAAGAGAAGACAAGTGAGGTAGAAAAGCAAACTGCTGAACAGGAAAAACATTTAACAATTGAGGGGGTGCCTGTAGAAGGGATTGCTTCCAAATCTGACTTCAAGAAACAGGGTAAAGCTAATAATGTTGCTCCAGATGAAAGCAGTAGTAAACCTGTCTTTGAAATACCGAGCATACCCAGTTTGCCAAAATTTGGCTTTATGTCATCTTCTGATGGTGGAAAACCTTTTGGGTCATTCTTCTCTCAACAGCCACCTTCTGCTAATAAAGCAGGAACAGATGAGGGCCTTGTGTCCAGTTTTAAGAAACTCTCTATGTCTCTGTTTGAAGGAGGTGGTGAAGAAAAGGTGAGTAAGCCAGAGAGTGCCCAAGGAGCAGTATTTGGGAAAAAGCTAGATTTCTCTTTTCCCTGGCAAAAAGACATCAAGGAGACCTCTGCCAAAAAGGAACCACATGCACCACCACAGGCTTTGTCAAAACCAGATGACAAGGTGTTAGGAACAGTCAGTTCAGAAGAAAACTCAAAATCTGCAGTCTCGGATCAAGTGACTGACGCAAATATAGAAGTGAAGTTGTCTTCAAAGCAGCCTGACGCTGTAGACAATGAACGTTCTGAAGAGCCATCTGGTGCAAACACTGTTGATGATACATCCAACAAAGAGCTGGGAGAGAAGCTTGACAAAGAGTCGGAAGATCAACAGAATGTGATTTCAGGTGAACTGCAGAAAGAGGATCAGGCAGAGGAGCATGTGCCAGAGAAGCCTGAGGAGAAGGAAACTGGGCTTGATTCTGCTCCTGATGGAGCAGTTCTGCATCCTGACACACTGGCTGCAGATCTGCATGGCATGGAACAACTGAATGAGAAAAGGCTAGTTACCAATGAGGCATAATAAATGGGATTTTACCATTTATAATGCAATGCTGCAGCAGTAGAGAGTGGCCTTGGTGTCTGATGTTTGTAGCTCAGTCCCAGTCCCCTCCCTGTTGTCAGTGTTTGTGGTATCACTGGTGGCTGTCACAGACAATATGGCAAACTGCAGTCACTAGTTCAATACAAGCTTTTAGACCATATCTCCCCTTTTTCCACTCCTTTTCTGTAAGTGTAGTTGAATTTCTCATGTTCTTATAATGTGTCCCACTGAACAAGATGTTCTTAGTGCTAATTTCATTAGCCTTTCAGAAGTTAGAGTCTTTATGTGTTAATTCTGGTGCGTACAATTAACTTTGCTTTCTTGTTTAGTGATAATAATATTGTATTTGCTAAAAAAAAAAGTAACAGTTAGAATGTATTGGTTAGGGAGGAGCATTTTGTTCTCAAAATGCAAGGTAAATATTTTAAATTTTAGAGAGAAATTTGACTTACTGATGATAAATTATAGAACTACTTAGGTTCACTTCATGTTAATGCATATATTAAAACACTTTCAGAAATATCAGTGAAGGTATTCTAATGCTTGGTCTTCCTAAAATCAGTGCAAAATTTATTTCATGCAGTTATGAAAGTTCCTAGAGGAAGATACCCATATTTCATGAGTGCAATGAGTCCTGTGCATGTGCCAAGTTACAGTTGCCCTTAAAAATCAGAACAGAGGCCTGCTAAACTTAAATTTAAGTATGTATGCAATTCTGTGTAATGTAAGTGAAACTTGTTCCTCTGATCATACAGTTGCAACTCTGTACTCACAGAACTTCCTGGCTCCAAATTCATCCAAGACTGCAAGAGAAAAATATGAGTGTTGCTTAATTCTTGGCCATAGTTTTCCTGACTGCATGAGAAATCTCCATCTGCTGTATTTTGTTTGATGATTCTAGGAATTCAGTCCTGAAAGTGGTGTCTTGAATCACAGAGGTCACACCCCTACGTGTGGCTTTTCTTTGAAAAAGTTTTCTGTTTTTGTAAAAGGTTGTAAGTTAAAGGTCTTGACAGTCTTAATCTTGACTGCAACATATTTTATCATAAACCTTTAATATATGAAAGTGAAGTTAACTTAATTTTTAACAACAGTCACCTTATATAGATGTGATAAAGACCCCCAATTGCAGCAAAATTGCAGAAGACAGAAGCACTTTCACTCTGAATTGCTGTGTTTCCATTCTTATTCCTATCTGGTTATTAGAATATCTTCACTGCAGTTTGTAGCTGATATAAGGTGAAGCAGTAGTTGGTGCAACAAAGACTAATGTATAGAGCATATGCGAATGTGTATATATATATATATATATTTATATATACACAAGAAGTATACATGGTCTGTGTGCTGGTAGATTGTGTATGAAGTATTTCTACTGCCTACCATACTTTTGAGGTTCACAAATCTGTAGTTACATAATAATCATAAGAATATAATAGTTAAGTATGACTTCACAGCATGCCTTTTCAGTGATATTTAGTATACTGCTCAGTTTTTTACATGTCAGGTTGTTTTGTGTTTTTCCAAGCCACTGTTTTTTCTGATGGACTTTCTTACTCTCTCCTAGTCCTGCTGGCAGTAGTAGATACAGCTCCTCTTGCAATGTCAGCCAGGAAAGCTCTCACCTCAGTGAGCTGGAACATTCCCATGAAAGTGCCCACGGCTCTGAGCAGGAGGATGATCACCAGGAAAGGCAGTCAAATCATTCTTACCACAGTTCGAGCAGCTACCAGAAGGATGGTCAGGCATGGCTTAAGGAGCAAGAGGAGCCTCATGGCAGAGGAGAGGAGGAGAAGGTCTGCAAAACTGAGGAAAAGCCTGCAGACCATTCTGCAGCTAAGTTACCTCTGGAACTTGAGAAGCCCAAGGATGTTGATGCAGGAATCCAAATGAGGTAGGTGAAGCTATTACCAATTTATTTTCAGCTGGTTCAAAGAGGATTCTTCTATTTGCTGTACATTGTTCTTGCAGCCTTTTCTCACAACTGAGTTGATGTTGTTGGTCTGTGAAACATCTGTTATAGAGGACCAGTTACTTATGGGACATTGGCTAAGCTGAAGCAATGTTTGCCTTGTGTGCAAAGAGGAACACTTGCTTAAACTTTGGGTTTTTTGTGTGTGTAAAGAGGAACACCACCTTGGAGCTCATTTGCTGGATTTTCTGTTTCTGGTTTGATGAACGTACTCCAGCCCCAAAATAGTTGCTTTCATTGCTCATGTGGGATCAAGTTTATGCTTGAACAACCAGGAATTACATTTTCATGGTTAGAGCTTCACTACCTCCATTCTTGTAGATTACCACCATTGGAGTTAGTGTTTATGTAGTTGTAGGTTGTATGTAGAGAATTACAGCATGAATAGGCATGTTGGTCTGACTCACTGTGGGAGCTTTTCTTGTCCTTATACTTTGGCTTTCCAAGCTGTCAACAGTACTGAAAACAGGCTTCAAAAGTATTTCATCTAAGTTTGGGTGAGTAGAGTATTGGGTTTTGCACAGGTTTTACAGAAATTTCAAATTTCACTACTTAAATTTGGGAGTGACATTTTTCCTTGAGATAATCAAGTCATTGCAGCCCCTGGATGTGGTTTTACTTTCATAAGTATGAGGGATTTTTTTTTAATCTGGTTCAGTTAGATCCATGGAAAGATGTCTGCCTGTCTGTACCCTTTGGAGGGTACAGCTGGTGTCACTGTGCTTGGATGATAGAATTAACTACAGGAGTTCATGTGTAGGCAAGCCTTACACTAAAGATGAAAAGAGGAAAACAAGACGAGAGAAGTGTTAAACTGTTTTTAAACTCTGATTCACTTTCCTCTTTTCCTTACAGAGCAGCAGGAGTCTTGTCCCAGAATGGCTGGCCTATATTTGTTCACAGGAAAGGTTATTCACATAGTCTATTTCAGGCTAATTTAGACATCTAACTTGGATGCTCCTGCCTCACTGGCTCCCTTTCTCTCCACCCTCTGGCAGTGCTCTTCTGTTTCCATGGAATAGTCATGGAACAGAGCTGAGTGTTGATCCCTAGAGCTGCACCTGAGCTAGACCTGTAGCATGGATGTGTTTTGGTCTCATCTATGCGGTTGTTTTATACAGCACTGTGGGGTGGGTGCTTTGCAGGCAGGAGGTGTTTGTTTTTATGATTTGCACCTCAGCAACATACAAAAGCAGGAATGTAACCGAAGGCCCAAGGTATCACAAGCTTAGGGACTGCAAGATGTGCTGTGGGCACTGAGGTGGAGCGTTGGTAACAGATCTGCCTGTCCTCTTGAAAAGCTGTAGGAAAGAGTGGAGAGACAGAGGTTCAATGCACAGAGGAAACTAAGGGCTGAGCCCTGTTGCCAGTGTTTCCAATAAAGAGGGGCTGTACATTTGTAGCAGGAGGAGTAGGAAGGGGCAGTGGCTAGAAAAAAACTGCAACAGGCATGGAGGTATAAAATCTTCCATCCACCTCTTTATGTTTGTAATTACAATACCATTGTGTTGCATTGGCTTGATCTGGTGTCATTGACTGCTTTCCTCATATTTGCACAAACATCATCTTCCTCCTGGGTTCGGATTGTGTACAGATCATATCTTTCAGCTCATCAGTTCCCAAGATGGTTTCTGAGTTTAAGGAAACCTCTCCTTTAGCTGCTCACTTCCCAGAGCACATGAACAGCTGTGCTGACTGGAGCCTGTTGGTTCCTTCAGAGCTGAAGCTGTAACCAACCAACCAACCACTATGTGGTTGAATCTTTAATGCTACAGGTAAGTATCTTTCATGTAGTGATTTCCTATTTCTTGTTTTTAAGCTACCAGGGTGACATCGAGCCACCACCGTTTCCTCCAGCAAGAGCCCGTTGGATTAGAGCCATTAGCAAAGTCCGACTGCAGCTTCAACAGGTAGGATGGAGTATTGCTTTTCTCCTTTTCTGAGCTGCTGTGGCTCAAGGTTTCACTTCTTCTTCATTGTAAGGCACCTCTTACAGTTTTGATGTTTTGCAGATGAAAATTGTATTGAATGTATTGTGTAGGACTGCAGCATGTTGTGATGGTTTTAAGGCTCTCTGATTCTACCAGACATTTTTAATATCATTGTGTGGAACTAGAGCTGAATATCAGAAAAGATGCATAAGCTGAGAAATTAGCTCTGAATTTGTAAATAATAATAATAGTGTCTAGGACTTAGGTGGTTTATTCTAAATTGTTTGAAATGAAGACTTTTTCTCAAGGCAACTTGAGGATAGCTTGTTAGTTCAGTAGGAGTTATCTGTATTATTTGTCGTGTGAAAATATTCCTTGGGGAACTTTGCATCAAATATTTTTATATATACTTATTGAAAGTGGGTGTATAGTAAGTCTTGGTATTTCCATCTCATGAAAGTAAGATTTAAAAATAAATAGTCTTGATTTGGGAAGTCAAAAGGAAAAGGTTGTGACATTTTCTATAACAGTATAAACACTCTTGTTTTAGAAAACACTGTTTAAGAACCAAAAAAGTTGCATTAAAAAAAATTCTTATGGTTTTATCCATCTATATGCCCACAGAAAGATAACATATGGTGTTCATGTTCTCTAGATTTTGCCTGCTAGCCCAAGTGCAGAGTTAATATATTTCACTTAGAAATACTACTTTCTTCTAGAGATGACTTGTTTTGTTTTTATAAAAGATTTTACAGTATCTGTCACAATCAGGACTTTATCTTGTGGATTTTTGCAAATTTTCAAGAACTGATTGTTGTTGTTGCTTTGCATCTTGGGAGGCAAAATACATTTTCTCTTGTTTTATCTGGATTGTAAATGCTTTTTCATTTAACAATGGCTTCACTTCTGAGTAGAGAGGATTTGGATCAAAACTCTCAGTATGACATGGAAAGTGAAGAACACCACTAGTATTTAAGAAGCAATGAGCTTCTGCTATGATTTTGTAGAGTATGCAAACAAAACAGTTTAATTCTCTGCCATGTGGAAAACAAGTGCACAAACAAGGGACAAGAGATTCAACACCACCTGTCCATGGATCTCTCTTTTTCTGAGAGAGCAGAAGGGCCATAAGGTGGTTCACAATTGTTTTGTGATTCTGCTGAATTGGAAGGATAACATGCTTTGAGATGTTACTGAAACAGTAGTTTAGTTTGGATAGCAAAATGTCATTATTTGCTTTGCCTTGACCACTGCTGACAACTCTTGATCAAATTTTCCCTTAAACCAAAAAATGTAGGAATTGGAGCTTTCTGGGAGCCTGCTCTGGGACTTAGCTGCCTTTTCTGTCTGAAGACTTTTCCTTACCGCTGCTCTAGGTCTCTCTTGTTTCATATAAATCCATGTCTCATGATTAGGACAAGGAATACTGGAATAATAAAAGGGCTACTGCAAAAACCGGACAAAGCCCCGCTTGCTCTTCTTGTGTTAACTAGATGACCCTTTTTCTTTTAGTCTTTTCTTGACAGGATTTTTAGGCACTTTCCATCAGCCTGGCTTTTTTTTTCATTCTCTCTCCTACTCATTTCTTTATTTTCCCTGAAGTGCAGTGTCCAAAGCTGAATGTAGAAATCCAGCTGCAAGCCTGCTCATGTGCCCTATAGGGCAACCAAGACTTTGTTCTCCTGCCTGTGGTCCTGATATTCCAGGATATACTGGCTGCCCTGCTGTGATGGTGCTTTTTTTATCACAGGCTATTACTGATGTATAGTTAGCCTTTTACACTTTGCAGAACTGAGGTTCCTTCTGAAAAAGAGTTTTGTCTGTTGTTGCATAGCCTATCTTTGTGTTGAATTACAGCTAAATTATGGCTTTGCCTTGTCCTTACAGAAGTTGTTTTTTGTTGAGTTTTTTTTTTTTTTCATTTTGTAAGCACTTTGTTGTCTGTTTCTTTCTTACCATTTACATGAATAAATAATTCAGGTTGTCTGTGACGAAACCAAAGCTGATGGCCTGTGAGCTACCAGAGTTGCCTGAGGGATCTTTCTTGATACGTTCTTTGAATTTGGCTACCATGATTATCAATTTTTTACCAGTATGTTTGCATCTATTTTAACAGCTTCATCCAGATCACAGGGTATAAAGGTTCTATTATTCTCTCTCTACCCCTTAGAATAATTTAGCTCGTCATAGAACGAAGTTAATGCATTTGACACAGTTCTACTCTTGATGAAACCATGCTCACAGTTATTTCTCTCCTTTTCATGTTCTAGAAAATTTGCAAATAATTTGATTATTTGTTCCAGTATTCAGTCCCCAGGGACCTGGAGTGTGTGTGTGTGAAGTTAGTGCTTTTATAATTATACAAGGCTTTCTCTTATTATTTTTAAGCATAAATACTTGCTTTGTCTTTTTCAAATCTTCAAGCGTGTTGCCTGTTTCTCAAGTTCTTAGTGCTTAGTGATTATCAGTGTTGCAACATAGAACCTGAGGATAAATGTTTATCAGAGCCCTCTGACTAAACAGAGATAAGGTGGTTATTTCTTTTTTTTTTATTAACTGCAGCCTCTTTTGAATAACTTTCTAAACCTTTTTCCTTTAAAAACTCCCCACAACGATCCAGTATTAATTCTGTCACCTTTCTGACTGCGCTTGTCCCTTTCACTGAAGACCTGAAGCAATTAAGGCATCAAATTTCCAGCCTACTTAATGCCACCTGATGATACCTTTTCCTATGAATGGCATCCATCCTTTATTTGTCATATTGTGTGTTCATTGCTAGATATTTAATTTTCAGCCTTTTGATTTCTTTCCTGTGCAATCATTTTTGTCCTTAAAAACTTCCTCAGGAAGAGAGTTCAAGCCCTCCTAGAAGGCAGGAGGTTTCTTCACTAGGGCAAGTTCTGACTTTTGTCCAATGATGCCGTTTCATCAGCTTCCTGAATTCCCTGGTCCTTTAAGCCTCTTTCTCTTGAGCTCTAGGCACTCAGTTTTTATTAGTTTCTGTTCTTGAATCACCTAGTGTTTTCTAGCTTGTCTAATTCCTTTCCTTCTAAGGTATCAGGGCGACTCTCACAGTTTTCTCAGATTTATTTGCATCCTTGTTTCTCTCTGCACTTATACTCAAATCTAGAGGAGCATCTCTGCTATTTGCTTTCTGTGCAAGTTGAGTCAGCAGTTTCTCCACAGATTTTGTTTGAAAGTCAGTGATGCAAAGGCAGACTTTCAGATGAGGATCAGGACTTTAAAGGTCCCTGTGGTGATAGTCTAAGCAGGTGATTCTCTTGGTAGCTAGAAAAGATCATGTCTCATTTCTCTGGTCACTGTATTAACATCTTTCCATTTTCTGTCAGTGCCTAAGACCTTTCAAGAGGACTATCCTTGTTTGTTCCAGCACTTCAGAGCAGGTGGTTATGTCCTTAGTGTTGGAAGGGACGTCTGCAGCACATTTCTGCGTTCCTCTTTCTCCATGTGCTGTAACATTTCATGAGCACACATAGAGCTCCACCTCACAGATCTGAGGGGCTGGACTCCTATCACACAGACAAATGAAATGATTCTTGCAACCCTTAATTGTTAATGATCTGTCTGAAATTTGAAAGAATAAAGAAAAAGTCCAAAAAAGAAAAAGACACCCAAGAAGTTTCCATACATGATGTGATTATAAATCCCCTCAGCAATTCAGCCTCCTACCTGGGAAAAGATTAATATTCATGTGAATAATGTACATGCATCCTACATTCTGACCATGAGTCAGAGAAATGTAGTATTTTAATTAAGACTTGACAGTTACAAAATGGCACAGGAATTTGTTACCGTGCATGTTTAAAAAGCTTTGTTGTAGCATGCACATACTTTTTGTTCTTCACTTCTGCTGTTTTTCTTGTTCTCTTTCTCTGTGAAGGGGAAACTTAATTATGCTAGAATCAACTAGGGTTTTCAGCCCTGCAAAGAATGACTCAGTTATCCTCACCTTCACACTTAGAACTTCGACTACAAAGAGAGATTAATTGATAGTTCATCTGCTGCGTCCCTCAGTGGGAGCTTCTTTTCCAGAAGAAGAACAAACACGTAGCTATTACATCTTCAACTTGCAGCCCTCAGTAATTGAAACAGCCTCCAGCTAGGCACATAGCTATGTGACTTCTAAAATTATACAAATTTGAATCTGACTTTTGTATAGCAGAAGAATTGGCAGACCAAAGAAAAGCAAAAATTCAGTTAAATAATCAAATGACCTCTCTTACGGACTCTGTTAAGTATATTTAAATATTAGAAGAGGGTATGGGATTTGGGATTTTCTACACTTACATTGAATTTGTTGAGGGGGGAAAAAATCTTATGCATAATTTTCCTCTCTTATGTCTGCATCTTAAATACATCAATTGACTTGGTTTTTTTTCAAAACCAAAGTAACAGGAGCAGTGTTTCCTCCTTTTTTAAGTAATGCCATTTTATACCAATAATTTTGATTTAACCTTTGTCTGTCCCTGTTAAATATCAATAGTCTGTTCTTCTTGACTGATACATAATCAGGGCACAAACTGAGATGGCAGAGGTAGTTCATGACAGTAGTTTTCTGGAATATGAAGATCACTTGCAGTAGCAGAGACTAAAGGGGATTTTCCTTTAGTGTTGAGGGTACCCAGTCATATCCTTAGTTTGATTTTCTCATGCTCTATAGCTTCACCTCTGATCAAGCACCTGCAAATATTTAAGGACCACAAGGGTATCAGTTTTAAAACCCGGTCCTGGGAGGGTGATGTGTTGGTGATTTTGTAGTGTGAACCCTATTTTGGTTTTGAGCAAGCAAGCTGTTGCTGCAAAGCACCACTATTCCCTTCATAAGCAACAGTGGGATGCCCTAAGGAGTCTTTGCTGGACTTAAAGTCATGGTGAAGAGACCAGCAGGGTCTGGTGCCAGTTTTGGTTGCAACTTTGATTCTAAGTTATCTGCCTGTCCCTGTGTGAAATCAACCTCCACATCTGTACCCAGGCACTCTGATCTGTAAAATGAGAGACTGTGTGCCTGTGGAGGACAAACTGTTTTGAGCCACTCAGCAAAAGACTGGAAGCTGTCCCTTTCTACCTCTCATGGATCTTGCAGTCCATGCAATAATTTACTTTTGGCATTTTATTTCCCTTAAGCTTTGTTGCCTAGGTGTCTCTTTATCAGTCCCGTGAAGATGAGTAAGCTCTGCATTTTCAAAGCCTCCCACACAGTGGCAAAGAAGCAAACTGAAGCACCGTGACTCTAACAGAGAGTTAGTAGAAACTTCTCTTCATGCAGAAAAAGTACATCTCCAGTTAAATATCTTCCTTCTTTTCTATCTAATGATCTGTGGAGGTTATCTTAACCTCTGCCAAAATACCAACATTCCTGATCAAGTGTTGTAGGGATCAGTGTTGGTGGGGAACTGTAGAACTTTCTTGTGGTCATGAATCTGCTGCTCCTACCCTCAGGTGGAGATCCTGTTGGTCAGGCATGATCCAAGGGTTGCTGCCAGCAGTACTGCAGACTGTCTGCTGTTAGGTGGCTATAGTAGTCAAATCCTTTCTGAAAATGCAGCTTTTAGATCACTTAGGGACTGCACAACAATAGATATTTAGAAAGCATTCAAATACAGGAGTGCTGGGGACTCTCTCCTCATGCCATAATCTTGCATCTGAGTTTGCAGGCTGGCAAGTCTTGAGACACTCCAAAGCTCTTTGTGCCTTTCCTGAAGCAGCTTTTAGTGTGGGGTGATTCCCTGGGGTTTGAGCCAGGGAATTTATGTCTGTTGTTGCTTCTCTGTCAGGAACAGTTCAGCTGACAGGCTGTGCTCAAATGAGGGAAAGCTTCTTTCTTCTCCAAATGTCTCCAAACATATTCACATCTGTTTGGAATAAAAGCCATTTTTATTTATCCTTTCTGAGATTCCCTAAGAATCTACAGGGAATAATATAATTTTTTTTAATGTGCTTTACAATGAACATTAGAGCAAAGCAATAATTATTTGCATGTACACACCAGAAAATAGTGTTGTGCCTTCATTAGCTACTGTTGTGATTTTTGCGCTGGTGTTTGATTACCTTACCTCCAGTGGAAAAGATTAGCAGCCTTTCCCCTTTTAGAGTAGTTAAGAGAAATAGTCTCTTGTGAAGCAATGTGGAATGTTTTCCATGGTGACCACAGCAGCTCGGAGCCTGCTCAGTTGCTCTTTGTGCAAGCTTCTCCAAACATATCAATATATTGACATGTCTGCTAAAACCCAGTTTTGGTGTTGATGATCTGTATCCCCTGGCACACTGGCCATCAGTCCCCTTCAGTTTTCTCAACATCTTCTTGTTGCTTTTTAGAAAAAAATCCAAATGAATTCAGGGGGCTTTGCTTCTCTAGACCTGTGCTGTAAACTGTACATAATGTGTAAGTCAAAATTGATTTGAAGCCTTTAAATGGGAATCCAAGATTAGTTTGCTTTTCTTCTGAAGTTTATTCCATTTATTTCCTTAAAAAAAAAAAAGAGAAGGTGTTTGTGCAACATCTGGGATACAGTTTAAAACATGGTGTGTTCCACAATCAGGTGCATCTCTTTCTTTGTGGCAGTACTGCACATTATGTTCAGGTAATCCACTTTGCTGAACTTGGTGCTTCTCTAAGGTCATAATGACAGCACAGGTTGCAAATGGACTGTCATGATATCTATTAACTTTTTTAAGGTAGGTATGTCTAGAATAAGGAAGGAATAGGACTCTCGTTCCTGATCTAAATACTGAGTGACACTGAGATTTTGACCTTGGTTTGCCATGGTTTAGAAAAGTGCATTGTCTGCTAAGATGTAACACTCCTTCAGGGAACGACTCTTCTCTGCACTCCCTCAACTGTTCAAACATCTTAGACTAGAGAAATATTCTCATTCACATTCGTTATGGTCCTGTAAAGCAAGTTTTGATTGTGACAAGTTGGTGTTTTCTGAAGGAAAAGGTATCTTAGTCACTTCTATTCCTCTCGATGCAAGTGTATCTCTGCTGATCAGAGAGCAAAGTGTGGGTGGCAGCAGTGCGCTGGCAATGTGGATAGATGACCTTTGTCTTGTACAACTCCTAGATTCTTGGTAAGACTGTGTATCCATGATTTCTGGCTATTTTTCTCTGGCAACATTTCTCATAGGCTGTCAGGTCACAGCAATTTCTGTGGTGGTTGTGTACAGAAATGACCTGAGTGTGGCAGGCTGAAGGAGCTGTCTGTGTGCACATAGCTCATCCCTCTGAACTGAGGTAAACTACAGTAAGCTCTTTTCTCTTGTCTGCAGCTGCCCAGCTTGCATTCACATTTGTACCAAGACTCTTCCAGAAACCTTCTTGACCAAGTGATAGCCTTTTCTCCGGACCTGCTGTAGTGGTGAATCTTTCAGTAAAAATGAAACCCAAATCTGTATGAAGAGTGGACTGAGTCCTCTAAAGGCTATAGAACAGCACTAGAAATTGAGCTGAGACAATCATTGCCACCTTATGCAAAACTCCTCCCTTTGCACCTTTTTTTGTGGATATGATGGTGAACAGAATTACAGCAGTATGCTCTGGTGATAAGAGGTTGTGTCTGATTTGGAATGGGGCACAGAAACCTGTGGTGTCCTGATCACCTCAACATGACACTCATGCCTGTACTTATCAGGAAAAATTGTGAGAGTTTCATCTGACACTGGAGTAAGCCAGTTGCTTCTGCTCAAAATAGGGGTGCAATGGGAGAGGTGGGTGGGGGGACTCCTACCTGCCACATACGCAGCCCTTAAAAATAGCATTGGCTGTTGGGAGAGCCAGACTTCACACTCTTATTTTTAAGGATCTGTGTGGGAGGAGGGGATATTTCCCAGTTCTGTGTATTACTGAAGCAATCTGTACAAGAAATGCTGCACCAGAGAGATAGCAGTGGGCTTCAGCTTACAAAGCACAAGAGTTTAAAAGATGAGCTAACCAGCACTGGCTGAGAGCATCATAAATGAAGCAATAACTGTTCGTGCAATGCTAGCAAATGCACTGAATAATAATATAACTTCATAGGAAAGGCCAGAAGGCCAGAAAAAAGGGGCTAGAACTTGACAATTTTTGCTTTTAGTATTGCTTTTCTCTTAGTTGTTTCTTGTTTTCCAAGCTGTGTTGTTACACAACTTGTTTAGATGTAGGGCAGGGTTGCCTTGCATGCTTCTGAGCCAGTTTTTGGAGTCATGTATGGATTGTGTAACTGAAGTCTTCCAGTACCATGCACCCAGATTGAAGTAAGATGATTGCTGTTACCCCCCCCCATTGTAAAAGTGATATTCAAAGGTCAAAAAGCTGTTAAATTGCATAATAGAATGCCTGAAGACATCAGTACTCCAGTTCTGCATGGTGCTACCTTGCATGTAAAATCAAATCATAGAATCATAAGATGGCTTGCATTGGAAGGGACCTTAAAGATGATATAATTCCAATGCCTCTGCCATGGCCAGGGACACCTTCCATTAAACCAGGTTGTTCAAAGCCCTGTCCAACCTGACCTTGAACACCGCCAAGGAGGGCGCACCCACAGCTTCTCTGGACTCCCTGTGCCAGTGCCTCACCATCCTCACAGTAAAGAATTTCTTCCTAATATCTAATCCAAACCTACTCTCTTTCAGCTTGAAACGCTGTCTTTGTTCTGTCACTTGTCCTTCTCCATCTTCCTTTTGGGCTCCCTTCAGGTACTGGGAAAGCCACAATCAGATCACCCTGGAACTTTGTCTTTTCTGGGCTGCACTTGTCCTTCTCCATCTTCCTTTTGGGCTCCCTTCAGGTACTGGGAAAGCCACAATCAGATCACCCTGGAACTTTGTCTTTTCTGGGCTGCACAATCCCAACTCTCTCAGCCATGATCCATCCCTCTGATCACCTTGGTGGCTCCTCTGGGCTCACCCCAGCCAGGTCCCTGTCCCTCCTGTGCTGGGAGCCCAGGGCTGGATGCAGTGCTCCAGGTGGGTCTCAGCAGAGCAGAGCAGAGGGGCAGAATCCCCTCCCTGCCCTGCTGCCCACGGGGCTCTGGATGCAGCCCAGGACACGTTTGGCTCTCTGGGCTGTGAGTGCCATGGCTGGGCCATGTGCAGCCTCTCACCCCCAGCACCCCCAAGCCCTTCTGGGCAGGGCTGCTCTGGGGCTGTTCATGCCCAGCCTGTGCTGGCACCAGGGCTTGTCCCAGCCCAGGGGCAGCACCTGCACTTGGCCTTGTTAAACCTCATGATGTTCCCACAGGTCCACTTCTCAAGCTTGTCTGGGTCCCTCTGGATGGCATCCCATTGTTCACGTGTGTCAGCTGGAAACAGAGTAGCATTTTTATTTTCTGCATAGCATTCAAGCAAATTGTGATGCAGGAAATGAATGCTGCCTATTAGGATGTAGTTTTTACTGAGGTAACCCTTACTGAGTTAATAAGAACTTTCTTTGCATCCAGACTCATTTCTTGGCATTCAGATGGGATTTTTAAGCCATCTAATAGACACACACGTGCTGTCTGCTGTCTGGTCATATTTAGTCTGGATAGTTTTGTGACATTGTGGAGGGCTGATCAGATGAGCTGGATTTGGGTCAAACTCTGTGTTCATTTCTTTTGCTTTGATGGTTAATGACTGACACTTTCAAAAGGGATTTTCAGTGGTTCCCTGTTGGTTTAATTTGAAATCTGGAGGTGGTAAAGGTGGGACAAGTTCTTCCTTTGCTCGGTTTTTGAATCTGTAGGAAAAGGCCTGCAGCCTTTCCTGGCAGTCCTTGAGCTGGGTTTATAACACACCTCCTCTGCTGAAAGGCACTTGAGAACATCAGTGTATCAATATCTGTTCTGCAGGAGGAATTTCCTGAGGTTGTTGACAGCTCTATCCTTTGTGTGCTGTAAAACTAAAGATAATTTAGGCATAAAGCTGGGGTGAAATCACAAATGTAGCTTGAGATTCTCATCTGTTGCTCAAATGTGCAGGTACCAGATGCTGTAAAGATTGAGGTAAATCTGAGTGCCAGTTTACTGGGGTGCTCTAGGCAGAGTGTCTCTTGCTTACTGGGTGGCTTGTGCTTTCAGACTTGCAGGATGATGTAGTACCAGGTGAGCAGTGGTGCTGCCCTCTGACTATGCGGGTATGTGCTCAAAACAGGAGTATCCTGTTCAAGCTGTGTTTATGCATTGGACCAGTAAGAGAGGGAAGGGTTATTCTGGGTAAGTGTAAACTCATTTAGTCTGCCATCACTAGTAGGGCTGTGGAAATAGTTATGAAAAGAAAACTTTTCCTGGCAAATGGGAAATTACTAAAATTAATTGCTTTTTGCTCCATGTTACACTGTGGCAAGCAAGGTAGGCAATAGGTCTCTTCTGCCTGTATTTCTTTAATATTTCTAATATGACATGTACGAATCAAATCAAATTATTTTGAGAAAATGGGGACTATTGCAAACATCAGAGAATACAAGTTGGAGAGGGCAGCTCAGGGTGGGAAGGGGCTGAGGTTGTGTGAGATGAGACCAAACAAGTATGGTTCAGCTTAGTAGAGTGGAAGCTAAGAGCAGATGTTGCTGCCATGTACTAATAGAGCATGGGAGTAAATATTGGCAAGTTTGCAGCTATTTAAGTTAAAAGTTCATGTTAGCACAAGAACAGAAGGCCATAAGAACAAATCCAGGCTAGAAATCAGAAAGTAATTTTATAATTGTTAGTGAACAGCTTCCAAATTGGTTTCTTTGCCCTTTCTAATTAATCTAAAAACAGGGTTTTTTTATGAATGCTATTATATGACAGTTGCCTGTGGGAGCAAAGAACAGGGACTTCATCATCCAGACAGCCTCTAAGTAGGCTGTCAGAATTGTCCGTGGAACCACAGCCTCCGTCACTGTTCCTCATAGCGTGGCCTCCCTGTGTTCACTTTACCCACCTGCCCGCCTTTCCTGCCAAGCTGCCACATTGCAGGACCCCGTGGGTTTCCAAACACAACCAGAGGTGCGTAGGAAAGGTATTTGCTACTTAGAAGCTCTCACTGAACTGAAATTGTGGAAATAATGTTGCAGCCCTTCTTGAGTGGTGGCTTTTCCATACAGTTGCGCAGCAGATACCAAGGATGCCAGACTGCGTGAGGGGTTTCTTGAAGAATGGGTGTTCTTAGTGACTCATGCCTGGTAATGAACCTGTCACAGATACAGTTTTGTTTTCTGACAAATATCCAAGTGATAACAGTTCAGAAAATATGGTACACTTTGTAAACAGGTTTGTTCTTAAGTCAGATTTTAGGAATTCCCTATGGGATTTCAATCTCTTATTCAGGAAGTAAATTGCAATTGAATTCATAGTCATTAAAAGTTTTTTAAAAGCTAGCACTTGAAAATTGTTTTATAGGAGACCTTGAAAAGCAATAGAGACAAAATGAGGGACATGCGCTAAAAAGAATATAATAGAGCTGTCCATCTAGGAGCAAATTTAGATAAATCAGTTCAAGACTCAATTCATTTAGCCTCACTTTAGTTAATACTTTAGGTTGTTGCATACAAGAGTATTTGAAATACAAATAGAAATTGCTTTATGTGAAAGATCAGTTTATTTTAACCATGTCTCCATCTGGGTTTTATTTTTGTTAATGAGTCAATATTCACCTTGTATTTTAAGATAGCAAACACATTTTTGAGAAACTGTTATTGAGAAACTGAGAGTGCTAAATTTTAATGCAATTTATTTATATTTTTCTATTTTTGTTCAGTATATTATGTTAGTGCAACAGATTGAAATCATGCAAGTTTTTTTGAGGTATCTCATAAAATGGGTAGTTGAGGGATCCAGTTTTGTCTACACAAATACCTATGGATTGGCTGGTGTATTCACTGTGAATTTTGTTATGCCTAATTTAAGGAACTCAATTTTAAGCAAGTACAACTCTCCTTCATATTTTGTGACATGGATACATGTTACTCCTCCAAATTATATCACTCTATTTTTAGCTTGCAGCAGTAATAGCTTGTTAATATACAACTGTTTTAGCTGCCAGAATCATCCCTTTTTAATCTGGCCTTTTTGCCCATTTCTCTGGGAGGTTGGAATGATTTCTGTGACCTGGGAGCACTGAACAGTGGCAGCAGATACAGGAATAACCCCATCATCCCTGCTCAGTATTTGAGTGCGTGCTTTGGTCCAGCTGTGCTTGCCCCTCGCATCACAGACTTTTGCCCAAGGGGCCAATTGGCCTCTCAGTGACTTGACTCAGGTCAGCTATGTTACCAAAGCCTGGTTTGTAGTGCAGTTTTCATCCTCTTGCAGAGGCTTTCTTAGTTCAGGCATTTTTAATTTTTTGCATTAAATTTCTTCCTCTGCCCCTTCCCAGTTAGCTGAGCTGAGTGGATTTCCAGAGCCCCTTAATTCAGGTCCACTGTGAGCTTGTCAAATGCTTTTACTGGTGGTGTGAAAAGTGTGTCTGAGTTTATTAATATGGTTAATATTAATATGCTGGAGTTGACTTTGTCAGACCCCTGATGTGGCAGTTCTTTTTTTCTTGTTCAATGTCTGTGTTAATGGTGTCCTCAGAGACTGACAGAGGCTTGTGTGGGGTTTGCAGCAAGTATTTGTGGGACATTTGGGTTCATTAATCAGCTGCTGCCTTCTGCAGGGAATAAAATACGCAAAATTATTCCCACCAAGAGAAAAGCATATTACTTAGCCAGAAGACATAAAGGTGAAGGTAGGATAGTAAACAATGTTTTCTCCCTATTTTTTGAAAACTGGGGCACGTGTAGGAATGAGAAGGAAAGTGCTGGTAGAGGACACAACCTGTTAGCAGAGGTAGCTGGAGACTGATTTGTAGGATTTTTAGTTGTTATTCCCCTGCCATGTTATTACATGGACAAGCCACTGTGGCTTTTGAAAATATTTTTCCATTTCCTCTCTCTCAGATCCATGAATTGATTTCTGGTTATTTGATTTAAGATTCTGGAAATGAGTTATCAGAGCAGTAAGTGAAGTAGCTGAAAAGCCGGACTTTTAGTGCTTGATATGCTCCCAGCTTAATTACTTTGAGAAATCTGGGGTTTGTTGTCCTAAGATGAGTGTTCAGAGAAGAAGCTCTTGACCTGATGCTGCCCTTGTACTTCAGTTGTAGTGGGGACTTTTTAACTTCACAGGTATGCTGTCAAAGCACCAATTAAATTTGAATTACTTTAGTAATATGATGAGGAGTGCCCCTTAGCTCACTGCATGTAATGGTGGTGTAACTGTAATGGTAGGGTCTGGCTGTGATATAATGAATAAAGCATGCCATCCTGCTTTGAGTAACGCCAAGGAAACAATGTTAAATAGTTTCTTGTTCAGTGAGCAGAAGGACACTCTCTTCTAGCTGAGAAAGGGGGTTTACCTTCAACCAGAGAAAGAATTGTGGAAGTTCATAGAGTGCTACCTTGTAGGATCAAGGCACTTACTTCGTTCAGCCAAATCCCTGTGTGTTGGACTGACCTTGCAAAATGCATGGACAGTTTTGTGAGAGGCAATTTCCATGTTCTCACTGTCAAGCTCAGGTAGGAAAAATGGGCTCTGCAGTGTGTGAACTAAGCTGTTGTGTTGTGGGAAGCAGGGTTGTCCTGCAAACCACCCGTGGGGGGAAATGTACCCTTATGCCTCTTAGCCAGCTATATGTGTTACCGTGTAGTTTCCTACCTGAGATAGGCTCTGAAGGATAAAGAGCAACAAAACTGAGATGCGAAGAGATTAACTAGACCATCTATCTACTTCAAAATCATCCCTTTAAAATGTGTGCACTTCCACTTGTTAAAACCTTCTGAGAAAGAGATTTTTTAGCTTCCCTTGATAATCCATCTCACTGCTGATTAAAAGCTTTTCCAGGTGTCTAACCTAGCTTTCCACTGCTGCAAGTTAAGTCTGTTATTTCTTTTTCTGTGTTTACAATAGAGATGCTGAATAGTTTACTTCCCTTGTGCTTGCCTGAAGTTCATGTTGGAGAGCTGTTATGTCTGCTTGAGGTCTACATTTCATATAATCTGCAACCTTTCATTCCCAGGTTTCTTGATCAAAAAAGCAATTACAGCTCCAACTGAGAGTATAATTACAGGTTTTTCTACACACAGCACATGTCTGTGCCCAGATGCCTTTGCATTTTAGGGATGCTGATTATTTAATTAGATGTGCAATTAACGCATTGATTGTAATTTTCCAATTTCGTAGGATATCAAGTCCTTATATTTTGGATGCTGTTAGAAGGGAGAGACATGTAATTTGAAGGAGGAGGCAGCAGAGGGAGAGTTTTCTCTGCTGTAAATGCTTCCATGCTGCCTGGTGACTTAAGGTACTTAAGCTGACTCCAGTCTAAAAACCAGCATAATAGTTGGTAATAGCTGTTTTCAGAATGGGGGTATCCAGCTGGTTTAAAGTTTCAAGTTGTCTGAGTTGCAGAAGGCGCCATTGTGTTTTCAATAGTCCATCTTCTAATTGTACTTTATAATTAAAAGTAGAGAATGATCATTCAGCTAGAGGAGGACTGCTGTATTTTTGGATGGGCAGCCAAAACCCAGGACAAGAGCTCTGGGGTTATCCTGATGTTTTCAGGAGTATGTAAAGAAGATTTTATGTCTGTCTTTGCTGGGGCACAAGGAGACAACATGCTTCCCACAACCTGTCACCTGAGACAGCTCTGCTTTTAAAGTCTCATCACTCTGATTTTGAAGGCTGGTGTGGGCTGTGACGAGTGGGGTTGGCGTTGTGTCGGCGACAGCTTCTGAAGGGAGCGTGGTGTCTGGGAGCTAAGGCTTGTTTGTACCCCAGAGTGGTTGGAGCCTACTGAATGAGGAATGAAATAGCCTTTTCTGTAAGTGTGCAGGGCTGATAGTGTTTGGGGTTTTTTGTATGCCAAAATCAAAAATGCAAACATCCTCATCAAGGCAAGAAGGGTGTGAGCAGGTTTGGCACTTGCCTTTAAAGGCTGCCTCACACCTCTGAGGAGAGGCATTGCCATTGTTAGTAACAATGATGGCTGTCAACAAATTAAATAGAGGATGATAATATGAGGGTTTTGGACTTTATGACCAATACTCTTAAGGACTTTGCACCTTAGGACTTCTCATGTGAGACTAGATCTGTTCAGCCTCTGGAGGAGTTTTTTGAGTGGTGCAGTAGCAGCAGCCTCCGAGGGACAGAGATGGGAGAATGCATTGCAGTCAATTCAAAGGTCTCTGATTGCTGCCTGACTGATAAAGATTGCCCTAAACTTAATCTGTGAAGGTGTAAAGTTTGTGGCTCTTAAAAATATTAGTGCAGTGTTAATTCCTTTTTTTATTAACCTCACAAAAATCTGACTCTTTGGATCTTATTACATTCCTGGCCTTGGAAGTACTCTTCATTCTCAGGTATGTTAAAGTCTTTGGTTCTGTTTGTTCAGGTATGTTGATATCTCAGGGTTCAGCAGATGTCCTTACAGTTGGATTTTACGTATGGAGTGTAAACACCTTTGCTGTGGAGATGAGTCAGCCAGTGGTTTGGTCTCAGCCATTCACAACAAATGAACTGAGGTTGCCTGTCTTTGGAACATAAAAAGTCCTAATACTTCTGATCTGTAGCATTTTTTTCAATGAGCTAGTACCATTCTCATTGTCTTTCTATAAAGAAAATAATGCAGATTGTATGAGAGGAAAAAATAAACTTTTCAAAGGATGAGAACCCTGGAAACTTTGGGGAAGATTATCTCCTTCATTTTCTTTAAGTCTTTCAATGTAATTTCAGGCCATTATCAGCTTCCATGGTGCTCAAGGTACTGTGTGAAGTACCTGTGCCTTTCTTCCCTTCCATGTTTGTATGTTGCCCTTGCCTTAGCCTTTCCTAGAGGGGAAAGAACGCCATTAGTGCTTTGAATGGCACTTTATTAAATTTGTTCTTTCATCTGACAGCAACATCTTAAGTATATGTTTCATGAATGTATTCTGGAGCTGCTGTAATGACAGCAGCATCATTGACAGGGCAGTTTAAAATGTCTGAGAATATTCAGTCTCATCTCTTCCAGGCTCTGTCTCAGCAGTGCTGCTTGGGTTGTGTGATGCACAGTTCCCCAGAGCTGGTATTCATTGAGGACAGCTGCCAAACAGCAGGAGGTCACTGCTTTTTCATTAACACTTCGTCTTTAGACTCATGATTGATTTAATCTTCTTGTGCCTTTGAAGAAGATAATAAATAGCATGTTTTCACTGCTGAATAAATTGATAAACTTTACTCTGTGTATTTGAGCTTGTGAGGTCTAGTGCAGCACTAAACTTAGGCTGCCTTACTGAGAACTCTGTCTTTAGGGAGATGCAGCAGGCAGTGTCATCTGGGACAGATGGTTCTTATATTTTCCCAATGAAATAAAAAATTTGTTTTAGAGAGCTTTTGGCTCAGAGATGTCCAAGGCCATTTGTGAGATGAATTAAACCTGAGAGTGAGTTGGGCATTTTTCTCTGTAGTTCTAGACAAGCTTTTCTCCATTGACTTTTCTGTCTTGACTTCCCCCACCTTGTTTCTTTGTTTCATCTCTCTCTGTGTAATGTTTTTATCCTCTAATTTCCATAGCCACTTATTTTTCTACTTGCCCCAGACCAAGTAGAAATGTTCTTGCTTGTCTTGCTGCAGGGAGAAGGGGCCTAAGTGTGTGAGAGGGAGGAGCAGGACCTTGAAGAGTGCTTGAAGAGTGCTCATTTTCTTTTGGTTAATCCACTCGTGCTCATGAAGGAATTGCTTACTTCTTACAATTTTATCAGTAATTCAGTACTTTACAGGAAGTTGGAATGAAATAGATAATGAGGATTAAAAAAGAAGAAAGGGTAACGTATACCTTGCAGACATCAAAGCATTTGGCCTATATAGCTAAGCCAGGCTTTATCAGTTTTAATAATTCCCTGTTGGCTCAACCTAAAATGAAAATCTGTTGGTGAATTAAAAAATTGCAGTAAGAAGTATTTAAATTTTTAAGTGGAAGTTTATTTCTCTAGTAGAAAGCAAATAACTCAGTGCTCTGAGCCTTAAGGTAAAGCATACACTTTCTCATAGACTTTTTTATGTGCAAGTCATGCCTATTTTACTCATGAAATTATCTTAATTATTTCAGAAAAAAATCTCTGACAAACAGAGTCTGTCTCAATATCCTATGCATTAGGTAAGGCGTTCTAAATATCTGAAAGGTGTCATCTTCCTTTTTTCTGAAGCCACCTGGTTTTTTATCTTTTTTAGCCACATTGTGAGCTGTGGTAAGGGCAGTGACATTTCCCAGCACTTCATTGCTCATGACCTCCTTTAGTAATGTCCCTATGTTCTGTCTATTGAGACTTGTTCACTTTTCCATGTGTTTTTCTCTAGTGTTCCTGTAAGACAGCCATGGGAATATTGGTATTTTATGCAGCGGTGTTTGGAAATTTGCATGGGCTCTTTGTGTCTCAGGAACTGTGGCTGGAGCATTGTGTTTGACTCCAGTACATTTTTGACTTTGATGTATTACTGTCTGGTACTGATGGCTGCAGAGATGGGCATAGACCAAGGAAGGAAAAAATGGGAGGGACCAAGGCAGTGATGGCAAGATGACTTGGCTCCACTTGTAGTAGGATCCTTGGGAAGAGTAAGGCATTTAAAAGCCTGTGAGGCTGTCTAGCGGATGCTTCAGGTGCTGTAGAGTGTTCATGTAAATAAAAAAGTGTCTGATGAATACCTACTATTTTATTTTTAAACTATTGCTATGTAAGAGACCTCTCTCAAGATCTTTCTCATCTTACTCATAGGGAGAGCTTTGAAGATTCTAAGTGCTGTTCAAATCCTGGATTGCATTTTATTTTCTCAGATGGGATGTTTTCATCCTTATGTGGATGAATTTGATGCAGACCTTCGACTCTGAGCTCAAGGGCTATAATTGCTGTGTTTAGTAGAATCATTCCTATTGCAGTCAGAGTCAGTGCTTCAGTTGGGCAAGAATCCTGCTTTCCTGGCAGAATGCAAACATATAACCCTGAGATGCTCAGGGTCAGACTCTTAAAATCCTTTAAAGCTAAATCACTTTTCAAAATCTGACCTATACTCCCTGCCCTGCAGCAAGGGAAAGAGCAAAAATGAGAGGGTGTTCTGGGAGATGGAGGATATAGTGACCATGAGGAACATCTGCCTTTCAGAGGATCTGAAAAGAGGTTGGTGGCATGATTTCTGTGCCTGGCAGAAAGGGGCAGTGCTGTGGCTGCACACGGAAAGAACAGGGGTACAGTTCACCAGTGGTGCTGCTGGGACAAAGTATTGTGAACTGTGACATTAGTTCATACATGAAACTTGTTACCCAAAACAAACAAATGAGCTGGGACACTAGCCTGGCTGCTACGAGCTGGCACTACAGCAAGGTACTGGGATGGAGCTGTGGGAGCAGAGGGTTGAAAGTGCCAGGAGAATATACACTGCATTGGATATTCTCCTGCATTGGATATTGCACTGCCCCTGGTGAGGGCAGGACAGGGAGCACAGTGATGCTTATGGAAGAAGTGGTGAATAAAACTTGATATTGGTGTAGGTAAGATATTGAAGGGGAAGTATCGTTCACAGCAAGGCTGGCTCATGAGAAGGTAGGAGGTAATTGAACAGATGGGAGGATAGTGGCATTTCCACAGCTAAGTCATATAGGCCTCTTCAAAATCCCACCCCACACTGTGAAAAGACACTGTTCTGAAAGATGCAGTGAGTTGTTCTTGAGCAACACCAGCACTCACACAGTGCCTTTGATGCTAGAGGCAGAGAAACAGTATTCGGGAAGGAGGTGGGTGTTTGTGTTGGGTGCACAAAGAGGGGGGAGAGCATAAAGGGAGCATTTATGGAAAGGGGAATGTGAACTTGGATCAACTGGCCAGCAAGGTTTTCTCAGTGGCAATTTGTTGGATGCCTCTGGAACAGGTTGTGGGGCAGATAAATGGTGCCTTTAATTCAGGCACTTCTTGCAGGATGAGTGCCTGCTGCTGCTCACTCCCAGGAGAGAAGTGTCAGTACAACGTGAGTGGATCTGATTCTGTGCACAACACTTCTGCAGTCATTCTTTTATGTAACAATGTGACTTTTATTTTTGGGAAATGAGAGATCAACGGGTGTTCAAACCCCCACACTTGTAGCAGAGCTGGTACTAGTCTTCCTTGGAAACTGGATTCATTTCAGCAAGGGCATAGCTGAATCTTGTGGGTTAGTCAGGGGGTGAACAGGAGAGATAAAAATAAACCTCCATCTCAGAGCTGGGCAAAAAAATCTTCTTGGAGCTGATTAATTATGTTGAGTCCTGGGCTTTTTCCCCCAGCCCCCCTTCTCCACAGTCCCGCTGGATGCCAGAGCGCTTTTCCAGCAGAGATCCGCTCGCTGCGCTGCGCTGCCTGCTCTCGTAATGCCAAAGGAGTGCGTTTTGTCTTTAGTCAGATTGGCTCCATCAGTTCGTATTTCCTTCTGAATGGATAATAAAGTGGAGAATCATTTTGAGGCGAGGAGTGAAGCGGGGAGGCTGCGTGTGTGAGGAGCTAGGCAGTAGGCAGCTGACGAGGAGGAGTAAAGTAGCTGCACAGCTTTCTCTCTGCCTCTGAAGTACAATATTTTCTGTTGAGTCACATCTGAAGAGAAGGATGAAGTTTTAACTGTACTTGGTACAGCCTGAGAAAGGGAAAAGATGCACTGTGGTGGGGAACTAAAGAATTTCTGTTGAGGGATGCTCCTGGAAACCAAAAGGATTTCTGCATTTTTAGCTTTTGCAATCATTAGCTTCTGCTGGTTTTTGCTTTTTGGATTTTTTAGTAGCTGTTTGCATTTTTTATTCCTTTCAACATGCCTTCAACTTTACGTGATTTCTCATCCTAGTGCTGCTGTGGAACGGGAAACTCTCGGTGCCTTTAACATTGCTTTCCCTGATACCTCAGATGGGACACCAACAATATGTTGATAATCTCCATAGTGAAAGTTCATTATCCGGTGAACCTTTAACAACATTAGGAATCCTTCAGGACTTGTATTTTCTATGAGAGCAAGCTGTTGTATTCTGTAGTTTTCTATTAATTCTATACATTACCTTTACATTTTAATCTTTTGTTTTATTTTGAAGCAGCAAGGTAAGTGAAAGATGGGAACAAATGAGGTGCCTGGGTATGAACTGCAAGTAGGCAGCAACCAAGGAGAATTGCTCTTTATTTTTAGAGTGAGCTCTCTGTGTGCATGTGTGTGTGTTTACTTTAGCAATACAATAGCTCCATTGGAAGCTGACTGAATTGAAAAATGTGCTTTGTAAAACAATTTACACTTCGGTTGTTCATTTGTATGCTCTATTTCTTAGTTTTTGTTTTCACCCATTAGACACTAATTGTAGATTTCTTATGACTGGTGGAATTGAGGTTGTGTCTGTTTACTTCTCATACTTCTCTGTAAGGAGGGTTTGTATCTCAGCTGGAATTTGACATCAAAATCACTGTGGGAAGAAGAGTAAAAGGGAAGGGAGCTTGGGGATAATTTAAATTTGATAATTTGAGAAGCAAATAACTTGAAGTAATGAATTACTGGTTTGATTCTTACTTAAATGTCACTTAAGAAAGGGTTTTTTTTTAACACAGAGTATTTGTCATTGGCCTGATTTCTTGTGCTGAGAAGCTTAAGAGTTGATGAGATGGAATGACTGGCATGCAGGAGCAATGAGGATGCTGTACCAGCTCGTGAATCAGAGCAGATGGTGTGACTGCTTTCAGATATCTTTTCAGTTTTCTTTCCATTTATATGGGCAGGTTTCTTTTGCTAATGGAGCAAGACTTTTGGGGATAAACCTAAAGACTTAATACAGAATGCTAAGGTCCTCAGTCCCTGAGATGAAAAGGAGAGTGCTTATAGAAGTAAAGCTGCATTTTTAGCCCAGGAGGATTTTAGTTGCCACGTGCTACGTTTTAATATCATGAGCTGTAAAACCCTAATTATTCCGTTTGCTGCATATGGTACCTTCATCAAGCCTGGCTGAACACTGCCAAGTGTCTGTCCTAAGGGAGTGCAGAACAGGTCAGAATCAGTGAGTAAGATTGTGTAGAACCAGTCTATACCAGGGCTGTGTTTTCTCTGCCCTGACAACAGAAGCAGGGTATCCTTATTCATCACCCTGTACTGGTGAGTGTTGCCTGTCCCTCCCCTGCCTGAATGTCCCTGTGAGCTGAGGCACTGTCACCTGAAAAACCAGCTCCAAACATCATCAGTGAGTCATCAGAGTTTTGAGAAAATCCTTACTGATGAGTGGTTCATGGTGATTCTTGTCAGAAATGCAGGACTTGGAGAACTCACACTGTTGGTCCAGCAGTAGTTCAGCATTGGGCTGTAAGTTGGATTGCAAGTAGAGGAGAGGCACAGCACATTCTGTTTCTGTTAGTCTAGGCAGAGCTTTTAGCATCATTCAGCATTTTCATAACAGTGCATGCAAACCTCATTTAAGTCAGAGGTACTCTGTTTGTACTGTCAGTGTTGTCTGTTTTCTTTCTGGTTAGAGGTAGCTGAATAATCAGAGACCTTTCCCCAAAGTCTGGAAGACATTTCTAGAGTTTTCATCCCATGGCCAGCCAACTTGTCAGCATGCCCTGATAATTTTGTTTCAGTTCTTGGGCTTTTTCCTTTAAACAAGAAGTTGCTCCTTGATCCTGCCCCATATGTTCAATATAATGCTTTGTTCTTAGGGTCCTGATTTGGGATAAATCTGTTTTAAGGAACAATTGATGCTTTAGGTTGTCATGGACAAGCCATCTACTGATGGATTCAGCTGTGTACAAAACCCCCATGCTCTGGAACTACTCAGTTCAGGGTACTGCTGAACTTAACTATTTCCCCATTTGCTCTTAAATTGCTGATAGCTGCTGCTCAGGTTTCATATTTGCTGGAAAGAAGTGAAGTAACTTTTACATAAGATAGACAGAAGCAGCTGTGATGTCTGTTCTTTTGCCTTTTCCTCAGCACAGGCTTGTCTCAGAGCTTGGTGGGTGCCTCTGAGTTAGCTTTCTGCTCACCAGGCATGAGCCTTTGCACTGCCGTGGTCGGCAGCTTGCAGCCTGTGCCTCCCTCTGTGCTTGGGGACAACCCCTATTTCTGTCTCCGGATGCCGCCTTTTCCTGGCTGCCAGGTGGTGACAGACCTCATTTGTTACTTCAGGCGATGCATCGCTATGCCAGGCACTGCTGCCTCCAGCCTGCAGGAAAAGCTGGGATAGAAGGGTGCAGAGGGAATGAGCACATTGAGGCACTGAGGAATGGAAGGACTGCCTGGTGCTGAGGTGCCCTCCAGGGGTTCCCAAGGCAGCTGGACTTAAAGTGTGGATGTCTCAGTCCCACTCCATCTGTGCTCACAGAAGGGATGCTGTCTGGATGACAGACATTAGTCCCCATTTTACAGAAAGCTGAGACACACTTAACTTCTGGGGTGTCCCCTAAATTTTTAAGAGGGTGTTAAGGAGTTAAGGCAGAAAGTGCTATCTCTTCGATCTACTACACAGTGATACTCTTCTATTACATTGGTTTAATTTTATGCTGTTTTGCAACAGAAGTTTTTGTATTGGTGAATGCCATGAACCCAAAACACTTCTGTGGGTGTTTTACCCTCATAGTTTGTGATTTTTTACTGTTCCTTTACTTACTAGCTACCCTGATAATTTGCTGGTGTGGCAAAGTATTATTCAGATGTGGTTTTTTTTTTCCCTTGGTCAGCAGGCCTTGTGTAAAAGGTGAGAAATAACTATGCTGTGGGAGGTGCAGAACTGTGTTATATGCAGTGTTCCCTGGATCAGTTTTCCACCCTGAGGATGACTGATTGACCTCACCTAACCTTTTGTCATTTCTATCAAACTGCTCCGGAAAGGTTTTAAGTGGTTTTTTTTTTCTGAAATGTGTCAGGTGTGAAGGCTGGCTGTCATTGCATTGAAATCTTGTGGATTAGATTTGTCATAGTTTTTGCTTAGCTGTATTGAAATAAATGTTGTAGGTACCAATACAACCTATAAAATATATTTGGAAGTGTTTAAAAACTTAAGGAAGTTCTACAGATAGGTCTGGGATGTGGTTTTGCAGCTAGAGCAGTAATTCCTGAACAGGAAGCATTGAGGCTTGGCAGCAGAGGGACTGTGAAAGGGTTATCAAGTAGGTAACCCTAGGAGGTGGGTAATAGTTCTTTTCCTCATATTGTTTTATGTAAAATTATTGTCATCCTTTTGTAACTGCTGTCTTTTCAATGGCATGAATGTATTTACTCTTCAATCTACTGTGGAGTTCCATATGTCTCTTCTGCACATTACTCTCAGCCTCTATGTCCTGGGGTGAAGATATTTCTCAACAGTATGTTTTGTTCTCCAGCTCTGCTGCTTTTTGCCCAGGATTGCTCAGCTCAGTACCTTGTTGATCTGATCATCCATGCTAGGACTCAAAAGTTAGAATTTTTGTTAATTATCAGAAGAAGGTTTGAAGAAAGATACATTCTCAGCAGCAAAGCAATAATGCCATGTTCAGGTATGATCCAACCCAAAATTAAATCTAATGATATTAATTAGAAAATTGCAGGCTCATCTCCAGAAGTCAAACAGCAAAACTGATGATAACTCCTCATATCTCTGTCAAGCCTTGTTAGGATTCTTTCAGCAATTATTGTGTTTAAAAATGCTGTAATATTCTCAGGAAGAGTCAATGTTTCAGCATGCTGAGTGCTGGGGCGATGTTGCTATGGCAGCCTTAGCCATGATTTCTTTCTCTTTTAAATGCCAAAATCTTTTTCCTCACAACGTCCTGCATTTTAGTTATTGGTAATCTTCATGTTTAAATGGCACTTTATAAAATAGCAAGACCGTTTATCAGCTATTTTATTTATTGTTGCTTTTCCAAGTGTAATTACTAGTACAGGTAATGCAATACCACTTTGTGTGGACGATACTGCAAATATAATCTAATCAAAAAGATTTCACTCAGTAGCATGAGTCAATAGCCAGAAAGGCTGCTGTGAAATGTTTTTCTGATTATAGTTAATTGTTTTTATATCTCTTTGCTGGGTTCCTTGAACACCTCATGTACCCTGAGGTACCAGCATCTTCTAACATGACACTGTGGGCTAAAGGTATCTCAGTATTAACCTTAGTGTGATGAAAACCAGATAGCCATTAACAAGGGGTGTCAGACATTGGGATGAGCTGCCCATGGGAGTGGTGTAGTCACTATCCCTGGACATATTTCAAAGACATGTAGATGTGGCACTCAGGTACATGGTTTAGTGGTCGCCCTGGCAATGCTGAGTAAATTGTTGGATTTTATGACCTTAAAGATCTTTTCCAACATAAACAAATCTGTGATTCTCTAAGATAAACATACCTCACTTTAGCAGAGTTTTTGTGCTCTCACCCCCTTTTTTTCTCACCCAGCCAGCCCGCTGCAGTGTGGGGCAGTGCTGAAGGCACACAATGCGGCCTTTGTTTTGAACCATGCTGGTCCAGTGTCTCACAGAACTGGGCATGCTGCTCAGAGGGGGTGGCAGTCACCTCCCCTCTCCCTGGTGAGAGCCTCACTCTCTGTTTTATGCTGTAAGCATAAAGCATAGCTGATCCCCAGCTGATCAGTAGAGATAACATAATTGGATTTTATTCCTTCATGGGATTTCTCATGTTCTTTTTTCTTATTCGTGGATGCTGGCATGACATGCTTTTACTCCTGTTGTCATGGCAAATCTGTATGTCAGGAGGAAAAGTATCTGTTGTTCATGTGTTACAAGGCTATTTCAGAAGTGTGTCCAGTGACAAGGTAATGAGATGTGCAAGTGTTTGTGGTAGCTCACCTGTTTCCCCCTCTAAAATCCTAATATGTCAGCTTTGTCTTCATGGGAATAACAAAATAACCCAAACATGCCCGAGTAAAGCAGCAGTGTATTCCTCATGTTGGGCTTGAGGTTGGCTCTGTTTTGGGAAGTTGGGGAACATAGAAGTGGTGGTGCCTGTGCATGTTGCTCTCTAACACATCCAGAGACAGCTGTACTGAACTGAGCATGGAATTCTCCTGGTAGGAAATGCCTGCTAACAAGGCAGTCAGAACAAACCATGTGTAGTCCGTGAAGGCTTGCAACATCTGGCAGAACACCAGGATCCAAATACTATTTTTTAAAAGACTTGATTTCTTGTTAATGTGACTCCTGGAGTGATTCTGGAAGGGAAAAAGACTTCAGCAGGGATTTGCATCTAGATTAAGTTTTGGGTTTTTTTCCTGAGTGAACCTGGATTAACTTTTATTGTCGCTTCACATGTCTGTGCTACAAAAAAGCATGGCTCTAACACACAAGACAACATGAGAGAAATAAGGGATCTTTATATGAGACAAGTTGCAGAGCCCCTAGTCTGGAGCGTGGCAGGGGACAGGAGCATGCACACAGCCCTGGGTGGAGAGGAGGAGGAGAGGATGTGGCAGGAGGTGCAGAGACACTTTGGGACCAGCCCACAGACTGAGTGAATGCTCTGAGCTTCAGGTCTGAGCATGGGCTTGGGGTGGGGAATGGAGAGTGGAAGCCTGCAGGAGAGGGACAAAGAGGGCGATTCTATTACTTGATTCTTGGCATTCCACTCAGTGGGCAGTGATTTGATCTTTGGTGGTAAACAGTGATTTCTGTTCATTTCCACCCACTGTAGAGAGAGGTAGAAAGGCTTCCCTCTGAGCCAGAGCTGCTGTCCATGTGTTCTGCTCTGGCCTTGTTCCCGGCTTTGGAGGAAGCAGTTTCTGTCCTTCTTGGGGAAAGATGGAAAGGTATTGCTGGTATTTGATGAAATCAAAGATGTGCTTTTGAAAATCCAGTGAAGTAGATACTCCTCTGTACACACACACACACACACACACACACACACACATATAAACACAAATATATACACCTATACATATGCCACAAATACTGTATATAAATAAAAATGACAGCATTGTACTGTTTGCACTGAGCTGCCAGCTTTGGAATGGCTGCAATCTTGCAAGTAAGTGTTCAGCAGGAAAAGGTGATTTCTGTAAAAAGCTGTTGCTTTTCGGTGTTGTGGCAGACAAAGGAATGGAGAGCGAGCTCTGTCTTGAATTGATTTTTTTTAAAACTGAAGTTATCATTATGCCTCTCTGGTGCCTTGAAAGCTTCATGCAGAATGAAACATGATGAAGACTGAGTTTTCAGAGGGAAACCTTGCACAAGCATATGTAGGCTCTTCTCCTAGCACTTGGAGTTCAGTATGCTGGATAGTATTTGAAATTAGCATTTCTGTGTGCTACCCTCAAGCAACATGTGTAGGGAGCCACAACTGTGGAGCTCTTTTTCTTGGCTGCCATTGAATCTGATTGCTTGCTTTCCAAGCAATTCTTGGAGATTCTCCAAGCAATTCTTCTCTCTTCATTTCTTACGACTGATACAGAAGTGATTTTTTTATGTTAAAATATCAGTTACCCACTCAAGTGAAAGTGGCCAAACTGTGTAAGTGGTGGAAGAAGAGAGTCTGAGAAAATATTTCTTATGTTAGCCCTGTTTTATGAGGAAATAGATTAAAAAAAAAACCAAAAAACCCCCCCCCCCCCCCCCCCCCCAAAAAAAAAAAAACCCCAAAAAAAAACCAGCCAAAAAATCCCAACTAATTTTTCTGGACCAATGGCCTGAAAATTCTAGAAAATTAAAACTTACTTTCTTTAAAGAAGCTGATAATCAATCTCACAGAGGATTTGTTTAGCCTACAAAAGGGCAGGTATTACCTTTGGTATGAAAGTTCAGCTGAGATGCTTGATGAGGAAACTTAAACCTGAAGCACAGATGCAACCTCTTTTATAGCATATTAATTTAGTTCTAATTATAGAGATTGGTATTTGCAATGCTGCTTCCTCCAGATCAAAAAACACTTTCTCCCTTCCTGCCCACAAAGTGAAACAATAAAAATGAAAGAAAGTTACTGTAAGTCTTAAATAAAACAAGAATATGAGAAAGAATATGTGCTTCAGGCAGCAAGTCCACACTGAATCATCAAATACATTTGTGTTCTCCAGTCACCTTGCCTCCGGGAGGATCCTGTGTGGGTCTCTTGTGTGCCCTACTCTTTGGAGGAAAAACTGGTTGTACATTGCTTAGTAAGTAAGGCAGTAAAAGCACATGGAAGTTTGAAGTATTTAACATTGTGGGTTTTTTTGTTTTTATTTTGCTCATTACAGAGGATATTTAAATTGGGGAAAATAATAAACTGCAAAATCTCCAGAGCTGGAGTAGAAGTGACATGCAGAAGCTTCATGCTGTCAGCTCAGCCTGTTTGTGCATATGCTGAGTGTAGCATATTTAACTGCAGGTTAGTTTGGGAGCTTGCAAGCTTTGAGGTTTTATTTGTTTGGTTCATTTTCTGGATTTTTTTTTTTTTACTGCTTCATAGCAAAATATTAAGATGAAAATACTAAAATAGCAGAAAGGTTTTACTCCTAAAATCTGTCATCCAGTCTTCTTGCCACTTTACATCACTTTGTGCAATTCCTGTGGGCTAGCTGGTACTGCGCCAAGTTAAATTTGATTTCTGCTTTGGTTTGAAGAAAGGTTGAAGATTGTGAACTTGAAAGGAGAGGAAATGTGCAAGGATAGAATTTATAATGTCAGAACTCCGCATTTGGGGGGTAATTAAATCACACAATGCGCAATTGCCAGAAGCTCAAGCTTGAGAATAATTTGCAAACCTGGTAGAAAAACAACCACAGAATTTGGTCGTTTTTTGAATTTGAATTTTTGAATTTGACCTTTTTTTTTTTTTTCACTCTCTTGAATAGAAGAGGGAGTGAGGAACACTTATTCTAATAAGAACCTGATCTGGGTAGGTGGCCAAAACCAAGACAATGTCTGTACACTTTAAATAGCACATCTTCTTTCTGTCTGATTTTATGTATATGGTGGTTATAGCTTTTGGGGTTTTTTAAATTCTTCTGCTTAAGTAACCTCGGATATTTCTATCTGAACCAAACTGTAATGTTTTTTTCCCCTCTTTTGGTAGCTGCCTCATGACAGAATAAAAACTGGATGCAAGTTGTGCATTGAGAAGTGATTGATGTGTGCTTGTACAGCTTGTAGCACTATGAGAAACACAGGTGCAGCTGATGATGTTTGCTAGAAGTAGATTGAAAAAGCAAGAAAATGAATTTTCACTTCTGCACAGAAAACCTGTTGTAAAACTGCAGGGCAGGAAGCAATTCCGGAAGCAAAAACTCCCTTTGTTTCTGCGGGACAAAATGAAGAGGCTTCTCCAAGGCCAGGTAGATGATAATTCAAACCATGCACATCGCTGCCAGCTCTCCCCAGTGGAGATTGAGTCAGACATGTTTGTTTGTGGAATGAACAGGAGCTCTCCAAGCACTGAGTTTTCCATGGCTGGAGGGGACTTTCATCAGGATGGAGGACATGATTCCAAGGGAGTGAGTGAAGTGTGTGTTGGTGAGGTGGAACTGAACTGGGGTGGCTACGTAAAAATACCATGTTCAGTTCAGCAGAACAAGAAGGACTTGCAGGGAAGTTCTGATGGTATCACACAGACCTCTTCTGAAATAAAGGGCAGAGTGTCTGAGGGGCAGGACCTTTCTTCCCTGAGCATTACCATGAGCTGGAGGGATGCAGCTGAAAGGCAAGGATGCTTTCCCAAGGAAAAGACCATTGCATACAAGAGTCGAAGAAGGCAGTCAAGAGACCGCTCAGCTGATGTGGTTGATTACATTGTTAAAGAGCTACAGGGAATAAGTCGAATCCAGACAGAGATTGCAGAGCTCCGTCAGCACCTCACCTTGATAAAGGGCTCTGTGGATGAAGTCTCCAGCTGTGTGGACACTGTTTTGAGTGAGATAGAAGGTCTGCAAAGTGGTTCCGGTGGAAAAACCCAGGGTACACATGCTCGAGAGCCAAGAAGGGATGTACAAAAGGAAGAACCAGTGTTATATTTTTATGGCATCCCAGAGAAAGATGATGAAAACACAGTAGATCTTATCTGCAGCCTTTTGTCTGAATATCACTGTTTCAATGGGATTCAGTGCAGTAAGTATATAAAAGATGCTTATAGGTCAGATATTGGTACAGGCAAGCCGTTAATGCCAAGACCAGCAGTTGTGAAACTTGTGAGTTGTGAACAGAGAGACTTTATTTTACAGAAGTCTATCCTTCTGCAGAGCTCAGGGGTCCAGGTTGCTACCAGTGAGGAGCAAAAGAGGCAGAATGGCCAGAGGGGCCAGAAAACAGATTCAGTCTCTTCGCAGTCTGGCTTGAAGAAAAACAATCATAATTCTGTGAATCCTGATGAAGCTCAGAGAACTGATGCAGTTGGGCACCTTCAGACTGACTCATGCCAGGTTAAGTATAAAAGCACAATTAGGACAGCAGAGTGTGCAGGGGAGAGACCTGATTGTGTGCAGAAGTCAGCCTTGACCAAGAAAGACACCTTGATACTTGAAGCTGGAAAGGAAGCACAAACAGTAAGCTGCAGTGAGCAGCCTTCAGATGACAGGGACCTTGCTGAACCTCCACAGGTGACCAATTCACCTAAATCAGGTGATGGGAATCACTGCTGCTCATCTGACTCTTCAGGCCATGCAAGCCAGATGTGTGCTTCAAGTAATGGTAGTGAGCAGAGGCTTGACACTAAAAGCATCACTGAGAATTCTTCTTCTCTTCTAGAAAAAGATGAGGGGATAACCACAGAAGAAATTGAAACAGACTATGATAACTCTTGCAAATTTACCAGTGCAGAGAAAGGTGATGTTCAAAGAGAAGATGTTTCTAGTGGGGTGACAACCATTAGCTATGATCATACAACAGATGAAATGGCTGACAGTAGTGACAGCTTGAAAGATATGATCCAAATGGACCTGAATGATCAAGATCCCACTGATCAGGTCTTTAGGGATGTCCTGGAAAATTCCCAGTATTTCCTTGACCACTCCCGGGACAACATTGATCTTGTAGACATGAAGTTTTACACTAATAAGCTTGGGAAAGCTATTCACCACTTCAGGTCTGCTCTGCAAGTGGTGTTCCATAAACTGGAGACAAGTGATTCTGAAATCCTTTTGGAAAATGATAGTGGCTTACAGATGGATGATGACAACACGCTTATGCTGACCAGTTCAGGTATGGGTGGCAGCTCTGACTACTTTGCAGAAACCCCTCCTAGTCAGTCCTCTGAGAGCCAGGCAAATGCAAATGTCAACAGTGAAGCATCTGCTCAGATGCAATTTACTCCTTCCAGTCTTTCCTCTGTTTCGCACGAGCCTCCTGTTTCCAGTGTGCTGCCATCATCTGTCTGTGAAATCCCTGCTAGGCAGCAGTTGCCTCCTGAGGAGCTTGGAGAAGATGGGAACTGCCTACCTGAGCCAGGAAAGGAGTGCAGGCCCATGAGCCTTGACAAGGTGTGCGCAGAGACCATCTACCTGAACAAATGCATCAACAATTTCAAAAATGTGCTGAGGGAAAAGAGACAAATGCGTAGGAGACTCTTAAAAGAATTAGCACAGGAGGGAAACTGGATTTCTGCTGAGGAGACAAATTCAGGTAAAACGAAAAAATGTTTTTAAGGAGATGTCAAAATCTGGTATTTGTGCAGCCAGTGGCCAACACTTCATTCTATGGGTGAACTGTGAACATTTTGTGAGTTTATTAAAAGTTGTGAGCAAATAGTTACAAAGACAAGTACGTGTGCTGTACAACAGTACTGACAAAACCCCCTAAAATTTACTGTGTAACATGCTGAAATGCCAGTTAGCAAGCTTCAACTTTTTTTTCTTTTTTTCTTTGAGAGAGGAAGATTTGCACTGCTTCTTCCAAATAGCAGGTGTTGAGGTTTTTCGTCATAATTCGTGACTCGGTTTCTTGTTAAATATAATAGCTAAGACATGTGATAACAAAGTGTGCATTTGAGCTGTAAGTAGCCAGATTTGCAGTTTTGAGAGTTGAGTGGATCTAGACTTTCAAGTGACTCTGTCACAAAGTGGGAGTTCTCAATGTTTAATCACTTCTAGATATTATCCTAGTAGAGACCTTTTAAATAATAAATACTACTACTAATAATAGTTTAAAAACTGGAACGTTTAAACTTGTATTTTGGTATTGTTTCCATAACTTGTCTATGAAATGGAAAATTTTTGTTTCTGGGGAACTACATCCCTTATTTCCGGCACAGATTTTGAAATGTGTGACCAAAGCAGATGTGAGCTGATACAGTGGTGGAGCAGTGTTGCTAAACTCATTTCCTGAGTCTGTGGGAGATAGAGCTGACTGGCATCTTTTGATGGGACATGTTTTGACAGCCTTGATTTGGTAAAACAGAACCCAAAGTTGAAGTGTAGGTCCATCTTCCCCCTTCTTCTCCAGGCAGTGAGAAGGCTTTCTCAGTGTCATCGCTATGAGTCACTACACAGTTAAGGAAAGAGGCTTTGTTTCAAGAGTGGAAGTTATTTTAACTATATCTTGAAATCTTCATGTGAACATAAAATCTTGTTGTGAACTTTCTTGTATCAGATACTGAGTTCACTCTTCTTGTAATCATGGAAACTGGTCAGAATGATCAGGGGGCTCTTCTCCCTGCTGAAGGAGTCATCTAATGCCAAGTGCTTTTCCAGTGACTTTGCTTTCACTGTGAAGAAACTATCTGTCAACCCATACTTGATTTCTGTACCAGTCTTCCTCTCAGTTATGCAGATCATAAAGCTGGTAATCAACTCTCTGCTTTATTATTTTATGCAAGGTCTTTAGTATAGAGTTGGCTCAAACAGTAAGTTTTTAATGAGGGAAACGATGGGATTTGTTAGAGAGCTTGGCACAGATACTTTTTTTTTGAGTAGTGTTTGTGTGGTGCTCAAGTCCTGGGCATATGTCCTAATTTTAGAACCTGAGAGAACAGGCAGTGGTTTGGATTAGCATGTGCCACAGTACAGCAGAAGTACTGAAATAGCCTGTTTCTGAATGTGAGAGGAGGCTGCTCATCTCAGCAGAGTTTGAGCAGCACAGGCATGTTCACAAGGCAAGAAGTAGCCAAAACAATTGAGAAGGAGGAACAGAGCTGAGCTTTGTACCTTAGATCTGGCTCCAGGATGAATTGGGATTTCTTGTCATCCCCAGTTCAACTCTCTTGAACATCATCCAGTGATGTGACAAAAAATTGGTGGTACTTGTGTGCCCCTCCCCTAAGGATAGATCTACAGTAGATTTGGCAGTTGAAGCTATAAAAATAAGTGTGTGATGAAGTCACAATGTAGGAAATGTACTCTGAGAGACAGAAGGAGTCAAAGATAGTGGAAAAAAGTGTATGAAGGATAAGAAAAGAAGGACCTTGGGGAGAAAACCCTGGAGATGCCAGGAAGCAAAGCAGCCCAGACCCTGACAGCTAGACAGGGAAAGAGTTAGAACTAGATGATCTTTAAGGTCTCCAACACAAAACATTCTATGATTCTGTGACTCTCTGAAACAGTGTCGTTTTCGCATGCATTTTTCAAGAAAGAGAAACTGCAGTTCTATGTCCTGTTTCTATGTACTCAAGTTTGAGCCAAGCTTTTATTTTCTTCCTTTCAAAAAAGCATCATACCCGGAATGCAATGAAATATAGTTGATCTGCTTTTTTCCCCAGCTGTAGATGAGTGTTTCTGACTTACTTTAAAAATATAATTTGTTGTTAATAGCCTTTTCAGTTCTCAGATAAGGTCCACTGAAAACCCAGTTCTGCAGCAGTTTTTTGGTTCTGAACTTAAACGTCACATTTGCTCAAAAGTTCAGTTCAAGGTATTTTCTTAAATTGATTGGCAGCAGCCTCCAGCAAAGGAATGGAAGATAAGTTTGAAGGTGTTGGTAAATATGCATGTTTTGGTGAATCAGAGATGATGCACTGGCATAAAGGTTTAAATTATTTATAGTTGAACACAGATGCAAATTACTGAAAGAACTTGGAACTTGGTAGATGCATATAAATAATTGTTGTATTTAATTGGAAGTCAAAAGAAAAAAAAATAAAATGTCCCCTGAAAATCTGAGGAAGCTTTTAAAGTTTGAATTAAAAAAAAAAAAAAAGAAAAAAGTGTAAGTGAAGATGATGATAGTTTGAATTTGTTTAAAGTAAAGCCCTGAAATGCTAGAGATTTTATGATATTTAAGGTGACTGCTCAAAAGTGAAATTGTGAAAGAATTCTGTGATCAGGGTTTAGCCAAGTTAGTCACCATTGATGAAGCTGTGAGTGCACGTGCTGTAGTGAGACACAAGATTTCAAATCTGTGTCTGAAATTACTCAGAGCTTTGCCAAATTTTACATTTGGCCTGAAACTGTCCCTAACTGCCTTAAACTGATGGGCCTGAGAAATTAAAGATGAATACGGATTTTAAGCCAAAATATTTTTTTGTGTTTTTTTTTTTTTTAATTATCCAAAAATTAGTCTAATGCAAGATTTATTGCTTAGTATTTATATAAAAATAAGTTTGACCTACATTTGAGAAGGTCTAGTGCCCTGAGGTCTTAAAATTTGGCAGTGCTAGCCTGTGTCAAGGAATTTTCTGTGGAAAATCAACCCCAAATGAGCGGAGTGAATACGCTTTTGAAAAATATGTAGTTTGCATATGCTCACTGGTAGCTTGCTACTGTTGAGCTGTTGCTTTGCCAGAGACTCCATCTGTCCTCAGTGTTTTCCAGCCGGGGGCTAAAAGCAGGGTTTCCCTGCTCGACGTGACTGAGAGCCACAGCAGACCTGAGAGGGGACACGAGCCCAGGTCTCCCACGTCTTCTGCACTTCAAGACTCCACAGGAGAGGCCAGGAAGGAGTAGAGTTCAAATGCAAAGGAATTAAGAACCCAGGAATGAGGGATGCCTGGATCTTCCTGAGACACACTGAAACCACCCCAGGGACCAAGTCAGGAGAGATTTGGCATGGGTTGGAAGGGCTTGGGGTGACTGTGTAAAAAGAAGGACAAAACCAAATGACTTAATGTGGAATTGTGTCTGTCTGCGTGAGAAGGTTTTGCTTAATTAAACAGGACAGGCAGGGTTACTTCAGAGAACAGTCAGAAGGGTCCATGCCAAACAAAACACGTTCCCATCTGAGTCTGGAAGGGACTGCAGGTTTCCTCAGTTTCTCCAGGTCAGCTGGTCTGTGCAGAGCAAATTGCCAAAACAAAGCCCTTGTGCCACACCAGTAGTTGCAGCATCCTGCTGCTTGTGATTTTGCCTCTGTTAGCTCCAAAGGTGAAGCCTGCAGGGTGGCCCAGAGACTTTCTGTCCTAGTGAGCATCCATGCAAGCATGTCTTAAGGTGGGGAACAGGATTTTTATTTTAGCTAAAATCCAGCACTTTGTTTTCTAAAGTAATTTGACTTCTCCTTAGCAATTGAGTTAAAATAGCTTCTCTATTTTCCTGTCTTAGTGATTGCCTGTCTGTAATTACACCCATATAGACAGTAACTTCAAAAACTATTTTTGCTTTTAAACCAATTTGAGTGTCTCCTGTTGCCATGAAGATATTCCTTCCCCTCCATCTTTCATACACAAATGAGTAATAGGATTCTTCTGTGCAGATAGAGAATTATCTGATTGGAAGACTTAAAAAATATCATGTCTGTACCGGAAGTTTTGAGTATGACTCTCATGTAACTTTACTAGCCTTGAAATTGCCTATCCATAAACATGAGATTTCGTGTAGGAGGCTTCAGGATTTTTTTTTTTTGATCAGAGGAAAATTGCCTAGATGTATAAACTCAGAAAATATCTCTCTGCATTATGATATTTGCAAAAGCAAAGTGTGTTCGTGGGAGCTGCCAGTTTCCTCGTACTGGGCAAAATATACAGGGAGTGAGGAAGGGAGCAAGGGGGATGTTTCAAATGCAGGGATGCAGGCAGTAGATTCAGTCTGGGGGAGAGGGGAACAAATTTGTTCCTCCCTATAATAAATCCAGGGTTTTTTTCCTGTATGATAAATGGCAGCTCCAATTCTGTGTTAAGATTACTTAAAATTTTTTAGTTAATGAAACAGGAACAGTAACTCTAAAAAGATCTCTCAAAAGCATATATTTTAATGCATGTGCAGTTATGGATAAAATTGGATGAGTTTAACTTGAGGTTGTCTGTTAGAGATTAATTGTCTGGTGCATGTCCCAGGAAGCACATGGGAGAACTCTGCTGCACGAACGTGTTACCAACTTGAGGCAAACCTTTACCCCAGTTTCTATAAAAATCACTATACAGAACTCATGGCAGAAATCTGGTCTACTAACTTTTGTTCCTCTCCTTCTTGTCTTTTTTTTTTTTTTTTCTTTGCAGAAGGAGGTAGAGGAGAGCTCCAGGTTGTACATGTTGTCCCTTGTAACCAGCATCTCTTTTTGAAACCCCTGTGTGTGCGTGTCTCATCTTCCTGTAGCCAATTGATCCTGCTGAGGCGCTGAGATTCCATTTAGCATGTTGTGATTGTCTGAGGCATTGTTAACACTGTGTATGAGTAAAGAGTCTGTTCAGTGCCTATGACCTTGTACAAAGAGGAAAACATGAATGCTTGGAGTGATCTCCTCCCTTTGGTGCTCCGTGGGGTTTGTGTGATGTGCACAGGCACCGCGTTAGTAGAGGACAAGTTGTTCATCTTGTCGTTTCCAGTCTTCCTCTTTATGGATCTTGTTTAAACCAAGTATTTCCTCATTTTTCTTCAGTTATATTATTTCATTTCATCTCTGTCTGGCTTATCCACTTTCATCAATTAAAGTCAAAAATATGTCTGGACCGTAGTAGTGAGATTAATTAAACCCGGATGCTGAAAGATGTCTGCTGCAAGTCCCATGCCTTTTTAGGTAGTCACTTTACTTTGAGCCAGAGCCCTGTGCCCCATGGGAAAGGCAGAACCTTCTTCTTAATACACGCAGTTGTTGTCTTTCTAGTCATGAACTGGTTACCTCTACCCATTATCCTGTGGGCAACAGGTAACTCTTTCCTCCTAGGAGGATCTGCAGAATTGTTTTGTTGACTGCTGTGTGCTTTGTCAACAATTGTGTTAGCAACTGTATCTCACATAGAGAAATTACTGGCTTTTGGAATCTCAGCTCTTTTATTTTCATGACTCTGTGCTGTGCGTATTCCGTGCCTGCTGTGCTTCCCCCTCTCCTGTATAAATAAGGCAAAACTGGCTTCCAGGAGAAGCTGAACCTTGCACGGATTTTTGGGCCTCCATGCAGATGTCATCCCTTGAGTCGAATGAATTTGCATTTCTAAGCTTTATTGGCTCATATATCAGCAGTTTTGTTTCCTTCTTACTGGTAAATATCTGTCAATTAACGCTTTTTCAGGAATGCAGAGATAACTGGTGTCAAATATTGGTATTAAATACAGTCCCCTTTTGACTTCAGGGCAAAACCACTGTAAACCTCCTTAAACTGTTCATCTGGCAGCTAGAAAGGTGGTACTGGATGATGCATCAGTTGGAAGGAGCTTCCTTTGGGGCTCTTCAGCCCTTAATAAATGGATAATATTGCAGAATACAGAATGAATTTAAAATAATCCCTTGACTTGTTGAAGCTTCGGATTCCATGTAAAATGCTGCATACTTGAGTGAATGAAGATATTGAACCACAAGACTGACTTAATTGGGAAGATTTAGTTCAGTCTGACTCTGTTAATGCCACTGAAGAAATGCACTAATTAGGCATGACCAGAAGTTTAATTTAGTCAGTTGCTCCTTGTTTTAGCCTGATTCAGATTAACCTATATCTAACTGAGGCTTTTGAGGTTTAATAATAAAACATGGTATTTGAAAACAAGTTAGGATGATTTTCAAAACAAATAAGATGTCATTATTGATTTTTTAAATCTGTTTAAATAAAGTGGCATAAAGCAGCTTTACATGTTTTACATCTGATTTATATTTTAAGAGGATAATGTGCTAGACACAATGTACTTAGATGTGATGGAAAATTACATTGTTAGGAAGCCTTTTATGTGGAGAGCTAGATACATATAAAAGGTTAACAGATCTGTGGATGTTCTTTCTTTCCCTTGTGATGCTCCAGACTTTGTGATTTATTTTATTTCTTTTTTTGCCCCTCTGTCCATTTTATGGACCTTTGCTTCTACAGAAGTGCATAATTGTTTGTTTTGTCCATTAAAGTATCTTCTTGTGTATGAGAGAATTTGCAAAATTTTAAAATTGCAGCTTTGTTAAATAACTTCTCAAGTTACTTGTAAGCCCAGCTGCTGCTTTTCCTTAGTAAGCAAAACTCCTGTTGTTTCCTTTATAGGCGTCACCAAACATTGACTTCCCTATGACTGACTACCTTGACTTAAGTAACCATGTCTGTTGCCTTGTTTAATCCAGGGCCTTCAATTTATGCTGCTCTGTCACTGACATAGTTTTTCTTACTGGTTCTTTGTTGATCAGAGACTTTAATTACTTGGAGAAGACCTTTCAGCAGCTGTTTGCAATATACTATACAGCTTTACTGTGGGTGAATATACTGCAGTACTAGGGTGACAAGCACTTCCCCATTTTAAAGTATTTGTTGGATAGTAGGTATAAAAATGTCATCCACCAGCATCAAAAAATTTTTAAAAATCAAATGAGGATGTGATGGCCTGTTTTATTTACATGTTTGTTTCTCCATTGTTTCAGTGCTCTTATATGTGCTTACTGGAGGTTAAAAAAATTAAATTTCAGATTCAGTCTGATGTGGCTGCTTTCAAGGAAAGATCAAGTGACAGAGCTGTGCAGAGAAGGCCATGAGCCAGCAAAACACTTTCTTTGACTTGCAGCATGTGGATGGATGACAGGGTGTTAAATGTGTCTGCTTTCCCTTTGCCTTCCCATTTGTCCTTGGGAAAGACAGTGTTAAAAACTCTCACAGGTGTTGCAGTGCTCTTCTCACGTGCCTCTTGTTTCTGCTGCTTGCCCTGGCTCTGACCAGCTCAGGCTGCTGCCGTGGGCTGAACTTGAGGAGACCGGTGGCTGGTGACAAGTCCCAGGGCAGCTGCTGGAGCCCTGCTCTGTGCTGGCACGACTGCTGCCTTTGGAGAGTTAGAAACTCACCACCTGCAGCAAATTCATCTGGATGGACAATACTAGTGTGTGCTTTCTTTAAATAACGAGGCATATGTGAAGAGTTCTTACCCCCAAGAGGGGTGCACACTCTGGATTACTTTGTTTAGATGGCATTGATGGAGATGTCTTAAACCCTCATGCCAGCACGTGTAGCTAATACAGCCTCTGCTTCTTTGACTACTCTTGCACTTCGTCAGTGCAAGAAGGGACTGCAGAGGACTTCTTGGTGACTGCCACTGTGTGATATTATGTGCCATTTCCTTTTAATATAAACCTCCCAATGTCATTCTCTAGAACTGTTATGGTTTGGTGTCTGCTTGTCCTTTTGAAAGACTTCTACGGAGGTGTCGTCATGACACATCTTTGAATTTTCATCCTCTGTTTAGCTGTAGTTCTTCTCCTATTCACCTGCCTGTTGAACAAGCACAGGAAAAGGTTCTTTTTGCTAAAGTAAGCAAGATGTTTTGTTTCTCTCCTTATAGGATTGTGTTTACATACTCCAGCTGCTTTTGCCATTTTCCTTTGTGATTTTTTTTTACTTTGATGCAGAATACAAAAAGATTTCATATGCTTTTCTGAAGAAATCTTGCCAACATAGTACAAAGGTATTTATGCTTTTACTTCTGTGGAGACATTGCATTGGACTTGTTCTATGGATTATGTTCTATTCCTGCCTGGCTGGATCATAGAGGTTTATGGTCAGTGTGGTGACTAGAACTCAAATCCATTGTTTCATGCTTTTCTCCACTGAGGAACACCTTGTATCTGTCAAATTCATGGCAGCCTTTGGGACTTCGACCTTGCCATTTTTTCCATGTTTGATCCTCCATCGTTGCCGTATTTACTGCCATCAGTTCTTTCTACCGGACCTATGAGTTCAGTGTCAATAATTCTCTTGGGTTTGTCATTTCCAGATTTTATCAGCAGATCCTACTTACTCCCACTAGCTTCCTTATTGCGTTGTCCATGACTGGCTCAGTTACAGTTACTTGTTTATCCACCTGAAAGCTCCTTCCTCCTCCTCAGCTTATCCGGTCTTTATTAACGTCATATGGCACTGCATCAAAAGGGTTTTTTTGAAATGAGAATTCAGTTCATCATTCATTTTATAGTTAGAGAAAAATAGTTGCTTTGTGAAACAAAGTCTGTTTTTCAGTAGCCTCCATCTTAATTCTTTCTTTCATGTTTGCTCAGAACCCTTTCAAGCTTTTGAAGCCATTAATGGTCCTACACTAATCTGGATCACATTTCCCTCTTCCACACATACACACTTTAACTGTGAGTACTGCATTGGCTCTTCTACAGTCTCAAGGCATCAGCCCTCGTTTGATGGATGTCAGGTGCTGGTTCTCTTGGCATTTTCTCGGGGAGAAGGCTGCCTGGAACAAATTAGCTCTTTACTTTGCTTTCAGCAGATGATAACTCCTGCTTTCACACAGCCATCACCTGCTTTGGCCCTGCATCAATATTGCCACTTACTGAAAGCTCTTTCTTTTGTTTTGTGCTATTATGCCCAGATGATTTTCAATCTTGACACCAGAGAAGCTCTGCCTTTTGTTTTTATTCGCATGTCTGAAAGATTTGGTAAAAATAAATTATATTTTTGCTCATTTTTTAAAGTGATCTGGAATTCCTGGCAAGTTTTACTTGCACATCACAAATCTGGGACATGATGTAGGTTTGTTTCCTGATCATACTTTCTGCCTTCCCCATGTCCACATTCCTGGCTATTCTCTGTTGACTTGTGGTTGCCTGTAGGAAATTGCTTAACTAGGTAACAACTTTCCCTATATCTTTCCTTCCCCCTTATTCCCAGATTCTTGATACTCTTGTGGTCTCCAGTCTGCAGTGAGCACACTGTTTTGTAGTCTTTTAATGTCTCAAATATCAGTCACATTTCATTCTCATAATGTGGAAATTATGGAAAACCTTGTTATTACTGACTTCTGCCATCAGTGTTGCCACGTTTGTGTTTGTCATTCTCTGTCATTCAGCATAGCTGAGCCATTGGTGTCAAGCTCAGCCCAGTATGAAACCTTTGTCCATTTTAGTGTTGCTTTCTAACCACAGCTCTTCCAAGTGTTCAGATGCGAAGGTAGAGATGTCCTCCCCTGTGTGCTCAGAAGGATCTGGTTGCATTTACTTGATGAAATCTCTCTTGACCAGCAGTTGGTTCAGATCCCTCTGGAGAAAATGCAGATTTCAGGCTGAGGGGTTTTGGTAGCAAAGCTTGGTGGAGCCTTGTGTGCAGCTGTAGCTATGGGGAAACATGCATGGTACTGGACTATGGGTCTGGGCCCCTTCCTGCTCTGCAGGCCTGTCTGATCATGCCCATTCCATTATGGATAACATCGTACTGTTCAATCTGTTTAAATACAAAATAATAAACATTACTAATAGGTAGTCTTTAAATCTGCAAATTCCCTAATTTGTAGGACTCAAAAATACAAAGTTTGGACATTTGCTTCTGTTCAAGTTGTTACCTCAAAGAGAACATCTTTCCTTGGTTATTTCTGCTCTTCTTGGGAGTCTTTGTTTGTCACCTGTGAACAGTGTGGGGTTGCACAACTCACTCAGAGCATAGTTTAGAAAAAAAAGGAAAAGAAAAAAGAACTTTCTTCTGGGGCTGTGTTCCTTTATTTTGCAATAAGAGTTGGATCTTATTTCCTGACTCAAGCTCCTTTATTTTGTTGACTCTCAGGTTCTGAGTTCCATGGCTGGAAATACTTTCTTTTTCACTGTGTGCAAGTTGCAGCCTCCTTTTTCTCATGGCAGATGTCACTATCTGAGGTTGGAGTTCTAGCTAGCATCATCACCTGCTTAGTCCTTTGTGAAAGCAGCATTTCTTTCAGGGAGTGCAGGAGAACATATGACTTGTGAGCTGAAACAAAGAGGTTTCTAGTTATGGATAGCTGTTTTCCCCTTATCCAGAACCTATTGTTTCTTCCAGGTACATTGCAAGTGTTCAGATACTTATCACTTCTAATTAGTCCACTCAAGATCCGCAGAGAAACAGTCTATGGATGTAGTCTTAATGTGAACATAAAAACATGGTTTGAATTCATAAATATGAATCTCCACATTTGCATTCTGTGGTGTTTTCCGTCACACTGTGGAATGCCTGCAGTTGACCTGCAAGTGGTGGCCCTTGTTTCATGTCTGTTAGAAGTGAAATAATTTTAAATAAATGAGTGAAGCTACAATAGGACCTCTTTGCTTAGGAGACTAAAGAGTCTTTGCATTTGGGCATGAGCAAAGCTCACAAGTGTTCATACAGAGGTTCATGTTAATCTGTCATTTGTGCATTTCATAGAAGCGCTTTTAATTTATAACATCTTCATTGTGACCACATTCATGTTAAGTGGTGACCTGTAGTAACAGGAGCTCTCCAGTAACTTGATGGAGGTGGAAAAAAAGAAAGCATTTGTCTTCAAGACTGCCTTTTGAATGTGGAGTTGCACTGAACAGGCTCTTCAGGTTCTAGTCCTGGCTGTTCAATGAAATTGCATAGTCTGTCTGTGTCTGTATGACTTACCCTGACATCTTGGTCATTGGAGGTGCTTGAACGAGTTTCTGTATGCATTTGCCTGCATGCAGTATGGTCTGTTACCCTTTCTGCAGAATACAGTACAAATAATTTTCTTGGTGTTTCTGGAAACTTTCATGTTATTTTCTTTTTCCCTTCTCCCACTTCAGGGCCAAGATGAGGCTGATCCATCAAAACCACCCTGGCTCAAAGGAGGGTAAGTGATATTTTGGGACCTTTTATCCCTGTATTTATAGTCAGAGTGTGCTTTAGAAGTCTGCAGTTCAGTCTAAGTAAAAATAGCATTTATGATGTTTTTAATAAAATAATCAAGTGGCCAAGCCTCACTGAAGGCCAGGCTGCTGCTGTATGTCAGTCTCTTCTAAAGCAGTGGAGGTGGGATATGCAGCTCTTCCACAGAGACCTGTGATTAAGAGTAAGGCTATAGCTGCAGTGTATATTCTATAATGTGTTGGTGGCAAGTGCTTATGGCAGCAATATTAAATAATTGCTGCTGAGCACCTCAGAGTGGTCCCCATGAAATCCTTTCTCCTGAATCATTCATTGGTGGCAGCAGAAGGGAAAGAGTAGCTCTGAAGGAGTGCTGTGTCTTCTGCTCTTAAAAGAAGATAATAGGTTTGGGGGAGTCTTCTGTATTTGCAGGGATTCCTTGTAGTAGTTAAAACTGCACTAACTCTGGAAATTATTGCAGTCTGTATTTTTAAAGCATTGCTCATCATGCCTATTTTGGACAGATGAGAGTGATCAGGTCGTGCATTCTCTCCACAACACACTGCTTGCAGCAAATGAAGCAGACAAATTCTGTTTGTAATTGCAGCGTGACACTCTGTGGTAATAGGTGCCAGCATGGCAGCTTCTCTGGGATCCTCTGGCAGGAAAAAGACAGTGACACATTTTACAGGTTATGTTCCTGGTACATGGTCAGGGTGATTTGGTTTGATGGTGGGGCACCCATTAGGAGCTGTCAGTCAGCAGCAGCAAGATTTGCCCTGAAATCTCAGCCAGACATTGGCTTGCTTAAGTTAATTCTCATACTACTTAAGGAAGCTTCCCTAAAAAAAACATAAAGTTAAATTGGAGGCTTCATTATATGGCTTTCTCCTTTTGGAGTCATTGTTCTGTGGTGCTGGTATTCCCACAAATAGTCACCTGCGGATGCCTGGAGCTGCCTAGCAACCCTCTGCTTTTCCCAAGGAACCTGGGACTTAGTGAGTGGGCTGCTGGAGAATTGGCAATTTGCAGGAGCAGGAGGCAGTGATTTATTGTAACTATAAACAGCACCTTCTCCTGCTTTAACAAGGAGACAGTGTACTCAGTTTATTGGTTCATGCGCATCAAATTATTTCCTAGCCTGAAAGGTAGATACACCTACAAGTCCTGAATTATTTAAACATGTGTTGTCAATTCGAGGCATTGTTTGCTCTAGTCTGTAATTTTTTTCTTTTCTACACAAGATACAGCTGAACAGTCTGGCTAATGTAGTTTTGAACAAAAGTTTGTCATACTCACTCATCCCATGCAAGGGATTCCCAGAGAAGGTGGTTGTGGGATGTAAACCTTTAATTCAACCCTTGGCCACATTTTGGCTTATTAGCCTCAAAGTATATTAAATTATTTATGTTTGGAGTTGTTCTTTCAATAGGAAGATTGCAGTTGTGGTGTCCTTTGAAGGAAGTAGTCATCCTCTGTTACTGCAAACCACCTTAGCTTGCTTAGATTGTCAAGATTTAATAGAAACCCCTGTGTGATACAACTTGTATTAAAAGATGAATACGTGCTTCAAGCAATTTTCATTTATAGTATAATGCAACAGGAACTCCCTGTCTGTAATCACTGGCTTTGGAGATATCACTTCAAATAAAATGGACAATTGGTATTATGGATCAGTTTCTGAGTGTAGTACCTCATATCTGTATCTTTTATTTATTAGTGCAAATTATCTTCTCATACAGAAATGCTATTCACTCCTCAATACAGCTCTCTATAATGCTATAAATATTACATCCACTGCAGAAGCAAGTTATCCTATTACATATAAAATTGCACTGTGCACATTTGAGGCACTGTCAATTCTTCTGTTACTAAGTGAGGTAGCAGTTGTGCTTGAATAAAGGGACTGAGGTAGCTAAAAGCACAACACTTTTGAAAATTAGGAATTGTTGTTGAATTTTTTTATTAATATTAACAAGCTAAAAGCAGGTCATCCGGGTGTGTAACTATGTATGTACTAGTACACTTCTCTTCGGTGACAAATACAAGCACCTTTCAAATACATTTGTCATCCTAGCTTACCACTGTTTCTGTCATAAACCTCAATCTATCAAAAGTATTTTGCAACAAACCAAGTTGTAACTAGACATGTTTCTCAAGCACAATAATTTATATAGGCTCATCTTGAATTTATAAAGCATGCAATTTTAATGTTTCTCTTCTTTCCTGGGAAATGTCAGAGTATCACAATTTCCTTTCAATTAAATTAGAAAAAAAATTTGAAATCAGGTAGGAAAAAGCTGTTAGCCAGGAGCATTAACTCTGGAGTTTTACTTGTGATCATTTTGTTGAATCTTTTCAGGTTATACACTCTCCCTTTCAATTTTATATATGCTTTGATAATTCAAGGGATTTACACAAATCCTTGACGCAAAGCTTATCAATAAGCTGTGTTGTGGTCCAGGTAATCCCAGGATTCTTTGCATCATCTGAGTAGTCTGCCATGACACCTATTTTACCTCAAAACAGTAACACCAGTATCGGAAAGGTTTTGTAGCATAAGGGCCGCAGACAAATGTGGCAATATAAACATATTTCTTACTTCTTTATGTGGGTGAGATTTTTCTATAATAATTCAGAAGGGATTTTTGCAGTATGACTTTGTCAAAAAAATTTTCTGGAATTCTCTATTGGAAGTGATGATAGCCTCTAGTGAAAAAACACAGCGTGGCCTTGCTGTGAGGATTTCCAGTATTGGAAAACTGCACTGTTGGAAAACTGGGGAGCTGACATGGCTCTTGCATTTACACGTGACTGCTCACCTTCCCACCAGGCTTGTCAGCCAGCAGCAGCTGTCAGCTCAGCCATGGCTTGGACACGTCACCCTCCTATGCCCCATCAAAAAAGTCAATTATACTATTACAATTCTGTCACATGTTTCTGTAATAATGGACTGCTTTCCTCTTTGTCACAGCCTCATGCTAGGCTGTGTTGTGGCATCCTTGTCCATTCTCATGCTGTAGCATGGGTTTGGTCACACTGGATGTTTTGTTGTTTGGTGGTTTTTTGCTTTTGGCTGTATTTAAGGGGGCTTGAGTAGGCCCTGCTCTCTAATGGCTGCAGGTTGCCTCTTGTCATTTATCAACCTCATAATTTTCATAGCATGTGTGGATTTGTAGTGGCAGTTTGATTTCCTAGATTGTTTGGAAAGGTAGTTTTTATGACTGTATGAACAGTTTGTACCACACTCCTTTTTCCTGTAATTTTCCTGCAGAGCATTTTGACTGGGTATGTTGTACCAAATCAACAAAATAACCAGGCTGAAATTGCCAGCCAGTTTATCATACAAATACCAAAACATGTAAGCCAGAGTGTCAGGGAGTGGAGACAAATGGCTAAAGATGAAGAGGCAGAGGGTTCCCTTGCAGTCTCTGTAATCGAGAAGACCTCAGAAGCCATATTCTTAATGTTAGCAAGGCCTGAGACCAGAGTGGAGATGGGGAGGGTGAGAGAGACACTGAGAAGTGCTGTGGATTTTGCCTGCTGGGCTGGGTGTTCATTGTGCAGAGGAAGCTACAGCAGAGAGATGTGTGCTCAGTTTCCAGCTTTAGGAAAAAGCATTGTCTAAAGTCCTTAGAGATGGATGCATTTACTGGAGGCCTTTCAGCTGGATTAATAGACCATCTTCAAGTACAGGGGAACATCCATGTGGTGTTACCAGTAAGTGGTAGGATCCAGGTATAATTATCCAGGCTGGTCTCATTGGGAAGGGGAAGTAGGTCAGAGTGTTTTATTTCATCAGACTCTGACTGTTGCTGGGGTAATCACCCTTCTGCTTCATTTTCACTTCTGCCAGCAAATGGTATCTCTTGTGTGTACTAGTCTGCATGGCTTGAAATGCTGAGCACCACAATGGTCTCTTTTATAGAAACAAAAATAATATATTTTCTCCTCTGATGTCAGTTTTTTCCTAACAATTATACGGTCCTCAAGGGCCAGTATTAAGTGTGTTCTAAACTAGAATCAGAAGATGGCAGCATTCTGCCCTGGGGCTGATCCTCTTTGTTGTGCTCCCTCCCAACCACCAACACCAGGCAGGAATGTCTGGATTGTTGCATGTGAAGAAGATAAACACTTAATCGTTTTTAGCATTAACTTTACACTTTCTTAAGTATAATCTTCTGGCTGTTTTTCTTGCTCCAGTAAAGCATCGCCCTCTTCACCCTTACCAACCCTAAATTAATTAGTTGTTTTGTTGGTTTTTTTTCCTCCTGAATTTCCAGGCCTGCAGGTGGTCTCTATGGCATCGATAGCATGCCTGATCTCCGCAAAAAAAAGCCAATTCCACTTGTCAGTGATCTGGTAAGAGATTTGTTTGTTTCTCTTCTGCCACACAGCATTTACACAATTGGCTTTACTTTCTTGATATATGGGCACATTCATTGTCACGTCAAGAATCTCAAGCGTTTTATTAAATTAATTCTTATACTAAAGGGTTAGGAGTACTGCTTAAAAAATCTCAGTGAGAATGAGCTATGGTTTTGTAGACAATTTCATTCATTTCACAGAATTAGGGTATTTTTCAAGTTTTTATCCTTTTTACTTTACACAAAATATTTTATTATTTTTAGGCCTGCAGAATTTTAAAAGGTTTCCTAAAAGTCACATACCTTAGGGAAAGTTATAACATCCGTGTGAGGTTTGGCAGCTTACCAGAAGGCTGGAATTTTAGAGGATAGATAAACGAGCATATGTGGTTGGATTTTAAAAGCTATTTGCAATATTGCCAGTAGACTTCTGCACTGAGGAAGCATGTGAACCAAGTGAGTAATGAGGACAAGTTTCATATGCTTGTATGATAAGGCTTCTGCAGGACAAATGGTTTTCTCTTGGTTGTATTCAGTACACGTAGCGATTTCATACTTGAGAGAAATGCTGTAACAGCTGAAAGACCAAAGTTTCTATATCCTGTAAATCATATGAAAAGATGCATACAATTTTGTCTGCCAGCTTATACATGGGCAGCTTGGCATGTGTCTAGCTAACTGCTTGTATCTTAAATTGTTGCAATAATGGCATTAACTTGTGTTACTTCCCTTGAATGCATTCATTCTCTCTGTTCACAGGCCATGGTAAGTGCAGGTGAAGACTAACCATCAAGTCTTTACCAGAAAAAAACCCCTTACTTTATGTTATTTCCCCCTCTACTTCTTTGCTTTTTGTTTGAACCTACCTTATTGCAGTGAATGCGTATCCAATACTCTGTCCTGCTCCATCACTGTTGGAATGAACTTTTTCAGTCTCTCTTGAAACAGCATAAAGCAGAACATAAGTGGTACAAAACTGATAGAGTTGGATGATTTCAAAGCAAGTCCTGCTATCTTTAAGTATCCTTCTCTGCCTTCATGTTACTGGAGAGGCTGTAGAAATCCCTTGTATGCCACTGTGAGGTGCTGCAAAGACAGTGCCCTGGGCTGTCCACAGCTGCAAAGCAGTGCTGGCATGATGTGAAAGGCGGTATTCCAAGGGGAAAATGCAGTTCATTGTGTTCAGTGATGGCTGATGAATGTGATACACTGTCGCATTCAAACCTCTGCTCCCAACTCACTCCCCTTTCTTTTATCCTTGCAACCTCTTTGCTGTCACATTTTGGGGTGTTGTATGTTTTGTAAAGCTGGTGAAATAATCTCCCTTTGGGTATGAATGAAGTTAGATACACAAAACTGAGTCTGTTGTAGTGACCTCAGACAGCAGAAGGGCTACTGTTGTTACCAGAAAGTAAAAGTGAAGATGGGAACCCAGGTTTCATTGGCAATTCTTTCAGAGAAACAAATAGAAATTTACTAGAGTGAGACTGATTATGGACAGATGGAAACAAGCTGGAGACCTTTCAGAGTATACATCTGACTCCTCTGAGATGTGAGCAGTCATTTAAGAAACCAACTTAAATTCATTAGATTGCTGGTTTGGTGTCTGGCATGACAGAGTCCCCTTCCTCACATCTCTGGGCACGTAATGCCATTGCACTTGTAAATGTTGGTGGTGAATAACAAACTTTCTTCTTCCCTAGTCACTGGTTCAGTCCCGAAAAGCCGGAATTACCTCAGCAATGGCTACTAGAACATCTCTCAAAGATGAAGAGCTGGTAAGTGGGAGGGTTACTTGACTTCTCTTTATTCTGACTAAGCAAATTAAGGGGATTTGGCTCTCTGAGATTCAGAGCCAGCTTCACAGATGTCTGGAAATATGGATGCAAAGCTTCCTGTATCATTTGGTCAAAGAAACTAAACATAAAAGTAATATTTAATGTATCAATATAATCCTGAAAAATGTAGAAACACAGAATCACAGAATATGCTGAGTTGGAAAGGTACCCATCAGGATCATTGAATTCAACTCCTGGTCCTGCATAGGACACCACAAGAGGCATCATTTGCCTTGATGGTGCTGTCAAACACTTTTTGATCTCAGTAATCTTACTATTTCCTTCCATGCTATGTGCCATAAGGAACAGTGTGTGAAACTTGCTTTATTCAAGGTATTTCCCATCCACAAATTTCCCATAAATTGTCGTCTTCCAGTTTTTTTAACGCCTGGGGAGACACTTTTGGAAGGCAAGGGGTGTCCTCTGACACTGCATGCAAAAATTTGATGCATTTGTCCACCTCAAATGTGTAGCTTTATAGTACTGGTCATGCCTTTTCCTGTAAAATCATTGCATTAGCTAGCAAAAATATGCTCAGTCACCTCCCTGGATGTTGGTTTACTTGTGCTCTTGCCTTTCAGAAATCTCATGTCTATAAGAAGACCTTGCAAGCCTTAATTTACCCCATCTCTTGTACAACCCCACACAACTTTGAAGTGTGGACAGCCACAACTCCTACCTACTGCTACGAGTGTGAGGGGCTCCTGTGGGGCATCGCGCGGCAGGGAATGCGCTGCGGGGAGTGCGGGGTCAAGTGCCACGAGAAGTGCCAAGACCTGCTCAATGCTGACTGCCTGCAGAGTGAGTAGAGTTCAGTGGAGTGTGGCTGCTCCAGAAATTGTTGCCAGAGCCTTCCTAAATGTACTGCTCATATCTCAGGGATCAGTGAAGCTGCAGTGATTGAAGTGACTGTGTGTTTTCTGAAAAGGTGCCATTGGGCTAAACCCCTTCCTTGGGGCACAGATAGCTCCACTGATGCAGAAAAGCTTCACAGCACTGTGCTTGATGTCCTTTTAAAGAAGGTTTAATTCTTTACTCTTTCTCATCTGTTTGTTGGCTTTTGTTGATTTTTTGATGGCTGGTTTGGTTTTTTGCTTTGTTTGCTCTGTTTGTGTCAGCTCAGGTTGTGTATTTTCTAGCATATCCTGCATTGAAGTATGGGTTGGATGAAGAGGGTATGAGGCTGAATGTTCTGACATTTGTTCTCTCCCCCCTGCCCTGGTACTACAGTCAGGTTGCTTGTTCCAACCATCAGTCTGTGCCCCTGTTTTAAGCTTTTTAGAGCAGCACTGGGCTCGTGCTTAGGGTATATAGTTCCTGAATTTAGCTTGGATTATCTGTACCAACAGCAGCCTGGGGGAAGGCATTTTGTCTTTTCAACAGTAGGCCTGCTTGGCTGAACCACTTTAGAGACCTAGGGCTGAATTAACAGAGATGGTGAGTCAGACACAAAGGTGTTGTTCCAGTATATGGGCAGTATTTCATCTTCCTACTAGCATTTCTGATTATTTCGTTGGTGTAAAAAACTAAGTAAAAAACAAGTCATCTCTTCAAGGAACTCTGTAACTTTGCAGAAAAAATGACACCTTACACAAACAATGGAGAAGTTTAAAAGGAATTTGATTAAAGGGGGGAAGAAAAGAGAAAAAAGTACTCATTTAGGCATCTGCCTTGATCCAGTTTTTCTTATTTGCTTGAAATACCATTTCTTAATTCAGTCTCAAATTTATATTCCTGCTTGAGAGCAAAATACCTCAGTCTAAATAGAATAGAAATTCCTTCCATGTGTGTTAAATGTTGAGTAGGAAGGTGTGGCTCTTTTTGTTCACTCTTCTTTTCATTGTAACTTGAGGGACTAAGTCTAAGGAATCAGAAAAGTTTGTGAAGTATGAAGGGACTTATTGCAAATTCCTTTCAGCAATTCTACGAATTTGAAAAGTCGGATCTTGTGATCTGAATTGGGCTGCAGTTGTTTGGGAAAGTCAGGCTGAGTGATTCAGCAAGGGATACCAGTGAATCATAGGTCATTTGTTTTTTCTTACGACTCTTCTTAACACCCAAATGGATATTGTTTATACTTGTATTTTTGATGAGTGCAGAGTCTTGAAGTTGTCAATTAGGTCTAGGGTATTTACAATGCCTTATTTGTAAGACACATCTGATCCTGGCCAAACACCTCTGTCTCCCAGTTGCTCAGCAGTTCTAGATTTGTCTTTGAGAGCTGCGAGGTGAGTTTATAGCATTTATTGCATCATTGGCACCTTGGCTTTGTTGAGACCTTTCTGTGACTAAGCAAGGAGCATTTGGTGCAGGAGAATGTAGTTTGGTCATAGCTCAGTGTTCTGTCACAGTCTGATGTGCAGGGTCAATTCCTGAGAATAACCTTTCTATTTCTGGAATTCACCAGAACTCTCTGCTAACTGCTAATTTTCAGTATTTGAGGTGAAAATCTCAAGGCATCCAGGCTGGATTCAGATGCATACCCATGATGCTGTAATGCAAGGGAGTTGAGGTATCTCAGTAAGGGAGAAATCTGTGGAGAACATAGGAGGATTAGATTTGCACCAGCAGCAGAGAGGAAACAGGCACAAAGCTGTGTTACAGAGCAGTAGTCCTGAAGTTGAAAACAGCAGGGAAAAACCTCTGTATTAAAGAAATAGCTAATGACTGAGAAGAAGTATGTTCCTGCAGAGGAGGGTTGTGGCTATCCATGTTCAAGAAGGGAGACTGCAGATGGGAATGGGTACTGGAGAGAGTTCAATACTAATGGGAGAAATATGAGAATGTCTCGGATGATACAAGATTGTTAATCTTTCAAAAGAGATGCTGGGCAGTATTGGACAAGAGGGAAGGAATCATGCTGTTTCAAAAAAAAAAAAATAGCTGTACAGCTGTACTAGGTCTTCCCTAATAGAATGTTTCTAAAGGGATGTTTTGGAGCCCAGGGCAGAGATGTAGGAGATCTGCATGTAGTGCACCTGCTACGACTCTGGCTTACTCTTACAGTTTACAGATATCCGTGTCTTAAAGCCTTTCTGGGCAGCAGATACTGTTTCATAGCTGGCAGCAGTGGCTCTGTGAATTGGTTTAGTCCTTGTTTGAATCTGTTTTTGCTTTCACCATGTTGGTGAAGAGGGAGATAAGCTACAGGGAGTAAGAGATCTTTTTAAGCTCATTGTTTACAAAAGAGTAAAAGGGCTAAGTTGGCTGTGAGAAAATTAAAGGTAGAAGTAGAAGACAACTTCAGTGATTCAGATTCCCTGAGAACAGGGAGTCTCTGGAGCTGAGATACTGAAGAATAACCATGGGGGAAGCTTTTCGTATCTCTAGCTGTAATTACATAATCTTATGCAATGGACTGTGGGATGTGATGTTGTGTTTTTTCATAGAATAGAAGAAACAACTGGAAATTACATTTCATATATGACAAAACATTAAGTAAGAACTTGTTATTTTATTCAGGGAGTTGCAGATGTTTTCACATTTTCTTTCAAAATGTAAACTCAGGATACTTCATCTTGCGGAGTTACAGAAACAGAGAGGAAACAACTGAGAGTACACCAGGCTTAAAAAGTGTGAAGCATGTAGAAAGGTAAAACCCTTTCTACAAACCAAAAAAACAAACAAAACAGAAATTTTCCTTACTGAGTTCTAGTAAGGTGTTCAGAATCAAGGAAGAGAAATTGTGAGTGGAGTCTGCAGGGTTACCCACTGTGAATGTTGAAGGTATCATTAGCTGGGTTAGAGATGTAGAGGAAGCTGGAGATGGTAAATGTGTAATGAAACAATAGAAAAGACAGAGGATAGTGGTGGGAGTTGGAGAAGGGGGTGAATGTGCCTCTGGAATGGGAAAACAATTGTTATCAATACTAGAAACATATTAAAAGGCAATTTCAGGCAACTGTGTTCTTTACTTTGGTGTGTTCATGCTAAAGTTCTTCTAACTGGAACCAAAAAAGCCAGAGGAAAATGGAGAAGTTTAATTTCTTTTTATACACATGTTTGAAGAACATAGTCTGTGCTTGAGGAATGAGAAACAGGGTGTCTGGGGGACAAACAGTAGTTTAGAAATCCCATAAATTCAAGACTGAACTTTCTTGTATACTGAACTCAGGAGGGATTTTTTCCTAACAGAAGCTTTATTGTTGCTGTCGGCAAAAAACCCAAAACATTCTCAGGACATATCTTCACTTATGTCTATTTAGGGCTTCCAGAAAATGTTACAGTGGAGTAAAATGAATTTTCAGACTGGTAACAAATACAATTCTATTGATTATACCTTGATGCCTCAGGATATATATTCACTTCAATCTGTGTAAGTCTTCCAGAAAATGTTGCATTGGAGTAAAATGAATGTTCAGGCTGGTCACAAATACTTTTCCATTGTTTATGCCTTAAAATTTTGGGTAGACACCTGGGGTTTTATTCCTTAGATTTAGAATGTGCTGTTTATCCATTTTCCATCCTTCATACCTTTCTGGGGAAAGTAATTCTCCCAAGTCTTGTAGAATTAAGTTTGATTCTCTCTTCTGAGGGTATTTTTCTTTGTCTCTATGTTTTTAAGAAACTTATTATCTGATACTCTAAAAAAATTTATCATCAGTGTGGGACTGCACTGGTGAAAAATTCAGCAATGCTTTGTTGCAATTTGAATCAAAGCCCATTTGCAGACTGCTTCAGCAGGGCTATTCCATGAATTGGTGGTGTCTGAAGTGCAATAGCCTGGAATTAGTTGTAGTATGTGTACTGCAGCCTCCTGGTTCATAGTGTTGTAGAGTTATTATTCTGATGATAGGGCACTTACCTTTTTTATCATAAGCTCATAAATACCTACTCAAGGGACAGTGCTCTCTTTTTAGCCATCTGCTATTCTTGGAAGTAGTGGAAGTCTATTCTGAATGGGTACTTTTCTTTTCTTACTTGAGTGAGAGTGGATAGAGGGATGTTCTTTAACATCCCCAGGGCATGCAAAGCTTTTGGAAACTGAGCTTTTGTCTCTTGCCTTGAGCATTGCTGCAGTACTAACTGAATTACAATGGGTTGGGCAATTCTGGTATCAAAGAAGGAGTAAATCTGGAGCTGGATGAGTAGGAGACAGAGGAACAAATGCAGAGGAGTAATTACCAAGAGGGTGGAAGGAAGGAACATTATGTGAGCAAGAGCCTGTAAGAGGCCCATACAGTTCTGGGCTAGCTTTTTTAATTGATGCATTTTGACTCAGGACTGTGAGGCAGGTGTGATTGTTGCTTTTTGGATGAGAAACTTTTGTGTGTTGTACTCTGCAGTTCTGAGACCGAGTCAGTGAGTGGGGGGTTAGTCAGACAAATTAAGTCATGTGCTAATCATCTTGGCTTCTGAGTTGAATGATAGTTAGACACCATGGTGATGAACAGTTGTTTGCTCCCAGAGTCCTATGTAGGAAAATATTTGCACAGAAGGAAGAAGGATACCTTTATTTGAAACTTGAATATCTATTTTAAGTTTCAAGAATATATAATTCCTAAGCATTATCCGCCTACTGAACAGCTGCCTTCTATCCTGACAGTGTTGCTTTCTTGAATTCTTCTTAAAGCATAGAATAACAGCACTGGTGGTGTACTAATAGCTGTATCAATACAATTCCCAATATAGATATATTTGCTTTCTGTTTCCAGTCATAAATTGACTGATAATTCTGTCATAGAGAAAAAGAAGGAAAGCCCAAAAGCTGTACATGTTACTTGTATATTCCAGTGCCTTTCTGTTGATATTCACAGGATTTGAAAAGCTGATGCATTGACCAAAAATGTCTTTGCAGCTTGAAGAAGCAATCCCAGTCCAAGAGCAGGAAAAGCACCCTCTGCCACTCAGTATAGTGACATGTTTTGCATTTAAAACACATACCTGATAGTTAATTAGTCCCCCAATGGTTGGTTTAGAAGCCCTCTTGGTTTTGTACCAAGAAGCAGGTTTCAAAATTAAGAAAGAGTGTGTTGTTGAGACAGCAGAGCAGATACTGTCTGTTCTTTGTTTGTCTGTATTGTTAAATAAGGTGTCTGTCTGATTCAGGCTTTTGCCCTGCAATTCAGGCACAGTCTCTGCAGGCAGAGAGGGACCTTTTCCAAGGAAGGAATAATGAAGCTGCCTGGACAAATTATCTGGGCATAGTGGGGAAGCAGTGTGGGTGGAGGTGAGGGGTTTCCTCTGGAGTCACAAGGCAGAGCCAAGTGTTGGAGGTGACTAGAGGGCTGTTGGGGTCTGTGTGTCATGGCTTGAACATCGTGCAACCCAGAGTGCCCTGGACTGCTGCTAGGCTTGCAGAGGGATAAATCCACTGTGCCAGGTCTCTCAAGGTTGTGGGGATGTTAAACATGTTTTTTATTAGAATTCCTCCATTTGTCCAAACTTGCATTATAAGGCCTCATTTGATGCTCCTGCAGTGCTTGCATTAAGGCTAGTTTTAATTGGTTCTTAATTTCCCTGAAGTCAGAAAAGTCAGGGCAGAGTTGATGTCTTTGGATCATGACAGATCTCAGAATTCCAGCTAGGAAAGGCAAATTGTTCAGTTTGGCCTTTCCCAAATTCCCAGTAGTTTTCTGTAGTTCTGCATATAAAGCATAGAGTCCGTCTCCATCCTCAGGAGACCTAGTTCTGTTAAAGCTGAATAGCACTTCTTATCTGAAGTTCAAAGCATAGCCCCTGGTATCATTTCAGTTTCATATTCCTTTAATAAATGTTAGGTGCATCACTGGTGAGTAGAAACAGCAGGGACTGTGTAATTAATTTCAGTATTTTTGATTTCATTTCATCTTAAGCCAACAACAGGAAACTCTGGAGCATGTACTTTTTATTGTACTAAATGAAATACTGAACATCAGGCCTCTAGCAAGGAAAATGAAAAAGTACTCAGGTAATGTAAAATTATGGCTTGTTTCACACCCAGGTCCTTAATAACACGCTTTGGTATGCAGTGTCCTTAATGAACTTCTGACACTTCAGTGGTTACAGTCTATTGCAAGCTGAAACTCTTTTTATTCTCTTTGCTTATGTACTGCTGGGCTCCTCTGTGTGTGTGTGTGTGTTCATAGGACTTTTTTTATATTTAGTCACTACTTGCTGAAACAATATCGTATGCAAAACTGTGGTTTCTTATAGCATGGGTACTTCAGAAATCATATTTGCTCACTTCTGGAAGAAAACAGAAAACAGTCATGGATCTTTGTGGATCAATGATTCCCTTTGCACACATTTTGCACCTGCTATAATACATATTTTTAAGGTAATTTAATATTTGGTGAATACTTGAATTGAGGACATTTTTCCTGGGACTAATCTTACTTTAATTAAACTATCCTAGAGAAGAAAAACAAACAAAAGTATATTACATTAAACAGAAAGGTTATGATTGAAGGTGTTCATAGGACTTTTCTACTGGTTTAACTTAATCTGACTTAAGATCATAATTTGAAATTGCTGCAGACAGTGTATAGAGAGACTGTGTGCAATCCTGAGTTCCTGCTTTTCATTTCACACCTGAGTTACCTGCCCTGTTAGCTCACATTGGTGCTTTTATTGATGCATGTCTCACATCTGACACAGTAGTCAATTTCTAAATTCTGACAGTAAAAATGATTGTCAGAATTGAGTAGGAAGTATTTGGTGGTGGGAGTAGTCTTATCTCATAATTATATGAACTTTGAAATTTTTTTAGGTATGCAAGTGACCAGAGGCTTCTCTGTTGTCAGATGGGGTTGACTACCTGTGCAGTTATAGACTCTGTGCCTGGCTCTTGTGTTTCCAGCTGCTGGACACTGTGGTAGCACTACATGCTTATAATGGCTCAGATTTTGAACTGTTGAGTTTGCTGTCTTACAGGTATTTGTTGTAGTTGATATACCTATGCAGTTCTAGAAATTGATTATTTGAGTTGTCCTGTGTGAACTGATAAAATAGAATGGCATCCAGAGAAGCAGGAGACATAGATTTGCAGTGACTCTGAGCTCAGCAGGGAGCTTTGTGACACACATGGGTTGAAAATGCCGACACTGGAGACTCATCTGAGCTTCTCTTCTGTGGTGCTGGAGTGAAGCTCTGAGACAAGCTCATAGGTACGATTTGTAAGGGTGGTCCTATGTCCTCTTCTTAGCACTTGCCTAAGCAAGGATTTATTTGTTCATAGCAAGGTGATGAGAGCAGAGGCCATGCTGTTAAGAACGTCAGTCCTGGGTGTTCTTCAGCTGTAAGGATATTAAATTAACCTGTTGTTAGATGGGCAATCTGATCCCAGACTATAGAGGAACTACTCCTTCTGCCTCCAAATGGCCCAAGGTCTCTGTGCACGTTGGAACGCGGGGAAACAGAGTGTGAATGTCAGTATCAGGAGCCATCATGTGAAGGGTAACTTGTAGCTTCGATCCCCCTGTCCAGATTCAGTGAGATGTGATTTTGTGTGTGTTTGTTCCTGATGAGCATTGTGTATTTTCTGGTGCACAGGAGCAGCAGAGAAGAGCTCGAAGCATGGAGCTGAAGACCGGACCCAGAATTTCATCATGGCCATGAAGGATCGCATGAAAATCCGGGAGCGGAACAAGCCTGAGATCTTCGACTTGATCAGAGATGTGTTTTGTGAGAGCAAAATGACACATGCTCAGCAGATGAAGACAGTGAAACAGAGTGTGCTGGATGGTACCTCAAAATGGTCAGCAAAGATCACGATCACTGGTGAGTGGGATTGTCGTGGGGTCTCTTGGTCTCACTTGGGAGCCTCAAGTAAGAGAGTTAGTGTGGAATTATAACTCTGACCTCTGTGTCTTTCTGCTGAGTGCACATACAGGTAGCAGGTGCAGATACCCCCATTGCAGGTGCTGTAGTGCACCATGAGCTGCAGCACATCAGAAATGCTCTGATGAGGGATATTCCTGTTTCTCTGGGCATTATGAGCTGATACTTCAGGTGGTGGTCGCATACATTGTCTTGTTGCAGGGTGGTGGTAACCCTTCTGTTTTCCTTTCAGTGGTGTGTGCTCAGGGTCTGCAGGCCAAAGACAAGACGGGGTCCAGTGATCCATATGTAACTGTTCAAGTGGGTAAAACGAAGAAGAGGACAAAAACGATCTTTGGGAATCTGAACCCTGTGTGGGAAGAGAAGTTTTACTTGTAAGTTCTCTGACAAGGACTCTCAGCTCCATGTCACCTGTTTGTATGATTTGAGCTTTGACAGCTGTGTCTTCTCTCTCTGTACGCATTCCCGCATCACCTGTAATTTGGGATGGTTCTATTTTTGCTCAGCATTGTGTGTGTGTGTGTGTGTGTGGAGGGTTGACATCTTGAACAATGTATGTAGTGCACACCTATTTATCCTACCTGTCTTCCTTGTGTATATACAAATTGTCTGCTTTATGAACACTTCTATACTGATGTTCCGAGAGAATGCTAAAGGGAAAGGAGAATATTTAAATCAACAGCTATTGTTCCTGGCTAAAAAAATTCCTTGTAACATGAGAGTAAAATTCGTGTAAAAGACTAAGGAAACTTCTGTGGCCTATTTCTGGGATCTGCTACTATTTGGCAACCAAGTTTAAAGGTAATTCGTTTCCAGTTGTCTGCGACACCCGCAGCCTCTTCTTTCAGTTTTGGAACATCAATGCAACAGTAACTCAAAGGAGTTATTGTTGCGAGGGAGAGCTTCCAAGATTACCAATGTGTTGAGGTTTGAGTTTAAAGCAAAGTCTGGAGGCGCAATTCTTTAGATAACATTGTTCTATCCTGCTTTTATTGAATAAGTATATATTACTTATATATTACTCAATTTGTCATTGAAGATGTTAAAAACCAAAATGGAGACATGAAATCCAACTACTGTTTTCTGGCTGATCTCATTAAACATCAACAATCTTTATTTCCTTTAATGTGGAAGGTCTTCCATTGTACCATCTCTCTTCTTCATTTCTTTTCCTCCCTGTTCTTTCCTAAACTGCTTGGGGGGGAGCTCTCTCTGCAAAGTGCAATTTGTTTATGTTTTAAAATCAGTTTCATATCAGTCCAGCTTTGTCTTTACAATGTACAGTAGAAACAAAATTATTTTTAAGCAGTTTTGAGCTACTCATTAGCATCAGAAAAATCCTACTGCTATTTTGAATGAGTAAGCCCCTGGCTTTATTCTTAGTTTAATCCGAGGTAACATTTCGCCTTGCTAAGTGGTAAGAATGCTTAGGTGCCATTTGGATAACTCTAGTCACAATAGCAGCAAGTCTGTGTGGGAGCCTTAAGGACCTTGATTTACCATGCCAAGTAGTTACCATGGTATTTGCAGTGTGCTCCCTTCTAATTTTAGGAGCCTCAGCAAATACTCAGTTTAAAGATAGATAGCTGAGTGTGATAAATGTCACCATTTTAACGGTGACACTGTTTAGACTTAATGGCCATGTCTGTGATTCAGCAGATAACATGCTCTTGGACATTAGAGTTGATGCTACTTTCTGTCTTGCCTATGGTGGTTGCCTTCCTTGTCTTGAAGAAGCAAGAGGAGATGAAGGAAATGAGCATAGTTTCCACACTGATGGCTGGAGAGCATTCAGTACTGCAGTTTATTGTTTCATTAGAAGGTGTCAAAATTCACCTTCTGCTGGATGAGGAGAGAGTAATTTAGTAGTGTGTGCAGCACTGGTTTTCTACACACCCGTGTTTCTATTTCGCATTTATGGATCTTTTTGCAGCTTACGTCTTTTTAGGTTCTAAAATTTTCTAATCAAATGGAAATTTAATTCAACACATTCAGGCCCAAAATACCCATTACATACCAGGCTTTTTTAGAAGAGATTGTCAGGTCAATCAAGAGATTGTCAAATTTTATGGGGTTGGATGGGAAGGTGTCTTTGATTCTTGAAATGAGGTTAATTTCTTGTAGTGAGAGAAAGGTGTGCTGGTAGTTACTGAAAACCTTGCAGTAGATATGTGAAAGCTTTGATGTTCAAAATGGTTAAACAATTAAAAAGGAGCAAGATGTGTAAGTAGAGAGGTCAGGTCAGTTACTAATGTGTTTGTCAACAGTGCTGGCTTGGTGGACTTGTTTGTTGCTGATGTTCACTAGGTGCCTAGTGCCTTCCATGTGATCACTATTCCAGTGTGTTTTCAATGGTTGAATGTAGAGCCAGAAATCTGTGTGCACAGTCATTAAAACCATAACACTGTTATTATAACCACGGCATGAATGAAGGTACATGTTGTACAAATTAGTGATACAATTCTTTCCATAAGCTCAATAAAGTTTATTAAAAGCAGCTTAAATAGGTTTGAAAATTTTTATGTCTCTAGTATTTTAAATAGGGGGGTTTGTACTTATTTACAGTGATTGACAGAAAAGTATATAAACTTAAACATCTCTCCCTAAAAATGGCTTTGTTCGTTTTCCATGTATTTTCAGAAAAAAAAAAGTGGTAGGTTTGACCCAGTTCTAAAGTACAGATTTAGAATCATATTTTAGAAAAGGCAAAGTTCAAAATGCTTTGGGTTTCCATTATAAGTGCTTTTTAGGTCATTACTAGCCTGTGTAACTGTAGGCATCTGCTTTGATTAATCACCAGTTCTTGCAGTGTGTTCATGTTGCCTGAGCAAGCAATTTGCAGGCTGTTTCTTTCTGAAAATTATCTCTTTTTATATTTACATCTATAGCTTTAGGAAATAGGTTGTTATGGAGAGATTTTTGTATATTTTATCAGCATTTGAAGACCTTTGAAAACATAAGGTGTTGATTTTTCTGCTCTGTTCAAAGCGTTGCAGGCTTGATGCAGACTCTGCATATGTGGTGCTTGGCAGCAGGAAGCTTGGTGGGGGACTCCAGCCACTGCTGTAGCATAGTGTTCTGTGAACATGCACTAAGGAAACCCTGCTTTCCTTGGATTTACATCCTTTCCTCCTGCAGTAAATCCTGATTTCTTTCCTCTAGTTGTGATGAGCAGGCTTATAGATATCCTCCTCCATTTGCTGTGTACTTCTCTCCCCATGCCCTGAGCTCTCTTCCCTTGCCCTCAGCTCTAGCTGGACAGAAGGCAGCATGTGTCCTGCCTGCAGCTGGATTCTGAGGTGTGTGTAGTGGTTGGTCCATGAGAGCCAGCTGGCTGCAGGCTTTCCAGGGACAGCAGCTGGTATGGGTTTCTCTTCTCAATCTAGCTGTTGTTTTTTTCTCACAAAACCTGTTGGAACATAGAAGCTTTCATAACAAGTCTGCATAACTCTTGTTTCCTTAGGAAGCAGTCCGGTAATATTAGAAGGAAGCTATTTTTGCCATATTCAGTGCAATTAAAACAAGACAGTAATTCCCCATTTTGACATGTTTTAGACTGTTGGTGAAAATTACAGGGCTCCTGGAATCTTTTTTTTTCTGTAAAGGCTGAAGTTAAGCATCATTTTGCATGGGTTACAATAGGAGACAGTGCTTAGGAGGATAAAGCTGACCACAGGGCAATTTCAGCTTTAAAGGGAGAGCTCTGGGATTGTTTGGAGGCAGCTTTTCCGTACCTTTTGTTCAGGGAATGCCATAATCTTTAAAGACTGTGAGTACTAAATGTTACTGTTCTCTCTGGCGTAGGTGCAAAATTACTTGTTCATTTTACAGTAATATCCCCTTGAAGTTGTATGGTTTGAGTACAGCTGTGTTTGAGGTTTTGAATGGTGGGTATGAAGTCATTGCCTGGAACAGATTACATTGTCTCTGAACAGGTTGCAAGAGGCATGTTTATTCTTTCTCACTGCAGAAGAATAACTGAGTTAAAATGAATGCAGGGCCTCCTGCTAGCAGACAGCAAATATTTTACTGTGCAGAACCCACATGATATGAATACTTGTTAATCCTTTGGGAATGGTGCTACTCTCAAGTAACCACTATCTAGTTACCCAAAGGCTTCTGTTTCCTCCCAAAATTTTCCTTTTAGCTGCTGAGCAAGTTGTCAAGCTCAACATCTTTCAGTTATCTCTGTGATTATATGTGCTGTTCCAGACTGTATTTTAGACTTCTTCTGAGATCACTGTGTTTATAACAATTGCAACTGTCCCCCTCAGACTCCCTTCACTGTGTGGCAGAGGCCATCCAGTTTGTCTTGCTTTCTTTAATCTCCAGGTACTGCAGGTACTGAAGCTGACACTCTGATAAAATCTCACTTGTTTTCCTGCTCAGTTACCAACATGAGACTTAAATCTGAATGCAGACCTGATGCCTCGTGGCAAGCACCAATTGGAAAGCTGAGTTAATGTAGCTAGTGATATAAAATGCAGAATCACTTCATCTGCTCTTTGTAGTTAGACGAGGTGCACCATTAATTTGTCAGTTGGTGTTGTAACATTGGGTAACAGCAAATGATTGTACTTGTTCTCCTAAGAAAAGAGCTTCATGCTAGTAAGAAGTGAAAACTCATTTCTTTGTTCTTAGACAGCAACAACGGGCTCTCAGGGCATATTATTGTGCTGTCATGCTTAACTTACAAAGTACTAAGGATTTTCCTTCGTTCTCTTTCCACTCTGGTTTTGCCTTAGGTGTTTTCTCCACTGTCCTTTTTTCTCCCTAAAAGAGGAGTCTTGTCATTTTTTAAAAATGAGCCTCTTCTGAGAAGTTTTTGCCTTCCATTCTTGCTGTGGTTGGCCACAGCTCAGCTGCCACTTGGACCCTGCAATGTTTTGACACTTCATTTGTACCACATTTGAATCCTCCTGCTTTTTCAGTTGTACCATTTCTCAAAACAACTTTTTTTCTGCTCCTCCTCTGTATGTTGTTGCAACTTTTTACTGGTCTTTCACATACTGGTTGCTACAACTACTCCTTCCTTTCTCATTTTCCACAAAATAATTACCTTTTTTTAGGCTTTGCTCCTCAGAAGCAGAACTGTACTCTTCAAATGACCACAGGTCCTAACATCATGCTGATCTGTTCTCTCCTTTGCATTTTCCCACTCCAGGACTCTCATCCATTATTTCTGCAAGCAGGTCTTCACTTTCTTTCTTTCTTTTTTTTTTAGCATTTTATGAAAAGTTCCCTGCACTGGACTGTGGAACTTTACAGGCCCTTCTTCAGAACTGTGTCAGCAGGAAGGAAACTGCTCACAGAATATGAACACACAGACATTCACCAGACTCTTTGAACAATAAATATTTTTGGTTCAATACCAAAAAAACCCCAGAAATACAATAAAACTACTTAATTCTGGGCTCAACTGACCTACATTAAAATCTGCAAAATGTTGTTGCTTCCTCTGGTCTTTTACTTTCCTTGTCTGTTCTTGTGTAAATCTATGTGTTGTGTTTTGTCTTTATTAGCCTGTCAGCTCTACAGGGTAGAATTAGCAAATTCAGCACAAATATTGTTGGGTTTTTTGTTTTGAAGAATGAATCATTGGTTCAGAAGTAGTATTCTGGTCATTTTTTGACACTTCTCCTTTTTCTTTCTCTCCACATTTTGAAGGAGATGAGGCACAGTCAATGCCCTGTCCCAGATCCCTGACATCATCCAAGCCCATCTGTCCAGCTTTTACAGACTGGCAGGGATCTCAGAACTAAGAATCATTTCCTACAGTTTTTTTTTTCAGAAGTTGGAGCTGCATTAGAGGGATACAAATTACTAACTTCGTTGTGGGAGGAACTATAGTGCAAATTCAACAGTTGCTTGTTCTGTTTAGCCACCAATATATTAATTACTGTGTGTGTGGGCATGTCACTGTGTGAGCAGACCAGAATTAACCACATCTTCGTGTGCTCTCGTGCTTCCCCTCAGCTGGGCATGGGAAGAGACCCAAATATTGACAGTGCAGGGGACGTGTGTGGGTGTTGGGGCTTCGGTGCTGTGTAAGACTAAAGGGGAATGTGGCAAAATGGATCGAGCTAGAGAGTGGGATAGTGAGCAAGTCAGCAGAACCAGGCTCAGCTGCTTCCAGTGCAGCAACAACTGGCTTGAGGCAGAAAATCTTAATGGAAAAAAAAAATCTGATTTTAATTTTTCTTTTAGATTTCGTATGCTGTTTCTGGAAAATGTAACTTCATTTGGTAGCTTGAAGTGTAAAAGCAAGTGCTTTTATAAAAATGGCACCACTCCAAACACTGAGACAATACGGGTAAAAAATAAAGGGTTTGAGCCATGTACATAGCAAACCTGGTTTCTAATCTCTTGATCTCTGAAATGGACCTGAAAGTATTTGGTAATTTCTTCCTTTTGGTGGGGTCACAGAGTGTTTCTTTTCTCTGCATCCTTTTGGGAAAAGCTGTGAGAGCTCAGCCGTAGGAGGGTGGACAGACATGTGTGTGCATGCAGTGAAATCAAGCTTCATAAAAACATAACAAGAAGTGGGGCAGGCATCTTGAGAAATATACCAGCTGCTGTATTAATGATGGGGAGAGCTTCTAGCAGCAGAGCTTGTTAGCCACAGTCTTACGGAGTTGTGTCACTGTCACAATTTGGAAGCTATTAGCAAGCCCAAGTCTTCCAACACTCATGATTCTGTTTTGGGGTGCTCACTTAACAGTGAACTGGTTTTGACGCAACTGTGTTACTACAGTTACTACAGAACTTCACCAAATCAAGGACTATGGTTCCACAGACTTACTCTTTTGATGGTAAGCTACCAGCTCAAGGCTTTCAGCTGCGGTAAGCAAATGGTAAAGCTCACTCTCTGGCATGGCACCAGCACAAAGAAAGCAAGTTGAACAGTCTCTTAAAAACAACAAGGAAAGGTGTGGTAAAATAGAAGCTTTAGTAGCTCAGTAAATGCTAGTGGAAAGCTTCCTGTAGGATGTTGCAATGAATTATGCTGCTGTCTTTGAGTGAAGGATGCCAGCCACCTCAGGAGCAGGGGATGATGCGTGTGGGACTGTTTAAGTTAGATTTAGGTTTGAACAGTCAACGTTTTCCCTGAGGAAGGACCATTGGAAGCAAAGAAAAAAGACTAAAGTGGTCCTAGCAAAGAGCTGTCAGCCAGAAGGTGATGTCTGAAGAAGTCAGGAGTTAACTTACGGATGCTTGGTAAATGGCAGTGTGTCCCAGTTGTGTTTTGAGGCACTTGTGCATTTCTGAACACTGAGCCTCTACAATGTGCCAGGCTGTACAGTAGTGCACTGTGTCAGGAAAAGAGGATTTCTTTTACATGCTTAGGCTGTATTGCTGGCAGACATGGCAAAGCACTCGGATAAATCTGAGAGCTACAAAGAGCAGCATTTCGAACCATTCCCTGCTTGTGAACACTTGTTTGCATGGTTTTGTTGGGAGGATATTCTTGAAGTAAAGGAGGAGGAAGAGGAGAGTGAAGATGGGAGACAGACATTGAACCTCTTTTATTCTGAACTCTAAATACAGATTTGATTGCGCAGTAAAGGCAGGGAACAGTGATGTGCTCTGCCTGTGATCCGAGCTGCATGGAATTGCCTCTAACCTTTCCATATAATTCCCAGCTATTCCCCTCTACTGGAAAAATCAGTAGGAGCTGCATGGATGTCTGTTAAACATTGTCCAGAATCACAATGGTGGCAATAAGAGCCCAAATGGTTTCTTGGCAGAGAGCATGCTCATAACCAGCCACTGCCACATCCTATTGACCAGGCTTAGCAGAGCTCTTCTGACCCATTTCTTCTTTCTCCCTGTTGCTTAGCAACAGATACAGCATGTTAATGTTAAAAAGGCTGGAAAACAGGCCTTCAGCAGCAGTTGCCTGTTTTCATAGGTTTTATTTGCTTGAGGGTAGACATTTGTAGTGGTTATGGTGAGTAATCACCCTTGTCATGGTCTCATATGAGCATTCAAATTGCTTTATTGCATGGCCTGTAAATGAGCAGAGCTGTTATAATAAGGTTCTACCCACTTCTGACATCCAAGAGCCTGTTTGGATATACAAAAGATATCTGAAACACCTGAAAAATGGGGGTAGAGTCTTTAAATCCCATCTGTGCATTAAACTGGAGGGTGCTGATTCATCAAACAGTAAACTGCTTCTTTTAATTGAAATGTCTTTATTGATCTGCCCAGAGCACAAAGTATCAGTCTAAGCTGTGAATAATAGGCAGAATCAATTCTAGTAATTAAATACCAATGCTGTAACTACTGTATCACACCCGTTCTCCTCAGGCAGTGTGGTGTATCATCTGATTGTAATGTCTTATGCATTGATACACTACTGCTTGGTGACTTGCTTGAAGAAAGACTTCTACCTCCACCTGAACTATTTATCCTTTGTTAGAAACCAGCACAAAGGTTTGTCACAGGTCTTCACTGTGCTAACCTAGAAACTGCATAAAGACAGGTAGCCCTTACAGCCTACAGCTGAGCAGGAGGTCATTGATGGAGAGAGCTGTTGAAACCAGTTAGATGATGATTGTCATTTTTTGCGGGGGTGTGTGCTGGCATTAACCAGCCTAGCTATCCCCTGGCTTCTGTAGGCTTCACAGCAAAACTGACAGCTGTGAAGAGAATTCCCAAGTTCTGTGTGCTGCTGCTGAGAGTGAGGACAAGCAGCAGTCACACTGCTTGAGAAGTCAGAAGTTGGTGGCTGAGGTCAGGCAGGGTTATCATTCAGCATGCATTTGGAGTATTTGCCATGTCACAGGAGCATTTAGAGTGCACCAACAAGGTGTTGTGTTGTTCATATCAGACACTCCACTTTTGAATAAATGCACATTGTTTTCACTTTGCTAATGCATCTCTCTGATGTTGGAGGAGTAGGTCAAGAGGAGTACAGAGAATGTAGCAAATAAATGTTGGCTGCATTGCACACTCTTAAAATTACATTTTCTCTTTTTTGCAGTGAGTGCCATAATTCCTCTGACCGGATCAAGGTGCGAGTGTGGGATGAAGATGATGACATCAAGTCTCGTGTCAAGCAGAGGCTGAAACGCGAGTCAGATGATTTCCTGGGGCAAACAATCATTGAAGTTCGCACTCTGAGTGGAGAAATGGATGTGTGGTACAACCTTGGTGAGCAGGGCCTTGGGGCTGAAAACTTGTTACGTGTTGGTTTGGGAATGTTTGAGAGCACTTGGATGCATGTGGAGAATTTACAAGAAGGGAGAAAAGTTTACATGGTTTCAGCAGCATATGATGCTGCTACAGAGCAGCTGCAAAGCTGATTCCAGTTAAAATGGAATGTAACCTGCCAGAAGGTTGATGTTTTTCTCTGTCAGCTATTTAAAAATATAATAGAAGAAATGCTTGGAGCATGACTCTTATTCCACGTGCTGTCCTGTGTTCTTTTTTTTTGGTGTCAATACAAGCATTTTAGCACTCTGTAAGAACATCAGGTGCATTGCACTGGGCTGGCAAGTTGTTGAGGCCTTTTTCAGTGACTGTTGTAAAGGGTACCAGCAAGCAATCAGATGGTGCTGAGTTGACAGGCACGTGAACCTGTCATGTCCTAGGAGATCCAAAATCTTCTTCCAGCAGTTCCCAGGAGTTCAGGGCTATGGTGAAGTTAGGGACAAATTCCGCATCAGTCAGCCCTGTTCTCAGAAAGGAATCTGTCCTTGGTGGTTCTAGTTCAGCTGACTGAATCCAAGAGCCTATAGCACATTTGCTGGCAGAAACGGTGTCTTATGTCCAAAAATGTGCATAGTTCTAATTAGATGTGTCATATTGAGGGTCTATCATGGCAGTTGTTTTGCTCATGTCTACCTAGTATTATTCAGTGTTTTGAAAGAAAATAGAAAGTTTTCACTGTGATGACTCAGCCCAGGTTCCAGCAGTTTCCAGCAGTTTCTTTTGCCAGTGTTGTCATCCTGAGATGGCCATGCTCTGAACATGAACAATGCAATAATTGCTGATGGTTTGCCTTCTAGAGAAGCGAACAGATAAGTCTGCAGTGTCCGGGGCTATTCGCCTACAAATCAGTGTGGAGATCAAAGGCGAGGAGAAAGTGGCTCCATACCATGTTCAGTACACTTGCCTTCATGAGGTAAGAAGTGTGAATATCTGTTCATTCTGACTATTGAAAAAGCAATTTTCTGATCTTTATTTTCTTGAAATGTTCCTCCTTGCCCTAGGTGAGCTTTCTTTTCCCTGCCATGCAGTGGTAACACACTGAATCATCAAACCCACATTTGTCAGGGAGCAGCTTTAAGCTGTCTCTCCGACACTGGCTGGCTCAGTGTGTCCCACTGTCACAGCTGTGCTACTGTCAGAGATCAGGCTTTGGTTTCACTCAGAACCCATGATGAGTTTAAGGTGGAGAAACCTGTGAATTTCCTTGAGTGATGTTTTCAGCAGGTACTGTATCTCTGTCTTTCTTTAGAGGAAGCATACTAAAATGCATTATGAGTAAATTCTGATTGAGGAGTCTCTGTCTTGGGCTGTTAAGTGATGCAGGTATTGGTGGTATAAATTCTTTTGTCCTGCTGCAGTGGTGTGTAGTCATGAACAGCTGTTGGGGAGCAGAAGATTAAGCTGAGGTTTCTGGGTACTGACTTGTCTCAGGATGGACTGAGCTAGACAAGCAGTGCTGCAGAAGTTGGGAGAAATCCAAAGATGACTTGTGAGAAAGACTAAAGGGAAAACCCTGTCTTGGAGAGATGCCCAGTCTGTCTATGTCAAAGAAAAGGCAGGCAGCAGGGTCAGTCTCAAAAGTGCCTGAATAAGGAAGAGTAGTCAGAACCCTGTATACAAGAATATCCTGAGGTCAGTGAGGGTTAAGAAAATTCATCTTACACAGAGAAGGACAGTTGTATCACAGAGAGGAATGTTCATCTGCAGGAACAGATGATTTATCCAGCCACTGAGCTGGAGGAGCTCTGTGGTGTCTTCTGCCCTTACTAGGGAACTCTCTGTAAGACAAGTATGAAGCTCAGAAAGTAGGCTTCTTTTAGTAGGCTGTATTGTATCCTTCAATACATATTTATTATTTTTCATTTCATGGCTACTATTTAGTAAGCTGTTTTGGTTTTGTCCTTTGAACATGCATGTTCATTTGCTGCTCATTTTTTTGCAAATAGGTATATTCTTAACTATCACATTTTTCTTTTGTGTATTCTAAAAGGAAGATGATTTGCAGCAAGAATAATATAATCAGGAAAAATAGTACTGTAAAGCAGAGTCCTCTAGCTACTAATGAGATCATTAGACTTCTGCATCCCTTACTGTAGGGAGCCACTCTCTGAAAAGCTGATGAATCTGTAAGTGACATGAATTTGAGGATTACTGAGAAGCCCACTGAGCTGAATGTGCAATTTCTGCATAGCAATACTAAGCTGAAAATTTTGCAGTGTTAGATAAAGTGAAAGGTTACGTTGAATAATAATAATGCGAGTGTCTAGTTGTTAGGGGTGATCTTAAGGCTATGCTTTTCAGGAAGAGAAATCTGTTTGGACTGTTCTGTATAATAATAATTACAATCCTGATACAGAGCTGTAACGTCAGCTAGTTTAAATAGCTTGTCCATATTAAGGCATTTTCATGATGAGGACAGAAATGCGTAGGTTTGTGGAAAACTAATTAGTGTATGGTTTCAGTGCACTGAAGCACTCTTCTGAATCGTTCACATTGTCTACTGGGTAAAGTTGTAGGTATGCATGTGAAAAATTCAGCTATGAGATTCGTTCAAGAAGAAAAGAAGGTAAAAGCAGAAAATACAGAGTGGGCAGGGGGAAAAAAAGAGGAGGAGAACAAAGAAATTTGTGATAGTGCCACCCCATCAGCAGTTTCATGCTCTTCATGAATCTTGCTTAGTGGCTTCAGCAGCCTCACATACAGACTTGTCCTTGTTTTGTTTTTCAGAATCTCTTTCACCATCTCACGGATGTGCAAGGGAATGGGGTGGTGAAGATCCCTGATGCCAAAGGAGATGATGCATGGAAGGTGTATTTTGATGAGACAGCCCAAGAGATCGTGGATGAATTTGCAATGCGTTACGGCATTGAGTCAATATACCAGGCCATGACGTAAGATGCATTTCCTGTGTTCCTTAGTGCAGATAATTGGTGTAACTGATGGATGTAACTCTCACTGTTTAGCAGGTGAAGTGTATCGATAATGGAAAGCTTGGCAGTGGCAGCTGCTCCTTATGGGTCTTAGCGTGAATGGGAAGAGACTTCCTGTCTTTGAATCCCTGGTGTCCTCAAAGTCTAAAAATTATTGTCTGCTGTTTCTGTTTTGAGACTCCCCAACCTCTCTGAGAGCTCTTCTGTTAAAAAGGTGTTGGTCAAGGTTCTCACTGAAGGTTTCTGATGATACGAGAAGGGATGAGGTTTTGTGGAAGCATTTGTCCTAGATGTCTGTTGAGTTACAGGTCTTTGAAGACACTGATTTCCCAGGTGCTGCTGAAAGCACTTCCAGAAAGTTTCAGTAATGTTGCCAGTGATTTGTCCTCTTTGGAGCTAGGTTAAGGCAGTTCTGTATCTTCAAAGAACCTTCTCCTGGTCACTATACTTTTACTTGGATTTGGGATTAGAAGCTAAAAGTTTTGGGTTATGGGTCCTTAGATGAGTTATGAGCTGCATTTATGTGACCTTGCAAGCAGCTTTTCTGCCTATTGGTTTAAGCCAAAATGGAAAAGAATTGGCAGGTTTCACTGGAGGTCTAGTCACTGCTTATAGCAGGGCTAACTTGAAAGTTGGACTAGGCTGCTCGGGGATGTGAAATATTTCCAAGGATGAAGGTGGAAGCCTCTCTGATTAGCCCCCCATTCCTCGCAGCTTCCCTTCTTAAAGCTAAGTGAAGCCGTTTCATTATATTTACCCAGTGCCTAAATGACCAATTGGATGTAAGTGTTATGTAACAAGCATGGTTTTAAACTTGAAGAGGTTGGATTTGGGATAGATAAAAGGACAAAATCTTTTACAGTGAAGGTGGTGACACAATGCATGGATAGGCTAGGCTGCCCAGAGAGGTGGTAGATGTCCTGCCTAACCTGGAAGCTTAGGTTCAAGGTCATGTTGAATGGAATTTTGAGCAGCCTGGTGTGGTTGGAGCAGTGGGTTCCTGATCACTGCAGAGGTTGGACTAGATTACCTTTAAAGGTCCCCTCCAACCCAAACTGTTCTGTGTCTGTGAGTCCCTCAGGGAGAAAGTTACATTTGTAAAGTGGTTCCCAGATTAGATTGAATTTCTCAGTGAGTATTTCTGCATAAAAATGCCCCATCTCTTCTGCCTATTGAAATGAACTTGCCATTTCCCGTGATATAAGACCTCTTAAGCTCTGATTTTTTTTTTTATTTTTTTTTTAGGATTAAGAGATTTTAAAAAACTTTTTTAATCATTTCACAAGCCTGGATGCTCCTGGCATAATTCTGAGATTCCCTGGAGGAGGGTTCCCTGATTTTAATAAGAGAATGGGAAAATGCAAATGAGTGTGCACACTTCTTGCAGACTGAATGGGTTAGCCATAAGGAATCACACATATCAGTGCAGCACAGAAATACTAGCATGTACTCTCACTGGCCATTAATGCTTTCCAGCTGCTGCCATCTCATGACACCTCAGAACCTGTGTCTGCCTCAAGCAGCAGCAGCAAATCGTGTCGATTTCCTTGTGTCAGGCTTGGTTCTAGGAACTGGCACCAGGACCCAGGGTATCACTAAGTCACGTACTGTCGGCAGCAAATGGCTGACAAGCTGTTTTATGATCTGGAAATGGCTGCAGCGAAGGGATTTCTCTTTGTTTTGAGCTGTTGTCTAGATGGCACCTTTCTGAATAAAAGCTCTGAGATGCTGGAGTTCTGTAAAGTGGTGAAACGTAACTTCCATCTGTTGATGGTGCCCGCCAGCACAAAGGGTCTGTTAAAGGGATAAAGTCAAGTCCTACTGCACAAAAGAGACCAGAATGACTTACATCACTGTCCTTTTGCAGGCATTTTGCATGTCTCTCCTCTAAATACATGTGCCCAGGCGTGCCAGCTGTGATGAGCACCTTACTTGCCAATATCAATGCTTATTATGCACACACCACTGCCTCCACAAATGTGTCTGCTTCGGACCGCTTTGCAGCCTCCAATTTTGGGGTAGGTTTGTGGGTTTGGTGATATTGCGATTGGACTTCTTTAATTTGCTACAGTGCTTCCACCCTTGAGTAAATAATTTATTCTGTTTAAAGAACATTAAATTTGTGAGGAGTTCGAAGCAGTGGAACTCTTATACCAGACAAAGAGCATGGGTTTATTGTCTTCATCATCACACATTTCAGATATCAATCAATGTAACGCATTGTGATGTTGATTCTTTGTGTTCACATTACAGTGGAGCACAGATGGTATGAAATGAGCAAACAATACTAACTCTGCGTATTAGTGCTGTTGGTAAAATATACTGTGCAATCTCCTAATTTCAGAACTTTGTTTTTAAAAAAAGCAACTGCTTTAGGAGGAAAAAAGCACCACCACAAAAGAAGTCTATCCCCTTAATGGTTAAAATGTTTTGTATATAATTTGTGGTGGAGTTGAGTATGCTGGAAAAGTATTTGGAAAAGCTCATGCTTCCCATCAGACTGAGAATTTATTAATAGATTGAGGAGGTGTTCACAATGCCAAATCAGAATTCAGTGGAGAGACCTGACCTCAAGAAGTTATGTCACAAGAAGCCTGTAGTACTTGTCACTTATCTAGATAAGATCACAGAGTTGTATCATTGCTCTGAATTAGACCCTTTTCTGCCTGTAATTTATTCATCTCCGAATAAGTATTTTCTCTCAAGTACAAGTTTGGTGTAAATTGCAGAAATTCAGAATGGTTTTTGTTCTGCCTCTACTTCAGAGTGACAATGGAGTGTTTTTTCTGACAATTGTGATGTTTCACAGAACATCACAAATAATTACAGTTCTAAAGTAAATCCAAGAATTGAAAGAAAATACTGTTTGCACAATGCCATGTATCCATACTGCTTTCTCCTGCTCATGAGATCTGACACTGATTACCTGATACTTTGCTGCTTACTCTGAACGTGGATTAGACAGTGGTGATATGTGAATGTTTATTGGTGCTCTCTGCTCAACAGAAAGAACGATTTGTAAAGCTTCTGGATCAGCTTCATAATTCACTTCGGATTGATCTCTCAATGTACAGGGTGAGTGGGAATAAACAGAATCCTTTCAGGTATTCTGGTGGGCAGAGTGGAAACACACCATTTGGAGTTCTCTTACATTTCTAACTTCTTGCATAGGAATTGTCATGACAAGCTTGTTCTCAACTGTACCATTTTGTTTTGCTCATGGACTGAACTTAGACCTCATTTTTTATTTCCATTGTAATTTGCTCAAGACTTTTGAAATAATTTGAGCAATGTGAACTGTGCTTTTCTCTGATACTTCCCCAGAAGTTTCCAATCCAAGTTGGATTGGATAAAATAATTTGAATTGCCCTTATCAGCTACTTCAGGTATCATGTAAAAAGAGAAAATAGACTTGTTCTCCCCTACTATGAAAGAAATATTTTAGAGCACTGTGTTGTCAGTTATTTAAAGTTTGGCAAACTTGAATTACAATGTAAGGTCAGGTTTGAGATCCCCCCCACTTCAGCAGATTGTGAAGAGATGAGTTTCAGATGTTAGCATTAGTCCAACAAGCTTTATGAACCCTCCACTTTCTTTCCTTGCTAGTCCTGAGTCAATATTATCTTATCATGTGACTTGGCTGTCTTTTTCCCTTAAATTCCTTGCTATATTATTTCAGTCAGTGACTAATTCATTGAAAAGTTTGAAAATTGTGGCAAAATGTGAGCTTAGATTTTATTTAGTTATCCACTTCTGATTTTAGCATTTACCTGAAACACAGAAAAATGTATAGAGGAGAAAAACATGAGAAGATAAAGAGAAGTGCATTAGGAAGACAAAAAAAAAAAAGGAAAAGGGGAAAGGTGCAAAAGAAGATAAAAGGAATATTGTGTGAAGAGCTATTCTAAAGCTACATTACTAGAAAGAAAAGGTCTAAATAGAGGCAACTGATCCACGGAGTAGCAGAGGGAAAATTATCAACCCATGACAATAGGAATCTGTAACAGTGCTGCCTTTTTTGTTTGCTTCGTGTTCAGTAAAAGCTGCTTTTGGGTGGCTAATGCAACTGAAATGTGCACAAACAAGATCTTACATAAAGGACCAGGAGAGATTTGTGTAGTTTAAATAATATAGGTGTAATCTAATTGACATTATATTTGGAGAAATGGCTGAAGAATTATGGGAGCATTTAGTAATTATTTTAAGACCCTAAAGGGCAGGTTAAATTTTGAAAGAAAAGGTGTTAGTTTGCAGCTTTCCAAACAGGAGATGGCAATTTACATTCTTCAAATAGTTTGTATTTACGTCTTTACCCATGGAAGTCTTTGATTTCGGTAAATACCTTGAGTTCCAGAGAACCCATGTGTGGACAGCTTAACTTTTAAAAGGAGAGTTGTTTGAGAAGGACCATCTACAAATGACTGCAAAAAGCATTGAATTGCCTTCAGTGGTTAGCTGAACTTCAGTAATACTCAATTATTACTGTCAAGAGACAGCATATTTTTCTGCAAGTCCTCAGTAAAAAGTGAAAACTGTTCCCTTCTGCTCTTTTCACCTTCATATCTAATAATTTTTGAATGTGCAGATATGAAGAGATTGTGTGAAGAGAAGGTTGCTCCTGCTGTTTTACTTGCAGCAAAACAAATCCCATCAGCTTGAATGTAAGAACATGCTGAGGAGCATGAATGCTGTTAAAGGACACAGGCCCACAGGAGACAGTGGTAATGTTGGAAAGGGCACAGTGCCTGAGGTTGGAAAGGGAAGAGTTTTGTGCAAAAAGCAAAGCTAGCTGCATTCAGCATATGTATTTACATATGGCATCTCACAGGGTTCTATCTAGTTCCAGTACTGTCTTATGGGAACTGTGCTAATTTTTCCTTCTTGGTCTTGTTTACTTCTCTGGAGAGCTGTTGAATACACCACACCCCTTGGCATCTCAGAAGAGAAGCCAAAAAATGGAGCATTGAGTGCAGAAAGGAAAGGTCTCGCACAACCTCAGGCAAAAGGCCAGGGCTGCCAGTGGTGAGGCTGTTCCCAGCCTGCTCCTTCTACAGCCAAGGAGACCATCCCTGCCACCAAGGGCTGTCAGTCTCCTGGCATCCACAGACTTTACATTTATATGAGAAGCTATTTAATTAAGCAAACAGATAAGCTTCTGCAGCAAAAAGGCCTTATTTATTGAGCATTGTTTTGACTGGTACAAGCTTCTTGAGCAGGAAATGTTTCCAAGACAGTTTCCTTATTTAGCACATGCTTGAAGCCTTGCATGGATCTGACTGCTTTCAAACAGGATTTCCCTTTTCTGTCAACAGAATAACTTCCCAGCCAGCAGCCGTGAGCGGCTGCAGGACCTGAAGTCTACAGTGGATTTGCTGACCAGCATCACTTTTTTCAGGATGAAGGTAGGGATATGGGTGGGGATGGGAATGGCATCTCTGCAGGTTTTTTTCCCCCCCAGGAGTTGATTTCCCATTTTCAAACCATTGTTTCATGTTGTTTTTCTTTAGACACTTAAGGAAAATGGAAATAATCTGCTGACCATATATAAACATCCACATTTTGTCTTTAGTTTTCTGTATTTTGCATTATGAAGATGTAAATTGCTTTTCCCCTATTATTCTTGAGTCATAAAAATGGCACAACACTCTCCCACCCTCCCTTGCAAAAAACCAGAAAAAGAATTGGAGAGGAGGAAGAATAAAGGGAATTGTCTAGTTTTAAGAAGATAATTTGCTTTTTTAATAACATTAGGAAGGTTTTTCACTATCTAGTAAATATTTTAGAGTTCTCTTGTGGAGGATCAGATACTAAAATGGGATAATATCTCTCAGTAGAGATCCAGGAGGGTTGTTATGAATGCTAATGTGCTGGTTTCAGAGTTAAGTTTATTGTCCTAGCAATATGTAATGAGATTATTTTATATTCCCGATTTTTAGCTTCTAAACTTTTTTTAAAAGATTACAACCTAATATTGTTGGTTAGTACATGCCACTTAAAAATGTTGATCTTATCAAAAACAAAGCAAGTGTTTAATTTGAGCTACTTCAAGAAGTGCTTAAATTTTTACTCGTAAGCCCTAGTGTAAATGATGATTTAGATCTTTCTTTTAAGAGTATTCATTCAGACAGTCTGTCTGTGTTGGAAGCTTGATTTACAGAGATACTCTGAAAAGTTTAGAGGTACTGAAAATAACAAAATTGTCAGGTTATAGTTGTATTTGCAGGGTGACAATTGCCTGTCAGTTTAGTTTATAGTACCTCTGCAGCATTTTCCTAAAATAGTGTAACAACGAAATAATGAAAACAGCTGCTGTTGCAAGAGGAGAAGGTGTATCATGGCATGTCCCTAATGATTCTGGTTGCTTTAAAATTCAATAAAGCTTGTGATGAAAGATGTCCTTAATGAAAGTTTTTTTGTATTTAAAGGCAGACGAGTGGTCTTTGGCAAGACTTTGCAGATCAGATGTAAACTGCTCTGCAGGTCTGTTGCACATTCTTCCCATGCTGTGGAAGATTGCCTGTAGGCTTTGTAACAAAGTCCTATAAATTCAGCAGAAATTGTGTGTTTGGCTCAGATTATACACGTATCGAGCCACATGATGTCTGTTCTGGGGAATCTTCCTTGGCACATCAAAATCTCTTTTATGCTTCAAATGGTCCTGTGGGGAGATAAGTGTTGTCACTACTTTTTTATGCCTGTGGAGAGTGACCCATTTGTGGTTTCAGGTCACAGGTTGCTGAAAGCAGATCCACCAAGCCTTGAGTGGTTTCCAGAACACTGATGTCCTTTCCCTGTTTGATTTATGAACTGTGCTTTGTTTGACTCTCTTTGTTGTCCCCTTGCCAGGTCCAAGAGCTTCAGAGTCCACCCCGAGCTAGCCAGGTGGTGAAGGACTGTGTAAAAGCTTGCCTCAATTCCACATATGAGTACATTTTCAACAACTGTCATGAGCTGTACAGTCGGGAGTACCAGACAGATCCTGTGAGTAGCTGATAAGCAGGCAGAAATTGAATTTTTCTTATTTTCTTAAGATAATTACAAGAATAATAATTGATACAAAAAGCCAGCCCAAACAAAGTTGTGTGACTTGTTATCTTCTGAATGCAGAAAATCTGTAATCAATTAATGAGCACTAATTAGTAAGGGGAGGATGATAATTGTTTTACACTAACTAATTATGATGTATTTTGCCAGCCTCAGCAGTTATTTGTGAAGGGAAGGTTTGATGTAGCTTTGAGTGAACAAAAGCCAATTACACAAATGTAGGCTGATCAAGGAAGCTGTCATTAGCATATGTAAACCTCAAGCAGTGAGATTTTGCCTTGTTTTCAGGCACCCAGTATCCTGCACTGGGTTTAGGAAGTGGCTCTAGACACAAACTCTTCTCAAGTGTGTGAGAGCTCCACTGGCCTCTCTGTAGTAATGCACACGCAGCATGTCAACAGGGATACAGTCACCAACCAGGTGCCTAAAGAGCAAGTATTTAGAATAGGCTTAGGGCAAATGATGTCTCAGCAGGTCTCCTGGAGCCTGGCCTGCTCATGGTGTGTTAGATGACAAAACAGGGATTAGTTGGGTTTGAGGCCACCAGTCAGCAACGTGGTTTGGCGTATTACTGTGTTTTGCATTAGATCAGACAAGTCGCCAGCAATCATTAATAATTTTAAGCTCTTTGGAAGAGAGGGTCCACAGGTGTGCTTGGAGTTTGCATGGTGATCTGCATTTGCCAGCTTTTTCTTTGCACTTACATTTTATGCTGGTTTTCCAATGGCTTCCTTTCAGAACAAAACTCAGGACCTTCCTGCCGAGGAACAGGGCCCCAGCATCAGAAACCTTGATTTCTGGCCCAAGCTCATCACTTTGATAGTTTCCATCATAGAAGAGGACAAGAATTCTTATACCCCAGTCCTGAATCAGTAAGAATCCTCCGTGTCATGTTTGGCTAATGCTAGTCTGTGTCTGCTCTGCTTTATTTGTTAAACTGCTTTCTATCTCTTCTGTCACTTGTGCATTTATAGAAGTACTTATCTTGTCTGTCTGTCTTTCTGTCTTATCTGTCTCTGTCTATATAAATAACTTTTTGATTGGGATGGAAGAGTTTCAAAAGGTTCAGTTACGATGGCGTTCGAGCACAAACACCCTGATTATTACAATCCTGAACTCAGGGAGGCACCTGAAAATGGGGTGAGAGTTCTTTTGGTTTTTTCTGATGTTGAGCAGTTCCGGGGTGCACATTAATGCACACAGTAGTGCTGTGGTGCCTTACACTGTGGCTTAGGAACGTGGTGTTCAGTGCAGCACTGGGAGATTGCACTGGGTGGAGTTTGCATAGCATTGGAAAGGACCCTGAAATGTGTCTGTTCAACTGGTGGATACCCCTCCTAGAGTCCCACAGGGCAGAGAGAGACAGAGATCCTACAAGATGTTACACACAGAGACCGGGATTGTGCCCTAATTATCATTGATCTAACATGATTAGCAGTCACCTGTCAGCCTAGTAACCTTCAAAAAGGAGAAAGAAAAAAAAATGGACAAGGAAGGGGAAAAAGGTGCAAGGGCATAGAGATCACATTCCCAGTATAACTGTGTGCACCTTTTCTAGGAAAGATATGCACGACCTGTCTTTCTGAGTTTAATAAATGTTTTAGTTTACTTAATCTGTACCACAGAGTCTAGTCCATGATCTCTGATTTTCACCTGGTCATTAGGGTGAAAGAAGCATCTGTAAAGTTGAGCTTTTTAGCTTGTAGCAGAGCTCAGAGGTAAATAAGGAAGAGCCCTTTGCTTTGACATATGCCAAAGCCTTTTCCAAATGTCCCCTCAGGTTTCCTCAGGAGCTTGCAGTTGGGAAGATCAGCGCGGAGGTGATGTGGAGTCTTTTTGCCCAGGATATGAAATATGCCATGGAAGGTAAGAGAATGTCTCACTGCTGTTAGCTGACTTGTTGCTGGTCTCTTGTTCTCCATCCGTTTGGTGAAAATGAGGCTTAAGCTCGTGAGTAGCATCGCTGGTGGGAGTGGGGATTTTTAGTGGTTTGTTTGTTCGTGAACAGCTGGTTTATGCTCAGAATTGAGGCTGAGATCTGGATAAGCTGTAGACCTCCATGTCAGGCTGTGTTGCAAGCTGTTCAGTGACATTCCAGCTGGTTTGAAATCAGAAGTTCCCTTTGGCCTAGAAGTTACAATGGCTTGGATCAGCAGCCAGCAGCAGCTTCATCTTCCATTGTGCTGTGGTAGAAAGAGTTGGAGAAGTTGCTGGACTCTGAGTTGTGCCATGGCTCTAGTTCGCTGGATAATACAGCACAGGTTGTCTAAGCCATTGGCAGAAAGATGCTGTTATAATAATTCCTGCTGCAGACATCTTCATTTCCAATTAGTCTTTGCAATAATTCCATCTGCAAGTAAGGAGAAAATTTTACTGTTTCTGAAAATGAGTTAGGCATGCAAAACCCAGCAAATATCCACAAAGGAATTCTTCTTCTTGCAGTACTCTTCTGATGGTTGGTTTCTGAACTTGATTTTAGTTCTATATGTTGATTTTCACAATCTCACCAACTTTTCACAAGTTTCAGAGAGCATCCAGCTCCCACTGTCTCTGCAGGGTTGGGCTTTATGATCATTTGCAAGGTGAGACTGTGATAAAACAGAAGTCCCAGTGCTGTCTGCAGGGTGCTAGCTGTATTTATATTCCAAACCGAAGTCAAGCTACTACTTTTGGCCACTTAAAAAATTTTGCTCAATCCACTTGTCCCCACTTTGACCTGAACTCACTTACAGGAGTGACAGCCAATTAGGCTCTTCAGATTGGTAGGAAAAAAATGCTGCCAGTAAGACAGCTGCCTGCATTTTGTTCTTTGGAAACAAGTCTGTGGGGTTGCTCTGTAGGTGAAAAAGATTGACTCCATTTATTTTATTAATCTCTGTCAGTGCAACAGATGTAGAGACTGTGCTGTAGGGGGACACTCTTTGCCAGGTGAAGGCTTGAATCTGACATGCTGCAGGGCTGGATGAAATCTTCTCAGTTTTGTGTTAAGAACATTTTATATATGCTTGTACCCCACAGTGCCTTTTGTCTTGTGAGGTCAAGCTCATGTAAGACAAGAGACTGGGAAGAAGGACTGTGACCTACTAACTATGTTCAAGGGTCTCTTCTATAGTGACTGTCACTCATTGCTCATGTGTTAGAGATAAGGCAATGGTGATCATTTCATGTTCTCTTTCCCTAGAAACCATTTGCTCCTGCAAACCATTTTAGCTCCCCTTTCAGTTTTGTCCTTCTTTATCTAGGAGGGATGGAGCACCTTTCCTATGAAGACAGACTGAGAGAATTGCATTTGTTCCGCCTTTGGGTTGACTGACCTACCTGGGGTACCTGAAGGGAGCCTACAAGAACAATGGAGAGGGGCTTTTTACAAGAGTGTATAGTCACAGGACAAGGGGGAATGGCTTCAAACTGAAAGAGAACAGATTGAAATTAGGTATTAGGAAAAAGTTCTTCCCTGTGAGGGTGGTGAGGCACTGGCAGAGGTTGCCCAGAGAATCTGCTTTTGCCCCATCCCTGGCTGTGATTTTTTTTTCTTTATTTGGTTGCCAGTGCCCACATTAGCTTGGTGTCCCAAGTTTTCTCTTTTCACGTCTCATACCATGTCCCCACTGATGACTCTGGGCTTATTTTACCCTTTCCTGATATCCTTCTGGTCACTTGTGAGCTTTTTAAGACAAGCATTGGTATCACCCATGAGTTCCTCAGTCCATAGTAAATACTTGTTGAAAAGAGCATCCCTCTTCAGAATATTTCTTGGTGACAGAAGTTGATATAAATGCAGCTGGTGGAAAGGGATTTTGCATTTTGAACAAAAATCTAAAAACTGCATGGTAATTTATTTGTAGTCTAACTGTTCAAGTTCTGCAGAGGGTTGAACAGTGATAGAGTCTGTGTTAGGATGTGTCTCTTCCAAATATATATTCAAGAAATGCTTAGGGTGCAGAATTCTATTTGAGGCAAGTGTGATTCCTCACACTGCTCTGCTCTCCAGAAACTTGTGAAGATAACCTTTAGAACAAGCTCTACAATAATTCAATTACAGGCCTTACTACATACATTTTAAATACAGATGATTGCATTAGCTCGCTGCATTTTTTTTTAAACTAGGGGAAAAGGGATTAAAGGAAACTGTTTAAATGATGTGTAGGATGATAATTAGATTTGTCAGCCTCAGCTCTCGGCTCTGTCATTTCTCAGGTTCAGCTGCTGGTTTTTCTACCAGTTAACCTGCACCAAGAGTTTCATATTCCTTTTCCCAATTTGTGGCATAATCCCTGGGTACATTTCTTGTCTGCTCTGAGATCAGGAGCTCTGCAAAAAAAGCTAATCTATTTTTTGGAGATATGTGCACATGAGCACAGAGTATAGTATTTGCCCCTAATTTTCTTCATGGTGTTTTCCCTTATGTTCTGTTCCTAAGTTCTGGATAACATGAGCTCATTCACCTCACCAAGTGGTAAGTTTATGCTCCTTGATGGAGCTTGTAGCTGTGAGTAGACAAAGACTTTTATTTGTTACCCATAGTTTTAGCACTTTGGATGTAGTATGTAACACTAGCTCTAGAGTTCTGTAGTTTTTATGCCAGCAATAAACAGACCTGCAAAGAAGACTTGAAAGACCCTTCTGCTGCTGTAGATATGGAGGGCATGTGCTGTAAGGAGACTTTAGAGGAGAAGGAGTTCAGACCTGGCTGCGTGAAACTGCTCCCTCCCTCCCTCCCTGCCTGCCTCCCTCCTTCCAGCCTGATGCTTCCACACTGCTCTCCAGTAGGCAGTGTGGAAGAGACTTGGGAGGTTCAGGTGGGAGATGGCTTCTCCCGAGCTGGAAAGCAGTGCCTGGTGGCTGAGTTTTTCTTCTACCCATTGTGCCTATCTCCTCTAAGCTGGAGCTTACCCCCATATGCACCATGCAGCCTGTGCAGGACAATGTATAAATCCTAATTTATACCTAGAATGTGGAGGGATTTGGACCCGGAGTTCGTGCCAGCCTGTGGATGCTGCAGCAGTGCGTGCTTTCGGCACCTTCTGGAGCGTTAGATTGCTATTATGTAAAATTTTGAATCATAAAAGTGAAACACCTATTCTCTGTATAAATCAGCAGCTGGTAGCAGTAGCCACGGCAGCAGTGTGCTTGACTGCTGGATATTATGCCTTTGGTTGTCCAAAGGAGCCTCAATGTGTGAGGCACAGCAGAATCTCCAGGATCTACCCCATTTGTTTTCTCTCTCCCCCAAAGCAGTGACTACTCAAGGCACAATGCACAGCCAACCCAGCATTTCCCTTTTTGCTGAGTCTTTAAGAAGTGTGCCTTGTTCCCCGTCAGCCAAGAGTAAAACAGGTTAGATACACACATCCCAGACTTGGTTGGCAGGCTTATGTCACCCTGGAGTCACTGTAGGGTAGAGGATGATTTTCCAAGCTGTACAGTTGCCTCCACCCCGGGGACACTGCCCAGTGCTCAAGCAGCTGGAAATCCTCTCTGTTAGCACACTAACTGTAGTTAGTAGTTTTCTCGTTGACCTCCCTGAAACCTCTGTCACCCAGAAATCACAAACACCCCAAGCAAAGAGGCTTCTGCTCTTCTTTTGCTAGAACACCTTAAAAGATAGTAATAGAAAATCAACATCATCCTTGACAGCAACATTTCATCTTAGTTTGGACACATCAGTATTAAGAGAGCTGCAAATTGGAAACATCTCTGATAGGAAAAGAGACTGAGTAGACTTGGCAGGCAGGATTGAAATAAATCATTCTGCCACTTTCTCACTTCTAATAAGGAGAAAGGGATCAGAGGCACACACAGATGCCAGCTATCTAAAGTGTTGACACTTCAACAACCCTGGTACCTATTAGAGTTTCTGTATAGAAATTTGGCATTATTTGCTGGATGTTAATCCATAAAAAACTAACAATCAAGAAAAAAAGAAATCTGTGATTGAGGAGTGTGTAGGTAGAAGTCCTGTTCCCTGCCTGAAAAGGAGAACTGGACATAATACTAGACAGTGTGCTGCTAGGCAGCAGTTCCCTATTAATGCCATAATAATATATGGCCTTGGTTACTCCAAAAGCTTTCCTCTGAAGAAGGCTGTTTGCAGCTGAAATCTGCTAAGGAAGTGTGGGAGACTTACAGAACTCTGTGGTCTTTTCAGGATAAAACACAGCAGTTGCTGCACGGTATCTGTGTCCTGTTCTGTTGCTGCTGCTGCTAAGCTCTTTTAAAGCCAGCAGGTTATAAAGCAGAACAGAAATGTTCTAAGAGTGATGGCTGCCATGATCTTCACTTTTTCTAAAATGGGTTTTCAGTGTATGCCTCTGACTGATGTGTTTCGATGTCACCTTCAGGTGGTTTTAAACATTTCCACTTACAAAGGAAGTAACTGATCAAAACTATGTGAGATCCAGTGAAAGGGGAAGGGGAGATGATGCAAGCTGGGGATGGGGAGGTTGGGTCTTTGTTGGCTTTCCTCGTCCTCCAGAACGTTTGAGCTGTTCATTCTTGTCTTCTCTCTGTCACAAGCCCCTCCTTTCTTTCGAATACGTAAAGTTCTCTTCTATGGTGGTAAGACCTCTCCTTTGTTTTAGTTTCCTGTGATTTATCCCTTAGTGTCAAGTGTCTCCTTTAGTGCCTAGATGGCCAGGTAGTCCTAGTAGCTGTACTTGGGTTTATGCTTCTGTGGCTGCTTTGCATCTTCTTCTTCTGCAACTTAGAAGTGTTTTAGATGTCCTAGAAAACAGGAAGAAGCTTGAATTGCTTGCTTTTATTGCATTGTTTAATTTTGAGGAACTAAATCTGATTTAAGTCCTTTTTACATCCAAGTCAGACCTTTCCTCAGCAGGAACAGCACTTTCTACGTGCGGGAGCAGCAACTGGCAGCAGCACACATCCGAGTTAATGAAGTTATAATTGTCCATCAGTTTCCTCACTCACAGGGAGCAGAGCAGGCACAGTTATTGCTCTGTTTGTTTCCAGTTTTAGTTCTACAGAGGGAGTTCTCATTTTCTTCTACCGTTGCTTGAAGTATAGCAGAGGGTCAGCAGTTCAGACGCTGAGTATACTCCTGCTTTCTTAGTGCTTAAGAAAGATATGAGGTTATTAATGTAAAACAGGAATGGACTTTACACAGTTCCCTGTGGAGTGAAATAGACCATTGTACATGTAATTTGTCCATTGAACCATCAGTCCTGAGGATTATGTCTCTCGGATATTGGGCATTTTAATCTCTTCAAAACAAAGATTGGGTTTCTCTTTCTTTCTTTTATTCTTTTTCTTTTTTTTCTTTTTTTGAGATTGTATCTGTATGGGTCTGTGATGTGAGCTAGGGGGAAATGTGTATTACACTCCTACAAAAGCTTGCAAACAAACCACTGGAACATTCAACAGCTTGATAGTTGACAAAGGTTTATGGAAATACTTGGCATGAACATTTCTCTGGATTTTCTGTCTTCAGTTGGGTAATTCACACCTGATTTGGATTTTATTCTTGTCATGTTGATGAAGGTTCACGAGAGATGTGGAAGTTTCTCAATGTTTTGAATTAGTTGCAAGAATTCACATTTACCTGAAAATGGATAATGTTGTAAGATAGGCATGCCTATCAGTTAATAAGCCATTCAGAGTTAAGAAAAATACTCACTCTTTTTAACATAGCTGAAACCTGTCTGCACGTGAGCAGTGATGCCCTTGGAAAGTTACATCATTGATGAGGTTTCCATGTTAAAGGCCAAAAGAAGAGTCTAAAGTGAAATACTGGGGTAAAAACCTGAGGCTAAGCCAAAATCATGTATGTTTTAGTACAATATCTCACAGTGTAGTCATGGACTAGCAGCTTGCTGTGGTGCTAGAGTGAACAAAGAAGCTTGGCACAAAATGTATTCCTGCTGTGAAAGTTGGCAGAAGAAGGAGATGGATACAGACAGGAGGCACAGGGGAGCAGCAGTGCAGAATTGATCACCTGATGATGCAGGGTCACAGTGCAGGCAAAAGTCAGCTGCTGAGTCCTGATATCATGAAAAAGGAATTAATTTTAATCCCTTCAAGGAAGATTTGGAAGAAAAGCAGTGCAAGTAGAAGGATCTGCCTGTGTAAGCACATGAGGGGTGGCTTGGGAGAAAGCATTGAGCTGCTTTTGGGAGAATTTAGCAAGTATTTTAAATACATAATTGTGGGCTGATCAGAGGTGGGAGTCAATTACTGAAAGATGGTAGTGTGGACGTAGGCTGTGAAGAGCCTTGAGAGTGAAGATGTGGACCATACATTTCTCCTGATAAGGAAGGGGAGCAGTGGTCTTTGGAGATGATCTCTGCAGAAACGTAGGGCCAGTGCTTTAGTGGTGTAGGTGTGTGGGAGGGGTTGCGTTGTGGAGGTACGGGCATTATACAGGGAGAAACTGCATTTTTCCAGCATTGCCTGGGTACAAAAACATAAGGAAACCTTGGCAGGAGGAAGAAGCTCAGCAGCAGACCCTGCTTTGTGGAAGAGAAATATTAATTTCTCCAAGCTGGAGCAGGGAAGGCTGCAGTTCCTGTGTAGCTCATTTGATCTTGTTTGAGTCACCCTGTCAAACTCGTGGTGCTTTCTACTGTTGTCTCATAGGGGATGTAATGTAACATGTTGCTATTGCCTTTGTTTATATCCAAGAATAAACAGATTTTCTCCCCTTGATTTTCCCCTGCAAAGATGGAGTCTCAACTGTGATATGTTAAATGAAAAGGCCATGAGACATTGCTCTGTTTTTATTGCTTCAACAACAAAAGAATGTTCAACAAATGGAAGTATTAATTAGAGCTACAGAAAAATCTCTAGAGCCCCAATAGTCCCAACCTCCAAGAACTCCTGCCTGCTGCCAAAACCCTGTGTTGTGAAGATTTTGTGGCTCTATAGATGCTTCATCCTCAACACCCTTGCATTCTGCAGACATGCTTCATAAGTCCTTCCCATGCCTGGTGTGGTTACAGTGGTGAATTCTTACCTAACTGCTTTTTTTCCCCTTCCTTACAGAGCATGAGAAACACAGACTGTGTAAAAGTGCAGACTATATGAATTTACACTTCAAAGTGAAGTGGCTGTACAATGAATACGTTCGTGATCTGCCTGCCTTCAAGGGAAAAGTGCCTGAATATCCAGCGTGAGTGTTTTAAGTCTCCTGTAGTAAATCCCCACTATCTATTTCTTTTTGTTACCTTGGCGGTAGGGTGGCCATTTGGATCTCCTGTGGCTGCCTTCAAGATACATCATTTCTTACCTCTCAGTTTTCTGTGTTTCTGTACATGTTTTTCCCCTGTGGTGTTCTGTGCCACTGCCCCTCACCCAGCTCAATCCATTATTGTACAATATCTCCCAGCATTTCCAAAGCTTAGCAATGGCATGGACAGACTTAAAACTACTCTGTGCCTGCAGTATGGGCAGTTCTTGAATAGAAGATGTGTGCCTACAGATATGCTTTATGAATATATACTGTACATGGATGTCATATGTACACACACACAACAGGATTTGTAAGTAAAGATAATGTTTTTTCTTATTAAGACTGGGTGGCTTAGTTGGAAGCATCAAATAAGCTGTTGCTCTTGAGCTCTAAGCAGTTGTTTGCAGCTTCTAACTTTAAAAGAGCAACAATAGATTTCAGACCTGGAGAAGTTGTATGAGACCAAAAGGTTGTGAGAAGGTGTATGAGACCAGAAGGTTGTCTGAACAACCTGAGGAAAATGGTGTAGCTAGAGTCCCACACCTGCCTCAAGAAACAACAGGTATCCTGGGTCTTAGCAATGCTTTAACTGGTTTTCAGAAGCTTTCAGTGATTGCTCCACAACTCCTTTTATCCTGTGCTTCACTGTTACTCCTTCACTGGGTTTTGAGGATTTAGCATACACTCTCCTTTTCACCCCCTCCAAATCTTTCTTGCTTCAGTTTGAGCTTGTTATAGCCTATATATAGGCTGCACATAGAGAATAAATTGTTCCTGCTTTACAAGAGTAAAATGCTTTTCTCGTGCTTCTTTATGGTCTTCTGCTGGTTCTTGTTTGTTCCTAGCTTTCCTTCTAAGTGGGGTTTACTCACCCTTTCAGGACAATTTGTGTCTGAACATAACAGTTGGCCTTAAATATTGATTTTTCATCTAGACCTTGCCATGCATTGCCTTGCAGGCAGTGCTGTTGCTTTCATGTGTCATGTGCTGTGTTGAAAGCAACCTTTTTTATTTTCTTTTATTGAGAGGTATTGCTGACTAGCGGTGCTCCCAGTGGGCCACTGGCTGCTCTGCAGGCACCCTCAGCATTGTGCCCCACCACACTGCTGTTCCCACCCTGTACATGACTGTTCTGTGCTGTCTAAATGCAGCACTTTACCCCTCTTAACAAACACATTATTCCTGGACTGTGTTTCCAGTTTGGCACTTTGAATTCTCTTGCCATGCTGTTGTGCATGCGGTCCCTCAAGCCTGGGTGCTAGCTGCATGCTAATCAGACTTGAGGCAGTTGGGCATAATTGCTCAGTGTGGGCTGTGGGCCTGATTAAGAAATCAGGTCAGCAAGAGACATAAGCTGCTCACTGAGCAGGGTGCTAGAGTGGCAGTCTCAGAAGCCCCTTTCTCTTTGCTGTGCCTCTGAGTCAGGGCAGTCTCATGCAAGCCATCAGATATTCTTAATCTCTCTTTTTCTCCTGTGTAATCAGGATAATGATGCTCGGTTTTGTTCTGCAGTCTGTTCTGCTCTGCTGGCCTTTGTGGTAGAGCTTCAGTGCTCATCTGCATTTGCAGCCACTGGCTTTGTTACTTCACCCTCCTATTTCAGTACAATAGCCACATTGTCAGACATAGGTGATGTTTATCTCAACTGTAACCTTCACCTCTCACAAAGTATCCCCCTGATATTAATTGTCCTTTGATTTGCTTCATCACAAGTATTTTTAGCCTCAGAACTTCCTTAAACAAAGGAGTCCACACATCAGGTTTGCACATTGGTAAACTCCTTAGATGAAACTAAATTGCTGCTCTCCAGACAATGGTTGGGCTGTTGATGCCTCAGGTTTTAGCTTTTATATTTTCAGATTCTGTACTGCTTTAGTTGTAGTTCTGAGCTTCATATTAGGGGATAGTAAGCTCTCTTCACAGAGTAGGGAAACAAATCAATTCCTTTTCTAGCTGGGGACCAAGGACAAATGATCCAAATCTCAGGCCCAAGAGCACAAATAATGGCAGAATGAAGAGAGAAAAACAAGAAGGGTGGGACTTCATAACCTAGAGTTATAACTGGACAATTAACTCCAATACGCTAATGGACCAGAACTTCTAAAAGTGAGAGAACTTGTGACAGGTCTTCCATTTTGTGAACATTTGGGTTCATCTTGGGTGTAGCCCTGGCTGGGCTCTTGCACTGCCCAAGGTGTATCCATTGAGACCTTTTAATAAATACCTACTTTATTCTTTAACTCCATCTAGCCTCTGTTCTAGGTCAGCTTTACAAGGCATCACTGTCTGTCTACTTGTCAGACAAAAGGCTATCCACAAATTCACTTTTCCAGTTTATAAACTCTGAGAAACCATGTTCCTGGTAGTCTTGAGATATGATTGAACAAAGTGCAGGATGCAAAGTGTTGAAGTTTTTATACTCCCTTTATTTTCAGAAGCTCATAAGTGTTTTCTGAAATGGAAGTAGCTATGTAACTAGGAGTATATCTTCATAACTTCCTCTCTGCCAGCTAAAAGCTGTGAAGAGTCAATTCCTGAAAAAAACCCAGCTTTTTAGGTGTGTAAATATGTGCTTTGTTTAAATACTGATCTTAGTGTGCCGGTAGCATTGTGGCTCTACTGGAGACTGCCTCCTCTCTGGTGGGGGAAGATATTCCTTCCTTTGAGATCCTGTTCACTTATTCTGGCTCTCTTCATCAAACACAGTATTTATTATTTTACTCATGGGAGCCCTGTCTGCCTTCTTGCCTTAGTTTCTGCTGAGGCACAGAGATTGTTCCTTAGATACCCACAGCAAGTGAGCAAGATTTATTCACCTGCAGAGTGTGACCATGAGGGAGCCAGGCTCATGGCCAAGCTGAAATGGTAGCCTTTTGTGTTACCTCACTGTTGTGCAACCAAGAGAAGTGAACTTACATTTAGTCCTGAAGTGCTGCTGCCTTTCCCAGGCACTGGGAAGGACAGGAGTGAAGTGTATTCTGTGCAGACCTTGTTTGGAGTGTTTGACTGTGCCATCTGGAGCCAGGCTGTGCTGACCCCTGTGAGCACAGAATGTCTCTGAAGCAGCACTGTGAGCCACTGCTGTGTGTGCTGGTGTGTGAGTCATTACAGCGTTTGCTTCCTGACCAATAGTTGAAGCAGAGGAAGGAGAAGGAGAAGATATTTGCCATGTAACAACCTTTTGAAGCTATTTCTGCATGAAATCAGATTATTTTTATTCATTTCTGTGCTAGATAATTTTGCATATTGTTCTGGATATGTTGCCTTCGTAGTCCTTGGAGTCCCCTGACTTGCTCAGCAGCCCAAGCTGATAGTAAAATATTATAAGAGGTATTTGGCCAAAGATAGTTCTAGGTCTGTGTTACAGCTCAAAAAATAGTTTGGCCCTGAATGTACACATGGACTGGAAGTATTTGTAAATTATTTGCATCTCTTAGGTTTTTGTGTCAGCCAAAGGACAAAATTGAGGCTGGCTTTGCAGATGTACGTATAGAATTTCCTGATCTAAGTGGTTCATTCAACATTCATAATAAACTTCTTCCTGAAGGTAATGATTTCTTTTATTAGAGGGGGAGCAAATACACCACTCCTACCTGCCCAACAGTACCGTTTTCTCTGCCACCTTTGCTTAGACAATTTGGCAAGACAGGTATACCGAGGCACTTGATTTTGTGTAGCAACATATGGTATTCATAAAAATGGGCAGTGTTCTCAACAGCAAATGGCTCTTTCTTGTGAATGTGGTGCAATAACTAAGGATGAATGATAATCAGGATGTTGCTCTCCTTCTCAGAGTGAAAACTGTGGCTTATGGCACGAGCAAGTAATCTTCCTTGCACGTTGACCTGTGACATGTGAAGCAGTCAGCAGCTCACAGCCTGGGAACTGTGAAACAGGTGGAAGATGTATAGTTGCTTCCTTGTGAAGTGCCTGAGTTCCTTTCTAAGGCTTAAGCTGTTTAAAATACACAATTGCAGTTTAAAAGAAAACGTTGAAAGCTTGAGAAACTTGCAGCAGACTTCAACATATGCTGACTTTTAGGAGCCTGAAGTGCCATTCAAAAGGAATTCTTCCAGAATACAGGAAGTCCATATGTCTGTGACAGTCTTCCACTATTGCTGTCTATAATAAATAGGGCTACATAGACAGGTTGCTGTTGGCATTTTAACACTGTGTCAGTTACAATTTCCAATATTAGCATTGATGTGCTTTATATTTCAAAGTGTAGAGATTATTTAAGGCTATCTAGTATGCTCTGCCTGTGAATTTGCTCTTGATCTCCCTCTCATGTCTGGCACGTGCTTTCATGTTCTTTGCAAACTCAGCCCACAATTAGCACAATCTCTATGAACACAGCTGCCTGTGTAGAGAAGGCTGTACTCTTTAAAACTCATATAATAATCTTTTGTTTGGACTGAAATACACGTGGACACTTCTTTCTCTCGTTTGTGAATGCTGTTTAGTAATATTTGAAATGAAGATTTGCTTCAGCTGTGCTGTGTTGGCACTTGCATGCAACAACCTCTAGACAGACACATAAATAAGGCTGTAAGTGCTATGTTACTGCTTAAACACAGGCAACAAAAACACACACACACCCTTTTGTACTGTGTGTGTCCCTTGGAGCTGATGACAGAGCAACCAGCTGTCAGATCCCATCACTGAAGCTGCTTCTCAGCTTGCCTATTTTCACACTGCCTGTTTGGTACACCCAAGTGAGCAGCAGGACAGGTGCCTGTGGGTCTGGAGGTCTTGTGCTCTCTGGCACGTGGATGGAAGGGAAAAACATGACAAAGTGCTTTGAGGTGAAGCAAAGTTAAAGGTGGCTCTCAGGGGGGCTGAAGGGGAAGGTACCAAAAAGAGAAAAGACAGGAAGAAGGACAAAAACAGCTCAGAACCAGCCCAAGTGATGGTAACAGGCCCTGTTAACTTGTGTAGAGGTGCAAGTATATTTGGGAACTTGAACTGCACACATGGGCAGCAGCATTCAGACATCTGACAAGGCTTGCTGGCATTGGGTGCTCCTCTTCCTGCTGTAACTTGCTATCTTTGCTCCCCTGCAGGTGGTTTGAGCAGTTTGTGATGCAGTGGCTGGATGAAAATGAAGATGTTTCCTTAGATTTCCTGCACGGTGCTCTGGAGAGAGATAAAAAAGATGGGGTATGTAGGTCACTACTTGGTGCTACATCATACAGTGCACAGAACCAAATAAAACAGTATAAATTCAACTGTCTTATAAATGGAGGATGTGGTCCTTTTTGCTACCTAAACAACTGGGAAACTCATTTATTTTAGTACTTTACAGGTCACAGAGAACTTTTTAATAGCAAGGTGCATATCGCTTATTTTTGTCTGTTCTGCTGCTGTTAATCTGTCAGCCAGTGGTCTGGTGCTCTCTCAGCTCTCTCTGTTAGGGAGAAGTAATTGAAATTGAAAATTGAGGCACTTAGCATGTACTTAGTCATGCAGTGAGAATGTGACCTTAATCCACTGACAGACCAATCTTACTCTTAATTTGCTGAGTATTGCCAATGCAGAGAAGAGCTTTCCTGTTATTCAGTGACTCTTGGCACTGTAGTCTGTGATACTCATGCAACATTCTGTTTAATAGCTAAATCTAAAAAAAAAAAAATTAAAATAGCTCTTTACTCTCTCCTTCTTTCCTCATTAACTGGCAGGCAAACCATGCATTGCATTAAGGATCTCAACATCATCATACATTTCCCTGGTGCTTGTCATGATCATAGTGAAGGACAGTAAATTTATAATCCAACCAAAAAAGGCTATTTGTCTCCTCTAGGTCTTCTTAAGAGTTTTTGACTAATTCTGAGGAAGATGTAGGTTTTGGTAAAGTTACTCTGCCTTCAGTGTGGCAGATGATGGAAACACCCATGGGTGGGTTTATTTCAGATCTTTCCATTTGACAGTGATTCTCTGTGCTTCTGTTTTAGTTCCAGCAAACATCCGAGCACGCTCTGTTCTCTTGCTCGGTGGTGGATGTGTTCACCCAGCTCAACCAGAGCTTTGAGATCATTAAGAAGCTGGAGTGCCCAGACCCTGTCATTGTTGCCCACTACAACAGGAGGTTTGCAAAGGTAATACCCTCAGCATCCAGATGTTTATCTTTTCTTAATGTGCTGTAAGACAGTAGGTTTTTTTTTTCTGCTTCCTGGAGTTCTTCTGCAGTGGTAGAGGACAAGTAACAATGCTCATGTCTTTTCTTCACAGACTATTGGAAAAGTGCTGATGCAGTATGCTGACATACTCTCCAAGAGCTTTGAGTCCTACTGTTCCAAGGAGAAACTGGTGAGTTATGCTGAGCTTCCCTTTTCCCTCAAAGAATCATGTAATTGTCCTGATGAAACCAGACTCACATTGCACCTGGCTATGGTGATGGTGTAAATATTTTCAGTGTTGTTTTTTATCATCATCTGGATGCTTCTGAAGTTTGAATTCTGGCTTGGACCTAAAATAAAAACAGGTCCTGAAGATGATACATACACAAGGTTTGGAGGCTGTTGGGTCCCCTCGAAATTAACTTCCACACTGCCTGTGTTGTGTGATTAAAAAAAAACAGAAGTGGGCACAATTGCTCTGTAGGTCTGGTACTTAGAGAGATCTGTTCATCTGGGTATTTTGCAAATGGGAACTGACCATACCATTTCAAGCTGGAAAAAAATGAATTTTTTAAAAATTATTTTTTAAAATACATGTGACAGCTGAAATCTCTGCATGAAGTGCCTCCTATGTAACTCTCAGATCTGGTGGTACTTGGGAAAGGGAGTTGAGGCACAAAGTCTCCCACTGGTGACAGTGTGTTGGCATCCTGAGCAATCATCTGGTTTTGTCCCTTCAGCCTTGCATCCTGATGAACAACATCCAACAACTGCGGGTGCAGCTGGAGAAGATGTTTGAAGCCATGGGTGGTAAAGAGGTAAGAGAGTTCAGAATCCGAGTGTTATCCTCATTCCTCCTGCACTGTTGTTGCTGGGTTGTTTGCATCATATTGGTTCTTGAAGACTGCAGTCATGAGGAGAGCCTTGGGACACCTGGCACCTGTAAGTGTGGGGAGACAGCCATGACTGAAGGCTTCCCAACGAAATCTGTCATCAAATGCTGGAACAAACATTTTGGAGCACAGAATAGCATAGAAAAGGAAAGATTGGCTATTGTGCTCCCATGGGCGTGGCTGGTGGAGTCTCAGTACTGTGGGCATTGAATAATTTTAGATGTCATATAAATGTGGGACAGTGCCTTTAGCATGAAATGTCCAGTATGTAATACATTACAGACATGCAAATGAGTTCTCTGCTCATGTTTTGAGGGATAGTCGCATGTGTCCATTTGTTATGAGATGGTAATTTTTACAGAAATAATATTTTACTCCTCCAGGTCACTGTTTTTGTTCTGCTGTAATATATGTATTTTTTTTTCTCTTCTTTTTTCATTGCTTTTCAAGATTCAGGAAGATGAAGAAAAGCCTGCTGATGCTGATGTTAGGAAAAATTATTTTCAAGTGCATTTTCTTTGGTTGTGTTGTGATAGAATCTGTGCTATGACCTGTACGCCAAGAGAAAAGTCAGCTTTGCTGATGGACAGCTCAGTTTTTGCCTGTTTTGCTTTTCTAAGTCTTGCTTGTGCTCAGTGGCAGAATTCTGTGAAGTGGCAAAAATCTCAACAAATAGATTTACCCCATGAGGCAAGGAAAACTGCTGTCATTCTTTCACATGTCACCTCAATAATCCTAATTTCTGAGTCCTGCATCAAGAACTAGCATTATATGCTTCCTGCTGTAATAGCAGCAGTAGCTAAATACTCATTTTTGGGAAATAATAAACTTGTGATGAAATGTTTGTGAAGTGGCCTATTAAAGTTTAATGCCTGTGCGTATAATTTCCTTTAAGGAATCAGTTTGCTACTATTTTCTGTAGTGGTTGCCATTAAGTAGGCTTTCTCTATGTTTAAAATTGAAAATATCCCTTGATACTGTATTAAATAAATGGTGTAAAAAGGTGTTTCTTGAGGTTATTGGCTACTGTCCCTAGACTAAGTCCCTTCTCTGCATTCTACCCTTTAAAACCTTCCACTGGAGGTATAAGTAAGGTAAAAAAGGAGTAATGAACCCACTATTTCCCCTGTACCTTGGAATCAAAAGACTGGAAGGGGAGAGAAACCCAGACAGTGAAGAGTAAAACAGGAAGAAATGTGGCAAACACAGTAAGAAGCTGTGGGGTTTTTGTTTTGTTTTGTTTTTTTCATTTTCTTTTCAAATGGTGCTTATTGCACTTCATAGGGCTGCCACTGATCACCAGAAATAAATTGTGTTGTGTTAGGTGCCTGCACTATCTGCTGTCCCCGGGGGTTTCCTGCTTGGTGACTGTGTAGTACATTGCTTCTTGACTCAAAAACTGCCAGGTTCTCTGTTTTGCTAGAGTAAACAAGGTCTTGTCCTAGTTTGCATCTAGTCTATTGGCTGCAGATTGAACCTGACAATTGGGTAACAATAGGTGAGATAACAGTTTTGACAATAGAACTGACTGGAAATGCATCTCTGGGTTCTATCCTCCTTCAGGAAGGACAGTTCTTAATTTCTGTGGCAGATTTTTTCTATGGTCATCTGTCCATGACACAGTAGCTTGCACAAAAGTAAGCATTATCCTGACTGCTCTATCCAAAAAAACTTCCTTGGGAGAGTAAGAAACTAGCATAGTGGTATGTCCTGGTGTTCAGCTGTTAAACTTCTTGTGTTCTCAAAGGTGTTCTTGAGAGCCAGGTACCAAATATTCTGTTGTTCCTGTGGCAAGTGTGTTACTTGTGCCATGTGTGCAGCCAGACCTTCGGACTGGGTTCAGTTACTGTGTGCTTGTGGCTTCATCTGCTTCTGGTTCCCAGATCCGTCTCGATCTGCAGCTGTAGCTGTAGCACTGCACAGTTCTGGAAAGCTCTGAAATACTGCTGCTATGTGGTGTTCTTTGCCAGTGGGTCTAGAACACACCCCTAGGGAAATTCAGGTCACTTATTCCCTTTTGGAGTGAGGGAAATGAAGGGACAGGGCTCACCTGTGGTCACCCTGCAGTGTAGTGGCATAACATGGAACACAGGTGCTTGCCCAATACTATTTATTGAGATTGGGCCCTGGATATAGTGCCTTTCTTTACATTCTCCTCCACCTGCTGCCCCCATTGAGTTATGGTACCTTTTCCCTCACTTTTCTTATTCTTTTCTGAACTGTAGTACTCAAAACAGGGCAAAAATTGCCCAGCATCTCTGAGTTTAATGTCAACATCATGTGGTCTGTGAACATTACTACTCAGAAGCAGTAAGGACAGCAGCAGAGCTTTAGAAAGCTCTCTTTGGAGGGATTCCCTTGGGTCAAGGCAAATATATATAGATGTAAACAGATATGCATACAGAGTGAAAACTACCTAAAATAAATTTTAGGAATTAAGATAAATGCTTTTCTTTCCCTTCTGAGCTGTATTGATCTCATGGGATCAAAACTGTTTCATCATGACTCGGGAGCATTCTCAGACATCCCAAAGGCATGTGTTGGAAAGGCAGTATTTATGAAGTGGCAGATAGCATTAAAAGCATAATGAAAAGTGTGAAACTGGAGGGTGAGTCCTGGATATCTTTTGAAACCTTTTATTTCTCTGAACCATCCCCAATACAGCAGCAGAGCAGAGATTATAATTTAGGTCTCTGCTGGGATGGGCTACACACATTCAGTGGTAGTGTTTGCCTGAACTTGGCCCCATTTATTTAATTATTCATACTTTACCTAATAAAACCTAACGTGACTTGCATTTTCTACCCAGCTCTGTGGTTTTCCATCAGACTTCAGCCTGCAGTCCATAATTTTGCTTAGCTTTTCATGAGTAATGAACTCATGGCAGTGAAATTAAAAGGTGCTGTACTGCACTGCACACTGCTGGAGTCTAGATGTAGTGTGAAAGACTGGTTTAAAACATTTCTACACCTTTTTTCCGCAAGGGAAGCATGTGAGCTGAGTATCAGAGACAAGCACTGCCTAAGGAACCCAAGAAATTAGCTGCTGAGCAGCAGCATATTGTCATCATGCAATTTTCATGCCTTTGGCTTCAAACTAATCTTCACAATTAAAGCTTCAGGAAACTCTCCTCTTAATGCTTTGCCAGGGTGAGCCCACATTTTAAATCCTAAGTTCACCACCTGAATAACAAATTGCAGGACAGCTTAGAAGCAGCCAAGACTTACATAGAAATATGCTCAAAGGATTTGTGATATCTAGTGTTTGCTCCTCTTTAGCATCCCACATGCCATAGCTAAGGCTGTCCTAGTGTTTGAGAAGTTGGCAGCTATTGTTTGGATTCAGTGCTCCATGTTTCTTACTCTTGAATCCTGCAGGAAAATGGGGAGATGCCTGAAAATTCAGTGCATGTCCTTAAAGGGGAGTTGGATCTGCTGAGCTCCCAGGGGCTGGTGGAGGGAGGCAGACCAAAAATCCGCAGCTTCAAACTGGAGGCAGATGAACTCCATAACTTGCTAAAGCTAAAATATGTTAGCAGGGCATAATTCTTCAGCTGCTGATATGCCAGATCAGACCTGATGATTTCATAAAGTCTCTGCCTTTTATAGATACAAATTGATTAACATCTTTAGCTTTCTAGGAGGCAAGAGTCATGTCTCTCCACCTACATCACTGACAGAGAAGCCTTCCAGTTCTGGCCACTCACACTTCACCAGTGTGTGTGGAAACCAAAGAAGAACTAGTTCCATCTCCTGGAAAATTTGGAAGCCCATCACTGCAAATTCTTAGGCTCAGGGGTTCTTTTTCATGCATGAGGAAAGGATGAGAAGATTATCCTAAATTCAAGTTGATAGCACTTCTGTATAAATGCCACCATTCAGATGAGCAGAGGACTTGAGGTTCCACCTCTAAATGGGTTCAGATGAGACTTTGAAGCCCAGATTATCTCAAAAGCCAAGTCCCAAATATTTCCAGAAAATTAACGGAGACTTGATTTCTTCCCTGAAGTTTAAATACAGGATTAGCTTTTCCCTCTTGCACCTCAGTTTTCAGCATCACACATTTAGCCTCAGACACAGAACTGTAGCTATGCCAGCCATTATTTCTACTGGAACTGAAACATTTGCTCAGAGATCAGAAGCCACCTCACTGTGGCTACTGGCCCATGTTTTGCACAGAGAACTTTTCATTCTTCCTCTGAATTATCTCTCATATACCCACAGAATGGAGATCATAAGCTCTGAGAGAAAGGGTGTGGATGTGACATGTGTCAGTGACCCAGCTGCCGAATCCTCTTTTCTGCTATACCAGCCAGATTTATCATGAAGTCCAAGTACATTTCCTGCTATCAGTGATAGCTGATATGCTTAAAATTCATTGACTGAGCAGCAACAGCAACACTGTTGTGGGTTCATTTAAGCACTCTTATCAGTGCTTCACCACATTGGCCAAGTTTGCAGTTAATACCACATGCTGCAGTACTCAGTAACTGACATGTGATTTATGTGTGGGAAACAGCAGTACACACCTACCAGCACCTTCCTAATGAACTTATATCACACTCAGATAATTCCCCAGACTTTGCTTTTGAGCCAAAGCAGGCCAGTGCCTAAGCATTAACCATCAGTAATGTGTTATGCGGAGTCCTTGCTCTCTAGAAGCAGTTGCTCAGAAAACAACAGCTTTTCTAGCATGACAGGGAACTTTGTGGATGCTGAACCAGAATGCTTACTACCAGGGTTTGGCTTCCTGAGGATGAGGCTGGGCACCTAAAAGTTAGATGTGGGCAGCTGTCTTGCCAGTTGTACCCAGCGAGCTGTGTGTGAGCTCATGTTCTGGAGTAGTGAGAGTTCTTTACCACAGATAATGGAGCTCGTCCCCTTGGCAAAGCATTGTGTCAGCTGTCTCTTCTGCAGTACTGGGACAACAATGCATTTGCTATGAGGATGATCAGTTTGCAGTGAAATACAACAGTGAGGGGAAAGCTTAGAGGTAGCCAGGGAGCTCTCCAGGCCACTTCACAGGAAAATAAATCATTGATTGTGCAGTTCATGAACCAGGGCAACAAGTTATTGATCCTGACCTCAAACATCATCTAGGCTCTGCATCTGATAGCTTATAAAGAAGTAGAAGTGAATAGTGAAGAATACTTGTCTTATGCTAAATTCTTCTGGCTTTTTTTTTTCCCCTGACTGGAAAAGCAGTTAATTGAAATGTTTTGATGAATCATGAACTGGTCCTAACTCAAATCTGTCAGAAATGGCTGAAATCAGAGGGCAATTCAGTGCCATTAATAGTAGAGCAAATCAGGCAGCTTGTGACTCATTGTGCCTTTACGCAGTAGGAGGGAAGGATTAATGTAAGGGCAAGAGAAACCACCACCACCAAATGCTGTTTTTATTTTGTTACCTACAAGCTTTGCTAGAATGAATGCTGATTGTCATGACATTAGCTTCCTTCTGCCGTCAGAGCAAGAGTGTTACAAAGATGATAGGAAAAGAAATTTACTTTAATAAGGGAAAAATAATCAGAGGCAGCAATGCCTAAAGTTACAACGCCTAAGTAATCATCATTTGCTTGATTGTTGGTTCTTACTTTAATTACTTTTAAAATTCTGATCCAGAAGTTTCATTAGCACAGGTTCAAATGCATAATAGAGTCAATTTTCCATGCCAGCTTACAACAGGAAAATGAGCAGATCAGATTCCAAATCCCCTAAGGCTCGGCTTTCTCTGACAGATGCTGAAGCAATATGAAGAGGGCTTCAGCACTGATTTTAGAGGTGGGAACTCCTGTCGTGTTCAAATCCTGTATAGATGGATATACCATAAAAGTCTAAACTGATTTTTAACCACGGTACTGGTACCCGGCTCATTACATTCCTAAAGAGATGCTCTGCCTAGGAGGAAGCTTTTTGTTTTACAAACGTCTTGCTTGCCTACACAGGCAAATCTGTTTTACAAGTTACTTTTTATGAGCAAATGATGCCAAAGCATTCATCCTGTGTTGCTAAGTGTACACACAGGTATGTTGCTCAGAAGTGGCTCGTGTGAGGCTGGAGGGGTGATGGCTGGAGGGGAGCTGGAATACAAGACTCTGCAAATCATGTTCAATTTAAAAACAGGTGGCTTTGCACTGATAAGAATGGAGGAAGCACTTCCTTACAGAACCTGCCAAGATGTCAACAGCATTCATGTAGTGCTTGGGGAACTTATTTTTTGTTTTCCTCCAAACACTTGTGTAGTACAAAAAGCTCTGTCTGGTTCCATGTGCGGATAGAGCTATGTTTGCTCAATACCAGTAGCTGAGATTTTACTTTCCAAAAATGATCAACAAAAGTGCACAACAGCTCCTGCCATGATATTGTGGCCAGATTTTCAAAATAGCTGGGGTCCAACCTTCTGAAAGCAGTGACTGAGTCAATCTTCAGTTAAAATACTTGATGGCAGGAAGGAAGGTGAAATAGCTTCTTTCAAGATCATACATGGAGAAATGCACAAGTAGTAACAGCCAGTCTGCAGAGCCCTGTGTTCTTCTAGACTCAGAGGGGTGACATGACCTGTGAGCCCAGGGCAAAGCACAGCACTTGATGGATTCTCAGCCCTAGTACACTCTTGGCCACAGGGAGTTCACATTCCCTTTCTTCCTCAACTTCACAAACATCAGGAAGGATATTGAAGGGTTATGGGAGCCTGGGGAAATTACTTGCTGCTTTTTAGGCAAATATCTGCTGACTGTTTCACAGCTTCTGTAGCAGCAGCAACACGCAGTGGAGGAGAGCATCCTACCTGGGAGAGTCCAGTGGGGATAGTTCACCTGCTTATTAAGTGTAGCCCCAACAGTGAAGAGAAGCACTGCAGAGGACAGCGGACTGCCCTCTGTGTTCAAACTTAAATGGTTTTTTTTTCATCCACAGTTGGATGCAGAAGCAAGTGACCATCTCAAAGAGCTCCAGGTGAAGCTGAACAATGTTTTGGATGAGCTCAGTGCAGTGTTTGGTAACAGGTCAGTACTAAAAAGTCCTTGTCTTTGAAGCATTCCTTTATTTTATCTAATCTCATTTAGTCAGGTTATGAAAGAAAAGAAACTCCTGTGAACTGCATTGTATTTTTCTTTTTTTCCTAAATTTATGGTCTTTAATATACAGAGACTATCTATAGAAGTGAGAAACATTTTTGAAGTCTTTCTCTTCCTGTATTTCTCTGCTTGGAAATGTAGCACAGAGATCTCTCAACTGTGAAATGTATTTGAATTACACAGAGTGATTTTTTTTTTCAGTAAGTAGTACTTGTCAGTAACAGAATTTCCTGCTCCTTTACTGCTCAAAAAGCAGTTTCCAGCTTAGTGTTTATGGAGCAGCATTCTTGTTTAAACATTCTGCTCTAAATGTATGAAACAGCTGATTGATTTCTGATTGTTAAATGAATACTGGAATAAGAAGGAAGCAGGTTTAGAATCTGAGATTGACCTGTTCTAAAGCTTCTGCAAATGTTATCTAGTGTTTCAGGGAGCTGTCTTAAGCAATGCCAGAGTAATTGATGAGAAGTAAATTTTATTGCAAATCATGTTTTCATTTACCTCTGGATAAAATGAGCTCAACATTATAAGACTTCTGTAGTGAACTACAGAGCATGTCAGTTAAGTGAAATCTAAAATACAGAACTCCTGACTGATCTTTGAAAACAACCACTTCCCATTACAAATCCCATTCATTTCATGTTGTGCTGCATAACAGGATTAATGCAGGCAAGAATGTAGTGTAGCTCGAACATGGGCTAGGCAGAGAAAATTGTACCAACTTGGCCTCATGGGGTCGACAGGTTTGCAATTCTTATGGCTAAAAAATTATAGTGGGATTTGTCAAAGACTGTTTGAATTTCACCGCACAAAGCTAAGCAGGGAGATAAGTGAGCAGTTCCCATGGCCAGTGCTTCAGCAAGAAATGGAAAGACTCAAACTGTAACTGAATGGAATCAGTAAAGTTCATAATTAGGCACAGAGTGACTGAGAAATAATGATTAGGGAGGTGAATTCTTTTAATCTGAATATTGTCTCCATGGTGCCATTGCTACAAAACAATTTGGGGACAATCTTGACATATGATAATGTGATTTAAAGAGATTATCCAGTATCAGTGTACATATCGGGTAGTGTTTTAGAGAGATGAGCCAGCCAGAGATGCAGCCAGTCAGATGTCTCAGGTGCTTAATTTATTCTTTAACAGTCTTAGAGAGTGAAAAGTAGAGCTGCAGTTCACTATACAAGCATGATCTCCTAAAGGATATAAACTTAGGAGATAAGGCAGATATCCGCAATAGTCTGTGCAGAGTCTGTAAACAGTTACTCTTTCACCTCTGTGCATACCTGACACTGCAGATCTTAACTCTCCTTCATCTGTGTGAGATTAGCTGTACTTGATGAGAAGGCAGCATATGTCCAGAGAGCCTCGCTACCCTTGTGCTGAGAGAGGATTTCGTCTGGACACAGAAGCATTTTCTACTTTGAGAGGAGATAAGTCTTGGTAGGGTTTATCCTTCATGCAAGGCTAGCTCCTGTTTGTTCTTGAAGGCTGTAGGAGTGAAGGAAGGAATTCCTGGAGGAATTAGGGAGCAGCAGGCCCCATCTGACAGCATAGGTGAAGTTGTTTTTTTAGCTTGCTGCTGCCGAGGGCTCCTGTTAAGCTGTACATTTACACAAGCTTCACTTTCAGGTGAACCTGTTGCCACAGTAACTGATCTATTATTTTTCCTAAAATTGGCAACCATTTTCACTCATAGCACATTTTATCCATGAGGCCATTGTTATTTTCCATCCTTGACCTGGAAGGGTTTAAAGCATCTTGAAGCAAGGTCCTGCAATTGATGAAGCAATGGGAGAACTGTGGGGTGGGATTGGCCGGTGACAGAGCAGGAACTGTTAATTGCACAGGAAATTTTTTATGCTCTTTTATTTGATGTGGCTTAGGTCTCTGGTTAAGCTGACATTGCAGCCACAGCTGAGTGCTGCAGGACTCTTTCTGCTAGAAATAGGGCACATGGGAGACAGCTCTGGAATTTTTCCAGTGAGAGGCAAGCTAGAATTGAGCAAGAAGGACCACGAGGCTATAGGTGGCAGAGCAGGAAAGGTGACCTGGTGGAGAAGGAAGGTGAGAGCCATGGGACGCTCACACCCAACCCATAGCTGTCCTGGTGGCTTGAACGTAGAAGTTCAGGTCATTTATGCAGATGTAAAGCTGGCTTCCAAACTTTTGTACCTCCTCTTAAATCTTTACCCTAGCTCCTAACACTGGCTTCTCTTGCTGGCTTCAAACCTCTGTGCCATTAATGGATAGTTGAATGTCACTTGTAGTGCCTGTTGTTAGTAACTGTTCTTTTAAATGTCAAAGCATTTTCCTTTATTTGCTGAATTGATTAGTTGTCAGCTCTGCTGATCTATTCATAATTTTAAATCATTGCATTATTTAATTTTGAATCTCCTCTTAGCAGGAAGAGGTGGAAAAGTAATTGTGCTTTAATACCTTGTGTGTCACTTCGTTACAGGGAGACTGCACTTTGCACAGCTGAGCCCCACATCCCAATTTGACACTTGGCATGGGCTGTATGGCAGTGGACTGGTTTAAGCTGGTGCCTGCCTTCAGGCTCTCTCTGTTATTTCAAAGACTTAAGCTATGATGGGTCATAACTGGATTTCTGCTGATGGACCCCTGGGGCATGCATTGTCATTGCTCCATGTGATATTCCAGTCTCTGTGGTGGAGAAAGCAAAGGGTGCAGCAGGGTGCTTTGAACTAGGGATAACAGTGTTTCTTGAGGTCAGGAAAGGATCATTTCTTGCTGCAAGATGAATGAACAAACTCCTCTCAAATATGCTTGTGTCTCCTGTTTAGAGGTGGTCAGCTGTGTGTGGGTGGTGGGCATAAGGAACTGGAGAGCATGCCCCATGGTACCAAATACAGTAAGGAAAAGAGCAGCAAGTCTTGTGAAAGAAAAGTGTGAGACTGAGTGAACTTGAAATCTTTTACCTTGTATTTCTGCCACTAATAGTATTGTTTTTGCCTCTCTCCTATCTGTGCAGCTTTCAGACACGGATTGATGAATGTGTCAAGCAAATGTCTGATATCCTCTGTCAAGTGAAAGGGACAGCAAATTCTGCTGCTAATGCCAGAAACACGGTTGCACAAGATGCAGATAATGTCCTGAGGCCACTGATGGACTTCCTGGATGGAAAGTAAGGGAGTGTTCAAATATATGCTACACATACAGTTCATTGGATTGGAACAAGAATGAGGCAGAGGGGAAAATAGCTCCATGTTCTTGGATTGTCACTGAGATTTCCAGTCTCCAAATTTTCAAGAAGAATTAATAGCTTTTCTTCCCATATCTGCTTCTCACAAGCCATGGATGGGCTCTTCAGCCTTCATTCAATCCAGTTATGACCCAAAGCACACTCCAGTTCTTCTTTCTACCTCTGGCAATTATAGCAATCAGCAAAACACACTGCTGATCAAGTAGTGAAAAAGACTGATTCTAAATTTTCTAGCTGTGGTTTTTTTCCTATAGAGATTTTATTGTAGCCAATTAGCAAGCATATTGCAAACAGTGCTTATGTACTTGATACATATTCTGCTCAGTACCATAGTCCTGTCAAACGTGTATTCGAGTCGTACCTGCTGCTGTTCTGACTAGCAAATCAGCTTCTGAATGATGGGACGTGAACATGGTTGATCCCTTGCTTTAATTAACTGTTGCATTAGTACCATGCAGCATGATTCAGCTGGACAAGGACAGTTAAATTTCAAGCCAAGTCTTGAACTGCAAAGAGAAACAGTTTTTAATCTTTGTACAAGTTAAACTTAATGCTGATGCACATCAGTTCTTCATTTAGTAAGGGATGACCAGCAATTTTTATAATAAATGCTGCAAGAGATATGAAGTTTGACAGCTTTAAAATATAGGGGGTTTAGTTGCTCTTAGTGTTGATTATCCTGTCTTTTTTTTGGGTCACTGTGTTCTAAGTGACTCTCTGCAGCAGTCATTACATCTAGGAGCCTTCTCATTTGATCATTTTCCATGCATACCTTCATGAATCCTGAAAATCCATATTCCTTTGTACCATTGGGAACGTGGTTTGCTACAGGCTTGCCATCCAGCTGTGGAGCAAGTAACTTTGATTATGATAACCCACGCTTGGATTATTTTCTTCTCTCCTTTACAGAAGGAGAGTATCTTTTTACTGCCTCCTGCATCCCACCCATATCAGTCCTGTCCCTGTTTGTTTTGTTCATTTACTATCTAACCAGCTGTGGGAAGAAGGGAGGTTGGGAGAAGATGTTACACAATGGAGAGGAGTCAGCTGTCTTAGTGGTACTGGCCACAGAGTTCCTGTTCACAGTGTGATCAGTAAATGCTGAAGTTCAACAAATGTTTCAAAGGAGATTCTAGCACTTTTGGCCTTTTTTATAGCCTGTACAATAATAAAGGAAGAAAACATAGGGAAATAAATCTCCTTGTGTTAGAGCAGATAAACTCATGGCAGGTGATTGGTGAATGCAGTCATGACAAAATATGGAGTTGTCCCAGAAATATTTTGGGGTGGTTTTTGAGGTGAAAGATTTAGCAAACTTCAGCAGCTTTCAGAAGCTATGCAGGAATTTCTGCACAACACTCTGGAAAGTGTTAATTTAGGTATTCATCAAAAATCATTATAGTAACCCCTTGAAGCTTAAAACCCATTATTATATATTTATAATTTTTTCTGTATACTCTATAAACCAAATATGTCTTCTTAAAGGGATCATGTTCAATGGTACCTGCTCTTATTTGGATCATATGTATTATTCCAATTATTATTACATGTATTATTCTGCCTATCACCAAGTGACACCTTGTGTAATCCCCAGGATAATAAACAGAAATTACTGAGATCAGAAATGTCAATCATCCATTTTGTGTTTTTAGTGCTAGACTCCCAATAGTGAGCACACATTCTATGCTTTAGAAGAGGGAAGATTTTTTTACCCTTAAAGTAATTGTTACAACACACTGCTTTGGATAGGGCACTGAATCTTCCATATGCAGCTCCTTTTTCATTGGGTATTGTGCTCTTTGAACTTACCCAGTTCCTGCTCTTTCCCTGCAGCCTGACACTGTTTGCAACTGTGTGTGAAAAGACGGTGTTGAAACGGGTGCTGAAAGAGCTCTGGAGGGTGGTAATGAACACCATGGAGAAGCTGATTGTGCTGCCTCCTCTTACAGACCATACGGTAAAGCTTTTTATCCTTCCTGACTCATACCAGAAAGTGTTGCCATTGCCTGTGTAACTCATCCCCCTGACCTAGTGAGTCATCCCTCCAGGTAAATTTGTCTGCATGTAGCCTGCCTGAGGATGGAAAAACATGTCTGTAAGTTGGTAAAGAAAGGGAGCATCTCTATTTATGGTAGGGTTTCAAGACACAGAGCATGCTGTAGAAGAAAACACAATTCAAAATCCATGATCCAAAAGGAGTTTCTGTCCAGTGTATCAGTTTGCACTGAGTAGTGTTTTGCAATCCTCTAAGGAGAGCTGTCCGTGTATGTGGGAATTATGGAACAGTTAGGCTTCATGGCCTTCGGTCATGACCTGTAGCCGCTTTTGCCCTATCATGTTAGCCAGAGTGTCTCTCTGTATAGATGTGGTTGATTTGAGCTTGATTTTTAAAATCAACCATCCCCCATTTTACCCCCACAGAAAGTTTTAATACCAGGATTGTCTGGCAGGATTTCTCTGTGATGCTGGGAAGTTGGAAGTGAGTCCAGATAGTTTTTCTTCAAAGGCAGTCTTTTATATAATTGTTCAGCTGTGTGGACATGCTGGATGAATGTGTGTTGTGAATGTAGTGCTGCTTTTAACAATGGAAGATTAACTCTTCCCCAGTTCTGAGAAACCAGAGAAACTGATTAAATGTCAGTCATGCATGCCTAGCTGCTCTGGGGGATGACACTCAGTTGGAGGCAGTGTGAAGTTTGGGATGTAACCTCATTATTTACAGATGATCCAGAACTTCTTTTCATCTGGCTGTTAGAGTGAACTTGCAGTCTGTAGCTCAGTTATGCAGCCTTACTTTTCTCCCAGTGGTGGGTAGAACAATAATGGTTTTCATTATTCAGCAGTTCCCTAACATATCTGCACTGGGATTCTTGGGTTGCAGTGTCCAGGGAAGTGATGCAAACCTGCCTCTTGCTATAGGTGTCTCTTGCTCTGAGAGGGAAGGCCCTTGTCTCTGGCCTTGATGATGATGATTTTAAATAGAACTGTTGGGATGAAGTGCACTGTTATACCTACAACCATGAAATTAGCATGAGGTGTAATTTGCTAAAGACTGCTTTCTCTGAGCTCAGATTTGGAGTAATCATTTCTGCTTGCCTTTATGATTTGTAAAGAAGAAAAAGCAAATAAATTTAGAAAGGTGAAATTTCTTTGTCTTGGTTGAATTGCTTTTAAAAAGGAGTCTTTGGGGGCAGGTGCTAAAATCATCATGTAGAAGCAGCATTAACATGACCCATTTGGAATGGAATCACTGAGATCAAGGGCCTCAGAGAAAACTAGGGAGGAGCTGTTTGAGCTTTATGCTTGCTAGTTTTGGATTTCAGAGGCAGAGTAGGAGAGTGATTCAGTACTTGTATCGTGAAGGAGGCAATAACTGTGATCAGCCAATTCTTCCAACCTGCAGGATATTGCTATAAGCCACCTAAAGTTCTTTTTCATAGTTTCTTGGTGCCATCATTTCAGTTTCAAATGGAGAAGCAAATTGAAGCATATGCTTTCTTGTCTAGATAACACAAAATGCTCATAGCTGGATTTCTTGATGTCTAATTAGTTGTATGATAGCAAGGAGGCTGATCTAGTCTAAACTGGAAATGAGTTGCTCTTCTAGAAAGACAGTTACGAACAATGCAATGACTAAAATGGCCTTGTATGCAGTCCTTGAGCAGGGAACTGGTGGTGAGGCTGGATGAGCTGCAAGGACAAAGAGCTGCTTCCACTGTTCTCTGGGGCATAGCCATTTATTCTGTCACCACCAGGTTTTCATCATTCAGTGAAGGCTAGCTGGGCAAGGCAAGGCAAAATTTGGGGCTGCCAGCATGGGCAGAAGCAGTACTTTCTTTCTGCTGTTCTACTTCTGTGCCAAGCTGCTCTTAGCTAATTTGGCTTGCCTTTTTCTTTCTTTTTCCTTTTTTTTTTTTTTTCTTTTGCAAGTACATCAGACACAAATAGCCTCGGGCACTGTAACACACTTTCCTCCCAGCCCTTAGCAACAGAATGCCCTAGTGGAGCCTCTCTGTGTTTGAACGACCACTGATGGGGATTTCCGTCCTAAAACTCATGTGCAGCCCTTAAGAAGTAGGAGATATTCATGATAGAAAAGAATCTCTTTTATGGAATATTTTATCTTCTTTCTGCAAAACTGCTGGAGGTGCATAAGTCTTTCTGATGGAGGTCATGGAAACCTTCTACTCAGGTAGAAGGTTCCCGTCACCCTGCAGTTTGCCTCACCTCTCACTTGCGTGACCCTGCCACTGCACAGTGCTTAAAATACCTCTCTCCAGACTTAACAATTCCACTTAAGTCCGCTTCTGGAAGATTCTGTGGTGTGGGGCTCAGGTGAGAAAGTGTTAGCACTGTGAGGGATCCAGTGGGGACAGGGCAGTTTTACAGCCTCCCACTCTGATGACCTGATCTGCGGCTCCTTCATGACTTTCAGATGGGTGACTTCTCTGAGCATTCTCTGCCTGTGGCTTGTGAGATTAGCGGCAGTATGATCCCAGTAACTCACCAAGTCATTTACATGTCACTAATTTTAAGATCCAGCATGTAATTAAACACCTTGTGTCTTGGTTGAGTGAATATACACTCTGGGAATCTGTATTTTGGGGTTCAGTGCACAACGCTTGGTGATATTAACAGAATAGTTATACATTTCTTAACTGCTTACGATGAAACTGTACCATGCCATCAGTGACAAGTCAGGTGAGAGAAGAAGTGCTTAGTTTACACCCAGGTGATTCCTTTGGAGCCTCTCCTTTATTTATTTCACATAGTACCCTGCAGCCATTCACGTGAGGCTCTGTTTGTGCTTGCTCCTGCTGTACTTTATTCTACTTGTCAGACTTGTCATCACTAAATGAGAACATCTTCCAGGATAAGAACTAAATTTTCTTTAAGCTGAGGACAGAATTTGCATTTGACTTCCAGACTGCCTGTTTTTCAGGCTCATCTGCCTGAGCTGCTCCAGAGCTCTGTGGTGGAGGAGAGTGTGGCTTTAAGAGATTTTCTGAAACCTTTCTGAACTTCTGTTATTTTAAATGAATCCTCTCCCTTGTGCTAGCTTGGAGCAGAAAAGTTGAAGGCTGCCTCTGTGAGGACAAAAAGCTTTCTTAGCCTTGAATAAAATTATGGTCTGTGAACTGCATATGTGCCTAGTTCTCTGTACTGACAGGTAATTGTTTTCCTCTTTTCATCCCCACTTTTAAGCTTATTTTGTCAATTTTTGTGATTTAATACACCACAACAACTAAAAAATAGTTTTATCTTAATATGTGCTAACAGACGTTGCCAGATGAAACAGAGTTTTTTAAATGAACTTAAATGCTGTTAAATTATCAGATCTTATTGCTGTTGAACATAGGAATTACAAAAATATGGGAAATAAATGTACAGTGTGAGATAAAACTTCCTTTCAGTGTTACGTCTCAGAAAAATAAGCATCACGTATAATACAGTTTCCAAAAAAGGACTGGAATCCAAAAAACTTGCAGTAGGCTTTTGTTTCCTAACTTTGTCAGCTGAGCAATAGGGACAGTTAAGCTTTGAGGGTTTGAGTCACTTGGAGTGTAAATCAGTGCCATCCTCTTGGCTTCCAACAATTAGACTTGAGTCAGCAGATGATTCTTCTCTGCATGCTTTCATTAAAGGAACAAAAAAGCATCAGACCCTTAACAAGGAATTTAAAATCTCTGTGTGTTGTGGACTATTGGTGTGTTTCTTGTTCCTGAAGAGTTTACGAAAGTACAACTAACATCATGGAAGAGCGAGGAAAACCAGCAAGAGGGCCCATTCCCTTTCCAGCTGTGTTTGCTGCAGAGCTAGGCATGATTCATGATAAGGATTTAATTTGTCCTCATACTCTATCCTTGACATTTTAATCAATTCCATTGTGGGCAGCTTTTCTCAAAGCTACCTGATAATTTAAGTTCAGTTGTTCTCACTCTCTGGCACAACTGGAATAAGTGCTGTCTGTAGAGCTTGTGGTACATTTTCCATCATAACTAACTTCTCTGAGGAGTATGGCATCTTGTTTACAAGAATGCCATTTGGCAGAGGAAGGAGTTGTCCAGATTTTCTTTAGATCTTACCAGCACTGATGACAAACTCAGTGTAACAGCAAAATAGTTTCTCCTTGCAGATGCATTGACAGAGATTGCCACTGATTGACAAGGATTTTCTTAGCGTGCAAGAGCTGGGAGTTATCTGAGCAGCTTTGTTCCATGAAGCGTGTCCAGTCACTAGCTATTCCTCGGTGTTACTGACCTGCCCTCCTTAGAAGCTTGAGGCAGGAAGACTACGTGCCTGAGCTGGTTAATGTTGTTGTTCAAATGTATATGAAAAAAAGAGTCCAGTGAATGCTGAAAATACTGAATTAAGAAAGGTTGATGTTACTGTGTTTTGAGACTACTCCCTTTTTCAAAATTCCAGATACAAAAATGTTTTCGTTTTTGTTTCCTGCATGGTCAATGGACTCAAAACCCTTAAATTTTAAGACCCTGTAAGTCAACAGATTTTCATGGCAAATCGTACAGAACAGCAGGCACATCTGTTGGGTAGAAGAGGCTGGTGAAACCCCGTATTCAGGTCGGTTATTTGGCATGGCCCACAGTGAAATCTCTCTGTTGCTGCTGGTGTGCAGTCATGCTCAACCTTCCTTGCTGGAAATACATGGAAATTTGTGCTCTTTCAGATTAGAGAGCTGTTCTCTTCAACACTACCCATTGGATACTGACAAGCAAGACAAGCTCTCCTTCTCATTTCAGAAGCTTTCCTTTGTAGATTCATTGTGCTTGCCTGCACTTTCCTCTCCACCCCTGCCAAAAGTTGTGAATTTAATCATTTATCAAGAGCTTCTGTTTAGCTAGAAAATCAATAATGTTCATTCTGTGTCGGTTTGTATTCAACAAACATAAAAGGCTGAGGAACAGTGAGGGTTAGCTGGTGGTTACAAGTAGAGCAAATCAAGAGGTGATCTCTGGTTTCAGGTCACAGAGTCTTTCAGCTTGAAGAAATTTCCAAAGCTAGAAAAACTAAAGAAAAGGCCTTTCCTCACCTTAAAAATTCAGTTATGGGCTGCTCTTGTAATTAGCAGAGGGTGTCCAGTTGTCCTAGAGCAGGTCTTGAGTTTTCCAGTTTACATTTATAAGCTGCCTGTTTTTCTTCTGGTACCCCAGGCAGCAGGTATCGAGACTTTTTGCTGACAGCAGACTTTTAGAGGGGATGATGTTCATTTTATTCCTTTTAATAAAAAGAAAATTTCACCAGTGATCTTTGCAGTAGTAGCCAGTTCCCAGTGTGTTCTCTGCAAATCCCTGTGTGAGACAGTTCTTGTTCCACAGAGTACTGACCTAAAGAGCAATGAACAAATGCCCAGGAAGACACCAAAGGAAAGCTGAATGACACTGGCAGGGGCAAAGGGCAGTATAATAATTCTGGGTTTACATCTTGCTTCATTACAGTTTGAGGTATTTTGGGGTGGGCTGTGGTCAAGGCTGTTGTGGTTAAGTGGGAGTGTTGAAGAATGTTAAGATAAGAAAGGATAGTAATGGAGAGGGAAGGAGAATTGGATTTACCGGAGATCTTTTGTTCGTGAAACCAATCAATATAAACAGATTGGTTTGCCAACCTTATACAGCATGCCCCATCCCAGGTTAGATGGGGCTCTGAGCAAGTAGTTCTGAGCTAGTTGAAACATGTTTTATATGTTAACATTTATTTTCCAAATGCCTAAATAACCAGTTAGTACATAGGTATATGTAGCTTTTAAACTAGAAGAGAGTAGATTTAGGCTAGATAAAAGGAACAGATCTTTTACAGTGGGACTGGTGAAGTGACTTGAAGCAAGATTTCCTGTCACTGGGGTTCATCTTCCCTTTGTGTTTCTTCATTGGTTATACAGCTTTGGTAAGGCACAGTGGGGGAAGAAGAGCCATTGGCCAAGCTCTAGAGCATTTGGAGGTGATGCTGTAGTATTCACAAGACTTTGACAATCTCTCACCCCTGAACAGCTGAGGTCCAGTTTTGTTTGTGATCTGATCTCTGCTTACCCCCACCATGATGACTGGGCCCTACCTCTGTGGACGGATTCTCATCATCTTGGAGTTGTGTGATCTTTTGCTGTGGCCAGTCTTTGCAGTCTTTGTGTGTATTTAGATGTGAAATCTAGAGGAGTGTTTGGAGATGGCCTTCACTCCAACCCTGTGCAGTCCATTTGAAGGTTCATCCTGTATAAGTGAGTGGTTGCTGTAAGCAATAGTGAGCTGGTTAGCAAGACATTATGCTCTGAAATAGCTTTTGTGGTATCCACAGAAATGCCAGGGTTTCTGCTAGGTAATAAACTGGCAAGGAGAGTCCAGTTGATGTGCCTGGCTTGGGGTGGTTATGTGAAGTGGCTATGAACTGACTTGACTTGCTCAAAGGAAAAATATGTGAAGCTTGTTTATAACCTTTTTTTTCCCCCCTCCTTTCTTTTCTAACTTCTGCAACCATAGGGCACACAGTTGATTTTCAGTGCTGCTAAGGAACTGGGACACTTGTCAAAGTTGAAGGTATTGTCCTGCATGGCTTGTGTTAATGTCCCTGTGGTAAGCCTGAAGTGTCGTAGTGCATAGCATGTCCTGTGCTTCCAGTGGTTTGTCGCTGAATGCAGTTGTAGAGAAATGCCTTTAAATGCATTAAATGTGCTTTTAAATGCATTCTACTAACATTAGCATAGTGCTTAACATTAAATCGTACTGTGTGTTTAATCATCAAAGTAGTTTTTCTCTTCTGTATACACGGTGCTAAGTCTGGTACATTGATTTAAAATGAAAAAAAGGAAATTTCTCAATATCTGGCCAGCTCCTCCGTATCCCCATTTATAAAAGGGAGTCCCTAATGCTTGGAAAGACACTTGCGTTAGCTGTGGGTGAATTACATGGACTGTTAAAAAAATAACTGTTGCTTATGGAAGAGAGCCTGTGTCTGTAAATTCCTTCTGCGTGGGCTCCCTTCACAGGCAAGCTGGCATTTAGCATGAAGGCTCTGTTGATGTGTTTTGACAGTGCATGACGTGACAGTGCATGACATGAGCATTATGAAGTGCACGCCACCTCATCATAAGCGAATCAAGCACTAATTCAGTGATCACGACAGGAATGGTATGAAAATAGTGACGCCTCACAGCACTTAGATTGTGCTCTGCTGTGGTTGCAATTGTGCTACAAGACTGGTATTGTGCAAGAGGAGGAGGTCTAAATCTCAAGTGTCACAGTGCACAGGCTGCTGCGAGGGAGATGGAGCTGGACCTGAACTCTGTGTCAGAGCATGACCAAGGAAATCTTCCCAGTGCAAAGGATATTCTCCTAAGTGATTATTGCACTTTCAAAAGCCATTTGTCCCTTCCTGCAGTTTTCTGGTTTTGTCTTGCACACTAGTACAGCTGTCTTCATACACCTATTTCCCTTGCCCAGCAGATACGTTTTCCATACATGTTCATGTGGCCAGTGCACAGCTCATTTAAAGCAGTGCTTATTAGCAGTTCTAGCAAGTGATCAGGGCTTGCAGGTATGTCATTAGATGCGCACCTGTTCTCCAGCTACATTTTGAGGCTGGTACATAGCAGTTAATAGTCACCTAGCATAAGCCTCCAAGTGTGTCTCCCCAGGGAATAGCTGTCACTTGTGCTGAGTGATGGCCTTATGCACTCCCACGGTCAGGCTGTCATCCCTGGTGACATGGTGTCTCATGAGGATTGCGTTTCCTTCCCTGCTTCCTGCGCCTGCAGTGATGTCTGTTGCTTCCATGGGAAAAATGGGGAGAAAGGAGCTTTGTAGCCAGCCTGGGAGAGTGGCAGCTGAAGCACAGCATCCAAATGAGACCCCTGTTTCCTGAGTTTCCCTTTTCTCTTGCAAAAGCATTAGCAAGGACTCATCATGTCTCCACATGATGAAAAAGAAGCCATTCCTGCCTTTCACATCTACTCCTGGTGTCTGAAGGCAGAGCTCTGAATTTGCTGTTTCTTCCCCCAGGTCACAAGGACAGTCTGTGAGTTCCTGTGGTTTGCTTGCATTCTTGGGTGTGGCCACTGAAATTCACTGTTATCTTTTACTTGGTTCCACATTTTCTCATGACTGGAATTTCGAAGCATGTACAGGGCACCTTTTGCCAGGAATGGGTTGGAAGCTTTGCTGTTTTCCATTTGCACTGGCTGGGTAAAGGTTGTTCCCCAGCAGCGGCCCGTCTTCAGTTCAGTTACTGTAAAGCTTAACTTTGGTGACTCTGGGCTGCATTTTTAGAAATGCATGTAATCATGCAAATCAGGCAAGCCCTGGTGTGGGTTCAAGCCTTTATTTGCATATCCACATATAGAACTGCAGCATACAGGTACACAGGATTTTACATGTGGCAAGACAGTTGTGCTCAAGTGTGAAAGTGTCTGAATTTTGGAGACCATAAGGGAAATGAGATTGTGTCCAAAAATTTCCAGTAGAATAGGAGTGTTACGAGAGTAAGAATTGCTGGAGTCTGTGTAAGAATTGTGGATATTCTATTTTTTGTCCTTTTGTTTTTGCAGGCACATACAAGATAACAGGGAAGGCATGGTTCTTCAGACCCCCCTCCTCTGCATTTTTTAGTTCCACTAAAAGCTTGGGAAAATTATGGGATGGATTTTAAGCATTATTGCTCTTAAATAGGACAGGGAGAACAGAGCCCTAGTGAATCAGATAACTCAGCTGAAAACTGAGACTGACAGACCTGACAAGCACAGGCTCTCGTCCTGATGACAAATCAATTTCACAGTGTATTTTAAAATGCTCAGAAAGCCAACCATAAACCTGACTCCTTGGTGCCACATATCTGCCTCCCACTTATTATCAAACTCTTTCTGCTCAGTTTACTTAATAGCCAGCAACTGGAGCAGGGAGTGGCTGCCTTCTCTCCCTTGTGCTGTCCCCAGGATAAACAGCCAGGCTCTGACCACAGAGTTTCTTCTGAAAATACCTGTGGAGAGTACAAGGATGAGGCTGAGAGATCAGGAAAAGTTTGTTGGCTTGTTTGGGGTTGTTTTGGTTTGTTTTTTTTTTACTTTTTCTGCTTGAACTTGCATAATTATTTGATGTAAATATTTGTTTCTTGCTTCTGGCTGGCAATCTGGGAAGTGCAAGGCAGCGCTGTGCACAGTTCTTTATAGGAACAGTGTGGGATTTGCAGAGGGCAGGTATGCACAGGAATGACAGTGTGGGCTCCTGAGTAGGTGCAAGTATTACCAGTCCAGTCTCTGGATTATTTTTACATAATGTGTTGAAGGAAATGACACTGGGAAACTCAGAGGAAGCAGTGATGTGTTGCTGTGCATTGACAGCATGGGCACGAGCGAAGTGGCCTCTCTGTGGGGCTGAATGAGCTCTGTAGGTGTTTGAGAGAAAAGTGCTGACCACCTGCTTTCTGTGGCAGTTGGGGCAATCTGGCAGGCAGGCCTAAAAAGTCATTTTAACAAATGTGAAAGTAGCTCTGCCTTGGGAGCACAGCTACCCTGACTAAACTGGCCTTTCCCATGAATGTGGCCTTGGGCTCTGTCTGATTTTGTGCTTAATCTGACTGTGAGACAGAGAAAAGAACACTTTACCCTCTGTGCACTGAAGTCTCTGTGTACTGAAGTGTGAAGCCACATCATCTTCAATTGAATTACCCCCAGCTCATGAAGAAAAAGGAGGAGAGTTATTGCTCCCCTCAGGACAACATATCACAACAGAAGGCACACTGCAGCTCACAAAGTACTGTGCCCCTGCACACAGTCCCCAGACCAGGGACATCCTGTGTGGAGGAAGAGGCACATTGAGGCACATCTCTGCTACTCAAGAAAGCAAGGTGTGAACTTGTCTGAGAAACTGACAACTTGAGAGGCATCTTCAGCGCAGTTCAAGGCTTCACTGTGTAAAGTTGATAGCTAGATGTCTATGAGAAGTGTGGCAAATGCCTTATGGCTGCCCCTAGACTGCAGAGAGCCCTGTCTCCATCAGGCAGGAGATGGATTGCAGTGGATAATGAATAGGGACAGCATCAGGCAGTGTGAACAATCAGCAAGCTGCAAGATAGCCAGCAGGTTTGTCCCTGTGAAACCTACACATGATGCACAGACTAGGTGTGCTTTACACAGAGGCAATTTAGCAGATGTGTCTCCTGGAAAGTGTCTAGGGGGCTTATGATATGTTTAAAGTAGGGATAAAGCCTTTGCCTGATTGGTTTACACCTTTTTTATGAATGGTTTAGGGCCCAACCTGAAGTCAACTGGCCTGACCCTCCCACTACTCAGTTAAAATATGGGTTTGTTCAAAGCTTTGGTTTCCTAAAATACTCTGTTTTCCCCTGAGATCTAGACTAAGCATCAGAGAAAGAGCTTAGTGAAATGCCAAAGGATGGCACATCCTTGTAGTCAGCCAAGACTCTTAACAGGGATGTGCTTCCACTGCAGAAAAGGGAATTCTTTCCCAAGTGATTACTGGCTTTTTGCTGTTAGAGTTGGTGGGTCTTAATGGGAACAATGTCTTCTTTTAGCAAATCCATTTTCTTTTTGTTTTCTTTTTTTCCACAAATGATGGAATGAATTAGTGACCTCTGTAGTTGGAAGAGTTTAAAAAATCCACAAGCAACAGACATATAACAACTTTCACTAGTGCCTAGTTCTCAGAATTCCTTGATTTAGATGGTATTTGGAGAGTCTTGTTGTGGCTTTTCTAGAATGACAGTGGTGTCAGGCAGGCTTCTGTTTAGGTTTTCTTGAGAGACAAACTGTGATTTTAAATTGCTCCTTACCTTTGTCCAGTTCTTTCCTTATTTATGTCTTCTGTGCCTGCAAGAAAGAGAGAAAATTAGTTTATTTCCAAGTTAAGCTGTAATAAATGACTCTGAGAGACTCCATTAAGCATTCCTTGAACAGCTGAATTAATGCTGCCACCATGCAGATACAGCGTGAATCTGGAGAAAGTGGTGATGCTGGGGACTTCTTTTCCTTTAGCCTCTGACAGCTCACTCATGTCAAATACAATGGTTGTTTGCAGGATCATATGGTGAGAGAAGAAACCAGGAGCCTCACTCCAAAGCAGTGTGCTGTTCTGGACCTGGCACTGGATACAATCAAAGTAAGTGATTCCATTTCTGTTTCTGCTGTTCCCAACTCCATCTCCAAGTCCTCTTTGGGAGGACAGTGCCTGTCCTACTTTGTGAGATGGCAGGAGTTTGTCCCAGCTGTCACAGTGATAAAGGCTCTAAGTGAAGACTGCCATGTATGTGTACACCTGAGGAGGTTCAGGGGACTGGCGTGCTGGGAGTCAGCATATTCATATTTAAGTGCTTTGGAAGAGGAATACCATGAGCAGTTGGTATCAGCTGGTCTGAGGGCTGGGTTTCCAGTATAGAAGCTGTTTTGTGAATTTTTCCAGCTGTTTCCTATCCATATGCACAACTGCTCATACATGTTGGTTGCTGGTTGCATTTCTTGCTCAGTACCTTTCCCATTTCTTTTTGCTCTTAGCAATATTTCCATGCTGGTGGGAATGGTCTGAAGAAAACCTTCTTGGAGAAGAGTCCAGACCTACAGTCACTTCGATATGCTCTCTCCCTCTACACTCAGACCACGGACACTCTCATCAAAACATTTGTCCAGTCTCAGACAGCTCAGGGTAAGACTCTTTCGTGTTGGCAGGGTTCAATGGAGCTCTTGGCTCTGCTCATAATTTCTCTCCCTTGTACTGCCAGTTTGTAAGAGTGCTTTTGGCAGTAGCATTTCTGAAAGTGTGACAGTTTGGAGCTTGTGAAACTGGGAAAGAGGAAAAGGGGGTTATTTGCCACATCATGACTACATTTGGGGAGAGCAGAAATATGTGAAACATAAGGCCTGGGGTGTTTGTGGTCTTTTTTTCTCTGCAGTCCTCACTTAACAGTCACGTTTCATGAATTAATGTGGGTGGGTGGCTTAAGCAAAATTTGAAGTTACTGCATTGAGGCTTGTGCGGTGGTGTGAGGCACCATTTCAGCAAGACACCACTGCAGAAACCTGTCAGTGCCTGTGTCACAGGCCAGCTGTGTGTGTGGCACAGCCCAAGTGGCCCTGACTAAGGCTAAGTGACAGCAACGTGATGACTCACAGAGCTACAGGCTGCCTGTAAAGGGAGAAGTCTCTGAGGTGAGCAGCAAATGCACTGTTTTGTCTGCAGCCAGTACAGGGTATGTGGGAGCTAGATGATTACAGATTGCCACACAACATATTAATAAGCTGCTGGGATGGGTCACCAAACTGTTTGGTGATTCTCTGAGAAGCCTTATGGCTTAGTGGTGCTGTTTCATTGAATGTGGAGGGGTAAACAGTTAATTTTGTTGCTTTCATGTGAACATTTCCATATTATTATACAGAATAATTTGGTCTCTAGTCAAGGACCATGACTGGCTGACTGTAAATGTCACTATTCTCAATAAGAGGAGACAGATGCTACAAAGGGTTGGGTCTAAACAAAAACTGGTATTTTTGTGTTTTCAGGCTGTTTAATGAAGAGCCTTGCATTAAACTACTTCATCCCAGCAGCAAAGTCATACAACTCCTGGCTTGTCCTTCTCCAATCTTCTTGAATGGGATCCTTTTTTTTCAATCCTTCCAAGCCTGAGAGAGCTGGCAACCCCACAGACTGTACTAACTCTGCCAGCAGGTCATCACACCAAGTCCCAGCATCAAGGGGACAGCCTTCCCTAGCTCACATACATTCCCTTGTGTGCAAATGAGGCTGCTTGATACTGGCATTCCCTTAGCAGTGTAGGTGGTTCAGAGTTTCAGTGAGCAAAACAGGGTTTGTTTCTAAAGAGGAAAGTTTAGTTTAGTTTTGGTGGGTTGAGTCATCAAGAGGAGGCTCAGAGGGGACCTGAAACTACCTGGAAGGAGATTGTGAGGTGCAAGTTGGTCTTTTTGCCATGTCTCAGGTGAAAGGATGAGAGGAAATCGCCTGAAGTTGTGCCAGGGGAGGTTCAGGTTAGATATTAGAATTTATTTTTTCATTGAAAAGGTGACTAGACATTGGAATAAGTTGCCCAGGAGGTGGTGGAGAAGTGTACAATTTCTAGAAGTGTAAAAGAGGTGTCTGAATGTGGAATTTAGGGACATAGTTTAGGGATGATTTTGGTGGAGCTGGATTAACAGTTGGACTAGATGACCTTGCAGGTCTCTTCCAGCCATGATGGCTCTGTAGTTCTGTGATCTCTGCCTACAGCAGCACAGTCTAGTCTTCCTTATGTTCAAATATACTGCATTAAAAGACTGAAATTAAATTAAAAATCTGTACCTTTGAGAGAATGGTCCTGTAGCTGTGTCCCAGCAGAGCAATGATGACATCCAGTGGCCAGACAGGTCAAAGACTGCAACATCCACTAGGGACTCCAGGAACCTGGCTGTTGCCATCACTTACACAAACCACGTTTTAATGGGGACCTTGAGTGCCCATTTGAGTGAGTGCTTAAAATCTTTGCTGTTCCGTGCACATATTTCCCATTATATATCCAAGCTAGTTTTTTATGTGGATACTGTTAAATTACTGTTAAATTGTTAAATAAATGCTGAGCTAAGGTGTAAGAAAGTGTGCAGCACTGATGTCCTGCAGTCTGTACTACAGTCTGGGGTACTTAAAATTAGAGAAAGGAAAGTGCTCCATTGAAGACACAAAAGTGACAATTCAAAGATGATATGAGAAAGTGGCTTCATGCAATGCATGATTTGAGTGTAAAACTTCACTGAGGGCAAGTATTTAGCAGAAACAGAAAGATAATGGAACATTATCATTACCTCTCAGAAGCAGGAATATACAGGGCTGCCACAGAAGTGGGTGCATGGGTATTTATGTATTTTTTAGAAGCTTAGAAAGAATGAAGCTCTGGCTTTAGGGCATCATATACACACGTTATGAGGTCATCAATTAGCTCTCAAAGCTGACTGATTACACTTCTTTGTGACTAATTCTAAGCCACTGTAGGGAACAAGTACTGGGCAGCTGGCCACTGGTCCAAATCAGTATCTTGTACATTCGTAGGCTTGAGAATTTTGGACCCTGTTTGGGGAATAAAAGATTTGCATTATGCCACCTAATATCTGCAGAATCAGTGCTGAGTTATCTCTGAGAAAGGCATGACTCTGATCTCTTCCCTGTGCTGACCGGGAATGACAGGACCTGAGGGAATGGCCTGAAGTTGTGTTAGGAGAGGTTTAGGTTGGATATCAGGGAAGGTTCTTCCCCAGAGGGTGGTTGGGCACTGGAACAGGCTCTGCAGGGAAGTGGCCAGAGCACCAAGCCTGTCTTGAGTTCAAGAAATGTTTGGACAATGCTATCACGTAGAAGGTGTCACTCTTTGGATGGTCCTGTGCAGTGCCAGGAGCTGGACTCGGTGACCCTTGTGGGTCACTTCCAATCCTGCATATTCTGTGATTCTGTGACTCCCCCTCTCCCACTGGGGCTAAAGAAGGATATTAATTGCTTACTCTTCTCATTAACTATGGCTGGTAGATGGGTTTGGAGAACTGCACACAGGTTGGAGGGACAGAAGGGACAGCACTATTATTTACAGCTCACATTTGCTTATCAGAGCTCTGTGACTGAGGTTTCCCTTTGCATAAGTGCCACAATCTCCTGGGAGGACATGGCTTCATGCAGTATCATTTAAAAATGCTGTTTGCTTCTCTTACTTCCCTGCTCAGTGGTTGCACCTTCCAGTTTGTACCTACTGCTTTCATGTCATTACTGAGTAGGCTTATATAGCACTATGCTGCTAAATGTTTGCTCTACAGATTGGATCTGGGCTGCAGTTTAGTTATGCCAGCACAAATTCTGTTCTGTTTTAACCCAGACTATGCCTTACTTGCAGACAGCCTTGCTCTCCAAAGCATGGTGTAGAAGATCTAGGAGGATATTTTGTCTGTTAAGAGCTTGAATATTTGCCTTGTGTTTAAGTGACATTGCTAATTGTGTTGTAATTCATACTCTTCTCTCTTTATCCTGCTTGCTTTCTTGCCTTTTGAATTCATGTCTCAGTGCATGATGGGAAAGGTATAAGGTTTACCGCTAATGAGGACATTCTTCCTGATAAGGGTATGTTCAAGATTAATGTTGTTACCATAACAACATTACCCAACTGCCTTGCTTTTCAAATCATCTTGCCCATGCTCAGAAACCTTTTCCAGAGTCCTGTTCCCTGTAGTTCCCTTGTAGAAGTGAACTTCCACTGAACGCTTGCATCCTACAGACTGAGCCACAGGTTGTGTCCTTTAGAAGTCTGTACCTTGCCTGAGAACCTGTTCCCACGCTTGAGATTTATTAATGGGATGTGAAAGCTGTCTTGAAAATGGACTGGTTTTTGGGAGATGCTGCAGAGTTTTTCCCCTTCCCTTTACCATGGGGTCTGTGTTTCAAGTCCTGGGCTTGCATGCGTGTGGTCTGCTGATAAGGGCTACTGTAATACATGGGAATGCTGGATATGCACTCAAGGTTATGGCCAAGCTTGAACCATCTGGCTTGAGGGGGGGTTATCTAAAGGTCTGGATGCCCAGGAGACCCTACATATATTAAGTCTTGCAGTGTTTCATCTCTTAATTTATTTTTTGCTGTCCAAAGTCTTTTTATTATATCAGGTGAAACACATCTATAACCCTTTGCATGAGCTCAGTTCTGCAGTTTCACCTTTCAGCATTGCAATACCAGTGAGGCTTTCATGTCAAGAATTAAATGTGCTTGTCACTAAATGTACAAGTGTGTGTATGTGCACAGTTATACATGCTCAGAATATTTTTGTGGGCCATCTTCAGAGTAGTTTTTTGTCTTTGAAAATTTCAGTTCATAGAACAAGATTTTTATATGAAAATACAAGAACGAAGGTAGGAAAAAACCTGTAATATGAGTCTTGTCTTCTTCAAAGGTAGTGGGATGATTCTGCTCTTATTCTTCTGAGGCATCAGGATCTCCTTTACAACCTACTGGTTAACACTAAAGATTGATAAAGATCTGAATGTTTGGTGGCTGATGTTTCTGTGGATATGGCCATTACATACTGTTTGTAATTCTGCCTCTTCCTGTGGAAAATGCCAACAATGAAGTGAAAGACCCACACCAGCAGATGGATCAGGTCAATAAATAAGCCTACCAATTTTAAAGCTCTGTGCTTATATACAGAAAAAAAGCAATATTGCCCTTCTAAGCAGGGAGGAAACAGTATGTTCAAGACCATATTTGTTGCACCCTAAAGATTATTTAATGTACTCAGGTCAAGAATGAGAACCTATCCTGAGGTAATAATTTGAGGTTCTCTTTTGCTTGCTCAGATGCTTTTACTGGTATAGTAATGTGACTTTCACTGCCTACAGTTCTGTGGCATGTAATTTTCCTCAGAGAACTGCACCAGTTGGCACTCAACCTCTTGGTTTTTAAATGAGTGTTTTTGCTGCTGCAGACCATTCTTGTGAAAGTTGACTTATTATATCAGTCTAATCAAAATGTTTGTGTAATGATATCCTTCAATCTATCTCCTTATCTAGAATTTCAAACAGACCAGTTTTTCACTTAGTAATGTATCTTACCCTCGAATTTGACAAAATAACTGCTGTTCATAGGTACTCAATTACCCTCTAGATATCTCAATTGCATCAGCATTGCTAATTGTCAAACTGAGGTCAGGCAGTTATCAAAGAGAAAGTCAGAAAAATCTCACTCTCTTATCAAAACTTGATTTTCATTTTGCAAAGCAGTCATTTTCTGTAATTTACATGACATCTTAACTTTATTACCCAGAAAAATGTCATTTCCACATATTACATGATGATAATTATGATTAAAAGTTAAAAAGTTGGAAAAAATCATAATGTATGAATTGTAATGTTCATGAGATCTCCCTCTTTATGAACATGTTATCTTTTTCTTCTAAAACTACATCTTGTTTTCTCCCTGGCTAAATGATAAAGAGAAATAAGTATGCAAATTGTGAGTGCTTATCTCTCATCATTTTTGATGCACAACAAAGAAAGGGTTTTCATCACCTTCTAGAGGGAAACAGATAAACAGTCAGGATGACAACTAGGTGATGTACAACATGCAGGAAGATTCTTGTAGGGTGAGACTGCACTATGGCTCTGTGCAAATCACTAATACCTATATATGTATTTTTTTCCCCTATATTTCCTCTGTTGTGTGATGTCCTCTCCTCCTTTTTCTTTTTTGTTGAATTTTTTTGTCCTCCCTTCTTCCCTGAGCAGACAAGAATGCCAATGTCCACCATTGGAATGCCTGCATGTATACACAGTAGCTTGGCAGGAACGTCTGAAAAATCCTTGCTCCCTGTCAAGGTCCACTGTTGATATCTTTTAAATTCTTTAAAAGCCTTCACTAGTGTTCTCAATAGGATGCAATCTTTGGTGGAGTGGAAGAAGTGTTGGTGTTTATGTGTGCTGGGCATGTGAGCCTGATGTTATCTTGCACTACCGTGACATTCTCGGTGCTGACTGAAAAGCTGGCTCTGGGAGGTGTGCTGTGAAAACACCACATTGTCTTCCTGAGGCCGTAATGTGCCAATGACGAGTAATCCATGTGTGCATGGGGGGGTGTCCATTTCCTCCCAACAGGCTCTGGTGTGGATGATCCCGTGGGAGAAGTGTCCATCCAGATCGACCTGTACACCCACCCAGGAACTGGGGAGCACAAGGTCACGGTGAAAGGTATGGCAGAGCACGTGCTGCTGCTTGGGCTCCACGGGCCAAATGTCCAGCTGGCAGTCAGGATATTTCTGTGTTAGCTCGTGGGATCTCAGGCCAGAATTGTTTCTCTGTTTCACATCAGGGACACGTAGGGAAACAGCAAATGAGCTTGTCCAGCTGGTGACATGGCAGCGCACAGCCCGGTTGTTTATTGGCAGCGATGTATTCAAGTAAACAAAAATCAGATGGTGGCTCTCGCCAGGCGCCACAGTTTAGTCTGCGCTGCAGAGAGCGGGGCAGGCTGATCTTGCGAAACTGCTCAGTGTACACCCAGAGATCACAGAGGCCCTGAGAGCTCAGAGGCTCCTTTCCCCAGTCCTGAAGGCCACACTGGTCCCTGAACAGCCGCTCTGGAAATAACCAAAGCAGTGACTCATCCCAGGGTTGCTTTTCCTCCTTCATCTCCTTCACTTGAATACAGCATACTTAACTACTTCAATTTCCTCTGAAGATTTATATAAACAGTTCTTTGGGCCTCTCTTCTGGTTAAATCTACACTGAAGTGCAAAAGCTGGTTTTCAAAGCTATTTCCTCTGCTTCAGTCTGCTCCCTGCAGTGACCTGAGATAGAATGAGAATTAAAAGCTAATAATTCTGGATCCTGAAACCACACGCAGCTCATGGGCTTTGTTTTTCTTACCTGCAGCTCCATTTTCCTTTTCAACAGAGACTTTAATATTGGCCTCCAAAATGCCCCTTTTTTTTTTATCCCAGACAGAATGGTGATGTAAGCATGGAACAGGGCAGCCTGCCCGGAGCTGGAGGAATGCCTGTTTTCTTGGGCTTATTTCTTGACAATTTGTATGGCAGAAATTACATACTAATGCAAACATTAAATTCCCTTCATAGAACTTAACCTAGATCAAAAAAGCATATCCTTGCATTACAAAAAAGTCCTGCCCATATGTGTTGTGACACTCTCATGTTTTGAGTTAGAAGCAAGAAATTGAAAGCAGGGCAGAGCTGAAGGATGTCCAGAGCAAAAAATACAAATGAGTATTTGCTGTGAACCAGGTTGTGACTCTCTTTTGCAGTTGTGGCAGCCAATGACCTGAAGTGGCAGACGTCTGGCATGTTCCGTCCATTTGTTGAAATCACCATGATTGGGCCCCACCAGAGTGACAAGAAGAGGAAGTTCACAACCAAGTCAAAGAGCAACAACTGGGCTCCAAAATACAATGAAACGTTTCATTTGTAAGTCTCAAAAATATCCTGAGGATGTGGCATGGCAAGTGCAGATGCAGAGGGACAGACAGGGTTGTCCAGTGTCCCCAGACAGTATGCACAGCGCCAAGAAGAGTACATGAACCAGTAGCTTGGTCCTGTCTTTGATGTCTTGGCAGAAAAGCTGGATTATGAAAGTTTTTACTGTGGGTGGGACGCAGAGGTTTGTTCTATACCAGCAGTGTCCTTTGGCCACCTTCTGAAATGCTCTCTGTGTGTCCTATGAACACATTTTACTCTGCTCTGTCATTGTAATGAACTTCGTATTTTTTATTGGTAGAGTTGAGGCTAAAAGTTCATTTTTATTTATTTCTTAATCTTAATGTACGTTTTTATCCCAACTTGACCTGTGGGACATGCTTTCGGAACTCGTTTCCAAGGATACAGCCCTTGGAAGTGGTAGCAAGTTGCACTGCTAAAATTGCTGTGTTTCTCAGCATTGAGTATTGATCTCTTCTTCTTTCATTTTCTTTTATTACTACAAGGACATATTCCTTCCTGGGAGGCTTAACAGAAGGAGCTGCAGGCTTGAACTCTCTCAGCTGTCCATATAAAAATGAGATGAGGAGAACTGACCAGCAAAAGGCTATAAACGTCTGGGGGAGAAGGGAGAGAAGGGGGTGTTCATATAATTGTTCTGTTCTCTGAGGAAAGGCAGCCTTCCTCTAAGTGAAGAGATTTTCTTCCTTTTATTCTTTTAATTTTAGAAACATCAGAAGGGTTGGGGATTTATTTTTGTTAGCTTTCACATTAATGGAAGGTCCTGAATCTTAACAAAAACTTCATCTAATTAAAGTAGTAATTCTGAAATGAAGCCGCCCTTAGTAGAAGCAGAAATGTTTAAAGTCATCTGAGTTGAAAATCTATTAGCATGGCTTTAATGTTTCCCACTCCTCTCGTTTCACAGTTTAACACACACACAAACACACACAAGTTGCAAAGGCAGCTTGAAAGAGGTTCCTTGTTTTTTCTTCTTCAGTAACCAGGTTTTCTTTATCTGCTACAAATCAGCAAAAATGCCCACATGCTGCAGGTTTTACTTCTCTCCCTCTGACCAGGGTTTTCTGTAGAAAGGAGTTTTCTGTGACTTACCACAGCCCTCCAGTCAGGTGCTGGCACCTTTGTTTTTGCAGGCCAGACACTGTAAGTGAATTTGTGTGTGTTTTCCAGCATCCTGGGGAATGAAGATGGCCCCGATGCCTACGAGCTCCAAGTCTGTGTGAAGGATTACTGCTTTGCTCGGGAGGACCGGGTTCTGGGGATAGCAGTGATGCAGCTCAGAGACATAGCAGACAAAGGAAGCTGTGCTTGCTGGTGCCCCCTTGGGCGCAGGATTCACATGGATGAGACCGGACTCACAATCCTGAGGATTCTCTCTCAGAGAACCAATGATGAAGTTGCCAAGGAATTTGTGAAGCTGAAATCTGAGTCCCGCTCCACAGAGGAAGGCACCTGAGCTGAGCTGTTCCCTTTCCTCTTCTGCCTTGTGCCAATATGTGCAAGTGTTCAACAATTCTTTTATTAATTGCAAAAGGTTTTTTTCATGTTGTCTTTGTCAGCTCCGATAGCGCACGTGTGCTGTATAGGAAACAAATCCATCAATCTGATGTGAATTATTTATTTTTTAGTAGCTGGGTAAGACACCGTAGAGAATGAGACAATCTCTTCTTATTTAACATGTAAATTCTGCTTTGTGTATATAAATTATTTTATATTGGAGGCTGGAATTGCTGGGTTTTGTTGATATGCAGCACTGTGATTTTATCCTCTGAATTTGGCAGGCATTAAAAAGGTTCTGCGTAATCACACTACGATGCAAACACAACTGTGTGGAAATTGGGAGGAGATGATTTGGGGGGGGTTTGACAAAGCACAGTTATCTCTCATTGAATTCACATACTGTGGAGCTGCCTGGGGATCTTCTGACACAGATTATGCCAACGTGATAATACAGACACCTCAACATCTGCTTAAAGAAGAAGAGGTTGCAGATGCTCTGAAGATGCACACCGAGTGAATGTACCTCCACGGATGTGCTGCTGTGAGTGTGGGCCAGAACAGGGCCACAAGCCTGGGGTGGGGCCTGAGATCTCGTAGCCAAAAGCTGCAAAGGCAGCGCATCAGGAGCAGGCTGCAGCTGTAATTAGCTGGTGTGTCTCGGAGAATACAAATCCCCACGTGCTGCTGGGAGTCCCTGATGGCCGTGGGAGTGCTGTAAGCTGCTCGGCTCCGTAAGGCACGCTCGGGCTGCCGTGACCAACACGGTCAGGAAGGGATCGGCGTTAGAATCGTAGAGTTAGAGCCATTACAAATCACATGGCTGCTATGTGCTTTTTCCACTTCAATATTCTTTTGTTAGTGCTTGACAGAGGATTGGATAATTTAATATTGCAGGCTTTCTGTAGCATTTTATTACCCTGGAGTAGCTAAGACCATTCCTCACTATGAACCCAGAAATGATGGCTTGCTTGGGAGAGAGGAACACACCTCCCCTCTACAAGCCTTCAGTCTGGAGTGCTGGTCAAGGGGCAGCACGTCCATTTGCTTCTGATCTTGGAGATGCTGTTGACCGTGCTGTGGTTGATCCATGCTGATTGCCATTAAACTTATAATACCATTGACAATACCATTGAAATATTTTTTGCACTGTCTTAAAAAGAAGCATCCTGCTTTTGTTTTCTTAAAGAAACAAAATACTGTCCTGAGCAAAGTAATTGCAGGGAGGTCAGAATTTCTGACTGAAAATTAGTGAGCAGGAAGGTCTGGAATGGTGATTGCACCTGAGGCATGTTTGTTGGAGGGTTTTTATTGGGGATATTTTTGCTTTTCCAGCTGCCCTTGTGCTCTGGAAAGTGCAGCTGGAACAAGCCAGTCCTTGCCCATAAAGTACTGTAATACTGTCAATAAATTCAAGGACTGCATATTGAATGACTTTTTTTTTCCTATTTTCTCTGACACTTGTGTAGCTGTATGATGTGACTCCTGTATTTCATGGGCCTGCTTGTAGAGTTCTGAGACAGCACATCTGCTTTGTTCTTGTCCATGGTGTGTTATAATAATGCTCTTCAAAACTCCACACTATTTGTCATGATTTTGAATCATTGTACGTGCCATTGTTATGAGAACTGTTAGTATGGTCTTTAATAAACTCTTTTAGCAGCATTTGGACTTGTGTGTTGGAGTGTAATTGTGATTGGGTTTCCTAAACCATGGAGGGCAGAGCCACTGCTGCATCTTTGGAAATTACTCAGGTTTAGCATGTAGATTTCTTTAGTGCTTTAGATGCCTAGCAAGGAGTATGAGTCAGACGGTTCCCCCCTCCTCCATGGTGCCTCTGTCTGGGACATCCTTCCCTGAAGTCCTTGGCTTCTGATAATACTCTGAGACATCATTGAAAAGCATAAAAAATAGCTTACTTACTTTTTTCTCCTGTCTGGCCTTTAAGTCACATTTCCTTTGTACTCAGGATTGTCTCCTGAAGGTGCTGAATGGAAAGGCTCAGACAAGGCAGTTGGATACTGTGCAAATAAGAGATGAAGAAAAATAATTATATACCAAACTTGATTCATAACTTTCAGCCTCTTATGAACATTAATACTCTTTAGATGGCATGCACAAGAGATGAAAGCATAAGCCTTCTTGATGTCAAGTAAACTGCTCCCCCTCCTCATTTTTTGGGAATTCTGCCAATTTCCAGCAGACAAGGTCAGATAACTCAGAGACTCATATTTCATGATAACGTGGGTCTCTGAATTTCTGTGATCTGAAATGCCATTTTTTTCCTTAGTTAGCATATGCTTAGCAACAGAGTCACTTGGGAGGCAGTCCTGAAAAGCAAAGGAATCAGGGAACATTGGATATTCTTTAAGAAGTAAATCTTTAGGCACAAGGCACAGGAGGAGTAAGACATCTCCATGTGCCAAAAGATGAGCCAGCAGGGAAGCAGACCAGTCTGGCTGAACAGAGAACTTGGGATGGAACTTGGAGAAGAAGGGGAAGTCTCTGACCTCTGGAAGAAGTGCCAGCTTGGGACAACAGCAAGGACTTGTAGGATCATTCAGGGAGAGCATTGAGAGGGCCAGAGCCTAACTAGGACTTTATCTGGCTACTGCCATATCAAACAGTTTCTACAAATATACGAACAACAAAAGGAGGGCTAAGGACAAGCTCCATCCTATATTGGGTGTGGTGAAAAACATGGCAACAAAGGATAAGAGAGGCTGAGGTGCTTTATGCCACCTTTGCCTCAGTCTGTAATAGTAACCCCAGTTGTTCTCGGGGTACACAGCCCTGTGAGCTGGAAGACAGGAATGGGGAGCAGAATGAAGCCGCCATGATCCAAAGGAAATAAATGGTCAGTGACCTGCTGCAGCACTTGGATGCACACAGGTCTGTGGGGCAGATGGGATCCACCCAAGGGCACTGAGGGAGCTGGTGGAAGTGCTCACCAGACCTCTCCCATCATTTACCAGCAGCCCTGGCTCACCAGGGAGGCTCCAGCTGAGTGGAGCTTGGCAAAAACAGAGCCCATCTACCAGCAGGGCCTAAAGAAAGAGCCAGGGAACTACAGGCCTGGCAGCCTGACCTCAGTGCTGTGGAAGGTCATGGGGCAGATCATCCCAAGTGCCATCATGGACACACACAGGAAACCAGGGGATCAGGCCCAGCCAGGATGGGTTTGAGAAAGGCAGGTCCTGCTTGACCCACCTGACCACCTCCTGTGACAAGGTGACCCACGTGGTGGGTGAGGGAAAAGCTGGGAATGTGTCTGCTTGGACTTCAGCCAAGCCTTTGACACCATCTCCCACAGCATCTCTTGGAAAAATCTGGCTGCTCATGGCTACTCACTGTTCACTGGGTGAAAGCTGCTTGGATGGCCAGGCCCACGGAGTGATGGTAGATGGTGCTGCTGGTTGGTGGCTGGTCACCAGAGGTGTCCCCAGAGGTCAGTGCTGGCCCAGTCCTGTTTATCTTTATTGATGATCTGGGTGAGGGAATTGAGAGCACCCTCAGCCAGTTTGCAGATGGCACCAAGCTGGGTGTGAGTGCTGATCTGCAGGAGGGCAGGGGGGCTCTGCAGAGGGATCTGCACGGGCTGGATCCATGGGCCAGGGCCAATTGTGTGAGGTTCAACCAGGCCAAGTGCTGGGTCCTGTCCCAGGGTCACAACAACCCCCTGCAGCTCGAGGCTGGGACAGTGGCTGGAAAACTGCCCAGTGGGAAAGGCCCTGGGGGTGCTGGTCAGCAGTGGCTGAACATGAGCCAGGGTGTGCCCAGGTGGCCAAGAGGGCCAAGGACATCCTGAATGTATCAGCAATGGTGTGGCCAGCAGGACCAGGGCAGTGACTGCCCCTCTGTGCTGGGCACTGGTGAGGCCACACCTCAAATCCTGGGCTCAGTTTTGGGCCACTTACTACAGGAAAGACTTGGAGGTGCCGGAGTGAGTCCAGAGAAGAGCAAGGAGCTGGGGAAGGATCTGGAACACAAATCCTGTGAGGAGCAGCTGAGGGAGATGGGGGTGTTTACCCGGAGAAAAACAGGCTCAAGGGAGGACCTTGTGCCTCTCTACAAACCTGAAAGGAGAATGTAGGCAGGTGGAGGTCAGTCTCTTCTCCCAGGTAATCAGTAACAAGGGAATGGCATCAGGTTTCCCCAGGGAAGGTTTAGGTTGGATACTAAGAAAAAATTTTGTCACTGAAAGGGTTGACAAGCACAGAACAGGCTGTCCAGGAACACAGTGAACATCCCTGAAGGCATTTAAAAGATGTGTAGATTTGGCCCTTGGGGACATCATTTAATAGTTGAGTTGGCAATGCTGGGTTAATAGTTGGACTTGACGATCTTAGAGGTCTTTCCCTTCCTACTAAAATTATTCTATGGTTCTACAGCTATTACATAATTCAGCTAACTTAAGTGCAACTCAAAGCCTTGGTCATGGGGAAGTTGCTGAAGTTGATGGAATGTCCTGAAAGGTGTGTAGTTTAAAGCATGACTTTAAAGCCCTAATTCAGTACCTGGTCAGGTGGTTCACAGGTTTTAACTCATCAGAATTCCTGCTTGTCATCACTTCAGCAGGTGCTGCAGTGGAGAGAGACCAATACAAAGCAATTTAAAGGAAAAAATGGTTGCCTGTAACCATGGAGAACAGGCCTGGACAGGGCAAAGAGGTCTGGCTTTTACAACAAAGCCCAGAACCCAACTCTGCTGAAGGTACTGTTTATCCACTAGTCTACCACTTCTCTTGCCATCCAAGCTTGAGAGATTTTTAATCATAGCATCAGTTTCCAAAAGCATTGCTTTGTAACATGTTTACCTAAAATTGTTGGCTCATCTTGCTTCATTTCTTGGGTTCACACTAATTGTTATGCTTTGAAATTTTCCTTTCTGCCTGAAAAGCCTTGCAGTCTACAGACAATCAGGCTTTTGCTGCTACCTATGGCAGCAATACTGTGGTGTGCACATGAATGTCTTTACTCTGAGCATTCATCAATAGCTGGATATAGGACATACACTGTAGGCATAATATATGTAATAATGAATAAATGAACAAATAGAATACTTATTTTGTGAGTATCTATATGCTGGTGTACCTGGGGTGGAAATGGCTGCCTTTAGCTGGAAAAGACTGTTCCAGGAACAGTGTGGCAAAGATGACAGGGAGTGGTAAATGGCCTGTTGTTCCACGCAGGAATCATCTGCAGAATGCAGAGACATCAATTTTCAGCAGTACAGGGGGGAGCTGAGAGCTGCATGCTGGAAGCAGGTGGGTGAATTCTGCCAGTGTTCTCACAGTTCTTGCCCAGAATCTTTCTCTGAGGCCTGTCACTGGTTTCAGACCATGAACCTTGCCTCCAAGAGTGGGTACTGTCCAGAGCAGCTGTCTACGAAGAGAAAGGACAAGGTAATGTAATGATGTTTCCTTCTAATGCTCTTTGGGCTGCTGGTGATTTTTAACTACAGAGCTGTTCCTGACTCTATGATTCCTCTCTAATAAAGTCTAAACTATATGTTTCCTATCCCTTTTAGTGCAGTTCCATGGATTTACAAGTTCTTTTAGAACATGACCTATCTTTTATTTTGCATATGATTCCAACAAATTAATGTGGCATCCTCCGTTATTTTTTTCAAAGAGAAGCTTAAGTGCTTGTCTTCCTGCCAATGGAGATATTGTAGATCTCTATCTTATCCCACCCTAGTCGTTGCTCTTTAGGGTGGCAGTATCCTTTGATAGTTTTTGTCCTTCTTTGAGCCTTTCCCATTTAAAGGATCATTTCTGAGCTGTGAGGACCAGAAATATTAAGACAGAACAGCATCCACCATGCAAAATGTGGATCAGCTTCCAGGAGGAAGCCTTTTGAGAATAAGTTTTCTTCTATCTGAAGAGCAATGGTCAGTAGTTCAAAAAAACACTTTCCTTTTTCATCAGAGGGTGTTGTCAAGCTGCTGGGAGGAGCAGAGATGGTGCCAGACCTTCCCAGTGACACAGAAACCTTTTGTAGGATCCCAAAAGAGGAAGTTGAAGAGGTTGCTGCAACTTGTAAAGTCAGGCTGAGAAAGAAAGTGGTTACCCTGATGAGAACTGGCAAATGGTTGAGACCTTTTGACAATACTTTCATTTCTAGACTTCTAATAATTTAATATATTAAATGATTTTGTAGGAATAGGGAGAAAGAAAACAAGCCTGGTTTTTGGATTTCAGAGGCTTTTTGATCTTTGGGAAATCACCTTCAAAGCTGTGGCTAACTTGGGTCTGTGACATCACCAGAAAGCTTTGCTGGGGGAGGGAGATAACCGGACTCAAAGGGGGATGATGTGTGCTTCTGTGAGCACATGGTGAGGATAAAAGGTCCATACAGGAAAGGATGTTGTGTTTCTGGGTGTGTGATGGATGAGAGCAGAGACCCAAGGGCAGGAGTGGGAAGGGTGGTTTATCAGCCTTCCTGGAAGAGATTAGCAAATTGATGGATGGAGGTAAGTAGGCTGGGAGTGACCAGCATAGACACTGAGAAGGCAGACAGCACTTGAAATGTGGGATTGAGTTTCTGGACCGCATCAGGGAGGGAGTGGGCAGTGAAATGGCAGTGGATAGGTCAGGCTGAAATGGGATTTCCTTCAGACATGTCATCTTCCTCCTTTTCTGCTCTTATGCTCTCATTTCCTCCCTTCTCGAGAAATCTCTGGACGTGGCTCTGTGAACATCTGCAATAGCCTAATGAAGCTGGCAGTATTCCCTGGAGCTTGGTGGAGCATTTGCAGTGGGTCTGAGCCCTTCCTGGGGGTTGAGGTACATAATTCCTCAGACTCCTGTTTTAAACTAGGAGGGTGGATGCTGAAGGATTTTTTTCAGGATCTCATTTTTCTGGTATTTTATCTTCTCAGTTGTTGCCTGAGATTATGTCCAATGTAGAAATATTTGTTCTTGCACCAGTGTTTTTTACCACAGTAAAGTCTCCTTGGGTAACACTGTCGTCTTCACTGGACTTTGTTCTGCTACACCAGACAAGAGCTGGGTTTTTGCTCATAAGCAGTTCTCTCAATTTCCAGTCCCACGTGCATAACTTCTTTTTGTTTCTCTAATGTACAGCCTCTCTAGCACCACCTTCCCCTAGTTTTAAGAGATACTTTTCATTATCACTCTCCGTCTTTGTGGACTTCTAATATTTCTCTGCACATTTCTATAATGTCACCCCATAGTCCTTTCATCAAAATTTCCCATTTCACAATGTATTCAGTGGGAATTTTTTTAGTCCATCTAGATTTGAGCTTTCAGATATGTACCTAGAAATTATATTTGCTCACCCACAATATGTGGGAAGATTCAGCTGGCTCACAAATGACACTGAACGCCTTTTATCATGTATTTACTCCTGCAGGCAGCCACCTCTCCCATGTAATCTCAGAAATAATGAGCCAATTTTCAGAAATGTACACTTTGAACAGGTCAGTGTAGAGAAACGACTGATCAGAGCCAGGATTAAGCTGCTTCTGCACATTCTAGCTCTGTCAAAACCATGTTGTATCTCCATTCTCTTTCCATCCTTCCTTTTACTGTTCTTCAAGACTTCTAAAGCCTGAAACGCTGCTCAAGTCACCTGCTTGAGAAGTCAGAAGTCACTTGGATATTGCATGAATTTTAGACAAGAGCTCCACCTTCACAGATGAATAGACCCTCTCTGCCTTTAGTTCCACATGTGTTACCAGAAGTCTAACATGGAAGTGATCCTTTTGTGTGGATCAGGGGAATTTGAGCCCTCTGAACTTCTAGTGACCATAGCACAGTATATTCTATTTCCTTGTTTTCTGTCTCGGGCTGTTTCTTTCTCTGTGAGTAACGTCTGAGGCCAAGTCCTTTTGTGGGACATTTTTTGATCCGCCTGTCCTTGCCCAGGACAGAGCATGTGACAGAAGGGACACCAGGCTCCCTTTGAAACCTGTCCCTCAGTCACTGTGAAGAGGGTTTATACCCAGCAGGGTCCCCAGGAACTCACACTGAAACACCAAGAAAACCCTCCAGCATCACTCCAGCAAGCTCAAATTCTCAAGAAGCCATGATGACTTACAAGGAGGGAGCAAATCAGAACCACAGCACTGCAACCCCCTTTGCCAACTCCTCTCTCCTAAATGTGTCCAAGTCAGAAAGGGGCAGAAGAGCAGGCAGGTGAATTGTGCCTCTCTAATCCAGACCCTGGGGACCTCTGCTACCACAACCCTGCTTAACACTGAGCAACTCCAAGTTTGTGAGATGCCTGAACTGATTCCTTTGCACATTTTGTGTGTTGCAAGACACTAAGAATCAGAGCAGTTGTGCTCTGGGAAAGAAGAGCGATGGTTTTTGGCAGCCAGCAAGGTGACAAGGAGAAGTCTGGAACTGTAACATGGATTATTTCAGTATTGAATAGAAAACATTTTGTGTCAAATAATATAAGCATAGTGAAAGGTCAATGAATACCACATAAAGTGCAGTCTCGTCCCGTGGCCACAGGAGCTGACGGGTGCTGGCTAGCCGCTCCCGGAGTGACCCGTGGAGACCACGCATCCCGCCACTCTCAGGTCCTCTGCGAGAGCCCCGGGCAGTGGCTCCGTCTGCGGCGTGGTGGCAGGTGGAGCAGGACTGCGAAGGACTGAGGCGAAAGAGGGAAGGAGCGGACACACCTATGGATGCCAAGACACTCTATAGACCCAGGCAGGGCCAGTAACGGTGTCAGAAAAAACCCCTTGGGGAGGCACTTGTAAAGGGGAAGGGCGTGACACGAGGAGCCACGAGGGACCAATGAACGAAGCCCAGGGGAGGAGCGAGGGACACAACTGAACCAATAGGAATGGCACAGGGGAGGGAGAAGGCTCAGGGGACAAATCATATGTTAAGTACGGGATGATTGACACAGAAAATTCTCGAAATTAAGGGGATTGGTTACAATGATGGACAGGTAACTGGCGGGAGGAACAAACCATTAGGAGGGAGAACATGGGGGGAACCGAGGGTCAAACCAAAATCTTACCTTATAAAAAATAACCAACTTTACAATAAAACTCGTATAGCACACACAATGCTACAATAAAGTTTGGGCCTTTGAGCACTCAGGATATCCACAGGTCTGCAGTCCTCATCACAAACTGTGTTGAAGACTTCTTCCAGTCCAGTAATTGTTTCACTTTGAGACAAAGGCATTAGCTCCAAGTTCTGCTATGACAAGGTATATAGTGCTCAGTACTCTCAATTTATGCACCTCAAGGAATCTTTATATTTTCCTCTGTTTCCTTGGCCAGATTAACTCAGATGGACTTTAACCTGTTGTTACTTATCTTTACTTGATTTTTCTTTGTGAAGTCTTTTGTTGTTGTTTCAGAAATCAAAAACCGTTTACTAACCCTTACATATCAACTACAGGTAACTATTCACTGGAAAACAGTGCTTTTATAAGTTACTCTTTCTAGTATTTTTGCTTCTTATTGGAGCCAAACCCAGAATAACACCTCCTTTTATCATCTCTGTGACTGTGTAGTGACAAAACCTGTCAGCTGTCACATCTGGTAGTGCCATGATTAATAGAAGCTATTCACCAATTGCTGAGATGCTGTTTTCCTGTAATGTCAACTGTCAGCCAAAAAGATTTTCATCTATTTTCCATAATTCTGATAATATGAGAGCACCAACCCTGTGAATGAGCCTACCGGGAGGTGCATCTGAATTAACTGAATTCTGCAAAGAAAGAAGTGCTCTCACTTCTCACTGCCTGCTGAGAATCTTTTTTTCTCTTCTCCCCACCCTCTGCCCTTGTGATGCTCTTTCTCAAGGTTCCCTCATGACCCACTGGTGTTCAGCAAACTAAGGAACATAAGCCTTGTCTGTCAGCATCTCCAGAAGCAGAAAATACAATTTACAGTGATATGTCTCCTTCTTAATCACAGTTAGAGGTGCAGAGAGGTGTATGGCTTTGGCAGCGGGAAGGGGTGATGAAGTCAAAAACCCTTCTTTAATTTAAGTTGCTGATAAATATGGTCAGTTTATCCTTCTCTGGAGCACAGCAGCTTGTCAGGCTGCAGGTCCTTATTTGGAATTATTTTCATGCGCCTGGAGTCAAGCCTAGGTCATCAGTTTCATCAAAGGAGGAAATTTCTGAGGATGACCATCACAGATGCAATAAAAACACAATAGAAACCAAGGTTTTCTCTCAAAGCTTGGCAGCAGCAACAGCTTATTCCCCTGTGTGTATTTGTGTGTGCATGTGTGTGTGTGTGTGCGTGTGTGTGTGTGTGTAGTCTGAAGACATAAACAGCCTCTGTGTTTCAGTAGAGTTCCATGCTCACTTTTGAAACATTTTCCAACAAACCCACACAGGCTTTTACAAATACCCTCAATCCCCACGTGCTACAGATGTGAAGCTTTTGGGGCATTTTCCTCCTTGCTTTTCTTCTCCCCACTGGAATTAGCAAAAAAGCCATGAGCAGAAGTGGGAGGCCGTGGCCAGTGCTGCATTTGGAGCAGCTGATTCCTGCAAGCCACCCTTTCCTGACAACACCTGATGGCCCTGCACAGCAACCCTTGCACATTTTTCTGCAGAGGGGAGCTTGTACTCAAGCCTTGACACTGGAAGCAGGAAAAACAATATCTTGTTCTTTCAGCTGGAGCCCACATGAGCTAAACTCCTGCCGCTATTCCCCAAATGAAGGAGGTTGTGAAGGCTTCAGTCACCAGGTGAGTGCTGCACACTATCAAATCTGAAAGAGACAAATTATGAAAGACATTATAGCAAAATCTCTGCCAGAGGAAGTTTTGCTTCACATATTTGTTGCCCCAGTGACTTTTTTGGGGGGGAACACTCTTGAAAAAGGGAAAACATGAGTGTGTCAACCCCAGGAAAGCAAACCAAACCCCTCCCACTGGGTCAGCTCACAACCTCATCTGTTCAAATGGTTCCTGAATTTCTGTGCCTGTAAAAGCTTATGGATTCCCATAAGCCAGCAGGTACAAGCCACACTTCCCAACAGCCATCTGAAAATTGGCATGATGGCGCTTGGTGATCAACCCTTTCCTAGTCAGATTTGGTCCCTACCAATAAAAAGATGCCTCTTTAAGCATATACAGCCCTTAAATTTCACAGTTGCAGTGATGTCAACAATGCTTTTCCACTAAAAACAGCAATAAACAATAGGAGACTTATACATTTTGCTTGGGAGGTCTTTTTCCTCTCTGCCCTTGACCAGTCATTTACTGGCTTTATCTTCTATGTCACAATATTTTTTCTTGTCCAGATAGCCAAGGTGAGTTGTACCTGTGTTCAGTATTTTGATTTTGACATAAAAATGTCAGCAGGATTCTTCCATGCCATCTGGACTAACTGTAGCAATCAGTCATTTTGCTGAAATTTCAAAATTCTTGCCTAATACGTATGAGGTTTGAACTAAGGGGAAGAGGGTAACATGACTTGAGGATATCCACTTTTAGTTTTTCCTGCATGATGTGGGATGGAGAAATGGGAAATAAAGAAATGTGGTTTACTTCTTGGAATTGATACATCTCAGTCTCCAGTGTCTGTCTGGTGCCATCCTGGTGCCAAAGCAGTAACAGCTCACCCTTGGCAAGGTAAGAGTTCACATCCGCCCTGCAGAGCACCACCTCTGTGAGCAACAGTAAACCAAGAGCTAATGATGCTGCAGCCATTTTGCCCATGCTGTGGGTTCATCTGAGTCTTGTGATGTGGTTTGAGAACACTGACAGAGAAGTGGGACTTGGCAGAAAGCGTTGCTAGCATGAGTTTTAATCAAGGTCATCAACTCGTGTCAGAGAAGAACCCACCATTCTCTCATCATTTACTGCCCCACCATCTGCCCAGCTCACTGCAGGCTTTTCTTATATTCACCTCAGCAATGATGACTGCAGGATGTCCCATCCCTGGAGCTGTTCAGGGCCTGGCCTAGTGTGTGGCATCTCTGTCCACAGCAGGGGAATGGAAAAGAGATGATCTTTAGGGTGTCTTCCAACCCAAACCGTTCTGTGATTCTGTAAAACATCCATAAAATTAGAGCAAGGGAAGGACTAGCATGTCATTTCACCTCATCTACTGCGCTGCCCAGGTCATAGTGCACCACCAGTGAACTCTGAATTCAGCTCAGTGGCTTTGGATGTATTTTTCAACTCTACCAGAAAAATATTCTTTATCATGCTGCTAAAACTCTAAGAAATGGAGATCAGCTCTTGGTGTTTTGCCCTGTTGGTTAATGGTTTGGGAGTTTTTAGTTTTCTAATACTCATTTACTTGGTTTGAGACTTTGAGACACTTCTTTATTTTACACTTGTGGTAGAAGGTCCAGTGTTCAGAGCAAATAAATGGGGGAGTGTAACTGGTGATGTCTATCTGCAAGTTTACCAGAGCAGCATTAGAGGCTGAAATGAATCCAAATGAACCCAGTCAGTACAGAACAAAGAAAGAAATGGCATGAGATAACACACCATTGCCAGGCCATGTATTTTAGTATTTCAGAAGCCTCTGGGAAGGATCAGGCAGCATCCCACCCATCTCCATCTCACTGAACAGCTGGTTGGAAATAAGCTAAAACTAAATGCAGGTTTCTTCCTCCTACCTTTCCTGTGAAGCACCAGAGTTGACCTTACACACTCCTCCATGGTTTATAGGCACCTCAGAGCTTCCCACTTCTGAAACATTTTGTTGCTGCGTGTCATGGTTTAGGAATGGTATTCCACAATTTAGTAGTCTCACTTAAGAAAAAACAAAACCTAATACCAAACCAAACCAAACCAACAAAAAACCCACCACAAAACAAACAAACAAACAAACAAACAGCAACAGCAAAAAACCAACCAAACAAACAAACAAAAACCACAAAGAAAAAAAACACAAAAAACCACCCCACACAACAAAAAACCCACTACCACTCACTTACACTCCCAAACACTTCCAGCTCAAAACATGAAGGGATAACAACAATTTACTGGAAAAAGCAGCAAGATAAGAAAGTGAACAGTAACAGTGATAGTAATAACAAAAGGTGTGGGAAAGAGAAACTATTTACACAGAAAGCCCATGGCAAAATACCAACCTGTCTTCCCCTCCACCCAAGGCTTCCTCCCAGCTAGAAAGGAACATCCTTCTTCCTGGAAGTGAGTGTCCCTCTCCCCACCCCTGGCAATGACATGAAGAGGTGTTGAATTCCACAATGTCTTGGCCGTGCTCCCTCCCTCTGATCCCAGCTGGAACCAGGCCTGGGCATCTCACTCAAATTCCCAGGGTCATACTGGTTAATGGATTTGGGATCAAGCAGTATTCTTTCAGGTCATGTTGACTGGAGATGCAGGGGGTTTCCACCAAGCTTGTCTTCAACTAACTTTCCAAGCTCCTTTGGCATCCCTATCCCAGGTAAAGCTTTCTTCATGAAAAAGCCTGGCCTGCAAGAGACCCCTCAATTAATCCCACTGCCTGGGATGATCAGGCCAGCCCTTTGAGAACTGAGGTATTTTTGTTAAATAGTGGTTTGTGTTCTTACCTAAACCTTCTGATCTACACTCAACCTATTCCTCAGAGTGTCTGATCTGACTAGAGAGTTCTGCAGAGTAGGAAACCTAGGAAGAAATTCTTTTATTTCCCCTTTTTCGCAAGTGTTGCCAAACAAAAAAACCCCAAAAAAAAGGTCATTGGTCTACAAATCTGGGAAGCAAAACTTGCTACAGCAGAAATTTTGCTTTCATTTCTTTCATATCTTGTCACTTTTGGAGAATGGATTCGATATGGGTGGATTTTTCACCCAGATCACACAGGTCTCTGGGAAGCCTTTGGGGGCCCCATAGCCTCCCAGATTTGTCATTTCCATGGAGCAGCTGTTTTGCTATTATGTAATGGACCCCTTTGCAGAACTAGAAACACTGACACTGGGTATTTGGTGAGGATAAAATTTTCTTGTCCAATGTCAAGAAAGCAAACCTCGTTTTTCTCTGAGAATAAGCAGAATTCCCACAAACCTGCTACTCCAGCATGCCCAAGTCCTGGCCCGCTCATGGGCCTTCAGCCAGGACTAACACATCCTTCATCACTGCTTAAGGTCCTGCCTCTCTTAGGACCCTACCTGGGCAGGCTGATAGTGCACAATCCAGGTCTGTGCAGTAGACAGACACACAGGGATGAGGTCCTGGGACTGCTGTGGCCTTGCTGGCCCACTGCCTCTCCAGCCAGCCAAAGGCTTCTCCCTGCCAGGTTAATTGTATTGCTTTTCTTTGGACCCAGGTCTAGCAGGGCTATTGCTGCAGCACACCACAATGAGTTCATTAATAGAGAACTTGGAACAAAGGCTGTTCCAAGACATGATGAAAATCATGTCAGAGACATGATGAAAATCATGAAAAATCACAATTGTCTGGGAAAAATAAAGTGATGGAGCGTTGCTACATATAAAAAATAATTGGTAACAACTGTTAAAATAGCATAAAGTGCTATTTTAACAGAAGAATAACATGGATTTTGGGTAATTTTCATGCTGTCAGGCAAGCTTTTCTGGCTCTTCATGACAGCCTGCACTGGTGCCAAAGGCTGTGCAATCACGGTGTGTATCCCTGTGTTGAATGCTTGGCATGGAATCAACCACCAGAACTGAAGGCACAACTGGAAGGGCAGCTCTGTCATCACAGAATCACAGAATGGTTTGGGTTGGAAAGAGCCTTAGAGACCATCTCGTTCCAGCCTGCAGCTGTCTGGCCAGGGAAAGATGTCCCAGCTAGCTCGCCAGCACAGCTAGCAGCACAGGGGGGCACTTAACCCCATAGCCGTGCTTCGGGTCAGCGCCTCAGGCAAACGCCCAGCGTTATAGCTGCAGGTGCTGCCAGGTGCAGGACAAGGCCGACAAATGGCTGCGGTCAGCAGGGAAAGAAGAGAGCGCTCTCCAGTTGGGGCAAAGTCCAGGTTTATCGGAGATCCTAGGGAGGCCAGCAACCAAAGAGGACGGGGGAGGGATTACATGAGGTTATAAAGGGTGTGGGAGGCAGGAGTGGAACCAGGTCGGGAGCAAATAGGAATCCAGGGGGGAGTGGGGTACATGGAATTGACATACAGAAAAGACCAATGAAAATAACTTGGGGGAGGGTCCCTGGGCCAGGATTCAATCACTCCAAGCCCTGGATAGAAGTTTCTGGAGAAAAGGGTGGTGGCAGGGAGTGACTGGCAGGGCACTGGGGTGGGGTTGAGGGAAAGATACATTCGGTTACTAGGGAAACTGGGGTGGAGTGTAAAAAGATACAATGGTCGCTATAACAACTGGGGTGATAGGCAGTAACTGGGAGGGGAGGGAGAACCAGGGCAGAACCATTTTAACCTAGAGGGGGAATGGAACAAACCAACGCAATGCAACATCTCCCCCTTTTTTGTTGAAAAAGAAAAAGAAAAATAACTGATGGTCTAAACAGAAGTAAACTGAATTTGGTTGTCATACTCAAAGTCTGATTATTCATCTCCAAACCAGGGGTGGCTCGGGGTAGCAAGGCCCCATTGATCTTCTTCTGAGGCTTCTGCCTCCTCCGACTGTCCATCTTCAGAAGCCACCACCTGGTTAATCTCTGTGGTAGGAACCATCCTACCCAACAACCGCTTAACTAATTTCCAAATGATAGAACATGCAATTGAAACTACAACCAAAATAAGAATAACCAAAAGTATAGTCCTCAAAATCGACCCCACCCAACCGGAAAGGCCTCATCCTGAAAAGATGTCCCCCAGCCAGTCTGACGTCTCTTGCTTAATGTCGTGCACTAGGTCTTGCATCTTTTGGATAGAAGCTCTTGTATCCTTGGCCTTGGATGATAAGTTCAAGCAGCAGAGGCCCTCGAACTCCTCACATTGATGATGGTGGAGGAGTAGCAGAAAGTCTATCGCTGCTCTGTTCTGAAGAGTCGCCTTCCTTGTTATTTCCTCGCTGAGAGAGCGGCTGATGTAAAGTTGGCCTGCTTAGCAACCCAACACTCTAGGCGGGCCAATTCACCTAGAGATTTAGCTGCAGATACCCAAGGCAAAAACAGGGTAACTGCAACTGTTTTTGGTTTAGACCAATGAGTAATTTCTGAGTCACACTCAGGGTCGAGATCTGTAATGTCTCTTTTGAATTGGGCCAAATTTAGTGTGACATTTTTCGCTTTCCGATCTCTAATTTGGGTCATGTTGGGTGTAAACAGTGACAACTGCCTGATGGTGCAGGGACCTCCGATAAGGTGAGAGGGGATGCCTGCCCACGCTCCGTCTCAGCAAATTAAAAACACTCCCCGGGGTAAAGCCAAGGGTTTGCCTCCAGGGGTGGACGGTGCATTTATTTTTGCAACAGACTTACACCACTGGTCGGTGGAATACTCCTTTTTAGACTGCTGTACCACCTGGAAGCTGTTACCCATGGGGGCTGAGATGAAAAGTGGAAGGAACTGAAAACAAAGGGAGGCATTGGCGGAGCCGAGTAGTTCGAATTCGAATGGACCAGTATCTAAAAGCACCAGCCCTTTGATCCCATTCCTCCAAGCCACCCCGGGGTCAAAGCCGAATGGACGGGCGACCCTATTTGAAGTTAAAGCAGCGAAAGAGGTGGCAAGAGAGGAGGGAAAATCATTTGGATGGAAAAGGATCCCCACAAGGCATGATGACATTGAGTCCTCTGCTGAGCGGTGTCAAGGCATATGTGATCCTGGCTGAGGGCTTTGGCAATAGTCCGCCAGATGTTTGTCTTCGGCTGAGGGACGACCCAAGGGCCCGAAGGTGGAACGAAGGACCCGAGTGCTATTATCAGCAGGATGATGTTGATTTGGAAGGGGGCCATCCGGGTGTGGGTCACTAAAACAAAAAAGAAATATGATTAAGGAATGGTTTGAAAAATTGGGTTCTGCCCTGAGGAAGACTTAATGGAGGTCAGAATCAAGGGTGAAGGATCTCTGCCTCCTTTGCCAACATGCCTCCTCAACCTGTGCCACAACTCCGACCTTAGGTGCCTTCTTGGGGAGGAAGGGCCGAACCCACTTGGCTGGAATCCACCTGAGACCTGAGGGAGTGGACACGCAGGCATATCCCCTCCCCCAGGTGACCAGGTCGAATGGCCCTTCCGTCTTCCAGGTCTCTGGATCCTTAACAAGGACAGGGGGCCTGGCTTTCAGCTGCAGCTGCTCGTGTTGCCCTAAGTGCCTGACAATCGGAGGGTTTAGATTGTCAAACGAACAGTTTAGAAAATTGATGGTAAAAAGGGCCTTTGACAGTCGGACATGAGGGAACTCCACCTTCACGGCCGTTCGTTGTTGTTCAGGAACCCTCTTTAGGCTCTGGTGGGTCCTCTCAACCACGGCTTGGCCTGTCGGGGAATAGGGGATGCCAGTCTTGTGCTCTACTCCCCATTGCTGCAGGAAGCTTCTCAGTTCCCTAGACTTATATGCTGGGCCATTATTGGTTTTGATGACCTTGAGGATGCCCAGCAAAAGCCTGCACGAGATGTCTTTCAGTGTCAACTGCCCTTTCACCTGTATGGGCAGAAGCATAGATGGCACCGGAGAAAGTATCCACAGACACGTGTACATAACTCAATCAGCCGAAAGAAGGGACGTGCGTTATGTCCATTTGCCACACCTCACAGCTGGAAAGGCCTCTGGGGTTAGCTCCAGAACTGAGCGAGGGGAGCTGATGGGACTGGCACTGGGGGCATGTAGCCACGATTGCCTTGGCCTGTTCACGCATAAGTTGGAATTGCCGAACCAGACCAGGGGCGTTCTGATGGAATTGCTGGTGACTGATCTTAGCTTGACCAAACAGATCAGGGAGCGGGGCCATTTGAACAGGAGCGGCAAGGGCATCGGCTCTCCGATTACCTTCCGCAATAAACCCCAGTAAGTCGGTGTGTGACCTGACATGCATCACGAAGAAAGGCTGCTCTTGGCGGGAGACTAACGTAACCAATTTGGAGAGCAAGTTAAACAGTGGGATGTTAGACACCTCTTGAAGAACTGCATTTTCTGCCCTGGACACTATACCTGCGACATACACCAAATCTGTGACCAAATTGAATGGTTCAGAGAACCTCTTGAAAGCCCTGACGACTGTGTCCAACTCAGCTACTTGTGGAGAACCCTCCACCTTCACGACCTCAGCCTCCCACTGCTGAGTTTGAGGATCCTTCCAAGTCATTACTGACTTGTGGGATGCTCCAGACGTGTCAGTGAAAACAGTCAGGGCATTCAAGGGAGTTCGGCTCTGAACCTTTTTCAGTGATAGAGAGAATTGCACATCCTGATTAAATAATTTGTGGGCCAGCTGATCAACAACAGTAATTTGGCCGGTGTAACTGTCCAGAGCAAATTGTAGCATTTCATTGATCTCCAGCAGTTCATCAAAGGTTTTCCTTTTGAACTGGCCCGATTCTAATTTGATGGGGATGTGGATGCATCAGAGTCACACCCTGCCAGCTCCCTGATCCGTGATCTTGCTTTATGGATCAATTCTGCCACCAGCTCACATGGCTGTGTCATTCTTTTAGACCTATGATGGCTGAGGAAAACCCACTCTATAATTAAGAGGGGGTCCCCCGAGCCTTGGTCCTTACCCTTGACGGTCTTGTCCCATTGAAAAATCACCCCATGGAGGTGTGGCAACTTTCCCAAAATGATAAATCTGAAAGGCAGGCCCAGTTGGTATCTGTGGGCCTGCCTGGCCGAAATGGACTCCTGGATTTTCTCCAGTGCTGCCTGAGCCTCTAGGGTAAGTGATATAGGAGAACTGAGCTCCTCTCCCCCTTTCAATAAATTGAAAAGGGGGGCTAGGTCATGGGTCAGAATTCCCAGCTGAGGCCTTACCCAGTTCAAAGACCCACACAGCTGATGGACATCCGCCAAAGTCTTAATATTAGTTTTGATTGCAAATTTTTGCGGAACAATGTTACTTCCCGCCTAGTTATTTCCAGACCCAGGTACTTCCAGGGTGGCATCCGTTGAATCTTATCCTGCTCAAACCCTGCACCAACCAATGCATTGATTGTCAGGTCAAGAGCATGGGTAAGCGTGTCATCAGTCAGAGCACAAATGAGGATGTCATCCATGTAGTCGTAGATGATGGCATCCTCGGCAGCTGTACCTATTGGGGACAGCAAAGAAGCAACATATCATTGGCAGATCACAGGGCTGTTCTTCATCTCTTGCGGAAGGACCTGCCAATGGTAGCGCTTGCTTGGGGCTCCACGGTTGATGGCAGGAACTGTGAAGGCAAAACGTGGGGCATCATCCAGGTGAAGGGGAATTTGGAAGAAACAGTCTTTTATATCAATAACCGCCAGATTCTAATCTCGGGGGAGCATCGTTGGGGACGCATCCCTGATTGAAGGGGACCCATATCTTGAATGATGTTATTAATTTGGCGGAGGTCGTGAAGGAGCTGCCACTTACCTTTGTTTGGTTTCTTGATGACAAACACTGGGGAGTTCCACTCTGACATGGTCTCCATCAGGCTGCCTTTAAGAAGCTGCTCCTTGACGAGCTCGTTCAGCGCCTTCAATTTCTGTTTGTTGAGCGGCCACTGCATTACCTGTACTGGTTTATCTGATTTCCAATTCATTTTCCAGGTAAGGCGCTCTTCAGTGACCGCTGCCCAAAAAACCTGAGGAGCCGCTGGAAGGTCAATTCGGGCTCCCCATTGGGCAAGGAGGTCCCTCCCCCACAGGGGTTTCGTATAGCCTAAAACGAATGGGTGTATAGATGCCAATTGCCCATCCAGCCCCTTAATTTGCATGATGCTCCTGGATTGTTTGGCTAATTGCAAACCTCCGACACCACGGATGTGACCAGCCACATCCTGCAATTCCCAATGTGACGGCCATTCTCGGGAAGGAACAATCATCACATCTGCCCCTGTGTCCAAAAGACCTTTAAGAAGTTTCTGGTCTCCCCCCCTCGAAAGCTGGCACGTAATTTGAGGTTTGTCCCGCCCAAGGAGCTGAGCCCAGGCCACTGAAGGATGACTTTCTTGCGGTGGTTTGGTGGGCGGGCCTGGGACCCAGGTTAGCTCAGGCACCGGAATGGCCTGACCGATGACCTGACCCCCGGGCAGGAAGAGGGGAGGACAGACACAGTACAGCCCCACCGAAAACAGTCCCAGGTCCGATGTCAGGAGACCTGGAACAATGTTGACTTCGAGTGGTGTGAACTTTGTGTCTCCGACAACTACATACTTACATCCGATCCGTCCCCAGTTACCTGGGCACTCTGGACACACGGTTACCAGATGGAATTCGGAGTCCTTGAGGTGTAGCGGCTCTGTCAGCTGCAACCTGTAGGGTTCGTTTTTGAAAACAGTGGTTAGAATTGGCACAGGTCGGAGGCATAGTAAGCATGACAAGTGCGGCATGAGAAAGTCGCATTTAGTTGTAGCAACAGGCGGTTCTCCCTTTTTCCCCTCCCCGCCAGATGGTGACAAACCTGCCGCATTTGCGTCTTCATGCAGAGGGACACCGCGCTTTGATCTTAGTTTTTTGGCGAGGGGTTCCCCCGAAGTCCCTGCCCCTTTTTAAACTCATAAAATTGTCTCCTTAAGGGACAATCGGGCATCCAGTGCCCCAGTTTCCCACATAGGTGGCACGGGGAAGTAGAGGCTGTCCTCCGGCCCGGTCCGAGAGTGCTGGAAGGTGGGAGGTGTTTCAGTGGAGGAGAAGGAGGAATGGGGTTTGTCGGTGAAGCTTCCAGGGAGTCAGCAGCGGCGACACATCAAGGTGATGGTCTGGCCCTGGGGTCGACGTCTCCGGATCCGGTGGTGACCTTACGAGCGCAGATTTCTAGCATGCACTGCAGGGTGGGAGGAGGGTCCAGCGGCAGGCTGAGGATGGCGTTCTTGCATGCTGGGTTGGCATTGGTGGCAACTTCTTTGAGGAGTTCCTTCCTCGTCTCTTCACCCTGCACCTGCGCCACAATTGCTTTCCGGAGACGCTCGACAATGAGCATAAAAGGCTCATTGGCTCGCTGCATCATCCTGGAATAAGAGACTTTGGGCCCCGCTGAAGGCTCCCTCAGGAAAGCCCTCTCTGCTGCCTTAGCACTCTCCTTAAGGACTTCATGTGGGATGACCCTGGCTTGGGTGTGCCCATCAGCCCAGTCCCTTGTCCCGCACAAGTGGTTGGTGGAGATGACCTCATCATTAAGATCGAGTACTGTGCAGGGGTTCCCCAACAGAGATGGGAGGATCTCAACCACCTCCCTCCTCCATGCCACCTCCCACACCACAAATTCAGTGGGGCTGAGGAGGCATGAGAAGAGGGTCCGGAGGTCACTTGGGGTGACATCTGAGCCTGCTAGTGTGGCCCTCAGGATCCCCCAGAAATATTCACTTTCCCGGGAGAAATCCTTTTGGGCCTTGCAGAGCTCCTTTATTTGGTGGTGGGGAAAGGGAATCCACTGGGCTCAGGTTCCCCCCTCCCCCTGAGGATGGTATGTGACAGGAGCCACGGAGGGGATGGAAACTGGCTCCTGTTCTCGGGTCTCCACCCCACCCCCCTCAACCCCCCCTGACACCAAAGTGTGGGAACTAGAAGGGGGAGTGTGGGAACCAGAAGGGTGAGGGGAATGGGCGTGGCAGGAGGACTGGGCAGGAGTTGGGCGGGGACATAGGGTGACAGCGTCTCCGCCTTGAAGGAGGAGTTTGGAGGCGTGGTTATGTAGGAGGGAGGAGAAATGGGAGGAGTTGCCGAAGGAGGAGGAGCAGAGGGAAGTGAGGAGGAGGCCAAGGATAGGAAAGGGTTTTTCCTGGACCGGAAAGGATTGTGGGGAGAAGACGGGGAAAGGGTGGGAAAAACCACGTGGCTCCCTCCATCTTGGGCTCTGTGGGAGCCATCTTGTGGAGGGAGACAAAACCAAACTTCTGGTCTCTTAACTGGGGATTGCAAACCGGGATAGAGGGGGAAGGAGAAGATCCGCTAGGAGTCAGGCCAGGACTCCTAGGGCGGGGGGATTTGGAACTCTGAGGGGAGCCAGGGGAAGGGTGGACACCCTGCGCAGTGCTGGAGTGGGCTGCTCCTCTCAGAATCCAAGATTTGGGGCAAGCAGGGGAGGGAGAAGGGCTAGGAACAGGGGTAGAGGAAGAACTGGGGAATAAACTTGCTGACGATGGCTGTCTCCAATTTCAAATGGGATTTTAACACAGATTGAATTTGAGAAGTCCAAAACATGATTTTTGCTAAAGAGGTTTCTCCTGAGCTAACCAAATCCTGTACTTTTCTATTAACGGACTCCCAAAAATTGGGGTCGTCAATTTGAGCAGGGGAAACCTCAGGGAATTGGGAGAACAGCCATCGCACTAACTTTCGTAATTCTTTTTTGGGAATGTCAAAACCCCCCCGGCAAGGATACCCACAACTTGGTTAGATGCTCTCTTTTGAGCTGCCAAGAACTGAGCACCCATTATGAAGATACAAAATAGGGCAACTCAAACCACCCATCACTCCAGAAAACTTAAAATAAAACAAGAGCCCCGCACCGAACCCCGGTCAGAAAAAGGGTCTGCACAGCGGAAAGAGAGGAAAAAATCACCTCGGCCCAGTTATGGTACCAAGGGGTAAATGGATCAAAAAGATAGGGGAGAAAATCCAATGGGGGTGAAAGGAAAATTTCGACCCACTAAAACTGGGTCTGCTCAACCCAGGGGTAGTTCCGCGGCCAGAGAGGCAATACTGCCTTGTCTGTGGGGTCCGGCGAAATGCTCAGGTCCACTGACGGCCTGGATTTGAAAGCCTTCTGGGCCCCACGTTGGGCGCCAGGAACTGCAGCTGTCCGGCCAGTGAAAAGTGTCCCAGCTAGCTTGCCAGCACAGCTAGCAGCACAGGGGGGCACTTAACCCCATAGCCGTGCTTTGGTCAGCGCCTCAGGCAAACGCCCAGCGTTATAGCTGCAGGTGCTGCCAGGTGCAGGACAAGGCCGACAAATGGCTGCGGTCAGCAGGGAAAGAAGAGAGCGCTCTCCAGTTGGGGCAAAGTCCAGGTTTATCGGAGATCCTAGGGAGGCCAGCAACCAAAGAGGACGGGGGAGGGATTACATGAGGTTATAAAGGGTGTGGGAGGCAGGGGTGGAACCAGGTCGGGAGCAAATAGGAATCCAGGGGGGAGTGGGGTACATGGAATTGACATACAGAAAAGACCAATGAAAATAACTTGGGGGAGGGTCCCTGGGCCAGGATTCAATCACTCCAAGCCCTGGACAGAAGTTTCTGGAGAAAAGGGTGGTGGCAGGGAGTGACTGGCAGGGCACTGGGGTGGGGTTGAGGGAAAGATACATTCGGTTACTAGGGAAACTGGGGTGGAGTGTAAAAAGATACAATGGTCGCTATAACAACTGGGGTGATAGGCAGTAACTGGGAGGGGAGGGAGAACCAGGGCAGAACCATTTTAACCTAGAGGGGGAATGGAACAAACCAACACAATGCTACACCAGCCCCCTACCATGGCCAGGGACACATTCCACCAGACCAGGTTGCTCAGAATCCCATCCAGCCCGGCCTTGAACATTTCTAGGCATGAGCTCTCCACAGTTTCTCAAGGTGGTGAGAGATTACAGGTGAAGGCAATACTCAGCAAGAGCTGGCATGCAGCCATGATTCATGCCTGGAGACCTGGAAAGGCTCCCAGGTGACCCAACTGACATAATCTGAACTGGTCACTGCAGTTAAATAAGGGGGCAGGAATCCAAGCCCTCAAAATATTGTCCATGCTTTGCCAAGGTCTAAGCACCTTTCCCACAAGACTGAAGGAGAGTGCTGGCTTAGTCACACACTTGCTTACTGGTTCAGGTCGCCATTTTCAAAGTGAAAGATAACACATAAATGTGTGTTTGTGCGTCTGAAGCAAAGGCCAGTATATCTAGTGGTAGTATTTCACACTCTGACTCCTGCAAGGAAATAAAAAACACCCCAAAGCATCTCATGAGTGTATTTCTCCTTGGATACGGCTCATTGAAGTTCAGCGTAGAGCCTGTCCTTAAAAACGTCACATCCAACCCAAGCCATTCTATGATCTCCTAGGACTGACAGTGTCCAGAGGCAGTGGAGGGGGAAATTGGAGTGATAAGCAGAAAAATAACTTTTCCCTCTCCTTTGAAGTCTTGCAGACATGGTGCTGAAACCAGCTCTCCTGGAAAGCACAGCAGCTCGCTGTGTTGTAAATTCACGTACGCTGGGGCTCCTCCAGAAATCTGCCAGCAGAGAGTTGGGAGAGATCAAAGCCTTAGGTAAGTAGGGCACCTATTATAGAGAGCATTTATCTTTTCTTGAGAGGAGAGAGCAGGAAGTTTGATGATTTTGCAAACCTAAACCAAAAGTTTATTTCTGTAGCTGGGGGATATCAGAGTCGTCTTCACAGAGGTTTTGAATTTGCATCTCTCAACAGCTGATGTTCCCAGCATGCAAGGAACATACTGAGGCACTCCAAAAACATGTAGGGAAAAGGGGAAATGATGCTAAAAAGGTAACATTATTGTTTAACTTACTCCCCTGACAGTTAAAACTGTGCTTGGGTTTATCAATGTTGCAATTATTTCTCTTGTTCTTATTTGTCAGATGATATTTTTCAAAATAATATTATAGATAATAGATAATCAATAATAGATAATAGATAATATTGTTGGGTTAAAGAGAAGCTTTTAGGGTATGTCTGTGGTATAACCTTAACTCAAATTGTCCTGGGAGGAGATGGAAAGCTCTTCACGTGGATGGAATGCTCAGAACGTGGGAATATGTGAAAAGTCTTAGAAAGATATAATTCCTGCCTAGTTTTTCCTCCAAAAACTTATTCCAGAATCTTGGAAACTTCAAGCACCTCTTGGGACGCATCAAATAATGAAAAGCCAAAACCTACATAAAGTTTTCAGTAAATTTGGGAAATTTGAGCAGTGGGATGTATTCTCATATGGTGGATGCTGCAGGTCAGTTTCACTGGGGGTCCTTGGCACTTGACTGTCTAAAACTGAAGGTTGGAAACAGCCACCTGGCCTGGAAAATATAAAACCTTTGGCCAATCCTCAGTTAATACATAGTATGTTAGCTTCATTACTGACTTCAGCTAGGACAGAAAATGTCCCTTATTAACTCGTTCCACAAAGGGAAGCTGAGTCTCATGCATTCTGCTTTGCCTGTCATGCTGAGGGAGTGTTTTAACTTAAAGGTTTTATAATAAAAATGTTAGCCATTTAGCTTCTAGAAGTCCTTCACCAAAATTTCACCTCTGCCATAATGGTTATCGGTATGTCTGAGTCTGCTCTTGTGGGGGATTAAAACTGTATGCACTATGTTGTTCTCAATGAACACTGTTGTACTTGTGTATGGGATATGTTAAATAAAAGTATTCTGTGATGTTCTAGAGTTCGTTGACCAGTTCAGTGCGGATGATGCCAGACAGACATATGTCAGCCATCACTTGCAATAGTATTTTTAATGTTTTCATTGTAGAAGTTCATGTGTGTTCAAGGATTTCAAGCTTAACACATGTTGTGATCTTTTGTTAGCTTGAACTGTTAGGCCCATAGGGTCAAATTCTAATTTATGATCCTGTTGTAAATTTTAAGTCCTGTCACATTAATGATGTTACCTATGAACCACACTGATGATGTTAATTGCGGCTCATGTTAATGATGTTAATTTCAATCACAGAAAAAGTGAGATGAACCTTGCACAAGACTTGACTTACCTCTAACAAAATCAGCTCTGAACTGACCATTGACCCCTATATGAGGTTGAGTTTCACCTTTATTGGGGCCAGATTTTATTTTCTTACTGTCCTCTAGCTGCTGTTTTATCCAGATGCCTCTCATGGCTTTTAATGTTCTTTTCTTGTAATGTTCTCATTTAACTGCTGGTCAGAGAGCCAAAAGTTTTCTCTTTTCTATTCAGCCATGAATGAAAAATGTCAGTTTTCCCGGAAGCCTTAGAAATTGTTGCTTTGAAGGTTATGTCACTGATATTCTCACAAACTGCTCAGAAACTGAGAGTTTTCACAGCAGCCAAAGGGAAGTAGGAACATGAATCTTCTTGAAATTCACAGGAAGGTGACAACCACACTATAGCAAAAGTTAAAAAGGAAACCTTGGTCAGGAGTTCTCATGACAGCAGTGGGTTGTAGTGACTACATGACCATGTGCTGCTTTTAGACTCAGACTGTGGCACCCATTCTTTACTTAACAGCTCTTATTTTTAATTTTCCATCATGATGAAAGCATCAGGGAGTCTGTTTGTGCAACAAACATCCGACATGCCTTAGAACAAATCAAGCCAGTGCTAACAACACCAGGGAGGGCTGTCTGAATCCTAATCAGGAACAACAAACCCATTTTATACAGAGCTGTCTCTCCCTGGGGTCTTATGCTATTCCTTCATATGTTTCAGAGTGAAAGGCTGTTTATAGCCCCATTATAACATGTTTAGCATTAAATGTCAGGAAGCATCTGCTGGAATGTTTCTCAGTAGGAGTCTTCTAAATTCTGCAAGTGAGTTTGGGTAGCTGTCCTGAATATACATGGGAGTTCCCTCCAGAGATTTTTAAGTCATGTCTTTGAAGGCAAGTTAATGCTGCCTTATTGCAAATATTCTTCATAGAATAGGGTTCTCAGTAAATGGTCAGGCTGAATATTCAACAGCAGACATTTTGTTCTTCCCTCATTTCAGTAGCATCCACTCTCTGGCCCATGTTGTAGGCACCACTGGGAGATTTCTATTGCTGTTATTTCTGACATGTGTGAAGGCACCCTCCCATGACATACTGGTTTCAGTCATAAGCTGGTTTAAGGAGTTAATATCTGCCGAACCCAAGCACCACGGTTCATCTTATGTGGATTGTGACAGTGCAAGCCTTTGTGAGACCCTGTTTTGAACTCAGTGGCTGAAAAGATGTATTTAAAAAAAAAAAAAAAAAAAAGAAAAAATTTGAAAGCCTTTATGCCTTTATTTCTGATTTGTCTGACAATAACTTCAAGGACATAGCCAGAGCTCACTAGTTGTCACTACACTGTGCAGACATAGCTTTAATGCCAATGAATCAGATCACAGATTTATAGAATGGTTTGGGTTCAAGGGCTCTTAAAGATCATCCTGTTCCAATTCAGCCACCATGTGCAGGAACACCTTTCACTAGACCAGGTTGCTCAGAGCCCCATCCAGCCTGGCCTTGAACACTTTCAGGGATGGGGCACCCACAGCTTCTCTGGGCAGCTGTGCCAGTGCCTCACCACCCTCAGGGTAAAGAATTTCTTCCGAATGTCTAATATAACCCTACTCTTTTTCAGTTTGAAGCCATTCCCCCTTGTTAATATATGCCCTTGTAAAAAGGCTCTTCATCTTTTTTGTTGGCTCCCTTCAGGTTCTGGAAGGCCACAGTTAGGTCACCCTGAAGTCCCCTCTTTTCCAGGCTGAACAACTCCCATTCTCTCAGCCTGTCTCCACAGCAGAGCTGCTCCATCCCTCTGATCACCTTGGTGGCTCCTCTGGGCTCACCCCAGCAGGTCCCTGTCCCTCCTGTGCTGGGAGCCCAGGGCTGGATGCAGTGCTCCAGGTGGGTCTCAGCAGAGCAGAGGGGCAGAATCCCCTCCCTGCCCTGCTGCCCACGGGGCTCTGGATGCAGCCCAGGACACGTTTGGCTCTCTGGGCTGTGAGTGCCATGGCTGGGCCATGTGCAGCCTCTCACCCAGAGCAGCCCCAAACCCTTCTGGGCAGGGCTGCTCTGGGGCTGTTCATGCCCAGCCTGTGCTGGCACCAGGGGCTGCCCTGACCCTGGTGCAGGACCTTGAACTTGGTTTTATTAAACCTTATGATGTTCGCATGGACCCAACCCTCAACCTTGTCTAGGCCAAAGGGGAACAAGGGACATAGAGGGGGGTTGTACCTTCTTTGACTTTCCTTTTCTGGTCAACACACCCATAGAAGCCCTTCCTGCCTTTCTCTGTGTGCCTTGCCACATTCAGCTCCAGCTTTGCTTTGGCATTCCTTACCTGATCGCTGCAACACCATACTTCATCTCCGTACTCTTCCCAGCTCACTGCCCTTGTTTCTACTGGCTGTGCATTTGCTTTCCCTCTAGTTTGACCAGCAATTCTCTACTCAGCCATGCTGGTCTCTTGCCTTCCTTGCCTGACTTCATGCTCCTAGTGATTGCTAGCTCTTGTGCTTTATGGGAGATGTTCTCAAACTTCTGACAGGTCTGTTCCAATCTCTTGTCCCTGTGGGCAGTGTCCCAGGGGGTCTCCCTGAAAAGCTGGAACTCTGCTTTCCTAAAGTTCAGTTCAGTTCCTGACCTTTACCTCCTTACCTGACCACATCCCCCAGGACTAAAGCTCCATAAATGCATGGTCACTGTGGCTCAGGCTGCCACCAGTCTTGATGTCCCCAGTTACCTTTTTTGAGTTGGAGACCAGCATATCCAGTACCACATCCCCTCTGGTAGGGCTGTCTGGCTCAAGAAGCTATCTTTCATTCCACAAGTTTCCTGGATTGCTTACAGCTCCCTGTGCTCCTTTCCCAGCAGATATTGGGAGGTTGAAGTCCCCCAGCACAACTAAAGCCTACAAGTGTGATGCCTCCCATAGCTGGAGCAAGAAGGCTTCAGCAACAGGCACCTCTTGATCAGGGAGTGTAGTAAACACCAGCCAAAAGGTTCCCTTTGTTTCCTCAGTCCCTGATCCTTACCCACAGGCTTTCAGCTTGCTCATGGCTGTTCTTCAAAGACAGCTCTTCATACTCAATCCACCTCTTGATGCAGAGGGCACCCCCTGCCTCTCTTTCCTGCCCTGTCCTTTCTGAAGAGCCCATATCCACCGCTGCACACGGGATTTATCCCACCAAGTTTCAGTCATGGCAGCAAGGTCACAGTGTTCTAACACCACACTGGCTTCCACCTCTTCCTTGTGGTTGTCCAGGCTGTATGTGCTACTGTAAAGGCACCTCAGCTGGGCTGCCAACTGTGTCACCTTCCCAGGGCAACTCCCCTTAATTCCTGTGAGATCACTTCCTGGTGTTTAAGTGGAATATGGTAAGGGAAATGATCCAACAAAAATGCAATTTTAAATTTTTTTTTTTTTTTTCCAAATCAGCTTCCAGTCTGTACATGGGGGCAAAGGGGAGCTTCTGGCAGTGGGTTTTGTGTTAAAGTGGATGTCCCATGAAACTGCCCTGGTGGTTTGTAGGAACCTGTCTTTGTTTGCAGGAAGTTCTGTGCCAAACCAGTCTGAGGTTTGGTGTCCCTAAATCAAAGTCTCCTCACACCCAACCAATACATGTTCTTGAGACTCAGTTTTGTATATCTGATGACCTTTATGGTCTTTGTGGCGTTCATGGCAAGACCCAGTGAAGGAAGTAGGGATAGTCCTTGCCCAAAATGTTGAATGAAATTGTGTGGTTGATGAATGCATCTGTGTTTCAGGGCCTGTTCTTTCATTAGTCTTTATCCTTTCTTTTGGATATGTAGAAGTCCCAAACCCAAATATCTGCCACTTCATCTGTCAGTTGAAACAAAAAGTTTAAATCTAACAGCAAAAAGCTTTTAGACAAACATTCCTAATAACAATTTTGAGTCAAAATTGGGAGCATATTGGGAATTTATTCACCATAGACATGTTTAAAGAAACAACAATTTTCACACATTTATATACACTAAAACACCTAAGATTTTTTTAATAAACACTCCCAAAAGTCTGCCCAATTTATTGCATCATGGCATAGGTGTTTCATTTATTTTAATTACTACCAGGGTATCTCATCTATCTTTGTTTAATGAATAACCCAAGTTTTATCCAGCTAAACAGTGCTGTATTAAATTCACTGTCCTGGTTAGACCATTACCATTGATAAGGTTTTCTGAGGTGTACAAGCCTATGAAGTGGGTCCCTTACTGCACCTGCAATGTATTAATCAAGTTTTCTGGAGTGTATAGACCTTTGATGCCTTAACTTTCTCTAGTTATCTTTCTTGTTCTGTGACATCTAATTAATCTGTAGTTATATGATAACCATTAAACAATTCTCTATTGAATTTTGTCCTTCAGCTATCGATTAAATTCTCTAAGGGGTATGGATCCATGTAGTTCCTTTTTGCAGGTGCAGTGAGGTAATTTCTCAAGGTTTTTTACTGACACTCAGCCAACGCAGATCTAAATGAAAACCAGCTAAAAGCACAGTGAAACATTCCTTAACTAATTAAACATAGTACACTACAAAATCTTTAAAGAGTTACAAAGCTGGCTAACTAAGACACAGCTCCCTGTCACAGTGTCATTCCAAGCTTTCTTATCCCTGAATGTCTGGTGTGCTTATTGCTGGCACCCGCAATAAGCCACGAGAGATTTGTCCATTGCTGTGCCTCTTTCCCAGCACATGACAGCCCAGCAGGAAGCCACAGCCTGGCAGGATATTTCTAAGGTAGAAACCAAGGGTGAAGAAACTCCCTCAGTAGCTCTGAAACAGGCACTGAACTCACAGAGCATGAGAAAAAAGGGTTATTGGTGAGACCCACAGACCACAAGATGGGAGAAAGCAGAAATGCTCCCAAAAAACGTTGTGTTTTGCAAAGGGGACAAGAACTTTTGAAAGAACTGCTCTGGAAGAGATCTTCTGGAAAAGTGCTGAAGGTCTTAAGAGAAGAGTAGATCGTGTAAGCAGCTCTTGCAACACAGCTTTTTGTCAGGCAGCAGCATGTCTTTCTTTTTGCCTTAAAAATTGCATCACTCTTAAATAGTAGCTTTTTAACTCCAGACGAAGGGAGTTCTCATGCTACAAAAACATCAATCTAAAGCCGTATTCTCGGGTCCAAATTGTTAACCATTGTTAATTTGTAGTTATTTTTACTTTAGTGACCAACACAGCACGGACAGGAAAGAATTGTAATTTTGTGTATCCTCCAAGACTAATTCTGAAAGCTACATAAAAGTCTTCCTATCAGCTCGCTGACTCACAGCTGCAGCGCTTGGAGGCAAAATGCTAACAGGAGAGGCTGTCATATTTCCAGTTCGCTCTGTGGCACCTTTTTCCCTTAAGAAGACCTCCTGTTTCAATAATAGTATCATGACCCAATACAATAACTGGAAACTCAACAGAAAAAAGCTTATTCATTTGTGCCCAAAAGAAATGTGATTATTGCCATTTTGGGGGAGGAAAAAAAAGTCTGTTTAACAGGACTTTGGGTCAGCCTTTGCCTTTGTTACATGAAAGAGACTTAGAAGTTCCCATGTTCTGAGGCATCATTGGTGTGTCTCTAAATACCTTGTAGTTGGCAATGTCTCCTGTTTGGTCTCTTGATGAAGTGAAGAATTATTATTCCCTTTTATGAATAAGGAAAGAGAAGCACAGCAGCATTTATTGACTCATCCAGGATCTCTCACAGATGTGAGAGGGGATTTGAGTCTCACTTCAGTGTTGCTTGGGCTGTTATCCTTCCTTCTTTGGGTCGTGTCCACATGACCCTAGTAGTCATAACCATGGCCCATTATCTACTAGGAGATCTTTGAAGAAAATTGTAAGCTTTCACTGCTGTGTTTGCAATCCCGTCTGCTGCTCTGAAAGCGAAAGAACACATTTAGTTTGAAAAAGGCTGCAGGAAACAGTGGTACTGATGAATCTCTTTTCATTAACCAAGAACAGACAGAACAAAAAACGCCCCAAACAGATAAGGTGGTTAAGAAGGTGTGAATTACCTTTTAGAAAGGCTTCTTATTCAATGAGTTAGCATATTGGAAAGAATGTTTAAAAAAAAAATTTCTTTGAAAAAAATCGTTATCTATTTAAACCTGGCACTAATTTGGAATTTTTCAGGCAGAAGGTGTCATTAAACCTAGAAGAAGGTTGCAAAAAGACTTTAAAGGAGCAAATCAAAGCTTGTGAATTAGCACTGGAAGTCTGCATTATCAAAATGTAGGAAAGCATGCAATACTGGTGTTGCAGATAGACGTCGTTACTTAGACAATTTAATTTTATTGCAAGTTTTCATATTGCACCCTATCACCGTTGTACTTAGGTGGCTTTTTTAGATTAGTTCCGTCTCTTCTCTATCTCAGATTTATCTTTGTAAATGTTTTATTTAGTCTCAAGCGGGCATTGAAACAAAAAAGTGTGTCAAAAGCCGAACCTACGTGGTTTTTCCTCATAACCACGGAATCCAGAAACACGAATCAGGATCCTGCAGCACTCGGCCCCCTAAACTCCTCAAACAAGCAACCATCCCACAGAAGCTGGGTGCATTTTATAGGTCCTTATGGGAGGCAGTGAAATGTCTGACCTGTAAGAAAGAACAGATTTTGTGACTGAAATCCTCCGAGTGCTGTCCGAGAAGACAAATCTGCCAAAAGCCGAGCTCAGGGTCCGCCTGGGCTGGCAAGCAGGGTGCACCACAGGCTGCATTTCCCCCAGACGGAACCCGGAGCCCTGCCTGCGGTGTACAACCCCCTGCAACACCTGGTGTCACACCCGAGTCCAACGATCAGTTTTTATTTACTCAGCGCTGCGCGGTGCCACGTTCCACCCACGGCCCCGGGAACTTTGCCTTTCCCCCGCAGCCCTTACCGAGGGCACGGGGCGCACCCTGGCATCCCGACACTCCCGGATCGCGCTCAGCCTGCCCCGCATCCCGGGAAGCGCGGTGTTCCCTCGCCAGCCTCGCCTCCCAGCTGTGTCCAGGGAGCGCAAAACAAGCTGCGGCTCTTTGCATGGTGCTGGAAACAATCCCTTCTGTTCGGCGTGACAAACGGCTCCAGGTTGAACACAAGATCACAAGATACAGACCAGCCAGGTAGGACAATTTCTTTATTTCTTCTCCTAAGAGAAAAATGTAAAAACTTGTACAGAAGCCCAGACTTTAGCTTTTGTGTTTGTTTTTTTTTCTTTTTCTTTTTCTTTTGCATACTGCATTATTACTCCATCTGTGAATGTTACTTCTCGATAATGAGCCTGGTTTCAAAGTTTTCTGTTCGCAGTGCCAGCCCCGGTGTGTCAGCAGCACTCAAAGCTAAAGCAAGCTGGGACCACTGCAGTGTGGCTTTGGTAAAGCTCTCCAAAGTCGGTGGGAAAGCACATGTTCATTTATTGGCCTTGGATCCAGGCCCTGCTTCTCGCTCTTCGTAAATTTCTGGGAAGAAAGAAGAGAGAGCTGGGCCTCTCCTTCTCTGTGAAAGGTGCTCTGAGTTGTCCCTATCATCATTATTGCCAATTGCATTTTAATTTAACAATAAAGACACAAAACACAGGCCTCCATCATAAAGAGGTTTGCATTGGAGCTGATTGTCTCTGGAGGGCATGTGCTCTCTCTCAAACTGCTGGATGGGCCAATTAGCAAGTTGTTTTCTGGCCTGTGTGTGCTAAGTGATAAATGGTGTCACTGCATTTAAAACTGGAGGGTATGAGACCGGGTATGCATTTGCACCACTTGTTTAAGACCCTTATATAGAAATCAGAGGATAGTGATTTCTCCTGGACAGTCTTTTCTTAGCGTAGTTATTTTTGTTTCATTAAGCCAGTATGTGACACACTGCAAAGTCAACTCGTGGATGCCCGAAGACTTTGCAAAGCTTTTGCTAGAGGTAACACATCCAAAGTATCTTCTGCACCACCCCTTCCCCCCAAATCCTTGCTCATCTGATTTACTAAGTCCTCCAACGTTTCCTCACATCTGGCACTATTTTGACTCTCATCCCAGGAGTAAGACACTTTAACATGTATTGAAAAAGGACTTTCACCACAAAGCACTGCTCTTCTCTCTCTGCCCATGATTATTTAGGTATCCTGGCACCTGCAAAAGAAGTCCCATGAAAGCCAGAAGGAGATTTTGCTAAATGAGGCCATGAGGGAAGGAACCTCTTTGTTTTAGGTAAAGCAAATTTGCAGTGATACCTAACTCTGCAAATATTAAATTACTTCAAAAACAGTATTGAAAGCAAAGGTTAAGGCCATACTACTGGTGATCAGAGGCACTCTCTTTATTTCTCAGCATTAACTTGGTTGCAAAGCATCAGAGGAAGGTAACACTGCAATTCATAGTATTGAAGTAACTGTTTACTTCCTTTTCGGTGGATGGCTTATTTTTCTTAGTGATAAAAGCTCCCTGTGGATGTCTATTTAGTCAAATGTGTGATTTACTGCACCTTAGCTCTGGTTCTAGGTGTTGGTTTATTCATGACTTACACGAAGTTCTGCATTACTGAAAGTCACTGTTGCAGTCTTAAGTAAAACAAAGATCACTGGAAGGTAGGCTAATTTGCTGGTATCACAGTAAATCATGCTGTTTTGGTAACAGTATAGCTCTCTTCAGAACAGCCAGGAAACAATGCTGACAGTTTCACTGGGAATAGCTTGTCTCTATCAAAGACAGATCCCTGGTTATGACCAGTCTGTGCTAGAGGGAGACTCTGGACTCACCTTGCACACAGTCAGATTGGCAGTGTTTAGTCTGGGTATCAGTCCAGCCCCTTAGACTGGATGTTTTCATGTGCTCGGCACTGGCTGATTTCATGTGCTCGGCACTGGCTGCAGGAGGAGCAGAACTTTGTTCCTGCACACCTGTAAAGTGGTGTAGAGGTAAGGAGGAAAATCTACCTGAGTACCCGAGACTCTTGGAGCAGGAAAAGTCAGCGGTGAGTTCTGCTTTACAGTCTGTAGACCTATACCTAATCTATATGCATATTTAAATATTTAAAGCTGATTTTCACACTTTAATGGTGGAATGTTCTGATTTTGCCAGGGCTCCCAATGCCATACTCTAAGCAGGAGCAGTGAAAGGGTTGCAGACGGGGCTGTGATCCATAGATAAACAAGACTCCTTTTCCCTTTCCCTGACTCACTCCAGAGGCCTGTGCAGCTCCCTGCCTGCCTCCATAGGTGATTCAGTGTTACTCTTGAATCCATTACTTCCTTCCTGCTCCGTTGTTCTGGTGGGTCTGAATTTACTGGGATGTGCAGTTACTGCAGGTTGCATTTTCAGTGGGAACCTGGATTACCCACAAGTTTAATATTTAGATCTCCACTTACTTTCCCCTGCCCTTCAGTAACAGCTGCAGTGTGCGATTTATACTCTTGTTGTCCTGTGAAATGCTGCCAATGCATTCCCTACCTGCCATTTCACTTCTTGGACAAACAAGACTTTGTTTACTTTCCCATCTTAAATGTACAGATTTGGCTTTACAAGAGTACAAAAGGTACAGGTGTGAGGGGAGTCAGAACAATAGTTTTGCTTAATTTATGCATGTTTGCAAGAGAGTAATGTCTTGCATTCCAATTAGGATTGCTCTCCCTTGCCTTCTAGACCCCTCCACCTTTCCAGCCATGTCCTCTGAGTGTTTTCCCCCGAGGGCTCTGTCTTTGCACTGGTTGGGATAGATGTATCCTAAAGGCTGCTCCCCCACAGCAAAGCCACCCAAATCGGAGTGCATCTCTTCCTGAGCTGCTGAATTTATAGGAGCTGCTATGTGAGCATAAACTGAATCTAATGCTGATTTGTATTTATTTATTTGTGGGACTGCAAACCATGACTAGTCCAATTAACATCCTCTTCAGCTCTATCTGCTGCAAGATCAACTGATGCCTCAATGTCTGTGTCAGACTTCTCAGGTACCTTTCAGGAAGCTGCCGGCAAACACACAGGCATCCCACATTAAATTCACTGGTTTCCAGTGCTTTTTCTTACTACTATATCCATCAAGCAATTGGGTTTGTCTTTAAATTTATTTCTAATTCTACAGCTGTTTCTCTTCGTCCTGGTTTGCTCCTAAAGTGAATTCTTTTGCCTCTGCTGCCTGACCTTCACAGCTCCATAAATGCATTCCTTTTTTCCTCTTTGTGTGATGTACAGCCTCCATGGAGGCCTCTTCTTGTTTCATTAAGAAGCAAAAGACTTGAAACAAAAACCAAAAACCTGAACAAAATTGTAGAACACTTGCAAGATCAGCTGCTGAAACAACTTTCCAAGAAACCATTAATCCCAAAACTTTCCACTACATCAGATATTGATTAATGAAGGAATATACACTTTGGTCTATTTAAATTTCATGCCTCACTGGCATGATTGTCTCACGCCCCAGGCATTTTTGGGAGTCTCAAGGTATAGCTGTGTGAAGCACAACTTCACCACACGCTAGAGAGATTTCCCAGCTACACCTGGACACCAGACATTACTTTTGACTTTGTGTGCTTGCCAGAGATTGTCATTCTCTGGATTGTCACCAGTTTAATTTCTGATCAACCCTTGCTACAAAGTTGTACTGCAGGTCAGCTGGCCAGGCAAATGTGCTTTTCTTTATTTTGGTTTACAAATAGCGTTTTTTCTCAGCATTTTTTTGCTGGACTAGTGTAAATACACTCTTTCCAAATATGCTCTGCAAACTCACTTGGGACACTGACTTTGACTATCCCCTTTGTGTTTAATGCTGTTTTTTTCTCCTACAGCCAAAACAGCAATGTGATTGTAGGAAAAAATTCAAGTCCTTGCCTGGGCAGACACCACCTGTTAAGCAGATGGCATCCAAAGAAACACTCAGACCTCTGTCTGACCTGTTTACATCTCTGTACCACTCTCGTCCCCAGAGCTAATCCAATCATGCTTTTCTGAGAGAAATTATGACTTTCATTTGCTGACACAAAGCATTTATTCCGTTCTGATTACACCATCTTTACAAAGTCTTTAGGGATTACATGTGTTTTCTAGTACTTGGCTTCACCCAGGGAACTTGGCCAGATACTAACAGTCCTTAGAAGACATTTCTGCTTAACTCAAGCCCCGTGAATATTTGCTGTCAAACCAGCCTAAGCAGCTACATGGGCAGCTGGGCACAGGGGATACCAGCAGCCCAGTGTGGAGCTGGGCCACAGTAGAGCATTGCAGAGCTCTGCTTTTGAGATGTGACACATCTGGAATGAGGAACATGTTGGTTTTTTGCCAAGATTCAAGGTTATAATCACAGAATCCAAGAATGGTTTAGACTGAAAGGGACAGTAAAATCATGTATTTCCCGGGCCCCTACCATGGGCAGGCACAACTTCCACCAGACTAGGTTGTTCAAAGCCCCATCCAGCCTGGCTTTGAACACTTGCAGGGATGGGACATCCACAGCTCCTTTGGGCAACCTGGGCTAGTGTCTTAACACTCTCACAGTAATAATTCTTCCTAATATCTAATATAAACCTACTCTCTTTCAACTTAAAGCCATTCCCACTTGTTATATCACTGCATGATTTTGTCTAAAGTCCCTCTCCAGTGTTTTTGTAGGTTCCCTTTACATGTTAAGAGGCTGCTAAGAAAGTTAAAAATGAAGATTTGGAAATAATGGAACGCAGTGCAAAAAGAACCTAAAATAACAAAACACGCCCTGGAGATTTTGCTTAAGAGCACAGTTTCTCATTGTCTGCACTAATCCTCATGCAGTTTCCACCTCTCTTTCTATTATTTTAAGCTGGGATATCCTGTGATTATCTAAAGATTATCTATCTCCTTGTGGGGAGGAGGCACCAAAAATGGTTGAGCTTTTATGCTTCAGTGCCACACCAAGATAAAGGGCCGTGAGTTTTGTGGGTTTTTCTACTTCCTTATTAAGAAAACTACGTTCTTTATTTCTCCTGACTAGGCATTTGGTGCTGCACAGTACTGTTGAAACCTTACTTCATTCCCTTTAGTCCCGGCGTCTTTTGATAATGTGGGGTTTTTTGTTGTGTTATCTTCATATAGTACATTACCAGTTTGAGGCTGTGTGTCATTGCCTTCTGGAGATACACCAACAAAGCCTTGATTACTCTATCAGAAACAGAAAATGCTGTCCCTCCTTATGGGGCCCACAATTTATTCAACCCTTAAGCAGCACATGAAAATCAGAATGGTATGACAAATGGTAACACTTGGATTACAGTGTTTAAATACCTACCTCTTCCTTTCCTGTATCTCCTTGTTTTTAAAGGGATCTTCTGTGATACTGCAACATATCCCAGCACAAGAAATGGCAGTGATTAACCTCAAATGAGTTACACACCCACATCCTTGTGGCTGTGTGCACTGCACGTTTCTCATTGGCTTAGCTGCTGCTGCCTCCTTTGGGTTCTCCTGAGCTGCTGGTGAGGAGCATGTCCTCCTTCACTCTGCCATCACATCCTGAAGGCCACAGGCACCCATCAGGTTGTTCCTCTCCTTCATAAGGCTGCAGAGGGATTCACATGCACAACTTCTATCTCCGTTTACAGGAATTCACTGCCTAAACACTGACTGCCCATGTGCACGGGGATGGGAGTAATACATGTCTTTGCTCTCAGCCAAGCAAGTGCAAAGGAACATGCACTTCTGTTAAATACCTGGAGAACAGATGCCAGAACAATATAACATAAATTAAACTTGCACTGAATAAAAGCAAAGGCTGGCAGTGCTGGGATCTGGCACAGCTGTGGATATATATGGCTTATTTACTGCCAAGGTGGTGCTGCAATTGAAGTGCAAACTGTTGATTAAAATGTCATGCAGTTTCGTTGGGGAAATATCCAGGGAAATAAATTATTTTGCACTTATTTATGTCATATTGTGTTAGCACAGATATTTTAGATCTTTACTTAATTACCTGAAGTTTCACATTCCAGAGGGGAGCCAAGTTCTCTCTTGTCAATATATTAGGCTCCCTGGGCCTTGTTTTTTATGATGGCTATTTTTTTTTCCAGAGCGTCTCCTTTACCACCAGGCATGGGCTTCCTTGTTCTTCTCAAAGTTCACAGAACTTGAGTTCTGACAGGTCAAGAAGCCAACTCAGTCCCAGTCATCAGCACTACAAATTATTGTAGCACTACAGTATTATACTCTTGTGTGCTCACATCCCCTTTTGGGATCATGGCTCAATGGAATGCTGGTCCTGCTGCACATCCCTGAAGTGAACATCAATCGATCACCCCCCAAGGCCCTCTGACCTCTCTGAAGTGGGCTGGCTTATCACAATCTAGCCATCAAAAACTATAACAACATAATAAAAACCTAATTATGTAATTGTAGAATGATTTGGGTTGAAGGGACCTTAAAGATCATCTTGGCTCCAACCCTCTGTCATGGACAGAGCACCTTCCACCACGTTAATCTAGCCAAGCCTTGAACACGTAATTCATTAAATAATGCTAGGGGAAAAAAAAAAAAAGATAATTTGATACTAGGAGTCATTTTGTGGCAGGCAGCAAGTTGCCTCCATATTTATCCTGGCAGGATAGATATAATTGTAAAAGACTGGAAAAGACACAGTAGAGATATGTCTACTGGAAAAGACACAGTAGAGATATGCATGCATACATTATGTTCAATTTGGAATTATGGTTAAAATGCTTATGAGCATAATGGATGTGACATTATTTACAGGAATTCTCTCAGAACATCACTAAGTCTTTCATGGAATGGATAATTGATCTTTAGAGCAATATGTAATGAAACCATGAAGAACCTAAATAAATCCCAGATGCTGAACAGAATGCAGAAGCCATCTCCTCCATGGAGATCCAAGGACTTCCCATCCTTTCCACGCATACCTAGTGCAGAAAAGTGTGGAAGATTGTGGGAAGTCTCTGTAAAATGTGGAGGCTTGGCATGGGTTGGATTTCCTCCGTGTGTTCAACCACGGGGTCCCACTGAAGGGTATCCTAATTCCTCAGTGGTTCGAGCTGGGTTTTTTGATGAGTATCTGAGGAGTGGGCAAGTGACAGTCTGAAGTGTCACCATACATGGCCAGTGTGTTTGTGGCAGCTGCTGCCTTGCCAATAGCAGCCATAGGCCTTGTGCAACACCCCTCTTACAAAGGACACTGTCCTCAGGGGCTCTAGCGGGCTGGGCTGCCGCTGTGCCCTCAGCTATCGATTTTTTTTTCTATTCACATTCGTGTGATTACCTTTTAACAGCCGTCCCAGGCATCCCTCTGGGATTCCCCTCTTTTTCACTGGTGATGATTAGGAAATATGTGTTAAAGGCAGTGTGACACCTCTGGGGTTTGCTGGGCAGGTGATTAATCCCCCGGCTTTGCCTGTGCAGCCGGGCCCATGCAGTGTCATGGGCAAAGGCAGAGACACAGATTTTAATTGCAGGAATGTAATACTGAGACAGGAGGATCTCCACCAGCTCCCTCCAATGTCTGTGTCCATCAAGTCACTCAGTTTCTCACCGGATCACAGAGAACATTTCAGACTTCTCTCCTTGCAACACCATCTTCCCTTCCAGAACAGTGAAATTTTTGGCCAGGAGGGAGTTTGTAAACACAAGATCCCAAATCTGGTGGGAACTGGACTCAGAAATGAGGTAGCCTTGGGCTTTGTTCCCTGCAGAATTGATTTTCTTCTGCACTTTCTTCTGCTCTTCAGTGTAATCTGAGCATCTGAACCCCTGTTTTTTTGACCAAAAGGTTTTCAGCTCCATCTCCTAAGGGCTGCAAAGGCAACACCTAAGAGACATTATTTCAATTTCTGTTTTAAAATATCAGATGATATCACATCTGCAGGGGTTGGTGCCAGGAAGATGAGATCAACAGCTGCCATAACAAGTTGTTGCTTTCTTTTTAAAGACAAGAGTCTGGGCTTTTTTTTTTTTTTTCTCATTATTTTCCATAGCTGGCCATTGTTTGTTAAGGGCTTGGAATACTGGGCAAGGGGCATTGGTGGAGAAAAGGCATCTCTAGCCACACACTCATCCTTCCCTGCTGAAGGTAACTGGCACACTACCATGTCCTGATCAGTGTGACTCAGGTTATTCCACACACACTCACAGAGATATTTTGTGACCATTTCCATGTGGTGTGTACTGGGACAGCTCACAGCTTCTGGAGCAACTGGTGAAGTTTGGGAATACTTCTGTATGAACCTGCAGTGCTAGAGCTGCACCTCAGATTATATCCAGAGAGATGGATGCAAGGAATCCAGAGCACCCCTTCAAATTGGGTTCATTTGGAATTCCTTGGAGGAGTGGTAAAATGAGTTGAGCAGAGCAGCTCCCAAAAGGGAAGGACAGCTCTAGAACAACTGGTCACTTCTTGACATCACCCTTCTCTCCTATTTCATTTTCCACCCACAGGCAGGTCATGATAACAACAACACATAGGATTTAGTTTTCCCTTCCTCTGCAGAGTTGTGGTGTGCATTCTACCAGTAGGATCCTCTATAGAGATCAAGAACACTGCCACTTTATGTGTTATACAGCTTATTTTGGAGTCCTTGGTCTTTTGTTATTTGCCTTATGATTGTGCTGGTGTTTCCTGGACTACAGCAGTTTACAACTTGGATGTTCTCCTTACAGACTATTTTTAAAACAGTTCTCTCATAGCCAAGGAGTGGACAATCATGTCCTGGTTTGTTCCTTTCGGTCCTGTATTTCTCATGCATCTTACTCTGACTTTTGGCAAGAAGAGAATATAGAAAGTCTCTCACTGGAAAGCCATCTGACCCCTTGGACCCACTGCAGGTGCTCATAATAACAGATGTTTCAGGTGTCCCCACAGTGAAGTGAGCTTCTTATCCCTCCCCTACACAAGGAGCTCCTCACTGGTCAGGACTAGTGGGGAAAGTTGGGACAAGGGAAGTGTAGGCTGTGGGAGGCAATTCAGTCATCTAAGGCTAACCCTTGGGGGTTTGTGAGGAAGCCCTCCAGAGCCACGCAGAAAGGTTTTTCTGGAACAGTGACTGACATGGGTGGGAACTGAGCAATGCCCTTGTGCTGTTCTGGGGGATGGAGATGAGGTTGGGTGGGTGGAAGTGATCCCTGGAGATTGCATCAGCTCTGGGCTAGGGGGACGAGCCCAGCATGGCTCATCAGAGAGTGGTACCATCACTCATCTGCAGCGTGGTACCAGCCGTGGCAGAGCAGGTCGAGCTTCAAACCTTGCAGTTCAGGAGTGGCAGAGTGCAGCTGTAAGAGAGTAAGGGAAAGCAAAGAGCATCAGTGCTCCTTTTGAAATATATTGGATCATTGGGAAGGCATCAAGATGAGCACCAGTAATTTTAAAAATGGCATATCATAGGGAGAGATTCTCTCAAGGACTGGCATTTTATTTAAGTCTACATTGTGGGATGTTCCAGGGAGTGCTTCTCTTTTGTTTCTCTCCTATCCTCTAGTTTGCTCCAGTTACTCAAGGGCATATTAAGACATTCAAAATGTTACTAGGTCACCAGACATGTTTGGGTTCTGGGTGCTCCTGAGATAGTCCTCTGCTCTGTCAGCTTTGCTGTTTGAAGGAAGACCAAATCTAATCTGGAGAGTGGGCTGAGAGCACCCTTTAAAACAGTGCTAGTGTGGCTTCAGTTTTGCATCTTGATCACAGTTGAAATGCTGCAGAGGCTGAAGGAATGTAGTCACTTTCCCAGATAAAGTCTGTGGCTAAGGTCCTAATGGCATGAATTTAAATCCATCCCACCCTAGTTAGCCCTCTATGACTAGTGGGCAGTGGGAAAGTGGAGGATTTAAAGGTGAAGGGGCATGGTATGGAGGAGGCTGCTTGGCCAGGAAGACAGCTCGTTTACTGGAAAAACTACAGATTTAACTTCCCACCACTGTGGATCATGGCAAGTAACTGCTGTCCTGTTGTATCTGTCCAGCTGAGTCTCTGCCCAAACCATGCTGGCTTCAGGGACACTCAAACACACAGCATATCTGTACACCCTTTATACAGGAGGTGAAATTTCAACAAGTGCCACTGCAGGCAGCAGTGCTCCCAGCATGTTTGGACATCTGCAGAGGAGGATACAAATCATGTGGAGATTGTGAAGGTGCTATCCAGGGAACAAAGTGTAAGGCAAGAACAAGAGAACCCAGAGTTGGGTTCATAACCCTGAGTAAGTCCTGCTCTTATGAGTGCTTCCATGTGGGTTCAGCTTCCCTGCGTGAGGAGGTTCACTGGAGTCCACAAGGAAAGCATAGCTGAAGGAAAAAGTCATGGTCAATGTATGTGAGATGGACTTTCGGTGCCAAGAAAAATCACAAAACAGCCTTTTAAACCCTTAGCTATTTTAAAGTCTAAACAAGACCCAAGGCTGGGTGACTTTATGGTTGGTTCCAGTTGTGTGTCAAAGGAATGAGACAAACCTAGCTCTAGGAAAGAAGAAATTACTGTGGCTGAGGCCAAAGTGGTAACATCCAAGTATAAAGACAGCAGCAAAGAAAGCAGGAGTCGTGTAGAATGACTTGTAATCAACTAACATATTAAAATGTCATGAAGAAAAGCAGATGAAAGTTATAAGAAGGAGGAAAACTCCAGAATGAGGCAAAACCAAGAGATTCTCCAAATATGCAGGACCAAAATTAGTCCAGATCCTTGTACTTTTGCTTGAAGGAAAAAAATGTTGCTGTTGCTGTTGAAATGAGGTGTGGGTGGCAAAAAAAAAAAAAAGAAAATTGGCTAGTGGAAGGGGAATTTCTTCTCCAGTTAGATGCTGTCAAGGTCATAATCATCTGAAAATGACCTGGATCTTCAGTCCTATGTGCCATGTCCCATGTTGGCTGTTTGTATGTGTGTCCCAACCAGGAAGCCAATTCAGCGAGCATTGTCTCAAATTGGTGTAGTTGGAATATCCCTGAAGTCATAGCAAAGGGCACAGACTCTTTTTCATCTTTCAGAAACTGCTTATGGTGTTAAGAGTGTCCTCTTCATTGCCACTCTGTTCCTTAACCTTTATGACCAGCACTGGAGCACTACTACTGCAGCTTCGAGAGTCCTCCATACCTATCCTCTTGACTATAGAAAATTTCATTTTGCAGAAAATACTCTTTGGCAAAGCCTTGACTCTTGTATTACTATAATTAATCAGCTGATTAATGCATTCAAGTGGGTAGGTATTAAATTAATTTTAACAGTGTTTATGAATTTCCCTGTAGGAAAACTCAGACACAAGTACACATAGAAATGCTAAAGCTTCTTGTGTTGTCACAATACATGGAGATGTTCCTGGCAGGCATTACTGTGAGCATGACTATGTAAAGAATATGGTGCTTTAAAAATAATTCCAATTCACAGGTATAGGGAAGCTAGAAGTGGATTAAAGTTGTAGTTGCCCCAGTTTTGGTCTGGAAGATTAGAGCAGCTGGCAGGTAAAATGCCAGGGGACTGGCATATAGGAGGGCACTGTATTGTGAGAAGTCCCACAACTTGGGGAAAAAAATGAATGTTTTGTTTGTTGAAGTAGGAAAATGGGGTGGGAAGGTTGGAAGGCTCATGAGAGTGCTGGGGGGTTCTGGTGAGGAGGGTCCTTGTGGCCACAGTGTGGTCAGGCAGGTGTCCCAGAGGGCAGGGGAAGGTCATGCTCTCGGGATGAGCAAGCAATTCGGTGCCGAAGCAATCCTCTGGCTGGCTGGAGGAAGCTCTGTGGTTGAGTTATGCAATTGTGCTCTATGAGGCTTTTCTCTGCAGAGTTTTTGCTACTCACAACTTTGGAAAGTGGGTGAGGTGGAGCCTTGGGATCAGCTCATAGGACTGTGTCTCTGGGTTTAAGGAGTCCTGACCAGCTCTGGTGTTACAGACACAGAGAGAGGGGCTGCTGCTAAGAAATGGATCCCTTCCCAAGTTCATCCTTTTTGAAAGCAATTTGATATGTTGGACTCTTTTACTTGCTTGGTTTCTTTTTGAAAGCTTCCGCGTCGGCAGGAGGTAGGTAAAGCAAGCAGCTGTTTCCTCTGGAGTTAATTGGGGTTCCCCAAGCCTAGGTGCTGTGCTTTTCTGCTTTACTCCTTCACAGTTTGTAGCACTGAAACATTTTATTTTTAAGGGAGCTACTACACTCTCCCTCCCTACAGGAAACAGAATATAAAAAAAGAAAAAAGGGAGGAAAAGAAAAAAAAAAAAAAAAAAAAAAAGAAGGAGTTGGCAAGGAGCCAAGCCGAGTGACTGAAGTAAGAAGTAGGGAACTTGGAGTAAGTGTAGTTGCCGGGACACTGTATGTCAGAGCGAGTCAGCGGCGGATTTTAAGGGTGTCGGAGAGGACACGCGATGCCCATCGCTCGCCGCAGATAAGGTTTGCGTCCTTAGGTGAATGTCCTGGCGCTGCGACTGCGAGCGAAGCCGTCGGTCTTGGGAGGGGATAAAGCTGCGTGTAAATGAGAAGAGAGGAGTGTACCGGAGTGCTATGGAGGGCAGCAACTTTGCTGCTGTGACTTTTACAAGCCTTCAAGGGTAAGACTGAACGCTTTCCTTCTGCTCTCTTATTTTCCCTGCCGGTTTCGGGGTGGTGCGCGGGGGGACAGAAACTTGTGGGGTTTTTTTTTTTTAGACCCAAGAGTTTTGAGGAGCGTAATCAAAGCGCTCGGGGTTGGGCTTTGCCTACGGGCGAGCTGAGAGACGTCTGGGTGGAGTGAGCTGAGCTGTGCATGATTCCGGGCAGCAGCAGGAGCAGGAGCAGCAGCGGCCGCCCGGGGAAGCTGCTATTGTTTGTTCCAGAGGGATCAGACTGCCTTTCTCTTTGGGAACCCGCTCCGCCGCAGCCACAGCTGTTGATCCGTAACTTGAGCGTCGTCGCTACTAACTCACCCAGAGGAGCTGAATGCAGTTTTTTGACTGCCATCCCGGTGTCAGTTTAAAGAGTGTTTTAATGAAGACAGATGGAGGATGTTGGATCATTACTTTAAGACGTGGCAGATAACAGACTGAGCCTGTTTCCCCGCAATTACAGCTAATTGCATTGGCACATTGGAGTGTAGGGGTGGGATCGCGGAGTTTCATGGGTTTCTGCATATATAGATTGGAACAGCACCAGAAAATAGCTGTAGGGCTGGCTCACCTCATCCACAATACCTGTTCAGGTGTGGAAAAAGCAGGGAGGTTTCAGGGATACTTTCAAACTTGTCGCACCGAGTCAGTAGATTTAAACCAGAGGCTACACTGCTTTTGTAAACCCTGATGGCAGGAGTGACCACTTACAGTGCCTTAAACTTATGCCAGCTTTTAATTGTGCAAATCTGATTTCAGTCCTGAAAAAGAGTAGTTTTTAGACTCAAAACACACATTTTGGTTGTCCACTCTGCAGCTCACTTTCTGTGTTTGCAAAGCAGGGAGTGGTACAACACATGGTATTCCCTGTTTTGCTGTTGAGGTATTCAAACACAAGAGGATGTAAGGAGGGGTGGAGAAATGCAAATAGTAACATAGTTCAGTGCTGAAAGATGATTAATACTAATTACTTCTAATGGCTGAAAATTTTGTGTCTGCTTTTGGTAAGGAAAAGCAAATGCATTGTTCTCTTTGGAATCAAAATTTGACAACTTTGACTGAAACAGTTAGTACAGCTTCCGTTCAAAGCGGCCCCTTGGCAAACACACCTTTGTGTGGCACATGGGAAGGTCAGTTTGTGCCAGGTGTGCCAGGCCTTAATGCTGCTCTAACCAGAGCCTTGGCAAACACTGCACTGCGATGTCCTCCTTTTGCAATGCCTGTGAGTGACTGTGACTGTCCAGCTCCAGCACATGACATCTGGCAACAAGGGCACGGATAAAACAGGGAGGTTGAGGACCTGATGTATTTTAAATCCCTAGTATTTTCTCAGATGTGCCTCCAAATCCAGTGTAAAGTGATACATGTTCAAAATTCAGGGCCTGAGATCTTGTATTTAGCATCATTACTCCACCAAGAGCAATGAGTGGAGAAAAGAAGTTTTCAACCTTTTTTGTCATGATGCTTACTGTCTGGGATCTATTTTCTCATATGTTGAGTTATTGGTTGGAAATGTAGTACTTTAGCATGAAAAATAATAGAATTCTAAGATCGGTGGGTGTTTGTGATCATTACATCATCTAAACAGAAATTTTTTAAAAAACCCAAACTTTTGTGCAAAAACTGACCTGACCTGAAAAGGTGAGTGGAGGCATGATATGCTTTCTGAATTTGTACCTGCACAGGGCGGTTTAAAGTTTTTTGTGCGTACACATACCACAGGATATTTGGTGGCAAAACCGACTGGAGAAATCTTGTTCTTCTGACTAATTCTCCTCATTTCTAGGAGCTTGCTTCTCGTACTTCAGCACAACTCACTGCCTCCTCAGATCTGATATGACCACTGCTTGGGCAGGAATTTCAGTCTGTACTGAACTACACCCCATGATCTGGATTAAAATAACCCTTCCAAAAAATGATTGTATTTAACATGGATCATTTCACAGAGTCTGGGAATGAAGTGATAGGAACAGAGGCACTAAGTATATTCTAATTCATATTTATCATTGAATCTGATGTATCGTATAGCTTTGTCCAGAGAAACCAGGCCAAGAAAAGAGATATGTTTTCCATCCACAACATCTGCTCTGCATTCATCCAACTTGTGCCATGCCTTTTGTCATTTTGCCGCTCAAGGCTGTGGTGGTGGGAAATGCCTCCCTCCTCCTCTTCCAGTTTGCAGTACAGCCCTCAGTGAACCTTTGCAAAGCCCACATGTTGTAGCTTATTGCAATTTACCCCTCATGCAGGAGGAGCTTTGCAGTTGTGTTCTCAAGCCAAATCATTGAATTGTGGAATGGTTTAGGTTGGAAGGAACCTTAAATATCATCCTGTTCCAACTCCTCTGCCATGGGCAGGAACACCTTTCACTAGTCCAGGTTGCTCAGAGCCCCATCTACCCTGGCTTGAGAATTTCCAGGGATGGGGCACCCACAGCTTCTCTGGGTGGCCTGTGCCAGTGTCTCATCACCCTCCCAGTAAAGAATTTCTTCCTAATATCTAATATAACCCTACTCTCTTTCAGTTTGAAGCCATTCACCCCTGTCCTGGCATTACATGCCTTGCTGAAAGTTCCTCTCAAGTTCTCTTGTAGCCTAAGTACTGAAATTTGCTCTAAGATCCCACCAAGGCCTTCCCTTCTCCAGGCTAAACAGCCCCCACTCTCTCAGCCTGTCTCCACAGCAGAGCTGCTCCAGCCCTCGGATCACCTTGGTGGCCTCCTCTGGGCTCACCCCAGCAGGTCCCTGTCCCTCCTGTGCTGGGAGCCCAGGGCTGGATGCAGTGCTCCAGGTGGGTCTCAGCAGAGCAGAGCAGAGGGGGAGAATCCCCTCCCTGCCCTGCTGCCCACGGGGCTCTGGATGCAGCCCAGGACACGTTTGGCTCTCTGGGCTGTGAGTGCACACAGCCCGCTCATGTTGAGCTTCTCCCCCAGCAGCTCCCTCAAGCCCTTCTCCTCTGGTCCGCTTTCAAACCATTCCCTGCCCAGCCTATACTTGGGATTACCTTGACCCACCTCGCTTCTACCTGTCTTAAATGAGGCAGAATTTGGTTTGTGAGAAAACATCACTTTCCTATTCAAGATCTGTCAAAGAAGCTTCTCGTTGTGGCTGTTGAAACACCCAGAGCCCTTGATCAAACTGTCAGCAGCCATAAAGCGGGTGGATTGTCAGTGGTGGATTGTCACACATTGCAGATGTGTGAGCAGCAGAGAGACAGTGAATAGAGCCCCGTAGGTACAACAGTTTTCTATGGTGAGAGGGGATAATTTATTTGTAGCTTGTACCCCCAATTCCTAGTAAGAATTGGGAATTTGAATTTTAAATAATTTCTGCTATAGGGCCTGAAAACATGGGGAAGCAACATGTTGTCCTGTTAAGCTGAGGGGACCTACATGAGTGCTCAAATACTCTGAGCCCCAGTTGATTACTGACAATGCAGTGTACCTGGGGTAAAAAGAAATGAAGAAAATCCAAAAATAATCAAGTGGAAAGTGGAACAACAAAGAGTCCAGAAGGGCTAACACAGACTGTGGAAAGCAACTAGAGGAGACTGAAGCAGCACTTCACTTTGACTGACCATAGCTGGTGCCAGGGAAAATTAACACAAACAGGAAATTGCCTTTTTTTCTGACTGTAGAATATTTTTTGTGTGTTTATGGGTTTTTAATTAATTGAGGAAAAGGAGGCTGTGAAATTGTCCTACCAAAATTTGAGAAGTACTTAATGCCACACAACAAAAGAAATATGAGATAACCTTTTTTCCCTGATAATTTTTAAATTTTTTTCCCTGGAAAGCATAAAGAGAAATTAAAACTGTAATTAAAAATAGATGTGAGTGATAGGAGGCTGATGACCCATCATTGCAAGTTTGGAATGGAAGCGGAATCTCAGATTTAAAAAATAGGAAAATAAAGAAAATTGAACAGGGGCATGAATTTTGATTGTGTGTGAAATCTGTGGGGGACAAAAGTGCCCTGAGGGACGTTTTTGATAAATACAAGTGCAAAGACGTTGTACCATGCAGGTAGACTTGAGAGTCTAAAATAACCTAAGAAAAAAAACCTGGGGCTGAAAGGCAGGAAGAGCCAAGGTCAGCCAAGAGAGCACATCTGTCTGCACAAGCTGTGATAAGTGAGACAAACGGGAGCAGTACCTGTTGCTCCACCAAAGGGGACAATTTCACCATTACTTGCTTGTGTTTCTTTTCACACTGACAGCTGGTGGTCAACGAGCTCTCAGACTGAAAACAGACACCTGGAAGTGTGACAGTGTACTGTCACAGAGGGGGTGTGAGCAGGCAGCCTTGCACAGAAGCTACAGCCTTCGTGAGAGTGGCTTTCCTCTGTAAAGAACTGTGGGGATTAGATGTGTGAGTCAATAACAAAGCAGTAAAGGAAGATATTTGCAATATTATGAAAATAAAGGGTATACCTCAATGCAATAGGGGTGTGTCCAGCCCTTAATGCCATCATCTGTGTGCCCATTGAATACTGACACATTTTCAAATGACATTGTGGTTTGGGCAAGTCAGGAACTGAGTTTTGCCTAGAGGGTCAGGTCAGCTTGGGAAGGATTCATACATAACTCCTGGGATTTAACTAAGTGAGCAGGTATGCCAAGTCTGTGTGGTGGCAATGATGTATTGGAGAGGTAATTGGTGCAAATGGATGTGGCAAAGTTATCTCCCACATCTGCCCTAAAAGGCAAAGTTTTGTGGGAATTGAAAGCCTATAAGGGTATTTGTGCTGCCATGATGGTAATTTAAATTTACTGCTGAATGAAGATGTTCAATGCATGCAATCCTGATTTAATGCACTGAGAAGCTGTGGAAACTACATGCTTTCCATATCAAAACATTGTATTGTTTCAGTCTTCTTGTCATGCTGCAGTCCCACCAGAAACCAGTGTTCAAAGAATCACAGTAATTAACAAAAGCCATGTGTCAGAGCTGAAGGAAGTTTCAGGTTTTTGTTTGGAAGATGTGAAAGTCTATTGTTTGTTTCATGTTACTACTGATGAAAGAAAGCTTATAACCACCTTCGCTTCTCTGCTCCCCCAAAAATATAAACATCCTTTTTTCACCCTCTGCTGAAATTATACGCCTTGTTAATTGAGTGCACAGCTGGGAGAGGTTTGGTAGCTGGGGATTGTTTTTCTAAAAAGTTTGGAAAATACATGAAGATCCAGGGTTCATGTGGGTCATGTAATCATCAATATGATGATTATAACCAGTTAACCTTTTGCATATTTGTGCTGACAGTGAGGAGTGACTTTTGTTTTTCTGAAATGTTCTGCAAATACAGCAACATCCAAAGTTCAGATGGATCATGTAATCATCAATATTTTGATTACAGCCATCCTTGTGCTGCCAGGATTACTAGATGAGGGATTATCAGATCTGTGACTCCTGGTGCTTCAGGAAATCTGAGGTCTTTACCTCTATGTGTGTGGGGAGTGTCTCACTCTTCCCACCATCTTATGGGGAACTCTCTGTCCTTGTTAGTAGGGTTTTGTAAAACATAATAGTAATTCTAAAACGTGGAAGAAATATGTTGGAAGTGATAGACTAAGGTCAGGGATGGAAAGTAAGTTTGGTTAGCAGGGTCAAGAAAGCTTTAGGTTGTGACATTGCATATTTTAACTTTAAGTGGTTTGGCTTCACAGGCAAAGTTCTGGGGAGAGGTGATACCAAAAGACTTGTGATGATGAGCAGAAACAATTGGAGGAGTGAATAGAGAAAGGACATTTTCCAAGTAGAGTGAGCACAGAGAGGCTCCAAACCCCTCACTGAATTCAGATTCATACAACTGCAGCTGCTAAATATAGCTTTGCTGGAGCATCTGGAGCACAAGGATTGCATATGCAAGGACATATGCAAGGATTGTAGAGTTTTCCTTAAAGTTTACCATTTTTTTTCTGCAAACACAGAAGTCCAAGCTCGCACTGGTGGTGTTGTATCAGGCTTGCATTTGGGCAGTGGCATAAGTTGTGTTTGCATGCGCGTGTTTCAAAAATATGACATATTTGCTATTCCTGTCTCCTTGGGCATCCTTGCTCTGCACAGATAGCATAGGAAAAATTGTAAAACTACAGTCTGTTACCTAGAAAACTTGTTCTAGATAGACTGTGACTCTCTCAAGTGTGTCAGCTTGCCTCACTGACCACTTAAGCAACTGCTACAGTGCTCCTGTTGATTCAGGCTCCTGGTCACAGAGCAGTGCCAGCTTTTCTCATGTTCACAGATCCTCTAGGTTGTCAGCACCAACATCACCTTCAAATCCTTTAAATAAACTTGTCTGATGACTGGGGCACTGAAAATTTCACTACCAGCCAGTTTTGATGTGGGTTTTTTTTTTTTTTTTTTTTTGTTTTTTGTTTTGTTTTGTTTTGTTTTGTTTTGTTTTAATGCTCTATTCCTCTGCCTATCAGGACATATTCAGGGCTTTAAATGCATTTCTGGTGCCTGGCCTTAGCTTCTGTGTCAGGCAGTTTGCAGCCAGTGGAGGAAAAATTTTATTGTAGTCTGCTCCAAACATGCAGGATCACCAGCAATGGACAACAGTGTAAGCCAGCACATGTTGAGCAGCAGCAGATTTACAGGAAACCAGTGCTTCCCGCTGCTTCCTCCTCTTCAAGGAGGCTGGTCTTGCTCTGGGTAGACACACAGTTCCTCTGTATCTAAAGTACGAGTTCTGGGTGTGTATTTCTCATTTTCATATGGCACCAATGAAGTGAGAACGTCCTTTTCAGTCTCTCCTCCATGGCCCCTTCTTTGTGCCATGTCAGGTGATGAATTGACCAGCATGTCCCAGGTAAGGTAGCCCAATGATGCAGTGCAACCTGAAAACTTAAAATTATTTTGAATTTTAATGCATTCTAGATGATAAACTATGGCTGCTGGCCACAGTGCTCAAGAATTTGTTTCCCCCATTTATTTGGCATAGAATGACATGTATGTGCTGCTCTATGTGTTGTGAATTCCCTTCTATTTTCTCTTACAGAAGTTCCATGGAGTTGGACTAAAATAAAGTTTTGGGATGTCTCTATTTGGATTAAAATTTGGAAAGAAGAAATTGAAAGGTGAGTTTCTGGTAATGCCATTTTCATGGGAGCAAAGGAATGTAAATACAGCACACGTGCAAGTCCCTGAGCTCCTGTTTGGGAATATGTCTGGCCCAGAGCAGGTGGGGGAAAATACACTTTCTTTCCTTTTCCTGCATTTCATACTGCCTTGGAGGCATGCTGCAGACTGGGTGCCAGTGAATGGAGGCACGTCTGCAACAGGACCAGCTCCAGAGTTTGTGCACTGTCGTGACACGTGGCTGCCTTGGGGAAGTTGGGTTTTGGTGGTTTTTTTTTACAGGAATCATTTGCGGGAGTGGGTGGATGAGCAATGCACATTGCAAGGGTCCATTGCAGTCTTTGGATGGTGAAATGTACTGGTGCGTCTCAAATTCTGTGTTCAATTTTGAGCCCCTCACAAGAAAGACTTTGAAGTGCTGGAGTGTGTCCAGAGAAGGGAAAAGAAGCTGGTGAAGGGTCTAGAGCAGAAGTCTTATAAAGAGCAGCTGAGGGAGCTGGGGAGTGTTTAACCTGGAGAAAAGGAGGCTCAGAGGAGACCTTATTGTTTTCTAAAAGTACCTGAAAAGAAGCTGTAGTTAGGTGGGGGCCAGTCTTTTCTCTCAGGTAACAAGCAACAGGACAAGAAGAAATGGCCTCAATACTTCAGGGGAAGTTTGGATATTAGGAAAAATTTCTTCACAGAAAGGGTTGTCAAGTATAGGAACAGGCTGCCCATGGCAGTGGTGGAGTCACCATCTCTGGAGGTGCTTTTAACAGATGTGTAGATGTGGCATTTAAGGACATGGTTTAGTGATGGAGTTGGCAGTGCTAAACAGTTGGATTTGCTGATCTTGGAGGTCTTTTCCAATCTAAACAATTGTATGACTCTATTTTATGATGGCAATGGCCCAGATATTCCCTCCAATCAGAAACAGGAAGAAGAGTAAATTAGAGACATGGACCCTGAGAGCATACCCATGTGTGCACCTTGAGAGACCCAGTGTGCAGTCTCTGGTTGGGGATCCAGGTCTGCAGACATGGTGAAGAGGGAAAGTCTCTAGCCTTTCCTTTCAGGGTGTTCCTTTCTGTATTTGATGAATGTGGAATTACTGCCCTACTTGTATTTTGACACGAAATTCTTTTCCAACCTCTCCAAGCTCAGAGGACTGAACAGCTTTTTCCCAGGGGTTTATTTTTGCAATTGTGCTGCTATTTCCCCTTCCTGGACCAGGGCAGACTGTGAGCCCTGGTGTTAAGGCAGAGGCATCCGTTTGCTTCTCTGACAGTCCTGGGAGAGGAGGTTGTGATTGCTCCCAGGGAAGGATCTCTGCCAGCCCCAGATATTTTTTACCCCATCTTGGCTTTGCAGATGAGGGAGCATAGGTTTGTCTGTGAGCCACTGTCCACTCAGGGCACCCCACTTGTAATGCAGTAGCTGTTCAGATTATCAAAGAGATTCTGTTGCTATATTAGGAAAGTGTTGTGTTTTGCCTGGGCCTGGGCCTGTGTTTTAGCAGGGAATGGTTCAGCCCCCCCCACGCTCAAAAAAATATTTGAGGAACTCAGATCTTCCTAGATACAAACCCTGTATTTTATTGGGAAGAATAATTTCTTTCACATCCAATCATCAGTTCAAAACCAATGAAGGCAAACTGGAAGAAGTTCAGAGGATAAAGGAAGCAGAGGTGATCAGGGAGTGAGGAGCTTCCATAACAGGAAGCTGAGAGTGTTTTCTCCTCCCCTTGTGTTTTTAATTATTTTGCCTTGCATCCCCAAACCTATGATTTCTCCTTGCAAACATTTAACTAGACGTGTTAACTAGAATGTTAACTAGAATGTCAGTGTTGAAGTGCTATTTTAATCCAGGAGTTTATGAGTCTTTGTCTTTGTAGAAGTCCAGAGGACTGTGCTGCCTGAGAGCAGGCAAGGCCCTCCCACAGGGTACATCCCATGTGCTCATCTTGGAGGGGCAGTACTGCTTATGGCAAGACCAAATTTCTGTTCCAAAAACAAAGCTGGATGACATTTAACCTTGCTGAAGAGCCATGCTCATGATATGACTTTAATTGGAGGGAATGTTTTACCTCAGGCATCAGCTGCTGGACCTGGGATAAGGATTGCTCCCATGAGACCCAGCATTTTTCCCCAGCAAGGCATGGTTTCCACATGAGCTGAGGTGCAGGTGAAATATGATAGGTTTAGTTTAAGAGGACAGGTTACATGGTCTTAAGTTTCTTGGAGATAAGGGTTGGCTTTTTATAGTCTCAAGTTCTTTATAGAAGTTTATCAGGAGTGTAACTAAAACACAGCTCATGTTGACACACAAAGATGCCTGGAGGGACCAGTTGCTGGGTAATGTTGGTGAAGCTGTTCCAGCTGAAGCAGGGAAGTACACCTCTTAGATAAGCAGCAGAGGTGTTTCTATGGAAAAAGTGCCTGAGATCTTTTACACTGAGGTTTAACCTACAGTGAACATGGGTGGAACAGAGGGGAAGGAGGGCACTTCTAGTTCATCAAATGGAAGGTTGGAGATGGCTGATTGTTGGAATCTGAAATGCAAGGAATTCTTAGAACTTTGGGCCTGTAAGCAAAAGCTTGGAATTAAACACAGAAGTTGATCTGAGACCTTGGAAGAGGCTTCAGAACTTGAGTACTAGGAGCAAAAATGTGGATTTATAGTTTAAAGCAGAGACATGTTAAGTTAAGAAGAAGAAAGTTTAGATGTAGGGAAAAAAAGTACTTACAAATATAAACAAGAAGTTTATAATGTAGTACTGTAGGTTTGTGTATCATAACATGATTGGCTAAGAAATTGGTAGTAAGATTGGCTTATCTTACAGTGTAAGATTGGCTTACACTGTAGCATGAGTCTGTAAGATGAAAGATTTAAGGATTGGATCAAAAACATAAATATCCTTGTTGGTAGTGCTTTATTGGTCAAGAAATCCTTAAAAGGTCTTGTAACTGGGTGTTTTGCGACCTTCTGAACCATGTAGTAAAGATGTGAGCTGAACTCAGCCTTCCTGTCCATGCAGAAGATAAAAAAATAAATCACACAAACAAAAACAACCCAGAGGTCCCATCTCTAACTCATTCAAAATTCCTTAAAAAATCCCCATAACTGGTGCCCTGTGATAACTGTGGACCATCTCTGTTCACTGACTTCCTCCCATGGTGGTTTAGTTCAATATTGGAGCTTCATACTTTGAGGACAGGGATAGGCAGGTACTGTCCATCAAAGAAATAGGAATAGAGAGCAGGGAGAATTCATCTACGCAGATGGAAGAGCAGTCATCCCAGATGGAAGAGCAGTCATTACTGCAGTTTCATCTCCACAAGCCCAGCCTCAGGGCACTGTGAGAGGAGGAAGGAGGTTATAAATCGAACTAGGGCTTTTGCAAAGCTCTCCTGGAAAGCTTTCCTTCTTGCCACTCACCAAGGCAGCTGGGCTTGGAGCAGGCAGGCTCTGGGCAGAGCTTGGCAGCTCCTGAGGAAGGCAGCCCATGACTGGCACATCTAGCTCAGCTGCCTTCTGGGATCCCCGTTCCGATCCAATAGGAAGTGTCTCACCACAATAGACATTGAGTATGAAAAATGTATTTATTTTTACATAATATCCCATGAGGGAAATAACTGTGAATTGAAAAACTTTTCAAAGTTCGTTTTGGAGCTGTATTTATTTTTATGATTTTTTGCATCACTTCCTATCACTGTGCATTGCTGTTATTAACAACATGTGCAATTGTGTTAAGCTGTGGTATTTACCAGCATGTCTAAGGGATACTGTTTTCTAGTAAAGGAAATTATATGTGCCAGCCACTCACTGTCAGACTAGTTTTCAAAATAAAAACAAAAGACAAAAAAAGCTGCTTTTTTTGGGCATACTAATATTAGTCAAAATATTGTGAACTATTATCAGAAATAAAACAAGGACACGGAGTGATATAAAATTCTAAACCAGCTGTGGGGGGGGAAAAATCAGTTTTTCAAAATGAAGAAAAGACTATTTATATTGCTATTATATTTGAAAAATGTATATTTGATTCTGAAGTGTACTGAAACAAATATGAAAAGACATAGATGCTTCTTGAGAATTAATTTGCTGCCAGGCATTTTTGAGACATGATGAGTCCCCATATCTGCCTAGAGCCAGGGCAGGTGGCTGAGATATTGCCAGGAGTAGGAAAGGAAGGAAAACCAGAGCTGGTGTTATTGCAGGAGATGGGAAAAGGGAAGAGATGAGTCAACCTGTGTCCCTTCCTAGAAAAAGCTACAAGAGAATATTATCAGGTTTAAGGTTATCCAACACTTCTTCCACCTGTGTCCCAAGAGTGCTATTCGACCACAAATGTACATGCTGTGAAAATCTGGTGCATCCTTTTGGAGCTGTCTTTTCTTCTTTTTTCTTATGGCAATAACAGAAAATGCTGCTTTTAGAAAAGGGGAAAAGGGCAGGGTCTACCATTGAACTTTATGTTGATATTAAAAATGCACTAGACCTGAGGCAAAAAAATATTTCCACTTCAGCCTCAGGGTTTTTTATTTCAGACCTTTCATCTGCTGTATGATAATGGAAGAGGTCAGTACATCTCCAAAGTGGGCCCTCTGTTAGTGATTCCAGTAGCAAAATATTTTGGCTTTCTATACCAGGGATATATGGAATGTTTTACTTGTGTGAGAAATTCCACTATGTGTGGTGTTTGTTTGATGCTTAGCAGGAGGCTGAGCTCAGTAACCAATCACCAAAGACACTGATCATGACCACAAAAGTGTATTTATTGCATTTTATTTCTTCAGGACGAAGGAGGATTCTTGGTTTTTTGAAGCAAAAAGACATAATAAATATATTTATTTAATAATGGAGAGACAGGAAGGATGAAAGAGGGCTAAACCCATTGATGATGGTGTCCCTGTAAGGTCATGATGTATGCTTTTTCTTAATAAAATGCCTCATACTCAGCACAGTCTACTCCATTTCTGAGATGAAAATGCATGTGATTGCCAGCATAAATCCTCTCCAGCCAGAGAGTCTACACAGAAGAGGGGGCATCTGCACATTAAAAATGTGTGGGTTTTTAGCATGGAGTCCAGGACAGCCCCTCCTATGAGTCAATAAAAACCCACATTTATTTGCCAGGCAGCTGAACATGTTCCTGCTCCAAGCTGGGCTTGGCTCTGACCTCCCTCTCCCCCTTTCCATCCCAGTGGTTTCTCAGTGCTGCTGCTGCCCCAGCCACGCTCACTGAACCCTGCCAGGCTCTGGCTGCAGTTCAGGGCAGGGATGGGCTTTGGTTTCGTGCTGCAGAGCAGCAGGTGCGCGGCGCCGCTCAGGTTACAGCGTGAGGGTGGCACTCAGGAAAGGAGGGTCTGACAAATGTCTGTGTCTCAAACTGGCTGTGAAATATAGATATTTAACCACTATGACCCTCTGACCTGTCATACGGCTCTTTGCTTCACCCATGCATCCTCTGATCCATATGAGAGGATGAACCTTCGGCGTAAGGATCCCTGGCTTTGGTGTTGGATGAAGTTCACTTGTTGCAGCTCTGATCCCAGAAAGGCACTTGCTGTGTTATGAATGTGAAATTCTGTGGTACCAGTGCTGTAAGAAATAATCCCGTTGTCTTTACCCCAGTGACAGGGACTCTACCCAGACACAGCACCTGCAAATCGAGACACTTGTTGCATAGTTATTTCACCTCAAATGATTGCAAAAAAGGGGCAATTATTGCTTTAAGGTGCAAGGAGATTTTAGCTATTAGCTTGTATAATTACCTCCCAGTAGAAAATTATTTTGGTTGCCTAACACAGTATATGATGACTTGCCCTCTCCCATGGAGTTGCCTTTCAGTGGAGACTGTAATTCTCAGGTTCTTTGAGGGGAGGATAGAGGGAATGATTCACCATAGCAGTTTTCAGTCTCTCATGCACATAGAGGAGCAGTCCAGCAAAGACCAGAAAACAGGACCAGGATTTGTCTGTCTGTCAGGAGGTGGCTGGTCTCCTGGATGCTGGGTGTGAGGTGACCACAGGTGAGAGGTGATGCCAGAAGCTGGAGCAGTGATGATGAGGTGCCCAAAAGTAGGGACAACAAAAGTTAGGAGGGAGATGGGACAAGGAGGAGGTGGCAGGAGACACATCATGAGATGTGTGACTAGAGGGGGTCTTCTGGGACCTCTTATAGCCTGTTGCAGTAGGGACCTGAATTACAGTCCCAGTAGGGTCAGTTCCCTTGGAGCCAGAATAATCTGTTACAGCTTTCACAGCTTGGTAATAGCATTGCTACGAACCACTCTATAAGGGAAGCTGGGGAGATGAGTCCAGCTTCTGGATGCCATTCTTTGTAGCTGGTCCAGGGCAGAGTTTTTGCTCTTGAGGTCACTTGTTTAAAGGGTGGAGGAGAGATTATTATTTTCACAGAGTTTATGCTGTCTCTGTTCTGTTGTCAGGGTTAGTTACGCAGGCACTCCCCTAATTGGGCTGTGTTCATTTCGTGCGTGGAGTATCAGTGCCTAGTTTGTATAGGACTTGGCAAAACCAGGCAGATCTTAACCTCCCATTTCTTGGAGCCACAAGACCCAATATCTACAAAACTTTTCCAATACCCTGTTGAAAGCACTTCTCTTGGCATATGATCCTTAGCATAAACCAGAAACAAATTTCCAGGCTGTCTGACCAGATCTTGAATCTAACCTTTTGCAGGACTTTTCCATGCAGTAGTCCTAAAGTAAGAAGGCTGGTGGGCTGGCCAGTTACATTTATAGCTGATTTTTTGGCATAGGTTTAATTTTATTAAATACAGATGTTATTCTGAGGTTTAGCTTCTAAAACTGTCTGCCTGAGAAAACAGGCACTTTCCCAGTGACTTGGTCTCAGTGGTTAGACCAAGAACTGGGCACTAAGCCATATTTATGTACGCCGAGTTTCCACTGATGAATAATTTAAAATGGTTTTCAGTGGCAGTGAAATGATAACTTGGAGCACAAATACCATTCCTTCTTTCCAGTGAATGCAACTTGCAGAAGCAGAACATTTGATTTACTTAGAGATATATTAAAAAGTTTCAAGAAATGAAAAACTTCTCATCTGATACCCATACAGCTTCACCCTCCCTTTTTCCTCATTGCTTTCAGAATCAACAGGGCATGATAAGACATGCATGCTTGGATCTACAGCCAAAAAACCCTGAGTTATGGTTTCCAGGCAAAGCTGGTGTAATACTTGACTTTTCTTAATATTTTGTTTATTGTGATGATCCAAGAGACTTCATTTCTGTCCAGACTGTTCCAGAAACAAATGAGAGTCGTGTGGTCTGCAGTGGTTGAGAACTGCTGGATTAGGAGGCAGCAGTAGGGCCTCACAGTCCTCAGCTGGTAAAAGCCACTGGGGCAGTGTTGCCCTGTGCATGTGGTCACAGTGGTTCTCCCTTGGTGTAGCCATAGGACAGGAAGCTCTCCTTGCTGATGCCGTTGGATGAGACTCCCTGTGACATTTATTGTGGTTTATCTTGATTTAGCCAAAGATATTTCCTACTGTTACCCAGCAGGAAAAATTAAATTTCACCACTAGGAATTGGCCTCGTATTTTGGCCTTTAGGGACACTGCCTCTGAGAGAGATGGACAGCTATGGCAGGCAAAGGCTCCATTCAGTTTTGAACCAGGTTCACAGTTACCTGAGCCTTAAGAAAGTGTCATCACAGCAAACCTGCCCTTAGGTGCTGTATGGGAGTGCAGTGCCTTGATTCTCATTCCTGTTCTGTTTCATGTCCCACTGCCTCATGTTTCTGTGCCATCCCAGAGCTGTTTGCTGCCATTGATGTTTCTCACATAAAAGCCACTTGGAGAGTGCATCTCTCACTGTTCTGAGAGGCTCCTTTCCCCACTGGGGCACATACATGTGTCAGCTTTTTTCTAAATGCATTTAAGACTCTTGAGTTCAAATCCATGTGTCAAGTGCCTCTTCCCTGGCTGCAAAGACCCTGGGGGCAACCTGAGAAAGGAGATGGCTTCTTGCTCCCTCAGTGTGCCCTGGGAAGAGCAAAGGAGCTCAGGGCATGTTCAGCTGTTGCCTGCAGCACTTGGATTTCCACTTCTGCATACAGAACAGAAAGCCACTAAGGACTTCAGAAGCTGCTGTGTGACACCGAGGGTCTCCAAAGCTTTGTCATCTATTCCTATTTACATTAATACCATTTATCTTTTCTGTGGCACTTTTTCCAGGGCTAGACTCGGAGCCCCTGAGGAGGGGATAAGGGTAGCACTTACTGTATGGCAGGAAACAGGCAAGTGTTGGGAAGTTCTGTTTTTCACTAATAGCTTTATCTTTCATTGGCTTTAAGGATACCAGTTGTTCTCAGGAAAATTCCTGAAGGAGCACACAACACAATAGTTGAAGCCCAGCAAGTCTGAACCTCTTGAGCTCTGCTTCTGTTTTCCTCTGGGACACCAGATAAGTGGCTCTGATCTCTTGGTACATTGTTCTCCCCGTTGTGAAGACAAGAAAAATTTGTCTGAGGGAAGCAGTGAAGGATTGAGCACTTTGAGGATATTGAATGAAGCCACTGTGGTTGATCTGAATCATCCATTTGGGGCAGATGGCAGCTGATTTCAAAATGACTGATACTGTTAGATGTGCCTGAAGAAGGAGAAAGGCACATTTGCCTGCTAACATAGCTTTACATTAGTGATTAGAGGACTTGATGAAAATAGCCTACAGACAGAGACCAAAAAATGGTGACCTGAAAAAGGGCTTAGAAATTAGGGATGCTGTGTATTTACAGGGTCATTGAAGGAAAAGGAGGAAGGCTAGCACTTCAATGCATTGGACATCTTAGACTGTTGCTAATGCAAGAGTGAGCAAACAGGAAGAGCTAAAAATCTTAACACATCATTTAATAGGTGTAATAGACACGTGCTGTGATAACTCACGAGGCTGGAATATTAATAAAAAAGAATAAAACTAACTCTGTATGGTTAGCAGAAGCTTTCCTTTCATGACTACGTGATCTGAAATGCAGCTTGAAGAAAGAGATGAGCAAATTGCAGATCTCTTAGTAATGCTACAAGGTAATGAACACAAGCATAGAAAACCAAGAAGGGCAGTGTTTTAGGAAAAAAAGAAAAAAAAGAAAAAATAGTTTTCTGAGAGGCAGGATATGGTGGTAAATGAAGAATTCCATCTATGCAGAGGCAGAGCTGGAGAGAAGTGTAGAGGAACACGACCTACTCAGCTGGCACAGAGTTTTGGTGCAGAGGTGGGTAACTTTTTGGAGAGGAGAGGAGGTTGTTTCAGAAGTGATTCCCTCCAAAAGGGAGGGAATGGGAGGAGCTGGCTGGTCCTCTGAAAGCTGAAGGGAGTGTAAACAGGAATAGTTATGAAATGATGTGATGATACTTAGGAAAAAGTGACAGTATCAAATTGTTTAACATTGACTTCAAGAAGGAAACCTTCAATAAATATGAAGAACTAATAGCTGAGACCTCATGGGAAGAAATCCTAGGGTGGGGGGAGAATTAGACAGAGCTGTAATTTCCTTAAATAATTTATATTAAGGGCACATATATTATTAATTGATATTAAGGGCACATGTATAAGTTATCACCTTTCAGAGAAAGGCTTAGAAGGATGAGTGAAATGGTGAAATCAGAAGCTCTCCATTTGCTTCAGACAAAGGAAGGATGCCTCTAGAAGGTGCAAACCAGTTTGTTTTATCCAGCACAAACAGCACGGCAAAGGCTCAAAGTGAGAAAAGGCTCTCAAGGACATAAAGGGCAATAAAAGTTGTTCTGTAAGAGTTGGGGTCTCTGAGGAGGCTCAGTGGAAAAAGCCTAGCAAATAAAGCTAAGAAATCAGAGGGGTTTTGTTGCGGTGTGTTTGTTGGTTTTTTGGGTTCTTTTTTTTTGTTTTTCTCTTTTTCCCTCTAGATATCTAACATAATACTTGCCAAAAGCAGGGGAGAAAGGGATGGATTATGGGCTGGAATAGAGAGAGAATGGGTTGACTGGGTAAGGTAAAGCATGCCCTGGAGCAGTTCTGTCTTTGAGAGTCTGGCTCACAGGCAGGCAAAGTTCAGAAGACTGAGAAGAGAGCAAGCAGAGGGAAAAAGAGAAAAGCTGAGCAATTATAGATGTATTGGCTTCACTTGAGTAAAGGTTAAAACAATACAGCAAACCACTTCAAAGTAACAAGGAGAGTGTGTATCGGGAAGAGATGATTAACAGTCAGCAGTCCTGAAAAACTGCATCAAACCAAAATTAATTCTGTTTTAGTGGTAGCTGGAGGGCTATTGAAAAAGCCTCAGATAGCTGCCATGTATCTTGACTGTCACTTGTGGCATTTTTACACGTAAACTGGAGATACATGCTTGAGATAAAATCACAAAACAGTGAGTGCCAGATTTTTCAGAAAAAAAAGAAGACATTTAACAATAGATATTTACGACTGATAAGGAAACTTGAAAGATTCATCAGGGGTATATCCCATCCTGAGCCTGGTATTCAATATTTACTTCTACATCTTGGCTGACAGAATAAAGAACACACTTAGTACATCTGTGAATGGCACCATGCTGGCAAGAGCTAGGAGCACACTGAAAGATAGGATTGGAATTGACTGGTTTGAAAAATAGTCTGAAAGAATTTGGATGCAGTTCAGCAAGGACAAATGAAAGATTTGCATTGCCTGATGAGGCATTTGGCTCTGCCAGAAAGGATCTGCCAAAATGGGTCATATTCTGGGAAGCCATCCTCTGTGTGCTGGTGGTGCATAAGGATGTTACTTTTAATCAGTCCTGGGTGAATTCCTACACATGATGTGCATTGTCTGCAAGGAAATTTATATGTCCCTTGTGCCCTGGTCAGCTTTGGTAAGGCCTTGGTTGCAAACCATGGCCCACTTTGGGCATCCATCCAGAATGGGCTGAACTAGCTGGGAAGCCCACTGGAGAGCACCAAGGGTGAGATTCCTTCTGATGGATTAATGCATAAGGGACTAAAGAAATAGGAGCTGCTTACCTTTGGGAAGGCTAGTGTAAGGCATAACAGCTTTCAGTGTGTAGTGAACTTGGAATCACCGAATCACAGAATCCCTGCACAGAACAGCCCCAGGAACCACAGCTCATGCCTGAGAACATTGTCCAATGTGTCTTGAACTCTGTCAGGGGTGCTGCTGTGCCCAGCCACCCTCTGAGTGAAGAACCTTGTCCTGATACCAACCTAAACTTCCCCTGACACAGCTTCAGGCCATTCCCTCTGGTCCTGTCACTGGGCACCCAGAGGGGAGATCAGTGCCTGCCCCTCCTCTTCCCCTCCTGAGGAAGTTTTGGACAGCGATGGGGTCTCCCCTCAGCCTCCTCCTCTCCAGGCTGGACAGACAAAGTGACCTCAAGTGTTCCTCATATGGCTTTCCCTCAAGTCCCTTCAGCATCCACATGACCCTCCTTTGGTCTCTTTCTAATAGCTTTTATACCTTTTGTACACTGTGGTGCCCAAAACTGCACACAGGACTCAAGGTGAGGCTGTACCAGTGCAGAGCAGAGTGGGACAATCCCCTCCGTCAACTATCTGTACTCTGCATCCTTGGCAAGTAGCACAAGGAACTTAGGGGAAGCAGAAGACCGCCTTTGACGCTCCTGGGAGAAGACAAAACCTCTTGAAATTGAAGTAATGAGTTTTATGTTAGATAATACAAGGAAAAACTGCCCTAGGGGGAGGAAACTTCAGTCCTGGAATAGGCGATTGAAAAACAGCTGGTGCTGGAGTTTTCTATGTCATTTTTGGGGAGGACAGGCAAGCCCCTGCTTCGAGGTAAAGGACAGATTTGATGACCTTTTGATATCCTTCCAGTAATTTTTGATTTCATGAGAGCTGTGGGGATGGTGTCCCATCAGTGGAATAATGCTCAGAAATGCACCTGTACTGGAAGAAGGGCACCAGCTGTAGGCTGATGGCAAAAGCTCCAGAGACTTCAGGGGGAAGAGAAGGAGCAGGGCAGGAAGAGTGAGCACCACTAGTTAAGTGGGAAGGTGAACAGCATGCCAGCTGACACTGGCATTGCAGCGCGTGGTGCGTGGAGGAGACTTGTTCCATGGTGTTAAGTGCCATGGTGACATCCACAGTGCAGCTCCATCAGTGTCACCAGCCACCCCAGGTCCCTGACATGGGGCTCCCATTCACTGTGTCACTCCCTTCTAGCAAGTCTGCTTGCACTTTCTGATGCTCCATTCACATCTGTATTGACTCTGCTTACCCTCACACGTGATTGATATGTTTCCTTTTCTTTGCAGAGGAAGAGAGACAACTTCAAGCAAACAACCGTGATTTTAATCTGCAGTTTGAATATGCTGTAAGTAACCAGTGTGTGTTGTTTCATGCAGATGTAGTCACAGATGTAGCTGCATCTGTTTCATGTCTCAAGTGTTGTTTCAAAGGGGTGAACAGAACTGCATGCCAGCTATGGCTCTGCAAACCAGGCAAACAAAAGCCAGATGAACCATCAGAGGTGGATTGCTGCTAAGTCAGCCTGAAAAATGGGCAGCTGAAGGAGATCCAGTTCTGGAAAAGCATGGCACAGTGACTTTGCACACTTACAGAAAATTATTTGTGAGTCAAAGCGTTTGCAGGATCAGGCTCCAAGGCCTTTCAATAACGGAACCTGGGGGGAGCTTTCTGTGGAAATTTGTCTCCATTTAAAGTAAAACATGAAAGGAAATGTGTCAGTTCCTCAGCTTTTGCAGTGAAATCATCTCTGTCAGGAAGGTTTTGAATCTGGCCCTTGTTGCTTTCTGCCAGCTTTTCTGCCAGATTCCTAACACTCTACTTAGGTTCACTTAGGTGCCGTGAAATCTGTGATTCCAAAGTGCACCTTGACACAGGCTGGCTGTGTCCCAGGGCTGCCAGGCTAATTTGCCAGGGAAGCTCCTTCGGCAACTTCATTTCCAAAGCTTCTGGACCATTTTTTGATGCAGAGGAGAGCTAGCTCAGCCTCTAGATCTGTCCTGCCTGCAGGGACATCCCCTCTGTGAGGCTGCCCTGAAACTGCATTCTTTCAAAGTGTTTGCAGCTGCCAATTAATACCAAAGTGAATCCTGTGAATTTTTGTCCTTTGAATATCTGAATTCCAGTGGTGAAATTAATCATTCAGTTACCTGGGAGCTCTTTGAATCATGTTTTGGTTTAGGAACATCACAAGTATTTTCTTGGCAAGAGGTGAAAACCCTAAGCATTTTAGAACACACAAATTTCTTGTGATGGTGACAGTATGACTTGCCAGCAGGTTTGACTGATGACAACATGTGGTTTTCAGTAGTTTTCAGCCACAAACATGGGTTAGAGAATCCCAGGGTCCAGAGCTGCTGCAGGTATCCTGAATATGAAATGCATGGCAGCTAATATATGTGAAGTACTATGCAGCATGAATGTCTTATCAAGACTGGTGATTTGAGACTGGGGAAGTGAACTTGATTTGCACACAATCTGCCAGTAATGTGCTGCAATGGTTATTGCCACTACACATGGTTTTGTCATCTTCCACTGAATGGTTGCAATGTGCAGTAGTGGGACAAGAAAGTAGGAGGGAGATGGGCAGGTACGTCAGGATAGAGGCAACAAGCAACTCTTCTGGTTCCATGCCTAATTCTGTGAAAAACCATTCAGAAAACTGACTTTGCATGACAGTGCTTCCCAGCTGATTGCTTGATTGTGCCCAAGGGTTTGCAAATAGCTACAATTGAGTAGACAACTTTGAGAATGCTTCAGAATTTCGGTAAGTCTGAGATTAGGTGATAAAGTGAAGGCAGCCAAAAAGCCAGCTCAGTATAATTCGTTAAAACTTGGCAGTGAGTTTTGGTAATCATGACCCTCATTTTAGTGAGCTATGGCTCCTGATTTCTGGAGTCCTGTGTAAACTGAGGCTTGGGAAATCCACGAAACTGCCCAAAAAAGAGCCAAACCTTGAAGTGGCGAATGGATGGTGAGGTACTAACAACTTTAGGTGGTGATGCAAGAACTGCCCTAACTGTACAGGGCTGCACAACATGTCCTGGGCTGCTTATTTCCAATAAGTCCTCGCAAAAGTTCAGTTTATTAACTCCATGTTACTAGGGTGTATGGAAAGAATAAACTTGCTCATAACTTACATCATAGCCCATGCTGTAGATTCATGATGAACGTGGAAATGACAAAAAGGGAAATAGTCTCCTGTCATCCTCCCATAACATATCTATGGTGCTCCTGAAAGTTAGCTTTTCCAGGGAAGGGTTAAATTTGGGTACCTTCCTCACTTTCAGATTTGTCTCATCATGCCGGGGTTGCTCTGCTAAGCACTAGGCTGTGGTTCAGGGGGAAAGGACCACTAAGATCCAAAAGAAACCCACGAATATAACAAAGCTTTAAAAGTATTTTAGAGACAGTGAAAGTCACAGGACTGAGTTTCAGATTTCTTGGTAACTTAAGGCCACATTAGCCATAAAACCTATAGAACAGGTTCTTGCAACAAAGCTAGGTGAGGCGGTAAATGTTTCTTTAGGGTGAGGCAGTTGCTGAGAAAGGCCAATAAGGAAAAAGAAAGGGAAATGCAAGCCTAGATGTCGCATATTGACTTTCTGGTGCAGCCAGGCTTTCTGTCCCACCTGCTGTGAAGATTTGAGCCTTTCACTAAACGGGCAGTTTCTATTATGTAGGCATAGATCAAAGGTACAGAGGTGTATTGTCCCTCTTTATCACAGCAAGAGCGGGGAGGTGGGAAAGTACAGCCAGAGGTGGGTGTGTTGTCCCTGAATATCCCTATTCCTGGTGGGACTTTGTCCCTTGCCGGTGCAAACTCTCCAGGATATCTGTGAAGGGAGAAGAGACGAACTGATAAAGACTTGAAAACTCTATTGTGTGTGGAGTCTGACATCAGCTCTGGCAGCTGCTGAAAGGTGGCCCTCCTGGAATGAAGCAAGACTCCCGAATGGCTCAAACCAGCTTTGCAGGAACCTGGTACTGCACCGTGGAGAGCCATGTCTGCCACGGCATGCAAGGGCATGTCCACCTCCATCACTCTACAACTTCAGGAGACTTCAGAGGACAAATTCCCTCCCTGAGCTGTCAGAAAACACAGGAGATGCTAAACTGCAGTGTGTCCCTGCCTGCCACACTTCTCCAGCCATGAGGCGTCAGTAGTTGAGCAGAAGCCTTAGAAAAATTAAACAAACTTCAAAACAAAGTGCTGTGCAGTTAACTGGAAGGGCTGAGTGTGAAGGTATAAACACTACCCACCAGCTCACAAAATTAGTAAGGAATGACTCAAAAACAAAGTGTGAATGAGTGGCATGAAAAGGCACTTAGAGCAGCACAGGAAAGGGCTCAATATAGGTCAGTAAAAATGAAAAGTCAAGTCCTAATCCTGTGTTTATTCACAATGCAGACAGAAAGATCCTTCCTGGATTCAGAAAGAGGTTTGTTCTGTGTAAAGACTGAAATAAAGTGGAAAGCAGGGTGGCAGATGTGGCATAGCAAGATTTAAGGACTTCATTCAACTTAATCTGTCTGCACTCACCCCAACACAGCTACAGAGGGGACAGCCTCTGTGTGTCCACCACGATAGGCTCTCCATCAACACTGTGGAGAGGAAAATCTCTTCTGAAGACTTTTAATGTTGATCTGATCCTAGTTCCTTTTTAATTCTTTGCTTTCACATTGGAATTTAGCACAGCTGCACTGGGACGTCATGAAGGGCTGTGAAAACAACTTTGAAATTGGCTTTCAGACAATAGAAAAGGAAATGCAAGGCCTGTGAGTCAATGACAGATTTCATCTTGGATCAGGACCCAGGGTCAAGCCAGCATTCTTTCATCAGGACCAGCAGCAAGGGGGCTGCTTGGACTCGGGTCATCTGATGAAGTCTCTAGTGAAACAGGAGGGATGTATATAACTTCCTATAGCCAATACACATTGCCTGGGCTGGATCAGCAGCTGGGTTCTTATCTGTTTGAAATTTAATTGGAGAGCAGGGAGCTCTGGTAATGGCTCAGACTCTGCTCCACCTCCTCTGCTTGCATGCTTTGATCTCTTTGAAGGCTGCCTGGTGGGTGATCCTCAAGGTCCTTATCAGTGTGGTCAGGGTTGTGGCACCAGCTGCCCTTTCTTTCTGTCTCAACCTGCAAATGTCACCCAGTGTCTCTCAGGCTCAAGGCAGAAGGGAGTGTGGTGTGATGAAGTGAAAAGTGGTCTCAGTAGTCCCTGAAGGAATAGCTACAGCAGCAACCTGCACTGCTCTTTAGTGAGGTGTAAGTTGGGTCCATCTAAAGAGCACTTGAGGCACTGTCAGGGAGCAGCCAGAGCAGGGCTGACTTCGAGAAGGGCAGGCTGGAAAGTGGAGGTGATCCAGCTCAGGCAGAGCTCCCACTAACCAGGGTGCAGTCCTGCAGCCTCTGGCTGGCAGGGACAGGGCAGGATGCTGGTGATGGGGTCCATCCTGATCATTCCAGGCAAGGTGAGGTGATGAACCAGGTCCAGGTCCAGGACCCAGGCAGAAGTGGTGAGAGACAGGGCTGAAGACAAATCTATACGAGAGGCCTAAGGTCCATCAAGGAAGTAGAACTGGATAGATATATCAGGGAAACAAGGACAGACGACAGTCTGGAGATGGGAACTTCTACAACATAGCTCAGGTGAGGATAGAAGGCTCCTGGCTGATCTAAAGTGAACTCCTGAGCTCTGGACAGGGTTTGTGGCTAGAGACACCAGGTGAGGTCAAGGTCCTCAAGGCATATCAGGCCCCTGAGAAGCGCATAAAGATTGAGCTGTGCCAGATGTTATCTTCAGTGAAGTCCATAGACTTCTTTGGATCAAGTCTTCCACTCTTCATCAGATTAAGTCTCATGGACTCATACTCCTACTGCACTGGTTGGGAGTCTTGTTGTGTGAGACCATAATGAAAACAAAACAGTGGTTTGGAGTTTGTCTCCTTTGCACCACTCAGCAGTGCTCTGCCCTCCCCTTCTTTCCTCTTTCCTGACAGGCAGCAGCTTCAGGTACTGAGCTGAGCCAGAGGAGAGCACAGTGTTGTCAAAGGGGATGCCTAAGAGACAAGACCTTTAGGTTATTGTGCTTGGCTTGTCTGTGAGCAATGACATGAGGTTAGCAGCCATGCCAGCCCTGTGCACCACCATGACAAGGACACTCACCACACTGATGATTAACTGCTCAGTAATGGGGTGACACCAGACTGAAGAAACAACACAGGAAAACACAACCAGTGATCATGCTTTCCTACAGATTTTCATGGCATACCCAACATATGATGAGATCCTGGAACTCACTTCATTAATGCTGTCAAGAGAGGGTCAAGGGGTTGCATATGTAAGACATTCCTATCCTTTTTGTTTAAAGAAAAGAAAAATGGGGGGGGGGGGGGGGGGGGGGAAAGGGAAGAAAAGAGAACTGTGCTTTGGAAATTGGCATTTTTATCTCTAGTGTTTGGCCAGTCTATTACTCCTGGGAGTTTGCTTTTTTTACAGGGACTTTTACAGGGACCAGATTAACACCACCACATCCTTCTGGTCTTTATCAGTCTTCTGTTGGGCTGGGACTGCTGCCTAACATCAGGAATAAGTCAGTGAACTTGGGAGTCTTAAAACTGATCTGGTCTGACTGTTCTGTACTCCCTGTGAAAACAAAGCCCTGGTGGCACATTATGCACTGTTACATGAGTCTATTAAAATTTTTCATGAGCACATTCACAGCACTGTGATCACATTTCTGCTTATGGCTTCTGTGTTCTTTCCAATGGCACTGCTGCAGTTAAACAGAGTGCCATGGAATTGCACTTCTGCCACCTCCTTGGTGAGGCTTTACCAAAACACCTGGGAAAGATATTTCTCCTGCTCAGCTGTTCCATTTGTCTGTGCTACACAAGTACCAACAGAATTGCCAAGTGTTGTGGCATAACACCTCCCTGTGGGGTCACCAAAATCTTGCTAAAATTTACTTGGGGCTAGGTTGTCCAGCTGCTGGGAGCTATTATGTCACTGAGCCAGGGGCATAAATTCAGAGGGTCAATACCTTGCCATACACTTTAGCCCCTGTAATCTAGCCACAAAAGCATCAGTGTCTCTTATTTCCAGTGACTTTTATGGCAAGGAGATGATTTGTTTGCTCAGCGATCTAAGGTAGGAGCCATCTGCTGAGTTTTGCTTGCTGTTGGACGTCACAGGCGGGCTTCTGAAAACACCCCCAAAGTAACAGCTCATCTGCCAGATCTGGACTTGTGTAACTGTGGAGAGATGAGCACTATTCTTAGGGACAGCATTTTGGTGGAGTCACACCTCCAGGAGGTGTGAATCTAGCCCCTGAAAAGAGCAGATGAGAATAATCCCTCACCCACAGACAACATTGCTCTGGTGTCAAGCTTCGCATCTGGAGAGCTCCAGGCTGCCTGTGGGTAACCACGCTCAGACCGGCTCATTTAGGACACAGGTGCATGCAGGGACTGCCCTCGCACAACCAGAGCTCTAGGGCAGATCAGGGAGTAAATGTAAAGCTCCCCATCGCCATCTTTGTGCTCAGCCCATAGAACTGCTCTTCTTAGCTGTTGGTTTTAATGAATCTATAGGAAAACCAGAAGTTTCAGTAAGGCCTCTCAATACCTAATTGCTGTTGCAAAGATTATTCCTCTCCATGACTATGAGAGTCTGCCCCATTGAAGGCAGAGTGTGGGCACAGTGAGGCAGATGATGTATTAGAGGCATTGCTTGTGAAATGATGGCTGCATGTGGACCATTTAATGCACTGCAGTGATTCAGGCTCCTGTAGCACCCCTCCCACCCCAGAGTCAGGCTCTGGTCCAGCTCTAAAGAGTGAGAGGGTTTCATGATGTTAAGCATCACAGAAGAGGATAAGATCAAGAGCAGAGGCCAACTGAGATTTCCCTGTAGCTGGCCAAGAGCCTGAGCTGTCAAAGTACACAGCCCTGTAGTATTGCCTGAAAACATAACCGATTCCTGGGAGAATTGGGTTTGCTCAGCCTGGAGAAGAGACACCTTCAGTGTGACCTAGCTGTGACCTTCCAGTAACTGAAGGGAGCCCATAAGAATGATGGAGAGGGACTTTTTACAAGGGCATGTAGCAGACAGGGCAAAGGAATGGCTTCAAACTGAGGGTGGGTTTAGATTAGATACTGGGAAGAAAGTATTTACTGTAAGGGTGTTGAGGCCCAGAGAAGCTGTGGGTGCCCCATTCCTGGAAGTGTTCAAGGCCAGGCTGGAGCAACCTGGTCTGGTGGGAGGTGTTCCTGCCCATGGCAGGGATATTTGGAATGAGATGATCTTTAATACCCCTTCCAACCCAAACCATTCTATATTTCCATGATTATGTGATAACCTTGCATAGTGCTTCAGCTCTATCTGTGATGTGAAAATGCAGAGTTTTGATTTGGAAAGGCTGAAGTTTTCTCTAGTTTGTCATTATAATTTGCTATTGCTATGCCTTTAGCCCCTGAGGTCCATGAACAAGTTATGTGTTTAATTAGATATATTTATAGTAATTACAAGTTCTTTTTTTCTGGTGATTAATTTTAATTATAGATTCTAGAAAAATGAGAAGATTCATGACAATACTCCCTGTCTTTATCCTCAGGTCTAAAGTGCCCTAGTGTCCCAAAAGACATTATGTACCCAACAATATAATGATCCTGACAACTATGGAGAAAATACTGACTATCCAGATTCCTGCAGTTAAGCATTTGGAAGTTGTTATGTCTGGGGTTTTTACCATGCCTAATGGCAATAGGAAATAAAATGAATGGCTGTGGTTCATTCAATGATTTTCCTGACGTAATTAATGGACAGAAATAGAAGGCAGGAATTGAAATAAACCACTCCCATTCTTTTCTTATTCCCTTCTGAGATTTTTGCAGGCAAAGATCTATAAACTTTATCTCAGTGTTTACTGAGTAGTTTTTCCCATGTTATATGCAACCCTCTGAAATCTGTTGACGCACAAAGGTCAAGTCCCCTGCATTTACTTTTTCCTGCAGCAACAATCTTCTGTTTTTCCTTTGAGTAATTGGTCACAATACTTGTCCTCAGAATAGTGGGCAGATTTCTTTATTTAGATCCAGCTTTTATTAAAAAATCTGCTAAGCTGTGTGCCTGATGGACACAGTCTTGTCAAGCAATTTAGTTCCTGGTATGCTGAGTTTGCAGAGGTTGCTGTTTTTCCATTGCTTCTGTTTCAGCAGTGTTCATGGCACCTGTCCACAACACATACCCCACGGTTAAGGATTTTGAAATAAACCAAATTGAACTACATGTCATGGCATAGACAGAGTTAACCACACTTGCAGGTAGCTGCATTATACCACAAGACAGGCAATATTGTATATATGATGATCACTGATAAATATATTTTCTTGCTGGAGTCCAGTCAAGAGGAGGATTTGGCTAGCTCTTCTACGAAAGCTGTTTTAATTTCTGCCGTTTTAGAGATTTACTCATTTGGCTTGTCCAAGGGATAAAACATGATTTTAATGCTGAAGAACATATGCTGTACTGTGTGTCTGAAGGTAGAGAAATCCAGTAACTGCCAAAAATGGAATAGCTTCCCCCACACATACCTTTCAGTGGTAACCTGAAATAATTGTTTTAGTGCTGGAAACATGCTGATGCATGTCAGTGTAGATGTCGAGATTTCCGATAATTGCAAGGATAAGAAGTGGGCTGTGATTCATACTTAGTAGCTTCTGTCCTCCCACCAGCTTACCAATATCTAAAGGCCATTACAAATACCACAATCACCATTTTCTCTCCTGTTGAACCAGCATATTTATTATGGAATTCAGGTGTGCTTCATGTCTGCCTCCTTGTGCTGTCACACTTTAAGTTCCCTGGAAGGGCATTGTCTGGAGAGCTTCTAGGGGGAAAAATTTAAGGTGTTCTCACAATAGGGGGGGATTCATCCTTCCAGAACTAAACCTGGACCTGTTAAACATCATATGAAAAGATGGTCTAGTACAACTGAAAACTAAAGGGACAGCAGCAGCTGGTAGGTGAGTAGGATGCATTGAACCTGTCTGGCTGGTGGCACATATTGGACCAGACTGGTCAATCACCTTTGGGGAAGAAAATACCCGGCTCTGCAATATCAGGCTTAGGTCTTTCTATGGTTTGCAAAAGACAGACTGGGGAGTAACTACTTCTTGTGCTGGAGGGGCCATCTGAAATTAGAAAAGGAAACTGGAAATAGGGAACAAAGCTGCAGCTCACTTACTGAAACAGTGAGTTCTTGGGTTAGTGACTGTTTGCACAGCACCACATCCAAGTGATTTTTGTGGAGTAGAAACAAGCCACCCGTTGAAGCTGCTGAGCTGAAAGTTTGCTGAATGAGATGAAAATGATAATAATAATGTCATATTCTGCTCCTGAGAGGATGTATACCTCCAGTAGGGTTGTCCAGCCAATGGGTATTTCAAAGCATCTGACAAAAAGCATCAGAAAAATTGCTGTCTTCTGGTTACAGTTCTCAATTTTCTTTGTGCACTGTATAAGTAAGAAGACTGTTAATAAAGGGAAGATGTTGTAAGCAAAAACGTACAAGTTTATCTACCTGCAGCAGCACTGGCATAAGCCAAGCATCATGTTTTCACTCATTCCAAGAGGAATTCTCTGTTTATCCAGATTGGCATGATTGTGTGGGGGAAAAGGAAACACTTTTTGAGCTGTTGGGAACAATGCTATTGCTAAATATAAGCAAGTAAGACACAGTTGAAATGTGTTGTGCTGTAATTTTGTTTCCTGCTTTACCAATCCTTATTTTCATTTTTTTCCCTACAGAACAATTCAATTAAAACATCGAAATACAATTTCTTCACTTTCCTGCCTCTCAACCTGTTTGAGCAGTTTCAGCGAATAGCCAATGCTTACTTCCTTTTCTTGCTGATTTTGCAGGTACGAAATCACTGTGCTGTTTCCAGCAGATTGTTCTCTGTTATCAAAGCCAGTCTATGTTTGGCAGGTGTAATGAAGTGCAAGCTATAGTCCTGGTGTGAATTAGCATCTTAGTAAAATCTTACAGTACATAGAAAGTAGGGCAGAAAAAAGCAATTTTCTCTTTTACCTTTGGATATGAGGGTTTGAACTAAATGAAGGAAAAAAGTTAATTAGTTTTCAACAAATTGTGCAACTTTTTCATGCCCTGCCCTACTATCCCTTTGTGTCTCCCTCTGAGTACTCCTGGCTGTCCTCAGATTTGCATTACTTATTCATCCTGTAGTGTAAAGCCAAGTTGTGTCCTACCCACAGATTTTAAGGTGAATTCCACAGGCAGCCACAAAGGAAAACAGCAAGAAGGACACCACATTTGCAACCTGTGGTGTTTCCCTGGGAAGGAAGGAGTTAACATCAGCAAGTCTCAAGGTTTTGGCTAGTTTGCATAAAGCTGGATATTGCTGCTCCCTTCTCCAGGGTGAGGGAGGTGCCCAGTATGGAGTGTGTCAGACCCTGGCAGCACTGTTGAGCCCTGTGGATTGCAATGGCATTGTGTTGCACTTTGCTCATCCCTGCTGCTAATGATACCCTGAAAGCTGAACGCACCGGATAAATTGATATCAGGATTTCTGCCCCTTTGCACCTTGATGTGTACTCTGCCATTGCTGACTCATATCAGAATGCACGTTATCAAAAGAAGGGTATAATTTTGATTATGTTTCAAGCTTAATGTTTTAAAGTTGATCATTTCACTGCACACAAATTTGCAAAATAATGTCTCAAATGCTTTTTTTTTTCCCAATTTCAGCAAAAAAAAAGCATAGGTGAAATGTGGTTAAGCCTTCAGCAAACCACATATGATCCTTTTTGCTTATTTGCAGGGAATGAATTTTTTAAATTACAGTGCATCTGTATTTTTCAAGACAAGGTTCCTTTTCAGCTGAGCTGAGAGCACATTTCCTGCGTTGTTGTACTGCACTCTAGCTGTTTGTCTGTCAAATTCATACTATTTCAAAGTATTTGCCTTAAATTATTCCACTGTGTGTTTTGCTAGGCCATCTAGGTTGACTATATATAAAAGCACACAGCTTTTTCTTTACATCAAGATAGCCTAAAGAGGGCAGGCATTAGTCTGCATATTCCTCACTCCATCCCTGTGGGACTGTTCCTGCATCAGGAGTGGATGTGATGGGCAGGCTGTGGGGCCTCTGTCTCCCCCTCCTTTGTACCAGACCAGTGGGACATGCATTTTCCAAGAGAGGTGAGAAGGCAGCAGTTGCAGCCTGTACAGCTGAGCAGGGCTATGGTGCCTGTAGGATCTGGACTATGACAGTGCATCAGTGTTAATTTCACAACGCACATGGAGTTGACAATTCCCAGATCCAAACTGAGTACTCTGAGTACTAATGCTGGTTTCACATTGCTTCCACCCCTAGTGCTGCACTTCTAGAAGAAGGGGAGAACTGTGTGGGGGTAAGACATCTCCCTCTGCTTGACTGACAGCCTAACTGAATCACCTTCAATTCTTTGGTCCTCTCACTGTTAAAGATGTAGGAAACAAAAGTGGCTGTGCCACTCTTGGGAGAGCAAGGTCAGCCCTGGCAACAGCTTGCATTGTCCATTGATGCAAAATTTACTTCAGCAAAATGTGAGAAGTTACTGAAACAAAGAACAGAAGCTTTTGAGGGCTCTGCACAGCTGGTTTTGCTCAGATATCCCTTGAGTTCCTCACAGCAGGCTTGCCCATGTCAGCACTTCCAAAGAAATACCCTGGGGATTTGGCAATCCTGATTCTGCAAACAATAATAAAGAGCAACCCACTACACTTTCTGACAGCTCCGTTTTTCTAACTTAAATTATAGCTTGTTTTGGTAGGAAAACATGGGTTCCCTGGCTCTCCCACCTTTGGACGGGGGCAGATCACATTTCAGGGATGGAGCTACATTTGTGTATTTATTCTGTATTCAGGTATCATAGAAAGATGTTGTCTGCGGCTTGATTAGGAAACAGTGATTTTCTGAACTGGCAGGAAATGTCTTAACTCAGATCTTTTCTTCCTACAGTTGATTCCTCAGATTTCCTCACTGGCCTGGTTTACAACAGTGGTGCCTCTGGTGCTGGTGCTGGCTGTATCAGGAGTCAAGGATGCCATTGATGATTTTGTAAGATCTGTATTTCTGATCTGTACTTTGGAGTTGGCCTGTGATCCTTCAGCACAGTAACTGAAATAAACTGCTTAAACTCAGCTGGTGGCAGACACTCACATGGGGTCTGAAAATAAGTCCCCAAAATCTATAGTTTGTTACTGAAACAGGAGCTAGAATTTCCAAATTGCTGAACAGCCCAGCAACTCCACTGACTTTCTCTGAAACTACTCAGCATGTCTGAAAATGTGATCACTCATAGATGTGTCTGGATGCAGGCACAGAAATCTTCTCTTAGGCTTCCACTTCGGAGAACTCATCCTCTGTCATCTAGTACAATTTAGGTGGAAAAAAAATTTGGTAGGAAGCAAGTGCTCAACCCACTTGTGATTTTTCAAACTTGGTCAGCTTTGGCCAAAGTCTGCTGCCATCAGAGCTAATAGTCAAAAGCCCAACTGACTTCACAGAGTGATGTTAGAGCTGAGTTTAACATCTGATTTTCTCTCATTATTAAAATGATTTTGATGTTCAATGGAGCAATGCCAGAACATCAGTGGCCACTTTCCGTATGAGAGAAGAGGAATGAATTTCTCTGGTGTTTACAGACTAAGGTGGGTGGGAGCAATGCCAGCTGAGTAAGAGCTGTGCTAATGTGACATGTAATGCTCTACCCTCCTTCTTCTCTCCAAGAGCAAGCCTGGTTCCTCTTTGCAGTCTGGTTATGCTCTGTGTCACTGCCATAAACATGTGCTGGACACTGACTCAGTTGTGACCCTAATCTGCCTGACCCATTCAGGCAGCTGGGTGGAAACCCAAAATGTTAATGATCTGCCTACGGCTCCTGTGTGTTTGGTTTCCTGGAAATGCCTTTTAACCTTCTGATCCAATTTTCAGAATCGACACAAAAGTGACAAACACGTCAACAACCGCCCAGTCCAGGTCCTGATCAATGGCATGTAAGTCCTTTTTGCTGTAGTTCTCACAGGGAAAAGCATTCTATTAGTAAATATTTTTGATATTTTGTGTGTGTGCATGCACGATTCTCAAGGATCACTAAACAATTTAAAATTGAATTGTGTTTCACACCACTAGTTCATCATGCAGTTTTGGACTATGTGTCTGATTAATGAACCCTAGACACGGTACCAGAATCTGTGCAGACATTATGGCTGTGACCTTGTGCTGACAAAAGCTTTCTCTGTTCCTGGTGTTTATGTTTAAGTAAGAATTTCAGAGTCATGCATTACTTTACTCCTTACCCCACAAGTAACATGCAAAGCTATCTTCTGGGTCCATTTAAACCCAAAGCACTTATTTTGCATTAAGCAAACCTAGGCATTATCAACAAGATATTTCAAATTAAGAAGCTGGAATATCTCCTTCATACATTTCATTATACTTTGAGTATGTGTAGCACTTCTGGCTTAGATGTACCCAAAACATTTCAGCTGCGTGCTTTGGACATTGTACTGCTAGTTCTTTCCTGCAGAAAAAATAGCAGAGGCTTTGGCTTTCGTGGCAGACAGATGTGCTTGCAGCTCCGTGGAGTCCAACTATGCATAGGACACAGCTGTAGACAGCTGGGAGGTATTTTGTGAGTTTTTTCCACACTATAGATAGCAGTATGTTGTGTAAACTCCAACAGATTACCAAACAGTTAAGATTATAAGTGGAAACTGAAGAATAGGGACATAGTTTTTTGGGCTCTCTGCTAAGTAAACCAGTTTCTTAGTTTACTGTGTATTAGTTACTGTGTCTAGGAAACAAATTTTGACACAGAAATTTTATAATGTTTTGCCTTTTTCAAAACCTGGAAACCACAGATCCTGTCCAGTTCTAACCAACACTGAATAAGCCAGATCAAGCTTGAGCTCCCAGTCCTGTTTTGAGACTGATCTTTCTCACCTCTAGAATTTTCATATAGAGCTATCTTGGCTGTGTTGGTGCCTGCAGTTTAGCTGGCTTCCTGTGTGCACATCTGGCTTGGTGCTGTGAAGAACACTGCAGACATGGCTCAGACAGTCAAGTGCACAGCCAAAGCACCTGCATTGACCTTCCTGAAAACTGGCTACTCCTGCCCTTAGTACCACCCAGAAAACCTTAGACAATCTGCAGTTTTTCCAGATGAAGTCTTTCACACAAAGCAGAGAGGGTATTTTGAGGCAATGTGGCCCTTTAAGAAAAGGAAGGAAGGGAGTAGCCACTGCAGAGACAAGGACAAGGACAGTGTGCATGGACTGCACTGCTGTTTTGGGGGTTGGTCTCAACCCAGCATGGGTCAGCCCAAACAGTGCTTTTATTGATTTGTACTGCTTTTGTTTTGTACTATGGTGGTCCTCCAGGTTAGTTTGGATCAGGACACATCATGACAGGCCCTGCTCCCAAGTCCTGATGGCACCTACAGTCTGGCCCCAGGAGAAGAGCTAAGTTCCCCACTTTCCCAAGCGGCATTTGCTGTATGTGCTTACTTACTCGGGGTTTTCTTGCAGGTTAAAGGAGCAAAAATGGATGAATGTCCAAGTGGGGGATATAATAAAACTAGAAAACAACAACTTTGTGACAGTGAGTACCATTTGTCTCTATCCTGACCACAGCTAATCTCTGCCATTCTTATCACTCACAAGAAAATCAGTGGTAGTAACTGCAAGCAGCAGTGCTTCGCAATGCCTGCTGACTGTGTGAATTCATGCCAAGTCTGTCTGTCTATCTGTGCTCAGGCCGATCTCCTGTTGCTGTCGAGCAGTGAGCCACACAGCCTGACGTACATCGAGACAGCTGAGCTGGACGGGTAAGTGAGCCTGGCCCTGGTGTGCAGCCCCTGCCACCGCTGCAAAGCCACCATCCTGGGGACCCTGGGTGCTGCAGGCACACCTCCCCAGCTTTGGCAGCAAGAGTTTCATAGCATGTAGAATAAACCTTGGGTAGGTATCTTGAAATAAAGTCTTCTGGTGGATACTTTTGCTTCTTGAGTGTGAATGACATGTGAGGAGGGGACTTTACTTTTCAGTGAAAGCTCTTCTAACACTGAGAGTTAGTTAGACACATGTCCCTGCAATGTCCCCATCAGAAGCTGTTGGTTTTTTCTCCTCTAGTATTTTCCTTGAGACAGATTATCTGGGTGAAATAATCATAATGGATAACTCTGGTAATCTCCTTTGGTCTGCTGTAGAATAATATCAACGCAAGCACACAGCAAAGGCTTCCAAATGCTGCCCACTCCAGGACACAACTGGCTACAAAATCAGAGGGCTGCAACTTGTATTAATTTGAATAAACTGGAGCTGACTCATCTTTATGACCCAGTTTGCATTCCCTTTTCTGCTTTGCCCAGAACTAGCAACAGTCTAAGTGACTAAGCAAGACCAGAGATTCTAAGAAATTGTGTCTCTCCCAAGACCCTACAGACAGCCCTCTGGACTGTCCCCATCTGATTTCTGCTTAAAATGGGTTTGTAGTTTTCATACACACTAGTGCCACTTCTAAGAGGCCCTGAACTAATGCAGTATTCTTTCGACATTGCATTTCCAGCTCCTCAGCTAGCTAGTCCCAGGACTGAAGTAATCTTCCAGATCAGAATACCATGGGAGAAAAGATTCAGAGCTCTCATATATGCTTAGATGCCTTGGGTTTCAATGTGTCATGAGTGACAGGGTGGAGAGCGCGCTGCTCTGTGGTGAAATTAAGAAGACAGAGCCACTTCATCTTTGATACTATTCCTCAGAATTTCTCTGAATGCCTGTCAGTGCAACTGAAAAAGACAATCTAAACCCTTTGGCCAGGTGAAACAGATGTACAGTATCACAGTCCATCAGGTGGCTAAGGAAGAAAACTGTCCTCAAGAGCAGAAGTGATTTTCAAGGAGAGTTTTCAGTTCACATATGACTTTCAGTTCATGTTTTCTTCTTATGTTGTTCACCACAGTGAAACAAACCTGAAGGTGAAGCAGGCACTGACAGTCACTGCAGAGCTTGGAGAAGATCTTCAGAAGTTGACAGAGTTCAATGGTGAGTATAAATGGAAAATCCACTTTACAGATTATTTGGCCAAATTACAGAGAGTGGTTGGGACACTTCCTTCCAAGCTGTCCAATGCCCCCTGCTAGGTCTTCTCTGCAAACAATGCCAGCAAAACAGAACAGGCACTCTGCAGTCTGTACAACAGGTATCAACACCACCAGTAAAAGAAAAGGTCCCTCTTTGCTTGCAGGTCTTGGTGCCATGCATGGCTACAAGCTGACTCTGCCTTGGTGGCAATTCTTCTGGATGGACACTTTTCTTTTGTGTTAGTCTGCACAAGTTGAGACTACCCACCTTAAAAGCCAGCACAAGAGTTCACATAACTGCACAATATAAACTGTTTTCCCAAAACCTTATGCTTACTTCTGATCTCAAAACATTTTCACACTGATGTAGCAATGCTGATGCACTGATTACATTTATCTTCTGATCAGTGGAACTTCCCAGACACCACACAGACCTGAGGATTAACTGTGCACACAGGACAGGTGACTCCTTCCCAGCCTAAAGCCTCACCCTGAAGCTGCTCCTTTTCTCTCTCAATGAAACAATAAAGACTGAGTTTTAAAATATCTAAAGCCAAGCAGAATAGATGGGCTTAACAAGAAGTGTGTCCTTTCTCAGCACTGTTTCCTGTACCAAATACAAGAAAGGATAGGATAGGATAGGATAGGATAGGATAGGATAGGATAGGATAGGATAGGATAGGATAGGATAGAACAGAGTAGAATAGAATAGAGTAGAATAGAATAGAATAGAATAGAATAGAATAGAATAGAATAGAATAGAATAGAATAGAATAGAATAGAATAGAATAGAATGTTTTAATTGGAATGGATCTACAATGATCATCTTGTCCAACTGCCTGACCACTTCAGGGCTGACCAAAAATTAAAGTATTTTTAAGGTCACTGTCAAAATGCCTCTTAAACCTGACAGGCTGGGAGCATCAATCACCTCTCTAGGAAGCCTGTTCCAGTGAGTGGTCACCCTCTCAGTGAAGAAATGTTTCCTAAGAGGCCCAGTCTGAACCTCTTCTGGTAGAACTTCAACCACTCCCATGTGTCCTGTCACTGGATACCAGAGAATACTTAGCAGCACATACAGAGAAAGGAGCTGTCAAACTCAGAATACTCCATCCTCACACATCATCTGTCTGTGGAGAGAAGATGAGGGAACAGACCAAGTGGTGTTAGTCACGTTCTGCAGTGCTCTGCTGGCTTAGATATGAGGTCAAGATTACAGGAGGAGTTACTATGGAAAGGGGTGGAATGAGTGCTGCTGTCCTTGGAATGCCTTAAAGATTGCAGGCTCTCAGGAAATACTTTTAGATATAGAGGAAAAATAATTTTAGAAAAAAAAGTTTTTGAAATAAGTAGATGATTCCAGGACAAGTGGTGGGGATGTGGCAGAGAGCATAGCTGAGGCTGTCTCTGGTAGAGTTCCTTTTGCCTTCTTTGTTGAGGTTTTATGCAATAATATGTGTGAGTTTTGCCAAGTATCAGCTCAGTAAATCAGGATTTGTTTGAAATTATCGCTGAGGTTCTGGGTGTTCTAGGTCTTGAGAAATATGTTTTTATGTGTACAGTTAGATGCTTAATGTTAATAATTGGAGTGGCATGCCTTAATTATTTTCCTGAGCAGGCTGAAGTGTCTATTAATTTGTAAGCAAAATCTTAATCTTAGATAATCTTTCAAGCATGCTTAGGGTGATGGTTATCTAAGGGCACAGTGTTCTTGGAAGTGCTTAATTAAAAAAAACATTTAAAAATATTTTGGGAAATTCAGAATTTTCTTATTGGATATTTATTTATTCTCTAAATCTCTATTTTACTTATGTTGTAAATAAAAGTGGCCTCTTCACAATACTTGAAATGAATAAAATGTTTCCCAGGATGATTTATATTTGACAGTGTACTGGGAAGAGTGCCTGGAATCAGACCCAGCCTTGCATTTCCCTTAGCAAACCTCAGTAGAAATATTTAAATATTTATGTAACTCTTTATCTAATTACTTTTTAAGACAGGAAGAGAGGACAGGGTTGTGCAGCTAATACAGGCACTCAGTGGAATGCTTAATGTGAGTTATGATGTTTGATGGTTCAGATAAGGAGGATCCTTGCAAAACACTGAATTTCTTTGTTTGATTTGGGGAACTGGGAGACCAGAAAGGCAACAATACTTTCCAGTTACCCTCTACTTATCACAGTTGACTTGGTAGTATTTAACTCTTTATGCTGAAATGTGTTGCAGGTTTCTTATTGCTGTTACTGGGTGAGGGGGACAGGAGGTGTCGTGCCTGGCTCTGGTGCCTTCTTGCAGAGCTACTGGGCTCAGTGCAGCTGCCCTGGGGGCACCTTTAGAGCTTCTCACTCTTTGGTGGTCAGTCTCATTTGGATGAATCCCTTCTGATCTCAAGATCAGCATGCCAGAAGCCCAGACCCACCTGCTTATGGGAAAGCAGATGTGGACACTCAGGGTGCTCACAGGAGCATTGTCCCACAGCAGGCACGGTGTTCCTGGTGGGAGAGCATGCCCTGGGTTTGCTTTGCATTGTGCTGTTTGAGGTTCCAGTGCAAAGACCCTGTTTCGTTTGTGCTTTTCAAGGTGTTTGTGAGGGTGGCAGTGAGATGGGCCTGGTTACTAGAGACTTTCAGAAACAATGGGGCACAGGTCTGGTCCTTGTTGGACTAACCAGATGATAAAATAGAAGAGCAGCACAGTTGTTGGTATGAATTCTCATGCCACATGTGTCACTGAATTTCCTAATTATTCAGTCTTTCATGTCTGATGGTTCGTCTGCCCTAGATTAGAGCTGCTTTTTTGATCATTTGCACAATGTTTGATTTTAAATCTATAGTGGTGAAGACGGTCATGACACTTAAAGCTGTACTTTTCTTCTGGACTCCTCTGGATTTTGTTTCCAGTCTCTTGAGCCTGGTGTGTAAATCTGAAAGCTAGAAGAAGCTAGAAGAACTGTACTCTCTGCAAATGCTAGTATTTTAGTAGGTATTTATAGCCTGTGATGAAAATAACTGCTGATTAAGTGAACAGACTGAACTCTTAGATTGCCTTTCAGTAAGGCATATTTGTATTTTCCAGTTCTCAATACATCCACAGGGCTCTGCTTTGAATCTTTAAATGTCGGGTACAGCAATTGATTTAAATAGTCATTTTTATACTGACGTATCTAAACACATTTTATTACAAGAAATAAATATGAAGCGTGGAAATAGACACTCCAGTCACTTACAGTGTCTGCTCAGTGGCCAAAGAAGGTAGTGGTATCTTTTAATGTACTCCTGGGACTTGTGTTATAAGACATATAAAATTAAAAATCAGTGAACAAAGACACCTCAGTTAATTACTCTTCTGCAGCCTTTAGGCTATGATTCTATTCACTTGGGCTCCTGCAGTTGGAGGGAAAATGAAATAGGAAAAAAGGTGATGTCAGCACTTTTAGCTAAAGTTATCCAGTGACATCCTACCGCTATGAACTTGCTGTGAATGGATTAAAAGTATGTTGCTGGTTCAACATTTCTTCTCACCCATATAGAAGCTGTGGAAACTTTGTTTTGTGCTCTACCAATAAAAAATTGCTGTGTTCAAAGAATTGGATAAATGCAGGTTCACTGTGGTCCCTTCAATTTGAGATGAATATGGGGAAGAAGCAACATCCCAGAACATCAGTAAATGTAAGATATAGAATGGGAATGACAGAGTTAGGAGTCAGCTGTAACTAGAGTGTGAAATATTGTTTCTCTGAGGAGCAGCTGGGAATGCAGTATTGATGACACCGGCTGAACCAAGATTTCCATTTTTGCTTTTACATTCTTTTCACAGGAGAAATCAGATGTGAGGCACCAAACAACAAACTGGATAAATTCACAGGAACTCTTACTCTTTGGGGAGAGAAATATGCCCTGGACAATGAGAAGATGTTGCTGAGGGGCTGTACTATCAGGAACACAGAGTGGTGCTTTGGGCTTGTTATTTATGCTGGTAGGTAAAAAACTGACATGCTGATTGCAAAGTCCAGCAGCACTAGGGTGGGGATACAGCACACCCAGCATGCACAAAGGAAGCAAGTATTTATGTTTCTACCAGGTACAAGAAGAAAAAACTTTCTTGTTTCAGAAATCCACTCAACAAAGTACATGAGGGGAGTTTTGATCAATATGACTAAGAAAGACTGTAACAATTAAATTTGGTTAAGAATTCTCACAAGTGTATTGAAATAAACACTCTGTATCATTTCTATATGATTTTCATCCACATTGGAATATCAGGGTCATCAATAATATTATTGATTAGATAGGTGCTTTTGATGAGCCTAGTCCTTCTATTGTTTCTATACTCTAGACATGTGAAATTATGCGTAATATGTCACCAATAACATAGCAATACCAAATATGCTGGGAAAAGTGATTAAATCTGAAAGAAAGGGTTGAATGTTAAAAGAGTTGAGTCAAAGTCCAGATTTAGTGGTTTTGTGTGACTCTCTCCATATAATCTCAGACCAAATGACTTAAACTGTTTCTGCCCAAGTTTCCCACTAGCACTCCTAAACTGCGTGTACCTGACTTCATGAGAGCTGTGATGGTTATTTATGCTGAAAAGCACAGTGGGGCCTCAGAGGGAATCAGCTTTAGAACAGCTAAGCTTTATTACTAAAATTAACAAGTGTGCTTCATCTCCAGGGCCAGACACGAAACTGATGCAGAACAGCGGAAAAACAACTTTTAAGCGAACAAGCATCGATCGGCTCATGAATGTCCTTGTGCTGGTGGTAAGTCTGATTAATGTGTCTTCCTTTCTTCAGATGTGTTCATCATTTCCAGATGCTCCACCTCTCTGTCCACACAAATGGGGGAATATCAGAAGTGACTAAAGAAAAAAAGAAAAAGTACATCATAATTTATTAGCAGCCTGAGCTCTGCAGTGCCTCTGCCAGCCCATCTTGCAAAGCAAGGCCATTACATTGACAGAATTAAGGACTTTCCTTCTGAACTTGTCATTTACTCTGCTCTCCCTTTTCTCCTCTGCATTTTAGCGTGAGAAATATTTTGAAGCCTACAAAGCCCTTTTTTCCTTCTGCTAATTTTATCATTTTCTATTTAAATAAATATTAGCAGTTCTCTCTCTTCCTCCCGATTTCTTGGCATCCCTGGTGATATCTGCACAGGACTTGGTAATTGAGTTTGCTAATTTACATGATGCCAGCCCCTGACTTAACACGTTAGGGTAAATTATTAGACATGGTCTCTTAATGCTCAGAAGCTGGTGTTTTAAGCAGCTGGGAAATTTGAGAATACTAATCTTCCATAGCAGGCACTGTTCTCAGATTGAAAAACAGATTGAATTTGAGGGTTAAGCTCATCAGTGGTTTTAACAAATGGCAAATACTTCCAGGCAGAAACAGTGATTCTTTCACAGACTTTCTCAAGACTTTACTGCTTGAGTTCAAAGCCACTCAGGGAAGGAAGACACACACTCTGACACTACTTTAATCAATGTTGCTTGAAGAAAAGGGCATTCACTTCAGATTTTATTTCCCCTTGAGTGCAAATTTGTCATGCTTTCCCATGCATGCTGCACCACCTTCAGTTTATGACACTGGGAGGGTCTGGTGGTCAGTGCTCACTGTTTCTGCTTCTTCCCTATTACTCTTGCTCTCCAGATCACCCTAGCAGCCAGCTGGGACAGGATCCATTCCCAGGCACTGGAACAAGCCCTGGGGGAGGCATCCAACAGAAGTCTGTGCATTACAGCAAGGCTGTCCTGAGCTCTCCCTGCCCTCTCTGGCTTCATGCCTCCTCAGGACAGGCACTTAGAGCACAAACATCTCCAGGGTGGCACCACCCACCAACGTCCACATTTCATCTCAGCCTCTGTATTCCTGTTTTTTTTTTCCTTTGGATCCCAAAAGTCCTTTAAGTTAGCCCAGGGATGCCCAGAAATGCCACAGCACAGAGAGCCACTCCAGGGTTAACTTCAGTTCTTCTTGAGGCCTTGCTCTGTTTGCAGTAAGGACATGCCCTTAATTTTAATACTCTTGCACCAATCTCTCCACACCAAGAAAAATCTTGGTTTATCAAGCTTACTTATCATCAGCTTGTCTCCCTCAGTATTTTTCTTCCCTTTCTCCCCTTAAGTGGAGAGGAAAACCAAACAAAGTTTGGGCCTCTTACATTCAAAATTTTTCAAGCATTTGAAGAATTTCACATTTTAATAGGTGTTCTGCTATGTTCTGGCTGGAGAGGAGAATGGACTGTGGAGGGATCCACAGGGCACAGAAACAGAGCAGAGGAAAACTGAACTGGGAATCTAGAATTTAATGTTCAATTAAGATTTGCTAAAATCTCCTTTCACAAGCCAAGGGTCCCACCCAGGACTTTCAATCTGTTTGGCCTCTCTTTATAAAAACAAATGAGATGAATTTACCTCCTGGCTCTGTTTTAAAAAAAAACTGAGCAAGTTGCAGCCGATTGCATCAGCCTCTGCCTGAGTTCTTGGGCGCTGGAGGAGCCAAGGGTGTGTTTGTCTCCTTTACACATTTTTAAGGAACCTAAAATTTTGGTGTCTAAGTAAAGCTCTGTCATACGTTAAACACCAGACTCTTTGCACATCTAAGGGGATGTGGCACTGGGTTTTTCCAGCTCACTGGGTGGTCGAAGGTTACAGAGTGTGGTCATAAAAACAGGCAGTATATTGTGCTCTTGAGTTGGAGAATACAAAGCAGCCATGACTGACTATAAATAGGTAATTTAAATGTAGTGAAGCTTATTCCATGTTAATACTGGCAAAGTTATTTTGTGTTTGTTTGCCCATAAAACTTCCAGGCACAAAGCAATGTTTAAGCAGGTTCGCCAAGGGAGTGCCTGTTAAATGTTGCCCTGGTCTGCCCCAACAAGGGTTAATCAGAAGCAAACCTTCCCAGATGGCAGTCATAGCTGTTTTGTCACATTTGGAGGTGTTTCTCATTGATCTGAGAGAGAAGTTAATGTTCCTCCACTGGGGATGCACTTGCCAGCTCCAGAAATGCTTTTTTCTCCAAAAGCTGCTTTTGAGCAGGCTAAGGGGAGCAAATTTTCAGAGAAAGAGAACTCTCACATTCATCTCTTATAAAGCTGACTGCTTCAAACCCCAGAGCAGAACTCAAAGTACCAATCAAGAAACTGAAACAGTTTTAATTCACAGTCCAACAGTCAATGTTTGTCTTGAAGTCAAAAGTCACTTCCTCTTTACAAAACCCTTACCAAGAGAATCTTCAGCAGTCAGTGCATGGGCAGGAACCAGGGAGGGATGATGCTCATGCTGGAAAGCTCCATGAGCTTGCACAAGCAATGATTTTTCATGTAATTCAGGGCTGTGGTTACAATTGCAGCACCCTGCACAGAGTTGTTTCTGTGCAGAGAAATTAATCTCAAGGGCTGCTTTTAATGGCTTGGTCCTTACCCTTTGTTTCAGATCAAACAGAATGTTAGTGAGCCTTGTGCAAGCACAAGTGTTGCACAGGAGTGGGGTAGTGAGAGCATTGACATGCCCAGTGCATAGAAAACAAAATGTGCATAAATCAAATGCAGCTGTAGACAAGAGCTGCTGTGGTATAGAATCAGAGTGGTTTGAGTTGGAAGGGACCTTAAAAAACATCTTGTTCCAGCATCCCAGCCATGGGCAGGGACACCTTGGGAAAGTTCAGCTCCTGTCTTGCCCCACATATATTTCTATTGCTGAATCACACATTGAAATTCCTACAGGGACTGTGATATTCTGCAAATGGATAATTTTTAACCTCTGGGGCAGTGAGGTGGGTCATGCCTCTCAAATACTCTTAAGTCCTTATAATTACAATAGCACAGATTGAAGTATGTTTTAATTTCTGGTTCACAGAGGTTTAAAAACACTGCACCACATTCCTTACCAGCAAGCAATATTGTCTCCATTTCACAAGCTGAGCAATTTATTTGGCTTCGGACAATTAAATAGAAAAGCTACTGCTCATGTGTGAAATAAATGTGTCCCCTGAAACTCAGTCTGCCACCTTTTCTCACTGCAGTTCCCTTTTGTGGCTTTTTGATATTAAAACTTGAGTTGATCAGGCATGAACTTTTCACCAAGTGATTCATATTGCTCCACAGAAGTATCTTTCTTCCTCCCACAGATTACCTCAGCAGTACAAATATTAGCTTTACCATCAACGTTTCTATGTTTGTCCCTCAATTACTGTTTTTTAAAAAGGTTGATTACTGTTTTAATATGATTGTTGCTGTGTGGCCTTTACATAATGGTCCAACTTACTGATATTTCCTCCCTAATGATTATCCTTGCAAAAGATGATTTTTAATTGCTCTTTTGTGCAGCCTGTTGACTCCATATCTTCACTTTTTTATTATTATATTGGTTGTTTTATGTCAAATGTTTGGAAAAGACCGTGCCAAAAGAATTATTTTCTCATCATTTGTTCAGGAAGGATGACAAGTTAACTGCAGTTTATATCCCCTACCATCACCATTTCTACCTTACAAATATTGTAATTATATTAGCAGGATTCCAAGATGGTGGGTCTTCCCAGCTTTTAAGGCATTGTTAAAACCTAACTTTTTTAAAGGTTAAAAACTATCCTCTAAGCTTCCATCTTTGAATTAAATGGACTTGCTGCATTGAAAATGCTTATTAGCAGGTAGAGCCACACAGTGCTTTGTGTCAGTGGACATAATCTTCCTTTTTCATCTACCACAGGGCAGAAATCCTTCCTTTCTCCTTTGTCTTGGAAGGCTGTCTGTTAACACATTTGCTTTTCACACACCTGTTTATGACTTAAATTTTTTCTTTTCTTGATTCTTTATTACTGTTGAATATTCACAGTTCTGTAATTCTTTGCACTTTGTATTAATTTCTGTTAAATTTATTTCTTCCCGTTCTGTCTTCTTTTCCAAATAAATGTATTGCTACAGTCTTGTCCTTTTTGATCAAAAAATGCTTTATGATCTTTGTAATGTTTTCATGTCTGTTAAATAGCGTTCCTGAGCAAGCCCCAATTTTCAGTAAGGTTTCCTAATTTGAAATTCACTTCCCAATTGCTGTTGCCCTGGTTACTTTAGGCTTCGGGAAACAGGCTTCTCTAAAGCCCAGGGATATGCATCACTGGTTGGTGTTGCTTTTTATTTGCTCAAAGGAAATGTAATCAAATTGTGAGGGCAAATGCTGAGGCAACCATTAGCTTTGAGAAAGCAATTAACTCTCCTCTAACCATCAGAATAATATCCAGTGCTAAATTCCAGACTGTATGCTGCTGGATTATACTTAGTAGTGTTTCAGATATTGTGAGGAAGACTGTGAGACATCTGGCAAATGGCCAGGTAAAGTCCTTCAGGCAATTTGTATTCCCAAGTGTGCAGCCAGATGTTTGAGGACCCTCAGCTCAGCTCTCCTCTAATGAGATTTGCTGTAGAGCAGGCTGCTGTAACCACCCTAGTTGAGATGTCTGCTTGGGATTTAAATCCCCAGCTGTTTGAGGACTTCTAATTCCAAGTTGCCAGACTCTGCACTGTGTAGCTTTGTCCTTGAGGTAAAAGTATCATAATTTTGCTGGTTTTGCCTCTTCATCCCTAGGCACATTTTCCCATTATTTAGGCTATCCAACCCTATCCCATTAGGGTCTTCTGATTAACTGGTGCATAATAAATTCCTTGTTTCTAAAACGCAATGCATTTTGTTTGGTTTTGATTTGTTTGGTTTGTTTTTCGATTTTTTTTTTTCCAGATCTTTGCATTTTTAGCACTGATGTGTCTCATCCTAGCCATTGGCAATGGTATCTGGGAGCATGATAAGGGCTACTACTTCCAGGTCTATCTGCCCTGGGCAGAGGGTGTCAACTCTGCCTCCTACTCTGGCTTCCTCATGTTCTGGTCATACGTGATCATTCTAAACACAGTGGTACCTATTTCACTCTACGTCAGGTACGTGCCAGAAGCTCCTGTCACTTTTGATCTTAGGAGAGATTTAGCTTTTGCCTTAACTGGGAGCAGCATTTTCCCTAAAACCTAACACAGCCCCATCATGGATGCTCCTACACAACCACAGTGATGCTTTTCCTGTTTCTGCTGCCTTCAGAAGGTTTTGTCAGGGTTGAAGTGGGGACAGCAGTGAGCCCTGGAAGAGGAGAGGATGATTTTGCAGCTAAAGGGGAGGTGTAGATGTGTAGGATGCTACAGGAGCAGGGCTGGAAGCCTGCCACCATTAGCATCTTGCTAACAGTGAATGAATGGCCTGTTCTTCGAGGTGGCCTCAGGACTGTGTGAGGATTGCCAGGTGAGTAGGTACAACCAGGTTCAAGTGCTTGGTGCTATGTGAGCAGCTGAGAGTGGTCTTTCCTCCCAGACAATGCAGAGCTGTGTTGGTTATTGGTGATTGACAAATAAGAGTGACAGGTAGGCAGTGAGTCTGTGATGCTCTCAGAACTTGGGGCTGGGGTAGAGACTGCAAAGCCCTGTTCAGTTTATCATTGTAGCTACCTTCAGTCAGCTTTGCTACTGAGACTCTCTTTTGTGCTGGTAAACATGAGGAATGAATTCCATTCCTATCCAGTATGTCACCCAGCAAGGTGAAAACTCATGTCATCTGCAAGCTGATGCCACTCTTTTGTTGTACTGAGTGGCACAGTGGCTCTCTTGGTGTGGAGCTCTCTGTGGTTGGAGACATGGCTGTGCTCATCCCGTGCCACTGGGCTCAACTCAGCCCACAGCTCTGCTGGAAACCACCTCCTGAAATGGCACTAACTGAAACCCACTGATCCTGCCTCGCTTCTCAGTCTGAAAACTGCTGAAATGTTCCAAGTACTTCTATAAAGTACTGCTTTATAATGAGTTTGCTGTAAACTTAGCAGATCATTTCAGTGGGACTTGCTGCAGCATCCCTTACCACAGGCCACCTATGGACTGATGAGTTCAACCTGTCATTACCTTCAAAGTTGTCTTCTAACTGCAATTGATAATGGTGGTGCTGAAGATGAAGAGCTTGTCCCTTAAGCTAAGGAATATTCCATCACCTTCTGTTTCTGTTTCATCAGTGTGGAGATTATACGCTTGGGTAACAGTTTCTACATCGACTGGGACCGTAAGATGTATTACCCTCTGAATGACACGCCAGCTCAGGCCCGAACCACCACACTCAACGAAGAGCTGGGGCAGATCAAGTACATCTTCTCAGACAAAACAGGAACTCTCACCCAGAACATCATGTGTTTCAACAAGTGCTCCATCAATGGCAAATCCTATGGTATGTTTGTCTTACTCTCTGGGTTTTCCTCGCTGTGTGCCTCTTCATCCACAGAGAATACATCTGATATCCAGAGCAGATTCCATGTAAGGAGCTGCAGTGATCAAGTGTAAGGCTACCCATCAGGGATATCTGGACAGCCTGATTGCATCATTTGCCATGTATTAATAATTGTTTCCTCTTTTTTCTCACTCTTTTATCTCCCTTTTTCTGCCCCACTACTGCCCCAACACTATTCGCTTCACCTCATTTGTCCCAGATTTACATCATCTGTACTCAAATTTGTTTTGGTTTTGGTTTTTTTTGGTTTTTTTTTTTTTTTTGTTTTTTTTTTTGTTTGTTTGGTTTTTTTTTCTGATATCTCTAGTTAGGTAATCACAGCTTTTTATGGTATTATTGGCATGGCTAGCCAGGTATTGCTAACCTTGCAAAATATAACATGTGTATATATATATATATATATATATATATATATATATACACGTTATATATGTATATATGTGTGTGTGTACATATGTGTATATATATACATATACATATATATGTGTGTGTATATGTATATATATATATATATATATATATAAAATATATAATTCACATAACTCACTCCCTCCTTATCACTTATGAAATCAGCCGTCCCTCATGAGGCTCATCCGCAGATTTTGTCAGTTTCTCACCCTGTGTCTCTCAGCAATTTCTCATGTCATGAGCAGTGATTTTCCTCATCCTTTTCAGGTAGTTGGAGTAGTCAATGACCTAGTCTTTGTCTTTACACCTGACATTCTTCAGCTACCAGAAGAAAGAAAAGTTTGTAGCGAGTTGGAAAAAATGGGAAACATGAGTTGTTAGCTCTGTTAGATCCTAGAAGTTATTGATTTAAAAGGCTTGTTCATGCTATGGCCCCAGGCAGTTTTCTTCATACTGCTCAAGAGGTGCTAGCAGTTCGTTAACTGCCTAATTGATTAACATCACTAGATGCTCCAGAGAAATTAGCCACTGCTTATTTGTATATGGATGCTTGCTTTGCCTGTGTCAGACCTGCTGATGCACTAATGTACCAGAAAGTTTGCATCTTTTCTCGGTGCTATCAGCTGACCTAATAAGAGAAGATATTTCTTCCTATGAATCTGTGCATATGTGGAGACCACCTTATCTCAAACAGTGTTACTATGATATCTAACATTAAAACTGCTAATGAGGAGTTTGAAATCTCTTCTATCCAGTGCCCTTAGGTGACTTTTCTGAAGTGCATGTCACCACCAACATACATTCAGGGTAAGGGTTCAAGAAATGAATGGGAAATACATGCAAAGAAGGCAAACAATCTATTGCCTGTAGTTTTCTAAATGTTTAGCTTCCTCCTAGCACAGTACTTCTCTGCTGCTCAGGGGCATTCTGGAAAGCAATGCCAGAAAGGATGATTTAGTTCTGCTCTCCTCTGGAGGCTTAAGGGAAGGAGGTGCACAAAAGCCTCTTGGCTATGGTTCCCAGGGAATCAGCTGATGCATGGATTCTCAGGAGAGGTGTTTATTGTGTGTCTTTTACACTCCTGGGGCCTTTATGAAGGCACACCAGCACTACAATTGACTTTGGTCACAGTTGAGGTTGCTGGTACAAACATGAGTCAATCATCCCTGTAATTCATTGAATTTTGATCTTGTTTCAATGAAGTGTTGGGACTGGCTGGCCTTGGGGCAGTCCAGACCTTCTCAGTGAAACTTTTCTCCAGGCAGAAGTTCTAATAATGTTTCTTGGAGATGACTTGTCTTCAATTCCTATGACCAGATCATCCATTCAGGGAGAATCAACAGAGCAGCCTTGCTACCTAGATGTGGGAAAAATGAGCTTTGAAAACTCCTTTTGTATGGGTGTCCAGGGACTGCTGCAAATAGTAGGATCCAGGAGCTGGATTTTGAAGGAGAAGACACAAGAGAAATCATTCCCTGGAAGCACTTTAATTTCCTGTCTAGCACTAGAAACCCTATTCTCTCTGTGTTCAGCTCAAGACAAGTCTTCTTTACTCAAAAGCCAGTCACTTTTATGGCAACTGCCTAGTGTTTCAAGCATCTATCAGTCTCCAGATTTTATCATGTTGACATAGAAACTAATTGTTACGTGTCATCAGTCATCAGTGCCCATGTCAATGTACTGAAACTTTTAAAATAGGTTCTAACTTAGAAACACTTTACTCAATTTTGTGCCTCAGAGACTGCACTTACCCACAGTTTGTGGCTATAATTTAATCTTTCTTGTTTGCAGGTGATGTGTATGATATGTCTGGGCAAAGGATAGAAATAAATGAGGTAAGTGCTCAAGTGCTATTAGGATCTGTGCTTTCAGTGGACCTGGATAAGTATCAGTGGACAGAGCCCTGCACAGATTATGCTTTTGACCCTTCAAGAGTTGATGCTCTTGATGCTCAAACAGAGATGTGTGTTCCTCTGGATGTCAGAGAATTCCCAGAGTTAAGTTCCTTTGCAGTGATCCTGGGTTTAACCTGCAGATTGGGAACAGCCTGCTGTCCCCTCTGCTTCACCTGACATCCTGGCGCATGCACAACTTCTCTTGAACACTTGACTGTTGGTGTTTGTTGGAGATTTGCACATTGTGAATTTTATTAACCTTATCAGTTAATTAAAGCTTTAGTGAGGAATTAGTGAGTGCAGTTCACACCAATGGCAAGGTCACTGTCAAATTCCTCTGATGTCCGGACTTCAGAAAGTGTGAAAATGTGTCATTTTTGCATTTATCTTTAGCCTCTGCCTGCAGGCACAAATGCACACATCTTCATTTCTGAAATGTCTGAAAGCTGCATGCAGTAATCCAAATAACAAACAGCAAGATGATGATGAAAATCCCACTCCTTATTCCAATGATTCATTTCCAATCCATTTAGAACTTAAATTGCCCACTGAAACAGGCTGTTTGTGCTGAGCACTGCGCCTCCAGCCTGCCCTCTCTCCATCAGCCTTGCTTGGTGACACACACTGGACTCCTGCCAGCTGTCCACCCCACCCTGCTGCTGGTGACACTCCCTGGAGCAGAGTCCTGCTGCCCACAAACCCACGATGTTGCTGTGCCTGGACCTTGCTGCACAGACGAGTGTGGGAGGGGTCAGTCTGTGCTCTTGGACTGAGTGCTAAATGTCAGCGTGCAGAGGTCAAAAGGATGATTCCCATCCTGGAAACTCTGAGCTCATCAGGGATAGGGTGGGAATCAGAATTGTCCGAGGCAGGCTTGGCAGTCCATTACTCCATGACACATCATGTGGTAAGCTTCTGGACATTTCTCCAGTGTGTTCCACTCTGCTTGGGGCTCCTTGTTTTTTGGCAAAATGGGTAGTGCCTGTGGGGTTTAACCTTTACTTCACCTGTCTGTCCTATTTTTTCCATATCAGAATTTTTTTCTGGCTTTGGGAGAACATGGTGAATAAGACAGACTTCTGAACTGTTTTAAACTGGGCTCCTGCATTCCACTATCACAGGCAGCTTTTGACATCATGAGCACGATGCTTTTAAGCAGGCATGTGTTGAAGGCAGGCACTTCTTTGCTGTAGGTATCCACTGGCAGGGCTCCTGTTGGAGCATTAGCTGCCGCTCAGAGAGGCAGTTTAGCTAATTGGTTCTTGGCCTAAGTGCTGCTCTGAAAGGCACATCTAGTGCCTGTCCTGTCCTATGATTAAATACCTTTCCTGACTTCCCACTTCCTTAAATCCACAAATCTCTGCCACAAGCAGCCAGGCCTGCAGGATGGAGTCCTTTGTAAACGTGACGAGGAGACAGGGGCAGTGCTGGGCAGGAATTGGTGTACAGCCCTGTGAGAGCTCAACAAATAATACCAAGCCATGTTTTTTTCAGAATACAGAGAAGGTTGACTTCTCCTACAATCCATTAGCCGACCCAAAGTTTGCCTTCTATGACCACAGCCTGGTTGAAGCTGTGAAGCTGAATGATGTCCCGACTCACAGGTTCTTCCGGCTGCTCTCCCTTTGCCACACGGTGATGCCAGAGGAGAAGAAGGAAGGTGAGGACTGCTGCGGGCACAGGAATGAGTGGTTATCTTCACTCACACCACAGCATGTCTTCTCTCCACAGAAGCTGTTATTGGTCCTTTTGGCTCCCTGGTGATTTTCTGTAGTGTATGGCTACACATAAATCAGTGTGTTTGGAGATGCCACACGGGAAGAGAAAGGACCAGGGCCTCCACTCCCTGTGTGTTCCTGTGGTGGAGCTGACACTACTGCAAACACCACATCTCTGGAGTGCGGAAATTGCAGGTGCCACAGCTTCCCTGAGGTGGCAGAGGCTTGCCCTGCTCTCTCTCTACTCTGCTCCTAGCCCCAAAAAGCAAAGAACATTGAGTACCTATCCACTGGAGATTCATTAGCTCCTCTCACCCAGTATTCCCACAGCTACTAGGTCAGGATGACAGGATGAAAGCCATGCTTTAAAGTCTAGAATTAATTGACAGGTATGAAGTGAAAATACTGCTCAGAAAAATACATGCAGATCTGACTAAAAGGGGCTAAACCCAAGGAACTTGTCTTGTCAGTGAGATGTTAGATGCCAAAGAAGTGATTAAAATCCCCAAAAGAATCCAGGGGGCCTCTTGCACTGTCCTGGAGGATGGGTTGGTGGGACATGATGGAGATGTGTAGACATAAGGTGCTTTTTAGTGCTGCACCTCTATGGATAGAGTGAAAAGGAAAGGGATAGCTGCTGTATTATATCTTAGATGCTGTATTTTTTTTTTTTTAGCTCAGAAATATGTCAAAAGCCACATTACATTTTTTTTCTTGCATGTCAGGTAACTTGGTATATCAAGCACAATCTCCTGATGAGGGAGCCCTAGTCACTGCTGCCAGAAACTTTGGATTTGTGTTCCGGGCTCGCACACCAGAGACCATCACTGTTGTGGAAATGGGAGAAACAAAAGTCTACAAACTTCTGGCTATTCTTGATTTCAACAATGTTCGCAAGCGAATGTCTGTGATTGGTATGTTCCCTTTGCTCCTTCTTTTCCTTCCTGACTTTTTAGGTTCTGGAGCTGTCCCTCATTTTGCTATGATGCAGAATTTTTCTAGGAGACCTCCTTTGAAATGTGCTCTGCATAACATTTATTTCTGCAGGCTTGAGATAGGCTGCCTTGACTTCATAATTACACAGCAACAGTGCCAGAAAAATACTTAAAGGAGGCAAGTGGGATAAATCTCAACATCTGGACCAGAGTGATGCAAGCCAGCCTCCTAAAGACACTTAGCTTTTCATATATTTTGCTCCCCTCATTACAATGCAAGAAAGGCCTTTCTTCTAATCAGCTTTTAAATTTTCAGTGAAATTTCCTCATTTCCTCACTATTTCCTCAGTGAAATTTGAGGAAGTAGGACAGGAGAAAGCAAGAACAAACTGAGAAAACAGGTTTTTTCCAATTAAAAAAAATTCCAATTTCTCCCAAACAAAAAAATGGAGAAATTATTCAAGAAAGTTTTTGCAGCCTTTATTAACACTCCAACTTTCTCTAATAGTTCAGGAATTTTGTAATTGTAGTTACAGTTTACTGGTAGGAAAATAGGACCACTTCCCTAAAAACAAGTTGTTCTTCACTTTTTAGTGAAGTTATTCCTGTAGGGACTGCATAGTGTCTGCTCAGACCTGCAATGTCTTTTCTAAGCAGAGCTTGTCTTGATTCCTGGGAGTTTGCCAAAACTTGGGGAAATTCAGACACCTGTAGGAACTGTTCTTGGTTTTGTTGGAAGGGCTTTGTACTGCAAAAGGCTCAGTCTGGGATTTGTAGCACTTCTTCTTCTCTTCCTCACAGTGCGGAGTCCAGAAGGTGACCTGACTTTGTACTGCAAGGGGGCTGACACCATTCTCTATGAGCTGCTTCATCCATCCTGCAACTCTCTCAAAGAGGAGACCACAGAACACCTGAATGTAAGAGCTTCCTTCTCAACAACATCTCTGCATTTGATGTTTTCCTTTTCCCCAGCATACTTTGTCTTCAGGAAGAAAAACCCCCAGATTTTAGAAACAGCACTTAAGCACCAATTTTAAGTTATGGAATAGAGAAACAAATTAGTTTCTGTGGCTTTAGGTATCAAATTAGTTGCCTAGGCATGAGAACCTGGTGCCATGTGAGCTGCTCCAGGACAGTCAGCAGATAGAGGGAGGTGATTCTGTCCTTCTGCTCTGCTCTTGTGAGACCTCTCCTGGAACACTGTCCAGCTCTGGGATCCTCAGCACAGGAAGGACATGGACCTGTTGGAGTGAGTCTATGGCTATGAAGATGATCAAAGGGCTGGAGCACCTCTCCTATAGCTGGGAGATTTGGGTTTGTTCAGCCTGGAGAAGAGAAGGCTCTAGGGAGACTTGCAGTACCTGAAGGGGCTACAAGAGTGCTGTAGAGGGACTTTTTAGAAGGGCATGTAGTGATAAAACAAGGGTTAATGGCTTTAAGCTGAAAGATTTAGATTAATTATTAGGAAGAATTTCTTTACTGTGAGGGTGATGAGACACTGGAACAGGTTGTCCAGAGACGCTGTGGATGCTCCATCCCTGGAAAAAGCATTCAAGGTCGAGTTGGATGGAGCTCTGAGCAATCTGGTCTCATGGAAGGTGTTACTGCCTATGGCAGTGGGGTTGGAATGAGATTATCTTTAAGGTCCCTGCCAACCCAAGATACTCTATCATTCTATGATTCTGTAATATGGACAAAGATGGCAAATCCAGTGCATGACATTTAGAAGACCTGTGACCTGTTTCTGATTCACCTTTACTTCAAGCCTGGGGAGAAACCTCCCGTTTCACAAATGCTTCTTTGCTGTTCCACCAAACACTGAGCTCCATGCTGTCCATCAAAATCACAGTTATAAGGGCTTGCTGAGGTGCCATGACTAGCTGTGGTCATGCTGTACATTTCATCCAGAATTCATTCCCTAAAAATGTTGAACCCACGTCCACAATTTGAGGCTGTGTTCAGTGTTTATTTAGGTCTCACTATTTTGAACCTCTTGTTGAGAAATACAAACCTGAGAAACAAATGCCTTGTTAGTGTAAAGATTTAGAGCCAGGAAGTATAAAAGCCCTTTTGAGATTGTTGGTTTCCATAAGGACAATAGATGGTAATGATAAAGTGGTCTTGAATTGCTATTTAAAAATACCCCAACATTTGTGGCCTAAGGTGTCATTTTTTCACCTTTCCTCTGCAAACTTTACAAAGATGCTTTTACCAGTCCGATTTCTGAAGATCCTTTGTAAGCCCAGGTGGCCAGACTGTTCTTCTTGGACCTTGGATCCTCTGTCTGACCACTGTCTTGCAGGAGTTTGCTGGGGAAGGCCTGAGGACACTCGTGGTGGCCTATAAGAGCTTGGAGGAAGACTACTTCCAGGACTGGATCAGGCGTCACCATGAAGCAAGCACTGCCTTGGAGGGACGGGAAGACAAACTGTCAGAGTTGTATGAAGAGATTGAAAAAGACCTAATGGTTGGTAATTCAGGGAATCTGGGCCAGGCTCTGGGGGAGGCAGTGAGGGTGGTGGTTTGTCAATAAACAGCTCAGAATGACTTTGGTAAACACTGCTCTGCAAACAGCTCTGCAATAGTGGGCTGTGTGACAGGAGCAGGTCAGAACACAGCAGCCCTGGGTGTTCACTGGCACCTCCATCAGGAGCCCACAACTGTGGTGTCAGCCACCAGTTCAGGGGAATGGTTTTATTTTAACTCACGTGGGTGTCAGAGTAGCTTTCTCGTGATGAAGTGACATACCAGAGCCTGCAGGAGATGACGTGGACACAAATATTTCATAGCTATCCTTTGTATGTCCAAATGGCTGATCTATTTATTTTCCAGCCTTTGAAATGGCAGGCAGTGAATAATTTCCAGTGCCCATGAGAGTGTCTCCTTTGTTCTTCCAGCCCTGGGCAGGATGCATAGATGATATCCATGAGCATGTTTATGTCAACTTGAAATTGAGCTAAACTGTGATCTTTGGGTCATTCTTCTCTCCCCAAGTGTTGTTACAGTTTTTAAATGCCCTGGAGGATTTGCCTGTGTTTTAGAGCCATGAATAATGAATGAAAAGCATGTGTGTGATCTGAAGAGAAGCAATCCAGCTTTTGCACTCATGGCAGTGCTTTCTTGAAACCCCAGAAATCCTGGCAGACACCTTTGCTCCTTCCATTAGCTGTATGCCCAGAATGCCAGCAGTGCTCAGGGAAGAAGCAAGTGTGAGCTAGGGAAAGGCTGTCCTTTGGAAGTTGCATGGTCTCTCTAGCTGGATCAGGAACTACTGTCCAGCAGGGATTGTACAGTTTTGAGCACCCTGTAGAGCAGTTCCCTCAGAGCTGTTACCTACATTGATAATACTCATAGCTGATGTATGGTGGACATCTCAGGGTGCCAAAAGGGATCCCAGGCTTAAAGCCAACCTCTGAACTGAGTCTCCAAGCAGCAGGAGGTTCGTAGTAGCAGTGAAACCCGAGGTAGCAGTGAAAGCTCCATGTGTCTTTGATGACAGGTAAAAGCCACCAAATACCTTCAAACAGCAGAAAAAGCAGTAACTTAAAAATAATGAAGATTTGTGTCTTGAGCAGTCTGTGGTGTAGCTCTGTGACAGTGTGGACCAGGGGTGGACACAGGTCTGTTAAGGGCTGGAGAAGATGTTTAGCAACCATGTGACATCTGCAGTACAGCACAGCTGGGATCAAGTTCCACACCAGAGGAGGTTTGGGGACACTCTTGGATCCAGAGTGTCTTTGTCCCTCTATTAAAGATCTATCTGCTGTGAAGGGAACACATGGAGCAACACAGGCCTGTAGCTCTGCAAACATTCTTGCAAATAATTTCATGGATCTGCATAATCCATCAGAGCCTGGGGAGATTATAGCCTAAAACATCTGCAGGATCAGGGCTGTACTCTGTACAGTAAATTTGCGGAGGAAGAATGACAATCAGTACAACCTTATTCCTGGGGATTTCATTTGTGTCTGCTTAAATAAGTAGGTTTAATGCTTTCTCCTTTGGTAGCAGTGGGAGGACTTAACCAGGCACTAACGCCCTGCCATTTCTGTTAAGCTGCTAGGTGCCACAGCCATAGAGGACAAGCTACAAGATGGGGTCCCACAGACAATTGAGACTCTTGCCAAAGCCAACATCAAGATATGGGTTCTCACTGGAGATAAGCAAGGTAAAGGCACTACAGCTTTGGTTGCTTCTCTTCTTCTCCACTGGTGGGGTGGTTCTGCTAGGACCTGTGTTCTCATTCTTTGAAAACTGCACAGAAGACAAACTTACACGGCTTTGCTTCATTGCCAGCCAGGCAAAATTTCAGTTAACTGGAATTAGACCAGATGACTAGCTCGTGCCTGTCCTTAATTTCTGTCATGAGAGTGGAAGCAGGGTGAAGGCAGCATCCTTTGCCTTCGGAGAGGTGACAGTAAGCATCCCATAGTCCCTGACATAAGCTGTGAAAAGGTGTCACCTTCATCCAGTTGATCATTCAGGTGATGAAGAAGCTGGAAAAAAACCTTGTCCTGCTTTCCAGAAACTTTAATGTTAAAGTGGATTTTGGGTTGCATTTCAGCTTGTTTCTGGCTCTTATCATCCCAAATAGAAATGGAGAAAACATGGGCTTTTGGAGATGGAAAGAACAGCAAATAGACTCCAGAATTCTTTTGGAGACATAGCATTTTCACTGAAACAGTGGTGTTTCAGGGAGGTCAAAAGTATTTGCAAATAATTTCATCCAAGACATGAGCAGAGAATTTTTGAGAAAAATGAAACTTAATTTTGTCATGTTCCAAATGCAATAGTTTTGCTATAAAATACCAAAATATCTTTTCCAGAATTTTATGGGCAAAATGTCATGTTCTTTTCCAGAGCTGTGGTTTGGGGCTTTTCTGGAAGCAGGGAGAGGGCAAGTTAAAAATCTAGAAAAAAAAATTTTGAATCAGCACAAAATGTTTTTTTGTTACACCAAATATGTTGATCAAAGGGTATTTTAAGCTTTTTCATTTTGGTAGAGTTATTTTTTCCTGCGGTCTTATGAAGTCAAATTTGCTGCTACATCCATCAAAGTGACTCTCCTGGCTCTTTTACTGTTGACTCTGAAAGGCTCCAGTCTCTTTTGAGTCAGAAAGAGAGCTTTTGTCATGTGAACAAAAAGGCCACAGAAGTGGGTGAATCTGGGGCTGCTGAGATGGATTATCTTCCTGGTTTATCTTTCCCAGAGACAGCAATGAATATTGGTTACTCCTGCAACTTGCTGAATGATGACATGGAAGAAGTTTTCATTATTGAAGGCAGCACATCTGATGACGTACTGAATGAGCTGAGGTAAATGGCTGAAAAACAGTTTCAGTGCTGTGCACTAGCACTATTTGTGTTTTGTATCATTCCACCTTCTTTTTCCCTGTCAGCTTTCCTCGTTGCAGTTCATTCAGCTCTCCTTTAGATAAGGGAGAGCTGCCTTCCTGGAAGATCCAGAAGCTAAACACAATGTAGAAATCTCCTCTGAGTGTAAATGTTGAAGCTTCTTGATCCAAGAGCTCAAATTAAATAAAGGTTTATACCTTTAAAAGCACAGTCAGATAGGGAGTATCAGCTAAAATTGACCAACAAGTGATCCTGAGCTACAAAGGCTTTGGCTCCAGATTTGAGCTATGCTGTTGCTGTACTGCTCTTGCCATTTATTCACATTTCTGCCCTTTGTGTGGGTATGCCTTTTGTCTGGATACTTTTTTGGCAGTATCTGAGAACTTACCTTCCTTCCTCACCTCCTCTGTAGACACAGGTTCTTAGGTAAAGGTGGAAAATGGGAAAGGTTCACAGTCTTTTTCTCTTGGAGTAGATGGCTGCCGGACAACGTGCACAGAAAATTGAATGTGTTTTGGGATACCATCCTTCATGGCACTCAGATGGTTTTTTTTTGACTTAAAATCAGCGGAAGTTTAGCAACTCTTTGTTAGAGTTTCAGAGATGGGGATGATCTGTGCAGACAGCAGCAGCTAAACAATGCATATTGTTGTAGGGATACAGTAAAAATTGGCCTGAACTATCAAAGGGAAGCATTGATTTTTGTTTTCATAAAGTTGCTCTTACCAAACATAGATATATATTTGCAAGGTTTTTGGATTTTCATTATTATCCTGGTTTCTTTTTTTTTTTAAGGAATGCAAGAAAAAAGATGAAGCCAGACTCCTTTCTGGACAGTGATGAAATCAACATTCAGTTTGAAAAATCTTCGAAAAAGCAAATAATTATACCTGATGAGCAAGCAAATGGGGTGTATGGTCTGGTTATCACTGGCCACAGCCTGGTAAGGAAGGTTCAGAACTTTGCTAGGGATGAGTTCCCTGAAAAACTTACTGCAAGACATACTGAAAGTCTGAAAAATGCTTTAAAAATTGAACTCTAGAGGGCAAAGGGTTTCCCCCTCCTTTTTGAAGACTAGGTTCAGTGGTTATCTGAGGCATCAAAGGTGACAGACAATGTTTCAGAAGATGTTTCAGGAACAGAGAACAGTTTGCCTTGATCTTTGGTGAACAAGAGGGATAGAGTAACTGGATCATATTTAATTTCTGGAAACATACTAGAAAAATAACAAGCTTTGTGTTTGCAGCAAGAAGATAACATGAGACGTGGGTTTCAATGCCAAAGACATATTCTACTAAATATAGCTGAAAACAGATATGCTTAATTTATAGGATATAGATATTATGACTTTACTAATATATTGATACTCTCTCCCACAATGTTCCTCCAAGAAAACTGAAGCAATACACTCTAGATTAAATTGTGACAGATTAAAGACTGCTTGGGAAGTGAAGGCCTCACTGTTGATCTAAAACAACAGTTAGCTGTCCTCTGCAGAGGGTTATCCCACATCTATTTGGTGCTCAGTGTTTGCATTAACTGCTTAGAAAGAGAGCAGGTAACACCAGTCTGGGAGAGAGTACAAAGACATCTGAGTCAGGCATAATCTGGAAAGCATAGGGGGAAACTAAGTCAGTTGGGATTTCTGAGCCTGGAGAACACTGATCAGTCTTGGTAATAATACTCTTCAAAATTGTAACGGGTAAACAAAGTAATGGAATTAAACAGAGATAAGAGAGTTCTGGGCGAAAGAAATGTCTTCCTGGTGAGAACAGGGAAACTCTGAAATAAATTATCTAGATTAGGAAATCTTTTAAAACCAGTTAGAGGAAAGAAAAAATTACTTAGATCAATTCAAACCTGTCTGTGAGGAACATGTAATTTATGTCGGGTTTATTTTGTATTTTACTTTCCCAGATCTCAGTGAAAGCAAATAGACATAGCAAACAGACATATTTAGAAAGTTCTGGGAGGTTCCACCTCCCACAAACACGGTGCTTCTCTTCCCTATGATTGCTACCTTTCTTAATGACAGCTCAGAAATTTTCACTTCCAGCTCTACATGAGCCCAGAAAAAAAAAAAAAAAAGAAAATCTCATCTTTCTCTACTTTTGGCTCATGTGCCATGTGTATAGACCCCAAACACTGTCAGACAGTGCCTAGGTTGTTAAGTACTCTTTCTCCCTCTTTTACGCTTCCCCTTGAACTCCAGGGCCATAACCCCTGGATTCCTACTGCAAAGCAGACAAGGGGTCTGTCAGGTTTGGTCCATGTACATTGCATGGACATCAGCTGGAAACCCCTTGCCTGCTCCTACTCCATCCATTCAGCCTGCAGAGCAGCCCCTGAGTGCTGTGCTAGCAGAAGACCTCTGGCAGTGATGTCAAAGCTTTCTTTATATTCCTGGAAAAACACACACTAGCCTACACCCTGGCAAGGGGATATGTCCCACACAATCTGGGCTGTGTGGGAGCAGCCAGTCCACACAGTAGACACAATGAGTTTCACCAAGATTATGGCTTTCTCCTCGGTGGGGACCACAAGGACAGTGCAGACAAATCTAGATGTCATTTATTTATTTCTACAAGCTTGAACAATGGTGTGATACTGTCCCACACACAACACCTGCTCAGTGCTCTAACCCTGCCTGTAGAGGGGTGGTAGGGCAGTGCTGGGCTATGCACACATCTGGGGTTGCCTGAAGAAAGCAGTGAACAGAAAATTGTCAGCATCCTTAATGGCATCATCATGCCACTTTATTTGTATGCAGCTGCACCATTAATATACAAAGTGATATATTATACATATACAAAGTGGTAACATTTGGCTGGTGCTGTGCAGTGAGGATATTGAGGCAAAAGCCGTCTCTTACTGCACTGACCAGCATTACTCAAGCTGAACCATGAAAAGGTCTCCTGTGGATCAAGCCTGCTGCCATGACAGAGGAAAAAGGGGACACTGGTGACTCACAGCTCTCTGTTTCAAAAAGAAAGAATATGTGTCCTGAGGACTGTCTGCCTTACACAGACAAGGCAGTGGGCCCTGCTATAATGGCTCTGAGCAGGAGTGAGCCTTGAAGATTCCTTCCGTACATGTCTGCTAAAAAGAGACAACAAAGAACAGAGCCATAAAGCAGGATCTGAAAGAAATTTGAAAAGCTCACACTGCTTCCTCCTCCTCATGAAGAGCTGGAGGGGTGACTAGACATCCAATTATCTCAGTGCTTCTCGAATAGAAATAACACAGCTGACTGATTTAAAAGGTCAGCACTCAGAATAAAGCAGCCTTCTCCTTAGTTTTGTGTTTTGCTATGTCATGCCCACCTGAGCTTAACTTTTTACATTTTTTTTTAATTAGGCACTTAACAAATTGAAATCTTTCCTATTTATCTCTCAGAGCTTAAACAGTAATCCAAGAGGGATGAGCAGAGACTCTCTCACATGGAGATACACAAGGCTGTCTCAGGCCCTGCAGCAGCTTCCTGCTTTTAGTGTTTGACACTTCTGCCCTCTGTCAGGTTACTTCAGCCAGAGCAAGTGCTGTGCATGCCCAGCTGTTGTTCATACCCAGATATGGTGCATACCCAGCTGTGGTGCATGCCCAGCTGTGGTGCATATCCAGATGTGGTGCCCCCAAAGTGCAACCTTGTAGAAGTAGGGTGCACAGTGTGATGTGCAGTGGGGATGCTCCCTGTGACTGGGTGGATGGATTCACGCACACTGGTGTAAGGGCCTGGCTCAGCTGTGGTGGGCACCCTGCTGCACCCTCTTTGTCAGGCCAGGAGTTGCTGCCAGCCTGCCCTGAGCGCTCCCTTTCCTCCTTTCCTCCTTTCCAGGCTTATGCGCTGGAAGGGAACCTGGAGCTGGAGCTGGTGAGAACAGCCTGCATGTGCAAAGTGGTGATCTGCTGCCGGGTGACTCCCCTGCAGAAGGCCCAGGTGGTGGAGCTGGTGAAGAAGTACAAGAAGGCTGTGACCCTGGCGATTGGAGATGGTGCCAACGATGTCAGCATGATCAAAAGTGAGTGGTGGCCGACAGCCAGCGTGCTGTAGCAGACTGACTCTAAGAGGTGCTGGCTCTCTGAGGGAAGCTAGCAGCAGGAACACATCTGAGTGCTTCCTGTACCAACCTCTTTGTAGAAACATGTCTGTGTCCCAGATTTTGGCAGATCTCTACAGAGCACTCTCACTACAGGTTAGTTGTGTCTCCTGCCTTGTGGGTCACACTGGGCTCCGTCAGGAGCTAAGGTTGCACTAAGTGCCTGGTTTTTTGTTTCTCCCTTAGAGCAGACAAAATGGGTGGTCTTGATGATCTTACAGGTGTTTTCCAACCTCAATGGCTCTGTGATTCTATGAAAGGCCTACTTGGGCTGTGATGTGTCAATCAGTGTGTCTGCATGGCCACCCTCACAAGGGCAATGTATATTTGGATCATAGAGGGCCTGACTCAAAGCAGAAATAAAAATCTTTGTGCCTGTAAATATTCTGTATAATATTATGTGGGGTGCTTTTTTCAGCATTTATTTGTGTCAGGACTGTTTGTTAATTATCTCCCTTGAGTTACAGATGGTAGGCTTCCAGGCCTCTCTATCCCTGAGCATCATTTGATGCTGCATTACCTCAGTGAATTTATGAAAAAAAAATCCTAACTAGGTATAATTAAATTAAGATTATTCAGACAGACCTATTGCTAATATTCCTTGTGTTAATTTGCAAGAATTGATTAACTGGAGCCTCTTAATTAAGAAAGAAAAGGCTAAGTAGAGAGCTTCAAGGGAGATAAGTCAGGCAGTCAGCAAAGAAAGGAGAAGAAAGTTAAAGTGTACATAATAATTAGAAACTAATCCATTCCCCCCACAAGAGGCTTGAGACTGTGGGGTTTTATCAGTTCAGTTCAGTGGAAACATCTGAATCAAACCAACCTTCAGCCATTAAGATTGTATTCATTAGTCAAAGCTGTTTAATTAGCTGTCACATTAAACTTATGTCCATGTTTAATAAATGCAAGTTACTACTAAAAAAAAATATGTGACTCTTCTATCTTATTATTTGATTGAACTAATAAAGCCCAGGAAACATAAAAAGGCTACAGTCTGCCTTTTAGCACAGTGTCTGAGAAAATTTAAAATGGTTTGAAGATTTTGCCTGTCTGGGATGATATTTTAAGGCTCCTGGAAGGACATGCATGCATATTAAATAAAAGTCACATGTCAATATAAATTAAAATTATTGTTTCATAATAGCAGCCGTTATAAACAACAGTATTTGTGCTGCTGGAAAGCATTCAGAAAAAAACCTGTAAACTGTCACTGAACCTATAATTTCATTCAAATAATAAAAGCCCACTTATGGGAAATGGATCACAGAGCCAAAATCATAGTGCTGCTGAAAGAATTAGTGCACCAAATTTTTTTTTGTTTTTGTTTTAATAACTTTTCATTCTGACTTTCTGTGGAGGCCATGAGGGAATTAACACGGTATTTGGTGCTGGATAATTCATTTTAAAAATGAATTTTAAAAAATGGGGCAGTGAAAACTCTCAGTATAATGAAGTGACCAACGACCTTCTTGTTGCAGCTGCCCACATTGGGGTTGGCATCAGTGGCCAGGAGGGGATGCAGGCGGTCCTGTCCAGCGACTTCTCCTTTGCGCAGTTCCGCTACCTGCAGCGCCTGCTCCTGGTCCATGGGCGGTGGTCCTACATCCGCATGTGCAAGTTCCTCAAGTACTTCTTCTACAAGAATTTTGCCTTCACCTTGGTGCATTTCTGGTATGGCTTCTTCTCTGGCTTCTCTGCACAGGTAGGTATGGCTTCAGTTTTGTCAGGGACATGGAGACAGTCAGAGGGCAGCAGCTCTGCTGTGAAGACAGGCTGAGGGTGGAGGGCTGATTCATCTGGGAGATGAGAAAGTTTCAGGGAGATCTTAGAGCACCTTTCAGTACCTAAAAGTGCTACAAGAGAGCTGTAGAGTAACTTCTTAGCAGGGCCTATTGCAATATGACAAAGGGTCATGATTTTAAACTAAGCTTAGATTGATTAACAACAAAGAAGTTTTTTGCAATGAACTTTGTAAAACACTCACAGAAGTTGCCCAGAGAGGGGGTTGATGCCCCCTTCCTGGAAATAGGTCAGGTTGGATAGGGCTCTGAGCAACCCAACCTACCTGAAGATGTCTGCGCTGATTGGAGGAGGGTTGGTGTAGATGAATTCTACAGCACTCTTCCAACTAAAACCATTCTGTAAGTCCACATTTAGCATTTTCAAGTGAAGTATCTGGAAACATTTTACAGTGAAAAAAACGAAGCCATTCCTCCCACCTCACTAAACAAACTCAGGTCTGTATTCTTTAGCCACATAGGCATAAAGCAGATATTGCTGCCTCCATTGCTGCTGCTGGAGGACAGATGCCTGGAGACAGAATATATATATTATGTAATCATATAATCATTAAGATTGGAAAATACTTCCTAGATCATCGAGTCCAACCAAAAACCCAACTCTGTCATGTTCACCACTAAACCATGTCCCCCAGTGCCACATCCCCATGTTTTTTAAACACTGACCATGCTTTCAATGAAGATTTTTTTCCTAATATCCAATATAAACCTTCTTCGGCATTTAGGTGCATTATGAAGCACATGCATCACTTGCAGGATTTTCAAAAGTATTCAAAGTGATTGCAACCATCAGCTGATGACACAGATTAGAGTTTGGTGCAGATCTTGTAAGATCTATGCTTGTGCTGTTAGCATATTTGGAGCAAGCAGTTCAACCTGGGATGCCTGTGGGCATCAGGAGCTTGCCAGAGGAACACATCCGGAGTGAAAAAACTGGAGTTGGTTCATGGCAAACCAGCCTCCAACCAAACACAGATGTGGGGAGTGCAGTTATCAGGGGCTGGGGGTGCAGGGTGGTGCAGAGGGATCCTGCTCTGGCTACAGCCAGCAGTGGGTGCTCAGCAGGCTGGGCTGGCATAATGTGATCCTTCCCCTCTTTAGGGCTGCTGAGCTTGAGTCATCTCATCCCTTTTGTCTCAGTAACAACTCAAACCAAGGTGCTGCAGCAAGTAATTGCATATACTTTCAAAGAAATGGAAAGCACAACTTTTTGCTAACTTCACTTGCTTTGTTTTTGTTTTTTCCCAGACTGTCTATGATGAGTGGTTCATTACACTTTACAATTTGGTATACACCTCTCTCCCAGTGCTAGGAATGAGTCTCTTTGATCAGGTACTGTTTCTGTCATCACTTTGGGGATTTTATTCATAGGGGTTTTGTGTCCAGGTATTTTGAGCCGGTTCTATAAAGCAAAAGCAGCTGACCTTTTGGCTACATACTGTGGTAACCCCTGAAATAATAACCTGAAAGAGAGAACTTAAATTACAAAACAAAAGATGCACCAGAGAGAAGGTGTATTCCCTCCTAGTCATATGATTTGGGTTTAAGTAGTCCTGTGAGGAACAGGGAGTTGAGATAAATATTATTACCCTGATTTGGCCTGTAGGTTTCAGTGTGTGATGAGGATTTTGGGTTAGGCTGCTGCCTACAGCAGCAGGTGCCATTGCAACCCTCCCCTGGAGCAGTCATACCCTACTACCTGTGTTCCTGAAGCCTGGCAAATGACTTCCTAATGACCAGACAAAACAATTAATTAACTGGATCTTTGAAACCAGATTTTGCAAGTTCAGCCTTTCTAGTGAGTTCTTTCTGTGGTAATTTCACACAAATTTCAACCTCACTGTTACTGTTTGACTAGACAAAGGAGCAATAAAGCTGCTCCTATATGCATTTTACAAGTTAAATGAAGAGGTAAATGAAGAGGTATTGGCTACTTTCCAGTGGTTCAGTGCTCCACTCTGGACACTTAAGGGATCCAAGTCCGACAGCCTTGCCTGTGTGGGTAGGTATTTTCTAACCCTTAGCTTCCAGTCAATTCTCTGGAGAACAGACCATGCAGTCTGTTTTAGATGAAGTGTATATTCTTTCTTTTTTTATCAGCTGTCAATTTTTTTTTAGCACAAGAAAGGTAAAATATTTTATGGAAAATATGCCCAGGTGACCTGGGGATGTGCCATGCCAGTAAGCACAACTGAGTGAACTGTGTGCTAGGCCTTTTCTCATGGAAATGCATGTCACAGGGACATGGCAGCCCTGACTGGCTCTGTGTCTTTGGCTGGGTAGCTGCCAGCAAATCTGACTGTCTCCTCTCTGCTTTCAGGATGTGGATGATCGCTGGAGCATGCTGTTCCCTCAGCTGTATGTGCCTGGCCAGCAAAACCTCTACTTTAACAAGGTGGTGTTTGTCAAGTGCATGTTGCAAGGCATCTACAGCTCCCTCATCCTCTTCTTCATCCCCTATGGGGCCATGTACAATACAGTGAGGAGTGATGGGAAGGCCATTGCTGACTACCAGTCCTTTGCTCTGATGGCCCAGACCTGCTTACTGATCGTGGTGTCTGTACAGGTAAGGGATCCCAGGTAATATTTTTAGGAATTAGTTGTTTCATGATAGCAGCATCTGGAGGGCCATTGAAACATTGCATTTGCTACTGCAAAAGTCTCTTGACACCAGATTAGTCTCCTCAGTTCAACAGAACAGGAGATCTGTGTGTTATAAAAGATCACGGTGACAGGAAAGAAGACTCTTTGCCTTGGGAAGATTGCAGTCATAACAGACAAATTAGTTAAGGCAGGGAATAGAGAAGGACATGTTCTAGTTTTATGGGAAGGGTTTGAAGCACAGGACTGTCTGTCTCCCATCAGGCAGTTATTTATAGGTTCTTCATTATGGAGATGTCTCTGCAGCCTGGCCCAGTGCATGATGTATGTGTGATGCAGCCTGAACTTGCTGGAAGAAATAGCTAAGACTTGGTGGTAGAAAATTCAGATGGTACCATCAGGATGAGAGAGATTTCTTGAAAGAAAACCAATCAATCACACTTCCCTGGATAATAGTTCCTGCTGTCTGAAGTCTTTGCAGGCTTGTTCTCCTAACTTTCAGTGCTACATCACAGCTTAGGAGTGGGGAATAAAGCCTGACTTGTTGGAACTTACTGTGCTCAGCTCTAGGGCCCTCAGCATAAGAAGGATGAGGGCCTGTTTGAGCAAGTCTAGAGGAGGGCCATGAAGGTGATCAGACGGCTGGAGCACCTCTGCTAAGGAGGCTGAGGGCACTGGGATTGTTCAGTCTGGAGAAGAGGAGGCTCCAGGGAGACCTCATTGCAGCCTTGCAGTACTTACCAAGGGCCACAAGAAAGCTGAGGAGGGACTTTTGACACGGGCATTTAGTAATAGAAAAAGAGTTACTGGCTTTGAGATGACAGTGGGTTTAGGTTAGATACTAGGAACAAATTCTTCCCTGTGAGGATGTTGAGGCACAGGCACAGGTTGCCCTGAGAAGCTGTGGATGCCCCATCCCTGGAAGTGTTCAAGGTCAGGATGGACGGGGCTCTGGTCTAGTGGAAGGTGTCTCTGCCTAAGGCAGCAGGATTGGAACAGGATGATCTTTAAAGTCCTTAATATCCTGTCTCCAGGACTGGCCACTAGTGAATGCTTGAGAAGAGGGAACAATAGGATAAATGTAGTAATCTTGCCTTCAGTGGTTTCCCAGAATCTTATGATTTGTGACCGGTTATTTCTTGAGGCTTGAATGAATAGCATGCTCAGGGGGAGATGTACAAAGCAGAGGACAAGCTGTGTTCAGCACAGATCTGCTAAATCAGGAAGGCACTGACAATAGCTGCATTGCTCTGTTCTTTCAGATTGGCTTGGACACCTCTTACTGGACAGTTGTCAACCAGTTCTTCATCTGGGGCAGCCTTTCTGTTTATTTTGCTATCACCTTCACCATGTACAGTGACGGCATGTACCTGATCTTCACAGCCTCCTTTCCCTTCATTGGTAAGCCTGGGAACAAATCTGGATTGCACTCAGAATGGACCTACTGCAGGGCCTTAAGTTTCCAAGTATTTCTGTGTATATTTCAGGATATATTGGTTGTTTCTTTTGCAAGAAATGCCAGGATATTTCTGAGGGTTGCTGGGATTTATTTTGAATCCCATCCATCCAGGTGAATGTGTGCCATGTTCCCTTCCTTGCAGATTCCCATGCAGTCGTAAGAATTGTCTTTTAAATAAACCTAATTAGCTGGATGGAATGCTTTCTGCTGCTCTTCTATGTTTGGGTTCCAGATAGCCAATTTTTACAGCTATATAGGAGCATCTTATTTGTAGCTGTGTGATCTTTGTAAATAAGTTAACATTCTAGCATAGGAAGGCATAGAAGTACAACATCCAGTCAGACAGGAGAAAAATGCCATGTGATTATGGTGAGCCTTCTGCCAGGATAAATGGCAAAATCCGCAACAACAAAACATACCAGTGCTGAGCAGGCCTTTGTAGTTATTTTACATAACAGATTTCTGAACACATGCAAAAAATGATTAATCTATCTCCTGAGACTTTGACCAGGAAGAACATGTACTTATATGTAAGCAAAGTAATTAAAAATAATTCAGATGTTTTTAATAGCTCTGTGCATCCATAGCCAATATAGATACAGCATTGTTATGAGTCTCTACTTATGAAATCCCAACATTTTTTATTTCAAGTCTCAGATTTTTGTATTAATCAATGCCTTCATTTTTTACTGACTTTTTCAGTAAAAACTTCTTTTGTCTATCTTCACTACAACAATAAAGGGCTTAGCCAACTTAGAAATATCGGAGATGCAGGTTAGTTGTTGCAACATATTTTTCAAGCAGATGATCACATCCACTTTGAGATGGCTTTAAGAATCAAAAATGCTGAGTGAGAGAAGTTAGAATGTCTGTTCAGTTTCCCAGGGCAGGTGGACAGTTGGACTGGATTATCTTGAAGGTCTCTTCCCACCTTGAGGATTCTATGATGATCATAACTCACTTGCCAGGGGTATCTCATCTGCTGCTCTGTTGTTACTACATTGGTCAAAGAAGCCATAATGCTGAGGGCCACTTGATAAGGGCCCAGTTTGAAACCATTTTTAAGAAAAGTGCTTCTAGTCTGGACTAAGACAACTTGTTTACTTAAATTTCAGTGAAGTTGTATTACAGCAGAATTTGGCCAACTGGAAAGAAAATATTCAGCAAATATACTGCCAACACCAGCATCATTAAGTCCTGTAATGAGGGTTTTGCAGACTGTTTGTTCTATTTTACATTCCCACGGTTTTGTAAAAGCCAGAAATGAGCACTTTGGTTTCAAAGGAGGTTTCAGTGACATGCCACCACGTGGCAGTGGTGCTGCCAATACCCCATTAGGCTACACTGTCTGTGCAGCTCCCCAGAGCAACACAGGCTCCTCTCACAAAGGGCTGTGATTCCCATTGCCTGCTGGGCAGAGCCAGTACTCCATATCCTTTAGGAAATGGTGCAGGGAAGCAAGAAAGCATTATTCTTCCTTTTGCACTGGAGTCCTGGGCTGCTGCTTAAGGTCTCCTGAATGTTTCTATCAATCCTTTGATGTGATTTGACTCTTCACAGAGAGAAAAGACTCACTCTGACACCATTGTCCACTTGGGTTGTTGCTTCAATCATGTCTGGACATTGCATTTCTCTTTGCTCATCTCAGACAGTGACACTGGCTTTGCAGTTCTCTCTACAGCCAGGTGATTTCACTGTTGGAGAAGATGTCTGCCTTGTATTTTGCCTGGTACTCTGAAATCACAGAGAGCAACAGAGAATAATGGTGGGAGCTGCTGCTTTTGCAGTTTTAATCGTGTGTTTGTTTGTTTTCCAGGTACGGCTCGTAACACCCTCAGCCAACCCAACGTGTGGCTGGCCATCTTCCTCAGCATCACCCTCTGCGTGCTGCCCGTGGTTGGCTTTCGATTCCTGAAGGCTCAGTTAAAGCCAACTCCCAGTGACAAAGTAAGGAAATACCTTATTAAACCAGAAATCCTGCTTGCCATGGCCTAGGCGCACCGTGGAGCCACATTTCATGGGCTTGGCATCACCTGGGGTGTGCGTCTGTATTGGTGCAACTGCTGCCATCTGTCTGTCCCTGACTCCCCAGAGAACAAGGATTGAATTTTGGGTTTGGCATGCTTCAAACCATCTGCAGCTGGGACCAAGGCTGAGATTATTTAGATGTGGATTAGACTGCTCTGAGGCAGGAAAGCTGCACTATTTTTAGGTGCAGGGTTTAAGCGCTGTGGTTCAGTGGCATGTTCCTCCTGCCCTGACACTGTGCAGCTTTTAGCCTGGCAGACCACAGGCTTTCACCCTCCACCGGAGAATATATGTTTGCTGGGGATTTTTTTACTTATTTCAGAATTTACTTTTTGTAGCCAATGGCTATATGCCCCCTCTGGAACCAGCTTCCCTCCCATCCCCGGGAATATGAAGATGAGGGCACCAGGGCGAGGAGAGGCAGGGAGTGATGGAGTGGGCAGGGAGCGCACTGCTCACTGCAGCCAAGGGACCCCTCAAGAGCATCAGCACGCTCAGAGCTCCCCGGGCTCGCTTCCAAGCAGGAGCATTTGCTGAATGCTACTGCCACCTCGTGCTTCCTTCCTCTCCCTGCGCCAAGCTGCTGCGAATCGGGGTCAGAGCACAGCCCCAGGGGAAGGCACCGCAGCTGAGGCCCTCCCTGGTCATCCTCGGGATGACTGTAGGAGAACATGTCAGGGGAATTCTCAGCCCTCACAGAGAGGGTAGGCAGGTGCTAGAGAAGACTGCTGGGTAGGGAGGTCCTTGGGACACAGTTGGAGGCAGTTGAGGGGTGTAAAAATGGGCTGAGTTTACCCCAGCTGAGCAGAAGTCAAACACAGCTGTCACCCAGAATCCCAGCCTCACTGCTGAGGTTGAGCATCCCTCTCTCTCTAGCATAAAATTACTTCTCTGCCTCCTCTTGGAAGTGAATGGTCACAGGATAGGAGTGGGTTTCCAGCTCCACAGAGTCCCCCAGATGTTTAGGCCTGATGTTTAGAGAAGCCAAGCACCTGCCACTGCCATTGTGCCAAGCAAGAAGCACAGGAGTCTGACAGCTGGGGGTTCTGTTGAGCCACAGGCTCTCAAGAGCAGCCTCCTGCATTAGACACCCCCATTCTGAAAAGGTTCTTGGCAGCAGATTAACTCAGTGGACACCTGGGAACAGAATGCCCACTACCTGCAAATAAAGTGCAGTATTTATTTCCCATCTGCCAAGGAATACATAAATCTCTATTATCCCTGAAAGCATTCGAAGCCAGGTCACATAAGGTGTTGATACACCTGATATAGTGGCAGCAAGGGTTGGAATGAGATGATCCTCAAGGTCCCTTCCAACCCAAGTCATTCTATGATTCTATAATTCTATAACATTCATCATTATAATCATAATTCATCATAATCAAGATTTTATGTATCAGAATCTCCCTTTAGTAGCCTGTTTTCTATATTAAATATGCCAATTCTTGAATGTTTCTTTATTAGTTTTCTGGAATTTTGACTTGTTGAGATGACTTTCACATTGTGGGTGATTTGAGTGAAAGTCCTACAGCCATACCCCACCATGGCATATCAGAGATGTGGAGAATTCATGGAAATCATTTCCTCCCATGACCTACAGATGATGCTCCCATTAACACCTTTTAGAACAGATTAGAAGATGCCTTTTCCTAATTTTTCCTCCAGATTCCTTCTTTCGTTTCCCTTTCTCTGCTCCTCTTCCGCTCTGCTTGTTAATAGTGATGCACTTAATGATGCTTGTTAATAATGATTCTGCTTTTCCCGCCTTCTCTTGTGGTTCCCAGGTCCTGCTGAAGATCAAGGAAGCCAAGAAGAGGCCCCCTCCGCCCTCTCCCAAGCGGCGCCTGCGCCGGACCAGCACGCGCCGCTCCGGCTATGCCTTCTCTCACCAGCACGGCTTCGGAGCCCTCATCATGTCCGGGAGGAACATGAGGCCAAAATCACCTTTTGCCACAACGGGAACATTTTCACCCAACAGTGACAAATATAAACACAAAGGATTGTAACGGAGGAGAAAAAAAAAAAAAAAAGGAGAGAAGAAAAAAGACACACCCCCCTTCCCCCCCTTTTTTCCCCTTAAAGATTAACAAAGCAAACCAAAGTAAAGGGCTGTCAAGAGAGGAGGCTGTGCTGCCTGCAAGGCACCAAGACAGTGGTTGCCCAGAACTCTGCCCTCTGGGCTGCCAAATCAAGGACTTGGGGCTTTCCTTTCACCCACGTGCACTCTCTGATTCTAGTTTCTTCTCCAGAGATGTGTGCTGCTGCTGGGGAAGGCAGGCAGGGTGAGCTGGAACATGGTGGAGTTGCATGGTATCCCAGAGGGCCTCCCTGGCACAAGAGAGAGCATGCTGTGGGAGGCATCTCTGCTCCCTGAGATTGTTCATAATGCTAATAGTGTTTTCTCCCTCAAACTATATACCTCAGAGCAAAGAGAATTTCAGCCTGAGGAAAAGGTTGAATTGGCAATGTCTTTCTCAGTCATGTGCCTTCTATTTTTCTTCATGAATCCACTCTGGGCCGTATTACTGGGGTGACAGTATTGGCCCCAGGTGTGCCTTAGGTCCAGCCACACAACCCACAAATCCACAACCTTTGTAACGTGTGATTTTGTAGCCTTTTGACTGTGATACACTTTCTCAAGAGATGGCCAGTACCCAAACACGACCCTCTTCCCACATCTGCCATCAGGAAGTGCTGCAAGCTCAGAGAAACCCTTCCTAGGTCAAGGGACCAGAAGCTGACAGTCATCAGCCTGCCCTGATTTATCTGGGTTGCAAATCTGCTCTTGTAAAGGATTATTGTCCTCAGAACCCTCTCAAGTTTTGTAACTGGGCACTAGCCATTTCATTTAGACTTAAAATAAAAGAGCAGAAGGTGCTCAGGCTTCCTTATGGCTCAAACCAGGAAATCTGGCCCCTGAGAAGCCCGTGCCATGGTAAGGGCTCACCTCAGCTGCCAGCACGAGGCATCTGCCCCCCCTTAACAGAATGAGGTGTGTGCATATCTGGCTTGATGGTGATTATTGGTGATTATTATAACCAGAATGACTGAAGCCAGGAAAGCTATTTCATGGCCAGCAGCTGAAATAGCCTTTGCTCCACTGGTGGTGGGGTTCAGTGTGAGGGATGAAGCATGGCCTGGTGGCTCCCTCACCCTCCCTGATGAGCAGAGTGGCCACAATTCAGAGGAACTCAGTGAGGCCTCAGGAGTCTCTGCAGTGTTTCATGGCTGCAGTGTTTCTCTGTGCTGGCTCAAATTTACTTGGGAACAGGTTATCTATCAAACATGGGTATCAGAGAGCTGAAAATCCGACCAGTCTGACTGCCAGCAGAGGGACCTAAAATGCACAGACGCAGCTAAAGACGTGGTGATCTTGAGGGACTGGGATTTGCTCACTGTTTTGTCACACCACAGCTCCATAATCAGCCGGGTTACTGGGTGGAAGGCCAGCGTGGCAGCATGGGAGTCTGTTCTGCCAGCACTGCTGAGCTGTCTAAATGCAGCTTTTTTTGTGCAGAGGACTAAGCCTCTGGCTGTTGTTACGGGGGTGGTTTTTTGGTTTTGTTTTTTGTTGAGGTTGGGGTTTTTTTCAGCTCCATGATACAAATTTAGACTTCTTCCTTAATTTGAATTGGATTTTTTGTGCAGTAACCAGTTGATATTTATGAGACTCTGCCATGAGTCTCTGAGCTGTCAGGAAGCAGTGTATGATGGCAAGAAGCCAGCCATGTCCCTGTTTCATGGAACACCCTGCTGCCTGTGGTCCCGGTTTCAGCAATTACTGTGTGAGATTGTTTAAGCTCTAATAGAAGGTTTCATCTCCCTGTGTTTTAACTCAGCGCAGGAAAGAAAAAAACAAAACCCACAACCATACTAGTCTGTTGCACCTGCTGCTTGGGGAGGCTTGTTGCAAACTGTGGTATTGAATTTCAGCACGGCCAGTGCAAAACTGGAGCTGGGACTGGGTCCAGACTTCAGTGTCTAGGAGCTGCTTGCTAGGGAAGGAGTAAATTATCTGGTGATCTCCCCTGGAAGGAGACACCTGAGTAAAGTGAGAGCCTGCACTCTGGCTGAGGAAACCACTGTGGTAGTTCATGCTTGTCACCTCCCCCTGATTTACCATTCACTTTGCAGAGACAATCATGGCTTTCTGACCAGGATTATGTTTTTCACAGTCAGCCTCCCTGGGGTTAGGGGGAAAAGGAGAATTTGTGCAGATAAGCCGACATTGCCATGATACCCAGACTGGTCTGTGGATTGAAAGTCCTATCAAAGCTGTTCCTGGCATCTGATGCAGCAGAATATATTGCAGAGCAGCAGAGGCAGACCTTGTGCTGACAGAGCAAGGAAAATCTGACACTGTGCCTCTCTTCTCATATGGTTTACGTGCAAAGTACTCACCTTCTGGCTAAAAGGGGATTTGAAAATGTTGGCTACAACATGTAGGGGATAATAAAGCCGTTGGATGAGCTTGCACCAGATACAATTCTTTTGATGGTTTGACACAATCAGCGTCTGAAACACATCAGCTGGCAGTGATGTCTGTCCTACATCACTCCTGATTTTGTAAAATAATTGTGTTTTTTTTAAATAAAAAGAGAATATTGGGATGATAGATTCTGTGGCACACTGTTAATTGATATAACAAGTTTATACGCAGAAGTGCACGGGGGGGGACGGTCTGTGGGACAATGGATCTGAGACGGCAACCCTTTTCATCCGATATCCTGACGCGGGAAGCACACAAATTCCCAAAATTTTCCATCCTGGCTAGGATGTTTTAAGAGGAAACTTAGAGGAAACGTCAGACATCCTTAGGCGGAGGACCCGGCGGGGGCGGGCAGCGCGGAGATCCCGCCCCGTGGAGCGGCTGTAAACAGCGGAGCGATGCGGGCACTCGGTAAGGGACGGTGGCAGGGCGGGCGGGACGGTGCGGGGACTGTGCGGGAACTGTGCGGGAATTGCGCGGGAATTGCGCGGGAAGGAGCGGGGCCGCTGCTTCGCGTGTGCGCGGTGCTCTGCTGGGCTCCCCGGGGGAGGTCAAGCCGCGTGTCATCGTCTGTGCCGTGTCTGAAAATTATAATTTGGTCTTTTATGAAGCTCTGGTTTTTCACAGATATGTCAAGAATTAATCCCTGAAATAGATTTTGGATTTTGTTTTCGCCCTCTCCGTTTTTCCCTCCTCATTATTCCATAATATAAATATTCACAGTTTGAACATTGTTTTGCTGTTGTGCCTGTACTTGCCGCCCTGCTGGGCTGCAGTTTGGGGGTCGAGAATGATAATGATAGTGATAATGACAATGATAATGCTCTGGTGGTGTTGAGGCACTAGAACAGGAGGCCCAAAGAAGGTGTGGGTGCCCCATCCTTGGGAGTGCTCAAGGCCTTGTTGGATGGGGCTGTGAACAACATGGTCTGGTGCAGGGTGTCCCTGCCCATGGCAGGGGGATGGAACAAGGTGGTTTTTAAGATCCCTTCCAATGCAAACCATTCTGTGATTCTTTGATAACCAGTGGTGACGTGTTTCCTTGTCTTACACTGCAGCAGAGGAGAGCTTGGAACATCTCTCTCTCCTGAACCCACAGGGTGACAGTGAGCAATCTCTGTCCCTGATACCATGGGGCAGCAGGTGCGTTTGGGCAGAGGCACGTCAAGGGTGTTCTCCATTGCTAACTGCAACACCTGCATTCCAGGCTGCCTGGTAGCTCTCACTCTGCCCGTGTGCATCCACACAACTCTCTCCCACTGACCTGTAGCCTGGAAGTCCTTACTTGTGAGCAGCTCTTAGGAAATGAGGGGGCAGAGGAGCAGTACGTGCTTGCCCTGGGCTGTCCAGTTGGATACTCAGCAAAGTCTGTTGTATGAATGGAGACATCTCAGTAATGACCCATGCTAATTACCAGCTGGAACAAAACCAGGAGCACAAAGGCCCTCTTGGATATCTGGGCACATGCACTGTATCCTCTAACCCCATGAGACCTCTGATAAAATTCTTCCTAAATCCAGGTATTCCAGTTGGAAAGCTTCCTGTCCTAGGGGTTGATTTTTCTCTCTCTCTAATTTTCAACCTAAATGTGTTCACTGCATTTATTCTCTTGTTGTCATGCCAGCTTTATACTTTTGCTTCAGCAGTTTTGTTTGTCTCCTGTGATATATTTAGACAGCAATCCTATCCGCTCTCTGCCTACATTTGCCTAGGCTAAACAAGCCAGGCTCTTGAGTTTCTTCTTGTTTGATAGGTTTTTTGTTTCCCTCAGGCCCTTTCTGCACCTGTTCATTTGAGTTTATAATTTTTAAATGTGGGTGAGCAGAATTTTTTTTTGCATGATGCTTCTTTTATCAGTGCCTATACAATAGCTCTGGTATTTCACTGCCTCGCCTAGGACTGTGTTTGCTTTTCTTTCAGTCTCATCATCCCTGTGTTCTTCAACACTGTTTTAATGGTTATTTTTCCTAATTTTATTATGAACATGCACAATTGTTAGCTAAATTAGGTTAGCTACATCAATACCTTTCCTCTCATGCCTGACAACATGGGGAGGAGCTGAAGTCATCACAGAATAAGTCTGCGCATGCTGATGCTTTAAACTGGTGCCTTGTCCTCAGGGCCAAGCTTCTTCCATGAGGGCTGGCAAGGACATTCTGCTACATCTGCTGATGTGTTGGCTGATGTAAATATGCTGGAGTGAGGGAGCTGCCATTTTTCAATAAGCGTGGGGCTGTGTTCCCAGCCACAGCTCCCAGACAGCCCTGTCCCTGTCCCTGTCCCCTGTGATAAAGGTGTGTTGCTGCAGGGCTGGATGTGATGAAGGCTCAGAAGAAGGGTGCAGAGCCCTGGGCTTGACCTCTGAGTGCTTTTGGCTGTATCTGCAGCACAGCTACTCTTCAGTTTTTCCGAAGCTACTCTTCTGCTGCCCTGCTTCTTTTATTGCATTTAGAAGTAGAGTGTGTTTTTTCTCCTCCTGGCGCTGTAGGGAAGCCGCCTCTCTCCCATCACCCCCAGACTGAAGGAAAGAGGTTTCCATACCCCTGTCTCTTTCCCCAGCCTGCCTCTCCTCTCCAGCTGGGTGGAGCTGACTGTACAGAGCTGTCAGCTCCTGCTTTTCCACCCAACGCTGAGCCCTCTGCTAGACTTTTCAGCTATAAATGGATCTCGACTTTTCCAACCCCCACTCCCGACACCAGGAGATGTTGTGGCATATCGGAGCTGGGCCAGGCTTCCTCTGAATTAGGAAAACATATGACCCAACTGCTCACTTTCTGTAGGTTCACACTGTGAGCATTGTGCCTGGCTGTGGGGGAGCTGTGTGTGTCCTGGTGAGGGCTGTGCTGCTGAGTTCCTTGTGTGCCCTGAGAGAGCAGCTGGTCTCAGACCTGAGTGCCAGGCCTGCAGGTGCCATCACCAGCCCCACAGGTCACCCCACAAACACAGCATCGTCTGATCTGAGCAGTGTGTCTCCAGGGAAGGCCAGTGTTTGTGTTACTGGCTGCATCCTGCCTCCACATCCAAATCAGGCACTTTCATAGAAGAGGCCTGGCTTTTGCACATAATGAGCAATCCTGTTTGCCTCCCTTAATTTTGGGATTTATGGCAGGGATCCTGAGATCTTTTAAGCTTTATTGCATTCTGGCTCCTTGGAGAGGCAGGCAGCATCAATATTTCCTTGTTCACCAGGGAGCTGGGGCCTGAAGTATGCACACCAAGGTGACTCAGGGAGTCAGTAGCTGCCCTGGATTTTAAACTGAAGGCTTTTGTGTCATCAAGTGCTAGCCTCCATCAGCCTTGCGGGCATCCAGGCCATTCATTCCATGAAGAGAACAGGTCTGTATTTAGAAAACTAATTTGTACTCTCATGTTGAAAAATTGCAGTCTGAAAGTCTCCTAGTTAGTGTGCTTTGTGGAAGCTGCTGGGCAAGGTTCCAGTCTGGTGACCTTTTGCTGGCAGCAGTGGGTTTGCATCGTTTCGTCTTAGACAGCAACACCTAGAGCAGCTGCTTCAGAGGCTTCCTTACCTCCTGGCAGTCATCCCTTAAAAACCTTCAGGCTGTGGATAAGGGATCATGGAATATTCAGAAGGTGCAAGCCTGGTTTATGGCTGTGCAGTAGTCTCTCTGCAGTTCTGCTTCTGTTTCAGTTTTTGCTGTGGCAGCAGATGCTGTCTGACACATTTTCCTGCGCAGGCTGCCTGGTATCCTGCATTTTCCTTACTCAGTGGCTTTGTTGTGTTGCCTTTTGGATAGGTCAATGCATCTGTTGACAGGGCAGTGTTCAATGGACAATGTCCAGGAATAATTCTTTTTTTTTAATGTGAGCTGGAGAATGTAATGTCCCAAACCATGATATTGCATAGGGCTTATGGTTTATTAAAATCTCATTTCTGTCTCCCTTCTGGGAGTGTGAGCAGTATTTTGTACAAAACAGATGAGGGATAGAAGAGATGCTCCTTTGCCCTTTTCCACTTCATTCCTGGTCTTTGAACTCTGGGAAGATATGAAATGAAGTTACTTTATGTAGTTGTAGCTGCCTGATGCTCCTTCCTGTGGTAACCTCTGCTGCCGCTAGGCCAAGTGTCAGAACCTGCTGGTTTGCCAGATCAACTTGGAGTGCTTCAGGTTAAACTTGGTTGTGAGGAGTTTTTCTGCTTGTAGTGTCCCTCCCAGATGTACAGGGAAGCTGGCTACCCCCAGTTCTTTTTTTCCTTATGTAATCTGCCTTCCACTGAGTACTTAATTCCCAGCTCTTCACCAAAGCCCTGGACTCACAGCGGGGTGTTTAATGAGGTTTGCTGGCTCTGGGTCTCTGTTCTTCTGATTCTGGAACATGAAGCCTCATTGAGGTTTTGCTGCTGGTACCTACTGCTCACCTGAAGCCCACAGTTTCTCCACCTCCTCATTCTTGTGTGTGTTTGCCTGGACTGGAAATTATGGTTTCCACAGTTCACATCTCTTGTGCCTGGGGTGAGTGTTTGGTGAGCATATTTATTTCTGGTTACTTAAGCATTGATGTGGACTCTGCACTTCCACCTGAGTCTTCAGTGGAGCCTCAGTGGATGAGCATGTGTCTCAGCCACCCAACACTGCAGGCTCTTTCAGAGGTCCTTTCAGATGATGATGGCGCTGAATCATATTTTGGATTTAAGCTTTATTTTCTTAACAGGTTCCTGGTAGCCAGGAAATGTAGAATAGTTTGGGTTGGAAGGGACCTGAAAGGTCATGCAGCATTCCTGGTCACTGTGCTTGGAGCACTCCTTGTCAAATGCTGTGCTTTGCCGGGCATCAAAGCTCTCGTACCTGCAGTGCCTGGTCCCAGGGGTGCCTGTGCAACACATCTAGCTGTGGTTTGGAAAACATAGACTATAATTTTCTAGTGATTCTAAGTTGGTCAGGGTGGTTGGTTTGAAAACTTCTTGAGGAATTAGAGGAGCATCATGCAGAACTATTAGCATGGTAAAACAGTAAATGGGAGATCGTGCTGATAAATGCCACATGTAGTGGTGATCTGGAAACAGTTTCTCACTGCCCACAACAAACTGTTTGGAGTCACTGTGGATTATTATCTGAGCACATCAGCTAAGTGTTCAGGTGTAGCCAAAAAACACTGGAAACAAAATTTGCTGGTATATGTTCGTGTATACTAGATACACATTGTGCCTGCATCTGGGTATCACATAGCAGCTGGTGACCCTCTTTCAGAAAGAGTAATGTAGACCTGGAAATGATAGAGAAAAGTGGAATGAGGATGATTAAAGGACTGGGATAGCTTCTGTAGGAAGAGAGATGAAACAAGCAAAAATAGATGATACTGGGAAAGAGCAAACATCTGTAATACAGGATTCAGCAGGGAGAAGTTGAGTAAAGACTGACCTTAATAAACTTTGCTATTTTCACAGTGCAGAGGAAGCACATCCAGCAAAATAATTTATTAGACAGGAGGCTGAGGAAGTCCTTTTTCAACACAGTTGATTTGTAGAACATGTTGCTACGAGATGGCATGAAGACTGAAAATACACACAGATTCCAAAAGGAACCAGACACCTCAATGGCAGAGATGTGTTTCAGTGTCTCTGAAACATGATGGTCAGTGTGTGACCTCCAGCTCTAGGAGTTCCTGATTGTTGCAGGCTGGAAGAATGTGTCCTTAGGGGAGATCACTCTGATTGCACTCAGTGAAATCACTCTGTGAATTTTATATGCCAGTGCCACATTGTCAGGGATAGGGCACTAGACCAGAAGGATTTGTGGTGCAACCCTCTCAGGTGGTTCTGGTTACCAGAGCATGCTGGAACAGTGGGGTGAAAATGAACTGATTTGGTTTTGACCACTTCTGCTCTCACGAGTCTCCTGTGGGAGTCACGCACAGCTCACCATAGATTTTCTTATCACTTTTATTAGCAAATCTGGATGGACTTCCAGGAGAAGGGGACTGATGCAGGCACAGCCCATTGGCTGGCTCGGTGTGCCAGGCACTGCTGTGGTTGTTGCAGGGTGTGCCAGCCCAGTGAGCACTGACTGCCCTGCCAGGCAGGTGACATGCTTGGCATTAGCTATCCAGTCCTATCTTTTTTCCCTCTTGGCTTATGATTAAGATATGGTTTGTGCCCTGATGGAGGAAAGTCTGGATTCTTCAAGCCTCTTATTCACATAACTGTGGGTGGTGTTGTTATCCATCCAAATGTCTTGTCCTATGGAAAGGGGAAAGAACAGGCTATTGCAAATTCTATTGTGAATTCCTTTATCCTTTCCAAGTCTTATGTTGCAATTTCCTTCACAGTCTAAATAGCAAAATGTCTCCAGCCTCTCTCCACAGAGAACTGTGAAAGTTTGGAACTGTAAAGCCTTGAAAAGTCTATTTGCTGATAATGAAGGTCTCATTTTTGAAGCATTGACAGAAATCAGTCTATTTACTGATAATGAAGGTCTCATTTTTGAAGCATTGACAGACTGATTTCTGATGCTGGTCATCCTGTTGAAAACTTACCAAATCAATGTTTCTGGCATTTTGGCTTGTTTGGTTTGTTTTTTGTTTTGTTGCTGTTGTTGTTTGGTTGTTTTTGTGGGGTTTTTTTCAGGTTTCGGGTTTTTTTTTTTCATTTGGTTTGGTTTGGTTTTTTTGGTGGAAGCTGGCTGAGGCTGGAGCAAAAGTAAAAAGCAGTAATGGACATACTATATTTTGTCTGCCATTCAGTTTGCTGCAAGTGGATTCTTCACTGGTTAAGCCTGATCATTGTATCACAATGAGATTTTGGGAACACTGGACTCAGAATCCAGTCATAATTTTACTTCTGCCTTGTTCCTTGAACTCATAAACATTAGAATGTTTGTGCCTCTTTCAGCGGGAAGGATAGAGCTTTAAAGCCAATTCCCTGTTCCCAACAGAGAAGAAAAAAAGTCTCCTGGCAGCCCCTAGCTGTTTTTAAACGAGACAAATGCCCATGGTGCCTGTCTGCCAGAGCCCCCAGCCCCTACAGCGAGTCCCCTTTTAGCACACTGCTCCATGCAGCTATATCTGGCTCCAGTTCTTTGTTCGGGGAACGTGACCTCATCGTTGTTTTGGTATTTCCAGTGATTCAGCCTGGTCCGGGGCAGGGAGGAGTCATTCCTGGTGCAGGCTGACAGGGTGTTTGTGCGTTTCTGGAATTCCAGAGCAGTGCAGCCTCAGCCCTTCCGCTGCTTTGACAGCTCGGCTGAGGCTGGGCTGGTGCACTGCATTCCTGCCTGGCAAATGGCCTGGGCACAGCTGGTAGAGGGGTTGATGCTTCTGCTTTTGGGGGTAATAGGGATCCCTGTCTTTGCAGGGTACCTGCTGTGGTGAGGGTGAAGAAAGCTGCAAGCAGTAGCTTGTATGTTGAGGGAAGCCACAAGGGATCTCTGCTGTGTGGGTGGGAAGAGAGTCACACAGAATGCTCATTCCTGTTCACAGGCTACAGCATCCCATGAGGAAGTCAACTTTGAAGCATACACAGCAGCTTGGTAAGTGTTATGGTCCTTGTTTTTCAAGGGGGGAAACTGAGGCACAGACCAGGGAAGTGGTCTTCTTGAGGTTTTACACCGCTGAGCTTGAGATCCTCCAGATCCTTACAGACCATGGTTGCTCGAGAACTACAGGAACTCTTTTTTCTTCATTGCCAGTTTCACCCAGAGTCACTGGTGTGAGCTGTATGCCTGCCTGGCACAGGGCTTACAGGCAGTGCCTGCTGGGCTATGAAGTGTCCTGAAACAGCTCCTTCCCAGCCGCTCCCTAAGGTCTTCCAAGGCTTGTTTAATGGGCAGTGCATGAAGCCTCCGAATCTCTCCTCTGCTGCTGATTCTAGTTGAAGGCACAGTGGAGAAAAAGACCCTGAACCCTTTGACACCTTGCTTCTTAACCTTGAGATGAGCTCAGCTGGTTAGAGCATGGTCCTTATAAAGCCAAGGTTGTGGTTTGACCCCTGAATGGGACATTCACTTAAGGGTTGGACTTGAGGGTCCTTGTGGGTCCCTTCCAATTCAGAATAGTCTGTGATGCCAACCTAGTCTCTATTCCCCATATTCCATATTTGCTGTAAATCCAGCTGCAGTACAGCTTGTAAATTACCCCGAGATGGCAGGGAAAGAAGAATCCTGGCAGGGATACCAAAGACGTTTAACTGGGGAGAGGTGGGTAAGTGTCAAAGATGTGGAGACCTGGAGTCTGGGGAGAGGGCCTGGACAACAGGAGTGGGTGTGAGCGCCAATCAGCCTTTCTCCCTGGCGTGGTGGGCTGCTGTGGCACTCTGCCCCAGGGAAGGCGTGGGGATGTGCCAGCTGGGGTGCAGGATGGGGAGTGGGATCGGTTTGGATTACTACTAGCATTTACTGCATATGGAGCTTAGGATCTGATGGAGAATGCGGAATTGGGGAGGTCTCCCCTTGCTAGTGGTCACTTCACCCCATGTTTCCCCTGGCAGGCAGTGGGTCCATCCCTCCCTCCCACCCCCTGTCCGAGCGGGCAGGCAGTGGATCCATCCCGCACAGCCCTGCCACGCTCTCCCCGCTTTCCGCGCCTGCTGTAAATGGCTCTGTGTAACACGAGCTGCATTTCTGCCATAGCCCTCTCCTTTGCGCATCTGTATTTACACTGGGGCTTTCATTAGCAATCTGGCCCTCGCCCTCGCTCCTCTCTCCTGCCCACATGCTCCCTGGGTGAGACCCTGGCACCGCTGTGCCTGGCGGGGGGCAGGTGGCTGGCAGCAGCAGGAATTCCTCAGCCAGCTCCTGTCTGGAAGAAGTGCCTTGTCATCTTGCCTGTGCCCGCCATCCTGCATCCACAGGGGAGCCGCCGGCGGAGACTCCCCGCAGCACGGCTCCCTGATCCCCGAGCCGGCACGGGGACGAGCTGGTTTTCCTTTGGATTATCGCTGGCTCTGAATGCTGTGTTCCTCCTGTGGCTCTCATGCCAGTGCTGCTGCACTCGGCTTCCAGCTGCGCTGAGCTGAGCACACGTCCTGGGGTGGTTGTATCTGGCAAGGTAGGAGCTGATCCCAGTTCTGTTTGTTCTGCTAAAAGTAATGCGACCATTAATGACCAAATAATGTGACCAGTCCTGCCCCTGCCTTTACAGCATGTGTCAATTAGTGGGTTTATTTTGAATTGTTCTGTAGCTCTCATAGACAGCCAGTGTGCTGCTCAGGCTGTAGCCTCTCTTGCAGGGAAAGGAGATGTGTGTAAACATTTTTTTTTTTTTTACTTACATACTGGAAAAATCAAACTTTGCTGCTTCAAGATGGAGTCTTCTTTTCTCTGTCTTGTCTGTTCTTATGCAGCATCCTGTGCCTGTTCTTCAGGTCATGTCACCTGCTTCTCCAGGAGATGTGAGAGTAGAGAGGAGTCTGATGTGTCTTGGGAGAAAGGGGGTGGGAGGAGAAACTCACTGAAGACAAAAATCAAGGAAGTTCCAATAGGCTCGGGAATGGCTTTAGAGAAGTTATTTTTAACCCAGAAAATCAGACAGGGGAAGAGCCTCTTTTCCTTGCATAGTCTCAAAAGGGTAGTTTGCTTTTGATTTTTTTTCTTTTAGTGCTTCAGGGCGCACTGTTTTTATATGGAAAGGCCTGAAGCTGATGCTGTCCCTAGGGATAAAGGGCAGTCAGTCTTGTTAGTCTGGTGCCTCCTTTCCAGTGAACTTTGCTGATATTTAGGGCACCTGCCCCCGCCACTGCACACCTTTGCTGCTTCCCTCTTGGGAAAAGAGGTGACAACCAAGTAACCCAATCCCTGCTGGATTTCCCTGCAGCAGCCAAGGAGAGATAAAATAGGAAGGCATCAGCATTTTCTGTGTTTAGGCACAACTGTTCCCTTTTTAGTCCATAGCAGCTGGGATGTGCACTCAGCCATCCATCTTCCCCGAGCCTGGTGTACCTGGGCTTCCCTCCCATATGGACAAGAATCTGTCTCCTCAGCAGGACAGACAGGGATACCAGGCCTCCTGCAGGTGATGGCTCACTTCTGAGGACTACCCCAAACAGCAAACCATGTTTTTAGGGCCTGCTGTATCCCTGTGAGGAGGATAAAGGGGTGCTCTAGCTTATCCTGCGATGCTGCCAGTGGGTGTATAAATAGTGCCCACAGTGTACTATTTTGGTGACAAGCTCTTCCCAGGATTCATCCAAAGAGTTATGTGAGCAAGTGTTAAAAATAACACCAAGCCCTGCCCAAGTGCTGGCGTCATTTCAGCCAAAGTGTTGGGAATCTTCCATAGAGAGAAGCATTGGATCCTTGGTGGGGGCAGCAGGAGGGGGCCCAGAACAGCTTCCCATATTTTCATCCTCTTGCTATCCTGCTGACTACAAAGGACTGTGGCCCTCAGCTTCAGCAGACGTACTGGTCACCAAGAAGGTGTGAGACTTTCACTTCTAATTAGGTTATTTGCCACTGGGCTTTCCCTGTGTATTCTAAGCATTATCACTGGGTCTAATGAGAGGTACAGGAAATTTAATCTCGCTTTAATCTAGCCTGCTGCCAGGTCCCTGCTGGTGGCCAGAGCTTGCTGCCTGTTTAGAAAGTCTTGGGCTGTAGAATAGGATATGGAGGCATTCTGGTTCTGGGTTAGGTTTATCCTGAGGACTGGTAGCTGGAGATTAGTTTCACTGTGGAAAGGATATTAAATGTCTGTTGCATTATGGCTGTAGCTCTGGACATTCTTGGCATCCATATAAACACAAACATTATCCCAATTTTTTTCCCTTTTCATGGTGTAGTTGTTGTCTATAACTGAGATCTGGACAACACATCAGAAATACTGGGGGAGCCATGCATCTTGAGCTGTGCAGCCAGTTCAGGATGCACCATCCCACTGTGAAGCTGAAGCTGAGGTTTGTTCCCCTCAGGCTGAGTTTTGCTTGTTGTTGTTCAGGTTCTTTGCTGGTTATGCAATTCAGCTACTGCCAAGCTGCAGCAGCATCATGGTTTGTGCTGGAAGGCAGGAGACCTCCCTTAGTCCTTGTGCTCGGTGTGGAAGCCCAGAGCTCACAAAAAGGCTTCTTGAGGGGTTCATGCTCAAAGAAGCCCTGTCTGAAGAAAGAGCTAATGCCTCTTGGAGATAGATGGGTGATGTGGATCCACTCTGGCCTGGTCTCCTATGGAATGTAGAAGCCCGTGTGGGAGTAGAGCACCCATTGCTTAATTACACAGCTTAATATATGAAGCCTCATGTACGGGAGAAGAGAAAAAGCTGAGATGTCCTCTGGATGCAAACCCAGGGGCAAAACTGGGGCTCACCTGTTTGCTCTGAGTTGTCAGCAGCAGTATCGTGGACAGAGATTCATCTCTTTCAGATGCTGGAATTCACAATTCTTTGAGCACTTTCAGAAGGGCTGCATTTATTTTAAGCTGAAAGAGATGATTGCTGTGAAATCAGCAGGCGTGCAAAAATTGCTAAAAAGGTTACAAGTGCTGTTGGACACTCAATGCTTCACCTCCTCTGATATGGGATTACTAATTCTGGCAGATGTTCCCAGGGATGGAGAGCAGGTCCTGTTGGAACGTCATGACCAAGCATTTTCCCTGGCTGTTGCATTGAGAAAAAGTGAGAGAGCAGAGCAGATGCTTGGCTTCTGGCTTGTACTGTTGTATCTCCAGTGCTCCATCATTCTTGCCCTCTCACCTTTTGGCTGGTCTTCTCTTTTCCATGCTGTGTGTCCAGAGCCACAGGCTGGGTGTGTGCACAGGATGGAGGGCTTTCTTAAGCACATATTGAAAGCAGAGACTTCAGAATTGTCCGGACATGGAAGTACGTCATGGAGATGAAAAGCATGTTTCTGTTTCTCCAGGAACGTGCTCTGGGCAATCAGTCCTTCATCAGGGGCTTCCTGCTCCTCAGTTATTCTGTTCCTTCCTGCTGCTCTCCCGTGTCCAGCCAACAATGACCTCTCTGAGTCACCATGGCGGTGCTTATTACTAGGCCTCAGCCAAGGCTCTGTGTATCATCATATATTACAGAGCTCCTGAGGGCTCTTTTAGGGCCCTTTCCACCCTGGCATGCTCTTGTTCCTCTGACTGGAATGTGTCTGGAGTATGTGGGGACGTCTTCTTTCTTGTCCTTAAGCACCTCTTTGCTGGATGTTTCTTGGTAGTTTTCTAATGGCTCTTCTATCTAGAATAGCCTTCTAGACTATTCTCCTGTAGTCTCTGTGGTGCCAGAGCCACACACCAGGGATTCCAGGAGTTCCTGAGGTGCCGAGATGTCTCCATGGGGAACGTGTAGAGCGGGCTGCCCCAGCTCTTTCATCTGCCTCACAGGAGGCTGAGCCCTATTTCAGTCGGCCCAACACAATCCAAGCTTGGCACGTTTGTCAGCCATCTCCTGTGACCTGCTTTGCCTTTGTGGCCTGCATCGCCGCTGCTGCCTGGGCTTTGCCTCTGCCAGCTTTTATTTTCTATTTTAAAGAACAGAGCAGGATTTCCTCCCACACACAGATCCCCTTTATCCCTATAGCCTTTCCTTCACTGGGGGTCCTTCTCCAACCCGAATGAAATCATTGCCCACAGCCAATGAATTTCCCATTTCTGGGTCTGTGTGCCTGTCTGCATATGGTATGGCTGTCTGTTGTTTGAACGTGACTTTTGGAGGAGATAGACCTTGCACAACTTGCACAGCAGCTGGGAGGTGCAAGTTAAGACTCTTTGTGTTAATTAAATGTACACCGATAAGCACATTCAGCCACAAGGTTGCTTAATCATGGGCTGACCTGACATGGAGACCTTGAATGCAGCTGACTGATGATCCATGACAGCTTGCCCTGTTAGATGGGAGGATGTTAATAATAACCAGAGAGAAATTTAGAAGGGTTCTCAGCTGTGACCAAGGATCGTCTCCAAGAGGACTGAATTCTTGAAGAAAAGGTCTCTTCACTGTGGTGGATGAAAAGGGGTGAATCCACTGGCTGAATCCACACAGAGCATATTCTGCTTAGGGAAAAGATACATCTGGAGTACGTTTTTAACAGCCAGGTGGATTAGCAGCCAGATCAGCTGGCACAGGATGCTGTTCTACTCGCAGCTGCACCTGTGCATTTGCTGTGTCTTTCCAGGATCATGTTTGTGTTTCTCCAGGTATTCTGCCGCACAGAATAAATTGCTCTCAGCTTTTAATCCTGCATTAGAGGCTTCCTGTTTCTCTGAGTCAAGCAGAAGTCACACAACAGTAAGACCTCCAAAAGCCATGTAATAATCACGTCTCCCTGAGCAGGCACAGTGGACCTGGGCTATGCCATTCCTATGCCATTCCTTGGGTTTCTTTATTTAATCTCTGGAAGCTCCCATTGATCAAGACCATTACCTGCTACATCCTTCATTTTAGCAATTCAATCTCTTCCTTCTATTGATATTTCCTAATGCTGTGAGTTGACCAAGATTGTAACATGGGCATTTGTTTTGCAGTGAAGTTGGAAAAATATATGGTTCGAATTTTTTAACAGTAAGGGCCTGTGAAGATTAACAGGTGTGCATACCTCTAAATAAGTAAAGCAAAGAGCTTCTGAGATACAGAAGATCATGGAAAATTTTAAGAAAACGAATTTACTTCCTGACTGTTATGCTTTTTTGGTGGAATAGTGAATGGTTAGTTTTATCTGTTATACCTCAACTCCCCTGTGTGGCTCTCAGGGGTCCTCTTCTTGTTGAGGATGTGAAGAGCAGCTTGTCCACTTGCTCTTGGCAGCAGCCTTTTATAAATTTTGGAATGCTTTAATGCACCCCATGTTTTTCCCCTGAGAACTAACCCACTTGCTTTGTAGTTTACTCCTTTCTGTCCTTTTTTTCTGTGTTGTTTTCAAGCTCTCAGCAGTTTGTCCATTTAGGATACGTCCATGAGCTGTGTGCCAGTGTGGGCAGAGGGGAAGGATGACTCCAAGTCTTGCACATGCAAGACATGCCTATTCATACAGCCCCTACATACTGTTTGCCTGCTTCAAAGCAAAATGCCACTATTGCTCAAGCTCTGCCTGTGATCTGCAGTTACCACAGATCCCTTCTGAATGAGCAAGTCATGCACAGTGATTAAAGGTGGGATTGTGCAGTCTGTGCTGTGTGAAGTGCTATGGTAGTGGCTATAATTTATGCCAATTTGCTGTTTGTGTATAGCCCTTATCCCTTCAGCTAACAGGACTGTAGACAGCACAGGTGAAGAGTAAGAGACAACTGCTTCATCTGAGAGCCTGCAGGTTAATGTACAAGTGGTGGACAGGGCCTTGAGAAGTTTTCAGTGGTCCTGTTCCTTCTCACCTTTGCAGCTTTTTAGGTGCCTGCTGGGATGTGGGTGCTCAGGAGCCCAGGCAGTCAATTGTATAGCACTGGAGCTCTATGCCTGCCCATATTGTGCTGTTCTGTTGCTGCTGATAGGTGAGCACGGAGTGAATATTCAAGTGTCTTTCAATCACAGAGTGCTTTGCAACTGCCAAGACTGCTATATTTGCCACTAAAACAGCTGGGGCAGGTAACAGTGCAAAGCAGCACTGTGTGTCCAGTTTCGGTGGTGACTGGAGAAACTTAGAGGGAAAATCAGTACAAACAACCATAACTGGTGTCATGTGTCTCTAATAAAGTGGTTATGTACTCCCTGGGCTTCGTTGCAAAATGGAGTGGGAATGTTTGAGGGCTGGGAAGTCTGTTGGGAACTTTCTGTTCTTTGTGCGAGTTCACAGATGTCTCTGTTTGACTTTTGCTGTTGCTCAGAACGGGGATGGCTGAGAAGGAGTTTGGCACGTGCAGAGTGATGTTAATGAGGGTTTTCTGTGTGAATCATATGATCATAGAATGGTTTGGGTTGGAAGGGACCTTACAAAGATCACTTAGTTCCAACCTCCCTGCCCTGGGCAGGAAAATCCAGAACAGTTTTCATACTTACGGTTGCCTTGGAAAACTGAAATGTTTATGACTCAGTCTTTGAGCAAGAGGGCAGGATGGTTTTTTTCCATTCTTGGATGTGGCCTCTTGTGCGTCCAACAGCGATGTTTTCCTTCTCCTCTGCTTGCCCTTTCTCTGCTTCATCCCTTGATTGCAGTTGCTGTGAGCTGAGCCTCGTGTGCAGTGCCGTCACCCTCACTTTGAGTCAGCCCAGCCATGCCCCTGGAGTGGGCAGGGAATGTCACTTTGCTGCACATCATGGGAGCCATAAGTAGTCACCGTCCTCAAGCAGTGCGTGCTGTGTACACAGTGAACCATTTCAGGGCTGCACATTCAGCTCTGCCCTGCAGCTTTTCATCTGCTTAGTTGGAAGTACATAATTTTTATTTGAGGTCAGAATGCAGCGGTGCTGTGGGTGCCAAGTTCACCAGCCCCAGTGTGTTATGTTATGTGGCAACTTAAGGCTTTCCTCATGGCAGTGGGGAACTCTTAAGTTATTGTGAAACTAGTTATTTAGCTAAATGGTGCTTTGGGGGTAGCATTGATCCTGCTTTGAAAACTAATTTTAATAGGAGTGAAGCCATTAACACCTTAATATCCACTGTTACCATGGCTGCTTAGAGTGATTCAGAATGATTGTTTGCCAGATTAAAATGCCTTTTTTTTTTAATAATACCCTTTCTGCTTCTTTTGCCAAGGTTTTGACTGGCGAGAGTTTATATTCCCAGTAAGTGTAGCATCAATATCTAAGTGCTTGAAGAAAGAGCTTTGCTCTTAGAGCTGAGCTCCTACTTCAAACACCTTGAAACCTCAGTCTAGATCAGTTATGTCCAGGCTTTGCTTTAATTCAAGATTTTCTGTACAGCTTTATGAGCCTGGTTTATCAGATCGAAGCTGAGCCTTCAGTCATGATCCAGGAGCTGCTCTGCTGTTTGTGTTCTGATTTCCCTATGTCTAGAAACATTCAGCTACTTTTTTGTGCTCTTGCTTGGGCAGTACTAAGTATTAGGAGTGGAAGATGCACACTGAGAGTTGGGTTGTAACGTCATTTCTCCCTTTCACACAGAATTCCAAGTGATTCACATATCCCTGTTACCCCAGCCTCCTTTGGGGTGCAAACATACTGGAATCCTGAGCTGGAAAGGACTGGAGACAGGCAGCTGGTTGTGGGCAGGGTTTAGTTTTCCCATAGATGCCTCAGTAGTGTGGAGGTATGTGGAACTGAGCCCAGCCCTGTGCGAAGCCGTGCCAGCACTAGCCCTATCTGGGAGTTGTGACTTTTTATGGAGCTTGTGAGGGCCTCTGTTCCTGGGCAGTGAAGCATCAATTGCCAGTACTAGGAAGGATTTGACCTCAGTACTGCAAGTTGGGAATTCAGATGGTGATTGGGATGGAGGAACCACCTTGCCCAGTATGATTTTTCTAGAAGTTGTTGCAGATGGTCAGCAAAGAGAGGGAGCAGGACACAAAGTACCCTATTTTGTCTATTTGTTCCAGGACATTTGCTAGTATGTTGTTTGTTTAATAACCTGAAATGGATCTCTTAAGTGCTTGTCCTGCCTCCCTTTAATCTGTGTGTAATTCTTCCATTCATAGCACCCTTTGAGAAGTAAGAGGCAGTAAGCAGACTAGAGGAAGATAACAGGAATGTTGAAAGAGGAACTACTGCTCTGAAGGGAAGTTGTTAGTGGAGATCAGCCTCAAAATGGAAGCTGTCCAGTACGTGAAATGATGCTCTGTGCTCCAAAAAGTAAGACTTCAATAGTAATATTTCCTAAAGACACAAAGCTAAGGAAGCATCATCAGAGGCTGTTCAGTGTTATTCAGCAGGAAGGGCTGGGATTATTCCTTAAAGAACAATACAAGCAGGAACTGGATAGTTCAAAATTGAATGGCTGTGTGCCTGAGAAATGAGCAAAAAGTTCAGCTCTGTCTGAAAGCTCACTGGGGGAAAGTGACAGCGGGGGGAAAACTCAGGGTCTCAGAGTGATGTACAAGATAACTGTCAGCATCTAACATGATGTAGCCATGGAAAAGATACGTGTCATCCAATGGGACACGTTGGACAAAGCATTTCTAGCAGACATGGGGAAATTTTAGTATATTAAGGCATGGGAGACCTTGCTTGGAAGACTGTGAACATTTCCAGTCACTCTCTGAAGGCTGTGTGCAAACTGGGTCGGGTCCAGAGAAGGAATATGGGTATGATCAAAGAAATGGAAAGCCTACCTAATGTGAAGTGATTAGAGAACTCAAATGATATGACTTTAAACACAGGCTGGATAAATGCTGACGTTAAAGCTCATTTTTGGAACATGAGTGAATAGGGGTGAGCTGTGCATGGATAAAGATAAGCTGGAAATTCAGAGAATGTTCTTAAACATCAGAGGACTGAACTCAGGGAATTAATTCTGTTAGAAGACAGCAAGCAACAAGAAATGTCCAACTTTAAAAAAAAAAACAGCAACAACTTTCCCCTTTGAAGCCATTTCCTCATTTGGTGGTGTGGCTCCTGCCTTGGGTTGCTAGTCCTGAAGAAATCAGTACTGCTTTTGTGGGCAGTGGGCAGAGTTCACTGGGACACAGGGTCATCATGGTGGGATGTTGAATTCGGATGTTGAGAACGTGTCTTTGACCAGCAAAACCTCACAGACTCCTGTGCCTCTGTCCTCAGTTCCCCTTGGAAAGCAGTCTCAGTGTGGATCAGTTGGGGATCCCCCAGGGAAATGTGAGGGCTAAGGGCAGGCATTTCCACTGTGCTAACATATGTTTTTATCAGTCTGCTTGGATTTTTGACCCCTCACTCAAAAGCTCCTGTGTCTGTTCCCACTGAACAGAAAAGATGCCAAGTGTAGGTCAGTAACAATCAGCCTGCATTGATCTTTGTGTGTCAGTGAGAGAGATGTTGTTTGACCTTGAAGGAATGGAGAACTATTTTAGTTTTCCTTTATGATGAAGTTTCATCATCTGCTTTTGTATTGGCTCCTGTTTTCTGGTTCCTCCTTGCTCCAGTTGAGCAGACCCATGCTCTTAGTTCAACTCTGACCAACATCCCTCTCTTCAGCATTTCCCAAACAGCCTGGATGGTGCTGGTGCTGGGTGGGTTTGCCATGGGATTTAGATTTCTGCCACAAACAATGGGTAAGCAGGGTGGAAAGTTTGAGCTGCATTTGCCTTGCTCTGAGTGGTCCAGCACATAGGAAAGAGTGAAGATGTCCCTGTGGCCATGCTACAAATGTGGCCAGAATGTATATCCTAGGCATGTTCCTGCTGTTGCACATGCAGATAGCAAGGCACAGGTTTTCTGCTGTGATGGAGAGCTTGCTGTTGCTTGTACCACCTTCTGTTTGCTCGAGAGGCATTGACACACTGAAGGTAATGAGGGATTGGTCAAAATGCCCACCCTTTAGGAGGAGGTGTCAGACAGCTCCCTTTGCTGGGGTACAGCTGTAAGCTGGAGGCAGCAGCTGGGGCTGCCTGGCAGTTCCAAGAGTGGGCAGGTTGTGCCCCACACCTGATGGTGAGAGGTGATTAAAGACCTGTCCTAGCATAGTGCTTGATGTCAAAACTACAGCCCAGACAGCTGACTGGAGTCTGGGGCTGAGCTGTTTCCAGTTCATGCATCACTGGAGCAGATTTACAGCAAATAGGTGGGAGGCTGGGTCCACTGGTGGGTGATTTTACTGCGCAGTTGTGGCAAAAATGGAATGGGTTCTTCTTGTACGTGGGCATATGCTGACCTTAGCAGCCAATTCCTGCATAGTATATGAAGGAAGAAGCCCAAGACTGAAATGTATTGGGCTTTCTAACACCCAGTTGATCTGTTTGTGACCTAGTTGTTGTCGGCAAGAACTCCAGGTACATGTACAGCTCACTTCCAGTGTGAGTGCAACACCTGTGGCTCCTGCAGAGTGGTAAGCTTTGCTGCAGCCCAGGACTGGGAGGAGGATGTGCCTCCTTACTGGAATTCACAGGTGGGAGATTGTGTTGATTCAGTTCTGACAGCCCTGAAACATGGGGTAAGAAGGCAAGATTGCAAAAATCCTGCCCAACACCTGGGATGCTTGTGGACAGTGAGACTGATATTGCTTAATAAGGAATTTTCTCCTGCCAAGCTACCTACACTGCAGGGTGCTGGAGTCTGTGAGAAGCACCTGACCAGGTGAAGCAAGATGGGAGCCCCTGTTACTGTAGGGGCAGGCATGTCTTGACACCTCCATCTCTCTCACCCTGATTCTCCAAGGAATACAGTCACCAGCCTGCAGAATCCCTGCTTCCTCCTTGCATGACACCGTGGAGTCAGCCATGCTTCCCTTCTTGCACTGACTCATCTCTGTGATCAAATAGAAGTCATCTCCTAGAAGACAGTCTGCAGGAAAGGGCTTTGTTCTTCCTTATTAATTAGTACCTGAGATCTCCTGCTGCCTGCAGAGCTTTGGGACAGGCCGTCAGCTCCTAGAGCTGTTGCTGAGGGAGGCAGACTGGGGAGGGAGATGCTGCAGAGGGGCGTGTGCTGCAGAGGGTCGAGGCCATGTGAGTTTGAGATCTGGGGAACATGCAGAATGTATTTTGGGGAGGAGGGTACAGACATTTATGTTGGGAACAGACCTGTAAATAGGAGTGCTTCTTCAGGAACCCCTTGTCTGCTTCACTGCTCTGGCTGATTTTAAAGAAAATACCCCCCGACTCCATCTGCTCTGGTGTGTGTGTGTCTGCTAGCCCAGACAGGCATTGCTGTCAGTGAATTGGTTAATGCCAGTGTCCTGTGGCAGGGGCAGGGATGAAGGCAAGCACTCAGCCTGCCAGCATTTGTACCTCCTGGCGTCAGCATTGGCAATGCTTGTGGAGGACTGGGGAGGGCACCGAAATAGTTTCCATTCTCCTCTCTGCTGTGGGAACGAGTCTCCTGGGTAACAAATGCTCCTTGTTCTGCACAGGGCTCCACAGCTGAAACTCTCCATCTCTTTCCTCGCTGTTGCTCCCTGACTGTCCCAGCTGAAGGGGCCGGAGATGTCTGCTTGAGCCTGCCTTAATTAACACTGACAGTACAATGGGACTGGCCAAACGGGGGTCCTGGGGCTGCACGTTAATGGGAGCGCAGTAAATAGTCTCATTTACAGCAGCTTGGCTGGAGCAGAGCCTGCCAGGACTGGCTTTCTGCTTGCTGCAATGGCCAGGCATGGAGGTAGGTCCCTCACTCCTGCATCCTCCTGGGGGATTGTCCCTGCCTCTTGAACAGGACCAGCTGGTGGAGTGGGTCCCAGGCATGCCAGGAAAGGTGGGCAGTGGGCTGGGGAACAGCAAGTGCTGCTGATAGGACCAATAAACTGACTGTGGAGCCTGACCTCTGGGACTGGTGGAGGGGCCATTCACTGTGGTTTGGAGGTGAGTAGCAGACCTGCATCTGTGATGCTGGCACCAGTGCATTGCAAACAGTCTGCACAGCCTACAGCCCAAGGCCCTTCCTCTTTTCCCAATGGAGTGGTCTCTGAGCTGGGGAGAATCCTGGACTCCTGCCTCTGAAGCTGTTGGTAGGAACCACCCCCCAGTCCCATGGTTTTCTGACAGAAATATGATTTAAATATTTCTTGAAGAGACATTTTAAAAGTTTGTATCTGAGATAATTGGCAGCCCCTTCCAGTAATAAGTCTAACACTTTTCTGTCATAGCTTTTTATGTCATAACTTTTTTTATTTGACCTCTCCAGAGGCAGAAGCTTCCGTAAAGTTTTATATTGTCTGGGTTGTTGTATTTGTGTTACTTGTTTGCTGCTTTGGGTATATCATCACATAAAGTAAAAAGTACTCAGCCATGTGGCAGTTCTTAATTTCTTAGAATTCTGTGTCCATGTAACAATTTTACACCTTCTCTGCCTTGCTTTGATCTGCTCACTTCCCACAGAGCCTCACTTTAGGAGGCTAGGGTTCACAGGTTTTGCTTTTTCCAGTGTGAGTGGTGCAATTTCTGGGCTGTGCTTGGCTCTATGCAGGGCTGTAGGCATGGGGCTGGATGAGAAAGGGCAGTAATGTGAGTGGTCCCTCCAGGATGGATGCTGCTCCAGTGCTAGAAACATCTGCCCTGGGACAGCACAGGCCAGAGCACAGCTGAGTTTCTGGGGTGTGTGGTTATGCCCCTGCGAGTAGAAAAGCAAAAGCAGCCACATTTGTCCCTTGCACAGCTACTGTGCCCTGTCGGGAGCTGCACTACTCCGCCTATGGAGCAAGTTCCATCCCCCCTTCTCACCAGCTGCCTCTGGAAAGGCAGATATGGAAAAACCCTTCCAGATAGCAAGAGAGCCTGAGCTTTGCAGGTGGTGACCCCCTGTTTCAGGTAGGAAGATCTGCTGTGAGTTGTGAGATGCTAGGATCTAGCCCAGGTCATGGGCTTTAATCACAAACTGCAGCTAAGAGTTGGTGGGACCTTGATTTGAGGTCCCCTGTGAGAGCAGGGACTGCAGATATCCTGCCCCTGCCAGGTGGGTTCAGCACTGTGGGAAGTGGTGGTGGTTGTGTCTTGCTCTGGAGGTGTCTGCATTTCAGGGACGCTGTATAGATACTGTTGATGAAGCTGTCTAGGGCAAGCCACTACCGAAATTTAAAGAAGCTTCAGGAAGCTTCTTGCAGTCTTCCCATCCTCCTCCTCCTCCTCCTCTGCATTGCTTTGCAGAATGCCATTTTATCTCTAAGGGTTCTAGCTGCCATTATCAACAGTAGGAACACTCCAGTCCCTTTTGCTTTCCTTTGCAAAGACAGGGTGAAGAGATCAGGCAGCCTGCAAGCACACAGCATCCGAAATCCAGTCTCATCACAAAATAGGATGCTGCAGCTCTATTTTACGGCACAGGCTTCAATCTTTTTATTTCTCCTAATGCTGCCTACCTGATTTCCCTGTTCCTGTAAGAATCAATCCTCCATTATCCCCTCCTTTTCTGCTCCCTCCCATTCCCTGCCTTGTCTGAGTTCCACAGGGACTGACTGCAAGCTGAAGTGGCGGTGCTGTGGGCATGCTTGCTCCTTCACACGCAGCAACGTCACAGCAGCAGCAGCAGCAACAGCAGCAGGAGCATCGGAGATGTGATTGCGCAGACCCTCTGCATTGCCAGGGATGCAGCTGTGAAGAAAAAAAAAAAATTCAGGAAAAAAAAAATTGACTCTGTGTTTCCCACAGCATCCTGGTGAGAGAGCACGGAGCCTTCTGGAATCTGAGCGCTCAGGAGTGCCGGAGCAGAGTGTGTTCGCTGACGGGAGACGGGGGACGAAGGATCTGTGGAAAGGTGAGATGGACGAATTATCGGGGTGGGTGTCAGCTGTGCTGCTGGTTTTCAGGCCGCTCGGTGGCCGGTTTGTTTTTGCAGAGGATGCCAGCCAGCCGACGAAGCTTAAGGATTTTAAGGGTTGCTTTGTCTCTTCAGAGGCTGCATTGCTTTGGAGCTGGCTGTGGCTGTCATGGATGGGAGCGAGCGAGGAGGCTGTGGCTGCCGTGCAGAATGTGTGCTTGTCCATTGTAGCTGTGAAACAGCAGCTGTCATGTCCGGGGCTGGCTGTGCAGAGGCGAGTCGTGCTTCGCCCTGGCAGTGCCTCCGCACAGCTCTCCATTGTGCCTGCCATGGCAGCCGAGCCCGCACGCATTGGGATTGTTGTGGTTCCACCGCTGCCATGCTCCCCGAGCATCCCTGGCGGTGATGCTGCTGTGCAGCTCAAAAGCTGTTTTGACAGACAGTGCTTCCATGAAAAGACAGAGACAAAGGGCTCAGACAGAGGAAAGGTTGCTGTCACTGTGGCTTTTGCCTTCTTTTTTCGGCTTTTTTTTTTTTTCCTTCTTTTTTCCCCTCCCCTAAATACTGGTAAATTGTTTGTTCAAAAGGCATTAGGGTAAATATCATGTCATGTAAAACAATGTTCTTCTGCTGAGTGATACACGGGCTGTGTGCAGGCTGGAGTCCTTTGTGTTGCCAGGGTGTGTCTGTGCTGGCTGTGTAAATGGATGCACTCTCCCTGCCTCTTTTCACAGATCAGATGAGAAAGGTTATCTAGGAATGGAGAAATTACTGCTTTTAATTATTGAAATGAGGGGTCCAGGCTGGGTACCAGTTACTGGAGCTTAATTACATGGTCTTGTTATAGCCAAATCCCTCTTTTCCCTCTCTGCCTTCCTTCTTCTTCCTCCCTCCCCCACCCTCTGCACAAATCCTTCCATTAAATTGCCTCTGCAAATAGAAGAAGGGCTTGAACAAAGAGAAGAATATATGTGGGACAGGGATCTAGATGCTGGAGGGGCAACGTTCAGCATGACAGTGAGAACAATAAAGCAAAAGTATAAAAGAATGAGATTTTGGTATATGTGTTAAAGTGACGTGGCTGTAGGGGAATGTGCAAATGGGAATGTCATAACAAAAGGAGATAATCGAATAGCAGATCCAGTCTTTTGGAGTCATGGAAAATGCTGAGTGTGTGGGGTTGCAATTGCAGGATTTTGGGTGAATCTGAAGTAAATGGGAGCCACAGAGTAACATATCATACAGGGTGTGGATTGATGGGTGTCATAAAGGTGTACTAGAGTGCAAGGGAAGTAGAGATCTGTATTTTTGTCTCCACACACCTGCAGGCTTTTATACCAGTGTTGCTAAAGAGTGAGCTTGGCTGGTCTTACCTATTTATGAAATTTTTTTCCCATTTGCCAGTGACCCAAGAGTAATTCAGACAAAGCTTTTTAGGCCTATAAAGAGCAACAGGATGACAGGAAAAATGTAGATAAAATGGTAGATGTTTAGCAGAGCTGCAGAGGAACCGTGGAAAGAGGAGGCAGATGAGAGGCATTGCAGAGCTGGGGGAGCAGGAGGTTTGGGTCAGAGACCAGTGGGAGAGCACACAGAGGGGAAATTCAGGGTTGTCATTGTCAGAGAATGCAAATGTGTTGTTTCTGTTGTCATTCTCCAGCCTCTCACTGTGTTCCCCGAGACGCTCAGTGCTGTGTGCAGCCCTGCAGGGTTTGTGGGGGTGGGGGTGATCCTCAGCACAGCCTTTTCTGCAGTAGTTCTCCGGAGGAACCATTTTGATGCTGCAGGTTCTCATTTGGTTGCTTCCTCTCTGTCCCTATGGAGTGACAAGGCTCCACTGCCTTTATACCCAGTGATGATGGCAAACCCAGAGTTTCAGTGCAGGGTGATCCAGATGAGGAAGAGAGGGCTTCCAGCAAAATCTCAAAGTGGCGTGTTGCCTTCTTGCAGATTGATGACAATGTCCTGGAAGCAACATAAAGCTTCCTGAACTGCAGCTGCTTCTCACCCCTGTCTTGCTCTTGGACCTGGGAAAACCTCTCTGTGGCTCCCAGAGTCCAACCCTTTCAGGCTGTTGGGAGCAGGGAGCGGGATGTCTCCTGCAGGTATGCACCAGACTGGGTTTGTGGTGCTGCTGCAGAGCAGGTTCCTATGGGAGATGAGTGGTGGGTAACAACAGCGTGACTGTGTGCAGCACATCATGGGCTGGAGGGCAGGATGTGCAACAGAATGTACAGGGCACACATATGTGCATCAGCGTGTGGAAAAAAACTCATATATATATATATGTGTGTGTCTGTGTACAATGCCTGCCTTAAGGAATAAAAAAAAGGTGATGCAGCCTCCTCTGTGTGGGGTGGGAATGTCCCCAGGGCATACAGGCTGTGCCTGGCTGGTAGGTACCACTCTTACAAGAGCATCTGTTAAGCAGTGAGAGTGCACAGATAATCTCTGCCTTGAAAGATGGGCAAGAGGTTCTGGTGACTGGAACTGATTGAAATCATCCACAGACTGTGTCTTCCTCACTGCATCGATGCAGATGATGGAGATAAAGTACAGCTGGATCTCTAGATACGAGGGACCTGGACCTGCATTGCAGAAAGTGCAGGTGGCCCAAGAGAATATGCTGTGAACTCAGGAATGGTCTGCCCACTGCTCCATTACTGCTTGCCAGGTGTCTGAGGCTGTGTGAGCAAACAAAGAACAAATTTTTAGTCCCAGACACCTCAATTTTCTTCCAGTCTGATGTTCCTGGTGAGTCAAGATCTCACTCTGGTGTGGTTCCTGATACCCAGACAATACTCTGACTTTTGCAACCCCTTCTTGTGCTTTGCCCTGTTTTTAATTTATTTCCCTGTCTTATTTTTTTTTTCTAGTGTTTTCTGAAAGACTTATGTAATAGTAAGGGCAGGTTGATAAATCTAACATGGGTCACTTTCCTTGCCTTTGCGAAACAGCTAAAGACTTTTACCTTTAATATTTGTCAGCCACATGGTTTCACCTTTTTCCTCTCTTTTCTAATGGGTATTTTTATCAATAGTGCAGTTGCCAGCTGTGAGCAACCAGCAATTCTTCCATTGTTCTGGGATCAAGAATATCCTGTCCTTCTGACTTGAGTGCTTTCATCTTTTTGAATTTGTTTCCAGTCAAAAGCTAATTTCCTTTTCTGCACCTTCTTCCTCCTGTATTATCCAACCTGTCATTGCTGCAGCTTCAATATTTGTTTTGCCAAAACAGCACTGAAGGTGCTGTTTTTCTTACCACTAATATCCTTCTTGGTGTTGATTCAGGTTGATCAGGAGCCTTTCTCTTCTAATTTCCTCATCTTTCTTGGTGAGTCTAGATTTTTTTTTAACTTAAATTCAAAATATTTTCTGCAGTACTTCTCCAAGCTGTTTATTCTTGTTAGCATTATAACTGTTTGTTCTGACGCGCCAGAGATCTGCTCTTTAAAAATTAAAAACGTTTCATTACAGCTCTGTTTGCTTTTTACCATTCTGTTTAATATAAACTGGGTCAGCTTGAGATGTTCAATCCAAAGCAACTTCTGTATCATGGGTGCTGGGTGAAAACTCATCTCAGGAGGCAAGGTTCTGATAGTTGAACCCAAAAAAAGTAAATCCAGTGAAAGAGCTGTGGAGATCTCTGCTGGTACCTGAGAGATGGAGGATTGGAGGGAGAGGTACCTTCCTGTCAGCTGTGGAATCAAAGCCCATACTGGACAAGATTTTACTGTGGAAACCATTGGAATCATGCTTGTGGAAACCGTTGGAATCTGACTGGGAGTGGAAAGCCTCATTTCTACCTCTGCTGCTTCATGGGCAGTGTTCTGATAAAGTGGGGATAAAGTGCTTCTGGTTGGCCAGTCCGTAAGCCAAAAGAGCCAGAAGCCCACCAACACATTCCAGCTGTGTGAGAGGCTGGCAGGGGGTGAAATCCATAGCAATGATCAATGACAGCTGTATTGGTAACAAACCTTAGCAGGGATTTGCCATTACTGTTATTATCTGCCAAGCAGGTTCCCTGCATGCCCTACACTCATCTCAAAGTTGCTTACCCTCCAATGAGAAAGAAAGGGGCTCTCAAAATACCTCTGGTCTCTGATTCTGTTTCAGTTTTCTCTCTTGATGAAAATGATTTTAATATTTATTTTCTGAAAAAAGTGGGTCAAAGCCAGGATATGTGTTAAGATGAGCACAAAAGCAGGCTGGCCCACAGCTCTTTGTCTTCTCACCACAGTTGTGTTGCAGCCTCAGGATCATGTAGACAGTATTTTTTTCTACCCCTCAGACACATGCAAGTACTCCTTACTGGGCAAGGCTGTTGGTTGCTAAATTCACAGGTAGTGGGATAAAAAACCCAACCAAAACCCACTGTGTTTGTTAACTGCTGTAATGGCATGGAGGGGGAAGGCAGAGCTGTAGTGTTGGTGAGTGGCCATAATGTGGCTGATGGCAACTTCTTGCTCAGGCTCAAGTTCTGAGTTTGGGCTCCTGGAAGAGAGACCATGTGTTGGGTTTTGGGCAGTGCTGAGGCTGTGGGGCTGGCAGTACCTTTGAGTGATAAATAATCAATATTTGAGCCATATTGGCAATGCTTTGTACTGACCCTTGGCAAGTGATGGGAAACTGGCCTTGCCACCAAACTGCCACTCTGTGCTCCAACACAAAATGCTCTCTGGAAGCAGAGAACAAGTGTCACTGCCCTGTTATGCTTTTGGGGACAGTGTCAGAGATATTTCACAGTGTATGAATGATACCAGTTCTGTTTGGGAGGAAGGGAGTTTCTGCTCTGGGAGTTGTAGGGAAAAAAATATTCAATTAAAATTTGTATGGAAAACCCTTGCAAATATCAGGTTTTCAGCTGATACTTTCCTCAGACCCTCTGTTACCTCAGACTAGAGTCCTTGCTCCCTACCCAATTTATACTAATCTCATCAGTTTGACTCCAGAACCTCACCTTATTCTTTATGAACTCACAGTAGCTGCCATTGCTTCTGGGAGAACATGTCCTAAATGCTTTCAGTGTGCTCATTCTTTTCTGTCTGGTCTGCCTGCACTGGTACAGGACCAGCCACAAGGCTGCTTTGCCTCCTTTTGCCTGTAGGCCCAATTCCCCCAGGTTTGTTTAGCAAGATAACTTCTTTTGGTCCCTCTCTAGGGTTCCCATGGCAAAGAGCAGGGATGCTCAGGCTTCATTGCCACGTGTAAGCCCCTGTGTAAGCTCAGATGGTATAGCTGTACTCCCAGATGCCCTTCTTAGCAGGGAGAATGACCCGTCTTGATTATTGTGCTAGCACAATTTTCTGCTCTTAGCAGGCAGCTTCATTACAGTGTTTGCTTACATGGTGTTTTTCCCTGTAGCCCCACCCTCAAACCTTTTCCAGTAACTCAGGTGGCAAAATGATAAGCCCATACAAAGAGAAGATCCAGTGGGAGGAGTGAATATTTCATATCTCTGGTCCCAAGATGCTGTTGACCCACACAGTGTATCTTCCTTGGCTTGGCCTAATTCATTCTGATGATTGATACCTGGAGTGACACATCTGCCTGGGGTTAGGCTTACTCTGGTCGACCTCTCCTTCACCACTTGGTCTCCTGTGAATTGCTCTTGTGGCTTCTAAGGGGTTTCTTGCCCAAGTATGTCTTAGCCTGAGCAGTGATTGTAGCTCCCTTCAGAAAACCACCAAGATGATTTCAGCATGCATCTGCACTTAGCCATTTCCTACTGGCAACATGCTGCTCTCACTCATCCACAGTCAATGGCATCTAACTCACTCTACTGCTGAGATTTGGCATCTAATTTATTCTACTGTCCTCCAACTGCAGGTTGCAGTGCTTCGAATGTTGTTGAGGAGAGCATTGTCCTTACGCAGATGTCTCCTCCACTTTCAGCCCCTTGTCATGTCCCTCATTTTCATTTCCATAGGCCCTTGCTATTTATAATTACTGTATAAAGCACTCTGAGGGTGGGGACTGCTTATTACAGTAAGCTGACAGCTTGTTTGCTCCAACGTGCTCCTCAGAGTGGCTGGTTTTGGTGAAGCACTTGGTCAGAGGAGAGGTGAGGAGCATGGAGCACAAGGTGACCTCCAGCATCCTGACCCTGGTGAGGAGTGGTAGCCAGTCCATAGCACAATAGGAGAGGAAGAGGGGGGAAACTGCATGAAAACAGATGTGTCCTGGCACTGACAGGCAGTGGCATGGGCGTGGTTGATGCACAAAGGTGGCAGTGCTCCAGCCACAGCCATTCAATTTATGCTTGGCTGTTATCTGCTTGAGACACCGGGAGTAATTTTGGATCCACTGAGGTTTCTGTGATCTCTGGTTTTCTTGGTGACTTTGAAAAAATTTCAGAGACTGCACAGAATATTTCCATCTCCATAACCCTGACCTCTCCCAGGCTTTGTGCTGGTGACATGATTTGGTACCCCAAGGTAGAGAAACACCCCAAACTGAAATGATGCATTTGTGATTGTTCCAGGGCACTGAGGAGTGATTCTGCTCTGTACCAGAGCACATTCAACAGCCAGGATTTTGGTCCAGTGCCTTGTTTCTGCTTTCCCCTTGGCAGAGTTGAGGTTGAAAAGAAAAACCACAACAACCTCTCCGCCTGCCCATCAAAATGAAAGGGGAACATTCTTTCAAGGGTACAGGCCACTAGACCTCACTGCTTTAGTGAGAAAAATTCACTTTGTAGAAATATCCCTCAGCCCAGACCCTAGTAAGACTTTGAGGACCCTTTTAGCTCTTGAGGGACCTCAAAGAGAAATTGCTTGTTGACATGCTGAGAATTTATGCAGCCTGAGAGAGCAAGCTCCAAAACCCACACTCCAGAGACGAGGGAAAACCAGCTGCTTTCCTCAGAGAACAGATATATTTAAAAACATCCCCAAATTTATCCGAGGCTACTCTTGTTGGAAATCTTGAAATTTTTTAGCTTGCTGATAAGTTACATAAGTGTGTGTAAGAGAAGATGGTCACAAAAATATCTTCATCTGATTCCAAATTATTAAACTGATTAAATGCATTTCAGCTCATTAAAGCGATATTATTAAACTGCAAAAAGTAACTGGTTGTCACCCTGGTCATAAGGGACATTAACTGGCAGGAATATACATATGGATGTTAATGTGTATAAGAAATGGAATGGAAGATTATTTTACTGCTTCTAATCCCACTGCCAATTGGAAAACTGTGTGAAATTAGTCACCCCATCTCAGAAGCATGAATGCATAGCTGGAGGGAATTGAGAAACTGCCTAGGAAACTGAAAAAGTCTCTGGAAAATGTTCCTAAGAGGAGAGATGGAAAAAATGGAAGTTACTTGTGGTAAATGGGAAACTGTGAGGTTTGTGATATGAAACACTGAACAATCCAGAGAAAGAAAATCATGATTTATGAGGTGCCCTGATTGTAATGTGAAAGCACTCCAGGAAATAAAGGAGGATTATTTGAAACTGATAATATGAATACTTTTCACATAGTGTGATTAATTAGTCCGTGAATCTTGCTTTCAAACTTCAAAGCCCAGCAGTATTCCCAAATGGCTTGGCATTCTTGTGAATAAGACTACCCAGTGTATTTATAGAATGTGTTCAGAAGTTGCAGAGCTTTAAAACCTTGTGGTTTTGTTAAGGCCCATCTCTCAGTGCAAGGGCTTAACACTGGCAAAGGTTTGTCTCAGCTACATCTTCTCTGAGACTAATGGTCCAGAAAGGATGCAACAGCTTCATCAAGAAGGAAGATGTTCAAATGTGAACATGTCCTATCTGCAAAGATCTATGAGCCTGCAGTCTTAAAGTGTCTCCTCAGTTCTCTCAAACACCCTTGAAGTGATTAAAAGCAGACTACTCACAGAATCATAGGATAGTTTGGGTTGGAAAGGACCCTGGAGTTCCCATCTCATTCCACACCCCTCCATGGGCAGGGACACTCCCAGTAGACCAGGTTGCTCCAAGCCCAATCCGACCTGGCCATCCTTTCAGTAGACTTGGTAGGTCTCCTGGAACTCTGACTGCTCTCAGAATCAAGGATCATCCTTGTTTGCCCTCTTTTTTTTTTTTTTTTCCCCTAGTCAATAGGTCTGTGTGGCCCAATATGATCAGCAGAAGACCTTGGTTAATCCAGGGTTATCAGATTTAGTTTACCCTTAATGCTCTGTTGAGCCCAGTCGTTCAAGCCTAATTAGCACATGAGCTGTCTTGTGGAGTGATATCCTAAAATAAACTGTCCTGAATAGAGCTTTACAAACTGAGCTCAGTTTGGGTTACCAGCCCCTACAAGGGATATGGTTTCCCTCTCAGAAGGAAAGTATGTGTAATCATTAGGAGTGTCTGGTCTGCTTCATAAGTATTTTATTAAGATTCTGGCTTGCCTTTTGTTAGTTCTGCTGCATGGAAAATATTCTGTTATATAAACTGATGTTGTGGTTTCATCCAGAATCTCTTGAGTTCTGCCTTGCTGCCAGCCATGTGAACATACAAACACACCCACACTTCAGGAGGACACTTAGAGAGAGGTTGGTAATCGGACCAAGGATCTGGGAATACTCTTGTGCTTGAGCAGAAGGGAAATCTTGGCACTGAAGGTTGGCAAATTGAGTAGAAAATATGATCCTCTCCCTGCCCTAGCCCAAGGACAAGTAATGAAGTTAAATATCCCTATGTTCAAAAGAACTGACAGATAACTACTAGTGTGGCATGTAATTTGAAGTGGAAGGCACTGGTTCAGGAAGTTACAAGCTCTAAAAATTTGCAAGAATTCCAAAAAACAAAAGGGACACTGAGGGATGATTGTATAGTCTTGTAAATTTCGATGGGCAGTTACAGTGCTCTGCAATGTAAACTACTCCCAAATGAAGGAGGCTGGTTGTGACAGGGTAGTCTCACAATGGCCCAAGGATTTGTTCCTACATCAGACACCTCTTGTCTCAACATTCCAGAAATAATTCTGCCTTTTTTATTTTTACCCACAGTGAAATGAAGATTCAGACATGACTGAATCTGAAATGAGATTCAGACATGACTGCAGAGGACCTGTTTGTTCAGCTACCTGGCCAAAAATAGGGTCAAGAAATGCATGATCTTAGCAGTAATCAGGCAATTTCCATTTTCAAATATGAGTGCTAAACAGTCTTGTCCTCCAGCCGCCTTCAAGGGACTGTAAAATCCAGCCTGGGTGTAAAAGCATTTGGGTATCAGTGTTATTATCACATATATCCATGTATTAATATATTATCTATATAATGTATTTCTATTGTATTATAATATATATAATATAATATAATATAATATAATATAATATAATATAATATAATATAATATAATATAATATAATATAATATAATATAATACAATATAATACCAACATCTATATCATATGTGGTCTTAATGTCCTTCAGAAGGCAGGATAAATTCTACATATTAACTCCTCAGATGCTGCTTTTATTGGGCTACTGATCTTTTTTGCTTTATACAATGCTATCATTCCCAAATCAGGGAGTTGCCAGCCTCCAGACAACTGTGTATTCCTGCAGAAGCGACACAGGAAAATGTCTTCCTGTGTATCCAGGCATTTCTTCTGGTCTTGGTAGAACAGCCTAGGGCTAGAAAGGGTTAAAGTCTCCTGTAGCCTGAGCAGGAGTCAGCTGTTGGTCACAGCTGCTGATTGAAAAACCATTTAGATGTGCATCGTGGAAGAGGAACATCGAGTAAAAGCAGGCTGCTGCTGGGATGTGTTCTGTTTGTGCCTGATTTTGGCGCTCCTGATTTGTTTGCACGCAGTGTGCATTAAATTCCGTGTAGGATTGCATCATTTAATGCAGCTTTGCAGATGCAGGCATTCAGGCTGCCTGGCAGACCCGATGTCCATCACTCCTAGGTAATGCCATACCTGTACTGCTTCTCCTGTTCACTGGGGTGTGGCAGCAAACCATTGCAGCACCGCTGTGTTCCAGTCTGAAAATAATCCTGCTGGCACTTTTGGACATTTCTAGCTGCTTTATTTACCATTACTTGTGGGGTGATTTTTTGTTATTCCAAGAGCTTGGCCTGGATGTGGTTTTACTTGACTCCCCTGTAGCCACTTTTGCTGTCTGTTCTGTTTCTGCTGTTGAGCTGCATGAGGTTGCACATCTGTGACCTGCCATCCCAGAAATGTTTGTTTTCACTTGAGAGTGATTCCTATATATGTGGCGCTCTGGGCTGAAGAGACAGTAAACATAATTTTACAGCCTCTTTTTACAGAGTTATTTTAAAGCTGAGTTCTTTATTTGTCAGGCTTTTTCAAGTGGTCACTAATGCTTTTGTCTTGCAGGGAGATTTTTTGTTCTTGCAGGGATTGTTTTGCAGCTGTGATTCCTGCAGTACATAGTCTGGACAGAAGTGCAATGCCAGTTTTAATCTGCACAGAAAGGAAGCAATAGGGAAGATATACAGCCACAGAGTGGCTGGAGTCTATGTGGATGTGCTAAGCTGTGCTGCAGCAAGACCTTGTTCACAGTGAAGACAGACTGTCTTTGTCTCCATTTTAGGCCTTAGCTTGTCTTTTTCCCCCAAGTCATGAAGATGGTGGAAGATATAGGACTACTTGAGGTAGAGCTGGCCTTGTATGGTTTTTTTTTTGTGCAGATGAAGACTGCTCCTGAAATTATCCTCCCATAAGCTTTGGATAAGTAGGTCATCTGTTTTGCCATGGTCTGGCCAACACTATGTTGCCTGAAGCCAGATTCCAGTAAGGGTCAGGGAAGAAAATCCAATGCAAGTGATATGTCACTTCTCTTTGAGAGGTCTTTACAAAGCATGGTGCAGGGTTGTTTGAACTGACAGATGCAAGTAACCAAGGTGACCACAATCACAGCTGCAGTGCAAAGAGTAGATTTATCCCATCACTGTGCTGGCTGGAAGGTTTCAAAAACAAATGGGGATGCATACACTGCTGAGCTTACTCCATCTTAGCAGGGACCAAAAGCACATGGGCCCATTCCTGGGCCTCCACATCTCAAAGGGCCTGGCCCATGTGCCGTGTTTCACAGTTCTGTGCTTTCTGTAACCTCCAAGCTTCTCATCCCTCTTTCTCCCAGCCAGGAGACCCAAGTGTGTGAAGAATAAAGTTTAAATCATTGACAGCATTCTGTTGTCTTCTTCTTCTACAAGACAGAAAACAACACAAAGAAAACACATTACATGAAATTTCCCACAGTGTATAGTCTTAGCATCCCCCAGCTGCCAGGTTGTCTTGAGTGACAATTCTCTTTTTCCCCCTCACTAAATTTTCCACTTTCAAGCCTTTTCTCCCTGCAGTGGTATGATTCTTGGGGTGCTCTATGCAGGGCCAGGAGTTGGACTTGATAATCCTGATGGGTCCCTTCTAACTCAGCATATTCTATGAATCTGTGGTTCTAATTATAGGGATGCTACATATCCCCAGCAAGCCCAGAAATCTCCAGTCCCGTTGAGACTATCATGTCCTCTCCATTTCTTGATGTCATCTCAGGAGCCTTCACCCTGCTGTGGACACCTGAATAGGAACAGCTGCCCATTCACCATTGCATGTAGCCCTGTGACAGACTTAGGGAACAGTTTTGCCACCCTGTGCAGGCACAGATCAGGGAGCTGGCCTTGATTCCTGAAGCCGAGCTGAGTTTGATGCCTGACTCCCTCAGCCAGACACTCCATTCCTTGCCTCCTGTGGCTGCTGTGGTGGAGAATTTTGAGCTCACAGTTCCTAGGCATAGAAGGTGGTGGGAAAACCTTCAGTCCAGCTTTCTGCTGGCTTTGACTCAGGTTCACCCACAGCTGATGGCTGTGGTTTTGTCACCACTCAGCTGCAGCTGCTGGTTTGTGGGGTCCTCAGTTAGGCAGGTCAGTAGAAGGAGCACAGTGATGGGGCAACCAGCTGGCAGCCCTGCTTTGCACAAATCATAGAAGCATACCATGGCTTCAGTTGGAAGGGTCATCCAGTTCTGTCCCCCTTGCCATGGACAGGGAAGCCACCCTTTAGGTCAGGATCACTAAGGCCTGACCAAAGCTGTGCAGTTAGGGAGGGGTAGTCTTGGCAACTTTGAATACTGAGTGTGCCCAGAAATTTCATGTACTTATATGATTTTCTTTCTTTCTCTGTGGGTTCTTGAGTGCTCTGGTGACCCTGCAAAACCCAGGCTCCAGCACCCAGTCAGATCTGCACTTCAAAATGGAATTGTGTGATTTCTGCTGTTGTAAGATGTTCAGGAAGCTTTCAGAGTGCTCAGGCAAAAAGATGCTATGCAAGCATAGTCCCTCCTGCTGCTACTGCTGCTGCTACTAGAGAGTCTGTGATAAGAAAGGATTTACTGTGTCTGCAGTTTAATTCATTAGCAATTTCTGTGTGATATGAACAGCTAGAAACATCAGTCTTTTTCTTCTCTGCGAATTTGCATAAAGTAATTAGGAGCATATGTGCTGGGGGCTGGGGCCAGGAGGAGGAGGAGGAAGAGCAGGTTCCATCCCAGAGCACCTCAGTGGATGCTCTGAGTCATGGCCTGTAAATGGCTCTTGCTGAGTGCCACATGCCAGATGATGAGTCACAGAGCAAGGGAGCCCAGAAAAGGGAGAAACTGGTTGGGTCACTGTCCTGGCTCCTATATTAGCTGGTACAGATCTGCTGCTTGAGCTGTTTCTGATGTCTTGTGTAACTCTAAATACACAGAGCAGCTGGGGCTTCTTGTCCTCTGGCTGGGAGGCAATACCTTCCTCACGCTGCCTGTGTCATCATCAGCAATACACACACGACAGCCATTGCTTAGTTTTGTGTGTGCTGGTAACCCCTGGCCCATGCAGCTCCTTTCTGCCAGCAGCAGAAGGGCTGTGACTGACCGTCACGTGCTGTGGTTTCCATTTGGAACACATCATGATCCCATATAGTTCTGGGATGTAATGATACATTAATCATGGGCTTAGTCAGGCTGTCCTGGAAACCACTGGAAAAAGCCCTGGCCAAGGCAGGGCTTTGTGGAAAGAAAAGGGAAGTGGTCTTTTCAGGAATCACTACATAGCATCACAAGAGGGATCAGCCTGAGCAGAGGCAGAAGTTTAGGAATTATTTAGTCTTTCTATTTTTCTACACCTCCCTTTAAACATAAAGTGCTGGAATATTCACCCTGGGAGCATGCAGACCACCCTGACTATGCTCCCTGTCTCCTGAGGCAGGGAAGGAGAGCTGGAGGTTTAGGATGAGTTAAACAATAAACATTTCCTTTTACACCTCTTTTTTTTTTTCATTAAACTCACTGGATGATTTAATAAAGCACTTAATGAAGGTGTGAATTTGATAGAGATGTATTAGCTGGCAAGTAAAAAACAGGTGTCCAAACAAATACCACTAAGTAGACTCATCCTGCAACAACTTGCAGGCTTCCTCACCTCCTCTCTCTGCTTACACATTTCCATGGTTCAGACCCATTCCCAGGCCACTCACCCTGAACCACTTATCCTCTTCTCTGATGCTGCTCCCTGAATGCCCTCCAGTTTTCTGGAATCTTCCTAATGAATTCTTGTTTAAAACCATCCAGTACTTTCTGGCAGCTTTTGTAGTGGCAGAGCTGGGGCAGGGATGAACTGCAGCATTGGTACGGGATGCAGTGAGCCCTGAGATCCCCCACACTGTTTGAAGGGTGGTTTTTAGTTTGGATCAATCTCCCAACCCTTTTCCCTAGAGGTAGACATACAGGGAGTAAACTGAAAATATCTCTCCCGTGGAGCAAAGGAGCAAAGAGGAGATGTCTGTATTGTGCCTTTGTCTGCAAGATCACACAAACCGTTGCTTTTTGCAGCATTTCTACTGGTGCTTGTTTTGTAGGGCTGTGAGGTTTCTTCAGGCATGTTAGTGCAAATGCATTGTAGGAGTCAGGGCTTCACATGGAACAACCCTCAAAGAACAAGCAGCTCTAATACAAAAGAATTTTTTCTGCTTCTTCTGTGAAACTGAATGCCTAGCTTTTAACCCTGTTTTTGCATATTTCACCCTTGAATGACATGATGAATTTTGGTCTGCCTGAGGAAGGTGATGATGATAGTGAAACCAAAGCCATACAGAAGGAGTCAGCAATAACCCTCACAGTTAAAGGTTTCCTTTGGACACTCAATTTCATGGATGAAGTGACTGAGGTTTGTAGAAACAATAATCTGTTCAGAAAAGCCATCCTCCAAAAAGCCAGCATTGCCTCCAGCTGACAGTTCTGATGATGCTGTGCTTGCTTCCTCATTCTCTGTGCTCTGTGTGCAGTCTTTTTACATTAAAATCACATTTATCTCTCATATCTCTGCCTGCCTCCTCCAATGCATTACATTTTAGGAGGAAGCCTGTGTTACCATGAGCTGAACCCTGTCGCCCCATGTGTCTGCAGGGGACAGCACAGAGCAGGATATTAAGAGTTCAGCTCTAGAACTCCAAAATCCTGGCTGGAGCCATAACAAGTATCAGAGTATGCCTGGATGTGTGCAGCCACCACACATGACTCGTCAGCCCTTGGAGGCAATTGCAGCCAGGTCTGGTGGCTTCTGCATCTTCTCAGCAGTTTTGCAGAGGCAGGAGTTGGTACCTGAGGCTGAGGAGTCATGAAGCTGCACCAACCACCTTTGAATTAGCAGAGTGTCCTCAGTCTTAGGGGTGTGACAGGACAGGGATTTGAGGGCCTCTTTATAGTGGTCAGCAAGGACTTAAAAGGCATGGTGTGCAGAGCCCAAAGGATTCTGCATGCTCCTATTACCTGCAGCATGCAGCCTCCTCTCTAAAGCTCAGGCATGACCTGATAGGCAGCTCTCAGATCAGTGCTGAACCATCCTTTGCTGCTCAGCACTCACCAGCTTTTTACCTAGAGCTTTGCTGCAGTTAAGGAGTTTTTGTTGTATTTATTTCTGTGGGGGTACAATCATGCATGAGCAATTCCGTACCAAATGCAGACGTCTCACAAAAAGCTGTTTTCCCTGCTCTGTATTATCCTGTTTGGAATGAAGCATCCACAACGTGGCTCTCACCTTCTCCAGGTAACCATTAGCACCTCAAGGAAGAGCTCCCTGAATAAACAACCCATATCTGCCATGTTGCAGCAGATGGTGTCAGTATGGAGAAGGCAAGAATTCTGACATCTGAAAATAAAATGGCTGATGTATAGGCGTGTCTAGAGTCGTGGTGCTCCCTGCATGTCTCCCTGCCTTGCACTGCTATTATACCTTCTTCTAGGCAGGAATCAGTGCTGGATGCTGTGTTTGTTCTTGTCTGTGTAGCATTGAGCAGGATTCATGACAACAATAAGAACAATTAACTGATTTGGCAAAAAATGTTCAGGTATGAACTGCCTAACCACATCTGTAAATTTCCTGTTGCAAAAGTGAAGTGAGTGCTTTACGAAGAACTGATCAAAACCAGCAAGATCTGAAACTGGTCTGCTTGCTGCATTTTATTCCCCAACGTCAATCCCAGTGTAGCAGACCCTGAGTAGGAAGAGGAAGGATACTTCTGCAGTCTTCCAGAATAAGGAAGGGTCAACTAATGGTGCAGCCTGGGAGGATGCTCTGGTGTTGGGAACCGAACAATCCCTGTGGTGGCAGTGCCATTGCCAACTTCCCTGCACCCCTAAGTCCAGAGGAAGCCAGGAGAGGTTGCGAGGGAGAGAAAAGGAGTAGCTATGGTACAAAATGTCCTGCCTATCCCTAGGGAAGCCATCAGAATGTCTCCTGGCAGGAGCTGTCTGCATGTCACCTATGATCCTGCACCTAGGAGCCTGGCTCTGGGAGCAGGTCGTGGGTGAGGGCAGGGTGGGCATCTGTCTGCTGCAGGTCTCTGGTGGGCAGTGAATTGCAGCCCACCAGGGAGCCTGTGCTGCTGCTGGAGCCAGAGAGCTGGGCAGAGCCCTGTGTTGCAGCCAGAGCACCGGAGAGACAGATGGGAAATGGCTGCATGTCAGTGCTGACATTTTGCCGTCAAATGTCAAAGTGTGTCTGTGCAAGCCTGTCCTCCCACAGCAGCTTCTGTGCTGACGTGAATTGTGTGCTGCTCAGCAGGGCCTGTCAGCAGATGGGTGCTGGTGCTGGGAGCCTGCTCCAAGCAGCCATTTCCCAGAGGCAGCAGAGACCTGGTGCTTCAGCAATGAAGTGCGCTGCCATCGCGGTCTGTATCTATAAAATGATGCTTTTCAGGTGGCTGCATTGTGGCAGCACTTGAAATACAGCAAAGCCTGGTGGGGAGATGTGATGTGAGCATTACAGTCAGACACAAGAGCAGAAACAAAGGTGGGGTGGGCTATATGAGAAGATAGGCACTGAGAGACCAGCTTTTTACCCAAAATGCTTGTGAGATGGGAGTGGGAGGACAGGATAGGCTTCTGCTGAGTGCAATAGAAATAAACTCAGATAAACCCAGAGCTCCTGCTGTGCCATCAGTGGTGCACAGGGTCCAAATTGAGGCAGGAACACCCTTCCAGCAAGAGAGGGGGTGTGTGTGTGTGTCTGTGTGTGTGTTTGTGTGTCTGTGTGTGTGTGTGTGTGCTCTCAGGGTCAGGAGCTGCTGTCATCCACCGTGGATCTTGAGCAATGGGGTCCTAGGAATCCTTGATGAAGAAAATCTGCCCCCCAGGATCTGGGCTGAGTAGACATCAGCCTCTGTGGCAGCAGCTGTGGGATAGGAGCCAAAGGCTTGTAAGACTTTGGCTTGTAAGGCAAAGGCTTTTACACCCCTGAAAGGGGTGTAAAGGCTAATAGAGATTGTAGGGAGACTACAGGTGAGGGGGACTTTAGGGTTACACAGTTAATAGTCCGGTTGGATATCCACCACCTGGTCCAAGTGGTCCTCTCTTCCTCAGAGCCTAAACCTGGATGAAACATCCCAGGAGAAGCAGACATGTAGGTGAGGGTTCCAGCCATGTAAGACTCTGGTGGCATCTACCAGAAGGCCTGTCTGTTCTCTGACACTGGTGTTAGCATTAACTTTTGCATTATTGGGTGTTTACTGCAAACATTAGCTCTGTGTCCCTCTTTGTGTTTTTATTTCCTGCCAACATCATCCTGTGCCTCTGAGAAGCACTACTGTGCGTGGGAGGAAAGTATTTCTTTTGATCATTTTTATAATCTTCTAATTGCTATTCTTACATCTTGAAAGAAGTGAAGTTCCTGATGTTTCTGTGTAGCTGTCTCATTGCTCATACTCTTGTTCTAACTTCATTTAACCCACATTTCTCACTTTCCCTCCTGTGCTCCCATGTGCCTTTGCAGGTCTGCTCCAAATCCATTATCACCCCACAGTAACAAAGGCTGAGGGTAGGTAAGGTAGGCAAAAGTCACTGTGAATACCATTTTCTGGAGTCTGAAGGTCAGTGATGGAGGCCTTGGAGTCCAGAGCAACCCCAGGATCCCAGGATGCAATTTTCAGGGTGCAGTGATCACTGGGGATGCCTGGATGAGTTATGGGATGTCTAATGCTGACCGAGGGTGCTTGGGCCAAGGTTTTCAGAACAAGTGGTTGGTCTATGAGAGCATTAGGTCATTTTTTAATCTCTCAGACTCATCCTGGATCACTGCTCTCTTTTGTGGTTTCTCCTTCTCCTTGCTGCCCTAGCTGCCTGCTGATGTACTTGTCTGTGTTGGATTATCTGATCTGTAGAAGGGAAGGCAAGAGGAAAACCCCCTCCAGGCTTGTGCTGGAGGTGCTTGTAGGCTGGACCTTGGGGTTAGGTGAGGTGGGAGAACTGGGTTTGTCCTTTGCTCTCCCATGTCAAACGCTGGTGAACATCTACAATTAAGATGAAGAGAGACTTTTGGCATGAGCAGAGAGTGATGGGACATAAGGGAGAAGCTTTAAACTGAAAGATGGCATGTTTAGATTAGATATTAGGAAGAAATTCTTTACTGTGAGGGTGGAGAGGCACTGGAACGGGTTACTCAGAAATTGGCCCATCCCTGGGAGTGCTCAAGGCCAGATTGGATGGGGCTTTGAGTAGCCTGGTCCTATGAGGGTTGGAAAAAGGTTTTCTTTAAGGTCCCTTCAGTTCAAACCATTTTGTTATTCCTCTGGCTCTGTAAGAACCTGCTATTTTGTGAGCATGGGGAGAGTGGGACTCTTAGTGCCCTGCCTGTGCTGTGCCCTGCCTGTGTGGCTCCTGGGACTGTGGCAGTCACACTGTTGTGAAGTGCAGCAGGTAATAAGCAGGTAAATGACACAGATACTGTAGCAGAGAGATATTATCCCCTCCCATTCCACAGTAGGGACCTGTTTGAGCTGAGATTTCACCATCAGCCAGAGGTCAGCAAAAGTCAGTGTGCTGTATGGGACCTATTTGACCAATGCCAGTGGCTCCCCATGGTCCCACTGAGGTCATCCACTCCTTTTCACTGGGGAAATCCTTGTGTACATAAGTAGTTGCATTTTTTGGCATGTCCCCCTGACACCATTAAAAGGGCTCAGGACCTCATGGAGTCTCCTGGATTTTGGAAAGGAATGACTTTTTCTGCTTTTATGTTCCAGTCTGCTCCTCTTTCCAGTCTCTTCTGGGACATTTGTGTGTGTCTGTTGCAAGACCTTGCCATGTTTGGTTCTTGGAGGAAAGTTCAATGTACCTAAAAGGAAGCAAAGATGTTCAGTCCAGTGTGAGAAGACAGACTGCTCTCACCAGAGTGCAGTGCTTCCCTTCAGACCCTGTGCAGTTTTCCTATGAGCACACAGTGCCATCTGCAGTGAGGTGTTTGTTTGGCCCAAATCCTGTGCAGCCCTTTGGCCTCATGACTAAAATCAGTTACTCTCTTCAGATATCTTTGAGAGGGGTCAGGTGAAATCACAAGTGTTGTCCCAGGAGCCTGCATAGAGGGTGACACGTTTGTTTTACTTTTTGATGGTTTGTTTCCCAGAAGAAGAACCTCGTGCTCAGGGACTTGTGCTGACAAGGAACCAGTCTGTTTGATCCTTGTCAACACATGAAATCTTCAGTCAAACCAAGGATGCTTTAAATAGCCACTGCCTTTCCTGAGAGGTGACTTCCTTTGTGATTTTGTCTCTCTGTAGGTATCTGAATTCCCTCATGAGAAGTGTCCTCCCTGCCTCTCATGTGCAGCCCTACCTGTTCATGGGTGGTACCAGCTTCACTGATGCCCTGAAGAGTGTTCCTCACCATGGATAGTCCACCCAAACTGACTGGTGAGACGCTGATTGTCCATCACATTCCCCTGGTGCATTGCCAGGTCCCTGATAGACAGTGCTGCTCCATGAGCAAAAGGACCAACCCCTTCTGCCAGCCAGAGCTCAGCATTACACGGACCTCTGCTCTTCCAGACAGAGACCTCTCACAGACTGACTCCTTGGTGTACAGCAGCTTTCTCCAGACCTCTGAAACCTCAGCAGAGGCCTCAGATCACAAAGAAAGGAAAGCAAGGGATCTGATTGTCCCTAGCGTCAGTAAGCGACACAACCCTTTCCTGCTGAGTGAGGGTGAAGACCTCAGTATTTTTGGGGATGACTTGGGTCAAAAATCTTTCCACCTTCACAACTCACTCGTTGATGGCAAGCCTCCCTTCAATCTGCAGGATCTGGCCTTGCCCCCTTTCCACCTCCACGACTCCAACCACATTGTGAAATCCTGGAACATGGCCAGCCGGTCTGGTGTGGTGGATGGGCAGGAGGACAAACTCGGCAGTGACGACATCCAGAAGAGGAACAATGCAAACAGGTGCCATCAGGCCTCAGAACGCATGGAGCTGGATGAATGCAGCTGCCATCGTGGCAGCTCCTCCAACTTCTCCTTTGACAGTGGTGACCAGGAGTGGAACCAGAACATGGGTGAACCGCTGAGGAATCAGGATGCCCTGCACAGGACATGCAGTTGTTCCAGCTCAGAGATCCAGCACTGTCGCTGCTACAGTTCGTCAAGTCAGTCTGAAGTGATTGACCAACAGATGGGCTACATCAGTGACTCTTCTTGCAACAGTTCTGATGGGGTCCTGGTGAACTTCAGTGCTCTCTACAACAAAATGAATGGTCAGCCTCAGTCCAACCTGAATTCAGCTAACCTGTCCTGTGACTCTTCCTTCTGCAGCCACTCAGACACAGGAGCTTTTTACCTGGATTTACACTCATCACCCACTGAATCCAAGATGTCTTGCGAGTCGCATAACCCAGAAAGTTCGGGGAAGGTGTGTGGGTGTCAACACTCCTCCTCACCTGTCCTTGATGCTAACTGCAATTCCTACCATCTCCACTGTGAGCCTTGCACATCGGAGAGCTCAGACCTCACTGCCTGCTTCCAGAGCCAAGCGCGGCTTGTTGTGGCTACTCAGAATTACTATAAGTTAGTCACATGTGACTTGTCTTCCCAGTCATCCCCCAGCCCCGCGGGATCTTCCATAACTAGCTGCTCAGAAGACCAGACCAAGGGTAGCCCAGCCCAGCCCACAGAATACTATCTGTTCAGAAGGCCCGACCTGAGACAAGAAGGCAATGTAGAGTGCAGTGAAGAGGAGCCAAAGGGAGAATCCAGCCAGAACATGATTGAGGGTCAGGTCTATGTCAATGTGTCACCACCGAACCTCAACACAAGCCGGCAGCGATCCAGGAGCTACGATCAGAACCTGGACAGGAGTCCTGGCAGCAGGCTGGGCTCCTTGGAGCGCATGGTGAGCTGCCCAGTCAAGCTGAGTGAAAGTCCAGCAATACCCATTCAGAGCTCTCCCCCCAAGAGGGTGACATCGTTCGCTGAACTGGCTAAAGGACGGAAGAAGAATGGCACCTCCCCACCGCACCGCTCCAGTGGTGATTCTTCCCTGGAGTTCTCTCCTATCCCTGAGACTCAGCGGGATTGCCCAACCTTCCTTGAAGAAAGAGCTCGGCGCAGCCAGAGTCTTCCACCCATGCCCTTCATCCATGGCCTGAACCGGAGCTGCGAGGGCTTCTGTTTGAATCATGCTTTTGGGGACAGCCAGGCTTTGTGTTCCACCAAAGACTCCGTCTCCAGTGAGAAGGTCCCCAGTGGGCATGGGGCAGGTGAGCAAGCCTCTCTCTCCCTGCTGACGGAGGCAGATGCCAGCTTCTCGGGTGGCTCTGCCAGTGGCCACGGACAAAAAGATGTTAGAGCCCGAGCAGACGGTAAGGAGCCAAACAAGGCAGAAGGGAGAAGTAAAAAGGAAGGCAGCTCGTTGGGATATGAGGGGAGTAGCAGGGAAACCTGCATGGTGATAAGAGACCAGTGTCGGGGCAGTTTGGTTCCTGGTCTGCCAGACCCTGGGACAAAGCCTTGCTGTGCTTTGTCACAGAAGCCTTTCAGTCTCATATCAGGGCAAGTGTCTTGTCCTTGTATTTGTAAAGCCTTCTGAGGGTTTGTTCATACCTCTCATATTGTGTTAGCAAGGACATGGCATTAATACTGAGAGAGTCTGTGCAGCTTGAAGGGTTGTATCCCTTCCAGGGTATTTACCGTGCTTCTCCATGAGAATCACCTGCCCTTAGCTCCTAAGACGGAGATGTTTAAATGCTTAGCAGAGTCAATGTCACAACCTTTGTTTTTTGGAGTTATGTGGGGCAGAGGTGGAAGGGGAAGAGGCACAGCCAGCATTCTCCTTTCCATGCAGGTCCTGGAAGCTCACACAGTTTCTGCTAGGACTTAACAGTGTGAGTCCTGCAGAGTCTAATCTGTATGTCTCTGCTGGAATATCCTGGTCGTGTCCCCCACAGTGCTGTGGATTACAGCAAAGGTTCCCAGGGGGAGCCACTGTCACAGTTACCTCTGTGGGGAAGCTGTAATATGTGACTTGTATTCCACCTTGATTGCTGTCACTTGTTCTCATGAGGAAGCTGTGTGACATTCCCTTTGGAAGTATGGCCATTTCTCCAGCACTGTGGGAGACTTCTGTCTCTGCCCTAGGCAGACATTATACCTGCTTCACAGGTAAAAGCCCTTCTAAAATGCCTCTGATTAGACCACTGCAGTAAATAGCCCCTATTATGTCAAAAAATTCTTGTGCCCTAACATACTGTCTCCACTTAATGTTCTGAAAATATCTGCAGGAGGTGAGAACATGTGGTTTATTGCCATGGCAGGGGCGGGAGAGATTTTGGCCTTTGGAGTAAAAGGTTTTTAGTTATTGTCCTGTTTGTTTATTGAGCCTTGAATGTGTGCTTGGTGTGGGATGGCAGTGAAGGTAGGTCTCTGCTGGGGGAGGGCAGCATGGCTACAGCCCTCTTAGCTTCAGAGGGAGGGTTTGGAAGGAGCAGGCCCTGCTCAGGAAGGAGGGGGCAGACAGGAGCTTTCAGGATAACATGTCCCAGCAGTTGCTGCCCACCATGCCAATGGGGTCCCTCCTTCTGCACTGTGACAGCAAGGCAGGCATCAGGGCTGTGCAGGAAGCTCCTGCCTGTAGCTGGAGATAGAGGCATATCTGCTGTGCTCCAGAGCAGTGTGCAAGCCTGGAGGCTCTGAGAGGGGCTAGAGGGAAAGCAAGCCTGCTAAAAGCTGGCTACAGGGAGAAAAGTCTGGAATACCCTGCAGGCAGCGGGTACACCAGGGCTGATAAGGGATCTCCGTCAGGCCCACATATGCACCCAGTGCTCTGTGTGTTTTGGACTGAATGCACAGTGTGTCACACTTCAGATGTGTCCCTCAGGATATTTGTGGCTCCATCAGGAGCTAGAGGCACATAGATCAGCCCACCACACTCCCTCAGGACCTCCTAGCACATCATTTGCTGCAGCAAACTGTCACTTTCCAGGGTTGAAGGTGGAATGTTGGGAATGTCCTGTTTAGGTCTGGTAGAGGCATGAAGGATGAAGGAAGCTCTGTGTTCCAAAGTAGGGGCAGTTACAGTGAAAAGAATAGGGAGGGAGAAAGGGAAGCAGGCAGTCTTTGCTACAGCACCAATATATTGTGATACAGGATGCAGAGCTGCAGTGCTATTGCATGTAATGCTTGTGCTGGGCCATGCAAGTCCACAGTGCATGTAGGAGGGGACAGTCCTTTGGGATGAGAAATCTGACTCTACTACAAAGTGCTGGGCTTTGGCTTTGTGGTACTGCTTGGGCAGAGGCAGCTCAAGGGCAGGCACCTGATCCCATGGCTTTGTGCTTTCCAGGGGGCAAGAGACTGGGAAAGGATATGAAGCTGGTGACCCTACCAGGATGGACAAGGTCCTGGTGCAGTGCTGTGCTCTTCCAAACATCTGGAACTCTGCATTTGGGGCCACTTATCTTTTATCTTGCCAGCTCTTGATGTGTGTAACCAGTTCAGACTTGAACGAGTCTGTAACTGGCTCATCCTCTTCCTCCTGCAACAGAGAGCACATTATTTTTTGCCTGTATTCTGCTTGGCTGAGGATGATTGTTGCTCTGCCCATTCCTCACACTTTCTTCCCCTTTCTCTCCCTGAAGGTGGTGGCACAGACAGCAAACCTGTGGTACGCTACAGCAAGGACCAGCGTCCCACAACTCTGCCCATCCAGCCCTTTGTTTTTCAGCACCATTTCAGCAAGCCACCCAAGGCACGTGCCCTGCACAGCCATTTTGCCTCCAGCCTTTCCCAGCTCTACAGCTTGTCCAGCAACCGGCCTGCCAACCAGCAGATCTCCACTTCTCAGTCCTCAGCCTTGGCCACCTCGGCAGAGCAGGCAGCGGTGGCGGGGAGCCAAGCCCATGGCACGCTCACGACCCAGCAGCGCTTAGCAGACGGAGCTGCCTCGCGCGGCGATGGGGGCATCAAGAAGCCTGGCCCCGAAACAACCCGTCCATCCCCGCTGGGCAGCTACTCCCCCGTGCGATGCAATGTGCCTTTCTTCCAAAGCGTGGACTCCTCTTCCTCACCCATCTCTGAGAGAGCTGAAGACAGCCAGCCCCCCAGAAGCAGGTCCTGCCCCATCTCTGCTAACCTGCTTCCCACGAGGTCATCTCCTGCTGTCAGTGTCATGCAGCCCACCAAAGCCACCAAAGCTGACACCCTGAGGCAAAAGGAGAACCCCAAGCTGATTCCCAAGAAGGAGGCCCCGCTTGAGCCAAGCCCACCACTCTCCGAATACCGACTCCACAGTGGGTCCCTCCCGCCCCTCTCAGTACGTGGCATGTCCATGAGCAGAGTAGGAGGCCATGCAGATTCACACTGGAGAAGTGGCAGTGAGACCAGCAGCTCTGGTCCCCTGAGCAGCATGGGAATACGGCCTGTCAATGGTAGGTACCCATCCTCCAGGACCTGCTAGTCTGGAGCATCTACAGCTCCCTGTAGCTATGTCTGCTCCCTATAGTGCCACCATTTCCTATAGCCACAGACCAGTATAAAAGTGCATCTGGATGCTGCAGGAAGACCTGCAATAAGGGCATGTCTCTCCAGTCACAATTCCTACACTGTGTCTCCAGAGAGTGCAGTGTGGGCTGCTGGTCTTACAGCACCCCATGCCAGGTGCTTGCACCCCAAACCTGCTGCCTCTGTGCCTGCATCCACAAGGGCACCCAATCTCTTGCCCTGTTTTGCCAGGCAGTGGCATCCACCTGTCTCCATGTGCATGTGCTAATGTCCTGAAATGCTGCTGGACCTCTGAGTAATGTGCTGTCTCTCTTTCTCTGTCCTCCATCTTTCTCTTGCTCTCCTTTCCCGTCTCCCTTCCGCATCCTCCCGTGTGCTCTCGTCATCCTGTCTGGTGCTCACTGCCCGCGGCATCCCAGCGAACCACCTCTCCCCCCAAGCGCTGAAGTGGCGGGAGTACAGGCGGAGGAACCCCCTGGGTCTGGACCGTGTTTCAGGGCTGCCCAGCTTAGCGGGCAGCCTGGACAGGAGGCAGCAAGAGCCTCGGCTGAACCGGGGCAACCCCATCTTTGAGCTCCCTGGCGCTCTCAGCACCAGCCATTTCCACTGCAAGCTGAACGGTGCGCACCACCTTTCTGCTGGGGGGTCTTGGGAGGTGACCTTGGGACTCAGGCTCAGTTTCCTTGAGGCTCAAGTTAAGCTTGGATTCATCACTGCTCTGCCTGCTCAGAGCAGGAGGGATGATGCATCTCTTTGCAGTATAGCTGAAGGGTTCAAGAGGAAGGTGAAAATTGCCTCATTGGTTCAAATCTTTGTGGAGCCTTCCTCCTCCATGAAGTGAGAGCAGTCAGGTCCAGCTCTGAGCTGGGTTGAAGGGCAAAGTGAATGGCCCAAGAGCCTGCTTAGACCGCAGTAAGTGCTCCTGGACTGTGGTTAGCTTGTAGTTTGTCTCACACAGGAGTTTGGGCCCTTGGAGATCTCAGATCTGTGTCCCATGGTGCCTGACCATCCTGTGCCCCAGCCCTGACAATGTGCTGAGTGCTGAACTGTAGATTTCATGAGGCAGCTGATAACACTAAAGACCTTCACAGGACTCTATCTTCTGCAGCCTTTGCCCTTAACGTCTTCCCTGTCCTCCAAAACCTGTGCAGGAAGGGCTGACAGGGGCAGGCTGCTTTGGACTGAACCTCTGACACTCCTGTGGGGAGAACAGTGTGGTCTCTCTGTGGGAGGAAGAGCATTCTACAGGCTAGCCTCAAGCCATGGAGGGAATTCCTCAAAGCTTTACTCCACCAACCCAAACAATTTCTCCATCTTTCAAGGAAAATGCATGGCACAGAGTCAAACAGATGGAAGTCAAGCACATGGGAGAACTCCTATGTATGTCACCCTTTGGAAACAGAGGCCATCCCAGAGAACAGGCAGCAAACATGCAGGTTGTTGTCTGTGGATGCCTGTGTGCCACAAGTAATGATTTGCTCTCTGCTGACTTCCGACCCTGCTTGCAGCAGCATGGGAAGTCTGGTGCAGCATTTCCCTTAGCCCTAGCCCATGGGAGTGAACTTCCCACAGCATCTTCCAGAACCTGTGGGCCCCCAGTCAAGCTGTAGGTGGTATTGGGTAGGCCATGGGGATCAGTTGTGCAGGCACACATTGCAAACCACTGCTGGGGTAGCCACAAGCCTGTAGCCTCAGCAGAGGACAGGTGGCATGAAAACTGCTGCTTCAGTGTGTGGGACTGGGGCTGATTCTTGTCCCCTCTGTCTTATCCCTGCAGGGCAGTCTATGAGGCAGCTCCAGCTTACCTACAATGACTTTTTCCCTGACTACTTCTCGCTAGCGGAGAAACCTCCTGCTGAGTTCTGCCTCTCCCCAGATGGCAACACAGAGTCCATCTCCATCGACTTGCTGCAGAAGAAGGGTGAGTCCAATCATCTCTGGTGGACCATGTAATGTGCCATGGAGTGTGCTTGAGCTGCTTCTCCCAGGAAATGTGATTAGAAGGGATCTTAAGTGCACAGGAATGAGCAGAGAGAGCAGACAGGCACAGGAGTGTGACCCTAAGGCAGGGCATGCTGCCACCCCGGGCTCTGTGTACAAAGGTAAACCTGCGTGTATCTGTATGGTGTTGCAATGTGCTAATCTGAGATTTTGTAATTTGGGTTAAAAGTCTGTTCAGTCCTACATAAGTAGTATAAAATTGTATCAATTATATAAAAAGGTGGGAGAAAAGACTCCAGAGCAGGACGAGATATGGCTGTGGTGGGATCCATGCTAGGGGCAGGGCTGGCAGGACTTGACAGCTGATTTGTTAATCATTTCAGAGGCAAGGGATGTACAGAAAGGTTCCCATGCCTTTGCCAGCTATGTGCTCATGATTACCAGGTGGCAGCTTTCCCTTCTGTTTCAGTTTTGTTCTCACATTATCCTGGTGCAGGTGACAGATTATACACCACTGGCTTGTTACTGAAAGTCATGACAGAACCTGCCAAATGCAAGGCTTCTGCCCTGCCAGCCTGTGGCATCAAGACAGCAAAAGACACATTGCCTCAGATCCCATCTCTGCTGCCTCAGGGCATGGGGTGTGGAGGTGACGGTCCCTGTCCCTTGGGAATATTGACAGGTTGTCCTACTGGCAGTCTGATAGGTGAGTGCTGGAGCCAGCAGGAAGAGTTTTGGTGAGGATTTAGGAGAGTCTCTGCGTGTTTTTTGGCAGAGAGCGCTTGTGTGTAAACGTGGGCTTGCAGTGCCCCTATCTGATTACTTCCAGGAGTGTTTTGTCAGAGTCCATCCCAGCAGCCCCTCAGGCAGCTCTTTGACCTGTTGTTTTCCACTAGGTCTTGTGAAGGCTATCAACACCGCTGTTGACCTGATTGTGGCTCACTTTGGAACCAGCAGGGATCCAGGGGTGAAGGTATGTCTTGCATCCAACTCCATTCTGGGTAGCACAGAGAGTACAGAGCAAGAATGCCTCTCCATTCTCTTCCAGTCAAAAACTACAGGTTATCTAACAAAGGCAGGAGTACCAAGAACAAATCAAACAAAGGTGATGGCACACTGTGCAGCAGATAGTAAATCTATGACAATTCCTGTTGCATGATGCAGTATGTAGATGTATTTAAAGGAAGATCAGAAAAACACAGGGAAATGATGTTTATTAAACACATAGGAATAATGTCCAGCTTAGACTCTGAGTTGGAAGTAGTTGTAGGCTGTGAAAGTATAAAGGGCAAGTATTATATATGTTTGTTCTGTTTTAACTCTTTCTTTATGTACTTACTATGGCTCTTTATAAGAAGAAACACCAGACCAGCTGCCCTTCTGCTCTGATGCAGCACACCCAGCTCTTTTTTCTCACACAGTGGAGAGATGTATTTCCCTCCTTCACATGTCCCATGACTCTGGTCTGGCACTGGTGCCAGGGTACAGTGCAGTGTTCCCCATCCCTCAGCATTTCACATTTTAATATGAGATATTGAATCATTTTAATAATGATAAAAAGGTGCATCAGACTTCACCCATCTGGGGCAGCTGGTCACACCCATGGTAGCCCTTACCATGAATACATTAGAGTATTTAGAGTACATCTAAGGGGCTGGCTGTGTTAGGCCCTTGCTCCCCTCATTTCCAATTTCTGGAATTACACAGAAGTGCATCTAGGTTTCCCTGGAGCTGTCTGTATTTGGCCTGTGCTCCCTCATGCCCCGTTTCTGGAATAACACAGAAGCAGAGCAATTTTGCTTGTGTTTGTACCAGGCATTGTTTGCAGTCCTGTGACACCCAGCATGTTTGTGGTGCCTCCTCTTAGTGCTGAATGCCTGGCTTCAGCCAGGCGACTCTGGGCAGCAATGTGACACTGTTTGGACATGACAACTCCCCTGGCATGCCATCCCCAAGGAGAAACTTGACTGGGACAGATTCCAAAACCATTCAATCTTATCTCAGAGCCCAGTGTAATTTTGTCCTAATTACGGCTGTTTCTGATGCAGAGATTGCTGTGCAGCATAACTGGAGCTGTTGAGATTCCCATGGCTTTTTAAGGCTTCACTGTGAATTTCTAATACTTGCAGTGCAGGTTTGGGGAATAATTGCAACATTCCCCCATTACTTTGCTTATCAGACAATGCTGTGGTTTTAGCCTTGGGTTTCTTTATACATCAGTGTGCCAGGGGCTGAGCATTCACCTGTCAAAAGGCAGCATCCATCCCTGCTGCTGCCATGCTCAGTGGATCTGACAGGATTATTCCTGAGCCAAGTTCAGTTTCAGTTCAGGGCTTTTGTGAACCTGTGCCAACTGGTCAGTATAATTCCAGCTCAGCTGGTAAAATCTGTGCCCTGAGCACCATTGCCTGACCCATTTGGATAGACCCCTTGGCAGCTCAAAGACTGTAAGCAGCAGAATATGTCCCTGTTCTGCTGGTGCTGGGCTCTTACATGGGCTCTTACATGCCTCCTCTTCACCTCGGTCTGAGCTCTGACTATCCATTTTGCCCTTATCTGTATCTTTATAGTAATCTCTAGGAGTTAGAGCTTGACATGTCACTGAGTTAAGTGTTCTATAACCCCTCAGTGCTGGTAGTTCTATGTGGGTTGGTGCTTCCTAATCCAAAATTAGCTACAAGAAAATCTACAGCAGCAGGAATATCCCCAGCTCCTTTCTTCCTCCAGCAGGAGAGCCTTGTTATCCCTCTTGGGAGACCCAGGCATCCTTTCTCATTGGGATATCCTCTTCCCAATCTAGGATATTCTTTTTTCAAGTTATTGCCTCTTCCCAGCCTGGGGAAGAGCTTGCAGAGAGCAATCCAGAACTGATGTATGAAGCATCAGGAGTGAAAGCAAAGATCCTGCATGTTCAAGGAGCTGCCTGGATGTTGCTTGCTGGGTGTCTGTAGTGGTACTGAACTGTTTCCATGCATCTGTACCTTGAAAACGGTTAACAACACTCTCCCTGTTACCTGTTTTCCATTAGGCCAAACTTGGGAACAGCTCTGTGAGCCCCAATGTGGGGCATCTCATCCTGAAATACCTGTGCCCAGCTGTCCGGGACATTCTCAGTGATGGGCTCAAGGCTTACGTCCTGGACATGATCATTGGCCAGAGGAGGAACATCCCCTGGAGCGTGGTGGAGGCATCCACCCAGCTAGGTATGGATGCTGTGCAGCAGTGCCTACGGTAGTTGTGTTTGGGAGGTGCTGTGGAAGGTTGGCTCTAAGGATCAGGTGGCAAAACACCCATTTTCCTGCTTGGAACAGGGTGCACATGTACCATCTCTTGCAAGAAGGGAGGGACACTGAGCTGTTCTTCCCAAGTATTTATTGTCATTTCCCCTGAAATTTGCAAATTCTCCCATAACAGGCCAAACTAATAAAAAAAGGAAGGAAAAAACCCCAACAAAATTAATTCCACATTGTTTTCTGCATTATACTGGGAAGTCTCATAGCCTGACTATGACAAATCTTCAGCTCTGCAGTTATCTCTATGACTGCAGACACCCCAAATTATAAGCACACACCACAATATTCTCTTTATATGCTGATTTTGAGCCAGTGGCTGTGATTGTCACTGAAGTGTGGGAGGCAGGTCCTGGTAGTAAAACTCTCCCAGAGTTTTGGAGTGGTGGTCTGGGATGGATCACAGCCCATCTCCCACGTGTAGTCTGAGTGTTGGTATGGAGTGAGTTCACATTGGCATGGTGGAGAGACAGTGCACACACAGACATGGACGCCCAGACAGTGTCTGTCTTGCCTTGATGCTCCATCCTGTGGTGCAGTTTTGGCTTTGCTCACCACAGCTAATTTCAACAATTTGCTTCTCTCCACAGGGCCCTCCACAAAGTTGCTGCACAGCCTCTACAGCAAGATCAGCCAGTACACAGAGCTCACCAACCACACCATGCGGTTCAACGCGTTCATCTTTGGCCTCCTCAAGTAAGCAGGACCCCTCGGGTGGCTGGACCTCCCTGTCCAGGGCTGGCCGCAGCTTTGGTCCTTGACTGCAGGCAGGCACAGTTGACCATGAAACAAACTTAAGAATCTGGGAAGCCACTTCCCAGAAGCAGGCTAGGGGAAGAAGAAGCTGTAAATCTCAGAGAACTCCTTCCAGTTCAGGAGTGAGAATGAGTGGCTGTAGCCAAGTGAAGAACTGGGTCAGTCTGTTTTAGCCCCAAAACATCAGGTGAGAAAACTCTGCCCAGCTTCATATGAGGTTAGACATAATATATGTATGAGTTACTCTTGGAAATTCCTCTTTAAACCACTGTTTCCTGGAGCTGCAACAGATCCCAAGGTATGAGGTTCTGAAAGAGAAATTGCCCTGGCCCAGGAGTCCAGACTGCTGTGTTTAACAGAGGAAGGCAGCAATATGTTTTTGTGGGTGAAGGGATAAGTACTGCTAGGATGGTGTTTCCCTGCTCCTCTCTGGTGGTTAGCAAGAGCTCTGGCAGTGGCAACGGAGTTCCCAAGATCTCTGGAAACTCTTAGAATTCCTTCAGGCAGGAACAAGCTCTGCCCAGCTCTCCCCACACAGGGTGACCCCATTCTCCTCCACTGGCATATTTTGGGCTGAGCCACCAGTACTGGTCTTAGTGTTGTAGATCATTTGCCTCTTCCACAGCAGCCTCTTCTCAGCAAAACAAAGCTCTATCAAGGACATAGGAGCAGAACAGTGAGGAATCACGGTTATTCATGGTTACAGTTGCTCATGTAAAGCTGTGTAGATGTTCAGTGACAGGCTGAGTGTCTGTGATAGGAGCATGCTGATGGGAGTGAGCCACTGTCCTTTCTGTGAGCTTCACAAGCTCATGCTTTGTAAATGCCCTTTTCCAGCCACACTTCTTGTGGCAGATCCATGAGGATGAATGGGGTTAATAGATTTTCACTGTTTCTTTCTTACCCTGCTAATTTTCCATTCCTGCAGTATCCGGTCCTTGGAGTTCTGGTTCAACCACCTTTACAACCATGAAGGTAAGAGCCTGAAGGCTGTGGGGGCTGCAGTGGGAGCCAAACTCTGCACACAAATAGAGCATGGGACGGAAACGTGTTTCTCTTGTTGCTCTCTCAGCTTAGGCTGCTCTTCTCTGCCCTGAGGTGAAGGACTAAGCTATTACACAGTCTCAAAGTGGCAGGGAAATCCCAGGTGGAAGTCCAAGCATCATGCAGCTCCTTCCACCTGAACCTGGACTTCCATTCTCCTTCCTTCCCACAGCTAGTACCCAAGGCTTTCAGTGCAGATCCCTCAGTCCATCTGCAGGAGATCAGATCTATGCCTCTCCAAACTTCTACGTTCCCTGCCCAGTGCCTGAGAGTTTTGTATGCCTGGAGATGTGCACACTTACCTTTTCAGGCATGGAAGATAGGAAGATGCGGAAAGGAAAACCTGACATACAAAAAGCAGATTTTACTGGATGTATCTTTTTTATAGTAGAATAGAATAGAATAGAATAGAATAGAATAGAATAGAATAGAATAGAATAGAATAGAATAGAATAGAATAGAATAGAATAGAATAGAATAGAATAGAATAGGGTCTATGCTTATCCTGGATTTCTGAAGCAGAAGACGGCCATTTATTAGACCATAATTAAGACCTGGAAGTGTGAGCAAAAGCTGGGGCTGTCAGGTTATTCCCATCTTTCTTCCATGGCATTTGGTGGCAGAGGTCATCTGGGCTGATAATCTGCCAGGCAAGTCCTGGCTGCAGGTACAGCTGGAAAGCTCTGTCTGGGCCAGTTGCTGAGAAGTCACAGAGCATCTGCTGCTCCCTGACCCAGGCCTGAGCCTCACACTGTGACCAAAAACAGGTGTGCATCTCCTTTCCTTGTAGCTTCACCAGCTTCGTGGTGGCTTGGCAATGGTGGCAAGAGCATCTCCTCTAATTAATGTCTTTTCCTACAGACATCATCCTGGCACACTATCAACCAGTGGGCTTCTTGTGCCTGTCTCACAGTGTGTGCCAACCTCTTTTTGAGGAGCTCCTGCTCCTACTCCAGCCTCTCTCCCTGCTGCCCTTCAACCTAGACCTCCTCTTCGAGCACCACCTGATGCAGATGGGCAAAGAGCAGCAGCAGCAAAAGGAGCTGCTGCGTGTGAAGCAGGACCTGCTGCTTTCTGTGCACTCCACCCTGCAGCTGATGCGGACCCGGGGCAGCAGTGAGGATCCTGATGGCTGCAGCACCGCCCCTGAAACATGCCAAGGGGGTGCCAGAGATGGTGACATCTCACCAGGGCACAGCCCGCAGCAAGCTGTGAGTGAGAAGAGGGTCAAGGGAGTGGGGGCCTCCTCCGGAGAAGGTGACAGGGAGGAAGAGCAGAGCAAGATGCGAGACAGCACGTGGGAGGGGAAGAAGGACAAGCAGGCAGGCTGGTGGTACCAGCTCATGCAGACCTCTCAGATTTACATTGAGAGTTCAGCTGAAGGCTCAAAGTTCATCCGCTCGGAGAAGAAGAAAGCAGCTTTGAATCCTGCACCCCGGTCAGTGGAGACCCAGAAGGCACCACCTCCTCGAGAAGGAGTGGTGGAGGGTGCAGAGGCTTGTCCCATTGCTGAGGGCACCTTGGAGGAGAGGCCCAAAGCATCCAGCAAGCCAAGTCCTGAAGCCATGGAAGAGCCCTTGGAAAAGCCCCAGCAGGTAGTGGTCGGTGAAGAGATGAAGGAACGGAGCTGGCCCTTCTGGATGGGCAGCCCCCCAGACTCTGTGCTTACAGAGCTAAAGCGCAGCAAGGAGAAGGAGGCTCAGCAAAGAGTGGGAGCAGCAGCAGCCCCCCAAGAGGACAGCAGCACCAGTGCATCAGAGGGCAGCCAGCCCATCAAGTGGGGACACTTGTTTGGGTCCAGGAAGGTACAAAAAGAGCCCAGACAACCAAACAGGTAAGGGCAGGGGTGGTTTGGGGCTGAGAAGGTCTGGTTAATGTGGAATGTGGCAGCACAGGTGGAAGTCAGGCCATGAGCTGACCGCTGGGCTACACCATGGTGGTACATCAAGGGTCTGTAACCCTGCTCAGTCCTGCCAGCCTGCCTTAATTCCTTCCATATCCTTGCTCAGTCTATCTCATAGGCTTTCCTCTTCTACCTGAGCTCTGTCACTGCCTTGGTATCTAAACCCTGCTACATGGCCCCATTATCACCCTATCCCTCCCAAAACCACATGTTGAGAACAGAACACAGAGCCATCGCTGTTGCTTACAGCAGGTGTGCGGGAAGGGTGAAGTTTCCAGTAGCTGAGATCCCTGTGCACTGCCTCTCCCTCTATACACCCTTACTGCTCCTGAAAATGACTACTGGAAATGTCCTTCCCAGTCCAGGCTGTGGTGTTAGATCTGAGACCCCCCTGCCTGGAGACCCAGGGCACTGCTTAGAGTGCATTTAGTGTGTGAAGCCAAACCTCTAAGGTGTGACCTTGCCATGAGAGCACCTGCTCTGTTTCCCTGGGTGCAGTTTCCTGCCATTGACTGCTTCTGTCTCCTCCTTCCAGGTTGCCCTCCGGCTGGCTGAGCTTGGACAAGTCCGTCTTCCAGCTGGTGGCCCAGACAGTTGGGGCTAGCATGTGGCGTGAAGCAGCCCCGGAGCCAGACCCTCCCCATCCAGAACCACCTGAGGCACCTGCTGTGGCACGACCAGTCCAGGCGATGTCTCCTCACCCTACCTGGTGAGTGGCACCAAGTGGACAATCCTGCAGGTGCTGGAATGTGTTAGGTTGAGGGTGGCACAGCCCTGCCTGTTGCAGTTTGCATGGCCCCCTTTATAGTCATGGACCAGAGAATGGTTTGGGGGGGGCAATGATGCAGCTTGTGCATTGATCCACCACAGCTCTGCAATCTGCAGGTGATGGGGAGCTGGGAGGGCAGCTAGGAGCCTGGCTGGGGAGGGAAGCAAGGGGTATTTTCCTCTCCCCCTGGGCCTGTGGTGGTCCCTGGGTGGGGTGGGTGTCCTGAGGTCAGCTAACCCTACTTTCCTTCTGCCCGCAGTGAGGTGAAAGCTCTTTGCCATCACATTGCCACTGAAGCAGGACAACTGAGCTTCAACAAAGGGGATATTCTGCAGGTCATCTCCAAGGTGGATGGTGACTGGCTGCAGTGCAGCCTTGGCTCCGAAAAGGGACTGGTGCCCATCATGTACGTCACCCACCCTGAGGATGAGGACTATTGACACGTTTAGGAGGCCAAGCACAGTTCCCTGGGCTCCTCTGGGGTAGCCTACCCTGCCAGAGGAACAAACACAGCTTCTTGCTAGTTTCTTACCTTTCCTGCCATTACAGAATACAGTAACCGTAGGTGGTTCCTTCTTGCTCCTCCTTGTGCAGCTGCCAAAGGCCAATTTAGCCCCCCGGGGTCTTCTGCGAGCTGCACCTCGTATTGCCAGGCATCGCCATGCATGCAGCCACACCAGGGACCGCCTGACCCCCCCCTCCGCCCCTCACTGTCTGCAGCACCCACAGGCCATGGACTTGTACATTACAGGAACCCAGGCAGTCCCTGCCAGGGCAGCGCTGCCCCGCTGTTGGGTGCTGGAGGTGCAGGATGCTGGCCATCCCCTGCCTGGGGGTCCAGTGCAGTCTGCAGCATCCATCATCCCCAGCATCCTCAGCTGAAGGGGTGGGAGCACCCTGCATTGGCAGGGTCCCTGCAAGGCTGGGCTAATGGGCTGTGTTTATTGGGGCACTGCAAAGTAGGCTCCTTCACATCGGAGCATCCCTGTCCTAGTGTGCTGTAGTAGTTCCTGGTGGGTTGTACCAGGACAAGTGTCCTGGCAGTGCCACACTGCAGGGCTGGGGCTGTGTATGGCCACAGCCAGGGGAGGGGGACGGGGTATGTGTGTGAGTGTGGAGCAAAGGGGTGTGAGGGGCTGTGAGGAAGGCACGGGGTTGTTCAGTGTAACGTAGGTCCAGGATGGGTAGTGCCACCCTGTGCAGAGATGGGTGCTTTGGGGGGAGGCCGTGTGCCCTCCACACTGAGCAGGGAACTGGTGCCTGGGAAGCCCTGGGATGCTCAGTGGAGGGCGCTGGAGGGGAGGGAATGAGGGCAGGGTCCCTGTGTGGGCTAGGGATTTGGGGGCAGTGCTCTCAGCAAGTAGATTGGGGGTGCTCCTAGAGGGAGCTGGGGAGCCTGGGGAGGGAGGGGTGGTGCTCCCTTTGGCACAGGGTTTCTGGTCTTGCTGAGCAGTGCCGTGGGGTGGGGGGGATAAGTGTTGTGCACAAACACAAGGGGATACTGGAGGTCCTGGGGTCCTTGGTAGAGGCAATGCCAGTCAACCCCTTCCTTGCCATGTTCATGCCGCCTGCTGTAGTGGGGATCTTCACCTGCCTGTCAGGTGGGGAACAGTGTTAATGAAAGGCCATGCCAGTATTTGGTGCCATGGCCGGCTTGACGCTGTTCACAGCATCGTGCCTGGGCTGGCTTCACCATGGCAAGGGGCCCTGGTCTTGCTAGGTTACCTCCTGCTTGTACATCGCTTAGCGGATGTTGCACCATATTTAATTTGTATCTCCCTGTTAGAATGAGGTGTCTCGCCTTTATTTATTTCTTTATTTATGATGCATATTAATAAAAAAGGTGCTGATTGAGCTCCATGCTACCCAGATTTATCATTTTAGCACATCCCTGTGAAGGGTCTGTGGGTTACCTGTGCTGGGACACTGCACTGCAGGCTTCCTCCTGCATTCACCACAGCCTACACCAGACGTTCAGGAGGACATAGGTTGCCCTCAGCAGTCAGACCTGTCAGTTCAGGCCTGAGGGGTGAGGGAGTGGGCACTACATATAATGTCTTGGGGAAGCAATGCTGTTTGGGGTTCCTTTTGCATTGCTTGCAGTCACCCAAGCTGATTTAGACAGGAGATCACACCATCTCAGCCTGGAATCTGCTCCTGGGGGTCATGGGAAGGTAAAGGTGAAGGAGGGGTTGTGGTCTGGGACCCACAGTCTGGGACAACCTGGCCATGAGTTTCAATGGCTGTGGGTCACTCACCAGGAAGGACTCCAGAGATTCTAAACTTAGACTCAAAACAAACACTGGGCCTCCAAGTCCACTATGAACCCCAAAAGCCACTTCTCTTTACCCTTCAGCAGCTCAAAAGAAAAAGGGAAGAACTCTGCTTGTGACCTCAGGCTTCGCTGCAAGAACATCATTCTGGAGTTTGTTACATCCATGTGCACAAATGACATGCACATGTGCAGTGCATCAAAACTGCTGAAAAAAATCCACAACTGAAGCAGCATAAACCCCTGTTCTGGCAGGGAGCAGCACAGAGCAGGCAGGGCCGGCACATGAGCTGCTTTAACTAAACTCTCAGAGGGGGCAATGGTCAGAGCTGTTTACAAGTTCCATGGAGCCAGGCTGCTCTCTCTGCATGCACTGGCTGTCCCAAAGGAGGAAGGGGATGATGTGCTGGCAAATAGCCCCCCAGGGTGCTGAGTCAGGCCTGGGGCAGGAAAGGGGATTTCCAGCTGCCTGCATTGTGGGCACTGACGCTGAGTAGCTCCCTGGGTGCTTGCTGCTGGGGTAGCCTTGGGTGCAGGGGAGCACAGAGGGGTGATTACAGTGTCAGAGGCTGGATTTGGGATTGCTGCTATGGAACTTGCAGCTGCTGAGGTCTTCTTTGGGGTCATCTGGCTGAAGGCAAGCAGATCCAGGTTGGTGGCTGTCAGTCTATGGCAATGAGGAACTGGCCACAGGGCACAAAACGCATGAATCCTGCAAAGCTGAAAGTACACAGCAATGTGTGTGGGACATTGGGATAGTATGGGACAACACTGGAGCTGTGACTGGGTGGCCCTGCTGGTGGCCTGGTCCTGGAGGGTCACCTGTAGGATCCTGATGGGGACATGGGCCTATGAGCTCTGTCAGGGTCATGCTAAGCAGGAAGAAGACACACTGGGTGTCCATAGATACTCATCATGGGGGCTCCTTCTCTCTGGGGACACTGCTGGTCCAGGCCCTCATATGTCTTGAGGCACAGAGCCAGGCCAGGGCAGCTCTGGACCAGCACCAAGATGCAGTTAGTCCTGCCAGTCTCTTGACACCTGAGCAGCAGCAGTGTTCTCCTCCTCCTTTCAGGTATCACTGAGCCGCTACTCAGCAAAGTTGCTCCTGGCTTCCTTTCAGATATCAAAGCAGGTCTCAGCAACGTGCTGGGCTCTGTGATGAACCCTGGGAGCAGAGATTCATCATGTAGAAAGCAAAAAAGAACCCAGTTTCATAGTACAGGAATCTCATCTGCATGCTACAGAAGCTGGGGGGATGACCTACATCACTGTGGGACCCAGTGCTGGCAGGAGTAAAGCTGTGGGATGACAGCAGGGCTGAGGCAGATTTAGGGAGTCCAGATGGGAGCCCAGCTGTGCATGACAATCTAAGGGAGGACATGTGCCAGCTGAGGCGGGGGGGACCTACTGGTGTCAAGTGCTAGGGGTTCCTGACAGGTCCCCTTGGACCTTCTCTGCCCAGGTCATCAGGACCTGGCTCATCCTCAGGGCAAAGGCAGTGACCATGAACCCTGGATGTCAGTGCTGAAGGAACTCTGGAATGCATGTGTCCGATGGAAAGGCCTGATACATACTGGAAGAGAGAAGGGAATGCCTTTCCTTCCTATGTCCTTCCTGGCAGCCAGATCCCATGCTCAGACTATAAGTGTGCAGAGGGCAGTGACACGCGCACACACACACACACACAATTAATAGAATCAAAGACTGGTTTGGGTTTGAAGGGACATTAAAGATCATCTAGTTCCACCCATGCTACTGAGGACAGGAATGCCACTTACCAGACCAAGTTGCTCTGAGGCCCATCCAGTCCAGCCCCATCCTTGAACATTTAAAATCCCACAAATTTCCATTCAGCAGCTGCACCATGATGGGCAGGGGCTGCCATGCTGGGGATGGGTTTGCAGGTGGCTCTGTCACCTGTGGCCACTAGTTTGGGGTCATAATACGAAGTACAAGCTCGCATTAACCCCTGAGAGCTGTATGTGAGCTGAAAACAGCTGAACATCCAGCTTTTGGGTCAGCCCAGCTGCAGCCTAGCCTGGGGTCAGGCCAGCTCCCTGCATTGCCTCTGTCCCAGCCCGAAATCCCAGGAGCCACTTCCCAGCTCCCTGGTCGGTGCGACCGGACTTGCGGCAGCAGGCCAGGATGGCTGAGGCCTTGTCCAGCCAGAGGAAGGACAGTGCTGCTTTTGCAGCCCCATCCCGGGGCTCAGCACTGAAATTGGCTCCTGCCGTACTGACTTCCTCCCCTGAGCCCTTCTATGACTCCCTCTCTGCCTCAGTGCCTCCAGCTGTACAGTGAAACCCACAAGGCCTCCTCTGAGTGAACTGCAGCGTCGCCATTGCCCATGAGCGGCCTTCATGGCCCAGGCCCTTTTCCCTGGCAGGGACGCTTATGGGGTGAGCGCCAGTCTGGCACCAGCAGCTCTACGTCTTCCAGGGGAGGGCTGACAAGCCAGATGCCACACCTGGAGAGCCTCATGCAGGGGAGGATCATGTATGGGTGCAAGCTGACTTCCAGCTGCAGGCCAAGACCTTTCAGACACTGCTTTCTTCTCTGTAGTGACCAGTGACAGGGCCTGAGGGAATGGTCTGTGGTTGGGTCAGGGGAGATTTAGGTTCAGTATTAGGAAAAGGTTCTTCACCCAGAGGGTGGTTGAGCACTGGAACAGGCTCCCCAGAGAAGTGAGCACACCACTGAGCCTGACAGAGCTCAAGAAGTTTGGACAGTGCCCTCAGGCACGTTCTGACTCTTGAAGAAGTCGTGTGCACAGCAAAAATTTGGACCTGATAATCCATGTGGCTCCTTTCCAGCTCAGCTCATTCTGTGATTCAGTGATTCTCCAAGGCATGGCCAGTGATGGAGCCCCTGCTTCAGAGGAGAGATGCAGACCTCTTTGCACCATGGATACACCTTTGGGAACAGAAATGTGAAATGAAAAAAAGGAGCAGGGTGTAGTGCTAGTGCTGGTGATCTTCAAGGCCTCTTATGACTGGTTTGCAACACCAGGCAGGGGCAAGCAAGGTGTCAGTGTGTGGCTTTCCACATGAACCACAAGACAGATGAAGATGGGGAACTGAGCTCTGTGCAGGAAATATGGGCCAAACATGTTCCCAGGAAAGGGCTGCCTGCTTGTGACAGCCGGAACATGCTTTGTTTCTATGATACTGCATAATTACCAAAGACTGAAAAGCTCAGGCGTATCTTAATCAGCATCAAAAAGGGGAATTATGTGGAAATGAGAAAACAGATAAAGCAGCACGGTCACAGTGTCCAGCAATCCTGCAAAGAGTTAAGGCAGAGCTTTCAGAGCTCCTGGTATCAAAAGGTAAAGATGAAGCAGCAGGAATAATGACCAGGGCCAGAGGTTATTCAAAACAGACAGGCTCCTTCAAAGAGAAGAAGTCATGTCTAGAAGACAAAAATAGTATCAGAGAGATAAAACATAAATTCTCGATAAGGCAAACAAAAAAGTGAGCAAAGAACAGCCTATAGAAGCAGCCAGCAGCCCTTTCTGCAAACACTTAACTCCAGATCTGCTACAGTGTCTGTAGGGTAGACAGGAGAGTGTGTCTTTGCAGCAGAGCGGCGTCCCTGGGGTGACACAATTGCTGCAAAAATGGCTCCAGAGCCCTGCAAGGTTGGTAGTGAAACAGGGCACACTCCTGGCAGCATGCCTGGACCCTGGCATTGCAGCAGGACGCAGTTCCTTACCTACACCTGCCGAGACCCAGCCTGCCCATCCTTCCAGCTGAGCCAGACCTGCTGGGTGCAGGTGTCTGTGTGGCTTTCAGTTTGCCTGGTGTGACCAGAAGACGTTGGACCCCCCAGAGAAAGCAGAACTGATTCCCAACACCCGTCCATCCTCCCTGCCAGAGCCTGGGTGACACTCAAGGCTGAATTTTTATGATGTGGAGCAAGGGGAAGTGTGAAGAATTAGAAAGTTTCCTGACAACTTGCTTTGTCCATGGCTTTTGAGGTTTCATGTGGGCCATGAAAGATTTTCAGAGACGCCAGATACTGGTAATCTAGAAGCTGAGAGCCATTGTTCTGCTGGGAATGTTACACAGTGGGACCAGGAATGTGATTTTCTTAGACTTTTTTAATTTATGGAATTCTTCTACTCTTTTTGCAAAGATCTTCCAAGCTGAAGAACCTATTCCTACTGACACCATTTGCTTTTGTAGCTCTTTAATTTTTTTCTTGAAAGGCCCAGACGCACAAAGGGGCAGGGAGAGGTAACCTCTGAGTTGCTGCTGTTGCTAACGCAGAGCAGCAGTTGCTTCTCTCCACTCCCCAAACCTCCCAGCTACCTGAGACAGAGCACACCTACCTCCCAGGTACCTCCCAGGCTGTGCCCTGCTGCCATGCCAGGGTCCTGTCTGTGCACTTGCAACCCCAGGACACCTTTTCCAGGACAGATATGTTTGAGTACAGTGAACTCCCTATGGGTGAGCTTCATATTTGAGCAAAGGAAATAAAAAGGCAGGCTCATAGAGGTGGGGACTCCTGCCACTGCAAGCTCCGTTTGCAGGAAGAGGTGAAGCATAGACAAAGGAGACTGGTTTTCTGAGCCTTGGAGGGAATGTGGATGGGCAGTCTCCTGCTCTGTTCCTGAGACATAAAAGACTGCAGGAGTATCTGCCCCCAGTCAGCTCGTATGTTGGCAGAAAAAGAAGAAAACAAGAATTCTACCATTATTTGCTCAGGATTAGTTTTTGGGTGTGCCTGGGGGGAAGATATTTGGAGAGGGCCACCCTGCACTGGCCTGTTCAGTGCTGCTGAATAAAGGTTTTGCAGGGTATGAAAATCAGCAGAAAGCAGAGCCTGATCCCCGGTGCACGAGCACGTGTCCTTGCTGAGGAGCACAACAGAGGAGAACCATCACAGGGGAATGCAGCCTAGCTGTGAAGCCTCAGAGAAAACTTGAGGGCTTGTTTTTCTCCTACTTCTGTGTTTCAGTTGGGATGCAGGCTAGGCACATCCAGCAAGGTGGCTGAGGAAACACAAATTCATCATCTCCTGCCATGGACTTCCTCTGATGGTTGGGTCTGCTGCTGTGGCCAGTGCTATCAGCCTCCAGTCTGCACAGACAGCCTCATCAGCAGTCCCTTTTCTGCCCTGCTGCCTGTGCTGGCCTCCTACCCTTCATGGTCCTTCCTGCTCCCATCAAGTTTTGACAAAAAAATGTGCCACAGCAGTTGAGTTTGAGGCCTCCAGGGCTCATGTCCCCTTCTGCCCAAACATCTGCTCTCAGTCCAATCCTAAACAACAAACACTCCTACCAAAACCTTGGCTTTCCATCCATGGCACACAATGCCAGGTAATTAAGAGTATCTGTGCCCTTCAGAAGTCCTCTTTATCACAATCCTTATCACAGCAGTAAAAAGGTGAGGATTCTCCTGGTGTAGTCACTGCTTGAATATCTGGGTGAGTACGGAAGACACATCTTCCAGCTAAAACCCAGCCATGAACCAGAACACCTCACAAGTCCTTCTGAAATCTATACTGGGAGAGGAGGCAGCCCAGCTGTCATTAATAGCTGATCCTGACAGAAGACCTAAAAACTGTGGTTTTAGACAAGAAATTAGAGACAGCAAGATTGCAAAAGGGTCATGGAGCTGAAAGAGAAAGAAGGCAGCGCTATACTGGCAGAGTTTCCCTATCCAGTAAGGAAGCTTCTTGCACCATATGTGATTTCTCTGCATGCCTGTTTCCTTTCCATGTTTGCACCACTCACAATCAGATGGGTGTGCAGTGAGGCAGCCAGGGTAGCTGAGACCTCAGTCCTGCCCTGGAGCATAGGCAAACATGGCCCTGCAATGGATGCTTCTCCTGCTCCTCACACCTCTGCTGGCAGCACAAAATCATGGTAAGCCCTATCCCAACAATTATGGAAAACCCCAGGGAAGAGGTGAGCAGTGCTCCCTCCTCTCCCTGCAAGAGAAGGTTTTACTGTGCTCCTTCTGCAGAGCCCCTGTGCAGCCTTATGGTGTGCAGGATACAGCAGCTGTATCAGGGCAGTCTGATGTCCACACTGGGGCCCAAGTCCACCAGCTGGGTTGTGGTTAGGCAGAGCTCTGTTTGGGGATGGAGGGCAGCAAAGCCTGGGCTGCTGGGAAAGCCTCTATGTGTTCCTCCATGGAGCTGGAAATACAAGGTGTCCATCTGTCCTGGCACAGTGTCAGGGTGCCATGTCCTCACCACAGAGGAGATGGCTGCTGGTGCCCCACCAGGACCTGGGGAGCCATGAGCTGAGCCCCTGGGTGTCCAGGAGAGCCTGGGGACAAGACTTATCATATTCTGGAATTGCTTTCTAATGCACTTCCTTGGTGCTGGAAGGATCAGGGCACCCCCAGGGTTCTGCTGGGCTCTTCCTTCCCTGACTGCACACTTTGATGCCAGCAGAGTCACTGGGAATTTGCTCACATGTTGTCTTTGCTCCCAGGAGGCTGCACTGTCTGGCAATTGAGCTGTGGGTGCAGGAACTGTGACCTTGCATTGTTCTGTATCTGTCTTGGAGTATTTGTCTAAACTAATTTTCTTGGAGCTAGGTGATAAAAATCATTAAGCTTGGAGCTAGGTGATAAAAATCATTAAACTAGCATCTAATCCTGTCATCCTGGTTTGCTGTGGTGTTGTATCTGGGTGGATGCAGGCTAGAGAAAACAGCTGATCTAGTGGCTGTGACAGAGTACAGGGAATGGGATCAGAAACTTAAATTGCTGATGTGAAGTGACATCAGGGGCTGTACTATGTGAGAGGTGTCACAGGAGCCTGTTTCCAGGGAAAATGTGGCTGGTTGCAGAGAGTGTAAGCACAGCACACTGTCACGCAAAAAACAAGGGCTAAAACTGCAACAGAGGATGTGCTCCTGTCCAGTGTCTTGCCATTGCCCAGATCCCTGCTGAAGCTGTTCTCCCAGGCCAGCATGTGCAACCATGGCTTTCCTGTTTGTTTTCAAGGGGCACACTAAGACCAGGATCCGTCTGTGTCGTGTACAGAGGGACACAGCAGGGTCCTGTAGGCCTGCAGACTCTTGTCACACTCTGCAGATCTCAGTCACCCAGCCTTCCCCAGAGGAGTCTGGCACTGCCTGTGACACAGATGATATTGCTGAGTTTGCACCTTGGTGCTTGTGAGAAGAGGAACGAAGACAAAAACATGTGCTGGCCACACCCAGCAGTGTGAGCAGCCCTGCCCGCATCCTCAGCACGTGGGCTCATCCCATCCTGGCACCTCTGCTGAGCTCCAACCTGATGGATCAGGGGCCTCCTCTTGCAGAGGGACAGGGCAAGGAAAATGGCCCCAGTGAGGCAGGAGGGTCTGCTAGGGTGGAACGGGCTGACAGGGGCAGTGGGGCAGGGTAAAGCTGTTGGACAGAGAGAGGGAACAATTGGGTGGGATCCCTGAGCACATCCCCTGGCAGATACAGGGTAAAACCTGTTGTGCATAGAGCCACAGAGAGCAGTGCAGGGAACAGCAATGCAGCCACAGGCACACACAGGATGTGGTTTGCACGTGCGGTTGGCCCTGCTGCTCAGCTCCCCCTATCATGGGGACACTGTGCACTGGGCAGGGTGCATTGTGTCATTGTCCTATTGTCACCTTATTGTCTTGCTGTGCCGCTCTCACAGGGAGTTTTTCCTCCCTGAAATGCCATACCTGTACAAAACTCTCCTCCCCTTACAGCTCCAGTGCCCCTGGAAGGCAGGTGGGGAAGCTTCTAGGGCTCGTTTTCTGTGCAAAGGGTCTGGCATACAAGCTGGCTTGGATGCCTTTTTCATCAAATTTGCTTGACACTGTGTGTGATCTAGTGGCAGCTGACAAGAGGTTCTAACCAAGAGCACAGCTGCAATAACCAGGAGGTGGGAGGATGGTAGCTGAAAGTAAGCCATAGCCAATCTGAGAGAGTTTGTGCCAGCTGGATTCCAAACTGTGCCTAGAGTACATCCTATGGGGAACATGAGTGCTAAGAGGTACTGCAGTGAAGTGCCTGAGCGTGGCACCTTAGGGGTGGTGAACTGTGTGCTCTAACATGCTTCCACTTCCCATCACCAGAGCCAAAAAACGAATTTTGCCTCCTGTTCTTAGACACGTGTCAGATGTCCTTTAGCATCTGGTGCACCAGTACAGGTTAAAGTGCCACCATTTCCCAGCTCTTCTCACAATGCCTTGTTCAGTGACTTGCTTTGCCATCCCCTTTCCCTGCCATGACTCCCAAGCAGAGCATCCCCAGGGTCTCTCTGCTCCATCATTCTTACAGACCTGCTCAGCAGCTTTGGTTGCTAGTCAGGAGCACAGAGATGCTCTCAGACCCGTGTTTGTGTTTGCAGTGCCTTGCAAAACAATTCTCCACTGGTGGAAAGAGGGATTGCTTTTCTTAGCTCCTCTCAGCAAGCACATGGCATCAAACACAGCAAGACTGCAGTGCACTTTGCTGTCACCTCTCTCAGCTGCTGAGCTGCCCTGCCAAAAGGGGTGAACTTTGTCCTACTGCTTTTTAGATTTCACCTTGTCCTTTCTTCTTTGTGTGTGAGATAGTACAGTGTAAGAAAGGACACCTTCTGCTGTTAAGCAGAGGGCTGAACCCAGGAGCCTGACCTGAATTATCAGCATAGCTGTTTCTCCTGACCCTCCCCTTCTGGCCCTTGCTGGGCCTTTGTTTAGCCTGCCAGGCTCATAACTCCTTGCAGCAGGGACAGGCAGTCCAGACATTTCTGGAAAAGGCTTTCTATATTCATGGGTAATAAACAATATCAGAGAGGAGAGTATTCATTTAATAGCTTCAACTAGGAAAAAAAAAACCAAAACAGTAAATATCTGCCTTTGGAGGTAAATAGACCAACCTTTTGTTACCACTCCTGTCTCAGGCATTCAGCATTTTCCATTTCACAGTGAGCACACATTGCATGTTACAAAAGGTACCTATTTGGTCACATCTACTCTATATTTTCCTTGCTGAAATTTCATTTGACTCAGCCTCCTTCCTCTAGCTGGTGCATTCCCCTGTAGTGGTACTCTCCAGTCCCTGGATTCTTTGAGTATGGGAATGAGCTGTGGGCTCTGCCTGCCATTTCTGATCTCTCCCACCCAGCCCCTGGGCTCTGCTCAGCATGGTCCATGTCCAGCTTGGATGTGGGTGCTGTTTCAGCCTCTGTCTGCCCCTGAGCACAACAGGGGCACATCTGGCAGGTCCAAGGGCACAGGGGAGCCTGGGAGGAATTTAAAAAGTGGGGCCAAATGATCACCTCCCTTCCCAAATTCAGAGAGATGCTGTAAGACCCATGTTTTGTTCTCAGTAGCTTACAGTACAACTCTCCAGTGCAACTGGAAAAACAGTGGTTTTCTCTGTGGAAACAGTGGTTGCTTTTCTTAGCTCCCCTCAGCAAGCACATGGCATCAAACACAGCTCAGAGGGCTTGGGAAGGAAAGGATGAGTCACAGAGGATAGGAATCCCCCTGGTGCTTGCAAGGGGCCCTGTGGGCAGAGCAGAAGCAAGGAGGGAGCACGAGGGTTTGCCCGCAGGGCTGCTGTCCTGTGTAGTCTTTGTCTCTGAAGGGCAGACACACTGCTGGCACGCTTGTGTGTAGTGGTGAGGCGAGGTGGTCAGTGCCACTACCTTCCCTGCAAATGTCCTCGGAGGGAGAACATTTGGGCAGGCACAGGACATTCACACACTCAGCACTCAAGCACACCACAGCTAGCAGGCAGGTGAGATAAGGAGGATCTTCTGTATGGAGTTCCAGCAAGGGTTTATTAAGGCCTGGTGCTGAAGGAGTTCAGGGACAGAAGACAATGGACACTAGAGGGTCCAGGGTATAAATATGCAAAAAGAGGGTGGAGCAAAGCATCAGGGCCAATCAACTGAGGACATAGGTGCAGTACAAAGGGCAGGAGCCAATAGGGAGTGCCAGGGTGGACAGGCAGCATTGCATTAACCAATGGGGAAACAGGGAGTGGATATTCTAGAAAAAGATCATATAGGCGTAAAAGGGGTAGTGTCGGCCAATGGAATATTCTAGAAAAAGATCATATAGGCGTAAAAGGGGTAGGGACGCCCAACAGGCCAGTGGGGAATACAAACTGGGGTAAATTAGCATAGTGCTGCAGAGCACCATGGGGGAAGCTTTCTGACCCCTAACCTCTGGGGGATGCCTCCAGGGCACTGCCACTAGCCTTCTCCCAATGGGCTCACAGGTCCCCACAACTCCTCCTTCTTGTTTAATTAAAAAGGCTTCTCCCATGGACCTCTGCAGACACTTAATAAAACACAGGAACCTAACTAGCACAATGACAATCATAATTAAAACCCAAAACAGTCCCTTGACAAAGGATGAAACTCATCCTGTGAGTCCCATCTTTCAAAGAGTTCAGTAAGTTCATCAGCGCTTTTCTCAATCTTGATGTTTTCTGTGAGCTCTTCCAGCCCCTGGATACTTGGATTGACCTTGAATGTGAGGATAAGTTAAAACAGCACATCCTGACAAAGTCTTGACAGCCATGTCCATGGGCCAGCAGTAGAAAATCTATGGCTGCTTAGGTATGTTGACAGTGCATTTTCTACGCTGTCCATGGACAGACACAAACTGTCTTGTTGGAGGGTTGCTGCCAGGGGGACCCAGATGTTTTGGGCTGACTGCGGGACGATCTACGTGGTCACTGGTGGTAGGGTGAGGAACATCCAGAGTGTGGTGGTGAGTAGCTGGTAACTCATGGTCGTGTCCTAGGAAAGATGAGTTCTTCCTGGGAGTCTTAAAAGGAAACTTGTAACTGGGGAAATAAGTAACTTCATAACTTCTATTGTTGTCTTCTTCCCACAACACTCCACCCTTTTTTCTGTTTTTATCTTAGAGGGATGTGAGGGAAGCGAAACCAATGTAACAACTTAGAGGATAGCACAAAATAGCGATATTATGAAAGAAAAGGAAGTTAAAAAGTAACAAGGTGTTAAGATGGGATATAACTTATCCCACATGAAAAATCCAGTAGGCAGTTTCATGGGCCAGGAGAGGCAGAGCTGATTTCAGAAGTTGGATCTGTGCAGCATGTGGTTCTTTTCTTTCTTCTCTTTCTCCTTCTCCAGGCTGTATGTGTATGGTCTGTATCTTCTTCTTCTGGGTCTTCAGGAGTTCTTCTGGGTGCTGTGTCTGGTGGCTCTAGATACAGCTTGATGTTTTGCCAGTGTCTTGGTTTGAAAACCAGGTGGCTGCTAAGGAAGGCAGGAGCCTCTCCTAAAATGGAAAATGTGAACCCCCTCCCTCCAAATTGTTATAATTTTGAAATTAAAGGGCTCTCAGGCAAAGATATGAGAGCAGGAATAACAGTTCTTTATTAGGGAAGAAAATTTAAAAAATAAAATAAACAATGCAGTAATAAAAAACAACACTGACAGAGTCAGAATAAGACCTGACACCCTCTGGGTCAGGATGTTGGTAGCAGTCCCATGAAGTGGTGGCTGCAGTCCTCCTGGAGTGACAGATGTAGTTCTGCTGAAGCAGTGATCCTGTAGAAAGGGTGTAGTCTTCCTCTGAAGATCCAGTGGTGGTGTAGATGGACCTGGCCTTCCTCTGGGAAACCAGTGGGAAAGGGCTGCTCCTCTGGAAATCCAATGGAAAATGCTGCCTGTGGTCTTCCAAATCTCTGATTATACCCATATAGGAATGCTTGGCTCCTCCCTCTGAGCTTCTCGCAATGGGATGATGTAATTTTTATCATTCATGCAGTGACACTCAAGGGCCCATTAACAGAAGATATCTCCCCGGAGGGAGGATTGGTTGTGGAAGAGATAAAGAAAACTGCCTAATTAACAGAAGATAACTGCTTCACAGCCAGGAATAGAATACATACCCATTTCCAACCTAAAACAGCCAAGGATCCACTTTGGGCCTGATCCTGTGGACACACAGGCATACCCTCTCCCCCAAGCTATTAATTGGAAAGGGCCCATTATCCATTTGGTTTTGGGGTCCTTGATTAGCACAGGCAGATTCTCTATGAGCTGAGCTCTGGTACTATTTGAGAAGCACCTGACAATGGGGCGATTTAGCCCTGCAAATGAATTATTAAGAAAATTGATAACATAAAGAGCCTCGCACAATCTTTCAATGCTTGATAAGGTTTCAACCTCCCCCATGCTGGTGATCAATGACCCGCTTGATGGCACGGTGCGCCCGCTCTACAATGGATTGTCCTGTCAAGGAGTGGGGTATGCCAGGGGTGTGCTTCACCCCTCACTGGCTAAAAACTGTTAGAATTTGTGGGAAGTATAAGCAGGACTGTTGTCAGTTTTTATTTTCCAGCTCAAGGTGGAAAATGCAAGGAGGAAGTGTTTGATGACATCTTTTAGCTTCTCTCCTGCATGAGCCAAGGTGAACACAGCCCCAGAGAATGTGTCAATGGACACATGAATGTAGTTGAGTCTCCCGAAGGGACCATAGTGGGTGACATCAGTCTGCCACAACTGCAGATTTCCAAGGCTGCAGGGGTTAACTCTGGCTCCCATAGAAGGCAGGTTAAAGTCTTGGCAACTGGGGCACAAGCCATCAATTGCCCTGGCTTGATCTTGTGAAATTTTAAACATTTGGGTAAGGGCTGGAACATTCTGATGAAAAAATTGATGGCTCAGCTTTGCTTGGTTGAATATATAAGGCAAAGTAGTTTGTACAACCATGGCCAGAGCATCAGCTCTCTGATTACCCTCGGCAATTGGTCCTGGGAGGCCAGTGTATGATCTCACATGCATAATATGTTATGGTTGCCCTCAGTGGGAGAGTAGATAAACTAGTTTCAAGAGCAAATTGTGTAAATTTGGATTGCAGACCTCCTCTAACAATGAATGTTCAGCTCTCTCAGCTACCCCATCAATATAGGCCGAATCTGTGACCAGATTTAGAGGCTGCTTGAACTTCTCAAAGGCCCTGACAATGGTTGCTAATTCTGCAATCTGTGGGGATCCCTGAACAATTCGGACATCAGACTTCCGCTCCTAAGTGTTTAGGTTCTTCCAAGTCATAACTGACTTGTGGGATCTGCCTGAGCCATCAGTAAAAACTCTCAGTGCCTTCAGAGGAGTTCTACTTTTTAATGATTTTGAAACCAGATTAAAGGTTGAATTAAAAAGTTTGCATTTTGGGAAATGAGTTGAAATTTGACCTGGGTAGCTGTCAAGAGTGAACTGGAGGTTCTTGTTTGTCTGGAACAAAATATCCAGATCTTTTAATGTCAATAGTAGGTACATGCATGTGAAATCACACCTTGCCAAGGTCTGGAGGCATGCTCTGGCCTTTGCGATGAGCCGAGCCATCAGGTCTTGGGGTCTTGTAATGGTTTCAATTGGTTGGTGGGACTGGAACACGCACTCTATAATTAAAAGTTGGTCCTTCAAAGTGGGGTCCCATTGAAGAATTAATCCATGGAACCCAAAACTGCAAAACAAAAAGGCAGGCTAGGGTCTGCGGGCCTGTCTCGTGGTCAGTGCTTTGGATCTCATTGGTCAATACCTTTTGGATTGCTACCTTGGCCTCTGGAGTGAGGGTGCACTGTGAGTTGAGGTCCTTGCAGCTTTGCAGAAGGTTGAAAAGCATTGCAAGGTCCTCTCTCGTGATCCCCAGCAGTGGACAGACCCAGCTGATGCTCCTATGGAGCTGGTGAAGATCCCTCAGGGTCCTTGTGTCATCTTTGATGGTGAGCTGATGGGGTACGATGGTCCGTTCGCTGATTTGGAGTCCAAGGTAGGTGCACAGGCAGGTGTGCTGAATCTTTTCCATTGCAATTTCAAATCCTGCCTCCTTGATGGCATGGATGGTCTTTTTCAGCACAATGTCCAAATATGTGTCTGTCTGGGTACAAATCAGAACCGTCCATTTAGTGGAGGACAATGGTGTCTGGAAACTTTGTTCTGAGAGGTGAGAGAATGTGGGTGACAAACCACTGGCACAAAGATGGAGAGCTCTTCATGCCTTGAGGGAGTACCCTCCCGTGGTATCTTTCCAGGGGGCTTGCCTATTCAAGGATGGGGCAGAGAAGGCAAACCGTGGGGCACCTCTGGGATGGAGTGGGATGTTAAAAAAGCAGTCTTTAATGTCAGTGACTGCCAACCTCCTATCCCTGAGGAGCATTGAGGGTGAGGGCAGGCCAGGCTGCAGGTGACCCATATTTTCAATGACATCACTGATCTTTCTGAGGTCGTGCAGGAGCCACCTGTCCTTGCCAGGGTCTTTGATAACAAAGACAGGGATGTTCTAAGGGCTGTTGGTTGGTACGATGTGGCCTTTGGACAACTCCTCCTGCATAAGGGACTTGAACGCTTTCAGCTTTTCAGCTGGTAGGGGCCACTGGTCCTCCCACATGGGTTCATAGGTCATCCAGGTGAATGACGGAGTGCCACACTCCACAGTGGCCCCAATTAGAAATCCTGTGGTCTTGAAGGGGTCTCTCACCTTGCCCCCCATTGAGATAATAGGTCCCTGCCCCATAAGGTAATGGGAGCCCTTACCATGAACAGTTCTACCGTGGCCACCCCACTCTCAGGTCCCTCAATTAGGATAGTCATTTTGCTCCTCATGGAGGTGGCAGTTCTTCCAGTCCCAGAGATGACCCTATTCACAGGTACCAATTTCCAGTCCAGTAGCCACTGGGAGCAGGCGATGATGGTGACATCAGCTCCAGTGCCCACCATCCCTGGAAGGTAGCTCTTGTCTCCCTTTGAATAGTTTTGAGTGTTGTGGAGGTCTCACAGCTACCAGGAGGTGTAGAACAGTTACAAAAGGAAAAATGCTGAGGCCCCCTTGCACTGAAGTCCAGGCCAGCCATGCTCGTGAGCATTCACAACCCACTCAGCTCCTAAGGCTGCCTCAACTGCAGAGTTTCCATCCCCTCAAACTGCTTCTTGCTTCAGGCCAAGCCTCACATGACTCTTTTCAAGCAACTTTGTTCACATTTCTATGGTACCTCTAGGATCAAAGAATAGCCATCAGTGAATAATCTTCCTAGGGGCACAATTCAGGGCCCTGAAATGCAAATTAAAATATGGAAAATGCTTTCATGAGTAGCTCTCACCTGACTGAAATACTTGATGCTCAGTTTGCCAGTCTGAGGCTATTTTTTTTCCACTTATTTGTCAGGGGTTTCATTCTGTCTGAGAAGGTGCAGCTGGTGTGGTCCCCTACTGCATGAGGTCTGCAGAGCACTCCTGCTTTCCTGGGAGTCCTGGTGCCACTTGGGTGTTGTAGGAAGCAGTGCAAACTCTCTGTGCCTGCCTGACTGCACCCTGGTAACACTGGACAAAGTTTGGACAGCTACAGCTAAATTTGTATGGTGGAGGAACACTCACGGAGAGTTACAGTTGTTCTGTGAAAAGTGGGGTCTGGTCAGAGGGTAGAGACCCAAATTCAAATCCATGCAGACAGGCAGCAGCACTCCTGTCTAGAATTTAATGAAAATGAATATGAAGATTTCCTTCAATCAATTGCCCAATCTACATGCTGCAAAATAACCAAATGTGCAGCTGGTGAAATACCTACCTGCTCTAAGCCCCTTCAGCCCACTCAGATGAGGGGGTGTCACTCGGGTGAGGATGGCAGAGAAATGGGATGGGAGGTAGCTGCTGCTAGGAGCCAGCAGATAATTGTGAGAGGGATAGAGCAGAGGAAATAACAAGTGTAACATCCAGAAAGAAAGCAAAGTGGCAACTCTACTGGGATTTTGCTGCAAACAAGTGTGCCTGTGGGTGTGAGTAGATCGTGTCCAGCAGAATGACAGGAATGCCAATGAGTGGTGCCAGCAGAGTCTGGTGCACTCCCACAGCCCCTGGATTTGTGGGAGAGAGCAGCGTCCCCCAGGCTGCTGGACCCCTCTGGCTGGGGTTTCTCCTCAGCAGCAGGTGGGCAGGATAACCCTGTGGATAACCCTCCTGCACTGCCCTGAGGGTGTGGGGAGGGATAAAGCATCTGGGGGATGGGGCTCATCCTGGGAGGTGCCATCTCTGCCACCCCTCTGAAGAGAGAGGGATTGGCACCCCTCTGCATGGAACTCCCTCATCCTCATGGATGCTGCTGGAGCCCAGTGACCTCAGGCTCTGACTCCTGGCCTTTGCACACAGGAAAATGCAAAATTCCCTCCGACTGGGATCCCAAACCGTAGTTTAAAGCAAAGAAGAACGTCAGCTATGCCTTGTACGAAGTGGTGCAGCTCAGCTGTGTTGGGAAGCTTGTGCCAACTGTCCCACAGATTGAATGCATTTCCAGAGGGGCCCAGATCCTGTGGAATGAGATTCCCACCTGCAAGGGTAAGCACAGCCCTGCAGCACCCTTGCCCAGGGCCCTGAGCTGCTGGCAGACCCTCTGTGACTGGGTTGTGCAGATGACAGTGCAGGAATGGCAGACCCGGATGCCTTGGCTTTCCCCATGTCCTGGCACTGACAAGGCTCTTTTTGTCTCAGCACCTTGCTGTAGGCACCTGCTGGGCTCTGTGCTCCTGGGAGGAGTTCAAAGGCAGGAACAAAGCTCCCTGCACTGGGGGCTACTGTAAGCCCTGTGCCTTCCAACAATGAGTGGGTGGTGGGAGGGGATGGAACTCTGTGTGAAGACTGGGAAGGAATTCAGTCCCTGCCCAGCTTTTCCCAAATGGAGCCTGAGTTGAGAAGCCTGCAAGACTGTAGCAGGCATGGATGGGATGGCTCTTGGGGTGGTCTGCTGCCACCAATAACTGTGTCCTAGGCCGCAAGAGGGATCAGCAGTTGAATGTGGTGACCAAAGCAGATGAGCCCTGTCCAAATCAGAGCAAGAGATATCTCAGCAGACCACTTCCCATCCTGCTTACATGAGCTCCTTCTCCTCCCCAGGGGGATGCCAGCAGCCCCAGTGGGACTCACAGCTCCAGTTGAGGCCAAACCAGAGATTTTACATGGTCAGTGAAGAGGTGACACTGAGCTGCTTTGAGAATGACGCTCCTCCCCTCGCTAAGATCAGATGTACAAACAGGAAGAATCCTTGGGAGGTGTTGGACATTTCAGGAAAATGGCACAGGTTGGCTCAGACCCTGAGCTGCACCACGGGTAAGTTGGGAAGCAGTAGGTCTCCCCTGCTACGTGCACTTCCCACTGTGGAGGGGACCTGGACATCCTGCTGTATCTGTGAGACACCTTGGGCACAGCTCAGAGTCAGGTCCCAGCTGGGAGCAGTCTCCAAGGTGGGGAGGGTGAGAAGCATTCAGTGTGGGACAGGTTTTCTCTATCCCTGCATCTCCCAGGCTATTCCTGAGTTGTATGTCACGGGAAGTGAGAGGGGATCCGTCCCCTCAGTTTTCACCTCTCTCCCAGTGTCCTGTATCACCTCCTTGCCCTGGCACATGCTCTTCTTCTGCTCTTGGGGGCCCTTGGCTTTCCTCATGGTGTGGAATGCAGACATTAACCACAGTCCATGATGGAAAAGCCTTGGTCCTTCTCCTGCTGAAGCATTCCCTCACTGAGAAGGACCCTCACACTTTCTCCCTGACAAAAATCGGCTAGGCTGGAGACCAGGCCCTTCAGCCCCAGCCAGGACCATGGAGACATCCAGAGCAGTGGGGACGTGGAGAAAATAGGAAGGATAACCCCAGCCCAGCGCTCATGGCTGCCATGTCCCCTGGCTCTCCTGTGACTGTGACCAGCACGGGGCTCCCAGGAAATTCATCCAATTCAACAGGGCAAGAGGAAAACAGAAGGCCCACAGGAGCTGAGCTTTTTCATTCCTCAGCCCCTTCAACTCCCAGGGATTGCTTACTGCTTTTGCAAGGCCTTTGAATCGGTCTTTCTGTAATCCTTTTATTTAGGCTTTGCTTTCATTTTTGCACTCCTGGAAGCAGGACTTGTATGCCAGATTTCCCAGTCCCAGACACACAGGCCCAGGTTGATGGCATTCTCCTGCTGTCCTCTGGGTTCCCAACCCTTCTGCCCTCTCTGCTGGTATTCAGCCAAACCCAGGGCTTTGCTTGGCCTGGCTGGACTGCTTTGTAACTCTACCTGTTCTGTCTGGACAAGAAATAAAGGCTTATGGATTGGAGGGGCTGCCTGTCCCACACAGCTTCTGCCTGCTCCCCTCATTGCCCCTGTGGGGTGATATTCCCCTGCAGGGAGCTGACTGTGCCTTGTTGAGGGGAGCCACCAGCAGGGCTGCTGTGATCCTCTATTCCCCTGGTGCTGCCTGACAGCTTTGCTGACCTACTGAGCTGAGCTGGACAGCTCTAATGTGAATTTGGAGCACATGTGTGGTGGCAATCCATCAAGGGTGATGGCTCTCCACACACATTTTGGCCAAGAGTGTATTCTGTGCCCATGCTGTGGTATGTCTGTGCCTTCAGCTCCCTTGTTGCCCCTGTGCCAGGTCAAACCTGGAAGAAAAGCAAAGATCAGGGGTCACCACCACCATGGCCTTTATTGGTGAGACACAGGACACAAAGCCATGGGGTCACTCCTGCTTCTGAGGTCTCCTGCCTTTCTTTCTGTGGTGCTGCTTGAACCACATCCAGGATATTGACGTTGAGACACCATAGCCTGGGATTGCCATGGTGCAGCCACAGGCTGATGGCAGAGCCTCTGTGGAGCTGGTAGGGCAGTGGCACTTGGAGCAGCACCAGGAAGATGCAGCCCCAGGAGGAGATTGTGTGGAGTTTGAAGGAGCAGTTCAGCCCTGCAGGACCATGGGTTGTCCCACTCTTGGCTCTTGCTGACTTTGGGCTTCCTGCTTCTCCCACAGTTGGACAGATATTCTGTGCCCCTGAGCACCATGGATCTTAAAGCGGTTGGAGACTTCTCTGACCAAACACAAGGTGGGTGTTGGTGCTACCCCACTTTCCTTGGCGCTACCTGAGGGGACAAGGAAACCTCAATGGGACAGCTGTTCTCCTGATCCTTGGCAAGGAAGCATAGGTGAAATCCTGGTGCCTCTGCTCTGGTCTTCATGCTCAGGCTGTGATTCCAGATAAGTTCCTGCACAAATGCTGGGCAGGGTCAGGTTCCCATTTCAACACTTGGCCAAAATTTGGAGACAGTCTAGCCTGTGTTCTCCAGCCACGGAGGACCCTTGGGGTGGTTTTTCAGGAGAGTGAAGCATCTTGGGGTCATGCACATCCCTTTTTTTCCCCTCTTGCTTCCACTGTTACTGATGAAGGGCTGTTCCAGGGAGTCAAAGTCCCATCCAGAGACAGGCTGTGGTCATGCCCCTACTTGAAATTCCCGTAGGTTTCAAATGAATTCAAATAACTGAGGGCTAGTTCATAGCAGAGCCCATACTGTTCCTGTGGATCAAAGGATGCACATGAGGCTCTGGTGGACCAACACCTGCAGTGGCATGTCAGCATTGGTCTCCAACAGCTTCCTGACACAGAGCATGCCACACACAGGTGCAGTCCACCCTCCCCATCCCAGCTGGAGTCCACCATCCCCAGCTGAGGAATCCAGGCATGTGCTCCAGGAGCTGGAAGGATGGGCTACACCAGCACTGGAGCCAGCTGGATTTGGCAGGAGAGCCAACATCCATGACACAAAGTGTTCAGCAGCCAGGTGGAGCAGAAAGGGGCCACTCATCATGCAGGATGCTTTGGTGCCCCCTCAGTTCTGCAGAACCTGCCACTGAGGGAGTGGGTGTGTCCCAGCAGCAGCAACTGCTGGGAGGTTTCAAAGATCTCATTGGCACCTGGCCTCAGGATGATCTGAGCACAGAGGGGCTAGGGCAGCTACTGGGACAATGCAAGATATGGCTCTTGTTGTGCTGCTGCCATCCACGCTGGGTTGGAAGTCAGCACCTACCACATTTTTAATGAACTGTCTGCGCCTCCTCTTCAGCATCCTCACAGCCTGGGACACATCCACCATGCCCTCACTTTGGATCTGCTCACACAGGAAACCAGCAGCACAGAAGATCCCACTCCGGCTGGCTCCATCCCTGTGGAGGAGGGCAAGGGGAGCCTCATTTGCTCTGGGATGGCAGGTGGCAGGGCTGAGACTCAGAGGTGTCCCCCTAGACCCCCACACTCTCAGGATGATCTTGGCCACACGTCCCCCACCCAACCAACCTCCAACAGGGGAGCCTTCCTCCCTCAACCGCGCTGAATTCATATGCACACATCCACCCGAGATGGAGCTGTCCCCAATGTCACTGACACAGCCTGAGCTGTGTCCAGCTCTGTGCCATGGCTGCTCCTCCAGGAGACATCACTCACCAGCAGGTGACAAGGATGTGTCCATCCTGGCTCTGCCGATGGTGTGTCTCCACCTTCCCTAGCAGGCTGATGATGGTGTCAGGGTGTGGCGGAAGGCGATGCTGCATGGGCCAGTCTGTCAGTTGATGTAACCGGATTTCCAATGCAGATTTCTTGGGCTAGTGGGGAAGAAAGACAGGGGGCTGGGCAGAGCAGAGACCTATTGGCTTCACGGAGGGAAGGGGAGGGACAGCGCGTGCCAGTCCTGCCTCAGCCACGCACACTGGATCAAGGGAGCAGCCCCACATTGGGAATGCCACTCCAGACGTTGCTCTTCTCCAACAAGTGCTCTGAGAGCAACAGACAGAGCATAAGAGAAGAGCTGAGCTCCAGGTGCAGCTCAGACTGACACCAGTCCTGTGTCCAGCTGCCTGCAGCAGTTCCCCTTCCATGAACCACTGAGATGTACAAACTCCAACCACAGCTGCTGTCCTCCAGTTGGAGGGCACACAAAAACACCTCTGAATTCTACCTGTGCCTGCAGCCTCACTTCCTTGGGATTAACCTCTCTGCCAAGGCAAAAGACTCTGCTGTGGCCAGTGCCCTGCCAGGACCCCACCAGATCCCTGTGCCATCTCTGTCTGGGACTTTGAGCCCAAATTAAAGCCTATTGACAGCTGCTCTTCCCAGCTCATGCAAAGATTCTTCTCAAAGGAGTTTGCCAGCTCTGAGCAAAGGGCCCACCTGCTGCCTGTTGCTGAGGACAAGTGTCCAGGTTGTGAAGCCAGCCCCAGGCTCCTCTGAGATCAGCTGCACATGGAAGCGGCCATAGTCATCTTCGCCCTGGCTGGGCCAGAACCGCACGTACGTCTGGGGGAGGGCGAGAGGTGCCTGATCACACATGGCCCCGCCTGCAGGCAGGGCAGAGCTCGGCCCCGCACATGGGGGGGCTCACACCAGCCCCTCGCCCATAAGCCACATGCACATGGCTCTGCCAGCCACTTGCTGGGCACCAGCCCAGTGCTGCAGCCAGAGAATAACACTCCATCACACAGGACACCTGGGTAGGGCTCAACAAAAGCCGAGGGATGCTCATTTGCAGCGACACCAAGGACAGCCCCCTGCTGTGGAGCTGGGACAGTCCTCAGGGCTCTCCCAGGTGGAGCCCCCAGGCTTGCAGTAGGTCCTGCTGCAAGCTGGGCTCTCATGGTAAGATCCATGCAGGGCCAAAGGCAGAAACCACACTGCTCGGCCCCACAGGGAACCAGGAGAGGGAAGAGCTGTCAGAGCTTGGGCTGCTGACCTTGTCCAGCTCCTGGAGTTCGTTCAGCACAACTATCGATGTGCAAGTGTAATCCCAGACCAGAGCCCAGAAATCCACCAGCGTGGTGGGGAAAGGCAGCTGCGTGATGATGATTCTCTCCTCCTCGGTGTACGTCTGCAAAAGACAGGACGATGCGTGTGGGGAGGGTGCCAGCATCCCCGAGAGCCCTTCCCACAGCGGCCACGGCTCCCTACCGCCCTGCTGAGATGGAGAAGGCCCAGGCAGCCCAGCCCTGCTCAGAGCAGCTCATGTTAGCGCCCCGCTGCCCTCTCAGCTCATCGCAGCCGGGCTCAGCTCGCAGCAGGCTGTGGCTGGCACACGCCGCTGCGCTGCCCGCGCAGGCAGGGCTCCGCCGATCGCGGTCGCGGGGGCCATCTCCTGGCAGCAGGGCCAGCAGTCACCGTGCAGCAGCCCGAGGGCGGGGACACCTCCCCCGGGCTGGGGGCTCTACCCTGGCCTGGAGCTGGGCTGCGCAGGAGGGGCCCGGCTGCCCCGAGCAGCTCCCGCTCCCCCGGCGGCCGGAGCCTTACGCTGGCAAAGACGGCGTTGATGTAAGCTGGCGAGCCGTCTGCGTTCACCGAGGACATCAGGATGGGCCGGCAGGAGTCCGCTGCGGAGGCAAGGAGCAGAGACGGGGAAATCATCGCTTGTTGCCTCCCTACGGAGAGGCAGGGGGCTTTCCCTGCAACACGTACAGCCAACATAGCTCCCTGCACCATGGGTTGGACAGGATGGAACGGACAGGCACCACCACACCCACGGCTGTGACAGCTCAGGGCACCCTGATGAGGGGTGCCCAAAACACTGTGGTTGGGTGCACAGCAGATCCACCCTCCTCACTGCTCCCTGATGTGCCTCATCTGAGCTTCTCCACTGGCAAAGTTTAGACCAGGGACATATTTATCCCAGGTGTACCCCCGGTGCCTCCAACAGGCTCAGAAGGAAGCAGCCTAATCTGTATTTATTATCTACTAACCAGAATACAACAACTGCACCCTGAGCCCAACCTGTCAGTGACATATGCTGGAGAGGGAAGCAGCAGCAAAGCATCGTTCCCCCCATGCTGCTGTCAGGCTCTGGCTTTAGAGCAAGAGGCTGCCCAGCCCTGCCAGTGTTACCTGGCAAGATCTCTGGCTTGCGGTTCTTGGCTTGGTTTCTGGGCTTCTCTGCTTCTCTGCATGGCAGGAGCTGGAACAACTCAGAAAATCTCTGCAGGGCCTGTAGAGATGATTCACCCAAGTCAGTCCTGCCTGTCAGCAACTCACCTTCTTGGGCCACTGCAGAGAAATGATCCCCCATCTCCATCCCACTGCTAGGGAGGGGAGCAGGAGGGGGCTGGCATCACAGATGAGCCCTCACAGCACCAGTGCACCGTCTCCTGGTGGTACCTTGAACTCCTTCTCCAGGGCGCTGCTGCAGCCTGAGGTCTCATCGTCTCGCAGGGAGTGCACGCGGCTGGCGATGCTCTCCACGGGCACCCCGGTGCTGCCACAGAGCAAACCTTCCAGAAGCGCCTCGTACAGGAAGCTGTACTGCTCCTGCGGGAGGACACGGCTCAGCTGCACAGTCTGGAGCCAGTCCAGGAGGAACCCTGGAGCTCCAGATCACCAGCTGTCCTCAAACTGTGCCAGAAGTGAGCCAGGTTCATCCTTCACCTTCCTGCCGTGCATCCCTGAGGCCAGACACTTCTCATTGCAGGCAGCCCTGCTTTGGGACACAGCCAGCAAGTCCAGCAACCCAGACAAGATCATCTTCCTCAGGTTTAGTGCTCCCTCTCAGACCAGACCCCTGCTCTGGGGAAGGCAGCCTGGAAAACCTGCAGACTAGTTAGACCTTGTACAAGAGGCTGGTTGGTGCAGCCCAACCTGGTTTTCTCTGAAGGAGCCCAGCACTAAGCAGATCATGGGGACATAGTCCCTAGGCCAGGACACTGCTGCCCAGGAGCTCCGGGAGGGCAGACATCCTGAAAGCCAGAGGCACAGGTAGACTCTCGTTCATCATCCTTGCCTACAAGACAGCCCTTCTGTGGCAGGGTGACTGATACATACAAATGCTGCTGATACCTCAGAGAGTCTCAGGGAATGAAGATTCCAGCTGCTTTGGACACAACATTGAAAAGATCCTTCAGTCTCCATCACCTGGTAGCCCTAGTCCCTGTGGCTAGATCAGGAACAGCATGGCTAATGTGGCTTTGCATGCCACATCTCTGGGAAAGGTGGTGTTGACAGCAAAGGGTTGAAAGCCAAAGAATGGCTTTCATTCAGAAGGAGCATGGTGGATTGTCTCAAGCGGCCTTACAGCTGGGCATACCAAGGTCTGGAAAATGACAGTGTGAGAAATCCTAGATATTGTCTATAAACAGCCTACTGCTGTTTATCCTCTCTCTGCTTTGGGGAGTAGAATCCATGTAGAGGGAACACTGGTGTTTACAGAGACCTGGAGCCCATTGCCATGAACGTGGTTGAGCTCCCTGTTTTGGGAGACATCAAAGACCAGAGATCACAAAGACACAGAGGAGATCATAGCCCAGCTGGTAAACTACACATGCACAGGCCTTTGTTAAATGGGTGAAAAGAGCAGCCCCACTGCCCCCCAGGATGGACTGGGCCTGATGGTGCCGGTGTTCCCACTTATGTGTTACCTCCTGGCATCCTCCAGCCAGCGAGGTAATGAAATAAATTTACTCTTGGCATTTCAGCCATGGTTTTGCGGTTGTTCTGGCCACTCGCCTGTGTCGACTCCCACAGGTGGGCATTGGATCTGCAGCCCGAGGCGTGGAGGGAGCAAATTCCTCACCTTGGTCTGCACCATGCTGACCCGCTGCTCCCGCAGCTGCTGCACACAGCGAAACACATCCACCTTGCCCTCAGCCTTGCCCATCTTCAAGAGGAAGTCCAGGGCGATGAAGGTGCCTGTGCGCCCGATGCCTGCGCTGCGGACACGGAGCAGCGCGGGTCAGCGCTGCCCCCGCTGGCCGTGCCCCAGCAGCCAGACAGCCCCAGCGCGGTACCTGCAGTGCACCAGCACGGGGCCTGCAGGCGCTTCCAGCACCCTCTTGTTCACCACCTCCACCAAGCACAGCAGCTGCGACGGGTTTCTGGGCACCCCGTGGTCCGGCCACAGCAGGTAGTGAAACTGCTCCACTGCTCTCGGCAGAGCACAGCCTGCCTGCAGAAAGGGAGACACAGCTGGCAACAGGCAGCTGCAAGCGACCAGGAAACTTGTGTCAAGTGATTGCCTGCCGACAAGGAGGCAGCAGTGGAGAAAACCACTTGAGAGGGGCACCAGCACAGAGTGCTCCCTGCAGCAGCGCACCATAAGGACTGCTCCACTGCGGCTCCTCGGACACTAAAGGGCACATTCACCCATCCCACAGCCACGCAATTAATTTTGTCCTCTGCTTCACCGTGAGCAGTGAACGCAAAGCAGGAAAAGCAGCTCGTGCCCCAGAGGGGAATGATACAAATCACAGCTTAGGGTATTTCCACAGTCATCAAAAAGCCCTGGCTTGCCCAGAAAAGATCTACCCTAAGGCTGTTACTACACTGATGTGAATGTAGTCACTTGTTACCAGCCACTGTGATTTTCCCTAAGCATCACTTTCACTTGGCATGAACTAATGCTACATCTTACCATCAGGTGCTCTTGGAGCTTTATGTTTCAGCTACATATTGCTCTGGGCAAGACAAGAAAGGACAGAAATATGCATCACTGCAATTTCTTCCTATTGTGCCTGTTTTCCCTCCTTGCAACTCCTTCAGTCTCTGCCCTTTATCTGAGGTGTAACTTCAGCAGGAGCACACATCTTGGCAAATGACCTTTTGTAGGTTATCTTAAACCATAAACTGTGTGTCCAGGTTTAGGGCTGTAAGTGACCAAGGAGCTTCAGTGTGGACCTTCTGCAGATTGATTCAGGTGTCATGCAGGCACCTGTCCCATCATCCTGCATGTGCAGAGAATCCATTCCATAGCCTTTATCTGCTTTTATACCCTTTGTAGTCACCTCACCCAAGCCCTCAAGAATCTACAATATCCCCATGTGCAACGTCAGTCCAGACTGCTCTGGGGTGACCACTGGAGCTGACTGACTGCCTTTGCCTGGCACAGAAACCTGGGACTCATAGCTTGGCATGGATTCCATTTATAGCAACCTGCTGACACTGCACCTTTTGTGCTGGAGACCAGGCTCCCCACAGGGTCCATGTATGACAGCTCCCACCAGCTGCTGAAACCCAAACACATCCTGCATTCCCGCCTCAGCTCCATGCCAGACTAAAACCCAGCCATGAACCAGAACACCTCACAAGTCCTTCTGAAATCTGTACTGGGAGAGGAGGCAGCCCAGCTGTCGTTAATAGCTGATCCTGACAGAAGACCTAAAAACTGTGGTTTTAGACAAGAAATTAGAGACAGCAAGATTGCAAAAGGGTCATGGAGCTGAAAGAGAAAGAAGGCAGTGCTGACACTGGCGGAGTTTCCCTCTCCAATGAGGAAGCTTCTTGCACCATATGTGATTTCTCTGCGTGCCTGTTTCCTTTCCGTGTTTGCACCACTCACAATCAGATGGGTGTGCAGTGAGGCAGCCAGGGTAGCTGAGACCTCAGTCCTGCCCTGGAGCATAGGCAAACATGGCCCTGCAATGGATGCTTCTCCTGCTCCTCACACCTCTGCTGGCAGCACAAAATCATGGTAAGCCCTATCCCAACAATTATGGAAAACCCCAGGGAAGAGGTGAGCAGTGCTCCCTCCTCTGCCTGCAAGAGAAGGTTTTACTGTGCTCCTTCTGCAGAGCCCCTGTGCAGCCTTATGGTGTGCAGGATACAGCAGCTGTATCAGGGCAGTCTGATGTCCACACTGGGGCCCAAGTCCACCAGCTGGGTTGTGGTTAGGCAGAGCTCTGTTTGGGGATGGAGGGCAGCAAAGCCTGGGCTGCTGGGAAAGCCTCTATGTGTTCCTCCATGGAGCTGGAAATACAAGGTGTCCATCTGTCCTGGCACAGTGTCAGGGTGCCATGTCCTCACCACAGAGGAGATGGCTGCTGGTGCCCCACCAGGACCTGGGGAGCCATGAGCTGAGCCCCTGGGTGTCCAGGAGAGCCTGGGGACAAGACTTATCATATTCTGGAATTGCTTTCTAATGCACTTCCTTGGTGCTGGAAGGATCAGGGCAGCCCAGGGTTCTGCTGGGCTCTTCCTTCCCTGACTGCACACTTTGATGCCAGCAGAGTCACTGGGAATTTGCTCACATGTTGTCTTTGCTCCCAGGAGGCTGCACTGTCTGGCAATTGAGCTGTGGGTGCAGGAACTGTGACCTTGCATTGTTCTGTATCTGTCTTGGAGTATTTGTCTAAACTAATTTTCTTGGAGCTAGGTGATAAAAATCATTAAGCTTGGAGCTAGGTGATAAAAATCATTAAACTAGCATCTAATCCTGTCATCCTGGTTTGCTGTGGTGTTGTATCTGGGTGGATGCAGGCTAGAGAAAACAGCTGATCTAGTGGCTGTGACAGAGTACAGGGAATGGGATCAGAAACTTAAATTGCTGATGTGAAGTGACATCAGGGGCTGTACTATGTGAGAGGTGTCACAGGAGCCTGTTTCCAGGGAAAATGTGGCTGGTTGCAGAGAGTGTAAGCACAGCACACTGTCACGCAAAAAACAAGGGCTAAAACTGCAACAGAGGATGTGCTCCTGTCCAGTGTCTTGCCATTGCCCAGATCCCTGCTGAAGCTGTTCTCCCAGGCCAGCATGTGCAACCATGGCTTTCCTGTTTGTTTTCAAGGGGCACACTAAGACCAGGATCCGTCTGTGTCGTGTACAGAGGGACACAGCAGGGTCCTGTAGGCCTGCAGACTCTTGTCACACTCTGCAGATCTCAGTCACCCAGCCTTCCCCAGAGGAGTCTGGCACTGCCTGTGACACAGATGATATTGCTGAGTTTGCACCTTGGTGCTTGTGAGAAGAGGAACGAAGACAAAAACATGTGCTGGCCACACCCAGCAGTGTGAGCAGCCCTGCCCGCATCCTCAGCACGTGGGCTCATCCCATCCTGGCACCTCTGCTGAGCTCCAACCTGATGGATCAGGGGCCTCCTCTTGCAGAGGGACAGGGCAAGGAAAATGGCCCCAGTGAGGCAGGAGGGTCTGCTAGGGTGGAACGGGCTGACAGGGGCAGTGGGGCAAGGTAAAGCTGTTGGACAGAGAGAGGGAACAATTGGGTGGGATCCCTGAGCACATCCCCTGGCAGATACAGGGTAAAACCTGTTGTGCATAGTGCCACAGAGAGCAGTGCAGGGAACAGCAATGCAGCCACAGGCACACACAGGATGTGGTTTGCACGTGCGGTTGGCCCTGCTGCTCAGCTCCCCCTATCATGGGGACACTGTGCACTGGGCAGGGTGCATTGTGTCATTGTCCTATTGTCACCTTATTGTCTTGCTGGGCTGCTCTCACAGGGAGTTTTTCCTCCCTGAAATGCCATACCTGTACAAAACTCTCCTCCCCTTACAGCTCCAGTGCCCCTGGAAGGCAGGTGGGGAAGCTTCTAGGGCTCGTTTTCTGTGCAAAGGGTCTGGCATACAAGCTGGCTTGGATGCCTTTTTCATCAAACTTGCTTGACACTGTGTGTGATCTAGTGGCAGCTGACAAGAGGTTCTAACCAGGAGCACAGCTGCAATAACCAGGAGGTGGGAGGATGGTAGCTGAAAGTAAGCCATAGCCAATCTGAGAGGGTTTGTGCCAGCTGGATTCCAAACTGTGCCTAGAGTACATCCTATGGGGAACATGAGTGCTAAGAGGTACTGCAGTGAAGTGCCTGAGCGTGGCACCTTAGGGGTGGTGAACTGTGTGCTCTAACATGCTTCCACTTCCCATCACCAGAGCCAAAAAACGAATTTTGCCTCCTGTTCTTAGACACGTGTCAGATGTCCTTTAGCATCTGGTGCACCAGTACAGGTTAAAGTGCCACCATTTCCCAGCTCTTCTCACAATGCCTTGTTCAGTGACTTGCTTTGCCATCCCCTTTCCCTGCCATGACTCCCAAGCAGAGCATCCCCAGGGTCTCTCTGCTCCATCATTCTTACAGACCTGCTCAGCAGCTTTGGTTGCTAGTCAGGAGCACAGAGATGCTCTCAGACCCGTGTTTGTGTTTGCAGTGCCTTGCAAAACAACTCTCCACTGGTGGAAAGAGGGATTGCTTTTCTTAGCTCCTCTCAGCAAGCACATGGCATCAAACACAGCAAGACTGCAGTGCACTTTGCTGTCACCTCTCTCAGCTGCTGAGCTGCCCTGCCAAAAGGGGTGAACTTTGTCCTACTGCTTTTTAGATTTCACCTTGTCCTTTCTTCTTTGTGTGTGAGATAGTACAGTGTAAGAAAGGACACCTTCTGCTGTTAAGTAAAGGGCTGAACCCAGGAGCCTGACCTGAATTATCAGCATAGCTGTTTCTCCTGACCCTCCCCTTCTGGCCCTTGCTGGGCCTTTGTTTAGCCTGCCAGGCTCATAACTCCTTGCAGCAGGGACAGGCAGTCCAGACATTTCTGGAAAAGGCTTTCTATATTCATGGGTAATAAACAATATCAGAGAGGAGAGTATTCATTTAATAGCTTCAACCAGGAAAAAAAAACCAAAACAGTAAATATCTGCCTTTGGAGGTAAATAGACCAACCTTTTGTTACCACTCCTATCTCAGGCATTCAGCATTTTCCATTTCACAGTGAGCACACATTGCATGTTACAAAAGGTACCTATTTGGTCACATCTACTCTATATTTTCCTTGCTGAAATTTCATTTGACTCAGCCTTCTTCCTCTAGCTGGGGCAGAGAGCCTGTGGGCGGCTCTCTGCGTACCACTGTGCAGGGTAAAAAACAGTGTCTGAGAACTGTTCCATTACTCTCCCGGTTGCTGTTAATCCCTACAAGGTTGGAAGCTGAGAGTTTCTTTCCCCTTGCTGTCCAAGCAATCTCCTTTTTCCTTTAGTGTGTCAGCTCCACAAATACATCCATACATACATACAACTACTTTGCACTTGTGGGGAGTTCCATCTCTCCAGTGGAGGTCCCTTGACAGCTTCCCATGGACACCTCCAAAGCACACAAGAAGCCACCCTGGGTTAAAGCACAGGCTCCTTTGCTCCAAGGTGTCCTTTTCCCACAGCAATTTCTATGGAATGACTTGGAAAGGGGAGTAAGGAGCCTGAGGACAGAGGTGTCCCTCCCAGCCTGTGCCTCCTGACTGCACCCAGCAGCCATGGATTGGTTTCTCCCAATGAGCCTCAGGTGATAATCACATGCCTGACAGGCTTGGATTTATTGGAGATGTGAGGCCAAGCTGGATTGTAATCAACAATGTTCTTGAGACTAAAGCAGGCATGGACTGAAAGTGCCTTCTCTTCCCCATTCTGCAGGGAAGCAGAGCTTTCTAAGCTTTACCCTCAAACAATCATCAGAAATGCCACAAGAAGGGACTCTGAGCAGCTGTAGATGCCTGGATGCAGATGGTGTCAGTGTTGTGACAGGGGGTTCAGCTCCTCTGCAGCAGTAGGAATGTGGGCAAGAGGCAAGCCCTGGAGGGGCTGTCATGTTTGGGCACTGCACTGTATGCACAAGGTGAATAGGCTTTGGCAGTCCCTCAGGCTGCCCTGCTGGTGTACACTGCCCCTCTGCAAGGCAAGCAAGCATTTTTGCCATACCCATCCCTCTGTCAGACACTGTTAACTCCCAGGATAATTTCTGAGGCTGGTGCATTCCCCTGTAGTGGTACTCTCCAGTCCCTGGATTCTTTGAGTATGGGAATGAGCTGTGGGCTCTGCCTGCCATTTCTGATCTCTCCCACCCAGCCCCTGGGCTCTGCTCAGCATGGTCCATGTCCAGCTTGGATGTGGGTGCTGTTTCAGCCTCTGTCTGCCCCTGAGCACAACAGGGGCACATCTGGCAGGTCCAAGGGCACAGGGGAGCCTGGGAAGAATTTAAAAAGTGGGGCCAAATGATCACCTCCCTTCCCAAATTCAGAGAGATGCTGTAAGACCCATGTTTTGTTCTCAGTAGCTTACAGTGCAACTCTCCAATGCAACTGGAAAAAACAGTGGTTTTCTCTGTGGAAACAGTGGTTGCTTTTCTTAGCTCCTCTCAGCAAGCACATGGCATCAAACTCAGCTCAGAGAGCTTGGGAAGGAAAGGATGAGTTGCAGAGAACAGGAATCCCCCTGGTGCTTGCAAGGGGCCCTGTGGGCAGAGAAGAAGGAAGGAAGAAGCACAAGGGTTTGCCTGCAGGGCTGCTCTCCTGTGTAGTCTTTGTCTCTGAAGGGCAGACACACTGCTGGCATGCTTGTGGTCTTTGCAGAAGCACACATTTCACCTACCCATGCCTACCCTTGCCTGAGGCTGTGCTGGAATCCATGCAGTATCCCAGCAGTATCCCACATTCCAGCTCAGCAGACACTGATAGGAACACTGAGGAAACCCTGGATCAAGTCTGCACATCTGTGAAGGCCTTTTTATCTGAAACAAAGACAACAGAGAAGAGGCTGATGTTCCTGCAAAGGACTAAGTCTAATAAGTGCCCAGATCTAAGAGAAATGGTTGGCTGGAGGCCTGGTGAAGGTGGACACCTTGTCAGAAATGTGTGGCTGTTATGCCAGCTCAGTTCATTCAATCCCTTCACACCCACTTCCAGGAGTCTTACAGAGCACGTATTTTCTTGTGCCCAAAATCAAGAAAAAGTAACCCGTGTTGCAGGGGACAAAAGAGGGGGCTAGCATAATGAAGACCATCCTGTTGGAGAAAAGATCAGGTTTGAGACCCTCTGACACACCTAAAGGTGCACTAATCCATGGGACCTGATCAGAGCATGTGTGGGTTCTGAGGGTGGAGGAGGTAGCAAAGACACTATCTATCATAGCTGAGAAATTGTCGCCAGCAACTTCCAGTAAAGTTCCCACTGACTGTAAAAGGAGAAGCACAACCCCCTTTTTAGAAAGGGGAAATGAGGAAGACCCAGGGAACTACAGGCCAGCCAGTCTCCCTTTGGTGCTGGGCAAGATAATGGAGCAGTTCCTGCTGGAAATTATTCTGAGGCATATGGAAATTATTTGTGATGGCTTCAAAAATCAAATAATTTCTGAGTAATTTGTTGCCCTTCTATGGAGGAGTGACAGCATTTGTGAATAAGGGAGGAGTGACTGACATCATCCACCTGGACTTGTGCAAGGCATTTGACACTGTCCTGTATGACATCTTTGTCTCCAAACTGGGAATGTGTGTATCTGATGGATGACCACTCCAAGGGGGAGGAGTTAGCTGCAACACTCAGTGTTGCAGTCAGTATTTTGATATCCACTGGCACAGGATGCCCAGTGAAGCTGTGCATGTCCCATCCCTGAAAGTGTTCCAGGCCAGACCGTGGATGGCTTTGGACAACCTAATGTAGTGGAAGATGTCTCTGTGCATGACAGGAGGGCAGGAACTAAGTGATCTTCCCTGGGAACCTTCCAGCCCAAGCCCTTCTTTGCTTTTATGAAAAACTGAATGAGTCCTAAGTGCCTGTAAACAATAATTAGCATAATGCTAAATATGCCTCATTTCAGTTGCACAGAAGTAGCACCTTTTAGTAAAACGAAAAGTTACAAACTTTAACAAAGACTAGCTCTCATTTTTGCTACAGTAAGTCTGCTTTATAATACACCTCTAAAGCAGCAAACAAGAGGTGTGGCATTTTCACCTTACCCTCAGCCCCTGCAAGGAAGCCTGGCAAGTCTAGAGAGGTTCATTTGCAGTTATTTCAGCAGGAAGAGCTTTGCTCTATGAAAAGACTCAGGGAGAGCTGCAAGCAAGGCAGAGCTCTGTTGTGAAGCTGCAATCACCCTTGCCAGCAGAGCATATCTGTTTGTGGAAAGACGCTCTCCCAGATACCTCCAGAAATCTGCACCTCTGTCAGCAGAGTGCCTGCAAAGGAGAATTTCTCCTTTCCTCCTCATTTCCTGCCTAGCAGCTTGCCATGTGTGGTGCTGCCAGTGGGTTTTGAGTGCTGTGGAGGTCTCACAGCTACCAGGAGGTGTAGAACAGTTACAAAAGGAAAAATGCTGAGGCCCCCTTGCACTGAAGTCCAGAGTGGGGCCATGTGGGAAAGGCCAGCCATGCTCGTGAGCATTCACAACCCACTCAGCTCCTAAGGCTGCCTCAACTGCAGAGTTTCCATCCCCTCAAACTGCTTCTTGCTTCAGGCCAAGCCTCACATGACTCTTTTCAAGCAACTTTGTTCACATTTCTATGGTACCTCTAGGATCAAAGAATAGCCATCAGTGAATAATCTTCCTAGGGGCACAATTCAGGGCCCTGAAATGCAAATTAAAATATGGAAAATGCTTTCATGAGTAGCTCTCACCTGACTGAAATACTTGATGCTCAGTTTGCCAGTCTGAGGCTATTTTTTTTCCACTTATTTGTCAGGGGTTTCATTCTGTCTGAGAAGGTGCAGCTGGTGTGGTCCCCTACTGCATGAGGTCTGCAGAGCACTCCTGCTTTCCTGGGAGTCCTGGTGCCACTTGGGTGTTGTAGGAAGCAGTGCAAACTCTCTGTGCCTGCCTGACTGCACCCTGGTAACACTGGACAAAGTTTGGACAGCTACAGCTAAATTTGTATGGTGGAGGAACACTCACGGAGAGTTACAGTTGTTCTGTGAAAAGTGGGGTCTGGTCAGAGGGTAGAGACCCAAATTCAAATCCATGCAGACAGGCAGCAGCACTCCTGTCTAGAATTTAATGAAAATGAATATGAAGATTTCCTTCAATCAATTGCCCAATCTACATGCTGCAAAATAACCAAATGTGCAGCTGGTGAAATACCTACCTGCTCTAAGCCCCTTCAGCCCACTCAGATGAGGGGGTGTCACTTGGGTGAGGATGGCAGAGAAATGGGATGGGAGGTAGCTGCTGCTAGGAGCCAGCAGATAATTGTGAGAGGGATAGAGCAGAGGAAATAACAAGTGTAACATCCAGAAAGAAAGCAAAGTGGCAACTCTACTGGGATTTTGCTGCAAACAAGTGTGCCTGTGGGTGTGAGTAGATTGTGTCCAGCAGAATGACAGGAATGCCAATGAGTGGTGCCAGCAGAGTCTGGTGCACTCCCACAGCCCCTGGATTTGTGGGAGAGAGCAGCGTCCCCCAGGCTGCTGGACCCCTCTGGCTGGGGTTTCTCCTCAGCAGCAGGTGGGCAGGATAACCCTGTGGATAACCCTCCTGCACTGCCCTGAGGGTGTGGGGAGGTATAAAGCACATGGGGGATGGGGCTCATCCTGGGAGGTGCCATCTCTGCCACCCCTCTGAAGAGAGAGGGATTGGCACCCCTCTGCATGGAACTCCCTCATCCTCATGGATGCTGCTGGAGCCCAGTGACCTCAGGCTCTGACTCCTGGCCTTTGCACACAGGAAAATGCAAAATTCCCTCCGACTGGGACACCAAACTGCGGTTTACTCCGAGGAAGAGCTACTATGCCTTGTACGAAGTGGTGCAGCTCAGCTGTGCTGGGAAGTTTGTGCCGACTGTCCCACAGATTGAATGCATTTCCAGAGGGGCCCAGATCCTGTGGAATGAGATTCCCACCTGCAAGGGTAAGCACAGCCCTGCAGCACCCTTGCCCAGGGCCCTGAGCTGCTGGCAGACCCTCTGTGACCGGGTTGTGTAGATGACAGTGCAGGAATGGCAGACCCGGATGCCTTGGCTTTCCCCATGTCCTGGCACTGACAAGGCTCTTTTTGTCTCAGCACCTTGCTGTAGGCACCTGCTGGGCTCTGTGCTCCTGGGAGGAGTTCAAAGGCAGGAACAAAGCTCCCTGCACTGGGGGCTACTGTAAGCCCTGTGCCTTCCAACACTGAGTGGGTGGTGGGAGGGGATGGAACTCTGTGTGAAGACTGGGAAGGAATTCAGTCCCTGCCCAGCTTTTCCCAAATGGAGCCTGAGTTGAGAAGCCTGCAAGACTGTAGTAGGCATGGATGGGATGGCTCTTGGGGTGGTCTGCTGCCACCAATAACTGTGTCCTAGGCTGCAAGAGAGGGATCAGCAGTTGAATGTGGTGACCAAAGCAGATGAGCCCTGTCCAAATCAGAGCAAGAGATATCTCAGCAGACCACTTCCCATCCTGCTTACATGAGCTCCTTCTCCTCTCCAGTGGGATGCCAGCAGCCCCAGTGGGACTCACAGCTCCAGTTGAGACCAAACCAGAGATTTTACATGGTCAGTGAAGAGGTGACACTGAGCTGCTTTGAGAATGACGCTCCTCCCCTCGCTAAGATCAGATGTACAAACAGGAAGAATCCTTGGGAGGTGTTGGACATTTCAGGAAAATGGCACAGGTTGGCTCAGACCCTGAGCTGCACCACGGGTAAGTTGGGAAGCAGTAGGTCTCCCCTGCTATGTGCACTTCCCACTGTGGAGGGGACCTGGACATCCTGCTGTATCTGTGAGACACCTTGGGCACAGCTCAGAGTCAGGTCCCAGCTGGGAGCAGTCTCCAAGGTGGGGAGGGTGAGAAGCATTCAGTGTGGGACAGGTTTTCTCTATCCTTGCATCTCCCAGGCTATTCCTGAGTTGTATGTCACGGGAAGTGAGAGGGGATCCGTCCCCTCAGTTTTCACCTCTCTCCCAGTGTCCTGTATCACCTCCTTGCCCTGGCACATGCTCTTCTTCTGCTCTTGGGGGCCCTTGGCTTTCCTCATGGTGTGGAATGCAGACATTAACCACAGTCCATGATGGAAAAGCCTTGGTCCCTCTCCTGCTGAAGCATTCCCTCGCTGAGAAGGACTCTCACACTTTCTCCCTGATAGCAAAATGCCCAAAACCTATGTGGGATGCAAGACTTCCATTTTTGGAGAATGAAACTGAATACCCACAGAATAGAGAACTGACCCTGACCTGTCCCAAAGGCCTTGAGCCCTCCTTCCCCGAGGTCAAATGTACAACGGGAATTCTGGAAGTGAATTTGGGAGAACCAGTCTATGTGGATGCCTGGTGGGGCAGGAGCAGCACAGGTGCCTGGACACGCATTGAGGGGGATGTCCTGTGTATGGGTAAGTGAGGCTGCAGCAGCTGCCCGTGTCTCCCCTCTACCCTCACCCTCCCTGGGGCTCTGTTGCCTGTGCAAACTGCTGAAGAGAACAACGCAGCCAGGAGACAACAGAGCAGGCAGAACCAGCTGGGCAAGCTGAAATCTCCTGCAGTGGTTCCTGAGCAGGCCAAGTCTGGGGCTCCCACCCCAGTGCCCAGGCCAGGGGCAGAATCCAAGGCTGCCAGCCAGGTGCCCATGGAGGTTTCATTATCTTTGCTGTGCCTCCAGGTACCTCCCTGGAATGCACAGGTCTGCTTGTTCCCCTGCTGGCCCATGGATAAGGGGCCTGGGGGACATCTCCTGCACCTGCAGGGGTTGGAGCAGAGGGGAATGAATGGAGGCCTGATAATGCAGGGCTTGGCACTGGGACAGGAGGCTGTATGGGATGGACCTGGGGGAGGAGCAATGCCACCCATCACGGGAGGGAGAAGCAGAGCTGTCCCTGCCAGAGACACAGCTGTGCCCAGTGTGGGCATGGCAGTACATGGGAGTGCTCAGGAGAGAGGGAGAGACAGGATGGGAATCTCCCTGTTTTTGGCTGTGTGATGTGGATAGGAGTGTCCGCAGAGAGAAGTGGGTGGGTACAGGCAGACTGATCAAGCAGTGATTCTTCATACTTTACAAGCTCAAGGAAAGCCCCTTCCCAACAAGGCTTGCCCTCAGGTCACACCCCAGCAGATGGATGTGTCACATTCCCTCTCCCTTCATTGCCTGTGGGATTTCTCTCCCACCACTCCCCCATACCCATTTCATCACCTCCAGCCCATCTAACACCCACTTTCACCTCTGACAGAAGCGTGCAAAAGGCCCCAGTGGGACTCCAGACTCAAGCTGACACCAGACCAGGAGAACTATGAGAAGGATGAGAAAGTCATGCTGAGCTGCCCTGAGGGTTTCCAGCCACCCTTCACTGAAATCCAGTGTCAGACTCAACTCCAGCATGATTATGGAACACTTGAGTACGAAGAATTTTGGCATGGAAGAGTCTCCAGAGGTGCCTGGATCCGCATTCATTCCAGTGTGAACTGCATTGGTAAGGGAGGGATCAGGAGCAGGACAATCCTTTGCAGTGGGAGATCCTGAGAGCATCACTGAGGGGGAACAGCATGGGAAGGTCAGGGTTTTTCCTTGGGGACAGCACTGTGAGGATAGAGGCTGTGGAAGCAGCTCCTGCTTCCAGGCCAGGAGGAAATGTCTCCTCTTGTGCTCTCCCATGGCACCAAAGGATCACTGCAGCCACACAGCTCAGAGGGTTTGAGGCAGGCAGGATCCCTTTGCTGCTCCCTGGGAGCTGGGATGTAGCCCAGCTGGGGACACACCCTCCTGGCTTCCCTCTGTTCTCCCCAAGGTGTCCTGATGTTTGACTGAACAGGAGCGGTTGTGCCACTGGAGAAATTCACCCAATGGTTGACATTCAGTTTCCTAGAGCACCATGACCCCAAACTCCTCCTGCTCCCCTTTCAGAGGGCTGCAGTGACCACCTTCAGTCCCTCCTTTCCTCTACAACCAGGCTGGGGTGGCAGAGGGACAAAGCTGCTGGTTGTGGTGCTCAGGTGGGCATCTCTGGTCTTCTGCCATCAGCGCTGTTTGAGAGCAAAGCCTCTGCACAAGGGGCTTGGCACAGCATTTACCTTTGTGCCAAAGTCACTCTTCACCTTGTGAGATCCCACAGGTGCCCCTTTGGGAGAAGGCAGATTGTATTTTAAACCCCTTCAGGCCTCACAAACCTTCTTGCAGAGGCTTGAACAGGCAAGGGCTCCTTCCAGAAGCCAGCATCCTTCTCTGTAGGAATCATTGCCACAAAGCCTCCCCGTGCAGCATTGGACAAACTGCTGGCACCAGCTGCTCAGCTACTGCCCACTGAGCCTGGGGCATGGGGAATTTGGTGAGGAGGTGATGAGAAGAAGGAAGGGTTGTGTCAGGAGAAAGGGGCAGGGGCATGGTTAAAGCAGGAGATGTGAATGCAGAAGGCACTGCTCAGCCCTGTCCCCCTGCCCAGCAGTGTGGGGCAGGAGGAGAGCAGCCAAGGCACAGAGGGAGAACAGGGAGCCCCCGAGGGTTACAGGGGCGTGGCTGCTGCAAGTGGGAGGGATGAGCCCTGGCTGAAGGGCCCTGCATGCCAGCAGGAGTGCTGCTGCCATGGCCCAGCAAGTGCCCCCTGGGCTGGGCTGGGTGACAGGCCTGGATGAGAGGCTGGAGGGAGTCCCCTGGTGCAGGGGGGATTGTGCTGGGAATATCCCTGCTCTGGGCTTTGGAGGAGGGAATATGGTGCCCATGGACACAAGTGGGAACGGGCCAGCTTCATGGATGAGTGAACCTTCACAATTTCCATGCATCAGGAAAGCCCCTTCCCAACAAGGCTTGCCCTCAGGTCACACCCCAGCAGATGGATGTGTCACCTTCCCTCTCCCTTCATTGCCTGTGGGATTTCTCTCCCACCACTCCCCCATACCCATTTCATCATCTCCTGCCCATCTAACACCCACTTTCACCTCTGACAGAAGCGTGCAAAAGGCCCCAGTGGGACTCCAGACTCAAGCTGACACCAGACCAGGAGAACTATGAGAAGGATGAGAAAGTCATGCTGAGCTGCCCTGAGGGTTTCCAGCCACCCTTCACTGAAATCCAGTGTCAGACTCAACTCCAGCATGATGATTATGGGAAACTTGGTTACAAAGAATTTTGGCATGGAAGAGTCTCCAGAGGTGCCTGGATCCGCATTCATTCCAGTGTGAACTGCATTGGTAAGGGAGGGATCAGGAGCAGGACAATCCTTTGCAGTGGGAGATCCTGAGAGCATCACTGAGGGGGAACAGCATGGGAAGGTCAGGGTTTTTCCTTGGGGACAGCACTGTGAGGATGGAGGCTGTGGAAGCAGCTCCTGCTTCCAGGCCAGGAGGAAATGTCTCCTCTTGTGCTCTCCCATGGCACCAAAGGATCACTGCAGCCACACAGCTCAGAGGGTTTGAGGCAGGCAGGATCCCTTTGCTGCTCCCTGGGAGCTGGGATGTAGCCCAGCTGGGGACACACCCTCCTGGCTTCCCTCTGTTCTCCCCAAGGTGTCCTGATGTTTGACTGAACAGGAGCGGTTGTGCCACTGGAGAAATTCACCCAATGGTTGACATTCAGTTTCCTAGAGCACCATGACCCCAAACTCCTCCTGCTCCCCTTTCAGAGGGCTGCAGTGACCACCTTCAGTCTCTCCTTTTCTATCCCACCATTCTTGGGGATGAGCAAAGTTGTCTGACTTGCAGCATCCTTGCATGGCTAGGGTGGGAAGGGAATCAAGTGACCTTCTGGCAAACTTTCCTTCACAGAAGTGCTCCAGGTTGACCATGAGACCTTTGAGATTTCCAGCACCAGCATCAAACTGAAATGGACCTGCAAGTTCCCTGATGCCTGCCAGGGCATGAGGGCCATGTGCCAGCTGGGAGCACCTTCTTCCCCTCCCTGTGAGGCTGAGGAGGTGAATGCAGAGCAGACATTACATGGCCAGGAGGGAACATTCACCTGCTCCCCTTTGCAGCCCTTCACTGAATACAATGTCACCATTGACTTGCCTCCCAACACAACCCTGTTCTCATGGTTGTTCACGACACAGGAAACAGGTAAGTGCACACAAATACCAGACACAAGGACAAAGACAGTCCAGAGCTGTGTCACAGGGAGGACAGATGTTGCCCTCACCCCTCAGCTCAGCCTGATCATTTGCTCCGTGCAGGGATGTGCCTGGCATCAGAGCTGCTTGGGTCCTGTGGAGAGCCCTGTGGGGAAGGGGCTGGGAGAGCCCTGAGCAGGGCACAGCCCGTTCTCATTGTCCCACTCCACCCCACACTGCCGTGCTTCCCACTGCTGCAGCACACGCAGCCTTTGCAGGGGACAAACCCCTCGTAGGGAGTCCCTTTGCAGCCCATCCCTTGGCCAGGAGCTGCTGCAGCCTCCCGTGGCCTCAGCCCCTGCCCATGGCCCTGTGTGTGACCCCATGGTCTGTGCTTGCAGTGCCGGACAAACCGGAGCAGCTGTGGCTGGATCCCGACAGGGGCTCTCTCAGGTGGAGCGCGCTGCCCTCCTGCAACGGGGAGATCATTGGATACCAGGTACCCAGGGAGCAGGGCAGACCCTCACCTCCCAGCCTGGAGCTCTGTGCAGGCACACTGGCAAGTGTCGGCAAGGGACAGACATAAAGAAATACGGGAGGATTGAGAAGCTCAGTGCTCCTCTTATGGAGCACCTCATCACAGTGCCTGTGATACTGTAAGGCCTGTCCTCAGGCTCAGTCCAGATATCTACCGCCCTTCAAACTGCAGCCTCTCTTCTCAGAGGGCCAGCCCTGTGCTCACAGAGGTTGCTGCTCACACATCCTCAGGGTTGGCTCCAAATTCCTTCTCTCCTCTCCTCTCCTCTCCCTCTCCCTCTCCCTCTCCCTTCCTGTCCTGCCCTGTTTTGAGCTCCCTCCTTGGCGCTGAGGTTCCTGCCTGTTCCTGTCCAGAGCCTTGCCCAGGCACAGGGAAGGGCAGGCACAGGGAAGGGCAGGCTGGCAGGGACGTTGCCAGCTGCGGGCACCTTCCCAGCGGGCAGCTGGGAGCTGCTGCGTCCCAGCTGCGTCTCCTGTCCGCAGCTGAGCATCACAGCCAGGAACGCAGGGGACAGCAGCGTGCTGGAGACCGAGCGGCTGCGCCTCGATGGCTCGGTCACCGAGCACCGGCTGCCGGGCCACAGCCCTGGCAGCAGCTACGCCGTGATGATCCAGGGGCTGACGGCTGCTGGAGCCGGGGCTGCGCTGACGAGGGAGTTTCACAGCAACAGCAGCTCCGGTGAGCTCTGCTGTGGGGCCGGGCCGGGAGCCCGGGCACAGCCGAGCCCTGCTCGCCGGCCTGCGCCGCCCGAGGCCGTCGCTGCTGCTCGCCCGGCCCTGCCGATGCTCATTCCCCGCTGTTGCCCTGCAGACAGCCCGCAGCCCCAGACCATCAGCTGCCGCGGCGCCCGCGACATCGCCCCCTCGCAAGGCACGGCCGTGCTCCCCCTGCGCCCCATCGCCCGCGGCTCTGAGGCCGCCAGGTGAGCGCAGCCCCGCGGGCTCCGCAGCCCCGCCGGGGCTCTCCCCACGCCGGCGCTGGCCTGCAGCCGCCTCCCTTCCCGTGGCCCCCGTGCCCTTTGCCACTGCCTTTGGGCCCGCAGGGAGCACCAGCTGATCGTGGCCGCCACGCACAACGCCTCGCTGATCGAGAGCATCTGCTCGGGGCAGGCACGGCTCTCCAATGCCAGCGCGTACCTGGCCGCTCTGCTCAACCTCAGCGCCGCCACGGACTTCGTGCTGGGCGACGGCAGCCGCGGGCAGGGCCTGCACAACGCTGCCCTCAGCCCGGGCCGGGACTACACGGCCCTGCTGCGCCTCGTCCGCCTCGGGCCGCAGGTACCATCGGGGGGCTCCTGCTCCCTGCGGCTGCTGCCGCCCGCTGCTGGGGCCCTGCCTGGGCACCTTGGCCTCCAGCTAGGCCAGTGCTGCCAGACTGGGCTGAGCTCTCCCTCCTGTCTCCTCCAACAGGCAGAGAAGTTCACCTGTGTCTGCTACAGCTTCTCTCTTGGTAAGTGTCTCCTTGCTCCTGGTGCCCAGGCCTCTCTCCTGCCTGCTCCCTTTTGCCAGCCTGGCAGCTTCCCTGGAAACGAGCTGGCCCAGGGCAGATGTAGTGGAATATTGCCATACTTTGGTCTTCATAGATGTTCTCTATATTTTGAGGCTATCTATGGTGGATGGGGTTTGGACATCCTCAGGACTCTTGGATAGGTTAGGGCCCAGTGGCCACTGGCAATTGCACATCATCCCTGCCATCACCACAGGTTTAGTCTTAGTCCCAGTAATCCCCTGGTGTATTCGCAACCCCTCCTCCCTTGGCAGTGTCTAGGGCCTTCAGGGACACGTGTTCCACAATGGAGGGTATCACACCAAGGAAGCACCTGCTTCTTCTGCCCCAGCTCAGTCTTTCTCTAATGCAAAGCCTTTGGTGGAAGATAAGGGAAGTTGCTTTTCTCTCCATGTCCCTATGGGATGTCCCAATGCTTGGTTCAGGCTGTGCAGGAGCCTGAGCCTGGGCTGTGCCGCTTGCAGGCCAGGAGCCATCGTCTCTGCTCTACAGCAAGCCCGTGGTTATGGCAGTAGCACTGATTGTTGCATTCCTGGCACTGGGGATTTTGCTGCTTTTTGTCGTCTTCAGGTCAGTATGTGGCTCACCTCTCCTGCCCTCTGTGAGGCATTCAGCAGCTTGCAGTGGCAGGGAGTGTCCAAGTGGAACCTGATATGAGGCAGGGTGGTGAGATGGGCAACAGCTTCTGCTCTGTCTCTCTCTTCTGCTGGTCTGTGCACCTGCCTTGCTGTTTTGCAGGTTAAAGCGCAACAGTTCAAGAGGCTCGGAAAACAACAGCACTATACCCCTGAGAGGATGTCAAAAAGGTTCAGTATGAGCTAGGGCCCTGTGTGCCTTGTCTGGACAGGCTGTCTGTTAAAAGCACAGGCAGGATGATTGTAGGTTCCACAAGTTCCTTGCAGGAACAAGGTGGTCAGAGCTGGCTGGCACAGGGAAAGGGCCTACTCTTAGGAGAAGGGACCTGTGTGGGGAGGGACAGTCTAAGGTTTGGAGAAGTTCTGGCTGCCACAATGCCATCTCAGTCCCAGCTGCAGAGTTCCAGAACTGGCCAGTTTAGCACCAGTTGGATGCTGAAGTCCTGTCCTTATGGTCTCTGCAGATGTACGCAAGCCAAACACACAGATCCCGGTGGAGGAACTGCTGGAGGCGCTGAAGATGTTGAAGAGGGAAGAAATAGAGGCAGAACAGACAGATGATGAATCAGTCAACAGGCATGGTGCGGGGCTTCTTAGAGAATATCAGGTCTGGTTTAGCTTTGCTTTCCTACCTGGCTGCACTGCCCAGTCCTCAGCCCTTCTTCCCTGGATGTGTGATGCAGTTGGCCTTGGCCAGCCCCAGGATATATCCCAATGCTGAGTGGGCTTGTTTTCTTCCTCTGCAGCAATTGTCCTCCACTTTGTTGCACCCCTGCAATGCTGGCAAGGAACTCTGTAATCAAAACAAGAACCGCTACAAGAGCATCATCCCATGTAAGCAGAGCTCTCCAGGGACTGGCTCAGGCTCTTGGAGCTGGCTGGGGTAGCACAGGATGCTGGGCTGGTGTAGGTGCCCCTCCAGCACTCCATGGCCACTGAAACCCAGAGACATTTCTGGCCCCACTCTTTTATATCCTGTTGGAGTGTCCTTGTTCTGCTCTTCAAATATTCCTGCAAACTTAATCAAACATCAGATTCCTGTTCCTGATGTAGTCAGTGCTGAACACTGTCATGTACCATCCAGAGGCAGGTATTTGTGGGAAAGTGGAAGGAGCGACCCAATTTCTTCCAAACTTTAAAGCTCCTCTGGGCTCCACATGATGTGTACATTTGGCCATTTCGTAATCTTCCTTAAAACTCCATTGCACTTCCTACTGTGCCATGTCACCCTTTGTCTCATCAGCTGTTCTTTAACCCTGAACATGTCCTGAGGCCTCAAGTGCTGCTAGGGAGACAACAGACAATCACAGACTTTAATAAATTACACCTTTCCCCCTTAATCAGTCTCTTTGTTGCTGCCCTAAAGCATCAGCCTACCTCCCTTCTCTTTCAGATGATCACTGCCGTGTGGTGCTGCAGCCCTCTGACACCGGGAATGGCTACATCAATGCCAGCTATGTGGATGTAGGTAGTGAGGAATTGTTACCCTGGAAAGGGTAGGAAAGGTGGCTGGCAGGAGGACAGTCCTGCTCACACGGGGGGCCCTGAGGTCTGGCACTTTTTGCCCTTAAGCTGGCAGGTCTTGGGATGTTGCTTCCCCTGAATCCTCTCCGACCTGCCAGGAGTACTCTGGGTTTGTGTGCAGTTCTCACCTCTAACAAAAAGGGACCCATGTGAGGGGACAGGAACTGAGATGTAGCCCCTGGGTACCCACTGTCTGTGCTGGCCAGGAAAGGTGCTGTGGGACACACTGTGCTGAGAGTTCTGGGCTTTGGTGCCTGGGGGATGGATCCTTTATTTCATTCCCTGTTAAACATTTAACTCATGTGATGAGAGCTGTTTGAATCTCTCCCCTGCAGACCTACCGAAATCCACGCTTCTTCATTGCAGCTCAAGGTAGGTGCTCCCAGCCTTCATCCTCAGGAGATGCCATTCACTACCCTGAGCAATCTGGGAAATGGGGAACTGGGATAGCAGCCAGGGAGCTGTGAATGGCTCACTCCAAGTCCCTGTGTCTCCAGAGTCTCTGAGGTTGTTCGGTTCTCCCTGAACAGTTGTTACAGGTGCTACAGGGCATGGAAGGTCTCAGTGGTAGCTTTGCAGCAGCTGGAACTGGTATCTGCACTGCCCACTATGAGGACATGGTCCTTCCACTCACAAGCCTAGTTTGTTCCCTTTGGCAGCTGGCATGACAGGGACAATCTTGCAAATGCCTGGCATGTCTGCAACCAGTGCACTCGGATTCAGTCTCTCCCCAGTAGTGCAAAGCCTGGATGGGTTTGTCGACTCTGTGCAGTGTGCAATGAGGAGGTCTTGGCTTCCTGCAGAGCTGCAGAAATGCTCCTTGGAAAATAGGGCCCCAAATGTGGGAGCAGCTGACAGTCATCTTAAGGGTCTGCAAGCAGGAGCCACCAAAGCAGCAGTGAATACCTGACATGGGCTCATCTTCCCTCCCTTCTCCTTGTCCTAATTTCTAACATGGTGATGAAGCTGATGTGGCCAGCACCCCCTTCAGTTGCTGGTGTCCCCTGGCTGTAGCTCTGTGTCTAGGCAGAGGAAAGCCTGGGAATGTCCAAAAATGTACCCATGGCTTGGACACTTGCATAGGGGTCTTCTCTTCCTTCCCAAGGCCCCTTGGCTGGGACAGTGGTGGATTTCTGGCACATGATCTGGCAGGAGAAGACCTCAGTCATTGTGATGCTGACGGGCTTAGTGGAACAGAACAAGGTAGAGAAAACCTCTCAGCCCATGAAACCTCTCAGCCTGGGCATTGCCAGAGCCCAGGCTTCCACACCTGCTGTGCTTGCTCCCAGTGCAGCTGTCAGCGGGGACAGGGAGCAGCACTGCACCCCTGCAATGCTCTCCTTGTGAGTTTTCCTGTGCCCAGAGGTCTCACTGCTGTTGACAGATCAAGTGTGAGCAGTATTGGCCAGAGCAGGAGCAGGTCTACGGTGACATCACCGTGACACTCAACAACACCTGGACCACCACAGGCCTTGTCAAACGCATCTTCTGCCTGCAGAAGGTAAGCCTGGCATGGAGCTGAGGCGGGAATGCAGGATGTGTTTGGGTTTCAGCAGCTGGTGGGAGCTGTCAGACATGGACCCTGTGGGGAGCCTGGTCTCCAGCACAAAAGGTGCAGTGTCAGCAGGTTGCTATAAATGGAATCCATGCCAAGCTATGAGTCCCAGGTTTCTGTGCCAGGCAAAGGCAGTCAGTCAGCTCCAGTGGTCACCCCAGAGCAGTCTGGACTGACGTTGCACATGGGGATATTGTAGATTCTTGAGGGCTTGGGTGAGGTGACTACAAAGGGTATAAAAGCAGATAAAGGCTATGGAATGGATTCTCTGCACATGCAGGATGATGGGACAGGTGCCTGCATGACACCTGAATCAATCTGCAGAAGGTCCACACTGAAGCTCCTTGGTCACTTACAGCCCTAAACCTGGACACACAGTTTATGGTTTAAGATAACCTACAAAAGGTCATTTGCCAAGATGTGTGCTCCTGCTGAAGTTACACCTCAGATAAAGGGCAGAGACTGAAGGAGTTGCAAGGAGGGAAAACAGGCACAATAGGAAGAAATTGCAGTGATGCATATTTCTGTCCTTTCTTGTCTTGCCCAGAGCAATATGTAGCTGAAACATAAAGCTCCAAGAGCACCTGATGGTAAGATGTAGCATTAGTTCATGCCAAGTGAAAGTGATGCTTAGGGAAAATCACAGTGGCTGGTAACAAGTGACTACATTCACATCAGTGTAGTAACAGCCTTAGGGTAGATCTTTTCTGGGCAAGCCAGGGCTTTTTGATGACTGTGGAAATACCCTAAGCTGTGATTTGTATCATTCCCCTCTGGGGCACGAGCTGCTTTTCCTGCTTTGCGTTCACTGCTCACGGTGAAGCAGAGGACAAAATGAATTGCGTGGCTGTGGGATGGGTGAATGTGCCCTTTAGTGTCCGAGGAGCCGCAGTGGAGCAGTCCTTATGGTGCGCTGCTGCAGGGAGCACTCTGTGCTGGTGCCCCTCTCAAGCGGTTTTCTCCACTGCTGCCTCCTTGTCGGCAGGCAATCACTTGACACAAGTTTCCTGGTCGCTTGCAGCTGCCTGTTGCCAGCTGTGTCTCCCTTTCTGCAGGCAGGCTGTGCTCTGCCGAGAGCAGTGGAGCAGTTTCACTACCTGCTGTGGCCGGACCACGGGGTGCCCAGAAACCCGTCGCAGCTGCTGTGCTTGGTGGAGGTGGTGAACAAGAGGGTGCTGGAAGCGCCTGCAGGCCCCGTGCTGGTGCACTGCAGGTACCGCGCTGGGGCTGTCTGGCTGCTGGGGCACGGCCAGCGGGGGCAGCGCTGACCCGCGCTGCTCCGTGTCCGCAGCGCAGGCATCGGGCGCACAGGCACCTTCATCGCCCTGGACTTCCTCTTGAAGATGGGCAAGGCTGAGGGCAAGGTGGATGTGTTTCGCTGTGTGCAGCAGCTGCGGGAGCAGCGGGTCAGCATGGTGCAGACCAAGGTGAGGAATTTGCTCCCTCCACGCCTCGGGCTGCAGATCCAATGCCCACCTGTGGGAGTCGACACAGGCGAGTGGCCAGAACAACCGCAAAACCATGGCTGAAATGCCAAGAGTAAATTTATTTCTTTACCTCGCTGGCTGGAGGATGCCAGGAGGTAACACATAAGTGGGAACACCGGCACCATCAGGCCCAGTCCATCCTGGGGGACAGTGGGGCTGCTCTTTTCACCCATTTAACAAAGGCCTGTGCATGTGTAGTTTGCCAGCTGGGCTATGATCTCCTCTGTGTCTTTGTGATCTCTGGTCTTTGATGTCTCCCAAAACAGGGAGCTCAACCACGTTCATGGCAATGGGCTCCAGGTCTCTGTAAACACCAGTGTTCCCTCTGCATGGATTCTACTCCCCAAAGCAGAGAGAGGATAAACAGCAGTAGGCTGTTTATAGACAATATCTAGGATTTCTCACACTGTCATTTTCCAGACCTTGGTATGCCCAGCTGTAAGGCCGCTTGAGACAATCCACCATGCTCCTTCTGAATGAAAGCCTTCTTTGGCTTTCAACCCTTTGCTGTCAACACCACCTTTCCCAGAGATGTGGCATGCAAAGCCACATTAGCCATGCTGTTCCTGATCTAGCCACAGGGACTAGGGCTACCAGGTGACGGAGACTGAAGGATCTTTTCAATGTTGTGTCCAAAGCAGCTGGAATCTTCATTCCCTGAGACTCTCTGAGGTATCAGCAGCATTTGTATGTATCAGTCACCCTGCCACAGAAGGGCTGTCTTGTAGGCAAGGATGATGAACGAGAGTCTACCTGTGCCTCTGGCTTTCAGGATGTCTGCCCTCCCGGAGCTCCTGGGCAGCTGTGTCCTGGCCTAGGGACTATGTCCCCATGATCTGCTTAGTGCTGGGCTCCTTCAGAGAAAACCAGGTTGGGCTGCACCAACCAGCCTCTTGTACAAGGTCTAACTAGTCTGCAGGTTTTCCAGGCTGCCTTCCCCAGAGCAGGGGTCTGGTCTGAGAGGGAGCACTAAACCTGAGGAAGATGATCTTGTCTGAGTTGCTGGACTTGCTGGCTGTGTCCCAAAGCAGGGCTGCCTGCAATGAGAAGTGTCTGGCCTCAGGGATGCACGGCAGGAAGGTGAAGGATGAACCTGGCTCACTTCTGGCACAGTTTGAGGACAGCTGGTGATCTGGAGCTCCAGGGTTCCTCCTGGACTGGCTCCAGACTGTGCAGCTGAGCCGTGTCCTCCCGCAGGAGCAGTACAGCTTCCTGTACGAGGCGCTTCTGGAAGGTTTGCTCTGTGGCAGCACCGGGGTGCCCGTGGAGAGCATCGCCAGCCGCGTGCACTCCCTGCGAGACGATGAGACCTCAGGCTGCAGCAGCGCCCTGGAGAAGGAGTTCAAGGTACCACCAGGAGACGGTGCACTGGTGCTGTGAGGGCTCATCTGTGATGCCAGCCCCCTCCTGCTCCCCTCCCCAGCAGTGGGATGGAGATGGGGGATCATTTCTCTGCAGTGGCCCATGAAGGTGAGTTGCTGACAGGCAGGACTGACTTGGGTGAATCATCTCTACAGGCCCTGCAGAGATTTTCTGAGTTGTTCCAGCTCCTGCCATGCAGAGAAGCAGAGAAGCCCAGAAACCAAGCCAAGAACCGCAAGCCAGGGATCTTGCCAGGTAACACTGGCAGGGCTGGGCAGCCTCTTGCTCTAAAGCCAGAGCCTGACAGCAGCATGGGGGGAACGATGCTTTGCTGCTGCTTCCCTCTCCAGCACATGTCACTGACAGGTTGGGCTCAGGGTGCAGTTGTTGTATTCTGGTTAGTAGATAATAAATACAGATTAGGCTGCTTCCTTCTGAGCCTGTTGGAGGCACCGGGGGTACACCTGGGATAAATATGTCCCTGGTCTAAACTTTGCCAGTGGAGAAGCTCAGATGAGGCACATCAGGGAGCAGTGAGGAGGGTGGATCTGCTGTGCACCCAACCACAGTGTTTTGGGCACCCTTCATCAGGGTGCCCTGAGCTGTCACAGCCGTGGGTGTGGTGGTGCCTGTCCGTTCCATCCTGTCCAACCCATGGTGCAGGGAGCTATGTTGGCTGTACGTGTTGCAGGGAAAGCCCCCTGCCTCTCCGTAGGGAGGCAACAAGCGATGATTTCCCCGTCTCTGCTCCTTGCCTCCGCAGCGGACTCCTGCCGGCCCATCCTGATGTCCTCGGTGAACGCAGACGGCTCGCCAGCTTACATCAACGCCGTCTTTGCCAGCGTAAGGCTCCGGCCGCCGGGGGAGCGGGAGCTGCTCGGGGCAGCCGGGCCCCTCCTGCGCAGCCCAGCTCCAGGCCAGGGTAGAGCCCCCAGCCCGGGGGAGGTGTCCCCGCCCTCGGGCTGCTGCACGGTGACTGCTGGCCCTGCTGCCAGGAGATGGCCCCCGCGACCGCGATCGGCGGAGCCCTGCCTGCGCGGGCAGCGCAGCGGCGTGTGCCAGCCACAGCCTGCTGCGAGCTGAGCCCGGCTGCGATGAGCTGAGAGGGCAGCGGGGCGCTAACATGAGCTGCTCTGAGCAGGGCTGGGCTGCCTGGGCCTTCTCCATCTCAGCAGGGCGGTAGGGAGCCGTGGCCGCTGTGGGAAGGGCTCTCGGGGATGCTGGCACCCTCCCCACACGCATCGTCCTGTCTTTTGCAGACGTACACCGAGGAGGAGAGAATCATCATCACGCAGCTGCCTTTCCCCACCACGCTGGTGGATTTCTGGGCTCTGGTCTGGGATTACACTTGCACATCGATAGTTGTGCTGAACGAACTCCAGGAGCTGGACAAGGTCAGCAGCCCAAGCTCTGACAGCTCTCCCCTCTCCTGGTTCCCTGTGGGGCCGAGCAGTGTGGTTTCTGCCTTTGGCCCTGCATGGATCTTACCATGAGAGCCCAGCTTGCAGCAGGACCTACTACAAGCCTGGGGGCTCCACCTGGGAGAGCCCTGAGGACTGTCCCAGCTCCACAGCTCCACAGCAGGGGGCTGTCCTTGGTGTCGCTGCAAATGAGCATCCCTCGGCTTTTGTTGAGCCCTACCCAGGTGTCCTGTGTGATGGAGTGTTATTCTCTGGCTGCAGCACTGGGCTGGTGCCCAGCAAGTGGCTGGCAGAGCCATGTGCAGGTGGCTTATGGGCGAGGGGCTGGTGTGAGCCCCCCCATGTGCGGGGCCGAGCTCTGCCCTGCCTGCAGGCGGGGCCATGTGTGATCAGGCACCTCTCGCCCTCCCCCAGACGTACGTGCGGTTCTGGCCCAGCCAGGGCGAAGATGACTATGGCCGCTTCCATGTGCAGCTGATCTCAGAGGAGCCTGGGGCTGGCTTCACAACCTGGACACTTGTCCTCAGCAACAGGCAGCAGGTGGGCCCTTTGCTCAGAGCTGGCAAACTCCTTTGAGAAGAATCTTTGCATGAGCTGGGAAGAGCAGCTGTCAATAGGCTTTAATTTGGGCTCAAAGTCCCAGACAGAGATGGCACAGGGATCTGGTGGGGTCCTGGCAGGGCACTGGCCACAGCAGAGTCTTTTGCCTTGGCAGAGAGGTTAATCCCAAGGAAGTGAGGCTGCAGGCACAGGTAGAATTCAGAGGTGTTTTTGTGTGCCCTCCAACTGGAGGACAGCAGCTGTGGTTGGAGTTTGTACATCTCAGTGGTTCATGGAAGGGGAACTGCTGCAGGCAGCTGGACACAGGACTGGTGTCAGTCTGAGCTGCACCTGGAGCTCAGCTCTTCTCTTATGCTCTGTCTGTTGCTCTCAGAGCACTTGTTGGAGAAGAGCAACGTCTGAAGTGGCATTCCCAATGTGGGGCTGCTCCCTTGATCCAGTGTGCGTGGCTGAGGCAGGACTGGCATGCGCTGTCCCTCCCCTTCCCTCCATGAAGCCAATAGGTCTCTGCTCTGCCCAGCCCCCTGTCTTTCTTCCCCACTAGCCCAAGAAATCTGCATTGGAAATCCGGTTACATCAACTGACAGACTGGCCCATGCAGCATCGCCTTCCCCCACACCCTGACACCATCATCAGCCTGCTAGGGAAGGTGGAGACACACCATCGGCAGAGCCAGGATGGACACATCCTTGTCACCTGCTGGTGAGTGATGTCTCCTGGAGGAGCAGCCATGGCACAGAGCTGGACACAGCTCAGGCTGTGTCAGTGACATTGGGGACAGCTCCATCTCGGGTGGATGTGTGCATATGAATTCAGCGCGGTTGAGGGAGGAAGGCTCCCCTGTTGGAGGTTGGTTGGGTGGGGGACGTGTGGCCAAGATCATCCTGAGAGTGTGGGGGTCTAGGGGGACACCTCTGAGTCTCAGCCCTGCCACCTGCCATCCCAGAGCAAATGAGGCTCCCCTTGCCCTCCTCCACAGGGATGGAGCCAGCCGGAGTGGGATCTTCTGTGCTGCTGGTTTCCTGTGTGAGCAGATCCAAAGTGAGGGCATGGTGGATGTGTCCCAGGCTGTGAGGATGCTGAAGAGGAGGCGCAGACAGTTCATTAAAAATGTGGTAGGTGCTGACTTCCAACCCAGCGTGGATGGCAGCAGCACAACAAGAGCCATATCTTGCATTGTCCCAGTAGCTGCCCTAGCCCCTCTGTGCTCAGATCATCCTGAGGCCAGGTGCCAATGAGATCTTTGAAACCTCCCAGCAGTTGCTGCTGCTGGGACACACCCACTCCCTCAGTGGCAGGTTCTGCAGAACTGAGGGGGCACCAAAGCATCCTGCATGATGAGTGGCCCCTTTCTGCTCCACCTGGCTGCTGAACACTTTGTGTCATGGATGTTGGCTCTCCTGCCAAATCCAGCTGGCTCCAGTGCTGGTGTAGCCCATCCTTCCAGCTCCTGGAGCACATGCCTGGATTCCTCAGCTGGGGATGGTGGACTCCAGCTGGGATGGGGAGGGTGGACTGCACCTGTGTGTGGCATGCTCTGTGTCAGGAAGCTGTTGGAGACCAATGCTGACATGCCACTGCAGGTGTTGGTCCACCAGAGCCTCACGTGCATCCTTTGATCCACAGGAACAGTATGGGCTCTGCTATGAACTAGCCCTCAGTTATTTGAATTCATTTGAAACCTACGGGAATTTCAAGTAGGGGCATGACCACAGCCTGTCTCTGGATGGGACTTTGACTCCCTGGAACAGCCCTTCATCAGTAACAGTGGAAGCAAGAGGGGAAAAAAAGGGATGTGCATGACCCCAAGATGCTTCACTCTCCTGAAAAACCACCCCAAGGGTCCTCCGTGGCTGGAGAACACAGGCTAGACTGTCTCCAAATTTTGGCCAAGTGTTGAAATGGGAACCTGACCCTGCCCAGCATTTGTGCAGGAACTTATCTGGAATCACAGCCTGAGCATGAAGACCAGAGCAGAGGCACCAGGATTTCACCTATGCTTCCTTGCCAAGGATCAGGAGAACAGCTGTCCCATTGAGGTTTCCTTGTCCCCTCAGGTAGCGCCAAGGAAAGTGGGGTAGCACCAACACCCACCTTGTGTTTGGTCAGAGAAGTCTCCAACCGCTTTAAGATCCATGGTGCTCAGGGGCACAGAATATCTGTCCAACTGTGGGAGAAGCAGGAAGCCCAAAGTCAGCAAGAGCCAAGAGTGGGACAACCCATGGTCCTGCAGGGCTGAACTGCTCCTTCAAACTCCACACAATCTCCTCCTGGGGCTGCATCTTCCTGGTGCTGCTCCAAGTGCCACTGCCCTACCAGCTCCACAGAGGCTCTGCCATCAGCCTGTGGCTGCACCATGGCAATCCCAGGCTATGGTGTCTCAACGTCAATATCCTGGATGTGGTTCAAGCAGCACCACAGAAAGAAAGGCAGGAGACCTCAGAAGCAGGAGTGACCCCATGGCTTTGTGTCCTGTGTCTCACCAATAAAGGCCATGGTGGTGGTGACCCCTGATCTTTGCTTTTCTTCCAGGTTTGACCTGGCACAGGGGCAACAAGGGAGCTGAAGGCACAGACATACCACAGCATGGGCACAGAATACACTCTTGGCCAAAATGTGTGTGGAGAGCCATCACCCTTGATGGATTGCCACCACACATGTGCTCCAAATTCACATTAGAGCTGTCCAGCTCAGCTCAGTAGGTCAGAAAAGCTGTCAGGCAGCACCAGGGGAATAGAGGATCACAGCAGCCCTGCTGGTGGCTCCCCTCAACAAGGCACAGTCAGCTCCCTGCAGGGGAACATCACCCCACAGGGGCAATGAGGGGAGCAGGCAGAAGCTGTGTGGGACAGGCAGCCCCTCCAATCCATAAGCCTTTATTTCTTGTCCAGACAGAACAGGTAGAGTCACAAAGCAGTCCAGCCAGGCCAAGCAAAGCCCTGGGTTTGGCTGAATGCCAGCAGAGAGGGCAGAAGGGTTGGGAACCCAGAGGACAGCAGGAGAATGCCATCAACCTGGGCCTGTGTGTCTGGGACTGGGAAATCTGGCATACAAGTCCTGCTTCCAGGAGTGCAAAAATGAAAGCAAAGCCTAAATAAAAGGATTACAGAAAGACCGATTCAAAGGCCTTGCAAAAGCAGTAAGCAATCCCTGGGAGTTGAAGGGGCTGAGGAATGAAAAAGCTCAGCTCTTGTGGGCCTTCTGTTTTCCTCTTGCCCTGTTGAATTGGATGAATTTCCTGGGAGCCCCGTGCTGGTCACAGTCACAGGAGAGCCAGGGGACATGGCAGCCATGAGCGCTGGGCTGGGGTTATCCTTCCCATTTTCTCCACGTCCCCACTGCTTTGGATGTCTCCATGGTCCTGGCTGGGGCTGAAGTGCCTGATCTCCAGCCTAGCCACCTTTACCTCTGGAGAAAAAGAGCACCCAGTGTCAGAGACAGGCTGGAGCACACAGCAGTGCCTGCCACGGCCCAACCCTTCCATCCCAGCTATGCCCAACGAAAGGGACCTGAAGCTGCTGTCAGTGCTGAGGTGAGAGCAGCAGCCCCTCAGCCTGGCTCTCCTGAGACCCCTCCCTGCAGATCCCCGGCAGGGATGGCACAGACATGGGTCACTCAAAGCCCTGAACCTTCGGGATGCTGTCTTTGCTCACCCTGTCCCTGCTGCAGGCAGGGAGCATTGCCTGGGACCAGGCTCTGCCTCCATGTGGGGCTCAGTGGGCAGAGGCATCCTGATCATCCCCAGCTAAGGCAAATCAGGAGATGTATCAGTGCAGTGTACAAACTGCTGCTTCTGCTGAAACTCAGGTTCTCCTGGGAGATTGCTGCTCTCATCCCATCTGTCCCACAGCCTGATAGTCCCCTCTGTGATGGTTGTCTGCAGAATTGCATTTTCCTACCTTTTTAATTATCCTCCTGAGTTTCGTTGGGGATGTACTTCCTTTTCCTAGAAAGGCAAAGGGGAGTATGAAACTGGCATTGTTTATGTACCTGCTGACCCTGTCCCCTCCCCACTCACCTAGAGTGCACAAGCCACAGGATAACTGCAGCCAAAAGTATGACTGCCAGCAGCACAACCAGTCCAGTCACAATCCAATGCCACTGGCCCCCAGTCTGCCCTGCAACAAACACAGAGGCAGGGGTGAGTGCCACAGCCCGGCCTCCTGCTGGCAATGGCCCCACGAATGGCAAAGGGTATGTGCAAGTGTGTACGCCTGTGTCCTGGCTGAGGTTTCTTCTGGGAGAGAGGATCACCCCGTGTGTGGGGATCTTCCTCTCTTCCACGTGAGACCCAACAGCTCTTGTGTTGGGCCAGCTCGTTTCCAGGGAAGCTGCCAGGCTGGCAAAAGGGAGCAGGCAGGAGAGAGGCCTGGGCACCAGGAGCAAGGAGACACTTACCAAGAGAGAAGCTGTAGCAGACACAGGTGAACTTCTCTGCCTGTTGGAGGAGACAGGAGGGAGAGCTCAGCCCAGTCTGGCAGCACTGGCCTAGCTGGAGGCCAAGGTGCCCAGGCAGGGCCCCAGCAGCGGGCGGCAGCAGCCGCAGGGAGCAGGAGCCCCCCGATGGTACCTGCGGCCCGAGGCGGACGAGGCGCAGCAGGGCCGTGTAGTCCCGGCCCGGGCTGAGGGCAGCGTTGTGCAGGCCCTGCCCGCGGCTGCCGTCGCCCAGCACGAAGTCCGTGGCGGCGCTGAGGTTGAGCAGAGCGGCCAGGTACGCGCTGGCATTGGAGAGCCGTGCCTGCCCCGAGCAGATGCTCTCGATCAGCGAGGCGTTGTGCGTGGCGGCCACGATCAGCTGGTGCTCCCTGCGGGCCCAAAGGCAGTGGCAAAGGGCACGGGGGCCACGGGAAGGGAGGCGGCTGCAGGCCAGCGCCGGCGTGGGGAGAGCCCCGGCGGGGCTGCGGAGCCCGCGGGGCTGCGCTCACCTGGCGGCCTCAGAGCCGCGGGCGATGGGGCGCAGGGGGAGCACGGCCGTGCCTTGCGAGGGGGCGATGTCGCGGGCGCCGCGGCAGCTGATGGTCTGGGGCTGCGGGCTGTCTGCAGGGCAACAGCGGGGAATGAGCATCGGCAGGGCCGGGCGAGCAGCAGCGACGGCCTCGGGCGGCGCAGGCCGGCGAGCAGGGCTCGGCTGTGCCCGGGCTCCCGGCCCGGCCCCACAGCAGAGCTCACCGGAGCTGCTGTTGCTGTGAAACTCCCTCGTCAGCGCAGCCCCGGCTCCAGCAGCCGTCAGCCCCTGGATCATCACGGCGTAGCTGCTGCCAGGGCTGTGGCCCGGCAGCCGGTGCTCGGTGACCGAGCCATCGAGGCGCAGCCGCTCGGTCTCCAGCACGCTGCTGTCCCCTGCGTTCCTGGCTGTGATGCTCAGCTGCGGACAGGAGACGCAGCTGGGACGCAGCAGCTCCCGGCTGCCCGCTGGGAAGGTGCCCGCAGCTGGCAACGTCCCTGCCAGCCTGCCCTTCCCTGTGCCTGCCCTTCCCTGTGCCTGGGCAAGGCTCTGGACAGGAACAGGCAGGAACCTCAGCGCCAAGGAGGGAGCTCAAAACAGAGGAGAGGAGAGGAGAGGAGGAATTTAGGGCCAACCCTGAGGATGTGTGAGCAGCAAACTCTCTGAGCAAAGGGCTGGGCCTCTGAGAAGGGAAGAGGGAGGCTGCTCGTTTGAAAGGCGGTAGATATATGTACTTAGCCCAAGGATAGGTCACCCCAGGTGTATTGCAACACCAGAAGCACTGTGGCGACATTCTCCACCAGAGTTATCTGAGCTTCTCTTTTCTGTTGTGTAAAGCTGGACTCTGAAGGCTTTCTCTAAGAGAAAAGGAGAACGACTAAAATTTTCATGAGTAATAGAGATGAAGGGTCCCCATTTGCCCATGCATCATTTGAATTTGTCATGAGATCCCTGTCCATTCTCACTTGCTGTCTTTATAGAAATATATTCTGGGTTTATGCAAAAGTGTAGACAAATTAAAATGGAATAAAAGGATTCTTTCATGAACACTAGTGTCTGGGAGCAAGAAGCCAGCTAAACAGGCTCACAGGCTGTCAAGAGCTTGTCTGACAGTTTCTCCAGGACAGAACTAAGAAAAAGCTTGCAAGGTCCCTGTCATGCTATGGAGACCTCTGTCCTCAGAGAGGACCTAGAGCATTCTGAGAGCAATGTCACCACCACACACACACCCTCGCCCTATTGGAGAGCAGGGTTTTGCTGTGGAATGTGTCCCAAATCCAGAGACAGAGGAGATGCTTTTAGCCATGCATTGAGGAAAACTCAACAGAACAGTGCAGGTCTCTGGAGAAGGGGCTTTCAGGAGGGACTTTCAGAGGATTACTCAAACCACAAGTATTTCTGTGGCAGGAACGAGAAACAAGTACGCAAGAGGAACAGGAAACCCTAGGATGCCACCCCAGAAGACATGTCACCATGTGTTGTACACCAACCTCCAAAAGCTTGCCAAACCCAGAGCAGAGCAGACCCAGGAAGTAAGCCCAGAGGACATGGAGCACTCACACCTCTCTGGGCATCTCCACAGCATGAAGAATGTTGAGAATGACACAGAAAATGCTTGTCTTCATCAAAGCCAGATATTTACTGGCTGGGAACTCTGGATCATGCCAGCTGTCCCTTGCCGACACTTGCCAGTGTGCCTGCACAGAGCTCCAGGCTGGGAGGTGAGGGTCTGCCCTGCTCCCTGGGTACCTGGTATCCAATGATCTCCCCGTTGCAGGAGGGCAGCGCGCTCCACCTGAGAGAGCCCCTGTCGGGATCCAGCCACAGCTGCTCTGGTTTGTCCGGCACTGCAAGCACAGACCATGGGGTCACACACAGGGCCATGGGCAGGGGCTGAGGCCACGGGAGGCTGCAGCAGCTCCTGGCCAAGGGACGGGCTGCAAAGGGACTCCCTACGAGGGGTTTGTCCCCTGCAAAGGCTGCGTGTGCTGCAGCAGTGGGAAGCACGGCAGTGTGGGGTGGAGTGGGACAATGAGAACAGGCTGTGCCCTGCTCAGGGCTCTCCCAGCCCCTTCCCCACAGGGCTCTCCACAGGACCCAAGCAGCTCTGATGCCAGGCACATCCCTGCACGGAGCAAATGATCAGGCTGAGCTGAGGGGTGAGGGCAACATCTGTCCTCCCTGTGACACAGCTCTGGACTGTCTTTGTTCTTGTGTCTGGTATTTGTGTGCACTTACCTGTTTCCTGTGTCGTGAACAACCATGAGAACAGGGTTGTGTTGGGAGGCAAGTCAATGGTGACATTGTATTCAGTGAAGGGCTGCAAAGGGGAGCAGGTGAATGTTCCCTCCTGGCCATGTAATGTCTGCTCTGCATTCACCTCCTCAGCCTCACAGGGAGGGGAGGAAGGTGCTCCCAGCTGGCACATGGCCCTCATGCCCTGGCAGGCATCAGGGAACTTGCAGGTCCATTTCAGTTTGATGCTGGTGCTGGAAATCTCAAAGGTCTCATGGTCAACCTGGAGCACTTCTGTGAAGGAAAGTTTGCCAGAAGGTCACTTGATTCCCTTCCCACCCTAGCCATGCAAGGATGCTGCAAGTCAGACAACTTTGCTCATCACCCTGCATGGTGGGATAGAAAAGGAGAGACTGAAGGTGGTCACTGCAGCCCTCTGAAAGGGGAGCAGGAGGAGTTGAACAGGAATGAATGTGGGCGAATGACTGGACTGCTACCACTCAAGCAATTTCCCCCATTCATTCAAAACTGAGGTTTCTCTGTGTCCCAGAATCTCTACAGTCCATCAGGAACAGCTCTGTTCTTCCTTGGAGGGAACATGAATGCCCTAAGCTGTGAGAAAAGAGTGCTAAGCCTGCACCCACCATGCTGCAGAACCTGGAGGGCCCCAGCCCACATGGAACAAGCTGTGGTACTCACAGCCACACTAGCAGTAAAGCTCTCTGATCCTGCTCCGACAGTGGTGCCACGTGCTGGCCACAAACTCCACCACAAATCCCTCTCCCATGCTTTTTTGCTTTGTGCACATCCTCTTGCCAGAAGCCCTCAGGGAGACCCTTATCACCAACACCCCCAGTGGTGACTTGACACCTGCCATTTGACACCCCCCAGGCTGGACTTGACACCTGCCATTTCCCTGGGCAGCACAGAGTCCAAAACCTCCTGCACCCCATGCCCTGCTTTCCCTGCTCAGGAAGGGCAGAGCAAGGCAGCCAAGAGGGCTCCTGATCCCTCCTTACCAATGCACTCCACACTGGAGCGAATGCGGACCCAGGCACCTCGGGAGTTTCTTCCAGTCCAGAGCTCTCTGTATACAGGTTTCCCACCAGAGAAGGACTGGACTTCACTTGAACATTTGAGACGGGTGAAGGGTGGCTGGAAACCTTCAGGGCAGCTCAGCATCACTTCTTCATTCTTCTTATAATTCACCTGGTCTGGTGCCAGCTGGAGTCTGTAGTCCCACTGGGGCCTTTTGCACTCTTCTGTCAGAGGTGAAAGTGGGTGTTAGATGGGCTGGAGGTGATGAAATGGGTATGGGGGAGTGGTGGGAGAGAAATCCCCAGCAACCCGTCCAGGCAATGAAGGGCGAGGGAAGGTGACACATCCATCTGCTGGGGTGTGACCTGAGGGCAAGCCTTGTTGGGAAGGGGCTTTCCTGATGCATGGAAATTGTGAAGGTTCACTCATCCATGAAGCTGGCCCGTTCCCACTTGTGTCCATGGGCACCATATTCCCTCCTCCAAAGCCCAGAGCAGGGACATTCCCAGCACAATCCCCCCTGCACCAGGGGACTCCCTCCAGCCTCTCATCCAGGCCTGTCACCCAGCCCAGCCCAGGGGGCACTTGCTGGGCCATGGCAGCAGCACTCCTGCTGGCATGCAGGGCCCTTCAGCCAGGGCTCATCCCTCCCACAGGCAGCAGCCACGCCCCTGTAAGCCTCGGGGGCTCCCTGTTCTCCCTCTGTGCCTTGGCTGCTCTCCTCCTGCCCCACACTGCTGGGCAGGGGGACAGGGCTGAGCAGTGCCTTCTGCATTCACATCTCCTGCTTTAACCATGCCCCTGCCCCTTTCTCCTGACACAACCCTTCCTTCTTCTCATCACCTCCTCACCAAATTCCCCATGCCCCAGGCTCAGTGGGCAGTAGCTGAGCAGCTGGTGCCAGCAGTTTGTCCAATGCTGCACGGGGAGGCTTTGTGGCAATGATTCCTACAGAGAAGGATGCTGGCTTCTGGAAGGAGCCCTTGCCTGTTCAAGCCTCTGCAAGAAGGTTTGTGAGGCCTGAAGGGGTTTAAAATACAATCTGCCTTCTCCCAAAGGGGCACCTGTGGGATCTCACAAGGTGAAGAGTGACTTTGGCACAAAGGTAAATGCTGTGCCAAGCCCCTTGTGCAGAGGCTTTGCTCTCAAACAGCGCTGATGGCAGAAGACCAGAGATGCCCACCTGAGCACCACAACCAGCAGCTTTGTTCCCCTGGCACACAGCCACAACCCCCCCCATGCTCAGGCACCCAGCCACTGATCCTGCCCTGATCCATCTGTGTGGCCACGCAGCAGCAAGCTCCCTCTTACACTGCCCTCAGCAGGCACAGTGTCCCTCAGGCACACCTGGGGATAGGATGTGTACAGAAAGTGACAGCTCCCTGAAGACCCTTCCCCTGATTCACAGTGCAGGAATTGATGCCCAATTCATGCTCACTCTCTCCAGGGAATGACTGGCAAACTGCTTTTCTGGAGGCCATGACCCTTCACTGTACATCCAACCCAGTCCTGTCTGTCCCACAGAACGCCAGTGTACACTGCATTGTAGCTCCTGTCCCTGAGGCAGACAGAGGCTGCTCCAGCTGACACAGCCCTCAGGGGTCCCTCTGGCTCCAGCCCAGGGCTGCAGGCAGTGAAGATGAATATCCAACATAGAGGAGGAAAGGCAGCAGAAGCTTCCAAGAGCAAAACCACTTCTTACCTGTTCTCTGGGGCACTATCTGGATGTTGAAAAATTCTTCCTGGCCATGTGCTGACAGTAGAAATGCAAGGGCCAGAAGAAACCTCAGAGGCAGTGACTGCAGGGCCATCCTAGTGTGAAGTCCTCAGGCAGGACTGTAATCTCAGCCCCACTTGCTGCCTCTGAGCCCAGCCATCTGTATCTGACTGCAGGGCTTGCAACCACAGGAAGGAAACAGACACATCTCCTCATGAGATTCAGGAGGCTTCCTCTTTGGGCAGAGATCCTCCCATCCCTGTCCACACTTCTGCCTTTTGATATCTTTTTGCCCCAGGAGCATGGAGGCTCTGGGACTCAACAGAAGGAACCTTGTCACAAGATCCCAGAGTTCACTCCCAAAACCCTCCTAGTTACCAGGGCATTCAAGTGTTACTCCTGTTACTGAGGTAATATCCAAGTGCTTCCTGACACTGCGTGGGTTTTAGAGTGGTGATGAGTCACTTCCCTTCAATGATCACAGGAGATGGAGGACCTTTGAGAAACTACATAAAGACCTGGTCAGAAGCACAGATAGGAATGAGGACATGAACTGCAAGGAGTACTTCAATGCCTGAAACACTCTATAGCTCTTCTGAAAGAAACACTCAACCCACACCCTCTCTCATCCTTTCCCGCTTCTCTATCCTCAGCTGCCTCCTCCTCCTGCTCCCTCTCTGCCTGGCAGCACTCTCCTCTGTCCCCAAGTGTGCAGGGCATGCTGCCCTACAATGCCAGCTGTATGCTTGAGAAAACACTCACAGTACTAAACCATGCCTCTTGCTCATCAACAGCCACCGCTTTTCTCTTCCCCCAGAACCTCCCATCCACTTTGGATGCCTTGGATTTTAGAAGCCTGGGTGATCAGACATGGGGGGGGCTGCAGAGTCACAGAGACCATACTTGTCCCTCAGCTTTGCTTGTGGCACATGCACAGGACACACTCCTGCCTGGGGTAAAGAGTGCCCTGCTCATGGCTCCCCTCAACAAGGTGCAGTTAGCTCAGGGAACAGCACCTCACAAGGGCAATGAGGTGACTAGGCAGGAGCTGGGGGCAGCAGGCAGTCCCTGGGGACAGCAGGTAGCCCTGTCCACACCACAACACTTTACTGACTGTCTGGACAGAGCAAGTGGAGTCATGAGGCTGACAGCCCAGGGCATGACTAGGGATGGGGGGATGGAGTGGGAAGCAGGGTAGCCAAGGAGGTTGCAACTGTTCTCCCCTATCCTGAACCTGCTCATTCCCCTTTTTCAACCAGCAGCACCCACACAGAATTGAATTTCTCTTCTCCTCTCTGCCCAATACCCACAAAGAGTTGCTCCATCAGGCACACATGTCACACCAGCAACAGTTCACAGGAAGGAGAGATTTTGGTCCCAGGGGCCAGCTAGAGGTACTGAGCTGATGGGCAGACAGCTCGTATGAAGAACTGTCAAAACATGCCTTTACCAGAACATGCAAGTCATTCCAGGCTGAAAAGAAGCTGGAGAAGAGAGAGGTCAATTGCTTTATGTTTTGACAGTGTACTCCTCCACAAGGAGAGCTTCAGGCTGCCCCTCAGCCTCCAGGCTGCACTGGGTATTGGCAGGTTTGACAGGGGAGAGAGATAACACTGAAGCAAAAACCATGACAGCTCTGTCTTCAGGACTGTAAAAAGCACAACCAGAACCAGCTTGTCAAACCCGAGTCCAGGGAGTTCAGGAGAGCCTCTGTGCCCAAGGGCGGGAGAAGGAGATTGGAATCATCACAGGCAACACACAGAGCTGGAGAAAAGAGAGGTTGATTGCCCCATTTGCCAGCAGTGCAGCCCTCACCAAGGAGAGCCTTTGGACTCAGCATCCAGGCTGCACTGGGCACTGGCACCCCACAGACAGTGCCTGTTGGAGGGGATGGGACAGCAGCAGCAGCAGCCAAGAGCCAGCAGACCCCAAAGGCTGCAAGACACAGATGTCCCAAGAGGGCCAGTGCCAGCTGCACCTCACAAAATGGGAGATGAGCACCAACAGCCACAGAGGAGGACACAGACCAACACAGAGGTCCAGCTATGCAAGTGGAGATGGTGTTACCTATAGAATGGGGAGGAGGGAAAGCAGTCACCCAAAGCATTGCACTGGGAACATGCAGCACCTCAGGTGTGCTTCCTTGGTGCTGCCAGGGGCTGGAAAAGCCTACTCCAAGCTCCTCCATGAAGATTCATGGGGTCAAGGCTTTCACATACAAAACAAGGAGGACCCATGACAAGGTGGGAGCTTTTGTGGGCCAGGCAGCCTCTGCAAACCAGAAAAATTTATTGGTTTTTTCAGACACAGCAGCACAGTGGCCACGGCAGCACAACTAGGCCAAACTCAAGCAGAGGACAGGGTCTAGATGGATACAGGGACACAGGTTGGAAAGAGGAGTTGTGAGCTCCTCCATTCCCAGGGAACATTTGCAGGCATCCAGATGCTGGGGACATGGCTATGCCAGAGCACTGGAGAACTACCGGGACATATCCTTGCTGTCACAAGGAAGTCAACCCATGCCTTAAGCTGCTCCTGTGGTGTGGCAGAGGATTCTGGAGCTTGATGAAGAAGAAAATTTTGGGGGAAAGCAATAACTCATGAGATAATTCATTGTCATGCTTCCGGTGGTGGAGGACCAAGCCTTGAGAAGGGAAGTGCCTCAGATGTCCACTCCAGCTGCTCTTCTTCCTCACTGCTGACTCTCGTGAACAGGCAGGGGCGGGGGAAATGGCTCTCCAGCCTGGTCACACTTACCTGAGGAGAACAAGAGAACCTAGGGCAGAGGCTGCTGCATGCCCTTGGCAACATGAGGAGCTCAGACACCATCAGAGCTGGCAGTCCCTGCTCTCTCTGGGCCATGTGGGGTCACAGGCAGGACAACCCATTTCCTACCTGCATCCTTCTCAGGAAAAGTCTCGATCACACAGTAATTATCCTCCTGTACATTCTCATAGGGCTGGAGCTCTGGGGAGGACAAGAGGACAGAAACAGCCTGAGGGACCTGGGGGCTGTGAGAGAAGGAGCAGGGCAGCCTCAGGCAGGCAGCATCACCAAGGGCAGCAGATCATCCTGGGATGCACAGCATCCAGACAGCAGGGCTGGGAAGAGCTGCTGCCTACCCCAGAGAGAGTGAGAAGGAAGAGTGGTTCCCAACCCTCAGTGCCACCTCAGGGACACCCCAGCCAGGAGCTGCTGGAAAAGGCTACTGAGCAGGGTCTCAGCTGGGAATAGATGTGGGACATGTTGGTGTGATAGGTCAGCCAAAGCCAGCTGGGCTGCCTGGAGCTACCTCAGAATGCCACTGGGCTCTCCTGAAATACACCTGCTCCCCTCGCAGCTCCAGCCCTACAGTCCCCTCTCTGCTGGGGATCCTACCTGTGTACTGATCCTCCTCGGCTTTGCTGGGCAAGGCCTTCTTTTTTCTGGGAAGAAAAAGGGCAGTCCTGAGTCAGGGAGAGACTGACCTGGGCCAGACCCTGCTGAACCCAGCAGCAGTGGCACGGAGGGTTCTGCACACCCTCCCTCTGCCTTGGCAGTCATCGCCCACCTACATCCCAGGGGACAGCAGTGGTGGCTGCACCAGCAATAAGGGGACATGGTCTCTCAGCATACACGGCCCCTTCCCAGCCCTGAAAACACTTAGAGTCCCCCCTAGGAGCCCTAGAGCAAATCTGTGTTAGGACCAGCCAGCTGTACCCTCTGCACCCAGAGAAGGGTGGGAACAGCTGCGGAACCTCTCTATCCCCACCCACCCCACAGCACAGCATGGCCTGAGACAGAACCGAGACTCCAAATCTCCTGCAACTCACCTGAACAGCACGAACCAGATGATCCCAGCAGACAAGGGGATCAACAGCAGCACCACCACCACCACAGTGACTGCTGACCCAGGCCAAGGGCCCATAGGCTGCCCTGAAACTGACACACAGAGAGCAGTGGGTGCCACAGCCAGGGCCGTGCACCAGTAGTGGCCCCAGCCTTGCTGCTGGATGTCTGCACATGTAGAACAGACCCTGCTGCCCTGGCTGCTGCAGGGACAGGCAGCAAGCCTTCCCCTGCCTGCACATCTGCTTGGGCAGGGCAGAGGGAGACTCTGGAGCACCAGGCCTTGTCCCATGGCCCCAGCAGGAGAGTCTGGCAGCCTGCTCTGCCATCCTGCACACAGCAGGAGGACACAGACCCAGGCTCAGCAGCCCTAGTGCTCTCTGGCCTTGAGCCCACCTGTGCACCCAAATGCAGGGATGGGTGTCACCTTCTTCAGTGGAAGAGTAGAGGGGGCAGGTCTGGTATCAAAGGCACAAAGAGTGGCTAAAATGGTGCAGGCCCTCTGCAGACCTGCCAGTGAAGGCCCTCAAGGAAGGGCTCCCCCAGCTTCATTCCCACTGCTGAGCCAGTTGGTGCCCACACTCCCTGCCCCTGTCTGAGCTGGGACAGGGTGGGTGCACACACAGCTCTGGAAGCTGCTCCAGACTCAGCACTCCCCCCCTGAGAGGCCACCCCAACCAGACATAGGGCAGAACAACCATTACCCAGGACGTAGGTTTGGAATTCCAGTTGTGATGCAGGCCCAGCCCCAGCGACCGTCAGGCCCTGCACTGTCACCAGGTATTTGTTGCCAGCTATCTGATGAGGTGGCACATACTCAGAGACAGACTGGTTCACCAACACCTGGCTGAATTCAACAAAGCTGCCGTCCTCTGCTCTCATGGTGGTGATGTTCAGCTGGAGGAAGGACAGGGAGCTGCTAGACAGTAGCACCAACATCCTGCTTCTGCACTGGGCAGCTCTGTGGAGAGGAGCTGCTGCTGCTGGCTGGGCACAAGAGGGGAGCTGGCCCTACCAGGAACACCAGCAGGGTACAGCCTGTGGGCCCTGGCAAAGGAGGGTTCCCAGCTCTCCTCAGGCTGCCTACACAGAGCTCCAGGCAAGGTGAGGGGCACCAGGGGCACTCCATGGACTCCTGGTACCTGGTATCCAATTATCTTCCCTTTGCAGGAGGGCAGCGCCTTCCACGTGAGGGACCCCGTTTTGGAATCTACCTCCAGCTTCTCTGGCTTGTCTGGCACTGGAAGCACAGGAGAAGAGGATCATACCTGGATAGCAATTACTTGCCCCCCACAAAGGCTGCTTGTGCCTCTGCAGCCAAAATGGTGTGGTGAGGAGGGGGAAGGCCCTGCTATAGGGCCCTGCACAGCACCTCCCCCAGATCCCCACAGGCTGCAAGCAGCTCTGATCCCAGGACCATCACAGCAGGGGGCAGATGCTCTGGTTGAGCTTCAGGGTGAAGGGCATCCTGACATTTCATGTAAACATACCCATTTCCTTTGTCGTGATGAGCCGTGTGTACAGGATTGTGCTAGGCAGCAGGGAGATGGTGACACTGTAGACAGTGAAGGGCTGCAGAGGGGAGCAGGTGAAAGTTCCCTCCCAGCCTTGCAGTATCTCCTCTACCTTCACCTCCTCAGCCTCACAATTTGAGGAGGAATGCTGCTCCAGCTGGCACCTGGCCCGAATATTCTGGCACATACGAGGGAACCTGCAGGTCCAGTTCAGTTTGATGCTGGTGCTGGAAACCTCTAGGGTCTCAGGGACAACCTGGAGGACATCTGTGAATATTCCAAGAGGATCACTCCCTCCCTTCCCCTCCAAGCCTTGACATCAAACTCCATCAACGCCACCATTCCCTCACTAGCCTGTCCCCAGCACAGGGTAGGCAAGGGCATTCTGCCTTCTCCCAGACTACACAAGCCAGAGTTGCCAACAGCACAGACATAAACCTGGGATGCGTCCAGAATTTTCTCTGGATTTCTGTGCCATGCCCTGACCACCCCGAGCACAGGGCACTGACACTGCCACACGTGCAGAATTGCTCTCCATGCCTGGGGAGCACAGACTGAGAGCACTGGGAGAGTGTCTGGTTTGCTCACTTACCCACACAGGTCAAGTTCCCTTCCACAGGGTGCCAGATGTCTGTGCTATTCCTCACTATCCAGCCACTACAAGGAATCATGGAACCGTCCCTTGGCTTCAATGCCACACATTTGATCTCCATGGGTGGAGGCCAGTATCCCTCAGGACACCGTATCTTCACCACTTCATTTGGGTTGAAGATCCCCTGTTCTTGGTCAAAGATAATCCTGGAGTCCCACTGGGGCTTCTGGCATTTCTCTGCACCAACAGGATGGGAAGGTGTTAGCTGAGCAGTGTTGCTCTGCAGGGCATGGAGCAGGGCATCCTCTTCTCTGGCCCATCAGAGCAAGAGGTGAGCTCCAAGCCACTGCACAGAGCAGCCCTTCCACATCAATTCTTGGAAAGAGGATGAGGACAAGAAGGACTCCAAACTTCTCCCCCCAGGTCTCCCAGGCAGGGCTAGGAGGAGCTGGAGTCAGGGACTGAGGGGAAACCATGAGGGGTCTGTACTGTGCACAAAGCCTGCCCAGAGACTCTGGTGCTCTGTTTGTCCCTCAGGCAGGATGTCAACACCTTGATTCCTCCTGAGAAGGCATAAAGTCTGAGACCAAAGCTGGCTCTGCAGTGACAGCATGCAGCAGGGACAGGGAGGGGGAACCAACACACAAGGAGGGGGACATGCCTTTACCCTTGTCCCCTGTGCCACAAACACCTGTCAGACCTACAGCACTGTTGCCCTGACTTTTTAGCACATGCTCTTGCCAGAAGCCCTTAGGGAGACCTGTGTCTCCCACACACCACCCAGCCCCCTGTGAGCACAGCCTGAAGCCCTGCATGGTCCCTGACCTCCTGTGCCTTGGGCAGTGCTGCTTACTGCCAAAATGGCTACTTTGGTATCAAGATGGAAACCTTTGTACCAAAACTCCCTCCTGACAGGACCCTCAGGGACTAAAGTTAGCATCAGCCATCTCCCCACCAGGGCACCCCTGGACCCCAGGGCGACACAGAACAGACTCAGGAGCTGCTTCAACACTGTCTTCAGCAGCACCTGTCTTCAGCAGCCATTTCCCCAGGCAGCACAGAGCCAGAAGCTTCCTGTGCCCCCACAGGCTGTCTTCCCTGCTCAGGGAGGGCAGAGCAGGGCAGTCAGGAATGCTCCTGATGCCTCCTTACCAAGGCACTGTACCCTGAACCTGGGCTGAATGTTGATCACATTGCCTCCGCTGTCCTTTCCTGTCCAAGCTTCTCTGTGTATAGGTTTTCCATTGATAACAGACAGAACTTTTCCTGTACATTTGACACGGGTGAAGGGTGGCTGGAAACCCTTGGGACAGCTCAGAATCACTTCTTCATTCTTCCTGTAACTCTCCTGGTCTGGTGCCAGCCGGAGTCTGGAGTCCCAGTGGGGTTTTTGGCATGTTTCTGGCAGAGGTGAAAGTGCATGTTAGTTGGGCTGGGAGGTTCCAAGGAGGAGCAGGGTATGTGGTGGGGCCTCAGCAATCCCCAGCAGTCCCCCTAGCCAACGAAAGGAGAGGGAAGGTGGCACATCCATCTGCTATGATGGGACCCCTTGGCAAGGCTGGTTGGGATGGGGCTTTCCTTGTGGGTGAGTGTCAGCTGGGGCTGGGGCCTGTCCAGGCAGGTGGTGGACAAGGATGTGCCAGAATTCACTAGGGGAATGGTCTCAGGTATCCAGTGCCTGAGATCCAAGCGGCCCCGATATGGCATCAGAATTGCATTCCTGGCCACAGTGATGATGGAAGCTCAGAGATGGATGAACGGGGCAGAAATTGACCAAGAGTTTGGTAGGAAGCACTTCCTGACACCCTGCTTACCAATGCACACAATGTTCCCCTGAACATGAATCCACACACCACTTTGGTTTCTCCCCAGCCACATGTCTTCCTTCAGAGATACAGAATAATTCAATGGCTGAACCCTGCTTGCACATTTGACATGGGTGAAGGACGGCTGGAAACCATTGTTGCAGCTCAGAGCCACTTCTTCATTCTCTGTGTAACTGTCACGGGCTGGTGCCAGCTGGAGTCTGGGGTCCCACCAAGCAGGCCTTTGGCATATTTCTGTCAGAGGTAAAATTGGGTGAGGAGTACTTTTGGGAGGTTATGAGCGGAGGCTTGGGACAGGTCTCTTATGACTCTGACTATTCACCCCGACACATACGAGTGTCATGTGCCCAGGCACTCTCCAAGCACACAGGGCTCCTCATCACCCCATCCCCAGGACTCACAAGCCTCCCTTGGATTCTAGCCCCTCCATGGAGTGTTTGAGCCCCCATTTTCTTGTCTCCCTCATGTGCAGGTGAGCCATGCTGCAGTAACAGCCTCCCACACCAGAAACATCCCAAACCCTAGAGAAGCTTTCCAGGGGAAAAGCAGAACCCCCTGCAGCTATTCCTACTTCATGCTGAGGCAGGAGATGATGGCTGGGAAGGATTCCTCTCCACAGGAGCACAGAGCCCAGCAGGTGCCTACAGCAAGGTGCTGAGACAAAAAGAGCCTTGTCAGTGCCAGGACATGGGGAAAGCCAAGGCATCCGGGTCTGCCATTCCTGCACTGTCATCTACACAACCCAGTCACAGAGGGTCTGCCAGCAGCTCAGGGCCCTGGGCAAGGGTGGTGCAGGGCTGTGCTTACCCTTGCAGGTGGGAATCTCATTCCACAGGATCTGGGCCCCTCTGGAAATGCATTCAATCTGTGGGACAGACGGCACAAACTTCCCAACACAGCTGAGCTGCACCACTTCGTACAAGGCATAGTAGCTCTTCCTCGGAGTAAACCGCAGTTTGGGGTCCCAGTTGGAGGGAATTTTGCATTTTCCTGTGTGCAAAGGCCAGGAGTCAGAGCCTGAGGTCACTGGGCTCCAGCAGCATCCATGAGGATGAGGGAGTTCCATGCAGAGGGGTGCCAATCCCTCTCTCTTCAGAGGGGTGGCAGAGATGGCACCTCCCAGGATGAGCCCCATCCCCCAGATGCTTTATCCCTCCCCACACCCTCAGGGCAGTGCAGGAGGGTTATCCACAGGGTTATCCTGCCCACCTGCTGCTGAGGAGAAACCCCAGCCAGAGGGGTCCAGCAGCCTGGGGGACGCTGCTCTCTCCCACAAATCCAGGGGCTGTGGGAGTGCACCAGGCCCAGGCAGTCTCTGCTGCCATTCCAGATTCCACAGCTTGGTCCCATGAAGTGACTGCCAGCAGCAATGGTGAGTAATAGGAGTGAAGTTTGCAGATAACAAGAGAAAGAACCAAGCAATTCTGCAGTGGGAGCAGTAACTACAGGAATGAGGCAGGCAGAAAATCAATCATCTAAGTCCTTGAAAGAGCAAAAACAAAACAAAAAAATAACACCCTTCTCATCCAGGATGTTTACCCATGAGCTAGAAAACACCCTGTTTTGACGAGTTTTGTCACATTATTCATCGCCCTAGTGATGAATCCTTGTTCTTAATTGTAGTAAAAATCCCACGTTCTCAGCTCATTTGCCTCCTTCTCTCAAAAAGACCACCACTCTCCTAGCATGTACCATGATTTCTTGGAACGCTGTGCTTTTACAGTGAAGAGGGGAAAGGATGAGTCATAGTAACGCAAGCAAGCAGTGACTTCAGTAAGATTGTGTCTCTGTCAGTATACCTGCTTTTGTCTGTCTCGGTGTGCTGGCTGTGTGGATTTGCCACCTAGCACAAAGATTTGCCACCTAGCAAATCTTTTCTGTGCAGAACTGTAAATAAATCAAATCCCTTGACTCTGTGTGCTAATCAGCTTTTTCTGCACAGGGTGAAAGAAGCTTTCAACTAGAGTCTGCCCCTCAGACCACCGAAGTTCACACCAGTGACCACAAAGCTCACACCCTGCTCAATGAGCTGAGCCTAGCCTCTGCACTTCACCCAAAATGAGTCTGCCTTGTCCTGCCCTGGCAGACATGTCACCTAGACTTGCTCACCCAGTGCAAAACAAGTCCATGAGGAGGCAGTGGGCATGGAGCTGGCCTTCCCTAAAGGAGGATAAAACACCTCTCTTGAGCTACAGCTGCCCACTTCCCACCAGCACTCACCACTTCCCTTTTCTGGCAGCAGATCTCCACGCCATCATGGCAACACTCTTCCCAGCTCTCCACCCCAAAGGACAGTGGTCACCAGCCCCATCCCTTTAGACCACATAGTGCATACATGAAACTCCTTCCCCCTCAACAGTGTCTCTCCCGGTGCCCTCAGGGAACACACCTCACTGAGACAAAACTACCTGACAGACACAAAACCTTGACTTGGTTCCAGCCTCGTCAGGCATCCCCTTCACACACCTTCCCCCCTCCTGCCATTAAACACCCTGAAGTAACACACACCCTGCCCGAGGGTGACATCCAGGATCCTTTTGGGTCAGTCTCAGACATGAGTACAGACTAGGAGAGAAAGGTTCCATCCTGCCCTGCTGAGAGCTGCCCACTGCTGGAAGGGCAGCATCCTTGAGCCACACCAGTGATAGGCAGCATGACTCACAACCCATCTGTTGATTTGGCTAGCCACTTCTGCTCCCATTTCCCTACAGAGAGCATACTCACAGCTCAGGTCCCCTAGCCATGCTGTGCCCCATGGGGACCTCAACAGGTACCAGCAAGCACAGGGCACTGCATATAATCACCACAGGAAAGCCCACATTCTTTGTAGGAAGAACCTAGCAGAGACCCAGGAGCTGCCCCTAACCCTGCTGGCATGTAGAAAGAGCAGAACAAGCCTCTTGATGTGAACAATCCCATCAAACTACAGCTCCCTGCACCCCAGGGACTATGGGAGAGAGCAGGCATCCCAGCTAACAGAGCTCACAGGTCACACCTTTGATGAACACCATCATCACCTGTGACAGGGGTGCTGCTTGAGCTGCCCAGAAAGGCCATCAATGCTCTGATTGCTGCGGATTCATCTGTCTGCTGCATAACAAGACCCGGCCACCTCCTGCTCCCAGCAACACTACCCACTTCCTAGAGGGACACTGCCAGTCCCACGCTCATGGACGATTCCCAGCACACCGAGGCTTGCTGCCCTCCATCCCAAATAGAGCTTTGTCCCCCCACAACATGAGGGATGCCTGAGTGTCTCAGGCATATGCAGACACCAGCTCCAGCCCTCCCACAGCCTCAGCTATGGGCTGAGCAGGGTAAGGCCGTGTAGCAAATACGCAGGTAGAGGAGCAGCAAAACCATTTCCGTAAGAGAGAGGCACAATCCGCTCTTACCTGCTTCCTGACGTTCCCACGGAGTCACAGGGCCATGGTGCATCTGTCCCTGTGCCAGCAGCAGAGGAGCAAGGGCCAGGAAGAATGTCAGGGCCAGCTCTGGCAGGGCCATGCTGGCATGAAGTCCCCGGGCAGGACTCGGCGAGGGCCACTCAGGAAAGGTGTCTGCGCAGGAGAAGCGCTCACACAGAAGTGAGACAGCCCCACAGGGGAGTCACATGTGGTGCAAGAGGCTTCCTCTTTGGAATGAGAGCGTCCCATCAGCCTCAGTGTTGATTCTCACACATCCTCCCACAGACAGTGGGTACAGGCTTCATGCAGTCTCCCAGGTGTCTTAGTCCAGCCTCTTTCCTGGCTACCTCAGGCTCCCATACCCCTGCTCCAAAACAAGCACCTCCAAAACCTTCTCAGGTCTGTCTCTCTCCTTCCAGATCTAGTGGAGGATGTTGAGGAACACATCCCTGATTCATGTGCCCAATGCCACCCTAGGCCACATCATCACTTTCTCTTTCAAATCCTGGAATGATTTATGTCAGAAAACACTTCTATGATGATCAAGTCTAACCATTAAGCCAGAACAATAAGCCCACCACTAAAATACGTTTCTAAGTACCATATCTACCTATCTTTTAAATACTTTCAAAAATCTCTCTTCCTATTATCTTGAACTGATCCAGCGGCAAAATTCTTGCTGTTGAATCCCATCAGTAGTGTTTCCAGGTCAGACAAGTTCCTGAACCTGGAAGTGTTCTCTTTTCCTTTCTTCTCCAAACCTTTCCTGCTCTGAGCTACTCTTTGTCAGTGCCTTTTAGGATAGGAAGCACTCGACAAGGATAGTGTGGACGATGTGGGGATAAAAGGGTCTCTTTGGAGATGGATGGAGGTGTCTTGTTCCTGTTACTGTTGAGGTCAGGTAGGGTCCTTGGCTATGGGAAAGAATTCCCTAAATGCTCTTCATTTGAGGCACACTCACCCCCCTCAAGTCTCCTGTTCCTGCAGAGGTCACCACCAAGCTCTTCTCTGAGCCCCTTTTCAGCTCACAAACTCTTGAACAACTTCAAGCTTCCATGAGTCCTGACTCCCTGTGCCATTGCAGCTCTCCTGGACCATTCCTCTTTCAACTCTGTGCTTTACAGTCTCTCTCTGTGTGTTTTCCTAGATAGACAAGCACACTTGCCCTACAGTGCAACCCTCAGTGTTCCAGGAATGGGTGCTGTCACCCAGGGTGTTTTTCACCACTCAGCAGGAACTCGTTGGCCGAGTTCCCTGGCAGATCCTTTCCCAGGAACCACCATCCTCAGGACAGTGCTTGGTATATCTATCTGCAATATCCCAGTAAGCCAGCAACACTGAGGGCTTTCTGTAAACTAGATGTCTCCTAAGATCCATTTGGGAACATCATTGCATCAAGTCCAGCTGTGTCACATGCAGCTGTTGTGAGGTTAATGGGTGAAGTCTTCCAGAAAGCTTTCAGCAGTACTGAGTTACATCCTTCTTGTTTCCTTGGTAGATCCCTGTCCTTTGGGAACCAGGTTTTTCTTATTCCTGTGCAGGAGAATGGCCACAGCCAGCACTCACTGGTCTTGTCCTGATAAAATCACAGAGTTAGACACCGACACCCTCACTGACTCTCTTTGGTATGTGAAAGAAGCAGAACCAATGGAATTAAACAACCAAGCTTCAAAAATTCATAAGTGGTACAACAGGCTTCCTATTACCCCAATGAAATTATTTCTTTTCCCCTGTCCTGAGGCCTGGAAATCTGTGTTTGGCCTGTCCCTCCTTAGAAATTTATCATTGTTTTGAGATTTGCTCTTTTCTTTGTGTATAGCATCCATTAGAAAAATGCTGAAGAAATTCTGATAGCCAGCACACTCAGCCATATGCATTGAATTCAATATCATTGCAAATGTGATTGATGGGCTGTTTCATGAAGGTCCATTTGGTTGTCAAAGAACTACCAGGACTCAAACTTTCAGACTGAAGAGAGAAAAACCCAAATCACCTGAAATTTACAATCAGATTTACTTCAGATAGAGAAGAGCACTGGAGGCTCAAAACCATCCACAAAACCACAAAGAAAAGGAGAAGTAGCTGTGGCTTTTGAGAATCAGGCTTCGTGGAAGCACTGCTAACACAGCCACCATGTTCCCCTATACTAAAGTCTATTACTGTGTCAGAACTCACAAACAGCAGCACTATGTTAGGGTCTTACTGTCCTCCCGAGCTCACACCTGTCCCAAGGGAGCCCACTGTGGGTTGTACCTATAGATGGTGGTGTCAGATGATGGTCAGGTGATGGGCTGGGCTACAGCCAGGCTGGGATGTCAACCCAAAGCTGCTGGGTCAGGCTCAGGCCTGAGGAGGGTAGCCCAGTCAGATCCATCCATGGGAAAGCCAGGAAGGGCTCTGTTCCCTGCACAGCACAAGCACATGACCCTGTGTGACCTGGTCTGGGTCCCCACGTGGTGCTGGTCCCTCACCAGGACACAGAGTCTGCCTCAGTCAGGGCTGCAGCCTGTGCTGCCAGAACCTAGAGCATGTTCTGGCAGGGAGAACTGGAAAATGCCTACAGGATCCAGCCAGAACCCAGTACTGAACCCCACTGTGGGTTCTTCCTCACCCCTCCAGCAACTTTCCTGTAGGGGGACACAGTATGGGTAAATGAAGGTAATGTAGAATGTAATCTTATCCCCCAACGAGCTGCAGCTGAAACCAATTACTAAAGACTAGGAGCAGGCCAGATGATAACAGGCAACACCTGTAGCAAATAAGAACAAGAGGTATAAAAGAGTGGATTGGTGGGAATTGGAGTCAGATGGCTGCTGCAAGGACCAAGAACAGTCAGCTCTTAGAGGAGCTGTCTGTGAGAAAGATTGAGGAGGTATGAAATTCTGGTACTATGGAATCCTTGCACTATAATGATAATAGAACTGTTGTAATATATAAGACAACACTTTCCCAACCCCACCAGACCCAAACCTCCTTCACAGGGATCTTGCAGTGCTATCAAGACAATGGCCCATGCTCCATGCCACCCTGAAATTAGGAACTGTCCAGCCCCTTTCCCAAAATGAGGATAGAACACAGACATCTTAAACCCCTACAGCTCATCTGCAGAGCTGAGAGCAGAACCCCAGACCTATGGGAAGCAGGAGGGTAAGGGGAGCCCCAACAGTGCTGGGGGGCAGAGGGATCAGCCCTGATCCTGACAGGTGAGCCTGGTCATGGTCACTTATCATGGTCTGCCTTGGACCCAGTAAAATATCTGGGAGGTCTGCAGGGAGCCTTGTTGGCCTGAGAGAGGGGTGGCACTGGGGCGCCTTTGTTGTCAGCCATTTGGGGACAGTGGCAGGGGCAGGAATTCTCTCTTGTGCAACTGTTCATCCAAGGCTACAAAGGCCAACACAAGGCTACCATCTCTGCTCCTATGGAGGCTGGAGGAGCTGCCAGGTCTGATCCAAGATAGGTGTGCTGAGAGCAGAGCTGTGACAGGGGAGAGCCCAGCATGTTGCAGGGTTCCCAGGAGGGCATTCCTGGGTGCTGGGCAGAGCAGGGATAGGCCCTGAGGGTTGGATAATCCCTTTGCTATGACTGCTACATCACCTCTTCCCGGGGAGGGAGCAGAACCTGCTGACTGCTTTCCACAGGGAGTATCTCCCCACCTTTCTGAGTCCACTTGTACATGCCTTCTCCCCAGAAGCACACAGTCAAGCTAGGCAAGACTCTGCTTTGGCACTGCCACCCTGATTAAAATCCCTCTGGAAATCCACAAGCCCACTGCCCAGGCCATCCAGGCCCTCCTGGTCTGGTGCTGCAGCCCACACCAACCCTAAATACACCCCAAATCCTGCCAACATCTCCCATTTGGCTGTGCATTTGCTGACTGGCCAGAAAGGTATTTTTAGCACATAAAATTGGACATAAGCAGTTCACAGCTGGGAGCAGAGTGGAATAAGGCTGGGGGAGGTGGGGAGGGAATGGGGGGATGGGATGCTGCATTTTGGTTTGAGGACGATGCGCTCAGACATGAGGCGTCCCGCTCTGGCATCCAAGCAGTTCCACATCTGGCCCAGCCATTCCTGTTTCCATCCCCAGAGCCATCTCCAGCGCATCCCACCCTGGTTCTTGGACAGGGAACGTGGCTAAGCCCAGGAGGTGGGAATTTTAAGATTTGGGGCAGTATCTCAGGTCAGACTAGCTTCCCCCCCTAACCCTGCTGCCTACAGACTCTCTGCACCAAGATCAGAGTTCCTGATCTGCTTTTTCTGCCCTCGTGCTTGATACACCCTTTATTCCCACCATCTGCTCTCCATCATGGGTGGCATATTGTGCCAGTGGTCTCTCAGCTGCCCGAGCAGCTCTCTGTCACCTTGACAAACCTCTCACCCTGCACCTCCTTCACCACTCAAGCCTCTCTGCATAGCTCCCTTTTAAATGTGACACCCCACTCCATGTGTTGACCCCAGCCATCACAGTTCTCTTTCCTGGAGAACTGATGGAGTATTTGGTGGAGCCTAGAGTCTCTCCTTCTATCCCATTAAACAAAAGGCTTGGACTTCCCCATTTTACAGTTCTTAGCCTGTACAGCTTCCAAGGAAAAGCAAATCCTGAGGAACCATATATGCCAACCAGGTATCTGAGAGATGTGACTGCAAAAGGAACCATACAAAAAGGGAAGAAAAAGTCAAACTGTGGTTTCTCCAGTGAAATGAAGCCACTGGTGTGGTGAAGGGGATAAGGTGGCCCATCTGGTGGTGTTATCTGGTATTCTATGGTCTTCACAGTCCCATCATCCTGACAGGTGCTGCACCCATGGTGCACTGGAGGAGGCATCACTGCTGCCAGTGGGACCCTGAGCTGGCACAGCTCCTGCCTGACCTGTCCTGGGATTCCTGTCCATGTCCTGGCTTTGCAGGTGCCAGCCGTAGAATGCTACACCTCCCCAAAGCAGCCTCCTTCACATATGGGATACTGGAAAGCCAAGGTCTTGTCTGGGCCACTTCTCCCTCCTTTCCTCACAGTGTGGCCCTGCAGAAGCCCTGGGAGCCTGCTGTCTTCCCAGCACCCAGCCCCTGACCAAAGCTTGGCGTGGAATGATCCTCCACAGAGGCTGGGCAGGTGGGGAGAAGAGGGCACTGTGTCCTGGTAAGTCATTGTGAGTGGTGTGGGTGGCACAGTGCCCAGAGCTTGGAGAGCAGCTGCCCTTTGTTGTATAAATATGTGCATAAAGCCACGTGTGCTCCAGCCCAAGATCAGTCCAAGGTCAAGATACTGAGCAGACCTACAGCAGCATCACAGCAGACATGGGGGAAAAGGGAAGGTTCTGTCTCGTGCCACAACCTCCTGTGGGGAGCCCTATGGCCCTTCAGCCAGCAGAAACATGCATAATGCCTTTTATGATCCCATTTTGTGAGAATCCAGGCTACAGGGCAGCCACAGAGATGCTCCTGAATGACCCATAAGGAAGGGCCTGCCATGCCTCGTGGTGTCACTTACATGTCAGGTGCTGGGCTGGTGGTGACACACTTGGCTCACCCACAGCCTGCAGCACCGGGTGTCTCTTGTAATTACCCCCAGAGACCAGTCAGTCCAGGGCTGGTGAAATCAGCCACTAGAGAACAAGGGCTCCGCAGGGTGGGGTGACCAGCCACCCATGACACAGGTGGACAGAAATGAGGTCAGGGCAATCAGAGGCATTAATGGAACCAGGCTCTAGCATGCAGGACACAGCAGATCAAAGCCCTGTGCCATTTGTCTCAGCTCTGCCTTGTGCTGGAGCCAGCACATATCCCACTTGCTGCTATTTGTCCTCTGCTTATCGTGCTAGTGACCTGGGACCATCAGCCTCACATTTGCCACTAAGAGAGCCAAGCAGGACCCACCCTCTTTCTCCATTTTTGACCCACTGTGGAGTACAAGGCTGCTGTCTGTGGGTAGCCCCGTGCCCTTGCTCTCATGCTGTTGAGATGTCCCCACTTACAAAAACACACACCCCCTACCTTTGCCTTTGTCTTCATGGAAAATCCCAGTACACTTTGTCCGTGCCAGATCCATCTATATATGCTGGGGTGCAGGTTTTTCATCCCAGGCCCCATGGAGTGTGCAGATGCCCTTCCTCAGCAGCCAGGGTGCCTGGACTCACGCAAGAAGACAGGACACAAGGAAGGTTGGCAGGGCTGCTCACGGAGCTCGCTAAACATAATGAGATTTTCAACAGCTGGGGGAAGCAATAAAGAGCTGTGATTGAATTGGCTCCAAGTGGCAGCTTCCATGACAAACACAGCACAGCTGCCTTCCCCCCCCACACTGGGAGGCCATGCCTCAGCCTGCCCTGTCTGGAAAGGGCACAAGGACATGGGAAAGGGCTAGGAAATGCCTGCAGTCACAGGGAGCTCCCAGTTTTCTAGTGTAAAGGGAACTGATCCTTTGCTTTCCAGCTCCTCCAACACCTGGACACATCATCACTGCCCACACGTGGCTTTGGCAATGGTGACCTCCAGCTGAAGGGCTCCCATGGGCATCTAGAGTACAGCATGGTCACTCTGCTCCCCTGTGCCCTGGCACAGAGAGGGGAAGCCAAAGGGGAAGGCAACAGACACAGGAGGACAGGCACACAAATAAATTCTCTACCTGGAGGCGGCTGTGTCCATATTTTCTCTTGTGAATAATCAGAGCAGTGACCTCCCTTTAACCTGCCCTATTTAGCCCAAGCTGTAGCTGTGTCAGGAAACAAAAATCCATGGTGTGGATGATCACAGGACCATGGGCCAGTGGGAGAGTTACTCAGAGAGTTGTAGCCTGGCTGACCACTGGCTCAAGGGTGGGGAGCTCCTTGCAGCACCCACCTTTTGCTCAGGCATCAGGGAGAATAAGCAGGGCTTCACCATCTCTGCCTAGGGTCAGGAGAGCAGAAGGGACTGGGAGCATCTCTCTCACTCACGGCGATGGGGCTGGGGTGGGATGTGTCCTTCTCAGGCAGAAGCTCAGTGCTCAAGGGGGAATGGCTGTCCAGTGTTGCTTTCCCCCAGAAGGTCTTCTTTTTGTGAGTTCTGGATGGGAAAGGAGGCCAGGGGAAGCAGGATGCTTCCAGCAGGATGCTGGTTTGCTAGTGTCAGGATCTCTGGGGTGAATTGTGCATGTGGGTGTGTTCTGTAGGGTCTCTGGCAGGCACTGTGCTGAGCTATGCATGCCCTCACCAGACTTCCCCTACGCATTGCTGTGCTGCTTCTGAGCTCCTCCCTGCAGCAACATCAAGCCATACAGACCAAAGGGCAGTGATGAACCAGGGTGAAAGCTCTGGCTGCCCTGATGTCGCAGTTTAACCACAGCTGGCAACTCAGTACCACACAAATCCTCACTCACTCATTTCTCCATGGGGAGAAAATTTGGCGGGGGGGGAAATTGTGGGTAGAGATAAGAGCAATTTAATAATTTAAACAATATTGTTGTTGCTGTTGCTGCTGTTGTTGTTATTAATAATAATAGAAATTAAAAATCATAATTTTCATTAAAAGGAGAAGGATAAAACCAGACTGAATTAAATGAGGCACAAAACACTTGCTCACCACCCACTTATTGGTACGCAGCAGTTATCAGCAACTCCTGGGCATGGTGTTCCATGGCATGGAATATCCCTTTGGGCAGTTTGGGTCAGCTCTCCTGGCCGTGCCCTCTCCTGCTTTCTTGTACACCTGCTCCCTGCCAGAGCCTGGGAAACTGAGCAGTGCTTGAGCTAGGGTAAACACTGCTGAGCAACAGCTGGAACATCAGTGTGTTATCAGCATTATTCTCAACTGAATCCAAATCACAGCACCCAACCAGCTACTGGGGAGAAAATGAACTCTATCCCAGATGAAACCAGGACACGTGCTCTCCTGTAACTGGTGCTGTGGGTCACAGGCACCACCTGGTCTGAGGCCAGCCCACTCTAGTATGGCCCTGCTTGTCCCAGCACTGCAGCCAGACCAGGTTCTTGGCATCTGTGCTCCTGCCTCACATCTGGCAGAACCATAAGCCCTTCAGGTGTGCTGCAAAATCCCTGGGGAGTGTTACTAATTGCTTGGCAAGATGCAGGAGTTGAAGAAATGCTGACACAACCTTGTGAGATGAGCGTGGAGCTGTTGAGAGCCACATTTCCTAGGTCCAGGTCAAGAGGACAAGGAAAAGCCCTGTCATCCGCTGGGCAGTGTTGAAGGATGGGAGCATGGCCAGGTATTGTGGGATAAGGCGTTCAGGCTGGTTCAGGAGCAGGGTGGGTAATGCTGGAGATGGTTGCACTGTCCCTGCCGGGCAAGAAGTGACCGGCTCCTGGTGATCTGTGAAGGTCCCTGTAGTGCTGAATCACTGCAAGAATGTGGACTTGGAACTGTTGGAGCAAGTCAAGAAAAGGGCTTTGGAGCTAATAAGGGGACTAGAACATCTCCCCCATGAAGACAGGCTGAGAAAGCAGGGGATGCTCAAGGTTCAAGAGAAGGTTGTGTGGATACCTCAGAGCAACCTTCCAGTATCTTAAAGGGGGCTACAGGGAAATCAGAGAGGGACTTCATCAGGAACTGTGAAGTGATAGACAAGGGGCAGTGCCTTCAAACTCAAAAAGAGTAAGTTTAGATTAGATATTAGGAAAACTATTTTCTCTGTGAGGGTGGTGAGGCACTGAAACAGGTTGCCCAGAGCTGTGGATGTTCCAACCCTGGCACTATTCAAGGCCAGGTTGGATGGAGCTTTGAGCAACCCGGTTTAGTGCAAGGTGTTCCTGCCCATGGCAGAAGGACTGGAACAAGATGATCTTTAAGGTCTTTTCCAACACAAACCATTCTGTGATTCTGTGCAGTTGTGCTCACGTGGCTGCACGTCACATCACCCCGGGTTACACGTGGTGCAGGCACAGCCAGAGCTGCCTGTCCCTCCTTTCAGAGGTGATGGCTGGCTTTCTTTTATCAGTGCTCTCAGTGTTTTCAATTTCACTGCCCCCATGGGGCTTCCAGCAGGCACGCACTCAGCTGGGTTCAGGCATCAGTGCCCCCCAGGCACAGGCACTGGTGTTTGCTTGAGGAGAAGCAGAGCAGGGAGCTGAAATCACTGTCCAGCACTAGGAGACAGGGATGGATGTGGATTCTGTCTCCATGGATGTCACAGCTCTGGCACTCAGACATGAGAAGCATCGACGAGATAACAGGAGGCAGCGAGCAAATGCTGCCAGGTGCTGTGCTGACTATGCTGGGAGAATATTAATGACACTACAAATATTTGCAGCCTTCATGCTGCACACAACCCCTCAATGGCTTTGCAGCTGAAGTGACAGGGAGGCAAAGGGGGCACAGCAATGTGCCTGCACAGCAGGGACCTTGCCAGTCCCTGCTGGCATCTGGATGAGGGCTGCTGCAGCCTGCAGCCATGGTGCTGGGTGTGGAACATGCACGGCCCTGATGGGCTCAGCAGCACACAGGCACTGGGAAATGTAGTCCGGCTGCATCCACTGTCCCTGGGTGCCACTGGACACCACCAGGCTGGGGCTGAGACCTTCTCCCATGTACCCTGGGCTCCTCAAACTGGCCAGGCTCCTTTCACCCTGTGATGGCCCCTGCTGGGCCCTCAGCTCCTATTTCCCACAGGGCAGAAAGCATGAGATGTTTTTCAGGAAACAGCTGTCTCATAAACAGGGAGCTGGGGAACATAGAGGACCTGGGGGTGGAGATCTGCAGGGTGATGTGTGGTAGTGTGGGAAAAGAGCAGAGATCTCCTGGCACAGAAGGAAAGAGGAAACTTGGGACCGAGAGGCTGCACCCACATTCTGGAGACAAGCACCAAAGGGAGTAAGTTGAGTCAGCCAGTGCTCTTTGTCCTGCTCACCCCTGTGTCTGCACAGCCTCTCCAGGCTGGAAAACCCTCGTGCACTTTAGCCTTGTGCCTGCTCTGGCTGCACACCCCTGGCAGCAGCAGCCATTGATTTTCCAGAGCATTTGCAGAGGAGTCTCAGGTAGGGATGGGCTCTTGCACATGGGTGCAGAGGAGGGGACTGCTCACATTCTGGCTCTGGGGCTCTGAGCAGGGCAAGGCTTTGGTCAGGGTGGATTACTGGTGGCTCAGGACCCCAGTGCCACAGTGCTGTTGTGGAATAGAGGTGGGAGTGCAGCAAGGACCAGGTTTCCTGTGTGGAGAGCCCCTGCGTCCCTCACTGCCCTGCACAGAGCCTGGCCAGCCCACCACCTCAGTGACTGTAGTGTGCCCTGATCCTTACAGGATAACTCTGCACTTCTACAGCTCCAGCCTCCATAAGCTGGTTGAAAGCTCCCACCCCTGCTCTGCCTGGGTGATGCACAATTCCCAGCAGGCAGGGTGAAGATGTTTACTAATCCCTGAGCCTTTTCTCTGCAGGAGAGGAGGGGTGTAGAGCCCAGAAAGAGAAGGGCAAGGAGGACAAAGCCCCCCTCCTCTCTCCCCTGCAGATCCACGTGAGCAGAGTACAGCCAGGGAGACCTCCTTCCTGCTTTTCCTCAACAGGGATTGAGGAGCTTAATTCAGGGTTTGCTGCAGGCTCAGCCCAGCCTGACTTTGCACCCAGCTGCTTAGTGTACTTGCCTGCACCATGGGAGGGATTTGGGGCACTGGAGACTTTTAGCCATGTCTCAGCTCAGCCCTGCTGTGCCAGGCAGGAGCAGAGCGTGATGGAAATAGCACAGTAGAGTTACCAGTGCTGATGAGAGAAGGGACTGCAAATCCTGCAGCAGCAATTTCCACAGTCAGAGCCATCTCCAGGGCTTTAATTTATCCATTACAACTTAATTGGATGTAAACCCAGTCACTTGTGAGCAGTAGGAGCTCTGATCAGGCAGTGGTCCTGAGTTTCTGTCTTCAAGATGCCTCACCAGGCCTCCCCATCCCTGCTGTGGTGCCTTGACCATCAGGAATCTGCTACACTCAAGTGGAAGGGAGAGGCTGTCCTTGTTGCCCCAGGTGTGCTGTGCTCCTCTGAGCAGTGTCCCAAACCACCAAGGAGCTGTTCATGGGGCTGCAGGTTCATCAGCATGCTCACATTTCAGGTGCTAGGGCTGAGCCCGGGTGGGCACCCACTGCCACTCATCTGAGCAGCCACAGCTGGACACCAAGGCAGGAGGGCACAGACTGAAGCCTCCTGACCCCACAGGCAGATGCTGTTCTCTCTTCTCATCCATGGAGCTGCTCCTGTCATTTTGTCAAGGCTGTTGTCAGCAGGACTGACATGTGAGGCTGAAGAAATGTAAGAATGTGGCCTGTTGCACAGCACTCCACCCCATGGCTGCAAAAGCCTTCCTGGCACATGCTATCCAACACCCTGGCAGGCTGGAGTGGTACTGGTGAGGAAAAGGATGGCTCAGACCCCATGAGAGAGGGACTGGCTGAGCCCTATCCCCAGACTCTGCCTCCCGACATGTAGGAAACTTGCCCTGCACAAACCCACTCCCTCTGCAGGCCTGGAAGAGCAGGAATACCATGAATTCCTAGGGGGAGGGCAGGGCACTGTTCCCATTATAAATAAATGGGAGGCTCAGTTCCCTGCTCTAGCCCACAGGGTTATTCTCCCTCCTGAGACAAGGAAGAAAACGCAGCTCATGCTCCAAGGTGTTTATGTTGTGCTTGATGGCACCTGGAGCCAAGCAGTGGCAGAAAAAATGCCACACCAAGAGATACTCCAAGTGGCTGCTTTTCCCAGCAGGAAAACCAGCTGGAGTGGTGCAGGGCATGTGCAGCCAGTCCTGCCACACAGGGGAAAGCTGTTTGAGGGGAGCTGCAGAGTCAGGGCTGTGGCAGCACCCAGAGAGGAGGCTGGGGCAGGGCTGGGCCAGCATAGGCAGGTGGATGCCAAGGAGAGCGTCAGCAAAATGTGTGGGACTGAGCAAGGGCAGATCCAGCTGCAGAAAGTCCCTGGGCAGGAAGGACAGGACGGATCAGCCTCAGAGCAGGCAAAAGGCCTGAGGTGGGGGAGCAGCAAGCAGAAGGAAACCAGGGAGAAGTGGAAGAGCTCAGGAAAACAAGGAAGGCAAAAGGGTGCCACAGGCACCGGGCATGCTGTCACTGAGAGGCTGCTTTTGCCTGCTCCTCCGGAGGACAGATCCAGTGCCCCTGGGACACCACCCAGGCTGGGTGCATGGACAGAATCTGAGCCCCTGATCCAAGGGCAGAGATCCAAGCCTCTACCAAGGGGGCTCAAGCTGCCAATAGCTACTTGTATGGGGGAACTGGTCCCACAACACTGTATAGGGTGGGGCTGGATATATGGGGAGATCTGATCAGATATCCATGCCTTTTGTCCGTCCATCAGGAGCTGCGTGCTACAAAGACAAAGAGAGTCCCGTAGCTAAACGGGGAATCCCGGCAGGGCCCCGGGAAGAAAGGAAGTCCCGCACCTACAATGTGCATCCAGGTGGGACCCAGGGGAGGAAGACTCCCACGCCTCTAAGGCGCGTCCAGGGGTTGAGGACAGTCAAAGCCCTGTGTCCGTGGAGTGTGCCCAAGCTCTGCCCCGGGATCTCAGGGCCTCACAGCACACTCTGGCGCGTAGGGAGACGCCCTCTCGGCACCCACCGGAGCCCGGTGCGGTGGACGGGGACACCGCGGCGTGCGGGACCGGGCGGGCAGCGCGGGGCGGGGCAGGGCGGTGGCGGGGGGGCTCTCCCGCCGCGCTCGGCGGCGACGCCGGCGGGTCCCAAGGAGTTAAGGGCTGTCCCCGCCCCAGCCCCGCCCCGCCGGTGCCAGCGCTCGGGGCGGCGGAGGCGCAGCGCCGGGCCGCGGCAGGGGTCGGGGGGGCGCCGGCGCCGGGCCATGAGCGCGGAGCGCCCCGGAGCGCCGCCCGCCCCGCGCCGCCGCCGCCGCCGCCGCCGCCGCTAGCATCGCCCCGGGGGCCGGGAGAGCGGCGGCGCCCCGGCCGCGCGGCTGCCCCGGCGGGGATGTGAATGGCGCTGGGGGTGCTCGGCGGGACCGACATGGAGTGGGAGAAGCTGCCGCGGCGGCCCGGGGAGGGCGAGGGGGAGGCGGCGGGGCCGTGGCCGGGCTGCGGGCGGCTGCGGCCCTCCTCGTACCGGGCGCTGCGCAGCGCCGTCTCCACCCTGGCGCGCATCGACGACTTCTACTGCGAGAAGATCGGGGCCGGCTTCTTCTCCGAGGTCTTCAAGGTGTGCGGGGCGGGAGCGGGGATGGCGGGCCGCGGGGCATCCCGCCGGGATCGGGCGTCCCCCGGGACCGCGGCAACAGCGCAGCCCCGGCCGCGCCCTCGGCTGGGGACCGCGATCCCCCGGCAGCCGGGCGAGGCTGGGGGCTGCTCCGGGCGGTGCCGTGCGGAGCGGACCTGGGCACGCCGCGCTCGCCCCGTCCCGGCCGGGGCGTTGTGCCTCCATCGCCCCGGGCAGGGGGAGGGGAGCGGCGGCTCTGTTTACAGCCGGGGAGGCTGAGCGCTCCGAGCGCCGCGCCGTGGGGTGCGCGGGGGGTCGGTGCCGGGCAGCCGAGCCCCGGGGACCCCCGGCTGTCACAAGGCTGGACAGCCGAGCCCGCCCGGGGTATGCCGGTGGCAGGGAATCCAGGTAGCGTTCCTAGCCACTCCAAGGTGATGTCCGGCGTTGCCGGGCCTGCTGAGCAGGTGATGTGCAGGATTCCCCGCGGGACCCCCACGAAGGTGTTTGGCTGTGGGACAGGGGTGTGATGCCGTAGAAGAGCAGGGGGCTGACTCCTGGCTGAGCCCCCAGAGCTGCCTTTGTCCTCTATCCTCTCTGTGACTGTCAGGGTGGGGATGGCTGTGTGTGGCCCATGCCCAGGATAGAGGTGTGTGAGTGCTGGTGGGGAGCTCGGACAGTGAGGCAGAGGTGCATGGTGGCAGTATCCTGCCAGGCCAGTGCCCTGCTGCTGGGGACGAAGGGCTGTGCCTCGGTGTCACCACTACCTCTCCCGGCAGAGGGGAGGTGTGTGCATGTGTTGTTTTGAGCCTCAGCATCACTTAAGGTACCATATATACTTATATACCATAAGCCACGGGCTAGCACTGCCCTTAAGTGGTGATCTAGTAGCTTCGTATCCCTCAAAGAGCATCTTAGGGCTGGGCACAATCCCCACTACCTGCCACCACAGTCACTGAGGTCACAGGCAGCACAACCATCAGGACATTCACATCCTGGCAGTACCCTGGGGTCCCTCTCCAGCCCTGACACCATTCCCCACTCAGCAGTGGGACCCCAAGACCTGTTTCCTCTTCAGCCACCAAAGAGGTGTCCTGTGAGGGGCCATGGAGAATGTGCAGAGAGGTCCCTCTCCTCCATGCTTCCCTCTGGAGCTCCCAGTGGAGCCATGACCTCCCTGCTGGCTGGGTTTCTGCTATTGATCTCTGGCTTGGAGTACACAACAGCACCTTGAAGCAGAGGGAGGCATTTAATAATGTCAGGCGTGGATATGGCTCTTTAATAATGGATGCTCCCGTGTCTCAGCGAGGCCACAGTCTCCTCTTGCCTCGCTGTTTGTTTTCCCACTCTCTGCAGGAGCCACAAAATGCTCCTTCTCCCATACACTCTTCAGGTTCTTGTAGGGCCACTGGCACGTAGGATTTGGGGGACTGGTGAAGGTTGAGGGGTGGGAAGGGATCAGGATCAGTCGTCGACATGTGTGCATGGTGGCAAGGAAGCAGGGATGGGAGGGGGCCAGATGGGGCTTTGTGCTCGTGCGGTGGATTGAGTCCAAGAGCTCAGCAGGATGGTGGGGTAAGCCCGGGATCTGAGCTGGGGTTTGGCCGCCAGAGCTTGCGAGGAGGACAGGGCTTGGCAGGGCAGCCCAGGACCCATTTTCCTCCCACCTCCCTTGCTCCTTCTGTAGCTTTCCAAGGCTGTGGGCACTTGAATCTGCCTGCTCTGTGTGGCTCCTGAGCCGTATGTCATTCCAGCCTTGGTGGGTGAGGGGGACAGGGAGGGGACCTTGACATCTCTGCCCCTGCACAGGTAGCTCGATCCTGGTGTGGAGCTGAGCCAGGACCAGGCAGGGTGCTGACAAGCATCTGACTGTCTTCTCAGCATTAAAACCAAAGGGCTCAGTGTGTCCTAGCCCTGGTGTCCCAAGCTAGCCCCTCCAGTCAAGCACCTCTCTCAAAAAAGCTGTCCAGAGCAAACAGGAGACACCAGTGACAAGAAGCTGCTCTTTTTCATGGCACTTGTTCATAGCTGATTCCCCACTGGGCTGCAGAGCAGGGCTGTTTTCCCTCTGGAGCAGCTGGTTCTCATTGCCTTTCCCTGTGCAATTTCAGGGGCACTAGCCCCCCCATTTTCTCAGATACACAGACATTGCAGGAAGCCACCTCTCTATTTCCAATTGACTGAGCAGATTGAGCCAGGTCTGTTTGTGCCAGGCATTTTCTCCAGCCCTTAAACCATTGTTGCATCTCTTCCTCAAATCCCTGTCTTACTTTCCCATGTGCTGGCTGCAGCAGACTCAGGGGCTGTGGGCAGCATCCTTGGGGCATTATCCAGAGGCCTTCACTCATCTGAATCTCAGCCTCATGCCCTGATGTTGCACATCCTCTTGGAAATGCCATCTCCCAGGGTGCAGCTCTATGATGTGCTCTGTCCAGCACCCCATTTCCATGTTGTGTGTGTGTGTGGTTTAGCAGCTTCCAGCATGGGCATAGCTCAGGAGAGGGTTTTGGCATCACTGTCACTTGCCCGTCTCTCTACTCACTTCCCCACCAACCTTTGGAGTTTTCTATTTACTTCCGATTTTCCAGTGCAACTAATGGAGCAAGTCCCTTCCTCTTATCTGCTGCCCTTCATCAGGAACCTTGCCTCGTTTTACAGAGCAGAATGAAGCAGCGTGACACTGATGGGGAAACTAAGGCAGGCAGGGAGGAAGTGAATTAGCCAAGGTCAGCCAGCCATGGCAAGGCTGGGAGCAGCCCTGGCCCCGCAGCTGCCGCTTGGGAGTCCTGGGCACAGGAAACGTGTTGTGCTGACCAGCTGGAGACCTGCCAGCCCCTCTCCTGCTCTATCACAGGGCATGCTCCAGGCTCGCCAGTCAGGCCAGGCAGTGATCTGCCACCACAATGTAACACTGGCACTGCCCCGGCCCCTGCTGTGCCCACAGTGCTGCTCCTGGGAGAACAGGAGGTGGGGGTTGCTGGTGCTCAAACACCCTCCAGGAACAGGTGCTTTGTCTCATCCTCAAAGTCTGTCTTGACTGATTCTGCCTTTTCCATTTGATGAGCACGCTTTCCAGCCCCAGCCTGTTGTGTTACTGGGATTCCTGTGAGCTCAGATGCAGTTGTTGTAGGTGGCTGTGGGTTACCAGTGGCATTGCTAACTCCCTTGTCCCCCTCCTGTGTTCCCCACAGAACTCTCTGGGGTGACGGGTGCAGGATGGTGTCCCTGTGTGACTGTGCCCTGCCTGTGTGGGGCAGGGGAATAAGCAGAGGGTGGGGCAGTGTGCCAGGCTGTCCCCAGTGCAGGCTGCAGGGGGGGTGGCTGCTGAGACCTCCGGATGGGGAGATGTCAGGGAGCTTTGCCCCATGTCTAGACGGGAGTGCCGGCTGTGGGGAGGGAGCAGGCCGTCTGCTTGCTCTGATTAGCATGCTCTTTAAATAAGACTCTAATTTCCGCTGTTAAAAGAGCTCAGATCCCTTGTGCCCAGGCTGGGGCTGCCGCCAGCCCGGCCCATCCCCCAGCCCTGTGTGCTGGCGGCAGATGGGATGGGGACCAACATGCCACAGCACCCTGGCTCACCCGCGGTACCCCCTGAATGGACCGGCCATGTGGGATGCCAGGGAGCATCGGTGAGGGGTGAGGGCTTGCCTGTTTCCTGCAGGGTGGGGGACAAGTGGCTTGCCCTCCCCCTGCAGCCCCACACGGCTGCCCGGCTGAGCTCAGCTCCAGGGAATGCACTGGGATTCCTGGGCACCATGCCAGGGTGCATGAGAGAGGCGAGAGGGGACACCTTCCTGCCCGAGGAGGTTGTGCTGCCTGCTGCCTTCTCTGGACGTTAGTGAGGGAGGAAACCTCCTTAGTGGGGGGCTTCGAGCCCCCTGCAGCCGTGGCTGATGCCCTTTGCTGCTGGGTCTGTGTCAGGGGGTGGCCAGGGTGCTGGGCTGGTGCTGGCACCTGGACAGACTGGGTAAACTGGCCAGTGCCTGTGGGAGTCATGGAAAGGGAGCATAACTCCTTCCCTGCTGTCCCAGGTCTGGGCTGGCCTTGAGCTGTCCCAGGTGTGGGCTCGCCTTGCAGGGGAGTTGGCAGAACAGGGCCTCACAAGTGAGTTCATTGGACAGCCTCAAGGACATCATGCCCCATGGGGATGGAATCACAGAAAACAACGTTGGGGCAGGACTGTACTGGGCAGGAGCTCCTGGGATCTCTGGGATAATTCCTGAAGAAGCAGCTTTCGCAAGACCTTCCCTCCCCCAGGCTGCCTCTCCTCCAATCTTAAGGTGTCCAACCCCATGTGACTGCACTCAGCCCTCACTCAGCCTATTCCAATGGCAGGTGGCTTTTTAATGTGGAATTCAGCCACGGGCACCTGCCAACCGTGTGGGGCTGAGCTGGTGCCCACCAGATGCTGCTCCCTGATGCAGGGCTGCCACTGCTGGCAGGGAGCTGGCCAGCCCTGCGGCCATGGCCACCAAGTGCCAGCCCTGTGCATGCCACACAGCATTCCTGGCGTGGGCGCATGGCGCCGGAGCCGTGCCGCCTCCAGCCATCCCGGCGGGCATGAGCCTGCCTGCAACACTGAGCCCGGTCCTGCTGTCTGACAGCTGCTGGTGCCAGCCAAACTGACCCAGCCAGTCCTGCCAGCCCCACGTGGCGTGGGAAGGGAAGGAAGCACTGCCACCAGGAGAGCTGGGTCAGGAATGATAGCTTTTGCTGGGCAGTGCCCTGTGCCACAGGCTGGGCAAGGCTGTGGATCCTGCTGGCCTTGACCAGGCTCTGCCCTCCTCAACCCCCGGCCCCATGGGGAGCTGGAGAGACCAAGGGAGACTGTGCCCACCCTGCTTTGGTCGTGCAGGCCACCTCCTTAAAGCCTGCGCTGAAGCCTGGCTGAGAGCCCAGTTTCTGTTTCTGGTGCTGCCCTCAGCTGCCCCACCGACAGGGATGGGGTGGAGGAAGGACAGCGATGGGTGAGATGGGGTGGGGTTGCCCCTTGCCCTTGGTACATGTGTGACCAAGGAGTCCTAGGATGTCAGGATGGCATTGGCAGCAGTTCCAGGTGCTGCTGGGCAGTGGTGTGGTGAGGAGGGTAGTGAGCACAGGGAGGACTTGGAGCCCCATTAGAGGGAGTGCTCTGGGTGTTCCCCACAGCAGGCACTGCAGTTTCACCCTGGGACAGGCTCTCCCTGAACCCAGGAGCTCAGTATGTCCAGTGCTCAGCAAGGAGGAGACATGGGGAAATCCACCCTCCCTTCTCCCTGCAGCATGGTGGGGTGCCAGCATAGGGGCCTGTGGTGGCAGGTGTCTGGGCTGTCCCCTTGCCACTTGTCAGGGTCCATTCTGAGCTCTGCTGTCACGTGGCCCCTGTTGGTGGGTCAGGAGTGCCAGCTGGCTGTCTGGGGCTGGCTGGAGGTGGCACAGGTGTAACTGGAGCGGAGTCCCCACAGGCAGGTGTCTGCTGAATTATTCAAAGCCTCTCCATGAGCTCAGTGAGCTGATGGTGGCACGGCAGTTATTGCCTCTCACTTCCACTCTGACTGGTACTGGTTTGGCATCAGTGCACACAGACATGTAGAAGGACTTTCATAGAGCACTCATTTTCCCCAGGGCCTTTTGAAGGCATGTGCTGCTGCCCCGTCCCCTGGGTGTTTCCTGCTGGATAGATCCCCATCATGGCATGCATCCCAGGGAGCAGTGCCGGCCATGGGGTGAGAGGAGAGCCCTGGAGGGGCCAGCATGCCAGCCTCCCTCTCTTGTGATGGGGACAAGGGCCAAGCTGTGAGCAGGACGGGGGTGCTGGACATCCTGCCTCCAGCCAACCCCCTGTGTTTTTCCTGGGAAGGCAATCCCTGACGTGAGGGGTGTTGTGGGGGTGTTGTGGGGCTGGCCAGGGGCTGGCACCAGCTCAGCAGCCTCAACCAGCATTGACTAAAAAGGAGAAGAGCAGGGAGCTGACGGCAGTGCTGAGGAATGCCTGCGCCGCCGTGCACAGCTCCGTGTGTGCTGGGGGGCAGCTGGGATCCACTGGGTTTTCCCCCCAGGCAGCTGCTGCTCCGAGGCAGGGGTGGCATCCCACCCCCAGCACCTGCTCAGGAGGGGACCCTCAACACTGGTTTGGTCCCCCCATAACAGTGTTAGGTCAGGGCATCCCGTGCTCTTCCCTTGCCCTGCACATGCCAGGGAGCTGCAGATGGACGGGGTGTCCGTGCTTGGCCATGCTCCAGCTGCTGTTCTTGGCGGGGGACCAGGCCCCCAGATCGCATGACAGTGTAGGGCTGGGGCTGGCTAAATATACAGCTCATCCAGGCTCCATGCCCTGCCAGACTAGGGTCAAGCACTACAGCTGGCCACACCTAGAGCTGGTTCCGAGGGGCAGTGTACCCCCTCTTTGCTCCACCCTCTGCTGGTAGGGTCTGGCTGGGTGGTGCTGACCCAAAACCAGTCGTCCCTGATGCTCCCCAGTCGTGTACCTGCCTGTTCTTAGAGTGGAGCTGGGCTCGCAGCTTATAGGAGCTGTTGTTGCCTCTCAGAGTTCAGGGCAGTGTAGCATGGTGGAGGGACCATAACAAGCAGGGTGCCCCAGGAAGGATGGGGCTGTGTGTCATCAGTCCTGGGAGTGCTTGAAGATGTGGGGAAAGTGCCCCCCTAGCCCTGGTGGTCCCTGGGGTGCTGTGGGATGCTTAGCTCCCCTCTCTGGGCTGGGATGGGAGCCGGGTGAAGCCTGGTGTCCATGGGGGCTGCAGAGGTGGGACTCAGCCTTCCCTGCATCCCGTCCAGGTGCGGCACCGGCAGTCGGGGCAGATCATGGTGCTGAAGATGAACAAGCTGACCAGCAACCGGGGCAACATGCTGCGGGAGGTGCAGCTGATGAACCGCCTCTCGCACCCCAACATCCTCAGGTAGGACCTGCTTCCCCACTGCCAGCCCCCCCTTTTCCCAAGCCTGGGGGTTTAGAGCTACTGCTGCTGCTGGATAAGCTCTTGGGGCTGGGCCCTGCCACAGCCACCCTCAGATCCCCTCTGTCTCACAGGTTCATGGGGGTGTGTGTGCACCAGGGACAGCTGCATGCATTGACAGAGGTAAGAGTGTGGCAACAGCCGTGAGTCTCGGGGTTCCTGCAAGCCTGGGGAAGGGACAGTGACGCCTATGGGGACACATTCTTGGCCTGTGACATGTGCAGACAAGGCCTGCTGGGAGGCTGTGGTGTGGGTTGGTTGGAATATGCATTAGGAGGAGAGATGGGCATGCAGTGTTAGGGAGGGGAGGGATGCTGTGATGCAATGGCCTGGCTCTCTCCATCAGTACATCAACGGTGGGAACCTGGAGCAGCTGCTGGACAGCCCTGTGCCCCTCTCCTGGTCCATGCGTGTCAAGCTGGCCCTCGACATCGCCCATGGCCTACGCTACCTGCACTCCAAGGGCATTTTCCACCGTGACCTCACCTCCAAGGTACGGGATGTCCCAGGGCACCACATTACCTGTGTTGTCCCATACCCGTGTTGCTGCCTTGCTGCCCCAGGTATGGCAGGCTGGGGAGCAGGAGGCTGTGCTGTGCTGGGGCATCCTGAAGCCACTGGCCAGGGAGGTAGGGCTGGTGCACTTGGTGTGACAGGTCCTCCTGTGCCCACAGAACTGCCTGGTGCGCTGCGAGGCCAGTGGCTACACAGCTGTAGTGGGTGACTTCGGCTTGGCAGAAAAGATCCCCACCTACAGGTACGTGGGCAGCATCTGCCTGTCCATCCCCATCCTTGGAGCCCACTCAGAGCAGAAGCTGGAGAGGGATGGACGTTGGGGGTGCAGCTAAAAGGGTAGGAATGGTGTTGCCACAGGGCGTCCCCGAAGGGGTAATAATTAGCATTGACTCCATGACTCTCAGAAGGCTGATCAATCACTTTATTATACTACACTTATTAAGAAACCCATCACCCTTATCAGACAGTCACGATACAGGTGAACCCAATTGGTCCTTCAATCCAAACACCACCACCAGTGGTCAGTTAAGAAATCACCCTTTGGTAAACAAATCTCCATAACACATTCCACATGTTCACAACAACAGATGCAGCAAGTGAAGATAAGAGTTGCTTAGCATTCTTTTCTCTGATCTTCTCACGGCCTTGCCCACGGTAATGCCTGGAAAGTTATGCATTGCTCTCTGTGGCCAGAGAGGTGCTGCCACAGGAGTGAGGGTGGTGAGATAGTCCCTGGCAGGGATGACTCCAGGAGCAGTTTGGGAAAGGCTAGGAGGGGATAGAGAAGAGGGTGGTGTGACTGGGGAGAGATGAGTTTGTAGAGTGCATGGAAGAGGCTTAGCCCAGGAGAGGAGATGGAGATGGTGATCTGGGCTGCTGCAGCAGGAGGGTGGGAGGTTGGATATGTGGGGGACTGGGCAGCCTCTGATATTCCCCATGTCTCCTAGTGAGGGCAGCGAGAAGGAGCCGCTGGCCGTGGTGGGCTCCCCGTACTGGATGGCACCCGAGGTGCTGCGTGGGGAGATCTACAACGAGAAGGTGAGGCTGCCCTGTGTGGGGCTTTACTCAGGCTTGTGCTGCCAGTGGCTTGCAGTCCTGGAGTGCATCCAGAGGGAAGGAATTGGGCATCCCTCTGGTGACAAGGTGCCAGAGCTCCAGTGTGGCTCTGCAGGGAGGAGAAGGGCTGTGGCCTTGCAGTGTGGTGGGCACATCAGCTCGGGGCTGCAGGGTGCCCTGATGAGTCCCTGCTCTTTGCAGGCCGATGTGTTTGCATACGGCATCATCCTGTGTGAGACCATCGCTCGTGTGCCAGCTGACCCCGACTACCTGCCCCGCACTGAGGTGACTCTGGGATGGGAATGGGGATTGTGGGCAGCAGCACTGGGGCAGGGACCACTTCATCAAACAAGGGGTGGGGGGCATTCTGTGTTGGGCAGAGCCCTATGTGCAGGACTGGTCCCACATCTCAGGGCCGGGGTGCTGTGTTCCCCTTGCTGCCCAGGGAGGGATGGTCTCTGCCGGTAACCTCAGAACCCATAGTGAGCTTGGAAAGGAGAACAGGGCAGTTGCATTCAGGCAGAGGGCAGAAGTGGTATCTGTGTCATAATATCCCCCAACCTTAGCCCAACTTGGGGTGACATCAGAGTCCTCCCCTGCTGTGTCCCTGCTGGGGTGCTTCCAGGTCCACGGTCCTGTGTGACAGTGCAGGGGGTAGGGGGCCAGCCCATGTTGGGTCCTGTGGGCCTTGTGGTGCCCCAGGAGACCCAGCCTTACTCTTCTTCCTTTCCCTGATGCAGGATTTTGGTCTGGACGTCACCACTTTCCGCACCATGGTGGGAATTGACTGCCCAGCGGCCTTCCTCCAGCTGGCTTTTCACTGCTGCAGTGTGAGACTCCACCTCTGCTGACTGCCCTTCCCAGCCAGGGCAGGCGGGCAGGACAGGCTGCCTTGCCTGCTCACAGGGCGAGCGGGAAGCTGCCTCTGCTCTGCAGGGCTTCCTGGGGTGCTTGAGGAGGCACAGCCCTGACGGGGAATCTCTGCTGCCCACAGATGGAGCCCACCTCCCGCCCCTCATTCCTGGAAATCACGCAGTGCCTGGAGAGCATCCTGCAGCACCAGCTGGGCGCCGAGGGTGCCAGGACCACCCTGTTTGGCATTGGGGAGAGTCTGCCTGCATCTGGAGCTGCAGCCACACTCACTGGTATGTGGGCGTCTTGGGGACAGGCCATAGCCAGGTGTAAAGGTGGGGGAGTGTGGGGTTTCCCATCCCACTCCGTCAGCTGTAGGGGAGGAGACAGTGGTGTGTGAGGTCTGTGGGATAGAGCTGATCCCTGTTCCTCCCTTGGGGTGCACCCCTACTTTGTTGGGTGCCTGACAGCCCATAGCACCCCACATGGGCAGCTGCTGGCTGCTGGTGACACTCTTCTGTGCCCATGCCCAGGGGTGGCCAGGAGGTCAGCCAGCCACACCGAGCAGTCACCCCTGCGTGAGCTGGGTACACAGCACCTGCAGCCAGACCAGCGCCTGTCCCGCAGCCAGTCTGACATGTTCCCTTCCAAGTCACCTGCCCTGCTGTGGCCGCTGGAGCCTTGCAGCGGGGCCAGGTCCAAGGAGACGTCCCCCCGTGTCAACCCCTTCTCCCAGCGTGAGGACCTGAAGGGGGGGAAGATCAAGCTCTTTGACACGCCGAGCAAGTCGGTCATCTCGCTCACCTTCGACCTGCCGCCCCCTGCCCCGCTGCAGCTCAGCAGCCCCGTGACGCCTGAGCCCGCCGTGGAGGTGCAGTGCGACTTCTCAGCACCCGCCACCAGCCCCCGCAAGTGCCACTCTCTGCCCTCCTCTCCCGAGCTGCCCCACCGGGGGGGCCTGGAGCTGGCTATGGGGTCCTCTCATCCCACTGACCCCCAGCCCCCTGCCCTCCTTCCTCCCCCAGCCTGGGGAGGAGCCCCCAGCCCCAGCTCCAAGGCAGGGGAGCAGATGGACTGCGGCCCAGACAGCTCTGAGCTGCCGCAGCCCACCCCGCTGCCCCTCAACAGCAACTTCATCCGCACCTCATCCTCGGGTACACGGGCCTGGCAGCCAGACGTGCGGGCCCCCAACGGGCTCCTCATCAACAACAACCACATGATGGTCAGCAAACCTCTGGCCTGGGGCAGCGGGCTGGAGCACGGCTTCTCTGAGCTCAGCATCTCCTGTGCAGCAGCGCTGGAGCGGACGGAGCGCTCGGCCATGCTGCCTGGGCACAGCTCTGGTGCCATGCTGGAGCAGGACGAAGTGCTGCCCTGCCCTGGCTGCTGCCTCAGTCCCTTCAGCTTCAGCTTTGCCTCCATCTGCCACCGGCCAGCGCCCAGCCCGCCCCGCTACCAGAACCTCAACTGCGAGGCCAAAAGCCTCGTCTGCCATGATCGGGGCCAACACCAGAAAGCCCCGGGGCCAGTGCTGGCTGAGCCCAGCCTGAAGCTGCCGGAGGCACAGTCCTAGTGATGGGGACCCTGGGGAGTGGGGCTGAGTCCAGCTGCCCCTTGCACCCCTCTGCAGCCACAGCACTGGGCAGTGCAGGAGCCACGGTCTGGCACATCCCACGGTCTGTCATCACTCGGCACGTGGTGGCCACCAGTGGCTATGGTGCCAAGTGCTGTGGCTGCCGCGGTGCTGCCCAGGCACTCAGGCACTCACCCCACCAGGATCAGCCTTGGGGATCTGCAGGGAACCCTGGAGGTGGGCTGGGTCTCTGCTGGGGACCAAAGTGCAATAACACTGCTGCCCTGAGCACTGCCCCGAGTGGCAGGGCTGGTCCCCCGCGGGGGCCACGGGGCTCAAGCCCTGGATCCAGGACCCCCTTTCCCCAAGGGCTCACCCCTCTGCAGGCTCTTGCAGAGGGGTTTACAATGGGCCTGCTACCTTGGGAGAACTGGGAGTTCCCTGCACCCAGGCGGGTGAGAGGGACTGGGCGGGGGTAGAGAGGTCAGCGTGTGTATGTGTGTTTTTGGGGATCCTGGGGGGCTGGTGGGTGAACCCATGTGTGTCCATAAGCGTGGGGAGCACAGCCAGTCCCTGACATGGGGAGAAGAGGGCAGGGGACCGTAGAGGGGCAATGCCTGTGGGCAGTGCACGGGGAGGATTGCCAGCACTGGGGTTGTCCCTGCCTGACCGATGCTGAGGGTTGGGTGCTGAGTCAGCACAGTGCCTCACATCTCCCTGGCACGCAGGTTTGGGAGCAGGATGCTGGCAGAGGGGCCAGGATGCCATCCTGGCATCATGGGGATGGGGCCAGTGGGCAGCACAGCTAGGCTGCCTGGCCCCCGGCAAGGGTGGGAGCCGGCTTTCCTCCCTCCTGCACAATGCACTGGTGAATGCAGAACTCTTTGTGTTTTTTATTATTATTAATAATAATTGCTAGTAATATATACCCAGCTTATTTAAAGTGTTCATTAAAAACTGAATGTCCCAGCAACTCTGACTGCTGGTTCTGTCTCTTGGATACACATCAGATACGGGCCCAGAAGGTTGCATGGTCTTGCCTGGGCACTCTCCTGGAGGAGGGGAACTCCTCCAGGACTGCAAACCAGATTGGGTCAACCCAAGATCTCAACTGCCCTAAAGCACCCATCTCGATTGAGATGCCTTCAGACAAATTCTCTTTCATTATTTAGGTTCTTTGAGTTCATGCCTTTGAATCCACAGTGTTTGCTGTGGTGTACAAGAAAACAAAGAGCAGACAAACTGGGTCTCTTTATTGCTATAAAGTGAGTTTAGCCAGCAGACAAGACAGACGAGTGACACATGACCCCTCCAAAAAGCCTGCCTTTAACACCCTTTTGCTCTTCATGCAAGCTTACTCACACAGCAGTTCATCAACTATATATGGCACACACAACCTTATCATAAACCGAGAGCATTTTCGCCTGGTTGAACATCACTTCCTCTGCTCTCACCTGGCCACAGTATTACATCAGGGCTGCTTTGCTTAATCTTCACATGTGCACGTGTCTAGCAGCTATTTTAAGTCCTGATGAGTTGTCTTGCAAAGCGTCGGCCTGCTACAAGTGCCTGAGTTAACTTTTGCTTTTGAATAGCACAATCACACCGTGGGACCCTAAAGGTCGTTGCTCTACTTTCTAATTAGCGCAAAAAAAATCCCCAAACGTCAGCACAGGCACAGGCCGGTTCAGGCTCAGCTTCCCTCCTTGGGTGCTGAGGCTTTGCCGAGGCCTGTGAGTGCTGGGCTGTCTGAAAGCCATGGCCAAGCTGCTCCTGCGATGGGGTCAGGCAGAAAATTCCTGCTGTGGGGAGGGGACTGTGTGGGGATGGGGCTGTGCTGTCCCCAGCTCCTGCTCCTGGCATGCCACAGCACCACAGTTCTCTCAGTGCTGGGGGTGTGGCATGGCTCCAGCGCTGAGTACCAGAGCTTGATCCATTCTGCAGCCAGTTCCGAGCTCCCCACTGCCCACAGCCGTTGTGCTCAGGAGGACCCAAAGTGTCCCATGCAGGTGTGGAGTCGGCTGTGGAGCCTCTACCACTCAGCCAGAGCACACCAGCTGGAGGCATCCATGCTGCTGGGCATCACTGGGAAGGCTCTGGGTGGCCCAGGGGCAGTGGGCTGTGGGAGGGAAGGGGTTGGCTGGAATGGATGGGACATCCTGGGCAGGGACACAGCGAGGCTGGAGCAGAGGCGATGCAGGGTGGAGGTGCTGCAGGGGGAAGCAGAGGAGGGTGAGGGTGGAGGTGAAGGTTAGATGCTGCCCAGCCTCCAACACATGCAACGGGGCTGGGAAAGCACCTTGCCAAGGGTTTTCCCCCATCTTGCCCCCTTGCTGAGCCACAGCTTCAGCTCTTGAGCTACCTCACACCCAGAACGCCCACGGCAGCAAAGGGATGGAGGCAGGCTCCATGCAGCACAGGGAGGTGACTGCATTCCTCTCCCTTTCCATGGGAGAAGGGGTCAACATGCTGGAGGCAGAGCTGCAGGCTCCCTGCTTTCCTCCAGGCACACCCCACAGGGCCCGTGTGTCCCTGACTCAGCAGGACTCACCACAGCAGTGCTGGGGCCAGCAGCCATCATCACTTGAAAGGGAGGCTTGGCCCTGCTGCCTTCTCACAGATCCAGAGGTGCAGGTCACTGGGACCAGTGCACTGGGCAGGTTTGATGCTCCCATGGCTTATTATGGCACAGGTTCCATTCGATTTTGACTGCCACGGCCTGAATGGGGAAACAAACAACACATCAGGCACTGACATGTTCTTTCTACAAACCCTGCTGAGGCAGCTGCCGCTGCTGACAACTGCCTTTTGTACACTGGCAGAGGAGAGGTTGGATGCTGCAGTCAAAGGGGGATCTCCCAGTCCTCCTCTACTGATTTCACAGGCTGAAGGCTCAGCTGATGCATCCCTGCACTTCCCCAGGCAGGCTGGGAAACACTGTAAAAGGTTAGCAGTGCCTGTGACACCCCTTTAGCCTGCCCCCTCTCAGCTTCGCTGCTGGGGGTTGTTCATGCCTGCAGTGGGGAGAGCCAGGTCCTTCCTCAAGACACAAGGACAACCAGAGGAGCTGGCCTGAGCCTGGGTCTGCTCTGGGCACAGCTCCCATGGCGGGGCTGAGGATGGAGGGCCAGCTACCCAGAACCTGGCCAGACAGGCTTGTTCCTCCCCAGTGCTCTCAAACATTGCAAGAGGAAGCGGCAGCAAGCTGAGGAGGTGGTGCACGTGGCAGGGAGGAGCCCAGGATTCTCCACAGAAGGCTGTGATCTCCCTTTGATCTCCCTTTGGAGAGGAATCATAAGGTATGTGGGAGATAGACGTGGTGCTCTAACACCTTGCCTAGGCCCCAAATGAAATTTGGGGTTTCTTCTGTCCACACTTGCTGGCTCCCGCTTCTCTTGCCCTGCGTTTTACCCACCCCCAAGTCCTGGCTTTCCATTTGCGTGTCCTCTGAGCACCTCATCACACCACTGCACCCATCTTCCCTCAGTCCCTGCTGCTCTGATAATCTTTGTTTCCCAGGGCCTGTGCCTGGAACTGGGTACTGGTGGGGTTTAAAACACTTCCTAGAGCCATGCCAGAGGAGGGGAGTTTTGGGAAGAGGCAGTGCTGCCATGTACCTTTCATAAAGGGAGCCATCCACCCAGAACCAGGCCTTTGAGTCTCCCTCGCTGTCTGGGTCCTCTTCCTCCAGCCCGCCATAGTCATACCAGGGAAAACTGCCCTTCTGCAATCCAATCCAGTATGGGACATCTGCATTCTTCAGGAAGGTCTGGAGAAGAAGAAAAAGTGCTTTTCCATGTTTTATTCCATGGCACCCATGCACTGCAGTACTATATACTTCACAGAAGGGTGATCGTCCTCCAATGAGTCCCTGGGGCTGGGAGTTCTCGAGCCCTGCTGCCCTGCTCCAGCTTGGGAAACATCCAGGGGTGCCAGAGCCCTTCTATCCCATGTCAACCAACAGCCATGTGCTCCAGAGAACAGCCTTGCACCCTCCAATGTTTTGGGAGGACAGGGGGCTCCCAGAACCATGCTATCTGGGGACTCCCAGAACCACGCTAGCCCATCTGGGGACCTCATGGCTGGACACACCCTCTGCTGCCCTCAGCTCCCCCAGCACCCTACCGGCACGGTCCAGCGACTCCAGGATTTGGTGACCAGGAGCTGAGAATATGTCTTCTCACACTCATCTCTGCTGTCTTCCCATGTCTTCTTCTCCGAGGAGATGAAGAGGCACTTGCCCCTGTACAGCAGCCAGCCCGAAGGGCAGCAATCTGTGGGTAGGGGCACAGCTGAGGGGCTTGCTCAGCCACAGATGCCCTGGGGGGTAACAAGGAACAGCCCCACACCTTCCCAGCAGACATCACAGGCTCAGTGTCTGCTCCAGCACTGCTTCAGCTCTTGGACCACTCTGTCCCCGCCATGTGGTCAAAAAAGCCAGCACTTGGCCCTTGGCACCTGCTGAGCAGTGCCAGTGCTGGAGCAGCCCCTCCCTGCTCCATCACCACCCTACCTATGGCTGTGCAGGAGCGCAGGAGGGCCACGGTGCTCTCGCTGGTGTTGAGCCTCCCCTGCACCTCCTGCATCTCCCTCTCTGTCCTGCCCAGCACCCCCGTGACGCGGCGCAGCTCCAGGCTCAGCCTGTCCAGCTCCAGCTGGCTGATGTTGCCCTCGTGCCACGCTCGCTGCAGCTCCTCTCTGGCCCACACCAGCTCCCGCTGTGTCTGCTCCAGGCTCTGCTCCTGCGCCCTCAGCTCCTGTGACAGGCGGCCCTGCTCGGCCTTGTGCTCACGGGAGGAGTCCTGCAGGCTGCGGGTGACCTGCCAGTCTGGGGACAGGGGGGTGAGCTGGGACATGAGCATGGGACAGCTCGGATGTGGGACTGACCCTGCTTAAGGCAGGTGGGATGGGCAGGGCAAGGCAGGGGATTATCCACGATGAATGGGAAAGGTGGGAGGGAAGGACGCAGCAGGGAAGTGTACGGTTAAGGGTTGGGTAGAATCTGGCAGGGGAGAGCAGGATGAGGCAGGATGGGCATAGGAGCAGACACAGCAGATTAAGGGCAGGGAGGGTGCAGCAATATGAGGCTGGACAGTGCCAGGATGGGAAAGAAAAGGAGCAGAAACAGAAAGTAAGGTGAGGAAGAGGGATGATGGGAGGCAAGGGAGGTGCTTGGATGTGTGAGGGATATAGGCCAGCTCGTGGCAGACAGCACAGGGACTCAGCAGTGAGCGTGCATGAGCATGCTTCCATTCACCCACAGTGCCCACCCCAGCCAGATGCCCCCCAACCCAACCCAGGGAGTGAGATGCTCAAACTCCCTGCCCCAGATGCTCACAGTTCCCCAACTCACAGCAGGCCCCCAGGGCCACGGTGGCCACCAGCAGCAGGAAAGTTGTCAGCAGTCCCACAGGGATGCACCACCGACAGGACCGGCACCCTGCACGACACAACAGACATCACCTGAAGAGCTGGAAAACCCCTGGCAGCCCCCAGACCTCCTTCCTGGATACAGGCAGGAGAGTGGTGGCATGACAGCACAGATGGCATGGTGTGGGTGATGGGAGTGGGAGGACCCCAAAACACCACCCACGACCCAGCCCAGAACCACGCTGGGTCTGCTGGAATGCAGCTGGATGCTCACCTGGGCTGGGCTCTGCTCCATCCCCATCCTGCCCTGCCAGTTCTGGCTGGGCGCTCTCGTAGGGGCTCTCTGTCTCATTCATGCCGAAGGCTGTGGGAGGAAGGCAGGGGAGAGCAGCTGAGGCCGTGGGGTTGGGCACAGCAGGGACAGCGTGGCGGGGCCTGTGGGCTCTCACCTGCCTCCAGTGCCTGGCTGGCCGTGCTCCGGCCTCCCATCACTTTGGCAAACCTCAGGTCAGCATAAAGCTGGGCCATGTGGGGAGCACTGGGTGAGCCCTGAGCCTCGCTGGCTCCCGCTCCGCCCTGGGGATGCCTCTCTGAGATGTCCCCTTTGCTCCCGGTGACTGTGCAGTCTCTCAGAGGTGCAAAGGAGAAGTGCAGCCAGCATCTGCAGAAGCAGAAGTTTGCTCCGCACTGTAGCAGATGGGACTAGTGAGGCACGGCTGCGGGGACCAGCACCCTCTCATTGGTCCCAGAAACACCAGACCGTCCCCTCCCACGCCCTAAAAGTGCTCATGGTCTCCCTAGGCACAGGGGCAGGGTGAGGGCAGCACAGCCAGGTGTCACAGCAGGGGCACAGCAAAGGATGGACCCAAATCTGTGCACTGTGGGGCAGAGCAGGGCAATCCTGAAAACAGGAGCAAACTGCTGTGTGGACAGCTCCATGGAGTTGGAGGTCTTCACAGATAGTGATTTCCCCTCCCAGCCTCTGAGAATAGGAATTTCCCCATGATGTATTTTGTTCCACTACCTCTCATCCCCTCCCTGCTCCCTTCCAAAGAAGACCCCAGCTTTGGGATTGCTCCAAAACAGCCCCAGAGAGTTACAAAAATCAGTGATGTCCCCTTTGCCTTCCCTTCCCAAGACCACAATCCCAGCATTCACAACACCTTCTTGGTCCCTCCAGGTCCCCAGCGTCTCAGAGGTCTCTACTGAACTGCATCCGGAGAAGGGCAGGTTTCAGAAGGCATGCCCCAAACCCTCCCATTGCTTCCCACTGCATTCCACTGCCTTGTCATTGCCTCCCACTGCCTTTCAGATGGCCAGATGGGCACATCTGAACAAACCAGCCCCTGGGACAGCACTGGAGGTGCACAGTGGTGCTCGTGGAGCACAGTGTTATATAGCCAGTGTCCATCATCTCTGCAAGAGCAAGGGAAGTTCTTCCTCAGTGGCGAAAGGCAAAAAATCAAAGCCAGCTTCAAAGGGGACAGGAAGGAGGTTTAGAAAACTAAAAGTTGGGCAGCCTCTACTCAACCTCCCGGAAGAAAATGAAGCATGTTTGCCTAGGTATGCAGGGGCCCAGACCCAGGGAGGACATGCAGGGAAAGGCCAGTGGGATTTACTGGGCCACTGCTCAGTGTGCCTTCTACTGCTTGGAAGCATCAGCCTGGGGATGAGGGGAGAGCAACAGGGCCATTTATCATGACCCTTCGGCGTCTGGGATGTGGTTTTCCACAGTGTATTTGGTGGCAGAGTGGAGAGATGTGGCCATGATGAGAGGAGAAGTGAAAGTTCATGCTGCAGTGTGGAAGTCTCTTTTAGGCATTAGGGCAGTGATGCTCAGATCCTGGAGCAGAGCACCAAGAAGAGGGAACCTCCATCCTGGATGGAGTCAGCAGCAGGGCTACCTGTTCCCAGATGGAAGCCAGACCTGCTCTGCTCTGCCCCAGGAAATTTGATGAATTCTCTGTAGGCTGAGTCCTACAGCTGTGCCCCATGTTCCAGCCCCAAGCTGCACCACCCCAGTGCTGTCCCAGGGGACCCTGAGCCGTTTTGGGGGACGGAGGGGGAGCCAAATGGTGGTGCCTGGCCAATGGCAGGACACCACCGCCCTGGCGGTACTTTCCCCTCTGTCACTCCTCGCCACACTTCTGCTTCTGCAGAAACCAGCTGCGTTTTCATTTGAAGCGGAGCAGAGCCTGCAGGGCTGCCTGGGGCATGGCCCAGAGTGTGGTCTATGCCGACCTGAAGTTCGCGGCACGGCCCCTGTCCACTGCGCCCGACGACGATGACAGTCCCTACGAGAACGTGTCACCGCTGGGGCCGGTGACAGCAGGGCCCAGCCCAGGTGGGGACGGGAGCAGCCACAGGGATGCAGGGCACCAGGGGTGATGCCCAGGGGGTGATGCCCAGGGGGTGATGATGCCCACAGGGTGATGATGCCCACGGGGTGATGATGCTCACGGGGTGATGCCGCGGGTGCTCCTCTCTTGCAGGGCGCTGGACCCGGCCATGGCGCGTCCCCACAGCGCTGCTGGTAGCCAGCCTGCTCCTGCTGCTGCTGCTGCTGGTGGCCGTGGTGGCCCTGGGCGCTTGCCGTGAGTCGGTGGCTGCCAGGGGTGGGGGTGGCCGGGAGGGCACTGGGCTGGGTGAGGGACTGGCTGCGGGGGCTGCCAGGGAGGAGGCCTGGGCTGGGCTCCGGGGCTCCTGCATGGCCTCCACAAGCTGCCTCCACTGCCTTTCCCACTGCCTACCACTATATCCCCTTGTCTCCCCTAGTCTTTTCCATTGCTTTTCCATTGCCCTCCCACTGCCTCCCACCCTTTCCTGTGGTCTTGCCCCTGACTTCCCACTACCTGCCGATCTCTCCCACTGCCTCCCACGGTCTTCTCACTGCCCAGCCACTGCCTTCTCACTGCCTTCCGCTGCTTCCCAATCCCTCCCACTGCCTCCCACTCTCCATCACTGCCTCCATTTCCTCCCACTGTCTTCCTGCTGCCTCCCATTGCCTCCTAATCCCTCTGACCGCCTTCCCATCACTGCGTCCCATTGCCTCCCACTGACTTCCTACTGTCTTACATTGCCCCACGCTTCCTTCCACTTCCTCCCACTGCCTCACATTGCCTCCCCATTTTATTCCCACTGCCTCCTGTTGCCTTCCCATTGCTTCCCAATGCCTCCCTTTTCCTTCCCATTTTCTTCCCACTGCTTCCCATTGCCTCCTACTGCCATCCAAACCCTCCTACTGCTTCCCATTGCCACCCACTGCCTCCCATGCCTTCCCATTGCCTCCTACTGCCTTCCACAGCCTTCTCATTGACTCTCCTTGTCTTCCCACTGTCACTCGCTGCCTTCCAATGTTTCCCCTCCACCTGCCACCACTGGGGCTTCCATTCCCTTCCCACTGACACCCCCAGGACAATCTCCACCCACAGCCAGATACTCTTATCCCACTCTCCCTTGCCAGAGGCATGCCCCAGGCAGGGTCCCATGCTCATATCCCAGCTCACCCCCCTGTCCCCAGACTGGCAGGTCACCCGCAGCCTGCAGGACTCCTCCCGTGAGCACAAGGCCGAGCAGGACCGCCTGTCACAGGAGCTGAGGGCACAGGAGCAGAGCCTGGAGCAGACACAGCGGGAGCTGGTGTGGGCCAGAGAGGAGCTGCAGCGAGCATGGCACGAGGGCAACATCAGCCAGCTGGAGCTGAAAAGCAGGAATGCCGAGCTGGGGCATGCCCAGCAGAAGCTGGCTGTGTTGCAGGAGGAGCTGCAGCTGGTGCAGGGGAAGCTCAACACCAGCGAGAGGGCTGTGAGCAGCCTGCGTGCCTGCGTGAACACAGGTAGAGCGTGACGGGGTTGGGGCACAGGTGATGCTGATGCCGCTGCTGTGAAGATGCGGGGGCTGAACTCAGCCAGGCTGAGCTCCCCAAGCATCCATAGAAGGATGAGCACCTGAGTTGTGCCCCTGCCCCCAGATTGCTGCCCCTGGGGCTGGGTACTCTTCAAGAGCAAGTGCCTCTACATCTCGGTGACAAACAAGACCTGGGAACAGAGCAACAAAGACTGTGAAGGGAGATATGCTCAGCTGCTGGTCCAAGATGAGTGGTCACCACTGACAGTGCCGGTACAGAGCAGGGGGGCTGTGGTACCCCAGGAGGGTGGTGATGGGCAGTGCCACACGGGGCCAGCTGCAGCAGTATCTGTGGAGGTGCCAGGGTGGCACCATGAGCCCCAGGGTGGCACCATGAGCCCCAGGTTCCCATCCTGGCAGTCTGATGGGAGAAGCACAGCCAGTCCTGGGGCTCCTGGGCACCTGGCAAGTGCTGGTCAAGAAGCAGGTGGCTGACAGCTTCTCTCCCCCCTAGTATTTTGTGCACGCATCTAAGGCGTACTACTGGATTGGAGGAAAACCTCCTTATGTGGCAAGGAGACCTATGCGGATGGACAGCAAACGTTCCTTGTAAGTGCAAGAGTCCTTGGCACAAGCCCCTGCCTTTTTGCCTTACTAGAAAGGTGCTGTTTTGCCCCTGTGACACCCCTCAATAGAAGGGTTGATGGACTCCCCTGAGCAGTGCCCCAAGGGAGGGGGGTGAGGATAGAGCCAAGCTCTGGGGTGCAGTGCCAAATATCCAAGTGGCAGAGAAGAAGAGCAGGAGGAGGAATGTGACACTTCCTCCTCCTGCTCTCTGTGCCAGGTGCCTTGCCTGCCGCAGCAGCACTGGGATCTTTGGGAAGTGGTGTCCACAGTGAGGAGGTTGTCACTGCTGCCCTCTTTCCTAGGAAACACCATACTCTAGACTGCTGGTCACTAGTCGATGGGGAAATGTGGAATCAGCCATGCGACAAACCCTACCCGTGGATCTGCGAGAAATCCCCAAATCTGAGCAGGGCACCTGAGACTCATCCTCTTTTTCTGGCCAAGGACTGACTGCTGCCACCCCGGCTGCATCCCTGGACTCAGGAACAGGAGCCGGGTGTGCACCTTGGGATCCTGCCCCTGGTGCACGCTTGGCCTCAATTGCATTGCAAAACTGCTGGGGAAAAGTGTCTCTATTTTAAAGCAAGGATTATGGAAAACAGACCTTATTCCCCTCTCCCACACTCAAGCAAACACATATTATACTGCTTTGTACTGTGCCACTGCATGTCCCTGTGTGCCCTGGCCAATGCAGCTCCAGTGCAGAGCCCAGCTCTCACCTTCTTTGTTACCCCAAGGCTGCCAGGGGTGCAGGAACTGCCATTTGCATATTTTTGGAGCTGGGAATGACACGCTGATGTCCTCAACCTGTCCATTTCGGGGAGACCTGTGGATTTACCGGCTGTCCCTTCTCTCAGCATTGACAGCACTCATCCTGCCCTTTCTTCTGCCTTTATCACCTGCCCAGGGCTGGGTCCTGCCTGGAAAGGGTGCTGACAGGGGGGCCATCAGCATGAGAAAATTCTAGAAAGCCAGAGACCATTTAGGAAGTGGGGGAGTGCTGGGGAGCTTTGAGAACGTGGTGGATGAATGAGGAAACTCTGAACCCACAGGAGGAAAATGAGGGCAATGAAGAGCCTGAAGACCATGGGAGGTGAATGTATGAATCCTGAGAACATGGAAAGAAAGGGAGCAGCATGGAACTGCAAATGAGGATGGTTCTGAGAAAATGGAGGTGCACTGATAAGACAGTGGGAGAGAGGAAGGAGCACTAGGGAGACTTGGGAACATGGGGGAAAAGAGACACCCCTCCCACCAAGCGGGAAAGATCCCTAAGAATGTGGCTGGACCTTATCTGCCAAAGGAGGGTGATGAGAGACCCCAGTCCAGGACCCAGGGTGACCCTCCTGGCCTCAGTCAGTGATTCTGCAGAGAGGGGAATGTGTTGGCAACCATTTTGCTAAGCTGGACCTGTGACAGCCAGCACAGCTTCACCACAAGTCCTGCCCAACCAACCCATTGCCCTTCTACAATGGAGTGATTGCACCAGTGAACAAGGGAAGGGCTGCAGGTGTCACCTGTCAGACTTCTGTAAAGCCTCCAACACAGTCCTCCTCTAAATTGGAGATAAACGGATTCAATCAATGGGTGAACTGGTCAGTGGATAAGGTTGGACAGCTCCATCCAGAAGATAGTGCTCAGTGGCTCCGTGTCCTCATTGGACACTGGTGATGATGTTGGTCCTCAGGGATTCACCCTGGGACCTATGTTATTCTGTACTTTTGTCAACAATGTGAACAGTGGGATCAAGTGCACCCTCAGCAAGTTTGCAGATGACACCAAGCTGAGGTGGTCTGACACACCTGAAGGACAGGATGCCATCCAGAGGGACCAGGACAAGCTCGAGAAATGGACCCATGAGAGCATCATGAGGTTTAACAAGGCCAGGTGCAGGTGCTGCCCCTGGGCTGGGACAAGCCCTGGTACCAGCACAGGCTGGGCATGAACAGCCCCAGAGCAGCCCTGCCCAGAAGGGCTTGGGGGTGCTGGGGGTGAGAGGCTGCACATGGCCCAGCCATGGCACTCACAGCCCAGAGAGCCAAACGTGTCCTGGGCTGCACCCAGAGCCCCGTGGGCAGCAGGGCAGGGAGGGGATTCTGCCCCTCTGCTCTGCTCTGCTGAGACCCACCTGGAGCACTGCATCCAGCCCTGGGCTCCCAGCACAGGAGGGACAGGGACCTGCTGGGGTGAGCCCAGAGGAGCCACCAAGATGATTACAGGGATGGAGCAGCTCTGCTGTGAGGAAAATTGGGATTGTTCAGCCTGGAGAAGAGAAGGCTTCGGGGAAAACTTACTGTGGCCTTCCACTACCAAAAATGGCTACAAGAAATCTGGAGAGGGACTTTACAGAAGGGCTTGTAGCAAAAGCACAAGAGGAAATGTCTTCAGACTGAGAGGGCAGCTCCTAGGAGAACTTCCATAGAAGGAGGCTGGTGGAGCCAGCCCAATGGCATGGCAAGGCTGGGACAGGATTGCAGGTTCCCTACAGTCTCAGCTATCATGAAAATCAAAGACTTGCTGTATCTGGCTTGTCCTGGAGTGTCCAGATGTCCTCCCTGCTCCCAAAGCCCTGAGCTCCAGCCCCCACTGCCCACAGTGTCGCAGTTGCCACTGCAAGGACACACTGCAGATCCCATCCATCCTCTGGTCCATGCTTTCCCTAGGCTGAGTCAGCATGGCTGCTTACTTGCCCATCTTGAAATGTGGCTTCTCCTTTCTTCCCAGCTGCAGGATTTGCACTTTTACCCACTCCAGTATCAGCAGGCTCCCATCAAACCATTTCTCCAGGCCTCTCTGTACCCAGTCCTGCCCTCCAGTGTACACATTACTGGTGTGGTATTGCCCCTCAGCTGCCTGAGGCCAGCCCCTACCCGCCATCCAGTGCACTGATGAAGGCTCCAAGGAGCACAAACCCCAGGATCAACCCTTCAGTGGCTGCATTCAGGGGAACAAGGGCTTTACTGACACCCACTGCAGCCCTCACACCACTCAGGTTTTCCACCCAAGCTCTCCTCCTCTACTCCTGACCTCATATATCCCCACTTTGCCAGTGAGGAAACCATGGGAAACCAAGTCCCAGACCTGAAAGGTTCATGATAAATGTCCCCCATTGCTCTCCCCTTAGGCACAGCCCATTGCTGCCACAGCAGGTCAGACACGCATTGCCTGCCCTTGGTAAATCCTGCCTGGCTTTCCCCATCCGCACTGGATGGTCGCATGCCCAGGAGCTGTGCTGCATCTTCTTCTTGGCATCAAGGCAGGGCAACAAAGCTCAGCTCAGGACAGGTGATGTAGGAATAAGAAAGGGCAAGACAGGAGCCAGCAGCAAATAGTGGCAGAGGCAAGAGGCAGCCAGGAAAACTAACAGAGTCCTCAAAGGGACTCAATGACAGCATCTTACCCACCTTCACCAAGCCTCCCCCAGTGGAAGGCAGCAGAGGTGGCCTGGAAGGCTGGTACAGATGTCCCGTGTTGAGGAACACCTCTGCTCCAGGCAGCTGGGCTTGCAAGGCACAGTTAGAGATACAGATGGAAAAGCAGATTGAGCTCAGGGTGGGAGCCCGAGGCAAGAGGCTGCGAGCTGCCAGCCTTGGGATAGCAAAGGGCAGGAAGATGAGCGGTGCCAGACAGATACACGGACACTGAGAGACACTGCAGGAGGCAGGAACTGCTGACATTTTGCATAATGAAGGAGAGGGATGATGAAAGCAAGGTGGATGGACACAGAGTGGGGGGCAGGAGAAGAGAGGAAGAGGAGCAAGGTTTGAGCACAAGCAAACATTGAGGGGATAAAAGCCCAGGTGTTCCTTTGTTGGGTATCCCTCAGAGGAACCTGAGAGGAACCTCAGAGGAACCATTTTGAGCTGTTTCTGTGTTACTGTGCTGTGAATAAACGGCTTTGTGGAATGAGACAACTGAGACTCTTCCATGGGAAGCCTGTGACAAGCTGAGTGCCCATGGGCACCCCCCACGGTCCCACTGCCATCACCCAGTGCTGCCCCTGTGCTGGGGCATCCCTGTGGCAGTGAACACAGCTGAGTTCCACCCAGGCTGGCCACGGTCAGCACCAGCCCAGCAGCAGGATCTTGCAGTGAATGTCACCCTCACTGGGGTGACAGTGAGGGCAGGGCACAGGGGGCAGCAAGCAGGGCCTCAGCAAACTGCAGGTCAGTGTGGGCCCCACTCTGGGCCATGCAGGCAGCTCAGCAGCAGCAGCAGTCCAGGAAGGAATCCACTTCTGTCCTTCTCCACTGTGGTCAGCTGGCAGAGTGTGGCTAAGACCATACTGCGTGGAGACACATCTTCATATGCACAAAAGCAGAAGTAGTTGCTTTATTTGCAAAAAGTCCTTTTTTGCCTGCATATGTTCTCATTTTAGGGGGTGGGGGGTGAATGGCCTCCCTCCTGCTCAGCATGTCCTGTGTTGTGAAGAGCCCAAGCCCCTGGGTACAGGGCTACCGTTCCCCATGCATCACCTTGCACCTCCCAGTGCTGCTCAGGCTGACAGGCTGCCCTGGCTGCGGGGTTTGGTCTTTAGCATGTGCTGGGAGGGAGTCCCAGTGAGGTCTGTGCCAGAGCTGCAGGCTGCTGGAAAAACCCAGTGGTTCATACCAAAACCAGAACAGCCTCTGGGACCAAACAACCTCAAATCAAGCCCTAGCAGGCCTTTTAGGCCCTCACACATCACCCAAAGTGAGGATGTGTGCTGGAACCTCTTCAGACTGGGCAGGCATCAGCAAACAAGTGCTGCCCAGCCCAAGTCCTCCTTGGGATGCAGAGGCAAAGGGTCACCTCTCAGCAGCATGGCCCAGGAAGCAAAAGCCCCAGGAAACCAGCAGGATCAGAAAACCCAGAGCCTTCATGGGGCCTGTGCCAGCCCGCACAAGAGCTGTGCTGAACACTGCCTTTGGGCCATGGGGATGCTTGGATTCCTGCTGGCTCAATGCTGGCTCCTGGCCACAGGATGCAATTTCCCACTTGTGAGTGATGCCACTGAGTCTTAGAGCTGGAGGATGCACCTCCATCCTCCCACCCCTACACCCCAAAGCCAGCTGCAGTTATTGGCAGAGTTTATTGGCAAAGTTCAGAGTTCTGGGGGGTAAAGATGCCTGTGCCAGGAGGCAGCAGAGCCTGGGAATGCCCATGCCCTGGAGTCAGGCAGGGAACAGGGTGGTGGCACAGGCTGGGGGTCACCCTGGCCATCAGGGCCTCACACAGCTGTAGGTGGTGTTTCCCCAGAGGAAGGCAGGAGGCGAGGACTGGAGCCACTGCATGGTGGCTGCACTCTGCTTGCAGATCCATCTGAGGGCATCTGTGCATGCACCACCTAAAAGGCCCAAGCCTGACACCCTGCCACAGGCCTGGAAGGACCTGGTGTAGCGCTGGACTGGGAAGATCCTGCAGGGGAGAGAGTGGGCTGAGATAGGATGGGCAGGAAGAACCGAGGCTGTCCCATCAGCAGCTCCTGCAGCCAGGGACCAGCCATGGCACAGGGATGCTGTAGGAGCAAAGTTCACCCTCCCCATGGGGCACAGTCTCCCGCCAGCCTCTTCCCAATTAGGCCACATGCCCTGATGCCTTCAGCCCCATCAGTCACAAAGTATCCCCAGGTCAGGCCTAGCAGGGCTGAGCACTGACCAAACTGGGACTCTGCTCTTGCAGAATCCCCTGCAGTCCCTCACCCAGGCAGAGTGCAGGCACCAGGGTCAGGCCCCTGCTAAAAATGCCCCTTCCCTAAAATGCCCCAATGCAATCCTGGGAAGAAAAGAGGTGGCCAAAATCTGGATCACATCCCTGCATGCCTGTCCCCAGCACCACCCCGAGCCCTGATGATAGGCCTTCAGCACACCCAGCTGGGAACAAGCTGATAGCCTCACCATTCCAGTGTGGTGCCATCCAGCCACTTCCAGTCAGACCTGAAGCCATCCTGCTTCAGCCCCACATGGAAGGCGTCCATGTTAGCTGTGCGCACCAGGAACGCCTAGCACAGGAGAGGACCCACATGAGCCCCTGGGGACACCCAGCCCAGCCACAGGTTAGTGATGGGGCTGTGCTGTGTGGGCATCGCCAGCTCCCTGCCTGGAGGCTGTCCAGGCTTTGGGCACACGGGCTGGGAAGCTGAGACAACACTGTGCCTGCTGAGGGACCGTGAGGTGGCCACCAGGACAGCCCAGTGCTCACAGGGAGCTGGCAGGGTGCACTCACCAGGGTGCTGTTGGCTTGGATGGTGACCAGCTGTGCCCCTCTGGAGCAGCAGTCCTCTCTGCTCTGCTCCCAGCTCTTTCTGGCAGAGGAGAAGTAGTAGCACTGCCCTGCATCCCAGAGCCAGCCATCCGGGCAAAACTGGCACTGCCCTGCACACCAGAAACACCCAGGTAGGATGGGGCAGATGGCCAGGGCTGCCCCCAGCCCCAGGGACCAGGAGAGTGACAGTGGGCAGTCAGGGCACTGACCAACCCATCGTGTTTGTATGTCTGCCCCACGGACACCGCTCTGCATTTGCCCTCGTTTGTGAGCCCAGCTCCAACTTTCCAGCCCCAGAGCCCTGGGAAGAGGGGCTAGTTACAGGAACATGCTGGAATTGAGCAGGGAGCTGCAGGTTTGGGGAGGTGATACAAACACTGTTTACAAAGTGCTGGGGACTCAGATAAGGTTTCAGCTGCACCAGAAGCTGATGTCATCTTGCACAGGGATGCTGGTGGCATCCATGAGCCTGGTGCTGGTGGTGTGCCCAGGTAACACTGAGCTGTCTGGGGTCATCTCTTCTAAAGGGGTCTGAGCAGTTCAGCCTGTTCAGCAGTACTGGGGCAGCTCTCCACACCATAAGCTGGGGGACAGGCAGTGAAGGTGAAGGAATATGTCGGGAGAGAGCTCAGGGAAACATCCTCGAGTAGGGACAGATCCTGCTGCTTGAAAGCAGCAGTAAGGCCCTCTCCAAACCTTACCCAGGAGCCCACCAGGCTCTCTTACCTCCCAGTGTCTGTTTCCCATAGCTGGAGCTCTCCTCTATTCTCCAGAGACCGTCTGTGCAGCTTGTTTGTTGTTGCACTAAATCTGCAACAGAAAAGCACAGCTGTGTCCTAGCAACTCCGGGCTCCTGCTCCCTGCAGCTCCTGCTCCCCTAGCACTCCGGGCTCCTGCTCCCTGCAGTGTCCTCTCCCACAGGACAGCCTCGTGGCTGTGGGTGAGGTGTCCCCTGCTTTAGCTACACCAAGCTAAGGTCCTTGCAGATTTTGCTGTGCCTGGGAGCCCTGCATGCAGCAGGCTTTCGGGGAAAGTGCTGCTGTCTTTCAGTATCGGTATCAGTGCCCTCCGTCCCACCCTTCATTGCCACCTGATGCAGTGGCTTTCCCCAAGCCCACGCTGTCGCCCCAGCTTCCTTTTCCAGACACGTAGGTGGTGTCTTGCCTCACCAGTTCTCCTGCTTGCCCCAGAGCCCACGATGCCCTCAGCCCAAAGCAGAAGCACCCAGCTCCATGGGGAAGCTACAGCTCAGCCCATTAGGACACAAGGGCTGTGTTGCCAGCCCAGACCCCAGGGCCCTCTCTGAAGAGATCTGGGCACTGCATGGCTGGTACTTACAGTGGAAACTCAGGCTGACAAGGATGATCTGTGCCAGTAGGAGCGTCAGGGAGAGGAGACCCAGGCTGAGGGCTGCCCAGCACCAGGGCAGGCGCACTCGCTGCTGAGGGGCTGAGAAAAGGACTTAATGAAGACCAGGGTAGGGGGGAGGAGGGAAAGTTTGGAGGGAGCAGTGGGGAGCCTTGAGCCAGGAAATGTCTGTGAATCCCAGGTGGGATGTCAGGAGGCACTGGGGGAGCCTGGGAAAAGTGGGGGAGAAGAGTCCATTTGCAGCAGCTTGATTGTCCTAGAAATTATCTCCCTGCACTCAACGCTTGGTGGGGAGAGCAGAGGGAAAGTGTCTGTGCTGTGGCATGGGGGTGCAGCGGGCATTCCCTGCCTTTGAGCCCCTCCTGCCCCCCACCCCGAGAGTAGGCACTCTGCAACAGGAGGAGCTGTTTGAGAGAGGACACCCAAAAAGAGAGAGTGGGGGGAGCAGGACTGGGAGGACATTTCTCGGGAAGGTAAGGGGCTGCAGGAGAGCAGGGAACCCACTGAGAGAGTTGGGAGCCCGTTACCTGGTGTGGGGGGAAAGCGCAGGTCGGCATACATGACACCCTCTTCCATCCCCTCAGTGCTCTCCTGCTCTGCAGCCCTCGGGGGCACTGACAGCCCTTTCCCAGCCCGGCCTGTCAGACAGCTGTGATGCAAAATGGAAAGTGTCACTTCCTGGTGGGGTCCCCAGAGGCACCACCTGGCCCAAAACCCGGGGGGCTCGTGGGGCTGCCAGGCACTGGGGGCGAGGGGCAGCCCTGCTGGGGCCAGCGTCCCGGAATCCCGGCAGGAGGGAACCGCACACTCCTGGCTTGGGGGCAGCCAGCAGTGGGAATGGCTGCTGATTCAAACATGCAGCCAGGGCCGGGCTAGGCAGACACGTCAGGCAGTTGTAAAGGACCTTAAAGTCATGTCCTTCCAAGACCCCTGCCAAGGACAGGGACACCCTCCACTAGACCAAGTGGTTCAGAGCCCCTTCCAACCTGACTTTGAACACTTCCAGGGATGGGGCATGAACAGCTTCCCTGGACAACCCGCGCCAGTGCCTCACCATCTTCATCGTAATTTCTTCGTAAAACAGAAAAAGTCATATGGGAAGGAGCTGAGGTCACTTTATTCAAGCCTGGAGAAAAGGAGACAGGGGAGACCTCATCACAGTCTACAAGAGGAAGCAGAGGGGCAGACACTGATCTCTTCTCTCTGGTGACCAGTGACAGGTGACAGGAAGGGTTTAGGCTGAATATTAGGGAAAGATTTCTCACCCAGAGGGTGGCTGGGCACTGGAACAGGCTCCCAGGGAAGTGATCACAGCACCAAGCCTGACAGAGTTCAGGAAGTATTGGACAACGTTCTCAGGCACATGGGGGGATTGTTGGGGGTGTCCTGTGCAAGGAGTTGGACTTTGATGATTGCAGTGGGTCCCTTCCAACTCAGGAAATTCTGTGATGAATACCTATGCTAAACCTGCCCTCTGACAGCCTGAAGCCATTCTGCCTTCTCCTATCAAGACACACCCTTGCAAAAATTCCCCCTCCATCCCTCTTTAGTCCTTCTGGTACTGGAAAGCTGCTTAAGGTCTCCCCAGAACCTTCTCTTCTCCAGGTTGAACAAGTGCGACTCTCTCGGTCTGATCTTCCCTAGGGACTGCAAGGGAAGACTGGGTATCCTCGGGACACAGGACACATCCCCTTGCCCCTCTCTCCAAAGAGCAAGGCCATGGGGTGTTTGCTTACAAGCCCCTTTTTTTTTGCATGTGGCTGCAGCTGCATCTCAGCCCTGGAACATGGGGGGGTTGCGGTGCTCCTTCCCCCGCCTCAGCCTCCAGGGCTGCCATGATGGCTCCCGGTGCTGTGCCCTCGTTCGGGGCAGCGGCAGAGTCGCCCCGCACCCCGGGAGCCGGCGGGCACACAAGGACCCCGCTCCGAGCTGCGGCTCTCGCTGCGGGAGGATATCCCGTCCAGGACTACGTTTCCCAGCGGCTCCTCCCGGGGCTGCACATGCTCCATGCGGCTCCCGGCGCCTCCCGGCAGCTCCCGGCGCGGCGCCCGGTGCGGCGCAAGGGCGGTCGGTGCCGCTCCCGGTGCCGCTCCCGGTGCCGCTCCCGGTGCCGCTCCCGGTGCCGCTCCCGGTGCGGCGCTGCCCGGCGCGGCTCCCGGGGCAGCCACCGGGGCGGCTCCCGGCCGTTCCCTGCGCAGCTCCCGGCGCGGTTCCCGGAGCGCCTCCCGGTGCCGCCCCCGGCGGGGCATCCTCCCGGTGCGCCCCCGGGAGCGCACGGCCGATCGATCCCGGGCACCCCGCCCCGGGCCGGCAGCATGCCCCGCGGGCGAGCCTGGACGCAGGCGGAGGTCAGCAGCCTGCTGTCGCTGGTGGAGGGCTCGGGGGAGGCCGCGCTGCTCATGGCCTCCACGTCGCGACCCAACGAGGCGCTGTGGCGGGAGATCTCCCAGGGGCTGGCGGCGGCCGGCTACGGGCGCAGCGTGGCCCAGTGCCGCTCCAAGTGGAAGGCGCTCAAGCAGGCTTTCCACTCGGAGCGGGAGACGCGCCGCAGGGCAGGACACCACTCGCCCCGGCTGCCGCCGCACTACCGAGCCATGAAGAGTATCTGGAAGGCGGCGGGGCGGCCCGTGTTTGGCGAACGGAGGATGCCAGGTGGGCGCCGGGGGACGGGCGTGTGGGCTCAGCAGGGTGGCTGGGCGTGGGGTGCTGGTGGAGCGCCGGTGCTGCGTGGACACCCAGGGTCTGTTGATGGTCTTTCTTTTTCCCCTAGACGTGGTGAAGCTGCCCTCCAGAAGGCGCAGGTCAGCCCTTGCCACACGCTCTCCATCCTCACCAGAGCCACCAGGTACCCGTGGGCTCAGGCAGCTGGAGTGGGGCTTGTCCTGGCTGCGAGGTGGTGGGCACCCCTGTTCCCCCAGTTACTGAAGCTCTTTTCTGCACCCCTTCCCCTCCTCCTGCAGAGCACGGCGTTAGCGGGGACACCCCCAGCACGCTGCTGTCACCGATGCTGCAGCGTGTGAAGGACGAGCCAGAGAGTCGTAAGTACTGAGCTGCCCTGCTGTGCTGAGCTGCATGGCTCCAGCCGTGACTCCAGCCAACCCCGTGCCAGCATGGTGGGAATGGGAGGCTGAGAGGATCAGGGGATCCATCACATGTCCCTCAGCAGGGATGGTCAACGATGGGTGTGTTTGGACTTCTGTCTCGGCAGACTTTGGCTCCAGACCAGCCCCAGAGCATGTGGGGATGGGGATGGCTGGGATAGGGCAGGAGGGAGCACCAGCCTGAGGACATGGCAAGGCTGCTGGCTGCCCTAGGGCAGATCATGAGGCAAGAGATCTGGAAGGGGCAGTGGCCCTGATACTGCGCAGGGATCTCGTGGCTGGTGGCATTGCAGGGCATGTGACTCCCTTCCCTTCGGCATTTCCTGGCTCCTCACTGCCCCGGTAACACCATAAAGCTTCAGATGAGTTTGGGCTGTGTGTGAGGGCCAGAGCTGCCTGCAGCTCCCCTGCCCTTCAGCTCCTGGTGCCACTCCCGGTGCATAACCTGCAGGCCCCTCACTGCTCACATTCCTGGGGATCTGGCCCTGAGGTGATGCAGGATACCTCTCTGAGTCTGGTTTGTGTGGGCGCCCCGGCCATCTTCCCACACTGGGTAACTACCTTCTGTCTCCCCAAATTCCCCCTGCAGTTTCAAGTGGATGTGGGATTCTCCTTCTCTTCCAGTCCTAGTGTGTTGTGTAGCGTTGCTGCGCGCTGCTCCGCCACTGCTGCCTTCCAGCCCAGAGGTGGCTGCATTGCAGTGGTGGGTGAGTGACTCCTGCTTTTGTACCTAGCTCTGAAGTGCTTTGGGGCCCTGCAGGGCGCTCTGGAGCTGTGGCTAGGGCATGTCAGGCTGAGGGGCTGGCCGGGGCAAGCCGGGCAGACCCCAGGCTGGTGGTGGTCCACCAGCAGGTCCCTTCAGAAGGCGTATCTCTCCTCTCTGCTTTCTCCCAGCAGCAGGTGGGGAACACATTGCTGGAGTGCCGCCCACACCCCCTGCCATGCCACGTAAGGCTTTCCTTGCCCTGCTCAGCCCAGTAAACCCCCTCAGCCCCACAAGCAGGGTCTGATATGGTTCTCATTGCAGACACCGGTTGCTGCTTCTCTCCCCTCTCCCTCCGAGGTGAGTACCATGCCCCAGCTACCATGCTTGTGTGCCCTGGCACAAGAGGTGGCTGCAGCTCACAGGCTGTGTCTGCTCTCCTTCCAGGCTATCACACTGACCTGAAGCAGGAAGGAGCTGAGGGAAAGGCCAGTAAGTGTCTGCAGCTTTGAGTGAGTCCTCGTGCTCTAGGGCACAGCTCCATCCTGTCCTGCCAGTGAGAAGGGCACGGGCTCCCAAAGGCAGTGCCTTCCCAGGGCTCTGTGTCATAGTCAGGCTAAATTTGGGTGTCTCCATCACTCTTGTTGTTTGCTCCATGCCAAGCTTTCATGACAGGTTTTCCTGGTGAGTCGTCCCTGGGGATGGGAAGAGGAAACCGAGTGCTGCCACTGGCTGCTGCAGCCACATGCTCCCACGGGACAGCAGCCACAAGTGAGCAGCCAGCAGCAGGTGAAGATGCATCAGACCCAAGCCTGCACGGTGGGTGCTCCCTGCAGCTCCACGGCAGCCTCATAGGGAGCTCTTGGAGCCGTGCTGAGGTGCCACTGACCCCTCTCTCACTGCAGGGTCTGGTGTGGCAGGCTTGCTCCAGAATGTCCAGCAACTGCTGGTGCAGATCCTGCAGACATCACGGCAGCAGCAGGCACTACTGGAGAGCCTGGCCAGTGACACCGTCTCCCACCTCCACCTCCTCTCCCACAGCCTTGTGCAGGTGGGCGAGACCCTGCACCAGCTCCTGCTCCGGCCACAGGCCCACCCTGGCCCCCTTGGCCACTATGTCCCCCACGTGCCCCTTTTTGAGGGTGGCTCCGGAGTGCCCTGCTCCCCGGTGCTCCCCACACTTCCCCGGATCACAAAGAGGAGCCTCAGCTGTCCCCTGATGCCAGGTGCATCCCCCCCTGAGTGCCACCATCACTGACCCCAGGAGCAACAGCTTTGCTACAGAGCCATGGCACAGATCTTTATATCAGAGGTTCCAGATATTTTGAAAGTTTATACTAGAGAGACATTTAATAAAATTAAAAATAGCTTTTCTACCAGCGATGGCAAATGACCAATTCTTTCCCCTTTTCTGGGGAATGTTCCGCTTCTCACTTTCGAGATGAGCATGAGGGGAACTCAGCTATTTACAGACTCAGAGAAACTCCCAGCGCACACAGCACGAGGCAGATGTACTTTTTTTACCCTTTACAGCAGCACCTGGGGTGGGCATCGCACCTTCCTGGGAGATGGGCTGCTGTCTTTGGAGCAGAGCAGGGCCGCTGCCAGGAGTGGATGCCAGGAAGCCCAGGCTGCATCCATCTCCAGGGGAAGAGGCTGGGGTGGGTGATGCTGTGCTGGGGGAGCAGTGTGTGCAGCAGCCACGGTCCCTTAGTGTCCAGGTCCTTGGCAGGTTTTTTCCAGGGGACAGTCTGGGGCTTTCACAGCCTGGGCTTGCCACACACTGTGGTGAGGCCCTCCTGCTCCAGGAGGGATCCTCCTGCTTCAGCACATGGATCATCATCAAGGTAACAGTAGCTGCAGACATACCATGGTGTGTGCCTGGAGAAGGGACCTCTGACTCACACCTGGACCCCCCACCTTCACCAGTTTGTGCACATCCTCCATGGGGATGGGGCAGTGTAATAAAGCCTCTGATCGGCCTTATCATAAAGCAGAGCAATAGGGCTCAGGAGCTCAGTCCCTGGGTAGGGACCGGGTGCCCAAAGCTGGCTCGCTCATGCCAACGCCGCGGGACTGCCATCTAGCAAGCATGGTGATTATCAGCTATATAGTGATTGCAAGCTCTCAGGATTTCAGCTCTGCTTGCTAGGTAGTGGTGCCCTGGGCTTGAGGCTGCAGCAGACAGAGAGAGAGAGGAGAAGGAGAAGGCGCAGGCTGTTCCACGGAGATGGCTTTATTTGGGGAGGTCCGTGAAGGGTCTCTGCTCTTCTTCTTCCAACTAATGGGGTACAGTATGCTTCTTTTATAGGGTTGGAAAGGATCCAAGCTTGACCAATGGTAAGGGGTTAACATGACATTGCCTTACAGGGATACAGAGATAGGTTAAGGGCGGAAGACAGGGAAACAGGAATTTTCTTTTGCTGTTTCAGCATTTCTATTGTTCATATTCTCCATGGTGCTTTTCCCAAACTTATGGGGTTTACTACAGCACTGTGCTGTCTGCCTCCAGAATCTCTGCCACAGCCAGGGAGAGGAAGTGTACATCATGATGTAGACATCATGAAAATGGTCGTGCCATGCCAGCTGCCACGTGCTGGAGGGCTGGCAGGTGGCCTGCCACTTCTCCCAGAAGAGGAGGGAGATCATGCAGAGGCCAGTCCATGCCAGATCAAGCCCAGGCAGGAAGGTGGGCAAGCAGTCCATGTTGAAGCAGTTGTCATCCCATCTTGAGGATGTATGGATGATGGATCTACTCATCATTGCCTGGATGCTGTGCATGACCTTCAGGGTGAGGTTGCAGTACATGTCCCTGTAACTCCCCAGCTAGGTGTCCCTGAACTCCTGCCCTTTCCACCCCACACCCTGGCCCATTGCCTGCCCCACCATCTTCCAGGAGCTTGCCAAGGCACCCCACATCTTCCAGGTGCACACACCAGCTGACTGGAGCACCCCACATGTGGCCAAGCTGTGGAGAAGGACCAGGGGCACAGTCACAGGGCCTGACAACAAAGTGGCAGGGGGACAGCAGGTGTCACAGCAGCAGTGAGCAACAACATCACAGCCCAGACATCATCTAGCAGGGGAGAAACATGGGCAGGTAGTGCTGAAAAGGCCCATGACCCCCCGGCACTGTCCCTCATCCCATACCAGCTGTGCACCCTGGGTGGGAGAGAAAGGCATGCCACAGAGGCAGAGAGGCCTCGTGATGCAGTGGGCAGGGAGCTGGGGTCTGTGGGGGCTGCTGGCAGCAGGGCCAGCCCTGGTGGGCACGATGCTCCCACCACTGCGTACAAAACATCCTCTGTGCTCCCAAGCAGGAGCAGAAACCACCTGGCTGCTGGCCAGCAGCTCTGGCCCCAAGCCTCACAGTGATGGGGCCGCTGCCTGCAAACATCTCTGCCCCAGATTTCTCTTCCTGGGACTTATCAGGGCAGGCAAAGAGAAGAGAAAGGTGGGATCTCCCTTCCTGAGCCCTGCTGCTTGCACTGGGGAAGTTGCTGTGGTTGTCCGTCCTCCACACTGACCTTGCTGTGCTCCCCATCATTCCACTGGTTGTCCTGTCCTGCTCCCAGCCTGCCTGCTGTGATCCCCACGATCCCACCACACTCCCCAACACCCTGGCCTGCTCCCTGCCATTCTGCCATGCTCCTCACTTGAGTCTACACCTACACCCAATCCTTCCAGGCCTGGGGCACCACAGCACCAATCCTTCAGCTCTGGGGTGCTGGGGCAGTGGGGTGGGCTGCCCCCTCTGCATTCAGGAGGTGAAGAGAGTGAGGGGTGCTCTGAGATGGGGCTGCAGGAGGGGGCTGGCTGCTGAGGAGGGTGTTGTTGGGGGGATGTGGGGTGTCCTGGGGGCTGCAGGTCGGCAGTGCAGGGGATAGCACCAGAGGTACAAGTGGGACAGAGCAATGTGGGGCACTGGGAACCGGGATTTCATGGAGTGGTGTGCAGCGGGGTGCAGGGAGAGGCACAGGGGGCACAATGAGGGGTGCAGTGAGGGGCACAGTGAGGGGTGCATTGAATAGGTCAGTGGGAGGAACAGTGGGTGCAGGGGATGACAGTGAACGGTGCAGGGGTGCAGTGAGAGGTGCAGGGGGTGGCAGTGAGGTGCAGTGAGCAACACTGGAGGGTGCAGTGAAGGGTGCAGTGAAGGGTGCCGGGGGTTGCAGTGAGCGGCCCTGGAGCTGCCGGGAGTGCAGTGAGGGGTGCCCGGGTGGCAGCGAGGTGCAGTGAGCGGCATTGGAGGTGCCGGGGCTGCAGTGAAGGGTGCCGGGGGTTGCAGTGAGCGGCACTGCAGGTGCCGGGGGTGCAGTGAAGGGTGCCGGGGGTTGCAGTGAGGTGCAGTGAGGGGCACTGGAGCTGCCGGGGGTGCAGTGCGGGGTGCCGGGGCCGCAGAGCGGTACCAAGGGGACGCACGGCGGCGCGGGTCTCCGGGGCGCCGCTCCCCTCCTACCCGTGAGGGGCGTGGCCTGGCTGGAGTGACAGATCAGCGACCAATAGAAACTCATAAAGGAGAGGGTGGGCGGGTCCGGCCGGGCACGCCACCCAATCGCAGAGGTTGTGTCGGGGAGAGGGCGGGGCCCCGTGACGTCACGGGCGGGGCAGCCCCGGCGGGGCCCCCGCGGAGGGTCCGGAGGCCGGCCCGGCCCGGCGGGGCTGGGGCATCGCCGCCCCCGCGGTGTCCCCACGCCCAGGGGCTGCCCCGCCGCCACCCGCGGGCTGCCGGGCAGCGGGGCTGTTCTGCCGGCCAGGCTGGGGCACTCGCACGGCTCCCTGTGCTCCAGCCTCTGCCTGCACACATCCCGTGTCCCCGGCTTCCCGTGGCCCTGCTCCCCTCCAGCTGGGGCTCGGGGCGGTGCCGGGGGGCGGTGGGGCAGGGCTGCACCCCAGTCTCTCCCCAGCGAGCCCCGAGTGCTGGGGTGCACTGCAGGTTCCAGCAGGCGTATGGGGCTGACACAAGGTGTGGAAGGGCCTGGGATAGACACAGCCCTCGCCTTTCCTGGGGGTCTCCATCACAAGCCCTGCTTGGTGAGAACCCCCCCTCCAGGCACATGCAATGTGTCTGCGCTTGAGGGCTGGAGTGACAGCCAGGACAGCAGAGGGAAAAAAGGGTGGGCTTCTTCTGGGGCATGCCAGATCTTCTCCAGGCTAGAAACACAAGTGAAAGCACCAGCGCGTCTCAGCAGGATTTCAGTGTTGCTGTTTAGTGGCCATGGGGGATGCTGCTCTGGGTAGCCTGGGCATACAAGCCCTTCTGCCTGTGTCACACACAGCAGCTTGGACAGGGCAGCTGAAACAAAACAGCCAGGGCAGCTAGAATGGATCTCTGCAGTAGTGGAGGCTTGCGGGAAGGATTTTTCCTTGTTTTTAATGGAGGATTTTTCCTTGTTTTTAACCCATTCTGCAGCAAGTCAAAGCTGTACCACTCTCCTGATCCTCTCCCTCCTGCATGGCCTGCCCCATGTCCAGAGCCTATGTTCGATGTCTAGAAGAATTGAAATAATAAAGCTGTTACCTGCCAGTGGCAGCAAGCTCTTTGCCCCTGTGCCTCACTCCCAGCCAGCACGCTGTAACCTGGAGGTGATGCTCCGTGCCCTCTTGAGCCCAGCCCCATCTTACAAACCTGGGGTACAGCTAGCGTGACCCAAATGGCTGCTCTGAGAGCAGCTTTGGGCTGTGTCTGTAGTTGCCTGCTAACAGCTGAATGCTCAGTCCTGTGCCTTCCCCACTGCATCAGCCACTTCTCTTTCCTGTCCCAAAGAGTGCCCCAAGGCCTGGGGTGACCTGGTGTGAGGTACACAGAACTCCTGGCCACAGCTCACCTGCATCCCAGCTCCAATGGCCACCCTGATAAAGCCCCTGGCCACAGCAAAAGCAAGACGTATTTGCATTAGGAACAGGACAAGGCTCTTGAGCCTTGTGAAACCCTTCTCATCATCTCCCAATATTGAAGGAGAGGTGTAGCAAGGTGGGTGTGACTTCCCCCAGCACCCTGTGCACACACCACCCCTGCATCCTCACCTCAATCCTCTCTCCCAGGCTACTGGGTGCCCGACCTGCTGCCAAGGAGGGGCCTGCAGCCACTCGGGGAGGTGTCCAGAGGGATGGATGCCACTGGGTTCTCAGGCAACCCAGATGGCCTTTGGTCCCTTCTCTACTGCACTTTCTTTTAAAATCATGTTGTTTTTCAATGGAAATGGAATCACTTTCACCAGCAGCTCTTAGTTCTTCGTGTGTGGAGCAGAAGGCAGTGACAGAGTGTTTAGGCTCATGGATGTGACCTGAAGGTCTCACGCACCACAAAACAGCACCCAGAGTCTCCCCCACAAAACAGCCATCCAGATGAGATGTAGCACAGCATGGATTAGGCAGAGGTATGATTCCAAAATCCAGAACTTTAGTGAAACAGGAGAGGGTGTCTAAGGACAAGGAGAGAAAGCTGCTTTGATGTGTATCAGGATGTTTATCTTGATATCAAAAGCCCTAGTTCTCTTTTTTAATGAAGTGGCTCCTCCCTTTGAAGTGGATCCTCCTGTGCTGTGCATGGCTGCAGCTCAGGGAGATCCTGCACAGACTTCACCCTCCTCAAATGTTAATTTTTCTCTTGTGATTTGCCTGAAAACTGTGAGACCAAAGTGAAAACTCAGGGATGAGAGCAGCCGAGCTGCCTTTGGACCTGCCAGACAGAGGAGGGGGTCAGACAGATTTTTGAAGGCAGGTTGAAGTCAGGGTGCAGGGAGATGCTGTGCCTGGGAGCGCTTGGCACCTCCCTGCAGCACCTACAGCCTCGGGGTGTACAAACATTTATGAGGTCCCTTGAGAGGGGGTGGGTGTTGCTCCAGGTCCTCCCCCAGCACAGGGAGGAAGCCTCCAGCTCAGATTATCCATCTTCCCAACAGGAGATGGCTTCATTAGTTAATTAGAACAACAATCCTCATGGGCTCATCTGGGATTTGTAGTTGTGCTGGCAGGAGATTTGCTGACTGCAGGCAAGCCCTGGGGCAAAGCTGCTCAGGAGGACTTGGCACACGGAGCCCTCAGGGACTTACCTCCCTCCCTTCCTGCTAAGCCAGGAGCCTCTGGATTGCACTTGTTCCAAGCCCATTTAATTTTAGCCAAAAACATTCCTCTTCAAAATGCAGAGCCTTGTGTTTTAGCTGTGGAGGTGATGAAGCATATTTATGTAAAGTAAGAATAATCTGTAATATTCCTCCCATTGTAGGCGCCTCTCTCAGTCCAACAGGAAGCTTCAATATGATTTCTTTAATGCAGGCTCCATTGAGAGTTCTGTTCACACATAACAACATATTGCCTAGCACTTGGGGCTCAAGGGAAATTTTAGTGGTAGTGTTTGAGTGGGGGGAAATGATTTTTAAGGGAAAACTTTAATCTGCAAGCCATAAAGGGAACAGTGGCTTTTCGTCTATGGACAGTGTTCTCAGCCTCTGCTAACTTGATTTTATCTTCCTCTGCAGGCTTGCTTCTTAAGATGAATTTATCCAGGATTGCATTTGGTGTAACAGCTTGATTTCTGTTGGTGCAAGGCTGATTTCTCACAAGAGCAACTGCCTTAATTTCCTACCATTTGACAGCAAGTGCAGCTGCATTTTGTACTCGTAGACTTTGTCCTTGCAATCCCAGCCCTTCCTCTGCTCACCAGCCTGGATGTGCCAAGGCTGCTCCTTCAGCATCACCCCTCTGTGGGCCATAGATGTCTGCTTCAGGGATAGAAACACTTGGCTTCCTTGTCCTAACAGAAAGAGCTGGCAGGACTCACAGATCCTACCCCAAGATTCATCCAAAGGGGTAAATCTAAGCTGCAGCACTCGGATGCACCCCAGACATCCCCAAACTCTCATTGCTATGGCAACAATTTAGCAAATTTAGCACCGCAAAATTATTTGCAATTTTAAACTGTTGCCAAGATCTTCCTCAAAGGCTCTCTGCGGGTTGTTTTGCTCTGGTTTTTCATGTAACCTTCCCCCCCTTTCATGTGCTCTTCATTTTGGCACAGCTCCCTTCCTTGAGGAATGACCTTTCCCACCCATTTACTCACTCTGCTCCTTGGCCATGCTGGCCTCGCAAATCTTGTTAAAGGACGTGTTCATTTACTGGAAGTCTCCAGCATGCGGATCTGAGCAGTTCTCATGCTGTCTGCAGGCAGTCTGCCCCCCTGGCTGCTCTATTAATTTCTCTTAGCAAGCTCCCTGATTTCTATGCAGTTCCCTTGATGAAGTTAAGCACGACTCAAGTGGTTTTTCCGCTCGACAGAGCAGGTCTTCAACAGCCCTCTTCTAAATTGCCAGGGATAAAGTCCCGAGTCCAGCTCCCCCGCAGGTTTCCCCACCAACCTCTCCAAGAAACTCAATTAGCAGCAGCTGAAAATTGTGATGCTTTGCATCACCAGCATATTTTCCTGATTTCCCATGTCTCAGTGTCCCCCTTTCCTGTCTGCTGCTCCCTTCCAGCCATGTGACCATGGCAGCTGCTGTTTGTCCCTTGACACATTCCCCCTGCAATGTTCTGGTCCCTCTGGGTACAGCCAAGCCTTTTGTCCCTCATACCCACAGCCCCTGCACCCCTACCCTGATGCCAAACTGGACATGCCCTGCCACTCTTGTGTTCCCTCACTCCCCCAGGTGTTGTGACATGATGTGCTGCTGGGACAATGCTGGCTCTCAGTGCCCTGGTCCCCCTGACAGCCCCTTGTCCCTGCTCTGGGCTGACTTTGCCGTGCTCAGCTCTGTCTCAGTTCTTTGGGACAGGTATCCATGGCAGGGTGTTTCCCAGGAGCAGGGCCCCGGAGAGCTGCCCCACAGCACTGGAGCTGGGCTTTTTCCTGGTATATCTCCCACTTGTGAGTGCCTGGCTCGCAGCTGATCCTCACCCAGCATGCAGCAGACTGGGGGCGAAGCTCTGAGGGGTCCCTGATCCCCTCTCTGAAGGGTGGGGATGGCAGCAGGGAGGATGAGACCTGGAGCTAGGGCATGGGGGAGGAGGAGGGGTGAGCAAGCAGGCTGTGCATGGGCTCCCCCAGGGAAAACATGCACAGAGCTGCTCCCTCGGGCTGGCCATGGCGCAGGCACTGCCTGCAGGGCTGAGGGACAGCCAGGGAGCGAACAGGACAGGGCCAGTGCCTGTGAGCTGCATGGTGGTGCCAGCCGTAGGTGATGGATGGGGCTGTGTGGGGAGGGCAGTCAAGCCTTGCTACTCTGATGAGAAAATCATCGAGTGGCTGCAGGGTGCTTCAGGCAAGCTGCAAAAATAAGAGAGCAGCCAGGGCATTCTCTGAGCCCTTCATCATCCCCAGAGCAGCACAGTGACAGCCATGTCCAGCCAGGGAGCAAGCTCTGTCTGTATCCACCATGGGATTTACATTGACTGGGGTGGAAAGGCTTTGCCTCCCTGGGTCTGGCAGCACAGTGAGCAGGAGGGCTGAGGACTCCCAGGGCAGCTCCAGGGGCTCTGTGCCTCTTGACCCGGGGTTTCATGAGGATACAGGGAGAAAGTGCTGAGGCGGGGACGGCAGGGTTACACGTCCCTCCCTAGACACCTGCCTGGGGACTCACCAACCCCCAGGTGACCGATCTGGTGACACCCCCAGCCACCCTTCCACCCACACCTCCCAGCCACGGCGGTTAGCGAGGGGCACAGCACCCCTGGGCACCCAGACAGACCCCAAAACCTTGGACCTCTCACCAGCCGCCTCCCGCTGCTTCCTGGCCAGGCACACGTGGGCAGGGAGAGGAGGAGGAGGAGGGATGCCGGGTGCTGCCTGCGTGCGCGCAGTCTGCTGCAGGGCTCAATAATTCAGGCCTGACACATTAAAGTTGCATGGCATGCAATTGCCATCTGCAACGACACACTGCGTCAGGGCTGCTGGGTGATGAGCGCGGACAGGAGGCGCTGGGCGGGCAGCGGTGGGAGGGTCCGGCAGCCCCCGAGGAGGGCAGGGTGAGGGCAACAGGCGGAGCACCTCTTTAGCGGGGACTGGCGTGGGAGGAGGTTGTGGCAGGAAGCACAGCACCAGTGTTTGGGATGCACGTTTCCAAGAAACTTGTGTTGGTGCAGGGAGCGCTGGCCCGATGGCACTGACAGCCCAGGCAGGATGGAGCAGGGATGCAGCAATCAGGGTGATACTGCTCCCGGGGCTGCCGCCTTCTTGTGCACCCCCTGTGCCCACTGCATCCTACCTGTCAGGACGGAGGCTGTAGAGACTTATGCTGCCACACACACGAGTCAAAAACTCTACCCAGCTGCGTCTGCCCCTGACCTGGCATGGCTCGAACCACCCCCCCCCCCCATCCCTCTCCAGCACTGAGGAAGCAAAGCTCCTCATCGGCTGTTCCGGGAGTTGGTTGCCATGGGGATGTCAGATGTACCTGGCTGTTATAAGGGATACTGTTGCCATGGTTATGTGGTTGCTGTGCCTGGCAGAGGCAGGGATGGAACGTCGGGAAAGCTGTTTACACTGGGAGGGTGGGACTCACAGAGAGCCCAAAGTCTCTGAGCAGGAGGAGAAGGGAGGAGAGTCCAGCCTTCAGCCCAAGTGCATCCTCAAGGCGCAGGGGCTGGAGGCCATGGGGAACTGTGACAGAAAACTCACTAGACCCACAGGCACGGACACACTGGTTCTCCTGACCTTGCAACAAAGGGGAGGTGACTGAGGGGAACTGGAATCCCCCATGGTGTGTCCCAGGGAGAGGTGGGAGAGGCACACACACCCCTTGTGCTGGGTGTGCCACAGGAGAGACCTGCTTCTCCATGCTTGGTGCCTGGAGCAGGGAGCAAAAACCCTTCCTGTCCTGCAGGAAAAAAAACCCTTCCTGTCCTGTACTGTGTGTTCTGCACTTGCACCGAGCTGCACCCTGAACTAGGCAGGGGAATTGGTTTCTGCCCACCCTGGGACTGCGAGATGAAGTGAGAATGGGGATTCCCAGCTCTCAGCAGGCAGCCCACGGGCCTCCAGGGATGAGCTGGGCTGGCAGAGAGTGCCTGGATTCCCTCCAGTGCTGCTTGGCTGAGCTCCCTCCTGGGCAGTGCGGTCAGATGCGTGGCCTGTCCTTGAGATGAAAAATGCAGTTGCTGGTTTAATTAAAAGGAGAGGGAGCTCTGAGCTGCACCAGCTGCCCAGAAAAGCAGAGTCTAGCAGAGCTGGTGTGTGGCTCCTCCAGGCTTCCCTGGGCAGCTCTCCTGGCTAAAACCCTTGCCCACCTCTTCCAGGACCCCTCAAGGGTCCAGTCCCATATGTGTCACCCCGTGGTGTCTGCTGTGAGGCAGGCCAGGGGCTGTGCAGCAGCTTGCACAGGCACAGCTCATCCCACCACTGGCTCTGTTATTGTAGAGTCTTCACAAATTTGACAAGCAGCAGGTTTGCACTTCAGCCCTGCAGCAGTGAGACAGGGGGTGAGGGATGGGTAAGGATGCTGCATGCAGCCCTGACACCTCCATGAAACTGGGATGAATTGGTGTAGGACAAATTTGTGCCCAGTGGGCACTCCACTCCACCCTCTTGCTGATGTGAAAGCTAAAGCTGAGCTCCTCATCCTCTGGGGGCTGCTACTGCCAGTGGGGTGCAATTGGACTTAATTAAAAAATTAATCCTTAATCTGTCACCTGGCCAGACAGGACATTCAGTATGGCAGAAAGAGGGCTGGAGGATGAGCTCAGGGGGAAGGAAAATGGCAGATGCAGGTTCCCCAGTCCTTGTACAATGACTGGGACTCCTGCCCAGGCTGCCCAGCACACTTCCACACCAGGCTGGCTCCCCATGGGCATAGTCCCCACCAAGGCCCAGAGACAGAGGCAGCAAGCCCCTGAACTCACCAGCACTGCCATGGTCCTCACCAGCTCATCCCTCCTCCTGCTCTGCCAATCCCATCCCCACAGTCCCCACAAACTGCCACAAACCCCCAAGCCCACCCTGCTCTGGCCAGCTGGGGCCCAGCTCCCAAGAAGCAGTTTTAATTAGATTGCAATCCTATTACATAGCTGCCTGCCTGCCTGCAGTTGCTAATCCTGTTAAGCATCCAGTAAATCTCCCTGTGCCGGGCTCTGTCCCCAGGGGTACAGGGAGGGGGGCTGCTGGCGGGTGGGCTCTGCTCAGCCAGTATGTGGCTGGTAGGATGCAGAGCTTTGCCTCAGGATTCCACCGTGAAGACCCCTGCAGGGCTGAGAAATTCTCAGGAGGTTGGGGAAGTCCCCAGAGGGGTGAGAAGTGTCAGTGAAACTTTCCCTGTCCTCCCTGGACCCCTCTGAGCTACTGTGTCAGTGAAACCCCCCTGTCCTTGGGGTACACACACAGCCTGAGAGTGTGTCACCACACCGTGGTCACCACTGGCTGCAGTGAGTGCTGAGCCCACAGGTCTGCCCATGAGCCACACAAGGAGCAGGGGCTGAGAAAGGGCTGTCCCAGCCGGGTCACAGGGTGCAGCCCATGCAGTGCCCTCCCACTGGAGCCTAGTGCCCTGCAGAGACAGCGCTGGGGGCAACAGCAGGGACACAGGGTCACTAGTCTGGGTGACAGTGACATGTGGGGTGCTGAGGCAGGCTGTCCAGGCAGTGGAGTGACACTAACAGGCTGTGGGCTCCTGAGGATGTGGCCTTTGAAGGCAGAGGCCTCTCAGAGCTCTGCACTGCTGTGGCAGGCAGCAGAAACACCCAGTGGCACCTACCCCCCCTACAGCTATGGGCTCACCACGGTCCTGCAGGCTTGGAGAGGATCCTAGATGCCCTGGTACAGCATAGGTGCTCCCGGGTCAGACATGACAGCCATCTGTGAGAGCACAGTGCCCCAACAAAGACATCCCAGCCTTGAAACCTGTCATGACAGGAGCCAAAACACTACGGTCTCTGCTCCCCACCTCCTGCCAGCCACTTTGCTCTGTTGGAGCTGCATCAGCTCTAGAGTAGCCACCACAAAGTGGCAGCTCTGACTGAGAGCCAGAGACTGTTGCCATTCCTCTGCTCCACACCAAACCACATCCCCTCAGCAACTCCATGGCCTGGCAAAGAGAGGAATGTGACCTAGCTCAGCCTTGAGACCCCACAGCTCTGCCCCAGACTGAGTCACAGCAACCCCTGGAGACAAGTTCAATCAGGCTGTAATTGGAAGAACAGGTTGGCACAGGTGGCTGTGTGCCTGTCCAGAGGAGTCCTGGCACCCCAGAGAGGGGTGGCCAGCAAAGAGAGTGGGTGCCGAGCCCCACAGGACTGCTGTCCAGGACAGAGGAGTCTGAGCTGGTAGCATCAGCTGGTACAAATACTGTTGATGGAGGCCACAGCGGGGTCGACAAGGCCCAGCTCCTCCTGCTCGTTGACGCAGAGCTGGTACCCACACCCCTTGCGCCGGGGCAGGGGCCCCAGGCGCCGGCTGGGCTTGGCGCGGGGCGGCAGCAGGAAGCCAACGCTGCCGGCGATGAGCAGGTGCCAGATGCTGTGGATGTAGAAGTAGTTCTCCTCTGTCTCCACGAAGGCATAGAGCAGCACGGCCGCCGCCGCGATCAGCGCGCCCGGGCACAGGTAGAAAGCCCAGCGCTTCCAGGTGGGAGGGTAGCAGTGGCGGCGACGGATGGTGCGAGCCGTCTGTGGTGGGGAGAGGACAGGCTGGAACAGGGACACACAGCAGGGACAGGCGCGGCCTCTGTGCCATGGTGACACACCCCTCAGGAGCCAGGGAAGAGTGAGGGCAGCAGAGAGGAGATGCTGGCAGGGTCAGGATGGGGACATAAGGGACATCATCTTACCCAGGCGACGGCCATTATCCCCAAAGCGAAAAGGCTGGGCCCCAGAAGGTTCCAGAGCCCGTGACGGTCCATCTGCAGAGCCATGGACAGGAGCATGGCCCCCAGCAGGTAGAGCACCTGTGGAGCAGTGGGGCACCCATCAGGATAAATCTCTCCCATGCCTGCCCTGCATGCTCCCTCCCCACACTTGCCTGCTTGACTATGGGCTGGAGCCGGGCCATGGCGATGACAGTGACCCAGACAGACATGAGAGAGCCCAAGAAGTCACAAAACTGCAGCACATCATACTCCATGATGCAGAATACCACAATGCCCGGCTGGTCGCAGGCATGGTAAAACTGGGGTAGCAGGAAAAGGCTGTGAGAGCTGCCCTGCACAGCCCCAGCCCTTCGCCTGCCCCTCAGCTGCCCCACACACACTCACAGTGGAGAAGAACATGGTGAAGATGTAGACAGCAGCTTCTAGGAGGTAGTGGCTGCGGACAGCAATAGCCACGGGAGGCACAAACATGACATTGCTGAGGCACAGCAGCAGTGTGGAGAGGAGCTGGAAGCCATAGGAGAAAGCCTCAGCGTTGTCCGTGCAGCCCCAGCCATTCCAGCCTGTGACCAGGGAGAGCTGCCATCACCACTGCAGCACTCACAGGGTCTGGAAAGGGTGAACCCCCTTTCCAACACCCTGCAGAGACCTGGCACGAATGGACTACTGGGACACAAGTGGTATCCAAAGGGAAGGGAAGGGAAGGATGCAGGGTCCGTGGGTGCCGGGCTCAGCTCTCACCAGCCTTGCACTCGCAGGCAGCGTACAGGTAGTTGTTGGTGCGCAGCAGCTTGCACTGGCCGTAGATGCCGCAGTCGTTGATGCAGGGTGAGAGGTAGGCGCGCAGGTACACCTCAGCTGTCACATTGGTGCACGGCTCAAACCTGCGGGGTGGGAGAAAGGGGTCAGCCCTCGTCCTGGGCCCTTGAAGAGCTCCTGCCTCTACCAGAGCCACCTGTCTCACCCAGACTTGGCAGGTGATGGGAGACCCAGGGACTGGGCAAGCTTGAGAATGAGATTCTTTGGTGCTGCACAGGTAGCTGAGAGCTGGTCCCCAAGGATCCTGTGTGCTTCAATTGTTTGTGCCAGCCTGAGTGAGCAGGAGGAACGTGGCCACGCTTAAAGCCCCTCTGCCTTCAGCAGCACACTCAGCTGGTTCCTATTTCATTTGGCTTTTGCTGTGCAAACACTACGCCCTGCCTTGCAATGGCCATGTGTGAGCCCATCAGGGAATGACTGACTGTGGCTGGCAACTCAGCGTGAACTAGAAACGCAGCAGATGAGTCAGAGCAGGCACAACAACCCCACTGCCCTGGGCTGCCCCTGCAAAAGACTCTGGGCACTGCCAGCACTCCTTAGCTTCAGCAACCCCAAGCACAGGCAGCCCCACATGCTGACAGCATGTCCAGCTGCTGGGTGGGCACACACAGGCACCCCGACATGCACAGGTATGCACACAGTGCCAGCTGTACGTGGGTCTGCTGTCCACTGACTGTGTCCTCACACAATCTAATCTGCACATGCGTGTGTGCAGAACATACACAGCCCTGACTGCTTCAGCAAAGCCCTGACTGCTTGTGCAAACCAGAACATGCACACAGAGCTGGCTGCACCTATGCACCCAAACATGCATGCAGCACCATCCGCAGTCATGCATCCTTGCACGTACAGACACACACACCAGCCTCACTCTTCCACAGGGCTCCAGGCAGACACAGAGACCAGGAACAGAGCCACAGCAGTCCCTGGAGATGCTGAGCAGAGCCCCAGCCTGACCAGAGATGGCCCCTCACTGGCAGAGCAGAGCCCTGTCCTCCCAGCGACAGCCCGCTCCCCTCCCAGGCACGGGTACAGATGGGCCGTGCCGCAGACGGGGGCGGAGAGAGAGGCGCTGACAGATGCCCGGCGTTCGCGGGCTGACAGGCACTTCCTAACTGCGAGACAGAGGGAAGAGCCGCGGGGACCCGCAGATGGCCAGGCAGATGCGAGCCGGAGCCATCCGTGCCCACGCAGCGCTCGCACGGTGACACGCGGTGACACACGGTGACACGCGGTGACACGCGGTGACACACGGTGACACACGGCCCGCAAAGCCACGTGCACCCAATGAGCAGAGACAGCAGCGCAGGGCACAGGTGCACCCACAGACCCACGGCACGCACAGGTCACAGTGAGGACACCCCCCTCGGGGCACAGGGAGGGGATGTGCTGCTGGGGCTTACCCGTGCTCCGTGGCACAGAGCGAGCGCAGGCTCAGGTACCAGCTGCCGGTCTGTGGGTAGGGGATCCGCAGGCGGCTGAGGCTGGCTGTGGCATTAACGGAGAGCAGGAAGCCTGCCAGAGACTCTGTGGGTCAGAAGAGCTCTGGGTGAGCAGAGCAGCCCCCTGCCCTGGACAGAGCTGGAACAGGGGTACCCTGTGCCAGGCTCCAGGGCCACATGCCCTCGTGGTCTCTACAGCCTCCCCCCAGCCAGCCTCATGCAAGACACAGGGGTTGTGACCCCATGGACATGGCAGGATGGACATGCACAGCCCAGCCTACCTGTCTCACAGGTGACCGAGGCATTGTCACCAGATGTCAGTGGGACTCCATGGTTCAGACACCCAAACACTGTCACATTCTCACCACACAGGGAGCTCTGACGGCAAAGGAGATGGCCTTAAACCAGTGCCAGGGGTGCCCCCTGCTCTGACAGCACTTGGATCACAGCACACCAACTAGCAGTGCCCTAACCCACTGCCCTTCACACAAGAACACCCCGAACCTGGGCCTTGCAGCACCCTAATCCATTCTCCATCACCCAAAAACTTCACAACCACTGCCTGTGACCCCAAATCCTGTTCCCTGCCCTGCTGAAGCCTTGACATCACCCATCTCCCATCCTGCCCCCCATCCCAAGCCACCCTGCCCCCCCCAGGGTGCATGTGGCCACCTCACCACGTTGAGCCGCAGCTCCAGGTTGAGCACCCCACCACTGTCCAGCACTGGCAGGAGGTTGATGACGAAGACAGCAGGGCGGTCGGGCGGCACCGACACGTTGGGCCCGAAGAAGATGTAGAAGTGAACAGAGAAGGTGTCCAGCTCGTTGCGCAGCGTGGGCCGGACAGGCCAGCACCGCTCTTCGGTGTGCAAGGTGACAGGGATGGGGAGCGGGTGCTTGGTGTCGTTGGGGCTGGTGGGTGGAGGGCTGTCCCCCAGCGCCAGCCCACCCGCCGAGCCGAAGGAGTGGGGCATGTTCATGGAGGCGCTGGAGGGCAGGAAGGGTGGCCGGGCCAGGCTGGGTCGGGAACAGTCTGGAGGGACAGAGCCATCAGCCTGGGCACCACACAGCCCCAGCCCACTCTTCATTCTCACCTTTCCTTCTTGCCCGCCATTCATCCCCATTTGCAACCCAGCCCCAACACCTCACAGCATTCCCATCCCAGCAGAGCTGAGTATAACCCTGTGCCCAGCTGCAGACAGATCCTGAGGGCATCCTTTAGCCCCCACACCAAAGCAGAGTAAAGACCATGCCTCCACCCACACCTCCACATGCACCCTCACCTGTGAGCTGCACGGTGACCTGGAAGGAGACAGTGCCCGGCACCCCAGGGTGTTTCTCCACCAGCACGTAGTACCAGTGCTGCCAGAAGGGCAGGTCCTGTGCCAGCTGGCAGGGAGTGTGTTCCCGGCAGTCCAGGGTTGTGGAGTTGTGCAAGGGAGGAGCCTTGGCCCGCACACGCAACCAGAGTGGGCAGCCCTCAGCGCCACGGCACCGCAGCACCTCCACGAGTACTCGCGATGTGTAGCTGGGCACAAAGACCCTGCGGGACAGCAGTGCCAGGCTGTGCCCATCACTACGGACTAACAGGGCTGGGGAGGGAAGCCAGAGGGATGGGACACCCCCATCTCCCCACCCTGAGAATGCCCCCTTCATGGGTGACCTTCTCACACTCACTTGTAGAGGCAGGAGCGGTTGTGGGGGGCCATGCTCTGCTCGGTGACATGACCGGGGTACAGCACAGCGATGTTCACCAGGCGCTGCACAATGAGCTGTGGCTGGAAGAGATACTGGCACTCCTCGTAGAGCCCCTGCAGCAGAGGAGAGTCAGCACAGGGCAAGGAGCACAAGGCACTGCCCCCACTTGGGACACCTGCCCTGAGCACTGCCAGCCCAAAGCAGTCAGACCCCAGCCCCACCATGGTCCCTCCAGGCCCTTCACCTTAACAGAGATCTTGCCCTCATCCTTGGGCAGGTGGGCAGCCAGGAACCAGTCCCCAGGCAGTGGGCTAGTGACATTGAAGACGCCTGTGGTGCGGTTGGGCAGGGTCCAGGTGAGGGTCAGTGCGAAGGAGCCAGGGACGGCCGTGTCCCTGGGGAAGTGCGTGTGCAGCGGGTTAATGACAGATGGAGCCCCTGAGCGGAAATACCTGCAGGAGAGACAGCAGTCAGCAGGGTGTAGGCTGGGCAGTGTGTCCTACATGTGAGTGTCTTCCTCTGTGCTTGAAGACATCATGGAAGCTGGGACCTTTCTGGAGACTGAGCCTTCCTGAGTGGGTGTTCAAGCAAAACAGTTCATCTGTGAGATGCACAGAAGAGTGGAGCCTGCATTGGTCCTGGGAAGATGAATCATGGGGAGAGAGCGTACATGTTGTCTGGGTTTTGGCTGGGATAGGGTTCATTTTCTTCTGAGTGGCTGGTACAGTGCTGTGTTTTGGATTTAGTATGAGAACAATGTTGATAACACACTGACGTTTCAGTTGTTGCTCAGCAGCGCTTACCCTAAAGCCCTTTTCAGCGTTTCATGCTCTGCCAGAGAGTGGGTGCACAAGATGTTAGAAGGGAGCATGGCCTGGAGAGCTGACCCCAACTGACCAAAGTAATATTCCATACCATACAGAATACCATTCTGTTCCATATAGAGCCTCCTGCCCGGTGTATAAACTTGGGAGAGTTGGCATGGAGCCACCAATCACTGCTGGGGGACAGGTTGGGCATCAGTCAGCATGTGGTGAGCAATTGTGTGATGAATCACTCATCTTTCTTGGGTTTTACTTCTCTCTCTCCTTTTTGTTACTGTTGTTATTATTATTATTTTTGTAGCTGTTTTATAATTAGTGATATTGGCATATTTATTTTGATTAGTTAACTGTTTTTATCTCAACCCACGAGTTTTACTTTTTTTTCCACAATTCTCCTCCCCACCGGGGGAGCAGGGGGGATGAGCAAGCAGCTTCATGGTACTCAGTTGGCAACCTGCTCTAGTGGAACACGTCCCATGGTAGCAGGTTGGAACAAGATGATCTTTAATGTCCTTTCCAACCCAAAGGATTCTGTGGTTCTATGATTCTTTGACTCTAAAGAAGCAGGCAAGAGCAGGCAAGCTGTGGGGCAAATCCAGGCAGGAGCAGCAGAGGCAGGGAGGAAGGATACAGGCAGGCTAGGCTGCTTACTCACACGGTGATGCTGCGGTCTGGGCATTGATCCCCAAAGGTGCCACCTTGCTCCTTGAAGGTGATGAGGTTCCAAACAGCGATGACTGTGTCCTCAGGAATGTGGAAGTGGAAGAGCTCGATGCTGGCAAAGGAGCGGAAGGGGCTGAGCTTGCGTGGTGTGCGGGTGAAGTAGTCGGTCACAAAGAGCCCGTCTGCAAAGGAGACCCAAGCGGCTCTCAGTGGGGCAAAGGGTTGGGGAGGGGGTGGTGGAGCACCCCCCCAGAGCAGGCCAACCACCCAGGCTCTGATTATGTCACAAGCATCCAGCAGCCTGGAGGCAGGAGGGGCTGGGACAGTGCCATTTCAGTGAATGCCCAGGGCTGATGTCAGCTGTCCCCAGCTGTGTCACCCAGCCCTGGCACAGTCTGCATCATTCCTGGTTCAGCACAGCCTCAAGTCTGGTTCATCAAGCTGTGGGCACTGATTTGCAGTAGCCTGAGGAGCCCATGGTCCTGGCTGCTCATGCTCTGCTCCCTGCATTTTACCTCTAATAGTAAAGGGATATTCTTCATGGCTTCAGCTATGCCCTAGCAGATCAGCTCCCACAGGAACACACCTTCCCCCTCATTTGCCTGCTGGGGAGGCTCAGCACCGAGCCCATCATAAAGTGCAGACTTTCATCCTCGAGCCACAAGAAGAAGGAGCAGGCAGAGCACTTCCTGCACTGCCTCCCAGCTCTCCCATGGTTTGTGGAGGAGGAACGGTGCACATATGTGTGCACATATGCACACGTGGGTGCAGTCTGCGTGCACGGCAGAGTGGAGGCGTGCAAGCCCACACCCAAGGGGGTGTGTGCCTGTGCACAGCCCCATGTCTGAAAGATGCTTCCTGCAAGCCCACAGCACAGGTGGGGGCCACCTCCCCCTGACAAGCTGCCTGACAGGTCGATTTTCAGGAGCCCCAGCAGCAGTGAGACAGCCACTTCTTTGTCACAAGAGAGAGCAGGACCAGAGACAGCAGCCATAACTTCACCTACCATTACCACACTACACCAGTGCCAGCCTGGAAGGCCCATTCATTTTTCTCTAGAGACACAGCAAGAATGAGATACCCCTCTTCACAAGCTGCTGGAAAGGGGGAGACCAACAGAGGGTGGGGTGGGAGCAGGTCTGTGCCCAGGAGGACTTTTCCAGCACGAAGTGGGATAGCTGAGAAGAGGGTCTGCTTTGCACTACATGTTCTTGGCCGGGAGTGTGCGCATGTGCTTGTATGCACGTGTGTTTGTGCTGCGTGTGTGCAGCCCCAGCAGGCTGTACACTGACATGCATCTGCTCCCTTGTCTGGAACAAAGGCAGCTCCCCCTCCCCTTCACTCCCAGCCGGCACAAGCCAGGCATGAAGCACCTGTCTCCTCAATGCAAGAGCATTCGATCCCAATTTCTCCACCAGGAACCACCTGGTCACTCCACAGCCCCACGTGGGGACAGTGACCTGGCAGGGGACCCCAGGGAGGGTGTTGAACACAACTCCAGAAGGGGAACTGGGGGAAGGACCCAGAGCTATCCAGTCCCAGCGCAGCTCCTCCAAACTCTCTCACCCAGGGCAAGGTGAGGGAACTGGTTGAAGCAGAGGGTCAGTCTGAGGCGGCATGGCAGTGCAGCCAGAGCAGGGGAAAGGTGCTGGAAGATGGACTGCGATTACTATCCATGGAAGCGCAGTGGATGGAAGGAGAAAAGCCAAAGCCCCCCTGCTTCAGGCAGCCAGCGGCCAGAGCCGCAGGACACCAGCCCCGCGGCTACAGCCTCAGGTCTCGGCCGGCGGTCAGCACCGCGGACAGCTCCGCGGCCGGCGGTCAGCACCGCGCACAGCTCCCGCTGCCGCCCCACCGCGGCACCGGGCACCGACAGCCCCGGCCAGCTTCTCTCCTTCCCGGGGGATGCCCCTCGAAGCCCCCAAGTATCCTTCCACATCTCGGTCACTAAGCCAGCTCCCTGCCCCACAACCTGCTCCTGGTCTCATATTGTCGTTGATGTATCCCCCGCACATCATGACGCCCCGCTGGACACACACCCCCGTTTCTGCAGGCTGTCCATCTCCGCTGCCCCCTGCACGCACACAGCCTTCTGCCCTGCATCTGCAACCCCCCGGGCCCACTCACTGCCCACGCACACGCCTCCGTCCCAGGGTGTTCCACTGCCCGTGCACTGCCTGCGTCCTCCCCGCACGCACAACTCTGCACCCCACTGCTCATCTGTCTCCCCCACTGCATGGGTACACCGTGCCCCACTGCACGCACATCCACGCATCCCATTCCACAGACATCCAGTACCCTGTACATAGGCGTCCCTGTAGCCCATTATGCAAACAGCCCCCTGCACACGCATCTCTGTGTCCATCGCACCCACCTCATGTCCCAGTGTAGGTGTACCCTGTGTCCCATGACACCCCACACCCAGCTGGGGACACCTCTGTACTCTGCAGCATATCTGCCCCACACCCCACTGCACGCTGGCCCCATCCCTTGTGCCACACTCACCGTGTCCCATCACATGTGCACCCCACATCCCAGGATGACATCCCCCCAAAACTGTGCCCTTGTGCTCCATTCTCACCCGCACCCTGCCCCACTGCATGCAAACCTCACATCCCATGGCTGGTGTAGCTCATCCCAAGCTGCATTCCAAGTGCATCCCCTGACCCCCACCACATGGCGCCCCGCACCCCCCACCTGCACCCCTTCTGCTCACCGCATCTCACCCACTCCCTGCCCCACTGCACGCACACCCCGCATCCCATTGTTCGTGTACTTCACACCCATCCCAAGCTCATCCCTCTGCCCCGTGACTCACACCTCCAGCCCTCCGGCCCACCGCGCACACCCCCGTGCTCCATTCCCACCTGGCCCCCGCCCCACTGCGTGCACCCCTCACATCCCATTGCTCTTCTGCCTCACGCCCACTACACGCTCATCCCGCTGCCCCACGGCGCGCTGTCCTGTGCTCCGCCGCACGGACCCCGCGCCCCGTGCCTGCATCCCCCTGCCCACCGCGCACATCCCGGCGCTCCAATCCCACCCCCGCACTGCGCGCACACCCCACATCCCACGGCTCCCGTACCTCACACCCATCCCAAGTTCATCCCCGCGTCCCGCCGCACGCACCCCGAGCCCCACAGCTCCTGCCCAGCGCACACAGCCCCGCGTTCCGTCCGCAGCCGCCCCCCGCCCCACTGCGCGCACCCCCACACCCCACGGCTCCCGCACCTCGCACCCATCCCGAGCTCATCCCTCGCGTCCCGCCGCACGGAGCCCCGCTCTCCGCTCCGCCGCCTCTCCCACCCGCCGCACACGCGTCCCCCGCGGTACAGCCGAGCCCCCGCCGCGCCGGCACCCTCGACGTGCGCTCCCGCGCCCCGTCCCGCGCTCGCCCCGCCGCCCCACACCCGCGCCCCCCGCCCCGGTCTCCCGGCGGCGCTCACCGGCGGCGGGCGGCGGCAGGAGCAGGAGCGGCAGGAGCAGCAGCGGCAGCGGCAGCGGGAGGCGCTGCCCGCCGCCCCCGCCGCCCCGCCGGGCCATCGCCGCCGCCGCCGCCGCCGCCGCGGCTGCCGTGGGGCGCGCGCCTCCGGCCGCCCCGCCGCGCACCGGCGGCCCTGACGTCACCCGCCCCCGCCCACCGGGACCGCCTCCCGCGCAGCCATTGGCCCCTTGGCACGTCAATCACCGGCGGCCGCGCCACGCCACGACCGCCCCGAGAGACAATCCCCCCCCCCACCGTTCCCCCCGGGATGGACCCGGCGCTGACCGGGGCACGGAGGGACAGCGACACGGGCGGGAATGGAGATGGGAGGCTGCGGGAAAGGGACATCGGGCTGGAACCCTAGATATGGACCGGGAACTGGGGCACAGGGCTGGGGACAGGGACAGGCGCTAGGGACAGGGACATGGGGCTGGAACGGAGCCGGGAACGGGGGCACGGGGCACAGAGCCACCGTCTGGAGCAGGGACACGAGCTGAGACCGGGAACAAGGCGCTGAGGGCAGGAACATGGGGCTAAAACTGAAATATGGGCCGGTAATGGGGTCACAGGGCTGGGGGCAGGGACTTGTCTCTGGAACCGAGATATGGGCCAGGAATGGGGTCACAGGGCTTGGGACAGGGACATGGTGCTGTGAACAAGGATATAGGCTGGGAACAGAGATATGGGGCTGAGGGACAGGAACATGGGGCCGCAGACACTGACATAGGTTGGGGGAGAGGGACATGGGGCTGGGACAGAAAAATGACAGAGAACAGTGATGTGGGTCTAGGGGATAGGGACATGGGCCTGGGGACAGGAATATGCTCTGGGCACAGAAATATATAATGGAGAGGGACATGGAGCTGTTGGCATGCCCTGGAACTAGGGAAAGGGATGGGAGGCAATGAGGGCTACCTATGGAGCTGAAGGTGGTAAGGGCTACCTATCCCAGGTGGACTGTGTAAGGGGGTCAGGTGGTTTTCTTACCAGTGGCTACCACCTTCTTAAAGCAAATTGTAACATGTATCTTAGAGAGGAGGTGTCCCTCAGAGGGGGTCTGGGCACCGCCTGCAGGGATGAGGGCAACTTGACTGGAAACAATCTCATCACACTTTCCCAAACTCCCCTGACATCATCCCCAGATTCCCCTGACATCACCATCCTCCTGGGCCATAATGGAGGCAGCAGGGAATGCTACTGCTCATGGGAATGCTCCTCTCCCATCCTGTGCTCCCCACAGGGCATCCTGGGAGCTGCAGCAGGAGCAGCCACCCCAGCCTGACTGCCCAGCAACCCTCCCCGGAGCACAGACCCTCTCCAGGCATGGCTGGGGGTTCCCTCCCCAGTGCAGACAGCATCGGCACAGCTCTGGGGCCAGTGGCCTCTGGCACAGGGATGTACAAGGACCATCAAGGGGAGAGCTGGTCATGCTCTCCTTGGAAAATGGACAGGGGTGCTTGTCCCCCTTCCAGATACTCTCCAAAAGCTCCAGGGTCCCATCAGAGCCCCGTGGGACTAACCTGAACTCTGTGTGGGCTCCCATGGGGGCCCGGGGCCAGGTGGGTCCCTCAAGGGGAGGCAGCAATGACCCTATGGGGAGGAAGAAGCACAGAGCCGGGGTGGGAGTGGGTTCACTGAGGCCAGGCAGGGGTGAGGAAGGGCAGGCTGGGACTGGGGACTGGCACACCCTCAGCCTTCCAGGAGCCGCACTTCAACTCCACAACCTCCAGATATTTGAGACTGTCCCATGACCCCACACACCCCGCTGGAGTGTGGGGTGCCCCATGGCCACAAAACCAGGCCCACCGAATACCAGGTGTGCCCTTAGCAGGACTCACAGGGGCTTTCACTGCCCTTGAGGGGAGCAGAGGGAAGGAAACAATGCCCGTCCTCCTGCCCGTGCCCCGGCGGGGTCCTGTCCTGATGATTCCCCAGTGCTGGTCCTAGTCCGGCCCTATCCCACTGTTCCCTGTGCCCAGTTCTGTTCCAGTTCCAACACTTCCCCTGCCCATCCTCGACCCGTTCCCATCAGGGTCCCACCATTTCCCCTGCTTGTTCCCGTTCCCATTCCCATCCCATTCCTATCCCGGTCCCACCGCTTCCCCCACCCATTCCCATTCCCGTTCCTTCACCCGTTCCCGTTCCCATCCCCTCGCGTTCCTATCCTGGTCCCATCACTTCCTCTGCTCGTTCCCGTTCCCGTTCCCGTTCCTGTCCCATTCCCATCCCGTTCCCGTTCCCGTTCCCATCCCGCTCCCGTTCCCGGTGCCAGTCCCATTCCCGGTCCCATCCCGTTCCCGTTCCCGTTCCCATCTCGCTCCCTTTCCCGTTCCCATCCCACTCCCGTTCCCGTTCCCCTCCCTTCCCGTTCCCGTTCCCGTTCCCGTTCCCCTTCCCCTTCCCGCTCCCGTTCCCGTTCGCATTCCCGTTCCCGTTCCCCTTCCCCTTCCCCTTCCCGCTCCCGTTCCCCTTCCCGTTCCTGTTCCCGTTCCCCTTCCCCTTCCCCTTCGCCCGTTCCCGTTCCCATCCCCTCGCGTTCCTATCCTGGTCCCATCACTTCCTCTGCTCGTTCCCATTCCCGTTCCCGTTCCTGTCCCATTCCCATCCCGTTCCCGTTCCCGTTCCCGTTCCCGTTCCCATCCCGCTCCCGTTCCCGGTGCCAGTCCCATTCCCGGTCCCATCCCGTTCCCGTTCCCGTTCCCATCTCGCTCCCTTTCCCGTTCCCATCCCACTCCCGTTCCCGTTCCCGTTCCCGTTCCCATTCCCCTCCCTTCCCGTTCCCGTTCCCGTTCCCCTTCCCCTTCCCCTTCCCGCTCCCGTTCCCCTTCCCGTTCCCGTTCCCGTTCCCCTTCCCCTTCCCCTTCGCCCGTTCCCGTTCCCATCCCCTCGCGTTCCTATCCTGGTCCCATCACTTCCTCTGCTCGTTCCCGTTCCCGTTCCCGTTCCCGTTCCTGTCCCATTCCCGTTCCCGTTCCCGTTCCCGTTCCCATCCCGCTCCCGTTCCCGGTGCCAGTCCCATTCCCGGTCCCATCCCGTTCCCGTTCCCGTTCCCATCTCGCTCCCTTTCCCGTTCCCATCCCGTTCCCGTTCCCGTTCCCATCCCACTCCCGTTCCCGTTCCCCTCCCTTCCCGTTCCCGTTCCCGTTCCCGTTCCCGTTCCCCTTCCCCTTCCCGCTCCCGTTCCCGTTCGCATTCCCGTTCCCGTTCCCCTTCCCCTTCCCCTTCCCGCTCCCGTTCCCCTTCCCGTTCCCCTTCCCCTTCCCCTTCCCCTTCCCCTTTCCCGTTCCCCTTCCCCTTCACCTTCCCGTTCCCCTTCCCGTTCCCTTTCCCGTTCCCCTTCCCGTTGCCCTTCCCGTTCCCATGCGGCTCCCGTCCCTCTCCCCGTGCCGGCCGTGCGTTTTTACCCTCCGGCCGCCAGGGGGCGGTAGCGGCCCGCGTGGCCGTGCCGCCGGCGGCGCTCTGTCCCGCGCTGTTCCCGGGCGCTGATTGGTGGCGGCAGCGCAGCGCGGCGGTGACGCCATTCGCGGTGGCCGCTCCGTCTCCGCGTGCAGCCCCGTGCCCGGTGCCGCGGCCATGGAGTTTCCGGCCGCGCTCTTCCCCTCATACTTCACCGCCGGCCCGCCGCGGGAAGAGGGTGGCCCCGCGCCGGTCGCCGGCTGGGGCGAGCACGGGCAGGTGCTGGAGGCTGGCCCCGGCCGCCGCCAGGTGAGACCCTGCCGCGGGGCCGGGCCGGCCGAGGGAACGGGCAGGACGCTCAGGGGTCGGTCTGACTCTCCCCCTTCGCTCCCCACAGGCGCAGCCGTCGTTCGTGCCCCGCCGTGGCGCGACGGGCGAAAGGTGGGAAGCCGCCGAGGCTGCGGCCGTACCGGTGCTGCTGCCCAGCGCGGGTGAGAGCCGCGGGAGCGGGAGGGAGCTCGGGGGCTGGGGGGAACGTGCCTTCCGCCTCTATCGCTGCCGCTGCCCCGCGGTGCTGAGCGGCGTCCCTGTGCTCCATGTGATGTCGAGCGGCTCTGCCTTTTCCCCACAGGCTGCTGGATCCCCTCGCCTGCGCCTCAGGACATCCTGTACCGCAGCAGCCTGTGCAGGAAGCTCCGGGCAGGCAAGTCTGGAGCTACTCTGGACTTCGCCAAGCAGGTGGGATTTGAGGTGTTGCATCCTGGCATGGACCTGGGGGGCAGTGGGGGACCTTTGCATGCACTGACCCTTTCCCTTCCCTCCCATACAGCTGGGCCATTTCTTTGTGGATCACCCAGAAGATGCTTTTGGCTCCCTGGGGCGTTTGCTACACAAGAACTTCTACCTGGGAAACGCCAAGCTGAAGGTCACTGTCTATCCAGGGATTAACAGTGCTATTCCCCACCCTTCCCTTTGCCAGTCTCAAACTCTGCCCCCTACTCCTGTAGAGACCAGCCCGGAACAGCACCATCCGGATGACGGCCCTGGTGGAGGACATCAACCGCCTGGAGGCCCGACGGTGAGCGTCTCTCTGTCCCCTGCCCTGCAGAGGTCTGCGGGGGCTCCTGCTCTGTCCCCCCACCTGATGCTCTCCATGCCCTGCAGCGGCTGCCCCCGGCAGCACTTGGCCTCCCGCCTGCGCTGGTTCTCCCACCTCTGTCGTGACTGGCTCTTCGAGGTGCCACTGGGGCTGCTGGCAGACTGCCTGCACGAGGAGCTGGCACAGCAGTGGTCCAACCTGCTCTTTGATGACAGCCTCACTGGGGGGGCACTGGCCTGGTTGCCCCCTGAGGACGGGGAGACACCCGTGGGACGCCTGGTGCACCCCGGAGGACAGGCCATGAACCACCTCTGTATCCTTCCCCATGGGGTGTTCCTGGGGCGGGAAGTGGGAGTTGTGTTGCACTGCCCTTAGTCAGCACCTCAGATTTCCAGGATGTGGTGCTGGAGGAGCTGCCCCACGCCCAGGGCTCGCCAGCGCAGTTTGAGCTCAGCGGGCGCATCCGGCAAGTGGCTGCAGCCCGTGTGGATGGGCAAGGTGAGCCATGCCCAGGATCCACATCTCGAGGCAGACAGGATGGAGTGAGGAGGGGCAGCAGGGGCCCCCTGGGATGCTGCCAGATCACGTGCCACCTCCTTCCCTATGGCAGATTTTGTTGGGGTTCGCTCAGACTATCATTGTGGTGTTTGGAGGGTGCCAGGCAAGACAGGAGCAGCTCCCACCCCGCTGCAGGTGATCTGCACTGATGTGCCTGCCTCCTGCCTCACTGTCAGGTAGGTGTTGGAGGAAGGGGTTGTGCAAGGAGGGAGCTCTGCTGGCGCAGCCCTGCTCTGTGTGGCAGGTTCTGTCGCCCCAGGATGATGCTGTGCCCCCTGTCCTGCAGCCCTCACCTTCCCGGGGAGCTGTCTGTCTGCACCCAGAGTGGGACCGTCTACCTCTGGAGCGTTGAGACTGGGTGAGAGAGGGCACTCAGGGCTGTCTAGGGACTCTCGCAGACAGTGGAGTCCCAGGGGATGGGAGGCCAAGTGACTGGGGCAGCCCTCCCCCATGCCAATACTGCTATCTCCCCACAGGCTGCAGCAGCTGCGCCATGACCCCCAGACCATGTTTTTTCGGGACCATTCACCCTGGCGGTGGAGTGACTTCACTGCCCACCCACGGGTGCTCAGCTGTGCTGACCGCACCGGCCTGCAGTGCCTGGATGCCCGGGTGAGCTTGGGAGGGTGGGCGTGGGGCTTGGGGCAGGCAGGGAAGACGGTTCCACGGCCCAGAGTGTTGACTGTGCCCTGTTCCACTGCTGTAGGCCCCCAAGAGATGCCACTTCGACTTGTTCAAGGTGGGCGAGGAAGCTGGCTGCCAGCAGGGCGAGCGTGTGGTGCTGCCCATGTACCTGGGCAGGGCTCACCCCTCACAGTACCTTGTCACCACCCAGGTGAGTCCCACCACAGCTGGGAGCTGGGGAACACACGCTGCACAGCTGTGTCTCCCAGTGCCCACGGGGCATGAGGGTGTTCCATCTGAGGGGAGCTGCCATGGTGCATTGGGGTGTGTCGTGTCTGAGCCAAGACTTCTGTCCTAGTTCTCCATGTATGTGCTGGATGAGCGGTTGCCACTGGTGCCTGTTCTGAAGTGGGCACACATGATGAAGGCACCTCCACTCTTTGCTCACCTGATGCCAGGGAAACCTGGGAGGAGCCACAAGATGCTGCTTGGTGCATCCCGCACGCAGGAGCTGCTGCTTCTGCAATACTGGGGTAAGAGATCAAGCTCCAGGGGTGCTACAAAGCCAAGGCTCCTCTGTGCCTCCCTCCTAGCCTCTTTGCTGCTGGGATCAGCTGCTGCTCTGGCATCTGTGCTCACCAGACAGTTTTTGGGGTGTTTCCTCAGGGGGCAGCCAGTCGGCCTGTCAGCTGGCGGGGACTCCACAGAAGCTGCACAGCATCGCAGAGTGCCTGCAGCACCTGCCCACCCAGCTCCCGCACCGCCACCACCTGCTCCAGCAGCGCCTCTCAGCCCCTGCAGCAGGTGAGTGTCCCACACCGGCCCAGGCTGCAGCTCCTGGTGGGGGAGAAGGTGGAACAGAGTGGAAGTGTAGCCTTTGTCATGGCCTGGCTGGAGGGTGGCTGAAAAAGCAAGAGCAAAGCCCTGAACAATGCTGCGGAAGCGATTAATGACATAGAAAAGGATGTACAGGGCAGGAGTCAGCAGTGAGGGTGCCCACTGAGGAGTGGAGGCAGTCCCCACTGCTGGCCAGGCCCCTGAAATATTCCTAGGACTGGAACCCTGGTGACAATGCCTTTCCTCTTCCTGCAGGGCTGGCTGCCACACTGCAGGAGGATGGACCACGCAAGTCCATGTTGATTTTCCAGCTCTCTGAGGCTGGGGATGTCTTCTGCCAGAGGCTGATCCACAAGGCAGCACAGCCCCCTGCACCCCCATCAAGGGATGAGGCCACAACAGCCCCTGGCTCTTCCCCCCTCTTCGAGGCTCCAGCCAGCAGCCCACATGGCTTGGGCAGTGAGGGAGAAGAGGAGGAAGAGCAAACATTCTATTTGCCCAACCTGGAGGTGATTATCCACGAGGAGGAGGAGGACGTGGGCACGCCAGCACCCCTGGACGAAGCTGAACTACTGCAGGAGCCCTTTGCCAGCCCCCCGCCCTCGCCAGCAGTGCCCAGCCCAGCTGCAGCCCTGCGGTACCGCCGCTGGCTGAGGGCCCTTTCCAGGGCCTGGAGGGAGCCTCCCCAGCACACCTGGCCCCCCAGCCTCAGCCAGAGGCGCCTCTTCACCCGCAGAGATCTGGAGGGGCCAGCAGGCCCCAGTAGCCTGCAGAAGCAGATGCGCCAGCGGCTACGCCAAACCATGCAGGAACGGGGCCGCATCCAGCGCTGGGAGCCTTTGGCCCTCCAGCCCGCTCCCCTGCCACAGACCCTGGAGCTGGCAGGGGGTCTGGACCCCCTGAGTAACCGTCTGACAGCAGCTTGGGCTGGGGACTGGGACCAGTGGTGGGAGGAGAGGACGAGCTTCAGTGTGGCACAGAGACAGCGGGCACTGCGGGAGCGGCGGCGGCGGCAGAAGCGAGCCCAGGGCCACCGCAGCCTTTCGGCCAGCTTCACCTCCTCCCTCACCTACCAGTCTGAGCTGTCCGAGCTGAGTGATGTGGGCCCCTCGCTGCTCTCCCCCGGCCGTCCATCCGTTCTCTCCCAGGAGGGCTCACCACCAGCAGGCAGCCCCCCAGTTCGCAGCCACCCACCCTCACCAGCGCCCGACGAAGCCCTGCTGTCTTCACAGAGCCTGCGCTGCCGCGGCATCCCCAAGGAGCGGCGGAAAACGCTGCGGGACTACTTGTCCGTGTGGGCCGAGGGGCCCCCCGAGCCCCCAGAGCTCCCTGGCAGCCAGGCCAGCCAGCTGTGCTTCCCGTCTTCACAGAGCCAGCTGTCCTCCGCCTCGCAGCCCCGCCGCAAGCGCCCACGAATGGGCTTCTGAGTGCAAATAAACCTGCTTGGCACAGCCTTCCTCCCGGGGTCCTCAATTGTTTGGTCAAGGCACCCACGCTTAGGGGCAGGGGAGGTCGGGCCGGACGCCCGGGGTTGGGACTCCCCTCGGGGAGGGAGTGACCATCTTCCCCGGTCGAAGGGTTCCCTCCGGGATGCTCCAACGCGAAGGTTGCCCGCATGCCCGGCGTGGTGGCGCTTTAAGGGGGCGGGAGCGGGGCGGGTGCAGTGCCGGGGGCGGGAGCGGCGGCCATGGCGGCGGTGCTGGCGCGGGGACTGGTGCGGGGCGCGCTGCGCCCGGCGCAGGTGGGCGCGGGGGGACGCGGGGATGGGGGACCCGGGATAAGGGGGGCACACCGGGGTGTGCGGGGTAACAGGGGCAATAGAGCGGGTCTATACCGTGCTCGCCATTACTTACACCTTCGGGCAAAGTCCGCGGCGGGCATGAGCGCCGGCCCGCGCACCCCTAGGCCACGGCCCGGCGCCTCGGAGCACCCGTCGGTATCCACCCGTGGGTATCCACTCCCAGCCCAGCGTGCGCCTCTTTGGGCACAGCCGCACCCCCAGGGCACAGATCTCTGTCAGGCCTGTGGACAGCCGCCTGTTAGCCTAGTGAGCACAGCCCACTGTCCAGGCTGTGGATAGTCCCCGGTCACCCCTGTCAGCACAGCCTGCTACCAGCCCCCTGGGCATCTGCCTCTCTTACGCCTATCACTGTTACCCCGTGTGCACCCCCCTGTGCCCCATGTGGTACCCCCGTCACAGCCAAGCATCACTCCCGTGTGCACCCCCAGGACCCCTGTATGAATCCCACCACTTTCCACATGCATTCCGCATCACATCCACCATCACCCCATGCATTAGTCCGATCACCCCCAGTGTACCCTGCATCACCCCACATGCATCCCTCGCCCATATTCCAGCGTGCACTGCATGTCAGCCCCCTGTGCATCCCCCCACGTGTCCCCTGCCACCCCCACTTGCATCCCACCATTACACCCATGTGCTCCCCTCTATCACCTTGCACGCGTGTTCCCCCACATGCCCCCACCCACCCCCACGGTGGTGTCCTTGTCCTTGTCCCCATGGGCACAGGCTGTAAGCCACGTATGCCCTGCAGCTCCGGCGGTGTGTGTCAGCGCCCGGCAGACAGGATGGGGAGGTGGGCAAGGCGCAGCAGGCAGCAGCGGCTGGCGAGGAGGCAGGAGTGCAGCCCACCATCTTCAGCAAGATCATCGACCGCACCATCCCTGCCACCATTCTCTATGAGGATGACAAGGTAGCTGGGACAGCAGCTGTGTCCCCACCGAGGCAGGGGGGCAGAACCCACGGGTGTGGGGCTTACCCTGCTCCCCCTGGTAGTGCCTCGTTTTCCGTGATGTGGCCCCACAAGCACCCGTGCACTTCCTGGTGATCCCCAAGCGTCCCATCCCCCGGATCAGCCGCGTGGGTCCCCAGGACACTGAGGTGAGTCCAGAGAGGTCCCTGGGACATTGGTGGTGGGGGTCATACAGTGCTGACCTGCCACTCCCCCCTCCTTCAGCTGCTGGGGCACCTGATGGTGGTGGCGGCAAGCACGGCACAGGCAGAGGGGCTGGCTGATGGCTACCGCCTTGGTGAGTTGATATCCCCTATCATGCCATGGGGCAGGACCCTCACTGGTACTCCTGGGGGGCTGGGGACAAAGAGGGTGGCCTGACCCTTGTACCTCTCCTGACAGTAATCAACGATGGGAAACATGGCGCACAGTCTGTCTACCACCTACACCTCCATGTGCTGGGGGGGCGGCAGATGGGCTGGCCCCCTGGCTAATGCCCACTACCCACTTGCTCTCTAATAAAACATCTCCTTGGTGGCAACTTCAGTGGCTCTGTGTCGGGGTGGCTTTTTTGGGGGTGGAGGTGGCTGGCCTGAGCAGGGCAGGGCTGGCCTCCATTGTCACAGCAGTAGAGTTGATACCCTGCTTTTTGCAGAGGGTCTGGGCTCCCCACATACCAACCCCACAGTTGAAGCAGAAGGGTTTTGTGGGGCTGCTCACAGGCAAAAGACTCATCTTGGTGCTGGGCTAGGGAAGCAGGCTGGGTGCCACAAGGTTGTCCCCAAGGTGGGGAACATCCTAGGGGTGTCAGTAGTGCGCCATGTCCAGGGCTGCCCAGCCAGCCCCACTGCCACCACGCAGCCCCAGCATCCCTGAATGCCCCTGCTCTGCCTCAGGTTGCCCCCCTGCCAGCCCCCCTGTGTTGCCCCCAGAGCCCTGCACTGGACACTGATGTTTCCCTGCTTTTCAAAACCAGTTAATTGCACTAGATTGATCTAAATGCCCTCGGAGCAGGCTTGTTGACTGCATGTGTACTTCTTGTCCACCCCAGATGGGCCTCTCTGGAAGCTCCCAGGAGGATCATAACCCTGAGCAGAGCACAGGGCAGGACAGGCTGTGTGGTGGGTGGACCAGCTGCCCCCTCCATGTACACATACCCGTGTACTCTCCCACTATACTGCTTGTGTGTGCACTGCCATGCAAAACCCAACTGCGCTGCTCACCCCAGACCCCCCACCTACCCACCTCCGAGGGAAACTCACTGCATTGCTCACCCCAGACCCCTCCCCAAGCACACTGAGGAAAACACATTGTACCCTTCGCTGCAGACCCCACAACCGTCAATCACCGATGGAAACTGCACACTCCAGAGCCCCCTGCACACAAAGCCCCGCCGCTCCGAGCACGCACGGCGCTGTTTACAGGCCTTGACCGGGGCTGGGCCCGCACGTGTCGGCGCCGGCCCCGTGAGGGGAGCACACGCGGGGCTCGGCGCATGCGGCCGCTGCTCCCTGCCGCGTGCCTCCTGCGCCCGCTGCTCCGTGGCCGCCTGCCGGGGCTATATTTAGTGGCCGGGGCCGGTGCTGGCGCGGTGCACGGCACACCTGGCACCGCCGTCGGGACCGCCTGGGCCCCCGCCAGCCGCCGCGCAGGGGACCGCAGCCCGCCGGGGAGAATGGCGGCTCTGTTCATCCCCCGGCTCGGTGGCGCTGGCGGCGGGGGGCCCCCGGGAGCTGTGTGGGGCTGTGGCAGAGCCCAGTCACTTCGCACACATACACACCCAGTATAGTATGGGGAATGTTTTCGGGGTGTAAATGAGCCTTAAAATTGTTGATACTGCTTCTTCCTGCCTCTGAGGCTCAGCACGGGCTGGGGCTGCTCTTGAACTGAGGACAGCCCTGAGTTCAGCCTTTGGGATATGTACCCCAAAGAAGATTGGGCGTCCCTGGCGTGGTGGGGACGCTAAAGAGGCGCCAGGGATCCCCAGGACATCATCCCCCAGGGTTCACCCAGACTAGTCCCACAGGGAGTGCTGTATTGGGCACAGGGCACGGGCTGGCACGCGAGGTCAGGGCCAGTCGCCTGCCATCGTGTTTCTTCCTGTGCCAGGTTTATTTTGTCAGTCCCCGAGCAGCGGCAGGGCAGGACAGTGGACACAGCCCCATGGGGCCGAGGCGGGGGGGGGGGGGGGAACGGGGCCCAACGGCTGTTTTGGTTCCTCAGCCGGAGAGGATCACAAATGACGCAAGTTCCCAAAAGAGCCGGGCGGGGGGGCTGCGAGGGATGTGTCAGCCGGCGGCGAGAGGCAGCCAGATGTGCTCCAGCAGCTCCAGGGCTGCTGCCCCGAGCTGATGCTGCCAGAGCACAGCCCCACAGTGATGCCCCACAGACCACCCCAGGATGGTTTGCCCCACAGTGGGTGCGCACACCCGGGGTGACATCGCCAGGCTCCCTGTCCCACGGTGTACTTTGGTGCTGTTGGTGTCCCTTCAGTATCCCTCAGGCTCCCCTGCTGCCTAGCCATGGGTAAGCCCACGGGTGTTTGGTGAGGAATCTGAGGATGCTCCTAGGAAGACCTCCAAGGGATACAAGCAGGAGCAGGATCCCCAGGCTGCCACCCCTTCAGCAAGAGCTGGCCTAGGGGTGCACCTCAGGGTCCACCACAGGGCCCGTGGGCTGAGCATGGGGTCAAAACCAGCAGCATGGAACCCAGAACCCTCACAGTGAGCTGCCAGTCCTGGGGGCACCCTGGCACCACCTCTCACCCTGCTCAGGGGCAGCAGGGCTTATGTGGCCCCAGCATGGGGAAGCCATGAGATGAGCTTGGGACACATCTCCCATTTCTCCCTCCTCCCTGCAGCTGTGCAGCAGATGGGCTTGGAGGAGCCCCTGCTTGGCACGGGGCCGAGGGCCCACAGGGAGGAGCAGTCCCCAGTGGGGGCCCCCCCGGCCTGCCGAGGCCAGAAGGACCAAGCACATCCCCAGCCAGGAAAAACAGAGGCCCCAGCGCAGAGTGCACGGTGCCCCGTCGGCGCACACCGCAAAGCGCTGGAATAACAGCCCTCACTCCCGAGCCCGCCGCCTGCTATCAAAGGGCCCTTCTTCTGCTCGGCCTCTGTGGGGATGGGGCCGGGGGCCCATCGAGGGCTGGTGGTGAGAGGAGGCTGCTTCTCCATGCCGGTGGGCAAAGCTGCACCCAGCCAGGCGCCGGGCACGTCCCACCCTATCGCCCTAGGGCAGCTGGGGGTCCCTGGGGCAAGCGGACATATTCCAGTGCCAGGCCCAAACAGTGTGGTGGTCACTTGGGTCAAGCCGTGGGGAGCAGTGTGTCCTCAGGAGCCCTGGGCATGTCCCTTCTGCTGCCCCAGTGGGGCTGTGCTGGCTCTGCCCAGGTACAGTGCACCCCCGAGAGACCCCGCAACTAGCTCTGCCCTAAGTGCACTTGGGACAAGATGGCGTGGGGTACGTGGACTCCAGAGGTGGGTATAGCCTTGATCCTGTAGTGCAGTGTGGACACCTCTGTGTCCCTGCAGCCCCATGCGCCCATCCCCTGACATTCCCATCCCTCTGCACTCCCGTGCCCTGCACCACCGTCCCTCCATGTCCCTGCTCCCCATGCCCCACACAGCCCGTCCCCCCATGTCCCTGCATCCCGTGCCTCACACAGCCCCGTTCGCCCGTGTCCCTGCTCCCTGTGCCCCACGCAGCCCCATCCCTCCGTGTCTCTGCACCCCGTGCCCCACGCAGCCCCATCCCTCCGTGTCTCTGCACCCCGTGCCCCACACAGCCCCGTGCCCTGTGTCTCTGCTCCCCGTGCCCCACATAGCCCTGTGCCCCACATAGCCCTGTGCCCCGTACCCCACACAGCCCCCTGCCCCACACACCCCCGTCCGCCCTCACCGTCCCCTCACGCCGACCACGCCCCGCCTCGCCCACTCCTTCTAGACCACGCCCACGATCCGTTTAACTAATCATCTTGCCCCGCCTAGTTTGGGGGACGGTCACGCCCCCTCCGTGTCTCTCCGCCAATTGAAAGCGCGCACGCGCGCGGCTGCCCCCCCCCCCATCCCCGTCTCCATGGTGAGAGGCGCGTCCCGCCGCGCGCACGCGCAATGGAGGCAGGAGGCGGCTGCGGCGGGGGGTGCGGCCCAGGCTGCGGGCAGCGAGAGCCCGCGGGGTAACCCCGGGGGGAGAGCCGGGGCAGGGCCTGTGGAGCGCTGGGGGCCAGGGGGGAATGACACGATGGTGGGTCCGAGCTGTGGGGAGGTCGCCAGCAAGAGGGGGCTGAGCCCAGGCAGGGGGGTGGGGAACCGTGTTGGTGCTGGAGATCTAGGGGACAGAAGGGAGTTACGGAGGGGGAGACCCCTCGAGATGACAGGCCCAGCAGCAGGTACTGCTTTTCTCCCCCAAAAGGAGAGGAATCCCTTGTCCCAGTGTGGGGGTGACACTGCAGAGGACCCAGGGTCAGGACGCGGCCTGTGCTGGTGGGGGCTGGGGACGCGGTTGGCAATGGCGGATGCGCCGCGCTGCCTTTCTTCAGGGTCTATTCCCGTCTGCAGGGACGCTCTGAGGAGCCATGTGGGTCCCAGATGCCATGGGGAGAGGCCACCGGTCAGGGTCCAGGGTAATGAGCCCCTGCCCGAGGAGAGGCTCCCGTGCTGCGGGGAGACGCTTACAACCACCACCAAGAGGCTCCGGGAGATGTCAGAGATAGCCGAGCCGCCCCAGGAGATAGCAGACACAGATGAGCTGCCCACTGTGCCCCTACCAGTCGTGCCCAGCCGGGTGCCATCCCCAGAGATTAGGAAGAATCCCTCTGAGATCAAGCTGCCTCCCTGGCTTGGAAAGTGGGGGACCGGCTCTGAGGAGAAGTCTCCCACCACACTGCCGGCGCTGGCCCCCGCTCCTCCCACGCCAGCAGAGAAGCCCAGCCAGGCGGTGCCCCAGCGGAGCCGTGTGACCCATGACTGGCAGAAGGAGGTAACTCCATAAGGGAAAATGCCCCTCCAAGTTGGCCCCATCATGTCCCACATGCTGATCTTGTGAAGCTCCCTACTCCTGGGCAGACACATCTCTTTAAATAGCCACCCGGACGACCTTGAGCCCAGCAGGATGGAAAAGGGATGAAACTCAATAGCACAAAAGGCACAGGCAGGCACGTGGGGAGTAACAGTAAGGCAGGAGGGGAGCTGGGATCTCGCTGCTGGGAAGCCAGAGCTGTGTGTCACGGCTCATCACAGTGATGTGGGGATGCCTGCTTGGGCAAGCCAAGCTGGGGGGCACCTGGTGGACCAAACTGGGGCACACCCTGGGGACTCCATGGGTTGTTCAAGTGCTGTAAGAACGCTTGCTCAGGAGCAGTCTGGGCACCCAGGTGCTTGGGACTGCCACACAAGGCTGGCTGACCTCCACCAGGCAGCACAGGTCAGCCCTGCCCAAGCTGTGTCCCTGCTCCAGCTTTCCCAGGCTTCTGGCCAGAAAGATGATAACACCTCTTTACAGCTTATGCCTCTAGGGCTATCAAAAGCCTAAAAGCCAGGAGCAGGCATGGGGAAGTGCAGTACGGGCTCCTGCCTCCTTCCACAGCCCCCACTGTCCATCCCTAGGTAGTCGTGGATCCCCTGGACTCTCGGCCAAGGAAGGATTTAGGCAGTGAGGACTTACAGCGTGGCTACGATGGACTGCCAATCCACCAATTTCTCTCCTCACTCACTGACAGCTCCCCCCCGAAGGACTGCCCACCCCTCAGGGCTGTGCTGCTGGGGCAAGGTGAGGCTGGCCCCCACAAGCCATGTGCACCCCAAAAAGGCAGCAGGGGAATCTTAGCTGGGAGGCTGATGGCACCTTCCCCTCTGCAGGGCAGCGGAAGGCCACACTGGCATCCATGCTCTATGAGAAATACAGGCAAGCCTGCACTCCCTCATGAGACCCACCCTTGGGGCTGTGCCCCAGAGGAGGGGACCTGGGGAGGTGGGGATCCCAGAGCTGAGAGGTGTGGGGTCTGCTCTGACTGCAGCAAGGAGACGGAGGAGGAGATCCGACCCTGCCCGAAGTGCATGGAATCTATCTCCACCACACACCACGACTACCGTGCCCTGGGTTTCCAGTCCACACCCCAGCCCATCACCCAGGTACAGGCAGTAGATATTATCCCCAGCAGCTTGCAGCAGCCGCCAGGGAGGCAGCGAGGCTCTTGTCCTGCTGAGCATGCCATCCCCTCCGCTCACATTTTGCTTCCACTGCAGCGTCACGATTACTTAACAGAGCAGCCAACCAGCTTCTGGATGGAGCAAGCCCGTGGACTGCCGGTAAGGCCCCACCACCCTGTCCTGCCAGTACCCTGGGAGTCTCAGCTGCTGACAGAGATCTCTCCAATTCTCTCCTCTCCAGGGTGTCACTGCCTTCTTCGGCAGAAACATTCCCTTCAAGAGGAATGCAGACTTCTCCACTCCCATTACCATGTACTTAGGGCATCCTGAGCCCTTCAACCTCTGTAACCCCTATGACCCCCTGAGCAGACAGCTCCAGCCCCACAAGTAATAAAAAACAAGGGGACACAGGTGGTCCCAGCATCCTTGCCTACCCCAAGGCTGTCCTCAAGCTGGATGTTTGGAGGGGGAGCACTGCGTTCCTGGGATCTCAAATCCCATGAGAGCATGAAGCAAAATGGAAAACCCTGTTTTCAGCCCTGTTGCAAGTCACTGTTGACCAAAAATACACTGTGGTCCCAAGATTTCCTCCTTAGGCATGGAGGCAGAGCCCCTGGGACACGTCCCCTCCCGGCGCAGGCAGTGGGTGACAGGCAGCCGTTGTTCCAGTCCCCAGGCACAGGTGTGTTCCAGTAAGAGGCGGCAGCGGGGCGGCCAGAGCATGAGCTCAGAGGAACGCACTGCAGCCCTCACGCCAAAGCAAACCCACGGCAGCCCTGCCTTCCCAGCACCACCCAAGCCCTCAACAGCCGCTGCTGCAACGGCCCAGCACTGGCTCCCCATGCCCACACTCCTGCCCTGCACCGCAGACAGACCCCTGGGATACGATCTCTTGGGACATTTCAGGCAGCTGTCGCCAGCCCAGGCTGAGTTCCATATTGGCGTTCCCCTGGCCTCCCTCCCTCTTGGCATGCTGGGGCAGAGTGAAGTAGAGGCCACAGGACAGATGGATCTGGGGAAGTTTGTATTTCAACAAAATAGTTGCAGTGAGTCCTATATTTACACCTGGAGGAGGGATGGGTATTTACATGACCCAGTGGGGTTATATACAGGGGAAGGGGAAACTGGGGAGGGGGGGAGCTGCGGCACTGAAGCCTAACCTGGCCAAGGAGTCAGTCTTGGCAGGAATCCCCATTTCCCCCCACCCCAGGGAGGGGTTGACATGGGCACAACTTCTGCTGGGGGCAAGGTACTGAAAAGAGACGGCAAAGTGCCCTGCGGGGCAGCCAGGCCCCGGAGAAGCTCAGAGCCAGCTGAGCCACAGGGGAGAGAGCAGGGGTGGCAGACCTCAGAGTTGCGGGGGAATACAAGGTCTCTTGGGCTGGATGAGGGCTGGTTACCCCACTCCAGCAGAGGCTGTGGGGAAGGTGGGCTTTGCTGGTGCTGATGGAGGGGAGCAGACGGTGCTGTGGCCGCTGCCCCACCTTGCCCAGGCCCTGCTGAAGCAGGGGGGCTGCAGAGTCAGGTGGATGCAGTGATGGGGGGGTGCCGGTGCATCCTGGGGCACCGGAAAGCACTGGTGGCCCCATTGAGCTGGGGGCTCTGCCACAGCCACTGGGCTCAAATGAGTTAAGGGTCTTTCCTCTCGCCCAGCAGCCAGTATGTCCGCATCTTTCCCTTGCCCTGGAGGCAGAGGTGAGCAGGTTAGACCCTGCCTGCCCCTGGAGCTGCTTCTTGGGTGTCATCCCCAGCACTGACAGCAACAAGGGGTCCCAGCCCCAACCCACCTCCCCATCACATTTCCCTGTGGTTGGAAGGGCTGGCACCCCAGCAGCATCACTGTGCCCTCACCTTCATTTCTACATCGCCACGTAGCTCCAGCTCAAAGCAGCCGAACTCATCCAGGACTTCTTTGGTGGCAGATGAGACGTGGATCTTCAGGGCTGAGTGGCACAGAGGAGCAAGAGAGACATGGCTGGGTGCCACAGGAACAGGACACACCCCGTGGCTCTGGATTCAGCTGCCCTGGCTTACCTTGGCCGTTGGATTCCATGCGGGATGCGGTGTTCACTGTGTCCCCAAAGAGGCAGTACCGTGGCATCTTCAGACCCACCACCCCAGCGCACACAGGACCTGCAGGCACAGAGGCACTCGGGGATGCTGCAGGGCGGGCAGGCGGGTGGGCAAGCACCCCCAGCTGGTCGGCACGGGGGCTCACCGGTGTGTATGCCGATGCGCAGGTGGAGCTGGTCGTTGGGACGGTGACGGATCTTGAAGGTTTTGACAGCCTCGAGCAGGGCCAGGGCCATACGGACAATCTCACGAGCATGCAGCTTCCCATTGCGCACCGGCAGCCCCGAGACCACCATGTAGGCATCCCCAATGGTCTCCACCTGTGGGAGCAGGAGGGGGAGGTACAACCTGGGCTCCTTGCTGCCTGCCTCACTCTGGGCGGCTGTGCTTGTTCACCCCACCACTCACCTTGTAGACGTCAAAATTGTCGATAATGGCATCAAAGCAAGTGTAGAGATCGTTCAGCAGCATCACGACCTGGACGAACAAGGGTGTGTGTGCATCTGGGAGAGGATATGTCCCCCGAGCCCCAGGGATGGCACTGCCAGGGTGTGAGACCTCCACCAGCCCCACAGAGGTGCTGCCCCCCAAGTCCTGCTCTCACCTGCATGGGAGTGCTCTCTGCTGAGAGGGCAGTGAAACCCACGATGTCACTGAAGTAGATGGTGACACTGTCGAAAGCCTCAGCCCGCACTGTCTCTCCACGCTTCAGCTGCTCTGCCACAGAACTGGCAAGGATAGTGGTGAGCTCCACCCCAAACCTGCTGTTCCCCCTGCAACCCTTGCCTCACACCAGCATGGAGAGCTGGCAAGGGACCCCATACTTGCACAGCAGCAGGTGCATGCTGAACTCACGCCAACCCTCAGACCCACACACCCCCTTGTGTCCCCCTCTCACTGGGGCAGAATCTGGTAGAGGAGGTTCTCTGCCTTGCGCTTCTCCTCCAGGTAGGCCTGTGTCCTCTCTTCCACCAGCTTCTCCAGGTTGTTGGCATACTGTTCCATGCGTGACAGCAGGTTGTCCAGGATGCTGGTGCTTCCCTCCCTGGTGGGGTGCAGTCAGTTGGCACTGCAGGAAGAGGTGCCTCCCAACCACCACCCCCATGGCTGTCCCCACTTCCACCCAGGGCCACCGTCCCCATGTGCCAACCACCCACTTGTTGAATCTACGGATGAAGATCTTGATCTGACTGAAGTCAGGGCGCTCGGCCGGCTCCTGCGCCCAGCAGCGTTCCATCAGCACTGCCAGCTCCTCGCTGTGCACCCCGATGTCGATGGAGGGCCGGAAGAAGGGCTTCTGGCTATTACGCACCTTTTGCACGATCTCTGCCGGGGTGCGGCCAACAGTGAGCACCAGGCTTCCATGGTGGGGCAGGAGCTCCACACACGTGCTCTCCATCCTCACCTTTAGGGCTCAGGTCCATGCCCTCGATGTAGAAGGGGCCGTTGCGCAGAGCAACCTCCTGCACGATGATGCCGAAGCTGTAGACATCAGCTTTCTGCATGCCGGGGGTGGGCAGGTGTCCCTTCTGCAGCAGTTCTGGGGCTGTCCACAGCTTCTCTGGTGGGACAAAGCAATGAAGCAGTGAGACAGGGCCACCCCATCCTCCTGGTTGTCCCAGGTAGGCACTCACTGGCATAGAGTGCATGTGTGTCCTCATTGTCACTGGGCGAACGGAAGCTGGCCAGGCCATAGTCGGTGATCTTCAGCACAAAGCGGCTGTCCACCACGCAGTTGGATGACTTGAGGCTGCCGTGGTGGCCAATGATGCTGTTGTGCAGGAAGGCCATTCCCTGGGACAGATGGACACAGTGAAGCTCATATCCCTCAGGCACCTCTCCCCATCCTCTCACACCCCTGAGCTGGATACCTTGACAATGTCATTGATGAGAGAGTAGCGGAACATCCAGTCCAGGTTGATGCTGTCGTTCTCCAGGACGTCCTGCGGTAGCACATTGAGTGGACCCCACCAGGCACCCAGGTCATGGTGATGGCAGCCTCACCAAGTGCCCAGCTCGGGGGTCTGCAGCACCCACCCCCTCCCCTCCACTGGCCTCTGACACCTGCTTGGACAGCTCAGCTGTGAGCATTACTGGGAGGGCTCAGGTGGCCACCAGCATCCACAGCCCTGTACACAACACACAGCCCAGCTGGGTCACAAGAAATGAAACGTCTCAGTGTCACCTGCATTGTCCCCAAGCCCCGCTACCTGCAAGCTGCCCCGTGGGCAATACTCGGTGATGATGCAGATGTTGGGGGGGTCGATGCACGCCCCAATAAACCGGGTCAGGTGGTTGAACTGAATGTCTCGCATCTGCAGGTGGAAGTGGACCCTTAATAGTCTTGATCTGTTTCTCCTGCTGCCTTCCCACACGCCCAGAACCAATCCCTGCACTCCCAGGCAGGTTGCCCACCCTAGCCCAGACGCCAAACCTACATGCTTTAGCTCGAAGAGCACCTGCCGCGTCAGCTCTATGCGCTTCTTGTTGATGTGCTTAATGGCCACAACATTGCCCTGGGGTGTTTGGGAAGGGGAAAAGGTCAATGTCCACTGGATGAATTTGCGAAGGGGAGGAAACTGCAGGATGGGGGTGCAGCCAGGTGGGAGCACAACAGAGCTGGGGCATTTCAGGGGGAGGGCTCAGCTCCCTGCCTGCTGCACTGACCTTGAAGTGGCCCGTGTTGGCGAAGATCTGGTACTTGCCATGGGTGGTCATCAGTGAGCCATAGCTGGAGCCACGCTGTGGGAAGGAGGGGATTAGGGAGAGGAACCCTGCGAAGGAGGGATGACCTACACCAATGGAGCAGGGCAGGGACATCCAAGGTGTGTGGGGGATGGTGCAGGATGGGCTCTAAGGGTCAGGACAAGCTCTGCATGCTCTGTCAGAAAGGAGAAGACTCCAGGATGAGGCACTGCACAGAGTGTAGGACATGGACAAGATATGTCTGTAGGGGATGGATGGCAACATAGGGGCTTGATGAAGTATGGTGCTACATAGAGGATTCAGGGCTGTCTAGAGGAAGGATCTAGCTGTGGCTCTGCAGAGGATGGAAAGTCATGCCAGGGATGGATGGAATAAGTTTCTATAGGGAATGGAGAGCTATATAAGGATGAAGGGTTGTATTGAGGAGAGATTCAGTGGGGCTATGGCTCTGTAGGAAACAGAGGGTCATGAAAGAGATCAACAGGGAGGGGTGTCACGCAGGGAAGGAGGGCAGCACAGGGGCAGAGTGGTGCCTCAGGGATGGCTCCTCTCACCAGGGACAAGGTGAGCCGACTGCCTGCTGCCTTGTGGTACCGCTCAGGACTTCCAAACTGCAGCTCATCCCAGCGGATCCTCCAGAGCATGCTGGCAAGCTCCTTCTCCAGCATCAGCTTCCTGGGGGACACACTGGGGTCAGGCCCCCATCCCCTCTGCCCTGCCTGCCCACCTGCCCATCAGACAGAGGTTCCCCCAGTGCTGACCTGAAGATGAGGAAGCTGGAGATGCCAAACATGACAAAGGTGAGGCCAGTGCCCAAAGCCACGATGGCCAGCATAGAGAGGGGGGCTGCAGGCAGGAGACGATATGTCAGGGTGGCCCAGCTGGATATGACAGCCAGACTGACATGCACCCGGTATGGAAGCTTGCTGGGGTCCAGGGGATGTGGGGACCCAGGACACCCACTTTTATCACAGGAGGGGTCATCCACATCAAAGACACAGGGAGGGTTGTCCAAGGGGGGAGCCCCCTTCACCCAGGGGATGGGTCGTCCCAGCCAGTGGATTTGCTTCTCCACACCCGAGTAGTGTCCCACCACCTAAGGCAGGCAGAGAGAGATGAGGCCACCCCCAGACCCCACCATCCCATCCCCCAGCCCCAGCCAGGGGGAACCTCCCCCCACCTCATACTGCCCGGTCTTGGGGTCACTCATGGCCCATAGGTTGAAGTCAGTGTCCCGGTCATTGTTGCTGTCCATGCTCACAAGCCCTGTTACGCCTGTGGGAAAATTAAGACGCAGGTGGGATGGGGACTGAGCTCCACCGCCCCCACGGCACCCCCAGCCCCGCTGTCCGCATCCCAATGTTACCCTGGAACTTGCGGTCCCGCATCTTCTCGATGATGTGGGTGGCGTTTTTCTTGGAGCCGCCCTCACGCAGAGTCTCATTCAGCACCATGGCGTACAGCAGCATCCCATCATAGAAACACCCCGCCACCAGGTTCATCTGCCAGGGGGAATCTGAGCACACCCACAGCCACGCACGCAGGAGCATCCCAGAACCTTCACAGCAGCACCACGCACCCACCCACCGCCCCATCACCACTCTGGGGCCAACATGCACCCTGCAGGGATGGCAGTGCCTGTGGCTGTTCCCTCCAGGGATGATCCCTCTGGCACTGTCTGTGGCTGTGTCCCACCCTCTGCATCCTGGTGAGGTGTCTCAGACCTGTGTGAAGGGACCCCACCACCGCAGCATACTGGGGGACTCACTCACCAGGGAGTAGTTGAGCTGCACCCCAAATTTCTGCTTAGCTCGCAGGATGAGCTGGGTTTGGAAGTGCTGGTACTCAGGGTTTTGGGGCTCGTAGTAGGTGATCACCAGCACCATCTGCAACCAAGCACAGCACCCTGGTTCACACACTGGAGCCAGGCTGGGGAGGTTTCTGTCCCCAGGCAGGTGGGCATAGCTCACCTGGAAAGCCTCACGCAGTCCTGAGTCCTGGCCAGGGCTCTCCTGCCAGGGCTTGAAGGGGTCACGGGCAGAGTCACCCCGCAGGCTCTCCCCGAACACATCCAGGTAGAAGAAGACGTAGTCGCCGTTGGTGAGGTTCTCCTGTTGCGCCAGCTGCATGATCTGCCGCAGCATCTCTGGCGGCCCACAGAGATACACCACTGCCAGAGAGAGACAGGGGCTTCAGCGGGGCAGGGACACCCCACTGCACCCCAGGCACACAGCCAGGGATGGGGCAGGTGGGGCAGAGCAGCACCGGGAGGCTGCGGGGCAGGCAGATGGGGCAGGGCTTGGCTCACCCTCTCCCTGCGACCCATGGCCAGACCCACAGCCCCTGCTGGCACTGACCCATTCCTGCCTTGTCAATCACCTCAGACTGAAGGGGTACAGGAGAACAGGGAAAAACTTGCTGGAAATCATGAGGTGGATGCCCCAGGCACAGACCCCACACACCCCGATCCAGCAAAAGCCAGCCAGAGGATGTCTCCCCCCTGCATCAGTTTCCGTGCTGCTCCATGCCAGCCCTAGCCACGGAATCAGGGGGGCTGGGAGAGGCACTGGAGCCGTGTGCCGGAGGCCCCTGGGGAACCCGCGCTGTGGAATGGGACAAACCCATGTTTGGGTTCGTGGCCGGCTGTCTGTGCGGCAGGAATGCGCAGGTTCCCAGATTCCAGCACCTTCGGCGGCCGCTAATTGGAAACAGAGCATCTCGCCGGTGTGACCCACACAGCAAGGGGGTGCCCGGGCCCCGTCAGGACGCCCAACCTGCCCCCAGCCTCTGCTGGGGGCTTGGCCAGCCCCCATGGGATGCCCACCCAAGGGCTGTGTGGGGCTGGCATGCTGCTGGCACAGGGCATCACAGGCTGTGGGGACGGGCGCCTGAAAGCGTCCGAACCCCCCGAGCAGGGGCCCTCCGTGCCCTTGCTGAGGATCCTGACACTGCCTCCTCCCTCCCCCCGGAAAACCAGGGCCCCCGCTCCAGCCAGTCTGGCTGGGAACCCGGGATTGAGCAACGGAGGAGGCGGCGGCAGCGGGTGCTGGAGGAATGTCACGCTTGGGCGCTAGCCCCGACACACAGCTCCTCTGCATGGGGCCCAGCGCCCCGGCTGGACCCGGGGAGAGGCGGCGATGGGGACAGCGAGGAAGGGCCGCACTCCAGGAAGGGGTCTCTGCTGCTGGAAGGCACCGAGCCACACAGGCACCCAGCCATGGGGGCAGCAGGGCTGGCAGCGTCACCCACGGGGGCAGTGAGGAAGCCCCCGAGTGGGAAAGAGACCCAGCACAGCCACCTTGGGCACAGGGAATCCACAGCAATGTGGGGAGCTGCTCCTGGGCACGGGGGAGGGAGAAATCGCAGCACCGTGGGCTGTGTGTGAGCAACAGCCTGCTTCAGGGTTTGAAATGGTTCCCTCTGAATGCTGCAATACTTCAAATAAACTCCTGGCTTCTCCACTTTGCTAGTCCTGCATCAAGAAACGTCCTCAGATTTCTCATGCAGGGTGGGCAGCTCAGCAGCTCCCCAACACGCAGAGCCTGAGGGTTCCCCCCAAGGACATAGACGGAACCCTCCCCATCCCACTGCAGGCACCAAGAAAAGGGAGCCACAGGGGCTAGGGAGCCTCAACAGCTGGTGGCAGATGGTGGGAGACCGCAGGCAGCCAGCCCCTGCGGCGGCAGCAAAAGCCTGCCTGGTCAAAGGCCACCAAGCAAGGGGATGGACGGCGCCTAGATGGCTCCCTGGGGACAGACTGCATGAGCTGTGCAGAAGGAAGGGGTCAATGCTTGGGGCTCTCCCTGAGGCAGGCAGCTGCCTCCAGCTGGCAGCTTCCTGCATGGCTAGCATGGCCTTAGGGGGCTCAGGCACCCCCTAAGGTGCCGGCAAATGGCCAAAGGGGGCCGGCAAATGGCCAAAGGCAGCCTCAGCATCACCCAGGACAAGGGAATGAAGTTCTGCAAGGCTGGAGTGCATCCAGACCCCTGACTGATTTATTTAGGGGGCGTCTCTCCCATAGGTGGCAGAGTGCCAGGTCCCAGGGAAGGGGCAGGACCACGAGCATGCAGATGAGGTGGCAGAACACTGCTTGACCCCTGCATGATGGAAGATAACCCTGAAATGAGGGCAAATCCCAGGTTCGGGCAGAAAATCCCAGCTTCAAGCAGTTTCACCAGCACAGGGCACTGCAGTGCAGAGACCAGGGCCCTGGCCCAGGGGGAGTGTGGGGGTGAAGACCAAATGCACTCCCCTCCAGCAGCACCACCCAGCCATCTCCACAGGCAGGGCACCTGGGCTTTTTGCAGGCAGATGCTCCGGTAATTCTCTCAACCACAGCTCTAATTATATCAGTGCTTTTGCAAATGGCAGGAGAGACGTGGGCCCCTGCACGTCTCCCAGGCACCGGTGAGAGGGGCAATCTCACCCCCCCTTGTGCCTGTTCATTAGACCTGTGACTGTCAAGACCAGCAGTGTTAGGGAAGCACAGAGGGCCAGGGAAGTGGCTTTCTCTAGGAAATGTTCACCAAACTCCTGCCCATGACTTGGGAGAAGGAAGGTGATGACAAGAGGGATGATACATGGTGTTATTGCAGGTCATGGACGTGGATGCAGCTGAAGACCCTGCTTTTATCTCCCTACCATTCCATGCAGGAGTCCCAACCCCTGGGACAGCCCTGCAAGTCTCCATTCCCCATCCCACACACCTGGCCTAGGATGGGACTTATAACCATCTCTGCAGCCCTGAGCATCCACTTCTGTGCGGCCAAGCACTCAGCCCCACACCCTGGCACCACCTCTGAGCTGTGGCCAGAGAGGCTCAGACCCTCTCAACATCCCTGCCCATGGCAGGGGAATGGAACTGAATGATCTTTAAGGTCCCTTTCAACCCAAGCCTTTCCATGGTCCTGTGATACTATGACCCCAGCTTAGAAAGCCCTCAGGTCCCTGCCCATGCCTGGCCCTCTCCCCCAGCAGCCACAACCCCCTGCCTGCACCAGAGGGATTGATTTCCACTGGAGTGATTTATGGCACCAAGATGGAAACATTGATGGGAATCACTGATTTTAGCCCTTCTCCCTGCAGAGTCCTTCGCCCTCATCCCATAATAAGCTCCAAACCCCATGGCTGGTGATGGCACAGGCAAGAGCTCCCATCCCAGTGGGGCAGCCATGGGATGCTCACTCCATGGACTCAGCCTCACTGGCCTCAATCCTGACTGGAATCCAGTCCAGCACCCCAAAGCACCTCCCCCTGCAGTCTGGTCCGGCCCAGCCTTGGACACAAGTCCTGCTGGCCCATCTGGCTCCACTTATCGGGGCTAGATGTCCTTCCTAATGACACAGCATCTCAGAATCCATTAAGAAGCACTGCGGAGTGGCTGACTCCAGGACTGATACACCCTGCTCATCAATAATGAAAGAGCATCAGGCTGCCCTTGCTCTCCAGCTGCCTCTGTAAGCCCCTCCATTTCCTCCCACTCCCAATATAGCTGCTCTCCTGGGGCACTCGCAAGGCACCAAATTGATTTATCCCTCCATCAGCAGGATGGGGCAATCAGCCCCATCCTGGGGGTGCAGCAGGGACAAGGCACAGCCCGGGGTGCCCAGGTGCCACTCTGGGGGCTCTGCCTGAGCACAGCACAGCCACCTAGGTATGTTGGCACCACGGTTCTCTGGGTATGTAACCAGAGCTGATGCTATCCTCCAGAGAGCCACATCCCCTCCATCACCTTCAGCCTCCAAGGACATGCCTGGGTCACCCTGATCCTGCTGACACAGAGGGTGGGGTGCTCCCACAGGGTGCCCCTCACAGCACATGTCCCAAGAGCTGGGGGTGTGCCCCAGCTATTGCTGGCAAAGGTTGACTGGAGTGGGGCCTGGGAGGGAGACACTGTGCCCCCTCCTCCTGCTGCATCCTGGCTGAGGTTCTGTCTTGTCCCCTGTGAACTCACCTCCTGTGCAGGTCCTGCTGCTCCTCCAGCCCCACTGTGACAAAATGCGCTCACTCCTCACTGCACCCCACACAAAGCCCATTTTGCCCACCCCTCCCTGTGCCCCACATGAGTCCCAGTGTGCCTCCAGCCCCTCCCTGTGCCCCACAGGGGTCCCACTGTGCCTCCAGCCCCTTGCCATGCCCTACCACAGGTGTCACTCTGTCCACTCCCTCCTGCACCCCATGTAAGTCTCACCAGATCCGTGTTCCCTTGCCATGCCTCACACAGGCGCCATTTTGCTCTCAACCCCTCTCAAGTCCCACTGTGTCCTCAGACCCTCATGGTGCCCCACAAAGGTGCCACTGCCTCCTTGGACTGTTGCTGCACCCCACACGATCACACTCTGTTCCCATCCCCTTGCTGCCCCCCACATGTATCTCACTGCCCTCTCTGGCACTTGCTGTGCCCTGTGTGGAAATCCATTGCCCCCCGATCCTTTGGTGTGCCCCAAACAGGTCCCACTGCCATCCCTGGTCCCTTTTTGAGCCACACATGCATCCCACCGTATTCCCAGCCCTTTGCTGTGTCCTGCAGCAGTCCCGCTGTATCCCCATCCCCTCTCTGTGCCCCAGATGTGTCCTGCTGCTCCCTTAACCCCTTGCTGTACCCTACATGTCATCCACGGTACCCCAGTGCCCTCCTGCATCCCATCCTTTCCCCTGCTGAGCCCCAGACGGGTCCAATGCCCGCACCGTTCCCCCCACAGATCCCATCTCACCCTCAGCCCCTCGCTGTGCCCCGCGGAGCATTTTGCCTCCCCCCCTCCAAGCCCTGCGCAGATCTCCCGAGGGGAGCCCCCTCCGCTCTCCCTTCCTCCTCCCACTCCCACACCGCCGCCCCCGCTCCGCGGGCGCTCGGCCCGATCCCGCCCGTGGTCACGGTGTCCCCCCCGCACCCCACGCCGCGCCACCCCACGCACCGCGCCCGTTGGCTTTGATGAAGTGGACGGCGGTGTCGGGGCCTCCCTCCTCGGGGGAGTAGATGTGGACGGTGACGGTGAGGTTGTTGCCATCCTGCAGCTCCTGGTAGACACCCTCGACGGTGAAGTAGTAGGGTCGGTCGTCGGTCTTGCGGTCCACGTAGAGGAGCACGGCGCGGGCGCTCCAGTTGAAGTGCGCGTGGAGGTGGGAGACGAAGGCGCCCAGTTTCGGTGCCGAGGGCCCGGTGCGCACCGTCGTGCTGTAGTGCTCCCGTTTGCGGCTGAAACCCGCGGCCACCGCCCCGCCGGTGATGAGGGGCAGCCGCCAGTGAGAGGCGAAGCGCCCCACGGACGCGGCGGGGTACACGCAGCCCGGCCCGAACAGCACGTCGGGGTCGTGGTAGAGCTTCAGGTCCACGGCGTTGAGCGGTGCCACGTACTCGGAGCAGGCGCCCTCCAGCTCCGAGCTCATGAACTCGACGCGCACCGAGAAGGGCCGCGGCAGCAGCGGCGGCTCGCCCCGCTCCAGCGCTTCCAGCGCCAGGCTGAGCGCCGGACCCACGCGCGGCCAAGCCCACGCGTAGCTCACGTTGCGCTCCGGCAGCACCACCGCCACCGTCAAGTTGGCGGGCGCCCCGTCGGGAGTCGCCGCCCGCCGCCCCGCGCCCGTCGGTACCGGCAGCAGCGGCAGCAGCAGCGCCAGCAGCGGCAGCGGCGGAGCCATGGGCCGCGCTGGCTCCTCCGCCGCGGCCGCCGCCCGCCGCTCCGGCGCCCCCGCCGCGCCCCCGCCCCGCCGACCGCCACCGACCGCCCTCCCCCGGGGGGGCGGCGCCGCCGGTCCCCGCCCGGCCGGACGGGCACGGGGATGGGCGGCACCGCGACGGGGCGGGGGGCGGTGTCCCCAGAGAGGGGGGGCCAGGGGTGGGGCTAGCGGGGAGCGGGGCGCTGGTCGGGGTGGTGGGGGGATGGCGGGGCGTTCGGCGTCTCTGCCTTCCAGGCTGGCGAAGTGCTACGCGATTCCCCGGGGGGGGGGGGGGGGGTCAGAGACCGCGGTGCCCAGGTCCGGCGGCCCCTGGAAGGCAGGGACTGAGGGATGGGGGGCCCGTGTTTTAGGGGGTCCGGGAGGGGAGGTAGGGAGGGGCATCCGCGCTCGGGGTGTCCCCAGTGGGTGGAGGAGCGAGGGAGGTGTGCTTTGGTTCTGGTGAGGCGCAGTGAGGGGGAATCGGACAAGAGGGCATCGGTTTGGGGCAGGGGACTGGGGTGCTCGGCTTCTGGTGGAGGGGTTGGGGATGGGCTCGGGGGTCCCATCGGGGGATTAAGGGAGGGAAGTCCCCAGAGACAGCGGCTCCCAGTGGGCAAGGATTGAAGAGGGGTACGTGGGATCTAGGGTCGGTGAGGGGAATTTGGCAGGGAGAATTAGGGTTTGGAGTGTCCCCGCTGGGTGCGGGGCTGAGAAAGAGGTACCTGGGTTCGGGGAGCTGCAGTGAGAGAGCATCCTAGTTCTAGGGTACCCCAATGACTACGGACTGGGGAGGGGATGTCTCAGGCTGGGGGTCCGCAGGGTTTGTGGAAGTCAGTGGAGTGCGGGGGATGTGCATGATGGGGCAAAGAGGTACCCTGGGGAGGGGTGCAAGGATGTGAAGGGATACACGGCTGTGGGGTACAGCCAGCTGGAAGGGGAGGGAATATCCTGGGTGTGAGAGTCCTCACAAGGGATTTTTGGGAGGTCTTAAGCTGTTGGGTAAAGGAGGAATCAGTCTGAGGAGGAGTTGCCCGGGGTCTGGCTGCCTTCCTTGTGGAGGCGTCCAGTGCTTTGGCCGTGGGTGTCTCCCATGGGGGAAGGGTAGGAGGTTGGAGATGTCCTCGGGGATTTGGGATGCAGGGAGGCACCTGGGGAGTTGGACCCTGAGAGCTGGGATGCCCTGGGGAACCAGCCGTCCCCGAGACCCTGTGTGTTTGCTCATCAGTGGAGGGCGCCCTGGAACCCGTGCCACAGGGACCGGGCCGACAGGAGCCCTGGCGGGGCAGTGGGAGCTGAGGGCAGGGGATGGCAGGGGGCTGGATGCCACGAGCATGTCACCACAGCTGTCACTGCAGCTTTTGGGGCTTCAGCCCCTCTGCCATGGGACACAGGCCTGTGGGGTGGTGGGTAGGAGGATGGACGCATACGAGTGGAGCACAGGGGAGCGCTCGGGGTGCAATGAGCCTTGCACAAGCCCCCGCGGCGCCGTGGGGCTGGGATAACGCGGGCAGAGCGGGGCTGCCGGACCTGCCGGGGATTTGGGAAGGACCTAAGGGGATGTCATGGGCTGCCATGGGGGGCCGCCAAGCCAAGGGGCACACAGAGGTGCCGTGCGTTTGTTTGCAGGGCGCTTCGGTGGGGCAAGTGGGGCTCGGCGGAGGCAGCATGCCTGCGGTGCATTCCTGGCATTCCCAGCCTGCTGCCTGCTCCCGTCGGGCGGGGGTGGGGGGCGATAGAGACTGGAGGGGGGTGTTGGGGGTGGTGCCAGCCCCTTCCCCACGGCTCAGAGCTGTGTGGGGCGGGATGCTTGTGTGTGGGAGCACGGGGGAGCGCACTGGGTGCACGGTGGCCCCGCAGGTCTTGCCGGTCCCATTGGCCCTTCAGGGTCCTGTGTGGTTCAGATGCTGAGGGATGCTGCGCCGAGCGGCGGGCAGGTTGTCGCTGTCCCCTCCGGGATTTTGGGGCAGGCCACCAGAGCAGAGCAGCACCGCGGGCATGGCACCACAGCGTGCCCTGGCATGGGTGCTTCCACCTCTGGGGTTGCCGGGAATCACGGTCCCTCTCGCTGTCCCTACCCTTCACACTGCAGGTGTCGCCACCAGCAGAGATGCTCGTGGGGTCACGGAGCTCGGCTCCCCCGGCTCGGCACAACCCGAGACGAAGAGATTGCATTGCCGGCTATAAATATCTCGGTCCGGTGTGGTACGGAGCTGTCAGGGGAGCCTGAGCCGAAGGACAGTGAAATCCAACCGACAGCACTTACATCCACAAAGGAGAGGCTGGAAAGATCTGGAAGAGCTTCCCCATGGAGTGTGGGGCTGGACATGGTGCTGGGGTGGTGCTGGTCTCATGGAGAGCACAGTGTCAGCGAAATCACCCCTGCTCACGGGGCACAGATGGTGGCACACTTTGTACCCTGCTGGTGCCCCCAGAGCAGCCTTGTGGCTCCTGTCCTGAGGTTCCGGTGGCACAGGCCGCGGGCAAAGGGGACACAGAGGGGCTGACAACAGACTGAGTGGGAAAAGCCTCCGCAGCGAGCGCTCCGGGAGGTGGGGCTGCTCCCGCAGGACCTGCGGCAGGCGGGAGGCCGCCAGGGGAGGAACGACTCTGTTAAAACAAAATAGAGATATGGGGGAGAAAAGCAGAGCGGGTGGAGGGAACCAGGGAGAAGCCGGTGGGAATTCGGTTATGGAGGGGTGGGATGCGGGGAATGCGGGTGCGGCGGGACCCCGGGTGTGCGCGTGTGAGCCACCAGAGGGGGCCCGGCCACCGCCGCGGGGATAGCGCGGGGACAACGCGGGGACACCGTGGGGACAACACACCGACACCGCGCCGGCACCGCACGCACCCCATACACACCCCATACACACACCATACACACCCCATAGACACACCATAGACACACCATAGACACACCATAGACACACCATACACGTACTATACACCCACCATACATACACCATACACACCCCATACACACCCTATACACACACCATACACACCCCATAGACACACCATAGACACACCATAGACACACCATACACGTACTATACACACCCCATACATACACCATACACACCCCATACACACCCTATACACACACCATACACGTACTATACACACACCATACACACACCATACACACACCATACACACTCCATACACACCCCATACACACACCAAACACACACCATACACACCCCATACACACACCATACACGTACTATACACACACCATACACACCCCATAGACACACCATAGACACACCATAGACACACCATAGACACACCATACACGTACTATACACACAGCATACATACACCATACACACCCCATACACACCCCATACACACACCATACACACCCCATACACACACCATACACACACCATACACACCCCATACACACCCCATACACACCCCATACACACACCAAACACACACCATACACGTACTATACACACACCATAGACACACCATAGACACACCATAGACACACCATACACGTACTATACACACAGCATACATACACCATACACACCCCATACACACCCCATACACACACCATACACAACCTATACACACACCATACATAACCCATACACACCCCATACATAACCCATACACATCCCATACACACACCATACACACACAATACACCCCCCATACACACACCATACACACAGCATATACACAACCCATACCCACACCATACACACGCCATACCCATAGACTTACCATACCTTAGGTTTTTTCTAGCTCCATTGCCCATTCCCTGTCCCATGGTCTCACACTAAGTTTTACTGGCAGCCCACACCTTGGCATGATAATTTTCCCTTGCTCTGGGCTGCTCCCAGCACCCTGCTCCTGGTGCCTGCAGTGGTGCATGGCTATCTGTGGTGGTCCATGGTGCCCCACTGTGGAGATGCATCCCCCCTTTTCCAGGCTGCACTGAGATCTGAGAAATGCTCCTTAGGCCTGAGCCTTAAAAACAGCACCTGGACTCAGCTCTTCTTCAGCTTATCAGAAATACTCCCTGTTAATAGTTCCTGCTTCCAGGAACTGCTGCTGTCTCACAGAGCTCCTGGGCTTTTCATGAACAGTGCTGGCAACTGTTTTTCTTCTTCCCTAAAGGGCAGAACATGGCTGTTCTCAGATATCCAAAGAAAGTGCAGGCAGAAACTGTGGCAAGGATGAAACTTTGTTCCATCTACTCTCTTGCTGCAGGTAAACAGTGGTCCAAAATGAGACCCCTTGAGCTGCCCTGGACCGCAGCAGGCTGTGGCCAGCACTTCCCTCCAAGTGGAGCCTCGCAGAGCCAGCAAACTCAAGCCTGCTGTACTTGAGGATCACCCAACGATGATGGATCCTGGGCTGATACCCTCACTCCATGAGGCTCAGCCCTTTGCCTGTTGAGGGGATGCAAAGACACCCAAAGTGAGCATTTCACTGCCCTCTGAGGGGAATTTCTCACAGGTACTTTGCTCGCACTGTCTTTCTGTCTGTGTGCCTGCCCCTGTGCACAGGCTGTAGCAAATCTGGGAGAAATGCCACTCTCTTGGGTGTTTAAGTACCTCAGATCTAAGTAACATAGGCCTGTAAGCAAGGTTAAGTCATAAGTTATAAGCTAAGTTAAAGGCTGCTAAAGTGTTCTTTTGCTAAGTTGTTAACTTTAAGTTACATAGGTTAGATGATGTTACGTGTTATTCCTCTGTCAAATTGTTAAGTTACAAGTTAAGTAGTGTTAAGTGTGAGTGCTGCTAAGCTTTTAGGCCATATTCCTTTTTATCCTTGCACTCACTGGACTTTTGTCACACACACACCCACACACACACCCACACACACACCTCTAGATGGCCCTTGGTTCATGTCTTTTTTGATTGCCTGGATTTTGTTTGTTGTTCCTTTTCTTCTCCTCAATGTGCTGTAACTGTCTAGTAAGTGAATCTTGCCAATGAACATTGTTGTGCTGCCACTTAATATTAAATCTAGTTTTTGCTGATACCCTTGTCAGTGATTTTTGAAGTGATCTCAAACAGTTGTTGTGTAGTGACACACATGCTGGTCCTAGGACTGCTCCAGATCATGATGGGCACCGAGGGCACAGCTATACTTGTCTGCCCTGGGGGGCTCACACCCCTGAGATTCCAGTCTTCTTTTCCACGTTCCCCTGGCAAGCATAACCAAGCCCCTGGTCCCCAGAGATGACAATTGTTTTTCCACCTCCTGGCGTGCAGCAGCACAAGGCCATGGGCCTTGCCAAGCTCCTTCACCTCCATGCTGAAAGTGGAGCCAGAAACCTGCCAGCCTCAGGAGGTGGCTGTAAAGAGCGTGGCAGGCACCACGAGTGAGTGCCTGCAGCACGGTCCTCACTGCCAGGGCCAGGAGGAGCCGTGCAGACACTGCTGTGCCAGGGCGCAAACAGCACTGGGTCACAGCGAGGGCTGGCATGGATGGCATGGATGGCAGCAGCCCCTTCCTGCTGGAGGCTGCGTGGAAAGAGAGCAGGGATGGAGAAGGCACCACTGGGGACTCACATTTCTACTCGAGTGTGGGTCAGGCTTCTGCTGGGATGTCTATTGCCAGTGCTCACGTTGCCACCATCCCAAATGGGAGGGTAGCACCTTCAGAAGGTCAGAGAGGCTTTGACCAGGTGGGCACAGAGCACCCAGGACTGGTGCAGATATATGGGGTGACCTTTCCACATATGATCTTCCTGTGCTTCTCCTGTCCAGGGAGTCTGAAGGGCTCCTTGTTCGGATTTGAAGTTTGTGTGCCAGTAATGGAAAAAAAAGAGCAAAGGCAAATATTTTAAAGGGAAAATTGCGGATGAATGTGGCATCTGTGTCACCTCCCTGGTTTAGGACAAGGGGTGTCTGTGGAGGGAGCCCCTGGAAGCCACACCTCTCTGTGCCCCAGACCCATGGTGGGACTCTAGGAGTGTCCTTTCAGGGCACTAGGATAGGAAGTGTCATCCATTAACCCCTTCAGGTGGGTGCTGCCTGTGCAAGCCAGAGACGGCTCCTACAGTGCTTTCCCCTCCAACTTCTCTGGGATCCCCAGGCTGAGTATGTGAGTCTCAATCCCATGCCTATGTAATCTCTTCCACCATGAAGTCACCAGCCATTCATGGCTTTTCCTGCAGAGTGTCCCTAGGGTATCACCCCAGCATGGCCCTGCTGGTGCCAATGCACTGTGCAGGGGGATCCCTCTTTCAGATTACCACAGTGAGCCAGAGATCTGCAGGATCCACCGGGGACACAGAAAGCCTCAGGGTCTCCTAGGGCTCTCCCTGTCCCTGAATCCCAATGAAGCAATATGCCCAGGACCAGGCTGGGAGTCCCCCGTGGATCCTCATCATGTTCCAGGCCATTTATATGCTGAGGTCAGTGCTGGTGGCATGACATTGCCACAGCAAAGTCTCCTCCAAAATGAGGGGCTTGGACCATTGACCTCCCCGGCAAGTCCTCAGGCCAACAAGTGCCTGGCATTTTTTGGCTGGTGTGGTTTCTGCATGGCCTAGGAATGATCTCCTACGGTTATTTCTGACTCACAGGACAGGAAACATTTCGGGGTTTAAGCCAAGCTGAATAATATGCTCATTTCCTTGTGCCGACTACAAAGCACCTGCTCCAGGGGATTTATGGAGTGCCGGCCTCTCGCAGGCACTGTGCGGCTGCCTGCCCGGATGTTTTTATTTTCCTGGTATGGCCAGCAAGTGCCAAGGCCTGTTTTCCTAAACACCCCGTGACCTCCTGGCACGTTTCTTTGAGGGGAGCCCAGGCAGAGCCACGGGCTGCAGCACACCCGTGCTGGGATATCCAGGGTGCTGGAGGGCCAGGGTGGGTGCCAGCACCCTGCCAGGGCTGAGGGCAGCAGGAATGTGTGGCCAACCCACTGATACCAAAACCTGGCCTGGTGCAGAGCAGGCACAGCTATGATAAATGACCTGGGAAAGTCCCAAGGGAATGGAACATGGGCATGAGCAATGAGCAAGGGAGGATGAGACCATGTGAGAGAGGGCAGGAGAGCACGAGAGCCCCAGTGAGCCCCAGCGTGGGACAGCCCAGGACAAAGAGCCCAGACCATGACTGGGGACATGCAGACAACATCCCACAGCAGGTCCTGTCCCATGGCAGGGAACACACACCCCCTCCAGCCAGGGTTGCAGAGCCCCTGTGAAATGCTGTGCCTAGCCTCTATGGTCAGAACACCTCTTCCTGCAAGGAGGGTCAGGGTGCTGAGGCCAGGGACATCCATGGAAGACACAAGGCATGCCAGCATGCCTTGCAGCCCATGCTTCTCCACCTGCATCCAGCTTCATCCACCAGGCAGACAGTCTGCAGAGTAAGGTGACAGCAATTTTTTCTCACATCTCCTCTATTTTGTCCCCTTTTTGGAGCAACAGTCCCATTGCTGGTGGGGCAGTACTCCAGCCTCTGTGAGCTGTCCCATCTGGCCTGCCAGCTGTGGGATGAAGGATGCTGTGAGCCAGTTTAGCCTGGCTAGCCTTTTGTCTTCCCTTCCCAGCTCCTGATTGCCCATCTCTTCCTCACCCCTCTGCTCACCCATCCCCAGGCTCTGGCCATGCCAGTGAGCAGTGAGCATTCATGAATCACTCAGAGCCAGCATCTACCTGCACCTGCCCTGGTGCCCTGGGTACTCTGGTGCTTGAAACATCCTCAAGGTGCTGGGCAAGGAAAGGTGCCCACATCCCCTGAAGAGCTGCTTTAGGGTCCACAGCAGCATCAATGCAGTTTGGTCCAATGATAAACTGGGGTTGTGGATTTTTTGTTTGTTTTGGGGTTTTTTGTTTGGTTTTTTTTGGTTTGTTTTGGGGTTTTTTGGGGTTTTTTTTTGTTGGTTTGGTTTTTTTTTTGTTTTTTTTTGGTTTTTTTTTTTTTTTGTTCAGAGAGAAAATAAAATAGCTTTGGGGACCAGGAGCCAAGCTCCCCAGTGCCTAAAACAGCAATCACAGCACTTCCTTGGATTTATGGTGTTTGCTTTCACAATGCCAGCCGGGATCCTGTTTGCTTCCTGCTCTGCAGCTGCAGCTCCAGCTGAAGGCTCAGGAGATTCAGGTTTTATAACCCTCCTGGATTCTGCTGATGGCAACCGGTCCAGCATCAATTATTACTCCCCGAGCCTCCTGTGGTGATGGGGTGGGCTGTTGTCACCTCATCCCAGCACCACTGGCTTGGGTGCTCACCCTTCCCCATCCATAGGGTCCCATCCCTGGCCCTGGGCATTCTGTCACTCGGCAGAGGCATTGCTGGGAGAGGACGCCAGCAAAGCTGTGTCCCTAGTGGGGTGCAGCACCCAGCTTTTCTCAGACACAGCTACAATCTGAGACCCAGGCCAGGCAGGAGAGCTGGGTCCTGCTGGGAGGATGCTGAGACACGGATGTGACCTTCTGCGGGATCCTGGGATACTCAAAGGTGGTGACTGCTCCTCACTGGCCCACACGTAGACAGGCAGTGATCCCTTCTGTTGGGCTCTGCCTGGTAAATCAAAGGGACTGAACTTCTAGAGAGGCACTTCTTCCAGCCCCTTTATCTTCTCTGTGGTTCTTCCCTGGGTCTCAGCTGCTCCCCAAGATGTGAGACCAAAAGCAGCTGCTTTCTTTCAGTCTCTGCAGCAAAGCCTCCTCCAGGCTGGCACAGCAGGAGAAGGTGTCAGCTCCTCCTGCCACAGTACCCTCAAGAGCCCAGGCAGAAGCTCTGAAATACCAAGCCCAATTGCAATTATTGCTTTCCAAATTATGAGCTCCCTCCTGTACAACCTGGACCAAAATGCTCTGGATCACCCATGGGGTTGTGTGTGCTGGGGACAGGTGGGTGCCCAGGAATGCAGAAGCGGGGGAAGGAAAGTGGTCAGGAGGGGGAATAGCAGGATCAACAGGCTATGGGGGACCACCAGCCCCTTTCTTTATGCACAGACACAGTGTGGATGGTGCTCCACTGCCCTGCTCCCTCTGCAGTGTGCCAAGAGATGTCCTGACGCTTCTCTATTTCTCTGCATTTTCCCAGCAAAACACTTTGATAGAAAACCCAATGGCCATGAACGGACTCATAGCTTTAACTCTCTATTTAATGAACTGTAATGGCTGCAGAAATCCTGCGAATGCCTCTCCACATCCCTGATGGAGCAGGGGCAATGCCCTTCCCCAAGAGATGCTGTTTCCCCTTTGAGCACTCTTCTGGAAGCCTGTCCAAATCCTGTGGGCCTCTGAGTGAAACCCACCATTTCTTTTTTGTAACATTTGCTGTTCTTGTTGATGAAACAATGATGGATTATTTCATTGCAGTTACTAGCGTGCCAGACTTCTTTTTCCAAACACACAATAGGAATATTAATTAACTGCTCTGACGACGAACACTTTTATCCTCCTTATATAGTAACAACTCTGCACCAAAGGGCAAGTTCCATTTGTCACTGATACACTCCACCATCCTGGCTCATGGCCCAGCGGTCAGCAGGGCATGCCCAGCATTTCTCTGATTTGTTATCAGCCTTTCCTAACAGATCCCACACTCAATGCCACCCAGCCACCCCACCGAGGGACACAGCATCACCCGTGGCACTACAACAGAGCTGGGGCAATTCTCTAGGGGGAAGAAGGGATGCAAAGCTTCTCCCTCAGCAGTGAGAGCACAAGCTGCAGGAGATGGATGCAATGGGATGGTAAAGGGGCCCAGAGCACCAAAGGGAAGGGACTATGCCTTCAAATCCGAAGGTGGTGAATCCAAAGCGGATAAAGCGGATAAAAGAAAGCATTTTTCTTTCTCACTCTGTGCTTAATTAGACTGCCACAGGAAAATGCTCAGGCCAAAATCTAGCAAGATTCAATGAGGGATTGGGCACTTATAGGGATAAGAAAAATATCCAGCTATAATAGTGAATGCCAATACAAATTCTGGAAGGGATATTAAGCCTCACGCATCAAGGTGTAAATTTATCCCAAACTCTCAGGAACAGGGAGCTTAATGCAGGGGCAGATGACCCACATATGCCACTGCTGCTGATGCTGCCTCACTGCCAGCATGGCCCTGTGCTGGCTGAGCCCCTGGCTGGACCATCCCCAGAGCCCTGTTTCCTGCTGCTGGCAGCACCTCTGACAAGGGCTGCGAATTTCTTTTGGCAAGTCAGCCCTTTGCTGGTAGCTCTCCGGGGCCATGTGGCTCCCAGGGCTCTGACCTCCTCCCTCTTGCACTTCAGCTCACTTTGCCAGCTGATAACAGCCTTATCACTTCTACACAGAGGCATCCCCTCTGGGTGAGGGTCTCTGAGGTCCACAGGCACAACCCTGGGTAATGTGGCACGTTCCCACAGGTCCTTGCTTCCAGCCAAGTCCCTCGTTTACATCTCATGTTACCTGTTACCCAAAAGCACTTCTGCCTCCTAATTTTATCTCTCCTGTTTCCTGCTTCTGTTGGGGCCAGTCTGCAGCCCCTGGAAGAGGATGCTCAGCCCCAGTACCTTGTGGGTACTCCAGGTGCACAGGCACAGTCCCCTTTCATGGGCACTGCTCAGATGAGCCCTGGTTCTGCACCAGTTGTAGCTGCTGTACTGTCTGCTCTGGTCACAGCACCAAATATGTCAGAGTTCAGTTAAGTGTTTGAACAACACTCTCAGACACATTCTGGGATTCTTGGTTGTCCTGCACAGGGCCAGGAGTTGGACATGGTGATCCTGATGGGCCCCTTCTGACTCAGCATATTCTACGACTCTATGATTCTATGATTCTGTGATTCTATGATTCTGTGATTCTGTGATTTTAAACCTGCTGTCCCCATCCCCAGCCCATGCATGGCTATGAACCTAGCACAGCTGCAGCCCAGGCTGGGGTGAAAGGTCCATGATGTGGTACTCAGGAGTGGGTGCAAGCACCTCCATCCCCAAATGAGGATGGTGCCCTTTGCATCCCACACTGTTAGCAGAATGCTTGTGCTGCTCTGGTCACTGTGAGATGGGATGCTCCCAAAACCTTGGCTTGCTCTGAAGGAGCAGTGACGGCTCAGCATGACCAGAGGGGAGCCCGGAGCTCTTCTGGTCAGGAGCCAGGGTCTCCCGTGCTTGCTGCTTACGTGCTCACCACACTGCAGAGGGCAACGCTGCTGGGGACCTTTGGATCTCCCTTTGCTCTGGAGCCTTGCACCCACAGGGGCTTCCAACTGGAGAAATTTCTGGAGGGCATGAATCAGCTTTTCACAGCTTGTTAAAAATCTTGATCCTACCTCTTGTTTTCATGCCTTTCAAATCAGGAAATGAGTTTTACAACTTTTCCAGTGGGGCACAGCTGGTGGCCAGCGTCGTAAAGCTGAACTTTATAAATATCTCTCATTGGGATCAGGGGAAGAGAGCATTAAAAAGGCAGAGAGGGAGAAAGAGAAAGAGAAGGCAAAGGAGCAAAGGCAATAGAGAAGCAAAGCGAACAAGTCCAGCTCAACCATCTATGGCCATGCAAGCACAGAAGATGAGATGTGCTTGGGGCAGGCTTTGCCTGCTTCTTTCCCTCCTCCTCCAGCTGCCGGGCTCCCAGGCCAAATGCTACTTCCAGGCTAAAGGTAAGTGGGGAGGTGAGATGGGAAGAGGCTGATGGGAAGAGGAGGCCTCAGCTTTCCCAGCATGGCAGGGCTCTTCCCTATGCCTGAGAAGTATGGAAGGGACTGTGCTGAGCTCAGGAATGGGATCATGGGCCAGTGGTGAGTGGAAGGAGCAGTCTATAAACCACAGAACAGCTCCCTAGGGCTTTGGCTGAGAAACAGCTTTGTGGGCCATGAAGGCTCCTGGCAGGTGCCTGGCTGGGGCTGAATGTGTGGGACTAGCAGCAAAGGGACAAGGGCAGCTCATCATCCCTCTGTTGTCTCCTCCCAGGGCTCCGGAAATGCCCAGACCCTGAGGGGTGTTGGATTTGTCCTCTCCAGGGAAGCAAGAGCCACTTGCTTCTTGCTCTAGACCATGGGGTAGTGGTGAGAGCCACAAGGCAGGGCCAGGAGAGGATGGATGGGTATATCACCCATGAGAGATGACAGGGCATTCCATACCTGGAGGATGGTGGATAGACCACCATATATCTTCCATAGCACAAGGTGGGTGAGAGGTTCATAGTACTTCTGTCCCTGTCCAGGGCACAGGGGTGTCGAGGAGGCTTCCACTCGCCCTCAGCACAGGCCCATGTGTTCTCATGATCACTGTTTCCTTTGCAGCTCCCTGTGAGTACGAAGGGAAACAGTTCTCCATTGGGGAATCGTGGCTGAGCACCAACTGCCTGCTCTGCACCTGCCTGCACCCCATTGGCGTGGGCTGCTGTGAGACGTGAGTGAGGGGCCGGGCTGGGCGGGCTGTCACCTCCCACCACAGCACCCTGCCCCTGCAGCAGCAGGTGTCTGGTGGCTGCAAATGCAGCTGATGGCTGCAAATGCAGCTGGTATCAGAGCCTTGGGAGGGCTGCGGGCCCGAGGTCCTGGTGAACAAGAGGCAGAGGTGGGCAGGACCCCACCAGGGCATTGAGGGAGGTGGGGTGAGTTGGGGCAGTTGGAAAGGATGTTTTGGCACAGCAAGATGCCCAGATGGGCCAGGAGCCGTGTCCCAGCCTGCCTGAGCTGGTCTGGAAGACACCCTGTGCAGGGGGCTGGCAACAGGAAGCCACCCAGCGCTGTTAGCAGCCCCCTGGCACTAATCAGGGGTCCTGACGGCACCGTGCCCTCTCCCACAGCACCCAGCACCCGATCGACTTCCCTGACTGGTGCGAGGCCCACTACGACTCACAGACCTGCCAGATCTCGGTAGTGCAGAGAGCCAACCCCAGCCTGCCGTGCGTGAAGAGCGTGGAGCACGAGTGGGGCTCGGCCAGCACCCCCGAGCCGCTGGTGAACAAGGTGCTGGGTGCGGGGCTCAGCAGATAGAGTCTCGGCAGCGCCCCGCATTCCTCAGCGCCGCCCTCCCCTCCAGAGCACACCGCCCGCATGCTCCAGACCTGCCCCACCCACCCTGTAGAGGCATCACCGCCCGCACCTCCGAAGGAAACCACTATCCACACACCATGGTACCAAGCCTTGCTTCTGCCTTCAGCTTCCTGAACCAGGGCGTCCTCCCTGTGAGGTGTTCTGCACACCGTGGAAATGCAGATTCTACAGGATCTCCTCCAGGTGGGCAGAAAACCTTCAGTGACTAAAATAAGGCTACAGGACTAAATCAGCCCGCTCCATGGCAGTCCTGCATTCCCATACCCAGCCCCAAGCAGAGCAGCTCCCTACTCCCTCCCAGACCTGCACTCCTCTGCACAGCAGCTGTGGGCAGCTCCCTGGGGTCACCACAGCACCTTGTGCAGGATCCCCACACCCTGTCCAGCCCCTTCTCTGCTCCTGGAGTGCAAGGGGCACAACCCACCTCTGGAACCACTAATGCCCCTGCTCCAAAAGCTCCTGGGGTCCCTGGCACTGTAGGCCAGCCCTGGGCAACGCTGCAACAGAGCCAGCCCAGGGTGGGGGGCAGAACAGGATGTCCCCAGGGGAGAGCCCCATCCCCACTGGCAGGGGAGCAGGGTGGGGAGGATTCAGGAGAAGCAGAAGCAATCCAAGTGCCAGGGTGGAGGCAGCCACCCTGGCAGCTGCCCCAGCTGGTGCCATGCCTGTGTTGTGCAGAGCCTTGTGTAGATGTTTCTGTTCTTGCAATAAAGGTACTGAACAAAGAGGTCTCCAGCCTGTGATTGCTGTAGAAGGTGGGATGCGTTCAGCACCGGGAACAATGTAGGAATAAGGCTCTTGGGAAAGCCGAGTTTTGCACATTCAGATATTTATTACATTTCCATGCAAAGAGGAAAGTTCATTGGAAAGTTCAGTAAAAATGGGGAGCTGGCTGTTGAGCAGGGAGATCTCTGTGCCAGCTCTTGGATGCACAGCATGCATTCCTTGCAGCACCCCAAGGATCCAAAGACCAGCAGGATGCTGGAGCGCACACCAGGAGCCCAGGCAGACAACAGCCCAGGGGCTCAGTGCTGCCCAGTTTTGAATAATCACAATTGTACTGACCCAGCACAGGCATGCATCCTGCTCACCAGCACATGCCAGGAGCACAGGCTGGCCTGCCACCACCTGCCTCCTCCAGGTGGGGGTGGCTGGAGCACTGGATTCCATGTGTAGGACAACTCTCCAAGAGGCAGGACACATGCCAGGGCAGGAGAGAAGGGTCTCACCCAGCCCAGGTGGCCACTGTGCTTCACCTGGATGCCAGACCTCTGCTTGTAGGGTCTCTGTAAGGGGACAGCCTTCACCCAAGTGTGGTATGAAGCTTCATTGGAAGAGCTCCCCTCTCCCCTCCCTGGGATGGGCCTTTCTCTTCTTGGAAGCCCCATACGAGACCAAGGCACATCAGCGGTTCCCTGGGAAGACAGATTTCTTTTTGCTGAGTGCTGGGACTTGCACCTTCACCCAGGCAGGAAGGGTCCAGCTCCAGCTGGGGGCTGCAGCACAAGACACTGCATCAAGCAGCATTTTTCCAACGATGGACAGGACAGATATGTCTGGTGCCCACCTGGCCATCACAGATGGATCCAAGGGAACACTGGGATGCGTGCACCACAGCACACTGGTGACAGCCCTGCCTGCCATTCCCACTGGTGGCACGCGCTTGCAACTCTGCAAGCCAACAACCTCTCCTAAGTCAGATGGTGATGGAGTTAGTGCTGGAGAACTGAGATACGTAGGAAGCCAGGATGGGGTTGGTGGGAAGAACTTTGATGGGCAAGTCCCAGCTGAAGGTGTCCACTTCCATCTGCTCTACCCCAGTCCAGGTGACAGCCTCCGATTGGCTCCCACGAACCAAGCAAGTCCCCGCTGACTCCCCAGAAGTCACAAACTCAAAGTGTAGCCTCCACTTCAGGGACACTGTGGGCAAGAGGGCAGTCAGCACATAACACCCACAAGTGCCAGGGACAGCAACTGTCTCAGCACAGTCTGCCTTGGCAAAGGGGACAGCAAATGACCCCACTCACACAGGCCGGCTCCCTCCCAAGGGACAGAGCTCTGCTGAGCAAGGCCAGGGCTGGGGACATCACAGTCCTCCTGTAGAGACAAGCAGGGGTGTGTCCCTTCCCTGGTGGGTACTAACCGATGTTGGTGGTGAATCCTGGGGTTGAGCTGAGGGGGATGGGCAGGCTGAAGCTGCTCTGTGCTGTGTGCAGGCAGGACTCCTGATGGCGGGCGTGCACGGTGAAGGAGACAGGCTGCCCCCGCCGGCGCTGGAACTCCTCCTGGATGCTCTCCTCTGTCTGCAGGCTCACTGAGAACTGCAGGGCAATTGGCAGGGTGCTTGCTCTCACAACCTCATACACACCTCATGCAAAGGCTTGGGGGGGTCCATTTTCCAAATGAGCTTGGGGTTGGACCACTGTCCTCCTCAGACTACAAGGAGACGCCAGCTGGGTCCCACTAGAAACCCTCACAGCCCAGTGCCACCCCAAACCCTTCTCCACATCCCTCACCGTTAAACCCCTGCCTCTCCCCAGTAATCCCGGACACAGCAATGACCTGCAGACATGGAATATCTCCTTCTGAGAAGTTGAAGGTCCCAATGACATCCTCTCCAATCTTATACACAGTCTTAAAGATGCAGAACGTCCCCACCTTCCCACGAGTGTTGCTGATGTTATACAGGTCTGTAGAGGAAGAAGAGGGAAAAGCGTTGTGGCAGCACAAGGCTCTGCTCTGTGCAGTGCCCTGGGTTAATGACATGACCTCATGCCTCCTGTTCAGGTCCCTAGAGTGGTATATCCTTTGGGAAATTTCTGCAGTGAGCACGGGCAAACCTCACACTGGCTGCCATGTGCCATGGGCAGAGGGTCTCTCAGTCTGAAGTAGGAACAGCCTGAGACTGGCTAGGAGGCTCTGACCCAAGCAGGCCCTGATAGAGCTGCTACACAGCTATAGTTGGAACTTTGTCAGTGAGAAATATTTTGCAGCTGGCCCTGAGATGTTCTCCATGACCAGCCTCTTAGGAAGGACAGCAGGTTTGAGCAGGGAGTATGACCTACGCAGGCTGCGTCGGGAGGTGGCCACCATGAGCAGCTCTGTCGCTAGGTCTGCCAGGCGAGAGTCTTTCTTCAAGCCCTCCTCCTCCTCCAGGAAGGGGTTTGAGGGTGCAACAGCCTCATCCTGTGGGAACTGGTAATCCTTGAGCCCTGGGAAGGAGGTGAGAGCATCAGCAGGGCAGGGTGCAGCCCGGGCTGCCTGTGCAGGGAGGGCAGTGCGTGGCCTTACCGTGCAGCACAAGGACGCGGAAGGGCACGCGCAGGAGCTTGATGGGGGAGTTGACGCGCTGGCAGCCGATGGTCAGCTTGTACACGTACTTCACCGACTGCCCCCGGAACGAGGGCGGGCCATCCACAGGCAGGGTCTCACAGTATGAATCTGCAATGAGGGCAGAAAATTTGCTTTCCAAAGCCAGAAGGAAGATCCTGCAGACTGTTGTGTGCAGGCTCCCTGCACCAAGTGTTATGACCAGCAGTGCTGAGCTAGAGACAGAGCCTGGTGCTTTCTGCTGTCTCCTCTTTCCTCCAGCAGCCAAGCACAATCCAGCTCCCCTGCACCAGGCACACTGCTCCCCACATCACATGCACCATCATCCAGATACTGCTTCCAGCACATACAACCACACACACAAACTTTGTCTCCAAAGAATGTGAAAGACGTAAAATCCAGGAATACAACCACGAGAGCTAAACTTACTCATCATGAGTTCAACCCAAATTTGCCTCTGTGCACTCCAGCTCTCTCACAGCACAGCCTCCTCCAGGTCCTGTCCCATGCAGGTATTGATCAGCACTTCATGCCTCTTTTGCTTTTGCTTTACACAAACCCTCAAACAATGCAACAAATAAGTTTCCTCCTGTGTTTTCCTTTGAAGGACTGCAGCTAAATGATCAACAAACAATTCCTGAAACCTTCACATCAACCTGTGGTTTGTCCCCCTTGACAAGCTGATGACTTAGATCACAAAGTCTCTGACTTTGAGGGCTCTGGGTACTTTCACCACATTCAGCCCTCCTAGAGCTCCTTGGCCACCACACAAACCCCAATGCCTCTTGACACAGTGTGAACACTTCTGAAGCTTTCCCAAACCACATGCTGTAAAACAAGAAAGACACAAACAGTGAACTGTGGAAAGTCTCCACCCCTCTGGCTTGCCCACCGTAATGCAGATACGCCCTGCCAGAGGAAGGGCAGCATCCTGCTCTGAAACCACAGATCCTTCCCATGTCTGGCACACACTGAATGTTGAGGCTTAGATTAAAAGTTAGGGTTACATTTTAAATATAACTTCTGGATTTCAAATAACAGGACTGGAAGGAAGAAAAAAGCCTGTGCTAGTGTGTAGTGGCGACAGGATGTCACACCTTAAAACACAAGTCTCTCTTTCTGGACAAGGGTGCAGATAAAACAGAGAACTACCCTGACAGGGAAGAAAATCAGACATTTCCAAGGAAAGAAGCAGACTTCTGTAACCCCCATACCCTCAACAAGAGGGCTCACAAAGACCTTCCTGCACAGTGAGGATAATCTGAGCAGAGACCACCACAGTCAGAGAAGAATGGACAGTTTGCTACCTGGCTCAGCAATGTCAAGACTCAGGAAGTCCCAGCTTCCGTGCATATCCCAGAAGGAAGCACATTCCTGCACTACAAATGCCTTCCTTACCCACCTGCTGCGCCCTCTGGCTGGCCTTCTGGCCTGTGTCCAGGCTGCTTCCATTTCCTCCCCTCTCTGTGATCTACCAAATTTTTAAAGGTATTACAAAACCAGAGTGGAGGCAAAACAGCCACAGAGATTATTTGAGGACTTGAGAAAAAGCTTCATGGTGACAAACTTAAAGAGTTCAGCCTGGGCCACGTGTCAAAGGGCTGGGATATGAGTCAACCTCAACATATAGCCACCATAACAAGAGTAAGGTATTGGGGAATAAGTTGGTCAGCAAATGAAAACAAGTCCTTTTATCAAGAGACAGTCTGACACAACCTCAGCTGTATGTGCCAGCTCTGGCTGCAGTTTAATAACACGGTACATTGCTGAAGCAGAATTAAGATTTCTTGGGTTTTCTGGTTTGGTTTTTCTTTCCCCCTTCCCAAACTGCGTAGCAAAACTCAAAACTTCTGAAAAACAGGAAATGAAGAATTAAGACACACACCCACACAGCCTTAGCTCTCCCTCCATGGAGCTGGCAGGAGACCCCAGGAATGGTCTGCAAGTGTGCCAGCTGCAGTCTCACGTGACAGCAGCAGCACCACAGGCTGATGGGCCCGGTGTTGAACAGCCTGGCAGGAACGAGACCAGGGCTGTGATACAGCCTGGGACTTCAGTGCTAAAAAAGCAGCGCCACATGCAGCCACATCACATGTGATACATGAAACAGGTGAATCACACAGCAAAGGGGAAAGGCTGGACTGTGCAGCCAAGGAACCTCAAAGAATAGGAGAGTTTGTGTCCTTCCAGAGGAGCTGTGCCCAAGCACCAGGCAGATGCAGGCTGCTTGTGCCAGTGCCACCCAGAGGCAAGAGGGCACACACACATCACGACGTCATTGGAAAGGGTAGAAAATCCCTAGCTTGGCTGGGGGTTGAACAGCTTCTGCCTGTTAAGCCAGTGCACAGTCAATCCCTCAATCCATCCCAGCCACCTGGAACTTGGGCTGTCGTCACTGATCTGTTATCCCAGAAACTGCCCAACCTGCCTAAAGTATACCAGGAAAAGGGACTTCTCTCTGCTCCCAGGGAATGGATGCTCCAGCACCAAACCTGCAAGCAGCAAGGAACACAGAAGAATCCAGGTGAGCCTCGGGCCAGATAAGGTTTCTGCCTCCTCCTTCCTGCTGGTGTGGCACCACCTTTCCCCAACATGCTGCTGTACAATAATAAGTGAATAACTAAACATCTTCAGACAACAGGCTTTGCAGTTTAGGGGCACAGCCCCACGATGGCACTGCCCCACCCCACTAACCACCAAGGCAAGCCAGCCTGGTTTCACCAGGTCCACCTTTCCCTCCAGTCAGGCCCCTCCAAAGCGAGAAAGGCAGGAGACACAGCTTCAAAACCAGCATGTCCCAACCCTGCGGCTGCCTGGTCTCACTTGCAGGTTCACCTCCAGCTCTGGAGAGCTCAGTGATCCAGCAGAGCCCACCCCAGCACTGTCTATCCTCTCCCTGTGCTCTGCAGTGTGAGAGGTCTCCATCAACCGTTCCCAGCAGATCCCTGGGAAAATAGCAAAGCTCTCCATGCACAGCCTGAGAGGCCTAACATCACTGCTGCTAATCACAGGCCACTGGAATGCAAAGGAGATCTGACATGACCCGAACAGGCTGGGTCACACAGCCACCAACCAAGAGAGAACAGCACATACTCAGCTCTTTCCACAGCTATCTACTCAAACATGGAGAGCTCTGACCAGAGAAGATGAGGAGTGCTCACTTTCACAGCAGGAAAACTAGAAGACACTTATTTCCAGGACAGCCACAACCTGAAGAGGAAGCACAACCCTTTGGAGGACACCAGCCTAAATTCCAAGAATACACCAGTGTGACTGAAGAAATAAAGGCAAGGAAATGCAAGTGTGTGTAGCCATTCCTTCTGCTGCAACTAGGTATTTCAAAAGTTTAATGCCTTGCAGCTACACAGTGGACCTGCAGCAAAGGCCCCAGGCCAGGGGACACACTGCAGTACACAGCCCTAGCACAGCAGAGAACAGACTCTGGATGATGCAGCAGCTCCTCAGCACTCATGCTCCAACCAAAGCACCCCACGTTTTGTGAGGACCAGGACCTCACACTTGCAGCACTCAGGTCTGCAAAGCCAGTTTTGAAAGCAGAGCTCCCCAGACATGAGCTCTGTGAGCAGGGGAAGAGGAGACAGGACTCACAGGACTTGGACTCCCCAGGATCCAGTCGCAAGTCACAGAAGAGGATCTTCGGTGGTGTTGACAGGATACACTGACCCCGCTCTCCTGGAAGAGAATAAGAAACACATGAATGCTGCACAACCTCAGGCTGTGTCCAGGTCAGTCAAGCTTTATCCCCATGAGGAGGAACAGGGAGAAGAGAGCCAGAGAGGAAGCATCTCTTGCTCTGGTCATATTATGAGACGTTGCCACTACAGCTGGACAAACAACTGTCACTGTGATTTCAGTATTAACATAAATGTAATGTCCCATAACATCTATCACCAAGAAAGCAACACAACTTTGTACTCCTGATGCATGCTGCATCAAGAGACACACATAGTGGTCTGCTTGATTCCTGCTCACTGTGCTCTCACTGTCCCTACCCGGGTGACAGGCAGGAGTGGCACTCACCTCTGTTGGGGACAAAGACAGTCTCATTCTCTGCCTGCACATCATGCTTGCTGCCATCAGAGGGAGGGAGTGCCACCCGGTTCTCGCTGGCGTGAAATTGGCAGTGGATCTGGGCGCTGGCCCATGCCAGCATCTCACTGAAAGCAAAGAGCAACACTCATATCTCTGCTTTAAACCTCAATTACAGCAGGCAGGAACTGGGAGAAGAGCAACGCTGTCAGCTCAGCTCCATGCAGGACTGCTTGTCTGGAAGGAAGAAGGTGTTGCTTCACTGTCACTGAAGCTACCCTCACAGTCCCCTTCCAAACAAGCCTTGGGAGTAAGCTCAAGCTGGGAAGCTGACTCAAAGCCACTTCCTCCCCAGCTGCTGACAACAGCTTCACCCAAAGCCTGGCTCTGCAGCCCAAGGACTCTTTTTAAGCAGCAATAATTGCAATCTGAGCCACAACACCATCAGCATAGCACTGACATGGCATGATAAAACATATCTGCTCCAAGAAACGTGCTGTACACTCATGGCAGAGGACAACAGGCAGCAGAGGTCAGGAGCCCCTGTCCCCTTCTATGACGACCAGAGACCAGGGGGCTTGTGCAAAACTTCACGGGGATCTTTCAGCCAACATGCTGAGATCAACTGTTTCAAGATCCAGTCCAAAGCCTTACTCATTTGTTCATCTTTTGCATCACCCACAGATTAAAACTGGCCACTCATGCACTCTTGGGAGGACACCTCAAGCTGCTGCACGTGGACCCTGGCACAGGACTCTCAGCCATGAGGAGTTAAATCCCAAGCCACAAATCCCTCTGTGCTCTTGCACAGATCAGCACTCTGGTGACAACACAATCATTAGGGAAGTGGGTAAATTCTAAAGCAACAAATTCCTGCAGCCTGGGCTCAGATGTCCCTGCCCACAGCACAGAGATGCCCCAAGCCCAACACTCCTCAGAGCAGGTAGGCACAGACATGCTTTCTCTGGTCCCACAGCACCATCTCCAACAAGAACATCAGCTGCTGTTTGTGCCAGACCAAAGGAGGATGCTCCTGGGTCTTTCATTAGGACCTACTCACACGTCCTTATGCAAGGACCTTGCTGACGGCAATAGGGGAGGCAAAGGTGTCATTTTGACCCCCCTCAGTACAGCCCCAGCAATTAATGTAGGGCCACGCATCCAGCACAAAAAACAGACTCATGTTTTGGACTCTGCTGTGACATCAGCCATTCCATAGGGCACTTCCCATGGTACTAGTGACACCTTTCAGTTTCCAAATCACTCCTCTATTTATTTTTTCAATAGTGGTCTCTATAGTTTAGCCAGTGAATAGTTCCTCTGGTGTTTTCTAACATCACAATCTGATTAGTAAGCACCAACAACAGAGCTCTAGGCGGCACAGGGATTTTTTGTGGCACACGAATGTCCCTCCATGTGACACATCAGAGCAGTTAAAGGTCTAGATGAACTAGGGAAAAAGGTGTGCTGTATTTGTGTCAGCTGACTAATGATGTGCCATTTGATCTCTTGTATGTGCTGGCTGCCCTTACCCAAGCACACCTCAGTTACTATACCTAGTTGCTTTGAGCCCTACAGCTGTAGTTCTGCATTTTCAAAAGTACCAGCATGGCTTTTTCTGGTAACAACTGACATAGGGCTGCCATATGTTTTTTTCTTGTAAAGTATCTGTTGTTTGGAAGCAGAGAACTGCTCTTGCTTGAGGCAATGTTTGCTAATTTTATATAAGCTTAGAGCTTAGCTTGATTACAATACCTTCAAACACCATATTTTCAGTATTTTTTCTTTCTATTTCAGTATAGCTTTACAACATGCCACTGGATTGTTTTCATTTTTTCTAGCCAGATGTCCCAACAAAATTTGCATGTCCCTTCCTGCCAGCAGAGCTGACTTGCTCAGCTAGTGCTTGTTCAGCAGTGGAGGATCCTGCACTGGTGCTGAGGTCACTTCCTTACAGTCTCACCTTCCCCAACAACTCCTGCAGCCTACACGGGACACGCTCCATGCAACCTCTGGTAGAAGAGATTTTTTTCTTGTACTCCACGTCAAATTAATTAAATTAATTTCCTGCCCCTGTTTTCAATAGGAGGCCTTGCTGTCCCTCCACCTGTCAGCCCCAAAACCTCCCAGGCTCTGACAGGTCTCTCTGCCCGTTGCTTTGATCTGGCTTCTGCCTTTACACAACCCACAGCTTCATTTTCCAAACCACCAATCTATTCACTGCTACCACTCGTTTGACTTAGCCAGGTCTTGCCCCATTGATCACCTGGGGCTTTTTTTATTATTTTAAAAACTTTTCTTTTTCAAGAGGCAGTCTTCTACAGATCACAACACATCTGAAGTTTTAAATGAAGCTCTCATGAGTACACTGAAACCCCCCCCAAACCATGCCACCTGGTACCCTTGCAGTCCCACATGTTTCAGAAGCAGACAAAACACAGGACATCTTGTCATCACAGAGGACAGAACTCTGGCAAGCTGGATGATTCTGCCACAGCTGAATTTGAAACCTGATCTCAGCAGCCAAAAGGAAACAGGAAGAAAAGATGGAAAGTTAAGGAAGGCAATAAATACAGAAGCCCTCTGCTGCTGAGACTGCAGGCACTGTGAGTGGGCCCAGCAAAACAATCACATGTGAACATCATCCTGGTGATGAAAACATGCTGAACCTGACTGGGCTGGAAACAGGCACTTCCCAGGAAGGACTCAAGATGAGAAAGCACTCTCCACTCCCTAAGGAATCAGACAAGGCCGCACACTCAGCGGACACGAAGGCTTTGGGTGATTACTTGTGACACAGAGTCACCCCCTGTGAGCCAATATGGGAAGCTCCCATCTTCTCACATTTCCTCAGCACTGAGAAGGGGAGATGCAGTGCTCAAGGGCTGGGCCACTGCAGAAAATGTGGCTGCAGAAGGTGCCCCTTTCAGACCCAACCCTTTGTCTGCCACCTCTGGAGGCAGGGATCACATTGATCTGTCCAGCACTGCTGGATAAAAGAGCGCTCCTTCCACAAATGCAGGAAATAATGATGCTGCCTGGATGCTGCTGTGTGGGACTGTCACCCTGGTGTGACCAGATAGCCCACTTTGACAGCCAGTTTGGCTTCATTTTCTGCCAGTCACTGTCACTGAGGGCTCACCTGAGCAACAGAGAATCTCTAACTGCATACCTCCTTCCTTGTCTACTTCTTGGGGGCACAAAACCAGCATAATCACCTCAGCTTCGCCCCCAAAATTGAGAGATGATGCAAGGCTTCCTTAAGGGAGTGCCTTGAGTAGGGAAATCACAAGGGGCTGAGCTGGCACCATTGCCCTACAATGCAGCCATGACTACTACTCTAGAGAGAGGAGAGGGGGCTGTTCCCTCTGGAGGGACCCAGACAGCTCCAACACTTGGAGGCTCTGTGCACGGACTGGCACAGGCTCCTGTACCTGCTGGCAGAGGTGGACGAGGCCGACAATGGGTTGGTGAAGGTGATCACACACTCCAGCACCTCCCCTGCCAGGAACACGGGCCCACGGCCCAGCTTGGCCACCACTTCAATCATGGCTTGGACAGTCCTGCTGCACACCTGCCAAAAAAAGCCAACATTGGGCACGTTATCACAGAATCATAGATTCAAGGAATTACCAAATGGTTTGGGGTGGAAGAGTCCTTAAAGACCATCTTGTTCCAGCTCCCCTGCCATGGGCAGAGACACCTCCCACCACTCCCACCAGAACAGACTGCTCAAGACCCCATCCTGCCTGGCATTATTTCCAGGGATAAAACAACCACAGTTTGTCTGGGCAGCCTGTGCCAGTGCCTCACCACCGTCACAGAAAAGAATTTCTTCTTAATATTTAATCTAAATATTTAATCTATTTTCAGTTTAAAGCCATTCCCCCTTATGCCGTCACAGAAACACAGAGAGAGGGCTGGGCCATGTAACTGAGGGGGAATGGGCACACAGACACACACAGACACACACACACACAGGAGGTGTGGGGGGAAACACGCACAGCCCCGTCTTTACAAACACACACATCTTCCTCCCAGGTCCACACAGGCAAGGAAGTGCGGTCAGGACACACCGCGACGGTGAGAAGGACAGCCCTGACACCCCAGCCCTGCAGTCCCGAACGTAAACCCATACACGGACAGCTCTACCCGAGGGATCAGGGACACAGTGCCGCAACCTTTCCGCAGCTCCCGCCTCGGGCCCACTCACCACCCGCACAGGCCGCGCTCGCCGTCCGCCACCACTGCAGGCCCGGCTCCCCCCCGCCGCTCGGCGGGGATCGGCAGCGCTCGGGCAGAGTTCGGCAGCGCTCGGGCAGAGTTCGGCAAGACTCGAGTCTAGTTCGGCAGGGCTCGGACTTAGTTCGGCAAAGCTCGGGCCTAGTTCGGCAAGGCTCGGGCAGCGCTCGGGAACACTCGGCAACACTCGGTCACAACTCGGGCACCCTCGGTCGGCTCACGGGCAGCTCCCTGACTGCGCTCGGCAATTCTCGCACGCCCCTCAGCAGAGCTCGCTCAGCGCTCGGCTACTCTCGGAATCTGCTCGGCGGCGCTCGGCCGCGCTCGGCTGGGCAGCCCCGGGGACCGGCGGCGGGGCGGGTCCGTGCTTCCGCCGTGCCCCGGGGGCGCGGGCGGGGCGGGGCGGGGCGGTGAAGAAGAGGGCGCGCGCGGGGCGGGGGGCGGCGATGGCGGCGGCGGCGGAGGAGACGGTGGAGTGGCCGCTGATGCGGCGCTACGAGGGGGCAGCGCAGGGCCGCGGCGTGGCGGCGGACGGCTGGCGCGTCTGCCTGGCACACAGCTTCGAGGAGCTGCGGCAGCCCTACGGCGCCGGGGACGTGCCGCTCCGCGATGTCCTGCGGCACGTCGGCCTCGCCTTGCGGTACGGCGGGGGATGGAGGGGGCCGGGAACGCACCGGGACGAGGGAGGGCGTCCCGCGGGGGACGCGGCGTTGCGCTGGAGCCGCTCGGTGCCGCGGGGGCCTCGCCCCGGGGAGGCACCGGGGATGTCCCGGTGTACGGAGAGGCAGAGTCCGGCGGATCACGGAAGGCCCCGGGCTGGCGGGAGCCGCCCTCCTCCTGCCCTGAGGCGCCGGCAGTCTCCAGCCTTCCTGGCGCCGGCACCGGGAGTAATTGGTGCTGAAGGGGCAGCACCCGGCGCTTGGGCTCCTCAGCACGGGGGAGCTGGGAGGATTGGGGGCATCGCTTGGGGATGGGGACCCCCGTTTCCCACACCTGGGGCTCATCGCTGCCGCATCCTCCCCGGCACACTCCCCAGTGCTGGCAGCTGGAGGTTAAACCGGGGCCAGCTGGGAGGGGCTTGGAACGCTGTGTGCCGTGGCAGGTTCGGGAGCGGGCCACCTCTCTGGGCTTTGCGTCGGGGTGAGCTGGAGGTAGCGACGGGGAGCACGCCTGTAAAGCCAGAGTGTCGTTTTAGCCTTTAACGCCGGAGTCCGGGTGCTGGCAGTGTTTGTGCCCCCGCCACGCTGAACGCGGAGACCTGCCACGGCATCGCTTATTTCCTTGTGCTGGATTTATGACTCCTGCCTCCATTTTCTGCTGGTGTCCTTGGAGGCTGCCACTTGCCAAGCTGGTTCCTGCAAAGCTGGATGAAAGGGCAGATTCTGGATCGCTTCGGGGTGCATGGCATGCTGGTCTGACCTGAGACGCCCCGGTGCGAGCCTGGGCACCCGGAAAGGGAGAGCATGGGTCATGCACCGGAGATAAAGGCTGCTGGAAAAGCTGCTGCAGCAGGTTGGGATGAGCTGAGCATTTGGGAAAGCGTGAAGTTCTGGTGGGGTGAGCAGGGAGGAGAGGTGATCCTGGCCTTGTTCTCATTGAAGTCTGGAAGAGCCTTGTATCAGTCCTAGGAAAAGGTCTTTGAAAGCAGGAAGCTTGACGTCAAACTACTGCCTCTTCTCCTGTTCAAGTTCAGGAAGTAATTTGGTTGTTTTCTCAAAGTACATTTGCCACGGCAAGAGCTTCCTTGCGAGGAGATTCCAGCCTCAAGAGCAGAGGAGACAACGTGCTAGGGTCATGAGAAATACCTGCGTGGTTTTGATTTAAACCCCAAGGCCAACATTGTTGGCTGAAAGGGCAGCCCATTCAGGGATGCGAGGATATATGGAAGGCTGCATGCTCCAGGCATCGGTGGGCATCTCAGCAGCTGCCAGGCTGGGGCAGCCAGCTCATGGAAACCTGGGTGCTGGTGCTGCAAGAGAAACCTGGAGTTCAGTTCTGTGTCATGGTGCAGGGATCTGTGAAGCCCTGCAGATTGGCCTGCCCTTTCCTGAGTGACCTCTGTGCCAGGGATGTTCTCAAAACTTGGCATGGCTTGGTGCATCAAGTGCAAAGTCACCTGGTGCAGGTGCTTGTAGCCACTGGGAGCACCTTGGGGTCACTGCTTGGGCTCAGGAGGTCCAGAGGAGCTCAGCAGAGGAGCCACAACATCCTGGTCCAGAGGAGCCACAACATCCTGGGTTGACATAGTTGCATTGAATTAAACATGATGAAGGGTGCCCTCTTCTGCAGCACCAGTGCTAGGTGCAGGTGATGTGGCTGGGGGTGTTGACAGCTCTGGTGCAGGATTTTTTTGTTAATCAGGGTAACTGTGGGGGACGTGTGTCTGGAAAGAAAGGGCTGCACAGAGTGCTCAGCTGGGGCTGGCAAGGCAGGAGAAGAGGTGCAGGCAGGTTTCTGCAGAGGTGGCTCATGTGTCCTGAGAGGGGTCATGCCATGAATCCAGATCAGCTGAGTAATGTTCAGCTAGGTTTTAACTCCACTGCCAATTTGAAGGAGAAGAAAATGCCCTCCAGCCCTGGCAGGGCTTTTGGTGCTGCAGAATGCAAAGTCTTTCTCCTTGTTATTCTGCAGCCCTGGCAGAGCTGTTAATAGCCAGCAATTGGGCATCGATCACTGGGCTTCTCCTCCTGGCTTGCATGATTTTGGGAGAAGCTGGCAGGAGAAGAGTTTGCATATTGAGATGGTAAAATGACTTTGGCAGTGGCAATAAAACCCAAAGTCATTCCACTGTGTTCTCCTGTAAAAACTGCTTCCTGAAACCCATCTCCTGCCTCCTTTCCAAGAAGTCAGGATGCCCTGCTAGGCTGTGCTGCAGCCACTCTGCCTGGGCACCTTATTTCCTGTTGCCAGAAGCCTGCTGGGGAAGCAGCTGGGTTGGTTCCCTGACGCTGGGTTGGAAAAGAATAATAATCATTTCCTTGAGAGAGAGAGAGAGAGCACTGCCAAAACCTCGCCTTGGCGGGGTAAGGCTGGGACTGTCCTGTCTGGAGAAGAGCAGTTGCAGCAGATATAGCTGGAAGATAGTGGCAGGCCCTGGTTCAGGGCAGTCAAGCAGGACAGGCTGGTTCTCATCATGTCCTGAACCCCTGTAAGCAAAACATCCACAGACAGTCAAACACAAAGCTGGGTCTGTAGGAGTGGAAAGCAGGCTGCAGTTAGGTTCTGTGCGATTACAGCCCAGAAAATCTCACCCTGAGAGGGATTTGGGGACCTTAGATGTTGGTGAATAAAGGTGAATGCCCAATGAGCAGCCAAAAAGTCAACTGTGGGTTGTTTCAGTTTGGGAAGAGTAGTACTACAGGTGTCATGGGAGAGCCTCTCCCCCTTGCTCCTGGGTGTGCATGTCCCCAGGGAATTATTGCTTGTTGCCCATCGCCTGTGCTCTGCATCCTGCGCAACCAGGGGCAGGACAGGCTGAGTGCTCCTGGCTGGGCTGGTTTTCTGCTCAGCAATATGGAATGGATGTCTGCAGATAGCTCAGGGACACTGCTCACTGTGGGGGCTCCTGTGTCCCCCCTGCTCACCTGGCACCCAGGGCCATGGAGCTGCCAGCTGGGTCCTACCTGACTGCTTGCTGGGCAAGGTTCAGCAGCTTCTGGTCCGGTAGCTGGTTTCCATGTGCTAATTGTGTCTGTATAGGAGGCTTAACTTGGGCCAGTTTATTAGCCAAAGCCAGTACTTTACAAGCATTGACTCGGAGCCTGGCCCTGCTCCTCTTGCCTGCAGTGGTGCTGGCACACCCAGCTGCAGCTGTGCCCCTGTTTGGGTGTCTTGATTCCCAGACCTTTGGGTGAGAAATTATCTGATGGGCAGTGCTGGTCTGTGCAGTTGGTGTGTGGATGGAGGCAAGTCCCCAGGATCCTGCCAGCTGCAGACAGCAACCATCACCACTTCCAGGGCAGGGCTGCCCTGTGCCCTCTGCCCCTGATGAAGTGGTGGTGTGTGGCAATGGGGAAGTGGAGGTGGAACAGCAAGGCTCGTGTCCCTGGGGCAGTGTGTATCTCCACTGGGCTTGCACCTCTGCTTGCAGGCCTTCCTTAGCAGGACATTGTGTACCAGGCATGTGCGTGGTGGTGGCCCTTGTGTGCATTCCCACTTCTCCATGAATGTCTGGGAAAGCCTGTGCTAAATGAGCTGGGAGTCCTGCTCTTGAGTTGCCCTTGCAGTCATTCCTGAGCTGCCTGAACTCTGCCTGCTTGTGCTTGTTGAGTGATGCATGCTCCAGATGGGTAATGGAGCCTTATTCCTCCTTGTGCCATGGGCATGGGGCATGGGTTCCTCTTGTACACCTCTAAAAGGAGGGAAAGCTCAACCTGTGCTCATCCTGCCCAGTGACAATGAAAGGATGGTGTTGCCTGCTCCTCACTTCTTCAATACTTCTCTTTCCCTCACAGGTACTTCAGGTGGTGGGTCAAGAAGACCCGGATAGAGAAGAAAAAGGCCTTCATTGACCTCTTGTGTGCTGTTCCTCTGCAGCAGATCTATGGTCAGCCTCCATCCGCTCTGGGCACTGGGGTGGGCAGGGGTTCACACAGGGCTGTCAGGGTGCTAGATGGAACGAGTGAGTCAAGGAGCTTTTGTGATTTGGGCGATATTGAGTGACTCTGCCTTGCAGAGATGCAGGAGGAGAGTTCTTGAGCCAGGTGCCACCTGGGGGAGGAATGGGGTTGCTAACTCTTGGTGTCTTTGCCAGGGTGCCCGCTGGGCGGGATCGGGGGAGGCACCATCACCCGCGGCTGGCGGGGAGAGTTCTGCCGCTGGCAGCTGAACCCTGGCCTTTACCACTACGAAACGGTCATCGCCAACCAGGTAGGGTCTGTTAGGGGAGTGACAGTCACTGCAGCAGCCTGGGCGGTTGGGACATCTGCCACAGGGCTCCTCTCATGCCCTGAACGTGCTCCTCTCCTCCACAGTTCACAGTGTGCCTGCGGTGCAAGGGGCAGACCATTTACCAGCAGGTCTTGTCCGTGGAGAGACCCAGCAGCCTGCAGGGCTGGAACTGGGGCTACTGCGGCCACTACGCCTTTTACCATGCCCTGTACCCCCGTGCCTGGCTGGTCTACGAGCTGCCGGGGCAGCAGGTGGTGCTCACCTGCCGGCAGGTCTCGCCCGTCATCCCCCATGACTATAAGGTAAGGCGGTGACGGCACCCCCGAGGGCAGAGCTGCTTGTTAGCGCCTTTCCCAGCATTTCCATGCTCCAGAGGGCAGAGCTGCTTCTTAGTGCCTTTTCCAGCGTTTCCCCCCTCCCGAGGGCAGAGATGCTTGTTAGCGCCTTTTCCAGCATTTCCATGCACCCGAGGTGCTTCCTCGCTGCCGCTTTCCAAGCGTTTCCCCACTTTCCCAGCGTTTCCCCGCTCCCGAGGGCAGAGCTCCTTGCTCGCCGCTTTCCCAGCGTTTCCCCACGGCCGCTCTCAGCAGCGCTGCGGGCGGGGGCAGCCCCACAGCCGTGCCGGAGCTCGGCACTGCAGCAAGGGATGGCTCAGCGCTGCCCGTGCCGGCTGCCAGCCCCAGGCGAGGGTGGCAGCTGTGCTGGGACACGTCTGACCTTCCTCTTACCCCGGCATTGCAGCAGCCCGTGAGCCTGTATCAGCCTGCCCAGCAGGTGAGCGATGAGACGCCCTTTAGGCTGAGCCCTAAAGGCCTCTTTCTGTCCCTCTGCTGCCCGGCGTGCTGCTTGCCAGCCCAGGGCTGCTCCTCTTTGGAATTTTGTCTTGCCTGCCTCCCAAATTCCTCTGCTCCTGCTGCTGCTCCTCAGCTTGGCAAGAGACTCCAAGTCCAAGTTATCATTGCCGGTGCTCTTGCTGCCGCTGCATCCTGCGTGGTGTCCCGTGCCGGGGGGAAAGGATGCTGGGGCAGCTGCCTGTGGAGCAGCAGCCCTGGAGGCAGCATTGTGCATCTCCGCCAGGACTCCAGCTTGCCAGTGGGAGTGTTCATCTGGGAGGTGGAGAACGGGAGGGATGAGGACGTGGAGGTGTCCATCATGTTCAGCCTGCAGAACGGCCCGGGAGCGGCGGAGGCCGGGAGCGGCGGGCACTGGAACGAGCCCTTCACCTTCCACAAGGATGGCCAGCGGGTTGCTGGGGTCCTGCTGCACCACTGCCCGCCCGTGAACCCCTTCACCCTGGCCATCTCTGCCCGGGAGAAGGTAAAGGGCTGGCCCTGCTGCTGGGGCTCCTGCTGGGGAGGGTGTGCAGCCCTGCTGCATGTGGGGCAGCTGCCTGCAGGCAGCTGGCAAAGGATGGCGGTGCAAGGCCTTGGGGTTAGCAGCGTTCCTCAGCGCTTGCCTGACACCAGGAGAGGGGACATGACGTTCCTGAGGGCACCGTCTTTGGGGATGGTGTCAGGAGAGCGGCTGAGGCAACGAGTTGCGAGTTGCTGGGCAGCCCATGAGAAGTGAGTGTCACGTCCTGCTGGTGGTACTGGGGAGGGGAGAGCATGAATCTTCTCCTCCAAAGGAGCAGCCCCTGATGATGCTCTTCCCTTGTTCAGGCTGGCACGGGAGTCACCCATGTGACGGCATTCAATCCCACGGGATTGGGTAGAGAGGTGTGGCAGGACCTCCTGCAGGATGGCAGGCTGGATTCACCCCCTGGTGAGTGCCTCCATCCTCCGTGGGACGGGTGCAGGGGGAGCAGGGCAAGTGGGTGGCCGTGCTGCTTCTGGGCACCCCAGCCAGGGCAGAGCTCTTTCCTCCAGCCTCCTTGGCTGTTCAAAATCTCCCCAGGATGCTGTGGCTTGTTCCCCAATTTAGGCTGTATCCAGACTTCCTACTGCTTGTCCTTGCTGTGGTTCTCCAAATGCTGTTCATACCACATTGGGGCTGTTCTTGGGTATTGGTTACACACGCCAGTATCTCATTATTCTGTGTGTGGTTGCACACTGAATTGAGATTTCTGCTAGGAAGCCAGCGTGCTGCCCAGCCCCCTTCCCATAGCTCCTGTTTCCAGATAAAATGAGCTGTAGCTGTGTCCTGTCGGAATTGTTACCACCAGCGTTTAAGAGTGCTTGGGGTTTAGTACTGCCATCACTGTCTGTCCTCTTCCTACTGTAACAGTTCTCTGAACGTCTCTTCTGATCATTCTGCATCCATCCTCAGGTCTCTGCTCACTCCCTTGGGAGGAGCCTTGAAGCAGGGTGGCATCTCCAGCCTTTGGTACTCACCTCCTATTGCCATAAAAGGTGACCATTTCCCTAATGTCTGTCAGTTTTTAAACAAGGATGATGCTGACAAACTAGTGATGCTGGGTCTTTGTAAGATTTCTTGAGGCTTAAATTACATAAATGAAGTTTTTACTATATAAATTTTTCCAGAAAAATAAGCTTCCTGTCTAGATGCACTCAGAGCTCTCCAGGTTATTGGGATGTGGTTTTTCTTCATGCATGCCAGACATTATCATAGTCTGGATCTGTGCTTATGTTGCTCTAATGAGTTTACCTTGTACACATGTCAGAACCAGCATATAATTATCCAGCCACCTAAGGGCTTTTCTTAAATATCAGAGTGTCTCAAACGCCCTGCGGAAAGCTGGAAACGATGACTATCCCTAGAAAGTCACAATGTCTCTGACTGCAGTGCAGATACAGAGTCATGGGATACTCTGTAGCTTCCATTCATGCCTGGTGGCTTTTCCTGCCTGATCTGTTCCTGTTCTTGGATGACTGAATCCTTTTAACCACTCCTCCCATGGAAGGTTTTTTTCCCCTGCGGTGACATCATCCCTTAAAACCCTGGGCTGTACCTTCCAGGTTGTACAGGAGCTTTGGTATGCCCACTCTCATCTCCCTCAAGGTGTGTGTGAACCTCAGTTACCCTCCCTTTGGTCTTCCTTGGTTGCTTAAGAATATCTTAATTTTTCCTGGCAGGTAAAAGCAGGCCGACAGAGAAGGGGGAGGTGACAGCAGCAGCAGTGTGTGCCAGCTGTAGGGTGCCTGCCCATGGGCACAAAACGCTGGAGTTTGCCCTGGCTTGGGACATGCCCTGTGTTCACTTTGGCTCCAAGGAGAAGCTGCACCTCAGGTAGGTGTATTCTCTCCACTGGTGTTTGGCTCATGCCCCCAGAGCTCTGTTTTCCCTCCTCCCTGACTTGTGTACTATGAGGGGACCTTTTGCCACGCACTCGTGGTGGCTGTGGCCCTGCCACCTCAGGGAGAGGACCCTGTGTCCAGCCCCTGCTCCCCAGTGCCCCTGCAGTAGCAGCTGAGTTCTGCTGTTCTCTGCAGTCCACTGTCCCTCTGTGGTGTCTGTGGGGGTTTCCCAGGTGGAGCCCACAGGGTGCTGACCAAACCCTTCCTTGGCAGGCGGTACACCCGGTTTTTTGGCAGCAACGGCGATGCTGCTCCTGCCCTGTCCCACTACGCCCTGACACACTACGAGGAGTGGGAGAGGAAGATCGAAGCGTGGCAGGATCCCATCCTGGAGAACAGGTAGGGCAGATGGGAGCACCTTCCCAGTGGCCTCCTGGGCTTGGCTGCCACAGGTTCATCACCACCTCAGCCTCCGAGGCTGAGCTTCCCTCTTTCCCGCAGCCAGCTGCCTTCCTGGTACAAGTCAGCCCTGTTCAATGAGCTCTACTTCCTGACGGATGGAGGGACCATCTGGATGGAGGTGCCCCCTGATTGCCGTGCCGAGGAGCTGCAGGGGCCGGCGGGGGCGGGGCTCTCCCACCTCCTCCCTGTCCTGCGGGAGTACGGAAGGTTTGCTTATTTGGAAGGTAACTCACAAGGACGTGAGGCACTCTCCAGCCTCAAGCCCTCCTCCCATTATCTGTGGCCATGTGTTTTGAACTTGCCATGGGGGTGTTTTTCACACTCCAGTGGGTAGGGGGCAGTGCTATTCCCAGGAAAAGCCCTTGCAGCCCTGAAGGATAGGGCATGGAGTGTTCTGCACATGCCTGGTGCTCTGGGTAGAGAATGAAACCCTCTTGGAACGGGAGCTCCTGTCCGTGCTGGGAAAGATGCCCCTGTCCAGGGCCCTGTGGAGGGAGGAGCTTTGCCCCTTGTCCCCTGCCCATGGCAGTCTCCTTTGCCTCACCACCTGCCCTGTCCTGCCAGGCCAGGAGTACCGGATGTACAACACCTACGATGTCCATTTCTACGCCTCCTTCGCTCTCATCATGCTGTGGCCCAAGCTGCAGATCAGCCTGCAGTATGACATTGGTGAGTGTCCCCAGAGCCCTGCCTTGCTGCCTGCTCAGGGCTTCACCTGGGGAGGGGACAGAGCCTTGGGCACAGCTGCTGCTGCTGCTGCAGAGATGTGTGCCTTGGAGCCAGCAGCCCCCTCCGGCCGCTCTGCTGTGCCCAGCTCTTGCAGCCCTGGAATGTTGCTGCCCCAGCAGCTCTGTGCCCAGCACTGGGGGCACCTTCTTGCCATGCTGGGGGTGCCCAGCTGGCTCTGCCTGCCCTGGGGGAGCCCCTGGTTTTCCCAGCTCTGTCCTTACCCCTTGCAGAGGAGACATGGAGCTGTTTGCAGACTCCCAGTGCTCTGGCTGTGTTTAGTGGCTGCTTGGCGGTGGCCTGAGTAGGGGTGTGGAGCACAGCCCTTTGCTGGGCTCTGGTAGGGCTGAGCCCACTGGGTACCCTTCCCAGCCCTCCCTTAAGGGGGTAGTGACATTTTCATATCCCCTGCTGAGTGCGGGATGGAGAGCAGCCTGTCCCCTCAGCCTTTTGCAGAGGGCTGTGATCTTGGAGCTCCAAAGGGCAGCCTGATGTGCTGGTGCTGGTGGCTCTGCCTGTGCTTATGCTTGGTCCTTTCTGCAGCTGTTTTTGCTCTCATTCTTACTTGTCCTGCATTGTGTCCTCTGCAGCTGTCACTGTGGTGAACGAGGATGTCCAGCCCCGGCAGTACCTGATGTGTGGTCAGACAGCCCAGGTGAAAATGAAGAATGTGGTGCCACACGACATTGGGGACCCAGGTGAGGGGTCTGTGGGGGAGCAGAGGGGATGCCAAGCTGTGGGAAATGGGTATAGTGCGTGAAATACACTGTTTATTGTTGTCAAGCATTGGAACTGGCTGCCTGGGAAGTTGTGGTGCCACCATCCATGGTGTATTTAAAAGCGTAGATGTGGCACTTAGGGATGTGGTTCAGTAGTGGACTTAGCAGTGCTGAGAGGTCTTTTCCAACTTAAATGATTGTGTGATTCTATGTTTTCTGGGAATGGAAACCTGGATGATGTGGGGTGGTGATGAAGACCGTGCTGCATTAATCTTTTACAAGGGAGACAGAGGGAAGTAGCCAGAGGGCTGTTCTCACTGGAGATGGCACAGGCTACAACAAATATTTCAGTGCTGTTTGATCACAGCACCCTTGGGTCCTCGCTCCCATGTAGGAGGAGGGATGTTTGTTGCTTGCTGCCCTGCTGCATCTGCTCTGTCCTGGTTTAGGTGACGAGCCATGGCAGCGTGTCAATGCCTACCTGATGCACGACACTGCTGACTGGAAGGACCTCAACCTCAAGTTTGTGCTGCAGGTGTACCGTGACTACTACCTGACCCATGACTCCCTGTACCTGCGGGACATGTGGCCAGTGTGCCAGGTACTGGGAGATCAGACTGTGGGCTGTCACCCTTCCCCACTTCCCACTTCAGGAGCCAAGCAGCTTCCTGAGAGGATGGATGCTCCCGAGCAGAGTGTGAGGAGCTTCCAGGATGTGAGGACTGCGTGACCATGTCCTGCCTCTCCCACAGGCTGTGATGGAGTCGGAGCTGAAGTTTGACACGGATAACGACGGGCTCATTGAAAACGGAGGCTTTGCTGACCAGACGTACGACGCGTGGGTGGTGCACGGAGCCAGGTGAGCAAGAGAGGCACATGGGGGTTGGAGAGGGGGTCTGTGGGGAGGGGACATAGCTCAGAGCTGGGCCCTTGTATCCCATTTGTCACTGAACCCTTGAGGTGTCCCACATTGCTGATGCTCCTCTCGTTTGGCTCTGGCAGTGCCTACTGTGGCGGACTGTGGCTGGCTGCAGTCTGCATGATGTGCAAGATGGCAGAGGTGCTTGGGGATACTGAGATCCAGCAGAAATACCTGGGCATCCTGAACAAGGGCAAGGAGGCGTTTGAGAGGATGCTCTGGAATGGTGGGTGTTCAGCAGTGGGGAACCACGCTCAGCTGGCCGTGTGTCCCTTGGGAGGGAGTGTCTCCTCCCTGCATCATGGAGCCTTGTGGGGAATGGGGGAAGGAAGGGGCGATACTGTCCCTGCAAGCTGGGAGGGGAAGGAGCTGGTGTCTAGGAAGGGATAGGTGTGGGAAAGGGAGAAGAGTCTTGTGGAAAAAGCAGCTGTGCTCCTGCCACACAGGGAGGTGTGTAGGGACAGCTCACATGAGCCAGTATCTTAATCTATTGTTTTTAAACTGTTTCTTGCCTTTTCTAGGAAAATACTACAACTATGATAGCAGTGGAAGTGACACGTCCATCAGCATCATGTCAGACCAGTGTGCTGGGCAGTGGTTTCTTGGAGCTTGTGGTCTGGACCAAGGGGAGTTTGAGGTAAGAGAAGGGGCTGCCTGGTGTGGTTGTGGCGAGATGGGACCTGTGGCATGAGGGAAGCAGCAGCAGGGCTGGCACATGCTGGGGGTTACACTTTAGGGCTAATGTGGCAGGCACCTGCCGGCTCTCACACTGCACACCATAGTGGAGGCTGTTGGATGGGTACAGTGGAATCCATCTTAGACCAGAACCCTCTCAGAGAGAGGCCATGCAAGCAGGGATGTGTAACTGCAGCTAGCTTTGGCCCCAGTGGGGTTTGCTGTGGGCAAGGTGCTATTTGTTTTAAAACGGTAGAAAAAAGTATATGAAACTTTCCACATTATTTGCTGCCCTGAAAAGTCCAAAATTAATATCAGAAGGATCCATGGCTTATTCCAAGTCCTGAAGGCTTGGAATAAGTTGCTCTTCAGTTGCAAGAGAAGAATTGGCTGCAGCCTCCTCATGTCTGCTGGGATGCTCAGAGCAGCCACTGAGCCACAGCTCAGAGCTGCAACACCCTAAAGAGAGAGGGGCAGTGCAGAACCCTTGGGTTATTTATACCCCATGGCTGCTGTCACAGCAAAGCTTTCTGGTGGCCATGGGCAGCAGGCCAAGGCCTCAGCTGAGTGAAGGGAGGAGTGGCTTTGTCTTTGGGAGGGTGACAAACCACTTCACTGTGCATTGGGAAATCAGAGGGGAGCTTCAGGTGACTTTAGCTGCTCATTCCCTCCTGTGTTTAACCCAGTGTGGGGCTGGGGCTGTGCCTGGGGCTCCAGGCAGGGTCTGGCCCAGCCCTCCTGCAGTAAATCCCTCCTGCAGCTCCTTTTGGGGAGGAAACAGTAGATTTGGTGCAGTCCAGAATGTGGCCTGCCTCTCCCCAGCCTCAGCGTGGTGCTGCTGAAGGTGGCACTTGTCCTTGCTCTCTGGTGAGCTCTGAGCTGACTGCAGGTGGGACTGCTGAATTCCTCTGTTACTATGACATTTCATTGATTTTTTTCCATGTATTTTGCTCCATTGCCTGGCTGGCATCACTCCTGTCTGTGAGCTCATTGACGTGGCCTTGGTGTGTGGCCTTGTGTGCACAAGTCAGCAGTGAACAAGTCAGAAATGAGATGTAAGAACTGTCTGTGATCCAGTCTTGAAGAGAGTGTGCCCAAAAGCTTCTGCCAGAGAAGGGCACCTCAGCCCTTCACTGATTCCCACAGCATCCCCTGGGCTTATCTCCAGAGCCACAGTGGGGAAAAATGTCTGCAGGGATGCTTGGCTTGAGCATAGAGAGAAGGGATTTGCTGCTTTTGCTTTGGACTGCCCAGCCTTCCCTGGCAAGGTCGTGTCTGGTGTCATCCCAGCCTCTGCTTCCCCTGGCTCTGGTGTCACCAGACTGACAATAAGTGTCTGACATGTCCTTGGGCTGTGCTGATGAGCCCCATGGCTCTTGTCTCCCTTGCAAGTGACAACCATAAAGTAGATGAGGATGGTGTGGTTGGCCAGGCCCCCAGAGCAAACCCACAAGCGATGGGGAAGGGGCTTGGCCAGTGATTGTGGGTGAGAAGCTGTTTCTGGAGATCAGCTAGTTAGATGAACTGTCAACGTCCTCTTGAGCAACGTGGAATGTGGTTCAGCATGTCTCTAAAGTATTTTAGGGGCTTTTTAAACCTTTTGGGGAAAGAGATGTTTCACTTCCTCCTGTTATTTTTTGAGGTGGGCATTTGTGTCTGTTGACCCAGTGAACTGTGTTGCCCTTTTCCTCATGGAAAATTCAATCCTGCTCCAGCCCCAGCCTGAGGGGTCCACGTGAGCACCAAGCCCGTCTCTGTCCGCCCAGGTTTTCCCCAAGAGCCACGTCCTCAGCGCGCTCAAGACCATCTTCGAGAAGAACGTGCTGGGCTTTGCGGGCGGCACCATGGGCGCCGTGAACGGCATGAGACCCGACGGCGTGCCCGACACCTCCAGCGTGCAGTCCAACGAGGTCTGGGTCGGCGTGGTCTACTCCCTGGCTGCCACCATGATCCAGGAGGTGAGCAGGGAGGATGCTGCTGCTGCTGTGCTCACCAGGGTGTGCTCTGTGGGCGAGCTGATGGTGCTGTTCCCTCTCGTGCAGGGCATGGTGGAGGAAGGCTTCCGTACGGCGGAGGGCTGCTACCGGACCGTGTGGGAGCGGCTGGGCATGGCCTTCCAGACGCCGGAGGCCTACCGGGAGAAGAAGGTGTACCGCTCGCTGGCCTACATGCGGCCCCTCAGCATCTGGAGCATGCAGCTGGCCCTGGAGCGCCGGGCTGGCCGGGCACAGGCACTGGCACAGCTCGCCCAGGGCCACAGCCACCCTTGAGCCTCGTGGCACTGGGCAGGGCACCACGGGTTGGGGGGTGCAGATGGCAGGCAGGGACCCTCCCCTCTCTCTCTGTGCTAGTACTCACATTGCTGTTTTCCTTCCCTACCTCCACTACGTGCCCTTGACCTCAGAGGGCTTCCAGCTGCTGGTGCTGAGCACAAGGGGGGACCAGAGGTGTGGGGGATATATCCTCAGAGTGTGGTGGCTTAAGGGGTTGCTGCTGGAGCCTGTGCCTCCCCTTCCCTATCGCTCAGGGCTCTGACAGCCTGCAGGCTCCCCAGCCATCCCAAACTGCAGCTGGTACCTTGCCCAGAGGCACAGGAGACCTCTCTCCTGCAGGCATTGGGCTGGGTGAGGTGGGCAGCTGTTCTGCAGGGAAAGAAAAGGGTGTGGGTGAATGTGTGTGTGAGATATTGGAGTGGTGCACTCAGGCACACGGATGCTGTAGTTGTCCTGGGGTGACACTGCACATTCTGACTGGCTCTGCCCCAGCAGGGCCTGTGGCAGATACAATCCCCAGGGGAGACCCGGCTCCCTGGACAGTGACAATCTGAGCCCAAGAAGCAGGTCCTGGTCTGGTACCATGGCCCCCTCCCTGCTGGTGCCGGGGGCAGGCAGTGGAGCACATGAAAGGGGATAAATCACTTCAGTTCTTAATAAATCTATCCAGCTGTCTACTCTTGTTCTTCTTTGGTGTCTTCTTTGGCACAGGACCAAATTGGAAGAGGGAACTCTTGCAATTCCCCTTTATCTTCCTGGATATAGGCTGGAGGGCTAGGGGGCAGAGAGGGGACAAGTCCCAGTGGTGTCTGGCTCTTGTGGAGCATTGCTGAAGGGAGCAGGGATGTGCACTTTACTCACTTCTCCAGATGCAATAGCAGCAGGTAAGACCTGCTTCTTGCTTGGCTCCTGGCTCTGCCCTGCCTTGCCAGCAGCAGAGGAGAGAGCATTCCTCCTGGGAAGGCCTCTGTGGGCAGCAACTGAGCCACAGGGCTGCAGGCCCTCGACTACATCGAGTCCCTTCTGCCCAGGGCTGGGCACCCTTCTCCTTCTTTCTCTGCCACTGCAGCAGTTGAAGGCTGTGCAATCCTGGTGTGGGAGGGATAGAAAGGAGGGAGCTCCTGTTGTGCCCACAGAAACACAGATCTCCTGGACAGATAGGCACTACATCCCTAGGACAGAGAGAGGGACACCCCAGTCCCCTTTCTGTATCAGGATGCTGTGCCTGCAGTGGGGGTGAAATAACTTGAACAATTCCCTCTTTGCAAATATTTGCAATCCACTATTTGCAGGGGGGAATGGAGAAAGGGGTGTCATGCTGCTTTTAGTATTGAATAATGCTGAAATGAGTCTGACTCATCAGTCCCTGAAGTTCAACATCCTGAACAGCGATGTGTATGTGTGATAGAACTGGCAAAGAACCAAGAAAGGAAACCAGCAAGTGATACTATTGATAATGTATCTGAAGCTGCTGAGCTGCCACAGCTGACATCCTGATGATAGCCAAGTCACATTATGCTGTAAAAGCTTGCCCCCAGTTCTAAGGTCAAGTCTTCTAAAACCCTCCTTCCCAGAGTGTGTGTGGAGATTCCTCCCTTGCATGGAGATACCCCCTTCTTGAGGCTGAACCAGAGTGATTTGCCCACAATTACTGGTATGGGAAACTTCAGGGTCTACTTTGTAATGGGCCTTGCTAGCTAGCTTTAATATAATGAATACTGCTTCAAAATATTGCATCATACTATAGAAATTGTTATAGCTTCTAATCTGTAGTAAATAATTCTTATAAAGATATTTTTGTCTAATAATCCTAATAAATTATTTGTTTTTATATAAATATATTTGATTTGCCATCCTCAATGCTGTGGTACTATGTTGTATAAAATTTCTGTTGCACCTGTATAATCCTTTAGACATAATCCATTGACAGAATCTGGGGCTAAGCTGGATCCAGCTCTGCCCAAACTCTTCAGTGGGCAGGATTCTAGAATGCAAGAGAGTGCTTTCTGAGCCTTGTGATTCAGCAGGAGGGAGGGCTTATTTAATAAACATTTTCTGAAGCTCCCACTCTGCCTGTGGCACTGTCCCAGACAGACGCCCCCACAATCCCATGTCCTGCATCCCCTCCATCTCCCCAGGCAGGGGCAGATGTGTGGGCCAGTTCTGTGCCCACAGCCAGGGCTCCTCTGGGTGCACAAGGGACTGGAGTGCCAGCCAGGGGACTCCCAGCATGGGCAGGGGGTGCTCTCACTGCTGTACCTGGGAGCTGCCACTGCACAGTGAAGCTGAAGCTGGGTTAGCTCTTGGCTGCTGGGCTCCTTGCAGGGGTGACAGCAGGGTCTGCTTGTTGGTGGCTGCTGCTGCGCTGTGCCAGGAGCCCAAGGCGGTCCCAGCTGTGTTCAGGGCCAAAAGGGTCATGTAAGAGCCCAGCTCGTTTCTCCACAGGCCCTGCAGGTGACCCTGGGGCTTGTGTGGGTGGCTCAGTCAGTGCCCAGGCTCAGTCCCATGTTCAGCCTGGCTGAGCAGGAGATGTGTGCCCCATGGCACAGCCCCTCGCCCTGGCAGCTGTCACCAGCGCATGGGCATCAGTCCGGAGAGCAACCCTCAGTCTCTGGGCAGGGCAGCAGAGCTGGAGGTACCCTGTGGCAGGCGGAGGTGACCCACAGCAGCCCCAAGGAAGCACAGCCAGAGCTGGCAGCCTCCTTGGTCATGGACACTGCACTGTGGCCCGGCATGGTACAGGACGGTGCACCCAGAACCTGCAGCCCCTCAGGCAAAACCTTTGTGTGCTGTGGTGGCAGAGTATGGCACAGAGAAAACACACACCACGGGGATGGCACAGCCAGGGTATGCAGCCCCTCGTCCCCCACCCTGCACCCAGGACAGCACAGCACAGCACAGCTCAGCACGGCCAGACTGCCCCAGGGCTGCTCTCCCCTCCCTGGATGCAGCACCACGGGCCATGAGCAGGGCCAGGGCGAGCAGCAGCAGCAGCCCTGGGTGCCCATGGTGCTGGTGGCCATGTGTGGTGTCAGACTCTGCTCCTTTTATATCAGAGGGGGCTGAGCCTCCTGCCAAGGGACACCCATGAGATAGGAGAGCCCCGATCCCTCTGGACAGTGATGGAGTCTGGGGGGGACACTGAGTGAGCTGGTAGGGAGCACAGCGAGGGCAGCAGGTGAGAAGAGCATTAAAGATACCCCAGGCAGGGTGTGGGAGCTTTGAGGACACCACAGGAAACACATTGGATCTCTGGGACACCACAGAAAGGGTGGAGGAGTTCTGGGGACACCACAAGAAGGGCTATTATCTCTTTCTGGCCATGGCAGGACTTCTTTAGTGGCAAAGTGCATCCTTAATACTCAACAGCTATCAGGGCTGGCAGATATGAAGTAGCCTCTCTCCTCTCCCTCTCCTCTCCTCTCCTCTCCTCTCCTCTCCTCTCCTCTCCTCTCCTCTCCTCTCCTCTCCTCTCCTCTCCTCTCCTCTCCTCTCCTCTCCTCTCCTCTCCTCTCCTCTCCTCTCCTCTCCTCTCCTCTCCTCTCCTCTCCTCTCCTCTCCTCTCCTCTCCATTATGCTGCCCCAGTGCTGCCATTGGTGACAAATGCCCTTTTTTTGCTCCCAGGGGAGAATTTCTGGGCAGAGGAATAATGTTACATGGCAAGAGCAAGCTCCCATATGTGCCCCCCCTGCACCCGCTGGTATCTTCCCATGTCAGAGCCCACAGCAAATGGAGAGGGACAAAGATGCAAAGAAGCTCTCCCTTGGGGTCACTGAAGGAGGCTGGAGGGGTACTGTGGCACCACAATACTGGAGCATCTCACCTGGGCTGTCCACCTGCATTTATCTTGGAACAAAGGCATTCTGGGAAGATCAGCTGTCACAAGCCGCTCTGATAGCTGATAAAATTGGGGAAACACCCAGATTGCACAATGTCCTGGCCAGAGCTGCCACGCACCCATCTGGCACCAATAAAAAGGAGAGGGAGCAGGAGCATCAGCAGAGACCTGCAAGGAGCACATCCCCAGGTCCATCAGCTGTCTGCCTGCTGCAGAGATGGTGCAAGCAACTCCCTTGCTCCTTGCGCTCTTCCTGGCCCTGAGGGCTCAGGGCCTCCAAGCTACACAGCAGGTACCATCAGGGGTGGGATACACGGGGTGGGGTGGGCAGGGAGCTGTGGCTGCAGGCTGTGCTGTGCCACAAGGGCTGAGTTCTTTCCTCTCCAGTGTAAGCTGACTGGACACTGGCAGAATGACCTGGGCTCCAACATGACCATTTATGAAGTAAAGGAAAATGGTGACTTCACTGGCAAGTACATCACAGCTGTGGCAGTCTCCCCGTTAAAGATTGTGGAATCACCTCTGCTGGGGTCCCAGCAGCTCCCATATCGGAGCCAGCCCACCTTTGGTTTCACTGTCCACTGGAACTTTTCAGGTAATCAGCCTTTTCTTAGCATCCTTGTTGTGTCCCCAGACTCCCTTCTGCCCTCCCTGCAGTGCCCTTGCTGATTCCCTGCCTTCCCCTGCACTATCCCCACTGCTCTCCCTCCCTGGAGCTCCCCCATCCCTGTCCCTGGAGCTCCTCGGTTGCTGTCAGCTCCCAGTCCCAGGCTGCAGGAAAGGCAGCAGGGGCTGGAGCCTGCACTGCCTGCCCATGTCCGTGTGACACCCCAGCCCTGAGCCCTCCTGCTGCTTTCCCCATCCCCGCTGTCCCCAGAGGCCGGGGACAGCAGGGCTCTACTGTCCCCTGTGCTGGGGCAGCCACTGACCTGCCACCTCCGCCACGCTCCCCTCCTCTCCTGTCTTATCCCCACAGACTCCATCAGTGTTTTCACGGGCCAGTGCTTTGTGGATGAGGTTGGAAAGGAGATTTTGAAGACCATGTGGCTGCTGAGGTTACACTCAAAGAAACTTGCAGACGACTGGAAAGCCACCTTGTGAGCTCTCTGTCCCCCACCCTGCGCACGTCCCCTGTGCACTCCCGAGGGGTTGGGGCTGTCACAAATGAGTTTTTTAGGTCACTTAGGAGTCACTCTCACAGGCGTTGGCAAAAGGAGGTTTAGTATCTGTTTGCAAAAACAGGACTTAGCAAAGCTCCATGGCAAGGTTCACTTGATCGCTTTGGGCAGGGGTAAAACATAGGAATGAAAAAATGGGTTAGAATCAATCTAGAATGATTTACATGGAAGCTGGAGATAGACAAGGAGAAGTGAGAATATTAAAATGAATCACAAAGTTCAGGAAGGTGCCCACTGATTTCTAAACTACTGATGGGTCCCTGCTGGGGCTGGTTCCACTCTCAGTCTCAGACCTGCTCAATGGTTTCTGTCTACAGGGCGTGGCAGCACTTAACCATTGACTAATTTAACATTTATAAGGTGATTTGGGAGGGTTTACCGCAATTAGAGCAGAGATTTAATTATAGATCCAGGCCAGCAATGAGGGGCCTCACTTAGGAATACTGTGGTAAAGTCCTGGGATGATTGAATTTAGTCATCAGCCAGTCTTCATCCTGGATGTAGTTTGAGAGGGTAATTACAGGAATTTTTCACAGTTCCAGTAATGATAACATTGTTCCACTTGGGCTGTGATTCAGGCAAGTAATTCCCCAAGGCTTTTGGAGTATTGGTTTCCTTGATAAGGCAACAGAAGGACTTGGTGTGCAAAGTTTCTGTGAGAAGCTCAAGGGAAGCTTCACCACCTGAGAGGCATTTCCAAAGCCAAAGGCCTAGGAAGGAATCCTGAATGGCCCCATGGTGGGGATGAAGGGTGGTGCTCCCAGCCTGTGGTGCTCAGCATTTGGCAGAGCTGCTGCCAGTGTGAAAGTGAGGGAGGACAGGGTGCTTGTGTGCACCTTCCCTGGGTGTGCTGACAAGGTGCAAATGTTTTGGGAGGATACAGGGCTGGGTGGGCACTGGGCCCATGTCCCACCCTGACATTTCCTCTGCTGGTGTCCCCTCAGGGTTGGCTACAACATATTCTGGAGGAAGAAGGAGCTCATGGATTGAGGGCTGGTAGCACTGGAACTCCCAGAAAAGAGGCAATGCCAAGTTGTAGCCCTTCCTCCTGTTCAGCATCTCCTTCAGCACCTGCTTCAGCATCTCCTTCAGCACCTTCAGCAACTTTATTCTCCCAATAAAGCTTTTCTGCAAACACACACTGTCTCCTCTCTTTCACAGATCAGTGTCCCTGTTCCCTTTCCTCAGTAGTGGCCTCGCTTGCCAGTGAAGGCCATTGTGTGACCCCAGCTGTGACCCCAGCTGTGACCCTCCCTGGCTTGGGCTCTTCTTTGTCAGACCACCCATCACATGGAGCTCCTTGGGACCCCAGCTGCTGCAGGGCAGCAGGGCCCCGCTCAGCCTGGAGCGATGGCCTGTGGCCCATCTCCCATTGGGAGTCTGCAAACAGCTCCATGGAAGAGGCAAGGACAGAGCTGGGAAAACCAGGGGCTCCCCCAGGGCAGGCAGAGCCAGCTGGGCACCCCCAGCATGGCAAGAAGGTGCCCCCAGTGCTGGGCACAGAGCTGCTGGGGCAGCAACATTCCAGGGCTGCAAGCGCTGGGCACAGCAGAGCGGCCAGAGGGGGCTGCTGGCTCCAAGGCACACATCTCTGCAGCAGCAGCAGCAGCTGTGCCCAAGGCTCTGTCCCCTCCCCAGGTGAAGCCCTGAGCAGGCAGCAAGGCAGGGCTCTGGGGACACTCACCAATGTCATACTGCAGGCTGATCTGCAGCTTGGGCCACAGCATGATGAGAGCGAAGGAGGCGTAGAAATGGACATCGTAGGTGTTGTACATCCGGTACTCCTGGCCTGGCAGGACAGGGCAGGTGGTGAGGCAAAGGAGACTGCCATGGGCAGGGGACAAGGGGCAAAGCTCCTCCCTCCACAGGGCCCTGGACAGGGGCATCTTTCCCAGCACGGACAGGGGCTCCCGTTCCAAGAGGGTTTCATTCTCTACCCAGAGCACCAGGCATGTGCAGAACACTCCATGCCCTATCCTTCAGGGCTGCAAGGGCTTTTCCTGGGAATAGCACTGCCCCCTACCCACTGGAGTGTGAAAAACAACCCCATGGCAAGTTCAAAACACATGGCCACAGATAATGGGAGGAGGGCTTGAGGCTGGAGAGTGCCTCACATCCTTGTGAGTTACCTTCCAAATAAGCAAACCTTCCGTACTCCCGCAGGACAGGGAGGAGGTGGGAGAGCCCCGCCCCCGCCGGCCCCTGCAGCTCCTCGGCACGGCAATCAGGGGGCACCTCCATCCAGATGGTCCCTCCATCCGTCAGGAAGTAGAGCTCATTGAACAGGGCTGACTTGTACCAGGAAGGCAGCTGGCTGCGGGAAAGAGGGAAGCTCAGCCTCGGAGGCTGAGGTGGTGATGAACCTGTGGCAGCCAAGCCCAGGAGGCCACTGGGAAGGTGCTCCCATCTGCCCTACCTGTTCTCCAGGATGGGATCCTGCCACGCTTCGATCTTCCTCTCCCACTCCTCGTAGTGTGTCAGGGTATCCCTAATTGTTAGAAACATCCCCAAAGTGGTATGAACAGCTTTTGGAGAACCACAGCAAGGACAAGCAGTAGGAAGTCTGGATACAGCCTAAATTGGGGAACAAGCCACAGCATCCTGGGGAAATTTTGAACAGCCAAGGAGGCTGGAGGAAAGAGCTCTGCCCTGGCTGGGGTGCCCAGAAGCAGCACGGCCACCCACTTGCCCTGCTCCCCCTGCACCCGTCCCACAGAGGATGGAGGCACTCACCAGGGGGTGAATCCAGCCTGCCATCCTGCAGGAGGTCCTGCCACACCTCTCTACCCAATCCCGTGGGATTGAATGCCGTCACATGGGTGACTCCCGTGCCAGCCTGAACAAGGGAAGAGCATCATCAGGGGCTGCTCCTTTGGAGGAGAAGATTCATGCTCTCCCCTCCCCAGTACCACCAGCAGGACGTGACACTCACTTCTCATGGGCTGCCCAGCAACTCGCAACTCGTTGCCTCAGCCGCTCTCCTGACACCATCCCCAAAGACGGTGCCCTCAGGAACGTCATGTCCCCTCTCCTGGTGTCAGGCAAGCGCTGAGGAACACTGCTAACCCCAAGGCCTTGCACTGCCATCCTTTGCCAGCTGCCTGCAGGCAGCTGCCCCACATGCAGCAGGGCTGCACACCCTCCCCAGCAGGAGCCCCAGCAGCAGGGCCAGCCCTTTACCTTCTCCCGGGCAGAGATGGCCAGGGTGAAGGGGTTCACGGGCGGGCAGTGGTGCAGCAGGACCCCAGCAACCCGCTGGCCATCCTTGTGGAAGGTGAAGGGCTCGTTCCAGTGCCCGCCGCTCCCGGCCTCCGCCGCTCCCGGGCCGTTCTGCAGGCTGAACATGATGGACACCTCCACGTCCTCATCCCTCCCGTTCTCCACCTCCCAGATGAACACTCCCACTGGCAAGCTGGAGTCCTGGCGGAGATGCACAATGCTGCCTCCAGGGCTGCTGCTCCACAGGCAGCTGCCCCAGCATCCTTTCCCCCCGGCACGGGACACCACGCAGGATGCAGCGGCAGCAAGAGCACCGACAATGATAACTTGGACTTGGAGTCTCTTGTCAAGCTGAGGAGCAGCAGCAGGAGCAGAGGAATTTGGGAGGCAGGCAAGACAAAATTCCAAAGAGGAGCAGCCATGGGCTGGCAAGCAGCACGCCGGGCAGCAGAGGGACAGAAAGAGGCCTTTAGGGCTCAGCCTAAAGGGCGTCTCATCGCTCACCTGCTGGGCAGGCTGATACAGGCTCACGGGCTGCTGCAATGCCGGGGTAAGAGGAAGGTCAGACATGTCCCAGCACAGCTGCCACCCTCGCCTGGGGCTGGCAGCCGGCACGGGCAGCGCTGAGCCATCCCTTGCTGCAGTGCCGAGCTCCGGCACGGCTGCGGGGCTGCCCCCGCCCGCAGCGCTGCTGAGAGCGGCCGTGGGGAAACGCTGGGAAAGCGGCGAGCAAGGAGCTCTGCCCTCGGGAGCGGGGAAACGCTGGGAAAGCGGCAGCGAGGAAGCACCTCGGGTGCATGGAAATGCTGGAAAAGGCGCTAACAAGCATCTCTGCCCTCGGGTGCATGGAAACGCTGGAAAAGGCACTAAGAAGCAGCTCTGCCCTCGGGAGCGGGGAAACGCTGGAAAAGGCACTAAGAAGCATCTCTGCCCTCGGGAGCATGGAAATGCTGGAAAAGGCGCGAACAAGCAGCTCTGCCCTCGGGGGTGCCGTCACCGCCTTACCTTATAGTCATTTCCGCAAATATGGAAATGTATATTATATGTGTTGTGTTACAAAGTAATGCTGTATTATTTCTCTTAAGTAGTGTGTCAAATATAGTTTTGGGTTATAAAAAATATTAAAATAGAAACTATGCTATGTAGGATACTTTTTTTAAAGAAAGGACTTGCAGCAAAATAGCAGCTACAGGACACCTAAATCTTTCAGAGAAAAAGAATTTATGGCCCTCTCATCAGAAGAAACAAACTTCTTCCCGCCTTGAAGGTGCTGTTAGGATTCAGAGGAAAAAGTTAGTGATGACCAGACAGAATTCTGTATTTGAATGGAATTGATGCATCATGTGAAATAAATAGAGCAAGAGATTTTTAAAAGTGACCAGCTCAAGGTTGGGAAGCTTAACAGTTCTGCAGTATGCTGTTGCCACTCCGAGAATGAGTTGGAGAAGAAGAAATGCACAGCTTTGGCCCCCAGGAGCCAAGCTAAGGATCACGTCCCCTGGAAAGCAGTGAACACAGCCCCACATTTCCCAACTTATGAGTGGCTCACTGGCTCGTGGTCCTGTTCCAGATGATGTCTCTGCTCAGCGTGAGGGGCAACCAAGGTTCTCAGCATCTCTGCAGGCTCAGCACTCTGTTCCTCATATCCAGACGTCACTCTAATCTCTTAATTCTGTATTGGCTCATTGTTTTGGGGGTCTTTTTGGTAAGTTTGATGATGTTCCTTCCCATGGCATGCTGGTCTCGAAGCTGTTTTGTATCTTCTCTGATGCCCCCCCCATGAACCCTCCACCCACTGTCTGGGGAGAAGAGCCATTAACTTAGCCCCAGGAGAGCCTTACTGATACAAAAGGAGCAATTAGCTACAACGACCAGTGATTACAATAACAGGTAGAACTCCCCCTTGGCAACAACTAGTCCAACTGGTTTTGCAGCTCTTTTCCTTCCCAAAAAATTTGGCAGATTTTTTGTTTATAACATCATGTATGAAGTGTATGAATATGTAACAAGCTATTGTTTTTAAGGGTTAATCCTCTGTTAACGGGGGTCCTTTTTCAGATTTGTGCTGCCCAGAAAAAGGTGCCTGGATCTCGGGTCGGCTGTTGATATTCTCTGCCCTGAGATGCGTGGGATGTCTCTGCTTCAGCCCACGTAACTGAAGAACGAGTCTGGACTCTTCGCTTTTCGGTCTTGAGGTTGTTTATTAATCCTTATCTATAAAATTTTCTTTCTGCCCAGCTGAGATCTGCTCAGCAGGGCAGCCATGAGCACTCTGACCACCCCCGAGGCAGTGTTGTCTTTTTATACTACAAACTATGTATAACATATTTACTCTTAATTCCCAATACCTATCACCTATGTTAGACACTGCACCTCTACTCTAAACCAATCCCAAAGTGCCAACATCACTGCAGAAAATGGAGAACAAGAAGAAGAAGAAGAAGAAAGGCTAGACACGCCCTGATTCCTCCATCTTGTCCCCATAACCCCCATACCAAAAGTCCTAAAATCTACATTTTCACCCCGTGAATACTTTATTATTATACTGTTCAAACCTGTCTTTCATGTCCCCACACAAAGCTGGCAATTCGCTGCAAGGGTCAAAATCAAATCTCCAGGTGTTCTGGGCAGCATGCCAGGGTCTCTGAGCCCCCTGACGGGGTTCTCGGCAACTCTGGGCATCCAAAGGGATGTGCTGAGTTCCCACACCTGGACATCCATAACTCTTTGTCTCTATTGTCTCATATTGTCCTAATTCAAATTGTCCAAATTATTATTACTCTAATTGTATTACTATTTTTATAACCATTTTATTACTATTAAACTTCAAAAATTTTAAAAACAAGTGATTGGCGTTTTTCAGAGATTGCTTTAACTTTACACGTGTTATTTGCTGTCTTAAAAAGGCCTATATGAATAGGTAAGGCAGCTAAGACTTGTTCAGTAATTTCATGGCTGTTGCTCTTCAGTTGCAAGAGAAGAATTGGCTGCAGCCTCCTCATGTCTGCTGGGCTGCTCAGAGCAGCCACTGGTGCTGCAACACCCTAAAGAGAGAGGGGCAGTGCAGAACCCTTGGGTTATTTATACCCCATGGGCTGCTGTCACAGCAAAGCTTCAGCAAAGCTTTCCAAGGCCTCAGCTGAGTGAAGGGAGGAGTGGCTTTTTCTTTGGGAGGGTGACAAACCACTTCACTGTGTGTTGGGAAATCAGAGGGGAGCTTCAGGTGACTTTGTCTGCTCATTCCCTCCTGTGTTTAACCCACTGTTCCAGACTGCAAGGCAAGATGTATTCTATTACCCTCTGTATGGCAGTTGCCTTTTGTCAAGTGGGCAGTTTGCCTTATCTCTCTCTGAGCGATCACAATCACTCCTCACATCTGCTGATAGGGATTGTGGGAAGGGACAATCAGCAGAAGGGACATCTGCTGATAACAGCTACTGAATGTCACTGCATGACTGATAAGAGCTAGAGCATCCCTTTGTGAGAGGCTCCGCCCAGAGGGAGGAGCCAAGCATTGCTACCCAGATATAATCTGGAGATTCTGGAATACCAGCACAGCTTCTCCATTAGATTTCCCAGAGGATCAGCAGCTGCCTCTTCTTCCACTGGATCGTCAGAGGAAAACTACACCCTTTCCAACAGGATCCCTGCTCCAGCAGAACCACACCTGACACTCCAGGAGGACTGCAGCCACATTTCCAATTGGACTGCTACCAACACCCTGACCAACAGAGTGTCAGGTTGTGTTCTGACTCTGTCAGTATTGTTTTAGTTTACTGCATTGTTTATTTTATCATTTTAGTTTTTTTCCCTATTAAAGAACTGTTATTTCCTGCTCCCATAATTTTTGATGCCTGAGAGACCCTTAATTTAAAATTTATGGCAATTTTGGGGGGGGGAGGGGGAGGTTATTTTCTCCATTTCAGTCTTTCCAAACCAAGACACCCAGTGTGGGGCTGGGGCTGTGCCTGGGGCTCCAGGCAGGGTCTGGCCCAGCCCTCCTGCAGTAAATCCCTCCTGCAGCTCCTTTTGGGGAGGAAACAGTAGATTTGGTGCAGTCCAGAATGTGGCCTGCCTCTCCCCAGCCTCAGCGTGGTGCTGCTGAAGGTGGCACTTGTCCTTGCTCTCTGGTGAGCTCTGAGCTGAATTCCTCTGTTACTATGACATTTCATTGATTTTTTTCCATGTATTTTGCTCCATTGCCTGGCTGGCATCACTCCTGTCTGTGAGCTCATTGATGTGGCCTTGGTGTGTGCACAAGTCAGCAGTGAACAAATCAGAAATGAGATGTAAGAACTGTGTGTGATCCAGTCTTGAAGAGAGTGTGCCCAAAAGCTTCTGCCAGAGAAGGGCACCTCAGCCCTTCACTGATTCCCACAGCATCCCCTGGGCTTATCTCCAGAGCCACAGTGGGGAAAAATGTCTGCAGGGATGCTTGGCTTGAGCATAGAGAGGAGGGATTTGCTGCTTTTGCTTTGACTGCCCAGCCTTCCCTGGCAAGGTCGTGTCTGGTGTCATCCCAGCCTCTGCTTCCCCTGGCTCTGGTGTCACCAGACTGACAATAAGTGTCTGACATGTCCCTGGGCTGTGCTGATGAGCCCCATGGCTCTTGTCTCTCTTGCCGTTTGATGCTGTGGTTACTCCACGACTTCTGCAGTGACATTTCCTGTTTTATTGGCAGTAACGAAATTGTTGCAAATGCTGTATTTATTTGCAGCTGTGTGCAAGGGATTTTAATCTCATTGTACTCCTCACTGTGCCACTACTCTGCTGCTTTTTGCTGAGCTGACAGGTTGTTTCCATGCTCAGGAGCCGGATGGTTGGTTTTGTTTTCTTTTTGTTTGCAGCTTTCTTTTTGTTTACCTTGTGTTTCTTTGTTCTCTTTTTCTGTTTTGACAATAGCTTGCTCAGTCTATTCTGGTAAATATTTTTAATTCTTTCCCCAGTTTTTGGATGATTTTTTTTTCCTTATAGACAGAGAGAATTTTTTACTTTTTCCTGATAATCTCCTGAAAGAAATGCTTATCCAGCAAGCACAGCTGACCTTTGAGAAGTCTTTAAGTTTCCCTTGAGAGAAAAGTTTCAGGTACCTGCAACCAGACACAGAAAACCACCAGGGGTCATGTGTACCTCAGTCTGACTTCTTCATCCCCAGGCTGCCTCTTCTCTCTCTCCAAGCTGCCCACTCTCAGTCACAACCCTTTGCATCACGATCCAATTGCAAAACTGAAAGGATTAGAGTACTTTTGGAACTCACTCAGACTAAGCTGTTTTTGTTTTTTCCTTGACCTGGAGCTGAATTTTTCTTGTAATTCCTTTCCCCGAAATTCCCAGCAGTTACACAAAAACCTGAACATTATCCACAACATGGACTTTGCAGCTGCAAGGGCAATTCTGGTGTTGCCAGACTGGCTTGGCCATCACTTTTGCCTTTGGCAGAAAAAAACCCTCCAGCTAGTCCTGGACAGTCCTTTGTCCACCTTTAGCCAGGATCCCACCTTTTGCTCCCCGTAGCTGGTGCAGAGGCTGAGAGAACAGTGCAGTGAAGGAGAAAGTGCAGTCCTCAAACAGTCCTTATCCTAAGGAACAAGCACTGGTAACCAAAAACTTGTTGAGGGTGGTCTGGTTGGCCAGGTCCCCAAAGGAAAATTTCCAAAGCTGGGAGAGCTTTAACCGGTGACTGTGGGAGAGAAGCTGTTTTTGGAGATGCCCTAGCTGGATGAGCTGCCAGCCTCCCCAGGAGGAAGGTGGAATGTAGTTCAACATCATTCTACCAAGCAGAATTTTTCAAAAGCTTTTTGGAGAAAGTTTTTCTTCCACTTCCTCTTGTAATTTTCCTGAGGTGCTATTTAGGGACAACTGACCCGGCAAGCAGTGTTGCCTTTTTCCTCATGGAAAATTTATTCCTGCTCTGGACTGAGCACAAGGGGTCCACATGAGCATCAAGCCCAAAGCCCCCATCTCTGTGCACTTGGGGCTCTGACAGCCTGCAGGCTCCCCAGCCATCCCAAACTGCAGCTGGTACCTTGCCCAGAGGCACAGGAGACCTCTCTCCTGCAGGCATTGGGCTGGGTGAGGTGGGCAGCTGTCCTGCAGGGAAAGAAAAGGGTGTGGGTGAATGTGTGTGTGAGATATTGGAGTGGTGCACTCAGGCACATGGATGCTGTAGTTGTCCTGGGGTGACACTGCACATTCTGACTGGCTCTGCCCCAGCAGGGCCTGTGGCAGATACAATCCCCAGGGGAGACCCGGCTCCCTGGACAGTGACAATCTGAGCCCAAGAAGCAGGTCCTGGTCTGGTACCATGGCCCCCTCCCTGCTGGTGCCGGGGGCAGGCAGTGGAGCACATGAAAGGGGATAAATCACTTCAGTTCTTAATAAATCTATCCAGCTGTCTACTCTTGTTCTTCTTTGGTGTCTTCTTTGGCACAGGATCAAACTGGAAGAGGGAGCTCTTGCAATTCCCCTTTATCTTCCTGGTCTAGGGCTAGGGGGCAGAGAGGGGACAAGTCCCAGTGGTGTCTGGCTCTTGTGGAGCATTGCTGAAGGGAGCAGGGATGTACCTCCTTATCCACTTCTCCACACGTAATGGCACAAAAGACCTGATCCTTGCTTTCTTTTCTGCTGCCTGCAAGACAAGGTAAGGCCAGGAGCCAGAAAATACCTCTGTGGGGAGCAGCTGAGCCGGTTAACCAAACCCTGTGCCCTTCTGCCCAGGGCTGGGCACCTTGCTTCCTTTTCCTCCTTTCTGTGCCAGCTCAGCCTTTGAAGGTTGCACCAACCTGGTTAGGGAGGCACGGGGATTAGGGAGGTCTGCTGCCCTTCCTGTTGTGTTCCCAGACAATGCTGGGAATGGTGAGTTTTGATGGATGTCTTGTTCACTGCTGAGTCATAGCCACTGCTCCAGCCTCCCTAAAGAGTGGGACATGGGTCCTGCATGTGCAGGGCCAGCATGGCCCCTTTTTGTGGCACCAGGGAGCTGTGGCATGAACACCAGCTGGGACAGCACCTCTCCCTCCTCAGGCAGAGCAGGACAGAGCTCAGAGTGCTGGGTACTCCCCTATACCAGGGGTAAGTCACCAACAGTACCCACAGAGACAGCACAGCCAGAGCTGGAAATTCCCATGGTCATGGACACTGCATCATGGGATGGCACTGGAACGGGGTGGGATGGAGTGGGATGGCACTGGGTGGCATTGCAGGGCACAACAAGAGCAGGCAGCATGGCACAGCACAGCCAGGGCTGCAGCCTCTCACCCTGCACCTGGGACAGCACAGCACGGCTCAGCTTGGCACGGCCAGGTTCTGCCCCAGGGCTGCCCTCACCTCCCTGGATGCAGCATCACAGGGCCAGGGCGAGCAGCAGCAGCAGCAGCCTGGGGTCCCCATGGCAGTGGTGGCTGTGCCTGGTGCCTGGGCTCTGCCTGTGCTGCTGCCCCACGCCCACTCGGCCCCTTTTTTATAGCAGAGGGGCTGAGCCTCCTGCCAAGGGACACCCATGGGGTAGGACAGCCCTGTCCTCTCCGGGGATGCACAGGGGACCTGTGCAAGGCAGGGACAGGGAGCTCACGTGATCTCAGAGCTGGACAGAAAAAGAGCATGAAGGACATCACAGTGGAGCTCTGTGAACACCACAGGTAGGACAGGGCATCTCTGAGGACATCACAGTGAAGGGCAGGAGGGCCCTGAGGACACCACAGGGAAGACTATCAGCTCTTTCTGTCTTCAGAGCTTAGTGTTCCCTAAGTCCCTAGCAGCCTTTAGGGCTGGGGTGGGAAGCAGCCTGTCCTACTTGCTGTGAGCATTCTTCCCCCACTTTTCTGCCTCGGGAGCTGCTGCAGGCAAGGGATCGCTGTGGTGGCCCAGAGCTGTCACTGGGTGACAAATGGCCTTTTCTTCATTCCCCAGGGGAGTGTTCCTGCAACCACATAGGCAGACAAGTAACAATACCCAGGAAGGACAGGTTGTCCTGGATGCAGCACCCCCAGAACAGCCGGTGTCATCCTTACATGGGAAAGCCCACAGACAATGGAAAGGGATGGAGATGCAGTCCCTTAGGGTCACCGTGGCAAGGTTGGTTGGACAGGGTGCCAGCACAACAGTGAGGAGCACCTGGGGTTCCCACCTCCATTTGTATCCTGTTGGCAGCTTCCAACAATAGCAGTGATGTCCTGATCCAGCTGGCAAGGAACAGGAGCAGGCACTGAAGACAGCACAGCTTCTGGCTGGACTGGTATTGCTTTGATGCATCAATACTGTTCCTTAACCCCAGGCAACGTGCATTCCAAAGGTTGGGGTTCAGTCTGTATAAAGGGATATTTCTGATTTCTCTTTCACTCTGGGCTGTATCACCTCAATTAGTTTTGTATCTGATAGGCTCAGCTTTTGTCAGCTTCTGCATGAATGGAGCTGAGGGCTCAGAGGACAGTCCTTGGTCACAGACATTTTGCCTGCTCCACTGTTTTTCAAGGCTGACTCAACCCCAGTTTGAGCAGCCAGTTAAATCGTTCATTAACCGTTTCTTATTATTATCCACCAGCACTTATTTTTCACAACACCCTGAACGTACATGGGTTTTAAACCACAGCCCTGATGACTTTTAACTTCTTCAGTGCTTCCTGCTTTGGATTTCTTCCCTGCCTGCCAGTTGCCCTCACTTCCTGCTGTGCCAGAGCTCAGGCATGGCATTGCAGAACTTAATCCTTCTGATGATTGCCAGCTCCAAGCCACTTTACTCTTTGATCTTTGGAGGGTGCAAACCCCACGGAGACACCTCAGCACTCAGCTGGGGTCACTCAAGAAATCTGCCTGCTTGAGCACTGAGCTGCCCCCTGACCCTGCGAGATGAGCCAAAGGGATTGTTAAGTACAGGAAAAATAAAGATTATATGAACAAATAAACAATATTGTCTGTGTGATGCTAAAATAAACCTACACCTGTGAAGGAGCTGTGGGCTGCCATCAGCAGCACGGAGACTTTGTGTTGTCCATCCACAGGGTTCCTGCAGGAGCCCCCTGAACCATGGTGATGGAGAGGGGGTGATGGAGAGGGGGCTGATGGAGAAGGGATGATGTCTGTCCCTCCTGGCCCCCACAGCCTTCCCAGATTGACCTTACTCGTTATCCCAAACACTGGCAATGCTCTGGGCAGCACCTGCTTGCCAAAAAACTGTCAGAGCAAATGGCAGCTTTGTGGGAAAACACACCTTGTTATGCAATTGATTTCTGCGACAGAAAACACTGGGGCAGGAATGGGCAGCAGCCAGCCAGCTCTCTCACCAGGGATTTCTTGCAGGCAGGGGGCAAGAGGGCTGTAGGGCTCCTGTAGGGAGGAGAGGGGGCCGTGGAGATGCCAGCAGCAGAAACATGATGCTCTCCAGCTGGGGTAGCAATGAGTTTTGCTGTCAGAGAGAAACCAGGGCTCAAATGTGAAATTTAAGAGTAAGCAAAGACTGAGAAAAATAAAAATAAATATTGTTTATTTTTGAGACATTGCAAAGAACTGCCTTGTCTCCAGTTTACAAAAAGTATTATTTTCTGGTGAGTAAGCTCCATCAGCTTTTGCTATGATGACTTGGGGAATGAAAACATGTATTTTAGGAAACTGCCTTGAAAACCATTTAGAAATGGGTGAGAAACTCTGGGTTGAATCCATTCACTTCAGCTTCCTTGGCCAGCAACAAGTACAACATAAGGGGAATGATGAAAATTTGTTCTTACAGTCTTGTCTAATGTCTAAGAATCCTTGTGCAAATACAACTTCTGTCACTATTAAGATCCAATGTCCCAGATATTCAGTGAATGTTGGCTTCTCATTAAGTAAATAATTCCCTTCCAACACAAACCAATTTGTGAAAACAACAGCTTAACATGCACATCAGACCTTCCTAGACTCATCACTCTGGGGGTGGGGGAGATGGGAAATCTGAGTCCCAAAAGAATCTGGGTGGTGGGTGAGTGCACATGGGCATGCCTGGTGAGGAAGAGCAGGGTGAGCTGTGCACTGCAGCCAGTCCTGAGGTCACCAGGCTTAAGGGAACCTCAAACCCTGGGTACAGAACTGATGTGGCAAATGAGTGACACAATGGACAACAGCTCCAGAGAGGGGTTTTCCCCACCAACCATTTCCCAGCAGTCACTGATCAGCAGGAGCCAGGGCCTCCCTGCAAGGTGCCAGGGGAGCAGGAATGGACATTTTCAGTACTTCAGCTCTCATTTCTGGGAATGTTTGCTGCAATTACCTCCTCTTATGGCTGGGAACCACAGATTAGGAAACACCCAGATTACACAATACCTTAGCCAGAGGTGCCACCCACAGACCTGGCACCAATAAAAAGGAGAGGGAGCAGGAGCATCAGCAGAGACCTGCAAGGAGCACATCCCCAGGTCCATCAGCTGTCTGCCTGCTGCAGAGATGGTGCAAGCAACTCCCTTGCTCCTCGTGCTCTTCCTGGCCCTGGGGGCTCAGGGCCTCGCTGTGAAAAAGGTACAGTGAGGGTGGGATGCACAGGGTGGGGTGGGCAGGGGGCTGTGGCTGCAGGCACCAGTGCTGAATTCCCTGCTCTCCAGTGCTCCCTGACCGGGCGCTGGGTCAATGACCTGGGCTCCAACATGACCATCTTGACGGTGAACGCAAATGGTGCCTTTGCTGGCTCCTACCACACGGCTGTGACAGCCACCTCCAATGAGATCAAGGTGTCACCACTGCAGGGATCCATGCAGAAGAGCCCTAACCAGAAGGGCCAGCCCACCTTTGGCTTCACCGTCAACTGGAGCTTTTCAGGTACTTCTTTCCCAGCCTCCTTATGGTATCCTGGACCTCCCCTGCCCTCCCTCTTCTGCTCTTGAAATTTTTCTGCCCTCCCTGGAGTGCCCTTGCTGATTCCCTGCCTTCCCCTGCACTATCCCCACTGCTCTCCCTCCCTGGAGCTCCCCCATCCCTGTCCCTGGAGCTCCTCGGTTGCTGTCAGCTCCCAGTCCCAGGCTGCAGGAAAGGCAGCAGGGGCTGGAGCCTGCACTGCCTGCCCATGTCCGTGTGACACCCCAGCCCTGAGCCCTCCTGCTGCTTTCCCCATCCCCGCTGTCCCCAGAGGCCGGGGACAGCAGGGCTCTACTGTCCCCTGTGCTGGGGCAGCCACTGACCTGCCACCTCCGCCACGCTCCCCTCCTCTCCTGTCTTGTCCCCACAGACTCCATCACTGTTTTCACGGGCCAGTGCTTTGTGGATGAGGTTGGAAAGGAGATTTTGAAGACCATGTGGCTGCTGAGGTCACGTGTGGAGAACATAAAAAATGACTGGAAGGCCACCAGGTAAGCCCCCTGTCCCTGCCCTGCACATGTCCCCTGTGCACCTCCGGGTTTGGGCTGTCACAAGGGAGTGCTCTAGGTTGCTTGCAGAGCCACTCTCACAGGTGTTGGCAAAAGCAGGTTTACTATCTGTTTTAAAAGCACAGCTTAACAAATCTTGATGGCAAGATTCACTTGATTGCTTTGTGCATGGGTAAAACACAGAAAGGAAAAATGCCATCTCCTGGGGTCCTGCCAAGGTGCAGATGTGGTGTGGTTACACAGGGCTGGGTGCGTGTTTGGACACTGTCACATCCCTCCCTCACATCTCCCCCTCTGTGTCCCCGCAGGGTGGGCACCAACATCTTCACCCGCCTGCAGTCACAGGAGTGAGGGGGCAGCGGGGGCTGCCCGGGCTGGCAGCAGTGCCAGGGGTGTGCCCCTGCTCCTGCAGCACCACCTGCTTCTCCCAATAAAGTTTTGCTGCAAAACACCCACAGTTTCCTGTCATGCTGTTGCAAAATGTGGGATAAGTAAAATGTTTCTTTAAAAGGTTTGTTCTTTGGTGTTTGAGGTTTTTTATGCTTTCAAGGGTAATCGACAAGAAAGGACATTTAGCCTGTGAAACAGAGAGCAGCAAACAAGCTCTAAGCTATGCGAAGGTGTTAGAAAGAGATCTTACTTGGTAGAATTGCCTTGTTAAGGTTTAGATCTTGATGGGCTTTAATGATCTCAGACCTGGGTGCATGTTACAAAACTTGGGATGAACAATATACAACTGGTAATGGAAACAAAGAGTGCAGAATCTACAAGACTCTTGGCAGAACCCCCAAGATAAAAAACTAATAAAGACTACTGGATCAGGAAAAACTCAGTGCTGAAGCAGCTCTGACTGGGTAGAAAGTAAATTGTGGCAGGGGTAGATCATGGCTTATGGCCCACTGAGTCAAGAAACCCACCAACCCAAGAGAAGAGAAAGGCTGAGCCTACAAAATAATTAGCATCAGATGCAAGAGAATTCTTAACCAATAGGAGAGAGAGTAGTAGTTAATAAGAGAACTAAATAACTTGTTGCCAATGAACATTAATGCCTTTGTTTGCTAGATGTGTAAATAGCAAAATATTTTGATAGTTGGTGTGCTTGATATTTGGAATAACACTAAGTACTCAGGCTTGTGGAACTAAAACAAAAAATCAATGTCTCTCTTGGGTGTGTGCCTTGTTATGCACCAGGTAACAAATGCAATTTTTCTGGACAACTCCATCATGGCTCAGCACACACACTCCCAATACCCTCCATGGAGCCTTACTGTCCCTTCTGTCCCCACACCTGAGGCCTCATGCGTGTCCCCTGCTGTGACTCTCCATGGCACAGAGCCCTCCTTTGCAGCCTGCCCACCCCACCATGGCCCTTGGGGACCACCTGCCCCAGCCCAGGGGATCAGGAGCCTGTTCAGCCTGGAGCAGAGCCCGGCTGCCCATGTCCCACGGGTATCCTTTGGCAGGAGGCTCTTTGGTTTCAGCAGCCGCTGCCCAGCCACAGCCCCCTCTGCCGTAAAAGGGCACCACACATGGCCACCAGCACCATGGGCACCCGGGGCTGCTGCTGCTGCTCGCCCTGGCCCTGCTCACGGCCCGTGGTGCTGCATCCAGGGAGGGGAGAGCAGCCCTGGGGCAGTCTGGCCGTGCTGTGCTGTGCTGTGCTGTGCTGTGCTGTGCTGTGCTGTCCCGGGTGCTGGGTGGGGGACGAGGGGCTGCATGCCCTGGCTGTGCCATCCATGGATGTGGCACACATCCATGTGCCATCCCTGTGGTGCGCCAGGAATGACCAGAGGGCTGCCTGCTCCTGCTGTGCTTTCTGGTGCCATGCCATGCCCTGCCGTGCTGTGCCACTCTGTGCTGTGCCACAGACTGCTCTGCCATGCTGTGCCACCCCTGGGGCACAGTGTGCAGGGCTGACTGGGTTGCATGTTTCTCCCATGCCATGCTGTGCTGTCCTGTGACACTCCAGCACTCAGTGTTTCTCTCCTCCCCCTGTGTCTGGCTGTGCCATGCCACACCACAGCGCAGTGTCCATGACCAAGGAGGCTGCCAGCTCTGGCTGTGCTGTGCTTGGGGCACTGTGGGTCTCCTGTCCCTGCTATAGGGGGGTACCCAGTACCTCCAGCCCTGCCCTGCCCTGCCCAGGGAGGGAGAGGTGCTGTCCCAGCTGGTGCCCATGTGCTGGTCTCAGTTGTCACACAGAGGGGCCATGCCATGCGACACACGTGTCACTGCTGGTGTGGGAAGGAGGAACTGTGGCTCAGCACTGCCCAAGCCACCCACACAACCCCCAGTCCCCAGTGTGACCTGCAGGGGCAGTGGAGAAATGAGCTGGGCTCCAATATGACCATCTTGGCCATGAACAGAGCTGGGACCTTCTCGGGCTCCTGCCACACTGCAGTGGCAGCCACCAACAAGCAGATCCTGGTGTCAGCCTTGCAAGGGGTCCAGCAGCATCTCAGCGCCAAGAGACACCCCACCTTTGGATCCACTGTGCAGTGGCAGCTCTCAGCTAGAGCAGTGACACTGACCCTCTGCCCATGCTGGGAGTGGGGACCCCCCCCGTCTGGTGCCCAAATCCCCTGTGGCACCCAGAGGAGCCCTGGCTGTGGGCACAGATTGACCACATGCACACATTCCTGCCTTGGGAAGTGGTGGTGGGAGAGCTTGTCTGTGGTGGGTTTCAGGGCTGTCTGGAAGAGGTGATGGGAGTGTCCATCTGTCTGTCCAGGGGCAGGGCTGATGCCCAGCTCTCTGTCCAGTGATGTGGAAGCAGTCCACCTGGCCAGTGTGGCAGGGAAGTCCATCTCTCTGTCCAGGGCATGTTCGTCTGTCTGTCTGCCAGGAGTAGGTGGCCCAGGCTTCCCTGTCTTGAGGTGCAGGCTCTGACCCTGCTCTGCCTCTCTCAAACCTCGCCAGACTCCAGCACTGCCTCTGTGGGCCTCATGGATCACCAAGGGAAGGAGACACTGGAGAGCACATGGCTCTGCAGGAAGAGATCCTGTGACACAGGGACACCTGGAAAGCCACAAGGTTTGGCTCTGTCCCTGCCATCTCACCCCACGGCCCTGCCTCCCACCCTGCTGACACAGCTTCCCTGCAGACTCAGCACTTCCTTCTTCACCCACATCAACTGATGGGAATAGGGACCAGTGCTGCCTGCACCCTGCTGTCCTTCTGCATCCCCAGGTCTCCCCACTGTCCCAGTCCCAAGCTGGGCTCTTAGCAAGGAACACACCCTCACTTTGCCCTGCTTCTTCCCTGTGCCTCCCAGCCGCCTGTTGGTGAGGGTCCCCGTTCCCACACTTGCTGCCCTCCCTCATGGAGCCAGATAAACCTTTCCCCACAGAGCAGAGAGCGTGTCCCTCGCATCCCTAGCGTACAAGCAGCCCTGTGTGGGTGTCTCCCCATCTGTGGCCACGGGGAGAGAAAGGTGCTGGCAGGGGGACAACAGGGAAGTGTTTTGGAGGGCATGGGATAGATGGGCTTGGGGGACAGTAATTCTGCTTCCTAACCATGGCTTCAGGCCTCAGCAGGGGCCTTCGGGCCTGTGCACCCATTTGGGACATTCACAGGGCTGGGTGGCTCCAGGGAGCGCCCCCAGTGTGGGGCAGCAGGACAAGGCACAGCTGAGGGTAGGGGTGAAAGCCGCATGCAGGCTAGCCAGCACTCTCCCCTGGCCTCATCTGCTGTCTCTGCACCCCTCTCTGCCCCATCCTCCCATCAAATTCCAATTCCAGCCACTGCTCCGCTTGGGAGTCTCGGTGCTGCATGCACATATGGGGGACATCTGGGTGCCAGCCCTCACAGAGGGAAATCCAGGGTGTTGGGGCGGTCCAAAATCCAGGCTGGATGCTGGGGGGATCGGGAGAGAGGCCTGGGACTCCAGGGGGAGCTGCAGGGCAGGGCGGGTGGCTGCAGCCAGGTACTGCAGGTGTGCCTGCTGTATGAATGCGGACATAATGTACTTCCCACTGACTGGCTGCCACCTGATCAGCTGGGAGTGGAACAGGATACGGATCCTTTCTGGTGTTCATGTTCACAGGATGTTATCTGAACATTAAACTTTATCAGCTCCTTAGGAAAGGAAACAAATCAAACAAGGGGCTGATGCCCTTTGCACCGGTCTGACACTACAATTCACTAATCCATCATTTCAGCAGCTCATGAAGTTTCCAGCTCATTAGTTACATAATCCACGATGCACAGCTCAAAACTGCTGCTCCTGAGCACCACGGGGAGAAGCTGTGTGGGCAGGGAGGGGTGCAAAGGGTGTGAGGAACAATGCTGCCTGGCAGCTGCAGAGCTGCTGGGGCAAGAGAATGATGGAAGGGGCAGAAAGCACACAGTGCCCTGAGAAAGTGTACGTGCCTGTCTGCCCTCCTCTTCCTCTCACAGTATGCCTGTCCTTCCCCAGCCTTCCTCAGCCTTTGCTCTTTTCCCTCAGTCCCTGCTGGGTTCTGGGGCTGCACACAGAGCACACAGACCTGAGGCTCTGCAGGGTAAGCTTGTACTGACTGACCACTGGTTGATGTGCCTGGTGGTTCAGCTTCTGGTCAAAAGCCATCGTGCATCCTCATCCTCACCCCTGTGCCCTCATCCTCATGCCTGCATTCTGCACAGAGCCCTCAGTTCATCCCCACTGATCCTTAGCACTGCCCTGGTTGTGCTGGGGTCGTTCTCCTGCTTCCCCTCCCCAAACACCCACTGTGGCTGTCACCAGCACCATAAGCACCCAAAGACTTCTCTGAGTGGTCTGTGAGGTTAAAGCCTTGGGACCCCAGTGTGAGTGTGGGATGAGGCTGGGAGCCCTGCATAGAGAAACACAACGCCACTGACAACCATGTTGGCCCAGGACACAAGATTTAATTTAATTTAATTTCTGTCATTTCATTACCTCAACAACTGCAAATTCCCTGGCTCCTGGTTCCTCCCAAGAAGGCAGCCAGTGGGACAGAGAATGATTGTGCTTGCTTAATAAGAAAACTGAAAGTAAAACTGTAGAGCTTTAGGAGAAATCAGCACTGGGGGCGCCACCCCCTCTGTGTCACAATCTGTGTTCATCAGCTGTATCTCACATCCTGTCCCTGACCTTGGTATGATCCTGTCCTTTTATTGACATTTCATTTTCCTTTTTCTCTTGCCTGGTATGTGCAAACTGGGCTGCTCACCTCCAGCCTCAATGCCCTACTCAGAAGTTTTCCTACTGCTGCTGGGGCCAGTTTGTTTCATTCACCTCCCAGTTCCTTGGACCCACTGCAGATCACCTGCTGTCCCTGCACACATGCCTTGCCCAGTCCTCATGAATCTCTGTCCTTCTGTCCGTTGCCTGCGATGACCAGAGGGTGCTTTGGGACACAAGAGCTCCAGCAGGGCAGGATGGAAACTTAGGTCAAGCCCTCAACCAGCAGACATGGAGCTAAAGACCCCCAGGCTGGGTGATGTCAGTGGGCAGATCCACACAACCCCTCCTGCATCCCTGTTCTGCCCATACCCATTCCTGTGTCCATCCCTGTTCCAGTCCGGATGCCTATCTCCATCCCTGCCTCTAATCCCTGCCCCGTCCCCATCCCTCCCACCCTTGTTCCCCTCCCCATCCCTGCCCCTGTTCCCATCCCCATGTGCACATCCATGTGCACATCCTCATCCCTCATCCTTGCCCCCCTCCCCACCCCAGTTCCCGTTCCCATCCCACCACAACCTCTTCCTGTCTTCATCCCCAGCCCTGTGCCCATCCCTGTCCTTGCTCCTGTCCTTGTCCCCACAACTCTTGCCCTCCCTGTCTCCTTTCCCTTCCTTGTGCTAGTATCGGTTCCTCCCTCAGGTACCACCCAGGGCTTTCTCGGAAAGCAGCGGCGGAGCCGAATATAAATAAGTCTGTGACTCACGGGCACGGCGCGGTTCCCTGCCGCCGCTGCATCCCGAGCTGCATCCCGAGCTGCATCCCGATGAGCCGCCGCATCCTCTCCGCTCTCGCCCTGCCCGCAGGGGTGTCCGTGGCCGCGGCTGCGGCGGGCTTCCAGGTGGGAGCCCCTGCCAGGAGCCAGCGTGGGAAACTCGGCTCCGGGGAAGTCTGGGTGGGAGCGCACCTGGGGATCCGGGTGTTCGGGGAGGGACACGAGTGGGACACTCGCCGGATAGGTGGAACATGATATGGGAGCTGCAGCGCTTGCTCGGGGTGGGACACGCGTGGAAGAGCCATCTGCGGGGGGAATACTCGGCAACAGGAGGATCCCCTGCTCCAGCGGGTACCCAGATGGGAAACGCTCCCGAGGGAGATGAGGGAAGTGATGCTCCAGGGTAGTCCGTGTGCCCGGGAGGGATGTGCATGGAGATTCCTTCCCTGTTGCAGGAGCCATGGATATGGAAATCCCCCACTTCTCTCCCAGGGACTTGGAGGGGAATTGGGGCAGGGGAAGCATGGGGACCCTGCCCCCGGGGGTGACTTGCCCCTGTCTCGGACGGTGCAGGGCAGCAGAGAGCAGGCAGGGCTTACAACTGCAGGTGGGATGTGCAGGGTTCTGCCTGAGATGGAGCCCACTGTGGACCTGAGGGCTATGCCCACCCCAGAGAGCTTCCCTGCCCTGCTACACGTGTGCTGAGCACAGCACAGGTACCCACAAACACAGGCAGACGTGCCTGGACTCACACAGCTCACCTGCCAGGGCTACAGCAGGGGTCCCTCCCATGTTCCTGCCTGTCCAAGGCTCCCACTTTTTACTTTTCCTCTTCACCTCTCCCCTTTGCTTGGCTTACCCCAGCTTTTGGCCCTCTTGATGTAGCTAAATAGCAGCAACTTTACGAATCAAGTATTTTAAAAATGAACGCTCGAGCACTCTCAGGACTCCAGAAACACTCTGCTGTGCCACCATCTACAGCCTGACCTGTGCTTGTGTTCTTTTCCAAGATCCTCTGCCAGGGAATTGAGCACCCTGGGGAGAAAAAGGCCAGCAAGAAGGAGGAAAAGGCGACCATGGGGAAGAGCAGAAGGCATATCAAGGTGAGTGCCAGCACCCCGTGGGCATCAGGGGGTGTGGGCAGGGGCTCAGCCTGTATGGGCTGTGTACAGGCAGCCCCCAGGGACACGTCTGCTTGTCCCCAGCCATGCAACCTGACCGGCTGGTGGGAGAATGACCTGGGCTCCAAGATGCAAGTGTTCAAGGTTGGCAAGGACGGAACCTTCTCTGGCGAGTACCACACCGCCGTGTCAAGCGCTGAGAAACCCATCCAGCCGTCCCCACTGACCGGCTCCCAGCACCTGGATGAGGATGGACAGTGCACCTTTGGCTTCACTGTCAACTGGAAGAAGTTCTCAGGTCTGTGGTTGCATGATGGATGTTGTTGGATAGAGTGGTTGGGTGGATGGAGGGATGGATGGAGATGCACACCAGGAGCAAGGACGGGGATGGGCACCGACAGGCAGTTCCCAGTGCTCATCCCAATTCCTCTGTTCTCTCTGCTGTCCCCTGTCTCTCCTTCCCTGACCTCTCCCCACTGTGGATGGTGTCTGCAGACAGTACACCTCCCAAAACAAGGTCTGGGTGAGGCAGCACCAAGGGTTGCTTTGACAACACCTCTGCCACACACCATTTCCCTGCAAATATCGGGATCCACTCAGGCTCCATGAGCACTAAACTCACTGATGCCTGTGAAGCTCCAAAACCAGCTGGGGTCCTGTTGGGATGCTGACAGCCACCACTGCTTTAGACTCCACAGCTGTCTTTGTGGGCCAGTGCTTCAATGGGGATGATGGGAAGGAGGTCCTGCACACCTCCTGGCTGCTGCGCGAGAAAGTCGACTCGGAGCCGGATGACTGGAAAGCCACCAGGTGAGCCAAGGAACCCCCAGTCCATGTGGGATCCCTGGGATCCCTGCCCTGCTGCTGGCTGGGCACCAATAAGAGTCTGCTTCCCCACAGGACTGGGCGCAACACCTTCACTCGAACGGGCTGAAAGAGGGAGCAGCATCTCATCCTGGCCGCACCTGGGAGACTGAAGCCCCCTCAGCAGGATCAGTGTGTACCAGCATGCTGTGATGTTTCCAGCTGTGGAGGAAGATATCCCAAAAAAACAAGAAATAAAATTAAAGATATTTAAGCACAGCCTTGTGCAGTCTGTGAATATGTCCTGGAAAAGCTGGGCTAAAACACAGTGGAATGTGGATGTAGGATGAAACTCTCATTCTCTTATCCTGGGAATAGACTGGCCCCAAGAAAGCCCCTTTTCCAGCCCAAACAGGATGGTGCATCTCCAAAGTAATCCTCTGACACTAACTGTGACCAGCACTCACTCTTTCCTGCTGAAAGCCTGGTGAGTGTGATGGGAGGGTAAGCTGGGCAGCTCTTCTGCATCCCAAAAACCTGGCTGGGAGGCCTCTGGCTCTGACACAGCCCCTAAGCAGGCAGGTGAGGGGCCTTGGCTGCATCCACCCTCCTGAAAAGTGCCAAGGGCTGCTCTGTACCAGCCACACAGGCCCAGTAGCTGAGTACACCCAGCCCAAAACTCTTTCTGGGAAATGTGATTTACTGAAAAGCTAATGGCCAGCAAATACAGCCTCTCAAATCTGTGCCCAATGGACTGTGTGACTGACCAAAACAGGAAGCGCCTGTGCTGCCTTAGGCACCCCTCTGAGCCAAAGAAAATGATTTCCAGGAAATCAGCTCTTGGTCTGAATATGAAACTTAGTCCTTGTGTCTTTGATTCTCAAAATAACTTGAGACAGTGCTGCATGCCCTGAGCTGGCATACTGCCTGGGATTTGATGAATTTAAAAGTAGGACTGGGCTGCTGGGGCTGCCACCCCTCTGCTCCCCTGGCTTTTCTGCCACAAGTGCTGTGGGTGGGAGAGCTTTGCTAACAGCATCTGTGGCTTTAGCAAGTTTGGCTGCTCTCTGTTTTCAGCTGCCTTGTTGCAAACTCACATGTGGTTTGCTTCTCACCTCTCTCTCCCTGGGGCTCATCTTCTGCTTCCAGAGCAGTGCTGCTGTTCCCTTCTCCATGCCTCGCTGGCATTTCTCCAGCTTTTTCCATTCCCTTACAGCATTTCTGACCAGAATGTCTTTACACCAGCCCTCTGCTATGCATTTGTGTATCTGCACAGCTTTTTCCCTGCTTTTAGAGGCGTCTGAGAAGCGGGAAAGTGGGAGGCAGAGGCACCACAGGACTCTGCTCTCACCCAAAGCGTGACCAGCTCAGCAGTGAGGTGCCTGCTAAGCCTCCAGCCTCACTGCATGCATCCTCCTGTCCTCATTATTGCCTTCATGCCAGCATTTGCCCAAGGCAGGGCTCTCCCGAGGCTGTGCAGCACTGCCAGAGAGCTTCAGCAAGGCAGCACTGCTGACCACAGCTGGAGCATCCTGCAAACCCCAGCAGGCAGCCACAGTGCTGTGAGGAACACAGCGGGCATGAGCTGGCACAGCTATTTCCAAGGCCAGTCCCTACATCAGGGCACCCAGCCTGGCTGCAACACATCCCTGGCACACCTCAGGTTTGGGGTGACAGCTGATTGGACCTGGGGGTGCCTGGGAGTGGCTAAGGATGGGGATGTTTCTCCGTGGACATTTGGCACCCCTCAGCTCTGAGTTTTGTTCAGCTGCAAACCTGCTCACAGTGTTGATCTGCAAACCCAGCACTGTTTGTTTCCTTCTAGCACGGCCTCATCAGCAAGGCATATGAGAGCAGGGCTTCCCCTTCAGCCTCACTGCAGGAAAACCCACTGTTTCTGCTGCATGGCAAGCCTTGATCAGGGTCATTCACACATTGTGGGTGCCCCCAGGGGCAGGGGGACCCGGTGGAGGCAGCGAAATCACATGGGCATGGCTGTGTGGCACAGCTGTTCACACACATAGTGTATCAGTTAAAAAAAAACCCTAAAAACAAATTTATTATGATCTTGGCATGGCGTGATGCTTGCATAAGGATCAAATCCCTTCAAGCACTGAAGTCACTGTTAGAATGGAGAAGGAGCCTCAACTGCAGGGGTCCCCCAGCACCGATGTGTCTTAACCACAGTGGGAAACTGTCCTGCGCAACCATTTCTGCGGGGACTGCTCCTGTCGGCCGTTTATAAACGTCTCAGCGCTGAAATTCTTGGTGCCCAACATCTCCCAGGGCAGCTGTTGACCCACCTAAGCAGAAGGATGCAGGGAATTCCCAGGTTGTTCAAGGGACTGCACTGTTGGTGGGTTTGGGTGTACCAGAACCTGGTACCCTCCACTCTGCATCAATGACAAAGGAGTAAATTTGATTTTCAAGCCATAACTTCACTGATGAGTGGAGACACATAGCTCCCATCTCCTCCACTATTTCTACATAGTCCTCTGCTCAGGACCACACATTGCTCTCTGCTCTTCTGCCTCCCTCCATGGCCCTGTTCCAGCTGTAGCCTTGCCAGCCACAGACACCCACCCTGAGAGAATGGAGGAGCTCCTTAGTTATGTTCTCAGCCCTTCCTGGGTCTGGTTTGGAACCAGGGCACCCTCCCAGGTGTGTTTTGCCTCCCCATCCTATAGATGAGCTCATCAAATGTGTCAGTATAACCCTTTGTGTGGATGAGGAACCTGCAGCTCGTCCAGCTTGCCCTACATGGTTTGGAGGGTCACTCACTCCTGCCCCACCCAGGCTGTGCTGTGGCACCAGGGCTGAGTCCCCTCCACCGCACGGCACCCTGACCAGGCAGTGACTGACCTCAGCTCCAATGTAACTGTGAAAAACGCCAATCACTTGTTTTTAAAATTTTAAAACTTTAATAGTAATAAAATGGTTATAAAAATAGTAATACAATTAGAGTAATAATAATTCAGACAGTTTGAATTAGGACAATATGAGACAATAGAGACAAAGAGTTACGGACATCCGGGTACCTTTTTCTGGGCGGCACAAGCCCGAAAAAGGACACCTGGTAACAAAGGATAAACCCTTAAAACAATAGCCTGTTGCATAGTCATATACTTCACACATGATGCATAAATTCCATTCAAATACAGGATTCTGTCTGGTCATCATCAACTTCTTCCTCTGAATCCTAGCAGCACCTTCAAGGCGGGAAGAAGTTTGTTTCTTCTGATGAGAGGGCCATAAATTCTTTTTCTCTGAAAGATTTAGGTGTCCTGTGGTTGCTATTTTGCTGCAAGTCCTTTCTTTAAAAAAAGTATCCTACATAGCATAGTTTCTATTTTAACATTTTGTTATAACTTAAAACTATATTTAACACACTACTTAAGAGAATTAATACAGCATTACTTTCTAACACAACACATATAATATTCATTTCCATATTTGCGAAAAGCCAACCATAAAATACGCATTTTTCACATAACCACCTTGGCTGTGAGCAGAAAAGGCAACCTCACTGGCTGCTGCCACACAGCATGAACGAGGCCTGGGTGTCACCGCTGCAGGTGACACGCTCCATGAACCAGAAGAGCCAGCCCACCTCCAGCTGTCAACTGGAGCTTTTCGGGAGCTTCTCCTTTCCCAGCCTCCCTCTTGTACTCTCAGAGCTCCTCTAGTGTCCACTGGATGACCTTGGAGTATCCCTGCCCTTCCTGCGATGTCCAGTTCAGCAGGGCTCATGCCGCCATGCTCTGCATATCCCATGCCTGTTCAAGGTCCCACAGGACAGGAGGCTGGGGAGGGAAACATCACCCACCAACAAGGAGCCTTTCCCACTGGCAAACTGGGTGCCCAAGAGGGACAGCCCCATCCCATCCCATCCCAGACTCCATCACCACCTCCATGGGCCAAAGCTTCACAGATGAGGAGAGAAAGGAAATACTGAGGGACCACATGGATCATGCAAGATGAGGCTGACCTGCTCGAGGATGACTGCAAAGCTAGTGGGTGGGCTGCAGGGCACTTGTCCATCCTTGCTTTGTGCTGGTGCTGCCCCTGTGGGTGTTGCATGAAGCCCACAGGGGAGTGCCAAGTCCTGGGTGCGGGGAGCCAGCTGGGCAGCGAGCAAGGGAGAGCAGTGTCAAGACCCCAAGTGCTTTTGCAGCAACTCCCCAGGATGGGAGTTGAACACAGCCCTATAATTTTTTCATTAAAAGCAAAGTGCAATTTGAACATGGGATCCTGCTCCCTGAGGAAGAGGAGAGTGGGTTTCCTTGTCTTCAGGCCCAGGATTGATGAGAAGGATTGTCAAAGCAGATCTCACCCCTTGTGCTTGAGCAGGGGCCAGAGAGGCACCACATGATCCGGACACAGCCAGATGCCACTCCTTTCTTCCATGTATGCAGTGACACGTTCACCTGGTCAGAGTGGTGTCTCAGGGGATATGTCCCTGTGCAAATGCCAGGCAGTCTGAGCACCCCCATTACAGTCTTGCACCATCAGGAACTCCTTGGGAAGGGTCAGACAGGACCCTGCCCAGCCTCAGAGCACCATGCATATGGCATTGCCTCCCATGGTGTCTAGGGAGGCACTGTGCACAGAACACACCCTCCCACACGAATAAGTGAATTTTAACATCTACATTTCTTCCAGGAAAACCCTTCTGCACTTACAAGAACAGCTGATTCAAGAGTTCCTGCTGCAGTGACAGTCTTAGGTCCCAAACCCGAGGAAAGCCCAGCACAGCCAGGGGGAAAAACAGTTTAGAAGGAGCAGCAGACGCTCACAATGCAGGAGGGGATGGTGACAGGGATGAGCCCTGCTGGCATTCCCAGGGATGAGCCCTGCGGGCATTCCGCAGCCAGCGCAGGTGGCAGCGCTGGCTCGGGGGCAGCACTGGCTCGGTGGCAGTGGGACAGTGTCAGGCCGTGCCCGCCCCCAGGGCTCCGGCACTGAGCAAGGAACGGGGTCGGGAGAGCCTCTTGGACAGCGGCTGTGTAAATCATCCCTGCATCCCCAGCGCCATGCACAGCCGTGCTCATCCCCGCGTTCCTCCGGCGCTGCCCAGGTCAGGCAGACCTCGTCACCTCCCCTGGCCCGGGCACGCTGACATCGGGACACTCAAGCCGCAGCTGCCAGCCGCCGCGGCTCCGGTTACAGCTCTATAAAGGGGTTTGGGATGCAGGCAGGGAGGCAGCTGGGCCGGGCATTTCGCAGCCCTGCAGCCATGGGGGGCGGCGCCTTCATCCTGGTCCTCGCCCTCGCCGTGGCCCTGGCACAGAGTGCTGCTCCTGCAGAGAGGAAGGTACGGGCATGGGTGACAATGGGAGCGTGGCAGACGTGGCAAGGGGATGCAGTGTGGGCAGCCAGGAGCTCTCCCTTAAATGCCATTTTAGGCTTAGACAAGCAGGAGAGCCTTGCAAGAGCCAAGTCCAGGCAGAGGGCAAGGTATCCCTGGATCCCCCTCAGCCACCTGGTGTCACCTCCAGAAGGATTTGTTCCCACAAGGGAGCGATGCACAGGGCATTCCTTCCCCTGGGGTTTGTGTCTGGGAGCACCATGCCTGTGGCATCCCCGCGATGTCTGGGTCTGGGTCTGGGTGTACCCTGCGTGCTGCAGGGCTGGGATATTCTGGCCTTGCTCCACCATGCCCTCAGCAGCACCCTGGGGCAGCATTTCCCCAAAGTGGGATTAGGGACAGCCAATGCCCTGCAGCTGCACTCACAGCAGGGCTTTGGCTCCCCTGGTGTGGGGCAGCAGCAGGGATGGGGTCCCTCTGCATGTGGGGGCACAGAGAGGATGTGGCTGTGTTCCTTCAGTGCCAGCTCAGCGGACTGTGGAGGAATGACCAGGACTCACTGATGGAGATTTCAGTGCTGAGGGACAACGGGGACTTCCATGGACAATACCTCACACGAGTCACCCTCTCCGGGGGCTGTGCCCAAGTCTCCCCGCTGAGGGGTGCCCAGCAGCAGCTTGGAGAGGAGGGCTGGCCCACCTTTGCCTTCACTGTGCGCTGGGACAAGTTCTCCAGTAAGTGCTGGGACACCTGGGGATGGCACGGCAGTGTCAATGGAAGCGACACTTGCAGCCAGCAGGAATTTTCTTTCGCCAGGAATTCAGCTGGGTGATGCTCTGGTGCAGCTAAGCAGCAACAGCTGCGCAGCATGGAGCTAAGGGCAATGCTGGGCTTGAACAGGGGAGCCTCTCCTCACCCAGCATCCTTGGGGCATCCACGGTGGGTCCAGACCCTGTTAGCACAACTGGGATGTTGTGCTGCAAATCCTGCCTTACCTGAGGGAGCCACAGGGAAGGGCAGGACCCCCCCAGCATAGGTTTGGTGGTTCTGTGGCCACTGGAGCAGGAACACAGCTGTGTCTGGGAGGATATGGGGGAGGGGAAGAAGCCAGTTTCCCCACGGATCTCCCAATAAGTGCTTCCCCCCAGATGCCACCACCGCCTTCGTGGGGCAATGCTTTGTGGATGCAGGTGGAAAGGAGATGCTGAGCACCATGTGGCTGCTGCGTGAAGCTGTCGGGTCCCTTGAGGAGGACTGGAAAGCCACGAGGTAGTGGGGGGATATGGGCAACACTAATCCCACAGAGGGGTCCTCACTTGAGGAAACTTGGGGGGAATTCAGGGACACCCCATCACTGCTGCAAGCACTGGCAGCTCAGAGTGGGCAGTGTCTGTGGGTCATCCTACAGAAACTCACATCTTCTCACAGGGTGGGCAGAAATGTCTTCACACGCAAACGCACCACAAAAGGAAAGATCCTGTCGAACCTGTCCCTTCCCTGTGAGGCTGTGTCTTCACCAGGCCCGTGATGGGATGGTCTGGCTGCAGCCCAACCCCCTACAAGAAAGAAAAATCTGCCTCCCAGCTGAGAATAAAATTTTAAAATCATCAGCTGTTGCTGCCTTTTCTTAGAATCTGTCCTTGCTACACCTTCTGTCCCCAAAGATGCCCCTGCTGAGGTGAGGTCTCACCACTGCCCTTCTGCAGGGACATCTGCATCGCTCCCTGATCCCGCCCATCTGCCTCCCTAGGCTCATTTCCCATCTCATCTAAACCCAAACTTCCCTCCTGTGTCATTCCCCACCTGCCTGATGGTGGCAGGGCTAGCAGCAGCTAGCTGAATTCAGCTCACTTCCTTGCAATGCCTTCATATCCATTCCCACCAGATCCTTTCCAGCACTGGGAATCCATGCTCTGTTGGATTGGGCAATGGAGGCAGCATTATCAGTAGATTTGAGATGCTGATTAATGTTGTGCTGTATGGCACCTCAAGTAAAATGTGCACAAGTTAAAGACCCATCCCATCCCATCCCATCCCATCCCATCCCATCCCATCCCATCCCATCCCATCCCATCCCATCCCATCCCATCCCATCCCATCCCATCCCATCCCATCCCCCTGGGTTGCACTCAGGGATTTTCCCCTTCTCCACTATTGCATTTTGGCAGTGGCTCTCTATTTCCCTCTGTGGACACCTGCCAAACTTAGTCAGCTCTTTTGGCACAAAGCTTTTGGCAGGTCCGTGGGTGAAGAGAAAGCCTCTTGCAGAAGTGTTACAAAAACACCCCAGCCCCAGGGATGACAGCACTGCAGCTGCACAGTCCATTAAGCCTGGCCCAGCACTAGCAAAGCTGCAGCATGGTGCCATGAAGTGGGGAGAAACCTGGCACCATCCTGGGATCTCTAACAAAGTGGTTTGTCCCTGCCAAACATCACAGAAAGGCAGGAGCTGGTGTCAGGCCAAGAGAACAGAGTGTGGCATCCAGAACAACAGCAAAAGACTCCCCAGGGGGAATTTCTATGAGTACCTGTGATAGGCCATGAGTTTAGGACTGACAAAGACAAAAAGGAGGAGGGACGTGTGAGGTGTGTTTTCCACTCAGCCCAGCTTTTCAGGTTACCTAAATGAGAGAGAGATGTGCTGAGCACAAGGTGCCAGGATGTGCCAGGGCTAGCAGTGGGCACTGAGAGGTGCCACCCCAAAGGGGCAGTGCTCCTCCCCCACTTTGCACACTGCAGCCCTGTTGCCATGCCCTGCCCCAAACACTGTTGTCTTGAACACAACAGGTCTTGATTCAGCTGAGTCCCACCTGAATTTTCAGCTGCCACAGCCAAATGCCTGCTCCAGGCATCACAGCAAAGGCATGGCTCAGGAAGACAGGGGCAGTGCACGCTGCATTTTTCACATCAAAGGTCCTTTATAGCAGCCAATACGAGGAAGAAGTGTGAATGAAATGCTGGTTATCACACTCCGTGTGTTTAGCCAACACACTTGCTGGGACCTCAGTAACTCTGCTGCGGTTACTTCTTCCTCTAACTCTCACAAAAGTAAAAGCAAAAGCATCAGAACCAGCAACTGACATCCAGAAAAGGCTGGAGAAATGTTACCGCTTTTAAATGAGTAAACTTTCCCTTCTTTGCAGTGCTGCAGCATCCTGGTCAGGCAGTAGCAGCAGCAAAGCTGGGAGGGGGTACATGTTGAAATAGGTGGTAGTTTCTAGCCTTTGTGCATGGGAGGTAGATTCCCAAAGAAGGTATTGATGCTTTGCAGGTCACTATAGGGCCTTATAAAAAACTTGTGTCCCCACTCCTCTGCCCAGCCGTGCTTATTCCTGCGTTCCTTCAGCCCTGACCAGGTCATGCAGACCTGCCCACCTCCCTCGCCTGTCCCGGGCACCCTGACATCAAGCCATTCATCTCACAGCTGCCATCCTGGTGCTGGTGGGGCTCCAGTTACAGCCCTATAAAGGGTGCCAGGCTGTAGGGCTGGGAGGAGCTCTTAGCAGCCTTGCAGCCATGGGGAGAAGTGCCTTTGCCCTGGTCCTCGCCCTTGCCCTGGCAGTGTGTGTGGCCTCTGTGGAGAGGAAGGTATGGGGACAGATGGCAGTGGGGATGTGGGGCTGACATCCTGCTAGACTCCAAAGTCTGCTGCTTGGGCACCATAGCTTAGCAGGGAGCCAGGGCTGGGCTGCTGGAGCTGGTGGGAACAGCACTGTGCTGCACTGAGGGAAGCTGCAATGAGGCTGGGAGGAAGGGACTGCTCCTGCAAGGATGCTTCTTGCTGCAGAAGTCGTTCAGAGGAAGGCAAACAACCATACCCCAGACAGCTCCTGTTTTCCCCCCCAGAGTGTAGGGAAAGCAGCACACCTGGTGCTTCAGCATGGGGGTCTCACTCTCCCTTGGTGGGTGAAACCATCCTGGACAGTGGCTGAGCTGGATTACAGCTCAGGCATGATGCTCACACTGAGATGGTGATGCCAGTGGCACATCAGGTCCGTGGCACACCACCCACTGCTGCAGACATCTCTGGGCAGAGCCAGGGTGAAGGGGTGGGAGCAGGTTGCTCCCCCCTGTCCCTCCCTCCAACCCAGCACACCGGCCTTGCAGTGCCTTCTCTCCGGGTCGTGGCGGAGTGACACCAGCTGCCGGATGGTTGTGTCCACCTTGGACAAGGACAATAGATTCTCCGGTTTTTACCTGCCGGGACCTGCTGCTGGCTACTCAGAACTCCTCACCTCACCACTGGAGGGGTCCCAACAAGATACAGAGCTGGTCCCACAGCCCACCTTCTCCTTCACTGTGAACTGGAGGCTCCAAGGTAGGCAGCAGGGGGACATCATCCTGCGGGCGGGGATGCCAGCAGGACACAGGGTGACCTTGTGCCTCTCTACCTGACTCACATCACCTTAAACGCTTCCAGACTCAGAGACTGCCCAGACAAGTGTCTTCCTGGGCCAGTGCTATGTGGACCCCAAGGGGGAGGAGACCCTGCATGCCCTGTGGCTCCTGCGAGAGGCAGCCGACAGTCCTGCAGAGGACTGGAAAGGCACCCGGTGAGTGCTGGGTCCCAGCCATTGCTCTGCCAGGGTCTTCTGCAACTCAGGCTGGAGAAGGGAGAAATCCCACAGGGTGAAGCATGGGAGGACCATGAGGGTGGAATGGGTTTGTCACCAGTGATATGCAAGGGCTACAGAGCATCTGTGTAACATGATCCACCCCTGCATGCCAGATGTGCCTCAAGGTGGGGGATCCCTGGATGGGCTCTGGCCACAGAGAGCCCTCTCTGGGGCCTTCTTTCCACTCTCCACAGCAGGAAGAGAAGGAAAAGATGTTAGCACCTAGCACAGCTTTTGCCATAGGCTGTTGGAACCTGTAGTACCTCAGTCAGCCACACAATGCTCCCCCTGGGCTTCCTCTCTACTCTCCAAAGCAGGCATGACCCCATCTGATTTGGTGTTTTCTGCAGGATTGGCACCAGCACCTTCACACGGATAAAATGACAGCAAGTGGGAAAATCCAGCGGGCTCAGGATTGCAAGGAGTGCCTAGGCAGACTTTGCCCACACCAGCATGCTGCACTTGAGGTGCAACCTCAGCCCAGAGGTTCATGCTTTCTTAGGCAAGTTCACCAGATGCAAAATAAAGAGTTTCTGTGGGGATGCGGGGCTTGGCTCTGTCTTCTGCCCTAACTCAAACTTGTGGGGTTTGTCTCACCCAGCAGCCACCCTCCCAGAGGGAGGTTTCATGCTGCACTGAGACTGAAAAAGACAAGGCTGAGGCCAGCAGAGTCCCTAGGGATGGCGACTGTCCCAGCTCCCCTCCCTGGCAGTGTGCAGCAGGATTGTGCCTGCAAACCTGATGCTATGCTCTGGGTAACACATCCCTAGGGGTCACTCCCAGATGTCCCTAGAGATGGGGGACAAACCGGGCTGTGGCCAGGCAGAAGGAACACCGCAGAACCTTCCCCGCGGGAGCACGGGAAGCTCTTGGGTGCGCGAACGGGGCGCTGCAAACGACCCTTGCAGAGCCGCCAGCCTCCGGTTCCCAGCCCCGGTGGATGCGCAGCCCTGGCCGGCTGCCAGCTGCCCTCCCATCCCAGGCCCGGGGAAAGCTCCCTAATACCCCGCCCCGAGAGTCCCTTCGGGACATCCCTCGGCTGTGTCCCCCGAGGAATGCGTGGGGGTGTGTCTCCAGCCAAGATGTCCAGACATGGCCAAGGAAAGAGAACAGGGGAAGGGCACATCTGGCACTGGCTGGACTTTTTTAGGCATCACAGCCCGACCTCTCTGCCTTCTGCCTTAGACACTTTGCCAAAGTGCTCCTAACATGACTCCTGGGGGTTCAGCAGGCCCAGGGATGAGGTGCCCAGCTGTGAGAGCTGGAAGGAGGCAGTGGCTCCATCACTGTATTTCCAGCTGCTTTTTAAACCAGTTTTCAGATGTTAGTTTCTCTGATTCCACCAATATCCAGCAGCTGGTGCTAGTGGATAAAAATAGGATGGATGATGACACAGGATTTAGATTTCCCTTGAAGAGGTGGATATATCTTGTTTCTGCTACTGACTGAATTTTCCATCTCTCTGAGAAACCCTAATTAATATTTTTTTTTAAAGGGCAAACCTGATTAGTTTAAAGCCACGATCAGGAAATGTTTTGCATTGCTTACATGGCCTAGGACTTCCTTAGCAATAGAAAGCAAATTTCATTTTACGTTTTCACAATTTTCAATACATCACTATCACGGAAAGGAGAAGATACTCTGATACTTAAGGAGTCACCAAGCAGAAAAGATTCTGTTTCCATCTGGCAACACCCATCTGGGACTTGCCAAGGACTGTCCAGGATATTTTGCCCTGAAAAGCTCATACTTCCAGTCTGCCATCATAGTCCCATGACACTGACAAAGGCATTTGCTGGGGCACAGGGGAGAGACAGGTCGACCTTGGGCATAACAGAGGGAACAAGGTGGGGACACAAGCTGGGACCAAAACACTGACCTAAGGCAGAGTGTGGGGCTCTGTGTGCATCCAAGCAGCCCCAGTGCACATGCAGACCATGTTCTGACACCACAGCATGCTAGGAAAAAGAGCAGGGATCTGCAGCAAAGAAGACAAGGAGGGTGGCAAGAATATCAGTTGGCTCCTGCCCCTCTGCTTGATATAATCAAGTCCTCAGCCAAAAGACTCATTATGAGCTCTTTAATCATTGCTGTCCTTTAACTCAAGGCATGAGGTCCAGGCTGAGCTTCATTTGTGTCTCCAGAGCTGGTTGCTGTGGGACTGGCACAGGAACACAGGAAGCAATGTAATACAGCAGACTTGGGCCATTATGAGCTGAGACCATAGAGCAGTCCTCCCCAAAACTCCCAGCTCCTGGCTCCCTGCCTGCTCTCCCAGAGTTATCTCCCTTCCTGACATCTGGCCAAGCAAGCCAGACAGCTACAAAGAGCAATACTGACCCCATCATACCCAGGCAAACACCAGCTCACATGGCTGCTCCCAGGTTTCCTGGCAACGCCACCATGTATTACTTCAGCTGGTTCATTTGATAATTGATTACTGCAGGGTCAGAGACACTGTGTAACATCTGTGACACTACACACTCTGGCCTTCAGCTGCAAAAAATGAAACTAAAGGGGGAACAGACCATTACACACACTGACCCTGAACTGCAAAAATGAAAGTAGGATGGGAACAGAACATTACGTACCTTGGCTTCGAACTGCAAAAAAATGAAACTAAAGTGCTGAGGGGCATTACACATCCTGTCCTCAGACTGCAGAAAATTAAACTGAAGTGTGGACGGGGTCCTAGACCTTCCAGATGCCATGCATGCCTCCTGGGGAAAGCGTTCCAGTGGTTCCCTGGTGATGCTCAAGGGCTGTCAGTCCTGGCCAGGGTAGAGCTGTGACCCAGCCCTGTTGGGAGCATGCTGAGGCAGAGGCCCTGGATGAGCCTCTCCTTGGCTGTCTCCCCTGCGGACACAACACTGTCTCATATCTTGCTTGGTTTTGCTCCCTGGGTGAGATGCGAGTGTGAAGCTTCCTGCACTCCCTGCCTTGCTGAACTCCTGTGCCCCCACATCCTACATTGGGCTCTGCAGCCTGAGCTCAGGGTCTGCCAGGGCCTCTTGTGGACCCAGTGACCCCAACCAGACCCAGGGACAATCCTGAATTTAGTAACCCCGCAGCAGGCAAGGCCCACGCTGTGGCTGTTGCAGCACCCTGGCCCTGCTCCACTTCCTGCGATTGTGCAGCTCCCATTACGAAAGCAGCGGCGGGGCTGACACCGGCTCCTCACGCTTCCTCCAGGGGAAGCTGCTGCTTCCGCAGCGCTGGAGGCTTGCGTGTGCGTGGTGGGTGCTGGCTGCTCACCACATACACTTTTCTCCAAGAGTGCTTTTGCACCTTTGAAGCGGGGTGAGAGCAAAGCAGCAGCCCTGCAAACCCACACTGTGCCTCAACAAGCCCTTGTGCAGAGCCACAGCCAGGCGGACTTCCCCTGCATCGCTCTGAGAGGGACTGCCCCCGAACCTCCCCTGGGTTTCTCCCACAAGGCTCCCAGCCCCAGGTAGAGCCCCCAGCAGCCCAGCACCCTGCCAAAACAACCAGAGAGGACGCAGTCACACACCATCAATATTTATTTAGACTCTATTAATAAGGAAGCTAGTCATTATTATTCTGATCCAATTTGAAGCTATCCCTGCTCATTGCACGGAGAACCGGACTAGATGACCTTTAGAGGCCCCTTCCAATCCAAACCATTCTATATGACTCTGTGGAATGTTCTGCAGTAGGACAAGGAGATGTCTACAGGTACCACTAAGCTGCACTCTGGCAAAGACACTGCTCACCAGCTCAAAGTGTTTCTGTTCAACCCAGAACCATTGACTGCATCACCAGCCAGCACAGCAAGGCTTGGGCACACAAGGACATGGCTTTGAAACTGTCCTGTGGCCAGGAATGCCTTCAAAAAAGCAAGCAGCTCTACTGCTCTCTGAACGTGCTGCCTCAGCAGTCTGGCTCAAGGCATGCTTGCTCCCTGAAACCCAAAAGCCTGCAGATGAAAGGCTCAGCCCTAACAGTAGGCAAACAGCACACATGACTCAGGAAGGACTCCACATTACCTCCTCTAGCCAGGCTGGGAGCTGTGGCCATGGCTCAAAAGCTAGCAGGAACAGGCGACATGCTGGGTCTGTTGCAGCAGCAGGCAGGACTACTACTGTGAGAGCACTGAAGGTCAAATTGCTACCTCACACCTTAGAAATCAGGCAGCACTGCAGGATTAAGGGGCACTGACACGGAACATATGTTTGGGGTCACAACACAGACTAGGAAGTGCCTTCATCTCCAGCTGGGCAGTGAAGAAGCAGGGCAGCAGCCTCCACTGCCAGCTGCATCCAGTCAGACCAAGTACTGGCACCTCAGTCCAACTGCCTCCACTCTCCCTGCCACAGCTCATCCCTACAAGCCACCAGATGCACTCTGGGCTGCAAGCCACATCAGCAGCCATAGTGAAATTCTCAGAATTTCCTGTCCCATCTCAGATGGAGTCGGATAAAAAATGTCAGATCAATTCCTTCCTGGTAAACCCTCTGAGTCACTGGCAATGAGGAGAGTATTCAGAAGAAACTGCTTGGATAGATAATCTGTTACTGCAGATCTGTCCCTGCTCCACGGGATGCCCAGTATCATCCCAAGGAGCAGGATGCAGCACTGGTCACATCTCATTGGCATGGTGCTGCTGGATGAGAACTCTGTCAGGGTGTTCTACCCACTCCTGACCCTTGGATTTCCATGGCACCAACACTGCTGCCGGCAAAGGATCACTCTGGGGTGAGCCTGGCTTGGAGCCTGCTGCTCCTGGAAGATCAGAGGATGAGTTGCTGTTGAAAGATCTAGAACTGGAGTTAAGTGGACCCTGCCTCTCTTCCCATGATTGACTGAGGTTGCCCAACAGCAAGGAGCCTCCAGGATCTGGGCTGAAGCCCTCCAGCTCAGTGTCATGCTGCACATCAGGTGCTCCCTGGTTCGGAAACTCGCGGATCTGCCGTGACAGCACTGTAAGAGAGGTAGAACCAACCCTGTCATTTCCAGCCTCCCACCCTCCTGTGCTAAGCATGGAGCTACCACAGAGCCCAGGAGAGAGGACAAACTGTTTAACCAGGACTTCCTCTTCCCAGGGGAGGCGGGGAGAGGATGCTGCACAGCTGCCAGGCACAAGCACAGTTTGTGCTCCAAGAGGGACCGGAACTCTCCTGTCCTTGCACCGCCCCTGGCACAGGGCCCTGCTTTCAGGCAGGCCTCTGCAGCAGGGCTGAGGAAGAGTCCAGAGCTGGGGCAAGACAAACCTAGTGGTCACCCCAGGGAAGGGGATGCTGAGCTGGAAGCGCCCCCACAGTTCAGGCTGTCTCTGGGGAAGGCAGCACTTCACCTGGAGCCACACCTCAGCCCCAGCCTGGACCACTCACTCACCCTTGAGCTCCTGCTGTGGCTCTACGCTCCCAGGTAAGCGGATGCTGGGGGACAGAACAAGGCAGAAGGACAGAACCAGGATCTGGAAACAGAAAGATCAGCACATCTCAGCAAAGGAGATGGACAGGCATCACTAAATGCAATAAATACCTCTCTCCCAAACTTGTGAGGACAGCAGGGAATCCTCCACAGAAGCCACTTACCATGGTACAGGTTTTTCTTCTGGTAGTTTTGGGGGCAGACCGTCTCACCAAGGCCTGCAGTTTCTGCAACTGCCTGAGCAGTGACCTGCAGCAGAGCACGAAATGCAGGTTAGCACAGCAGGTGGACCTACACCTGCACATTTCCCTCCACCCTCTGCAGCCAGGGACAGGACACAGTCCTGAGAACAGGAACAGCCTTCCCCACCACTTCTCCTGCCAAACTCAACAAGACAAACTCACATGTTCTGCTTCTGCAGTTGCTGCACCTTCTTCTCCAGTTCATGGTTTTCAGCTGTGCAGGCTGCCACCCTTCCCATGAAAGATGAGAGGTGTGGGGGAAAACCAGAGAGATTTTGTTGGTCAAAGTGCAGATTTTACATCAGTCACCACCTCTGGGTGGCTGGGCAGACAAAATTGGTCCTGGGGTCCACCTGGTATCATGTGCAGCAAAGCCCAGAGAGCACCACTTCATATCAGATATGGGCAGGAATGAAGCCTGCCAGTCTTGCAGAGAAGCAAGATTGATTGAATCCAGTTGATTAACCCCTATGGATGCTCCCTCCTAGCAGCACACCAGCCCTGCAGATCTGTGACATCAGGCTGTATTACTAACTAGCCTGAATTGAAAACACATTCGTCCTTGCAGGTCAGCTACCTGGCTTGAACAGAGCAAGCTCTTGGCCATCTCCAAGCACAAGAGCACCGAACAGGCTTCACCCTGATGTTCTGAACCCTCTGCAGGGAGCTCTTGCCCCACAGGGCTAGCCTCACTTTTTGCTCAGGGTGACAGGAGCCCAGCAGCTGAACAGCACAGCAGCTTGTGACAGGCACCCCCTGATCCCAGACCTGGCAAAGTGGTCAGCACAACTAAGGCCATGCAGGTGGGGAGCAGCTATTCTGTGACCCAACAAGTCACGTATTCATTCCCTGACCCTTGTTATCAGGCACTGAAGGTCCTGTGCAACAAGTACCAAAGCAAACAGATTTCTTCTTCCTCTCCTTGCCAGCCTGAAAGTCCCTGGGCACAGGCCCTTCCCTTACCAGTCTTGAAGGTCACAGGCACACAGCCAGCTCTGTGTTGCAGAGAGCCCTATCACAGAGCAGGGAAGCACAACAGCACAGAGTGCACTGTCCATAAAATCAAGCAATTAGAAAGTCCTAAGGGCACCTTGGGAGTAGAATTTCTGCTGGACAGCTCAGGATCCCTCTGCTCAAGGACACATCTACCAATGCCTGCTTCCTCCCATGACTGAGGGAGAGACTTGTATTATTTGTATCATTTTTGAATCTACATTATGATCATTATATTAATACACAGAACCATCTACTAAGATCAGATCCAATCTGCAGGGGGCCTGGGTGACTAGAAATTTTAAGTTAAGAGGTATTAGAATGAAGGTGATTAGAAATTTTAAGTTAAGTTGTATGATAGATCCTGTATTACAGTGGTTATAGACTGTACTACATTGATTCTGCTTGTAGAAAAACTCTGCCACTCTAATCACAAATCGTCTGCTATACTAATTGTAACGTGATAGGAAAACAAGGTTCTGGCTGAAATGACAATTTAGTGCCATCATCATTCTGCCAAGGATCCATAAAAGAACATATGGGTCCCCTCAGGGTTGGACGACACTGCTGTGTGAGCATACCTGTTTTCCAGGCCATCCACATAGATCTTCCTCCGGCGACGACTATCCTGAGCTGCCTGCTTGTTCCGAATCTTACGACGCACTTTCCTCAGAACTCGCTCCTCAGCCTGCAAGGATCACCTCATTAACAGCAATGCCAGGGTGCTGGCAATCCCACCCTCTCAGACCACCCTCAAATATAGCACAGCCCTAGTGCTCATGTCCTCTGTCCTTCCCACACTACTGAATAAACAGCAAGGCAAACCCTGGCCTGCTGATGCAGCCAGCAGCTTCCATGACTTAGCAAAAGTGAGGTGTACCTAAGGAAAATGAAAAGCACACAGACCACAAGCCACTAGGCAAGCAGGAAAAAAATAGCTGGAGGCACTTGTGGTGTAACTGCCTCCTGCAAACAGCCATGAGTAGGGAGACTGACAGCAGCCAGAAGCTGCTGTGCACATGGATGAAACCCTGGACTCAAAAGAAGAAAAAGGACAGCAAGCCCAGATGAACACTACCCTGAATGCAGCACCTGGACACCAATATTCTCATCAAGGCACTGTCCTGCAGTTTCAAACCCCTACACTACCCGATACATTTGAGTGGTCTGTTTTGTCCCAGTGAGGACTCACTTTGGTCAGTGGCAGACAGGTTGGTAATATAACACCTTCTTTCTCCAGAAGCTGCTTCTCCTCCTCTGTCAGGACCAGCTCTGGGAAGTCAGACTAGAAAACAGCAAAAAAAAGCCTACTGAGAATGTATAATACAGGGAGTCCATCCTGGGCCAGCAAGGGCATGCAGCAAACACAAAGAACTGGAATCAGCTCTCCCAAAGTAATGTCATGCTTTCCCTCAGCAATACCCCTCATAGGAGTCAAGTCAGAAGAGAAGGAGAGATGTGAGAAGCAAAGGCTGGGGTCCACAGGCATGGGAGTCAGTACCTGTACCATGGATCCAGGCACAAGCTGGGGTTCATCTTCCACAGCAACAGCAACGGGGGAAGTGGTGCTCTGTTCCAGTGCCTGACTTGTGCCTTCCAAACCCACCCATGCCCCTGGGGAAGGAAAGACAAGTCAAATGCCGGGCCCCACTGAGGCAGCACCTGACGAGCCAGCTTTGAGTGGCATGAAATAGCAATTTTACAACAGCAGAAAGCCTCTACTCTTAGCTCCCTCCATCTCTGCCCACCAAAACAAACCAGTATGGGACTGCTTTTCTCTTTTCTGCCTGCAGCCAGGGCAGAAAGAGTCCATACACATCACTCACCTAGCTCAATGGTAACATCTCCTTCGGTCATGTCAGACCTCACACTTTCCAGTGCAGGCCAGTCCTGGTGAAGGGAGTAGTTATGATCAACCAGCACAATGTCTTGGCTGGCAAAATTGTTACCAAGGCAACGGGAGAGATGCTGATCCTCAGAAATGCTGTTGTCATTGTTGGCAGGCAAATAACTGAGCCTGTCTGGTTCATCTTCTAAAGGGCTCAGCAGTGAGCTGATGAAGTCATCCATCTCCTTGTCCAGGAGCTGCAGAGGAACAGCTGTTACTCAGCAGGGAGACAAACCTCCTAAACCTCAGCTCAGCAGCAATTCCTCACAAAGAACTCACCTCAGGCATTGGCAGGCCCCAGTCTTCCAGCAGACAATTCTGCCCCCCTGGGATTTCAGGGCAGGGAGCATCATCCTTCAAAAGAAAGTCAAGCAGATCCACATCTGCCAGGGCATCCAGTTCCTCTGGGCACGACATCTGAGCATGACACCCAAAGTGAGCACAGGCACAACGGGAGACACCAGCCTTGCTTTAAGGTGTCCCTCAGACCCTATAGACAAAGTATCACCATGCAATGTCAACAGCAGGGATGGCCAGTTCACTTCTCCAGCCAGGCTATTACAGCACCACCAGTGACAACAATACAGCATTTTCCCCACAAGATTATTGGGACCCAGCCACAGGAGCCACGCTCCATCCACCCAGAGCATAAAAGCTGCAGGAAGGAGAGGAAAAGTGAAACAATCCCAGGCTTAATGGTGTGGAGAGCATGCAAGATTCTGTTGTTCCACAGAAGCCTGAAGGTGCCATAACCCCTGGTGTGCAGCCAGCAGGGAGAGCTTTCCGTCCCATGAAAATTAAGAACAGTCATTGTTGAGGTTTTAACTAAAGGGATTCTGTTAATGATTAAATTATGATAAAATGCTAAGTAATCAATGACTGAACAAAAAGCAAATGGCAATCAAACGGTGTTTAAGTGATCACTGAACAGTGATTAATGAGTGATCTGACAGACTTAGATGACAACTTAGCAATTCAGACAGCTGTAAAACATTGTTAACACACTTGTAATAAATAAGTGGATATTGTAATAAATAAATAGATGGATATATAATAATGTCATTAGCACACAATATACCTTTAGGCTGAAAGTAAAATACTCCTTACCTCGCTGTAGAGATCAGACACTGGTAAAGTGTCTCTCAGTCCTGAGGAGTGACCTGGAGAGCTGTTCCTGCTGCCAGGGACGTCAGGGCCTGGCTGCAGGAGAGCAGCAGAGCTCAGCGGCTGGAGGCGGCCACAGGTACTCGGAGGGCAGAGTGAGGGACTTGCAGCCAAACCCTGCCTGGCCCTTGTGCACCTGTGTGGCTGTGGCAGCTTTAGCTCTGTCTGGTCCCAGCTCGGGCTGCTGCTGTTAGGTCCTGACAAGACATGGCCCAGGAGCCTCGGTCCCTGAGGAGATGCGGCCCCGCATGGCTCTCACCGGGATCAGCCCGGCCGGCTCGTGGGCGGTGCCTGAGCCCCGGCACCGCTCAGGCTGTCAGAGCGCAGGCATCCATCGCACCTCTCCATCAGCACTGCTAAGCTTTCACATCTAGCTGTCAAGTGTCACGGTCTGGGGAAAAAAAAAAAAAAAAAAAAAAAAAAAAAAAAAAAAAAAAAAAAACCCATAAAAAATAGAATACCACCAAAACCACCTGAAACCCCGCCCAAAACGAGAAGGTCAGGGTAGTGCCCAGCCAGGGCGGCTGCGCCAGCTGATTGAGGGAAGAGCTGTCAGCAGAAAGTTCAGCAACAAGACGAAGAGGAGCCGGGCAAATCCAGGCAAGGGCCGATGGCTTCTACAGGAGCAGCTTCCCCCCCAGGGAGTGTGCGCCGGGCAGGCAGCAGGGCCAGCACAGGAACAGGAGGAGCAGGTGCGGCAGAAGGAGCGCAGGGGCCGGGACACCCACCCGAGAAGAACCAAGTAGCCCATCTCAGCCCCGGCCGGGCCTCCTGGACCCTCCCAGCAGTGGAGCCCCCAGCCGCGGCCGAGCCCGGCGCCCCTCCGCCCCTCACCTCAGCCTCAGCCTCGCCGCACCCAACGCAGGGCGGTGACGTCAGCCGGTCTCAAGGAGCGCCAGCGCGCACCGTCCCTCCCCCTCTCGCGCTGACGCCCCGGTCGCTCATTGGTTGGGGGAGGAGAGGGGGGGAGGGGGGCCGGGAGCGCGCGGGGGCGGTGGGAGCGCGGGCGGGCGGGGAAAGGAGGGGAGAGGAGGGGATGGGAGAGACGGGTAGAGGGGTCATGCGACGCCCCAGGGGTGTCCTGGGGCGGGTGGGCGCCCGGGGGTGCGGTGCGAGCAGCGGGTGGAGTACGGCCACGGTGCGCGGGCGCGGAATCGTGCCCAGCCCCGGGGCGTCGGGCCGGGCCCCGCGGGCACAGAGCAGCGCTGTCCGTGGGAGTGGGATGCCCGTGGCGCGGTGTCCGGATGGAGCGTAGCCTCGGGACACCGTGCACTGCCGCGCCGTGTCACCCGGCAGCGCGCCGTGTTCTGGCGCATGCGCAGCGGGGGGGGGGGCGGGAAGCGGGCGGTGCCGCCTGCTCAGCTCCCCTCAGCGTCGCGGGGCCGCCGCGCTGCTCCTGCCCGCGCAAAGGTACGGGGACGGGGGACGGAGGACACACGGTGTCCCGGTAACCGGGGAGGGGGGGCTGCAAAGTGGGGTGCTGCGGACTGGCAGCGTCCTGGCTCTCGGGAGGCTGCCGGAAACGGATGTCCCGGGGACCCTTCCCTGCACCCCGCCCGGTAAATGGCGGGGAGGCAGGGAGGAAGCAGCTTTCCGGTTACCGGGGTTTCCCTGCTCCAACCGGGGCTTGTCCGCGGGGCTGCGGTGACCCGAGGGCTTCCGGGGTTCACTCTGGCATGCCCAGATCGCCCGTGGGGCCAGCGCCACCCGGAGGCTCCGGGGCAGCAGGGAATGGCGCGGCCACGTTATCCCCGGCGCTGCCCTTGCCCTGCCTCACCAGGCTCGGGCCTGGAGTCCACCGTGGCGAGGCCCGGGCCAGCATCCTCACCTCGGGGGTTCCTGGGGACCGAACTGGACGAGCCTGGCCGTGGCCGAGGGTCCGCGGTCCGTGGGGACTTTGGGGCAGGCCAGGCGCTCCGCTCACCCTGCCGGGACGTGGGGAAGAGCGAGTGGCAAGGGTGTCTGTGTCCTGCTGCGTGGTTTTGGGTGGGATACGAGGGCACAGCGCTTCTCATGGCCACAGCGAAGCCGGGGTGGTCACCGCAACAGTTCCCACCAGGACACACAGCTGGCCATAGGCCCCGGGATGGGGCGCTGGGGTGGTTCCCAGGCAGGGTGGGACTGGCCCCAGTCGGGGAAGGCGTGGGTCCCCCCCTTGTCCCGGCCGAAGCAACTGACCAAGCAGGGGGAAACACTGCCCCATCCTCTGGCTGTTTGTTCCCTGCCGGATCCTGCCCCAGCCCCTGCAAATTCCCCATCCCTTTGAATCTGCCGGCAGGATGTCTACATGCTTCTGCCGTGGCTTCATCGCTGGCTGTTAGACCCATATTTGGTAGCGATAATTGTTTACTCCCTTCTCTCTCTCCGAGCCTCACTGCTGAGAAGGGGAGGGCACATATTTTTGAGATCTTTAGTTTTGCCAAAAGCTGTGAGTTGCCCAGTGGAGGATTCAGACCACCTGCCTGTCCCTGGGTCATAGGGTGAAAGCGCCCAAGTGCTAAGTGAATCTGTGATGGTGCATGGGAAGCACCAGTCAAGCACTCTGTTCCCTTGCTGAATGGCAGCAGCAGGAATCTGGTGCTTCCCAAAGTGACACATCCCATTAGATTTAGAGAAGGGGGAGTGGGAACGCTGAGGAAAGGGGAAGAGGGTCCTGTGGGGTGCCCTTCTTTTCAGAACTGAGCTTTGCTGGCTGCTGGGTGAAATGACCCCAGAATGCAGCCATGCTCTCCTCTTTCTTTCACCTTTCTGCCTGCGCAGCAGCACAGTGCTGGGCAAGTTACTTGTTGTGGGAACCATGGGTGCCTGGATCAGGGGACCCAGTGCTTTCCAGAGGTCATAACAGCATGAACTGCACCTCAACCCCTGCTCTTGGGGTCCTGTGCTAGAGGACCAGCTTGCTAAGGATGCAGGAGAGGCTGCGGCTGGAGTCCCACTGGTCCCCGTGCCTGCCTTCGTCATGGGCAGTCTAGAGGTGCCACGATTTGTGCTCCATTCCTTTGGAGGTCAAGGGATGCCCAGCAGGAGCAGACAGGATGTGAGATGTGTGCGAAATGTTGGCAGTCAATAGCTGGAGCTACTTCAGCTCAGTGCATGTGAGCAGGCAGGCAGGCTGCGGCTGCGATCCTCCAGCCCAGCTGCCTGGCCCCTGCCCATTTCCCGTGCAGAGCAGGGCTGCCCTCCCTGCAGGAGTGAGAGGATGCTCCTGTCCTAGCCGTGGGTAACAGTGGAGTGGTCACAGGGGTGCTGTGTCTGGCCTTGACAGCCACTTATGCTCCCCAGGAGCAAGCTCAGCCTCAGCTGGAAGAAACTGTCCTCCCATCTGACGTGGACATGCAGCTGGGAAAGAGGAACTGGGCTGAACGGTCTCAGCAGCGTGTGACACTAAACCAGCTGGGGCTGCTGGCTCAGCCTTCCCATTGGTGCAGGGCTGAGCCCTGTCTACCTCAGTGCCTGCTGTGGCTGTGTGTGCTGGTCCTGCACTGGAGAACCCAGCCAGAGTCTAGTCTGGCTTCTTATCAGCTTAATTTTTGACCCTGTTGATGCTGCTGGAGTGAAGATGCTGACATGATGGCCAAGTCGCTGCTGCAGACATTGTGTTTTGGTGGCCTGGTATCTTCCTAGCTGTGCTAGTGGCTGTACTGACTTGACTGTGCCTGTGGAAAACCCCAGCACTGGGATGGTTTGCAGCTGATAAAGCTTCCTGCAGTGGGGCTTTTCCCAGGTGAAATTTGGTATTGCCATAAAAAAAGAAGGAAAAAACCAAACCTCATTACAAAACTTCTTTCGGAGTATCCCTTAAGAAAGAACGTAATAAAAATGGCAGAACTGTTGCATCTGAAGATTTGCAGCTTTTTCTGGAAACTCATCACAAGCGTTCCAGCTGTCCGCAGTTGAATTTTGCGTGATTTTTTGTCTTTTAGGACACAAACCCTTCCATGTAACCGTTATTGCAGCAGTGAACTCCTCCGACAAAAATACAGTAATTCCATCACGTGAGCAAAAACCCACTGTCAGTGTCCCTGGCAATGTCACGGTGGTTCCTTGGGCCACACAGGTCCCGTCTGCCCGCAGCCCTGCCTGCTCTGACTCTGCCCTCAGGCAGAGCCTGGAGGCCTCTGCTGCCATCTCGGTTTTGCTCACCTTGCGTGGGGTGCGATGGAGGAAGCTGCAGCAGCTCCCAGGGGAAGTGGTCGGACCCCACCAAGGTTAACCCCTCCCCGTCATCATCTTGGGATTGGCTCAGAAGTGTGCCCGTGGTTCAAAAAGGGTTGCACACAACTTGCTATAAAATGCAGAAGTGTGTTAACCCGGCTGTTTTGGTGCCTTATCTGTTTTTGCATACTGACAACGTGATTGAGAATAGGTTTGACTGAGAACGGGTTTGCTTTCTCTGGAGGTGAGCCAGCAAAAAATTTGGTGTGTGTTCATCAAGACTTGGTTTGTTTGGGTTTTTTGTTTTTCTTCTTTCTAGGGGGACAGCTTGAGTTTCACTGTCCTTTTTTTTTCTGGTTTGCAGTGCCAGGCTCCCACGCTGTCTCATTTGTTACATCCAGTCCAGCTTTTCTCTCTCCACATGGTTCACAGAGTGGAGAGATCTATAGGGGCCAAGCCCTGCATTGATGCCCTCGCACTGGGCAGCAGATTTGCAAACCTTGTGTGATTAGTTGCCACGTTTTGCTGGCAAACCTCACCCCAGTTTGAGAAGGTGTCCTTTTGCAGCAGAGGATGTTTCTACTCTAGACACTGCTGTGAACAAAGTTCAGCTGCTAGAGCCTTGACTTTTTCCATAGAATATGGAAATTGAAGTGAACCATCTCCCTTTTTTCTGAGGTTTTCCTTGATGTCATCAGCATCTTCCCTTCTGAGCTCTGTAATTTTTTTGTGTTTGGGAGTGGGAAGGTTTGAGCAGTCATCTTCTTGTGGGGTCTTGGGAAGCACAATGACCCCTGTGAAGGATGTGCTAAGGGGTGCCTCTGGTGCACGCCTGGTTTTGGGTGGCTTTGTGAGGGCAAGAAGAGGATGCAGAACTAGTGGCAGATGTCCTGGCTCCTCTCAGTTCCTCTCTACTGTCTGACGTCCTCCACTCTTTCCTCTGTGGTCTCTGACCTTGTCTTGTCAGTGGCATGTTCTCCTTTTCCTGCAGAGGGATGGAAAGCAGCTTTATGCTCAATTTGAGAATATTTTTAGATGTAGAGAAGTTGGCCTGGTGACCGCAGCAGCCCGCCCTGCATATAAAATACTTGGAAAACCCTTTCCATGACAGGGTGTTCCTCATTTGTTCAGCTCCACAGCTTTGCTAGTGCTTCCGGATAGATGGCAATGGCAGGGGCGGGTGCCTCTGCCACCTCCTTCCCTCCGCCGATGGGCTCCGTCGCTCCGTCGCTGAAGTGCATTTCATTCCTCAGCAGCGGAGACAGTGGGGGCCACGGGCCTCCACAGAAACATTGCAGAACGGCTCAGGAATGCAGAGCTGGAGCCGCTCCATGTGCTGGCGGAGGCGGCACGCTCCTTGGTCCCTGCCTCCCACCCTGCACCACCAGCGTGGCTTTATGGCTCTGCAGGAGCAGAGCCCTTGCCCTGTGACTTGCTCCTGGCCAAAACTGGACACGGATCCTGCCCCTAGGCTGCTCAGGTCTGTGTTTGAGAGCAGCCTGCTGCTGGTGTACCCCCTCCCAGGGGGACTGGAGCTGGCAGTGCCAGGCAGGGATGCACAGACTCACCAAGTGCTGCTGCACTGCGAGGAAGGCTGCCAGCAGATTTTACCCAAGAACCTTCCCAGGCCAGGCTGAGGATGCAAGATCAGCTTTCCCTGACAGCCATAATAGGAAGTCTGGTAGGAGCAAATGAATCTAAAAGAGAATAAGCAGATGTGCATCCCACCAGTGCTCTTGCATCCTCCCATCACTGGAGTTTAAGGACAAGGCAGCCTGGGTCAGCAGAACAGAGGACTCGCTCTGTATGAGCAGGCACTCAGGGAGGGGAAAAGGCATGTCCCTGCTGGAGAGCATTGGGTTGGGGCCAGATAGGGACAGGGAATTCTGAGGAGGGCATGGAGCAGTGGGGCAGGAGCAAAGGACTTGGGAGGGACTCTGAGGCATTTGGCAACCTAGGAAAGCGCTGAAAGCTGTTTCACAGTAGATCTGTGAAGGGAAAGGCCCTTACAAGCTGCATCAGGCAAGTGGGGCACTTATGTATGGTGTAACCTTTTACTTCAGTTACTTCTTTCAGCTTTTACTCTGCAATAAAGATATTGCAGTTCTGATTAGGTGTTATTAAAGCTCTGGTGTATTGGAGCTCTGTTGAGGAAGGCTTCCTCAGAAGTTGCTCTGTGCAATCCTTTAAGTCTGAGCTCTGCAACTACCTGAAAGGAGGTTGTAGTGAGATGGGGGCCAGTCTCTCCTGCCATGCCTGCAGTGAGAGGACAAGAGGAAATAGCCCTAAGTTGAGACAGGGAAGGTTCAGATTAGATATCAAAAAAAAAATTTTAAAAAATCACTGTTAAGGTGATGAGGCATTGGAGTAGGTTGCCCAGGGAGGTGGTGGAGTCACCATCCCTGGAGGTGTTTAAGAGGCATCTGGATCTGGTGCTAGGTGATATGATCTAATGATTTAGGGGTTACTGTGGTAGTGCTACGTGAGTGGTTGGACTAGGTGATCTTCCAACCCTGATGATTCTGTGATTCTGTTCTATGAAGCTGATCCTTCAAGCTGGACCCTGCTTGAGTCCTTTTTCAGATGTCATGGTGTGGCTCTTGTATGCCCATGCAGTGATACCTGTCACAGGTGGTCCCTTGCCCTCCTGTGCATCGTCCTGTGCCTTGGGTTGGTATCTGCTGCCACAGACCCTGATCTCATGAGCACATCTTGGGTGTGAGTGGTGCTTTTCCCGAGTAATTGCATTTAATGTGTGAATTCAATGCCTGGTGCCCTTATCTTGCCTCCCTGTGCAGCTTCAGGCTTTTCCATCCCTCTGTGCTCAGGCTACCAGCTCAGCACTGTCTGCTGGTGACACGAGGGGTCCTGATAGCTGGGGCCGGGCCCTGCCTGCTCTGGGTGAAAGCTTGGTTTTCCTCTTGTGGCTTCTGTGTCATGGCAGGTTTAATTATAACGCCTTCCATCATGCTCTCACAGCTTATCTAGTGTGCTCCCTCATGGTCACTTCCTTTCTCTGGCAGTATCTTTCTTGGGTACCAGCTGCTGTCATTCCCACAGGGCAAGTAAAATTGGCTTTAGGACCTTAGGACAAGGAGGTAGGGGTCCCAGTGCTGGTCTCAGGTCCCAGGGTCTGGAAGGTGGGACCTCTCACAGGCTCGCCGGCACAGGCTGCAGCCCTTCCTTGCCACTGGAAGCTGGATCCTGGCTTTCAGGTGCTGCCAAAGGAGGAGGGAGCAAGCACGCTGCACACTGTTTGGGGCCAGCAGTCAGAGCTCACTGTCTGTCTCCTCTGGCAGGTGACGCCGGAGTGGGGACAGCCCAGCCGCCACCATGGTTGCCCTCTCGCTGAAGATCAGCATCGGCAATGTGGTGAAGACGATGCAGTTTGAGCCCTCCACCATGGTGTACGACGCCTGCCGCATGATCCGTGAGCGGGTGCCTGAGGCACAGTTAGGACAGTGTAAGTCCATGGTGGGACTGGCTGCCATGCCAGGACTGCCTTGGCTTAGCTCCTGGCATTTCTCTCGTCTCCCTTTTCTTTTCTGTCTGTGCCTCTCTGGCACTTTGCCAGAGAAGTGGTGGGGTGGGGGGAGTGGGGTCCAAGTCCTCTTGCCCAGTTGATGTGAGGGTCTGAGTTTCTCAGACTCCCTCCTCAATGCCCAGAAGAAAGTTTGTGTGTTTAGAAGTTAGGAAACCACATTGAGAAGTTAAATAACTCTTTAAGTAGTTTGAGTCCCCTGCCCTTTCTGTCTCTGCTCTTCTGTCCTACTTACATTCATCACCACTAGCTAGGGCTATGTGGGTTTAAACAGTTGCAGGGGTCATAGCAAACATTAATAAACCATTTGAGTTAATTTTTGATTTCTTGGGCTATATATAATCTCCCCTGGGTCTGTATCCCACTGGCAGCTCTCTCTGCCAGACCTCTGCTGGTGCTCCATTACCTTTCTAGGCTGCCTCAGCTCCAGTATTTTCTTGCTGCCGCTAGGCTCACAATTTAGTCTATGGCTCATGAGCTCATGATGTGACTCACACCCACGCGGATGTGGCCTGTCCCCATCATGGATGGGGGGTCGGAGCTCTGGGACGCTGTCTCACGGGCTCTCCTGAGTCCCTGCAACCCCCAGAAGCGGCTGTGCCATGGAGAAAAGACAGCAAAGTGGAGGTCAAGAGTCGTGGGAAGAGGAGGGGGAGTGCAGCGACATCTGGGAGCAGCACATTCCTTGAGGTTGAAAGGAAATGCCTTCTTACACCATGCCCGGCTGGTCAGCAGTCCAGCAAACTATGGCTTTTAGCTTCAGCAAGGGACTGGATGTCTTTGGATATGCAGGGCTATAGTGGTGTTGGAAGGAGCATTGCATTTCCTGCTCCTGGGTGTGAGCCAGCCTGTTTATAAAAAAAGCAGCAAGGGGAAGGCCTTAAAGGGAACTTCTTATTCCTGCGTTCCTTTTCAGTTGCTCACAGCCTTTCTTTTCCTATGTGTTCCTTGCAGCTTTTACTTCTCTTTGCTGTCCTTACACAGCGGCACTCGTGCTCCTTTATTGAGCTGCCCTGTTTTTTTGTCACCTTTGGGCTGGGAGAGCTTTGGTGTAAGTTTCCAGCTCTGCTCTTGCTCTGTCTCAGGAAGTGCCTCTCCCCACCCAACCCATGGATCTGGGGCAAGCTGCTCAGTTTTCAGTGCTTTGGATTTATCCTCTTGGAATTTGGTTTGAAAACAGTTTGGTTTTTTGTTGTTCTTTTTTTACTTCAAAAATAAAATGGCAAGCTTTCATGATTTTTTTTTGCTCCCTGTTAAGTAGGATCTTAACAGCAGTGTTAGCCAGGCAGGCGCAGGGCGGCTCAGGAATTTGTCCCTCCCCAAAGAGAGCTGCCAACAAGATGACGAGTTATAAACATAGCCAACCAAGACAGCCTGCGGCGCAGGATTGTTGCAGAGGTGGAGAAGGACCTTTCCAGGGCAAAGGCAGGCGTGGTCCTGGCCTCTTGCTACATAAAAACGGGTCTGTCCTTGTAGGTCTGAGCTGGGGAGTCACTGGCCAGGCTCCAGCAGCAGCCCTTTCACCAGGCACTCCACCCTCAGGGAGCAGGATTTGGTGAATGATATTTACTCACCACCTCTGAGACCTTGTAAGCCTTGAGCTGGTTCTTGTTCAGCAAAAAAAGGAGTCCCAGCTCCTCTAAGTTCCATCATTCAGGTTGTCTCTCTGTATCTTTTCAAACTGTACTGTGTCCTGAGGAGATGCAGACCCTACCATCAGAGAGTACTCTTAAATGTGGATTGCCTAGATTTTATAGACCAGTTCCCAGCACCCTTCCTGGTGATGCCCCAGCATTTTACTACCTTGCTTTCACTACTACTACACATTGCACTGAAGATTTCAGAGAGCTGTCAGCCCCAACTGCAAGCTCTTCCTTCTGTTGTGTCTGTCAGTTCCAAGTTCAATGTTGCGTAGGCATGCTGTAGATGATTTTTTCCACAGATAACTGTGGTAAAACCTCAGAGGTTTTGTGTGCCAGCTTTGTTTGTTTGTCATTAGGTTTGAGCTCCAGCCTTCACAGGGCTGCTGTGCTTCACACACTGGCTTGCACCAGTGCATATCCCTGGGCACAGAGTGACATTATGGTGGCCATTATGCTGCTCAGGACTACCCTGTTAGAGACTGTACCTGTTTTTCAGCCAATGATTTTGGGCTCTTCCTCTCGGATGAAGACCCAAAGAAAGGGATCTGGCTGGAGGCTGGGAAGGCTCTGGACTATTACATGCTTCGCAATGGGGTAGGTATCCATCCCACATCCTTCCAGCTGCATCCTTCGCTCCGTGGCTGGATGTCTTGCTCACGGCAGGGAGGTGGTGTGGGTGCGTGCTGTGCTGCCTTGTGTTGTGCCCTACAGCACGCCCTGTCAGCCCACTATTGCACCAGGCAGGGGGGAGCTGTTTGCCTGACTGTGGGGTGTGGGTGCCCTGCACTGGTGCCACTGCTGGTAGCTGTGCTCCGCTGTGCCTGCAGGATACCATGGAGTACAAGAAGAAGCAGCGGCCCCTGAAGATCCGCATGCTGGATGGGACAGTGAAAACGGTGATGGTGGATGACTCCAAAACTGTCACGGACATGCTCATGACAATATGTGCCCGGATTGGTGAGGAGAGGACAGTGACAGGGGGGAAGAAGGGAGGTGGGGAAAGAATGGCAGAATCTGACGGGCTTCTGGGGGAGAAGCAGCAGCAGCTCTGTGGCAGATGGCCTGGCAGCAGGGTATCTGAGGGGTGTGTGACACTAGGGTGGGGATACTGCTCTGCACCCCTGCGTTGCTCCATGCTCTCTGTTTGGCAGAACAGTCCTTCTGAGTTTGGTTCTCTGCTCTCCTGCAGGCATCACCAACTATGATGAGTACTCACTTGTACGGGAGATCATGGAAGAGAAGAAAGAAGAGGTTACTGGCACCCTCAAGAAGGACAAGACCTTGCTGCGAGATGAGAAGAAGATGGAAAAGCTCAAACAGAAGTTGCACACAGATGATGAGTGTAGGTGTACTGGGAATGGGGTCAGCCTGTTCCGACGGCCTTGGGGGAGTGGAGTAGGGACCCCTGTGAGGGGAAGAGGGTGTGAAGAGAAACATGTGGATGAAGGAACATGTGTCCACACTTCCTAGAACATCTCCTGCCTGTGGGCCCAGGGCAGATGGGTGAGAGCTGGGATGCATCAGGCAGACATCCATTCCTCATTCAGCATAAGCAGCCCCGGGGCCAGGACCAGCTGTGCCTTGGTGCCTGTCCCTGCTCACACCCTGGCATTGTCTGCAGTGAACTGGCTGGATCACGGCCGGACCCTGCGTGAACAAGGCATCGATGACAATGAAACACTGCTGCTGCGGCGCAAGTTCTTCTACTCTGATCAGAACGTGGACTCGAGAGATCCTGTGCAGCTCAACCTGCTCTATGTGCAGGTACAGCTTCCCAGAGCACCTGGTTCCACTGCCTCCTGCCAGCCCCTGACAAGTCTGGTGGCTGAAGGTTTTGTCAGGAGCCATGATAGGGAGGTACTTTGGGATACCCAGCTATGTCCTGGCTAAGAGCCAACACTGGCAATCCCAGCCCTGTCCTTTGTGTACTTCAGAGCTCCCCAGGGAATCCCATGTCAGCTCTGTCTGGTAGGAACTATCCTGAAATCCTGCTGCTGTTCCTTTCCCAGACTTGATGCCTGTAGGGAACAGCCTGGTCCTACATACACCTGTTTTTCAGAACCACTTCTTTTAAGTCTGTAAAACATGTCGTGCTTGATATGGAGGAGAGCAGTGACAGGACTGTGTGGCTGCCCAGCCCACAATGGTGTCTTCTGTTCCCAAACAGGCTCGTGACGACATTCTGAACGGTTCCCACCCTGTCTCCTTTGACAAAGCCTGTGAGTTTGCTGGCTACCAGTGCCAGATCCAGTTTGGGCCATACAACGAGCAGAAGCACAAGCCAGGCTTTCTGGAGTGAGTGTCCTGAGGAGCCCCTGGGCTTGTCTTGAGGCAGCTGAGGCAGCTTGGCAGCACCCAGTGCCACACTGCCTTGTGGGGCTCTGGGAGTCCCCCTGGTGCAACCCCTCTCCTCCCCCACAGCACAGTGCCCAAGCATAGGGATCCACACCAGCTATGAGGGCTGCCAGCCCCCCATCCTCTGGTAGCCCTATAGGGCCATGCAGTCAGCTGCTGTGGGGGTGGCCACAGCCAACCCCTGGCCTGCCTTGATGCCACACAAAGGGCTGCATTATCAGCACCTTTACCCCACTCTTAACTAGGGAAAATCCAAGGACAGCTTTCATAACTGCAGCAATCTCTCCCACATTCTTACTGCTTCCAAAAACTTCAGCTTATGCCCTTGTCTGTGGCTTTCAGTTGGACTTGTTCATAATCAAGGACAGACACTGGCTTTGGGCTCTGCTGCTAACAACTCACTCGGCTGTCTTTTGGCAGGCTCAAGGATTTCCTGCCCAAGGAGTACATCAAGCAGAAAGGAGAACGCAAGATTTTCATGGTATGTGCAGTGGGGAGGTTGAGATCTGGACTTTTTGTTCCTCCTCACTAAAGGCTGAGGCACTCCTGTCTGAGGAGGCAGCACACACTGGTCTGGTGGGTGAGAAACAGGAGCAGGAGCTGTAGGTGGGCAGACAAGGCAGCTCCTGAGGTCTCAGAGATCAGAGCTGGTGCAGGGGATGCTGGTGGGGTGGGGAGAGCTCGGAGGGGCTGTGCAGTGGTGTAAAGCAGGACTGTGGATCTGGTGCAATGTTCTGTCTTGCTGTTGCAGGCCCACAAGCAATGTCAGAACATAAGTGAGATCGAAGCCAAAGTTCGCTATGTGAAACTTGCCCGTTCCCTCAAGACTTATGGGGTCTCCTTCTTCTTGGTCAAGGTACAGCAGCAGCCTCCTGGTCCCACTTCAGACTCACCAAAATTCTGCTTCTTCAGCATCCATCTGTTGTATCTCCAGCTGCTTCCCCTCAACCTATGTTGCTCCAGGGTTTTTTTTTTTGCATCTCCCCTGTTGCATTTCCCTGTGCACTGCCTTCCTACTCCTTGGTTCATGCTTTTTCTCATTGTCAAGTTATATTCAACATCGTCAAGTTGTGATAATTGTCACCACTAGAAAGTGTGGCCTTGCAGGTGTTTTGGTAGCTATGGCAGACCTCAGATATCTCTGCCTTTGTGGATCCATCCTGGGGATAGCCACAGACCTTCTGTTATGGCCCGCAGGAGAAGATGAAGGGGAAGAACAAGCTGGTGCCACGGCTGCTGGGGATCACCAAGGAGTGCGTGATGCGCGTGGACGAGAAGACCAAGGAAGTGATTCAGGAGTGGAGCCTGACCAACATCAAGCGTTGGGCAGCCTCACCCAAGAGCTTCACCCTGGTAAGGACCAGCACTGGTCTCCCATGCCTCCTTCCCGCTGGTACCCCTGTAGGGGAGTGCTCTCACTCCAGCCCCTCTCTCAGCTGTTGCTCCATGGTGGCACAGCCTTGCCCTCCTCTGGTGCCTCTCCCAGTGCTTGCTTTGATGGCTGGTGCTCAGGTGCTTAGTGCATACCAGAGGGGCTCAGGATGGCTGCCAGTGCCCTGCTCCAGTGCTACCCTGTGCCCTGCTGTTGCAGGATTTTGGAGATTACCAGGATGGTTACTACTCAGTGCAGACGACAGAAGGGGAACAGATTGCCCAGCTGATTGCTGGCTACATCGATATCATCCTCAAAAAGGTGAGGCTGTGCTGAGAAGGGCACTGATAGCCCCTCTCCAGAGAGGCATACAGAATGTGCCTTCCAGCTGCCTCCAAACAGCCATTGGCTGATGGTACTGCTGGGAAAGCTGGAGACAGGGCAGGGGGACCCTGCCCTGGGTCACCTTTTGTGAGCTGGTATGGTGTCTGGGCTGCAGGAGAAGGGGAGGGCTTGGGGGTATCATTTTCTCTTTCCCTTTGCAGAAAAAGAGCAAAGACCACTTTGGACTGGAGGGTGATGAGGAGTCCACCATGCTGGAAGACTCTGTGTCTCCAAAGAAGTAAGTCTCCCAGGAGCAAGGCAGCTGCCAAACACAAGTTGAATGGAGAGTGTGCTCCAGCAAAGCTTGCAGCACAGCAAGGAGGAGGAGCTGCCATGCTCGCAGAGCCTGTAGGCATTCCTTTACCTGGTATTTCTCTCCATTTCAGGTCGACACTCCTGCAGCAGCAGTTTAACCATGTAGGCAAGGCAGAGGTGGGCTTAGTGGCCCTGCCAGCCATCATGCGGACAGGGGCTGGGGGGCCAGAAAACTTCCAGGTGGGCACAATGCCACAGCCTCAGCTGCAAATCACCAGTGGCCAGATGCACCGAGGGCACATGCCTCCCCTGGTAAGCTCTTCTTGTGCTCACCATAGGGCACAGACTCTGAAAGGTGACTGTCAGGCTCGTGTAGACCAATCTGTTTGGGTCCATGACCAAGAATTGTCTTGCTGTGAAGGGCAGGAGCTTTGTGCCACTGGCTTTGTGTGCTTGCTGGGCTGGCTGAGCCAGTGTCCACCTGCACCTCCTCTGCAAACTTGAGCTACATCCCAGCGCTTTAGTCTGGCTAGGGACTGCAGCCTCTCATTTCAGCCTCACTAGGTCTGTGGTTTGAAGCAGAGCCCAACGCCATGTTTTGGTGCCCCCAACTCCTATGCAGTTGGAGGAACACTCGGAAAAGGTCATGAGGAGGCCGATTTCTTTTACCCCATGCAGTCTGTTGTGGGCACTTGCTGTGAAAGCCTTGTGGGATCTCACAGCATCTTCTCCCCACTCCCCGAGAGCTGCTTAACTGTGAGACTTAGTTGTAACCGTGGTGGGATGAGGCATTTTCCAGTGGGAGTTGCAGAGGGGAAACTCCCTTTTTGCTAAGTCCACCCCGCTTTGTGGAGACCTACCTAGAGCGGTGCCATCAGCAGCATATTGCAGAAGAGCATTTGAGCCAAATATGTAATCCTAGATTCCAAACCTTTGGCATATCTCACTCATTCTGTCTTTTGTGTTGCAGACCTCGGCCCAGCAAGCCCTGACTGGCACTATCAACTCCAGCATGCAGGCTGTGCATGCAGCCCAGGCCACACTGGACGACTTTGAGACCTTGCCACCTCTTGGGCAGGATGCTGTGAGTGCTGGGTGAAGGTGGGGTGCTGGGGGTGGGCCTTGCTGGAAGCTGGGCTGGGTGAGGCTGGCGACATTCCCAGAAGAAGTGTTACCAGCTCCTGGGAAGACCTGCTGCCTGAAAAGAGATGGGGTTGTATCCCACTCTATGGGCAGACATGGAGGGGATACTTGGTCATGTTGTTTGGTCAGGGTGGTCTAGAGAATTTGGATGGTTACAAGTCTTCCCACTATTTTCTTTTTATCCTCTTCCTTGCATCTCTCTATATGAGCATGTGTGCAGCTACTGACCACTTCTACCACCTTCTCCTGATCCTGTTCTCCCCACTCAGGCATCAAAAGCATGGCGCAAAAACAAGATGGATGAGTCAAAGCATGAAATCCACTCCCAAGTGGATGCCATCACTGCTGGCACGGCCTCAGTCGTCAACCTCACTGCAGGTATATGGAGAGTTGGGGTAGAGGGATACCCCAGTTCAGTAAAATGTTTGGTCTCTCTTGTCTGGCTGAAAGACTCCTTCTGCTCCCAGAAAGGAAAACCACATCAGTGACAGATGTGGGGATGCTCTTGTAGCATCACTTGGAGCACATCCCATCCTGACTCCTCTCTTCCCTGTGCAGGGGATCCAGCAGACACGGACTACACCGCCGTGGGCTGCGCTGTCACCACCATCTCTTCCAACCTGACGGAGATGTCTAAGGGTGTGAAGCTGCTGGCTGCGCTGATGGAGGACGAGGGAGGGAACGGGCGGCAGCTTCTGCAGGCAGCCAAGAACCTGGCAAGCGCCGTCTCAGACCTGCTGAAAACAGCACAGCCTGCCAGCGCTGAGGTGGGGAGCTGGGGGGGCTGTGGGGCTGAGAGGAAGGGGGAAACCAAGGGAAACCACTGAGTGAAGTTTTAAGGCTTGCTCATGAGCCTTGTGTCGGTTTTGCCTTGTTCCTTGCAGCCTCGCCAGAATCTCCTGCAGGCTGCTGGCCTGGTGGGGCAAACCAGCGGGGAGCTGCTGCAGCAGATAGGGGAGAGTGACACTGACCCCCGGTTCCAGGTGAGTGCACCCAGCAGCAACCAAGGACAGCCACTCTGTAAAACTATTGGCCTTTGCACAGGACCTCACAGGAGGAGCCCAAGCTGAACGTTCGCCAGTGCCCAGTGGTGACTTTGTGAGGGAGGGGACAGACCATTGCCCATCTCTGTCTCTAGAGTGATATAACAACTCTTATCTTGTGGATTCTATGTAGATCCCAGAAAACCAGTGTGCTTGGATCCTGCCTTCCTCTGAACCAAAGACGGTAAAACAGGCCTGGCTTGGCTTGGTGGTCCCTGCCATCTCCAGTGTGAAGGGGGCTCCTCTGGGAACTATAATCTGAAATCTTTGGAGAGGGGCTCTTGCAAAATTCTGCTTTTCTGGTGGTTGGATCTCAGAAGTCCATGCACTCGGGTTGCTGCTGGAGCAAGTGCTGCTCTGGAGATCACCTTGCAGCCACCTCAGTTCCTGCGTGCTGCTCCCTGCCTGTGGGAGCTGCCTGCCTGTCCCCATCAGAGACCCAGTATGGGTGGAGCCTTGTATGGCAGTTTTTTTTAGATGAGCTGACTGCCAGCTGGCTTTCATGCTGGCATGATTGCTCCTGCCAGCACAAAGGAGGTAGCACTGTGCTGGGGAGGACAATCCAGACATATTAGAGACCAAAATGCTCCAGAAAGAAGGGGTTTCTGTTCATGGCAGCCACACAGATTCAATTGAGTAGAGAGGCCTTGAAAGATCCGAGGGGAGCAGAAAAGCTAGGAGCAGGGCAAAAAGCCATGTTTGGCCATGCAGCAGTGCCAGGATAGAATATTCCCAAAGGTCAGATTTTGGACCTGGAAGACAATTTGCAGTCAAGCAGCAGGATGTTCTGCCTCACAGTTGTCAGACCCGAGTGTATGTACTTCCTTTGATGGGCTCAGATGCAGTGGTCTGGGGACTCTTGAATTGGATGCATGCACTCTGTCTTTCCTCCTGTCGCACAAGGTGATGGATTGCAGTTGGAGTAGTCTTGGCTTGCAGGAGGCGAGGGGTTGCTGTGACTCTTCTGGTTTGGTGGCTACTTGTTGTGGGGTGCAGCACTGCTTGCTGTGATCACACACACAGCAGGAGGTTGGCAGTTGCAGTAGGCAGAGAGCCCTGCCCTGCCTACCAGGATTTTTGCTATTTAGGAGTGGTGCTACCAGTTTTCACCAGCAGTGTGCCACAGGGGCTAATCCTGAAGGCTGCAGCATGCTGTCATATCTGGTGCCCTGCAGGAAAGCAGTTCACCGTGTGCTGATCCCTGTCTGTTGCCTCTGGCAACAGTTGTATACCTGCCACCCAGGAGAGAGGAGGCTGGTTGCCTTGTCACACCTCTCTTTTAGCTTCAGGAATAACAGCAGAGATGAATTCTGTCTTGTCAGCCAACAAGTTAGAATTGAAAATAAAAATAGCTGGCATACCTGCAATGCAGGTGGCCAGCATGGGAGCATGTCCCACTTGCCTCTTGCTGGCAGCTGCCCATGGTGTGGGTGTGCCAAGGCTGGCTTGTGCCTGCTGTTTGGCCGGAAGGGTTTGTCATCTTTTCACTGTGTTTAAATGTTTGCAAACCCAATCAAATCCAGGAAGTACCAGCAGTGCCTTGCAGCTGGTTCTTGCTGTGGTACAATTGGGGACAGGTGGTTGTCTGGGGAACGGGTACTGCAGTGATGCTGAGTATTGCCCAAGCTCCTATGGGTGGTGTTCATGGCAGTGCAGGCTGCAGCTCAAGGCCAGGCTACGGCCTCACTGCCAGCTGTAGAAAACAGTGGAGATGGTATCAAGGTGCTGCCAGCCTTTCCAGCTATTCAGTGCTGCTGGTGCTGGGACAGAGTGGATGAAAGGGCCCTGAGGGCTCACATTTCCCATCTGAATATTTCACGAGAGCCTTGCAGATGGCTGCGGCTGCTCCCACTGCCATGGCTGCCTCGTTGACCCTTTCTGTCCCCTCCCAGGACATGCTTATGCAGCTGGCAAAGGCGGTGGCCAACGCTGCTGCTGCGCTGGTGCTCAAAGCCAAGAATGTGGCTCAGAAAACAGAGGATGCCGCGCTGCAGACACAGGTGATCGCAGCGGCCACCCAGTGCGCCCTCTCCACCTCCCAGCTGGTGGCCTGCACCAAGGTAAGCAGCAAGGTTAACCCCTGCCTTAGCATGGGTGTGAGCTGGGGGGCAGCTTTGCAGTGGGGTCCTAGGTGTGCCAGGACCACGTGTCCTAAGGCAGGGCATTGGGAATCTGGCACAGGAAGTGTGGGCTGCCTCTTGTTGGAGGCCCTGCCGCTGTGCCCAGGCAATGATGATCTACTTTGAGGACCAGAAGTTTGGGATAGCTCCTCCATGGAGCATACAATCCTTGCTGCCCAGCCTTTGTTCTCCCTTCCAGGTTGTGGCTCCCACAATTAGCTCCCCAGTTTGCCAGGAGCAGCTGATTGAGGCTGGCAAGTTGGTGGCCAAATCGGCTGAGGGTTGTGTGGAGGCCTCTAAGGCAGCCACCAGTGATGACCAGCTCCTGAAGCAGGTGGGGGTGGCAGCCACGGCTGTCACCCAGGCCCTGAATGACCTGCTGCAGCACATCAAGCAGCATGCCTTGGGTGGGCAGCCCATCGGGCGCTACGACCAGGCCACTGACACCATCCTCAACGTCACTGAGAATATATTCAGCTCCATGGGCGATGCAGGTGAGAGTGTGACACCCAGGGCAGAGAACAATGGGTAGGGAGGTATCAGAGAGCCCTTGGGACTTCCTAACAGGCCACACTTCCATTCTGTTCCAGGGGAAATGGTGCGTCAGGCTCGTATTCTGGCCCAGGCCACCTCTGACCTTGTCAATGCTATCAAAGCTGATGCTGAGGGAGAGACAGACCTGGAGAATTCACGCAAGCTTCTGAGTGCAGCCAAGATCCTGGCTGATGCCACTGCCAAGATGGTGGAGGCTGCAAAGGTCAGTGTGTGGGGAAGGGTAGATGCTGGCTTTGGCCTCAGCCCTGTCCAGGGTTATTGGCTCAGTGCTGTGTAGGGGACGAGCAGCCCCTGGTTGAGCAGCAGCTCCCAGAGCAAGGTCTTGCATCGAGCCAGGGACCTGTGGTGTGCGCTCCTCCTGTGAAGGAGCTTCAGAAAGCTGTGGGTGATAGCAGAGGAGCTGTTATTGCTCCTGCTGCTGGACTCTTCCAGAGAGACTGTGAACATCTCCCAAGTACTATAAACAGGGCTGTCTTGTGGGGGCCAGAGCAGAGGTGCTGCTCCAGGAGGAGAAGTGACTCTGTGGTCCATGAGAGGTGTGATGGGTTTTCTGTTTTCTCCAGGGAGCTGCAGCCCACCCAGACAGCGAGGAGCAGCAGCAGCGGCTGCGTGAGGCAGCAGAAGGGCTCCGCATGGCAACCAATGCTGCAGCCCAGAACGCCATCAAGAAGAAGCTTGTGCACAAGCTGGAGGTGAGATGCTGGGCAAAGATCTGCAAAGGGCAAGCAAGCACAGTCAGTGAGCAAGGCCTGTCCAGGAGCCCCCATACAACTCCTCTTTTCAGAGGGCTAAAGTCCTTTTCAAGTACAGTGTCCATGCCGCATCACAGAGAGATCTCTCTTCCATTGTGTGCACTGTGTTGTTTTGGGGTACTGGGAATGCTTGGGTGCCACAGGAGTAGGCACAGGAGAAGTTGTTTGGGGGATCTGGGCCCTGATCATGGTGGGGGGGCTCAATACAGACTGCCATTGTTAACCTGTGCCTCCCTGTGCCAGCACGCAGCCAAGCAGGCCGCCGCCTCGGCCACGCAGACCATCGCCGCCGCGCAGCACGCCTCCTCCTCCAACAAGAACCCCGCTGCTCAGCAGCAGCTGGTGCAGAGCTGCAAGGTAAGGGCCTGGGCCTGATCCCAGCATCTCCTGTGCTCCCTCTCCCTGTCTCATCTCTCGTTAGCTATGCTGGTGTTTCCTGCTCCACCACAGTGGTCAGACTGGACCCTGGGGTTCTGACTTAGGTCCTCTAGGAGCTGGTCTTTTGATCACTGGTCCTGGGTTGAATCCATGTGTGATCCTCTCCAGTGACCCTATTCTCTGGCAGGTGGTGGCAGAGCAGATCCCGATGCTGGTGCAAGGTGTGCGAGGAAGCCAGTCCCAGCCTGATAGCCCCAGTGCCCAGCTGGCTCTCATTGCTGCCAGCCAGAACTTCCTGCAGGTACCTGTGCTGCCCAGAGCCTCCCATGCCAGCTCTGGCATTACAGCTTTCCTACTGTGCCTGTCCCTTTTAAGACACTGGGAGATCTTCTGCACACAGGCAGCTGAGTTGCTGCCTATTTGTTCCCTTCTCACTGCTTTTTTTTCTGGCCCAACAGCCCGGTGGGAAGATGGTAGCTGCAGCCAAGGCCACTGTCCCCACCATAACGGACCAAGCCTCTGCTATGCAGCTCAGCCAGTGTGCCAAGAACTTGGCTGCAGCTCTGGCTGAGCTCCGCACAGCAGCCCAGAAGGTGAGAGGCTGAGTCCCATCCTGCAGTGAGACACCAGCTGTGCAGAGCTGGTGGGGACAGCCTGGTGGCAGGTTCTGGTCTCTGCTGCAGCCCAGGTGGGCTCAGTGGTCACCTGCTCACCTTCCCTTCTGCTCTGTCACAGGCTCAGGAGGCGTGTGGACCTCTGGAGATAGACTCTGCACTGGGTCTGGTGCAGAGCCTGGAGAGGGACTTGCAGGAAGCCAAGGCTGCTGCCCGTGATGGCAAACTCAAGCCTCTTCCAGGAGAGACGGTGAGGGTGCAGGGAAGGGTGGCTCAGGGTGGACTCTGGGACAGTGGAGTTGCCAAAGGTGCAGCTCACCAGCATGTCCCAACTTGGCCCCCTGCAGATGGAGAAGTGTGCCCAGGACCTGGGGAACAGCACCAAAGCTGTCAGCTCTGCCATTGCTCACCTCTTGGGAGAAGTGGCCCAGGGCAATGAGAACTACACAGGTACTGGCCTCACAACAGGGCTGGGGGAAGGGGCACTGAGCTGACAGGCATTGACCTCTCCATCCCCCCAGGAATTGCTGCCCGGGAAGTGGCCCAGGCCCTGCGCTCACTCAGCCAGGCTGCCCGTGGTGTGGCAGCCAACACCTCCGACCCGCAGGCACAGAGTGCCATGCTGGAGTGTGCCAGTGATGTCATGGACAAAGCCAACAACCTCATTGAAGAGGCCCGGAAAGCAGTGGCCAAACCTGGGGACCCAGAGAGCCAGCAGCGCCTGGCCCAGGTGGGGACAGGGGGTACCCCAGGCTGTGGGAAGGGTGTGGGTCTGGCTGGGAGGTGGTGACCTCTCTTTGCTTCCCTGCAGGTGGCCAAGGCAGTGTCGCAGGCCCTGAACCGCTGTGTTAACTGCCTGCCAGGGCAGCGGGACGTGGACGCTGCCATCCGCATGGTGGGAGAGGCCAGCAAGAGGCTGCTCTCAGATTCGGTGAGCTGAGCTGGGGCAGGAGGGGAAGGGGAAAATCTGGCGATGCAGGCTGGTCCAACTGCCGGGTCACTCTTGCATATCCCCAAGCATGTGCCAGACTTTCATCTGCCATCTCCACTCATATCTCTGCCTCTCCTAATCTCTCTCCTTCCTTCCAGTTCCCTCCCAGCACCAAGAGCTTCCAGGAGGCGCAGAGCCAGCTGAACCAGGCAGCAGCAGGGCTCAATCAGTCTGCCAATGAGCTGGTTCAGGCGTCGCGTGGCACCCCTCAAGACCTGGCCAAGTCCTCTGGCAAATTCGGACATGACTTCAATGAATTCCTGCAGGCAGGAGTGGAGATGGCCAGCCAGTCCCCGGTGAGAGGAAATGCTTGTTGGGGTATCCTAAATGAAGGGAGAGATTTGGGATATCTGAGAAGGTAGCTGATCAAAGACAGAGTGGCCAGACAGTGGTGGTTAGGGTGGCTGTGGCCAATGCAGCCAGGGAGATGAGGACTGGAGCTGTGCAAAACCACAGCAACAGGGAGAAGGTGGCTTAGGTTAGTTCAGCAAGAATTCATGTTTCCTTGCTGTTGGCGGACAAGTTGGATGAAGGGAACTAGCTCAGCTTGAAAATCCCCAGAGAAGACCCAGGGTGGGTGTAGACTTTAAAAGGTGCTGCAGAAAACTCATTTTGGCTTATTGCAGAATAAAGAGGACCAGGCACAGGTAGTGTCGAACTTGAAGAGCATTTCCATGTCCTCCAGCAAGCTGCTGCTGGCTGCAAAGGCTCTCTCAGCTGACCCTGCTGCCCCCAACCTCAAAAATCAGCTGGCAGCAGCAGCACGGTAAGAGGAGCTGCTCCTTGAGAGCTGCTGGCCATAGACAGTAGTGGGGCTGGGTGGTGGGGCATGCATTGATCTGTGGATCTTTCTCCCGTGTCCCTGGCAGGGCTGTGACTGACAGCATTAACCAGCTGATCACCATGTGCACCCAGCAGGCCCCAGGCCAAAAGGAGTGTGACAATGCCCTGCGAGAGCTGGAGGTAAGAAGCCACATATTGACAAGGCACTGGAGGGGTTGAGATGTTGGGTATGGGGGAAGCTGCACCCCACTGCAAGGACTAGGAGGGAATGAAGAGGAGCTGCAGGTGGAGGATGCAGAACTTTCCTCTGGGTGTGACACCTGTGTCCCTGCAGACAGTGAAGGAATTGTTGGAGAACCCCACCCAGACTGTCAATGACATGTCCTACTTCAACTGCCTTGACAGTGTCATGGAGAACTCCAAGGTAAGCCCTGAATGGAGGTTTAGGGAAGAACAGGGAGGGCTTGGGAAGGATATATGAACAAAGGGAAAGGTGATTCCTCCCCTACCAATGAAACACAGTGAACTCTGATCCTGGGAGCACTGTGGAAATTGGAGGCGGTCTCCATAATCAGCGTGTGGTGTGTCCTGCAGGTGCTGGGAGAGTCCATGGCTGGCATCTCCCAGAATGCCAAGAACAGCAAGCTGCCTGAGTTTGGCGAGTCCATCAGTGCCGCCTCCAAAGCTCTCTGTGGGCTGACAGAGGCAGCTGCCCAGGTGAGATGCACTCAGTCCCAGCCCTGAGCCTTACCCCAGGGACATAGTTGTTGCATGCACCTCCACCCCTGCCTTTCCAAATCAGTGGAAAATGCTGCCAGACTCCTCAGCAGCCCGTGCTCTCTGTCAGACTCCCTGCAGTGTGCAGGCTCTCTCTCACCACATCTCCCATGTTCCTAGGCTGCCTACCTTGTGGGGGTCTCAGACCCCAACAGCCAGGCCGGACAGCAGGGCTTGGTGGATCCCACTCAGTTTGCTAGAGCTAACCAAGCCATCCAGATGGCCTGCCAGAACCTGGTGGACCCTGCGTGTACTCAGTCACAGGTGAGTGTGGGGTGGGGTTCCATTACAGGCATTTGATTGCATCAAAAGGAATGAAGCTAGTTGGAAGTGCTGCATCCCAAGAATTGGCCAAGATGATGGCTAATGTCTCATCAGGCCCCATCAGCTGCACTGGGAACCAGCTGGCAGCTTTGGTGCAGTGGTGGCAGTCCAGACAGGGCATGCAGGATCTTGGTGATCGGGATGCCTGTGGTCACTGGTGCCCTGCACAGGGTGGTGAGAAGGGAGAGCTGTAGGAATAGCGCGTGAATCCTGCCTTACTCTGCTTTCCCCTGCAGGTGCTGTCAGCAGCCACCATCGTAGCAAAGCACACCTCAGCCCTGTGCAACACGTGCCGTCTGGCGTCCTCCCGCACCGCCAATCCTGTGGCCAAGCGCCAGTTCGTCCAGTCGGCCAAGGAGGTGGCCAACAGCACTGCCAACCTGGTGAAGACCATCAAGGTGCGGAGTCCCTTCTGAGGCAGTGCGGTGGTGATGGATTTTGGGGTGTGCAGTGGGGGTTGGGTAACTGCTCTGGTCTCTCCACACCAGGCCCTGGATGGCGAGTTCAACGAAGAGAACCGGGAGCGGTGCCGTGCTGCCACCGCCCCTCTCATAGAGGCTGTGGATAACCTGACAGCCTTCGCTTCCAACCCGGAGTTTGCCACCGTTCCTGCTCAGATCAGCCCAGAGGTGGGATGCTGCTGGGACAGGGAGGATGGAGCCTGGCTGTGACAGGCTTTGCTCTGGGGTGGAGAGAAGGTGTGCCTTCCCTGAGCCTGGGGGGCCTGCACTGAGGGGCTGTGATGGGGAGGTGACAGCAAGCCTTGGGCTTCAAGGGGCTGCTCCAGGGTAAGGGTCTTAGTGGAGGGAGAAACTTCCCATGCACACTCCCTTGCCTCACCTGTTGTCTCCCTGTGCAGGGGCGCAGAGCCATGGAGCCCATTGTCATTTCAGCCAAGACCATGCTGGAGAGCTCTGCTGGCCTCATCCAGACTGCCCGCTCTCTGGCTGTCAACCCCAAGGACCCACCGCAGTGGTCAGTGCTTGCTGGCCACTCACGCACAGTCTCAGACTCCATCAAGAAGCTGATCACCAACATGAGGTGAGCAGAGTCCTTCTGTGGCTGTGGTTCTTTCCCTGCTGGCACATACCTCTGCCCTGAGCAAGCATTCCTGGGGATGTTTTGGCCTATTATCTCCTTGGACACAGCTGGTGCAGGCAGGCAAGGGGCAGGATGGAAGACACTGTCCCTTTTGTCCTTCCTGGAAGCTGCTTCTCCAGTTCTCACAAGGGTTGATGGGAACACACATTGCTGTGCCCAGGCTCTATCACACTGGGTTGCCCCAAAGCCTGGGAGAGGGATCTTGCCCGTCACCAGCACCAGTCAAGGCTGGAGGTGAAGGGGTGGTGTAGCAGCTGCCAGTGCTTGGCTGATTTATCTGTCACTCAGGGACAAAGCTCCAGGACAGCGGGAGTGTGATGAGGCCATTGAGGTCCTGAACAGATGCCTGCGGGAGGTGGACCAGGCATCCCTCGCTGCCATCAGTCAGCAGCTGGCCCTCCGAGAAGATATTTCCCAGGAGGTGGGTCAGGGACATGCTGTGGGCAAGCCTAAGGGACTGGGCATCCTCCCTCAGACTCTCAGCAGCATGAAGGGACCCCAGCCCTGCTGCAGCCTCATGCAACACCCTCTCTTTTTACAGGCATTGCACAATCAGATGATCACAGCTGTCCAGGAGATCAGCAACCTGATCGAGCCTGTGGCTGCTGCGGCACGGGCTGAGGCCTCACAGCTGGGGCATAAGGTAATGGGGGTGTGGCACTTGGTGCCTGGGGAGGAGAGGTACAATGCAGCTGGGGCTGGGAGCTGCTGGTGCTGACACTGCTCTTCCCTAGGTGTCCCAGATGGCTCAGTATTTCGAGCCACTCATTATGGCAGCTGTTGGTGCTGCCTCCAAAACATCCAACCACCAGCAGCAGATGAACCTCCTGGACCAGACCAAAACACTGGCTGAATCCGCCTTGCAGATGCTGTACACAGCCAAGGAGGCTGGTGGGAATCCCAAGGTGAGCAGGAGGGGCACGTGTCAGTGGCCTGCCCTCCTTTGCATGTGGGTGCTGCATGGTGCACACACGTGAGCCAGACATGGAAAACCCAGAGTCAGTGTGCAGCATCCCTGTTGGGAGGGGAGCCACCACCTGTCTTCCCTCACTCTGGCTTCTCCTTGCAGCAAGCTGCCCACACCCAGGAAGCTCTGGAAGAGGCCGTGCAAATGATGAAGGAAGCTGTGGATGACCTGACCACCACCCTGAATGAGGCAGCCAGTGCTGCAGGTGTCGTGGGGGGCATGGTGGACTCCATCACCCAAGCCATCAACCAGGTGAGGGGAGCAAGGAGAGGACCTGGACAGAGCTGGATGTGGGAGAGAGGGAGAGTCAGGGTCAAACCCTACAAGCTAAAGACCTTGTGGGTCAGAGCTAGAGCCAGAATCTCCTGGTGGTCTCTTGCAGCTGGACGAGGGGCCCATGGGTGAGCCAGAAGGTACCTTTGTGGATTACCAGACCACGATGGTGAAGACAGCCAAGGCTATTGCAGTGACTGTGCAGGAAATGGTGGGTGCAAGCAAGCCTGTCACTCTAGAATGCACTGCCTGCCACTGAGTCAGGCTACTGCCCTCCTTACCTGTCCAACTCCTGTTCTTCTTCCATCAACAGGTCACCAAATCCACCACCAACCCAGATGAGCTGGGCATACTGGCCAACCAACTCACCCATGACTATGGGCAGCTGGCACAAGAGGCCAAGCCAGCTGCCCTCACTGCCGAGAACGAGGAGGTGCGAGCCCGGGGGAAGTGCTGGAGTGGGATGTGGGGCAGAGCAGGGGCTGTTGGGGCGTGAGAACAGAGGACAGGGACATTTGAACCTCCCATTGGAGCTGGGGACAGGCAGCTTTCACACCTCCCCTGAAACATGACATAGAAACAAGGAGCAAAGCTGTGTTTCCTTTTTCCTTCCCCTGAGTGGGAGGATTGGGAAAGAGGAGCCGGGTGGCGGGTGTTTCCCAGCGGGTGTCACAGATGCAGGGCTTAGTTCCCTGCTGACTCTGTCACACACACATTCCTCTGCAGATCGGCTCCCACATCAAGCGCCGGGTGCAGGAGCTGGGTGATGGCTGTGCTGCCCTGGTCACCAAGGCTGGAGCCCTGCAGTGCAGCCCCAGCGATGCCTACACCAAGAAGGAGCTGATAGAGAGTGCACGCAAGGTTTCTGAGAAGGTAGGTGTTGAGAGGTCAGTGGTGAAGTGGGAGGGATACTGGATTCAGCCATGTGCCCTTGGAGCCACCACTCCAAGGGTGGTTTCCTGGTCCTGTTGGAATCTGTTGGCTCTCTTGGCCACACTCCCCCTGCCCAGCTGATGGGGTGGAGGATTGATCCCCCTCTGCAGACACTATAACAGCAGCTGGTGGGTGAGTGTGATGCCCAGGTGCTGCAGCCTGCCTGGGAAAACTGACCTACACACTGATGACAGGCCAGGGCTCTCCAGATCAGTTCTTGCAGGGTTGGGCAAAGCATCTGCAAACAATGGTTGCAGCTCATGCTCAGTGATCAGTCTCCCCTTCACCTTTTGCTGGCATCCTGTCCATCAAGCCAATCTAAAGAGCACACTTCTGAAAAACAGATGAAAAAATGTGGCTTAAAAAGTCTAGTTGATATGGGTAGAGAGCAGTGCTTGTCAGCAAAAACACAACAGTAAACACTTGTCAGTTATGCCTGGCATCTGCAACTCTTACTAATTTGAAAGGTAGCTGAATCTAGCATCTCTTAGACCACCAAACATGATAGTTGCAAGGTAAAAATAAATAACTGTAAGCTAAGAAGGGGTGTGCAGACCAAAATATTCCCAGTTCCTCTCCTTGGTATGAAGCAGCGCCACCCTTGGGGGTGTTGGAGGTGTGTGCAGTGAAGGTTCCCTGAACCTGCTCTGCTCCCCTAGTCACTTTACTCATACCCCACAGGTGTCTCATGTGCTGGCAGCTCTTCAGGCTGGGAACCGTGGGACACAAGCCTGCATCACAGCAGCCAGCGCTGTCTCCGGCATCATTGCTGACCTTGACACCACCATCATGTTTGCTACAGCAGGAACCCTCAACCGGGAGAACTCTGAGACCTTTGCTGACCACAGGTACCCAGGCACCCTGTCCAGCCTATGCTCAGCCAGAGACAGGGGTGTCAAGCTGTGTCCAATGGTCTTTCTGAGCTGTGGACCAGCCCCAAGGAGAGCTTCAGGCTCAGGTCATGCTGGCTCAATTTGCCAAAACTTCAGTTTTGGGAAAGCCAGGATCCACAGTCTCTCTGTACCCCAAGGACCATGTGTGCGGTAGAGAGCTGTGTCCTCGCTGACGCACATTTTCTCTCCAGGGAGGGCATCTTGAAGACAGCCAAGGCACTGGTGGAGGACACCAAGGTGTTGGTGCAGAATGCCACAGCCAGCCAGGAGAAGCTAGCCCAGGCAGCCCAGTCCTCTGTGTCCACCATCACCCGCCTGGCAGAGGTGGTGAAGCTGGGTGCTGCCAGCCTGGGATCTGAAGACCCAGAAACCCAGGTGTGATTGGGTGTGTGGGCTGAGTGGAGGCTGCTGTAGCTTGCTTAGCGGGGTTGAGGGATGCAGGTGTCATGTGGTGCTCAGGCTGGATCCCAAGAGTTGGGGAGAGAGGGGGCTGGTGCTAGCTGAGCTGGACTCCTGTGTGCCCTGTGGTGCCCAAATCTCTCACTGCTGAGCCACACCACCCGCAGCCCAAGTGTGACTTTAGCTCAGCCATTCCCCTGATCTTGCTCTCCCCAGGTGGTCCTGATCAATGCTGTGAAGGATGTGGCCAAGGCACTTGGAGACCTGATTGGTGCCACGAAAGCAGCTGCTGGCAAAGCTGGAGATGACCCTGCTGTCTACCAGCTGAAGAACTCTGCCAAGGTCTGTGCTGGTTGTGATGGGAAGAAGGGGAGGAGCCAGTGGGGCTGGAGAAAGAGAAGGGTGTTTTTCTGCCTGTGTGGGCACAGGAACACAACTGGGGTGCAGTCAGGACAAAAGGGTAGGAAGGGACAATAAAAGGTGGAGCACAGCTTGCAGAGGAGCACTTGGGGCAGTTTGAGTGGAGTATGGGGATGGAGCAGTTTGGGACCAATCCACAGGGGAAGGACAGGTGCTGGCAACGGGCCAGAGCTTGTGTGGGAATTCACCTGGCTCTCTCTCTCTCCTCCCATAGGTGATGGTGACAAACGTCACTTCCTTGCTGAAGACAGTGAAGGCTGTTGAGGACGAGGCCACGAAGGGGACACGGGCACTGGAGGCCACCATCGAGCACATTCGCCAGGAGCTGGCGGTGCGTACGGCCGCGGGGCTGTGGCTGCCGCGCTGCTCGCCTGCCGCCCTGCGCCTCACCACTGCCTCTTGCCCCACAGGTCTTCTCCTCCCTGGTGCCTCCTGCCAAGGTCTCCACCCCAGAGGACTTCATCCGCATGACGAAAGGCATCACGATGGCCACAGCCAAAGCGGTGGCCGCTGGCAACTCGTGCCGGCAGGAGGATGTCATCGCCACGGCCAACCTGAGCCGCCGGGCCATCGCAGACATGCTGCGCTCCTGCAAGGTGGGGCGGGCAGTGGGGGTGGATCTCTAGCGCGGATTTGTGGGTGGAGGGGGATGGTGCTGGATGTGAATAGGGGTTTCCCTGTGTCTGGGTTGCAGGAAGCAGCCTACCACCCGGAGGTGAGCGGGGACGTGCGGCAACGGGCGCTGCGCTTCGGCAAGGAGTGTGCTGATGGCTACCTGGAGCTGCTGGAGCACGTGCTGGTGGTGAGTGTCCCCACTCCGGTTTCCAGGGTGGGCAGAGGCTGACCGTGGATTGCCTGGGTGTTCCCCAGATCCCCAAGGTCCTCTGGACTCTTCACCTCTTCCCACTGAACCCTTTGCACAGCCCACATTGCTGCCTGTGCTGGCACAGCGTGTGTCCATGCCCCTGCCATGGAAGCAGATGTCAGAGAGCTCAACAGGCTCTAAGAAAGGTATTTTGCTAGCAACAGATGGAGATTAACTGACTGCAAACAGATGGAGGCTGGAAATCAATAATATGGTAGCATAATCTTGTAAAAATACAGCTTCCAGTAAAAGTGATAGGAATAATGGACCTCAAGCAGTGGGAAAACAAAGTGTCACGCTCACAGCACTATGTGTGGGAGATGAACAGTGCCTGCCATAGCAAAGATAATGACTGGAAGCGCCCACTGCACCCTTTTGATCCAGTCTCCCTCTGCCTGAGTCCTCCCAAGGACTTCAGCTGCAACATTAGTTTACAAGAAGTAAATTAAGCCTCTAGCATGGTAGGAAAGATCCAGCGAAGTCCTTCCAACAGCTTGCATTCTTGGCAAGACCACAGAAGTGGAGTCAGGGGCACTGTGGGGATGTGCACACTCAACCCCTGGTGCTGTGAGATCTCTCAAACAGGACAAAGACTGACAGTGATTCAGCTCTGTGTCAAGGTTGCACTAAGCTGGTTAGTGACAGTCTGCTGTCTGGGATCACCAGCTACAAAGTGGTGGAGCCCAAACTGTGGTTTCCTGCAGGGAAAGCCCCCTTTGGCAGAGGGTAACCAGCACTGGCAGCAGCAGGGGGAGGTGGGCAGGAATTGATGGCTAGAAATGGAAGCTGCGGAGAGGAGAAGTCAAAGGGTGGTTTTATTCAAGGGAGGCAACCACTGGGGTACAGTTCCAAGGGGAGCAGTGAGTTTTCCATCCTCTGCATCTAGATCAAATGTCTGCCTGGAAGATGCTTCAGGCACACATGAATCATGGCAGCCAAGGCTGGAGTGCTGAGTAGAAATTCTCTGGCTGACCTGTTGTTAACAGATGATTAGGCTAATGACTTAGTGTGGCAGTGCCCGAGGTCAGCCTACTTGCAGGAACACGCCATTCCCCTGTATTTTGGGTGTTACCATCCTGCTGCTCTGCAATGTTTTGACTATCATACATTGGAACATCCTTAAAAATGTTCACTGGAGGTGCCTCTTAGTAAGCTTGTAGCCTCCGGGGTGTCTCCAGCTCCAGACAGAGATCATTTAGCAGTTTTAAACACATTGTCAGAGCAGACAGCAGGCTTAATAATAAGGCATTTAGACTAGATGTGCTCATGAGGGCAAACCAGCCATCACTCTGTGCCATCACTCTGAGCCTCATGCTGCTCTGGTCTCTCTGCTGGGATGGCCCAACACAAGGCCAGGAAAAAGCCATGACTTACTTCAGTCTCCACAGCACTGTGGTCTGTGAGGGCAGGAGTGAAGCTCACGGGTCCTGTTTATCAAAAGACAGCAGGTTCCTGGGAAACCACAAGCAGGAAGGATCTAGGGGAATGGGAGGGGAGGTGGCAGATGGCAGATGAGGTGCTGCCTCATTCCCCAGCAGCAGCAAGGTCATTGCTGTACACTTTGTCCCCAAGGGAACCAGTGCCTTCTGCAGAGCATGAACAAGTATGGTTAGGGTTCAAGAATAAGGGTTACTTGTCTCAGGCTGGAAAACATGGCTCCCGGCAGAGGAGTGGGAAAGCCTGCATATTTCACTGGGGAGGGGTAGGAATTTGAGCCTCCATGGGGACTTGGTATTTGGTAACAATAGGTTTCTCCCACCAAAAGCAGAGAGATTCCGTGGCTCAAAACTGCAGTGAAGCAATTCAGGGTGGGGAGAACTAAGGTGCAAAGGGTGTGAGGAGGAGAGAGGATCCATGGCTACTCTGAGTGTAGGTGGCTCCTCTGGCTGTGGGAGCCTCATCCAGGTGCCCTGTGTGCCTCATCTTGCCTGGCCCTGCAAGGCTGAAGTAAGAGCTAATACTGGCAGCACAGCTCCCCAGGATCTCTGATCCTTTGTTCCCACTGCTCCTCTTGGCTGCCCTTCACCCCTTACCAAAAAGTACCCACCTTCCCCTCCCCTCCCCTACCTCCCTTTCCTTCTGGCTGGGGTGTTCACTGCTTTCTTTTCTCTCTTCTCCTTCCTCTCTGTCAGCCGGTGAGTAAGGCAACACTAGAGTGCCTGCTGGTCTCTAACCTCAGCATGAGCCTTGCTCATGGCGTGTCTGTGTGCCCAGCCCAGTGCTGGGGTGGGACTTGTGTGTGTCCACAGGGACCCTGGGGTCCTTGTGTTTGTGTTTGTGTACTCACCCCCGCTCTAGCTGATGGGCAGCTGCTGCCTGTCTGGTGCAAGTTGGGCCAGCAGTGAGCTCTGCTTGTGCATACAGACCCTGTGTGCGTGCACACGTGTGCTGTGGTGTGTGCATGTGTCCCTCCAACCCCAGGGGAGGACCCTTAGGGCACTGCCTGCCACCTCATCCTAATGGGCCAGCCCTCCTTGGCTGGGATGTCACTCCACGGTTTGCCCCTTTGCCCAGCTTGTGTTTGCAAACAAACCTCCAAAATGGGGACAGCAAAGGAGATACAGAGCTTGAAGTGATTTGCAGGGGAGAAATCTTGGTGTGGGTAGCTGCTGAGTGCAGAAAGGCTTGTGCTGAGGGTCTTGTATCTGTAAGATGTCCCAGAAGCTGTAATGCAGAAGGGAAGCTCATCCTATCCTGTGGCACAAAGAGAATAGCCAGACTCACTTGAGAAAGCATCTCAGACAGTGCCTGACATGTACACATGTGGGAGGGGGCTGGGGGATCCCACCCTACTTCCCTGGGGAGTGCACCCCAAACAGACCCATGAAGTTCCCCTTTTCCAGGTGCTTACATCTGCTCCTTCTCCCCAGATCCTGCAGAAGCCAACCCACGAGCTGAAGCAGCAGCTGGCAGGCTTCTCCAAGCGCGTGGCCAGCTCTGTCACTGAGCTCATCCAGGCAGCTGAGGCCATGAAAGGTAAGGAAAGATCCTGCTCAGAGGGGCGTAAACAAGGGCTGGGATTAGGGTGGAGGGCTCAGCAGCTGCTGGAGGAGGCAGGGAAACTGAGAAATGAGACTGCATGCAGGTGTAACCTGCCTGGCTTCCCGGTGTTCCTAGGGACAGAGTGGGTTGACCCAGAAGACCCCACTGTCATCGCTGAGAATGAGCTGCTGGGGGCAGCAGCTGCCATTGAGGCTGCAGCCAAGAAGCTGGAGCAGCTGAAACCAAGAGCCAAGCCCAAGGTAGCAGTGCTGAGCCTTGTCTGACCTTCATGCTCAGCTTGGGGTGGGCTGGGGCTCCCCTGTCTGTGCTTTAGGTTTGAAGGCCCGTCTGACAGCTGGTCCCTCTTCCTGTACTCCTGCTACCTCCCACATCCCCAGCTGTACTTTCCTTGGTTAGCCCATGTCCCGCTGCACCCCATAGCCCTTAATCCAGCTTTATATGTTTGCCTTCAGCCCCCTACAGCCATCCTCCTGTTCTGCTCCATGTGTCCCAGAACTCCTGCTTGGGACTCACACTCTGCTTTTGCCCACAGCAAGCAGATGAGAGCCTGAACTTTGAGGAGCAGATCCTGGAAGCTGCCAAATCCATTGCTGCAGCCACAAGTGCCCTGGTGAAGGCAGCCTCAGCAGCCCAGCGGGAATTAGTGGCCCAAGGAAAAGTAAGGCCATAGGAGGGGAAGAAGAAAATGTAGAGAAGGGTTCTTCCTTCTTCTGGGGCTGCTTGTAACCCTCATGCCTGTGACATGAGGTGTGACCCTTACTCCTCCCCTCCTTCTTCATAGGTGGGTGCCATCCCAGCCAACGCAGTGGATGATGGACAGTGGTCCCAGGGTCTCATTTCAGCCGTGAGTATCAAGGTCATGCTGAGGGGTTGAGGGGGAAACTTTCCTCTTGACTCCTGCTGCAAACACAAGGATGCTCTGCCCTTTTGCTTGTCCTCAGTGGAAGAAGCAGCCGTGTTTCTTCCTCCCTCTCCCACATGCTGTAGAAGCCGGTTCTTTCCATCCCATGCCCCACCACCTCCCTGGAGCCGATCAGGGCTCCTGTACCTCCCCTGACAGCCTCTCTTGCCACAGGCACGCATGGTGGCAGCTGCCACCAACAACCTGTGCGAAGCCGCCAACGCTGCAGTGCAGGGCCATGCCAGTGAGGAGAAGCTCATCTCCTCTGCCAAGCAGGTGGCTGCTTCCACAGCCCAGCTCCTGGTGGCTTGCAAGGTGAAGGCTGATCATGACTCGGAGGCCATGAAGCGGCTCCAGGTGAGTCCTAGGCTGCCTCTTCAGCCCGGTTGTTTGAAGGGTGGCTGGGAGTGGCGTGAGGGCACGTGGATGCTTTCCAGGGCTCATGCTCCCTGCCTGCATGCCATCAGTGGGAAGTTCATTGGAACACAGGCTCCAAGTTGCTTGGTTTTCACTGCTAGCTGTGTGCCAGGCATGTGAGTGATGCTGGGCTGCTCAGCCCGACAGCATTCAGAAACAACGACCTGGCACAGGAATATCTGAAATGGGTGCACTTCCTCACTGATATTCAAGAGGTTAATGTGTGGAGGGCATGTTCTGTAGCACCGTTAATCCTCAGAGGCTGTGGCACACAAGAGGTTAATGCCTGTGTGTTGGGGGGTTAACATGGGGTCTCAGCACTGGGGCCAAGGGCTGGGGAGAGGCAGCAGGGCTGCCTCCCAGTCCCTGCCCTGCTGCTCAGAGAGGAGCCAGAGCCTGCCTGGGAGCAGAAACACCTGAAATGGTCATAAGCGGGTGACAAGGCAGCAAGCCATGTAAAGGAATCCCTGCCTGCAGCTCCCAGCGCTCCTGGCTGCCGGTCCTGCCTGCTGCCCAGCCTGGGGCAGGAGTTCCTTCACACCCCTGGACAGCAGTCATACTCTGGGGCTGTGACTCACACTGATGCTCTCCTCCTCCCCGCTGCAGGCCGCTGGAAATGCCGTGAAGAGGGCATCAGACAATCTGGTGAAGGCAGCGCAGAAGGCAGCTGCTTTCCAGGACCATGATGAAACGGTGGTGGTGAAGGAGAAGATGGTCGGAGGAATTGCACAGGTGAGGAGTGAGGCTGCTCAGGGCTGGAGCAGCTCTAGGTGCCACCACAACCTGTGTGTGCCAGTCTCAGAAGCGTGTCCTACCACCCACCAGTACAGGTCATGTCTTGAGAGCGCCTCACAAAAATGCTGTGAGTCCATCCCACTGTATCATTGCAATGGGCCCCTGGCCGGGTAATAATTGGCATAGACTCCATGTATTAAAGAAGGCTGATTAATATATCTTTATTAAGAAACCCATACTTTTATACCTTAGTTTGCTACAGGTGTACTTGATTGGTCCTTTAGTCCAAACACCATCACCATTGGCTAATAAAGAAACCACCCTTTGGTAAACAAATCTCCATAACACATTCCACATGTTCACAATATGAGGTGCAGCAAGTTAAGAATTGTTTCTCATTCTTTTCTCTGATCTTCTCAGAGACTTTCCCAGAACAATGCCTGGGAAAGTTGTGTTTTGCTCTGTGGCCAGAGAGCTGCTGCCACACCACTGAGCACCAGTTAAACAATGAGGCCTCACCTTATCCTGCCACAAGTAGCAGTGGGTGATGGTGCATGCTCCCAGGAGTGTAAAGCCCTGGCTTCTCCTTGGTGCAGAGCCCACAGTATCCTTTGTGACACAAGGAAAAAGCAGAGCAGTGGGAGAGGATGACATCTACCTAGTGTGGGCTGTCACAGTCCCAGTGCTGGCTCCCTGCAGCTGAGATCCTTTACACAGTACATAGGGCAGAGCTCAGAAGCTGTGCTGTTCTGCTTTATGTCCAGAGTACCATGCTCCCACCCCAGGGACAAACAGTCCTCATGCCCAGTGAGGCAGTGCCTGTGATGGGAGGGCAGCAGCAGCCAGAGAACGCAGCTCTGGCGTTGGCACTGCTGTGGCAGAGGCTCTGGCCATCCCTGTGGGAGGCAGTTGTGACCTTGGGGCTCTCTCCTCCTGGCAGATTATCGCCGCCCAGGAGGAGATGCTGCGCAAGGAGCGGGAGCTGGAGGAGGCGCGGAAGAAGCTGGCAATGATCCGGCAGCAGCAGTACAAGTTCCTGCCCTCGGAGCTGCGGGACGAGGAGCAGAACTGAGCCGCGCGCCCTCCGCTCACCGCACAGACTGCCGCCTGCCCACCTGCCTGCTCCTATTTAAGATGACCCGCCACAAGCGAAGGGCTGTCTGGGCTAGACCAGAGCTCTGCCCGCACCCAGAGCAACGGGACTAACTCAGCTGCCCCTCTAAGACAGTGCTGCAGCAGCAACTCCGCTTCGCTGCCCAGCCACCTTCCCATGCACACCCAAGGCACAATCAGAGCACTCGGAGGGACTCGGTTGGGGTGGGAGCCGGGGCTGCACTGGCTCAGGGCTCACCCGCCAGCCCCGGGGTGCGGGCCCACAGAGCTCTCCACTGCAAGGGGATATTTACTTGTGCCTTCTTCCTTCCCTCTCATGCCCCCTTTTTTCCCTCCTCCACGCGGGATGGGACAGACGAGTGGCTTACCCTCTCCTGTGCCATGGCATGCTGGGAGCAGCCACCCCTCTTTGAGCTCTCACGTGGAGCTGCCTTTCACCTCCAATGCCTTATTGCTGGCTGAATCTTCCTCTGCAGCTATCCTGGAAGACCCTGAGTCCACCCCATGAATATGAGTACTTTTTACAGCCCAGGCCCCTCTGGGCCAGCAGGCAGCAGGGCTGGAAGCCACAGTGCCTCCACTCAGGATGGGGGATGATGTGATGATTTCCCTCCCAGAACTGGTTTTTGCCTTCCTGCAGGGCTTCCCCCCGACTGCGGCCCCAGCCAGCTCTGCCTTCCTCCTTCTCCCCAAGTGCCTGCATTGTTTTCCAAGATTTGCAGTATTTTTGTAACTTTTCCATTTCTCTAGTATTGAGCCTGCAGCTTCCAAAGTTCATTTATTTCCCTGCCTGCTCATGCCCTGCACACTAACACCCAGCTCTCGCCGGGGTCCCGTAGCCCAGCATCCCACCCCTCCTTGGCTCCGGGACCCCCGTCCCTTCCCCTTTGCACTTGCTGAGGCTTCTCTCACCATTTTGATACTTTTAAGCATCCTATATTAAAGATTGAAGGAAACCAGCTCCCTCCCACCCCGGGGTGGGGTGGGGGATGCCAGTGTCTCCTCAGAAAGACGCATTCATCAATAAAATCTGGTTTTCCTGCTTTCTTGCCAACTGGGTATCAAAGGGCCTCTCCAGGAGAAGGGGAGGGCAGGGGGGCCTGGGCGCCTTCCCTCCCAGCAAAGGGACGGGGGGAGTGTACCACGGGTGCTTATACAGCATGGAAAATATTTGAGGCACGTCCAGCCCCAGGCACCCGGCAGGCCGGACCCCCGCTGCCAGCCATGTGCTGGCCTCGCAGGTGCTGCCGGGGGGCCACCACTGCAGGAGGGGATCTTGGGGATTTTGTTTCTTGGGGATTTGGGCTTCAGGGAAGGCAGAGGGGGTATTTGTGTCTGGAGCTCAGCTCCTGGCCCCATTCCTGCTACCAGCCATATATACTCCTGGGTAGGGTGCAGTAGGGGTGCAGGTGGGGCGACTCACACCCCATAGTCACTGGTGGGCCATCAGTGGGGAAGCAGCAGTCTGTTGTGGTGTGGGTCTGGGAATGTGGCCGGAGCCTTCCCGGCTGCCAGCATTGATCTCACGCCCCGAAATAGCCCCCCAGAGCCAACCTGTGCGGGCAGCAGCTGCCCCAGCGTGTCCCCACCTGTTCCCACCCTGTCACTCAGCAGGGATTTGGGGGGCCTAAGCAGTGGCAGGGCAGGCGGAGGTGATGTGGGGTGCAACAGGGACGTTGCAGGGTGCAGCAGGGGCACGGGCAGGTTGGCATGTGTCCTTTGCTTCTGGGGCTGTTCTGGCACTGTGAGCTACAAACATCAGTGGCAAGGACAGCATCCTGCACTATCCCCAACAGCAACCCCCATCCCCCTGTGGTCACGTCCCTGGGGGTGTGGAGGGGCTGTTTCTCCTAAGACACTTACCCCTGGCCAGGCTCCAGGGGGGATTTGTGGCTCTCACAGGCATCCCAGTCCTCCCAGCTGTCCCCTGACAATCTGCGCTGGCCTGACCCAGGCTCTCACCCAGGTACAGGCTTGCACATGGGGCCCTTCAGAGTGTCCAGCAAGGACAGTGAGCGGGCACAGCATGGCACCAGCTCTGGCCTTGTCCTGGCATCCCGGGGACAAGGGAGCTCCAGCACCCCCTGCACAGGGCTGTAAGCACATCCACTGCTGTGTCCTCCAGCTTGGGTACAAGCAAGAGGCGGTGGCATAAATACCAGGGGAGGGACACGGGGGTGTGATTAACCACCACCCCTCAGTCTTACACACTGATCAAAGGGTTATTTTGGCAGGCAGAAGTTTGAGCGGGGATGACCCAGTCATAAGGTACCAAGCCACCACAGGGATCCAAATTCAGCTAAGTTGGAGGTTAATGGGCAAACCACATCCCAACTTCTTGGGAGCCCAGGGATAGGGTGATGGGGGATTGCACCTGGAAAGGTCCCATTAGTTGTCAGGACAAGCTTTTCCTTGGGAGTGAGGTGTGACCCTAGTGTGAAATATGGAGGGGATTGCCATCCTTGGAGATCTTAGCCCAGGACAAGCCTGGGCATGGGGCAGCAAAGGGAGGGAGGTGCACCCACACCTCTCTGCACTCTCTTCTCTCACAAGTTACTACAAAGGTCAGGCTTAAGGGCAGAGTCATGGAGCCTGGCTCCTGGATGATTCCAGCAGTGTCCATCAGACATGGCTATGATGCCTGGAGCAAAGAGAGCAGAGAGGGAGAACAGCATCTTTTGGGGGCACGTCTGAGGGCTGGCCTGGTTCCAGGGCAATTTTCTTGCTGCTTGCACCATGCCCATCATTATGTTTGCCCCATGCACTGAGCACATGAAGTTGCTCAAGGCCATGAAGTTGCTCCAGGCTGAAACATCTCGCAGAAAAACATTCTCTCCCAGGAATGATGGGAGATTAATCTTCCCCCTCCCTTCAGAAGCTGCACGCTGGCAGTTACGGACTCTCCTTGTCCAAATATGTGCCTAATTTATCAGTACTAATAGCTTCTCTCTGGAGTCCAGCAGTGGCTCTTCTGCTTTCCCTATGGAGCCAGCAGCCTGCTGGTCCTTGACTGCTCCCATCCCTCCTATGCCCTCTACCATCCGGGCCTGAGGGCTCCTAAAAGGCACTTTTTCCAGCTGTCAAAAACTTTTTGTTCCTCTCTTTTTGGAGCACTGGTGCCCAGAAGTTGCGTCAAGCAAGGGTTGGCTGCAGCCCAGGGGCAATGGGCTGGGGGAGCCTGCGCACCCCTCCTGTCCCCATCCCATCCCAGCCTTCCACACGTGCCACACGGCTCCCATGGCCCCTCCACCAGCTCCTTCCAGCCCCCCCGGCCCACAGCCCACCCTGCAGCTGGGAATGTGCCAGAAGCATTTACGATCGTTATTAAAGTACAGGTTATTTTTGGAGGAGCTGGGATTTGAAGGGTTTGCATTTTTTTGCCTGTGGAATACAGTTTATTTAGAGCAGAAAGATGAAGAGGGGCAGTGAGCTGCCTGTATGCCCTGTGTCACTCTAAAATGCCACTCTAGGGGCTGTGCATGTGCCAGGTGTCCTTGTGGGTGCCAGGGACAATGGCACCAAGGTGCAAGACAGAAGGACGGTGGGTGCCAAGAAGTTTGCACAGAGCTCTGGCCCTCCTGCCCCACCAGCAGCTGGATGGGAAAGTCAGGGGCTCTTCTCACTTCTCTCCTGGGGGATTTTCCCCATGTGGGCAATGCCAGCCAAACATGTCCCTCAGTGTAATCACAGCCTGAGTGTGACCCCTACAATTCAGTGCCAGCCCACTGGTGTTCCCAAGTGCCATGCCAGCCCTTGAGGTGTCCCCAAGCCAGTGCCAGCAAGCAGGGTCCCTCAGGCCCCAGGGTGCTGTGACAGGGCATGTGGTGTACCTAGGGCACAAGCATGAGGACAGCTCTAACTGGGGCCAGTGCCACCGGGGTACCCATACTCAGTGCCCCAGGATGTCCCCTCCCCAGTGCCACTGGGGTACCCCAGCACAGTGCCACAGAGTGTCCCTCATCCAGTATCACGGGGTACCACCACAGCTTTGCCCCGGGGTGTCCATCACCCTGTGCCATCAGGCTACCCACAGCACACTATCCCACTATCCCGGGGCACCTCTTGCCCAGTACCACCGGACTGTCCCCAGCGCCGTGACCCGGGGTGTCCCTCGCCCTGTTCCCGGGCGCCAGGGCTGCAGAGATGCCCGCCGGGGGGCCGCCCCCCCGTCCCGCTCGGTGCGAGGGCCGGTGGCGAGCCAGTCCCTAAAAGGTGCTGGCGGGCGGCGGGGGAGGTACCGGGGCAGCCCCCGCCCGGCACGGCCCCTCCCCAGCTTTTAGGCAGCTCGGCGGGGCGGGGAACGCAGTGCCGGTGCTCCCTCCGCTCCCGGTGCTCCCGCCGCTCCCGGTGCTCCGCGTCCCTCTGCCGCCCCGCGCCTCGTCGCCGACGCCCCGCCACCATGGAGGCCATAAAGAAGAAGATGCAGATGCTGAAATTGGACAAGGAGAATGCCATCGACCGCGCCGAGCAAGCGGAGGCTGATAAGAAGCAGGCGGAGGATCGCTGCAAGCAGGTGGGTCTCCCACGGGCTTCCCCGGCACTACCTGGGTACTCTCCACTCTAGGGGTGTCCAGCCCCAGGACCCTGTTCTTCTGGGAGTCCAGCCTGGGGACCCTCCACCCTAGGGTTGTCCAGTCCTGGAAACCCTGTCCCGCTGGGTGCCCAGCCCTGGGGATGCCATCCCACTGATCGTCCACCCTGGGGACACTGCACTCACTCTCTAGGATCACACAATCCCCATACTGAGCTCCCCACACTGATTCTCCAGCCTGGAGTCCCCTCTCCTAAGCATGTCCTAGCCCCACTGGGTGTCCTGCTTGTGGATGCCAGCTCTAGGGATTGACAGCCCTTAAGACCTTCCCTCTCTGTGACCATGTCCCCAAGGACATCCCCCCCTGTGGATCCAGGAACCCCATGTCCCCCAGGAACCAACACTTTCCCTTGACCCCTCACACTGGTCCCCCCAAACATGTCTTATCTCGTTGGGACGCCCCAGTTCCACTTCCCTATCCCTGTGCCAGGGAGAGCCCTGGGGACTGCATACTCCCACCGCAACCACAGAGATGGGAACACAGATTGATGCCCCCCAGAGTTGTATCCCCAAGACAGGAGCTCTCCAGTTCCCTATACAGGGAAGGAGACCACCACCCCCTTACCTCCACCAGGCTCAGGGATGAGGGGGGTCCAGGAGGCTTTTGTACACCAAGAGCCCCCCAAGGACCCGTAGACCCAAAGCTGTCAGAGGACACGTCCATGTCCATGTTTTCCTGCTGTGCCCCACACAGGCTGGGTGTCCCCAGGAGGAGAATGAGAGGACAGATCCCCTTCCAGCCTTACAGACACTGCCGTCCCCCCTGAACCCCACCCTTTGTCCTTTCACCAGCTGGAGGAGGAACAGCAGGGCCTGCAGAAGAAGCTGAAGGGCACTGAGGATGAGGTGGAGAAGTACTCGGAGTCTGTCAAGGAGGCCCAGGAGAAGCTGGAGCAGGCGGAGAAGAAAGCTACAGATGTAAGTAGGCACGCCAGCAGCTCCTCCCCTGCACAGGCTCTGGACCTCGGGGGGGTTAAAGGAAGAGGGGGCCCTTATATGGAAAGCGTCCGAGGGGAAGACTGTCAAGATCCCATTCCTTCGATGTTGACACTGAACCGGGCTGATGGGTCCAGTGTGGGCTGGGGGGGCAGGCCAGCTGTGGTGAGCAGTGCTGGTTGCTGGTCCCGTCTTGAACTTTGTGGGGTAGCCTACAGCCTGGCTCCCCAAAGCTAACAGGGACAAGTGTCCCAAGCTGTGTCACAAGTCCCCCGGCACACACGTCCTCAATGCTCATAGGAAAAACTGTGGTGCTTGCTAAACTGTGGCAGATCAGAGAAACAGAAAAATCTCTTGCTGTGATTAACTGCTGAGTGCTGGCTGCAAGGAAGAATGTTTTGGGTGTATGGAAGGGGATTTGGGTGGATTTGGGGTCCAGTGTGCTACTTCGTACCCAGAGAAGGGCAAGGCCAGGAAGAGTTTTATTTAGTGCCATGACTGATGTTTCTCCTGGGAAATAGATCCCTCTGTGGAGATGTTAGGAAGGTGTTGAAATTGGCTTGTGCCTGGCCAGGATGAAGGGTGGAACAGCTGTGTGTGGCCACGGGGCTGCTTGGGAATGGGGTATAATGACCTGTGGTGCCACACAGGGTATTTGACACCCTATAAATAAATACTCCTTTTGATAGCCAGCCCCTCTTTGATGAAAACCAACCCTGGAAATTGGAGGAGAAGCTAAAGGAGAGCCGTCTGGAGCACAGCCAGCAGGGCATGGCCAGGCTTTTCAGGATTGAGAACAAAAAATTCAATCCCAGCTGGTTTATGGAGCTAAATGGGGGAGATGCATCAAATCTCTGAGGCCGCTGCCAAGGACAGGGGTGAGCGGACAAGGACGAGCAGTGGCAACACCAGTCCTGTGGCAGCCCAGAGCCCCTGGGCAGCAGCCAGGGGTCTCCTCAGACCTCTTTGCTGATCCTACAGATGACTCTCCTTTAAAACATTAAGAATCCTCTGGAAGGGCACATTTAACCTAGCATGGGGCAGGCATGTCAAGCTGGGCAAGGTGGTGTGCAGTGAGGTTCACACTGATCTAATGGTTCTGTGTTGGTATGGGAGAGGGCAAACTCAGTGTGTCTGAGAGTGGATGTGATGTTTGCAGTGCAGGGCTCAGAGGAAGGGGCAGACAAAGATACTGGGCAAATGTCAGCTGTGGGGTGTGGAGTGGTTTGCTGCTGGCAGTGGTCTGTGAAATGCCATCTTGGGCAGGGAGGGTGTTTCCCTGAGCTTGGTCCACAGCAATTTGGCAAATCTATGGGCTTCAGCATGGAGAGTCCCATACCAGAAGATACAGTGGATGGGAGCCACCAGGAAAGGGCCAGAGCAGGAGTCATGGTGAAGGAGCCGTGGCAGGCTGGAGGCTGGCTGCATCATGGCTAGGGCTCCGTCACCAGCACAGCCCTCCCAGGTCCATGCCAAAGCCTGGACAGGTTGCGCCATGTGTGGGGCTCTGGGAGTCTCCCCTCCTTGCCAGGGACCAGAATGTGCTGACAGCTCTAAGTACCAGGGCTGGTGTCACCTCCTCCCTGGTGCGAGGCGCAGCACAGCTCCTGCTTCCAGCAGAGGAAGCACTGGGTGGACCCTCAGACCACACTCACCCCAGGCACCCCCGTGTTCCTCCCTGACTGCCAGGACAGTGGGTGCTGTGAGCACAGCGTGTCCCAATTCCTCACTTGGCTCAGGCTCATACCAGCCATCCAGGCAGGCTCCTGCTCTTGGCAAAAATGTCATTGCCTTAAAAGAATAAACACCCACCTCAGTATGGCCCTGCCCGGCTGCTGGCACTGGATGGTGGGGCAGGAAAGCCATGGAGACTGCAGTAAAGAGTGCAAACACTTTGCCCCAGGCACTTGGAGAGGTGTCAGATAGTGCAGAGCAGGGAATGCCTGAATCTTGATCAGCAACTCCACAGAGCTTCCCAGCAGCTCTGCGAGCCCACCGTGGTCCTAGAACCTCTTGTCACCAGGAGGGACAGCCCATGATGCTCAGGTCAGGATGGGCAAGGACTGATGGAAACAGTGCAGCTGGGACAAGAGGTTTAGGCCAGAACAGCCCTCTCCACCGCCCCACATCCCCAGCATTGGCATGTCCCCAGCCACCCCAGGGGGCCTTAGGGAAACTCTGCCATTCCCAGGCCATGATCCCAAAAGCTTCACCCGTGTTCCCGCCCCAGCTGCTTTCCCCAGCCAAGACTTTGCTCTTATTTGGCGATTCCCTGAGCTAGTGGGAGGGAACTGGACTCTTCTGGGAAGTGACTGCATCTTGGGGTGGGGCCACAGCAGGAGGCACCTAGCCTGGCTACTGGGGGATCAGAGTGGCTGCTCCCTAACCTGTCCCCCTTCTGCCTGCAGCTGGCTCGTCCCTGCCCCACTGCTGCCAGGAACCCTTGTTCCTGCCCTGGGCTCCATGTCCTGGCTTGTGCATTGCTGACATCCAGGCCTGGGACTGGGAAGGGGCAGGACCAGCTAGGCCCATTCCAAGCCCAAGGCTGTGTGCTCCCAGGGGACCCACAGTATTGCCTCTTCCGCTGCCTCTTGGCAAGGGGACACGGATCTTCAGGGTGCAGATAGCAGTGGGGCTGAGTCACCCCCAGGACCCCTGGCCCTGGAGCTGATGCCAGCTGGTGAGGTCAGCCTGGGAACTGGCATTCCTGGAGGCAGGTGTGAAGTGCGGCCAGGGAGCTGTCAGTACATCTTAAGGGAGGATTGAGTGCCAGCAGCTTCAACTTCTTCTGATGGATCAAGACATGTGCCCCAGCCAGGATGGAGAGCCAGGAGCTGGAGCTTTGACCTCCCCCTTAGGGCACAGTCCCTGAGGCAGGAGGTGCCAGGGTCTCCATGGGCCCCATGGGTCTCTGAGGGGCTGCAGGACAGGTCCTGACATTGGGGAGCAGATACCAAGGGAGTGAACATGATGGATGCTGGGCACCTGGCTGCAGCCCAGGTACCCCCGGAGAAAGCCCAGGAGCAGGCTCTGCTCATGCCTCTTACTGACTTCCCATAATGAAAAAGTCCCCAACCCTCCTTAGCTCTGCAGCAATGGCTGGAGAGGGCAGCACTTGGGGACTACTCATGGGTACATTGCTCCTGTAGCTATGGGGGCTCCACAGGACAGGCTCCAACACTCACAGACTCTGTGGACTGCTGGAAAAGAGTCTATTTCCCTGGGCTCCTCTCCACTGCTCTGGGGGATTTTGGTGTGACTGTGCACCCCTGCCTGGGGGGAAGCATGCATCCTGGGCATGGAGAGAAGTGTGTGCCCTGCCTTGGGGCCACTGTGTGCCCTCTCTGGGGTACCAGGTACCCCTTCAAGGGACCATGCATCCCCCTGGGACCATGCGTGCTGACCCAGAGTGGGGGGACCATTGTGCCCTGCCTAGAAGCAGCTATGCATCTTGCCTTGGCGGGGATGTAGAGACAGTGACCAAAGCCTGGGGAGCACCACGCACTCTGCCCGGGGGCACCCTCTGGGCATCCTATTTGGGATGAGGGGCACTGTGCATCCCTCCCGGCGTGGGAACTCTCTCCTGCCGTGGGTGAGCACCGCACGCCTCGCCCGGGGGAGCGGCGGAGCAGGTCGGCCGGAGGCAGCACAGCAGTAGCAGGAGCAGGAGGAGGAGGAGGAGGAGGAGGAGGAGCAGGAAGGGATGGAGGCAGGGCGGGCGGCGGGAGCGGCCGCTGCCTGAGCGCTTCCTGCCCGAGCCGGGCGGATCCCACAAAGGGCTCGGCGGTGTGGCCTCCCCGCCGGCAGCCCCCGCCATGGCCAGCGCCAGCTCCATCGATGCCGTCAAGAAGAAGATCCAAAGCCTGCAGCAGGTGGCCAACGAGGCGGAGGAGCGCGCCGAGCACCTGCAGCGGGAGGCCGATGCCGAGCGGCAGGCCCGGGAGCGGGTAAGGGCCGCTGGAATGGGAAGAGGGAGGGCGGGGGGCACCCCGGCAGCTCCTCGGGATCCCCCGCCGGCTCCGGCATCGCTTCCGGCGGGCCGGCCCCGGCCCCCTGAGCCCCGGTAGCCGGGCCGGCTGCCGCCGGGGCGCAGCAGCGCCGGGAGGTTCCCGGGGAGCCGCCGGGAGCTGCCTGCAGCTGACGAGAGCCCCGGGGCAGGGAGCTGGGGCAGTCCCTGCCTCGGGCGGCCTCCGCCCGCCGCCTCCCTCCTCCGTCGGTGTGGCGAGAGAAGATGCTGCGTGCAGCGGGGCTCCCTTGGGCTCCCCGGCTGGCCGGGCGCTGGGAGCGGGCAGCGGCCAGCCCAGCCTTGGGATCGGTGCTTCCTCGGAACGGATCTCTTCCCTCGGAGGCCGGCGTGCACAGCTCAGAATCCCACGCCCAGGCTCTTGTCCGGCTTCCAGCGAACTCTGCCGTTCGGGCCGCAGAGCTTTAGCTCCAGCCTGTCCCTTCGTGGGGACACGCCACCCCTTCACACTGCCTCAGGCCAAAATTTCCATTTTGGCAGGGGGATGGTATGCCCAAGCTGCAGGTTTTTCCTGGTTTGTCTTTGTAGTTGTTGAAGCTTTCTGTTTTCTTCCTTTCTTTCTTTTTCCTATGCCCACTCATTCAACATTCTCACCATATCAGGAGCGGCAGAGCTGGGTGCGGTACCCGGGTTGTTGTCACTCGGGCTGTATGCGGAGGAAATGGCCCCTTCCTGCAGCCTCAGATCGGGTTCCCTGGTCACTGGGAGCTGCCGGGAGAGCTCATGTTCCCAAGTGTCCATCCGGGCAGTTCTGACCCACTTTGGGGGTGATTCCCCGGGAAAAAAAATCTACCGACGCAGTGAGGCTGATGCTGCAGGCAGAGCACTGCCCTGTGGGCGCCAGCTTCAGTTCACCATTGGGCGGTCTGGCAAGGGACGAGGTCTCCGAGTGTCTGTGGAAAGGGCGATCATGGGGCGGAGGCGGCTGTGGGGCTGGCAGCTGTGGGGCTGGCAGCCGCCTCAAAGCAGTGCCGGCCGCTCCTGTCCCCACCCCGCCAGCTCCCCACAGGGGATTGCTCAGTGGGGCCATGCAGGGTGACAGCCCCTTGCTGCTCCCATAGTCCCTGTGCTTGGCTAGTATTCCCTGGGGCATTCCCAGTGCTGGAGCATGAGGCTGGCTGTGTCCAGGCACTGCAGCCAGCCAGTCCTGCTGCAGCCTGTGAATAAGCAGGAACCTCTGTCTCCTGGGTTGGTGCATGGAGCTGCTTCTCACAATGAGGTCTTATGGCCACGCATCCCTTGATATTTGGGGGTTTGTCTTCCTCGCACCCTCCTAGTGGGAAGCGGGGCTGAGAGCTGCTGAGGCAGCATTTCCTGACTGTGGCAGTGGAGCAGCAGGCCTTTACCAAATGGAAAGAGTGCAAGGCCAGGCGTCAACAGGCTGGCGGAGGGCCAGGGCCACTGCTCCTGGCCAGCCCCAGCTCCCAGCCCTGTGCGTGGGGAGCCTGGGAAAGGGAGGGCTCTGGTCCTGCCAGCCTCATCTTGGCCAGGCGCCAGCCTGCCGAGGGTGACTCGCTCCACTGCCCCCGGCACTGTGCTGTGCATCAGCTGGGGGGGCTCCCTGCTTGGCTTCAGGCTGCCCAGTTGCACAGGGCCCTGGGGGTTCCTGCAGGAGAAGCTCCCGGCTCACTCCACCGCCTCTGTAAACAGGAAATCCACAAGCAGCTCCGATCTCCTTTTCGGGAGTGAAGCCTCACAGGGCATTCCTCCCCCTTTACTCACTGCTCTGCAAACCCCAAATACCATCCCTGTGACGGCATGGCTGCTATGGCCACCCTGCCCCAGCGAACGTGCCCTGTCCCCCTCCAGGGCAGGAGCTGGAAGTGTGAGGATATGGTGGGGCTGCACATGGCAAGGCTGGGAGAAGCCAGCATCAAACAGTCACTAGGGATGGAGATAACCCTATAGAGAAGCGAGGGAATGCATGGTCAGGCAAGCCATTGCAGTGAACATGGGCTTGTTGCACAGCGCCAAGGGGTGTTCTGGATGGTAAACAGGAGTAATCATTGAAAATGCTTTTTACAATTTATGTATTTGACATGGGATGACTGAGGGGTTTCTGTTCCCCCAGGCTGAGGCTGAAGTGGCTTCCCTCAACCGCCGTATCCAGCTGGTAGAGGAGGAGCTGGACCGTGCCCAGGAGCGTCTGGCCACTGCCCTGCAGAAGCTGGAGGAAGCTGAGAAGGCGGCTGATGAGAGCGAGAGGTGGGATGGAAAGGGACAGTGGGAATGGTGTTAGGTCACCATGGACTCCAGACAGCCCCCTTAGTTTTGCAGTGGGGTCCCTCTGAGATGACCTTATTGGGGTTTCTGTTTGCTTTCCTGCAGACTTCAAAGGGAGAGAGCAAAGCCACAATCCAAAGAAGTCCCCCAGATACAGACACTCTTATCCAGAGCACACATAAAATCCTGAAAAATTTTATCTGGTATTTATAAAAACACCAGACTGTAACCAAAGCCAGAGGACAATACAAGCATGTTTTATTCCCCAGAGCAGCTTTAGACGCTCAAGGACAAAATAAGAGCCCTCTGACAAAATAAGGAAACCTCTGTGCTGGTAACTAAGGTCAGATTTGAGGACCAGACAGCCTCATTCAAAAAGACTTCTAGAGGGTGTATGTTGCCCCATCCTCAGGGCAAGTAGGTTTCCCAGACTGGAGCTGTGCAGGCAAGGACACTCGGGTTGTATGGAAGCACCCAGCATGTCACAGTGTTCCTGGCAGTTATGTGAGCTCTTCCCTCATTGGCAAAGATCAATTTGAGCAACAGCATGAGTGAGAGGAGAAGAGTCTCCAGGACTCCTTCTGTGGGGGTTTGGTAATCCCCTGTTTGTGAGCATCAACCCGAATGAGAAAGGCTTTGCCACAGGATGTTTTCCAATATTTCCTAAGGGCTTCCAGCCTGTCAGGCTGTTTTTGTGGAGGTTGTGGCTGGCTCATCCTGGGCTGGACACCTTTTCGCCCCCAAATATGGGGTCAGACCCTGCCTGCTTGAGTGGCACCATAGCCATATTTCACTCTGGATCATAGCCCTGGGGCCAGCTCCACTGTAATTCTGCACAGGAGCATTTTTGGGGTACTCGTGGTGTGATCCTACAGTGTGCCATCCTCCCCGAGCAATGTCCCATGTCTCTGAAGCTAAAGGTGGTGTTGTTAGGGTACAGGATGTGCAGATGACACCTTGACCACAAGCAGTAAAATCTGGCATGGTCTTTCCTCAGAGGCATGAAGGTCATCGAAAACAGGGCCATGAAAGATGAAGAGAAGATGGAACTCCAGGAAATGCAGCTCAAGGAGGCGAAGCACATAGCAGAGGAGGCTGACCGCAAATATGAGGAGGTGTGTAGCCCATTCCCCAGTCCTGACACCCTGGCAGCACCCAGAGCCATCTCCTTATAGCCCTGTGCCCCCAGCTGGGGCAGGCATAGGGCTAACATGGGTCACTTGCTGCCATCAACAGGTTGCCCGCAAGCTGGTCGTTCTTGAGGGAGAGCTGGAGCGCTCAGAGGAGAGGGCAGAGGTGGCGGAGAGGTGAGTGGGGCTCCTGGTGGGCAGCATGCAGGGGCCCCACACAGCCCTTGTCCCAAATCCTTGGCAGACATAGGGATGGGGATGTCTGTCCCTGGAAGCAGCAGGGTCTGTCACTGGGGTGGTCTTTGGGATTGCAGGCTGGGGGTAGGGGTGTGCCAACCCACTGGCATCATATTCTTGACCCTGTTTTCTGCTGTCCCCCTCCCGGGGTGCCCCTCTTCCACCCCAGCCGAGTGAGACAGTTGGAAGAGGAGCTGCGGACCATGGACCAGTCTCTCAAATCCCTCATTGCCTCAGAGGAAGAGGTACTGGGGCAGGGGTGCGGGGCGATGTGCAGCAGCCCCTTCTCTCTTTCGCTGTCTCTCAAACCATGCGAGCCACCTGTCTCCTTTCTGCACCACTGCCTCCAGCACCAGCCTCCCCTCGCCCCCCTCTCCAGCAGGTGCAGGCCGGGCACGCTCCTCCATCCCTCCATCCCTGCTTCCCTGGCGGGGCCAGCGAGAGCTTGGCTGGTGGTGATGCACGAGGTATCCGTGCAAGGAAGTACAAGGAATGGATGAACAGATGCGTCCTGGCAGCTCATGCTCGCAGTGGCTCTGCTCCTGGTCCACCTGCACTGAGTTTTCTCCTTTCTCAACTTGTTTTCTCTCTTTCTTTCCTGCTTCCCCGTGCCTGTTCTTTCTGCTCCTGCCTCTCTCCTGCCCTCTGGCCCCACTCCCCCCCTCCTGCCGGCCCTGCTTGGGATGTAGTAAATGTGGTGACCTAGAGGAGGAGCTGAAAATTGTCACCAACAACTTGAAGTCCCTGGAGGCCCAGGCTGACAAGGTAGGACCCAGGGAGGCTGCTAGGGTTGGGAAGAATGTGTGGGGTCTGGGAATGCTGCAGTCTCCTGCTGGGGTGAAGGACAGCTGGAGGCATGCCTGGGGACTCACAGGTGCTTGTCTCTGTCTCTGCAGTATTCCACCAAGGAGGATAAGTACGAGGAGGAAATCAAGCTTCTAGGGGAAAAGCTGAAGGAGGTAAGGGTTGTAGGGCTGCCACAGAATCAGTGCTTGCCATCCTGAATGGGTTTTGACCCCATTATGCCTATGTCCTCTCATGGTTTCCTAAATTGCAACCCAGCATCATAGCAGGTACCTGGGTCTGAGATGACTTTCATTAGTCTGTTCTGATTTAGGCTGTGAGGCTTCATGGAGCCTTAGTCACTTCTTGTCCCTTGCCTTTCCCATGAGAGGGCTTCTGGAGAAGGGTACCAGAGATGCAAATGGGGCAGATTTGGAGTGCAGTGCAGCTTGCACCACCCACTGTGTCCTGCAGTTCACCCTTTCCCTGCTGTACTTCCCACAGGCTGAGACCCGGGCGGAGTTTGCTGAGAGGTCTGTGGCAAAGCTGGAGAAAACCATTGATGACCTAGAAGGTAAAATGTCCCCACCAGCCCTGTGTCCTTCTTTCCTGGGGTGGCACTGGACACACCATGCCCCTGGTGGGGCTGGACAGTGCTTGGCCAGAGGGAGGGGTGGTCAGGATTTCTGGGAGCAGAGCGGCTGGATGCTGCAGCATCTGGTGTGGGAGCACAGAGCTCCTGGGGTCTGGGCCCTGCCCTCGGGTAGGCAATAGGGTCACATCCATGCTGCCTGTGCCCGCACACCCCTGCTGCCCTCAGCCTGCTGCTCACAGCCACTCTCTCTCTCCACCTTGTGTCTTCCACTCTATTCCACCATCTGCTCCCTGCCTGCCTTCACCTGCAGATGAAGTGTATGCGCAGAAGATGAAGTACAAAGCCATCAGCGAGGAGCTGGACAATGCACTTAATGACATCACCTCCCTCTGAGCCCCACGCTGGGCACCAGCACTGCACCTGCTCCCTGCCTGTCTCTCCCCAGCTCGGCTGTTTGCCTGCCTGGCCATCCCACCTCTCTCCCTACCCTCTCTGTCCTCCTCTGTCCTACCTAGCCTGTGCCTGTCCATCAGCTCCTTTGGGACAGGAGCTGACCCGGGGTGTTCCCGCTGTACCCCTCTTTGGGGAGACAAGGTGTAGGTGCTTAGAGCTGTTTGTTCAGGGCAGGAGAGCAGCCCCACATACTGACTGGACAGTGTAGTTGTAGGCCCATGCCACAGCATTGCCCTGGGGATCAGGACTGTGCCCAGAAGCCCTTTGTTCCAGCAGCTCCCTCCTTGGCTCCCCAGCAGCAGAAGCACTGGGGACCCTGCAGCTCCAGGGCTGGGGGGCCATTTCCCCCCCCCACCATGTACTTCCAGCAAAGTCCCCTGGTGCTGCTTGCTGGCCCCAGCATGGGGATGACCTGCATTGGGGAAGCGGCACCTCCACTGCCAAAGCTCAGGCCTGGGGGATAGAGGGTTGGATCCAACTGTGCAGACACCTTGTTTCCCGGCAGGCAGGCGACCCTCACTCCTCCCTCACCCTTCTGTCCTTTGCACATTGCTCTTCACTTTGCATCTCATGACTTTTCTTTTGTGTTCTGTCCCTCTGGGTTAATGAGTTGATATCAATAAAATTTTAACATTGGTTTCTCCTTTGTTTTCTTCATGCCACTCTGTCCCTCATCTCCTGCCTGTCTCATGTGGGTGCTGTCAGCAGTGTGGTAGGAGGTGGTTGCAGGCAGCTCACAGCCACGGGCCCCCCAGGCTGACTATGGCTGAGACCCAAGAGGTTCCCGTGCTGCCAGGCTGAGTGGGATGGGGCCATTGTGCTGACCCCTGCCACCCCCTGACTCTCGTACGCAGCTTTGCCCATTTCTTGCCATCTTCTCCATGAGTCTTTTGGCGTGAAATGTCAGGGTTAGACCTGGTCCTGTCCATTCTCTGTCTCTACTCTCAGACATTGCCTACAAGCAGCAATCTCATTCCTGTCATAGCTCCTGCATCGCCTTCTCTTGGTGAGGAGGCTGGTGCTACCCTTCAGTAGTGATCTCTTGTGATCTCTAAATTGGTCCTGATCCACCTCCTCTTTCCTCACCACCCTACCCTGTCCCAGAACCCAGTTTCCAAATTGGTGGACCTACAGCCTTGTCCCTGCACAAATACTGGCTGCCTCTGGCCAGTCCAGCTGTATCACACCACTGGCTGGGTGGCTTGTGGTGTTTCCAGTGAAGGCTTTCAGAAATGCTGTCTCTTTTCACTAACTCACTTTTTTCTCTCTCTTTCCTGTGCTGCGTTGATGTCTCTCCATTTTCTCTAGAGCGCTCTCAGCAGGAGGCCGAGAAAAACCGTGTTCTCACTAACGAGCTGCGGGTCATCCTTACTGAACTTAACAACTGAGCTGCCCAGAGCTCCTGGCCCCGGCCCAGCCTCCCTGCCCCATTTTGGCCAGGCTGGCTCCAGGCTGGGAGCCCCTCCCCGCTGGGGTGAGGCAGGGTGTGAAGCCTTGCCTTATCCTCATAGGGCCCTGATTGGGCAGGACAGGGCGCCCCTCTGGAGTTGATCAGTTTTTGTGGGAGAGATATGAAAGGTTTTGGGATGTCTTGGGATGCCCATGTAGTCATGGATGTCCTCTGGCATCATCCTAGCTCTGCTGGGGAGGGATGCGGTGGTTTGTACTGCTGCCTTCCTCCCCTTGTCCTGCGAGTCAGTGGGCAGCCTCTTCCTCCTCTCACTCTGGTCACCCCAAATTGTACAGGATGGATCCCCTTAGAAAGAGGTCCTTGGAGCGTGCTGGGAAGGCTGGAAAAGAGCTGGGGATCCAGCAGCACCTGCTGCCCTAAACTTGGGACAGGGAAGAGGCTAGCAGGGCACACTGGGCGATAGGGCTGGGTGGACAGCAGTCTTGTTCCACCCCCATTTCTGGGGGAAGCAGCATGCCATTTGGAAGTGAACACCAGAGGGAGGCTGCCTTGGCAGAAGGCTGCCTGGCAGAGCTTATCCTTGTAGCCTTGTTAGCTCTGCTCCTTATCTCTGTTGTCCTCTGCCCACTGTCCTGGGCTGTTAAATGGGCTGCTTTCTCACTTCTTTTCTTCACGGAGCACTGCTGGGTCATGCAGCAGGCATTGGTTCTCCGCTTCTGCTGGCCAAGGGTTTGTGCACGTGCCTGCAGCTGACCAGTGGTGATGCCCCAGTGTCTGGCCAAATAATGGTACTCGCCAGCGGCACCAGTGCTGCAGAGTGCTCAGCCACGGGCAACGGGGCAACCTGGGAAGATGGAAATGCTGAAGAGTGGTAACTGCCTGTCCCAGTGACCAGCCTGACTGGCCTGGCTTCCCTGGCAGATCCCAGAGTGGCTGGACTCATCCCTGCCAGAAATGGGGCTACCTGTGTGGACCATGCTCCACAGGGGACGCCCCGTTTGACTGGGGGCTGTTGCTGTACTGAAATGTCCATCTCTCTGTGTGTGTGTGTGTGTGTGTGTGTGTGTGCTTGTGTGGTATGTGTGCGTCCCGCTGCACCTGGGTACATTTGGGTTGTGTCTGTGTGCGTGGCTGGGTGTCCCTTGTATTCACAGAGAGCCTGGCCAGTGCCAAAGAGGAGAACGTGGGGATACACCAGGTCCTGGACCAGACCTTACTGGAGCTGAACAACCTCTGAGCTGCCCTCGCAAGCCCCTATCCCTTTTCCCTATCCAACACATGCACCCCACTGGCATGCTCAGGATGCGGTCATCAGCTGAACTGCATCTTGGCCAAACCCACACCTCCATTGAGAAGGGAAGCTCAGCAGCCTTGCACTGTTGCTCAAGGGGATCTTGTTTGTGCACAGCCTAACTGGCTCTGTCCTGTCTTTATGTCCAAATATTAAAGCAGTTTGACAAGATGGATGGCTGTGTTTGGTCCTTTGGGTGGGTACAGGCACTGGGAGAGGAGATGTGGGTCTTCCTACCCAGCTGATGCATGGAGGGTCTGCAGGACCTATGTAGCTGTGGTGGGCTTGGAATGATAACCACATGGTTTGGACTGTGTTCCCTCATCTCCATCACTTCCTTGGAACAGAGGAGACCTCCAGCTCTCAAGCTCAAACTCACCATCCTCTTCAAGTACACAGTGATAAACCATGTCACTGGCGTGTCCCCTTCCACAATCTGCATGCTACTGGCATGGCAGCTGGGGAAGCCACAAGGTTCTTGACATCTCCATGGAGGGTTCATATTTATGACAGTGAGGAAACACACAAGCACATGATCATGCATGCACACATTATTAGTTGCCAGGGTCTTCTCCAGGTACGGGATTAGCTGCTCACCCTTTGTACTAGTTGCAATTTCTTCTACCAGTGACTGAACGCCTGTCTGAGGGACAGCTGTAGAAGCTAGCAAATATTAATGCAGCAGACAAGTGTTCAGGAAGTTTCTTCCTGGCTTGCTATATTTTCTCCAACTCAAATTGAAGAGCAGCCGGATGTGTCTCATTGCTGTTACCAAAATGGGCTGGATTTCCTGGGGATGCCCAAAGCCATTATCTAGTCCTGCCCTTCGCTTCGGGCCCCTCTGTGATGTGGACCAAGCCCTGTTGTCCCACGCTACCCAGCGGATATCCCTCTAAAAGCACATCCACACACTGCCAGGAAACACAATTCATGCTGACCCCTTGTCAAGCCAGACCCAGCAAGAGCCTGACAGGGATAGCTTTTGTTATCTGCTTTCCTTTATTTGCTGTGCCTCTTAGGTCAGGAAAGGAGGGTGTTGAGATTGCATCTCTTTCCTGCCCAGGTGCTGCTGGCCTCCCGCCCTCTCCATGGCCCAGCAATTCTGTTTTGTGGTTCTAAGGCCTTCTACAGTAGGAAAAAAAGCTCCCTGTGTTATGGGGTGCTCATCTTCAGTTCATCTTCTCAAGGTTGCAAAGTCTGCTGTGAGCTGCAGCCTCCCACCCTGGGCCTGGAGGAGCTGGAGGGAGGACAGTACATTGTGTCTTGGACTGCTGAGCTGTTCTGCGCAAGGGCTGGAGCTCCTCCTTGGGCCCGCCCTCCTCTTCTGCAGTGCATCAGCTGAGCCATTCTGTTGTTTAGTCAAAGCACCTTCCAGGCAGGGGGTTGTCTGGCTTCAAAAAGAACCAGCATGTAAAAGCACCTCTTCTCTGAAGCCTGCACCCTGCACTGCAAACAAGCCTGCCCTGTGCCCCGGTCAGGGTGTGTCCCAGTGCCCAGCCTCTGGGTGCCCTTCGCCTTCCTGCTGGGACAAAGAGCCCTTTCACACCCACTATTTCTTCCCCATTAGCTGCTGCTGCTGCCTCCTGGTTTGGACCAGTCCACTCAACTTAACTGTTTACACCTCGCTGCAAGGGGCTTCTTATTGCTTTGAATGACCTGTGATTTGGCAGTGAGATCTTGACTGCTGTTCCCAGGTGATGCTCAGCCTGAGAAAGACATGAGCTATGTCATGGTTCAGCAAAGCTTTGCATTTCCTCCATTCTTCCACTCATCTCCTTTCCCCTGTGGCGTCACAGAGAAATAGGTAGGCCAGGGAAAGCTCTGGGAGCACAGGTCACTGTGGAACTGCTGGCATAGGAGCATGTCTCCCCACAGGTGTCACAGCCCCACGATGAGAACTGAAGTGCCCCTGCCCTCCTCCCTTCCTGTGTCTCCACCTCTCCCATGGAATTTCAACCTTTGGATTTCTTTATTTTGGCCTGGCAGACTGAAGATCTCCCCAGAGAGTTTTCAGCCCTGCTGTTAGTTGCCACCCCATTGACATACCAGCACATGAACTTTCAGCAGCTTCTCCCCTCTGCTCTCTGCTCCAGTTTTCTCATCTCTCCAGTGCCTCTTTTCTTCTCTGAATCCTTGCCTTTCAATGCCCTTGAACTACATGGTGGAGTGGGAGGACCACACAAAGAGCATCTGAGATACTTTGATGAGACTTGTGAAGCTGTGCAGAGCCAGGCACACACTACTGCCACCCCTCAGTCTCTCCCTGCATCTACAGCTTAAGACATTGGGGAGAGGGCCAGAATAAACTATGTTGCCAAATTGTGAAGGTTTTGCAAAACTCTGGGGGATTTCAAAACTGGCCAGACCCCCTAAAGCCAAGTGCCACATAAATCTCAAAGTCCCCAAATCTGTGTTACTGACTTGTCGAAGTCAGCAGAGGACAAAGCAGCTGGAGGGAAGCATGGATGGCCATGACCACGTGGCACCATCTCAATTTTGTATGAGCCTGCCCATATGCAATGCTTGGAGCTGTGCTGCCTGTGAGAGTGGAGTGTGCAGTACAGGAGCACATGTGGCCTCTGCTCCTCTTGCTCAGGGGATCTGGGAGCAGCACTGGAGCATCTCTGCTACAAGACAGGCCTACGACAGGGTGACAGGCAGAAAGGGACTCTTGGGGACAATTCATTGCATTGGTTTAGCAGTTGTTGGTGACAAGGTTGATTTATTCCCTTCAGAGCAAAAGAAAATAAATAAAAACAACTTGTTATCAGGGCTGTGCTATGAAATGCCTTTCTTGCAGGATGCCTCCCCTATGCTGTTTATTGTCTTTGTGGATTGGGCTAGGATCATCATTTTGGTGAACTGCATAGTATTAACTTAGAAGATGACAAAATTACTGGTCTTGATTCTATCATGCTGGTCCATGCTTCAAGTCCTGGGCAGGTCCTGCTTTAGAATCACAGAATAGCTGGGGGCAGAAGGGATCTCTAAAGATCATTGCCACAATGAGGAGGGGCACTCTCAAGTAAATCATGTTGCCCACAGCCCCATCCAGCCTTAGCTTGAATGTTTCCATTGGTGATGGATGTGGTGATTACAAAGATCTGAGACCATTATGAGCACCTTTGAACTTCTTCTGGTCATTGTACTCCCCCTTGCTGATGGAGTTCTCCTGCTCCCTGTAGCTGGCAGAGGCATGCTTCCTTCATCTGTCCAGCAGCAGCCCACAGTGACCTGGACCAGGGCTGATACAGCACCTTGAAACAGCCACTGCTGCTGCACTGCAGAAAGGAGTGGGGCTTCCACGGTGCCCCTCTTTCCCTCTATCACCTGCAGCAGCCAAGTCACCTCATGATGCAGATATTCCTCACACACTTCTATCCGTTTGGCTGTGTCCATGTTGGCCTGGTCATAGTGCTGCAGTCTGGGCTAGATGGTCAGCAGAGCCAGGAAGAACACAAGTCTTGGAGCCAAGGCCTGGTGGATGGAAAGGGAGCTCATCAGGTTTGGGTGGGAGGCAGCAGGGGGCTGGGAACACCCAGGATGTCCCCAAAGCCTCTCTGAGCACCTGCCGCCATTGAGAGCCCTAAGCTCCTCGTCCAGCCCAAGCACAGTTCTGTGGCCTGTCCTGCCCTGAGGTACTTGCGTGTCTTAGAAACGCCCTGGGCATTGCCCTCATCCCTCTGCAGCCCAGCACTCCTCTGCATGCATGCTCACTGGTCACCAGAATCCAGGTGTGCTGGGGCTGGTGATGTCCCTGGTGACACCTCCTGCTGTGACCCATCCTCCCTGATGTCGCAGCCACCAGAGCCACATCTCCCAGGCTGGCAAGCCCCAGCCTTCATCTCCACCCCTCAGTGGGTCCTGGCCATCCTCGCCAAGCTCCCTGAGGCTCTCTAGGCCAAGCAGGCAGAACCCCGGGCCTGTAACTGTAACTAACACAGGGGTTCTAAGTGGATGTCCCCTGCTTACAGAGTGAGGTGTGACTTTCTCTGGGCCAGGTGGGCTGACTCTGGGCTGTTTTGCAAAAAGTTATGAAATCCTAGGCAGGGACAAAACTATTCCCCTCTCTCCTCCTCTGCAATCCCTTGTGCTGGGGGCACGACTTGGCCTTGTAAACCCTGGTGATCAAGCCAAAGTATCAGTGATGTTCCCTGAAAAAGTGGAAAAGATCCTGTGATTCTCACTTACAGCTACCAACTTGCTGGCTGCAAGGGCAAGCCCATGAGCTGGTGGGGATATGCTGGGACCCACATCTCCCTGCTCCCCTGGGATTCCCCTGGTTCAGGAGAGCCCTCTGTACTCCATGTTGGAGCGCTCTGCTGTGAATTGTGCCTCCCACAAACAGGGCCTGTTTTCCACGATGTAACAAAAGCCTTTCCAGACCCCTCAAAAGCCTTCTCTGCCCTTGCTGCATGTGTGCCAAGACTGGCATGGGCGCAGTGTTTCTGCCGGGTCAGCAAAACCATACACCCAGTGCTCCTGTTCAAAGTCTCCCGGAGGCAGGAAGGGTGTGTGTTGGGGTGTCGGTGCCTGTAAGTGGGAAGCGCCCTGAAGTGCCTTTCCGTGTCAACCTCGTTGATATGGGGCTGGACTGGAGGTGCCAAGCGGAGGGAGCACAGAACCACCGAGGGCGGGACACGCTGCACACCTCGCCCAGCCCCTGCTCCTCGAGGTGGCCGTGGGGACGAGGCCAAGCTCCCCTGGGCGCAGGCTGCGCCCCCACAGGACCACGGGCCTGCCGAGCCGGGAGGGACCCACGGGGACCATCGCGTCCAGCTCCTGCACAGGCTCCCCCACGGCTCGCACCGTGCGCCGGAGAGCCTTCCCCAGACCCTTCTGGAGCTCTGCCAGGCTGGGGCTGCGACCCCTTCCTTCATCGGGTAAGCTGTCCCGGTGCCCGCCCGCCCGGCCGGGGCATTTCCCGGCATCCAACGCCGCCCGTGACTGACGGGCCCGGGCCCGCCCCGGGACGCGGCTTCCGGCGGCGGCGGCGCGCGCACGTGTGACGTCATCGGCCCCGGAAGGGCGGCGGAGGGGGAAGGGGCCGCGGGGCCCGTCCGGTCCGAGCTCCGGCTCCGAGCCCGGTCCCGTGCCCCCGCTCCCGCCGAAATGACGCTCGCCGTCTTCTTCGGGTGCACCTTCATCGCCTTCGGGCCCGCCTTCGGCCTCTTCATCTTCACCATCGCCCGCGACCCCCTCCGCATCATCATCCTCATCGCCGGGTCAGTCAGCCATGGGGGCTCCGGTGCCGCCGGGCTGCGGGACCACGATCGGCTCCGGGAGCGGCGTGAGCGGGGCGGGGCGCTGGGACCAGCTCCGGTGCTGCTACCAGAACCATCGTGGCGGGGGCACTGATTCTGTTGCTGGTGCTGGTCCCAATTCGGATGTAGTGGGCTGCTGGTCCCAGTGCCTCAGCACGATCACTGTAGTCGCTACAGGGGAGCTGGTACCAGTGCCGGTGGTGGTACGGTGTGGGCGTGACAGGGGTGCTGGTAGCAGTATGGGTGTGACAGGGTGGTGGTGCCATCAGGGCTGTGATAGACATGTGACTGGTGCTGGCTGAGGCACCATCGTGGCTGCAGCAGGCACGCCAGTGCTCACGCTGGTGCTGTTGTGGGCTCACTGGAGTCACCAGTGCTCACGCTGGTGCTGTTGTGGGCTCACTGGAGTCACCAGTGCTCACGCTGGTGCTGTTGTGGGCTCACTGGAGTCACCAGTACCCGTGCTGGTGCTATTGTGGGCTCAGTGGAGTCACCAGTGCTCATGCTGGTGCTGATGTGGGCTCAGTGGAGTCACCAGTACCCGTGCTGGTGGTGTTGTGGGCTCACTGGAGTCACCAGTACCCGTGCTGGTGGTGTTGTGGGCTCACTGGAGTCACCAGTACCTGTGCTGGTGGTGTTGTGGGCTCAGTGGAGTCACCAGTGCTCACACTGGTGGTGTTGTGAGCTCACTGGAGTCACCAGTACTGGTGCTGGTGGTGTTGTGGGCTCAGTGGAGTCACCAGTGCTCACACTGGTGGTGTTGTGAGCTCACTGGAGTCATCAGTACCTGTGCTGGTGGTGTTGTGGGCTCACTGGGTCGCCAGTACTGGTGCTTGCTGGTGGTGTTGTGGGCTCACTGGGTCGCCAGTGCTCACACTGGTGCTGATGTGGGCTCACTGGAGTCTCCAGTACTCACACTGGTGCTGCTGCTTGCATGACAGGAGCACCGATATTGTTTGTCTTACTGTCACAGCACATTGTAGACACAAAAACTCATTCAGTATCAGTGTGGTGTTGGCAATGGTACTGGTGTGTGTGTGCAGCTGGGAAACTGGTAGCAGTACCACTGTGGGACCAGAAAGATGTGGTACTGGAACTGGTACTGGCATGGATATGAGCCTGGTGCTGGTACTGCTGTGGGCACAACAGGAGCACTGGTGCCAGTTCTGGTGACCAGTGGGGCAGGTGTGCAGGCACAGCAGTGTGTGTGCCTGCCTGCACCGGCCCTGCGCTGGTACCAGAATGGCACTGGTGCTGGTTGGAGAGTGGGCATGGCTGGGGCACAGCTGCCAGTGCCAGTCCCAGCACGGCAGGGGCTCTGGCACAGCACCGGTGCCAGCAAGCTCTGTCTCTTACAGGGCTTTCTTCTGGCTGGTGTCACTGCTGCTCTCATCCCTCATCTGGTTTATCGCAGTGAAAGCCAGCGACCCCCAGGATGAGCGGCTGCAGAAGGGGCTCCTGATTTTTGGGGTGATGTTCTCTGTGCTGCTGCAGGAGGCCTTCCGCTTCCTTTACTACAAGCTCCTCAGGTAACGGCATCTCCCCCACTGTGCCAGTGCTGCTGGATGCTCTTCCCAGCTATGGTGGTCCCAGGTTTTGCCTGGGAGCTGCTGGACTGGGGGGAGTGTCAGGTGTGGTGGGAAGCTGCCTCAGTGCTTACCCCGAGCACGTGGGTGGCACCTGTTTCAGTGTGTTGACCTCAGTGGGTCTCAGGTGGTGGGACAGAGCAGCCCTAAGGTCTGGAAGATCTGGTGCCCTGATTGAGCAGCCTGGGTCACAGTCTCAGAGCAGCCTGGGCAGCTTCCAGCCTTCCTGATACCATTGTCTTGGAGTGCAGGGGTTTTTGCTGTCAGGGGAGGACGTGCTGCATTCTGTCCTGTGGATGGATGGGCACTGTGCTGGGGCTGGTCAGGCAGGCACAGGGAGGTGTCCTTCATACTCCCTGGTCTTCCTGGGAGAATGCAGGGGGGGAGCAGTGTGGGCAGGCTCCCTGCGGCAGGGCACTGCCGGAGGCGGGCAGGCAGAGGGTAGCAGAGCTCCACGGAGCAGCCTCTGACATAAAACCACTGCGTTTCCTTTGCCTTGCGGATCTCCGGTCCCAAGCACTGCTGTCCTCCCTAGGCTGAGGACCTGCCTGGCATCCTCCTCACCTATCACACCTCTAGTTGTCACAAATTATGAAGCCTCTCCTCTCACAGTTTCTCTCCCCATTGAATTTTTCTAACTCTTTGAGCTCTTCCTGCACCTCCTCCATTGTTAGTCAACATCTTCTTTAAGTGCGGAGATCACGTACAGCCTCCCACGCCTGCAGTGGGGCTGCTTTCCATGCGGGGGTGCTGCTTGCCTTACACCCAACGTCCTGCTCACACCAACCCTGCTCTGCCGGGCTGGCTGGCACCCGCATTCCTCTGTGGAAAATCTTTCTGTGTGGCCTCACGTGATTTTCACATGCCTGGTTTGTCTGGTGGTACAGTCACACGGACAGTCTCCATGGTGGGTGTTGCTCGGGGAGGGGGAGGTTGCCAGGAGGGTGGCATGATGCAGAGTGAACAGTGCACCATGCCTCAGGAGTTGGCTTGGCTGTGCTGGACTCCAGTGTGCTCTCACTCCACAGGAAGGCCATTGAGGGGCTGGTGGCCCTCAGTGAGGACGGCTGCTCCCCCATTTCCATTCAGCAAATGGCATATGGTGAGTGCTGTGCAGAGTGGAGCACCCTGACTGTGGGGCAGGAGGTGAGGCTGGGAAGGGCTGAGGATGGTGCTGGGAGCAAAGGGAGATTTCTCATGCCAAAGCTTGCTCAGAGGTGCATGGGGTGACCCTTGGGAGGTTCAGAGTTTAACAGTGTCCCTGTCCTGGCAGTGGCTGGTGTGGGCTTTGGTCTCATGAGCGGCGCCTTCTCCATGATCAATCTCCTGGCAGACGCGTTAGGGCCTGGCACTGTGGGCATCCATGGGGATTCACAGCTGTATTTCCTGACCTCAGGTGAGTAACTGGCACCCTTTGCTCACATCTCTGCCCCACCTCAGATGCAGCAGATAAGGTGCTGGAGTTTTCCCTCTTACATTGTCTTGTCCATGCTGCACCCACATTTACCTGAGACCCTTATAGTCCCCTGTCACATATCTCTGTGGCAAACCCTTCTTGCTGTCCCCTGTGGCCCTCCCTGATCTTCTTTTCATGTTCCCCACATGTGGAGTCTGACCCAGCACCTCCCAGTCCAGCCAAGGTGTTTCTCTACTGTCCCTTTACTGATTCATCTCCATCCCTTCCCCAAGTCTGCTGGCTAGGTCAAGTGGGTGATTCCCTGGTGACACCTCTTCTTCTCCTTGCAGCTTTTATGACCATGGTGCTGATTTTCCTTCACACCTTCTGGGGGATCCTCTTCTTTCACGGCTGCGAGCACCGGCGCTGGTGGGAGATCGTAGCAGTCGTTATCATGCATCTCACTGTTTCGGGGTTGGTGAGTAACTGGGAGCAGGGCTCTGTGCTGGGACCTGCATTCAGAGTACTGGTCCCTGTGCTGGCAGGAAATAGCCTTCGGCACTAGCAAAGGAGCTGGCCCTTCACAAACCATATCCTGGGGTTGGTGCCGCCTGTCCCACTCCGTTTGCTGAGGTGATGACACTGCCACACATCCTGTCCCTGTCCTCTCCTGCCTGCTCACCCTTCTCTTCTTGTGCCTCTCTCTGCAGTCGTTTTGCAACCCCCTGTACATGGGCAGCCTGGTGCCCTCCTACCTGCTGATGGCTGCTGCTGCTGCCTGGGCTTACCTACTCTCGGGGGGATCCGCGCAGAACCTGCGGCGCTTCCTGCTCTGTAAGTGCTGCTCCAGAGAGGGGGTGGGGGACACTTTGGGTCTCATGGGGTACCCGGACTGGTGCTGGGATGGTGAGAGGTTGTCCCAATGTCTCAAGCAAGGGCATCACCCCCTTCTCTCCCAGAGCAGAGGAGCAGGTGGTTTTTGAGGCCATTGTCAGGTTGTTGCCTCTCCTGGGGGAAGTGGGGTAGAGTTTGGGGAAAACTCACTGTTTCTCTTGTTGGTTCCTGCAGGTTTACGGAGCGGAGCCAGCCCCCAGCCAGGATCCTGAGGCCCTGCAGGATGTTCCGGTCCCCAGTCACCCCTCCCCTCCCCTCCTATCCTGGCGGCAGGATCGGCCATCACCTTCTTTGCAATATCTTTTCTCCTGGACTGGGGGACCCTGGCCAGCCCTGGTGGGGCAGGCACTGGGGTCCAGCTGTGGCAGCCAGCTGACCAAGTGTGGCTGAGACTGGCTCACTCCAATGCCCCTTTGGGAGTCCCCATAAAACACCTCAGTTTTGGGGGACCCAACTTTGCTGGCCCTGCTGTGAGCTCGGCCCCAGTTAGCCTGCCTGTGACTGCCGGAGGCTTGAGCCCAAAGAAACCCATCGCTTCTCCCCCCGCTGCCACAGATGTGCTGCCCCCCATGCCAGGGCAGGGGGCCTGCATTGCCTCCTCACTGCAGGGTGGAGGAAGGGGCTTTGCAAAGTGCTGCCGTGCCCTGGGTCGTGGCTGACTGCTGTAGTGCTCCTTTTTCCACCTCTCTGCCCAGTCCTGCTGCCCCAGGAGCCACAGCCCTGGCAGGGGTGAGCTGGCATCCTGGTGCAGCAGGATGGTGCTGGGGGACCCGTGGGTACTGACACCATGCAGGATGGGAGGAGGAGAGGGAAAAAGACAGTATCCAAAGGACCCAGTGGGCATGGAGGGTGGTGGAGGGCTTGGGAGGAGACACAATGCCACAGCTGTTGCCGGCACAGATTTGGGAGGGGGTTCAAGGGACCATTCCAATGGATCATTGCCCTCTCCTGTTCTTGGGGATTTTCAGGCGGGTACCAGCCCTGGTTCTGTGCCACAGGGCTGGGAGGGAGAAACTGCCATCGGGCTGAAAAGGCAGTTTTATCCACAGTGGGCTTTTATACCAATAAAATTAAGTACCACAGACAAGCGGGGTTCTGTGTGGCCAGCAGTGCTGCCCTTGTGGGGAGGGTACAAGCAGTGGTAACAGTGGCTTGTGGTGGTGTGGCTGGAGGGGGATGGTCTGGCAGTTGCAGACCCTGTTTGCCTGCAGGCCTTGCACCTGCACCGTCCATCCTAACAGTGGCTGAACTCTAATTTTACAGCTTTAGGGTGGAGGCCGCTGAGGGCTGTAGATCGAGAGGTTCCTCTCGCACACAGGGCCAGTTTATTTCGGTTTTGTCACCGCCATAAAGCTCCCTGGGACTTGGCTTCAGCTCCACAGGAGCCATCATGAAAGGTGGGAGGTGGCCATGGATCTAGGGTTGTCCTGGCAAATCTAGCTGTGATAAAGCCAGAGGTGAGCTGGGTGGGGGCTGCCCAGTGAGCAAGAAGTGGCTCTGCCACCTTCAGCTCTGCCTTTCTTCAGCCTTACCAAGCCACAGCTATGTTTTTCCAATGCTTTGCACAAATAAGAGGAGGAAGAAGTCCCAGAGTGATGGAGGGCAGGGCTGAGCTGTAGAAGAAGCCTTGTGCTGCTTACTCTGGAGCTCTGCCCGGTGCACAGAGGCTGATGCTGTCTTTGCCGGTTGGGAAGGGGTCCCTGCCCACCCCTCTCCGCTGTGATTCCAGCTGAACCAGGGTGCTCTTTCCTGCCCCACAGCTTCCCACAAAGGCAGCAGAGACAGCTGGTACCATGGGAGGATTTTACTTTTTTTTTTTTTTTTTAAGAGTTTTTACCTTTTTTATAACAAAAATATCTATTGGGGCCAAAATGCTGCCCCCCAGACAAACAGTCCATGTGGGCAGCCCATGCAGCCAAGGCATGCTGGAGCACTGGTCTTCTTTGACCTGGGGTGGGAGTGAGGGGAGTTGGGGTGACAGGCTGAGCCAGTGGGGCTGGGACTGCCCCAGAGGTGTGGAGTTTACGCAGTGTTCTCGGTGCTGGCTGCCGTGTAGATGACCTTGGATTTGGTCGGCGAGTCCAGCCTGGTGGGGAAAGAAAGGGGGAAACTGTTAGACCAGGAGGGAGGTCTTGTTGCCTGAAACCACCATTAAACCCTCTTCTTGTGGGGGTCCTGGACCCATCCTGCCCCCAGGCGCTGTCCTCCTGTGTCTCCCCATTGCTCACCGTGTGTTCTGGCTGCGGTGCTTATAGATGTACAGCAGGAAGGCCAGTGCTGTGACAGCAAAGAGCACCCCGAAGAGCACAGCCAGCACATCTCCTGCAAGCCAAGCACAGCCATGTTACACTGGGGGTGGTCCCCTGCAACTACTGGCTAAGAGGAGGCAAGGAGGCAAGGAGCAGGCTGGTAGCCCAAGGGCAGAGGGGACACAAAGGACCAGCCTTGGCTGGGCATGCTTACCTGCGTGAAATGAGCTGGAGTGTCCTTCTGAAAAGGAGACAAAGACTGGAAGATGAGAACCAGCAGCGTGGATGCTAGAGCAGCCCTAGGAACCCACTGTGGCTGCCCGCCCCCAACTCGGCACGTGGCTTGCACAAGACCCCAGTTCCCAGGCAGGTACACCCCATGCCCACCTTCCCCTGCTTTGTGCCAGCCCCTCACCTACCTGCTGTTGCTGAATCATCACTACCTGTAAAGAGAGACAACACAGTCAGGGCAGAGCCTTTGAAGTATTTGGGGAGGGAAGTCTCAAGCCTGAAGGCCTTTGGGTTCCACTTCTAAAGTAGAGCTGCCTACAAGACTCCCATCAGCTGCCACATCCCCAGAAGCTCACAGCATCTTGCTGCGGGAAGCCCAGCCCTGACACCCTGCCAGAAGCATGAGAAAAGGGGAGAAAAAAGGATCCCTGAACCACACCTTAAATTAATTTTGCTTGGTTTTTCTTGCTAGACCATGATGCAAAAGGTACAAGGGTTGATCTTTGCTGTTTATAGCTTAGTTTTCATTATTTCATCTTTCCCTTATGGTATGTGGTCTCTATCGCGCCGATGGTGTCTTTTCTATCGCCTATTCTAAGACTAGTAAATGCTTTAGTTGGGTTTTAAAGAGCTGCATTATCATCAGTACATGGCTCGGGTATGGTGCACAGGGTGGCTCTATCTATGGGCTCTATGCAGCTCCATGGCTGCTGCAGAAAAGCTGCCACCTCCACCCGGCAGCTGGGGACAGGAGTGCTTATCCCGAGCTGGGGGTGACTGGCAAAAAGATCAACAAGCAATGGCACACCTGAGCCTTGCTGAACCCAGCCAGAAACCCCCCACTATTGCTGCTACAGCCAAGGAAGCAGGCAGGGTGCTGAGCACTGCAGCACCCCATGACTGCACAGGAGACCCCAGAGAGGCACCTGGACAGAGCCCAGCAGGCAGCAGCTGTGGGGACAGTTGTCTGCAGTGAGATGGTCAGCAGCTCCCAGGGAGGAGGCAGCCACGCATTGCAGGTAGGGCACCTGGCATGGGGATGGCTTGGTGGCCCTGCATGCTGGGAGGGAGCTGTGCTGGACAAATGTTTGCCCAGCATGAAAGCATGGCTTTTAAAGAGCTGCATTATCATCTGTACATGGCTTGGGTATGGTGCACAGGGTGGCACTATCTATGGGCTCTATGCAGCTCCATGGCTGCTGCAGAAAATCTGCCACCTCCACCCAGCAGCTGGGGACAGGAGTGCTTATCCCGAGCTGGGGGTGACTGGCAAAAAGATCAACAAGCAATGGCACAGAAGGTGCAGCTGCAAGCCAAACAAAATCTGACCCCAAAGCACTCCATCTCAGTGCTCAGCAGCCCCAAGGGCTAAAGCAGGCAGTTAGCACTGACATGGGGAGAAACCCCCAACAATCCTGTGCACGCAAGGCAGGGGACCAGTAACCTCATCCAAGAGTACTGGGACATTCTCCTGGCACTTCTGGAGCAAGACCTTTGGGGCTTTGTTACGGTGGGGATTTTTGTATAGAAATAGCAAATAATGAAAAAAAAAAAAAGTAGAGCTGGCCAACTCCCCCCTTGCCCCAGTGTTGGGAGGCTTTGGAACAGCTTCTGCAAGAAAGTAGTAAAAGAAAGGCTTGGAGGTAAATGGAAAATATGATAAAGTATCTAAGAGGTTTACCAAAGATAGAGCATGCCAGCCTAACCCGATATCCTTCTTTGATAAGTGATATTCTAGACAAAGAAAATGTGGTAGATTTTATCTCTCCCAGTTTCAGTGAAGCATTTGATGCAGTGCCACATGGGAAACTGCTAGCCAGGCTGAAGACCGCAGTGATTAAAAGCCTAGAGCCATTAGCAAGCAGGCTGCAGGTGGAATGGTGAGGGAAGTGCCTTGCACCACATTGTGTGGTTATTGAGGCATTGCCCAGAGGCCTGGGACCAACCCTGTGCTGTTCCTATTAGTCACCCTCACAGAAGGTGTAGGAAATGCCATCAGAACAGAAAACGAACAGGATGTTGAACAAAACCCCCCCAGTGACCTCAGGGAGCAGCAATGGGCAAAAACTCAGTGATGCAGAGCAATAGTCTCACCTGATGATTAATAGTCATTTCTACTCATGCCTGGAAATCACCAATGCAAGAAAGGCCTTCAAGGAGAAATAGAGGGTGGGCATTCAGGGACCCCTCAGGCAGGGGACTGTGTGCCTGGCCAGGATGTGTGAGGCTGTGCTGACAGAGCACAGCCTTCAGGAGGGGTCCCCAGCACTGCCCGTCCTGCAGGATTTGTGGGAGGGGTGTTCACTGCAAGCTCGTACCTCTGGTAGCTCCTACTGAATTTATCTATTGCATTTGGGATTGAAGTAGCTAGCTGGGGTGCTAGGACCTGCCTCTTTGCTCTTGACCATGCATCCTCTAGTCCTGCTACTGTTAGATCTGCAAGACTAAGGATGAAATAAGTTTCTATAAACCAGTCTTCCCCAGGCAGGGTGAAGGAAGTGCAGAAATGGGAGAGACCAGGACCCCAAGACCATTGCTGTCACATGTCACTTGCTGGGGAGGTCTAACCCATGCTGTGTTTCTGTAGGATACACGAAGCACTGAATCCTGCTGCTGCCCCCATCACTGCATCCCTGCTGCTGGGAGCAGCCTGAGCACACTCAGTCACTCCTTACCAGGAGTGTGTTTCACTGAAGGGGAGGTCTGGAAACTCGCCAGCACCCGCCGCCCGTGCAGGCTCTGCACTGGCCGGTAGTTGTTCTGCAAGAGCTCGTCCTCAGGGCTTTTCAGGGTCGAAACCAGCACTGACATCTGGAAGGAGAGCAGTGTGAGCATAATAGCATATAATGTATGTGGGAATAACATCCCACTTTTGGGAGCAGATGAGCTGCAGAGCCCTGGCACAGGGCACCACACCAGCTCACGGGGAGAGGCTGGGAAAGACCCAATGCAGAGCTCATTGCCCTGACAGACCTGGTGATGAGAGAGCAGCATGGTCTGGTTGAAGATTGTCCACTTGACTGTCTGGTAGCAGGGAGGGGTGGTCAGAGAGCCATTATAGTGAAAGTAGAGTTTCAGGTTGGCAGGCAGCAGACCTGCAATGTTGAATCCGGGCACCAAGGTTTCTTGTCCTGGGAGATGAAATATAGTGGGAGTCAGACTGGTACAAACCCCTTGGAGGGCAACAGCATGAAGATCATGGGCAGTGTGGCACTGCATGTGCTGCAGCTTTGCTGAGCAGCTGGTTTCTCTGCTGGGCTGCAGCCCCTGACACAGAGTACGAGGTGGGACAGGGCCTTACCTACTTCTTGGATTTCATGCAGATGCTTAAGTATTTCATGGTAGTATTGGTTCTCCCCATGCCCAACCTGCAACACAGAGACCCCAAGGTAACAGCAAGGCCACGGGACAAGATGATGATGGCAGCAGGGAGGTACTGCTCCTTGAGAGAGGCACCTTATCCCAGTGACCCCTTCATTCTTATCAGGGCTGATCTGCCCTTTCTCTCCCCTTCTTCCAAAGTATATTTGCACCTCTGTCAGTCTCCAAAACTGGGTCCAACTCTACCCACCCCAATCCCATCCTCCCCTTGCTGTTCCATGAAACTCACCTCCAGAAAGGCTCCCAGTACAGCCAGGCCATCTGGGTGAACCATTGCCTCTGTAAAGCTGTCATACTTGGTATTGTAGTGGACCACATGGATCTGGAAGGGAAAAATGCAATCCCAGTGCTCGATGGACACCACTGGGAGATGCTCACTCCCACAGGGCTACAGCCTGCTGACACAAGGGCTGTGAGACATATGCAGGTGTGATGAGTACCACTACAGGGAAGGGAAAATGCTGGTGGGCCCAAGAAAGTCTGCTGGTGCAAAGCAGCCAGCATGAAGCTCTGCCTGCAGGAACTTCCCTGCTCATGAACAGCAAGTCAGCACTCGGTCCTGCATAACAGGGGCTAATACTGCAGAGCCAGGCTCAGTTTGAGGACAGCAGCTAGAGAAGGAGGGATAAAACCAGATGGGAGCTGGCAGAGCAAGAGGACAGTGTGTACAGAGTAAACAGTCCCTGTAGCTCTCAAAGCAGGCTCACAGCCTCCAGAAAAGCTGGCTTCCACAGCCTGGGGACTGCCCCAGCTCCTGCACCATCAGCCCAGGACCAGGCATCTGCATGAGTCTGGCTCAGCACCAAAGTGTGGCCTGCTACACCAAACTCCACTGCTGCAGAGCTGCCCAGGACCCTGGCCAGGAATTACAGCCCACATCCAGTGACAGCCAGAGCCATGGGTGAGGAGCAATGACAGCATTCCAGCACCTTCTGTGCCCAGCACCACGAGGGGAAATGTGCATCCAGCACCGTGAGGGCTCCTCACCTCGGCAGCAAAGCGGCGCCCATTGACGGTGTGCTCCGAGCCGGGTCCTGCCGGGGAGCCCCAGTGCAGGTGCAGCTGTGCAGCTCGGTACTGCTGGGCATAGCCACCAACCAGGGCCAGCGAGTCGGGCAGCTCAAGGACAACTGCAGAGCCAGAAGGAAGAGGTCAGTAATACAACACAAAGCCCAGCCCATTCCACAGGTACGCAAAGGAGGCGTCTCGAGGGAAACAGTCGCTCTGGGCTTCTAGAAGCTGGTCATAACAGAAAACCTTGCTTTCCATTTGTCATGAGGCTGTGGGCAGGCCTGCCAATGCGGCAGAGTTCAGCTTCTGACCTAAGGTTGTAGGATACTGCAGTAAATATGTCAGCTTCAAAAAGAGCTGCTATGAAAATGCTGGAAGGTGAAGAGCCCCTCCACAAAGACTCCTGGGGCCAGCTCCAAGCTAAATGTTATCCAACAATTAATTCAGTAAGTGATAATAATATAAAGAGACCGTGAACAGAATTCATAGAGAAGGATACTGGCAGAGTGGTGGATATCTATGAGAGCAGGGCAAGGGGACAGAGAGCTGCAACTCTTGGCGAGCTGGGACCTTTCAAATAAAGCAGACGGCAAATGTATGACAGCACTGGAGCTAGTGCCACAGAAGCATTAAATATTTTGAAAGTACTTAGAGCTAAAACTTTTGCCTCTTTGGATACAATAAATTCATACTTTGATTTTTCTTTACTTTAGTGTGGTTTGTCCAGCTATTTTGGACTTCTGCAGCAATGTGGCAAATCTAAAACTGAGTTACCTGGACATGCGGCAAAAACATCAGGAGCATGCCTGGACCCTAAGAAAGGCTGTCCTATTCTTTTAAGCACCTTTTCCTAATTTTTAATGTAAAATCTTTTCCTTTTTCCTTTATTAAATGGGGTGTCCCTTAGTTACATCACTAATAGGGCACAGATTTGGGATTAACCATGTAACAGGGATGTGATGAGTCATTGGCCATCTCAAGTTCCTTGCCACTGGGTTCAGAGATAGAAAACTCAAATACAGGAAGTGAGAAACTGTTCCCTCCCTATGAATTTATCTGTTTTTACACTTCTTTTGTATAGGTAAACCATTGTCTTCTTTCTCCTAACTACCTGAGTCATTTTCAGGCCCTCAAAAAAGCTTATGTAACATATACACTTTGTTACCAAAATGAGTAACTGTACAAATAGCTAACTAGGCTTGCAACTTTTTATTTATTTATGGCCTTTCATAAGGCAGACCAGTGGTTGCCACAATAAAAAAGGCGTCTTAAAAGCCTTGTGAGAAAGTACTTCCCCTCTCCCCAACGAAAATGCTCTCACTGCTTTTCTAAACACCAAGCAACACCAGATGCCAGGGTGTTTAAAATAGCAACTACTGAGCTCAACTAGTTTAACTCTGCAGGCACATTAGGGCAGGAGGCCACAGTATAGAGCTCTGTGCATGCAGCACGCAGCTGATCTGTCCACACACAGCAAGCCTGACCTGTCAAGTTTGCTGTATACACAGGTCAGCTCCATCTCGTTGGCTACCAGGGCAAGGAGGTGCCTTATCACACCATCAGCAAGTTCTTAAGTCCCTTTCTCCATAACCCTTTCTTAGCTCAGGGGCTGGCAGATATCAGCGTGCACAAAACATTCTGCCTCCTCCAAGAAAAAGCTGGTAACAACCAGGTCCAACCATGCTCAGCTGTGGAAAAATGTGGTTTTCCTCCATATCTGGAGTACAGAGGCTGGTACTAAAATAAGATGAATAAGTCATGTCCAAAAGTTGTTTACAAAAACCATGCTAGTATTGGAGAAGGGAAAACAAAAACCTACGAAAATTTCTTAAGATCTTGAGATAGAATCCTCAAGTACAGGCAAAGTAAGGTGGCCAATGTTGTGCCCTAAAAGACAGGTGTAAGTAGCTTAAAGTCTAAGCCACATCCAGAGACTGATGAGTCCTTTGAAAGTGAAATGCAGAGGAGGAACCAGTGGCTGAAAATGCACATCAGAAATGTCAGGGACACATTTTTAAAGAAGATGTGGAGTTAACAAATTTCTGAAGCCAGCTCCCAATGGCCCTGGACACCTTGGGGCTTCTCACCTTGTCCAGGAAAACAAATGGACATGTAAAATTTCTACAGCCTGTTGCTTCCCTTTTGGCCTAGAAGGCAAGAAGGCAGGCAAGCAGCCTGCAAGACAATCTGCTTCCCAGAGCCCAGGGTAAGGGCACCAGAGAAGCCTAGTCCTGCTGGGAGAGTCTGAGCATCCTCTCCTTGTGCTCCAGCCCCTGCAGCTGCCTCTGCCCCCACCTGTGTGCCCATTGTTCTTCAGCTTGAGCAGCTGGTTGGCAGGCAGGCTGTATCCAGAGAGCTGGATGGGCCGCAGGTCAGGGCTGAAGATGGCCTGGGCTGTGTCAACATTGATGGGTGACTGCTTGGTACCCCCGCAGTCCAGGTAGTCCGTGCTCCAGTGCTTCAAGTCTGTGAGAGAAGGAAGGGAGGGACTGTCAGTGAGATCCTCAGGGTGAGGTGACCTCCAGAAATAAGGTTTGGGGGTGCTGGGGAAGGGGACTTGCACTGGCCAGGGAAGTAGCCATGCACATAAGTTTAGTTTCCATGAAGTTAGCTTGGGAGCAGCTTTATGTCAACATGTGACTGAACGCAGCTGTATCAGGAAAGGTCTCAGAGCATGGTGAGCTGCCAGGAAAGTCTATTTTAGGGGTGTTTAGGAAGAGTGCAAGAAGATCATTTACAAGTGGATTTGGCAAGTGGAGGAGCTGCTGCCCTGCAGCTCATCACACACTGGCTGCCCTGCACAGCCTGGCCTCTGGCAGGTACCACCCCAGTGCTGCTGGAGCAAGGTACCACAGTGCTCCTGGGCTCTGGGGCAAAGGGCCAGCTGACATGGCTGGGCTGGCTGCTGAAATGGCCACCTCTTCCCAGCACCACAGCTGGGATAAGCATGGCTGATGCCTCAGAAACCCCTCTTTGCACTGCAGAGGGCTGCTTCTAGCATGTCATGGGCCAGTGCAAACCCAGGCTTGTCCCCAGGCCAGCCCCTCACAGGACCCCTGTAAATATGGAGCTGGGTGTGAGTGGCTGAGCCAAACCCCAGAGTGATGGGGCAGTAAAGGGTGTATCTGTCACAGCACTGTGGTGATGCCCATCATGGGTGCTGTGGAGAAGCCCCCCAGGCCTTCCTGGAAGGGCAGGGCCAGGCAGGATGGGGAGGGAAGGTGACAGAGGGCAGAGGTGAAGACAAGCTAATCCCTGGGCTGGTCAAAGTCCCAGCATGGGCTGCAAGTCCAGCATGGGGAGAGCAGCCTTTTCCCCCGCTTGGCACAGGGCTGGGGAGCTCTCATTCAGGGAGGAGCCCTTCCCTGAGGGTCATCCCCCCACACCCACGGGGCTGGGAAGGCCCTCATTGGAGCTGCTGCTTCCTGGTGAAATCAGATCAACCTCTGGCTCTTCAGCCCATCCATGCCTGAGTGCGGGCACTGTGTCAGGGTCAGGCAGGAGGGAAGGGTGAGTTGTGGAGTGTGCACGGAAGCCTTGTAATAATTAACCACAGCTGGCTCTGTTCCAGGATCTGCTGGGTGGTAGGAAAAAAGCAGAAGTAACTGCAGGGTATTTACCTTCATAGCTCCAGTGGCTGTGGCCTTGAAAAAAAAGAAAAGAAAGAACCACATGAATGGAAGGGAAAGGTTGTCAGCAAACACACCTCTGCCAGGCAGCAGGTCTCTGGGCTCCCACTGCCTTCCATCCCCCTCCCCACCTTTGCTTTCCCCTTTCCCACTTCTCCCTCTGTCCCAGCAAAGGGCATATTCCCAGAGGGTATTGCCTCCTCGGAGCGTGTGTAAGTCCCTTGCAGTTGTCAGTCAGAGGGAAAACCCCGGGGCTGACATTTTGTCATCATCCTCAAAAAAGAAAAATCAGAGATACTGGCTTCCATTACTGAGCACCTGTACCAGCTCCAGAGCAGCTGGAACCTCCCACTGCCCAAAGACAAGGCACTTCACAAGGGCAGCTCTCACACTCCATGAGGAGTTTGGGCAGCAACGTGCACTGGACCATGCAGACACCCTCCTCCCACCTGGGAAAGCTCTCCTGGCACTGACAGCAGAGGAAAGAAATGAGCATCAAAACCTTCTCTTTACATCAGTGAGTGCCCCTGCAGTGGAGATGGACTTTCACAGGAAAATGTGCCAGGCCAAATGCTCAGCTCTTGTCCCCAGTTTTAGTTCATATGACCACCCAAATGCCCCCACAGAGCTTCATAAGGTTCTACCACGCAAAACCCTTTCCTTTGGAAAAGCAGGAGAGAGGATGAGGGATCCCATGACAGGACCTCTGCATTTCTTGTGTCACCCATGGGTCACTGTGACCACAGCAGGGCAAATGTGACCTGAGCTTCCCACAGCTGGTGGTGTACCAGATCTCTAGATCTAATGTGCAAATCTAGAGGGGAAAAAACCCTCCTGGGAAGGTCCTGAGAGTACCCAGTACTTAAAAGGCTGGCCCTCACACTGTTGCTCTCCTTAAGGGCTGCCAGCAATGCCTGGATTCTTGGCACATCACTGGATCTGGCTCTAGAAGTGCACCAGAACCTCTTCTCAGATGCCCCTGACCAAACACCTTAGCTATCACCAGCCCTTCTAAACAACCAGCTCCAGGCAAAGGGATGTGGGGCTCAAATTTGCCCCAGGCAGGAAAACATGGCCCAAAAGGATAACGTGCCTGCTCTGGCTGGCGCAACAGGTAGTTCATAGGCTCCTCCTCTGATTTATCCTTACCAGCAAGTTTGTCACTACGGACAGGCTGTTGGCACTTCCCAACCCTTGAGTGCAGGAGCAGAGAGTGCCAGGATGGGACAGGTTTGGAGAAAAGGGGGACATTCATACAGCAGCAATGACATGGAGGAGCATTTAAGAGGTACAGCTGAGCCCAAATATCATCTCTGTCCCTCGGTGGGGCCATTTGGTGGGGGTCTGCCAGCCTGGCCAGGATGCAGGAGGGTCCCAGCAGGAGCTGCTCTGGCCCCTATCCCTGCTGCTGACAAGAGCTATTGACATGCCACTGCTATTAATAGGAGTGGATTCCAGCTCAGGGGTGAGAAATGAGGAGGCAAGCTTTCCCAGGCCCAGATGTCCCATGCAAGGCCCTAAGCCCAGCAGGATTCTGCCCTGCACTCAGTGAGGATCCAGGCATGGGCACTGCTGGGGGTCTTGGTGCATCTGCTGCTCAGGAGCGTGGATGACCACAGCCAGGCTGGAATGGGAAGGGCTGGAGGGCATTCAGGGGCACTGTGTATTGCAGAGATGGGAACAGATCTTGGGGCTCTGTCCTGGGTGGGTGACTCACTTCTGTCACAGTTCTGATGTTCAGGAGCAATGCTTAGGGATCTCTTTGGTATTCCCAAAGGCATGGGAAGAAGGAATAGCAAGCAGAGGACAGGGCAACCTCTGCTGCGTGCACCAGGACACATGTGTCATGGGACAGACTGCAGTGCCCTCTCCATGTCTGCTTGCATGGATGCACCCAGCTGTGCTACAGCAAGCTGAGATTCACTTATCCTGCCCACCTTGCTCACACAAAGGGTACGTGCTACCCGGACACCAACTTTGCACAAAATCCAGAGAACATGGACCCTTCTCCAGAAACACAGTATATCTTCTCTGACACTGCTCCCACTCTCCTACCCCTCGTGGCACTAGCTGCACAAAGAAACACTCACACTGGGGCAGTCCTGGCACAGGTAAGGCACAGCACCCCAGGGGTGGCACATGGTTCACTGCACATGCCTCTACTGGCACAGCCTGCCCCGACACCCCACTTTTTGCTCACCTCCAGGGACTCTGCCTGGACAGAAAGCAGCTCCAACATCGTATCACAGATTGAGCAACAGCCCCGTGCTGACACCTGCCCTGCTGTGTCATCACTGTACCAATTACCTCAGGTTCCCACATCTCCCAGCACATGCCTATTCCCGCAGCCGAGGGGTCTCTGGACCCTCCTCACAGCCTCCTGCCAGCTCAGCTCGGCAGCTCTGGACACCCCGAAGGCTGTAGCTGCACCCAGGAGCCAGTTCAACCCACTCCAACCCAACAGACTTCCCCAGGGATGTCTCAGCATCAAAACCAAAAGGATCTGTGAGCTCTTATACACCCACTGAAGTCCCCTTGAGTGTGTTTTCCCATCCCGTGGATCTGGGTGCAATGATGGCACAGCCAGGCCGCCCCCTTCAAGCAGGCGTCTCTCAAGCGCAGCTGTGCAGGGTTGGGCCCCCCTGGCACACGCACCGAGCGCTGCAGGAGAGCGCCGAGGCGAGCCCTGGGTCGGGCTCTCAGCATCGGCCCCTGCCTCGGCACGGCTCGGAGCAGCCCTGCACAACTCCTCCGATCCCTTCCACCTGGGGGCATTTGCAATCTCGCATCCCTTTTCCGTGAACATTAACCCACTGCCCTGCCCAAGTGCCGATTTGCATAATTCCGTCTGCCTCCCACACCTCCCGCCGGAGCACGTCCTCTCCTCCCAAAAGCCGTGCGATGCCAGGTCTCCCTCCTGCCGGGCTGCTGCCGCTCACCACTAAGGACGTGGCTGCCCCTCGGCAGCGGGTGCTGCAGCTCTTGGCATGCCCTGCCTTTCCTCTGAGCACCCACCGGCCCGGCAGGGACTGCAGAGCTCTCCCAAAAACGTGGGGGGACGCAGCCCCGGTGATGCGATGCGCACAGCGGGAGATAACGTGCAAGAAGAGAGTTCCTTTCAGGGGTTCCAGCAGGAGAACACAGCAGGGTGCTCACAGGATCTGCCTGCCCTTGCAGGCAAAAACGCCTCCGTTCCCAGCCGCGCAGAGCCCGCCGGTTCACCTGAGTGCCGCCTGCCACCCGCCTTTCCCCAGCGGCCCGCGATCCAGCCAAGTTTCCCACGAGCTTCCCCCCTTCACACACTCCCTTTGTGCTTTCTCCTGCTGTCCTGCTGTTCCTTGCTCCCATTCAGCCCTCCCATTCTGGGATACAGGCTTTGCTGCAAGTGCCAGCTCCCTTCCCTCCTTGACATCCAACACCATCCAACAACACTTTCCCGCCGAGCTCAGGCGGACGCTGCCATTACCAGCGTGCTGCTCCGCATGTCCTGCAGTCCGGGAGGAAGGGTAGGAGCAGCTTTTGGCAGCGTGAGGAGCCAGCTCAACCACTGGCTGCTGTGAATTCCACTTAGGAAAGGCACTGATGCAGCAAGCTGCACCCAGGAGACCTCACCAAGGGCACGCAGGGATGGACTGTGCACCCAAAGGACTCAGGATCATTTGCACAGACCAGGAGGCAACCCGCAGCAGGGCCAAACAATAAGGAAGGAGTTTGCCCTATGGGTCTGCACCTCCCATCCTGACTGTTTCATATTTTAGGGTCTATGCAGTCTGAGGCTGATGCAGAGCACCTGATAACACTGAAACACGTGCTGCTCACGGCGTGGATGCTGCCTGACAGCAGCACAGCCACTCGTGCTCTCTGCTCGCCTTGAACTCCAGAAGCTCAGTGGCTCGTGTGTGGCACGCAGGACAGCGAGCTCACTTCCAGTTCTTCCCTCCTGCTCTCTTATCAGCTGGGCACACTGTGCCTTGTGCTCAGACACAGGGAGTGCTGGCATCCTGCCAGAGCCTCCTCTTCCCACTGGGACCCAATCCTGAGCCACACCTGGCTCAAAGCCCCATGGGATGAGTTCAGCTCACAGATGCCAGACCAGGACCACCTTGCTGTCCCAGGCTACAAAGGGATCAGTGGAGCTCATGGCCCAGAAGAGAGGGTCAGTAGGGTGCTATTCCCGAGGGTCAGTAGGCCAGGAGGTACCAGGCCATGCAGAGATGCACAGAGGCAGGTCTCAAAGTAGGGACCAGCCACAGCAGCCAGGTCCCAGCCTACAAAACACATGCAAACACCATGTCCCTTGAAGGCAGTGACCTGATTGCGGGACCTGGACTGTGCCACTGTGCTCACACTGCCCAAAGCCAGCTCTCCAGCCTGTGGCAAACACGGTACAGGTTCTGGGCAGGGGCGTGCATGACCCAAGCATGCTTCTGCCAAGCCCCACAGAAACTGTCTCTGTGGGACGGCTGTGCCATCCCAGCCCCATCTTCTCCCTGGTTTCTCCTTCCAGACCCACCCCATGCAGCAGCACCCATGTACTTTCAGCCCAGGACACCACCCCATGTGCTGCCCATGGGGGCACTGATCCCTCCCAAGCCTGGCTGCATTAAGGTCCCTTGTTGTTTATAAACTCTGACCTACTGCAAGCCTTGGGATCAGCCTTTAATCTGCCACTGGCAGCACAGGTCGCTGCAGGGATTGTTCTTTGTTTTCCTGGTGGAGAACTGCTTGGGCTGTGGAGCCCAACTGTGCCAGGTCCCCCCAGGAGGGCCAAGGGTTTGGGTGGAGGAAGGCATAGGACAGGCTTTACTCCAGGGCATGTTCCTGCTCCTTCCAAACCCAGCTGCCCCAACAAGTGTTGGGGGAAACAGGAAACAATCAGAGTGCTGTGGAGAAAGGGCCATCCCAACAAAAGGGAAGAAAATGGGGAAATCCCAGAGGACAGATCTGTGCTTGGAGCTGGGGGGAGAGATGAATAAGAAGTATTAAGCAAGAAAAATAGGTTCACTTGGAGAAAAAGGACATTGGAGAGTGAGCAAGAAGGGGACACTGAGGGCAAGACACATCTGAATAAGAGAGAGAGGAAACAGGGAAAGGGAGATACTGTTTCCCAAAGACACACTTAGCGTGGGACTCAGGTCTCTGGGCAAGCCAGAGTCTTCTCAGGGAACAACCCCATGGCAAATCCCTGAGCACGTGCCGAGTCCATGGGCTGGGAAGCCACCAGCCCTACCTCATGCACTAGCCTCGAGGAAGAGGGAACCAGCTCACCACCCGGCAGAGGTGCTGAGACACGCAGGTCCTGGCAGCTGGCAGGAGCCTTGCAGGGTTCCAGCCATGACCTGCTTCTCATGGGATTCCATCCAGAACTTCAGCCTCTTCACACTGGTATAGCATGGGCTAACTTGCCTGTTCCCTACTGACCTCCTGGCCACCTCCTTTCCCCTTCTCCATCCCAGTCCTCCCACCCAGCCCTCCCAAGCCTCACGCAGTGTCCAGCCCCTCGGCCAGCGCAGCACACCGGCATGCTGAACGCCCGACACCCTCCCACCCTGTGGCCTGGGTTACTTAATCTCTGTGGCAAGAACCGTCTGCATCCCCATCTCTGTCCAGGCTCAGCCCGGCAAGAGCGGCTCTGGTAAGAAAAGTGATTCATTGGAATAACAAAAGCAGCTCCTGGCACAAAACAATTCCTGGTCCTTACCACAGGGCAGCTGTCCTGGCACAGGTCAGGACAACTCCTTACCAGAGGCAAAACCAAGGACACGCTATGAGGCTGAGACCCGGGAAACAAACCTGTGGGCAAAGTGGGAACAAGGAGCATGAACAGGGACAACAACATCCCTGTGCAGGACTCAGCCCCAGAAGAACAAATCCACAGCACTCCCCCAAAATCCCTGCAGAGCGCTGGCTATGCCTCCAATCAGAAAAGGGACCAACACCAAAGACCCAGGACTTTTTCCCTGAACCTGTAACTCTCAAAGCCCCCACAGCACCGGCAAGTCATCTCACGGGGAGGAGGAGGAGGGGCACACAACCCTGCAGCCCTGCGTTCTGTCACGTCCCCCGTCCCCCATCGTCAGCCCCCATCCAGCTCTGCAGCAGGGCCAGACCCCGTTCCCAGTGGGCCGCGGGGGGACGAGGTGGGCGCAGGGAGGCCCAGCCGACATCCTGCAGGGTGAAGGGGACCGGCCGCCGTTCCCCAGCCGGGTGCGGGGCTGGAACCTCCGGGCTGTCCCCGGGAGCAAGCAGGGACTGCTTGGTGCACAGCCCCTGTAGCCCCATCTCAGGAAGCTCTGAGCCCCTCAGTCTGATGCGAGAGGGACTTAGCGAGGGAAAAGGGCTGCGGACAAAGCGAGGGCCCAGCCCCTGGGCAGGGGTCGGGCCAGTCGAGCCGCACGGGAGTTGGCGGGAGCAGGGACAAAGGCAGGGACGTGCTGGGGGGTGCAGCGCCCGCAGCTGGGCGATGCTGGGGGGTCGCATCTCCACAGGGGCACCTCATCCTGGGGCGCACCTGGAGCCCTAACACGGGTGCAGCAGGAGGTACAGCAGCCCCGCCACCCCCAAACCAAGCAAGGGGAAAACTCCCTGGCACTGAGGATACCTCTGCACAAAGCATCAGACATCCCAAATCCAGCACGCCTTGCACTGGGGCGCTCCACTCATCAAAGACCCCCAGCCCAGCGAGGAAGGGAACCCTGCACATCAGGGCACCCCATGCATCAGAGACCCCAAACTCAGCATTGGGGTGCTGCACGCATCAGGCTGTTGAGGCACTGGCGACCCCAAACTAAGCTCCGAGGCGCCTCGTGCACGGGGACCCCAAAGGAGCAGTGGGGCGCCCCACGCCTGGTGGAGCCCCGCGCACCGAGGGACCCCCCGCTCACCTTTCCCCGCGGAATGCGGGGTCTCTTCGCCGCCGTGTTCCTGTTCGGAGCCGGCACGGCCCAGGGCGGGCAGGAGCAGGAGCGGGAGTAGGAGCGAGACCCGCAGCGCGGCGCGGTTCATCTCCGGCAAGTGCGCGGGTGCGGGACGGCGGCTCCGTGCCTGCCCGCCCGCCCGCCCGGCCGCACGTAAGTGAGAGCGGGCGGGGAGGAGGAGGCGGCTCTGACTCACGCCTCCGTTACCTTTTATAGGGGCTGGAGCCAAAGTCTGCCGCCGCACGGTCCAGGCAGGTGAGCCGCCCGGCGCGGGACTCGAACGCGGGACTGCCCCGGGGGTGCCCCCAGCCCAGCCCAGTCCCCCTCCAGGACACGCGGGGCAGCCGGGGCGGGGGAGCCCGGTCGGCTCCTCAGCCCCTTCAGCTACGGGCGTTCCCTCTCCTCACCGATGCTTCAAGGACCCATCACGGGTGGGGGGTCCCTCTCCCCAGCAGTTGGTGAAAGACCCCTCAGCCATTGGGTGTCCCCTCTCCTCAGTGATGAGTGAAAGGGCTCTCAGCACTCGGTGTCCCCTCTCCTCAGTGATGAGTCTGGGATCTGTCAGCCATGGGTTTCCACTCTCCTCAGCAGTGGTTGTCTGCTCTCCTCAGCTATGAAGCTGGCACCCCTTGGCCGTGACTGTTCCCTCTCCCCAGTGGTCAGTCAGGGATGTCCTCTCTCCTCAGAGTTGAGTGAAGAGCCCTTTGATAGTGGTTGTCCCCTGCCCTCAGTAATGGTGTTGGGACCCCTGAGCAAAGGGCCTCTTAGTGGTGGGTGTCCACTCTCCTCAGCAATGGGTGAAGGACCCTGCCCTATTGAGGTGCAGACCCTCCATGGCAGTCCCCTCTCCTCAGTGGGGAGTGAGGGACTCCTCAGTGGTGGTGTCTCCTCTGCTTGCTGATGTATAGTTCAGAAAAACATTTCTATGGAGGCTAGACGATGGAACATCTCCACTCTGGGCAGAAGCCTTTCTCCTGCTCCTCAGAGGTGTCAGGAAGCATGTGGGTGCTGCTCAGTGTACGTATACAGTGTGCCTGAAACCAAAAAGCTTTGAACAAGGTCCCGCACCAAAAGTGACCAGGCACATGGACAACAGACTGTGGTCCGTGTTGGTAAATGCAAAGTGCTGCACATTTGGTGTAATCAAGGATGCACGGCACGAGGGTGGGCTTTAATCAGCTAATGAAACACATTAGAAGAGACCAGAGACCCGTGGTAATGTCAGCTCACCACTTGCCAAGAAAAAAGTGAAGTCAGCATCAGAGATTATCAAGAAAGAAACAAAACCCAAACCAAAACAAAAAGTCCACCCCATCCTGCTGTTGAATAAATCTTGGGTGAAACCTCCTCTCATTTTTTGCCCATGGTTTTGTTTCTCCGATCACAAAAGGGTCAGGAACAGAAACAGCATGTATGGGGGCCCCAGGACTGTTTGGGGGCGAGAGTGACTTTCATGAAAAGAAGGAGCAAAGCAGGCATGGCTGCCCAGCCTGGTGGAGTGAACTCCGTGGCCATGGCACCCTGGCTTGTATCGCACCAGAGAGCAGGGAATGAGCAATTACTCTCTCAGGATAGCAGATTTACAGCACAACCAACGACAATCATCCAGCAGGAAGTTTGAGTCCAACCAGCAAATAGGTTTTTTTCATGTGGTGAAGAAGGGAATGGGAAAATCCTTTCTGTCAACATGTAATTTGTGCATACACAAAAAGGTACTGGACAAGTTGGTGGGATATTCTGCCTTGCTCTGCGGCACTGCCAGAGTCCCAGCTCTGTGCCATGCCCCATAGGCTCCACACCTCTGCTAAACCAGTTTGCCCAGCTCTTTCCCAGCCCAAATCACTGGTCAACCCAACGCCTTCCTTTACAAATGTGCTCAGCATAGCTGTGTGAATACATCCATATCCACAGGCTTGCCATTGCTGCAAAATGCTTGAGATCCATCAAGCAGTACAGAAGATCTGTCTGGGGCTGGATTTTTTCCTTTTGCTCCTTCTGGTGAAGGAACACATGCCAAAAAGTTGGCAGGTGGGGAATCAAGCTACCATTGGCCATTGGCTACCTGGCACCATGGGCTTCTGCCGTGGGCTGTGCCAGAGATGGTCCCTCTCTTCTGGAAGGCCTTGACAGAGAACTCTGCCTCCAGGGGTGACCTGCAAGTAGGATCAATTATTCAGTTATTCTGATCCACCTTGTTCCTTCCCACACCACATAAAGGGAACCATTGGATGAGAAGATATTAATTTGTCCATGCTCAAGCAAGCAGGGCTGTGGCAGGAAAAAAAACATAAACTGTAATTCCAGTGCACTCTCCTGCTCATCCTGTGGTTTATCTAAATGGTCTTTATCCTGAAGGGAGATGAAGAAGGCAGTTTTATACAGCAGAGGAATGACAGGCTATACTTTTTTCAAGACAAGACACTGAGGTTTCTCACCTCACACCTGAGTTTATCAGTTCTGCTTGCTTCTCCAGGGAGGACACCCTGCACTCTCTTTGCTGCCCTGACTTTCTTAGGTTTCATTGTCCTCCTTTGCTATTGCTCTTTGAGGATGAGCATATCATATCACAGCCACTGTAACTGCACGTGTCTCCTTTCCACCTATGATCTCTTACACTTTGTCAGCTCTTTTGTAGAGATGACACTTGGCAGCTGTGGACACTTAGAATGAAAGGTGACTCCATCATCAGGGCGCTTGGTCTGGATGGTGCCTCCTGAGGATGCTGGAGTTTGTAGATTACAGCCACATTCCATGAGCCTTGCAGGCCACACAGGGAAGGGCACAAGGGGTTTATTGTCCTGTACAAGGTTCACACCAGTGCTGTATTCCCACCAAAATCTGTCCCCTGGGATTACCTGTCAGAATTATGTCAGGGGATATCTGATCAGAGGGATTCAGCCCCCCGACAAATAGTCCAGCGCTGTGTCCTTCTTTGCTGTGAGATATCTGGAAATATGCAGCACCAAATTTGTGCTCAGCTCAGCACGGATCCAGCCTGAGGCACAAAGCTCTGGTGTACCAGGGAGCTTCTCCAATCCTGTGCAGCACAAGATGCACCAGTCTGAGATAGAGTGGGTGTACTTCTGGAAACACTGGCTGGTCTTGTTTTAGCTCCAGTGCTGTAGGGAGGGACGACCTCTAAATGCTTGTAAAAGGGTTTATTCTCAGGAAAAAGATGTCATTCCCAGGAAAATTAACTCATGTTAAGGAAAGGCCTGGATGTCTAGAAGAATTTTGGCACTCTGGGCCTGATTCAAAATTGTACCAGTAATCCTTTCCCACGGGATATACTAGTGAATTCCTGAGCTTATTGAGAGCTTTTTGTTTGTTACTTTTAATGCAAAAATAGTGGACACTATTTTATCAGTGCTGTTGTTGTGCCCATTCACAATTTAGAGTTAAGTTCCCTGGATGATTTCCAAACAAAATCAGGCTGATCTATGCCACTCACTGAAGTGAATCCCAGGTACCGGCACCTGCAGTTTGTATTTCATTACTGAGATTTGGGTAGAATTGCCTAAACAACAGTCCCTCCTTTGAGGTGATCTTAGTCTGCTTTGCAATAGCAAAAGCTGCAGGAGTGTCTCCTCACAGGTCCTCACAGGCGTCTTTACTTTCACCTCCACATCTGTGCGTTTGTTGTGCCGTGCCATCAGCTGCCCAAGCCCTGCACCAACACAGTGCTTGTCTGCAGCAAATAATCAACTTCCAGCGCCTGAGGGTAGGATCACAAAGGATATTTTGAGGCAAGGACATTAATTGGGTAGTTGCTTTCCCTTGGATGTCAAGGGCACTAGTCCCTAGTTTCAGAGTAACCCCAGCACCTGTGCTGTGGGGTTCTAGACCCAGTCTAGATCCTGGTCTGCTCTTCCCTGTGGCCAAACTGTAGGAAGCAGGTAGCCAGGAGAACAAACTGGCCTGAGGGCTCCTGGACTTGGGCCAGCCTGAGATACATGAGCTGCTTTAAAACTATGAATTCTAGCAGCTGTAGTAGGGGTGGGTTTAAAATACACATTTCAGTGTTTCTACACACAATTATAATGCATAATATTTACACGGTCATTGTTGTCTATTGGTTAAAAATAACTTGGATAATGGGAAGCAGAATTTTGTTTTAAGAAGCTTGCTTCCAGATCTGAGTCTCAAAATACCAAAACTTCTTTAAACTGAGTAAGTCTGACTTTGGGCAGAATCTACATGGGAGCCTCTGGATCCTTATGTCAGTATGTTCCAGGTAGGAAAGCAATCTTCCCAGCAGCTGCTGGCAAGCACCAGCTATAATGTTGTTCCAGCAGGACAAAAATGTGGAGATTTGAAACTGGCAGCACTTCCAAGAACACCAAGGTGTGCCATGATCTCTCTTTAGCAGTGGATACATCAATCTGTTCAATTGCAGTACACAGAACAAGAGTTTACCTATAGCTGTGTCCAAATTACAACTGACGATCCTTGCCTGGGCATTGAGTTTGATACCTCTTTTTAAAAAGCAGCTTCGTGGCTTCCCTCACAACCTGAAGAAGCCACATGTGGAAAGCAGTGGTCATCCTCCTGCCCTGTGTTTTGTTGGTCATACTATAAAACCTCAGAGTTTATGAATCCTCTTTGAATTTTCCTTTAAAGTGAATTTATTTGCTCCTATATGAAGGCTGCCCTTTCGGCAGCATTTATTCCTGGTATATTTATAGGCAGCAACTCTATCCCTCCTCAAACTGTTTTGAAAGTTTAGACTGAAGTTTGAAAGAGTTTAGCTTGTCAGAGATTAAATTCCCCTTCTACTCAGGATCTCGTTTACCCGCTGCACCTCTTCAAGGTCCAAGTTCTCTTTTCTGAATGCAGACATGTTAAATTATACACTTAACCTGCATGGAAAACCCTTGTCCTGCCACATGTGAAACCACTCACAGTAAGCACATAATTAGGTGGTTCACATGCTCTTTTTTTTTGTTTTCCTCCAGCAGTTTATATCAGGAGTTCTAATGAGCAGCTCATAACACAAGGTTCCATGACAGGCAGTCTTCACACCTCTGCTGCAACCACCTGATTTTCAGCTGCCCTGCAGTGTTTCCCAGTTTGTTTCATCAGGGCATTCTTCCCCCTGCTGTCCCCAGTGACAGTATTTATGAGTGTGGGTCCTAAAATCCACTTCAGTGCATTTCTTGACCATGCAGGCCTCTTTTATTTAAAGATAACTCATTATTTTTCCTTTTTAAAATTGTGTCTTTGCATTCCTTGTCATCTTGACTGTAATTAATACTTACATTTGAAATTACTTTAAAAACTTACTGAAATCCTGGTAAAGGAACTCAGAACATTTCATTTGTCCAGAGAGAATCTAGATTGGTAAGCTAAAAAAATCATTGTATCAAATTTGCTTTCCTTTCTTTTCAATCCTTCTTCCTGTTTATTCCACAGCTTTTCTTCTTCTGAAGACATCCAGATCCCTTTTCTCCACTGAAAAATTTAGGTACCGCTTTTAGTCTCTGCTGTGACACTGCTTCTTGCTAGACACCAGACCTGTAGGCCAGCTATTTCTTCTTTCATGTCTCAGGGTGCAATTTTCAAGCCCTTTGAACACCTTAGATTTTAGGACACCTTGAGATTTTATTCTGGATGGAGGGGCATGTACTTACACCTGCTTTTTATTTTGTCCTCTTTTTCTGTTGCCCTGTCTCACAGCATGGAGGTGGATGCTTGTCTGGCTGAGGAGTCACACCTGACACTGGGTTTTCAATCTTCACACAGCTTTCCTTCCTCTCTGCTGCTCTCCATCAAAGACTACTAAAGACCCTTTCATGGAGCTTTGGAGTTTCCTCTGCAGGTTCTCAGCTGGGAACAATTTTCAGGTTTTCCATGCACAGCTTGACCCCCGAGTCACCACATTCTTTTTTAATTTTATTGACCACTTTAATTATTGCTCAGATTCTTGGTTCATCCTCAATGTCATTCACCATAGATATACAACCACAGAGGGCTGGAGTCACCTCCTAAAATATTTAGACATTATTCAGGTCTATTTAAATTGTTAATTTAAAATGTTTTTTGTACTGAGAGAACTAAAAAATTCCATGCCGCTCCTTGTTCCACGCCAAGTCCTCGTGCTCCTCAGTCCCAGTGACTTCATTAACGAGTCCCTGCAATTTATTGCTCTGAGTTCTGTCCTTGAAATTAAGTATCATAATTGTAAACATTTGTAACCTTTTACTTGCTGCAATGAAACTCTTATCAGTGGATATAAGGTTATTTTCTGTAACCAGCCTGCACACAGTAATTTCCACGCACATAAGAAGCAGCGTTAATGACCACCGCTCGGGAGAGTTCCCTGGATGTTTAAATTGAGCAAGCCCCGCTGGTGCAAGCAGCTTCAGAGCAAACTCTGAGTTGTGTTATGGTCACAGGAAGCTACCAAGCTACGCCCCCACTGAGAACTGGCATTAGAGAAAGAGAAACAGTGTCTCAATGAATAAGAAATTAGCAGAGTTGAGGATCTTGCCTGTAACTTACAGAAAATTGTGAAATGCTTTCTGGTGAAATTTCCCCAGCACTGTAAACTCTATTCCCTAGAAACCATACACATTTTTGCTGCCTAGGAGATATTTGGTGCTGGTTAGGACTACTCAGACAGGTCACTGGCATCGTGGATCACTGTGTGGTGTAGTGCATGATGACTTTTTCTTCCTTAAGATCTTCTCCAAAAAGGGGAATTGAGTAGCAAAGCCTCTGCTGGGGCCATAAGACTGCAAGACAAACACACAAAGAAAGGAGAATTCGTGGAAGAGCTGTTCAAAAATTCACTTTCAATGATTGTTGCAGTGTCTTATTTACCTAAAGCAGTTCAAATAAAATAAAATAAAAGGTACCTGGGATGGAAGATCCCTGTGGCTGGTTAGAGACTTAAGAGCTGCAAAAAGAGTCACCAGACCATTCTGCCAGGCATCACCTTACCCAATCACCCTGGCACCCAGCCTGGCAGCTTGCACATGATCCAGTGTTCACTTCTGGGAAATACATAGCCAGAACTCATAAACCTTCAGGGAATTTAGGATTTTTCTTAGAACTCTCCTCCAATGGATGTTGAAATTACACACTTTGTATTTGTTTTTCATTAGTCTGATTAACACCATGCTGCTGCTTCTCATTCTGCTGTGTGGCCAGTCCAGGATTCTGAGCTGTCCCTGTGTGTTTTCCCACATGTCACTTGAAGTACCCCTCAATAGCCACCTTGATAAATTAATAAAACAAAGCCCTTTCAATTAATATCTGGAGGACTGTTTTCCAGCCTGAGCGTCCATAATTTTTTCCTATGAGTTCTTCAATTTTCCACCAAAATTATTTCAACGATGTGGACACCAGAACAGGACACTTTACATGAGCCACAACCTCACCAAAACTGCTTATGGAAGAGGAATCCCTTTCCTGTTCCCACATACTAATCCAAGATCCAGGTTGGAAGGTGTCCTTGCCCAGGGCAGGAGGATTAGAACAAGATGATCTTTGAGGTCCCTTCCAACCAAAACTATTCTGTGATTCATTGCAATTCATCCTTGTCTGGAAAAGGATTAGCTCCTTCTGGCACAGTATCTTGGTAGGAATTCATACCACTCTGCTTCATACTCAATACTATTTTCTAACATCTGGATTTCCAAGGAAAAACCCTGTATTTCCTAAGCCTGCCCTGCGCCTGGTCCTCATGCGTGGCTTTCATGTGCCATGATTTTGAAGAGATCAAAATCATGTCACTCAGGCTTCACAGTAAATCCTCAGTTTGAGCACATCTGGGATTTTGCCAGAGAGTCCCAGCATTTACCTCTAGACTAGAGATTGCCCCCACATAGAGCCAGTATCATCAGAACTCCTGACAATCATCCCAGCAGGTTGTTTAGCAGCAGGAGAGAACTGCTCTGCTGTCAGATATCCTGAGGAGCTCAGCTGTGGAGTTCACATGCCCTGAGCATCTCTGACACTGCTTGTGTGGAAGCCCACAGACAGAAAGCAAGTCTCTTTAACACGTAGCAGGATATCCCAGGGTCAGGGGACGTCAATGCACTCTTTCACCACTGTTCTTAAGAATCATCCTTGTCGCAGATGAGCGGGCAAAATAGGCTGAGGGAAAGGAAGTCAGATTCACAAATGACTCTTGCAGGGTTGTGACAGAGGAGAGGAAACCCAGAAAGACACATGGAAATCATGAGGCTCTAGCATATGCCAGAGAGACGCCCCCAGGGCAGTACAGCCCAGCAGAGCACAGCTCATCCCCCGGGGATGCTGCAGCCTGCCAGCAGCTCGCTGTGCCTCAGTGCCAGCTGCACACACACAGCCACGGGGCAGGGGCTGCACCTTTCACAGAAGGGCACTGGTCAGATGCAGAGGGTTGCAGCACACAAACAGAAGGGGTTTTACTCATGGCCATTTGGCTTACAAAAGTTGTACAGGTCTGAAGTCTCCTCAGCAGCTGTCAGTCTTTATCTTCCACAGCTGCACACAGGGACCAGGCTCTGCTGCAGGCAGTGACAAGCAGCAGAGGAGAGTCAGGCAGGGACCTCAGGAGGGACGTGCAGCCAGAGCTTCCACTGGCAGGGCTTGCAGCCACGTGATGGCTACGAAGCAAAGCTCACACCCGTGACTGCTGCACAATAGTGCAAACATAAAAGACCTGTATATCAAACAAGCCAAACAGCCCTTCACAGTGGGGCACAGCATGTTCTTCATCACAATGGGATGAAACTTTAATCACCTTGCCAGACTTGGGGATGAAGAAAAGGTGGAGGTGAGCCTGCTTATCACAGCCAGAAAGCCTTGTTTTCAACCACGCAACTCCGTCTGGGCACCACGGATCTGCTGTGCACATCTGTCGCCAATATCCATGCATACATCAGCTGGAAACAAAATCACCATGGAGAAGGGCTGGGAAAGAGTCCTGGCTGGGAAGCACCCTCAGAGCCAGCCTTGCTTCCTGAGCAGACACTAATGCTGCTGCGTGACAAACACAGATGTGAGGCACCATCACAGAAACTAACTTCTTAGAACAGGAGCAGTGCAGCCAAAAAATGGTCTCTTGGACTGAAAGGACCAGTACCCCCATCACCTCTTAAATCCATTTGAGACTTCTAAAACCCTAAGCCAGACCTGGCAAAGCCTCTATTGTAGCCTTATACCACTATAGAATTATAAAATAATTTAGGCTGGAGAAGATCTCTAAGACTATTGAGTCCAGCCATTAACCCAATATTGACAGATCCACCACTAAACCATGTCCCTGGGTGCCAACATTTACATGGCTTTTGCACTTCTGGGGACAGCAATTCCACCACTAACCTGGGCAGTCTCATCTAATTCTTGATCACCCTTTCAATTAAGACATTTTTCTCAATATCCAGTTTATGACTTCCATGGTGCTACTTGAAGTCGTTTCCTCTTGTCCTATCAACATTTCCTTCCATAGGAAGGAAAGATCCCAGTTCTGTCTCCCCTGGTTTCTGTCTGCAGCTAACTTCTGGCACATGGCTGTGCTCCACCTATAAGTGACAGAGCATTTTAGGAGACAGGCCAGCCCAGGGCCTTTAGACCAGAGGGGCCTGGGAAAACCAACCCCCCCAGCCTGAAGGCTGTGAGTGATGTCTGCTGGGAACAGAGTGAACAGCCCAGCACCTCTCGGGTGATGCCTTTGGGGAGCCAGCAGGACTGTGCTGCCAGACCATGTCTGCATCAGATGCATGACACTGGGGCACTGTTTTAATTTAAAATGGATTAGGCTTTGTTTTCTTTTTAGCACAATAACATTGCACGCATTGTTGGGCGATAAAACCCACAGATAGCTCTGCCAGCGGGGTGTTGGGGCGGACGTGATCGGCAGCACAGTCTGAGCTGAGATGTGAAGAGCGTGGGGAAAGCCTATAGAAATGTGCTGCTGCCAGGTCCTGGGGAGGCCCTTGCACAGCTGCTGAAGGGCTCCTACCTCAAAGAAGGCAAAGGGGCAGCCCAAAATTCAGATAGCAGCTGGAGCAGGACATGGGTGCGGGGCAACAGGGACATGTGTGAGACTTATTGTCACTCCTGCTCACATCTGTGCAAGGGGATAACTCCTGGGAGGACACTGTGAGAAGGAGGCAAGGATGTCTCAATTTACCACAGCATCTCTTAGTTAACTGCTGTTTTTCCCAATCTGGTTCTGCCTCTCCTTGTGCGTTCCTCTCCTGGTTTTCCTGGGCTTAAGCTCTGCATTGAGCTCTGGAGCAAGAGGGGAGCATGATGAAGGTGCACTGGCAAAGTCATTTTGTTCCCGAGGTTTCTTGGCAGGACCTTGGTATCACATGCACCAGGTTCCTTCACTACCTTAATCCATGCCTTTGGCTGGCAACAGCACCAGGCTCAGGGGTGCTATCCAGCAGCCCTGCCCCTGAGCTGCAGGAAGAACTCCTAGAGCATGAGGCCTTTGGGGCCAAGCAGCTCAGTCTGGGGACATCTACCCATAGCCCACTGTGGTGTTACAGACCAGCTGTAAATTTTGCCTCCTGCAGAAATAGAGGATTCCCTAACAAATCTTTCTAGAGCCTCAACAGCTCATCAAAGCAGTGCTACCAAGCAAACTGGCCTTTGCAGGTCTCTGACCCAGTTGTTCCTGGACCTCCTCTTCACTCACATTTGCTCTTGACACGCGTGATGCCTGAGGAAGGTGATGCAGGCAGCAAAATGCAGCAGGAGTGTTCCCAAGATGTTCATCAAGCAGCAGGGGACCTGACCCCATGCAGCTTTCTGCACAATATTCTCCCAGTACTTTTTTGCCTGAAACTCTTCACAACCTCTCATGGCTTTTTTTAGCATCAGTTTTGCTGCTGACGTGCTCCAGACCAGGCAACCCTTGGCTGAGAAGCTAACAGAAGGCACCAGTCTCTCCTGGGATCATTTGTCACTTCTAGAGGGACTGCTGGATCTGAGAGGGGCAAACATTTTAGCAGGGCCTGTTGTGATAGGACAGGGGGCAATGGTGTAAAACTGAAAAAGGGTCAATTTAGATTGGATATGAGGAAGAGGTTTCTAACAATGAGGGTGCTGGCACAGGTTGCCCAGAGAAGCTGTGGCTGCCCCACCCCTGGCACTACTCAAGGTCAGGCTGGCTGGGGCTTTGGGCAACCTGGTCTTGGTTGGAAGACATCCCTGCCCATGGCAGAGATGACCTTAATTATGTTCTTTTCAATTTAATCTATCCTGTGATTCTATGAACTCCTGTGGATGTGCTGTGGGTTGGGCTCAGAGCGTGCTGCAACATAATACCTATACATACTACGTGTGTACTAATCCATAGCATGGAGTGTAACCACTGCTCCTGCCTCAGGCAGGACTGCAAGACCTCAGGGCAGCATGAGAAAACCCCTAGCCCTGCATGACACCAGTGTCCATCTGCCCTGGCCTGCCAGGAAAGTGGAAAGGCCCAAACCAGCCAGACCACAAGGCTGTGCAGGCGCTCCCAGCAGAGAGAGGAGCCAGCAGGCAGCCTCTCCTGGCCAGGAAGCAGCAGGAGAGCAGGTGTTCTGAACAGTGCAGGAAACAGGAACCAATTCCCGCTGCTGCCCAGTGTCTGCCAGGACAGACCAGAGCCACCAGGAAGGGACACTGTCCCCAAGTGGGGGGCAGCCCCAGGCAATTTGCAGAGGCTGATGCACCTCCAAAGTCTCGAGTGGACGGTCTGAGAAGACAGAAAATGAGGTGGGATGAACCAGGTGTTGGCAGTAAAGCCAACACACCCTCAGAGTCCACCTGGCTGGAGGCCTTGCATGATGTGAGGACTACATGAAAGCCTTCCCCTGGGCCACCACAGACTTCTGGCCAAGTGCTTCTGTGGTCTCTTGTGAACTTGATACACCATGAACAGACAAGTTCTTTCCTAGCTGCAGTTTAATTAGACCTTCGTGTTACACAGAGACTCTTCTCTAACAGGTATAATTACAACAGGAATGCAGAGAGTACAGTTTTGGTTCCATCAGACGCAGATAATTTCCTCATCCCGCGTAGTCTTGCAGCATATTATTTGTCTGACACAGATGATCCTATTTTCTTAAAAGGGGAAAAAGAGTCAGCAAAACACTTAGCAATAACAAATTAAGTGTCATTAAGTTGGGCAATCACAGGGGCTGTGACTTACTGCCCCGATTTATCTACCTCTTCCTGCAGAAACACTTCTCAGCTCTATATCCACTCCTGCTGCTAAAGGACTCAAGAGCAATGAAGATCCTTTGCATTTGATCTGGACTGACATTCTTCCATCCAAAAAGCTCCACGTTTCACCTCCTATGAGGAGGACATAGACAAGACTCTGCCAAGTCAAAGCTCATGCCACAAATTAAAGACAAAAGACCAGCTACCAAAGAAAAGCTCTGCAAACAGTAGATTCTCCTCTCCTACACAAGCCCAGCTAGATCAATCATCTCCTTTGGCAGCAGTCCCTACAGGAAGGGATAGAGTTTACATAAATGAGGCAAAAGAAGAGCAACTGGGCAGTTTTGGGCTGAGAGAGGCAGGGAAGGACTCATTCAAGTACAAATTGACCATGCACAGAGTGTACCAAGCCAGTGTGAAGCAAACCAATGGGAAAGTAACATTGAACAAAGATGTTCATCACCAAAACTGTTGAAAGACCAGAGAAAAATGTGATAATTTAAAATATATACATATATTTAATACATATGTGAGAAGAGGGAGTAGAAAAGCTTCACATCACGCTGAGTTTGCCCAGCACAGGCAGAAAACAACAGGTGTTTATTACAAAACCTGAACAACTGCAAAGTCCTCTGCACATGCTGCAGGGAAACCTGGGCCATTTATTATTAAACTACAAAGCAGCCTCTTTCTCAAACTTTATCTTCTACAGAGGGTAAAAATCTGTCAGAGAAAAACCGGACATGGCAAGCCCCAGCAAGAAATCCGAGGAACTCCCACCCCAGAGTCTGGAGTCTCATGTTCCCTGTGATTCCTTGTGTTGTTCTCCTTGCTCTGGTGCCTGTGGCAAGGCTAATGCCCAGAGACAGCCATGGGGCTCACAGAGTGCCCAGCCCTATGGAGACCCAGCCCCTGCCCCCTGCAGCAGGACCAGGAGGGGGTAACAGGATCAAAAGAGCAGTAACAAGCTCTGGGAACTTGTCAGGCAAATGTGTTTTTAACCAAATCCCAAATGAGCCGCTGAAGGGAAGCATTAGTGCTGTCACGTGGAGCACATGATTTTGGAATTCATTAAGCCTTTGGTGCAGAGTTAGCAGTGCTGTCCCTGCTCCAGCCATTAGCCATCTGGCTGAAAAGCAGCCAGGTTTCCCTCACCCCAGAACCAGAGGAATGGCCTGTGCCTGCAGCAGAGCACAGGAGCTACACAGAGTTAGAGCATGCATGCACTGGACAAGCTGATTGCACTGATCCTGAGGAAAAATGGCACCTCTTCTTGGAGCCCTCAGCACAAACATGCCTCTCCCCATGGCCTGAGATGCATCCTCAAAGAAATCGATGATTCCAGAGAATCTCCATTTCTTCTTTTGCTAAGACAGGTTAGAGAGGAATGAAAAATTTAGTTAAGGAGAAGTGGAACTAGGGATAGGGGTCCTGCACTTAGATACTGAGAACTAGAACAGACACACCCAAAATTGGATGAAATCAGAAGAGAATTGCAGGTGAAAGCTAAAGGCAAATGTTGCTGAATGTTGTTGGCTACAGCACAGGGTTATGTTTTTCCAGCTCTATCTTGAATACAAAGTCCCCTCCAAAATTCCAACTCTCCCTTGTTTGAGGACAGTTTGTAAATTAACCTTGCTGTGGATATGAAGACACAGAGGTAGCTCCAGGCTGATGTGAGCAGTGTGGTGCAGAGCTGGCTTGGAGCTGGAGCAGCCCCCATGATAACAACCCCTGCCCCAGCTCTGACATTAGAGAGCACAGTGGGCACTCCAAACCAGCTCTGAGGAAATGGCTTTTGTTAGGAATACTGAGCTGTGGATCAGCAGTGACAATGCTGGATCCAGGCTGGTTTCTACAGAAGCATTTCTGGGTCTTGCACTGGCAAATATTTTCCATTACGTAACTTGTCAGGATTGGAGTCCATTCCCCCTCAAACTTCATCCAGGATAACAACAAACTTGTAGGCATGCAGAGACACAAGCTATCTCTTACAGCCTTAAGATGGGGTGATAACTGCCTATTCCCAACTGGGATCTGCCTGAAGTCATGGCCTCAGTTCCTGCAGGGAAGCCACCTCATTTTGCCTGGGCTGTGCAGAGCCCCTGGGGTACCTGTCACTGCCCCCTGCTCTCCTCCCAGCACAGTGCATGCAGCGTGGTGAGGCTGGTGCACTCTCAGCTCAGCAGGCCCTCAGCTGTGCTGTTGCTGTCATTCCAGCCAGTGTTTGGTGAGACGATGCCTCTGGCAGGGACTGAGCAGCTGAGCTGACGCCTGCCAGACCAGCCACAGCAGGGCTCAGTTGCTGGCAGACACCTCCAAAGCACAAAAGCAGCAGGAGAAACACTTTGAAACTCTTGCAGGTCTCCTGACAGTGTGGTGTTTCTTACTAATTTTCCAACATCCTAATTTGTCAAATGTTTTTGCTTGACTGGAAGCCAAGCACAGCTTTGGGAACAAAACCTGTGGTACACAGGGGGTTCCCCTGCCTGTCAGCTGCCAGGATCTGTGATACAAAGAACTGAGGCCAGACACAGTAAGCAAACTCAGTGCACAGACCAAAACACAAGCTGAAAATATTTTAGCCTGCCCTGCTCTGTCCAGAGCAGCTGTGAGCCTCAGATGCTCTGTGCTTCCTCCAGAGATTCTGCTGGAAAAATGTAGCATTCCCAGCATGTGATGAAAGCAAAAAATGCCCAAAGCCTCATTCAAGTGTGAATGTAGCACAGGAGGGGCTGAAGATTTACCATAACTTTCCTGCTGGACTCAGGTCCATGGTGCTGCACAGGGCATTAATTCTGCACCTTCTCTGCATGCTTTGTAAAGTCACAGAATGGTTTGGGTTGGAAGGGGCACTAAGATAATTTATTTCCAATCTCCATGGGCAGGGATACCTTCCACTATCTCGGGTTGCTCAGAGCCCCATCCAGGTGGCCTTCAACACTGCCAAGGATGGAGCACCGACAGCTTCTCTGGACCACTTGTGCCAGTGCCTCATCACCCTCACAGTAAAGAATTTCCTCCTCATACCCAACCTAAGTGTAGGCTCTTTCCTCTAAAGCCCATTTTCCTTTGTCCTATCACTATGTGCCCTTGTGAAATGTCCTCTGTGTTCTAGCCTCCTCCAGACTGGCTCTGAAAGAGTTCAGGATGAAACTACTGAAATCTGGAGTGGTGTTTAAGGTTGGCAAAAGTGTGGCTGATAGGATTTTGTAATGGGTTTCTGGGAAACTCCAAATTCTTAAAAATTAAATCAGCGCGTAAAATAGAAAATGAGACATGTAGGAAGAGACAGCTCATGCTTTTGAGGATATTTCAACACCTTCAGCAATTCTCTGAAGAAGAGTAACCACAACAAATGAAGTGGAAAATTGTAACAGTCTGTTAGAGTGATAAGCTGAAAACTAAATAAAAACGACAAATCCCAAACCACCAAATCATTACAAATGAAAAAAAAACCCAACATTTTCACCCTGGAGGCTTGCCATAAATAGTATAACAGAGGTGTGAAAGGCCATTCAGAGAAGGTAGAGGCCCAGCCAAAAGCAAAATGAGTAATCCACACCAACAAGGAATGAAGGGAAATTTCCATCCTCCAGTCTCCTTGTGTAGGGACAGATGATTCAAGTGAAAGCAGTTAGCAGGGTAGGTTTAAAAACAAATTGATAACACAAACAGTAAATGATACAAATGACATTTATCCAAGAGCTCTGGAGGAATTCCAACACAGTGCCATGGAATAACATGCATGGGCACATAGAGAAATGGGATTAAAGGGGAAGAAGGAATCCTACTCTAGCAGAAGAAAGTCATGTCTCACTCTTTAAAGGAGTGAGGAAACCAGCTTAATTAATATGGCTGTACAGATGGATGTTACTGGGTGCCCAAAACATTTTCACAAAGATCCCTCACCAAATGTCCTTAATTGCTCTCCTCCAAACCACGCATATTCCCATGGTTAAGAGCAAGGCAGAAGATAATGAATGGAAAAAGGTCAGTGTTTAAAATGGAACACACCAGTGTGTCCCACCAGGATCTGTGCTACAGCTTGTGATTTTTGATGTATTCATAAATGGTCTGTGTGTGAGCAGTGAGGGGGAAAAGTTTGATGGTGAGGCTGAAGAATGCAGTGTAGTGAAAATGAGCAAGATCTCAGAATGAAAGCTGGGGGATAAAATGATAAATTAAAGTGTGGGTAGGAGAAGCTCTAACTGTGCAAAGGTGTTCAGACCAGTTATCCCCAGCTGGGAAAGTGGCCTGGGGATCAGTTATAGGTTTTCTCCCTTCCTTCTCAGAGAAGGGACAGTGGAATTAAGAAGAAGTGGAAAAGGGGAAAGGGAAATGAATACTGTTTTATTTTACAGTATAGGAAAAACAAGTATATTAATTAAGTAATAACATAGCAGGTTGAAGACAATTTAAGTTGTCTTTCACTATACATTGAGGAGTCTCTCTCACTGGAGACATTAAAGAACCATCTGGACTCAATCCTCTGCAAAGTGCTCTAGGATGACCCTGCTTGAACAGGAAGGTTGGACCAAATGTGGTCCTTTCCAATCTTACCCACTTTGTGACTCTGTAAGTCTGAGGAATTCATTAACTAGGATTTCTGGGATACAAAACAATGCAGAATGGATCAAAGGCAACCAGATTCTATTATGGAAAAACAACCCAGCAAGGACCACCAGGCAAAATGATGCTTTGGTCAGAATAAGATTAAGCAGAGTTTAATCTTTAAAGATTAAAGATTAAATCAATTAAAGATTGGTGAAAACATGTGGTTTTCACCAATGTGGTGTGGAGAAAGTAGGGCTTTATACTTACACTGCTCCTCCATCTGCTCCAACCACAGCCCACTGGCCACCTTCACAGCCAGAACCTGGTGCAGGTTTGTCCCCTAAATCTCACAGTGGTTTCTGTGCTCTTGTGGTGCACCAGGTGGAGAAAGCTGATATACAAAGCCCTTGTCAAAAAGCCAGTCCTAAATACAGCAAAGTCACACCATGTGAGAACTCAGTATGGATAACAAAGTCGGCTACAAGACAGGAAATGACTGTATCTCAAGAGATGCTGTCACAACACTCCATGGTGACTTGACACAGGCTGGAGTGGAGTGAGGCTAAAGGTAGTGTGGAGTAGCCCTTGTCTGGGCTGAACGCCAAATCAGTCTTTAAGACACATTTGGGGAAGGAAACATGTCAACATAGTCTATAAAGTTGCCCAGGAAGAAAGTAAGCAACACGAAGGCTGCCTTTGTGAAAAGAGTGTAAGTGCCATATCAGTGCTTGGGTTACAAGCATTCCTAAAACTCAAACGTACATCAGAGATGATGGCCAGACTGAGGAGAGGAGGAGAAAAAACAGAACTGTGAAAAAGGGGAACAGAAAAGATTGAGAATGGAAGGAGAGTGAAAATTCTGTTTCAGCCAGCCTGGTGGAGAGTTACTGGCCAGATACTTCAAGGGCCAAAGGTGAGACAGTTTTAGTTTGTAAAGGACAAAACTAACCTGGAGTAGATCTTAGTCCAGAGGTGATTGACTAAATGCTCTGCAGCCAAGATCATTCAAATGCAAAGGATAGAGGGAGGTAATAAAGGGGCACAAAACCCTTCTGTAAAAACAAGAAAGCAGGTTAGGGAAGCTCTCTAAAGGATGGTATGAAACATTAGTTAGAGAGAAGGAGTGCAGGGGGATGACTATTAAGGCCCAGGTTATGAAATAAAATTAATCCCAAGCCTTCAGGCTCAGAGAAGCACTTCCAGTTCTCACTCCTGTGGATTGCAAATCCTTCTTGCTGCTCTTCCTATCTTCCTGTATGCTGGCTCTTCCCAGCTCCCCACACCTATGTTTCTGTTCCTATCCTTCCTCTCAGAGTCAGCTTAACTTCCATGGGGAATGAAATGCAGTGCTCAGTGGATCCACAGGCTGCCTGACCCTCTTCTGAGCGCTGCCCTGCTCACTCAGCCCAGTAAAGCCTGGTATTTGCTCTCTCTGTGGGACAGCAAATGTATCAATCCTATAAATGTATAAACACATTTCATCACACACTAGCTGAACTATAGCATGATGTATCATGAAAGGTCTTCCCACCCTGGCTTACACGATTTATTCTTTGGTTTTTTCTGAGACATAACTTTCCAAGTGCCATGAGGTAAGATGCTGCTATAGAAGATGAGGTAGGGCTGCTCCTGTACATGCTGCTCTTCAATGAATAATTGGATCATAGAATCATAGAAAGGCCTAGGTTGGAAGGGACCGTAAAAATCATCTTGTTCCAACTCCCTGCCATAGATTGGGACACATTCCACTAGATCAAGTTGCCCATCTAGTCCAGCCTTCAACACTTTCAGAGATAGGGTATCTACAGCCTCTCTGGGAAACCAATTTCATTGCCTCAACCACCCTCACAGCAAATTATTTCTTCCTGATATCTGATTTAAACCCACCCTCTGTCAGTTTGAAGACACTGCCTCTTGTCCGATCACTACAGCCTCTTGTAAAATGTCTTTCTCCAACTCTCTTGTAACCCCTTTAGGTATTGGAAGATGTTATAGTTTCCCCAGATCCTCCTCTTTTCCAGACTGAGCAATCCTGACTCTCACAGCTTGTCTTCATAGGACAGGTCATCTTCAGTGAGAAGATGAAATTAATTCTTAGCTTTCCCACAGTGCTGACTTTGGCCATGAGCTGGGGACACGCAGGCAAAGACCACAGTAGAGATATCAAATCTGCATTTTATTCTTCAGCAGCCTATTGTATTTCCAGCTCTTCCTCCAGTTTTTCCCAACTGCTGGCACACATTTGTGCCCATGACAGCCCAGCACCAGCCACACTGCTCTCCAGAAGCTTGGCTAGACTTTGTGTGTAGGCAGGGCACCGGCTGTTTGCTAATGACTCTGCAAACCAGAGCACTGCAGAAGTTATGCCAGTGTCTCCTGTGTTGCATAACCTCCTCTGACCAGCAGCTTCTCACCCTCTTTTCCCTTGGTTCCCTCCTGCCTTGTCACAAAAAAAGCAGAAGTAACAGATGTGAGAGAGACTTGACCTGCCAACACAGGTGTGCTGCCTGGGTGTGTGCCAGGCTCCTGGCTGCACACCCTGTGATTCAACTTGCACCCATTGCAACAGAGGCAACAGAAATCTGTGATTGATCTGCTCTGCTCTGGGGAAGCTTGCCAGATGTGCCATGAAGATTTACCAGGGAATCATCCTGACCCCCCACCTCATGTCATTCCTGTGTCACTTGTGACCTGTGCCTGCAGCAGCACCCAGGAAGAACTGGAGGCACTGCTGGGAAGAGCTCTTCACCACCCTCCTTGGCTCAGCATGATCCCTGCCAAGCTACAGGAGCTGTTCTGCAGCTGGATCATAGCCCTGGGCGTGCACCATATTCTTGGCACAGGAACTAGGAAAGAGTTACTGAGGGACTTCATTACTGACATGCATTTCTCATACATGTCTCAACTCTGCGCACGAGTTCCTAGAAGAGTTTTGACCACAAGTGGTTCTATGTGCTGCCCAGAAGGCAGGCTTCCCAGCAGCCCAGTGGTGGAGGAAACTAAGGAGAACCCTGGAAAAGAAGCCAAGGCTGCCCAGCAAAACGCCTCTGGGCTCAGCCAGGAAGAATCTGCCAACAGCAGCCTTCAACTGCCTGAACTAGTTCTCTCCTGAACAGCTTCAAAGCAGCTGCCAAAACCCAACATGAGGAAGAGAAAAGGTGTGTTAAAGCTGCAAGGCAGTGCTGGGGAGAGCCAGGAACAGCCACTGCTTCCCTGTCTTGCAGCCAGCAGCGCTGCCTTGTGATCCAGCACAGCTCAGCACCAGAGCAGGGCGAGGGAGGAGAAACAGCCCTGTGACTAAAGGCAGTGCTGAGACACTGCAACCCACACCCTGTATCACAGTGATAACAGCACCAGCCTGGACACAGCCACGCTCCCAGGGAAGGGGCAGGTGGGTTGGGCAGCTTGGATGTCGTTTAGAGCAGAGCCAAGGAAACAGAGCCACAGGGAAATGAGGCTGGCTGAGAAAGAGATGTTACAAGTGGAGTAAGGAGCACTCCAGACGTACTTCAGGCATAAGTAAGTACAAGAGGAGTGGCTGTTACAGGTAGCAGTTGTATGCCAGGGTCAATGCCCCACATGCCTTCAGCTTCTCCACTTTCACATGATCCCATGTCTACCCCCAGAGCTGTTAGCTGCTCTCTTTCATTTGCCATTTGTGGCTGAACTGACTGCAGGTAACAGCAACAACAAAAAAAAACCACTGAGTTTCTCCACACAGGCAAAAAAAAAAAAGATTTATTTTAAAAGGTAGGAAAAACAGAACAAGTAGTATGGTCCTTTACATTCCAAGCCCTCTACCCACCCTCATTGTAAAGCAGCATGTTGTCCAGCCTGGACTTGTAGAGATTTCAGCCAGGATGAGTGAGAGGGTTTCACCAATGATTCCCTGACTTTAGCTCTGGTTAAGGACTGTGGAGCAGTGTGCCAGCACACTGGTGCAAGGGCAGTGAATCCCCTTTACAAGAAAGACCTTCTTGACCTTGTCTCAGCTTCTGTTCAAGTGCTCCTGCACTCAACAAAAAGGACACTTCAGTTTTGTTTTTTACTGCCCAAGCCCAACTTCCCTTGGCTCCCAGAGCAGCAAACACACAGGACCAAAACAGAGAATATTAAAAGAGAAAGAGGTAGGTAATCAGATATTTGTGGCAGAAGAGGTTGTTGGGAGATACCCAGTTTGTGACTATTCACAGTGCTAGGCGAGGAGTCTCCAGGAACAATGAAGTACTGACACACAGCCTGTCAGGCACTGTGGGTCTGTGCAGAGTGTGACTGTTCCCATTCTCTCCCCTCTGCCAGGATCAGACTGGTCTGGATGTTGCAGTCACAATCTGCCTCAGTGCTGAGGAAAGGGAACTTCTGCATCAGCCCTGTCTGAAAGCACAGGGACAGCTGGGTGCAGCAAAGAAAAGTTAAAAAAAAAAAAGAAAAAGCTGCTGTATCTCTGAATGTGTTCACTGTTAGGCAAGGCCCAACCACACTGGAAGAGGACAGGTCTGAGCCACTTGGACCTGGAAGACAGTCAAGAAACACAACTCACTGGAGGACACAAAAGGATTCACAATTAGGTATAAAATATATTTTGTATATATTTTTTTATACAAAAATACACAATTAGGTATCTCAGTACAACAAGCTTGCAGTTATCCATGCCGATCCCTGTGTTTTACCTTTCTTCTGCCTAACCTCTGACACAGGGAGCATCCCCTGGGTACATCAATGAATGGGACACAGAGAAATGAAGCAATTAAGCCAAACACTTCAGGGAGAGGATTTTTTCAGCTATTGAAGAGCTCCTGTCTTTCTCAGCTATGAAGGGAAAGACAAGACAGGCCCCAGCTAAAAAGCTTTGCTCCAGCATGACTTCCAGCATGGGAGCAGAACCACGCAGGAAACTTGGCAATCTTGGTGTGTGGCTGGAAGCCCTGGAGTGGGTCAGCAGCCAAAAGCATGGCCTTCTGATCCCTCTCCACGCTCAGCTGACACGTACCAAGATTCTTCCAGAGGTGTACTACAGCACCACTACAGCTCCCAGCTGCCTGCAGCAGCTGAGTGCGACAGGGGAGCTGCACATCCACCAGATACTTCGGATAAGGCAAGGTCAGTCAAAAGGCCTCTCCTGGCCCACTCCAGGCCCATGTCACCCACCCACTGTATCACAATCTCAATCACTAGCAGTGTTTCCACTGCTGAGACTTTCTTGAAAGTCCTCTTTACATCAACAAATTTGCTGCCTTTTCCCCTGCTTTGAGCCTTGCCTTCAGCTTGCTGTCTCTGCCGCCCCACAGGGCTCCCCACCACTACTGCCCCTCCAGCCCAGGAAGCCACTGGAGCTGACTATTGTGGCATGCATCCTGGTAGCCCTCGTCCTCCCAGCCCCAGCCCTCCAACAAACTGTGAGCTCCCTCCAGCAGCCTGGCCATTGTACTGCAAGCACTCCCTGCACCACAGCTGCTGGGAACCCAAACTTAGGCTGATTTTCCCGGGTTTCCCTGGTCTCTGTGTAGTCCTGGGATGGAAGCTGGCTGCTGCTCTCTGTTTTTCCTGCTCTACTTCTATGTAGCTTGTGGCCAAGAGATGCTACAGGTGAAATGTGAAGGGAAGAGTTCCTTTGCTCCTCCATATCCCAGTAAACAGCAGCTGCTGTTTTCCCCCCTGTACACTGCCTCCTCTTACCATGTCATCCAGGTTGTGCATCCTCAGTGCAGTGAGCTCCTCTCTCTAGACATGTTCATGGGACTGGAAGTGAACTGTGGTGAGAAGCAGAGAAACATCATTGGCAGGGAAGCACAGGCTGGCAAGGAATATTCCAAGGAATAGTCTTGATCCCAAGACCACCAAATAAAACCCATAACCCAGGAGCCAAGTGCTAGCTGTGGAACCCTCTTCTCTCCTGCCTCTGGGCAGGGAAATTCCATGTGCCCCAGAGGGGCTGTGGCTTAGCAGAGGACATGCCCCAGCTCACCTGCTGGATTTCCTGCATTGCCAGGCGTATGGAAGAGCGGAGGCGAGGGAAGGCTCGTTGGCTGCTCTCTCCAGAGCTAGGCTTTGTTCTACTCTTCTCTGGGGTCTGCTGGTTTTGGAAATTCTTCGTCCTCCTGAACCACTGCAGAGCAGGTGTGCCACTGGAAGGCACGGAGGGGCAGGACTGTTTCTCTGGAGGGGTCTCCCCCTTATCTGCTGGTGAACTCAGTGTGAGGTTCTCCAGATTTTTGTAATTCCAACTCTCACTACTTTTCTGGAGAAAGAAGGAGTGGATTCAGCAGTGGTTTGCAGACCCTTCACACAGACTGAACAGCACAATAAAGAGAAATACCCAGCTGTGTCCACTGCTGACATTCAGGGGGCAGTGGGATGTCACCCACCTGCCAGTGCCTCTCCCCCATCATGGCACTCCCCAGCTAGCAGCATTTCCCAGTGCATGCAGAAGCAGCCAAGCTGCTTGGCCAAAATGGGACACCCCTCAACAGGAACACAAAAGAGATGCTGCTGCAGCGTCTCTAAGCACTCACTCAAGGCACAGACCACACCCCATCCTCTTTTCCCCCTGGAGCCCCTGGGCACTCACCTGCCCACAGGGGACAGTCAGTCTCTCCATGAAGGGCTGGATGCCCACGCCCTGGTGGTAGCGCACCAGCTCGGTCAGCGAGGCGTGCGCCCGGTCCTCGCCCAGGATGACGTAGCGAGCGTTGGGCTGCACCTGGATCATGTAGTGTCTGCAGCGCCCTTCGCCCCTGGCGAGAGGGATGGACAGAAACAGTCACGACACGGGGGCCTCAGACTGTCAGAACCCGGCTCCTGCTTCCTGCACCCGTGGCCCTCAGAAGCCAGCTGTGATCAAGATCCTCAGTAACAAGTACCACACAGAGGCAGGAGATGTGCTGGGCACTAACATGTGGTCATAGAGGCTGCAATCTCCTTCCAACCTGGTTTGCCCTCTCTGCCACAGAGTACGGCCTAAGCAGGACCTCTACCCTCGAAGCCACAGCATCCCACCCACAAACAGGTCTATTTTTTCAGTAAGAGACAGATTCCGCAGTATTCCATCTGCTACTACAAACTCCCTGAGGCACCCAGGACAGGAGAGGCTGAACATGATCCTCACTGGACTCCTCTGTGGAGCAGGTAATGTCCTCCAGTCAAGCAGTTTTATAGAATCACAGAATTCAAGAATTCTATGACTGCAGAATTCCAGGAGCACAGAATTTCATGCAGTGCTCAGTTTCATAGAATCACTTAGGATGGAAGAGCCTTTAAGATTTTCAAGTTCAACCCTTAACACAGCACTGCCAAATCCACCATTAAACCATGTCCCCAAGTGCCACATCTACACATCTTTTAAATACCTCCAGGGATGGTGACTCCACCAGTGCCCTGGGCAGCCTGTTCCTGTGTTTGACATCCCTTTCTGTGAAGACATTCCTCCTGACATTCAGCCTGAACCTACCCTGTCACAGCTTGAGGCTGAGTCTTCTTTCCCTGTCGCCAGCTGCCTGGAAGAAAAGTCTGACCCCCACCAAGCTGCAGGCCCCTGCCAGGAGTTATAGAGAGCAATAATGTCTCCCCTGAGCCTCCCCTGCCCATCACCTACCGGTATGTCAGGATGTAGCCTGGCCGGCTCTGGCTGATCCGAACAAGGAAGCAACCCAAAGGCTTGTCAATCAGCAAGTTTTCAGCTTCCCTGGAACCAGGAAAGAGTTTTTCAGCAGAGAGCCAGCAGCTGCCTTGCCACACTGCTGGGATTCACATCCTATCCCCATGTCCTAGCCCAGCAGTGTCCCAGGGAGCCCAGTATCTGCCCCATGTGCTCCTGGCTACAGAACAGGTCTCATGACTCAGACTGGTGGTGCAGGAGGCACTAACAGGCTGAGGAAGCACCATACTCTCAGCCAAAGCCTCTCCAAGCAGGGCTGCTCCAAACCTGCTCCAGCAGGTTTGATTGTGCAATAGCAACAGCTGCCTTCCAGCACCATGCATGTCACAAAGCACCACCGAGATGAGGAATCTGTGCATGTGTGCACTTCCTATGGTCCAGGGATGAAGAAGTCAGGATGATGTGGGGTACTGGGTAAACCCAGCACCTTGGAAAAACACCAGCTTGGACTACACCATTCTGGCTTTCTAAACTTCCTGCTGGAAGGAGGTCTTCCCCTCCTCTGCCCAACAGACAAAGCTCTGCTTTGTGCTTTGCTCCAGGCTAAAGGTGACTGCAAATCACCAGGGCAATTTGGGGCTGCTCTGGCTGCTCCATTTCATGAGGCTGAGCTTACACTGCTGTGTGAAAACTTAAGTCTCTGCTTAAGCACCACTGTCTTTGGGAAGGATCTGCCACATCCTTCACTGTGCAGTGCTCATGGCTAGTCTATACTTGAAGTTAGACTGTTTTGTCTTCCAGACACTAATTCCTCTCCTACATTATTTCATCTGTGGATAAAAGAATTACAGGTTAGGACATCAATAACTATCGTAAAAAAATTAAAAGAAATGCAGTTACCAGAGAGCTGTGAGCTAGTGTAGTGTCCTTTACCAAGCTAATGTGCTGTGTAATGTCTCTGAGTAAACAGAGACAAAAAAAAAAATCCAAGAACAAAGAAAAAAAATCCAAGAACAAAAAAGAAAAAATCTGAACAAATCCAAGAACGTAGATCTAATAAGGCTAGAGTAGAATTACAGTTTCAACAGAAAAAAAAAAAAAAAAGAAACTAAAGCAAGATGATGAGGGTGTTCAGATGGCAGCAACATTGACAAAGGAATCCCACCAATTACAGGATATTGGCAGTTAACAAGTGTGGAGCACCACAGATCAATTTGCACACTGGTGAGACAGTAATGCCATCCTGCTCCTATCTGAGCACTGGCATAATCAGCACCTCTCTGATTATGCCACTGCTTGACTCAGAAAGCAGTGCTTGACTCAGCCAAGAGAGAAAAGTGTGAGGCATTTAGAAAGTTCAAGCATTTAAACAAAGTCTTGCAAAAAGATCCATAAGAAAGAAGGGCTTAGTGGATATCTCTCCCAGACTAACTAGAAGCAAATGCCACCTAGGCTGCATCTCCTTAGATAGACAGATGTATCAACAAAAACCCTTCCTCTGCCTGTATCAGAGGGCTTTGGTGGAGTTTTGCCATTGGCTACTCCTTAAAGCCCCTCTTAATACTCTTTAAAATAAAAGTAAGCTGAATTCTATATTCTCCTGCTGTAAATTGGGGTCTTCTCCTGACCTCTACTGAAATATGAAGAACAGTAATAATGAATCAACCCGAAAGTTCATCTTCATGTCTCTGCAAATGGTCCAGAACAGAGAAAGTTCAGCATGTGTATATTTCCTCTGATTACTTTACAAGCCTCCCATCCCTACACAGGATCTGTATTTAGGGACCCACTGGACTTATGTACTATGAGTTTCCATGGTCTTTCCATGGACCTACATAAAGTTTCAGCTTTTACAACCTGTGGCAGGGACTCCCAAGCTTTCCCGTAAGGGTTTGACGCTCACAGATTAAAAGGGAAAAGTTATGCTGGTCACTTCCATTTCCATTCCACTTCTTTCCTGGCCAATCCAACCTACACAGTCCTAAGGACACATTGATTTCCACCTGTGGTCACTGTGTCCAGAGGACTCACCTCCGACTGATCATCCCCTGCAGCCAGCTTGGAAAGGCCCCATCATCCTGCATGACCTTCTGGGCCTGTGTCTCTGTGAACCAGCGGAGAGTTGCTCCTCTCTTGAGTTTTCTCATTTTTGCTTCTTCCTCGGTCTGTTCCTCACTTCCCAGAACAGGAGGAGGCACAGAAGGGTTCAAGAAGTTATCAAAAGGAGTGGACTGAAAGCAAGGAGAGAGGGAAAGTCAGCACAAAAGCAAAGTCAAAGGCAGGGGACATTTGAAGAGATCACTTCAGCAGGTGACCCAACTCCTGAGTCCCTTAAGAGAAGATCTGTCACCAACTACTGAAAGCTGCTTTCAGTTCCTCAAAGGTCCTGACCATGCTTTTTATCTAACCACAGTAGGACTCACACTTCTCATGACGAGAATGACAACATTCTCTTGGGACTGCATGCAGGAGGACATGTGCATGCAGAAGGTGGATGGAGCAGGGAACCAGCACACCTGGGTCAGGGCCCCCAGCACAGCCAGTATCGCTACCTCTGTCAGTTTGCTGCGTGGCCGTGGCACTGGTGGCTGCTGTGACTGATCAGAAGGATGAGCACTAGACTGAGGGCGCCTCTTTCGTGGCATGGGGACTGGAAGGGAGTTTCTTTCTGCAACAAGAAGTAATAAGTAGGTGAACTTAAGCATCCCAAGATCAATAAGATCTATTCTCCACAGGCCTAGGACCGGGATAGGCACTGCTGCATGGATTATGTGGCAAAACCACAGCCTGGCCCTCCTTCCAGCACAGCCAGGCAAATTACCTTTATTATGTTTCTTCTGCTCCCCACTGACAATGCCACACTTCCAAAGAGCAGAAATATCATAAGCTCCCTGTCCACCACACTGATGGAATTCCCATCCCAGGGCAGGCCATCATGACCTGGAGCTCACAGCACTTCAAGGTGATCACCACACCAGTGGACACGCCCTGGGTCACTGTGAGTGGGAACAACTCACCCTGGGCCTCTGCTGCCAGTGCCAGCTGCTGGATTCTTTCTCTCTCTGCCTCCTCCTGTAGCCGCTGTGCTTGAGCTCTCAGGTCAGCCAACAGCTTTAGGAAACTCTTCTTGCATCTGAATCCCCTGAAAACTGTTCAGAAAAAAAGCTGTGGTTAGAAAAAAGATGCTGTTCATGCCTTGGTAATTCTCTTGGGGAAGAACACTGGGTGATAGTCCTTCATCCAGTACAAAACCCTCAACACCTGAATCATGTTAATAAAGAGCAATGGAAACTCTACTGTGAGCAGGCAGCCAAAACCCTGTGAGAACTGTCTTCTACTCTCTAAGCTGCCAGATCACAGATTTATGGAAATCAAATTATAGATCTAAGCTCTCATCTCTAATGCCAGGGCACTGAATACCTAAAAACAAAGCCTCACAGAAGGGCCTGTTAACCATCCATCTCTGTCCTTCTAGACACCATGAAGGAGACAGGATTTCCTTGATGCCAGCCCACAGGAAAACCTTTCCCATAAGCAGCCATTTGCAGGGCTTACCAGGAGGATTGCAGACATTGTGTGATCCCACCTACTCTACCAGTTATTAAAACACATGAAGTGTTTTTTAAGAAAGCTGCACCCTCTCATTTCCCACTACCCACACACCCTCCCCATAGATGACAACAGCGCACAGCTTGTGACCATCTGATGTTTGTCACACTCTTTGGTGCACAGCTGGAAGTTGCTCAGATGCTCCAGCAGTGCAACAACCCATATAGAAGAGAAGTGCAACAGAGGGGAGCTAAGCAGGGTGACAGCAGCCTCCTCCTCCTCCTCCTCCTCCCCCTGGCTGCATAGTCCTCATGTAGGGAAGTACCAATCTGCCCACAGCCACTCTGAAGAGACTGGCTGCTAGAGCAGATGCTACATGGAAAGTAAAGAAAAAACCAAACCAGTTTGGTTTTTGGGCAGCCTTCCACCCCCTTTCGCCTGTCTCTGAAAACAGCAATGAGATCTGCTTCACTCATTTCCCTCTCCCCAGTTCAACACAACTCACAAACAATCCTTACTCCAGAGGACAGTGAGCCAGATTTCAAGACACAGCCAAATCATGTGCCTGCTTTGCTCAGCCCAGCTCTTCTGCACACATTTTCCCTTTCCAAGGCTGACACTGAGGGCTCTCCCGATTCAGGATGAGCACTGGGAATACAGACATTTGCAAGAAGCACTTTGACTTCACAGGGCCTTGACACAGAGATGGCACCTGCCCTACCCTTCTGTCCTCTGCAAAGGTAGAGCAGGGACTGCAGAAAAGGTTTTCCTTCCCTGATCTGAGATCAGCTCCTGTCCCAGTGCTCACCTTTCTGTATGGTAACTGCTGCTCTTTCCAGTCGCTCCACATACTTTGCCAGCTGTTCCTGATGCCAATATTTAAAGAAAAGTCGAGACTTTCTGTGAAGTTGGAAGAGAAAGATGCAGTGAGAAACACTGTCTCAACTTTTATCCATCATCCTTTGAAGAGCCCATTACTACAACCACAGAATTCTCCCTAAAGAGAACCAGGTGACAGCTTACACATGTAAAATATTAGGCTTCCCATTCCCAACAGCAGTGATCCACACCTACCCACAAATCCAGCCTTTCAGCTCTGTACTTTGCAGTATCTCCAAGCAGCTGAAAGAGACAAGAAAGTGAAATAAATGATTTTCTACCCAAAGCCAACAACAATTTTTTTAGTTTCATAAACGGACTTCATAAAGGGACATAAAGTGCCTCAGCAATTCCCAACAGTCAGTAAACTGGCTGTCAGTCTGTAATGCACCTTGGGGTACAGCTAGGATCACATTTGGGAAGAACATCCGCAAAGGGGCTCCCAGAGGCAGATTTACTTCAGCTCCCTGGGAGGCAATTCTGTAGAGCCTATTTTATTCTCTGAAGTGTTTTTCCTCATTCTGTTTCCAAGCCCTTTGGAGGACACAAGTTGCAAGGTCAGCACAGCAAGACTTCTGGGAGAAAGTCTGTTTTCCAATTCCAGTTTCATTTTGCAGACTCCAGTGATAAAATTTGGGTCACTCGGAAAGATTCCCCGATACTTGGAACTGAAAGCAGCTCTAGCTGCAACACACAGACAGCTTCCTCTCTCTCCTGCTAATCCAGGCTGTGAAATCATAGTGGCACTTTTTGCTAATATCTCACACAGTAAAGCAGAAGTGTTTTTCCTTCTATCTCGGCCAACTTCCACAGTGCCACAATCCACATCCACAGAATTTTCTTTCTGAAATGCATCCCGTGATTTTTGTGCCTCTAAACACACCACACTGCCTGTTTACAATAATCTCTCCCCATATATGAGATTCTCTTGTGGCCTCAGTTGGGTTTGAAATTCTTTCTATTCAGAAGCATCAGGAAGTTCAAGGAAGCACTGTGAAGGCAGGAGGAGCTACTGCCAGGAGAGAATTGTTCCAGGAGATCATTCAAACCCTTTTCTTAAATGACTTAAAAAAAACCCCTCGGCTGGCTTCTTTACATGATTCATTCTCACTATCAATCACAGTTGACACTGGCAGGAAGGAGAGGCTGGGAAAGTGGAGAAGAGGAGGTGGGGAACTGCTGCCCTAGATGTAGGAAGGAAAACACTGGCAGGGTAAAATCCTGTTCCTCTGCAGAGCTGGAAGGATGTTTATGTGTGTAACAATCAGGTTCTAAAAGTGCTGATGGCATATTTTGCCTGTATAGAGACAAAATTCTTGGTTTAGAAACATCTTCTCTAGCCTGGGAGACATTCAGTGCTGGCTGCCTGTTCAGCATTGTCTGTATCTTCTTGTCCCATGTGGCCATCAGGAAAAAGCCTGGAGAGGACCCTGACAGCAGTACTTGAGTGCCTGACATGCTGAGTTCAGTGGACACCTTTGACCACTACTGTCATTCCCAAATTAAATACATGGGTCAGTTTTCATTTCTCAGCACAACAACACTTTACAACAATTTAATTTAATTGCTACATAACAATTCAAGAAAGATTTAATTCATCATGGTACCAAATGCTTTTTCAACATTAAAAGTCCTTGCCTGGGATCCATGTTCCCTATCACCACAAAATCCCATCCTTCTTTTTCTGTCCCTTTTACTCAGTTTCCTACGCTACTCCAAGTAAAAGCCTCTGAAAAACAAACCAGACTGCACACAACAAAGTTAATGTCCCTACCTTTCTTTTGTGAGGGGGACACCGGGTTTAACCAGAAGAATTCCATATCTGTGGAAAACAAACCAATACAAACACATAAAAGCCACATCCTTGATGGGCTGAGCTGATCCCTATCACCCTGACAGCAAACAACAACAAATCACTATCTTTCCCACTCAGCCTCCACAGCAAATAACCCCATGACCTCAGACCACATGAACTTTGAAGAAACTTTTTCACTCATTGCCCATATCTGGTTATCAGGGTAATTTCCCAAATAATATCTAACAAGGAATATTCAGAGGTTTTAAAAGACCTTTCAGCAAATTCCTCAAAGGAGGGTCTCCAGGAAAAACCATCTCTTCGGATACGGATTGTCTCCAGCAGCCCATTGTACCGCAGCTGAAGCAGCATCACAAAGAGGATCAGAGAAACAAAGAGAAACAGGTCATTATGACACCAGTTCTGCTCCTTTGCAGGCAGAAATTACTTCATTCAGCCCTAAACTTCCCCAGTTCAAAATGAAAAAGTTTTTTTCTGAAAATGTTTTTTTGGTTAAGAACTGAAATTACCTCATCCTGTAACTCTGATGATTAACCACTCTGAGTTAGAAGTTGGAAACCATAAAAACCAATGACTGAAATAACTTCACCTTCCAGCCATGGGTACTGCTTTGCTTCTATCCCTTAGAGGATAGCTTCATATTTCCAAATCTGGACACAGAAGTACTCTGAGGCATGGATGAACTTCCTCTTAATCCTATCCTTTCTTATATACATTAAAGAGGATGCTGAGCTTTCTGAACTCTTCTAATCATTTTCAGTATTCTTTAAGGCATCTATACCTCAGACCTGACAGAATATCCAACTAAAATCATATCAGTGCATTTCAGATCCTATCAAAGCAATCCCATCTTGGTTTCTATTCAGAGTTGCCCTGGCTGATGGGTGAGAAGAGTCTCCTCTGGGAAGCAATTTTTCCAGAGTACTGTCTGTACCAGTCCCATCCAGGGGGAGATACAAAGATGAATCCTAGCACCTGACAAGCAGATCTCATTGCATTCATGAAAAAGAAATGAGAGAGATCTAAGACTGCAAAATCTGGAGACTAGCAGACTGTGTCACATAAACAACCAAGTACTCAGAATCTTTACACATATATAAAGTGTGGCCACTCTTTCTCTTGCAAGGGGAGACTCGACTGAGCCACCTTTCACAGCCTTTTGGAGGAATCTGCCCTCCCACTGAGATGTGGCAGAAATCCCTGTAAAGGACACTGTTTTTGCTCACCTGCAGCAGCACCACCTGGTTGTCCAGCACACCTGGCTCCTTCTGGCTGTTGGGCTTTATGCAGCGCACAAAGTGTGGGTTGGCAGAATACATCCTCTCCATGAGCACCATCAGGGAATGCTGGCAAGGGCAGAGGAAGATCAACAATCCATCAAGCCAAAGCACTGCCACATGTACAATATCCTTCAGCTAGGACTGTTTTCTCACCCTGCAGCAACTTCCTGGGTTCTGCCAACAACTGGGCCCATCCCACCATGATCAGCCCTGCCTGGCCATCAGGAAAACCCCTGTCTACATAATGTCTGCTTTAACCATGCTTAGCACTCTGTAAGCAGTGCAGTGATACTTGCAGTGATAAAATTATCACTGCTTTCATCTCACGGGGCACCTCAGGGTAGCAGTAGCGTACCCGGAACTGAGCTCCAGCAGACTGCTTCCGTGTGCTGTTGAACTTGTCATCTGCTCCTGGCACCACCTGAAACCAGACCAAAACAAAGGATCAGCCCCAGAAAGAACTGCTTGATTGACAGCCAAAGAGCACTGCTGGAAAGCAGATGGCAAAAAAGGAGGGAGAATGGATGTAACGGGAGGGAAGACAAGCTAAACATCTAAATGGGAGAAGCAAGCACAAAACATGGTAAAAACCAAAGGAGAAACTGTTACAAGCTGATTGCTGTCTGCTCTTATTTTAAGCCAACTACTGTCTGCCCTTTTTCAGACAGTTTCTCAAATAGTAATTATCAGGTAACATTTATTAATTGTGATATGGACCTGAAGTGCAATACCTTGGCTTTCACATGAGGCATCAGGGTCCCCGTCCTGGAGACAGTGGCTGGAAGAACAGAGACAATTAGTTGATTTTGTACCGTTGCAATGCACTAGGGCTAAACATTCAAACCTCACTTCACACACAAACCTCCTTACAAATACTGAATCATAAGATGTTCAGTTTCACACATGGAACTACTGTAGGAAGCACATAAGGCAGTCATTACTAATTTCTGCCACTGAGAAGACAAGACCATCAGGTTATTAAATAAACCTAAATGACTTTCAGTAGAATTATCATCAATGGGCATCTAACAGTGCAGAAAAAATGGCACAGGCAGCAAATGGGGAGCTCACCTACAGCACTCAGGAGGTTATTTATCAGATATTTATCAGATAATCATAGATTATCAGGAGGTTATATATCAGATAGCTTATAACTAATTCAGTGACAGGATGAGAAAACCAGGGAACTTTAATTTACTAAAGGATCTAGTAAGAGTCTTGTGCACCCTTGATGTAATGGCATCATGCGAATCATAAAATCACAGAACGAGGTCAGCAGTGTCTTCTGGAGGTCATCTGGACCAAACCCTTTGCTCAGCACCCAAAGCCATTGCCCAGACTGAGAACAGGTTGTATCTGGTGTTTACGAACTTTGAGAGAGTTGGGACTAGGCTAAGTAGCTTCAGTAAGTGAGAACATGGTAATGAAGAAAGATAGTCCTGAGCAGTAGCTGAAAAACACAGTGGAGCCTAGAAATTAAATTCATTAGTTTCTTGTAAATCCCAGAAAGTGGCATGGACTGAATGGGACCAAAAAAATACAAAATTTCTATACCAGAAGCACAGTGTTCAGCCAGCCAATTTCCAAGGAAGTATCCACCTGACCTTTCTCTAAATTTTTAATTTAATTAGAAGCCTTGGAGAATCTGAATGCTTATTGATAACTGGAAAAGGGGAGCATAGTGATATGACCTAAAGAGTTTTTTTAACAATTCGTGAAGCTCCATTTTTAGAATCTATGATCTTGACCAGCTTCATTTCTAGACAAGAACAGAGTGTGTAGAAAGGACCAGTGAAGACAGTCCTGCACTGGCCCTGGAGAAGATGGGAAAGCATCTGAGGGGTACCTAATTCTCGGGAAGGGGATACCCCTGCCTTGCTTTCCATGGCAGGGAATAAATATGTTGCTCTGACAGCTCCACTGCAGGCTGCAGCATTCCCAGAGTCCCCCTGGCACTGCCAGCTGTGAAACACACGAGCCTCATGCCCACACTTAACTCTTGCCAAGGTGGGCCCTGGCTCATGCTGGATGTGCAGAGGACTTGCCTGTGAACAGCACACTGAGCAAGGGGGTGACACTGTTGATGAAGAGCCCACGGACGTTGGCTGGCACGGTGTCTCTGTTCTTCTCTAGAAAGCCCCTGGCAGCATATTGTACCTGGGGAAAGGGCAGCAGGTCACTGAGGACAGCAGGGCACACAGGCTGGCTCTAAAGGCCACTTCTACAGCCTGCTGGGAGCTGACCATGAGTTAAACTGAATGTACTCTGCCCTGCACATGAATTCTTCAAAGACACATGCACCCCATTCAGATGCCAGCCCTGAGGAACCAAACCACGCACATGCCAGAGGCATCAGAACCACAGGAGTGCAGCATAACACCAAAACATCCACTTTTTACATGTTAAATGTTAATTTTGTAATAATGAATGCCACAAATAATAACTTAGTCAACAATGCTGAGATTAGATTACTAAACAGCAAGTTACAATGACCTGAATTGTCATATCTGCTCCTGTTCCAAAAATTATCTCAAATCAATTCAATTTAATGTGGACCAATGCTTTCAATACTGGTGGCAGTAAAGTTACATGCAATAATGCTGAATCTCAAGCTGCTTAGATACCAGTGAATGGGTAAATAACTACCTTCACTTTCAAAACATTAATTACCCTGCTGTTTACACAGTGCTCCTAGGCGTTTGCAAAAAAATAGTCACTGCTGTGTTCTGGAACCCATTAGGTAAAGAAAAAGCCTTTAGCCTGTCCTTTGGTGCTGCACAGTGGACACAGTACTTTAATTTATAAAGTACTACTTTATGACTAGAATCCTAATAGAATGGTGATTAGAAGAATAGCAGATTCATGTAAATAATGCTACACTTCTGAGAGGTAGCCCCACTTTCCTGAGGGTAATTTTTACATAAATCCCAGCGAATTCTAGGAGGCAATCCACTGGAACACATCACTTCTGTTAGTGTCATCCTCAGACCACACATTCCTTAACATCAAAGCCTTATTTGTCAGGCAACACTCCCACCCCCTCCAACATACAGTCCAACAGCATTCTTCCTGCAAACAGTACATACTTTCCCAGCATAGTGAATGATGCTGAAGCCCAAAACACGGCCTCGGGCTGGCTGGAAGTGTAAATTCCCCTTAAAGCTGCTGTTTAGTTTATCCACAAATGTCTTATCAGTTGCCTGCAAGAGAGCAGATTTCATAAGCTGCAACAGAAGCCTGATGAGGACACACAGAAACAAAACAAAATGTTGGAAGCATCCTTGGCTGTGCAGTAGTCTTCTGCTGTACCTTCTCTCCGACTCTTCTCAGGGATCCAAATGCCACTAGACTGCCTCTGATCAGGATGTCCTGTCTCATAAGTCACACATGGGGACATCTCTGTTCATCCTGCACTCTAGCCCAAGAGCTTTCTCTGTAGCTCAGATATACATTGATATATTAGCCCCCAGAATATTTTCCTTGCCTCTTGTCTCATGCATACCTGAGGGAATGCACTCTGCTCATCCAGAAGAGACAGCAGCCCAAGTGGCTTGGCCAGGAGCAGATTCTGCAGGAAAGAAGATGCATGGCAAATATATAAAGCAGAGCAGGACATCCCCTCTCACCCTCACCACCCTTTGCAGAGGTTCTCCCCAGGTGCATCTCCTCCCCGCGGTAGAAAGAGCAAGACTTTTCTCTTGGCTGGATGGACCAATAATATTCTGTCAGTCCTCTCACTCACCAGAATAGGTTCATTATTGTTGAATGTGATGGTCTCCCAAGACAGTCCTTCTTCCTTATAGGCAGCCTGCTCCAGCTGGAAAATGTGCTGAAATAAAGAAAAAAGAGGTTGAAGCACCCACTAGACTTGGTTAGACAAACCCTGAACATCTTCCTTCCTGCCCAGAAAAGAGGATGGGGGTGTGGCACTCTCAGCCACAGCATGAGAGGTCCAAGATGTGGCTGCTGCTCTCCATGGCTCTCTGTAACTCTGGCACTCACTGGTGCTGGTGCATAAAACAGGAACACTTGTCAGAGTGTAAGTGTCCCTGCTATTACAACTTTGATTACTGCTTGATCCTTCTGATCTTCCTTTCCTATACCCAGTGGCTCCCCTACCCCAGCAGGGAAGGTTGTTGCTCTCCATCTTGCCTCACTATTCACTATTTCTGTCCTTACAGGCAATAGATATGTTTTTCCCCAAGCTCTCCTGCACGTGCCAGGTGGAGCAGTGTTCTGCTTTCCCTGCAACACAAGGTGAGGTCACCCCCAGCAGACTTACATGGTTGAAGAAATGCTGCAGCTGCTCATTGGCCAAGTTTATGCAAAGCTGTTCAAAACGATTCACTGCAAAGTTTTCAAACCCAAAAATATCCAAGATGCCTAAAAAAAGGGAAGAATAGCACATAGTGGAGACTGCAGACCATCCCTGCAGATTACTGTGTACACCAACACACAACTAAATCTCTTTTCACACAGCCCTTGTGGCACAGAGAAAATGCACCCAAGAGAGACACCAGTGGCAGCTCTTCCACAGCTTGAAGAGTTAGTTAAGAGAAGACCTCCTCCAGCTTGGCTTCTCTGCTAAGCCAGAGTGTCCCAGAACAGCCTCACAGTTACTTCAGACCAACTGACTGCTCAGAGTTGAACAAAGCCCTACAGACTTCATACTGCTGACTCTTATCTCTGGCATGATCACCGTTCTGATAATGCATCCCAGCACACAAGCTCTGTGAAACCTCATGCTGTGCCTTGTCCTTCGTTGTGGCTGAGGGATGCACATTTGAGAACAGAACAGGAGCAAGGCAGGCAGAACTCACCTATCTCCCTCAGCTCCACGTCAGGATCCACATTCTCAGCCAGCAGCTCATTGATCTTGCAAACAATCCAGCCAAACACTCGGCCATAGGCCACCTTTGCAATGGAGTCCCGAGCATCTGCACAGAGGGAACAGCAGCGGCTCACTGATGGGCTTTGCAGGAGAGCAGGGCACACAACACAGGCTGGCTCAATACACCCACCTCTAGCAACAATGGCTATATGAAGCTACTTTAAAGACCAGAGAAACATTGGATTGTCTGCATCCTTTGCAAGTGGGAGCTGTAAAAACAGCTCTTTAATTTCAAAATCTTCACAATCTTTCTACAAGATCAGCCATGCCTACCAGGGCATTTTTGAGTCATGCCACTTAGAATATCCAGAGAATTGCTTTCCCCTCTGAAGATACACTAAGTATGGATCCCCCCACTGCTAAACCAAGGGAAAAGCTCCAAATTTTACTTGGAAAATTGGATGGTTCTCTTCCTCTTAAACCATAGTTGCTAAGTGTTTAAATGCTGTAGTCAAGAAAAGGGCACGATGCAAAGCTTGCTGACATTCTAAGAAGGAGATCAAATTAACATGATTTATGATTAGAGATGTATATTTTATTGTCTAGAGAAATTTGTAAATCAGAACTAGCTAATCCCATTTCATTTTCTTCTTTCATTTATTTGAAGCAATAATCTCTCTTTTTAATTATCTTTTAAATGAACCTTTTGTTACAGATTTTTTTAGATTATTTTCTTGTTTTGTTGAAAGGGAAAATAACACCTTGTGCCTGCTATTTTACTCTTTTCACTCAATTTCTGACACTGTGACATCTTGTTGCTCTCGTGGTTGTTTCTCCATCTATTACCTAGAGCTCTGCACACTGCCAGCACTCTGCAACAGGAGCCTTCCCCTGTTTTCCACTAATACCCAGAGTTTCTTTCTGGGCTGGACTGAAGCAGAAAGCAAAGCTAATTCCTTGGTTTCTCATTTAATCTCTGCAGTCTCCTGGAGACCAAACAAAAGCAGCATTCATGGCCCTCCATGTCAGTAAGCGACTAAACAGATAAACACTGACATACTTCCCTCTGTGTGAGAGGAATGAAGGGGCACAGAAGGACATCTTTGTTCCCAACAAGCTGCACATGTGTGGGGATACCCTTCCATCAAAATCCAGTCTTTCTAGCCAGCACATCTGCAATTCATCATGTTTCCTACCTTCTGCCTGCTGCTGGGTGTGAAAGCGCTGGATCTGCTCGCCTCGGGTCACTGATGTTGTACAAATCAGGCATTTTAACAGCTCATCTTCCTGGACTCCAAACTGACCCTGGGAAACAGGAAAGAGACAAGGACAGTCAGTCATAAACCCTTACTCTGCTCATGGGGATTGTGTCTATCTGTGTGTAATGGGGTCATGATTCAGGCTCAGGCCTTTGAGCCGCACTGTAAGGTGAGTGCTACTGCTGGCACCAGAGTCAGATGTGGGCTCTGATCTGCTCCACCCCCGCAGTGACCAGCCTCACACACCTGCTCCCAAACACTTTTTGTTTTGCTCTTCCAGTGCTGCCACCTTTCACCTTCTTTGGGAGCCACGCCAGTCCCTGCTGAGCGGTTTAATGACTTATGGAACAGCACCACACGGAGGTGACTGTGCAGGTGCTAAAGCATCTGAGCTTCAGAGTCACAGGAACCCACACGAGAGGCAGGAAACAAAGCAAACTCAGACACACAGAACCCCTCAGTGGTTTAACAGGAATTCCCCTCCTGTGGGCAAGAAATGAGGAGCAGGCTTTCAGAAATAAGATAAAAAGAAGTTGGCTGCTGAACAGAAGTAGGTGGTTGTTTCTGGTATGGTGTAGGAGGGAAACAAGCAAAAAGATGGTAGTGAAACCAAAGAGCAAGGGTGCTGGAATTTCAAACAGGTCAAAATGAAAAGAAATAGAAAGGGGAGAAGGATGTTACTTTTTTCTGTCCTGTGTTGTTAACAAAGCAGAATAACTTCTCCATCCCATAGAACAAAAATGGAATGGTCCTGGGAAATACATAGCTCTTAATGCAAAATAACAGAAAGCTTAATTCAAGATAACCAACAAAAAATGATAGCATGTAGGGTGGTATCCTTGGACAAAATCTGATGAAAACACAGAACTAATGTGCAGATATTGCACACCTGAATTTCTCTAAGGCATCATCAAACTCGCTAACATAAAACATTTAGTTTTAAAAAGCTTGTGTTTTATGAAGTCAGCAAGGTATATGCTGACTATGTAAGACAAGAAACAGAAGCTGAGACGTATCTCTCTGGGTATGAATAGCAGTGAACACAGATGCTGTCATGGGGTCAAACTGTACACTTCCAAAAAAACCCTTGTTCTTTAGAAACTTTCACATTCTGAGGCAGAAAATATCCTCTGCCAGGAACATCTCCTGCAGTCACACAGCCAGTGGGGAAGAGCATAATACCCATAAGGTTTCGTCAAAATTTCTTATGACTCACCGCTGCAGCCTTCAGCCATCCCTGGGAGGCCTCACTGACCTTCAAAGACCCATTGTTCTCCTCAGGCTCAAAGGTCACATTGCCCAGAGACAACACACCAGCCAAGATAGCCTGCATGTCCACTTGCTCCTAAAACACAAAAGAAAAGTGACTGAAAAACCCACCAGCATGTAGCATGTACAACACAGATGACCCAGAAGTTGGAGAGGTTAAGGGAAGAGGCACAGGCAACCTGTGGGAAAAAGCTCTCCACAAAGTCTGTCAGACTCAGGTGATCTGAAAGTAACATGGAAAATCTAGAGAAAGAAATAGGTCTGAGCTTCAAGAGAGGAGCTACAAAGAAACCCTGTGCCTGCAGGAAGCACAGATGGAAATGAAACAGCCCCAGGACTAACCTGTTCTTGGAAGCCCACCATGTCAAGGGCATTGCAAACCTCTTGGTATTTGTACTTCCAGTGTTCAGCTACTTCCTGTGTACCAAATCGTCCACTTATGTACCTGAGAAAGTGCACATCCCATAGAAACTGTCACACAATCGGCACTGTAACTCAGCCATCCCTAATGGGTACAAAGTAGATCACCAGAAGGGGAAAGAAACTTTTCCAAGGTAGTGCAGCAGATACCCCTGACCTCCCAGCTTCCACGATGATCTGTATCTCTTCACATAGCACCATCCAGATCCTGCTCCAGCTTCCACTCACCCACAGATAAAACCCCAGGGCAGAGGAAGAAACTCCATTACGCTGTTTTCCCCTTCACCACCCACCACAAAGACTAAACTAGGGTCTGCCTTTGACGCACCTGTAGAGTGAGGGATCCAATAACCCATACATCTCCTTCTGCTCTGTAGACAGTCCAGCAAACATGTAGTAGAAGATGTGGAAATTCCTCTCCCCAGTATCTTGTCGTACCACCCGTGACTTCTCTAACAGGTACTCACTCAGCTTGGCACCTTGCACTGCACACAAAAAGGTGACAGGGTGGGGAACTTCACTCTGGGGGACATGAAGCTGCCTGAGCTGTCTCACATCTCTTCTGTACCAGGAGCACAGAATTGTCTAAATTAACTTTCTTGTGCCTAAGACCCTCTACGCTGCCCAGTACACTGGAAGTGGGGTTCTCCATGCTTCCTGTGGTCTTAGAGATTTCTGTTCACCTCTTTCAGCAGAAACAAAGGCTTCTGGCATCAGAGTATTACTGACACTTACCCTGCACTCTCACCCCCATATCCTTGCTGTACTCCCAGTCTGTCCAAATCCAGGCCTAATCCTATCCAGTCCTATCCAACAATGGTTGCTGTGAGATTTTACTTAATTGCACACCCTTCCCACAGGTAGGCATGTGCCAAAATTTTACCCTCCACAAGTTCTGGCTACGCGAGTCCTCTCCCTCCAGTTCCTAACCATTCCCCAGGCTAGTAATGGCCCTTGACTTTACCTGTATTTCTCTGGAAACGCAGCTGTATGTATTTTCCAAAGCGGCTGCTGTTGTCATTCATCACTGTCTGGGCATTGCCAAAAGCTTCAAGCAACGGATTCACCTAAAACAAGTGAAGAAGGAGAACAACCATTCTTCAGATTAAGCAATCCAATCTAACTTACTTGGAAAAAATTATCTTTAGCATTTTCTAGTCAGAGTTCAGCTGGAAAAGGAACCACTCCATGAATATGGATGAGCACCTGTTTTATCTCTGCCTGGATAAAGAAATTCAAAGAGGCAAATATCACAAAGACTAAGCAGTGTGAGATTAACAATGATCAGTACAATTGAACTGCTGGGATCTCAGTAAGATCATTGAGTCATTTTTTAGAAGGTTGGTACAACCTATTTCCACACAGTACCTGCTGTCACTAGATAAATTGAGTGCTATACAAGAGCAGTAAACAAAGTCACCATGGCACTCAGTTGTTAAGTATGACAGCTTAGCTACTGAAATTTGTAGACATAAGGACAGTGTATTATAAAGAAATTAACAGAACAATCAGACCAGCTTGCTAAGCTGGATGCAAAGGTAGCAAAATGAGAGTTTTTCTATATTTGAGTAAAGAATGCCTGTCAACTGAAAGAACAATGCCTCAGAGTAGATGCTGGACAGCCTGTTGAACACAGCTTTAAGGTATGATGGCAATCCCCCGGGGGACTAACTTTAGTCCTTGGATATATCTAGAGGAACCAAATAAGATGCATATTATTTCTTCACCGTCACATCTAGGCTTTCCAAGGGCAGCTCATCTGGGCTGAAGTGAGTTATTTCCAGGGAAGGAACTGCAAGCTAGCTCTAGACACTCTGCAAACACAGCTCTCCTGCTTGTGGAACCTGCTCAGGTCAGAAGCAGCCTGGCAGTGTGGCCCAAGGCAGCTCTAAGCAGAGACAGCAGGTGTATCAATGCCACGTTCCCACAACCCAGCACAGGCCTTCACCTTGGATTCACCATGGATGACATCACACTGAATTAATACACCATTCCAGGGCCCAAAGCAGAGCACAGGGCATTGAGTTTATGTGTCAATATACTGGTTGCAGGAGGAGCTAAAGCTGGTTTCTGTGAGGAGATGCAAGACACTTTCCCCATGTCCAACAGAGCCATACAGACCTGCCACTGGCCAAGGCTGAGTCCACCAGTGACAGCAGCAGTGCCTCTGGGATAAAAACTGCCGCACACACACAGAAGGGAGAGAGGAGTGGGAATGTGTGAGAGGAACAGCTCTGCAGACACAGGGTCAGTGAAGGAGGAGGGGCAGGAGCTGCTCCAGGAGCCAGAGCAGAGATTCCCCTGCAGCCCCTGGTGCAGCCCTGGGTGAGGCAGCTGTGCCCCTGCAGGCCCTGCAGGCCCAGGGGGGAGCAGAGATCCACCTGCAGCCCCTGGAGGAGCCACAGCAGAGCAGGTGGATGTGCCTGAAGGAGGCTGTGACCCCATGGGAAGCCTGTGCTGGAGCAGGCTCCTGGCAGGGGCTGTGGCCTGTGCAGAGCAGCCCTCACTGGAGCAGGCTCCTGGCAGGAGCTGTGGCCTGTGCAGAGCAGCCCTCACTGGAGCAGGCTCCTGGCAGGAGCTGTGGCCTGTGCAGAGCAGCCCTCACTGGAGCAGGCTCCTGGCAGGGGCTGTGGAGAGGAGCCCTCACTGGAGCAGGCTCCTGGCAGGAGCTGTGGAGAGGAGCCCTCACTGGAGCAGGTTCCCTGCCAGGAGCTGTGGCCTGTGGAGAGGAGCCCGTGCTGGAGCAGGTTTGCAGATAGGACTTGTGACCCTGTGGGGGGCCCACACTGAAGCACCCTGCTCCTGAGGGACTGTACCCTGTAGAGGGGACCAGACCAGAGCAGTCTGCTCCTGAAGAACCCCAGGGAGAGTCTTGACACTGGAGCAGCCTGAAGGAGTGCATCATGTAAAGGCACCCATGCTGGAACACTCTGTTCCTGAAGGACTGTCTCCTGTGGGAGGGACCCCATGCTGGAGGAGGGGAAGAACATGAGGAAGAAGACAGTAGCACAGGTAAACTGTGATGAACTGACCTCAACACCCATCCCCTATCTGCCTGTGCTGCTGGAGGGAAGAAAGTAGAGAAACTGGGAGTCAAGTTGAGCCTAGGGAGAAGGGAAGACTTGGGGAAGGTGCTTCAAGATTTGCTCTCATTTCTCATCATCTTACTCTGACATTAACTGGCAAGAAATTAAATTAATTTTCCCTAAGATGAGCCTGTTTTGTCTGTGATGGTAGTTGCTGAGTGATCTCACAGTCCTTATCTCAACTGATGAGTTTTTGTTATGTTTTTCTACCCCTGTCCACTTAAGGAGGGGGAGTGACAGAGGGGCTTGGTGGGCACTGGTTGAAGTCAACCTACCACACAGAGAAAGATCTCTACGTTTCTACAGGAAATCTGAAAAGACAGACTTTAAAATGAAGCAGTCCAAGAACTCACTCTTGTTAATCTACCACATGGAAGGTTTAAAGTATGATTTGTTTAAAAAAACCCTCACAGCTCCCTGGGGAGAAATTCAAGTGGAAATATTTCAGACCAAAGAGTCAAATATGTTTCAAAATGAGCTAGCAAAGACATATGAAAAGAGCAAGCATGGCAGTTAGCCAGCTAGCAGCTATGTGCCTGACAGTATAAGTAGCCAAGCATGGGTTACTAAAGAGTGTATGAATTCTTCATCCCTCTGTACCATTAAATCAAGGTCTGATTTTTTTAATGAAAGTGGCATGTTCTACTTTGTTCTACCTCAAACAGGAAATTATTTAGAAAAATGCCACCAATCTCTTGTAAAAGAGAACATGATAAATGATTGCAATGGTTTTCTCTAATTTAAGAGCCATCTCCAGCAAACAGAATTACTGACCTACTAACCCTTCTAATTTGTGGCCAGGTATCTCACCATTCTTATCCACTGTTTTCTTATGTGTCTTGTGTGTGGCTCCCTGATTTCCAGTGGTGATTCACCAGCAGGCTTCCTAATCCTAATGCAAGTTTTCTTGCAGCAGTGTTGCTTCTCTTCTACACCTTCAAGCACCATCCTGGCATGACCTACCTGAAGTATCTGCTGCTCCAGCTGTGAGTTGCCTTTGCATAGGTTCATTATGTGCTGCAACAACAACTTTGTACTCTCTGTTTTCCCAGCACCACTCTCTCCACTGCCAAGAAAAAGCAAAATAAATTCCATCAACCTTAAAGTATAGTTGCTCTGCCCCTTATGGCTCAAGTGCTCCATCACTTGAGAGTGCTCTGCAAGAGTTTCACAATTTTTTCATCAAAATCACCTGTGTGAGAAAAAGCTCATGTGCCACAGCTTTACACGTGAACCATGAGGTTCTTCATCAGGGAACTTTTCCCCCTCTGCAGGGGAGTACAGATATACCCCATGCTGTCACTTGTGGATGGGATGTATCAGACAGACCATTTGCTCTGCTTCAAAAGCCATCTGGTACATCAACTTCCTTGAAAATGCTGGAGCCAACAACTTCCTCTTTCTCCAGAGAGATTTGCCCTACCTACATCACACCCACACCTGGATATTGATCATGAGATGCAGTGGCAGTCTCAGATCTCAAGTGTTCACACATCCATGTGCCAGATAGCTGGGAATGCAGGTGCAGAGCTGCCCACACTCCCACAGTGCCAGCAGTGCACGTCACTGTGCTGTCACACAACCACGCCGCCTCCGCCTCCAAGTCAAACAACCAGCTCTTGGAAAGGGCATTTCCCCTGTCCTGGGAGAGGGAATGTACAATCATTGAGACCACATGCCCTTAACTGACAACATCACACCAGCTGAGAACTTCAGCATGTGCATGAAAAAAAATAAGTGCAGGAAATGCTGGAGGCATACTTGAGGGCAGGTCCTCATTTCCTCTGAGCCGACCTTTGAGCGTGTGGTGTGGCTTTACTGCTTCGTGGCTGCCAGTGGCTCTGAGCTTGGTATCAAGTGTGTGTCATAGGTGGCTAAAAACCTCAAGCAGGTTCCTGATCTCAAGCACAGGTCAGACCAGCACCGTTCAAAAAATACAAACAAAAAAGGACCATTTTGCCCGCTGAGAACATGCCACCCAGTGCCCCTGCTCAGTATGTCAGGTTTATTTTTATTTTTCAGTTACTCCCTTCTCCACAAAAAAAATATCCAACAACACTTCCATGGCTCAAGCTTGACCTTAGACCTTCCAACAAGCACAAGACCTTCACAAGGCCGTTCAAGCACAGCTGGTGTGTAACTGCCCCCAGCTCTGAAGAAATGCTAAGTCATCTTCAGGTGACCCAGGTGCTGTACTGCACCACATGCAGGCTATGACTAATGTCCTTTGGGACGGGGAAGGCAAGAGGAGCCAGTAGAATTTGTGGCTGAAGACAATTTGGTAGCAATGAACACTTATGATCTGGCAGCAGCTGCTTCATCCAACATCACCTCTGAAGGATGCAATCCAGACCTCCCAGACTCAGCTGGAGACACCAAAGAGACCACCAGAGACAGCAGATCCTGGTGTGTTTCTGTGGTGTTGTGGGGAGCTGTGGTCTAACAGGAGTGACCTCATCTTCCCTTCCCTGTTCACCCGAACTGTGCTCAGGTAGGAAAACTTGTTAATTAGTGTTTCACCAGCCATAGAGAGGAAAACCATGAACTTCCTGTGACAGTAACACACAGACCAGCTAAAAGGACAGGAGTATATCAGACTCATTTCTGAACTGCTGGCAGAAAACAACCAGACCACTGACCACAAATTCTCACAGGTTACTCTTTCTTGTCTTCCACCTCCCTAGAGAAATACAATGACTGGTCTCTATCCCCCAAAGCCCCACCAGTGCCTCTTGTACCTGCTGACCCCACGGCCACCACTTGCTGAGAGTACTTCATGTAAAGTACAGGCACCAATGGCCTGAAGGCTACAGAAATGAGTGGGGCTCAAGTGCCCCTCAAAGTCAGCTCCAGTCCCACCAAAACACTCAGCAGTGATTCAGTAGTTGACTTCCACACCATGTAGACCGAAAGTACTGATAAAATGATAAGAAGGCAAATACAAAGGAGCATTAAATCAAACAAATTGGCAAGTAGCATTTTAACTGAGAGGACATTTAAACAGTTCTCTACAACACCCAGCTGTAGAGAAGAGGCAGTTAATGTTTCAAGGCTTTCTCCTCGCTTTTCAATGCTTTCTCTGCTAGTTGATGTTGTTTAAGGCTTTCTCGGCTAAACGATGCTATCTGCTGGGCTGCAGAGTTCCAGCAGAACAGGAATCACAAAATGGAGTAAAATGTTCGTGGTACCGGTAGGCTCTTTGGGTAAAAGAGTCACTTTTTCCTGACTTCTAGAGCACAGAACTGCCCACGACTTTAACATCCTCCCCAACCAGATTCCCAAAGGTCTTAGAGGAGAAAAGCATGTTTTAATACTTCCTGCTCTTTGCTTACACTTGGGAAGCTCACTTTGTGAAAACTAGTTCCTTCCATTACCATCCTTCCAACTTTTACTACAGCTTTTACCATGGAAGTTGTGCTGCCAGAGCAGAGCACCCAATAGCTTTTCCCAGAGCAGGATTCCAGGGGCTGGTTCCCCACCAGAAGTGAACCCGGCATCTTTACTGTTGTAAAGATTGCTGGCCGAGCTACTCCAGGAAAGCCAGTTTTGTCTGCTCACACGTTCTCACGACGTGCCCGCTCATCTGTCTCGAAAGCGGTCGGGATCAAGGATGTCTTGCCAGCGCAGATGGATTTTCACTCACCAACAGAACCAGAGAGGACCTTCACCTGAACGCTGGGCAGGGAGACCCCAGCGAGAGCTCGGGGGCCACCCCCGGCCCCCGCCGGCCCCGGGACCCCCGCCCGCCGCTCACCTGATGAGGATGCACTGGTTGCGGGGTCCGCCGCCCCCGCGGCCCAGCATGGCGTGGTAGGCGCGGCTGGCCACGGCGAAGATGTGGGGCGGCAGCGCGTCGGTCTCCAGGCGCCGGTACCGCTCGGAGACCTGCGGGGAAGCGGCGGCGGAGAGCGGTGAGCGGCCGGGAGGCGGCGGGGCGCGGCGGGGGGCGCGGCGCTCACCTCTCTCCCGTAGAGCGGCAGCGGCTGGAAGGGGTTCATGGCGACCAGGATGTCTCCGATGTCAGTCTGTGGGGACGGGACAGCCCGTCAGCCGAGCGCCCGCCGCCGCCCCCCGCCCCGGCCCCCGGCACTCACGTAGATGCGCTGCTGCAGGAAACGCTCCCGCAGCCCGGCCAGCAGCGCCGCCTCGTCCAGCTCGGCCAGCGCCGCCAGGTCCCCGGCCGCGCCGGGCGAGGGGCCACGCTGCCCCGGCAGCACCATCGCTGCCCGCCGCCGCCCTGCCCGGCCCGGCCCGGCCCGGCCCCGCCGCGCTCCGGCCCCGCCCCGCCCCGCCCCGGGACCGCCCGCCGGGGCGGAGCCGCCGTTTGAACGCGGGGCGGCGGCGGGACCGGCAGGTAACGGGCGGCGTGGGCGGCGTGGGCGGCGTGGGGCAGGGGCCATAACCATAACCATAACCATAACCGGGACCGCCACCGCCACCGGTGCTTGTGTTGTGTTCCGTCCCGTCCCGTCCCGTCCCGTCCCGATCTCCACCCGAAGAAAGGTCCTGGGTGGGATGAACCCCTGAGTAGCCCGGCCTGACTTTGGTGGTAGCCCCGCTTTAGGCACAAGGCTCAACTTGCATGACCCATAAAAATTCCTTTGGCTAAATTAGTCCCTGATTCCACCAAGTATTTCCTGAATCCATGTCACAGTCAGAGAAGAACATTTGGTTGAAGTTTATTAAATGTTTTCTTAGTGTGCTCATGTGGTTTGGTTTTTAAATTTTTTTATTACTGGAAACATTTATTTATTTAAAACATATTTCTTTGATTAAAAAAAAAGACCAAAAAAACAAAACAAAAAAAAAGCCAAACCCAAAACAAAACAGAACTCTAATAATGAGCAAAATGCTTCGGTTTTGGTGAAGAATAGCTTTCTATTCAATTAATAGAATAATCATTCAATTAATCCCACAAGACTTTTAATGGTTTTTTTCTCATCTGCTGAAAAAATATAGTACCCTTGGTTTTGACTGATCCAAAATACACTTTTAGTACCCTGCAGCACAGGCGAATTTAAGGAAGGCTAGATGCGTGTTTTACTTCCAGTATTAGCTCCTGCAGTATTTACTCCTTTAGTCCTCAGGGTGGCTGAAGAGCGGCTGTGGGCTCCAGAGTTTCTCCCTTCCCCTTTCTCTGACCTCACAGTGTGGGATGTGCGGCCATGTGTCCCTTGGAGCTGACTCACCGTGTGTTTACACTCCTGAGACACCAAAGAGGCTGTGCAATAAGAACAGGACATTTTTTGAGGGTACCCAAAAAATTTAGGAATGGTGAAGGGGATGCTGCTAATGGTGTACTATAGGTAGTTAACAGTAATAGAGGGTGTTCAGTGGTTTTTGAATGTGAGCTGGGGAGAAGCAAGCTGGAGTAGTTCTGCCGCTTGTGGGTGAAGTATTTGCTAGTGTACCTGCAGGCTGCAGACAGCTCTCACCCTGCAGACCTCAGACAGAATATATTGTGCAATAATGGCAGTGTTAGAACTTCTTTACATGAGCAGTAGATGGTCAAACCTGGTATAACTTGTTTGTTTTAATTATTATGTGTTAAAAGAAATTGGTCTGCAAAAGGAAAGCCTTGACTGCAGTCTACCCGGGCTAGAGGTGCTCTATGAATGGCAGTGCTTTAGTCCATTCACTGGTGAGTACTTTGCAACTGCATTTGAATATAATCTTGGAATGGTTTGGGTTGGAAAGGACCTTAAAACCATCTCCTTCCAGCAGCCCTGCAAAGCCCAAGGAGACCTTCCACAGACAGGGTGGTTCAGGGCCCCATCCAGCCTGGCCTTGAACACTTCTGGACTAAGGCTAAGCTTAAGGTGGTGTTCCCTGCACTGCAGTGTGCACTGTTCCTCTCCATCCACACCAGGTCTGCCCTGTTTGACCAAAATGTGGTCTTGGCTAGGTTTGTGGTTGTGCTGTGAATATGAGGGCAAGCTCTAGCTGCTAACTATAAAACACTGTGCATGTCCCTCAGCTTTCTGGACTTTTGGCAACTCATTAAATGAGTCCTGATACTCACTTGATGTGAAACTTTTGTTTCAGATATTGGTTTACATGTCTGAAATGTCTCTGGAAGATGGTGTTTGACAAATCTCCTTCTCTGTGATGACACATCTTTTTGTATTAGTGTATCTTGTCCGTGTGGGAAACAGAACTTTTCAGAGGCAACTCAGATTCCAGCAAAACTGCAGACTTGATGCTGGGGCAAGTGTGCAACTGCCTGCACTGCCTTTTCATCAAAAGAACAGTATCTAACAATAACAATATCTAGTAATAATAGATAACAATATCTAATGTTCTGCTAAAACATGCCTCTTTCTCTGAGTGTGATAAACAATGTCTTCCTGTGCAACAAAATCATGATACTGTTGCAGGAGAGCAGAACGAATCTGGCGTGATTCACAGCAGTTGCCAGGCCTCTCTCACCTCCAGGAGCACAAAGAACAGTTAGAAAATGACAAAGCAAACCACTGGCTTCTTAGTAACCTAAGAAAACAAGAAAGAGTGCTCTCTTCTCTTTCCCCGCGGTGGTACGGGGGAAGTCCTGTTACAGTGCCCCCTAAAAACAAATCTTATTGTTATTTTCTACTCCTATCCACAGTACCTCTTCCACCCACAAACTTGCTAGAGTTTAACAAGAATTTCAAGCAAAGAATGGAGAGGGCAAGGCGCAGGAAGCAGTGGTTTGCATGTGGATTGTGCACTGAGATTTGCTTGCAGATGAATCATCATATACTGCTACTGCTTTCACAGCCTGGTCTCCCTAATAGTGTTCCTCTGTTTGAGGCAGGGCCCCTGTGCCCACACGAGGGAATGCAGAAGGAAATTGTTAATAATTGTTGCTGGCAACTGACTGTCCTTATTTCCTAGGAAGGTGTTGAGTTTTTAGCTCAGAATCCTACCCTGCAACATAGGTTATTCTTTTGTTGTGTGCCCATCTTGCTTGGCTCTCCAGGGTCCTTTACCTCCCTGTGTGTCAACCCTGACTGTGCCATGAGTGCCTCATCCCTGCCATTTGTGGTTGGAGCGAACACTGTGGAAGACCAGCGGGCTCGCTGGGAGAGAAAGCGCAGCAGGACAGCCAAGGAACTGCTGGAAACAGAACACCGTTACCTTGAGCAGCTGGATTTGGTGCTCACAGTGAGTATTTCTGCCCCTTCTGATACGTGGGTGCCTCCAGACAGCACATACTTATTCGTGTTGCCATGGGGAAGGGTCAAGAGCAAGATTGTGGTACCTCCCTAATGCCTGGGACATCTGCTGGGGCTGAAAGGGTTTTTTTGTTGTTTTTCTTTTACCTCCTCTGTAATGTTCAATAGCTCATGGATTTGGCTTTTTGGCCTTGGTCTGTACACAGGCATAAATCCTTTAAGTTTTGATTGAGTAGGGTGCTTGCCCTAAGATGCCTGAGATGTATGAACTGTAGGGACACAGAAAAAATTTATGAACAAGATGGTGAAAAACAGATGCATTGGAGGATACTGAAATAAACTCTTTTCAGTGCTGTGGTACTGTTCCATGTGTTTACAGTTGTGGTCAGAGCTACAAGTAAGGCTTACATCTGATGGTGCATATCTTAGGTAGACAGTCACAATATTTGGTAACTTTCCAAACCAGAGAGTGTTCAGGCTGCAACTTCTGGCTTCTGCTGTGTGCTGCAAGTAGCCTTTGAGTGACCTCAGCAGTTAATAACCTTTGCAGCCTCCCAGTACTTGAAGAGGGCTTATAAAAAAGAGGGAGAGTAACTTTTTACACAGGCACATAGTGATAGGACAAGGAGGAATGGTTTTAAACTGGAAGACAGTAGGTTTAGATTAGATGTTAGGGAGAAGTTATTTACTGTGAAGGTGGTGAGGCACTGGGACAGATGGCCCAAAGAAGCTGTGGATGCCCCATCCCTGGAAGTGAGCAGCCAGTTTGGATGGGGCTTGGAACATGTCTCTGCCAAGGGGGAGCTAGATGGTCTTAAAGATCCTTTCCAATCCAAACCATTGAGTAATTCTATGATGATTTGTGAATGCTACCTGTTTGAAATGTTTTTTTTTTTTTCCTGTTTAGTACTTTGTGACCATTTTAAAGGCCAAAGGGACGCTGAAGCCAGCTGTGTTGGAAACTATATTTGGACCCCTGGAGTCCTTATATTCAGCCAGCCAGTAAGTGGACATAGGATGGAATTCCTGTAATTATATTGGGAGGACTCTATATTGATGAGAAAGTAAGATTTGTTGAAATAAGGCTAATACCTTGTAAAACAGGCATTCACTTCTAGCACTGCTAGCCTTAGTGGCACTTGGAGGTGCCCCCAGCAAACTCCTGATCTGTATCACACATCATTGGGTGCCCAATTACCTGACAGTGGTTTAAGCTCAGTAAGCCTGTTCCACAAGGTGTTCTGTGGCTTACTCTCTGGTCTCCAAACATAAATTTGGTGTAGAACCTGGATATGGGGCAGAGAATGGTAAAGGCAGGTCAGCAATGGCAGGAATCAGAAGGAGCTGTGAAAATGCCGTCAGTAATGTATCCCTCACAAGCTATCTCTTCTCCTTGTGCCCAGTGTTCTGTCACTTCACCTGGAAAAAGGGAATTTGGAACCAGGACTGGAAAATTTTTGCCAGAGTCTGGATCTTTATGGCCACTATGCTGAGAATTTGGAGCATGCAAATAAAACCTTGAAGGTAAATATGTACTTTAGTCTTTATAAGGTTTCTCTTTTTCCATTCTGTGAAACTGCCACATCTTTCCATTTGTTTTCTGTCTCTGGAGAGAACAGTTTTCTTACTTTTTCTGGCTTGATGAAATTCTGGCTTTCTTCCACAATAAAATGGTGAAAACTTCTCTACTTAGAGCTTCAAATTTCTGATGCCTTTTCAGGTGTTTGTGTATGTATGTGCATATGGTGAGCACTGCTTTCTGAAACAGTGTTATGTATTTACTCCCACTCCCTCCTAACTGTCAAGTCTAGAGAGTTTCCAGGCTTTCACTACGATACAGTGATCTCTTTCTAGGAATTGTCAGGTCTCCTAGTCTTTCCCATTACCACCAACTGTATCCCAGTAGTGGGATTTCCTCTTCCTTCACATTTTTTTTTCTATGTTGAAGACCATTTCTTCCTCCCACTTATGTCTTCAAATACAACCTGTTTTTGAAGGGAATTAGAAATTTCTAATTTCTCCAGAATATATTTTATTTATTTATTTATTTATTTATTTATTTATTTATTTATTCATTCATTCCAAAGTCGTGACAGCTGTATCTGGAATTTAAACCACTCAACTCCCAGTTTTGTCAGTGCTTGTTCCCAGATGCAGAATGTACTAGGATGTTTCCTTCTTTGCATGCATGTATTCATGCTTTTCATTTTCCAAGAGGAAAAGCCTTTTTGGATACTTGTCTTAAGGTGACAGGAATGCAGATGTGCCTTGCTTTTTGTTGAAAGGCATGGCAAAAAGCCACAAGTCCTAACTGGGTCAACCTTCTCTTTTTCTTTAATTTCATGTATGGAGGGGAGATATCACTTCCATTATCCACTGAAATGAATGATCAGGAGAAAGGGAATGGCTTGCCCATAGCCACAAAAAAAGTTGATGCTTGTGGGCCTGGAGTCCTAAACTCTAAGCTGAAGTGTTCCAGCTTCTGGTACAGACTAGGGCACATAGTTCTTTCTGTGGTTTCAAAGCTAAATCCCTTTTTTTGCTGCACACAGGAGCAAGTGAGGAAAAATAAGTCATTCCGGCGATTTAAGAAACTCCAGGAGACTCGACCTCAGTTTCAAGGGAGGCAGCTAGAGGATCTGCTTCCTTTGCCCCTGCAGAGGCTGCACCAGTAAGTAAGCAATTGTGAGTCTTCAAAGGATTAGCATAAGAAGGGAAAAAGGATTGTATCACTATCTTTGTTGCTATGAAAGAGAAAGTTGCCTACTGTGTCTCAAAATCAGAGCATAGAAACAGCAATGAAACAGACCTAAGGATGTGCCTGTAAAGTGGAATCAGTGTACATGGATGGGAGATGATGCAGGAAGGCAGTTGTGTTTAGCCCTGGCTCCTTCCTCTAGCTCTTGGGTAGAATTGGATGCTTTCTGCTGTCTCAGTAAGCTACTGAAGTTTGGCTTTGAATGGAAGCAAGCTGACTGAAATGCTGCAGAAGTGGTGGTCTCTGCAGCAATGCTTTTGCTCCATTTTTATGCAGACTGCTGACCTGAAGCATTGTGACTATTGGAGATGGCTCTTTTTGGAGAGAAATGAGATTAATGAAGGAGAGCTTCTCTTTCCTCTCTGGTTATCAGGGCCACATGCTTTCCTCAGATATGATGCCTATCACATTTGTCTGAGCCTGGACAGATCCACTAAGGATTGCTGTATCTCCCTTTTGAGGCACCAACCCTTTCAGTCTTCAAGAAATGTTTAGACATCATCATTGGACATGTGTGATTTTTAGGGTTGTCTTAAAAATGCAGAGGCATGAATTGGACTTGATGATCCTTGTGGATGCCTTCCAGCCCAGGATATTCTATGATCATCTCCCCTTTGAAGAGGCAGACTGACTGGCTGAGGAGAGTGCTGCATGCACCCATTGGCAGCCCTTTCCTGGGGAGGGTGTGTGGGTAATAATGGTGTTTTTCTGGGAACCCAGATTCTGCTGCTATAGATCCAGCAGCTGTTTTTCAACCATGATCTTATCTACACTAAAGCAAACGTGAGAGATTGAGCACCTCTTTTCTTTGAAAATAACTTGGAGAGATCATACCACAGTCTTTCATGTAGGTAATGTTTTTAATTAGCTCGGCAGAAGTAAACATTAAACTGACTGGTGGGTTTTTACTGTAATTCTTTGGATAATTGTTTTAAATTTGCAAAACAGCAGTATATTTGTTGCTGTCCAGCTGTTTGGAAAAATGTGAACTTTTTGACAGGAAGTCCATTTTTTTCATTAATCAGTTCTATCATGTTCAAATTTCTTTAAAACTCTTTTAACATATGCCCTAGCATATGACTTTATGCTAGGTCATAGGAGTTCTGCCAGTTTGTGAATCTGTTAAGTTCCTTCTGTTTGACTTTACTGGGAGAAAGCATTTGTAGAGATCTTATCCTCTCCAGTAAAGACTGGAAAGGAAAAAAGAAAAAGGCAGGTCCTAGTTCTTATAGAAATGCCTTTATTTTCTTGTGTGGGCAGGAAATATAGTATGAATACTACCATTCATATACTATTAAAATAGATAGTTCAAAAAGAAATTTGTTCTTATTGAAGGCAATAACAAAACATGTGAATTTTGAGACAGCCTCATGATCTTAAGTGATTTGTGAGTCTGCTTCTGTTGGATCCCCAGGAAAAGCCAAAGGTTTGCAGATGTACAAAATACTTGGGTTATTTTAGCTGAGACATTTGATGATAAAATGAATGAATGAAGTGTGACCAAAACTGCCTGGTTAGGCTTACTCTGTCTCCTGGCTGAGTGTTGTTCACTGCACTGTTACTAACAGGAGGTGCTGCTGCTGTTCCTGGTATCTCGTTGTGAACTAAACCTGCTCTCTCCACCTCAGGTACAAGCATTTCTTCAGAGACCTGCTGGAGAACACCAGCCCAGACACTGATGAGTACCAGAAACTTGCAAGTAAATGCTGGCACTTTGATCAATGATAATATTGATCATTGATCTTGCTGAGAATATCTTGACTCCCACCTACTGCCTGGCTCCAAAGGAAAAAAAATCTTGCTCTCTCTCTGGGGTTCTAGTGGATTATTATTATTTTCCTTCTCCATCTTGATCAAGATGTCCCTGAGAACATGTTAGGAATAAAAATATGGAGTAACTGCCTGTGAAAATGGCCTAATATTTAGTTTGAAGAAATGGCAGCTGTTTTTTTTAAACTCTGCTGCTTGTGAGGCACTGGAACAGGTAGCTCAAGGAATTTGCTGATGCCCCATTCCTGGAAGAGTTCAAGGCCAGGCTGGATATGGTCCTGATCAATGTGATGTATTTGAAGGTCCCTGCCCATGGCAGATGGGTAAAAACAAGATGATCTTTAAGGTTCTTTCCAACCCAAACCATTCTCTGACTCTCTTGGTCACATGCCTCAATTTTCTAGGATAATTCGTGACCTTCATGCTACATCCAGTCACTAGAGGTGTCTCCCAGGGCTCAGTATCAGGGTCAGTCCTGTTTAATATCTTTATTGATGATCTGGATGAGGGAATTGAGAGCACCCTCAGCCAGTTTGCAGATGGCACCAAGCTGGGTGTGAGTGCTGATCTGCTGGAGGGCAGGGGGGCTCTGCAGAGGGATCTGCACGGGCTGGATCCATGGGCCAGGGCCAATTGTTTGAGGTTCAACCAGGCCAAGTGCTGGGTCCTGTCCCAGGGTCACAACAACCCCCTGCAGCTCCAGGCTGGGACAGTGGCTGGAAAACTGCCCAGTGGGAAAGGCCCTGGGGGTGCTGGTCAGCAGTGGCTGAACATGAGCCAGGGTGTGCCCAGGTGGCCAAGAGGGCCAAGGACATCCTGAATGTATCAGCAATGGTGTGGCCAGCAGGACCAGGGCAGTGACTGCCCCTCTGTGCTGGGCACTGGTGAGGCCACACTGCAAGTGCTGTGTCCAGTTTTGAGCCCTTCACTGCAGGAGAGACACTGAGGTGCTCGAGCGAGTCCAGAGAAGGGCAGTGGAGCTGGAGGAGGGTCTGGAGCACAAGTCCCATGAAATATGTCTGAGAGAGATGTGGGTGTTTAGTCTGGAGAAAAGGGGTGACCTGATCACTCTCTACAAGTACCTGAAAGAAGGTTGTGGCCAGCTGGGGATTGGCCTCTTCTCCCAGGTAACAAGCAACAGGAGGAGAGGAAATGGCCTCAAGCTGTGCTAGGGAAAGTTCAGAACGGACATTGGGAGGCATTTCTTCATGGAAGGGGTTGCTAAACACTGGAATGGACTGCTCAGGGAAGTGGTAGAGTCACAATCCCTGAAAATGTTCAAGAAATGACACTCAGTGCCATGTCTACTTGACAAGTAGGTATTCAGTCCTAGGTTAACTCAGTTATCTCAGTAGTCTTTTCCCATCTAAATGATTCTGTGGTTTTTACAAGCAGTTAACACCACTTGTAGGGCATTTTCCTGTTTTTGCTTCCAAATCCAGGAAATTAGTCCTCTCTCTGATGTTTCATTGGCAATTGTTTTCAAGAACTGCAGAATTGTTAGTTGGAAAGAGGCCTCTGGAGGCGATCTAGTCCAATCTTTCAGAAATTTCTGAATAAAGCTGTTGTTGATACTTGTTTTAAAACTTTTCTTCTTAATTTAATGCTGTCTTTTCTTAGCAAGATGTATAAATACCCATTGATGTGAAAGATGTGAAATAGGCATTCATTTGTGATAACTTCAAAGTATGCTGCTATAATTTCAGAGACTATGAAATCTGTTTGTGAGGTATCTCACTGGGTCCAAGACATCTTTGATAAGAGAGAGAACTCCTTGCAGCTACTTCGGGTTCAGAAATTGCTCAAAGGACAAAAGACTCAGGTTTTGACTGCAGGTGGGTCTTACTGACAACTCTGTTTTTCTTCTGCCATGCTGAGATATTTGTACGTATGTTCTCCTTCATCTCTGACTCAACTCACAATTAACCAGTTTTCCCCTTCTGCCCAAATTCCAAAGATAGGTGGTAAAGGAGTATGACTACTAATTCAAGCACTCTTTTTTTTTTTTTTTTTTTAATTAAGAATTTTTGAGTAAGGATAAGCAACAGCTTAATTGCCTGACATTCAGATAGGAGAAGCTGATGACATATGGTTAGAAAGTTAGGAGCCCAAGAAGATCAGGAGTGTAAGTCCTGGGTGGGAATGAAAGAGAGACACTAAATTCTTTTGGCTGAGTGTAAGCAGTGGCATTATACCTACTCCATTGCAGGAATCACAGGTTCCTGAGTGTCCAGGGCACAAGAACTGTGGTGTTGTTCACATTAAGCAACAAGAATATTGGCATTCTGCTCTCACCCTTCATATGAAGAATTTTATCTGCCTGGTTAAGCTGAGCCAGAAATCACTGTATTTGTGTTGATTGTTGAGATAGTTTAAGCCACAGTCACTGGCATGTAAGAACATTTCAATGGATAGGTCTCTTCTGTGACTGGGTGCTATCCATGCCCGGACCACCCTCTGAGCTGTGTAGGAAATATTGTGAGAACTGTGCCCAGTCTGAACAATTATGATATGGTCATTTGGGGTTTCACCTGTAGCTTTACTCAACTCAGCTATTTCAGAGGTTATCCAGGCACAATGCTGCAGCTGCAGAGGAGTGTTAAAGTCACTGTGTGTGAAGGTCTTTAATGCAAGAACCTCCAGGTACTTGTGAATGTGGTTGTAATTAACATGTGTGGATTTTGGATGAAAAAATCTCTCCCCACTGGGATGGGGAAAAACCCAGACAAAGCTTGTGGGCTGAGATAAAGAGAGTTTAACTAGTAAAGCATAAGCTGTTCATGCATGCAAAACCATTCAAGGAATTCATCCACCATCTGCCATGGGCAGGCAGGTGTTCAGCTATTCTAAGGAAAGGGCTCTGACCTGGGCCCTACCATAGTAGTTACCTGGAAAGACAAGAGCTAGCACATTAAAACTCCCCCCTTTCCTTCTTCTTTCCACAGCATAACAGGCTGAACATGATGCCATATGATATAGAATGTCCCTTTGGGGATTTCGGATCAGCTGTCCCAGCTGTGACCCTTCCCACATTCATGTGCACACCCAACCTCCTCACTTGCGGCTTGAGCAGCAGAAAAGACCTTGACACTGAGTAGTGCCTACACAGAAATAAACAAAAGATCCCTGTGGTGTTAATGGTTGTTTCAGTGCAAATCCAAACCAGCCACTATGGGAAAAGATAACTCTATCCCAACCAAACCAGCATAGGTAGAACAAAGGTTACTTATCAGAGGTTATTCTCAAAGATTCTCAGGCAATGGGCAAATTAATTTACAATTCTCTTTCCTGTCCTTAGAATGTTTTGGTGCTGCCAGGTGAAAGGGAGCTAACACAGGAATGCTCTGCTTATACTGAACAGATGCATGTGTGGGGGTACCTGGGCACATTTGGGTAGTGTGTAAGTAAAAAGGTAAATCAGTTATCCTGATTAATGTTAGAACTAATAAGATTACACCATGAAAACAAACAAAGAAACTCCCCGAAACAGTATAACTAGACCAGAGATGGCCATTGTTTCAGTGTTTGGTCCACCGATTATTTTGGTCTCTGAAAATTCTGAGATGTAGTAGGATGAGTGTTGAGGGTCAGTAAAGGCATTTCCATTATCTAGGACAGAGAATTCTTGTAGTCATGTTTTCCATTGGTTGGAGTTACATAGTTAGCTCTCATTGGATATGAGAAGCACAAATGTAAGAGGCAGCTGGGGCTTGCTAGTTTTGGGCCAGCTTTCCAGAAAAAAATAGCTTTTGCAAGACAGTTAAGATTGTCCTGTTGCCAGGCAGGAAGGAACATAGAGAAAACAAAATGCTGTGGGTTCAGAACAAAGGGGGACTGTTGGAGATGGGTATCTCTCATTTTCCAGTGTCTCTGAGATATCCTGCTACCACTAAGGAGACCCTGCTTTTCTTGCTGCCTTCCACATTCAGGACAAATACTGTATCAGCCAGAACTGCCTCCTTAACTGAGCACATTGTTCTGTTATCCAGAGCTTCCCTTGGGATATTTTCTTGCCCTTCTTTCACAACAACTTCCTAGAACTTGTACACCTGGGAATCCTGGACATGGATCTATATTCCAAGACTTCCAGTACAGTCTGGGCAGATTGTATGCCTGTGAGTCTGATCACAGCATAGCCTGAGGGAAACAGCTCCCATCCCAGCCCCATGCTTCTGACACCTTCCTCCCATTAGTTTTTTTAAACCTGGATTGATTCCTCATCCTTCTCTTCCTCAGTTTCTTATTAAGGTAAGAGGAGTGGTTCCAGTGGAATAAACTAAGCAGGAATTCACTCGCTTGTTTTGTGACTGTAGCATTCTAATAAGACACAATCCACAATGAAATCCACTGTATTTTTATTCTAAAAGGTATTTATAGCTCATGCAGAAGCTAAGGCATGAAAGAGTGGCTGAAATTCCCTGGCAGATATTTCCTAAACAAGATCAGGTGGCAATACCTTGTTATGGATTTACAGTTTTATGAATAATCTTCCTGGCAGGTGTCCTCATAATTCCCATGAGTTGATGGCTATCTTCCACAATAATCTTAGTAAGAAGTCCTACTTTATTTTATTTATTTCATTATTATTATTTTTAAATTGCTGCTTACAGCTAGGTTTATCAAATTGTTTTGATTATTTCCCTCCTGCTTTCATTTGCTCTTGTTTTATCACAATTAATTTCATAGGTGGATGACACTGGGCTCTGTTTTGCAAGAGAGGTCAATAGGTTGCCTATTCAGATCTTCCTCATTTTCTATCTCCTTTCATGCCTTCTCTTTAGAACAGTAATCTGCAATTGGTATTTTCTTGCTACTGTAGGTCTGTATATAGTTAGAAGATCTGTGAAATATGGTTTTGTTTTGTTTTGTTTTGGGGAGGTTTTTTGAGCTTATTTATTTTATTACCACACACAAACCAAGGAAAATATAAGTTTTCAAACCTGAAGCTACTTTCTGTTATATCACTAATGACAAACAAGTGGGCAACACAGTTTGAGATAGTTCATGTTGTGTTTTCTGAAGGCTTATGTTAATTTAAAGGTATGCATACCGTTCTCAAACTGTGTTTTTGTTCTGATCACTTTAAACAGACTTGCATATGATAATATACTCTTAGTTAAAATAGTAGATTTATAACAACTTCAGCTGCTCTTCATATACTAAACGTTTTGGGCTGGTTTCTGCTTCTGCACGGGTGCTATCGGCGCTGGTGGGCCGGACCCAGCTGACATCCAGTGCCTTCTAGTGGCTGGAATTGATGTAGAACACGGCAGCCTACAAGGGGGGCTCACCCCATATTCCCGTTTGTCTCATTACATCCCTTACTTTTTACTCCTGCCTGCTGTCCCTCAGCTCTCACAGCTGCCTCTGTTTCCATGCCCAGGGCGCTGGTATATCCGGGAAGGCTGGCTTTTGGTGGTGCCTGCAAAGGGAGAAGAACTGAAGCGCAGGATGTTCTTCCTGTTCTCTGATATCCTCATTGCAGCGAAGCCCTGCCACCCGCTGCACCTGCTGAACTCCAGCAAACTGTCCTGCCAGGCTGTCTACCCGCTCCACCAGTGCTCAGTGGATAAAGTGTTCGGCCACACGTGGAGCCAAGGAGGGCTCCTCAGTGTAAGTCTTCCCACCTGTGCCAGGCAGAAGTGCCAGTGGAGTCAGCCCTGTAAGCAGGTCTCCAGCTGTCTCAGCAGCAGAGGGACCGAGATGATGACAGTGGTGACAAAAATGCAGTGAGCAAGTCTGAGTTAGGACAACCCTTTCCTTCTTGAGTGATGCAGGTACTTCTCCTTTCGTGGAGTGGAGCCTCCTGCACACTCTGGGGTTACAGGCTGCTGGTTGCTTATCTTAGCTCAGGTGAGGAGGCTCCACCAGGACTCTGACATGCCCTCATCAGAGCCACAGGTCTGGGGGACAGCCACACACTCACGTGACAATAAATTACAGATTACAGACTGAACACATGGAAAAACAGTCAATGAAAAAGATGTGGATGTTATTGAAACAGATGTTGTGCATCCAACTCCCTGAGGGCTGCAGATTCCTTGACAGGGACCAGTCTTCTCTCTGCAACCCCCCTCTGCAGGGGTTTCAAAGTCAGCTCTTCCAAGGTTGCACCTAGGGCTGTGTTAGCTCTTTTCTTGTGAATTATGACAAAGAACTCTTTGAGCAAGCTGTGAGCTGTAGATGATGGCAGTGGAAGGACCCCCAGGGACATGGAATATGGTAGAAAACTGGATGAGCTGCTGAGAATAATTGCTCACCTCCAAACAGGTCAGAATGAGCTGTCAACTTTCACTGGAAACAATGGACAAGACTGGCACTTGTTCTGTACTGTACAGTCTCTGGCTTCACTCAATATTAAGACTAAATTTTTCTGTGTGGGAAGAAAGAGGGTAAAAATTAGCATGCAGGGACTGAATTCAGTGGTGATGATTTTACTGCAGCTGCTGCCTTGGCAAGGAATGCCAAAATTCTGCTTGTTTTTCAGCTTTCCTTTCCACACAAGACACTGCTGTTGATGTCCAGCAACCAACAAGAGATCAATGACTGGTACCGGAGTCTCACAGCTGCAGTCAGGTAGGCATCTAGGCTCCAGAGGTGGACGAGGACAGGACATAGAAGTGACCTCTGGACCTGTGTGTGGTTATAAGGGCGATGGAAGCAGCCTGATCCTGGCAGCCAGGACACAAGGGAATAATGAGGACAGATTTCCCACATTAACTGTGAATTTCCCCTTTGTTTTCCTCTGCAGGCAGCTGAAAGCCTGACCCAGCTGAGTACAAGACAGACTGGCAGGACAACCACCCTCATGGCAGAAGCTTCCACAATCTTAAAAAATGTTCAGGGACATATAGTAGCACTGGATTGAGAAGGACTACGCACTGTGTTTGTGAGATGATGAATGCTTTGTTAGCTGCCCTAATGCTCATACAGATACTGCAAAAAAAGCATTTGTGCACAAAAAAATCCCACTTATCAAGGATTTCCCCCAATTTACCTTAGAAGCTTCTAGCTTTTTTGCACTTTAGTAAACTCAAGATAACTTAAGGTCAAGCAGATGGGAGTGTGACTTGTTTTCCCTCATTTTTTTAAAGGAATTTTTGTACTTTGTTAAAGCCTCAGCATAGACTTTTAATAATGTGGAAGTTGTGTAGCAGTTTGGTTCAGAAAACATCTATTTGAATACAGTCAATTGCAAAGAGAACAATTTCAAGGTTATTAGAAACAAAAAGATTGAAGTCTGTCTGACTGACCTTGTAGCAGTCTGACTGTTTTTTCTTCTTCCTTAACCAGTACCACCCATCCTTAATTTCTCACTGGCGTTTATTAAAACAGAATTGGTACTGTGTGAGTTAAGTGTCTCAAAGGGAGAATGTATTATGGGGGTTCTTTGTCTTTCCATACAATTAGCTTGCTACACAGGGCCACTTGTTTAAATCTCTTAAATTTGTGAAACTTGGGAGGAAGAAATGCAACAAAGTTTAGGAAGCCACACTGGTTCCACTGTGTTTTGCCAAGAAAGGTTGGGCCAGGTGTTCTTGAAGTCCTTTCCAACTGGGTATTCTATCCTGTGATTTTACATTTGGGTTTTGTTTTGGGGTTTTTTTCACTTCAAAGTTACAGCTAGGACTTTCAAGAACTAGCTGGGCCTGAAATTAAAGACAAAGCTAACAAATTAACATTCTTATTGCTCAGTAGTTGTATCACTCTTAAGAAGTTCTGCTACTGACCCTTTTTATTCCAATAGAGTAATAGAGATGTCTTACAATCCTGCCTCTGAAGCTGGCTGGGGTGTCTGTCAAGCTCTTGCTGGATTACTATGACTCATGACTATGTTACCACCTTATAGGACAAGTTTCTTTTGGTTTCTCTTTATAGTACTCAGCTCAGTGTTACCATCCTATTTACATTCAGTGCTTCTTAAACAGCAGAAGTATCTTATTTCTCACCAAACTTCCCACCCTGAAATGCTGAACACTGGCTCCTAGAACACACTGTTAGCAAATCCATTTTTCTGGAATAAGCTATTAACTTACAAGCACAGGAATTATGCTGAGTCAGGGGAGGTTTATGTAGGACATTACAAAGAATTTCTTCACAAAAGGGGTGAATAGACACGAAGGAGCTGCCCAGGATGTGATGGAGACACAGTTCCAATCACACCTGGAGACGTTAAAATTAAGACTGGATACAGCACTTAGTGCCTTAGTCTGGCTGACACGGTGGTGTTTGGTCATAGGCTGGATTTGATAACTTCAGGTCTTTTCTGCCCTAAATGATTCTCCGAACACAACTCAAATACAAGCAAACCGACTTTCTGAACAAAGTTTATTTACATAGAAAATACCGATCATCACAGCTCCTAGCTTTATTTCCTTCTCCTGCTGAGTGTCATCTTCAAACTACTGGGAGGAAGTGGTGAAACTCAGCAGCCCTCTCCATGGCAACTTCCATCACTCTCCATCCCTCCTGCCTGCCTCACACACCATCCCTTCCCTGGGCCACGGGGGGGCCCTAGACGGGGGTGCCGCGGGCCCGCTGCGCGTCCTGCCGGTACCCCTTGAGCAGCTGGTTCAGCAGGGTCCTGTCGGAGTCGCGGCGCGGGCGGACGAGCGGCGGCAGCGGGTTCCCCTTCAGCTCGATCACCGCCATCTTAGCGCGGTCCAGCCCGTCCCGGTTGGGGATCTGCAGCAGCCGCGTGTAGCTGCCAGCGTGCGGCTGGAAGCGGGGCGCCAGCACCTTGAACAGCTTGTGGATGAGGTCCTTCTCCTGCGGGGCGGCACGCTCAGCCCCGGCTCCGCGGCGGGCCGGGACCGATGCGGGGCTGGGGGGTACTTACGGTCAGCCAGAAATCCGCCATGCGCATGGCGCGCTCGTCCTTGTCCCCCCGCTTGGCGTAGTCGATGAGCTGCGGGGGGGAAGGAGGCGGCGGGTCAGGAGAGAGAGAGGCGGCGGGTGAGGAAGGAGGCGGTGGGTCAGGAGAGAGGCGGTGGGTCAGGGTGCCTCGGCCGCCCGCCACCCCCCGGCCCGGCCCGGCGCGGTGCCGCCGCTCACCCGCTCGGCGTAGCCGCGCATCTCGTCGGCCCGCGCCCAGGGCGTCTCGATGCGCTCATAGCGCACCAGCGCTGTCACCAAGTTCCGCAGCAGGTCCAGGCGCGACCGCGGGCTGAGCCCGAACCGCCGGTAGACGCGGCCATGCGAGATGGCGGCCGCCACCGACAGCCGCATCCCGCCGACCGACCGAGCGCCCGGCCTCCGCCGCCGCCTCCCGGCAGCGCCCGGGCGCCGCGCAGCCCGCTGGGAGCTGTAGTCACAGCCGCAATCCCGCCGTCCCGGAACGGGTCAGGCTGGAGAGGCTCCACGGCGGACAGCTGATCCAGCCTGCCTGCTCGAACAGGGTCATCCTGGAGCACACGGCACAAGAACGCGTTCATGCAGTTCTTGAGTGTCTCGGATAAGGGAGACTCCGCTGCCTCTCCGGGAAATCTGTTCCAGTGCTCGGTCACCCGAACGAGTAAAGAAGTTCTTCCTCCTGCTGAAGTGGGACTTCCTGTGCACCGGTTTCGGCTCCTTGTCCCGTGTCCCATCGCTCCGCACCACCGAGCAGTGCCTGGTCCATCCCCTGACCCCCCCTGCAGACACTGACAGACATGGATAAGGTCCCCTCTCAGTCTCCTGTGGAGGATGAACACGACCAACTCCTGCAGCCTTTTCTCATGAGAGACACTCCAGCCCTTTAATTCCATTTGCCACCCTCCGCTGGACCCGCTCTAGGAGCTCCCCGTCTTCTGGCGCTCAGGAGCCCAGAACTGGACGCAGCGCTCCGTGCTGGGACACGATCACCTCCCTCGCCCTGCTGGCACTGCTGCTCCTCACGGAGTTCAGCCCGCAGCCGCGTACCGGGACCTCGCACCGGGACAGGGAGCCGGGGCAGAGCCGGCCGAGCGGGGGATGCTCGCGGGCGCGAAGGAGCCGCGCCGCGGCGATCCAGGGTCCCGGCGGTCCTCTGCTAGTTCTTTTTAAAACTATCGGATGTAAGCCAATTAAACAAGAAGATTTTAAAATGTCTGACTAAAATACACTGCTGTGTAATTGGTTAAAAGGAAAAGGACTAAAAGGACTGCATCGTGTCATACGACTACCATCTGGCTTTCCCCAAATGCACACATCAAGTAACTGAGATCCTGCTTTCCACGAATTATTGACAGTTCTGTTCTGTTATCCTCATACTGTCACGGGAACAGTACTACTAGCAGGATCCTCAGGATCTACTAGCAGGATCCGGGAACTCCTTTGTCTACCTTTTCATTCCTAGATCTGCTAACCATAGATTTTTGTCTTTAACACTTCGCTTCCACTATCTACTTTCTAAAACTGAAGACGGTTGTTACTGTGACTGTTCCAACTTTTTCCTTTTTTTTTTTTTTTTCCTTCCCTCCCCCGCCATGTTTCACTATGATTTATAGATACTTTTCGTATTGTTTACACATTTACCCGCGTATCGGGTATTTCCCCATTAGCGGTGGCGGGATGCCGGGGAGCTCCGGAGCCCCGTGCCGCATCCCCGGGCTGTGCAGGAGCTGCGCACACCCGGCAGCCTGCGGTGCTGGATCCAGCCTCGTGTAGCCCTGATGAGGCAAAGGAGCCACCAACCATCCACAGGGCAGGGGTGGCTGTGTGCTTTATTCCCACGAAGTCTGAAACCCACCCCAGCTTGCAAGAGCTCATGTCCCAGAGTCGAAGAACTATGACAGTATTGTTCAGCTCCAAGAAAAGTGCTAGAAGGCAGAGTAAGGAGATTTCCTGCCATCTGTTTCTTCCAGTTGCAGAGAAAGGGCAAAGTGTAATAAAAAGCAGCTACCAACAGTGTAAGAAAAAATATCTTTGTTATTTTGAATACATCATAAAATCACAGTCATCTTATACACATTTTAGTATTTTATATATAAATAAAGTGAACAGTATAGTTATTGGAATGTGTAAAAGGAACAAACGTATGGATTTTTTAAAGTGTGAAATTAAGAGAGAATTGGACCTCACCCCCTCCTTTTGTTGCTGCTCTGGGACTTGGTACATTAACTCTGAAATACTTCTAGGCAGAAGGCTATGCAAGCTGTGATGCTAACAGTAACTCCAGGCACCACCCTAATTCCATTTACAATCAATTTTCCTCTCCTTTTCTTATTTAGTCTGACTATATAGGAATTCTTGTGTGTCAGAACTACAGCCTTGCAACAAAATGTTAAACCCATTAACAATCAGAATTTTCTTATCACTACACACTCTTGCAAATGTTCCCATTAAATATATTTCTAATATTAATAAAATAACAAATTCTTTATTATCCTTCTGCTTATAATTTGATGTCTTAACATCAAAATAATATTTATTTCTAATAAAATTATACATACCATTTATATGAAACAAAGTTGTCATGTGCATAAGCCTGGTAATGAGACTAGCCATGAGTGTAGAAGTTTCTACTTTCTTGTTTTGGATTCTTGGGAAAGTTTGTTATTTTTGGAGCCGCAGAGTAATAAATAATTTGCAAGGTAATGACTTCTCTGGCTACCACTAAGGAAACTTAAGATTGAAAATGATTCCTCTGCTCTGGCTTTATGAAACATTTGGTGGGCTGAAGAAAATGACAGTTTTCTGAACCTTTTTGTGTTTACCCCAAAATCTGAATGAAATGTTGCTGATACAATGTTTTATGAGTTACCACACAGGTAAGCAGAACCGAGAAAGTTCCATGCAAAGATCTCAGCTGGATGTGGCCTGAAGGCTGAGCCTTCCCAGCCAGCTGTGCTCAGAGGGACTCTCCCTGCTGTAGGAATTCCTGTGTCATGCCGGGTGGTCTTTGCCATAATGTTCCCTCCTTGCTGCTGAGACTCAAACAGTTTTGAGGCAGGAAATCTGTGCAGAGGAGGGCAATGCCAAGGGCAAGCCCAAGGAACACATTCTGTCACTTTCTTTTTTTTAATACTGTGAAAGCCAATCATGCCAGCTCCAGAAAGGGAAGTCATTGAGGTTTCCATTCAGAAAGGCATGTAAGCATGTGCTATTTTTATATTAATGAATCTGTAGGAAAACTTGCTGTACTTACAGCAAAATATGTATTTTATCTGCTTTTCTGGTCCAGTCTCAGAATAGCTCTTCCCCGGGCACTTTTACACAGCAGGGCACTTGTCACGTCTCCCTGAAATTTGATGGTCAAACTGTGGGAACTTCTCATTGGGTATGTGCCTCTATTCAGAAAAGCAGAACTTAGAACTAAAATAAGTGCCTTTTTTAGAATACATCACTTTGTGGGCAGCAAGAATTAGTATTTAGTTTGTATATAGGAAGTGACTCATCTAACAGAAGTTAGATTTATTCAGTGTAGAAGGTCAAAAACCTGCAGCTACTAATTCTCTAGTGGGAGCCAGCCTGATCCAGCAGGGTGCAGTGGTAAACATATGCAAGGATTCCATAATTTGCTAGATTTAAAAATACAACATTTGACATTTAACAAACTTAATTAAAATGGCATATTCATCAATAACATAATCTATACTCAGTTGCCTGCTTCAAATCAAGAAAATAAGACACAATTGCCTCAGTTCATGCTATCTTTGAGGTTTTTTCCAGCCTGCTGCATATAAGACCATCCCTCTTTTGGACACAGGTACCTTCCCCAAGTCTCCCTTATTATGTGATTCACAAGACTGCTTGGATCTGCAGCTGCTGGCAGAGCTCCTCCCAGGCAGAGGAGAAGCCCAAGGACCACAGGGTTAGATTTCTAGAATTTTTTTCAGCTATCCCCATGACTTAGGCATTGCTTTGTAAATATTGATACAGATATAACGTGAAAAGAAATACAGAACACTCATGTTCTTAAAAGCTAATGCCCTGGCTTGTGGCTTAGTGGCAGTGAGACATTGGGAAATGGCTACAGGAATGAACACATCCTCTTAAGACAGTACACAGAAGTTATGGAAAAGTCTAGACAACCAGCTGTTTATGCAGCATGACCTGTACTGATGCTGTCAGGATTACACCAACTGTCTTTCAGCCCAGAGAATATGGAATGGAATCCAAACCTTTATGTATTTTCTGAAAAGGCCCTTCTTCTATTTTTACCTGCATTTATTCTACTAGAACATGCAAGCCCTGAAATACATGGCAAAGTAACAACTTTCTCTTTGCATTTGTGACATGGACACTACCAAACACTAAACATACTGTAGAAGTAGCAGCTACACAGACACAACATTGAAATTTTGTGCTTAATATACTTCTTTATATTCTAAGCATGGCAACGTCCTCAGCAGCTGTAGTAATCCAAAAGAAATGGCAACATACATCATCCATGAGGTATGGTATAACTTGTGCATCCAATTTTCCAGTGTAAATAAAGGGCACTCCCTTTTATCCCCATTCACAAGTATAGGATCCCATGTGCAGTACCTCACCTTAGCCATCCTCGTACCAGTTGAAATGTTTTGTCATGTGCACTCCTGCACATACTCACACTCCTCATACACCCAGCCAAACACACTGCCACTCTGTTGTTGCAGTCTGGTGAAAGCCATTTAGGTTGGTCTCATGCAGCAGAGGAACAAAACAGGTGGAAGCTCTTTGCAAACATGAGGCCTTTCTCTGGTCTTGATTTCACTCAGACTTCAGAATCAGCTACCAAGGAAGACATGCACCTGCAGGAGGTCAGAACCTGACTCTTTCTGCAGGGCTGGGATATATTTTGTTCTTGCCAATAAGCCTGACTGATTCACTTTTGATTTGGTTTCCTGCTTTAAACATCCCCTTTATCTTGATTATCTTTGTGTAATGTATCCAACACAAATCTGTTGAGAAAGCTAACTGGCCTTCACACTGAGCAGTGGGGCAACGGTAAAGAAAAAGTATTGTTTGAGTGTGTCCTAAAGTAGTTTAGGACACACACATCTTTTGACTGTCTTTGAACAATACTCTAGCAACACAAAGCCGAATAATTTACTGATCAAGCAGCAGCACCCTTGGTTAACCCTTCAACTTTTTTTTTGCCTTTTTCTGCCTTGATGAGGCATAGTAGAAGGCACGTCTCACTTAGAGATGGCCTCTGCTGTGAAACAGGGGTCCACTTCTCACACTCTCCTGAGCCTGGGGACAGTAGCTGGAGACTTGAGTTTTGTGGTATAATTTATTTGCATTCATAAAGTAACTGTGGACCAAAGTGTTCACTATCAACATAATTCAAGGATGATGTTCAGCTAACCCTTTGTCCCTGGCAAAATTTGTGTACTGGGTCATTTGGACATAGAATGCAAAGTAGGCAGATGGAATGCTGTGGTCTGTGTTATTAGCTAGAGCATGCCTTAATCATACTATATGCTAAGAAGGTTTTTTTGATAGTCTAGGTACAATGCACAGTGCAGGCTTGGCAGTATGGAATTTCTGCAAGGAGGCTACCATGAACCAGGAAAGCTACAGTACAGGCAGCATGGTTCAGGAAAAGCAGAAAGAAAAATGGGAAATAAGATATATATATATATATACACACACACATAGATATATATATATATATATATTACATTGTCAGTGCATTTTTTTTATCTTGAAGAATTCTAAAGAGGCTTTGTTGTTCAGTAGGAATAGCTAAGGGTGGTCTGCCTTCTGTATCCTGGTGTTTCTGGATGTTGCCCGTGGTTTGTAGTCTTCTCCGGATCCAAAGTCTACTGTGTCGTGATAGTTTGTGAATTCCTGAGGTAATGGAAACTCTTCTGTTGATGAGTGAGTCCTGTGTCCAAACACTCTCTCTTGCAGCTCAGCGATGTCGTTTCTGATGTCTGCCATCATCAGCAATAGGAAATCAAATGAACCCGGTGGCCCCTGCAGTCACAAGGCACTGCCATTAATCACAATCCACAGTTTTCAAACTGGCTGATAGAATTACTCCTGCAGGGGTTGTTCAGTAAAATTCTGCTTTGTATCAATTGCCAAAAGTCTGTTTTTTAACCACCTTTAATCAGGAAACAATTTTTGAAAGAATCAGATGTTTTTGCAGACAGAGCTTACATTTACAAAATGCTCAGTCCTTTTGTCACTTAACAATTCCTTTGCTTCATAAGAATACCTTCAGACCTCATGGGAATAGAGGAGATTAATCTTGGTTTCTTGTCTTCTTGCTTATTAAACTGACATAAATTACATTCTTAGAATGATTAATCAACAAATTCTTTTAAGACTGCTATTATTTGTCAAGTGTCTTTTCAATATGGTAACCTTGCTGCTGTCCATCACTTTCTAAATATATTGGTAATTACAATGCAGAGAGTATCTGATTTTAGAAAATCATTATTTCATTTTAGCTGACTTCACACAGTAAAATAAACTAAATACTGAGTACACTCTACTGGTCACACCCTGAAAAATCAACTCCACCAATGAGAAAATACCATAAATGAATAGAATCACAGAGTGATTTGAGTTGAAGGGACCTTAAAGACCATGTTGTCCCAGCACTTCTGCCATGGGCAGGGACACTTTTCAATAGACCAGATTGCTCAGAGCCCCATCCTGCTTGGCCTTAAGCACTTGAAGGGATGGGGCACCCACAGCCTCTCTTGGCAACCTGTGCCAGTGTCTCACCACCCTCACAGAAAATATCCTAATATCTAATTTAAACCTGCCTTCTTTCAGTTTGAAGCCATTCCTTTGTCCTGTCACTACATGCCCTTGTGAATAGTCCCTCTACATTTTCCTTGTGGATTCCCCTCAGGTATGCCATTAGGTCACCCTGAAGCCTTGTCTTTTCCAGGCTGAAAAATCCCAACTCTCTCAGCCTTTCCTCATAGGAGAGGTGCTCCAGCCCTCTGATCAACTTGGTGGCCTCCTCTGGACTTGCTCAAACAGGTCCATGTCCTTCCTGTGCTGGGGACCCCAGAGATTTTTTGAACAAGTTCACCTGAAAACAGATCCCCACTATTCATTCCTTCTTCTGGAACTCAAAACCTCTAGTTTCCCAAATCTGAGAGAGGTAAGGGGCAGGATTTTAAAAGGTTCCAGGGATCAAATTCCCATTGGGAGCAGAGGTTGAACTGTACTAAGTAGCACCCTGCATGGTTCTGCCTTCTAAGGGTGTCACCTACTGCCTTTGGTCACACACTCAGCAAAGGAAGAGATTTGTAGGCAAAAACATTTGGATGTAAACAGGCAATTACTTTCTTTCCAACAACATTTTCTGTGTATGTAAATTATCTGTTATCTTGGCACAGGAGTTTTTTTTCTTTAACTTTTGGCTGACCTGTGGTTAGTCGTCAACATCACTCTGTTGTGGAAATTCCACCTGTGTGGAATACTTACAGGTATCCCCTTTGGTCCTGGTGCTCCTCGCTCCCCCTGTAATCAATACCACCTCAGTTAGTTTGCTGTGACTAAAGCAAGTTAAAAAAGTTTGCTTCTGTAGCCTCATTTACTCTACCCAGATCAAGAATCATCAGCTGATGCTTATTTGGAAAATGAAAAGGAAGTGAAGGAGGAATGCAAGGAAATTGCTGCTGATTCTAGTGGGAACAGAGTGGAGAATTTCTGATATTTCTACTGGACAGTAACAAGTGAATCAATGAACAGGAAGAATTCACAATGAATGAAAAGGGCTAAAGCCAACATTTCTTCATGGAAAAGCCAAAAGAGCTGCAGAGAAACAAAATAATTCAGTGTGGCATAGAGCCTGGCAGGACTATTTGCAAGACTTTAGGAATGGCAAACACAAAATAGCAGAAAGATGACATGAAGGAGTCGGAAAACAGGATGCTTTCATCTTAAAAAAGGAAATGAGGTAGCAAAAGGGTGTGACTACAAGCGTGTTGAGTCTCTCTGGCAAGCCTGCACTTCACATGTGCACGTGCCCATCTTATAGGAAATTAGTACCTCTCCTCACCTTGCTACCATCTCTCCCTGGGGCGCCAGGTGGGCCCTGCAAGAGAAAAGAAAGTGTCACAAGGGTGTGAGAAGCTGTGGAGCTAAGGGCACTTGTGCAGTGCACTGCAGGAGACAGGAATACTGACCACAGGGCCCCGTCTGCCCTGCTTAATGTGTGATATGTCTGGAGATGGGCCCATTGGTCCCATTGATCCACGAGGGCCTGGCTGGCCAGGAGGTCCAGGTAATCCAGGAGCTCCTTGACTCCCTTTAGGTCCTGGAGCCCCTGAAATCAAAAGCAAAAGTTACCTGCCAGGGAAAGCCTACACGACACTTCATCAGTGCAAGAAGTTGGGAACGACTTTTTTTTAAAGACCCAGTGGGCTGGTTACTTAAACACACCCAAAGCCACAACAACACAACCAATTTATCTGCATCTGCACATCAGCAGTCATCTGAGACAACATTAACCCTTGTCACAGTAGCTACAAGAGGTGACCACCAAACAATTAAATCTTGTGTATAACAAGAATTTGAGTCTGCCAGGTAATTAGGGACATAGACTGGGAATGAAAAGAAAAACACAAATTCCTCATTTTCACACAAAGAAGAACAAACAAATCACATTTAGGAGCATCTGATAAAAAAAAAAGCCTCAGAAAACTCATGGGAATTTTGAGTCATGGGCATCTACATGACTGACACAAACAAGCTCTTTCCAGTGGGGGGCTGCACCTCTCTTTTGCCCAGTGCAATAGCCAATGTGTTAAGGGCAAAAGAAGCTCTGTTCTTCCATTTTGCTTTATGTAATTTTCAGCTTCTGCTGGTTCAGCAGAGCATGTTAGTTTTTAGGAAGCACTCAGGCAACAAAACATATGTTTAGCTCAAAGGAAACAGTAGGAAACATAAACCAGAAAATCAGGCACCTGAAACAACATTTGCAGGCAATAAAGACCATTAAAACGTCACTAGCTCAAATGCTTCATGATTAGAAGAGGAAACACTTCTCTTCATACTGAGGGCACATGAAAAACATAGAGAATAAAAGGCAGAGAGTAAAAAGCATTCAGCAGGACCGAGTATGTACAGTTAGGATTTTCAAAAGGAGACAACTCAAGTTCCGTGATGACTCCCTGGGACTCTCTCTGGGGGGGCAGCAGAGGAGGTGATCAAGGGTTTTAAGGGGGTTTTTTAGGGGTGGTTTTCAGTTTTCTGCAGTACCTCGGACAGCTCAGTCGAGGGGAAACCCAGTGGGGGGAAGACCTGCAGGGTCAGGCCTTTGCAATTCCTTGGAGGAATTGCAAAGCAACCCACTCTACCCTTCAGAGTCTGTTGCAGAACTTCTAAACATACTGTCCTTGCACTTATGAAGAGCTGAAGACTGAAGATACTCATCCTCCAGGAAAGTGAGATAATGACTCAGAAAACAAAGCAAGATTGCAGAAGGGGATGTAAATGGGAAGGTGGGGTGCAGTTCAGGAGGGAGTAAATCAATCCTCATAAGGAATATTTGCCAGTACTCTGTAAGAATCCTGATGAAATCCAGCACAATGCTTGGATTTATTGCTGACCCAAAATTAGATCTGCATTCAACATAATTTGCAAAATTTTGAGTATTGTTGGCCACCAGATGCGAGGTGTCTGGATTAAGTTTGGGCTTTAGGATTTCTCTGTTTTTCACTGTGTTTCAATCTATAACTTAGCAAAGAAGGTGTGAGTGGAGTTATACTTTTCAGATTGCTTTCAATCTGGGATACAACATAAAACCAACAGATGAATCCTTGCAAATCAGACAAAGAAAAATAAAAGAGTTGGCACAAACTCCTACAAACTGAAAGCACATTTTTTCCTCTAATCCTGACTGTGAGCTAAAGCAATAGATATTCCTGAAATGAAATGGAGAGTGTTTTAATACAGAGTTAAAATACTGGAAATGACAACTGAAGCAGGTGAGATATCCCAGGGAGAGGGAGAAATTTGACACATACAGGACAAACACAGCTTGCATGCCAAGAAACACACGGATTTACAATGGATGATGTCAGACAGTTGGCAGAGGCTGACCATAACACCCATAAGGTTTTGTTTGTTTGTTTGTTTTAATTTAGCACAAATGCTAACATAATATATCAATCAAAATATGAAATATATGAAATCATATGATATGAAATGAAATATGAAATCATGCTGGCGGACTGAAGTTTACTTTTTTAGTCCTAAACATTTCTGTACAACAGTCCTGCACATTTCCACCCCTCTGGTATTACCTGGAGGGCCTGGTTGGCCAGGCTGGCCTGGGGGGCCAGGGATATATGCATTAGAGGCAAGCACTTTTTCACCAGTGATTTGCTTGCTAAGATCAGCAGCATTATTTGGCAGCAAAGCAACCTGCCAAGACAAAAAAAAAAAAATCTGTGTAAGACCTTAATTGTTCAGCCAGAAAAACTACATTCTTATTCAAGTTTTCATGTGAACAAACAGTTATTTAAATATTTCAGGAAAATATAATGAGTTTATTCATATCCTTGATTGATATAATCAGAAAAACATTCTTATTCTGTGAGTCTGTTCACTTTTCAAGTCACTGTGGAAATACTGAAAGCCAATCCAACAGAGGACAGAGGAAATTCAGGAGAGATACAAGTTCTGAAAAACTTGAGTCTCATTACTGCTTCTCAGGAAACCTGTTTTTCCTTATTTGAATTTTCCTCTATTCATTACTGCCTTTCTCAGGGCAACATTTTCTCAGATATTTAAGTCCTGAATTGCTGCACAAGCCACTAACTTTCCATAGGTTTTAATGAGAACCCTAAATCCTTTGTGAATCTGGTCCTGGAAAGTAACCACACTGTTTAACCCATCAGATGTCTGGATCTGCTCTGCACAGAGAGACAAAATAAGTGAGAATGCAAGCAGAATTGTATACTACAGTTTAAACTATCATTATCCATTACCTGTTTAATTTTCCATGAAACATTCACCTATCCAGTTGAATGTATTTAATAATTAAGCATATTTAGGAATATTGTGCAAATGTTTAGTCTCTTAAGAGGCAGCTGAAGGGTGCCTGGAGGAGCCAAGAGGCTGGTGTGCAGTGAGGAGAGGAGTTTATTAGTGGTGAGTGGCTGCATGTAGACTTAGAGATTTTGCACTGCCAAATTGAACTGGAAAACTATTTCAGCAATAGCAGTGCAGACCTCCCCCTGGGTGAACTTTGCTGCTTCTTGAATGAATTTGGCTCATTGGATAAGTTGATGCTGAATTCTGCAGCATTTGCCTGTGACAGCTGCATTGAATAATATAGATGATGACTCCTGCTATTTGACAAAGCTTTTTATCAGCTATCTGGAATTCTCTGAGCTGGGCTGTTCTTAAGACTCCTACCTGTTTCTGTAATTATTTGACATACATTCTTCTGCCAGTACTGGAAACCTAATGTAATGCACAGGGGAAAGCCACAGTGTTATGCACCTGCAGTACCTACTTGAACTGGGAAAATTTCCTTTGGCAAACATGTTATTGCTTAAGGATTACAATTTAAAGGCAGCCTGTGATGCTTATAGTTTGGGGTTGGATGCACAGGACAGTTCTGAAGGAAAAAAACAGATCAGGAAAAAAGGTTGAAAATGCTGGGATAGTTCTTGGTGGCATTTCCAGAACACCAGTTTGATTTTGAGACTGGAGCTCAAAATGTGATGACGGGAACACAAGGATTTATCAGCCATTTGTGAGTTAGGCTTTGGAGAGAATTGTGGTTCCAAAGACCAGATGACTACACTATAGGCAAATTAAGAATCATGATGTATGTTTAACAAGAATTTGGTAGATTCACTCCACCCCTGCAGAAATCAGTGGCTGGATGAGATCATATTTTCACAGAAGTCCCAGAGGGTATTTCTTATATTCTCACTCCTATGAATTTGCTTTTCACACAGAAAATGGGGATTCAGCACACCTATAGCTCTGGGGTGAGCTGTCATCTCTGCTTTTTCAAAGGAAAACGTGTGCTTTGCTTACCAGTGACCTTGCAGCTTTCTGGGCCAGCTTCCCAGCCAGTGCAGCACAGACCAAACTGTGGGGCTCCTGAACAGAGGGCTACTCTGTGGGACACAACACCCTACCCCTGGAGCAGAAGAGGAAAATTCAGTATCTGGGGGCTCTCACAGATACTCTCACTGGCCAGGGATGAGCATGGGAACATCTACTGGCTGGCTCTGGTCAGCAAAGTTTTGTTTCCTAGAGGTGTGTCCTGCCCAGAGGACACACCTGTTCCTGGCTGGATACAAAGGAAAGGCTTGCAAGGACTGTGGTACAAAACTTCCACTACATGACACAATCAATCAAGGACTCTGTGGTTCCAATGCTGACAAGCAAAAGCAGAGACAAAAAGTCAAATCCTGTGGCTACCTGAGAGTATTATATTTTTAAAGTAGTTTTTTTGAGAATATTTTCAGTGTCATCAGTGAGTGCTTCTCCTTAGGGATAGCCACAACTGAGTGGCAGATTAACTGAAGCCCTCTTTTTAGCTTGCATGTAAATATCTAATTCTGGGGATCTACAGCTATATCAGTTGATAAACAGATGTCACTTAGTACATAGACCCAGCCACGAATACTCTTCAGGTTATACTGCAAATGGTCAGACTGGAGTAAAAAGGTGCATTTAGTGGCAAAGACTCATCATGAAGTGGATTTGGAAGTGTATTCTCTTCTGATGCTTAAATATTTATTTGTTCCTGCCAGCCGGGCTGTTGTAACAACTGAGTAAGTTAGAAAAGAAATCACATAGCTGCTGTGAAAGCATCTATGCATGCTTCCCCACTGACTCAGCTGGACTTGAAGTACACACTAGGAGTGCCAAAATACCCAGGCTCTGGTCTAGCTCACTACTCTTTGATATCTTCTGGCCAGAAAATGGTTGTTACATGCTCTGGGCCAAACCATGTGTTTTTGTTGTTGACTCACATCCTCTTAGCTATTTGATATACTCACTGGCCTAATTTCTGTTTCACCTTTTAACTGAACCAGGATCCTAGTCCAGGGTAACCTTGGCTTTCTCCATCTACAACTCCAAATCCTAATGGCTCTTAGAAAATAATATTTTGGTTGTTTTTCCCATCTGCATCCAAATATTAGCAAGAGTAAATTCTAAAGAAAGGCTCTTCTAGAAATAAATCTTCCATGTGCTGTTTTGCTTGTTGCATTTGGAGTTTTGCATAGTTTCTAGGAGGTCTGTGGTTTAGAAAATTGGACAATGCTTGTCAGAAGTGATGTGGAACATGGCTTTCTAATTAAGATGTTTAAACACATCTGTGCAATAGGATCAAGCTTACTAGTTTTTTTTTCTTTTATTTGTTGGCTGTGTGTCAGCATGCCAGATATATTTTCCTCAGTTTTTCAGCTTCCCACTCTTCTTCCTTTCATCAAGGTCTTAGATCAACCTAGGACTGCCCACAGACCTCTAGTCTATCAGGACAGTGCATCTCATTGGATGACAGGCTTTTCTGCTAACCACAATTTTGAATAAAGTTAATAAAATCTGAAAGTCTTAACCACAAGACTGAAGACTCATTTCATAAACCATCTCCCTGGCAGACAGAAATTAACTTTTCTATGTAAAACAGAACAGCTTTAATCACAGCTATTGAGAGATGTCCTCCCCAGGAGAACTTGGCCATGGCAAGTGGCTGGTGAAACATGAGGGTTGACGTCTCCCTGGGCAGAGAAGCACCATGGGGACAGGTCTCCACTCAGCATAGACAAAAACTCTCTTTTCTTTGGGGTAACAGTTGCTGAGGGTATTGGGAACCTTCTCTTTCAGCTCCTTCTGTGTGGAGCACAACCCTGTGGGTTCCCTCTGAGGATGCCAAGTCGATCAAGTCTCTCTAGGGGCATACAGGGGGAAAAATTAAGTTGGGAACTATGACAAAATTTAGCTGTGAAGCAAGAGTGAGCTGCTACACAGCTACTACACAAATGCCTACAGTGACAGGTCTCAGTGGTCTGAGTTTTCCTGGAATGAGTTTTGAACACAAGCATCTAACAGCAGAAGTTAGACACAAAAACCTCCCATTAATTCCATCAATCAATTCTCGAGCAAACAATGTGGCCAATAATGTGACCCCCAGATCCTTCCCTGGAGGTCAGTGTGAGACTGCTCAGCATCATGGAAAACAGCTGGAGAAACAGGCACTCAAAGGCATGGATCCTTTTTTAACCTCTCTGCTACCATTTTTTGAAAAACAGAATTTTCATCACATGAAATTCTGTCACTTCCATGTTTGTGTTCATACTGATTCAGAAAAAATACATGATGTTTTGAGATTTTGGAGATGAAGAGTATCTCCAGCCTCAGTAAATTTCACTTTAATAAGGAATATTTCTTTCTTCCTAATATTAAATGAGTAACATCAAATGCAATGACTGAATACACCAAATTGTGTTTTGACATAATGGAAAGAAATTAATTGAGTACCCTGGGAGAAATAATTACAGCCTGTCAGCATGATCTGCTGAGAATATTCCAATAGAAAGCTTCAATTTGAAGGAACCTTAGTGTTCAAAGGAGATGCCACCAGAAAAGGCATTACACCTGCATTCCTGCATATGTCTTTCCAAATCTGAGGCTGTGTCTTTGCATTATCTCACTACTACTCTTTCATTATTGCACTACTAAAATGCAAAAGGAAGCTACATATGTGAGCAACTGAAGCCCAGGAAAAGTTTCTAAATGCATTATTCTCTACTAGCAAGGGAATAGGTAAAAAAATACCAAAAGGTTTGAGACTGAGGGTTTTTCTTTTTTAAGAGGAAAGTCATATTTAAAGCTAGTGATATTTTTGTTTAGTCCCACACCTATTTGGCAAGAATTCTGTACCAGCATCCTATTAATGAAAAATCACGTTCCCACATCTATGAAATGTCTTGCAGGAGTTTACTCTAGAGGTGGATCATGTCCAAAATCCTCTGCATTCAGAGTGAATGAAAAACTCAGGCCAGCACAGATTGCCGAGAAATCTGGGCTCGGCCTGGGATGGGTGTTTGTCAGACTCTGTTACCACAAGCTTGGTAACACAGCTCCATGAACCTGGGGAGCAATCTGCTTACAAATTGTAAAAGAGCATAAGGAAGAGATCATTCCTACGTGATTTTAAAATATATTGCCCTTCTCTTTGTATGTGCAAGAACCACATGTCAGTGACAGCTTCAAACATAGAAATTAACCTCAGTTGCTGTAAAACATGCAGGTCTGGTAAAGACATGAGATCAGTGTTCATACCTTTTGCTTCAGCTGTAAAACTGTCTGCTTTATTTGATGGAATTCCTTACAAGAGGCACAGCACGTCCCCGGTTTCGCCACATTTTCAGATTTCTCAGGAAGCCCAACTGAAAGAAAGCAGTTTCCACTATAAATGTAAAGATCCAAAGGAAAGAAATTCATAAAGTGATAGCAAAAGCAACTTGAAGGTTGTTGGACTGTGAAAAGAGAAGGGCATCCTACCATTATTAAATCTTTGACTGTGAATTTCTATGTAAGGCTGAGAAACTTTGCAGGGACAGCTCTGAGCACATTTTTAAAGCAGCTGTTTCCAGTTAACAGTCCCCAGAGAATTCATTTGTTTAATACCTGGAAAAGTTCACACCCCTTCTTTTATCTTTTTGTTTAGGGTAGACTAACCCCATAGATCTGAACTGACTTACAGTCCCCTGAAGGGCAAATTTTCATATGCTATAAATTACAGTAAAACCCCTCAGAATATGCTTATTTTGCTCATTTTGCACAAACTGCGCTTTATCATCATGGGTTATTCTCCATGTGATGGAATTAGCCTGAGCAGAGACGGGGATTGAGATTAATGACAGGGATTTAAATCCACACAAGAGGAAGGGTCACATCTGTTGATACTATGCATGAATAGGATCTTTTCAAGAATCCATTAAGTTATTCAAACTGTGAGAGAGATTGCAAATGTTATTTTTGTCCTTTTCCCAGTACCATACACAGTCAAGCAGTTCTGCATTGCAAGCAAACAAGCATTGTTGTAACAGATGTCTCCTTAAAGACAAATCTGGTTTCCAAACTACAGGGTGACACATACTGGCAAACTCTAGGTGAATTTTTTTTCACGTCAACATTGTTGAGAAATATCAAGTCTCTTGAGGCTTTGCATATGATGTGTAGTCTGGTATGATGTTACCTGGGAGGGCTGCTGGGCGTGTTTGAACACTGACCTTTCAGAGCATGTCCCACAATGGAAAAGCTCTGCAGGTGCTCTTGTTAAAGCCAGGGAATCTTCAAAGTCTTCCAAAAGGATCAACTGCATCATGCTGAGTAACTGTGTTACACTTGTCTCTTGGATTAAATGCCCTTCATCTTTTCAGAAATGTGTATTGATTTTGAAACATCTGCATCTTTTGAAATGAACCTTGGAGATTCTAATACAAAAAATATTACGTGCTACTTGACTTTAAATATTTGCAAGGTCCAGTATAGAAGACTGCAACCATCTGATGGTTGTCTATGGACCACCTATTTGGGTGGCACATAGGGCACATATTTGGGAAGGTATGTTTATTCCATTGGCTATAATGGCATATTGATTTTAGAAGACAAAGCTTATCTGCTAATCAGTTAGGAGAGAGATGTAAGGGTAAGATGCTGGAATAACCAGGAGCATTAGGACAGCTATTAGTACTGATTGGAAAATTGGGGCACAAAGGCCTGGATTTTTTCCTTAGTCATGAACTGCCTGTTCCCATGGCTGCACTCCAACAGCCTTACTATATTACACATATTATTTACCATTTTTATGGTAGCAAGAACACTGCTGTTTGAGCTCCCCAGCCCTTTCCCCAGCACAGGTTTTGTACCTGATCAGCTTTCTGTGCAGTGTTCAGATGACTTCAAGGTTTAAGACCAGATGGTACTACTTGATGTTTTCCAATGGACTCTACACAGCACAGAACAGAATTTCACCAAACTTCAGCTATGCTGGATCTGAAACTATTTAGCCACAAGACCTCCCAGAGGAGCTCCAGCATTTTTGTGAAGCTACTGGAATACACAGTATATGCTGCTTTCCTTCTTCTCTCCTATATTCATAATGCTAATAATTTTTTGCCTTTGATTCCCTCCAAAACCTCTTTGCCCATAAACCTTTCTCTTGTAGCTGAAATAATCTTCACCATGCAGGGTTTTTTTCCTTAAGAGGGAATTGATGTGCTGTAATGAAGACACCACTTAACATTTCTGTAAAATAAATTTGCTCTTGACCACAAGTCAGTTATTGCAGAGTTCTTCCTCCCTCTCCAATTTTTCATCTTCCTTTAGAAAATCCCAGTGTCTTGACATGCCCATTTTTGGACTGGTATAGGAGTTACAGAGGGATGTATATGGAGCCATAAAAGAAAAAAAAAAACAACTTTTTTTTTCTTTCTTTTTCAAAGACCAATAAAGTCTGGATTTTTTACTGTTCTCAACAAAAATTTCTTTTTATAGCTATTTCACCAAATGAGTTCTATCATTGTGTTAGGAAATGTTGCTGAAAGCAACACACAGTCATGCAGAGAGGCTGCCAGAGCTCTGCTGTTGGAAACCTCATGCAATCCCACCAGAATCTGTGGAATTATATGCAGATTAAGAAGCGGTGAATTTGGCCTTGTGTTTCATTTTAGAACCCAGTTTATCTTCCTGAAGGATGTGACACACGGGGCTGACAAGCACAGATAAAACAATCCACGGAGACGAATGCTGGGGGGATCAGCTAATGTTTGGGAAATGTCATACCAGTGAGATTTCTGCAAAGCTGGCTGGATTGACTTGTCAGAGGAAGAAGTCCAAGATCCTAGTATGAGCAAGCATGAGCTGCATCTCAGGAGAGAGGTGGAATCCCCCTAACTCATACCAGGCAGAGGTGATGATTTTCCCGGGGAAGGAGTCATCCATCAAACATTTGCTCTACCCCCATCCAACCCTGTATCAGGACCAAACTATGAGTAAAGTCAGAATAAAGTGTGGATAAAGCCAGAACTCACCTAGGATGGGCCAGCAGAGGCAAAAGGCCATTAGATGGAGCCACCCACGTATGATGCAGAAACTGAGGTCACCTACCAGGCTCAGCTGGGCCAGCATGAGCAAGGCACTTAAATAACTTGTTCCCATTGCACAGACCTACTCAAGGAAACTGAAATTATTTTGAAGAAGGCCTAAAGCAGGCCCATATCATAGAGGGTCTCAGAACACAAGGCTAGCTTACACATGATGGGAACCCTTTAATCTTGGTGAGATGCTGGTGAGCCCTGTGGCACCTATTGCTGAGGGATCTGCTTGGGGACTGCTGTGTTTTCTCTGTGTATGGGCTCGGAGGCCATGCCTCGCTGACGCTGGGAGAGGAGGAGGAGATGCTGGCAGGGGAGTGCTCTGTGGGAGCTCTTCTGCGGGCAGTCTTTGCATGGAGGCTCTTGAGCTGATCATCTGTGTTGTATTATCTGGGCTCAGCCTGCTGAGATGGTTTCATCTGCCTACTTCTGTGTGGGTAGCTGCATTGTCTCCATCAAATGCGACTGTGGATGCAAGAAAAAATGCTCCCTCTTCTTGCGTCCACCAACCAACCCAAAGCTCACTGTCAGGACACTTACAGAGCCAAAGAAAGGGTGACCACATTACAGCCACTTACAGAGCCAAAAAGGTGTCTGAATTGCATCCTTTGGGCATGGAACAATGAGAACGTGGCTCTATCTCCCGGAAAACATGCACCCTGGTTAGAAATGGAGAGCGGTAACGTGGTTTTGCCTCTCCCACTAAATTTTAAAATAAAACGTGCATGTTCCGGCTGCGATGAAAAGCGAATGATGCGTTTATGAGGCAGCCGCTCTGGCACGGGCGCGGCGCAGGGCTGGGGCCGGCCGCGGGGGGGAGCGGCGCTGCAGCCGCTCCTCGCACAGCCCGCCCTTCTCCCGGAGCCAGGCACGGACGCGGCTCCTCGTGCTCACCCGGGCTCCGAAAATTCCTAACATTTACATGGAGTACAGCGGCGTAACTGGCCAGAAGGCATCCTTCTTTACTTCGCATAGCTGGCTGGGGAGATATCTGGAGAGATGGTGGGTGTTTCATTCCAGATTATCTGCTGGAATTGACACTTTTATGTGCCGTGCACATTCAGTGTAAAAACGGTGGTTTTCAAACAGTAGTATAATTTCCATAACCTTGAATATTTCGAATGGTTGGTTATCCCGAATGCTTTGGACATTACTGTATAAAGAAATTTGAACTACCCAGAGGAATATCTAAAAAAAAACCCTCCAATTTGTAGGGGAATTATCTAGGTTATTTATCACATACATGCACACACACACTCTGATAAGGAAAAAAAAAATTAAAACTACAAGGAACAATTACAGTTAATGGAGTGGCTCCAGTTACACATTTTCAGATGAAAATGAAAATTATAAATTGCTCTGGCCATCCGGTGGGATTTGGATCACACTGTGAGACCACATTCAGGCATTAATTGATGAACCTGTGGTAAGTCACCATTCATCAGAAGTTGTTGGGGTTTTTTTTCAGACCACTGTTCTCTTCCTCCCTTCTTTTTAAATTTTCATATCAGTATTTATTCTGTAGTATTCTAAATGCTGCAATTTAATAAGTAGGATGAGGTCAAATGTTTAAAATAATTTTTGCACAGCACATGTATAAACTCTGAACCAACACTGAGATGCAAAGATGCAAGAACAAGACCTTACATTTACTCTTTTCCCATTATATTCCATTAAAAAAAAAAAGAGAAAAAAAGAGAAAAAAAATAAGACCCCAGGCACAGGACACACAATTTGACTAAATTGCAGGTCAACAGCATATGGTCTTGGTCAATGTGATTTAGAAATTGATTTAAGCAAGGCTTGGAAAATGTGTTGGATCCCCAAGCACACATTTTTTGAGCCTCTAAGGGCCAAGGGGCACTAGCCATCCAACTCAGGGCCATTTGCTAATCTCAGATGCGGGTGTGTAAATACAAATTAAAGTTACTGAAATTATGTAATTTACAGGTGAAAATTTTTAAGGTTCTTCATCTGGTAAGATTTTTTCCTATGTCTCTTTAGCTCAGGACCACAAGAAAGTTACAATCCAGGCTTGTATTGGAGCAAACGATGGCTTTTAGCAACTGGATCCAGCAGGAATGATCTAACTGAGGCTATAATGGTAAATTTTATTATTCAGCCATTTTGCCTCCCTAGGAGAAGATGCCTTCCACATCCTCCAGTACTTGTGCATTGGAGGAGAGAGTTTGGCAGGGCTGCTCCACAGGTGCTCAGGTGCGCAGCGAACTGCCCGGATACCCCAGGAGCATCTGCTACATGCCAGCTTTGGATCCCCAGCTCCAGGTGTAGCATTGGGAACAGTTCCTGTTCCTGACAGACCAACCCTTTAGGCATCCATTTGACCCAGGACATTTAGTCTGCACTAGCACCTGCCTTTATCTCCTTTGGTGCAAGTCCTGCCATCCTCCTCCCGGATGTAGCCTTCGTGACACTCGCACCTGTAGCTGCCCACGGTGTTGACACAGATCTGAGAGCACAGAGTCCCGTTGCTCGTCGCACACTCGTCGATATCTGGAGAGAAGCAGAGATTAAAAACATCCCATAGCTGGAGGTTTCAGACCTCCAACACAATAAAAGACTTCCTTTAGAGGTAAAGAGAGATTTTGTGGTTAAACAAACAAGTAGTTGGAACACCACAATTGCAATTGAAGCTGGAGCCTTTGGTCTGGAGCTCTGGGCAAGCTGCACTATTAGAATTATCAACACACCTGGCATTTTATCAGTGAACATTGTTTGAAAGTCTCCTTTCATTGAAAAGCTCACAAGCAAAGCTCAGTCCTGCAAACCTTGGCTCCCTGGCATGGCAAACCATGCAGGGCAGGGCAGGACTAGCCACAGCAGGACCACATGTAAATGATCAGTCCTGAATTATATTCTGGCTATCTGAGTCAAACCCCAAGTATTAGTTTTAGTAATTAGGCCTAGTGATAATGCCTCAATATTCAGTATATATGGCTCACAGCCAGCAGGAGGAATTAAAGGAGAAATTACAGCAGCCCAACACTTCAAAGTGTTTGGGTGTGTAAGTCTTGTTGTAGGTAATACTTCCTAATAATTCAGGGGCATCTACATCTCTCAATTCTTAACATAGTTAACTCCCACATTTCTTCTGTGATAATATTATGTGATAATATTGAGAATAAGAAAGGTTTCAGATTCAAACTGACTCCTAAAATTCTGAAGGGAGCAGGATAAATGATTAACCAGGGAGGAGCTCAACATGCTCATCTACCCACCCAGGCAGTAAGGCTTCTCTCTGTTCCTGTGCCTCTCCCGATCATAGCGGTATCCAGGATAGCAAGTGCATAAGACTCTCCCAAAATTATCTGTGCACTGCTGTTCGCAGGGAGCTTCAGCACAGACATCGTAGTCTAAGGGAGAGGAAAATGTGGTTAGGAAAAATACCAAAGTCAGTAGATGGATGATGCTTAGATTGCAAACATTTCGCCTCTCTGCTAATTAATATAAAGTTGAGTTACATTGTTTTTAAGGACTCAAGGAACCTAGATATAAAACATTCATGAGACGTAAGCAAAGGAATATATTAAAATTGTAATTGCTATTCACAGCTTTACAGTAGTTAGACTATTTCTTAAAGCTGTATTTTAAGCAAGAGTCACTTTTGCATTTGGCAGATTTTAGGAGTTCTTTTCACATAAATATTAAATTACCTAAAACATTCTTTTAGCTTTCTTCAACAGATTTTTAAGTCTGATAGCAGCATTTCCTATGCAGAATACTGTGAAAAACCATGAGGTTAACCGTGAAAGCCAGGCAGAAAGTATATCACAAGGAAAAGTTAATTACGTCACATGTTCATTGTTTGAAGCCAGATATAACCCTTCTAGCAAACAGTGCATTGTTACAAACCCATCATCTCTCTTAATAGCTGCAGTGTGCAGATCAGGGTATGTCATTGAAATCCCAAAAGACTGAAGTCCCTATTTGAAACCCAAAGGAGGGAAAATCTGTTTCTAATTTCACTGCTGTGTAGCAGCAGAACTGAAGCCTCAGGGATGGACACCAGGGCACAATGGGGTTTGACCCACATCCCTGTCTTGTCAGGGGGTGGATGTGGCCCTTGGAATGGTGCTGGTGGCAGGGCTGGGGGTGAAGGACAGGTCCCAGCTATGGGTGTGAGGGTTTTGCAGCACCATGGGGAACATCTGCCAGGAGACACCAGGACCTCAAGTGGCATCTGGTCTCAAAACCAGCTTGGGCACAGCCTGCCCAAGGTCAGGTTTTACACCAAAGCAAGTGGCAGTTTCTGTGACCATTCCAGAGAACATCACCCGGCAGAGAGCATCCAGGTCACTGTGACAATTCAGTGAGTGGGCACTGGGGGCCACAGCAGAAATATCTCATCCATGCTCCAGACCAAATTTGTCCAAACAAAATCTAAGTGGTTCAAGCAAGCTTCCATCAAAGCACACATTTTGTTTCCATAAACATAATTAAAACTCATTATTGACTCACCCTAATGACCAGCAGATACCTCTGGGTATGGTGATTGTTCCAAACAATTAAAATGAGCTAAGAGATGGTAAAGCAAATGAAAACACATTTTCTGTACAAAGTATATAGAGTACATGCCTAGCACTGGGGTTAAAAGTGACAGCACGCCAAAATACAGAAAAGCACAAAATGAGACTTAACAAGATGCTGTATCTCACACCAGAACCCCTTAGGAAAAAAATGTACTATTCTAATAGACATACTACTGTAATGGTGCCAAGAATTCTGTTTGTCACCTCCTAAATAACAGACATCCTTTCTTTCCTTCTTTCTTCCCAAACTGAAGTCTGCCCACAGTGCTGTGGTGGTGAATGGCAATGCTAGGACCCCCTGCAGTAAACAGTGTCCAACAGTGCAGAGCCATGAAAGAAAAACATAACTCTTGCTTTCAAACTGTTCAGTCTAAGTGTAGTTTGGACTCTCTAGGTGATGCTGGGCTGTAAATTCCTATTACATTTGGCACTACTAAATAGTCCCAGCTTTAAAGCATTGCTGGTATTTTTCCTGAGCACGGTTGCAATTTTTGCTTTCCACTGAAACAAAACCAGAGTGAGAACAGGATGGTGTGTCCAGCATGGGGGTGAACGTGCTGCTCCTTACCCCACTCAGGTGCGGGACTTGGCCTGTGCCGTCTTCAGCTATTCAGAGCAGAGGTAAAACAAGCTCTGGCCTCCCTGTGCTTCCATGAATAGATGTGCCCTAACAACATCAGAAAGAGCAATGCTGGAAGGGCCCATCTCCCATCAAAAGCAGGAGTAGCTATGCATAAACATTTCCTAGTTTTCCTTTTCCCTAAGGGATGCATATGGCTCGCCTAGTAGTCTGGTCCCAAGATGAAATATCCTTGCAGACAGAAAGCTTTTTGCTCATATCTAATCCAAACTCCCCTTACAGACACTTAAGCCCATTATTTTTGTCCTCTTTTCCTCAGCCATAAAGAACAATTTACCTTCCCCCTTGCAGCAAGTTTTCACATACCTAAAAACTCTTATCATGTCTCCCCTCAGCCTCCTTTCTTCTAGACTAAACAATGCCAGTTCTTTTATCCATCTGTCGCCAGATTTAATGTAACCAGTCTTTGAACGTGTCCACCTCAGCAGAGCTCCATCATGTCCATTGCCTCATTTACCTTCACACAAAGCTGCAGAAGGGTCCAGGAAGGGCAAATATCCCTGCTGGTGGTCCCACACACTCAACTCAAATCACACACTGGTTGTAGGCAGGTCTCAGGTCCAGAGCTGCATCCCCAGGGCTTTGGTCCCAGGTAACATGACTTCCCTAGAAACAGTTCTGTCAACTGAGATTAAACTAGGCAAAAGCTGCTGCACCACCTGTGTGTGCTCTGCAGAACTGGAGACGAAAATTCCCTCCTGTGTTCAAATCTCTCGTTTGCCAGCCTAAGATATGTGGTTTAGGGATGAATCAAAACCATACAATAAGGATCAGGCTGTTCCAGACTTTAGGAAAATGCAAAAGCCAAAGCAGAATAACAAACGTCTCTGTATAAGTTTCAATGAACTCAGAAATGACAATACGGCACGGAAAGTTTACCAAGGAAATTTTTGAAACAACATTCCTAAGGAAAGACCAGATCTGACTATAGTTGGCCTATAATAGAGTATTTTACTCTGAATTCTTCCACAGCCAGCTTAGGAAACAAACCAGCAATAGGAAGGGTGGTCTCCAAATAAACTGCTCCATACTGCATCTGTCCCTTCTTCACTCTAATACCATGGGACAGGACCCAAGACTGGACTTGGCTGGAGCAGTAAGTCTCCAAATAAAAAGGAGATTGCACAGGAGAAAAAGGTGAGGAGCTGTTCTTTTTACCCACTTTGCTGAACAGGTGGAGCAGGAAGAGATGCTATGGAGAGAATCAGACACATGGAAGTAACTCCACTCAGTGTTTCCTGAGTATCCCTGGTCCTGCAGCTGGAAGCCACAGTGGGAAGGTGAGTACAAAACAGATGAAATGCAGAAACTGGAGGCATAGACTCATACTGTACTGCACTGATTTCTGTTCCTTTTCAAGGGCAGATGAAAAATAACTGGACGAAAACCAATAAGGGACGTGGACAAAGCCACAAGCTTTTGGGAAAGAGTCTGTTTAAGGAACAGCTGTCCCAGAAGGAGATTGGTGTGTTCCCCAGGCAGCTATAAAAAGGTGGAAAAGGGAGGATCTATACCTCTGTCAACCTTCCTCCCTGCAGCCACTGCTAAATCATAGAGAAGACAGGGCTGGAACTACTTCTCACAGTTTCAATGTGCCAGTACTGGATTAAAAGGTGCAGATGTGCTCTAATAAACTCACATCTGTAATGCATTTATGTGTCTGTTTGGAGATATGGATTTCATACAGCTACTCTGTCAAGATTATGCCAAAACAATGTGTGAAGAGCCAAGTGATGTCTTGTAACAGAGTAAGTGAAACGAATACTTCAGTGAATCATGTTTCTTGCCCCTACACCAAGGGCCTGAGATTGTCTCAGATGTTATAGAAACTGCTGTGGCCTCTGAAGTTCCAGGCGAAATACAGATAAAGCTGAAAAGGGGAAATGGAGAAACAAAGGGAGAGAAGCAGAGAATTGAATCAGGGGCAGAAACTCTCAGGTCACTGAAATGCAGTTAAAAGATGGGATTGGACAAAGTCAGTGGGTACTTAATAAAAGGTGCTTTCATAATCACCTAACATCTCAAGAGATGAGAATTAGAAGCCAAAGTAATAAATTGCCATGGCTCTCATTTTATTTTTGCTCCTATTAATTCTCTTGCTGTATCCATTATATTCAGTGAGTAGCCAGTACATAAAATTCTTAAATCCATAGGAAAGCTGGAGGCCAGAATGTAGAGTCCTGGCTTCTTTCCACCCTGAAAGGATTCAGGAATTCTGCCTCCAATACACACAACTGCCTCTTCCAAGTGTCTGTCTCACACTGGAGCTGTCGCCCATATCACACATGCTGAGACAAAACTCACAGCAAAACCATGGGATGAGGAATTATGTGTGAGCATCAATTTCACCCAAACCCTACCCAGCTCCTCCAGGCAGAGGGTCATCATGAGCTGTTTCCCTCTTTTTTTCTCTCTGTCTCCACCCCCATCAGTCCACCAATTGTTTTAGTGTTTCTAGCCAGCAGCAAAGAAGACACAAATTAAAAACAACAACAGCAACGAACCCACAACAAAACCATAAGGATTAGAGTTCGAGTTAGAATCCCTTTTGGCTGGACACTGCAACTCAAAACCAGCTGATTCTCCAGTATGTGGATTTGTCACTTTTTTTTCCAAAACATCAGTCACAAACTAGGAAAATTGTCAGACCAAATCAAGGCTTTCCATATATCATCAAATAGAAGAATATGTTGCCATAGATAAACTTTAACTTACTTGTTGTAAAAAAAAAAAGTTTTTTGGCATGTTGTCTCTGGGCATTTGCTCCTGCCTGGTAGTTCCTGCAGTCCAAAAAATTCAGAGCCAGTTTCATCCAAATCAGATCCATTTTTACTATTGCATACTGAATGATCATGATTAAATCTGCATCTTCCTTGGCCCCTGGTGACAAGGAAGCCACACCCCATGGGAAATTACAGGCAGGCCTAACTCACCTACTCACCATCTCCCTGTGCACTGACAAGTCAAGTCAGCTGTACCAGATCCGAGAGAAAAAAGGGGAAAGGCATCAGCCATGAAAGGTGCACAGAGTGCTCCCAGCTACCCAGCCAAGGGCAGAACATGTTCCTCTCTCTGCAGAGCAGCAGGTCATGGCACAAGATCTGTGCAGCCATGTGTACTCAGGGGAGGATCAAGGCTTGGCATGGTAAGCAGCACTTTTGGAAATTGTTGATCTTTTTATTTTCCCAACAATTTCTGGGAAACAGCTCCTCCCTGCACTGATACATGAGATATGGCAAAGCCTGTGCTTCTGTCAGGTTGCTCTTCCAAACAGACAATGTGGAGAAGATAGCAGATGGGGAAAGACAAATGCATGGGGACATGACGTGTAAGAACAGTGAAATCACATACCTTCAGGGATGCACTGTCCAAGAACAAACTTATAACCCTTACAGCATTTTTTCCTGAAAAACAATAAAATAAATAAATGAATAAATAAATGTATCCTCTGTAGATTGGTGCTGCCTTTAGAAACAGCATGAGTGGACTGTGGATGTCATGAACCAAACAAGATGAGGATCCTGGGCAGCTGGAGTTCAGCATTACAGAACACAACAGGGAAATGCACCACCTGGCCCAGGAGGAATTTCACAGGGCAGCGTGTCCAGCCACCTCAGGACCTGGGGCAGAGTACCCCAACACTGACCCACCCAACATCCCAAGTAATTTCCAAAAATCCTGCTCTCTTGTGTTGTCTGGCTGTGTCTGGACAGCTCAGTGTTGTCCAAATACACAACTCAGGTCATCATTTTCATGGTACAGTCAAGGCTGTTTTTAAATATCTGTCACTACAATGTAAACCTGCAGGAAGGGATAAGTCTCAGTGAGGAGTACACAGAGGATACATGTTATCAGTCACTTCTCATCTTCTAATAAACCTGGAGGAGGTAAACTCAATATATTGGGTATCTCATCTGGAGCAAGGGAGAATATCTTATATAGTCCGAGGGACAAAACTGCGGTGTGGAGTCAATAGTCTGTCAATAGTCAGACACTTTTTATATGCCTATGATATGAACAAAGTCTGAATGCTGAGAAATGACTGTTTCTGACACACTGGCCTGTAATGACATTTAGACATCCAGCTAAACCTGCTGGTTTTCTCTCCAGGCAGCAAACCACATTCAGTCACCAAGGTTCCCAGCAACCCTCAGGAGCCTTTACAAATGGCTGTGTGCCTTATCATCCTGAGAGTCTCTGCAGGGACCTAGTGACTTTCAAAGGGACCCAGGTTGGTGACTACCAGGGTCAGACTACTGCTCTAAAAGAAAAAAAACCTGCTGTTCAGTGCATTATTACATTAAGTATACATGAATCTGGGGGGGGGGAAATCCCTCAGTATTTTACAAATACACAGTTTTTTCATGCTTTGTGGACATGATGAAATATCTCCCAAACTGGGAAACCATCCATTCTGTTTTTTCCTTTGATTCAATAACTGATGCAGAAGAATGCTAAAGCCATGTCAGCCACTGGACAACATGTAGCCATCACAAATCATAATTATGTTGAATTTAAATTAGCTATCAGTAGCAACTGATGGCTTAAAACAAACAATGCATTTCTCCAAACAATGTAAAAACAAACTTTGGCTCCCTATTTTACCCTCTTCCTTAAGATTAGCTGGAATATAAATTATGCCTAATGAGAGTTGAACATCTCAAGAGGAAGCCTTGCTTTGTTATGCAAACAGTGGTGCCTCATTAGACTCCTCTCCAAACACTGCTGTGAAGTTTTATCTGCAAGACAAACAAATGCAGGAGGAACGAGTTCAAAGGTGCATTGGGGAGGCTGTTCATATGCTGCAAGCCCTGCTGATGGCTTTCCAAGAGCACATTGATCCCCTTCCCTCTGCAAAAGAAAAGAGGCTTCCTTGTAGCTGCTCTTCACAGGAAGATACAGCCCAGCTTGAGAGGGCTGGGAGATGAGCAAGGAGAGGAGGACATCCCTGCCATGAGATGCTGACCCGTGGGGTTGTGCCAGCCAGAGCTAACCAGCCACAGGGAGCAGCAACTTCCATAATTTGTACCCTTCTCCGTGGAATTCCCACCTTATTTTCAGGTTTAGGACCAATGAGACCTGTGTCAGCAGATGATGTGATAACCTGCTCCAGGGTAAGGAGTCACCTGCTAGGAAGCTTGCAGGAGCTGCCTCTCTGCTCTCAGCTTGGCTGGTCATGGCTTTTGGCTGGATTCATCAGCTTTCTTGTGGCTAAAGTGAGGTTTTATCTGCCTGGCTGGATTCTCCCAAAAGCCAAAACACTTGCCCTGATCAAACCCTTCTCCCACAGCCATACATTGAGAACCCATCACATGCTAAGTTTCCAGGCATTAAACGCTGCCCTGGCACCCTGATATTGCACAGCCTTGTGCTTTAGCTTTCACTTAAAACAACCAGAAAATCATGTTCCCATGGCTGATATCCAAGTGCTTGCTGAAATCCCTCCCTTCAGCAGCTTCTTGCAGCAATGGGTTCCACAGTGGGATGAGATGGTTTTGAGAAATGATTTCCTTGTTTTCAGTGTCCCTCTCAAATTTTTGTTGGAATTTTCCCAAGCCGTACTGATAAGGGGATTTTGAAATATTTTCTCTAAATGCGTGAAGATTTTTCTGCACTGTGGAAGTTTTAAATTATAGTTAAAGAAGTGTTTAGAAGAGGGATGCCATGCCTTCAGACCACATTCCACATGATAATCTCTTCCCAGTTGAAAGTTACAGATCTCTGCATTAGTGCAGCCTGTACTCAACAGCACCCTTATCAGCATGATTTTGCCAGGGAAACTGCTACTTTAGGGTTAATGCAAAGGAAATACAATACAATACCTGTTTCTCTGAACATTACATTGCAACCCTGGGATTCCTGCATGCTTTAGTTTTCTACATTCTTAAAGTGAAATCTGTCAAAATGATGGACACATGAGCATTAGCAAAGGCATTTTAATAGCAACATTCATTTTCAGACGTCCAGGTCCAGGCTGACATGTCTAATCAACGTTGCACAGCAGCAATCTCGTTGTACATAATGAGAGGTAAGAAGGGGTTCCTACTGATAATTTTAGCTACTGGATAACTTTCAGCAAGGTGGTTGCTATGCAGCTGTACCTGTGGCCATGCGCGAAACACAAACACACGGCTGTGAATTTGAAGCTCCACCACTAAAACCTGGAGCTCTGGGGAATTTAGGTTGATTTGTTAACCTGAAATCTGGTTTACAAAGGATGAAGCTTCTGGCTGACTTTTATCTGTTGCAGCTTTAAATAGGCTACTTCAGCAATTAAAAATGCAGTAACTTTTGATTCTCATGCAATCTTTACTCAGGAATAAGAACAACCCCAAAGTGACAGAGGGTTTGGGGCACCATGATTTTTTTAATGCAACATCCAGCTTTTGTGGTTGTAAGAAAATCTGTAATGATAGGGACAACCCCAAAACCAAGTCACCCCTTATTTTTTCTGGCGGGTACCTGCTGGAGAAAGAGGGAGATATTGTGCTCCTACCCTCTGCTCTAGAGTTTGAGATGCTTCTAGAAGACTAAATGCCAGAAGATGGGATTTAGGGTCAAACTTTTGATGCCAATAAATATATTTATGACTAGGCAGATCTGTGGCAGACAGTGGCAGATCTGTCTTTTTTTGCCCAGGATTTGTGGCCTGTTACCTTGCCAACTGAGAGAGGAGGTGAGTTTTCCAGGAGCTCCCCTGTGTCCCATCACCCATAGCCCCTCCCAGAGTGCCCAGCACACAGGGGTGCATCAGCACAGCACCCCTGCCCCATCCTGCAAAGCAGTAGCTGCTTGATAGCATCGCCTCAGACAGGCTGGACGAGAGGCAAGATGGGAGGAATGTGGCTTAATTAAGCCACTGCTTTATTAAGTTAGCTTATCTGGCAGCTATCAGCAGTAAGTCTTCCAGTGAGGACCGTTTTTTCCCCATAATTGCTTCCACCTGGCGCAGAGCTGCCGTCACCCCAGCCCACCTCCTGCTCTGCACGGGACACCGCAGCGATGCCAGAGACACCGAACAGGGCATGCTGAACCCAGAAAATAAACACATTGTGTGAGAGGGGAGGGAGTCACTCAGGGTCCTACAGCTGCTGAAAATCTTCAGAAATGCAAACAATAACAGGATAAACATTTTAAATTATAATTAACCTGCATCTGTTTGCAGTAACATGGCAGTGAGTTGGGTTATAACAACAGCTGCTCTGTGCGTTTATTGAGGTTTTGGAGAGGCAGCTCTAAATCTCTGCCATGAGTCATGCTGAAAAAGATACATGGTCATCATTTAGTGATTGAAAAAAGGGAACACAAAGGGGAAATGCAGAGAGAAGATGAAAAATACATGTTTTATACCGGTTTCAGACTAAACATAATATGTTAAGGAAGCTCTTGCTAAAGATGTCAAAAGTAGAAAGAGAAGAGTCTGCTCTAGGAAATATTATCCTCCTAGGAGCAAAGCAGACACAGAAATCTCTATGTTGAGCCTGAAAGTGAGTTCTTAGGATAAAATATTGCCCTTGCTTTATCCCTAAAATGCTGCCAGGCAGTCAGTCTCCAGGCTGACTCCTCCCAGACAGGGGTAGTTCAAGAAGAGGAACTTTACCTCCCATTTACTGGGGCTAGGAGAGCACTCACAGACAGTTTCTAGAGCTCCCCTGAGGCCTGAGGTCATGCCACTGGAAGATGCAGCAACTCCATAGGTGGCCAGGCAGGTCAAATCCCTACTCTCCAAAACACTCTTTCTGATATATAAATATCAGATCAGTTGCAATTTAGGGGGCAAAAGAGATGCTTAGAATTTCATAGAGATTTAAATAGATCAGCACTGTTCTTTCAAGTTGGTGCAGGTAGAAAGCAATCATAATACACTCAAGAAATGTCTTTAATAAAAAACCAATTTCCTACTGGGGCAGGGGAGGACTTTTTTCAATACCAGACTTCTTCAGCCTGAATCATAACTTGAACTTAGAAGAACTTATGCTGTGTTCTGAAGACCTGCCAGTTACACCTGGCATGGCATTTTTAATTGCACAAAGGGTCTTTGTTAGATCCCTCTCCTTATTGTTCCTGCCCAGTGTTTCTTTTTTGATCACCCTTGCTTTGAGAAATAAATGGTGTAGCAAAAATGCAAATATAAGATACAGAAATGAATGTACAAAAAATAATTAGACATCTATAAATGCAAGCCAGTGAGGCACACTAAAAACGAGCCTAAAAAAACCCAACCAAGCATCAAACTCACTTTTCTTCTATATGAAATCCAAATGAGCAACAGGTTTGTCTGCCAAAGCACGCACAGACAAAGCCCATCTGCAGCACAAGTGCAGAAGCTCAGTAGCTGTGCACAGTTTTGCCGTAATTCACATGGAGAGAAGATTTATGTCAACATGGTGTAAAACTGAAGCAATGCACTTTATTTTTGTTTGCCTTTCTGTGGGACACATACCGAAATCTTGAGTAAGAGGGGATGGCCTCCCTGCAGACACTTGCTCAGCATACACTTTGCCATGATTTCCAGACTTAGTTCTTTTTCACAGATTTGTAAAGAGATAATTTATGTTCACACTGGGTGTAATGCAAGGTCCAAGGCCAGCCCAAGCCCTTCCTGTCATCATCTCAGCTGAGGGGGAATAACCCAAACACAGTGAAGTCTTCCAACACTCCAGCACCTATGAGTGCTGTGGGTACCTGTGTGCTTCTTTATTTTTCTTAACTGACTGATCAGAGCAGGATTTGCCTGAACAACCCTGGGGAACTCAGACCTCTGAGAGCAAGTCACTGCAATTTACTAGCTGATTTCTGCAGAAATAAAATTTTCAGTGGTAAAAGCATTGCCTGAAACCAACTCTTGTTTTTTGTTAGCTATTAAAGTCAAATAATTTTGCCCACATGTAATGGTTTTCTTTCTCTTAGCAGGGAAAAAAAAAAAAAAGCGCCCTGCTATCTGCTCTTTTGCTCAACTCTGGCTATTAAGACTGATACCAGAAATGAAATCACATTCCAGTCATTGCTAATGGGAAGGTTTTGATAAGATTCACAGTTCCTGGACTCCTCTTGTGTGAATGCAAGCCAGGGACCAGATCCTCCCCTGGAAAAAGCCACATACCTCTCTTGACTCTAAGGAACTGTGCCAGTGCTTACCCTGGGAGACCCTGACTGATGCTCTTGAAAGCTTTCAGACACGCTCCTTGGCTGCTCCTTACTGTTAACTGACCCCTTCCCTCCTCCAAGTGCTGTTTCATGTCATCTTTTTATGGCCAAAGGGATTTTTATGGTGGCAGAGCATAAACTGTAGTTCCTTCTTCTCAGAAGAGAACTTCCAAATGAATATGATGGTTTACAGCCCCTGCTGAGCACAGTATTTGTGAATGCTTGAAGCTCATTCCTCTATAAAAGAGAAAAGAAATACTTTGAGGTGTGGGAGAAGCCCTCTACCCCACATGGGTATCGCTGGGGCTGGGAGGTGCTGACCTGCATGAAACTGAAAGATGCACAAAAACAAAACCTCACAGGTCTCACAAATTTAGCCACCAATAAAAAAGTAGATTATTTTTGTAGGACAATCTGGGCCTCTGTTCTCCACGGAACAGTGCAGGACACCTCTCCCAATGGGGTTTGTGGTTTTACTTAAGTAAATGAGATGTGGTGAGGTATTCAGTAGTGGTTTCAAACAACATCAAGGCAGGGAGATCATTCCCCCAACACATCCCCCTGCATCAGCAGATCAGCACTCCCAGGAGACCATCTTTTTTGGACTTTCTTAGGGCTTCAGGATTCAGAGAAAGGAGTTGATGTGAAAACCCTGCAGGCAGCCACAACAGAAAAAAATTTCTCATAAGCTTCTGCTCATTGCAGAAAGAACTGGCAACTAAACCTCAGCTTTCTATCTCTCTTTTGGGCAGAAGAAAAAGACCTTTGGAAACGTTTCCTGTGATCCTCCCTTTCAATGTGTAACTTAAAGATGCTGTTGTTGTGAAACATAAAGATGCTGTTGGGATTTCCACATGAGCCACAGAGACCACGGTTCCATGCCTTTGGGGAAGCAATAACTCTGTGCAACAGGGCCAGAACCAACATTTTCCCTGGCCGGTTCCTGGCCCAGCCAGAGCCACGAGGCTGCAAACACATTGACCAAGGACAGGCTGATCAGCATCTTTTTCTGCAGAGCAGACCAGCTGGCAGCACTGGTAACCATCAGGGCCTGTGTCTCACTTAGCATACCAGTGTCCAAAAATGACTGAATAGAAGTCTGCCTGCAAATGTCCCCTTAGCAAAGAAGGAAACTCTCATCAGGAAAACGTTACACAACTTTGAAAAGGTAATGAACTCAGCCACCACTGGAAAAGCCATTTGTTGGATATTTTACATGCATGTAAACATCATCCTTGAAATCACATATGAGATCCCTTCAAGCGCTAGACTGTACTTTCTTCCGCTCTTTCCTGGATTTTTATTTCATAGTTTTTTTTTTTCATAACACAAGGGAATGCTCATGTGGTTTATCACTAGACAACATGTCAAAAATAGCAGAATGATTAAATAAAAGGCTTTTGACTGTTTTCATCTGCTTAGACTCAGCTGTCAGCTTTGTCTTGCTCTCTTTTCTAACAAATTTCTTTTATTTTCTGGCATTGTACCAAGAAAATGATTTTGTTTAGTTTTGCAGGTGAAGTTGGTGTGGATTCTGCAGAATCAAGTCAATGTTTGACAGGTATGAAATCTGAGGGGAAGAAAAAAAGGAATTTTATACAATGATAGCACTGTTTGCATTTAATAAAGTTCTAATGAACTGGCAAAGTATAATGCATCCTCATAAATATATAGTAATTTCCATGAACAAGTAGCCTACTAAATATCAATTTAAATGATCCAAGATTAAGATTCAGTTTTAAAATAACTCACTGTTTTGAGATCTAAAGCACAAGAATCAAGCAAAAGTCTTTTTTTCCACCATCTCTAACTTCCAATTAGAGTACTGCAAGCCAAATTTCCTTCCAAGTCTGTAAGTAGTATGTTTTGCTGATGGCACACATTCAATTATTTATCTAACCCAAGGTGAGCCAGAGTACAGGACTAATCACAGCACATCTGTCCTGCCTCTTGGATTTTTTAAACTTCCATGACTCTTCATTTCGTAGCTCCAATTTCCTACCAAGTGTCCATGTGAGATAGAGAGCAATAAATTCCATTTCATGAGGGAAGGCAGAGCCAGAGCAGTGCTGCGAGGGGCTGCACTCATGGGCTGGCTGCTGTGCTGGTGCTCGGTCGCTGGAGTCAAACAGCCACTAATTGCTGGCAAGCTCTCAGACTTACTGAATCCAGCCCAATGCAGCCCTGTTTATATAGCATCTCTCATCAACAAGATCACAAAAATGCTGCATAAGCAATGTCTAATAAACTCCTTTAGGTAAACAGCAAAAGGAAAGCTCCTTTTACGCACGCATGCACAGAAAAACACATCACACAAACGGTGCCAGGAAGTCAGATCTCTAAAGCTGCATCTCCAAACAGGACATAAATCCCAATTAACCTTCAGAGACAAGTCAGTCACTCTGTCTACATTTACTTACTGGAGTGCTGATATTAAAGGGCCTGATCCTGGTTCTGCTGCAATCCCTGGCAGCTTTGACAGGAACATGTGTCAGATTGGGAACAGGATCTGACCAAGGCTCAGGATGGTGGATGAGGACATGCTCAGCTCTGAGGATGTGCTACAATTGGACATCTTGGAAGAGTAGTTCCAGAAAATCACTCGGACATAAACTTGATCAAGTCTTGCTGACAGTTGTCTTTGAAACAGTTGAAAGATTCATCTTGGTTTTGATGGATCTGGGATGTGACATCTACCACTGCTCCTACACTCCCCGCCCTCCCCCCTCGGGCACAACATCCATCTACGCCTTAAACTGTCCATCTGCACCCTAGACACAGACCCAGACACTTAATCCAGATATTTAATAGGTCGTTTAATTTGTTTTTTGAATGGTTTTTGAAATTCCACTCCAGGAAAAAGGTAAGTAAATAAGTCCAGCCAGGCTAATACTTCCAACTTAAATAGTCTAGAAGTGGGGAGAGCCAAACACAAAGCCTTCAGCTTTTAAGAAGTCAAATAGCATGGAAAAACACTTGAAGAAAGATATATCTTTGAGCACCTTTGAATGTGATTAGTCCTGTACTCTCCACACTGACTCTTCATGATGTCCAGACGATATTATGGTTTCCAGCACTTGGCTGGAAACTGATAGGAGGAGGATGATGTCTGCATTTGGATACTCTGCCTCTCTGTGGAAAGCTCATAGTGAAAGGACAAGAGGCATGCAAGGCACAGAGGTTTATGTGCATTGCTCCTGATTTCTGGGACAATGTGAAAATCTCGATGGTCACTTTCCACACCATCTATAGATAAGGGGTATGTGATGGCTCCTCTGTTCAGAGAACATGTTGAGCGAAAGGCACAAAGCAATCCAATTTTATACATTGTGAATCACATAAGGATGCTTAACAACTCCTTATGCCTAAGGATTTTTATCCTTCCAGAACTGGCTTAGAGTCACTGGGGCATGACCCTGCTTCAGCACAGCTGAGGGGACTTTTCAAGGCAAAGTTTCAGCCAAGCAACAGAAACAAAACCCCCATAATTTTAGAAAAATAGATTCACAGCATAATTTGAGTAGCAAGGGACCTTTGGAAAGATTGTGATCCAAGTGCACCTGACAACAGAGAACTGCTCAGAGACTTGCCCTGATGGATGTTGAATGTCTTTAAGGATGGAGATTGCCTCACTTCTCTGGGACCCTCTTCTGTGTGCTTAACCACTTCGCTGCCCATTTTCTCCTTTATATCTGCTTAAAATGGCCCTGCTGCAACCTGTGGCTCTTGTCTTGTGTTGTTTTGCAGTGCACCTCTGATGAAGGTCTGGCTTCATCTTCTCCATACCCCCAACATGTCTTCCTTGTAACTTCCCATTAGTTAGTGGGAGGCACCAATTAAATTCACCCTAAGCTCCTTCCTCTCCAGAATGAGCAAACACAGATCCCTTGGGTTCCCCTTGAATAGAATGTGCTCCAGCCCCTGAGCATCTTGACTCCAGCTTGGTAAGTGCATGAAACTTCACATAATCAAGTCAAAAATAACACTAGCAGGTATTCTTTGAAAATACTAAAAAATTGGATACAAACAAAAAACTAAAAAAAAAAAAAAAAGGGAGGACAAAAAGGGTTATCTGTTAAATTCCAATTAAATGGGAGATTTGGTCCACAATCACTATTTTGTCTCCCCACTTCATTTCCAAATGGAAGTTTAAAAGAAGAAAAGCTGACAAAAAAAGGTAGTAAAACTTGAATGAAATACAAACAATGCTATTTTTTTCATTAAAGTATTGTCAACAGAAGAGTTGGCCGATTATCATCACTATCTAAGCAACAAGAACTTGAAGTTGTTTTTTTAATATAATTTCAACATCAATAGCAGCAATGGAATTAAGTTCTTAGTGTAAGCCCTTGGAAATATCTATAAAGACACTAAAAAGATAATATTTCAAGTGTTCACTGATCCAGATGTTTCTCTCTTTTTCCCCTCTGTTTTATTGTTTCCAGAGAAGACCTTATAAATGCTGAAACTGCTTATTAAGTATACAGACTTAATGAATTGGACAAGGGAAGAAATAATTCTTAACATAACATGTTCACAAGTCAGACCCATGTTTATTGTCAATGGAGATGATAGCAAAATACTCTCTATGCAAAGAGTAGTCTCTTTTAGGATAGAATATGTCTCCATGAACCCCTTCCAGCATACTGAAAAGATTAATTTCTAAGACAACGCAGTATGAAAGTTTGTTGAATTATGTAGTGATGCTGTACCATGGCCCCAGTGCCAAGGCTTATTTTTGGAGCCACACATCTGCAGATTATTTGTTGCAGGATGGGGTGGATGGAGTGAGTCCTTAAACAATTTCCTAAGTAGAGAAGCATTACTGGAATGAGCAGTTGTTTATATGGTGCAACTGGAAGGCCTGGTATCTGGGATATGGCAGTGGTGTCGGAGCTGCCTGGATAGCTGAGACTACTCCACTCATGCTGCAGTCAGCAGACAGTGGGAATTTCACAAAGCAACTTTTTGATGTGGCACTCAGCTCCTCTGTTCAAAGTGGCAGGGGCAGGAATGCCATCCAGCCACAGGCTGCTGTGATTTTGGGAAGGAGTGTGGTGCCCCCTCAAAGCCAGTGCATCCCACTCTTTAATTTATAAACAAATGAGTGGCACTAAGACAGTTCTAAACATAAAAAGCAAAGCTATTTTCAGAAACTTCCCCACATTTCCCCACCACACTGTGTCCTACACAGGGCTCAGCTTTCAATCCAGCCTGAGCCAATTGCCTGTTGGCCATGTACTAATTGCAGGAGTGATCACACCATGCCCTAACTGATCAAACCACAGCCCCACCCCCTGGTTTTATTGCCTAATTTAATGGGACTGGCATTGGCTGCTGCTCTTCTTTCTCAACCTGCTGCTGGAATATGGTTTTAGCTCTGAATAACCTGCTGAGGTTGAACACAGGACTTCAATGAAATGCTGAAATGCTACTGAGAAAACTCACCTCCATTTCACTCTGTATACTTGATATTTGCAGCCATGTTCCAGTTGAAAGACTCTTCTCCCTCCTAGTCCCCTCTAACTCACTGCCTCGAAAATAGGGATGAGGTCTGCTACCAGGCATGGCACCCAGGGAGCCTGAGGCAGGATGAAGAAGCATTTTGCTCTGGACAGCTATGAAACACTGAGAGCAAAGAAGTAGAAATGAGCCAAAGGAAAATGGACCCGTCGTGGGGCAAAACCTTGCTGCTGGGACAGATTTTTGCTGAAGGCAAAACCTTTTGGGATGCACGAGGGAGGTGAGAGGAAAGGTCACAAACCCAAACCTGGACCCTCCCATCCTCAGATGGACAGTGAAGATGTGGTCCTGAGCTGGTGAGGGTGACTTGTGGATGCATGGAGAGCCTCAAGCATGATGAATTCTGAGAGGAAGCCTGATGGCTTGCAGCACAGTGCAATTGCCCTTGTATTAATTACACCTCCCATTAAAATGGGGTCATGTTTTCAGATACTGATGCCTGCAGGCATTCACCAAATTTGTATTACTTCACCCTCTCCTAAAACCAATGCACACTGGGGATGACTCTGCTGGAGCTGGTGCAGCAGTTCCAGGAAGCAATTCAAAGCTGCCAGTGCTGGAGTGACTCTGGCATTTGGAGCATCAAAAAGCGCTCAGCATTTGGGCTCAGAAGTGAATAAACCTGACACCAGAGTGAGAACAGAGTCAGGGTGATTGACCAATTTACCCAGGAAGACTGAGTAGGCCCCTCAGTTTGTCTCATTTCATCAGGTTTCCCCTCCCTGCAGCTCATCCTGGACAACTGCCCTGCGCACCAGCCCAGTTGTGACATTCAGTGGTTTTGTCTGTGACTGCAAGGTCTTTTCAACTCACTTGCAAACGTTTGTTTTCTTCTAGTGATGGGACTTTGCTTTGTCTGCCTTATTTCTGTGACCCACAATGAGGGCAAACGTCCTGCTGGGTGTCAGTTTTAAGATGTGCTTGCTGCTGGTCATATTCTTGTTTGCCTGTGGGAACCTGTCTCTCCCCATTACTCTGCCATCAGCTTTTGGTATTTCTCTCACAATGTCACTTTTTTGATGGCTAATTTTGGTGGTCTGGGTCAGGCTGCTGTTTCTTGATAATGCTCAGCGCCACATTTCTGCTTCTTTCTTTACCATTAGTATATTTAAGGTATTACAGCATAAATATCTTGCTACTGTAATGCCTGTTCATACCTAGGAAATATACGGAAGGATGGTCCTTGTGGTAGGACCTGAACCTGCCTGCACAGCCATCACTGGAATGGCACCAGAAACCTGAAAATTTGGTGTTGGTAACAAAAGTTATACAACTGCTATCATATGTGCCTTCATTTCTGCTAATGCTTTATTCTCTATACAGTATTTAAACATCTTTTTCATGTCACAGCAGTCATGGCTGAGAGGAGGCTCAGGAAAAACCATGACCATGGCCATAGGCAAGGGTCAACACCTTCATCTAAAGCAAGCCACCCGGGAAAGTTTGGGTGATTTCTTCCTATTAATTTATCCTCCTGTAATATGTTTCATGCAGTGTCATTGCTAAACTTCCAGAAATTTTCAAGCTGATGTTGCACTTAAATAAGTAAATACAAAGTGACTACTAAGGAAGTTTAGGAGATAGAAGAGTAGTGTATTTTTTTTTTAACTGGCTTATTATGGCTGGTGTAACTGTGGGTGACAGTCACTTTGGCTCTCCATGAGTTAAATTCAGTTCCTCCTGGAAAGTGGAAGTTGTGTCCAAAAAGCAGTCTTGCAGGTAAACACACTGTACACTCAAGGCATCTGTCTGTGCTAGCCTGTAGAGACAATGCTAAATTTAGACCTGAGGCTAAATCAGTATCAGTAAAAACAAGATTATAATTGCTAGATTCATACCTCAGAACTTCCATTTTGTGTTTCTGTTCCTCTCAGAATATACATTTTGTGTCACTTTATACTGCTTCTACATTACCACCTATTCATCTACATGCAATACTTGTGCATTGTCTTTGAGTGCACTGTTCACACTAGAATATTCTCACAGAGGTAGTATTTTATGCAGAATAAAACAAACTAATTGTTTTCTTTCCTACTCTATTCACAAGTTGGTTTTTATTTTTGAGACACTCCAAGGAAGAAAACCCAACATTTTTACCGGCTGAGATATCAATCTGATTCTGTAAGGCTGTTTGAAAGCACTATAATATAACTGGCTCACTCTAATATATTTGGAATAAAATTTTGGCATGTGGTGTAAAGCAGACTCCCTCAAACCCATGAGTGCAAGCAGCAAAGTGAAATCAATACTGTGTGCATTCCTTGAGAAATTTCATCTCGGTTTGGATTTTTTTCCCACCTTTTCTACTAATGAAGTGCTTGTTCATCAGTGTTACAGCCCGATGGGCACAGTGTGTATTACAATCTCACCATCTGCATCATTTACATTCCCAAATGTGGAATCTCAGCCAGATGTCTGACTTATCTCCAAGGCGCTGACTTCAGACATATGGTTTTTATTTAAATGAATCACAATACTAACAGAAATCCAGTATCTATTATCTGTCACAATTGCAGATAATAACTCAGAATAAATTTAACTTGAGCTTTTTATTGTTGCTCACATAGACAATTCTGTGGATGAATCTCCTAAAGTGCAATAATAAAAATCGAATTAAAGTTAAGGCACAATGTTAAGCAGAGTGGTTCATTATCGGTGAAGTTTCAGATTCTATTGCAAACAGAAGAAAAATGCACAAGCTTTAGTAACACAGAGATCCTGAAAGCAATGCACAACACCAAGAAAGAATTCAATGCCAGGATATTAGGTAACCCCAAGGATCCAGCAAAACCCAGTGCACTGCTGCTCTGCAGTGATGATTGCCATCATGTGTGGGGGGGTTCATAACCTGAAAACAGCATCACACTCTCCTGTTTGCACACAGAGCTTGAAGCTTCTACTTAAAACTTGTGTGGTGTTTGCTGGCACAAAATAAAATGCACACTTTCATTTAGAAATATGTCTCTATTATTTTGCTCTGACTTGGATTTCTGGACCTTTCCACACTCTTAATTAGTAATGGTAGGAGTAATAATATGTTTTTACTTCCATGACGTTAACCACTAGGGTATGAATGTTGCAACTAGAAACTAAGTTCAAAATAAAGAAAATTGATAGTTCCTTACTTCAATTTTTTTTCTTCCCACTTTGATAATTCTATGATTCTAATTCCTTCAATTTGCTACCAAATAAACGCCGTTCTTTACCTTTCACAGAAGAAAAGTATTGATGCTTACACTGTATTGACATCAAAATGTGCCTGTCACAAACCAGAATCCCAAATCCTTATGCAAACCCTGATCAGAACAATAGTTCCTGAATGAATATATTTTCAGCTATGACAGGATGCAAGGACAGTGTCAGTGCAGGAAAATCAAAGCCATCGCATTCCTTATTATAACTGTACACAATTTCCTGTGAAATAGATGATTTTCATACCAAAACCACCATGACAGCATGCACAGGGACAAATGTGCTCAAGTACAGGTGCCTCTATCTTCCTCAGGGAGGGACAAATGCTTCTGGAGAGCATCTCATCCTGGCAGGGGCATGGCAAAACTCCTAAGCCCAGCGCCTTGCTTGAGACATACATGTAAGCAGAGAAAACCTGGGCTTTAATGCTCCAGTTTTCACCAGAGCCAAATAATTTATTTAAACTCTTTTAGAGCTCCACTCCTAGGGAAGGTGGTCAAAGGCCATGAGATGATGAAATTTGCACCAAAACCAAGAGGAGGAGATGGCCTCCTTGCTCACTCTGCTGACAGTCTCCAGCCACGTCCCTTCTGGGGTGGGAAGACCCCACAGAGGTACCTCCTCAACCCCGAGCACCCCTATGCACAGATGCATCACCCCATGTGGGAGGCTGGGAGTGTGCCTGTGGTTTGACAGCCAAACATTGTGAACCCAGAGCTCCCCCAGAGAGGGGTCAGCCTTGAGGGAGCTCTTAGGGGAACTCAGTTTGCAGAGCTGGAGACAAGGGCAGCCACCCTCTCAGCTGTGCAGCTCCTCTGACTCTCCCTGTGGGTTCAGCTGTTTCCTAAGCCAGGGAGAGTGCAATACTAAAACATCACTGTATCTGGACCGCTCAGGAAACCCTTCCAGAAATGGAACTGGAAAAAACCTCCAGACTATAATCATGCAATTACATGCTGAATCACAACAGAGAACCACAGAAGCCCAGTGAAAAATATGCTGGCATGTGGTTAACGCTGGCTTTCCTTAATCTGTGAGTGCCAAAATCCTTTGTATGTTCACAAGGTCACTGTCATGTGCAATGGCGACTTTATTTCTCACCACTCCCTGAACAACAAACTCCCTTTCAGTGCTGCTTGAAGCCATCAGAGATTATGCTTTTCTGCCTGCATCTTTTTAGCCAATGTCCAACTTAGCAACTTTATCTGCCAGAATGTTTTAATGATGCAGTCCTGCAGAAAATGGGGTCAGGGCACCACATTGAGACACCATAGGCTGCTACAGCAGCTCAGTGCCAGCCCTGAGAGGGGACTCTGCACCATCCAGGAGTGGTGGTGGATGTTTAAGGGGGGACAACTGTAAAACACAGGCTGGGGTGAAGAATCGTGGGAATTGGTCATTATGTCTGGATCTTTTCTAGCCCATTGTGGAATTTGTATACCTATGACAGGGCCCATGAATTAACCCCTTGAGCTGAGGGTGCTCCACCCCCAAGCTAGACCCTAACTAGCCTGATTCTTCTCCAACAGCTTATGCCAGGAAGCTTCAAGCACTGCTCTGTCACTACCTGATGACATGGGTACTGGCCTCACTGGCACACAGCTCGTGTCTCTGAATTTTCTTTGATGTAATTCACTGTTCACACACAGTGTAGTGCAGTAGTGCTCAAAGGTGCCCATGCCAGTTTTGAACATGCTAGTGTGGGCCTGGAAGTGGGGCAGCTGCCTGAATCCATCACTCTGCCCAGACATTGCTCTGTGCTGATATATTTCCTTGTTCTATGGTTTTGGGGACGAAAAAGGGACAATAGGATTTTTATTTTGCTTTTATTGTTATCACCAGAATCACAGTAAAGCAGCCACTGATTAGTTCCTGCCAGGGTATGATCTTTGGAGTAAATGCTGCTGAGGATTGAAAAAACGGCTGATAGTTTTGCTTGAGGAGCAAGCTCATGGCTTGAGATCACCCCCTTTATTCTCACCTGTGCAATGCAGAACCAGCACAAAATCCAGCTGAAGCCTCCTGCCCTTGAAAGCTGTGCAACTGTTTAGCTGTTGTCTGATCCCACCACAACTGTCTTCTGTGGAAGGATGGGCAGCACTGGTCTGCCCTTCCGTGAGTGACAAAACAGTTAAAAGAACATATGAGGTCTTATAAAAATGATGAATCCACTTTCCACAGAGTCCAGTAAGTTTTATGCTGCTACCTACAAAAATGTCAACTGCTCAATTTCTCATTGGGATTTAGCTGTTGCATTTTGACAGCAATGGAAAAGAACAGCAAAATGGCCAAATCTGCTCTTATTAGAGCTGGACAGTAAATTACATGCTCTGCTCCATCCACAAAGAAATGTTTATCAACTGCTGCCAAAACCCACAGCACCCTGGTGTTTCCTCAGGCTTGCCTTCCATTTCTACAGCCATTGAGGAGGCTGTTACCCTTGGGAAGTCTCATTTAGAATAAACAGTTCTTTATGTTCATTATCGTGATTCCCAGAGAAAGGGCTGGGGGAGCTAATTAGCCGCTAAGCATGACTGGGAGCGCCAGGCTGGACCCAGAGGATCTGCGAGTGCATTCTCCAGGCTGAACAGCTACAGCAAACCTCATGACTCTTCCTCTGGCCTCAAGGATCCCTGGGCTTTGAGCTAGGTAATTTCTTTTTTTTAGTGGGATGACAAACAGTTCACTGGAGGAGGGCAGGGGAGAAACCGAACTACAGCACTGTGTCAGGAAATGACTGATTCTAAGAAAAATATAAGATGGACCTGGGGGCCAAGGCATTCCAGTTCCTCACCAAAAAGTGGTGTTTGCAGATCAGACTTGACTGACTTCTTCACAAAGGCAAAAAGGAAACTACAAGCCCCCAAGCACTAGTGTTTTGGGGGAAGCTCAGTTTGCATTGTTTGGGGTTTCTTTGCAGTTCAATTCAGCCTTTGCATCTGTTAGTCTCTGGTTCAATCTCACCCCTGTGATGATGGCAGGTCCAGCCAGGCTCAGTGAGCTTGGAGCTCAGGCGGGAGCACCCAGCCATGCTCACAGCCTCCTCATCCACATGCACCAAGGGCTCTGGACCAAGGGAAGCAGCTTGCCCAGCTGCTGAGGCTGGGGACTCACCCCCAGGGTTGCCCAGGTCATTCCCCTCATCCCAGCACACCAGAGGTCCTGGGCCTGGCAGCTGTAGTCCATCATTCAGCCAGTGAGGGGAAAACAGGACTGATAAGCACCCCTTCTCAGAGCAGGTCTGCTTTAAGTCCAGCAAGATGAAGCATTTTGCCAGTTGGGGAGCGATCCGCAGACTTTGCCAGTGGCACAGATTTTTGCTTCAGCTTTCTGCCTTCACCAGAGATTTAGCTCAACTTCTAATAGTAGGGGTTAATCTCCTCTAGTCAACACGGCTTATTAAGAGATCACAGTAATCCCTGTATGGGTTCAAAATCAACAAGTTAAAAATGTATTAACCTATGCAACGTTGTGGCAGATTAAAAGAAATTACACTTGTGCTGTGGCCTATCTGTAAAGTGTGACTGGATTTTGTTCTGCTGGTTGTACTACCTAAAAGAGCTGTTTGATAAAATACAGCTTAATTGCTGTCTAATGTTTTTCTAACAGGCACAGAGATTGTCTCACTTTAGAAACATCTAAGATTTCAAAGACCCACGGAGACAGTCTTCCAATTCCCACTGGCCTGCAGGAAATGCTTGTAACCCATGAGTTTGAATCAGAGCAATGCTTTTTTTATCAAATCTCATTCAAGTTATTTTTTTCCATTACCAATTTCTTGCCCCCAAATCATTATTTAGTTATACATTCTTTGCTACTTAGAAACCAGGAGAAGAGGAGGAGAGAACAAATGCATCAGCCAGCAATGCACTGAGGATCATCTCTGGGATTGCTAATGTCTTCTCACTCAGCAAACAGATTTTGATGTAGGCATGTTTAGTTCAGACAAGGCAAGAGAATGGCACCATTTCACATGAAAGCACATAGGCATGGCCCTTATATAACACAATGGGATTGTCAGCGTGGTTAAAAACAAAACCATCACTGTGGTTCTGGACTGTGCTGTATGCACAGTGCCCTGGAGACCTGCCTGTCCTGGATGCAGCAGGGCGTACAAAAATCTGGGCTATTCACATGGATGAGGAATCACGGCCAGAATTCCACTGCATCCGCAGAGCCTGGGTTAGCCGGTGTGCTCTGGACATGCTGGGAGGGCTTTGCAACTGCACCAAGATGAGAACGTGCTGTATGGCCCCATCTGCCTTCCCCTCCTCAGCCTATCTGGATTTGTCTCTGCAGGCCAGCAAGCAGAAAGGAAAGTGAGGAAATAAGGTCTGGTGTGGAGGAAATAATATTAAAAAAAGGCAACATTTAAGTTTCCTGTTGTACAAAAGCCAGAAAACACATTCTGAATGACCTGAAAAGGCAGGTTTTTATTTGTAGGGAAATTCAGCATCTCCCTGCTGCAAGACTGCACGGGTGCCCAAAAGGCAATAGCACACTTTGCTTTAGCATTTCCAAAGTACCTAGAATGGCACTGTCTTATGAAAGCAGGAGAACAGTGAGGCAGCCCTGTGACTGTGCTGACACCCCAGAGCTGCTCCCTCCTTGCAGGAACCTGCTTCCCTTGTCACCAGCACATTTGGAGCCAGCAGTTTTCTCCCAGCCAGCCCAGGGAGCCATTGCACAGGGATACCCTAAGAGATGGGCTAATCCTAGGTACCCTTTCCTCACCTCTTGGCTGCTGCATGTCCTGCACACAGCATCACCCAGGAAACTGAGGGTCCAGCAGCCCTCCCTTCACTGCAGCCCCTGAACAGACTATGGGGTTGATGGTCTGTAACCCACCAGCTCACATGCAGGTGTAAGAGGCTCCCAGGATCTACAGGACTGGGACAAAACACCTGAAGGCAGTTGTAAACATAAAGTGAGTTGCATCCCCAGCTCCCAAAGAGCTGACCAGAAGACACTCATAAGGGCAGATCCTGGAGTGAGGGAGAGATCTTCAGATGTCTGGAGAAAAAGGACAGGAATGTTCAAAAGCATGGAAGTCTGCAAAGAAAATTTGTAAATAAGGCAAGAAGTTTTCAATGTAAAAAAAAACCCCAAAATTAAAAAACGACAGTGAAAGAGAGGTGGAACAATGGACTGAAACTCCAGAATGGTGCGGAGCAGGCAGATAAGGAGCATTGCTGTGCCATGTCTCATTTCATAAAGTCCAAAGATAACCCAGGGAAATGATGAGGCAGCAGAATTAAATAAACCAGATAACAAGTACTATTTCATGCAACACTAAGCTGCAATATTTGGGGTGAGTTGGAGGCTAGAAGACGAAGGAGGTTTATACAGGATTCAGACAAACCCACAAGAAGGGCTAGGGTGAGCACCACAGGTACAAGCCTGCCTGTCCCCACTGTCACAGGCAGGCAGAGATGCTGCCAGCTGCAGATGGTTGATAGGCACAGCACCAATCCTGCCTTGTGCTGCTTTTGTGCTGCCACCTGCCAGCGTTCTATCTAAGCTGATACAAAAACACCCTCTCAGGTCATTGAGTCCAGCTATTAACCCAGCCCTGACAAACCCACCACCAAACACGTCCCAGAGTGCCACATCCACCTGTGTTTTAAATGCCTCCAGGCATGATGACTCTACCATTTTCCTGGGCAGCCTGTTCCAGTGCTTGACAACTCTTTTGTTGAGGAAATTTTTCCTGCTATCCAAACTAATCCTCCCCTGGTGCAACTTGAGGCCATTTCCTTTGGTCCTAAGCTTTGAAGTTCTTGCTGCAAGTAGGAATGCTGAGGAAGAGCAGCTTACTCTCAGCCTAGCCAGCTACCTGGCTAGTTTGAAAGCAAGATAAAGCAGCCCCCCGAGTGTTATGACAAGAAGCTTTTCAACAAAATGAAGCAGGGAGACTCTGTTTACAAGAACCACTTGTAAATGGAAACCAAGACCCAAATCTGAAAGGAAAACCACATGGCCGTAATCTCTCTCTTGTGAAAGGAGCAGTAATACAGTGTCACACAGCAAGCTAAATGGTCTCTAACCAAACGAGGATTACAACTGCATTCCTGGGTCATACCTGGAGAGCGCTCTGAAGTGCAGGGAGGGGATCAGGCCTCACCCCAGCTGTGTTACATGTCCCTGGCACAGCTGGACAAAAGGTTACAGACCAGCTCAGCGAAGTTTACAGAACAACCCAAATGATTTTCCTGGAATGAAACTTTGACATGAATGTTTCCAGTGGGGATGGATACCAGCCTGCTTCCACGGCTTCATTGTCAACAGGAAATGTGTGAAGTATGTGATGGGATTCTCCACATTTCACAATTCAACCTATAGGTGCTAAGTAAGTGCGGATTGAGGAGGCTGTTGCAGTGTTGACTCTACCAGCAGATGTTCCATGCAATGCCTGGACTTCGGTTTGTACTTCATCCCAGCTGAACCATGGGTCAGGTTTGGATTTGCTCTAAAGGACTGCGCAAGAGGGGGCCCACAGGGGCCAGCATATGCTGCACATGTGCACTTAGACAGATACAGATGGATAAACCAGCACTTCTACAAGCAACAAGCCTTAATTGCATGGCTCTTAATGCTTTGGAGCTATGGAGTAGAGATTCCACCCAGGGACTTCTGCTCCTCCATTCTGGCCATTGGAATGTGAAACAGCTCCAGGGCTGAGCTCCTCCAAACCCCCGTCTGCCTCTGACATGGCACCTGTGGAAATGCAGGGTTGGAAGAAAGTCTAAAAACCAGCTGGGACTTCTAATGCAACTGAGAAAACATTATGGGGTAGTATTACACTGAGTAATACTAACAGGGAATAAGAGACAGCCTCTAAAGACTAAAATCAAGGTCTGGGTCAGAAGGCCTTTATCGTCAGCTCTGAAAAGGAGGCAGCAGTGTGCGCTGACTCAGGACATTCAGCCAGAGGCGCATCTAAATGTGTAAGAAAACAGGCAAGCCCTTGTTCTCCTTGGGAAAACTCCAGAGGCAGACACTCTTGTACCGCACAGCTAAGCACCCTATTGCACAGCCCTGCAACACGATTCTCACGGGTTTCCACATGGTGGGCACGATGAAAGGGCTCACTGCAAACCCTGACATCAGCAGGGACCTCCCCTGCTCTAGATCACTGCACACACAAAGAGCAGGCACTTGCACCAAGTCCTTACCCTAAAACACAGCCATGGCCCTCCTGACAGCCACAGTCTCTGGTCTTGGTCCATGGGGAAGCAAAACAGCCCAGCAAGTCAGTGACCACACAGTGCTGCTGAGCACTGTGGTGCAGACAGAAGCAGCGGTGCCTGCAGTTCACAGCATTCTCTCTGACCAGCACTTCTTGTGGCAAATGCTCACATTGAAGTGACTGACAAACAACTGCAATCAGTGCTTTCCCAACCCCAGATCCCAGTCAGCTCAGATCCCCAAGATACTGCTGTTTTTCCTGAGTAATTTGCAACTTTCAGCTTTCACTTGAGAACTCAACATGCTGCAAATTCCGAGACAACTGCTGACATTTTTAGCAGCATCACATTCAGAAACCAAAATCAAGAAATAATCCTTAAAGCATCATCCAAAAACAACTCAAGGAGCTAATGGCTGTACTGACACCCTTTTCTAGCTAAGCACGGGTTATGCCTCAACATATTTCTGATAACTGAGTGGAGGCACATGCCAAGCTTTCCCTATAACAAAAATACAGCAGTCCTTTTTCAAGAGCTGAAATTTCACCAGTGGCTGCTTGTCACTGTGCTAACCATCACGACAAGCTGGCTTGTTGCAGAAGGGAGTTGTTTTCCTTGTTAATTATGCTGTTATTTCCAAAAACATGCTTTAGATGATAGGATATAAATCTTGGTGGGCCTCTCCTAAGCACATTCTGGCCCACATAAATAACAGCAGTGAAGAAGCATTTGACAAAAGCATTAGACCCAGAAGAGGAACAGAGGGGAATGCTGGTGAGAAGCACAGCTCTGTGATAGCACAGCAGCCAAAGAAAACAGGGCTGCTCTGAGGCTGTCCTTCATTCAGATGAAAAAAACAGATAAAATACGTTAACCCAACAGGTAGCAGCTGTGCCACAACCAACATGTTTCTAGCTCCAGGTGCTACTTATTATTTCTCCTCTTCCAAAGAGTTAGAGCAGCTGTAGAGAGCCCAGCAGCTTGCAGGAGACACAGTGGCATCCACAACACAATGCAGGCTGAAAGTGCTGCAGAGGACAGGAACTGAAAAAAACTGCTGTTTTTTTCTCAAAGCTGAAAATATCTTGCAAGATTGCTCTATCTGCCCCACAAGATGAAGGTAAAGCTCAGAAAGGACCGGGACAAACAAGACAGGGTTGATCTGCAGGAGGAAAGAGGGAGGTAGGAGTGCTGCCAGTCGCTGCTGAGTGCTCAGGCAGGCAGCTGCCTCACTGCTGGACATTTGTGACAGTAATGGCATCAGATAGGAGGTGGGAAGAACTCACAAGAAATAACCCACTGCAGATGAGAAGGACCCCAGGAGTGACCAGAAAGTCCATTCACTGAGTTCAAATGATTCATTCACTTCTTCATTATATGGTCTGCTTGGAACTTGCACATTTCCCTGTAGCCTTTGACTGGAGATCTGTGGTTTTGTATTTTTGGAAGAGACATTTCACCTTTCGCAATAAATTCTTGACTGATGCAAGCACAAAGAGATGCAAAGGAAACACTGGAAGTGATTTTACCAAGGGGCTAAGAAAACACTTCAAACCCACATGTCAGCTAAGGACAGATTCATGTGCAGCATGTGCTTATCTGTGCCACAGCATTTTTTGAAAGTATTATTGCTATAAGAGATAAAGAAAATTTACTAGCATGCATACATTTCTAAAAACCATTTTATAAGATTCAGATTGGAGATCAGCCACTGCAGCCAAGAGGAAAGATTACAGGATTAAAACCCTCTGTATTCAGCACAAAAGTCAAAACATGACTGCTCAGTCAGAATTAGGATTGTATCAGTTGGAAAAGATGAATGTGTTGCCCAAGAGCTGTTTTCTAACAGTTCATTTTATATCACAAATTTTATGTATTGAGCTAGACACACACTCTTCTACATACACACAAAAATAAGCAGGTTCTGTGAAATTTGTGGAGAGTTTCCTCCTTTCTTTGCCAGGTAGTGAGCTGAAATGCAGGGAGATTAAGACACAAAAAACCCCCGACCAATCAACCAAAAATCTCCATTTACTGGAGTGGTTTGTGCTGCAAAGAGGCTGCTTTTTCAGTTTTTGTGCTGTTCTGTGTTTGAAACCTGGCTCCCACTGACTCTGGGTCTAGCTGTGAGGGGTCCCTACTACAGCAAACGCAAACTGAAGTCCCAAACCAGGCATCACCTGAGAAGACAGCTTAAAATATTTTTTGCACCAGAAAGGACTGGAAGGTGACCTCCAGCTCTCCCCAAGCTTTGCCTTCTGCAGCCCTTGCTTTATTTCCACATGCTCTTTGGCTTTCCAAAAATCAAAGGGTCGTACAGAAAAAAAACCCTCTTGATATTCTCTGTGAGAGAAGGGAGAGAAAAGACAACTTCACCTTCCACCCCACCTTCTCTGCTGGGCAGACACCACTTCTAGGGGTGTTGGCCTTGTGCAGAGATGTTCTGGCATGGCCTCATCCATCCACCACCTCCACGAAGGACCTTCCTGTCCTGTGCAACCATCATGTGTGGGGTCTGCAGCCCTGGGTACCTCCTGGTACATTGCAGTGCCTTTTCTTCCCTCTCGTCTTCGCACACTTGCACACAGAATATTGTCAGGCATTGCTCCCCATCTCCTTTCTCTTCATGCTGTTGGATAATAGGGGAAACATAAACCACAGGACAGGTAGTTCTCATGTTGATGATATTGCAAGATCACAGCTACCCCTGTTTCATTTTACTTTAAAAGATCAGTAACACTGCCACTACTCCAAAGAGAGTTTTAAAAAGTTCCTGTAGTTGACTCTGTGCTGAAGTATTATTTAATATATTTCTCAAATCTCTGGCAAATGCAGAAAGCCAGCTATGCTATTAGGTTTCTCTTTAATTTTCTTTTTAAACACATCACTGCAATGCTAAGCAACCCCAGCTATTCTAATGAACTCTGCTTTAAATGCAAAACATGTTTTTCAGCCCTTAAAAATCAATCAAGTTGCCAGAGATTGCTAGAGTAGCTCATATGAATTCCCTGCCATTTTCTACATGCAAAGGTCAAGCCTGGGAGATGAGCAGGCACTATGAGTTTGCAGACTGGCTCCATCTGTTGCACATAAAGTTTGGGCTTGGCAGTGAAAACACTGGAGGAAGGGAGGGAAACCCAAGACTTACTGTCTGTGTTTACTAGCTGCAGGGCTAGTCTTGCAGGGAGCTGAGTGTCTCAAGCCTTGGTGGGGTGGAAGGGACACAATGGTGCTCACCCATCTTTGGAATCCTGCACAAAACTCACCTCTGCTTGTTTTTATTAAGTCACAGAAACCTGCATCTCCTTTGAAGATTTCACCTCAGCTTTCTCTGTGCCTGTGCCACTGGCTGGGATGCCCATGACTGCTGTGATGTAGGAAGCACATCTCCACTTGGGTTGTCCTCCGCACCCACAAATGTGGAACAGGGGTAGTGAAAGGCTGTGCCTGTTTGAACCTCAAGACAACTGGTGCTGCTGGCCACAGCTGTGCCCTGTCTGCAGACAGTGATAAAGAGGGAGTCAAGTTTTTAATACCAGAATGTGAGAAGACCTTGTATCAGCAAGGACACGAGAGAGAGAGCTGCACAGCTGCCTCCCCAGCATTCCTCCCCGTGATGATTAATGAGCGCAGACCATCAGCTGCATGGCCGTAATTGAGGGTGATGTGCCAGCAAGGCCTTGTGTTTGTGCAAGGATGGAGGCAGCACAAAGCTGCTCTGGTGGGAGCGGTGAGCAGGGAGCCCTGGGCAGGGAAGGCAAAGGCATCCTTGCCCTTTGGATGCTCAGCATTCCAGCACTGCCAGGTTGCCCACTTCACCTCAGCCTAGACTGTACCCATGGAAACACAAGAGAAATCTCCTTTCACCTTCATTTCTACCTTACTTTCTCATTCAAAGGGTTAAATGTTCCTCTAGCACTGAAGGTTTTTTTCTTCTGCTGTCCTTTATCCATGAAAGCCAACTACTGATATGCCAGGGCGGCAGCAGAGGGGATGCAAGGGACACAAATACACCTTGCATTGACCCGGCAAGGCTGGAAAGCCACTGCTGGCCCGGGGCAAATCTTCAGTCAGGGCATTCCTCCTGTGTGAGTCACATCAGGGACCAGAAGTACCAGCCTGGGTTCCTGGCTAAGCAACAACCGAAAACAACCCAATAAAGAGAACAATGTTATTGCGTCTTGAAATTACGCTTGTGGTAAAATGAAAATCTTTGCAAGAAACGTGAAAGTCTGCCAGATTAGAGCAGAGGGCAAGAGGAGGAGGAGGGCTATTAAAATGGAAGTCAGATCTGAGTTTCTTGTCAGGCTGAATTCCTTGCTGTGAATAATAAGCTTTTGCCACAAAGAGCAAAGAAAGTTTGTTCACTAGCTGGGGTTTTTCCAGAGCCCACACAACATCTAAAATTCTACGGCCTTTCTTATCCCAATGAAAAATAATTACTCCAAAGAATATTCTTCAATGAACCCTTAGGGGACAAATTATGATACTTCACTGGAAACACACTGTTCTTTTCGCTTCCCAAAAAAATGTTCTTGTGCTCGTTTCCAGGAGGTAGGCAGGCGAGCACTGCAGCCAGCAGGAAGGCTTTTTGGTAATCCATTTAATATCGCGTGCTCCGTGGCAGCTTTACTGCACCACTCGTGATGGAGATGCTTCAATTTTGTAAAATTCAGCAGCACCAATCAGAAGTCCCATCTAGCAGCATCCCTGAGGGAACCCCCAGCAAAGGTGCGTTACAGCCCAAGCTCAAGCACTACAGGCACTCGAGAGACATGCATTCATCTGCATTTGTCAGTGTAAATCTTCCTATAAGCACTGGGCCAAATCAGGATGGCAAATTCGGTTTTGAGTATGCAGGAAATAAGGCTTGTACACAGCAGAATAACTATTTTAAACAGGATGCAATAAGCTCTTCTTGTAGGATATTTATGTTGCTGCGATGTTTTATAAATAACAGAGGAAAAATAGTAAATAAAAAAGGAACTGGGCTTCTCAGGAACACACAGACTGTTTCAATCATGTCAGATATTGCCAAAAATGCTACTTTATTGTGCCTCTAGCTGCCACTCATCCAGATTTTCAGATACACCTCAAAAAGTGTGATATAGGCCAGTGATGCCGTGGACAATCTTTATTTTCAAAGACTGTAGGGTGCATTTTTAATATACCTCCCTGTCTCATCTGAAGAATTCTTGACAAAGGTGTCAGAATCACCACTGCTTCCAAATACGTATGACCACTAACAAAGAGTAAAAAACCAAAACCTTACATGCACTGTGGAAGTCCACAATCCCCAGGATGTTCAGGGACTTATTAATGCCTCATTTACTATGCAATAATTAAAACAGCTATTCTTGACATAATTAAGTTATTACCAATAGAATTACAGCAGGAAAGGGATTACCCCTATTACCTTACAAATTTTTTGATTGAACAGCACCGAGTAGAAAAGTGCTGGAATCAGTTCAAATGCACGCAAAAATCCAAAAGAGAGTATTTTTGAAAAGCAGCATTCCAGATTGAGCATTTAAAAATAGCTACAATAGGAGTTACTTTATTTACTTTTCCTTTCTTTATGTACAACAATGGGCTCCAGGCTCCCAGGAAAATTATTATTAGTACTTTGTTGATGCTGAGATTTTGGATTATGCTCAGTAGTGTAGGCAGGGTGCATTCACAGGCTCCTGCCACAACAGCTTTGCAGTGGTGCTGTGCAACTTGTTTTATTCCAAACTATTCCTTCCTGCCATCTTCCAGAGTCTCCCCTAACCACTGTGTTATCTGTGACTTGATCCCAACATGGTTATTACTCACAAAATGAATGATACCTACACAATCATGTCACAGATAATAACTGAGAGGATGGGGTAGCTTGAAGTATTTTCTGTAATTGTGCTCCACAAAGAAGTGAGATTTTATTCTGTGCTGTAACATAAAGCAAATTAATTCAGCTCTACGAATTTTCAAAGTAATCTGATCCTAGTGTCAAGTAAATAAATCTATATACATGTACATCCATTGAAAATGAAATCCCATTTTTAAAACTATTTCTCATGAGCTCCCTTCTAAGTGGCTTGTCTCTGACTTGAAGAGGCTAGGTCAAAAACTCCAGGCAGACCCATCCAGCACAGGAAAAATGCTGTTTAATGGTAATTCAAGTGTTTTCCATGACTGTGTCAATTTTGATGACATTTTCAATAGAAAAAAATCCCAGATAATTTAAAGAGCATTTCAAGTTTTCTTACACATACATGTTTCAGGCAACAAAATATTTTAAAATTCTTATTTTAGCCCTTAAATCAGGAGATAGCATGCCCTAAGTATTGTTATTTCCTGTTTTCTGACACATTTGTTTGTGAACTCTTTAATACAATTAGCCTCTGCTCCCAACTTGTGGTGCTCAACCAATCCCAGATCCCTTGGGTTTGCTCCCAGCAGGATGAATCACAGGCCTTGCCCTCCAGAGGACTGAGACCATACAAGTGCTCCCAAACCACAGCCAGGTTTGTGATGCTGCCAAATAACTCAGGTGCCTTTGGTGGCAGTGGCTAAGAGATTAATTTATGCTTGAACATCAAATCTTTGCTTTTAAAAATGGGTATTTATCTGAATAAGGTGAGATTTCTTTTTCCCCCCTACAAACAAAACTTAAGCCTGTTTTCTTGATACTCTCAGTGCCTGTAATTTACCCTTGAGCTCACCCCCTGATTTCAGCAGAGAAACCATCCATGCATCATTCTCCAGCACTGATTTGACCAGATTGGTTGCTGTGATTTACTTTCACAAACACTGCAAATAACAGTGTCCTATTTCCATGGGTTATTTTTGACCTAGCAATGCCTCATTTACACACTGCAGTCAGTAATTTTTCTCCATGCTCATACTATTGGTTTGGTTTTCAAACGTGGCAGAATGGTAACGCTAACCCCTCCAAAAATGCCACGCATTAGGGATATCAGCTAGGTAACTGGTAACACTAAAAACCTGTATCCAGCTTTCAATCTAGCTCATGAAAGGACAATTTCATCTTGTAAATTCGTATGGCAACAGTCCAGGCCTCCCCATGCCTTTGGACATGATATGTAAATATAGACAGATGCCATGTGTGCAATTTGAGACATGAGGTGAAGTAGTTTTGTGAACATTTGCATTAAAAAAGCATTAAGCAGCTGAGTGCCACCAGCTGCTGGTGTAGCTTGGTGTGGAGCCACCCCATTGCCCAGCTCTGAGAATGCCACAGGGCAGCACCACACATCTGCTTTCCAAACACAGTGACTCACAGTGAAGATAAACCAATAAATCCCTGGGTAAACAGGCTCAGAATCCAAATATCAGAAAGGGGGCTCTGTAGCTGAATGGTGAATAAAGACATCAGGCAAGCCCTGCTGTGATCTCGTTATAGCTGCAGTTTAACTCTCCAAGTTGTGCCAGCCAATGGTTTGATCTGCCTGGAGATGTGGTGGATTCTGATGCTGGAGCTGCAGGACAGCATTTGGACACAGACTATCGACTCCTTGGCAAAGTGTAGGAAGAGAAGATGTCTCTGTAAGCAGAAGATTCCTCCTTATGACATCCTTGCATGAGGAGCATGCCTTCGCAGGCAGACACAGAAGAGACAGTCATGCTCTTCTCTAAATATACAGGAGAATATCATCAGAGGAAATGAATAACAAACACTGAGGTTGAGGAACTGGGTCAGGCATAGGAAGGAGAAACTGTACGTGAGTCATGTAACAGCCTGGAAAATATCCTTCAAAATCACAATGGCAGCTGACACAGAGCATGAATTTTAGGGAATGTAGAAGAGCACACAGCAGTGTGCACAAGATTTGCAGTGTGTAAGCCTTTCATAAGGAAAGTCAGAGATCATCCTCCCCTGGAGCCACTTCAAGTACCTGTGGGGATGACTTTACTCTCTCTTCTAATTTTCAGCTAGCAATCAAACAGTGGTAGAGAAGAGATCCGCCTTAGTTCTGGAAGACAGCAGCCAGTGCTTGCCTTTCAATCCACAGGCTGCAAAGCAGGTGGTTAAGATCTATGGAATTTAGGCTGTAATTTTGCTAAAAGCATAAAATTCAAGTTTGTCTGGTATCTGCAGCCATGGTGGGGTTATGCATCCCCCAGAAGCACAGGCCAGCTGATAGCCCCTACCTGTGTGCCTCAGTGCGCTGATTAACATCAGGGTGGAGGAACTGGCTGCTCCACAGGCTCCCCAAGGCAGCCAAAGCTGAATTCAGGAAAGATAATGACAAATAGAGAGTAGGAATCGCTCTTGAAGATGTGGAAATAGACATGAAGGAGAGTTTCTGTATATTTTTAGGGTAGCAAGAAGTAGTTTTAAGATAATTGGTGGCAATGGATCATGCAGGGCCAGAAGGAGTGTGTGAAATGAGCACAGCAGACTGGGGAGTCTCACCTCATCCTACTGTAGGCATCCAGGCAATGGTGCCTCCTGACAACTTTTGGGCAGGAATCACATGCTCTGTTTGAGAGGTTCCCTCAGCAGGATTTATGCTACACTATGATACCAGTAATTTAGTATTTTGAACTCTTTTAAGGAAGCATTCTATCTCTGTGTTTGTGACAGGAAGAAAACTAAACTAGAGGACGAGAAGTCTTCACACATTATAGAGAACTGATCAGAAAGAGAAAACCAAGGAACACACAGAGGAATTAAAAAAGAATACAGTAAATCCACTGACAAGATTGAAAGCACTGATGTCAAGGTACGTGCATCAATGTTAGACTTTTGTGGTATGCAGAAGAAGCACTGAACACCAAATGGGAGCTGATGAAGAGACTTCCTACTTAAATGACCTACAGAGGTTACAAAAAGATGTTATTCAGACACTGCATAAATTGGTAACAAATAAGGTGTCATACAGACACAGAGATGAGAGGGCTGATGAGAGGGCTGATGCTACTCACTATCAGGGATATCAGGGAGACCCTGCACAGTCTTGGTTTAAATCCCTGTGTCTTACATTTGGGAAGCAGCAGCTGCTGTGTAGGCCCTTGGCTGACCCCTTTGCTGTTGTGCGCACAGAAACTTTGAAAGGCCTCACTGATGACATGCCACCAACACTCTTGTGTGGCTCCGTTGCACTATCCCAAAGTTCTTTATCCTCAACTTGCTGTCTTTCAACCCAAAAGTCACAACATTTTGGCAAAGGGGCTGTTCCTCCTGCTCTGTGTTGTACAAGCATCGTCCACCAGAGCTGGGGGTCTTGATTTACAGCATTGAAACAGACTCACAGTCAAAGCATTGCTGGGTATAATCCAGCTGAGGCAGTATTCTTGTAGCAATTGAGAATTAGACAGGTTTTAGAAGCTGGAACCAATTGCCAGTTACAATGAAAGAGAAACCTCTGCATAAATGGCTCAGGATTTCCTGTTATTGCAGATTGATTTTTGTGATGCAAGGCAAGATTCATTTTTTTCTCCCCAATAATTAAACACATGTGAAGTAGCATTCTTTCCAGTCCACAACAATGACTTTCCTGGAGATTGTTTTGACAGCGCTTTCAACTGAAATATTTTTTTATTAATATAAATAAGTTTGTTTCTCAAAGTCATGACTGCACAATGATATCACAGCACACCAATCCACTTTTTGAGGAAAGAAAGATGTTATTTTAAGAATGTTCACAACACAATTCCTTGAAAAAAGACTATCTTAATCCACTCCATTTGCTGGAAATTTTTGGGCTTGCTGGCAAACATGAGGCTGGTGTAAAAGGCTTTAGCATAAGGAAAAGTAAAATATGGTTTAAAAGTACATTACTGCTTCATACAAGAAAACTTAAAAATTACAGTAATTCAAGTCCACTGATGTTTTTTGCCTATAAGGCATTACAAAGGTAAACTTCTCAGTTTATTGCATCTCATCTGTAAAATAATTGCTTTTGATACAAAAAATGTGCAGAGCTTATTACTGCCTGGAAGTGGACTATGGGCCCCCGTCCAAAACTTGTTGATGTTAGTGGGGATTCTTACACAGAGTTTAGTATCTTAGTTAGCAGGAAGTGTACTGTCAAGAAACTTGTTTTTACAAATACCATGATCTAACCACTAGAGATAACTCAATGGTTTCTAACAAGACTTGAAAATACTAGTGGGGTAAGCAAAAATTGGGACCAGTTTGTGTTATTCCTTGTCAAAGGGAACAGACACTCATGCCACAATAGTCCTACTCAGCACTTTTCACTGCAAAGCCTGTGGTCCCTACAGTCCTGCCACTTCTGGCAGGACTTTTTCTCAAAGATGAGTGTGCTCTGCATCTCCCTGAGCCCAGCCTCTGCTTCATGCTGCATCCTTCTTTCTACCTACACTCCAAGGCTGAAGCACTCCCCAGTTTGCCCTGTCCCCAGTGCACATTCAGAACCCTACTTGCCTTCTCCCCTCTGCAGAGGCCCCTGCCACCACTGGAAAGATGAAAGTGGGTCATATCAAGGAGATTTAGCCATAAACCAGCGAATGGGCAAGTGGCCACACAGCCCACACTTCAAAGGGCAATACACTCCTTGGGTCTCTGTCCTGGAGAAAGGCCTGTGTGCAATAAACGTCAGATAACTGGAGACTGAAATGATCTCTTTGTATTTTCACTGTTGCTTTTTATTAAATGTGGGATAACGTATCTTTTATTACCTCCAGTGAAGCAATTCATTTGTACCCACAGTGGCTTTGGGGAAAGACCCAACTTCATTTTCACCTTGACTAAGCCCTTCTACCCCTTGCCCCCCCTCTTTACTGTTGCTTTTTGTGCCGAATGAATGAATGCTCACTCAGGCTTCAAAGTACATGGCAGTTTAAAAGGCCTTGTTTGTTAAGATCTCCCAGCCGTCTGCTGGGGAATTCCACACAAAAGCAGATCTCCCCTTAGGGATTATTTCGCTACCTTTGAAGACTGTTTGCCAGCATGGCTGCTTTTTATTTGCAGAGGTATTTCAGCCTTGTGAACTGACGGGCTGTATTATGCACTGCGGATGGCTTCGCTAAAACAGCTCCACAGGCCAAGCGCCTAAATGTTGACTTGCTGATATCCAGCATCCATGGGGATTTTTTTTCTCACTTAGCCTAGTCCTTTGAAAAGCAGTTGGACAAATCTTCCCACTGAAGCTGAGATATATTTCAGGATTAAGGGTGCAAGTCCAATACCTGTTTTTCCCCAGGGACACACAACACCTTGTTCCTGACCATGCACCCAATGCCTAAGTTGAGGCTCTCACTGTCAAACAGGGCTCATCACAAGTATCTTTCCACTTTCCCCATTAAAAAAAGGTGCCTGCAATCCTGAAGAATCCCAAAGCTGCAGGAAAGGGCTCCAGGCAGACACTGCAGCACTGAGCAACATCTTAACTTAAAATATGCCACTGGCTTGCTCAGGCAGCCTCTCCATCTCATGGGCTTCCATGGTGCTGCCTCATTCAGGTCCTTTGTTTTCCCTAGATGTCTCTGGATGTCTGACTCTGGGATCTGGAATTCATTAGGTAGCCGGGTGCCTAGAAGTCAGCCACTGCAATACCAAAATCCCTTTGGGATTAGCCCAAAGCAACATGCCTAATGACACCCAGCAGCTGTAGTTAACTCCAGAAGGATTCAAGATGGTCAAATGTGATTGAGAGACCCATTCTTGAACCAAATAGTCTCCCTTCTAAAAGATGTAATGCAGCATTTTCCTGAACAAAACACAGATGCATTCTATCTTCTCAGCACTGAGCATACATATCTCTTCCTGACTCCAAATTGGGATTTAGAAGTGCTGAGAAGTTTTGAGAACTGAAATGCAAAGTCTGAGCCTGAAAAGGTGCCAAGATGATGGCTTTAAAGCTCATGATCTGATAGATGTGGGCTGGCACAGCAGAACCGGGAGAGATAAAAGATGGGAGATGGGGGACAGTCCAGTGCACATCCTCTGTGTGCAGTCAGTGCAGGCAGCCCATGTCTCCCTTTGCCAAGTCTTCTTAATATTTTAGAGTAGATAAATGATCTCCTTAACACTTATCACACTCTTCTCTAGATAACATGAGGGGAGGCAAAGAGAAAACAGACAGGGAAGACAGGCAACCCCACTACACTCTAAAATGATAAATTTGACAGTAAGCACATGAGCTTAACATTTATTTTAAACTGGTAGGTTTAAGAATTAGTTCTGGGCATGTGCTGTAAATAAAACCAAAACAAACACAAATGGTTGTTTTTTTTTTTTATTCCATAGCTATGGTAATGAAGAAGCTGCACGGAGCAACTGTAATTGTTACAACTCATTTGTCTAAGCCATTGCTCTATTTGTCCAAACTTCACTTTTAGAAATTCACCAGCTAAACCAAAGCATATTTCTAAGGCCAAACTGGAATCAAACAAAGGACTCCTCCCATGAGGTAATCCCATAGCAGAAGACTGCTTTGTCCCATGCACAGAGCTATTACCAAAATACTGCCAAGCTGAAGTTTCTGTTCAAATTGTTTGTGTATGCTCAACTGGAAAAGTGTATGAGGAATGGCATGGATTAGCTGTACTTGCTGTTGCTCATGGAGTAGTGCAGGCATGTCAGGCCTGTCATAGTACAGATGGCAGATGCTCAACTTCAAAAAGCTGCAACTTCAAGTGAAGTGCAGTAACTTAAAACTGACCCAGAGAGATAGACATATATTTATGCCTGCAAAAAACCCTGGCATATCAAAGCTGAAAGATTAAGGACCAGCAAACTACCACCTCTCATTATGTCACATGCACCATGATGCAAATATTAATGATTCATTGTCATTTCTGACATTATGTTATGGGCCAAGAAGTTAAAAAACAGAGAACGAATTTTCAGAATGAAAATGCTGGCAGTTTCCAACATTAGGTGAAATAGTAGGATAATGACCTGCCCTTGCTATTAATAATAATTAATGCAAGTTAATTACCAGCTGCATAAGGTGGGAAGATCCTTGGCAGGCAAAGCGATCTGGAAATCTGCATTCACACAAATCCAAGAGACACCAGAAAGCCAACAGACACCCCAGTGCCCTGGGAAATTTGCTGGGAAGAAGCACAGCACATCCCAGAAGGAGCTTCTACACATTCATAAATTCTAACTGAATGAAAAACATCCAGGAAAAAGACCTCAGAGATGTGAGGAATCCAGTGAGAACATCTGTTCGCTGCACAGGAAGATAAGTTACATAGCAAAGAAAATATTACATTGCCTCAAGAAAGATAAACTAGGAGCATTAATTTTCTAGCAGTGGGCTTGAATCTCTAGAAATAATAAAAGCTAACTCTTGTTTGGGGGAAAACAAAACACAACCTACTCTGAACCTCTCAGAAAACCTGGTCTACAGAGAGTTATTCATCCTGTGTAATCACAAGAGGGGATGGCCACATGAGAGAGAGAGACCTTTAATATGTGGGCACTCTGAGATTTGCTCTGCAGATTCCTGTTGGCACACCAGCCTGTGTCCACGGCACTTGGGATAACAAGCCTCTGGCAAGGTCAATACTGGGCATTAGCAAAACTTAAGAAATGCTTCCAAGAGTTTAAAAACTATGCAGTTTATGTCTGTGATGTCAAATACTCATACAAAATTAAACGAGATTGGTAAGAGCATGGTTTAAATCTTAGAAGAGACAAAGAAAAAAAAGCCCACTAAGACTAAGAGGAGTTTTGTTTTCCATCATAGGCATCCTTCATTTTAAAGACACCCAGCCTGGTAACAGAGCATCCATGCTGACAGTGGGAAAACATCACTCCCAGCAGCTGCTGAACTCATTAGCATCCAGCCTCTCACAGCCACCCTGAGGACATCCCAGAAAGTACAGAAATAAGCCCTTTTCTCAGCCTCCAATGTTCCGCCCAAATGACATCCACAGCTGACAGATATTCAAACTAAGCAGTTATCTGAGGAGCCACTTATCCTGAATTTAGTTAAAAAGCTCACAGCTGCTTAGCATACTTCATGGGCTTTACCTCTGCTTTTCAGGACCAGCCTTTCCAGTAGCACTTGGTGAAAACCGTAATTTATATCCTGGGTTGCATGCCACATCATGCAGAGATAAGAAGTCTTCATTTCACCAGCTCTCCCTTTTCCTACAGTTTATCAGTAAATCCCATGATCTCTGTTCTGTGTAAATTTCCCACCTATGGAAAATCCCTGTGTCAGAGAACACATCTCTGGAGAGTTAACAGCAGGCTCATCTCCTCTTTCCTAACCTCCATATGCATCTATCCCATTGCACACCCAGCCCAGATAGATGTTGGAACAGCAGCGGATTTGGTGGATTTCAACCTCTCTGGGAAGCTGACAGAGGGAAGAAGTCCCCACATTCTCTGCTGGCCCCAGCATGGTGATACACCAGCCTAAGGATGGGTAACTGAAGAGCTTTCCTCAGCCTGAGCAATGTGAGGCCCAGCAGTGGGGATAAGAACCAAACCACCTGCAGGTTACCTGTTGGACGTGTTTTGGGCAAAAAGGGGAGGTGAGGATAGTTTTTTCATGAGCTGAGTGGTGAAACAGTTTCCTAGGATCCCTGGAAAGATCCTGGTCAGGATGTTCAGGGTTAAACCCTTGCAGGGAACTGGCGCCAGCCATGACCACAAGGCAGTGCTGCCCTAGGGCTGGGGATCAATCCCTGGAGCTGGGCTTTTGGCACTGTACAGCTTTTCATACATCAATCCAAAGCACACACACAACCTGAAGTGAGGTCCTTTGGACATCAAGGACAGGTTACAGCCCTTGCACAGAAACCAGCAACAGGGCTGGAGGAATGAAATGCATCACCTCAGTGGTTAAAGGTGGCCAGGATAAGGCCAGAAATCAGCCACAAACCCCTCAAAATGCCATACCAGTCAGGTGAGGAGATTTTGGGGAGCCAAATGAGAGGTCAACCAACACCGTGCCAGCAGAAACAGCCCCAGGCTTTGTAGGTGCAGACCTGCTTCTGCTGAATCTGGCCACAATTCCTCCCTGCTTCTGCAGAAAACCTCAATGGAAGTATATCCCTCAATAATTTCTTTCCTAATTCACTACAAATGAGAAACATTTTATTTAACAGAAAATATGTTTTAAGAGATGTTTGTCCCAGAAATCAGATTTAAGGAATACAAGGGATTAGAAACAGGCTTTATAGGAGAACCTTTTGTGATGGAGTAACTTTTACCAAATAAATGTCTGTAAAATATTCTGGAGCCTGCCAGGCTGAAAAGTCTCAAAATGCATGATTGCATTGTACTACCTGATGCTGAATCACTCTCTCATTGCAGAAAACAGGTGGTATCAGATGAAATTAGTAAGAATCAGGGACAAATTTAATAAACACAAGTTTTACCTACACTATGGCTATTTAAACAGTGGAGTTACTTGCCAAGGGATTATAAGAATTTTTTCAGTCAAAGAGGAAATTGAATTAAGTCACACAAGAGCAATCCATTATTTTGACTAAATGTAACTGAATTTATAGAAAATGTCTCCTGCTCTTGAATTCCTTGAATTGGAAATGGTTGAAAACTGGAGGAAAATTACAGAAAACTGCTGCAGAGTATTGAGGAGAATGGCTCTGGAAGCTCATGAAGGTGATATATTGGGACTGATGGACCATCAGCACTACTTAACTCAATGATACTGGTTTTAGTCAGCACTTTAGGCTGTGGCATTGCATCTTGGTGGACAGGAGGTGCCAGAAGTGCTGAGTTTTCAAGTACTGTCATTGCTGAGGCCTGTTAGGAGCATCTGCAGCCTGCTCACCCAGTCCCCTGAGTAATCTCATCACACAGGAGTGGGGAGGACCTACCAAAAAAACAGGCACAGGCCATTTCTGTGCACAGGAACCTTCTCCAGTTGAACAAGTGAAAACACCTTTACCCAACACCATGTTCCTACAGATCCCTCAGCTGAAGCCTATGTCCACACCAGGTTTTGTCCACTCTCAGTGGTGCCACCTCAGCTGCCTACATGGGGTTGAAACACAGAGAGCTTCCACTGCTGCAGCTTGAAAAGGATTGGCTTTCTTGTGGCTTAAGTCTCAATATTCACACACACTCTGGCAATGGCTTGCAGTTCTGTTTTGTTCCTGGCTCGTAAAAAACAAACCATCATCTAACAGGCATTCCTGGAAAAAAACAGGGACATGGGACTAAAATGCTGGCACTACATGACCAAGTTACAGGCAGGTTGTTAAACAAAGGCCCTACAATGATCCCAGGGACCAGCTGCACCTGCAGATATAAAATATTTTCAGCTGGCACAATGACAATAGCATTACTGGGGAAAAAACCCAGAAAATAAATTATGTAAAAAAGAAATGTATAATGAGTTGACAAGAGACTTGCAGGCAATCAACTGATAACTTTTGCTTTTCTGGACAATGCTGATGCTGATACAGAGTAACCCATCCTTTTATCACTTCCATAACAATCCAACCACAATTCCAAATATTTCCTACGACATGTTATGGAGTATCAGCAGCATAACCCTGGAACTACGGATATTAGGCAAAAAAAGAAGAATGCAGTTAGCTGGAAAAAGGTTAATGGTATACAAACTCACTAAGCTATGAAATGCAGCTCTTAGTTGCATAACGTGGGTGAGTTTAGAGTTGATTTAAGCTTAAAATAATAGAGTGTCTAAGGTCCTGTATTTTTTTCAGCATTTCAGCAACACAGGGAGCATAGGGAGGTTGTTCAGATCGTGAGCTAAAATTGAGGGGATAGGTGCCACACAGTTTCAACAAATCCAGGACTTAAAGTTGTCTTCCTTTCCTTTCTCACCAGAACGTGACATTTTGACAGCTGAATGTGTCTGGCTCTCCTGAGAGATGCAAAGAAACGGACTGGGACTTGACATCGCCTATTGCATCAACACAAAACAATAAACAGCTGCACACAGTATCTGTAACAAAAATTCCCCTTTACAGAAAACAGGGAAACTCACAAAGTATGGGTTAAAATCATAGTGGAAGTGGAGGCTGCAGATTTCAATCTGTTCAGAGACTCGGTTCCCAATTGCACATCCTGGCGTGCATGATCTGCCCTTGGCAGAGCAGCCAGGCATCCCCCTGCCTCCTGAGGAATTGCAATTTTCCTATTATTTCTCAAAAAAAAAAAAAAAAATCAAAATCTTAATATAGGCTTTCTCCCTGCAGGAGCACTCACCCCTCTGGCAGCCCATGAGCAGAGCTGCTTGCCTTTTCAGTGGCCCCACAAAGTCAGCTTTTCTGAGCCTGGAAGAGAAGTTGTTGTGGGGAAATCTACTCCCTTGGAGAAGGGGAGGAATTTGGAGATAACACCAGCAGAGGATATAAACAATGGACACCCAAAGGATCCACGCACACCGAGCAAATGCCCTTACACAATAAAAAAAAGGCATAAGATACATTAAAATGCCCACCCAGGTTTGACAACACTGCAGACAGTCTCCTATTCCTTATCCTGCAGAGTAATATAGAAAACAAAGGGCTATTTTTTTAAGATTAAGAGCAGAGACAGTGGGATTATATGAAAGATTTGACAAAGTGTATAATGGACGGACTCAGCATGGAAATGGGTTTGGGTGGGTGCCAAAGGCTCAGGTCACAAAAACTACATTGTTTCTTCTTTTCCCCGCTTTTAAAGTCTTTATAAATAAGCATCGTTGGACACAAACTATTTTTCTTCCTATTTCTAGACATCAAAATGATTTCTTAAGCCTGGAAAGTATTTCAGATCCAACTTCAGAAATCAGAAATTTGAAGTTAAATTTGCTTCTGATGATAAAAACAAATGAATCAAATAGATAACTTCTGCTATTTGGAGTTAAGAGAGAATACTTCTTCATATTAAGTTTGATGTCATGAAGAGCACTAAGTTTACCCAGTTTCCAGGATACCTTCTGGCATTAGCACACAATGTGCTAAATGTTCATGCCCAAAACACAAGTAACCTTAATGCTTCTGCAAGATAATATTCACCCTTATGCTAATAATTGTAATTAACTCAGTTGTCTCACAGTGTTTACTTCAGGACTGAGATATGAAGGGTAGAATTGAACATGAATCATTTAGGGGAAAATTCACAGAGCTACTTGTGTGTGAGGTTGGAAGCACAGGTTTGCTTGTGAACACTCTTGGTGCCAGCCTGAAGCTGCTGTGCAGGCAGAGCAGAACAGGGACAAGCACCAGGGGAGGGGGAGGGACGAGCAACCTGTAGTGCCAGCAAGGACTCTGCACCACAAAACTGAGGGTGAATCTCTGCTTGAAAAACACCAGAACAACAAACACAGCATTTCCAGTGAGACACTCAGGATGATGCCATCACTGTATCTCCTAGCACCAAACTCAGGCCATTTTGTATGTCACATCAAGGAGGTCCAACAAGAGCAATAGAGAGGGATGTGGTCTTTAAAGCTGTTCTTTGGACCCTAAAACTGCAAGGATGACCTGGGCCTATAGGAATGTGGTACCATAAGGGTGGGATGCCACCAGTGTAAAGTGCTGAGGAAGGCAGCTCACAGCAGGCACAGGGACGCTGCACACCTTGGGGGTCCTTCACTTGATGGTTTTGGCTTTTTTTTTTTTTTTTATCTTCTTGAGTCCCTCTACAGAAAACAGTTCAAAAAATAACCACCACCACCAAGGAATCCATCCCTTCACCTCACAAGAACAGCTTTTTCTCAGGAATCATCAGCTCTGGTTAAGGAAGACCTTGGAAACAAGATTCCCAATGAAACTGAAAGGCTGAGCAACTGTGCCACAGCAGCCAAGAGTTCCCATTGATAACTGCACAGGTTGAGAGTACTGTGCTGGCCTTTCCCTATCCAGCAAACTTGCCAGATGTTTGATTCGAACCTTCCCTCATCCTCCAGGAATCCAGATGCAGCTTTTGGCATGATACCAGCTCAAATTATTTTTAAAGCCCCTCTGTGCACTTAAAATGACATTGTAATTAAGATTAGAAAACAACAATCAATCCAGAATTTGATAATACCACTGAAAGCCTAAGAACAAACAATTAAGATTGGTTTCAGTTGTGCAACCCATGTGTAGGATGAATTTGTTAGAGACAATCTGGATAGGAATCTTTTTAGTAAGCCAAGAAGTTTAGGAGAGATAAAAAGAATGTAGTAGTGCATCCAAACTGTTAAAACAAATTTCAGAGTGTTTTGTCATTTTTGAATGTAGCATTTTGGCTCTTCAAATCTTTCATGGCTTTTTAAGAGACATATTTTATTTTCAAGTTACTGAGAAACTAATTCAGCCCATCACCTCACTAAGTACATGCATGTGTTCTCCAAATACCCAGAAAGTTGAAACACTGTAAAACAAGATTATTTTGGAAATTATTATACAAAAGAGTGACATAAATAACCAGTGATGATAAGGCCACAAAACTGCCATAGGTAGGTCAGAACAAAAGCCCATCTATCCCAGCACTGTTTTAAGCAATAACTTAAAGAGTATTAGAAATAGAAATAAAAATGGTCAAGCATAGCATGTTTTTCCTTCTGCATCCCTGTCCCAGCAATAAGGAGGTGGCATCCCAAGGACACCTCCTTGGTGCAAATGAGGCACACACAATGTGGAGTCTAACAGCCAGAACCAGCAGAGCTGGGGTTTTGGCATGATCCCAGCCAAACATGGGTGTTTCAAGGTGTTTTTAACTCTAAAACTCTTAGAGTTGCAGTGGACTCTGCTCCAGCCCTGTATGCTGTGCTCAGGGCCAGCATTGCTGCCCAGGGAGCTCCATCTTTATCTGCCTAAAGCACCCTAAACTGCTCTGATGGTTGGTAAAAAGTCAACCACACATCCACCAATAAGCTCATTCTCTGTTCCTCATGGAGCTGGAAAACTGACCCTCAGAGTATCCAGGACCTGGCCAGCTCTTCACCTCTTGGGCAAAGACTTTGGCTAAGGAACTGAGACATCTTTGTGTCCTGGCTGCATTGGTTTGGGTTTCAAAATATTCCCCAATCCATCCCAGAAAAGGCAGACTCCTAGCCCAAAAAATTAAGTAAACAGACTTAAATTGCCTTTGAAAGTCTTGGCTTCTCTGAGGCCAGTGAGATTCATCTTCTTTTACCCCCATAAACAACTTCAAATATCCCAAAGCTTTCTCTGGCACAGGATTTATTCAAAATTTGAATGGACCAGGACAATGTAGAAAACATCTTTTTAAAAGTTCTCCTTTATGTAAACACCTCAGCTATTTTTGGTAAATGAATGCTGCTATAAAAATTATGAAAAAGAAATCACATAGCAATTATTATTATTATTATTATTATTATTGTAACTACTCACAAAATAATGATATGATTGTTTTTGATTAAACAATCCTTCACCCATGGGATTACAGGGAAAGGTCAAACAAAGGCTTTGCTGCATTTACAAAGCTGCTCTGAAATCTTGGAATGGCCTCAAGTTTTTTAACAGTTTCATCCACCATTTGGGACTGAACTGCAGCTGCAAAGGTACACTGTGTGAAGGAGCAAAGTGCCTCTCAAGGGGATGCCTCTTCAGAGGTGGGAATTTGTATGTTTTGCTACCAGTTCTCTGTCTCTTAGGCTCTTTGCTGTCCCCATTCCTTACACTATGTCCCTATTCCTCTCCATCCTTCTTTGTAAGGTTGTACCTGAATTGCTTGGTACTGGCACACATATAATAGTGGCAGCATGGTGGGGCTGAGTGTGATGACACATTCGACTCAGGGTGCATTAATTCAGGCTGGATAAGAAATTCCTCACTGCTGGGTACTACTGAGAGCCCAGTGTGCAGAGGAAGGAAGGAGATGGTCCACAAAGCCAGAGGGAGGGGGCCCAAAAGGACCAATGCAGACTGTCCCAGCCTCCAGGATAGATGAGGATATGAGGAGTGTCCAAAGGAAGTGGAGCTGGCACAACAAGAGGTGCACTTTGCACTATGTGGCTTTTTATACACACAGGATATTTCTCTGGCAATTTTTCCTTTTCCTTTCTTTTTTTTTAAATCCCTTTGAAAAATCAAATTGTGTTCCTAATTTCAATTTAGCACTTTTCTTTAAAGCTGATGTTAGAAAAGCCTATACTAAGTTATGCTCATATAAATTAGTCAAGATTCTTTTTTCCTTGGTGATACATCTCATCTTCAGCTCTGGCCATACAACTTGTTTTCAGACCCATATCAACAGGATACCCACAAGATAACAAGGAGAGCCTGAATAAAGAGAATTTTAAAAGTCCATGCACCATTGACTACTTCAGGTTCAGAACTCAGGCTTTCACATGTCTAAAGTATCACCTTTCTTTAAATTTAAAACTGATTTCATACTATAGCTTCACAGAAAAACATTCTGGATGCAGAAAGGCAGCAAAGTAATTCCCCTCTCTTATGGATTACAGCTTAAGAAATATCTCAGTGCATCCCTCTGCTTTAAGGAAGGGTGAAACTGGGAAGAGGCTAGAAGCAGAACATCTGCTCTGACCACTTGGGAAATCTCTCTGTGCAAAACTCTGAGAGCATCGAATGATTTTAAGGAATCTTTCAAGTGTTGAATGATTTGGTGCATACTGAATGAGATTTTTTGCTGGCAGAGTTTATGTCACTTGGAAGAAACTGGGACAGAAACATCAGGAGTTGATAGCTGAGTGCTGGCCATGCACATGGCAGCTCTGAATTGCCAAACCACTGCTGCCAGGGGGTCCTTCTGCCCCAGGCTTTGCCAATAAGCTTTACCTTCCTTGGTCCTAACAGTGATGATGGCCATCCCATGGGGCTGCTCTTGCCCCTGGAGATGTGCACAGAGCTCCAGTCAGGCCAGAGACCCCGTGTCTGCATCAGCACCAGTTCTGGCAGTGCAACAAGCCCCAAAGGCCTCGCTGGAGACAGGTATCTCACAATCTCTAGTGTGTAGACTGTGCAATCTGAACCCAAGACCTGCTGCCTCCCTTAAGCATGGCTCATTAATTCCCTTCTGAGCCCACGCATCAGCAGAGGGGCCAGCTGCACCTCTGTATGAGCATGGACAGGAATGCACACCTTGTCTGGGCTTTTGCTTGGTCTCAGTAAACAATCTTATTGAGCAAAATGGAAAAAGAGATGTCCAATATCAGTGCAACAAATCAATTCCTTCCCCATTTAGCTCTCCTCCTCTCCACAGCAAGGTTAGGGTTGGTTTTATAGATATCTACCTTTTTTGCTATCCACTTGAAACACCGTAAAATAAAATTAAACAACATAATAACAATACTCAGCATGGTACAACTGACCTGTAGAATCAAGACATATTTGCAAGGCATTGCTCTGATACCTGTGTCAGGGATTACACACCTGAGCTCCCAGACAGTCTGGTCACTTAGCTCAGTGATAAGCACACACAGATGAGCATGTTTGAGCCCATTTTTCAGGAATTTAGCCATAGATAATATGGCAGTGTTACATCACTCTCCAGAAATCTGGCCTCCAGCTCCAAACCAGGTCTTGGTGCAAAGGAAAGAGCATCTGCACAGCACGGTTACCCACTAAAGATTTCAGGCAAAACATGCAAGGCATTAGTATTCATGAGAGCTCCCTCATTTCTTTGTTATTGTTCAACAGAAATCACTTTGGAAATTCTGCAGCTGAGTTTTTTAAAGGGGAAAAACAAGGGATAACTGTAGCCAAATGAACCTTGACAAAAGTTCTCTGGCACTGTACAGATGTGAACAGATTACATATCTGCTTGCAGGAACATACAGGTTTGCTATTATACTTCAGAAGGCATTTCTATTAAGAATTTCAAGTATTTGGAAAAGTTCATGCACTCTGTCTAAGGAATTTTTGATTAGGTAAAAGATTTGATTTTTCTTTTTCTGAGCCAAGCATGTACACTGGCAGAATGACACAGGCCCAGTATGATACTGAAACTGTATTCATCTTGGGGCAGTGTGCTGCAAGATCTTCCTGCTAAGAAGCTCCAATTGGAAAAAGCACATGAAAGCTAAATAGAAATGGTATTGTTTCAAACGAAGAAAACAAAAATGTCCGTGAAGAGGATAAAGCGAGTGTCTGTCCTGGTGGAGGAGGTCATAGGTGGAACAAAAGCCTCCAGCAAAAAATCTCTTCAGAGGTTTCTTCAGACAGGTTTAAATCACACTGCTCTCTATCATGCTGGCCTTTGACTCCTGCTATCATCTGCCCCAGGGCATTTGGCCACACAAGCTTTCTGAGGCTGGGCTATGAGACATCTAAAGCATCTTGGTGAGTGGGGAGGGAGTTCAGCAGCTGGGCTTCACGGCAGGGAAGGGCTGATTAACTGGATGGATGAAAAGCCCGATTAGTAAAACATGCATCAAAAAGGCAAGATCGAGCCACGCCAGAAGTGTCTTGTGGAAGAGATATGATTTAAATAAAGAACAGAGCTAATTAGGCTTTAGGAGAATAATTATGGATCATATGACTTACTGAAGAGTGAAATGCTTGTCAAATATAACTGGGATTTATTTAATCTTTTGTGATTAAATCCCCTTTATAACTCTAAGCTTTGGAATCACTCTCTCAGCACCAAAGGACAAGTTAAACCCTCTAAATGGAGTTTAATTATACTCTGATGGCTATTCCCACTGCCACTACAGGCTGGTAAAAGACTTTGGTGCAAATACCACTACTAAAACATAACAAAAGTGTAGTTTCTACTTTATAGCAATTATTGATTTATTGTTCTTTTGATGTATTTTCTTTACATTAAATGTGGAATGGCAAAAAAGCCCACAGCAGTGAGGATGCTGCCCTGGCAGATCTCTTCTGAAGGCAGATTGCAACCTCTTCTTTGACAATGTCAAATATGCAGCCCTATGGTAAATCAACAAGAAAAAGACATGAAAACATCACTGAGGCCGAAGACTGTTCTGTCCCGTCAAGCAAGTTAAAGTTCTGGTTTGAACTTCATAATGAGCCTTTCTCTCAGCATAACACAAAGCCTGGAGGAACTAGTTAAATTCGGGGGTGCCATTGTTTTCTTTGGCCATCACTGAGAAGCACCAAATGATCACAGCATGGATAATAGTCAAGGTCTCTCTCCTAGACCTTTGAAGTCCCAGGTGGTCAGTCATCAAGGCACAACCTCATCCTCAATTATAGAAGAAAAAAATCCCACTGTTGTTCCTGATAAGCCAACCATCAGTAGTGCTGTCTAATTGCAAGAGTGATGAAAGCATATAGAGTTTATTTTTTATTTACATGCTCAACTGCTTTCTTAACTGAATTGTCAACAGCTTAAGACAATTATATCAGAAAATCCTGGATCAATTAACTCATAGACCAAAGAGAGGCCACAGACAAGGAAAGTATGCAAGAAAATAACTTGTAGGCATCTCTGCAGTCTTAAGGGAGGCACTGAATGGGGTGTATTCCTTCCCGCAGTGTCATTTTACCAAGCACCATCAGAATTAAAGACTAAAAAATGTCTTTATAGTCACAATCTGAATTTGCATGAAAAATAACACCTGGGAGATCACTGGTGTGTGGGGATTTGCCTGCCATAGGAAAAATATTAATAGACTGTATAATGGACACATTCTTGTCCAAAACCAGAAAGGCTAACACTATTCACAGGAGGTAAAATTTTAAAAAGCAGCCCTTCTGTCAGGAGGATTATGGATCTATTTTCACCCTTAATTAATTGTGTGCTGTTAGCAAGTCCTTATAAAATAATAAAATAAAGTAAAAAAGCCACCAAAATTGACATTGCTGCACCTAATCTTACTGAAGATCTCACAAAACAGGGTTTTTCACCCAGAGTTGACTAACATTTAAGTCCTCTTAATTTTCAGTTTGCCAGCTCATCTACCCTATATTCTTTAATGATTACTTCATTTCCTGTGGCTATGCTTAAAACCACAAAGTTCTTGCACACACAAAAACTTCCTAGTTAAGAACTTTCTCTGCATTAATTCAGCACTACCAGAAAAGAACAGATTCTTCCTTATGCCCAAGGAGAGGATGTACTGTCTTGTCTGGGACACAATTGCCCAGACAATTTCCCATCTTGTGTGTCTGCCCAACATTCACTTATCACTACAAAACCAAAGTCAGGTGTTACAAAACACCAACTGTGCTTAGGCCAGGAATGAATAATCAAATCACATACCCTTTACACACCTATTTTCAAAATTGTGCAGACTTTAAAAGTATTGAGCTGCCACCTTAAAAAGAACACAAATTCCATAGAAAAATCTCACGTATAGCAAGGCACATTCCGGATCTGGAGAAAATTTAGTTTTGTTATTGACACTTGAAACACACTCAGTATATTAGACCTGTACTGGATGTCAGTCTCCCTTTGATTACAGCCCAGGACAGTGTTTGGCTAGCTGGGGATGTCCTTTGGATGTGCAGGATGCAAGCAGAGAAACAGATTTTCTCCCTTGTTTCTGGGCATGGCATCTTATGGAAACAGGAAATTACTCTAAACATTTCTTCATTTTAAAATACTTGGAAATTATGTAACTACAGATGATGATTTTAGTGTTAAGTAGGCTGTGTTTTCTTATCAATCAAACATGAAAAATCTTATTAAAGAGTACAATTTTTTTCATCTTCAGTGAATTTAATGACATTTATCTGTCTATGTTTTACTTGATGTATTTTTAGTAACTCTTTAGTAAGTTTAATTATGGTTCATTTGAGGTTTTTTCAGTAATGTTTTTGGAACATTACTGAAAAGAGATTATATAAAATACAAAGTATAAAATATTACATTAGAATTATAAGCAATCAAGCAGAAAGAGCCCTGTTAACACTGATAAAATACAGACTGCAGTCTGGTGATTGTAGAAGGACCCATTCATACCTCCTTGTAAATATGAAGACAAAAGTAACTTGTTATTTCTGTGATCTGGGTGATTCTAAATTCTGTCTAATCTGATACCCTGTTTTTCACAATGCACATGTAAATTGACATGAATTTTTAACAGAAAATTCAGATTTAACAGGAATTTAATATTCCCCAACATAGCTACTTGACCAAGCTCCTCTCTCTCTGATGGCTGTGTCAGTTCCAGTCCCAGAGGGTTTGAAAATGGAAAAATATGTTCTGTGTTTGTGCTGTAAGAGAAGGGGAGAGCAGTAAGCTCTGAGAAATTTTAATTCAATGAATTGTGACTTTGACAAAACACATTCCTGTAGTTTTGTGTTGTTTGGAGCAGGATTTTCCTTTAGTCAGATCTTAAGTAGTTGCCTGCACGTTCGTTTACTATCTCATTTGTTCTTGATAAAACTTTGTAGTTTGGGAAATCTCTTTCCAAGCATGAAACTTTGGAACAATTTATTCTCTGCTGGCCAGTTATTTTAAATTACTAAAAAAGAAGCCAGGGACTCTTGAAAGATAATTATCTCCCGCTGGGTATCTGCCAGGAGCACAAAAGCTACAAACCAGCCGCTCAACATTACCTGAAGATTCATACAGAAACAAACTAAAAAAACCAAAATGGTAATATATTCTTTCCTTCCATTGTTTAAAATACATTCTAACAATATGGAGTTGAAATACTGGCATTTGTTTTAACCTCTTATTTTACAATCTGTTACGCATAATCATGTCTTTCCTTTTGGAAAGGATCTCAGGAGTACAGGGATGTGTTGGCCGTAGAAAAAGCTAATGTGGATACCACCCATCTGCGGGACATGCTGGTTTCCCAGGGGATGTGGAAATCTCATTAAGCTGTGTAATGAAAGACAGTGTACACGGGTATTTGTGACTTCCCCAACTGTGGGGCAATTCACACCGAGCCGCAGATGCACAGCTAGGCTGGGGGTATGGAAAACAGCTTAATGCCATCAACGCCCGGCGCGGCTTCGTGCTTTAGGATACGTATTGTTTGAAGACCATGACACTGTTAAATGCAAGCAGAGCCATCAAACCAGCCTTAGCTCACAGCTTATCTCACATTTACCCGATTAAATGGTCATTAGGATTTCAAAAGCCACAGCAGATGAGCCAAGCCTCTCTCACGAGGCTACGGACCATTTACAAGAAATGCGCGTTACGGCCATTTTGACAAATAAATCATAAACTAAGCAGAGAAAATGTGAGTCACGGCCTTTGCTGAGAAAACCACCACATTTGTAAAGCCCAGCTGAGACACCTAGCTGGTGGAAGAGGGTGGATTTAGAGGTAGCCCCCCCACCTGAAGTCACCACAACCATGGAAATTTGACATTCCATGCGCAGATGAAGCATTTGACTCCCCATCACCGTGGGTTTTATGACAAAGTCATCTGAAACATAACAATGCCAAAGGGCAGATCTGATGCTCAGCAGAATGGAGCAGATGGAAAAGGTCCCTTTGGTCTGCGAGTGTTTATTTCTCCAAAACCAACACAGGTCTGTTCTTGGATTATGGTCAGGGGGCATACAGTGTTTCTTAAAAATGTCAATAATACAGGTGTAAAAGCTGTTATAAAATTGCATTCCAAAATGTACTTTTTTAAACAAAGTGTTTACTGAAACTGTTGATGTGAGTTAAGTGCAGGGTCCCAACCACAGCACACTCCCGGGGCTGACTGAAAAAAAGACAGGAAAACTCAGCCAAAAGAAAAAGCAGAATAAAACCAACAAAAACAGTGTTTCCAACCTCTCAGCAAACTCCATCTCACGCAAACTGAAAGCTACATAAATCTGTTTTGAAGCTGTGCCCTCAACAAACACCTTCCAGCCTGGTTTTCTTGTAGAGATCTCTGCAGTTTTCTGGGTCAGCAGAGTTTACCTACACAAATGAACGAAGATATAGATATAGAAGATATAGAAGGTATTACTTGTGAAATATTGCCATAGCATTACAGATAATAACTTTGGTAGTATCTACCACCAATAATATACCTTTCAAAGTACTCTTTTTCAAATGAATGCTTTAAAAAAAGTCTCCATTTGCCTAGTGAAATAAAAAAAAAGAGATAAAAAAAGATTTTTGTTTTTAAATTATCATTGGCATGCCTTAAAAAACCCGTATAAACAAGAAGGGGCAAAAGGGCACAAAGTAAAACTTGTTTTGAAGTCAATGAAACTTATCTGCAGCTTTCAGTTTTTGCACTTTCAGTAACTGCGCTTTCGTACTTTCAGTAATTGTATTTTTAGTTTGTCCCGTCTTTTCCCAGATTCCCTTTCCAGGATGCAGGCATATTGAAATGGAGTAAGCTGAGAAAAATCCCTAACTCCAACCTAAGCCAAAGCAAAATAATAAATCTTCTTGAAAGGAAGCTCAACAAAAATAAAAATAATTTCATGGTCTATCCTGAGCCAACAAAAATGTGAAAATAAGAAACAACTAGAATTCAAAAATCATTGTGTTTCATCTGCAACAAAACAAATCTTCAGGGTTTTACAAACTAGCATTAAATATCTGACCTTCTGTCATTTAAGACATTATGATTTCAACTACTTAGACTGAAAACCTAATTAAAAAGTAATTTTTAAAAAGCTGCAGACTTTAGGTGTAATCTCACCTCAAGAAACCTTTGCTACACTTGTACGAATACAATGCATGAAATGATGCCTTAGGGAATGATGAAGAGATTTTTATATATATATATAAAATACATATACAAACCCATAAATATTTGAGATTATATATGTATTATATAAATTTTATTATGAACATAGTAAAGATGATGCTATATATTTAACATATTTTGATATATTTATGCTAAAAGTAAAGCTCGACTTAGGAGCATTTTGCAAAAACCAAACTTTCATGGGAGTAATTCATAATGCAAGCTTTCATATCTGAATGTATAAAATCCTGTGAAGTAGACTGATGTTATCATTATTCCTATCATCTTCCAAGTAAAGTCTATTTGCCCAAATATTTATGGGAACCAGCAATATTTTAAAGCCCATTAAAAAACTCTTTGATCATCCTCTTTCTAAGCAGGGTTTAAAATCATGCCTTACCTATATTTTCATCAATATCTGACATATTTTTAATTTTCTTTTTCTTGATGAACCTCATCAACCATTTGGATCTGTTCAGCTGTTTGTATTCCACAAGCATGCTAATCACACAAGTGATAAATGCAGTCACTTGGGAATTTTGCGTGTTCAATTGACTCTCAATAACTCTTAAAATTATAAACATTAGGTCATAGTCTCACAGCCTCTCCTTAAGGAGTAAATGTATCCTGGAACACCATTTTCCTTGTGTGGTCTTGAGCTCTAAAACACCACTGGCAAAATGTCAGCAAAAACGCAAGCAATTTAGGTTTCTATTCCACAGTCAGTATCATTATATTGTTCCTGAAAACAGATCACAGTTGGAGCTTTGTGGGCACTTCATGAAACCTCCTACCCCTTCCCCACCCAGTCAGTTTTGATGCCAGCTGATGGGAGATGCTGATATTGGCAGGAGCTGGCTTATTTTATTAGGCACAGATATGGTTTGGACTTGTTTCTTGAGAGTGTCCTAAGTGGGATGTGCCCCATCCCCACTGTGCAGCACACATGGACATCCCACAGCTCCTGCCCTTGGGAAGCAGCCAGAAGGATGCTGGGACAGTGGGGAGAGGAAGGCTGAGGATTATTTCCCTCACAAGTTACTGTGTTCACAGCGTTCTTCTTAGAGGATTTACAGCTCCTCCGCCTCCTTACTGAATATGAAACATCATTTGTATCCTCAGGGCCCCTGTGGTGCTTCATTTATCTCATCAGTGCTATGTAACAGAAATTAAAAACACCAGCCTAGTTCGGGAGAAAAAGCCCAAACCACAAACCAACCCAACAAATGAAAAAATGCCACATGAGTGTCTGAAAATCTTGTACATGGAAGATGGTAAATAGCAATCTATATTGGAGGAAAAAAGCAATTTTTGTATCAGTTAGCTACTGTCATCTCTTTTTCTCCCAAAATCCTGCATGGCTTGAGGATATAAGAAAATATATACAGTTTCTACTCTGAAAAACAGTGTTTCCTGCGCTAATTTTACTCTCCAGTTTGAATCAAGATCATATTTTCAAGACAAGTGGAACAGAGATCCTAAAACCTATTAAATTGTGGCTCTTTGCTAGTTTTATCATTTCTTAAACATTACAGCAAGCTTACAGCTGTCACAGCTGAAAATACTCTTTCCCCTTTTCCTATAAACCCGGTAAAAATTATAGATATTGGGGGCTGTCAGAACCTACAAAGTCCTTCCCAGACCTGATATTATCTCTGGATTTTCATTTCAATTGATAAATAGAAGAGTCTGAGAAAACCTTATTACTGATACCCCCCCAGAGAATGGAGATAATTCTTGTTCTTCCATTTTCTCCCATGCTGTTTGTTCATTTTTGACTTTTCCAAGAAAGTTAATGTTTCTTGAGATCTCCACCCATTTTTGCTAAACTGTACCCCCTCTGGAAATCCCTGCCAAAATAACAGCATGAGATACAGCTATTGGCTTTAGAACTGGAACTATATTTTCAGATCCTGACCTAGACACAGTAACTGCTCTAAGCTTGTAACAGCAGTTAATGGCAGAAAAAATATTTGGCTTATTTGTGTCTTCCTTTTCTAGGTGCCATGCACCAAAAAAAATAATAAAAAAATCTCTGTAGTGGGAAACAACAAAAAATCAAACAGCAAAAGTAAAATTGGAGAATGAGATAGGATACCATCGTGGGAAGCACTTCCAGCCACCTGATCCATCTGAAAAGGTGGCTTGGCTCCTCAGTGGCACTGGAGTTTCAGTGAAGCTTGCTGGTATTCCCACAAGTTCCTCTGTCCAAGTTCAGGGAGTTTAAGAGTGGGATTTGTTTTATTTCAAAATTGCATTTGGGAACACATTGACCCACAGCACGTACTTCATCACATTAGCATCCTAATTTTTTTGAAAAGTAAACATAAAAACCAAAATATCCCCACAAGCTGAAATCCACTGCTTTACTTTTCTATAAATCTTTTAATTTAGCTCATTGCACCTCCTGGTCTAAGGCTTGTCAGGTTGTTAAATTGAAACAGAACACTAAATTTCACTCAACAATTTCATCAGGATCTGATAAAAATGACCTCCTTGGTATTGTTTATTTACTTGCATTTTTTCCATTCTCTTTGTTTTATATATGAAGTTACAGGATTGTCACCAAGCACCTGTGAGGCTGCATTACTCTTCCAGTATCTTCCAGCACCCTGAGTACTCCTGGCAACTAGTTACCAGCTCATGTGGTGGCTATTTCTAAAGAATTAGCCATGTCTGTGGCTAGGACTAAACGTGCCAGTAACTTGCAAATATGGCAAGCTTGGCAATGTTTTCCTTCTTTCTGTTGAGTGATCATAATGCCTTTGGTGGTGGTCAGCTGCCATGACTCATGATTGCACTGTTCTTCATTCATCCCCCAAGGACCTAAAAAATAATAAAAAGAGCAGAATCTACCCCAAAATCACTGGCATTTGTGGTAATGACCCTTAAATACAGACGGCTGTGAGAAAACAGCTCTAAATGTTGGGTTGAGAGTTAAGTGGATGGCTGGGACAGGCTTGCCTTGACTTCATCCTATAAATCCTCATTCAATAATAAAATCCTACCCATGATAAAAATCATCTAGATGGAGCAATTTCTACAAATTATGGAAAACAGAACCATAGGCACTTTCTTTCTGGCCATTGAGTCATTTAAACTTGGTGGAAATTATGTTTTCAAAGACTCTTCTGTCCTTCTTGGATGAGAGACACACTGAGAAGTTTGACAAAGCAGAGAGCTCATTGTAATAATGCTAATTATCCTGTTTCGGATCCCTGTTTACAGTTGTATAGAAAGGATGTATTTTGTCTTCATGTAGCCTTAAGCAAACCCAGGGTCTGACCCTGCAGCCTCTGGAACGCAGTCATGACTGTTGGGGAGATAACATCGCCCATGTCGCTGCTGTATCAGCTTTCTGCTGGCATCGGTTCAGTTCTCCTTACAGCAACAATCTCCCTTTTCTTAGCCCTCAGCTAACTTCCAACTTTCACTGGTGCAACGGCTGCTTTCTCAGTTATTCCAACTTTAAGGGTCACTGGAGAGTCAACCTCCAGATTAAGTCTTCTCTCTCTTCTTATCTAGTAACGAGAATCTCTGAAAATCACCGTAATGAGACAACCCACTTCTTCACTCTCCTAATGGAAGATAGCAAAGGCAAACTATTCCAGCTTGTGTACCAGCAACCTCCAGGCTGGATTTGAGCAGGCAGCAGGCATACAGAAAGTTTTCTTTTTACATGTGTCAGGAGACTTTTAATCCCAAAACTGTCACTTGGAACAACAACATAAAGAGCCAAAGTTCTGTTCTTTGAACAACATCATGGCTATTACCCAAAACTGTGTCCCTGGAGATACTGTCTAATTGATGTTAAAATCTGTTGATCAGGTACTGAGAAAAGCAGACTCAAATATTTCTCCCCACCCTCAAAAAGTAGTGCAACGCCATACTGTAAACTAATAAAAAATTTAATTTTTCAAGAGTTTGTGCACGGTCATGACATTAGGGCTCTAATTCCATTTCAGGTTTTAAATCATTCTGTACAAAAGACTTGTCATGATTTAGATCCATGAAAGAGACTCTTGACATTTCAAACTCCCCATGTTATCCTGCTCGGATTCAAAAGGAAAAATCAACATTCAGGACTAGACAAAGAATGTTCTGCTCTAAATGTGTATTAGTAAGCTCCTTGGGAAAACCTTCAGTTTAAACACAGCTCTGGTTTATAGCAAGTATTTTCCATATTTCCTTGTTTTGTTTATTTCCAGGGATATTTGTTCCCTGCTAACAATGACAAGGGAGACGTTCATAAAGAGGCAGCGCCATCACAGGATGTAGAGCCCAGCCATGGAAGTCTTTCAGACAAGAGATAAGATTTCCCACATTCACCATGTTCTATAACAAGGCTAAAATGCCAAAAAGGAAGGAGCCCATGATTTTAAGGCACCAGAGGATGACTGTGTGAGCCTGAGGGTTACCATCCTGCTGAAGTAATCTGTGGTAGGACCACAGGTACAGGTGCAAGTGTGAGGGGTTGAGCTGGCGTCCCAAACACCCCGGTTGTGCTGACAGAAACACCTCCCGGCTGGAGCAAGCAGGACCACAGGGGACTGCTGGTTTCTGACATCTGAAGGTGGCACTGGCATTTCCCATGAGAGCTGGGAATACCCTGGCTCAGCGTGGCCACAATAGTTGGCTACATGACACATATAAGGACACAGTTTTGCTGGCTAGTGAAACTGTCTGAGCTATGCAGTAGAAGGAAGGCAACTCTAAGCTGGGGGCTTGCATAAAGATGTCTGCAAGGTGTCATCACCATGTCCAGAATTCCTCATGCAAACCAGTTCCAAATCCAGAAGATTTGTTTTTCACATGAATATGGCATTATATCTAACAAGACCCATGTCTTCAAGCTTGGTACTCATTGTCACTCAAATAACTACATCATTTTTTAACTAGGAGTGCCTTCTACCTTTCCAAGAGGGTTATTGCTTCTTTCCATCTCTAGACCACTTCCCTCTTGCCATCAGGCTGTCCCTGTTTTTGAAAGCCTTCTGCCAGGTATGCCTCCTCATCCTTGCAAGTTAATGACCAGATTACTCAGACTCTTCCAGCTGAGGTCTTGTCAAGGGTTTGCACAGTAGTATTAAAAATTTCTCACTACTACTGAAAAGACTTCACCATGCAGACTGTGGCACCACACTTGACTTTCTTATTTCCAGTTCCTGGTTGTCCAGCAACCAAACCTTTCCCCCTGTGCCTTGCCCAGCTGATAAGCTTCTCACTTGCAGTGCCATCTCCTTAAAGAGACAATTGCCCCAAAACTCCCACTCGACCAGATAAATTTATTTTACCTACAACAGGCTGCCTGTTTAAAGGATACACAGAACAGCAAATGGTTTAGGTAATCCCTGTTGGGGATCAATTGCTGCCAAGTTTAGACCACTATTTATTTTCTCTCATTTCTAGACATTTAAGTACCAGAGGTGATGATCCACCAAGCAAGAGTGTTAGAAAAGCACAAACATTCCAGAAACTGAATATATTCCTCTAAGAAAACACTGAAGAAAGTCTGACTAGAATGACATCTCTGAAGCAGACAGAATGTGCAGTATATCCCCTGTGATGCATATACTTTGGCTCTTCTCAGATGACAGAACAAGGAGTACTTCAGACCACCTCCTCACAGTTCTGGGTGCCCCAGGGAAAGCACTCTGTTTTTCTCTGAATTCTAACAAGAAGACCAAACTTTTCAAAAGACATAATTCTCCCCTTATTTATTCAAGTTAATGGGCTTTTTCCTTGTCACTGCCACGACAGACTAGTGGTTTCAGGGACGCTTGTCCTGCATCTCTACATTTCCATATCTATGTGTCCCAGAAAAATTACCCACAATTAATTTTCTGTTCAAAATCAAAATCACAAATGCAGTTTTACATTTGTGATCAGATCCATGTCTTTAATTTCCTCTCAGACTCACTGAATCATACCATGTCACACAGCATGAAACAGGGACAGTGTAATCCTGCCATGTTCCGATGCTGGTGGGGCTTCCCTCCTGGGCATATCCAATTCCTGCTTTGGCAGACTTACACACTCTCCCGAGACTCCTGATAAGGCTGAAGTGTTTTCCATCTCTCTGCTTACTTGCTGCACTGTTTTAGCAAAATTATGGTATTTGCAAGCAAATAAAAAAGAAAAATTTGAGGCAACTTTGCAGGGATCTACACAAAACTTCATGAGTTAAAATGACACATTTTGGAAGGCAAAAATGCAGACCTGTAACAAAAACTCACTGCTGAGCTTCCTGGATAATTACCAAGGAAAAAGAGAGAGTATGTTCTGCCTCGGCATTTGGAAGGAGCAGACTCAACCTTAAAATCAATTATCTTTTCTACTCTCTGCAGTTCAGAGATGTTGTTAAATGCAGGAGAATTCAGAGAACCAAGGAAGTGATGTGAAGGTGTGGGAATACAGGCCATCCTCCTATTTGACCTTACAAAGATACTGAACACAGACTTAATCACATTCTAAAGTGATATTTGTGGCCTGTTGGTTTTGTTTTGTTTTCCACATCAGCAAGTTGCAAAGTTCTACCACTTACATCAGAATTAACTGCTCCCTCCTAATTCTTATGTTCCACATACCCTTTACTTGATCACAGGCAGATGATGCACAGGTATTGGACTCCTACCAAACTCAATGGGTTGAAGCATCCAAATGGTTAGATCATCCATCTCTTAGGGCATCACAGGGCTGAGAATAAAATTACACTGATCTTGACAGGACAGGGCTAAAAATGCAAAGTCTCATCAGTTTTAGTGAAGATACATTAGTTCATTGAGGATTTCCAACTTTTTAGAATAATTGCATATATCTTATTTATTTATTTAGAAGCAGCCAAAAGTGCTGATCAGCCAAACAAATTATGCAAGAAACCTGGATTTTGCTAGGTTTTTGTTGGGGCTTTTTCTCTTGCTGATTTTTTCCTTTAATCTTGCATAACCAACAATCAAAAATAACTTTTAAAATCTATGGTGAGACAGAGGAGTTCTAAAAAAACAGAACTTAATTGCTCATACACAGCAATTGCTGAGTTAGATGATTCATTGTTAAATACAATCAAATTGCTTCATCCTGATGGGAACTGGAAGACCTCACAAAAGTTGAATTTCAGGGACGAAATCTTATTTTCACCATTATTTAAGCGGCATAAATCTAGAGAAGTTCAATCAAATCCAATGGAACTATATCCAGTTTGCACTAGTGGTGCAAAACAGGTTTTGACTCTAGCTAATTTTTTTGTACACAGGCAGTAAACCCAAACACAAAGTATTCATGGTCACTTGGATGACAGAGTAATTTATGTACCATTTTTATGTGCATATGCTGTGGTATCTCAGCCTAAATTTCTTCCAAGAGAATCCATACTTTGCCATCAGAGACAGCTAAAAGATTGTCAGAACCTTTCCAACTTCAAGAACTGAGATGGTAAGTTTATAAATAATTTCTTTTTGTTATGGTTTTCAGCCCTATACTGTAAAAGGAAAACCTCAGGGTGGCTAATCCTCCATCTAAACATTGACTTTACAAAGGGAATGGTGAAACATCTAAATGTAGCCTGTGAATTACCTCAGAGCAGTTAACATAAAAATACATTGTGGAAAATTTACTCTTTAAGAAGGAAATTTATAAAATGAAGTTGTATGAAAATCAGTATGAAAAAAATACAAACCAAAGGCAGCAGGTGTCTGTGCCTCTCAAATCTTCTAAAGATGTGCATTTAGTCTGAGTAAAGCAGGCAGATAATCTGCCATGGTCTGTGTATCTGCTACCAAATAATGAAAAACACCTTGCATCTCCTCATAAAACTTGTATTTCAGGAAGGGCTGCAAAAGAAATGTTCTGCCCAATAAACTAAGCTACATTTCATAAAGGCATCACGAAATGTCTCAGGGAGTCTTTCAAATGGGGGAGGTTTTCCTACAATACAGCAGTAAAAGACGGAAAAGCATCTCCAAAGACAAACAACTTCATTTTGTCTCCAGGAATAAGGAAAAGCTTGGAATTATTTAAAATCTGCTGTTTAGTACGTTTAAAAATAAAACTTATTTCTAATAGAAGTTAGCATCTACTTCTCTATTTATCAAGACTCTGCTTCACCAGATACACCTTCCTCATCAACAAACTTTTTCATACATACAAATGGGCTTAGGTACTACAGTTTTCCTTCAAAAAAAATCAGGATTAAGGTAGCTTTTCATTCAGATATTGGTATTCACCTGCAAAACACCAAATTGACAGCTGACTTCCAAACCCATATTTTGGGAGTCTCTGCTTATCTCTGCATTGTCATCAGATAGTTTGGTACAATGTAAGGATACATGGTCCAAGTCTTCCCAACAGCAGCCTGATAGGGAAATAGGGTTGTGGTTAGGATCAGTTCTAAAACTCATGTTCTCAAGCATTTCCCATAAATATCAACCACATGCCTACAGAGCAAGACATCACACAGCCATTTCCAGCTCTCTGTTGCTTTGCAGCTCTTTTCCACATGCATCCCATTGAAGCAGGCAGGATATTAAATCTTTTGAAACACTTAATCTTCTCACAACTGAGACTGGATTTCAGTAATAAACACTTGCTGTAATTTTTCATCCTTTGGGCCATTATATTTCCAGGAAGCAAGGTCAAGATGGCATTTAATAAAAGGGTTGCTAGATTTGTTTGGTTCTTTCTTCCAAAAGAGAAGCCTTACAGAGGCAAGCAACAAATGGAACAACATGGAATACAGCCAGGATCTTCAGACCTAATACACAATTAAGAGGAATCTGAACACAGGAAAGTTTTCCCTCTCATTCCATCCTGAAAATATATTTGTCCTGTATTAAATCTTTGTCAAGTCCTTGAGGAAAATTTCTTGGAAGAGTTTTCTTTTCATTGGAACTACTTATAAATGTAATGACTGTAAGGTCAATGAAAATGTTTGAGGTCTACTTTTATTGGTATTTAAAAATATCCAGAGGTCTATACTGCAAACAAGGATGTATAAATAAATATATGTGTATTTTTGCCATTGTTGTTCCTGACTACTTGTTTTCTACTGCTCTTTTCACTCTGCCACAGTTATTTTCACTGGAGATGTTCCAGTGATGTACCATTAGCTTACTCCCACTGTGGAAATACTCCGGATACGTTTGAAACATAAGAAAACATCTCAAAAATCTAATTTGTCTCTTGGTGGGTATGAAAAAATATACTTTTAAAAATGTGCATTTTTTCTTCTTATCTCAAACAGTAGTATTTTGTTGAACTGGAATGACAGCAAATCACCAAAGTAAACAAAGTCTAGCAAGTTATTTGAACATTTGATTTACAACAATCTTCTTTGCTGTAACAGGAGTGCTACATCTTCAGCATAAGCTTCCAGGTTCTCTTTCTTCCCTGTGAGGCATAAATTAGACTTTCCCCTCCATTTTATAGCTGGAGAATTAGGTAATATTGACATCCTATAGAGAACTTTAGTGGGTAACTGAAAGCAGAATTTGGCATGATACAGCTCTCTGAGGAGCAGGGAAATGAAGCCCAGGACCTAGAACTCGACTCCTGGCAAGGCCCTCCTAAGGTTAAACCCCACTGCCTCCCTGGATCACAGTGCTCCCTCTGATGTAAATCTGGAAGGGCACCATCCAGGACCCTTCCAGGCACGGTCAATAAAACCGCAAATTCAAGTGTGGGTCAGCACGAGGACAACAAACAGCAAAAACAAGACTCTAGCCAACAATCTCAGCTTGGAAAACCAGGCAGAGAATTCGCTTTGTTGGTAAGATGTGTTCAATCTGCTTTAACATCTTTCTGCATTCTTTTTTTTTTCTTTTTCATGGAATGCTAAGAATAATTATGAAGAATTCCCCAACTGACGCACTTTGGTGTAGGTCCAGGGAAGTCAGCAGAGCTATGGAAATGCAAACCTCTGCAAATCTTTTCATACGACCTCTTTAGTGCCCATGCAGGGACCAAGAGAGACATCTTTTAACAGAGGTGAGCTTCTAAGAAAAATCAAAAAGGGGCCAGTCCTGCAGACACAATCATAAAATGTTTTTAAGCTCCTGTGCCACACAGAGAAATTTCTGCAGGAAAAGGGCCTAATTTAATATCAAACACAAGGAGAAGGTTTGATTGCACTTTGAATTTACTTCAAACCCAGAGGAGATTCAGGAATGCAGGTCTGTCTTTACAAAACCTAGTGGATAAAGCTCTTTGCTGAGGTTATATGACAGCAAAATTTCCATTTATCTTTAAGTCTTAAGACTAAGAGGAAATATTATGTTAGCTTGCTGTGAAGCAAGCTTTCCCTTTCTCCTCATTGACCATACACAGTGAAAAGAACTGGTGCCTGAACTCCTAAAGCAGACTCTGAACAGAAATATCTGAAAACTGGGAAGTGTCAGATTGTCCCAATTCCCTCTGTCATCCCTAATTTACTGTGCATTGATGGAAGTTAGAAATGTTGGGAACTGAAGTGTGACACTGAGCAGGGCAACATTCTTTGAAGTAGCATGTCCAGTATCTTCTGGTTTGCTACTAGACAAGCTAGAAGGCGAGCAGAATAAGGTAGAACAAAAATCAATCCCACATTCTCTAATTACATTCCCCATTCCATTTTATGTTTCTTAATTTTAAAATGAGAAGAGCTTGAAATGAATACTTTTGCACGAAAACTCTAAAAAAACCCCAAACCTCATTAAATTAAAAACAAACTAACCCCCACAAACCAAACAAACTAACAAACAAAACAAAGAAACAAAAAAAAACCCCAAAAACAAAGAAACAAAAAGTCCCAAACGAAACCAAAAAACAACAACAACAAAAAAAAAACCACAAAGTCCCCCCAGCGATCTATTTGCAACAGGCTCTTTATCTCTCCAGGCAAGTCCAGTAGAGTAGGCATACACTTTCCTCGGGAAAACAAAATAAATAAAAAACCCTAATAAGCTTTTAAAATCCAAATATGCATCAAAATAACCTTCATACAACTGCCAAAGCAAACATACTATTTTGCATATGAGCAGCCCATTAAGTAATACATCAAGAAATCAGTGTCTGAGGCACCACAGGAGTCACAGTCTGAGGCACCACTTGCCCTTAGACTGTCCAGGCCACTGTGCAGATCAGCAGCTGGGTTCATCATGCTACAGAATTCCAAAGATCAGCCCAGGCTGCCAGCATTGTCCGTCTGCCACTGCTCCTTACTCCTGCCTCAGGAAGCTGCAGTTAAAAGCACATATTCCCAGCAGGATTAAGCATTTACCAAACAGTAGCTCTAGTCCTGGTCCCTCAAGTCTCTTTCTCAACCTCCACTTCTCAATCACTAAGAACTACCAATAAACTACCAAAAAACCTGTTTTCACCTGTTTTTTTTCTCTTCCCACAGATGATGTTTTAAAGATTAAATAATTTTCCCTTTGGCTATTTTTTGTTTCAACTCTCCAAGGCAATAATCTCTAAACTAAGGGGTTTTGTCAGAATTCCAGAGCAGTGTTTAGGAAATGACACCACCATTTTCATGCAGCTATGATAATAAACTCTTTAGTGAAAATTGAGTATGATAATAACATCTTATTGAGTAGGCAAGATGTCCAGTTTACAACATACATTAAACGTGTTGAATGTGATCACAGAAATATTAACATTCTGCGAAGACACTGGAGCTCTGGGCAGGAAGTTATTTACAAAGAAAAAATGCATCCAATAAAGTTATTTTCTCTCTTTTATTCTGAGCACACTTTTATCCTGGGTGTACTTTCACAAATTTCTGTATTTTCAGCAGTCATCCATTTCTCATGAGATATCATGATAATACTTTATGTATTTCTTCATCCATTTTGAAGACTGTACAGTACAACTTCTTGGACACGCACACTTTGTTACAGAGAATTAGGTGGTCAGCCTTCGTCCTTGACAGCTGATAGTGAGATAATGAAGCCAACATGAACACTGCTACTTTATGCTGGAAGCTATGCACCAATAATTTTTCCCTAGAAAGATAAATATATTCTAGCCCAGATGAATACTGTTTTATATTTCTCCAAACTCACGCTCTACAACAACTTGCCATTGACCTATAATATGCTTATTCATTTTTCCAAAAATGATCCACTTAAAAACTTGGATTATAGTTTAGATTTTGCGTCTCTTTCCCACTTAAAACACTGTGTCAGCACCACTTTATCTCCTAGTCCATTTGAAAAGGAAGGAGAAGAATTCTGTTTAATGTGTGTTTACTATTGAGTGGCTGCTAAAATTAATACAGTTAGTACAAACACTGTGTATTTCACCTCATTTCAATTACAGCACAGATTGTCAATTAACACGAATGTGGTTAGAACTTGAAACTAACAAAGAAACTCAGAAGAAATTATTTACAGTAGCTGGATGTATGCTAAATGCTTGATGGTCTTGTACTTCATTTTTTGAACCAGGATCAGCAATGAAATCAACACAACACAATGGAAAACATTCTTTAAGGGAGAAGGATTTTCTAAACACTAAGCTCTGAGATTACTGTCTAAAACTGAAATTATTTTTCTCCTCAACAGTTAAACAGAGCTACTCTCAAGGAGATGAAAACAAATTGCTTTTTTTTTACTAGGCCAAGAAGAAATCAAGTCAGGATTGCATGGATTCTGCTTTCCATTGTTTCTGCTTACAATTGGAACCACATAGAAGAACTGGCAAAGTTGAGCAGCAGGGTGACATTTGCTACTGTTAGTTCATAAAAGAAGCTCCTATTAGTTTGAAAACTGAAACCGAGCAAGCAGAAAATGGACAACACAGAGAAAAAAAATCTGAGCAGACTTTGGGGAAAGCATTTTTTTACTGCAAATCAAAGTCAGCTTTGCTCATTTGGGATGGTGGACACAATTAAAAAGAGGAACCCTGGAGTGATCCATATGCATGAGATGTAAGCAACACAAGGTCTCCAGAGAGGAGAGACCCATCTCCCTGTCACTGACTCATTACAGAGCCCTGTGCCATCCCCAACAGCTCCAGCTGCAGTGACATGGGTACTGAGCACTCAGTAGTGACTCGCACTTTGAGACAAAAGTCATCTCAGGACTCAGGTCACTGAGGTGGAGGCAAAACCAAAATATTAAACTCAAGACTGTTAGAATTCACCACAATCTCAATGAAACCCAAAATCACACCTGCCCAAATGACCAGCACTGCACAAGAGTGAGCATAATCTGAAATGAGATCTATCCCAGGTATAGGGTAACTACTTACTGTACATCAACATCAGGCATCTCCCTCATACCTGCTTCGTGTGACCTTGTTCCCCACATGCAGTAACTTCCACACATGCAATGACAGAAAAACAGAACTGCACAGCAGAGGTCTCAAAAAAACCTCTTGCTCACATGTTCTTTGTACTGGGCAATGGCTTTCACAGCAGAATATGGGCAATCCTGTCTTACCTGGGATCTTTAGCAAGCCTGATCTACTTTTCCACAAGTACTTTAAATATTTCATGCTTAACTTCTCCCAAAAAACCTCTTTGCTATGACAAGGAATGCAGGCAATCTGGACAGAGTAAGGACTGAAAGGGAAATTTAAATATCTGCCTGTAAGTTGTCCCTCCTGCCCCTGCACAGACACACACTTTACAGAGAGGGACAGAGAGGGAGAGAGATTTTCCAGACTGAGGAAGGAAGGAAGGGGAGAGGCTGTCAAGGGAAGATGCATCAGGGCCTGTAGCTTAGCTCCAAGTCTAGCTGGGAGAACAGGAATCCTCCCAGGAGTGCGTGCGTGTGGGTTTTTGTCTGATTTTGGCTGATGTTTTGTTTTTATGGGTTCAATTTAAATAGAAGCCTGGGAGCATTTAAATTATACTTCTTTGGAGAGTGATTACCTCCCTTCTGTCATACACGTATCTGTCACACAAACCACCACAAAGATAGAATTTTTTTCTTTTTATGGCTGTATCAGTTCTTTTTTCTGCTTGCTCCATGCCCCTGGGTGTTTTATCCTTTCTCTTCACTGCTGCTCCATATCTTTTTTCTCCCATTCCTGCCTTTTCTGTCTTGCCTGTTTTGTCTGCAATCAGTACAGCACAACTCAGCTCAATGGGTGTCTACCACAATGGGAGCAGTAATACAAGTATTAATAACATCCTGCTGTTAGCAGGAGAGACTACAATCACTTTTTTAAGGACAAAACAGCCTGACCTTAGGGAACATATACAATACTTAAGATAATTACAAACGTCATGCTCCCTTTGGCGGCCTATTTTTATTACCTATTTCGTATCAGGCATGGGAGGCCCTGGGGCTACTATTTGGTTTGTCTGGAGTCTCTGAGCTAGACGACACGGCCAGCAAAGTCAGTTCATATTTAACCCTATATTCTGTAGATGAAAACCATAATGCAAAGCACCTGGGTTTCATTATCAATCAAACCACCAAGCAGGGCACTTATCATAAAGCTCTTGGCTTGCCAGTTCTAAAATTCTCCAAACTGCTTTGATGTGAACATCAAAAACTCCTGGCCTACGTGAAGGACCACTTGCCTGACCTCATCCTTTAATTAGCACATCGTACCTGAGAGCACCACTCACAGTAATTACGCAACGTTCTTTAAGACCATTAATTAAATTGCTTCATTTTGTAGTGAATTGGCTGTACAGAGGAGACACTGCACAGGAAACCCAAAGGAGCACCGCGTTTTGCTGCAGGAGTCTCTGCTGCAGCCAGTATCATCCACGTCTGCTGAGATCTCAGGTGTCCCTAACATCACCAAAACCCAGAAATAATTTGCTTTCTTATTCTTAGCACCTGAGACAGAAAAGTGACACAGAAAGTCACGGCCACCAAGTGTAGTGTGGAAGCCTAAAGGCAGCTGTATGACGTTGGTGTTACCCTTAACCAGCAGATATTCACAATGTGTCTCAGTAGCTATGAGCAATCTGTTCCTCTGGCAATCAATGAATGAAACTCAGGGCTGAATGCAGTCAGAACTATACAGCTTGAAAGTGCTACTTCAAAAGCAATAGTGAAAAAAAAATCTAGGAAAGCTAGGAAGAATCTCTTGGCACCATTGTAGCATACACTGTTTTGTAAGAAAAGAAAAAAGTACTGCATTGAAAAAAATTTTATTCATAGATATGTAAAAAGTTCTACCTGTGGTGACAATTACCTGGAAGATTTTTTTTTAAATGTGAATATATATGTATATTCTGTATGTTTAGTTTTCTGAAACCAATACAAAGTTTGAAATCATATTCTCTCTACATTTTCAGAAAAATTCTACTATGGAGTGTATTTCCCTTCAAGATAACTGGAGATTAGGCAGTAGTTTGCTCTAATCAGGTTAGTTGCTTGTTTAACTGTTATATCAGTTGGGACTCTTTCAATGATATGGAATAGTCAGCAAAACTTCAGAGAGGAAATGCAATAACAACTATAAAAAAGAAATTTATGAAAAGTAAAGTCAGAAGATAAGATGACCAAAGATTATCCCTGCTTGCTCCAGCTGAAAGCTCCAAAACTATATACAGCAATTTTTTCTCATGTTGGAAAGCTCTGCTACATGCTCGCTGAGTATCTGGGAACCAGGAATTGCATATGGTCCCCAAGGGCATATTAGTGAAAGTGCTGCTCTTTGTGAAACAGCTACAATCCAACTTCTTTGCAATTACTTTTATCTTTTAAGAATGTGCAAAATTATACAGTCTATAAAAAATAGTAGGCTTCAACAGCAGTATCAGCATTGAAGAGGGTAAAAAGAAATGCTTGCGATCTCTGTTTATCATCAGAACAAAGGAGGGTATAAATATATATGCATTCTCTTTCACAATACATTTGAATTGTCTTTTTTTTAGGACATGTAGAACAATTTTTTTACAGCATAATTTGAAACCCTAAGTGCTGGAAGGACTTATGCAACATACTTGTAGCTGCTAACTATCAGATGAAGAAGCTGACAACCTACACTGAAATGTGTTAGTCCTATTTTAAAAGATCTTGCTTGCAAAATACTAAAAAAAAAAAGTTACAGATTAAGTTCTTAGCCAAGATTTAAGTTCCACAACATGGAGCTTGTTTGGAGATATATATAAAGAGTTGGTTCATCTTCATAAAGATTTCACCATCATTACCTAGAATTGTTGTGCACCCTAATTCTAAACTGTTTACTCCTTGCTGCAGAAGGAAGGACCAGGTGAAGTCTCCATCACTATATACACAAAATTAGGGTATGCTTCATTTTCAGCAAAAAAATGCTGGAGACTACTTACAGTGATGCTAGAGAAAGATGCATAATTTCTCTTACCATATCAATAGTGTATTTGTTTTAAAAATAATCAGTTTTGTCAACCAATTTAGACTAACAGTTTCAACTGAATAAAAGAAAAAAAAAACCCAAATCTTCCCTTCGCCCATGAAGGCAATGGCTAAAGTGTTCTTCCCAGATGTGCAGATCCAGGTTCAAATGTCCACCTCCCTGATTTACGGCTGCTGGTCTCCTAATTTAACATTTTATAAAATTTTCTGAGAAGCAGCAAGATTATTTCTTTCATGTCAACTCACAACAATATTTAAGTGTCAAGTAGGCAAAGAGATGGCCATAGTCAGGCAATGAAAATATTCTTGTTTTCCCACGTTTCATGCTTGAATCTTCCTACAACTCCTAACAGCTTCCCACTAGAAAATATTTCTAAGTACACATATTGAATGATTCTGAATAATTCACTACACTCTCTGAATTCTAACTGAGTAAAATATGCAGCTCTCCTAATATACAACAGTTACTGTAGCAATCACGCTTGGTTTTTAAGAAGGGAGAAACTCCAATTAATAAATTGCACCAGATTAGATGTTAATCCTCCTGAACTTGGAAGTGACATAACCACTACCACTCCCTTATGGGAACGCAGCTCCACAATCAGGATGAAACAAGGGAATACCTGCCCCAGATGCTGCTTTTCCTTCTGGACCAGAGCAAAAACATACTGGAGCACTGTTTAAAATCGAAATGAAAGAAGGACTGTAATAAAAAGGACTGCTGCAAGGATGCACAAACTGAATTGTTATAGGCACTAGAGAAAAATGCAACATTTGTGTAATTTTTATGCCAACAAAGTGCTTAGAAGTCTGTATTAAACAGGTTAACATCACATCCAAACAACTGGAGAAGACAGTAACAAGACACTGGGGCTTCATATTTTCATGCTTCCCAAATTTACTAAAATTTGATTAATTTTGGCATACAGTAGGAATTCAAAGTCTTATTGGACCATACTACTATCAACAAATCTGCAGAAATCCTTCTCCATACCTACCTGATGGGGACATCAGTACTGCGTACTTTGTGCAGTTACATACAAAAGTTTAAATGAGATTTCCACGGAAAAGATTTTGTATAAGCTCCCTCTGCTTTTTGCATCTGTTCTTTTGTACTCTTATGAAAACAAATACAGAGGACATATAAAAAAAATCACAAATCAAACTAAACCAAGGTCCAGACTGCACACATTCAAAAGAAAAAAATATGTCTGATTGTGTATGTGGTTGCTATGACCACAGGGAAAAATGCCAGTATATTCTCAGTGCTTGGCCCCACTTCTGGCTTGGTCCTCCACTTGGATCATCTTTAATCATAAGTAAATCTGGTTAAAAAAAATAAAATCAAGAAATACTTTTTGTGATGAAAAGATGCTATTTTTATTGAAGTGCTCTAAAAAACATGCTGATTTTCATGACAAATTCCAGTAGGAGGAATGAAAGGATGATATTACTTTCTATCAAGCATTTTGGTCAGGAATTTTGATGTCTAGCTTCATATGTATTCCTTATTTTATTTAACTAATTTCAGAACAAATCATCAGTAGCAGTGCATGTTACCTTATGCCTGATATATCAAGATAAATTTTGTGTCAGTTTGTATAATTTCTACACAAATGGTACTTTGACCTAGAAAAGAAGTTAGGTGTGTCTGCTAATAGTAAATAGAAGCTGACATTAACTATTCCTTTATCTACCTCTAACAATGTATATAAATTACATAACTATTGTCATTATGAAATACTGTGATAAAGATGTGTAGGAAGATAAAAAATGAAGTGTTGTAAGAATAAACAATAGAACAGCAAAATCAAGTTTATCTGAAACCTGGAGTGAAAGCTCCTAAAAGCCACAGCTGAGTTTCTACCAAGCTGAAGTTCTTTAAGAGTTAGTTGCCATTGCAGAGATGAAAACTGAATCCTTAAGCTCCTGAATGTCCTATGAAACAAAATCTGCCTTGAGGCACCACAGGATTAGTCAACACTTGCAAGTTTCCTGTTGTCTTGTTAACAGCCTCAACCTCAAAGTATTAATGAATCTTAGATTAAAATGTGTTCTGCCAAGGGTAATCCCACGTGCCTGCTGAGAGCACACCTTGCTACCAGGAGCAGTGGGGTGCCCCTGGGGTTTACCACCTCGGGTGGGTGATGCTGCAGGTCCTTGTCAGAGCATGCCACAGCTCCGAGGGGCAGGACTGCCAGCTCAGGTCTGTGCTCGGTGCAGAGCTGCTCTGCTGAGCAGAGCTGCTCCCTCTCAGAGCTGCCCTGCTCTTGTGCATCTCTCACAAAGGAGACCTTGCAGGGTGAGGAATGGAGCCCTTACCCAAGCCTAAATGTTAAACCTTAAAAATACATGATTACACAGAAATGGAATTTTTTTTTCTTTTTTAAAGCAAGGTAGACTTGGAAGTCATAGATACAGAAAATATTTGAACTAAAACAACCAAGAAGTCGATGCAGCAATTTCCAAATTCTCAGCCACACAGACTGTGCTGATTTGGGACAGTGAATACCTCTTGGGATTGTGCAGAGGGAGAGCTGGGGAGGGAGGCTCGTCCCAACCAGAGCTCAAAGGTCAGAAATACCTCAGGAAGGATGAAAGAAGTGGGGATTGGCAGCTGGACAGAGTCCTTCTTTCTTTGCACATTGGTCCATAGCTGCCAGTGGAGCCTGTGTAGTCCTCGTCTGTCACACACAAAGCAGAATCACTTTCCTCAGACGGATTTTGGGACAAGCACAAAGGAGCAGGATGGTCATGTGTGTGCTGCCTTATGCAACTCCCACTCTGGCTTCTTCATTCAGTAACTCCCCACTGAGAACTGTCTTGTCCACCCCAGTGCTCTGCCCCCAAACCAGAGAAATGCTGCAGGTTCAACCAAGAACCTGCAAAACCTTCACACTGTCCCTCTCCCAAAATGTGCTGCCACTTGGTGTTACAAAACTGCTTGTAAGAGGGCTCTGCCTCACCTTCACAGCGAGAGGGGAGAGACTAGATAAGGGACGCGGGGCAGGGTGGTCTCCATTTCCAGGGACTGGGAGGAAGCTAATGCTCCTAAGAACTGAGCAGTGGCACGACACTGTCCCAGGTGGCTGTGGCTGCCAGAGGGTATGAACAAGCCTGAGAGCATGGGAGAGGGACAACATTGCTGCAATGTTTGTCCACAGCTCTTTGGAATTAATGCCAAACAGAAGAGATGGACACTCTCTGAAGAGTGGACACTCTCTGTAACACTTTCTGCACATGTTACCGTAATTTTGGTATACAGAAGTGGCTCCTTGTCACATACAAGCATACACACACAGGCAGAGCACAGTTGCCTCCACAAAGCAGCCTCTCATAAAAAGCAGCTTTCATACATGAAATATCTCGTCTGTGGGGACAATGCTAACCTGAGGGCATCAGCGAAGGGATACATGTGTGCTCATACTTTGTGTACAGCTCTTCAAAAAAGCACATCCACTGTCAATCACTGACAGCTCTGGACAGCTGTCATCATTAAAACAGATTATGTTTCTCAAACACATAGCTGAAAAATGAAAACTTGTGATTAGATTCATCTTAATTTCAGAGGCCTCTGCCGCATTTCTCCCCCAGAGCTGGTTGCTGAAGAAGTTACCAATTCTGAGAGTGATTCATCTACCTAACTTCAGATACATTTTGCGTAGCACAAATCCAGATGACCTTGCTGATTATCCTGCAACTGATGCAGCTATAGCTCCAATGTGGTCCCGGACACCCAGGTCAGAGGAAGCCTCTCTCACCGTATCAAAAACTGTCTGTGGCTTCGGTACAGCAATGAGAACCACACGCGTCCTCTCTCTCCAAACGTCTCAGAGGTGACGTTTGCAGCGAGTTACCGAAACCCTTCCCTGGGACAACCGCAGGACTTGCCAGGGGAGATGCGGAACGCGGGAGGGATGTGACCAAGTTACCTGCTCCGCGGTCCACGGGGTCGTGGCAATGTCGGGGTGGGCTAGCACAGAGCAGAGGGGAGACAAACAGCTGGCACAGCTGCCGTCCCTGCCTCTGACACCCACACGCGTGTGTCCCCCCTGCCTTCCCCGCGGGCAGCGAGTCCCCAGCCGCGGACACGCGTGAGCCCCGCGCCCCCTCTGCCCCGCGTCCTCCGCGGCTGCGGCGCTCACCTGAAGCAGGTGGTGAGCTCTCCCGTGGGCTTCAGGCAGGGGTACCGGGTGGTGGCGATTTTGTTCTCGGAGCAAACCTCCCTGCAAGGCGGGGAGTCGGAGTATTAAAAAAAACCCCAAAGGGCAGGAAAAAAGAAAAAGAAGGTGGTAGATGGGGAGGACACGCACAGAAGCAGCCTCGCTATCGCAACACCCACCTGTCGCCGTCCTGCGGCTCCTCCCGGTAGCTCCAGGCGTGTCCCAGCGCCAGGAGCAGCAGCAGCCGGAGCGGGGCCAGGCTGCCGGCCGGCCGCCCCATCGGGCCGTCGCTCCCCTCCGCGCCGCGCCGGCTCTGCCCGCCCCGGCCGGCGGCGGGGCTGCGCCGACCGCGCTCCTCCCGCCCCGCCGCGGGGCCGCCCCCCGCCGCCGACAGATGTGCCCGCGGGGAGGGGCCGCGCGCGCCCAGATGTGCCTGCAGATGCTGCCCCGCGGCGGGGCGGCGGCCAGATGTGTCAGGGTCGGGGCAGATGTGCGGTGGGAGTGAGGGGACATCAACGCACAGCCCCGCAAAGCCACGCTCCGCTCCCGATCCCCCCGGCTGCGGGCAGCGCAGGGAAGAGGGGGAGAAGGGTGCCCGCCCCAGGGTGAGGGGGACAGAAAGTGGTGGAAAGGTCCGGAGCGGCAGGGGTGACCAGCGGCTCTCGGTGCACCACCACTGATGCTTTCCAGATTCGGCTTTATCTCAAATCTCTTCCCCAAAGGAGCAGAGCAGTTCAAAGCATCTCTGCTGCGACGGCTGTTTATCCCTGTGTACAGCTGCCGCTTCCCCACCATTCATAAAGACGGAGATTAATGACAGCAGACTCCGACAAACAGCGCATCGGGTCCGGCCCGCTTTACCATATCCTGTTTTCGCGGTTAAACTGCTTGGGACCAGGGGAGTGAACCTGCAGGACAACCATGCCTTTGGAAAGTATTGGGCAGATGCATTGTCTTTGATCACCATGTAACTTCTTACACGTACCAGAAGCTCCAGGGACATGACTGAGTGCAAATCAGCCTTTCCAGCACTTTCACCTGCAGTATAAAAGACCTCATTTTGTAGTCAGAAAAATCAGGGAAATGTGAGCAATGGATTGTACTCATATATCATTACAGCCAGAAAAGCCAGGGTTATGCAAGGAGCTGTAATTCCTCTGTTAAACCAGCACAGCAGTAATAAAAGGGTGTAAGATTGAAAAACACACATCTATTTTCCCCCCTCCACAGGCACCATTTAAACAAGTAATTTCACCATTCTGCACCTCAGTTTCCCATGAATTTAAGAGGAAGTTCCTGATAACAAAATAAATAAATAAATAATGCAATCCCCATATATGAATCAGCTATGATTAAACTGTTAATCCCTTTGGTATGCTGTACAGTACCCGGAAAAAAAAAAAACAAAAACCTAACTATAGATGAGCTGGGAAATTACCAGATTTTTCAGAAGTTTTTCCTGACTTGCACATCATCCACTGTCATCATGGTCTGCTGACTGTGCTGTGAACTGCCAGCTTCAAGGTATTTCTCTCCTCTAGGCAGCACTGCACACTGTCTGCACTCCTGTGCTCAGTTAAGCAAAGGAGTGCTGCAGGGCAGACTTTTTTTCCCCACTTGTTTTGGCTTTTGCTCTCAAGAGGATGTTTCAGATGTTTATTCTGTCATAATTACTTCTTTTTCCTTTATACAAATAATGAGTAAGCAAAGGCAGGACTTGCTGTCTTGAAGCCAGAGAAAGCTGAAGGTCTTTCTCACAGGGCTAAGCCTTCACCTCTCCCAGGCAGCCTCTCCTGATTTGGAGATAACAGGAACAAAAGCAGGACCTGGGTGCGCAGACCCCAGACCTCGGGAGACACCTGTCTCCACACCATGTTCCTTACCCTCCCATTCCAAGCAGAAAGTATCCAGTGACAAGGCCTGAAATGAAGGAGGTTTGCACTGCTGTAACCCCTGTGATGTCTGTCTATAGATAACAAAGGATTTAATTTAACACATTCCAGAAATGGTCACTGACCCTCCCAAAAAGCTTCCTTTTTTCAAAGAGATTGAATCCCAGAGCACAAACCCGAAATCCTTTGGAAGATTTCCAGCCCAGGCCCAAGTGTCATGAATGAAGAAGGACTTCGATTTTAAAAGGCCTGAATATATGTATATATGTAAAAGGCCTGGCATACATATGCTTCCAAAAAGGTGGGTTTTTTTCCAGAACTTTTGCCACTCAGTGAAGATCTGATTCACTACCTAAACTACTTGTCTCCCTGCCTATCCTTTAATCCTTGCCACCCACATAGCACTGTATCAACACACTGCTATCTTTTTAATTAAAAAATATTATTATTAACTTACATATGTATTTATTTAACCCATGCTATAAGCCTTGCTAATTTAAAGATGGTAACCTGCAGGTGAAGATAATCCTGTGCTCAGCTCTTTGCCAAAGCAGGGCCCAAAGTTTCATATTCAAAAGAATTTCAGTGTGGTCAATAGTTGACATAAAAGAGAGGTTAAAGGGCACCATACTTTGCAGTTGGTAACTATATTGCAGCTGAATACATTAAAATTGGAGGTTTGGTCATTTTGCTTCATCAGCTCCATCTCAGCTTTAATGACCACGCAGCCAGGGTCATCCTGAGAACAAGGCTTTCGTCCTGAAAAGTGTTGAAGGGTGACGGTGGTTAAGGAAACATGGAAAAGTTCCTGTTGCCTCAGGGAAGGAATGGCTGGGGCTGTTTTCATATATAGTAAATAAGCAGAATGGGATTTCTCGTGCGAGGGATGCTTTTTCTTGTGCGGGGTCATGTTAGTTTTGACTTGCCCAACTCAAGTACGTATGAAGTTGATTAAGCTGCATGCTAAACTTTGGAACGCTCTCAAAGGAAAGAATGAGGAATTAAATGCAGTAAACTGCTTATCAGAAGTTTTATTTACACTGTTTACATAGGAAGAAGATGCATTGTTTCCTGCAGTTCATTCATAATGATGTTGTTGAATTAATAATACAAATTCAAGTTCCTTTCTGGATATTGCTGGTAACTGGAACAGCCTAGAAGCAAACCTTGATTACTGCCTCCAAAGAGGCTTTTTCTGTAGTGGAAAGGCACAGCCCCTGAACATGAGGAGAAGGGTATTCAGAGTACCCCTGTCTCCTTAGAAATACAGAGGTTGTTTGCATGCATGAAGATCTTGAGCAGTTATTAATTATCTACTACTCAGTGATCTCTGCCAGGGCAGTTGTACATGCTCAGTACAAATGCATTCAAAAGATTTAAAACTTTGATAGTGATCCTGAACAGAAGATTATTTTTACCCCTTTTACTTCCACCTTTAAAAAAGCTATGACCATGATGTTTGGGGAGAAAGGGTGGGGGTAGGGTAGTACAGGGATTTTTTGGTTAGTTGGCTGGTTTTTTTAGATGTTTCACTGCAGTCTTCAGAAGCATGCACTGTGATTATTCTTGATCTGTTTGCAAATGACATTTTTATTGGTGTATTTTCCATCTCCTTCAAACACAAAACAAGTAACCAGTTATTGTAAATAGTCTTAATCCCACTACAACATTGTGTTTGCATCAAGTGCCAGGTCTCCAGCTGTCAGCACTGACATGTTCAGGGACATCAGAGCAAGGCTGAAGGTGTAAACAGACAGAAAACAGAGATTTGCAAGAACATGTTGAGTAGATACTTTGAAAGGCTTCATGTTGGTCATTCATGGATTAGGGTCCCTTCCCGTTAATGCCCAAACTAAACCTGGAAATCCAGATCCAGACTTCCACTTTCAAGGAATATTGCACAATCCAAGCTCAACTGCTACACACTCACCCAGGCTTGGGAAGAGTAAAGATTTCCCACACCATTGGAACTCCAGGAGGCACCTAGAGCAGTTTTCCATCTCAGAAAAAAATCCAGAATCAGATAACAGAGAGAGAAAAAAATTTCTGGATGATTCTTTCTCTCTCTCTCTCTCTCTCTCTCTCTCTCTCTCTCTCTCTCTCTCTCGATAGAGGTGAAACTTCTTCCTAACCTCTACATGATTAACAGTTACCCACTCCGTAAAAGGCTGCATGAAGCAAGGAATAAACAGGCAGAGCAAAGGCTAGGGGTGAATGCAAAAGCTCTCACAAATGATCCCCTAGAAGCAGGTCTGGGGGAGGAAGGAAGACAGAGAAAGTGTACAAAAAGAGAGGAAGAAGAAGAGGAAATCTAGGGAAGAAAAAAGGTTGAAGAAATGTTAGGGACCCATAAGGTCTGCCCAGGGTAAACAGATATTACATCCTGAAAGAGGATGGTAGAGCACTCAGCAAAGCATCTGTCAGGGCAGGGAAAATGTAGACAGAGGTGAGAAAACAGTGACATAGCTACAGCAGTTCCAAGTTATGTTGGAGGTAAAGAGCAGGGGACAAGGTTAAGAAGGGCTAAAAACTGTAGAAAGGCTGTTATTCTTCTTCCCTCTTTGTTCCAGCCATTCTTTTACCACTTGAAAAGGTATGAAACTGAGGAAGTTAAAATATTTTATTTATTTTGCTTAGTAAGTTCAAGGACCTCTCTTATCCTGAGCTACAGCCCAACATGTAAAATACCCAACAAAACTTGCATTAAATAAAAATATTGAGGCAGAGAAAGATACTTCTCATCACAAACACTAGAATGGCACTTAATCCATCTAGGAGACAAAAAGTCTTTGCTTTTTTTCTGAGGTATTTTTGGTAAAACACATCAACAAAGGACCAAGGCAGTTGAAATGTGATGCAACTGTTTTGAAAATAGCCATGGAAAAAGGCATGTCAGAAAACAGAAAGCATCAGGCACTGCCTCCAGAGAGCATCACAGCTACAGAAAGGAATTGCTTCTATTTCACAGATAATTACAAGGTTCATCTTAGATTAGCAGCAAAAATAAACACCTTTTGAAAGTATCAGCTAAAACAATAACACCGCTGACCAAGAAGAAAACACGTAAATGAGAGCACTAATCCACCAAAAACAAATCCTGGTGGATACATGGTACATGGCATCACACTAACCAGACCTGACTTATTTTTTCGGGGGTTAGGTTTGAATTCCATTTTGTTATAAGAGATCAGAGCTGAAGAATGTGAAATCTTCCATGGCATCCCAGCTATCAAACACTATCGACCTCTGCAGATCATATGTGCTCCTTTTCAGTCTGGGCTCCTTTGAAAGGCCTGGAACACTGCTCTAAATTCATGGACAGCAAGATAAACACCCCTTCTACCCAGTCTTTGTAAGAGTCAAAATGAAGGCACTGTGCTTCTGAGGTTTACAAGGTTATCCACCTAAATTGCTCCTTTGATGAGCATCCCATGCCAGTGTCCTGTTCTAGAAGCCCTGGGTGTAGAGGAGGAAAGTCACTGACCCAGAAATCACTTTTTAACAACAGGCATTTCCCACATGTATGTAGAAGAAACTGAGTAGGTGGGAAACTAGATCTGATGATACAAACTGAACTAAAATTTGAGCACTTGTTCTTTTATTTGCAGAGTTACATTGTAGTGGCAGCATGGAGGAAGATAGTCCTGGGAAGCATTCCTTCTTTTTCACAAGCCAAAGGCGTCCTTTGACTAAAAGAAGCTGTGGGAGCCCTGTTCTAGCACGCAAGCTGTTGGCAAAGGAAGTGCAATACTCAAGAGTGCAGTGTGTGCATGCCACGGAAACAGCCTGTAAACAGCCAGACTCTGACACCATCAACCCTTCTAGGATTATGGTGGATCCCCAGCAAGGTGTTGGGGTTTATTTTGCAAACTCTGTGCCAAATACTACAGAGACTAGACACAGAGGGGCAAGAGAAACCTTAGTGAAAAATCTTCTCTTGCTTGAGCATGAGAAAACCTTAGTGAAAAATCCATGGTAACTGAAAATTTACAAATAAAGGGTGGTGTATTTTGTTTGTTTTTAATTATATATCATTAACTGACAGGCCTTTATTTTGTAGTATAGAATACTGCTCATAGAAGAAAATAGCTTCTTGCAATGGTTTGCAAATGTTAGGAAAAATGTTCCAGTGACTAAGGCATCAAGCCACACCTATGGCTTATGTAAAGTCTCAAGTATTTATTTGTTCTGATGGCAGTATCAAGTTAATAAAATAGACACCTTTAAAAGTGAAAAAATATTGGAGATTTATAGAAGCTAAGTTTCACACTATAGAATATTAGAATATGCAGCAATAGTTTCCTAACTTGCTCCCAGTGCAGATTTCTTCAAGGAGTGTTGCACACTGTTCATCCTAGCTGCTAAACCAAAATTTTTCTATTATGACTCCATCCACAGCAAGTTGCAGACAGCTCAGGTATCTGGTCCGTGTAGATGGAGCCTCCCACAGATTTGCCATCCCACCTGCAGAGCAGGAAATATTATCTCATGGGCTGTGCAGCTGTTTTGCAGCTATGGCCTGACACAGCTCCAGGCAGCTCAGGTAGCTGTAGCTACACCTGTGAGAAAGCTGCCCCTCCATAGCTCACTGCAGAATTCCTTCAGCATGCTCCCATGCCTGGAGCTATGCAGGGGAGTTGAGGAAGGCCTGTGACACAGGGGGAAGCAAAGCAGCCCTCATGCTGCTCTGCTCATGGCAATCCTTGGAGCCTGTGCCAAAGCAAATGCAGCCTGGAGACTCTGTGCACGTGTCCCTGCTGTGGCATCTCCTCCCAGATGTGTTTTCTTTGGCTCAGGCTCCTGTGGAGCCCTGGGCAATCTCCAGTGGTAGATGCATTAACTGGATAAAAATCCCAAAGTTTTTGAGTGCTCTTGGGGAGCAAAAGTTCCTTGTTCATATGGCTATGGAATCATAGTTCTTGTAGCTATGGGCAAAGCGAGGTGCAGGGAGGCTTGAGATGATTGGTATGACACAGATTGGAATCTGCCTCTCCTGGGGTGCTGACTGCACCTGCCCTCCTTGGAAAAGCTGGGTCATGCACTCATGCAAGCACAACTCCCAGACCCTCACCTTTAAATCTAGTAAAGAAGGAATGTTTTCACTTCCATGTAATTTATAAGTGGGCAAATTAATTTTAAACAAGTATAACCCCCCACATTCAGAGACTTGGCTGGATTATTTAAACTGAAAATCAACCTGACATGAAGTGGAAGCAACAGTTTTGCACTAACATTGCAGTTTTCCCTGGCATGGAAATGCTTGTATGTTTCATGCTTTACATCTCCTGCATAATGGTTTTGTTGCCTTATTAGTTCTGATACATTTTTTTCCATCTGATTTCCTTCTAAATAAGGCAGCTTGGACTGGGGAGTTTCATTCTGCCCTACAGAGCAACACATGTAACTCATCACAGAAATGGGCTCGATTCAGACCAGTCACCCATCTCATTGAAGTTAATCTGGCAAAACACAAGCAAAAAAAAAAAAAAAAAAAGAAGAAGAAGAAGAATATGACCTTCACTCCACAGCTTGTGACAGCTCACTCACTGCTTATTTATTCTGCACTCCTTGCAAAAACACTCCACACATTCAATCACATCTCAAAGAAAGGGGTCAAAAGGCAAGTGTTTTTAAACTGTCTCGGTTAAAGAGTCCCTTCCCATTAAAGCTGTGCTGGTTGTGTCGGAGATAAAAGACTGTTTTCTGTGAGGACTGACCACTCTGACAAATCAACAATAAATTACTCAGAAATAGGCTCTGGCACTTTCATTGCAGGAAAATGAATCTCCAGGCACCCTCCATGATTACCAAGAATGCTTCTTAATTCTATGGATGGCTGTGTGAAATGTACACGAAATTATCTAAATCTTTATCTAAATCAATCTTACCATGATTAATGGTACTGCTTCTGGCCTGATCCCTGCAGTGGATGGCCAGAGACTAAGAAGTTTAAGGCAGTGGTGTGGGACAGTTGCAGGAGAGAAAATCTATGATGAAAAAGAATTGTAAAAATCTCTTATTTTGAGCTTGTAAAGTGCTGAATTTCTGTTTTCAGTGATGAATGTGGGATATTTCAGAGTCTGTCATGAACAGGCAGGAAGCAAACTGAGCATGTTGGGAAAGATAATTTTCCTGCCAGAAAAGGGGAAAATCCACATTCAGATGTCCATTTATTGAGGTGTTAATTGTTAGGATAAATACGGAATTTTGCCTTGAGAAGGACCTTTCTCTCCAAAACAAGCAATTTACATCTGTTTTGACTTCAGGCTAAAAGAGTCCTAATCCTTGCCTGTCACTGCGTGGCTGATTTGCCACAAGGAAAAATTGTGCGTGCTTTACACCAATGAATCTGAGATACATTCTTTCCACATTTACCCTTTTGCAGGTCCTTTAGTACTACAAGCAGGCAGGGCTTGATCTCCTGCATCTTGCAAGAAGGTCACACAAAATGTCTGGCAGTGCCCAGTGATTCTTGATGTGCATGTTCCAGGTGTCCTCAAGGAAATACACAGTGAGGTCTCTAAGGGCTTGGGGCACTGTGATAGCAGTGATCCAAGTTCTTGTGAAAGAAAAAATAAATCAATCAGATCTATGAAAGTGCTTTACAATGTTCAGTGTCTCTCAGCAGCGGTCTGAAAGGACCAAAACACTGGAGAATTAAGTTACACTTTTCTTGTAACTCCACATGCTCTTTTGCAGTCAGAATACTGTATTTCAAAATTGTGTTTCTCTTTTTTTAACACATATCAAGCAATAGCTTTTTTCAGGTCTGTATTTCAGTCAAAAAAAACCCCAAAAACAAAAACACAAAACCAAGACAAACAACAAAACCCAAAAAGCAAAAAAGGCATACATACAGAGAAAAAAAGTATCTGCGGAGTGGTATTTGTTTAGTTTGATTTCTTAAAGAGGTGAGGGAGATCTCAATCCTCCATAAAATTATGTTTCTGTATTATACCTCTGGCAGCCATTACTTAACAAAGTTAGAAAATCTATTTTTCTGTCTAAAAAATAATGGCCAGAAAAAAAGAGCAAGCAAAGGAACAATAATAATAGTAACTCATTTTCACTGAACAACAGGGGAAATTAGCAATGCATACCTTGGCACTTAGCTGAACCAAGCTGCTTTTCCTAACTGACTCTTCTTTCAGGCGTTCTGTCAAAATATTTCCTTGAAATACGTTCCTAGTGTGTGCAGGAGCTATTTATAATCTACAACACTTATTTTTGGATTAAATACATGTAGGTGGCTAGTTGCCATGAGAGCAAAGGGGGGTTCCATGAATTACAAGAATGTGTATGAAATATTACCCCTGGGACAACGCCTTTCCAAGCTGAGCAGCCCGTACAAGCAATCAGACTGTCAGACGTGGTGTCAGAGCAGGCACAGCTCAGAAATTGGCCGAGGGATGCATCAGCATGGCCTCACCCCACTGCTGCTTTCTGCCTCTCTTCCTGAGGCAACCCTCCAGATCCTGTCCCGGGTTTCAGGCCAGCACTAAGGAGCAGCCAAGGAGCAGCTCAGGAGGGTTCCTGTTTGTTCAGTACCTGCCCTGATTTTAGTCAGTGTGTCCATCAGCTGAGGTCAGGCCCATCACCAGCCAAGCGCCTCTGCAGAGGACAAGAAATGTTTGAGGAGTGTCTGTCTGAAGACTCCCACGTGTGGCCTGGACAGGACAACCCTGGCCTCTATGCCATTCATTGCTGGCTTGCTGCCTTCTCCTCCAAGCATTTTTCCTCTCTGTCTTTCAACACACCCATCCATCCTAGAATTCCCACTCCCTCCCTGAGTTGGCGTGGGTGACTCTTTGTCCCCAGCAGCACTGGTTTGGAGCTGGGGTGACATTCCCCTGAGGTGTCAAGCTCCCACTCCAGGGACTGTGGCATCAGCCCCTCCACAGTGGATATGATTAATGTGTAACCCTAAGAGCACCTTCCCCCCTCAGTAGTTTAGTCAGAACAGAAGGGAAAACATCCGTTGGCTAATGGTTAGATACACCAGCTGTGCTGCTTGTGCTGTTCTCTAATGAAGAGTGGGTAATCATTAATAGCATAATGCACTGGCAAACTAGTTCATATGTGGTTACTCTTCAGTCAACCCTGATTTACTGCAGCCTTTACCAATTTCAGTAAAATAATTTGGCATTCAGCATGTATTGGGCAATCCAAGCTTGTGCTGAGAGAGCCCTTGGTGTATTTGACACTCAGATGCTGCCAAAGCCCTGGTGAGCCCTTCACAACTGAAATACAGAGCAGCAAATATGCTTTTCTGGATATGAAAGAAGCATGACACTGGTGATGAATTATCCTTCTGCCTGTCTGTCTATATTTATCTATCTATCTATCTATCTATCTATCTATCTATCTATCTATCTATCTATCGCTATCTACTGTCTTGGCCCAGTCACAATCACTGCTCTTAATGCTCCACATTGTCTCATACTAGGGTTTTCATGAGATTTGGGTCTCTCTTTGCTCTGTGGACAAATTTACCTGCAAATTGGCATTTAGTAAAAGGTTTGAGCTAACCTTTGGACCCAAAGGTTGTGTGGGTGTCAGAGAAATACATCATATTCTCATACAAAACAGCCATCATTAGTGCAGCAAAGCAGCAAATATTCCTAAGGATCAATAAACTAGACTTGATTCAAGCCCATTTTTTCTCCCTCTGTATTTCTGTCATCAAAGAAAATCATTGAGGGTGAATAAGGTCAAAATAAGGCAAAAAGAGCCATAAATAGGAAATGTCCAGGTGAATTTAAGGATTTTGTTGCTTTGAAAAATTAGTCCTAAGGCTGTAAGTGAGTAGGCGAAGGGAAAAGTACAAAAAGACAGCTTTTAGTATCAGCTGCCTGCTAGAGGCTCTGGGAAGCTGCCTGCTCCCATGGATGTGTGTCAGGGGCTCAGCATAACAGTGAGAGCCTAAACCCCTGGCTAGTTACAGCCAAGCCAAGAAGGCTGAAGGGAGGGCTACGACCAAAGGAAGACTTCCAAGATACCTGTTCAACTATGTAATATGGTGGAGTATAAAAACCTGCCCTTGTGTGAGGACTGCTTTGCAAGAACAACCAGACTGACATTGCAGCAGAGTTTTCTAAGTGTTAATTTTTGAGCAAATTACAAGAATGTGTAACCTAAAGCTTTCTTATTCAAAATATTTTGGATCCATGCAAGTGTCTGGGATGTACATATTGGTTTGAGCTGCAGAGAGCAAAGCTGGAGCAGAGGAGAGAAAGGGAAATACCAGAAACCTGTGCATGACAAAATTACTGCATGAGGATGAAACATGCAGACTTAACTGGGCACAATGGCAGTGGAAAACTGCTCATTGTATTCCAGTGTTTCTGAGGACAACAAGCCATGTAAATTAAGGGAAATATGTCTCCAAAGTGTCTTCTGTAACCCCAGCAAACAAAAATGGGAATAAACGACAAAAGCAATAAATTAGGACTGAATACAAGAAGGATATTTTCCCCCTCCACAACTCTATAAAAATATCAGTTTAACAACTGTGAATTCTTAAGCTACATTCTCTCAGCATCCTGCCCACTTCTGTAGAGCTCTAAGTCTGAAAATCTCTATGGTAATACTATCCCTTCTTTTGCCCCTTCAGCCACTGGGGGTTGCAAATGAGCTGCTGGTGATATCTGGCCTCATCTACAGGTGGTGGCCCAAGGGAAGTGAGCATCTGCAGCTCCATGGTAAGGAAAACACCACATGGAAAACTATCTCCTCTAGAGGACCTTCAAAGCAGTTGCTTGTAACTAGGGAGGAGACACGGCCTCCTATCCCTACAGCCCATCCCACACCAGTGTATCCCAGTAGCTCAACTTTCCACCCAAACCCCTTTTCACTCCCACGTCCGTCACCATAAACACTTCAATCCTCCAAGTGCAGCGGTGGGAAGGAGAGCTCTGCTTTCAGAGTTCACAGCCCATCAGCTTCGGACAACGACCAAAACAGAACCAAAAGCTCTGCCAACTTTCTGACCCAGCTTGCTTTCTGGCTGTGAGATGTGGCTGGCTCTGATTTCAGAAAGGCTCCAATGACAAAAACTACAGGGTCTTTCTCACAGGGCCTTTCTTACCCCCAGAAGCATCCCAGGTTTTGCAGAAGCTCTCCTCATCTTTTCCTCACACTCATAACTTTTTACTGACCTGCCCCATTGGTGCATTGCTGAGGAGGGCCAGTTGCCAGAAACAAACAGCTGAGAGGAAGATGATGACCTAATTTCATCGCACGTGGATTTTAACAGCATTCCAGCCTCTAAATGCAATGGGAAGGGAGAGAATGGAAAAGAGAGATGAAGACCCCATTACAGGCACTCAAGCCCCAAAGGCAGGAGTAGCTCAGATAATGTGAAAAACATGATCAAGGTAAGATGAGCCCAAATAGATGAACAAATTTTTTTCCAAAAGGGACACAGAGGTTAAACTGATGTGAGCTTAGCTTTAGCCTAGCTGTCTGAGCAAGGACACCCTTCCTTTTTCTCCCTCTGCTGGTTCTCTGCCAAGAACAGCCAAGGGCTATGCTTGGGCCACCAACCTAGTAAAACCATTACTAATAATTTGTTAATCAACTCAGGACATCAGTACTGTAAGATTTAGCAAGTGCCCACAGCTTTGCTGACACTTTTGTAGTGTGTGGGCGAGAACCAAGCACACAGGATGTGGTAAGAGCCAGCAGCTGTGTGTGAATCCAGAAGAGGCTGTTGAGAACTGAGCCTTTTGGGTTGTAAGCACAAGTTTTGATGACTTTTGCTGAATGGAGATTTTGCTGCTGTCTGCAGTGACTCTCACACATCACACATCTGTTGAGTGAGGAAATGGTTTTATGCAGATGGGAGCACTAAGCCTGATTGCAGGAGAGGTTTATGTATCACCTCAGGAAAGACAGAGTTGGGTAGGAAGAGCACGGAAATTACACCAAGGGAGTAACAACATTCACCAGTAGGAAAATGTAGAGTTCCCAACTCCATTGCATTAAATTACACTTGGGTTCAAATCCATCAATCCAAATGAGCTGCTAAATTGTGAAAAGGGCAGGCAGGTAGGTAACATCACTTTTTGTTTAGTTGAGATGAAGACTTTTAAAATAATTCCTGCTGACTCACATCTGCAATATATATAGAAAAGCTATTTGTCCCATCTTTTGCTGTCCCTTTTGTACTGGAAAAATCCCCTTGCTCTTCCTCCTGAACTGACTGCTGTTGTACTGTACAAGTACTTTAGGATATACCTAAAAAACCTAATTACCAAAACATTTACTGCATTTGAACAGCAACACTGTTCTTGCTGGAATCGGCTCAGAGGAAGACCAACCCAAAAGCAATTTAAGATCCTACTTTAAAGTTCATCTTAGGCCAAATGCATTAAACCCTAACTGATAGCTTCCTTTACAAACACTCAGTTTAAACTACTTCCTCTGATCTCCTGTTGGCAACTGACATTTCATACAAAATGATCAAAGTTATGTGAGATTTAACTGAACTTCGTCCCTGGTGGAATTTCAATGCTCAAGTGAAAAATTGAATTTCCCACTTGTGCGTGCGCCATCCAACACAGGGACAGAGAGCTCATTTGGGTGTAGGAGGATAAATCATTCCTAAAACAACATTGTGACCATTGGGCATGCAGGGCCTAAGCCAAAGTGACCTTGGGTGCAAATTAATTAGGACCAGGGGTGATCCTCGGTCAGGATTACCCAACTGCAAGCTTGAGGAAGCTGGAAAGAAACATGTAGGTGTAATATTGCCAGAAGCCTCCTGTCCTAGGATTTAGCCTAGGGCTCAGGCAAGCAGGCTGGTAAGAAGAGGTCATGCCTAAGAAGTTATTTCAGCTCACTCTTCACTGGAAACCTTGCACACACTAACAAACTTCAGTCTGCGCTTCTTGTTCACTGGTCCTCTTACTGCAGAGAAGAAAACTCTCCCTTTGACCCATAACCCTTTTTTACATGCTTTCCCCAGGGCAGAGAAGAGTTTTCTTTACTATATATAACTTCCCTGTGCATATTTCCAAAGTGACTTTTTTACTGCCAGCAGTTATTTCTTTGAAGGGTGGGCAGGGTTTTGTTTCCCTAGAGGAACAAGTCCATAGCACTGATCAGTCCTGAGTCTGTAGCATTAATCAGGGATGCAGTCTATTGAACACTGACGGAGTGAACTTCAAATACTTTGAGTTTCCCTTGTTTCATTAGAATCATTTGTACTCACAGAGGCCGTTCTGTGCACAGTTAACCTTAGCACAATGTTATCTGTTTTCTTTAAAGAAAAGGCTTTGAATAAATATGTGAACTGTTTATATCTGAGAGTTTGAATGTGAATTTAAGTTTTCAAATCTTGAGGGAATTAAGTAAGTTAATCTCATAGCTAGACCATTTACCCAGTTGGGCCATTTCAAACATGCCTATTTCTGTAACTATTGCATTTTTAGGCAGTCATACCCTTCCCATACCCTTTTACTTAAGCCTGAGATGTGAACCATAGTAGAAGAGATACACACAGTTTTTTAAGATCATCTTTAATATATGCTTTCTGGATATCAGACATGTACACAGGTCTGCCACTGACTAGATGCAGCAGGAAAGAGAAGTTATTATTCTCTTCTTCTCCTGAAGTCATCAAGGGGAAGACAAGAAGATTATAAAGCTGCAAAGTGACTGCACAGTAGGACAGTGTGCTAGACACTTCATAGTCCACAGGGCTGCTGAGGGATTTCCAAGGAGAGGGGTTAGCATATAATCATCACTTTAAATTGATAAAGGAACAAGTCAAAAAGTGGGACCATTTCCTGGGTGGTGCAAATCTCACCAAAAAACCCCACTGCAATAATGTTTCTGTTGCAGGGCTTCTTCTACAAAGATCTCCCTTTGTGCATGGCCAGCCACACACACAACAGCCCGTGTGCTCTGAGTGTGCTCCTGGGATGGCGGGGTACCAACAAGGTGCATTCAGAGCATGGCTTGAGCCAGGGACACACAGACAGGGAGAAAGAGGTCAGGGGAACTGAACACTCATCCAGTGAGAGAAACAGGGTGTGTAAGTGTGTTCAAAGCATCTCCACAAAGTTCTGGATGGTGCAGAAACAGAGCCAGAGCTGGGGTGCAGAGGCCAGGGAAGACACTTCTCACTGTTAACCATTTACCATTTTCCTGATCAGCTACAGAAGTAACAATCATTTTCTTGTACATAACTCAGTCAGAACTGTGCCTCCCTTTCTGTCGGATTTCCCAGGCAGGATTGCCAGAAGACTACCTTGAACAGCAGCTGTTTTGCTGACTCTGGCCAGCAGCTCATGGCTCTTGAGGCTTTACACATGGCTAAATAACTTTTGCTGCTAATGGCAGCAAATAGAAATCTCTTTGCTTGGTAGAAATATTTGAGGACTTGCTGGGAGCACGTATTTTTTCTGCACTTAGAAGAAATCATGGCAAAATGCATCAGGAAGGCGGTTCTCAGCAGAGGAGGTGAGAGACATGCTGACAAACTCCTTTTTTTTCAGAATGCCACAGGCTGCTTTTATTTATTCTCTTTTACCACTAAGAGAGGTCAAGCTACTGCCAAAGGAAGACTTCTCTGAAACTGGAATGCAAAATTGTTGAACTTCTCTTTTAAGAAGCACCATTAAGTTTAATGACACAGACTCAAGAATGTTTCAAGTTATATGCCAGTAAAATACAAATATGGCCCTCTACTTACTTACTGATTCCTGTGACAGAACAGAGCAGGGATATGAAACATTGAAGCACCTCAAACAGTCAAAAATAGCCAAGTCTGCACACATTCTCTTCAGCATTGTGCTTTAAATACACTTTTCCACATGGTAACTGAAAACCTTTTACCTTCTCTCTGAATCTAATAGGAGCCAAGCTTACTCTTGATTTCCTTTACTGTCAGCAAAGCCATTAGGTGGCAGTACATCCCAAATTATTCTTAGCCATGCCCCGGTATTTTGGTGGCGCTACAATACATTTACCATCTGTTGATGGTGTCATTTGAACATCACAAACATTTAGTATGATTCATAGAAACCATTTGTCCAGATAACAGCAAATAGAATGTGAATGTCAAACAACCAACAAACAAAAGCAACTAAGAAAACACATAAAAAAGGAAAGAGAAAAAAAGAAGAATTTGATCAGAAGCAGGTTTATGATAGGAACTGTGCCCTTCAGTCTGAAAATGGAATGTAGAAAACATCCAAGCTTAAAAAAGACCCAACAAACAAAAAACCCATGGTAAAGCCAAACTAATATAGAATAGACCACTTGTCAGAGATATTTTTACTGGTGTTGCCACAGAGTCTTTGAGAAGCAATCTTGTATCAGGACACCTATTGCATGAAGGAATTTTCTAGCACAGGATGAAGGGGCCAGAAAGCAGGAACAGGTCCTGCCCCACAGCTAGAGCCAGTGTCTGTGCAGACAGCATCCCAGCACCGCTCCCACGGGAACCCCCAGGACCACTGCCTCGCACACATCTGTGCTCCAGGCACATTTCATCACCAGCTACACCAATGTAAATTACCAGGATGTTTATTGGATTGCAGGGAGGAAACATTTGACCGGCAGATTTATACCACAGTGTTATCATAATTCTGTGGGAGATCACCACAAGTTAAGCAGTCTGCCTTCTTAACCTATCCTTACAAAATGTACAGTGGTGTTCATCACATTTTATGTCCATAAAAATCCCCTAAGGAGTTACTAATCATGACAAAAATGTTCCCATCCTGCCAGGCTATGAAAAGTCACTGCTAAATGTAGATTTGGTTTAGGATGTCCAGAATCCAGGAAAAAGAGACCCTTGGTCTGTTCCTGGTGCCACTGACTCTGGGGTCAATTGCAAAACTACTAATGTCAGAGAGGGAAAGGACATGGGAGACAGAACAGGGTCTTTCTCCAACTTTTCAACAGGATACACACAGACATTTCCTTGATAAGTTGTTTTGTCCCTGAAAACTGTAGTTTTAATTAATCTGAAATGATTCCTAAGTTTAAGCTGTATTTTATACTTCACAGTTGAGCCAGTAAATTCATCAAGAAAGAAAGAAAGAAAGAAAGAAAGAAAGAAAGAAAGAAAGAAAGAAAGAAAGAAAGAAAGAAAGAAAGAAAGAAAGAAAGAAAGAAAGAAAGAAAGAAAGAAAGAAAGAAAGAAAGAAAGAAAGAAAGAAAGAAAGAAAGAAAGAAAGAAAGAATACTTTAGGTATCAATATTGAAAACACAAGCTACTGAATTCTCTAAGCTGGAGAAAGAATACTTCTCAGTGGGAGATTGGAGTCCTAGTTCTTGAAAACCTCATCCCATCTTTTATTAAAAATGCCTTCCTTCTCCCATATCGTAGATTCAGACTGAGCAGCTATTCACTTTTAAATCTTCTTATAGACTACCAATTGTTTATGATATCTCTACTTATATTAATCTGAAGGGAAACTGAAAAACCTCCTTATGGAAACTGACAAAGTGGTGTCTTATCAGCACAACCAGCCACCAGCAACAGGACTTGACCCAAGTCACTGCTACTGTGTGAAGGCAAAATTTTTTGTACAAGCTGTCCCTTTTGGTTTTTCCCCAGGTGCACAGTAGACAGGTGTGCTTTCACACACATTTAGAAAAATTTCAGTGTGAATACTTCATTGATATGCTAAATCACAAGGTCCATGTAGTTTATTATTGCATTAATTGGTATAAGAATGTAGGGAGTGTTTGCATTTGAGACTATATCTAAAAATGCATTAGCAAACAATGTATCACATGAATTAGGATCTCTATTACTGTAAAGATATCATACCTTTAAAATGCAGGAGGCATTTAATAATGTACTATTGTACATTAAGGAATATGCTATTACTTTGGCAAGGCTTTGGAAAGCCCATCTACTTGGTGTCATTCCAAAAATATGACATACAGACCCACATTCATCCATGTAAGTTGGGACTTTATTGCCATGCCCTTTAATTCAACATTTCCTTACCATTTTAAAATCACGAATCTCTGAGCAAAAGCTATGTGACAAGCATCTTGAAATGCAATGCAAAGGCCAGGAAAGTCTCCATCTTGAGTTGGCTTCTAGGGGTAGATGCACTGAAAGTCAGATTTCATAGAGACAAGGCATCTGCTTATACTTTGATCTTTTCATACTTGGAACTGTGCCCCATTTTAAACTTAACCTCATTAATTAACCTTGGAAGGGGTGAAAACTCTCAGGGGCTAAGCAAGACAGAAGGGATTTGAGCAGAGACTGTGCCAGAGATGCCGGACAAGATCTAGGCATGAAACAGAATTTATAAAAAGATAAATAGATGTAAAAAACATTTTAAAGGGTGAGGTTTGGAAAGAACAGCTGATGAAAGGGGTTTTCTGAATTCTGTGAAACCCTTGAAATTCAATGCTATTTTTGTGACATTGTTTCTGGGCTGTAGAGAGCTGAGAGTTCTCCTTTGAGCTCATGCAAGGAGAGCTGCAGTGCCTAGTGCCAGACAAGGAGGGGAACAGAACCCACTGCAAGAGGCCTCCAAGGGATGCTGACAGTATCTCATCCAGCAGTTCAATGCTGAGCTTCTTCCAGCAGAAGAATTAGCTCCAGAGGAAGTTGAGAAGAATCATCCCAGCACTTGACCTTATGTTACCCACCCAGCATGGCCAGTACAGAGGAGGGTTTTATGTTGCATGCCCTGCTGCTGCTGAATCACAGGGGTGATCTGCTGCCCCATGGGTGCTGTGTGCCAGGCAGGATACACAGGAGCTGCACAGTACCAGACCAGCCTGTACAAAAAATTCGGTAAAGCAAACACTGACAGATCAGACTTATTTTTACATCTTAAGCCATCTCCAAACAAACAATAGCAGGAAGCTAGGGGGGATTTGCATTTCCCATGCTAGATTCTCTCCTCTCCTTCTAGCACAGTATTTAACATGTGGGGATGACAGACCTTAACCCCTGTGCCAGCCCTGGGTGGAACAGCAACATGAGCACACATTTCCATAGCAGAGTCATGAAACATCCAAATCAGCTGAAATGTCACTGGCCAGAAAGCTGGGAGCCCTGTGCAGAGAAATGAAAAACCACTTTTTCTTTTTCACCCAAACAGGAAAACATTTAATTCTGAGATTGCCCAGTTTGGCTGAGCAGTTTGTCACTCTGCCTGCAGCCCATGCAACCTTAAACCATTATTGTATCAATGATGAACTCACCCTACCATCACAGTCTCCTGGTAAGACCACCACCAAGAGCCATATTCATGTTTGGGCTGGTGACAACAGCTGATGAAACAGGAAAAGTGGCAAAACTGCTTATGGGAGAAATAACTGTTTTTCCTAACTGGGCACCTTAGTAGGTAGATCCTGCTTGCCTACTTCTGCTTGTTACCTTACACCAATGCAGAGAGCGTGTGTAACTAACAGGAACTGGAGGCCACTGAGCAGCAGGAAAGCTATGACATAGCCATGGAAATGTGGTGGGATGACTCTCATGGCTGGAGAGCTGCAGTAGGTGGCAACAAGGTCTTCAGAAGGGACAGGGGAGCAAGGACAGGCAGTGGGGTTACTCTGTATTTCAGGGAGTGTTTTGGATGTAGAGCACTCAGGGATAGTGATGATGGGTAGGAATTAAGGGAAAGACTAGCAAGGCAGATATGCTGGTGGGGGGTGGTTATGGACCATCCACCCAGGGTGAAGAGGAAGATGAACTATTCTGTAAGTGCCTGATTGATGTTTCACATTGATAGCCCTCCTTCTTGTGGGAGGCTAGGACTTGCCAGATATCTGCTGGAAACTTACAGGAGACAGGAGGGGGTCTAGGAAATTCCTGGAGAGTGTGAAAGAACTCCCTGACACAGCTGGTAAGTGAGCCTACCTGGGATGGTGACCCACTAGATCTTGAAATTGAACATCAGGAAGAATTTCTTCACAGCAAGGGTTGTTAAATGTTGGAATGGGCTGCCCAGGGAGGTGGTGGAGTCATTCCTGGGGGTATTCAAGAAACCACCGGATGTGGCAGTCAGTGCCATAGTCTACTTTACAGTGTGGTGTTCAGTCAAGGGTTGGACTCAGTGATTTCAGAGGTCTGTTCTAAATGATTCTGTGATTCTGAAAACTGCCTCTTGTCACTCTTGCTCTCCAGGAACTGCACATGCCCAATAAAATCCCAGGATGTCATTCCCATTTCCCAGCCCTGTGCAAGAGATGTAGCCAGTTGGCTCATTTTCTGAGCTCCTGATGGCAGCTGCAGAGAGAAGGGAAGGCAGAGCCTATGCTGCAAAAGCAAAGACATATTTCATACACTGCTCAGCCTCAGCTTTGCCCTATGGCTCATGTCCAGCCACTCACCAAGGTCCAGCTCTCTTCCAGAGAAAAGGCAGTGCTGAGACCCTCCACAGAGCCTTGACATCTTGAAAATGTTGGTACGGATAGGGAGGCCTAGGGATGCTTGAATTTGGCACATCCCCTGATCAAATACTGCCAAGAATTCTTCTAAGGTCCTCCTGCTGGCAATTAAAGCTGTTAATTCACACAAAGGAGCTACCTGTGGAAACATGGCATAAAGCTCATCTTTTCTTGAAAGCAAATCTCCTGCCTAGCAAGGGTCCCCTTGGCAAAAGCAGATATTGTTGACACATAGGAAATTAAGCCAGGCTTGGATTTAAATGCTTTTTTTCCCCCCTCCTTTTTTAATAAGTAATAGTAATAATATTGTAAGTATATGCATTCATTTGGAAAGTTTTAAGCTTAACAAGCACTACCCAGCACTCTGAGATATCTGTGTCTGGGTATTCAGGACTGAGTCAGGCCTTATTCACAGTGTTGACATGGATCCCTGCAATATAATGTACCAGGTGACTGCTTAGAGCACTGAGAAGGCAAAGGGAATGATTTGTTTTAGTTCCTGGTGGGCTTGTTCGTGAGCTTGCCTAGCGCTTTTGAAACAAGATGAATCTTGCAGACCCACTTGCATTGAAGGCAACAGTGATTATGTGTTCCCTCATTTATTGCCAGGAAGCATCTGAATAACAAACACATAGAAAGTATGCATGAAAAAGCAAATACAGCATTAAAAGCTATCAGCTTATTACTTGAGAATGGACAATAGGATATCCAGTCACAATAACGTCCAATAATAACATAAAGCTGAGGTCAAGATTTTTGGATGTCAGCTATGTTGGCATTTGTTCCTGCAAGGAAGAAGGGGGAAAAAAATGTTAAGTGAGGTTCCCACAGACCTTAAAAAGCAGAAACATCTGTTGCTGTTATGAGCAGCTCAGATGCTGAGTTCAGCAGGAGAAAGTCCAGCAGCTAGGCCAGGTCTCTACTTACCACCACATGCCTCTGTGCTCAATGGGAAATGATCAGAGACAGTTTCAAGGGACATATCAATAATTCAAAACAGCCCAAACTAGCATAAACAAATAAGAATTAGTGTTCTCTTCTTTCTCCTGCCAGCACGACTGGAAGATGTTACTGATGCCTTAAATGTGCGGTCTCAAGCACTGTTGTCAGAGCTGTCCCCAAGTGATGAGTCGCTCCACATTGTGCATTTATTTCATTTTTTTAACAAACAAGTTTGAGCTGAAACACTGAGTAGAAATTCCGAAGAAGTGAGTCTTGTTCTCAGGAATACAATCTTCTGTGGGGCTGATGGAAATGGCAAGTTCTTATGGACTCAGCTTTTCTGTTGAAGAAATTAACCCCCATTCCAATGATCCATTATTTGCTCTTTCTAAACAGATCTTCATATCTTGGGTTTATTATTTTCAGTTTACACAATAAACATATCTTCTAACATAAGGTGACATGCAAATGTCAGAGATGCTGTTTTGATAGTGTGCCGATGCAAACTGTGCTCTATGAAACTCCTTAATCAGAACCTCTTTTCTAAGCAAAACCTTTTGGCAAACTGCTCTCAGCATTTGCCCAGCAAGTAGCATGGGTAAATATTCACAAAAACAACACTGCTTCTACTCGGAAAACATCAAACTGCATCAAGGCTGTAGAGACCATGAGTACTGAAGGAAAATGCTGATGACTTGGCATTTTGTACTGCCTAATCTCTTAAATATTGCATGTGGAAGCCTCACAGAAGTAAAGTCCTGTCAAAGGAAAGAACTTCTGTATGCCAGATTTCTATGTAAAAACAGATTTCCAAACACAGTGCCATATTTTGCTTTATGGTCTTACATAAAAAAAAACTTCCAGTGCTGTGCACAGCTCAAAAGCAAAGGGAAACAAAGTCAAGACCTCTGGACTTGAAGGAGTGAATCTTGGCCCTGCTTTCTCTTCACTCATGTGCTGGCATTGACCTGGAGATCTGCCTCCTTTCAACTGCCAGCACAAAGAAACCCTTGCCCAATTTCCAGGGAGAAGGGACTTAAGAGACTGCAAGATGGGGGGTTTAAAGGAGCACAGTCTTTGGAGCATGGATTTATTCCTTAATTTAGTTATTGATGTTATGGAAATACACTAGGCTGTAAGCAGACAGATTTTTTGTTTTATTAACACATTGAAGGAATGAACTTAAAGATAAGAATACGATGACCTGCAGTTTAGATTTGTGCCATAACATTTGTGAGGACATAGGGTTAAAGACAAATATGCCAAGAAATAGAGCTACCAGATATGTAGTTTGACAGTGAGACAAGTATTTCTTTTGGCAACAATGACACTGTAAAAAAAACCCAATCTTTTTCCTCCTTTGCTCCTAAACCACCACCCCTTTTTGTTGTTGTTGTTGTTTAAGAGCCCCTTGCATGAACACCAGGTCAAACACATCACCACATGCAGCACCTGGTGTGGTAAAACACAGCATATCTGAGGACATCAGATGCCAGAACTGAGGAGCCAACAGAAGGCAAAGGTTGGTTCAGCCATTGCTGCAGAAAACCCAAGTTTATAAAAATTGGTTGGGGCTTCATTTTTAGGTTTTTTCCAGAAAGTGACTTCCACATTATACTGAATCTGAGATAATTCAAAGAAAACATGTCCCATGCCTGCCTACAGACCTGGCCTCCTGACAGCATCATCTCTTGCAGTACCTTCCATCTCCACCTGGTCCAAGGATGAAGAAGACAGTATATTTTAATTTTTGCAGAGCAGCTGCAAAAAGAGCAACTTCAAGAGAGCAGCCCACCTACACTCCTGTGCTCAGCACTGTTTGACAACTCTGTCTTTGCACAGCTTTGAAAGCAAGTGAAGAATCACAGGCTCTGCCAAGTGGTCTGGAGGCACTTATGTTCACACGTCTTGGGACTAGCCCTCTCAGAAGCAGATTGACATGTTGATTTCTGAGCAGTTGCATTCCTTTGGGAAACATATGATATTCCACTTGCTCTAAACCAACTGGCTGGGGTAGTTTGGAGTGGGAAGAGAAAGACGGATAAAAAGGAGGGTCACTTAAGCATCTGAATTTAAGCATCTGAACGCAGACTAACAAGGCTGTGTTATAGCCCACCAGTGTGCTGTTTTTACTGTATGTTATGGTTAGATGTTGCATGCATGGCTAACAGTACTGAGTCAGCAGTGTCCTGGGGGCATCAGGCACAGCATCACCAGCTGGGCAAGATTGTCCTGCTCTGCTCTGCACTGGAGCGACCTCACCTCGAGTGCTGGGGGCAGTTTTGGGTGCCTCAATAGAAAAAAGGTATTAACTTGTAAGACAGTGTCCAAAGGAAGGCCATAAGGATAGTGAAGAGCCTGGAGGGGAAGCCATGTGAGGAGTGGCTGAGGAAATTTGGTCTGTTCAGCCAGGAGGAGACTGAGGGAGACGTCACTGTGGCCTTCAACACCCTCACAAGTGGAAGCAAAGGGGCAGGCACTGATCTCTGGTCTGTGGGGACAGTGACAGGACCTGAAGGAATGGCCTAAAGTTGTGTTAGGGGAGGTTTAGGTTTGATATCAGCAAAAGGTTTTTCCCCCAGAGGGTGGTTGGGCACTGGAACTGCTCCCCAGGGAAGTGGTGACAGTACCAGCCTGGCAGAGCTCAAGAAGTGTTTGGGCAATGCTCTCGGGCCCATGATGAGACTCTTGGGGTGTCCTGTATAGGGCCAGGACAGCCCCAAAATGAACAACCTAAACATGCTCTGACACAGCTTCATGTTGTAAATGTAACATTTTCTTTACACATATTTGCCAATCCTGGAATAGAATTGACTAAGAAATGGGAAGTCACTGCCTAGAGATCTCAGCTCAATATCAATGCAAAGTTCTCAGAAAACAACTCTATTCTAGGTAAAAAACTTCAATCAGAGACCAAAGTGGAAGACAAAATTCTCCCACCCTTTCCCCAGATCCCACTGCAGCAGGGAGCCTTGCCTTGTAGAAAATTAGCAACACACAGAGTCAGAAGTCCTGGGTAAGTTTAGACTCTTTACTTGATGTGATGCAGATACACTAGCCTCCTCTGAGAGGGTCTCTCAATCTGATCAATATAGTATCTTCTGTCCATTCCCTTTCCAAGGGGAATAGAGACATGAAAGAGTAGGGTACATCCACTTTGTTCTTCACTACAGGGACAGCAGAGACACTCACCAGCTACTGTAGCCTCTTTTACAGATGCAAGTGAATTTTGCCAAACAAGAAGAAAAAACCCCATAAAACCCAAACGAAAAATAAAATAAAAACAAAACAAAACCAAAACCAAAAACAAAAAAAACCCCAACAAAACCAAAAAATCCAAAAGAAAAACAAAAACCCCAAACAACTAAGAAGAAACAAACAAGGAAGAACAGCAAAAGCGACAACTGTTTATGAGTTGATCACATGAGGAACCATTGCAGTGAGACTGCTAAACTGAAGACTGCAGATTAATCAATTATAGATCTAAGGGATGAAACTTAAGGAACTTCCCAGAAAGGTCTCCCTCAGTGCTTCCAACTTTCACAGTTTCTTATTCAACTTATCAGATTTAGTGTTTCTCAAGGACCCACCTCCTGAAGGCAAATGATCTGAAATGAGAAGAGCAGGATGAAATGCTCTAAGATAGTCCATCTGTTTTAATTTCAGAGAGACACAAGATATTGTGATCTGAGCACTACCAGATGGGAACTCTCTCAAATAAGTTTTTTTTTTCCTATTAGGAAATGCTGACTTGCTAAAATTTAAACCCATCACAAAACTCTAACAGTTTTGACAAAAGTTCTCAGATCCAGATTAGAATCATTGGTCATCAGATAAAAGGGATTCCAGAAGCAAGTAATTTGGAAAAGTTGCTTTGAGGCATGCATCTGTGGGTACAAGTTTAGACAGCCTGTAAGACCAAGATCCACCAGCACATGTCAGTTGCTTGAGTTCATCAAAAAGCAAAGGAAGAACTGTAGCCCATTCATCCTTCTGGACTGGGGCTATTTTTCCATGTTAGGCTTTAGCCTGAGGCTAGCAGATAATGTTTATTTTTGAGAAAAACCTAACGCACTGCGGCTGTGACTGGAACTCAACGGAAAAATAAAGTGATCATGGAGACTTTTACATAACTAGTTTCACTTTAAGATACTTCACTTCTCTCATTTCCCTCCTTAACTTCCTCTAAAGTTCACCCACTGCCAAAATTTCTTATTTCTGGCAAGTGTCAGAGTGTTTTCCAGGAGAACTTGTTGACATACTAGTTGTGCTCCATTTTAAATTCCTCTGGTTGTTTCAGTATACATGACTCCCACTCGATCTAGGCCTCTTTCTTTAGCTAATTTTTGCCCCTATGAAAATGCATATCCTGGCTTTCTCTGTTAGAACAAAGGTCACTGAAAGAGAGGGGGAAAGATTCAAAAGAAAAAAGGGGAAAAAAAAAAGCACTTCTAAGAAATCAAGCACTAAGAAATTAGTCACCTTCCAACATTTAACACATACAGCCTTGCCAAGCCAGAAAAGGAACAAAATATTAGAGCAAAGGTCAGAAGACAGAAAAGGGGTATTCCTTTCTCTCTTGGTGCTATATTTTCTAAAACCATTATGATTAAGTGGTGTAATATTTTCTGGTTAACAGAATCACTCAGAGTAATAGACTTGCAGGAATGTTTTGAGAAATCATTCTTAGAAGTTTTATAATTTGCCAGATACAGGTAAGAGACACGTTTCTGCAGTAGAAAGTAGCGTGGAGCATCCCATTCTTGATCGGACCGTAATAATTATTTGTGTGATGGTTGGTATCTCAGAGGTGGAAGTAGTCATTTTGGTGATAAAAATTCCCTTTTAAGTCTCAACTTGCCAAAGAAGTACTCAACCAAAACCAGCACTACATGTGAACACCACTGGAAGCACATAGACTCCCGCTATGATGCCATCAGCATCAGTCAGCATTTTTATAACCCTGGTGTCCAGACCATTTGCAGACACACAAAGTCTAGCATCAATTTAATGGCACCAGTATTATTCTCCTGTCAAGTATTGCTTAAAAAAGCCATGTAAAAAGCATGATGTATTGACTGAGACATAGACTGAAATTTGAAATTTTGGCAGGTTGTCAAAGTGGCATCAAGAAAACAAGAATTACCTTTTTGTGTGTGTGAAAGGATCAGGACAAAAAAAAGGTGACTCTCAGGAGTTCATTGTCTCCTAGAGTTATGCCTTTTTGGCCAGCTGAAATAAGTAATAATGTCATATTTGGGCTGAACAGCCATGAGGAACAGCCTCAGAGAATAGAAAGAGCTGGTACAAAGGAATTGGCCAGATATGACCAGGAATACTTGGGTGTAGAAAGTCTTAGGAATAAAATCTTTGTGGAAGTGGAAAGGAGGGGGCTAAAAGTAAAGTAGACATGCAGTCACAGTTTTATGAAATCAGTACAGAAAATGCTCTTCTCCCAGTGCCCCAAAAAAGGAATATTTTCTGCATACCAGCATACAGATCTCCAGAAGATTTTTATTCACTGAACAGACTTCAAGCACACAACACACATACAGCTGCAATCCCACAGTCATACTAGTATTTTAAATCCACAGCACCTAGTATAAACCAGGCTATTTAAAAATAAGCCATTACATCCCCGAGACAGTCAAAGGCACACAGCTGCCATGGGAGTGCTCTTGCAAGCAAGCAAGAGTGATCTCATTTCATTCCCATGAATTTGATTTTTACATGAAAATAGCTTTTGCACATACATATTCAGAACTCTGAAGAGTTTCATATTGATTTCTTGTTTTAAACAAATTTATTCTGTACTCATATAGTAGAACGGCTACTGTGCTTTTTAAAGTTATTGTGAAATCTTTCAGCATCAGCTATGTTAATCTGTAACATACACTATGCAGCTTGTCAGTGATAAATCAGACATTAGAATCAAACATTTTGCTCACATAAATGTGGCAATTACTGCCATGGAGATGGCAGATATTGTGAAGGAGACAGATGTCACTCATTACGTCATTACGTGCACTTCTTTTCATAGAACTGCATTATTGCTTTGTGTGCTGCAGACAAGTTTGGCAACATTTCTCAGTCAATGTGGTTTGCCCATGCACAAAAACTGGGGAAAATTTCTTATTGCAGATTATCTCATTATGTAGATTTTTAACATCAGACCAAAAATAACTCCTAGGCTAGAACTGCTATTCCATATGTGAAAGATTTCTCAATACAAGTCCAGCACAATTTTCCCTTCTCACTGCCCTGGCTTTGTACTTATTTGAGGCACTAAGTTTGATCCATGCCAAGCTATGGAGCAGTCCCAAATGAAGGAATCAAAACTAACTCTGTCCCCCTGAATTTAAGAAAGGTGCAGAGATCATTTAAGATGAGCATCTACCCTAACCTTGATCTTGCTGCACCAAATCACTCCAAGAACTCTCCATCTGCAATTGGTTGTGCTTGTAATGACCATCAAATCAACATCAAAGTGCTCATCAGTGACTGCAAGTCAATCTTTGACTCTTATATCCTAACAGAAATTAACAGCAATGATATTTTAAAGAACCCAACAATTATTAGAGGAGAGAGTAGCAAAATCTGGCTTTTGGCAGAGTAGAAATTAATCCCTCCTACAGCTGCAGGTATATAATTTATCACCATGAAAACATGATGAGGAGATGATTTTTGGTACTCTTCTTCAGAGGTGCAAATTAGAAAAAAAGGATGAAATGACCCAATCAGTGCCAGACAAAGACTCTTTAGCAGATCCATGTATTGAATATCTTTTCAGCCCTTATGCAGGACTATAAAATTATTTCAGGATAAGAAGCAACATTGTAAAGACTCAAAACATCTCACTGAGTTTTTGAGAACCTTTTCATATCAGAAAAATTCTTAAGAATCCAGATTATTCTGTGTAGAGTTGGTGTGCATTTGATACTTCTGAGATCTAGGATACTACTTGTAGAACAGGTGTTGAAGAGCAGAGATATTTAACACAAAGGGAGTTATCTATAGGTATGGAACAGAAAAAAGTTTTACCTTTTCACTGAAAAACCATATTGCAGAGGGCTGAAAATGTTACATCACATAACAAAAAGACACCTCACTCCCCCATTGGTTGTTTTTTGGCCCTCTCCTCTCCTCTCCTCTCCTCTCCTCTCCTCTCCTCTCCTCTCCTCTCCTCTCCTCTCCTCTCCTCTCCTCTCCTCTCCTCTCCTCTCCTCTCCTCTCCTCTCCTCTCCTCTCCTCTCCTCTCCTCTCCTCTCCTCTCCTCTCCTCTCCTCTCCTCTCCTCTCCTCTCCTCTCCTCTCCTCTCCTCTCCTCTCCTCTCCTCTCCTCTCCTCTCCTCTCCTCTCCTCTCCTCTCCTCTCCTCTCCTCCCCTCCCCTCCCCTCCCCTCCCCTCCCCTCCCCTCCCCTCCCCTCCCCTCCCCTCCCCTCCCTTTCCTTTCCTTTCCTTTCCTTTCCTTTCCTTTCCTTTCCTTTCCTTTCCTTTCCTTTCCTTTCCTTTCCTTTCCTTTCCTTTCCTTTCCTTTCCTTTCCTTTCCTTTCCTTTCCTTTCCTTTCCTTTCCTTTCCTTTCCTTTCCTTTCCTTTCCTTTCCTTTCCTTTCCTTTCCTTTCCTTTCCTTTCCTTTCCTTTCCTTTCCTTTCCTTTCCTTTCCTTTCCTTTCCTTTCCTTTCCTTTCCTTTCCTTTTTCTTCTTTTATTTTATTTTAATTTATTTATTTTCTTTTTTCTTTCCTTTCCTTTTCTTTTTTTTTCTGTATGATTTTCATGGTAGTTCAGGTTTAAATCAGACACCAGCCTTTTTGTTTACTTCTTAATTGGAAAACAAAAACATTACATCACAATTATACAGTCATGCTTTTTTAATTACAAAATGGTGAAAGGCCTTGTGAAAGACAAAGTGGGAACTTTGTGTCTCTGGCAGCTCCAGTTCTCCACTCAGGGGACTTATATCTTAAGTTCAGATTCCCTACTGTGAGCAAGAGTACAGGACAGGGCATGCTCAAGGAGCACCCACGATATCTTCAAGGCAAAGGTTCACTTTCAGTTACTCCTATCTACAAAATAGCAAAAATCTGTTTGCATGTTATGCAAAATAAGCCATGGGCATCAGTGTCTGGAGATGTGAGTCTGCACACATAGTGTTGTCCCACTAAGACAGTATGCATTAAAGTTATTCAGATGAATATTTAGAATATCTGTCAGGTGGATGAGAAAACTACCAGTGTCTGTCTCTCAGTGAGAAAGTTCAAACTTTTTGCAGTGAAACCCTCCCTGTCTTTCTGAAGTCTGGATGATTTGTCACCACGTCCTGACACACAGGAAGCAGCTTACATGACAGCTTCCACAGCTCTCTCTTTCACTGATGAGCAGACACATCTGCAAGCTGCTGGTTAGCTAAGAGATCAGTGCCTCTGTGTTCCAGATGTGCATTTAGAAACACAGCCCGACCTGCCAGCCCAGGCTCTGTAAGTGTCTGATACAGAGGCTTTTGGAAGCTGTTCACTGTGCTTGTGAAAGTATGAGAAGACAGTGTGGGAACTACTCAGAAACTCAGATTTATTACAACTTGATATCCCCCAGTCAGAGAGTATCCTCCAGAAAACACACATGTTCATTTCTTGCATTCACCAATGTGTCCTACATAAGTAGAAATTAAGGCAGGGCATCCCAAGCTGCTTTCTAATGAAGCCACAATCTTTTTGTGTTACCACAAATGTATCCTATAATTGAATTCCCTGTCATGATTTCTTGAAAAGATTACTGTAACACCAAGAAAAAAGCATGGGTCATTAAATTCCACACATTTATTCACAAACCACAAGAACATCTTTCTCTCTTTCTGGGACACAAGCTCTGATGTAGGCTAAGGCTACCCTCTAGTAACCATATTCTTTTTTGTCCTCCCCAACAACCCTCTACAGAAGCAGAAAAAGGAATATAAGACACAAATGAAGAACACGTGTTAAAAAAATAAAAATAAAGAAAGGGAGACCATAACGGTCATTCCTATCATCCATCTACTTGTTCAATGAATGACCCAAGATCAACCTCCTGAAATAGCCACACAACAGCACACAAAATGTTCCCCCCACAAAAATGTGCTTGAAATGAAAACATGCGGTGGAAGAGTCATTAAACCTGAATAAACTGACCCAGAGTTCAATAAACAAGCTTTAAGACATTGGTGATAAGAAGTGAAAACATCCAGTACAAACACGAATATCACTGCACAGCAAAACCCCTGAGCTACATGTACACAGCTCCTCAGCACACAGAAACACAGCAACTATTCTTCAAAAATATTTGCTGTTTATTCCCACTTATCTCATGTTCAGGTACAATACACTGATGTCATAGGGATAGTCTGACACATACAATTGAGTATTTGACATGTTCCTGATTATACAAAGATTTTGATTACAGATCTACACTGCTGCACTCTAGTCAAGGCCTCTCATTAACTCCTCTTGGCATTAATCAGTGCTGAACATCCTCAAGTAGAAACCAAATACAGTGCATTTCCAATTTTTATCTCCTAGGGGATATAAAAGCTTTCACAGCAGCTGCTTTCTAGTAGGTCTAACAGTTGAGATCGTACAGCAGTGTGCAGAGTTCAGGCTCTGAATGGACACAGCCCCAGAGAGGCATCAAAGCACAGGAACACAAACCAGAGATTAGTGGCAGGGTTAGGACAGAGCATTTCCAGGGAGACCTGGGTTCTGGAGGTCCCCATTGAGGCTTCTGGTTCTACATTTTTAACCCCTTTCTGTTTTTCCCTTGTCATCCAGTGCTCCTTACAGAGTTATTTTCCTTTATTTTCAGATGGGAAAGAAGTCCTGAAGGATGAGCCATGCAAGGCTGCAAGAGTAAGGGATCTTTCTGCTCCAAAGCACATGCATGAGTTGAACAACACAGCAGGCACTTACACCTGCTGCTATTAATCTGCAACCACAAAAATTAGGTGTGGGTGGTGTCGTGCACAGCTCAGCTTATTCTCAAGCAATGTTTCCCATTCATTTAACAAATTGAATTCATTCAGTAAGGCTGATAGTCACAGGGAGAGAGGAGGAACATCAGTTCAGACTCTTCCTTGCAGGCTTTTGCAGTGGGGCTGTACCTGTTGCCTAGAAGAACAAGGGGGAAGAGGGTGGAGAATACCATGCCCTGTACCTCAGATGGTCACTGCTGCATGTTATGGCCTGAGAACAGTGGTTGTACACTTTGGCTGTCTTGATGCTTCCTCAAATGACTTGATACAGCAACTTCCCATCAGCCAAGGCTGTGCAATTGAACTTCATCCTGCTGTACAAAGTGAACCCTGAGGGACCCCTTCAGGGCTGAATTTGAAATCTCTCATTTTTGTAAATCTCAATATCCCCACAGTGACTGGGAACAATTTCTGCCCCAAAGGACAGAATCCAGTACATATCAAGTGTCTCTTAGGCTGCACCACAACATCAAGACATTTTGAGAAGCAGAACTCTTCACTGACATGATGGTGATAGTCATGGGAGGAAAGAGTCTCACAGGGACATGACAGGGGACAACACCTTTTTCTACAGGACCACCAGTTTCCTAATCCACCTGCACAGCACCTAGATATTACTCCTGTGTTAGTCTAAATGTGATTTGACTGGGTTTGAGTAGCTCAATATCCCATTCAACATATGCCTTTCCAGAGACCAAGACAGAGGCAAACACCATCTTAGGAGGGTTCCTGTTACATCTGTTACAGAGCTTCCACACTAAGGGTCTCCACACTCTCCCACTGCTTTTCCCTTTACTTCTGAGGATCTTTAATGCTTCCATTTCCTGATAAATAAATCATTTCCTGATTTATGTCTAACTGGAGCAGTTGCTCTGTGGCTGCCTCCTGGCAGAGCACATGATGGGCTGTGTGCCCTGCGGAGCCCAGCCCACGATCAGCTGCCACCCCTCTCCAGTCTCGCTTCCTATCTGATACCTCACAACGTGAAGTCTTGTGACTTCAGGCTTTTTTCTTCCTTCTCCTCCCTCCAGGTGCCTATTTTTGCGTTGTGTTTTATTGCTTTCCTGAGCTCTACCCACCAGCACCAGTTGTCCTATACACTAAGAAAGCCAGGAGTACTGTATTTCCTGCAAAAAAAAAGGAGAGCCCTTAGCTCTCCCCCCGCTCCCTAGCTGATCAGCAACAACCTTGAAGAGATCGGGATGCACTTTTTTCTCCCCTTTCTTGCAGTAACAGCACCACCTTTTGGTTCCCGGCGCAAAGCTGTGATTTCACGTCAGCAGCACAGCGATGCCTCTGCAGAACGCTGACGTATCCCCCCAAAAACCTTGTGTGCCTTAACTGTGCTCATATTTCATCTGTAGTAACTGTTGCCTGGGGAAGAGAGGATCCCGCAAACCACGGGAGCGAGGAGTCATCCCCTCATCCAAACACACACCACCTGAATACTACTACGCCTAGCTCAATGCCTTTCAGATAAGATAACTGGGTAGCAAGGAAATCAATCTCCACCCAGCTCTGATCTCAACAAAGCAGGTAGTGGCACGGCTCACAGCACACAGACCTTTTCAGCTCTGAACGTGGATTAACATACCAATCCTTAGCCCTTCCAAAACTGGCCTCCAAACATGAAGTAATCAAATGGAGAGTGCTTATAAACCCAGCTCTTGGAAACAATCAATATGTAGTTGCCTGTCTGGGGCTGGTGATGCATTTTGGAGAGGAAAAAATACTGGGAAGTTTTGGGGGGGGGGGCAAGGCAGTAAGAATCTGACACGATAGGAGGGAAATGACAACACATATACATTTAAAGTAAAGGCTCAAATTCAATGTTCAATGTTCATCCTGAAACCCTGGGTGTTCACCTCCTTTAGTGGTGACATCAGTCCTACAGTTACAACACAAAAACTGCCATGGATTGAAGTAACTGCTCTAACACAGTCTTCAGTCACCCACAAAATTCCCCTTTCCCTTCCAGCTCTGATAAATCAATCTGACTTTATTATAGAGTCCCTCCAGCTGGGCTCTGATTCTCCTGTTTGCCTTCAGGGCTAGCAACAGCTGCAGAGGTGAGGCTCTCCTAATCAGGGGTAAAGCAGAACAGATGCACCTCTTTAACGGTGTAAATTCAAACCAGTTCCAGAAAGGAAAGTGTTTTGCTCAGAATTCAGCAGAATCTGCTTTATTTCATGGATTAACCTTTCCTCTACACTCTCTTGTAAATCCCATCCCACAGCCCCAATGCCTGTGACACCAGAACTAAACCACTTAAAGATCAATAAATAAATGCACCTGCAGCTGTCTGATGATGCAGAGCAGGTTACTGCTGTCCCTGAACTCTGAGATGAAAAACAATTATAGGTTGACTTATGTTTTCTTGGACTATGACTGTGTGTCTTGAGCTCTGCAGTGGTAAGGTAAGTAGTAGTCATATTCAAAGATAAGTAGTCAGTTATATTCAAAGATATACTCACAACTATCTACATTCTGATTTATGATGTGCTCCAGTATCTTTGAATTACATTTAGTATTTTTAAATCAAATTAATATTCATTTGCAAGACTTTTCAAAATCAAAGCATAACTATCCAGTAACTTTCCTTAGCTACTTCTCATTAGAATTCTTATCTGAATTAGAATTAATGATTCCAATATGCATTATTTTGTGTTACTTTTCTCTGATTAAGCTGAGGATCCTGATGCCACAGGAGTAACATTAAAGATAAAGCACCAGGGAATGCAGACACCATCATAAACTTGATGTATCTATTGCCTGGGCTCAAATGCTATCAGTCTCGACAAAACTGGTACAAATGTAAATAAAAAGTCTTGTACACTTTTATCTTTCCCAATTCATGTGTTCCAATGCATCTCTCAGTGGTTTTGCAGGGTCATGGTTTGGCTAATCAACAGCCATCTCTGGAATGAAAACTTGGCTGAAATGAGTATATCAGCCTTCCTATGAGTGTACCTAATCTGAATCCAAATGAAAAATAAATATTAAAAGACCAGAACGATGTTTGTCTGTTAAACCAATCTAGATGGCCACAACATAGGAAGGAAATAGCAAAGAGTTCTGGTATACACAAAGTTGGCACAGCTTTTTTCATGGTCGCTCCCACCTACAAAGCTGTACCTGGACAGGAAATTTCTAAATATCCTGCACTGCTAAAACAGCAGCTCCTGAAGAAAAAAGAGAACTTTTGCAAAGGCCATTGCTAATTGTTGTCAAAAGTTTTCCTTTTGGTTCACTTACATCCTGATCCCAAACTCCTTGAGCTTATAGAAAGAGTCACATTACCTACTTTAGTCTTTCGTATGGATGCAAGTCCTACTTTTCTAATGGGGCTACTATTAAAAAAAAAGGGGGAGCAAATCAATGTGTCCTTTGTTTAGCACCTAATGAAGGATTTGAGTCTTGATTGTAGAATCACAGAATGGTTGAAAGGGACCTCAAAGATCATCTGGTTCCAACCACACTTCTATGAGCAGGGACAACTTTCAGCAGACCAGGTTGCTCAGAGGCCCATCCAACTTGGCTCCAGGGATGGGGCATCCACAGCTTCTCTGACAAACATAATCTATGCTGGACTTCAAACCAGCTGGTCTTGTTCTGGGGCAGGGGAAGTTCTTAGTAAGTTTTCATCTTATTACAATACAACCAGAAAGTAACTGAGAGTGTATTTTGCACACAAACCCAACAGCATTTCAAGATTTCTCTGCTGATAGCTCGTTTTTGCCAGCAACCAGCAGCCTGAAACTTGTGCTGACTGAACTCTTGGTTGTTCCAGCTGGAGCTGGCAGAGACCATTTAGCTCCAAAGCAGTTTAATGTATTTTATTATCTTAACTTAGTGAACAGAGTTCACTTAAAGCAGCTCTGAAATACTGATTGTTCCAATTCATCCACAGCAGAAGTGAGGCTAATAAACCAACTCACTTCAAATGCCCTGGAGGTACCTTTGATAAGATACCTAGTGGCACACAGTCATCAGTAGCTTGTTTTCAGCCTGCAGTGGGAAGTACAACATGATCATGAGAAGGGAAAGCCATCCCTGAATGAAAACAGAAAACCAGCAAGGCTGATAAGGAAACCAGCAAGAAAATGTTAATAGGTAGGCTAACTATCCATTAGGAGCAAACAACTCTCCTAGCAATAAGAAGTGCAAATTTACACTGTTCTTTAATTTTATATCCCGCTGCTGTTTAAGCAGTGGGAAGAAAATTAAGATCTTCCCATAAGAAACTAGAAATGTCAATCTCCCGTGAAGAAACTGAGTTACTGTGAATGTTGGCAGTGGTCTCTCTGACCCCTGCCTTGCATAACTTGTGGTGGTGAAGCTGCTGGGGGCTTGGACACCACCAGCAGAAATACAGCAAATAAATAAAAGCCAGGCACATTCTGACACAATATCTCCTGTAATTTTTATTAACTGAGAGCTCCCTTTGATTTCCCTGAAAAGCCCATCCAAATCCTCCTGTCTCAGACCAGCTCACATACACAGCAGAGGGAGCCAAGCTACTAGAAAATACCTCATGGCTGAGAAATGGGGTATATACCATGGTCAGTTCACAGGCCTAAATCTCCAATTATTCACTATAGAAGTTCCAGTGTGGTGAGGTCCTCATTTCCAACCCAAACACCCCCTGGACACACAGCTGGCAGTCAGCAGTTTATACGCAGTGCTTCTGACTGCATCTCTCTGATTCTTACCATTTTCCAGGCATTATTTTATTTTTAGCATTTTTTATTTTTCAGATTTTCTTTTTTAAGGATTTTTTCCTTTCATCAACATCTTTTGTTCTATGGGTTGTATATAAATTCCAGTACTTTAAGGCATTGCAGCAACATTAAAAACTTTTCCTTTCTGCAGTCACTCTAACCCAGCTCCAGATTCCCTTTATCTGGCAGCAAGCCATGGAACTCTCCTGTGAATCTGTCCTCATGTGGTGCCGATCCTGACCCTGTCCTAGCCTTGGTCACACCTCTCAGACATGGGAATATCATGTCATAAACCCACAATCACTGGTACTCATGGGGCAGGATGATTTGTGGAACAGCCTTATTACCACTACACTGTGTTGCAAAAAACTTCTGGATAATCTTGCAGCACTGAAAAGCAATGACATGGCAGATTTAATTAAAAGACAGGCAACTATAAAGGAGTAGACTGGGGGAGTGGGGAGAAACTGTCCCCTGAAAAAAAATTCAGCATCTGTCTCAGATGGCCAAGCCAGTTCCCCAGACAATTATCGTCTCTTTGACCCTACACAGTACTTTCTAAAAAAGCCAAGTTCCCCTAGATAGTGAATATGCTTTCAGTTTCCATCTAAGAGCTCCATGAGAACTATGAAAACACAGAAGGTATAACCCTCTTCTGTCAGCACCCCCTCTAACACCAGCAAATCCACTGCTCCTCAGTAGGTGAGCAGAGTTATTCCTGTCTGAGCCTGTCTGAATGTCCCCACCAGGAGTCAGTTGTGAAGACCAAAAGGAGGCCTTAAACCAAACAACTCAACCTGAAGAGCCACATGTTGTATTAAAGGCAGTGGCATCTTGCGCACCCTGCATAGTCCAAGTGGTGTTGGCCTTGACATAGTCACCTGTATAAGGACCTTCAGCCCAAAGGCCACCTACAGCAGGACAGCACCTTTGTTCCTTGTTAGTTTGGGCCCCAGAACCAACATCTGTCAGGGTAAAAAATTACCATTTATGTACCCTGTGTCAGATCAAGTTGTTTTTGTATCAGAATAGTTTGGGATGATGAACTTTTGCCTGTATGAAAATAGATATCTTGCCTTTTCCACCTCCACCTCTTAAATGTTAATCCACAGAATCACAGTATATTAGAAAAGTTTGTATTGAAAGGAAACTTTAAAGGTTATGAGCAGAGCCATCTTCAACTCCATCAGGTGGGACAAAACCCCATGAGCCTGACCTTGAGTGTTTCCAGGGATGGGGCATTTACCAACTCTCTCAGCAACTTGTTCTATCTAATGTTTCACCACCCTCATTATAAAACTTTTTTTCCTTTAAACTATCTGAATCTGCTCTCTTTTACTTTAAAACCATTACCCCTTGTCCTATTACAACAGGTCCTGATAAAAAAATCTGTTCCTGTCTTTTTTATTAAATATTAATAATTGAAAGGCCACAATAGTTCTACCTAGAGCCTTCACTTTCCCAGGCTGAAAAATCCCAGCTCTCTCAGTCACAGCAGAGATACTCAATCACTTTGATCCCCTTGGTGGCCTCCTCTGGGCTGGCTCCAGCAGGTCCCTGTCCCTCCTGTGCTGGGAGCCCAGGGCTGGATGCAGTGCTCCAGGTGGGTCTCAGCAGAGCAGAGCAGAGCAGAGGGGCAGAATCCCCTCCCTGCCCTGCTGCCCACGGGGCTCTGGATGCAGCCCAGGACACGTTTGGCTCTCTGGGCTGTGAGTGCCATGGCTGGGCCATGTGCAGCCTCTCACCCGCAGCACCCCCAAGCCCTTCTGGGCAGGGCTGCTCTGGGGCTGTTCATGCCCAGCCTGTGCTGATGCTTGGGATTGCCCTGACTCAGGTGCAGCACCAGCACTTGGCCTTCAAACTCATGATTTTTCTCATGGACCTCTCCACAAGCTTGTCTGAATCCCTCTGGATGGCATCCTGTCCTTCAGGTGTGTCAAACCACCTCAGCTTGGTGTCATCTGCAAACTTGGTGAGGGTGCACTTGATGTCACTGACTTTTCATTGATGAGTAGTCCTGGTCTCTGTACAGACCACTGAGGGTGACGAGTGATGAGGGACCACCTGTCACTGACCTCCATCTGGACATTAAGCCATTGACCAAAACATTCTAGATGCACTCATCCAGCCAGTTTCTTGTCCAGCAAATAATCCATCCATCAAATTCATGTCTTTCCAATTTAAAGACAAGGATGTTGTTCCGGACCATGTCAAAGGCTTCACAGAAATCCAGACAAATGAAATCTGCAACCCTTGTCCACTGATGTGGTCACTCTGTCATAGAAGGCCACTGGATTTGTCAAGCCAGACTTGCCCTTGGTGAAACCTTGCTGGTTGTTTCAAATCACCTCTTTGTCCTTCATGTGCCTTAGCAAAGCTTCTAGGAGGATCTGTTCCATGATATTCCCAGGCAGAGGGGTGAGGCTGACAGGTTGGTAGTTACCAAGTTGCTCCTTTCTACCCTTTTTAAAATGCTTGCCATAAAGGTGTAGTTAGAAGTTTTAAACAATAAGGAGTTTTAATAATTCTTCAGCTTTAGAACATAATTCAAGTACTAAACAATATGGTCTTGATGCAGCAGGGAAGAAACCACAGGACTTCCACTATTTATGGTCAAGGGAACTGAATCACAGAAACAGTGCAATATTTTCCTGAGAAATGTTAGCCTTGCCCTTAGATGTCCTGAGTTTGAACTCACTTTGCTATAAATACAACAATGCTCCACAACCCTATTAGAGAACAGAAGTACTTGGGCTCTCAAATCCCCAAAATAGCACAGTCATTGCAGTAATTTGTTTTAAAAGACCTGTTTTCAGATTTGTACATCTGCTGTAGATGGTACCCAGGTGTGTCCAGTAGGTGTCATTCCTGTCTACCCTTGCTTGTTTTACTAAAGGTTAATGGCAGTCAGAGGTATCATTGCTTTCCTGTTTTGGAGAGAAAACTATGGCATGTGCAGAAATGATATGTTTGACCTCCAGGCTGAACAAGAGTGCTCAGAATCTGTTTGATGCCAAATTATTTCTGGATTGAAATAAAACCTGGACAGGCAGGTCCAGATTTTGCTTGAAGTCCAGCTCTGCAACGTTTGGCATTTTGAAATAACTATGACCCTGTCCTTTCCATTTCTACATATCCTCAGCCATGGTAAGCCACAGCAAACCTTCTTGGTACCTTTCCCTGCACTACTGGGATATGAGATACACAGACCATCTACAAGGAATTTCTGGTGAAAAATGTTTTACCTCTTTCCCTGGCTACAAAGAAAACCATAAAGCACTGAACGATAAACTTGTGCACAGGGAAGTTAGGCCATGGCTGCCAGGAATTGGAGTGAACCAGCCAGAAATGGTTTCCTGTCTGTCAGAGATGCCATTTCTGTATTGCACAAACACCTGGAACAGGACATCAAGCACCAATCTCTATCATCACCCAGCATCAGGTCAACAGCCTTGACATGCAAAATCTGGCATGGCTCACTGAGGGAAAGCATAAGACATTTTATTAATTTCATAATTTTTTTGGTAACTTCTATTAATTGTTCCCTTTGTCTGCATTCAGGAAACTTCCATCCCACAGGACAGCAAGTTAAGGAAACACATGCTTCCCAGGGACACTTTACAGCCAAGTCTGGCACTGACTGCCATTGAAACCTAGACTGGGGGTCTCAGCACTGGCTGGAGATGCTGGAGCTCCAGGCAGATATGAGTCTACCTTTGCCCTTTTGGCTGACCCGATGGTAACCTCTGCCAGAGGGACACAGCAGCTGTTGCTGCTCCCTGATCCCAAGGGAGAACACACACGGACATGTGGGAATCAACACCCACGTGCAGGAGAACTCCTTGCTGCCTCCCACGAGGCTCGCAGATGGCGTGAAGCCCAGACACGAGATTAAATCTGCAGCAGCCACAGAGCTGCAGCTGTGTGGGGCCAGGAGAGCTGAACCCATCTGCTTCTCGTGGCCAGAGCTGGGGCTTGGCTGCCATGGGGACTGTGCCAACACACAGGTGCCAGGCATGTTCCTCCTCTCAGTCCCTGGCCTGCTTGGAACACCACAGCTGTGAAAACTTCACCCTGATGCTGTGAATTACTCAAGTGAGGGCAAATGACCCCCCAAATAGGCCATTTTGCATCTACTGTCCTTTCTGGTGAAGTCAGAAAATTCGTCCCTGAGTAAGCTGCAAACTACAACCATACATCTGAAATTTCCACTCAGGCACCTTCATGATGTTGAAGGAGAACTTGCAGCAGTGTTGCTTTCATGCAAAATGAAACCAGTTGTCTCCAGCTCCCCACGGCTGTCCCCAGCTTCTCTACAAAGAATTGGCATCAAAAGCAAGAATTTAATTTATTATTCTCCAATAATTGAAATTATTTCTCTTACTAAAGAATATCTGACTAAAATTAATGCCCTCTTCCATGAGCCCACACTAGCCATAAGCCATCATTTTATGCTAGGCAACAGGGAAGCAGCCAGAAAATGTAATTTTGATAGACTTAACCAGTTTCTCTGGTCAAGAAGTATCCCTAAATACAAAATCCTACTCTAAAATCAGTTTTTGAAATTCAAACAATTAAAGGCTGCTGTTGCTCCTCTCTTCTCCTGCCGTGATAAAATGCAGCTGTTTGCAAACTGCTGACCAGAATTTTTCTTTGCCTGTCTAATAGGGTGTTGCGCCTTCCTCCAAACTGAAGGAATTTTTGCTACAATGTGAGTTTCGAAAATGTAATATTAAATTATTCATCAGGAAATACTTCTGTGAAGGGGTAAGCTGAATCTGAAGACCTCACACAGTCACACTGCAACTCAGTTTTCCAAGGTGGGATCCAGCCCCTCAAGTTATGTTGCTCAGACTCCAAGAAATGTGCTAAGCTTCTGAAGGAACCTGCTGCTTTCTCATAACTGGCTTGGAGCCCCTTCTTTCAGAGCACTTTTTTTCTCAGTAGCTGCCATTAAGTAAAAGCCTGGGTCCTGAGGCAGGCAAAACTCACCTACTCCTTGCTTTTTCAACCTGCCAGCAATGATAAAGCAAGATAAAAGACATCTGGAGAGGTCCAGACAAAGGACAGTGTTTCTTTTCAGCAGCTCGTTCAGTCACATACACTCCTGACAGCAAAGGCCTTCGTAATCAGACTGCAGTGATCTTTGATTACAGCACACAATAACTATGGAAAGGAACTGCTCAGCCCACTGTACCCAGAGGAATCTGTTAGTGTAGCTGGTCAGAGAAAACAGATTTATCACCAGTCAGACAGGGCTGAGCTACAAGGTGAAGAAAACCTCAGACATCAGCAATCACATTTAATTCAAGAAGATACCTACTATGGGAAGGCTTCAAGGTGAGGGCTGAGGTTTTTCACAAAGTTATAAATAGAAGGGATTTATGTACTAGGCTTTGGGGACCTTTCAAGATATGTATTTACAGAAGCATGATATAACCCGCCAGAGGGACACAGCAGGGTGACCCATTTCACTGTGACCCATTTCACTGTGCTTTAAAGCAGGGACTTCTCAGGATTAAGCCTTTCAACCCGCAAGTAATATCTGAAAACTCATCACATAGTCCAAGAATTTCAATATTAATTTTCACCCAGACTTGAAAGATTGTGTGCTTTTTTTTTTGTTGTTGGCTTTGAGTCAGTAACTTAGGGTTTGCTTTGTAAAATGAGGACAACTGGATACACAACTCAAGCAAAGCTGGAAAAAAGGTCATGAATTTTACCGGGCTGAGGGCTGCTTCAGGGGATGACTCACAGCTCTGCTGGGTGACTTCTGGCAGGCAGTGATGTGCCCACTCATGCGGAATAATAAATTAACCCCCTGCTGAAATGATGCAATACCTGTTTTCTAGGTTTTACAGATTCCCTCTGAATTGTCTACTGCAAAGCTTTCATTTTCACAGGATTTTTGTAATGCTTGGTGCAATCTCGTCCCGCGGCCACTGGAGCTGATGGGGCCAGCTCTGGCTGACCCATATAAAATACACAATGCTACAGCTTGGGTTTTTGTTTCCATTATTTTTCCTTTCTGCAGAACAGGTCTGTGTCTCCATTCCAAGAACACAGAACAGCCCTTTCCTGGGAACTAGCCCGGGAAAATCTTTGGTAACAGCTTCCTGCTGTTGCACTGAGCTCTCTGCATCTCCTACAGATTTTGCTTTCCTAGCTGTAAGAGAGTAAGAGACCATTCAGGTTTTTATATTTCTGTTACTGCTTCCATAGGCATTGACCCCAACACATGTAAACACTTTTATCCATTACCATTTTAGCCCACACTTCTATCCTTTACCACCTCTTATACTTTTCCCTTTCACTCATTGTTTTTTCCTCCTTCATCTTGAAGCAGCTTGAAAGGCTCTGGTAACCTCAAAACTTTAAAAACTTCAAAACCACCACCCTACCCTACCTGAATCCTTCTTCATGGCGTCTTTCACTTCTAAGTGCCCAGGAAACCTATGCAGGCAGCATAATAATGGAGGTGCTACATGGCATATTCACGGGTTTCTCGGGACTGAACTGAAAAACAACCTCAGTAACCACCCATTCTCCATCAGTTTTGAATGGTGGAAAGGGGTTTTGAGGGACTATGCTCAAGTTAAATCGAGACCACTTGTCTCCCTTCCTTCATCTGGAACCTATATAAAGGTGTCTAAACAAACCTGTTCGGAAACTTGTTGCACCAACATCACTGCATCAGTATTTGTCTATGCAAAGTCTGCTCACGTTCCTCTGAAAATCAAGCTGTTTTCTGCCTCTTGTTAATTTCCCTTTTTAAAAATAAATGCTTTTATGTAAGCATGACTGATAATTATTATGGTCTAGCTAGTACAAGGAAGGAAACTGATCAAATTAGTTTTACCATGCAGAGGCCAAAACACAGAATTTTAAAGCCTTTTTCAAGGCACTCCTTACTTACAGTGCCTTTGCTGCCCTGTTGAACAGGTTGTTCACAGTCATGAGGGTATCTTCCTCAAAAATGGGGTCAAATACGGACCATGAGTCATTTCAGGTCCTCTTTGAGTAAACCTGAATATCAGGCTTTTCAGGCCACCTCAGTGAGCAAATTATTGAAATTTTGCCAAAAGCTGTCATCTGCAGCTCCCCCATCCTGGGTCACACTGCAAACATTTTTTTGCAGATATCTAAGCAGTCCTACAATGCAAAATTATGAGGTTTTAAAAGGTAGTTATGTCATCTCCCAAAAGAAGAAAACAAAGAGAAAGGGAAAAAAAAAAAAAAGTAAGGAAGGGAGAAAGAAGGAGGAAAAAAAAATGAAGAACAGAAGAAATCAAACTGGCTGTGTAGCGAAGTCTATTGCTCATGAAACTGCAACACAGAGAGTTGCAACACCACTGAGAGTTCCTGTGATTATTTCACTTTCCTGCGGCTGGTGGCAGAAGCCACCACAGAGGGTAATCCACTTCTCTGAGCAAGCAGCAATGTTTATCACCCCACCCCTCCGGGCATGCACACACATACACACAGGCACACACATGCAGGGTGGGATCTCTCAGTGCAACTTCACTCCAGTGCCTGTTATCCCAGAAATTCAAATGGGGATTCGAGGGATCTGCGAGCCAGCAGCAGAGGAGGAGGAGATGTTGCAACAGGGCCAAATTACTGTGGTCATGCAGGTGGCCCACTGGAGCAGCTCTTTGAGGATATGCAGCAGTATTTTAAGTCCAGGGGAGAGCACTGGGGGAAAGGATGGTAATCAAATGATGCAAGTGTTAAACTGGGTAATTGGGTTTGTTATACTGAGGCAACAAAGGAGAAGATGATTTATCCCATTCCCTGCTCATGCATTCTTGTCACAGTGCCATGAGCCTGACTCAGTTACCAGTTCTGTGGGACAAAGATAAGAACTTAGGGAAAGGGTACAATTATTTATCTGATTATTATGTTCTTCCCTGGGGTTGCCTCTCCTTCAATTTTTGTCTTCTGCACTAATAGCTTGAAAAAAACCCCAAAACTCCCATATATATTTTGTAAAATAAATGCCAAAGGAATAAAAGAATGAGAAAATATTACTGTTGGGGATTTCCACTGAATGGCTGTGGTTAGGCTAAAGCTCCATGACACAATGGAGAGTAGAAAGCATCAACATTAAACAAAGACTAACCTTCCAGCATGCTATCTACCAATTTAGTAATGAGCAGAGCTTCTGACCCCACACAACAAGAAGTGGCTACTCCTCTGGTGTCTGTAGGAGGGAGAGAGGTAAATATAATGATTCCCATAAGGAGTCCTTGGAGGCCTTTTCCTCTTTCCCTTTTTCCCCCCAGGTTTTACATTTTAAGACTCTCTGACAACATAATTTAATGGTCTTAATTGAGTGCAGCTTTCCCCACGGTCTTGTTCATATATATGCTTCATCAACTGTAAATATGTAAAGATTGTCCTCCCTCTAAAACTTTAAATTTATTCTTTTAAAATGGTCCCTTTTCCCGGTCACTAACATTGTCTTCAGCTAGTCTACACACAGAAGTAAAAATTCCTGATAATTCAGTGCTAAAGAATCAGAGAAACACTATAAAAGGGGATTGTGGAGAGGCCCTTTTCTCTCTAACAGAGATTACTGAAGTGTGGAAACATAAATTAAGGCTAAAGCAAAGAGAAATTAATATAGATTTTAATTGTGTTGGGTACTGGCTGAAACATGTTTTAAACATGTAGTTTAAAGTTGTTCCATTTCCTCTGTTTCAGTAAATATAAGATCTTTATAGTTCATAATTACATAGACAAGTTTTGATGACTGCTTTCCTCCTTTGCAAAACAGTTTTTCTCAGTTTTGTTCTTAAAGAGGCCCTCCCATCAGCTGATTTTTCATGCCAATGGGCATAAATGAAACAGACTAACCAAACATCCTCAGAGACAGAGCAGGCTTGGCCTAGGTTTATTTTTGTGAACATGTCTCATCATTCCTGGATTTCTGAAAGTTTACTATAGTTATCCAGCTCATGTGTCTTGCAAATTATGTAAATCACAAATGAGTAATACTGGCAGAGCTAGAGAAAAACAATTAGGTGATAAATCAGAGCTAGAGTAACCAGGTTGCAGGTTGCTAACTCCTGTGCAGAATTTAGCCAGACAGCCAAACAGCAGAGTCCAAGTCAAAAGTGCAAACAGATTCAGAAGAAAATTTCCTCTTCTAGGATTCAATATCATTATATTTATTTAAAAGGTAGCTCTTAAACGTATTATCTGTATAAAGGAGTCCCCACTTTTCTAAATTACAAGAAACTGGTAGAATAAAATAAAAGACATATTACTTCATGCCCATTTTGCTTTCAGTGGTCCAAACATCTTCTTTCTAAGATGTCCCATAGCCACCACTACCAGCATGTTTGAGCTGCATCTGCCTGGCAATGCTTAATGTGCTGTGCTGATTCTCTCTCAAGCCTACAGCATGTGCTTAAATACTTTGCAACCACAGGAAAATGTACTGACCCAACTATCCCAGAGAACACAGTGACTCTGATCCTCCACACCAGTAACATTATTGTCAAATACTCCTCGACTTACATTGAGAATTTTCTTCCATCACATTTCACAGAATGGGTCAGGTTGGAAAGGACCACACAGGCCCATGGGGTCCAACTTCCCTGCTCAAGCAGGGCCATTCTAGGACACACTGCCAAGGATTGCATCCAGAGGGTTCTTCAATATCTCCAGTGAGGGAAACTCCATAGCCTCTCTGGGCATGTGTTCCAAAGTGCTGTAACCCCCACAGTGGTTCTTCCTCATGTTTAGGTGGAACTTTCCATGCCTCAGTTCCTGCTCATTGTCCCTTGTCCTGTTGCTCAGCACCACTGAGCAGGGCCTGGTCCCTGCTCTGACCCCTCCCTGCGGACACTGACAGACATTATGAGGTCCCCTCAGTCATCTCTTTAGAGGCTGAAGATGCCCAACCCTCTCAGCCTTTCCTCATAAGAGAGATGCTCCAGTCCCTTGATCACCTTTGTAGCTCTCTGCTGGACCCACTCCAGGAGCTCCATGTTTTTTTTACTGAGGAGCCCGGAACGGGGCACAGCTCTCCAGACGCGGCCTCACCTGGGCTGAGCACAGGGGCAGGATCTCCTCCCTTGGCCTGCTGCCAACGCTCTTCCCAGTGCATCCCAGGACACCTTTGGCCCTCCTGGCCACAAGGGCACTGCTGGCTCATGGACAGCTTGTTGTCCACCAGGAGCCCCAGGTCCTTGTCCTTCTGCTTTCCAGCAGGTTGGGCCCAGCCCGTACCAGTGCCAGGGGTTGTTCCTCCCCAGGTGCAGGACACTGCACTTGCCTTTGTTGAACTTCAGACAATTCCTCTCTGCCCATCTCTCCAGGCTGTCCAGGTCCCTCTGAAGGGCTGCAGAGCCTCTGGGGTGTTGGCCACTCCTCAGCTTTGTGTCATCAGTGAATACCCTGAGGGGACCTCTGCCCCTTCCTCCAAGTCGCTGAGCAGTAAAGTAAACAGTACTGGGCCCAGTAGTGAGCCTTGGGTGACACCACTATTGACAGGCCTCCAGCTAGACCCTGTGCCACTGATTATGATCCTTTGGGATCTCCCACTCAGACAGTTCTCAATCTGTGTCACTGCCCACTCATCCAGTCCACACTGTCTGAGTTTGCCTAGAGGATGTTGTGAGACACAGTGCTGAAGGCCTTGCCACTGGGTGTGACCATACACTGGTTGTTGGTGGGGATGGAAGAGCAGCCAGATGCATCCAGCTGGAATGACCTTAACTATTAAGAGAAGGGCACCAGAAAGTCTCTCTCCATGGATGAGAGCATAGTGTTTCAGCAGGAGGCTGCCTTGAGCACTCCCTCAAAAAAACTCTGTTCTGAAACATGCCTTAGCACCAAATCCCTGGGACTGTGGATGAGAGCTAAGCAGACAAAAATAATATGGCAGGTAGAAAATACCTTTTTGTATGATGACTGCAATGCCTAGAGGTTTTGCTTTTATGAAACTTGCCCATTTTCTTACTCTATAGACAGCATACCATGTTCTGCTCCTGGGAGAAGTCTGTAACCATCAACGTCTTGGTATCTTGGTACATGGGAGGTCACTGAACAGACTCCATTTCCTGGCTGCCAATGGCTCCATTTCTCAGTTCGCATTTTTCCCGTGCCTGAGGTTTACAATCTGTTGAATTTATAGGGTCTTATGCTGTTGGTAATATATAAAAAATAATTGAAAAATGAAATCATAGAATGGTTTGGGTTGGAAGAGACTTTAAAGATTGTCTTATTCCAAATCCCCTGCCATTGGTAGGGACACCTTCTATCTAGGTTACTCAGAGCCCCATCCAGACTTGCCTTGAACACCGTCAGGGATGGGGCACCCACAGCTTCTCTGGGCAACCTCTGCCAGTGCCTCACCACCCTCACAGAAAGAATTTCTTTCTAATGTCTACTCTAACCTATTTTCTTTCAGTTTAAAGGCATCATCCCCTGTCTTATTACTATATGCCCTTGTAAAAAGTCCCTCTCCAGCTCTCTTGTGGCCCATTTAGGTACTGGAAGGTGCTAGAAGATCTCCCCAGAGACCTCTTTTCTCCAGGGTGAAGAACCCCAACTCTCTCAAGCTGTTTTCACAGAGTCATCTTCCTGACCTCCTGTGGACTGTTCCAACAGGTCCATGTCCTTATTGTGGTGGGGGTCCCAAAATTGGATACAGTACTCCAGGTGGGATCAGATTAGAATGAATGCAGGAAATCACAGTTGAGGATGTTTGCAATCTATCTCTAGGTATGAACCCTGTACTGATGAAAGAGAAGTAATACTGTTGCTCTGGTTTTAGGGGGAAGCTGGCCCTTAGAGGTTTTCAGCTTGCAGGTGACTTTGCCTATGCATCTATGAAAAAGTGCAATCTTCCTTTAAGCCCTTGTAAGTGTCAGGTGAAATGCATCAATTGGGTGATGTATACCTCACATGTATACCTACATGTATACCTCACATTTCCAAACATTATGTTATAAATTATCTGTAAATTAGTAGTGCAATTTTTCACACATTAATGAGCTTAATAATAATAATAATAATGTCAATTTGGTGTCATGAACCAATAACCCTCACCTCAAATATCTTACAACCTAGGATAGCTAGACCAAAAATAACAACAAAAAAATTAGAAGATCAGTACGGTTACTGTTTACCAGAAGTGCTTAAATGCAATGTTTTGCTTTAATTTTTGGATGCAGTTGTTTTTTAGGATATCATTCAGAAGAAAGAGACAAACTACTGTTCAAAACCCAGAACTACTGCTCAAAACACATTACAAATAAAAAAAAAATAGTTAAAAAAAGAAAAGAAGAACTTCTTCTGAAGAAAATCAGAAACAGACATTGTGAAGAATACCATGGATAGATGCAATGATTTTTAGAGATGCCAATTCAGTGTGTTGCTTATTGTACATGCGTCATCATTTGGGGGATAAATTCACAAAGAGGGCTTCTAGAGATTCTCTGTGCTACCCAGAACTGAAATGGGTCATTGACTGATGGCTCTTGTGAGTCTGTTTTCACGTATACATTGTCAAGACATTTTTAACTGAGGCTTTTAAAAGCCTGATAAGGTATTTCACTTGTTGTTTTGAGGGATGATGTCATTTTCCAATTTTTGACAATCACTGAGTTACCACAAAAAAGGTGGTTTTCGCAGTGAGTCAGCCCTTAGCCAAAACTGAAAGTTTACCCTATTTAATTCGACTGAGCATCCAGACTTCTGTGGGTATTTCTCATCTGAGCCTCCTGGGTATTTAGACTTGATACTATCACTGCAAATTTTTTTGGCCAGATCTGCAGTTCTGTGAGCCTGTGAACTCCTGGGTGGAGACCCAGATACCACAATTGCTACATATATTGTGATTTCTGTTTCATGTGGCCTCTGCTGGGCAGCAGAAATATGCAACTCAGGGTGCAATGATACATTGCTAGTCCTGAAGCCAACTGGTCCCACACCGTGGGACTTCAGGTAGGCTTCTCCACCTCTCACCCCTTCTCCAAGGTCCTTTGTCTCCTCCTCAGCACAGAATTTCCCTCACCTCTTCCTTTCCATCACCATGCTCTGCCATAACCACAGCAGCTTCTCCCCTGCTGGACACCTGAAAACACCTGACAAGAAAATTGCCCTGTGTTAAAACCAAAACAACACACAGATTAAAGAAGGAAACAAAACAAAACAAAAAATTCCAAACAGAACAAAACAAAACAAAACAACAAAAAAAACCCCACCAAAAAACAAAACAAAACAAAAAACCAAAAAGCAAAAAACACCCCCACACAAACAAACAAAAACCCAAAACAAAAAACAAACAAACAACGTCCCCCAAAAACCCAAAAAGGCAAAAAAAAAAAAAAAACAACAACCAGAAAACCTTAAAACAACCAAACAAAAAAGAAATAACAAAAGAAACTCTGACTTCCTGTGTCTTTGCAGATTGAGAGCTCCTTCCAGATTCACAGCCTGTGTGCACTTTTCTGCAGTTGCACACACCATAGCCCACCACAAGATGATGAAATAGGCAGGGTGGATGGCATCATGACCACAAAACAGGATGCAGCCCAAGATGCTGTCATGTGAGGTCAGCTCCTACACCTGTGCCTGTGGGACACAACCCCCACCCTTGGTCAGACTGTCCCCCTTCTGTTTTCTCCTTCTGGGCACCCATACTCCTCCACTCCTCACCTGCACATGTGGAAAAGTTGGGAATGGTGACAGCCCTGACAGGCACAGGGCACACACACACAACACCCAAACCCATAAGGGAGGCATGGAGCAGCTGGCAAAAGTCTTTCCCATAGCACATAGGGTTCAGAGAATATAAACAGGTTGTAAAGTACACAAAATAGTTTGTTGTTAAGTGCAACCCTCTTTTTTCTGTTTCCCCTATTTACTTCTCCTTTATTCTCTTTGGAGTCAGCCGGTGCATCTGCAGAGAGGTCTCTGGTGAGGAAGAACATGGTGTCCTTACCCTTGAAGGGAGACTTGTTATTTCTCACTTTTTTGTTTGCACTCTTAATGCCAAAGGTCATCCTCCCAGCTTTGCCTCTCACACCAGAACCAACATCCCTCAGCAGCACAACCCCAGCCAAAGTGGTCACGCTGTGAGGAGACACACCTCCCACAACACAAAGTTATGGATACATGGCAGAAGTTGGTCCCCATGTTCAGAGCAATCATGGATATGAAAAATCAGCTCTGTGCTGGTTTTGCATTCCATGATGCCACCTGGAAAAAAACACGAAGCAGGATCTCAAATGCGGGGTTCACTTAGCAAAGAGGGGATTATGATCTGCAGCTGATGGTGCTACATGGAGCTGCTCCCCCATAGCAGGGCTCTCCTGAAGCCAAGATGCAGATGGATCCAGTGGCTATGTCAGCATGGTAACAGGAGCTCAGGGAGGACAGCACTCCTCTCTGCATCTGACCACCCTGTCCAACCACATCCACCATCTCCCCCTCTTCTCTGGGGGCTGCTCCCACTCGCAGAGAAAGCACTGGGAGCCCAAAGGGACTCCTTTCTGACAGGAAGGGACAAGCTTCCTTCCATTTCTGTGCAAGGTCATTGCCATCAACACGTTTTTTCTTGCAGCCCTTCATGCCCAAGGCTCCTGGGGCTTGTCTGCAGAGCAGCTGCAGGGGACTTCCCATCTCCTGGGAGGCTTTTGTCTCCCGTTCAGAAAAGGCAGCAAAAGTCAGCCTCTTCTCCTCTGTGTGTGTCTGTAAATCAAAAGTAGAAACGGAAATGAGCTCGTTTCAGTGCTATCAGTCATGAAGTTTAAAAGTGAAACTACCTCACAACATGGGATGTTGTCAGCACTCTCATAACTGAATTTGTTGTTAGACTAGTGATGATTCAAGTAGTCCCTCTGCCTTCACAGTTGGTTGCTACCCTGTCAGCTTTCAGCAAGACACAGTTTCAGCCTGTGCCACTTCTCTACCAGCACAACCCAGAAAAGGACCTTTCGTGTAGAGGTTTCACACTGGCACAATGCCAACCCTGAAATGGAAATGGTCCAGCCTCCCCTAGCAATGTTCTGGTGGCAGGAGGCTGCTAGAATTCCCTGCAAACCCCTAAAATGTATCCTAAAATGGATACATAACAACAGCAGGTGTGTGTCTGTGTATGTGTGTGTGTGTGTGTGTGTGTGTGTGTGTGTGTGTGTGTGTGTGTGTGTGCATGTTTGGAGTAGGGGAACAACCTGCTCCTATGGTTCTGCCAAATCATGAGGTCTGGACTGTGATGATCTACTCATAATAAAGTCTCATACTTTTCATTGTGCCTTTTTTTTTTTCCTAAGTAGACATTTTGAAGGGAAACCTAAATCATATTCTCTTTTTTTTTTCTTTACTATAGCAAGGACATCCTGGTGCCTCAGGATGCACCAAACACACCTAATTCACATAAATCACAGACAATTCAAATGGTAGAGGAGATCCTATACTTATTATTTTGAACATACCACCTACCTTATTCAAATGTATAGTTCTAATCTTCAGAGTGAATGAAATACCAAAATAGTTTTTAAGGCCCTAAAAATTTCAAGGGAATTTTGCTTCACAAAGGATAATATATTCCACCTTGGTTCAGTCTCTGCATTCTCTTTTTAAATCGTTTTCTCTTTTGCTCTAAGTTCACAGAATCATAGAAAGGCTTGGGTTGGAAGGGACCTTAAAGATCTTGTTCCAATCCCTCTGCCATGGACAGGAACACCTTCCACCAGACCAGATTGCTCAGAATCCCATTCAAGTTGGTCTTGAACATTTCCAGGGACGGGGCATCCGCAGCTTCTCTGGGCAGCCTGTTCCAGTTCCTCACCACCCTCACAGTAAAGAATTTCTTCCTAATATCTTATCCAAACCCACTCTCTTTCAGTTTGAAGCCATTCCCCCTTGTCCTGTTGCTACATGCCCTTATAAATAAAGTCCCTTTCCGTTGTTCTTGTCAGATCCCTTCAGCTACTGGAAGGTCAAAGTTAGGTCACTCCAAAGCCTTCTCTGCTCCACACTGAACAATTCCATCTCTCTCAGCCTTTCCTCATAGGAGAGGCGCTCCATTTAAAACCTTTTCCATTTCATGTCTGTTTTGTGGGATTTAGGCACACTAAGGAGTTCTTTATCCAAACAGAGATTGTTCAAAAGAGGGACTTCCAAAACCCAGCTCACCCAGCTCAAAGAAATCATTGCTCACAACAGTATGAAAATCTGCCCATGCAAAATAGCACCTGTCCCATCTGGAGAGCATTGGAAAGGTACAGGGGAGACACTGCAGGACCAGGGCACTGGCACTGTGTTACACTGGGAATCCCAGATCACCATGCTGATGTCCAGAAAAGCTTGCTTGGATTCTCTAATTCTCCTGTTAGACTTCACTTTAGATTCACAGCAAGTCAGCAATAATGAACCCTGTGGGGGTTACCAGGTTGCTGCCTCAGCTGCAAGGCAGTGGCATGCCAGCAAAGCAGCAACTGCCTCACAAATGAGATTTCCCTTTTTTTTCAACCCCACGCCTGCTGCATTGACTATATACAAAAATTATGACAAAATGTGGGGGAGGTGCAGGAAACAAGGGAACCAGAAGAACAAGGGAGCCAGAACCCGAAAAAGATCTGGTAGAGCAGGAAGCAATGAAGAATTTCAGAAATGGAGCACATTCACATTCTCAGCAAAGATAGCAAGACAGAAAACAGCCGCAGTCACGGTCCAAGGGAGGACCTCTGCAAAAACCCAGCAGTAATGGCACAGCTGTGCTAACACTATGCCTGGCGTTTGCACAGACATCTACACACATGGAGGAGAGCTCTTCAGCAAATACCAGCCTCATAAATAGTGATCAACGCCAATATTTACTTTACTAACTCCTACCTCTGGATAGCAGTCGAAAAGACTGGCTTTTATGAGGGTGTTGTCAGCTCCACAGGTGCTAAAACCCACTTAACAAAGTACCTTGTGAATCTTTCCATCTCTTACAACCTTTTTAGAAAGCTAGAAACCTTTTTGGTGACTACTAAGAGGATGAATTGGGAATGACTTTATAAGGAGCCACCTGCAGGAGCTCTGCTTTCTGCTTTTACAGAACATTCAGTTCACCAGATAATCTGCTCCACCTAATTTAAAACTGATCTTAGCCTAAGACCAGGAAAATTATGGCAACAAAGGTTCCTTAAAAATACTTCTTGATTAAAGAGCATAAAATATAAACTTTCTTACACTCCAGCTATATCAAGGAGTCTCTCTGCTATTCAACCCCATCCTCAACCAAAAGTTACTGCTCTCAGCAGGAGTACTGGCTGGCCCATTCTGGCTTGGATGGGCACCAGATCAGACACATGTGAGTAATTCTTCAGTAGCATTTTGCAAGTAATGAATTAGTGCTGCCTGCTTTGCACAGAGGTGGTCACAGAGGACAAGGTGTGTATTTAACCCTCTGTCAGTGACAGAGCACTGTAATATATGAGCAACTATGCAGTTCACTTTTTACTAAAAAAATTATGCATTTAAGCTTTCAAGGGAAGCAGGCAAGAGAGAACAGCGTAGGAGGGAGAGTCTAAGATTAAATTGTGGGGCATTAGGTAAGATTTAAACAGCACATGAGACTTGTGCAAGTAGGGTTATATCCCAGCAGTGGATGTGCTGTTCTTCTTAGTTTCTTTTCCTGGGTGGTACAGAATCACATTGTCAAATCAAAGTCAAATTAGCTGGAGTACTTCACTTAACTACTGAAAGCTGCATTAACCTTTTCCCTCACCACAGCTGAGGTGTCAGCAGCAGTAGCTGCTGGAGGCAAAACTTAGCTGCAGTTGCCACCAGAATATTATTAACACAGAGCAAGGCCATTTCTTTGAAAAGAGAAGTTGGGATTAATGCCTAAGGCTGGAGGATTTAGGAAGCTTTACTTGAACAGTGAGAGATCCCTGGAGGAAAGGTGCTTGAGAAGAGCAAACCAGAGAATTAGAATGATTTATGAAAAAACTGTGGCAAAAAAAAACCCCAAAAACTAAACAACCAGCAACAACAAAAACACAACAAAAGAAAAAAAAAAAAACAAAAAAAAACCCCCAAAAAACCAACAAACCAAAAAACCCAAAACCCAAAGCCAACCAAAAACACCACAAAAACAAACAAACAAAAACTTATCCATGGCTCTCATCACCCTCTCAGCATGGCCCATGGCCACATGCCACTGCACTTTCCTGAAATGACCTTGGTTTGTACTCCTGACAATAGAGCCAAGTTTCCTTGATCGGGTGCAGAGACACACACGGATCAACAGGAACTGTCGACTCTGCAGTCTGCAGAAACGGGAAAAGGGAGACAGAAAAACAAACAGCTTCTCAGTTAACACAAGAGCTGTCAACACCAGTCTTGAGAAGATGAGAAGATAAACTCCAATGATGAAGCAGTATCAGAGATTTATTTAAGATCTTAGAGGAAGGCGCAGAAACAGCTTGAAAATGATTCAGCACAAATAACTGAGTTCAGAGAAAAAAACACCTAGTTTCCTTTCTCCCTCACTCTTGATTTCGTTTCTGCAACATTCGATTTCCTTCCAGCAAGCCTGCCCACTGTTGTTATGTGTGGTGAGAATATGTCACATGCTGTCTTTTATGGACACGTTCCCGATAAAACCACATCACCCACAGCAGTGAAGCTTGGGGCACATTATCTAAATATGACTTTCTTTTCTCAGCTGTGTAATTGCAATAATGGGACTAAGCAGAAATAAACTGAACAGCAGCTCCAGCAGGGCAGTGCTCCTTGGGCTGCTGCTTTGCTCCCTGCCATGGCTGTGCCCAGCTGGTGACCTGTGGTCCTGCTCAGTGTGGCTCCAGCAAGAAACAACTTTTGTGGCTGCTGGTAGAGCAGATTCCCAAGGGTCTGTGCTTTCCACATTTACACTTCTTTATTCAGGGGAATCAAAACAAGAAAACGTCAGAACTTGCCAGTGGCTTTTGAAACCACAATCTACTCCTTTTCGCTGAGCCCTATTGCACAATCCTATAATTAGCAGCAGCCCTAATGTGTTCTGTTCCTGCCAAAATGGACTGTGATTTACACATCACTAACTCCCTCATACACCAGGAAAACCCTGCAAGGATGTGGGCGAGATCTGGAAATTGAGGCAATTCCCCTCTAAACAGCAGTGGGTCTCCCTGCATTACACCACTGCACTCAGATACATGGCTCTGACTGCAGCAAGAGGGAGACAAACAAACTTGAGGGACTTGGGCTCACAGGTTGGTCCATTAACCCATTTTGCACACTGAAGTGTGCCCTTTTTTATTACCTTTTATCCTTCTGTATTACGTTGTATCCTTTATTACCTATTATCCCATTTTTATTTAACACTGCTTTAAAATAAAACAAAGAAAATAAATTAATGCTCTCAACTCAACTATCACACTGGTTTGTGCCCAGCTGCCCTGCTAGGAAAGAATCTCTCCCGCATACACCCAAAGGAAGGGCCCATCTCTTTGTGTGGCTGCAGGGGTATAGAGGCAAGCTGCCCTTTAAGCTTATCTGCCTTCAGGGTGAGGAAGTGTTGCTGAGCAGGACAGGATTGAGGTTAATTTGGTTTTGGCTTCACTAGGAGAAGAGTAATTTAAATAATTTGCCCAAGGATTTCATCTGTCTCCAGATTCACAAAGAAGAACAAGCCTCAGGTCATACATGGCTCTGTCTAAACATGCAAAATAAATGTGCAAAGTCACACACACGTGCCAGCAGCACAAGAGACCAGTATGACCTCATGGCTTGAGTCTGTGGGTGCTTTGCCTGCGCTGGTCACTGCTGAGCACTGAGTAGGGCAGGAGGGGCACGTGGGGTGCCCCTTAGTAAGGGGGCAGTCCCAATAAGGCCCCAGCCCCTTGTGCTCACATTCTGGAGAGGCTTCCATGATTTGTGGAGCAGCTGTTGGACTGTGGCTATGAGATGTAGCCCCAGGCATCGCATGCTGCAGACCACCACACCTCCTCCACGACGGATGACGCATCATGCAAACATCCTCCTGACCTGTTTACCTGCCTTGCCATCTCCTAAAACCCAACAAACTTGTTTTGAAGACACAGTTTCTTATATAACAGAAATGATTGTCAAAGGGCAGCTCTGCCTGAACATGGTTGAGTTACTAACAGCAGTGTTCATACAGCTGAAGGGACCCCGAGCACATTGGGTCAAGGAAATTAGCCCACATGCCATATAGGTTTTATACCAGCTGAGAGACAAAGGCAATACATCCTCAAAAACATTAGAAACTTCTCTGTGGCCAACCTGAGCTGCTCTGACACCAGGTCACAATCTGGCAGGGTGCACTGTGTGGTGCTGACAGAGCCAGTTTACTGTTTTGGCCTTGCAAAAGCCTCATCCAGATATAGCTTTCATGTAGACATCTCACCCTGAGAAATGCCCTCTCCGTGAGCTCGCACCACTGCCCCTCGCACATGCCACCCCTGCAGCAACACTGTGCCAGCTGCCTCCTGTCGGGCACCAAGGAGGCTAAGGTTTCCTACACAGGGAGAGAAATCAGCTGTGTTTCAAGTGTGCCATCATTCTGGGAAATAGCAGGGAAAAGGCTGTCTGCACTGAGCTGGTGACGATTCCCCTTTTAATGGAACTTCAAAGTCACAAGCATTTCTAGACACTTGACACAGGCTCCTATCCCATAGAATGGAGCCTCTCAACATCCTGTTGTGGGTCTGTGTAACACTGTGTCATTTTAAGTTGTGTTTTGATGGGAGAGGTAGTAATTCACTGACTTTCAGCCACAAATCAGTCCTTTGTTATGTCTGACCCATCTGTGCTTTCTTTACATCAAGCAGTTTTAATTTTCCCCTAAAAGCAGAAGTCCATGGCATGTGTCACAACATGAAATATCACCTCTCTGAGAGAAGGGAGGCAGATGAGAGATCCACGTATCACTGGCAGCTCTCCCAACATTCTGCAACAATCACAAAGACTTGAGGGTGACATTTTTCCAGCTCTTGCTTCTTGCAAAAAGCAAGAGCATCTAAAATTAGCCAGCACAGGTAAGTGTGCCTGGGCATGTGTCAGCCAGAGCCATGCCATGCAGACCCTGCCCTTCCACAGGGAAGATCCAGCAGTGGCTGGGGGTGTGGCCCCAAGCTGTTTCAAACGGTACATGAGTATGGGCTAGCTTGTTTCCCCGTGCTTGGTTTGAGGGCAAGGTCACCATCACTTTGAATTGAAAGAAGGTTTAGAGATTGGGGTTGCTCAGCCTGGTCAAAAGGAGGCTCTGGGGATTCTTTATTGCAGCCTTCCAGTACCTGGAGGAGGCCTATAAGAAAATCTGGGACAGGTATTTTAGAAGGGCCTTTTGCAATAGGACAAAGGGTAATGGTTTAAACTAGTAGTGCATTGATTAGATTAACTATAAGGAAGAAGTTTTGCATTTGTATGGTGAAGTACCAGCACAGGTTGCCCAGAGAGGTGGTGGAGGTTCCATCCTGGGAAACATCGAGGATTAGGTTGAATGGGGCTTAGAGCAACCTGATCTAGTTGAAGATCTTTCTGTCTTTGTGGCTACAAGCAGCAAAATACAATGGGGCTGATCTAGACAACCTTTAAGAAATTCCTTCCAAATCAAACTATTCTAAACTTCTGTGATAATAACACACCCTATCTGTTTCTTCTGCTTGTCCCAGCACTCTTCATCCTTCCACCTCTTCTTCCTCAGCATCATCATTGCAACCCTGTCCATCTTTCCAGAACCACCACGAGCACAGCCCACCCTCCCATCTCTCTTTGCCTAGAGCAAGGCCACCTCGCTCCTCTGCCTCTTCTTACCCAGATGATGCAAACCCCACCGTTCATCTCCCCTGACCCACCTCAAGCCCACCCCACACCTCCATCCCTTTTTCCCTTAGCACTCCCCATCCCTCCACCTCGCCTGCCCGGAGCACAGCCCATCCTCCCATCTCCTCCTGCCCCGCACACCGCATCCCTCCAGCCCTTTCCGGGCCGGCAGCGTGGGCGGTGTCCCGGCCGTGGCCCCGCGCCGCCCGGGCACGCCACCGCCTGCCCGCCGGGCGCGGGGGGAGGGATCCCCGCGCCTTTTCGCTACGTCAGGGCCGAGGGAAATCCCCGCTGGACTCGCAGCCGCCCTTTTAGGGCCGCGCTCCGCCCCCGTGCCGGCAGAACGCTGCTGCCACCGGACCGAGAGCAGCTCGAGCGCTCCGTGCCCCGCCGAACCGAGCCGGAGCCCTCCGCGTCCCGCCGAGCCTGGGCGCTCCGTGCCCCGCCGAACCGAGCCTGGGCGCCCCGTGCCGAACCTCGCCGAGCCCCGGAGCCTCCGTGCCCCGCCGAGCCCCGTCCCGCCGCCGCGATGATGCCTGGCCGGACCCCGCGCAAAGCCGCGCCGCCTGCCGCTCCTGCAGGTACCGCAGGGTGAAGGGAAAGAGGGGGGATGGGACGGCATGGCATGGGACAGCGACGCGACAGAGCAGGGACAGCGACAGGGACGCGACAGAGCAGGGACAGCGACAGGGACAGAGGCAGAGGGGCAGGGACGGGGCAGAGCAGGGACGCACCGTCCTGCGCCCGGGCGCTGCTGCCCGGCTCCAGCACCGGGTGGGCGGCCAGCGCCCGGCGCGGCTGCGGGAGCCCGTGTGGAGGTGAGAGGGATCCAGCTGCTGCTCCCAGCGAGTGGGGGGCAGAAAGGGTGCGGGGTGGGGTGTGCTTCGTGATGAGGAAAGAGTAAAACGTTGGGCAAAAAGGTACCGCGCTGTGGGGATCTCATGAAAGCGCTAAGCAGGCGCGTTTCCGCAGGGCGAGAGGCGGCGGTGGAGTGCGCCCTGGAGCTGACCCGCATCGGCGACAGGTGGGACCTGCGGCAGAGGCTCCTGAACCTGCTGGCCAAGCTCTTCTGCCCCGGAACGTGGGCTGCCCGCGGACACAGCGAGCGGAACGGAGGAGGACCTTGGCTTTGTGGGTTCGGAAGAAGAGGCTCCACAGACATTGGGAGATGAAGAAACCTCAAATCTCGCTGCGCTGTATTTGGGTGACTGCAGCTGCTCGAGGATGGCTATCACATGTTTTCTCTGAAGAATGTTACAGCAATTCTGGCATATGAATGCCAGGTGGGGAAAAAAGATAATGATGGGCTGAGCCCCTAAACTGTGCAGTGTTGACTTGGGGTGAGCTGGTGACGTGGGGAGATTTGGGACAAGACTGAACTTGCCCTTCACCATGGTCTGAGAATGCTTTCAGGAACCTGGTTTCCCCAGTCACCCTCGGGTCCTCATGTCCTATAGCCATGTTTCACCAAGGAGCTCAGTCCACCGACAGGATGACGCAAAAAAAAAAAAGTGTCAGTCTGTTGGAACTTGGGATCAAATACCACACAGAAGAAGAAGCCAGTTGCTGACCTTTGACTGCTCCTCTTCTCTGAAGTGATCTCCAGATCCTGCTGGACAGGGATCTCGTGGTGTTTATTAAAGTCCGTTAAAGACAACCGCTATCTTTATTGGAAAGTTATTGTTACAGGATGCTGTTTTGCAGACTAAAAGTCATAATTCTATTAATTAATACAGTGTTGCATAGCTCTAATCTATAGCATAAGTTTATATATATATATAGTATGTATATATAAAATATAAATGTGTGCACTGCTAGTGCATGTCATGAATATTTAATAGAACTATTCACCAAAAACTGTTTGCTTAATCTCAAAACACAGTATGAAAAAATGTTCAAAACATGACAAAACTAAATATAAAATGGTATTATATAAACAAAAAAAAGGATAATATTTTCTGATGATAAAGGAAATAAATCATGCTTCAGAGAGGGAAGCATACTTTGGCATTATATAAGATATGTATCTGAATATATATTACACATACACAGATACATAGGTAATTGTGGAAGGATTCTTTCAATATTACAAAGAATTTCTTGATAACAGTACAATTCTGCTGTGTCTTTATAAGTAACAAAATAACTTCAATAGAAGTAGATCCTAAAGTTGAATCTCAAGTTTTGCTGAGAATGTTATTTATTCAAAGAAAGCAACTACCTCTCTTTGAAGAAATAATATCAATAGAATTGAGCATTTCCATTATACAAGAAAGTAGCCTTAGATTTTTGAATGTTTAATTATACTTATGGACAAAGGTTCTTACCTTGTACTTTCTTTCCATTTCATTTCATGGCCTCGTCATCTCAGTTCCAGAATGGTGGAGCTGAGGCAGCACATCCAGTGGATGGTGATGCATCATCACCACTGAGGGCTTTCGTGGGAATGACCCATCTCACTGAGGGGATATTACCTTTGGCTGGCTTCAGAGGAGCTGAATTAAACATGTTCCTTGCTGTGAAGGCAAACAGTAACTTTGCTACTCCGTTCATGTCAGGCTCCATCCTAAACAGTACTTTTCATGGGTCCAAGATAGCAAGAAAAAGGCTGAAGCTGTTTCATAACTACCTCTAAGGTCACTGGTGAGAGCTCCTTCTCTTAACTACCCTTGTATATAAGCACATTTGAATTTTTAAGGCTTTATAGTTACACTTTGTTATTTTTGTCTATTCAAATTACGTCTTCTCCTGTCTTGTGGTGAATTCATGTTTGTATTTATAATTTATTTTTCTGTTATATCTTCTTAATCTGCCTTTGCAAAGTTGTCATTTTGTAACTCTGGTCACTCTCACAACCAGCTGTGCAGGGGCTGTTATATTGACACTGACTTCTGTCACTGAGCAGAAGCTGACTGACTTTGCCTTCTTTCCACGTGGAAGACTTAACCCCATCCATCCCAGTGGCATTACAGGGAGATTTGCTCTTGGCTTGAGCCACATGCATGGTTCCCTTCTCCTCTAAGCTAGCCAGTACCTTTTCAGGGAGAATACAATATTTCAAAATGTTATTGTTATTTATCTCATACTGCAAAGCAGTGCATTTTACTGACATGTACATAGGTCAGTTTTTCAGGTACTAAAAAATAAAGGCAAAGAGTTTCAGACCAGCAGAACACCAGCTCCCAGACTAGCACTGCATGCAGCTGGGCAGAACTTCATCAAAGACAGCTTCAGCGTCATAAGAAGGGTTGCTGTTGTGTATCCTGCGCTTGGTGGAGTCTTGGAATCTTCATCAAGGACACTGAACAATGACCATGCCTGTCTGGAACTCAGGAGAATTCAGCATTAGCATTCACATTAGTAGCTGAAGAGTATGTGAATAAAACTGTTCTGTTCAATGCATGCTACTTGCAAAGTCAACAGGAAATGAGGTGTGGAGTTGTAGAACCTACCCCGTTCTTCAGGCTGTAGCACATATAAATATTACCAAAAAAATATACTCATAAATGCATTGTCATGGGGATATCCAAGTTTACTGTTAGCACAGTATTTGTCTGCCTGGTTATGCAAAGACTATTTGTTTTTTTTGAAATGTTTTAGGTTTTTCTATGCATTGTTAAGAACAGCAGTGTTCAACAGGAACTCAGGAAAAAGGCACAGATGCAAGAGGTCAGTGCCAGTATATGACCAAGTGCTTGCTGATGTCCACCCTAGATTTCTTTTGTTACTTCTGCAAAGGATCTGCTTTTGACTTTATCAACATGAGTTTGTTTTCCTTAAGGCCTGTTCTGGATGCGTGCCAGATGTGCTGCTGTATGCCTCACACATGTATGTCTTGAGTTCTTGCTAAGATAATAAATACAAAGTGTTTACAAGAAAAATGAGTCACAAAGGTTGCTGTCACTTGGGTTTTCTTTTGTGGATTGTGAAAGCATGGCTTTATTATGCAAATTCCTTCCATGTCAGCAGGCAAAAGCAGGAGGGCAAGAGCAGAGTGCCAGCAGGTATGCTTTGGTAGATTTGGCTTTGCCTTCTGCCTTTAAGAGGGAAAAAAGAAAACCATAACCATGACCTTGAACTTCAAAATGAGACACCTATTCTAGTATTTTTTGTTAACTACTGGCTGCAGAATATTTGGGTGGCACTGGGGGCCTATTACTTCTACCAGAGTAGCTGCAGCTTTGTGAAGGAGTGTTCCTCGTAAAGGATAGACATCCAAGTTAAGGGTTTTGTCCAAAATGCAGGCAGAAAGGAATACAGCATTTTGTCAGGCAAAGTTTTACTTTCTCCACAGTTCGAAGCTGGAGTTTGGGAAGAGTGGGAAATGATGCTGCTTATCACAAGAGAATAACAGGGGGATATTGCAGAGCACATTCTTCTTCCCCAATGCTGGGACCCAAAGATGTGTCTCTGCAGAGGAGAGCCTGAGGTCCTCTCCTGCTATGCCAAGCACACCAGCAGGCTCCCTGCTCACTCACTGTGCTGCTTTTTCCCAGCTCCACAGGCAAGGAGCACATCCCTGTAGCTCATGTTCAAGGAGGATTAAGAACTTCTGGGCCAAACGGACTTGTTTCTAATAACCAGAAAAAAATCCCAAAGAGATGCAACTCCCTGTTCTTTCCCACTTAGTCACCAGCAGAAGCCAGGAAGATTTTTATTTTGGAGGGCATCAGTCCGGTGAAAAGTGCTAGTGTAGGGGCTGCACAGAGGTCTGGTTTTGCAAAGTGTCACCAGAAAATCATACTTGCATGACTGATCAGACTTGTGAAAACATTCAGACACTCTCACCTGCTTCCCAATGGAATCTGGCCCCTCTCCAGCCCTCCAGAGCAGTGTCCAGTCACCCACATAGTATGATGCTTGTGACCTGCTCCTCCCTAAAGGGCAGGGGGAAAAAAAATCCTATCACTGGGGCATGGCATTGCAATCTAAATGCACTTGATTCACCCACAAGCATCTGATATCAAAAAAGCAAAACAAACCCACCTGGCGAACAAACTGACAGAATTGCCACCCTATAACACTCTCCATTTACCGAAGCACCTGACTGGAGTGTAGCCCTGGGTGGTGTTTGCACTGTGGTCCCCCAAGTGAAAACCAGCTTGGCCCCCTCAGCCCGCTCATGCCTTCACACCTGAGACTGGATGCACAAGTGGTATTTACCAAACAAAGTGCCAGACAAGGAGATACTTCCTCTTCCCCTCATGAAATGTTTTTGCAAATCAGCTGAAAAACAATGTCTCATATGCTGCTCATTATTTTTAGTAGACACTGCTGGATGGGACTAAGTTGAATCACTTTCCTCCCATTAACACAAGAGGGTGTGAGGGCATGATGTGCATCCACATAGGCGTAAGGAGGCCGGGCAGGAAGAGCTGGGGATATAATGCATTGCCTTTCAGTCTGGCAGGGTTTCCCCTGAAGCAGGTGACTGTCTGATGGTGGGGCTGTCAGTGAGCAATAGTCCCAAAATCTGTTACAGCTGTAAACAAGGGTCCTCACCCAAGTGCGTCAGGACATTGTCTGGCCCATGTAACAAACAGGCCACACCAAGGCTGCCCTGCCTTCTCACGCATGGGCTCTTTGCAATGCAATTCTCACCAGCCCACTGAAAGCGTGGAGGTTGGTGTAACTCCTTCAGCAACAGGAGATATCCCATTAAATAAATAAATAAATAAATAAATAAATAAACAAACAAATAAATAAATAAATCCGTTTCAGCTATTTCATCTTCAGCCATTTCATTTTTGGTGGCTTTGGTGTCATTCCCTCATCCCCATGGAAGGACGGTGGGAGCACCATGAGGTTCAGAAGCTCAGCTCCTTCATGACATGGTCATCACTTGAAGGGACAAGGAACACTTTGAAGTGGACAAGTCAGCTTGCAAATCTGAGAAAAAAATTACTTTCAGCAGCACCCCTGAATAAGGCCAATAATAGGATACTGGCACTACCTCTCTCAGCTCCTGGGTCCAAGCTGGGATTCCAGATCCCTACTGCATGGCAGAAATTAAGGGGAGCATTCTGCTTCCCACCTTTCCCTTTGTGCTCCTGACAGGGATGTGACAAAGCTGCAAAAAAGGCAGGAGGCCACAGTCATGTCTGCCCTGCTTGGGATCAGGAATTAGGGGGAAATTCTTGACAAGAGCAGCCGGACACTGGACATTATCCAGCACCACCATAGCACATCAAGGAAATTACTTTGGTATGTAGAGAAAAATCCAAGAAACTTCAGAACCAGGTAACTTGTTTGCTCAGTGCAACGGTATCAGACTGATTCAGCTGCACAGAGGGGTGAGGCCAGCACATATGCAACTATCAGTGAAATGCAGGAAATTCTGCATTTAATATTGACTAACTTCACAAAATACCCTGACTGACACAAAATATCCTCTTAGTCACAGCTTTACACTCTGTGGGATTGAAGGGCAACTCCTTGTTTTAGGGAATGATATTCATTTGCATGAAATGTTCTTTCATATCATCATTAAAAGTGGGGGGTTTTGTAAAGGAAAGGAACTTAATCATTGCAATCATTATTAATTTGTGAAGTCTTTTAGCTGGGTCAAGTGCTTTAATAAACACAGCTACATGAAAGAGGAAGTCATGACTGGCTTTCCCTATAAACAGAGTCCAAAACGGGCTTTTACTAAAGGCTGATCCAGACAGTCTAGTATCAGCCATGCTCCTGAGAAGAAGAAACAACTCATTTAACAGAAGTGGTGGGGAATCAGTCCTAGATAATGCAGATGATTCGCTCCCCAGGCATCTATTGGTAAGAGGCTGCTCGACACAGGAAGAAGGGACTGCAAAAGCAGTTACACAACCCAGTATTGCATAGAAAGGAAAAAATCAAGCACCCAAACGCTGGACCAAAAATCTCCCAGCACCAGGCAAGAAGGCATGCGCCAGGGACTGGCAGCACAGAGGCAGCAGCGTGGATGTGCCACCTGCGCAGCTATGGCTGGCTCTGTGCTGACCCTGCATGGCCATGGGCACCACAAAATGAGGCCAGGGCCATGGTCTGGGAAGATTTCACTTCTTTTTGTCATTTTGTCAGTGACGTGCTGCCCTGTGGCATCACTTCTCTGTGTTCATGGGCGTCATACCAGCCACCACCTGCCCTGGTCCTGGCCAGCCACAGACTCCAGGGTGGCCTGTGGGAACCTTCTCCCCAAGGGCTCTCCATTATAGCATCCCAGCCTGGGGACAGTGACCATTAGCATCCGGCCAAATGTGGTAAAGTGGCATTTTTGATACATTCCTGGAAATAGAGATGAAGGAACAGATACACCCGAATCACAGACCCTATTCAGATTGCATTCAGTGATGCCAACAGGGAGCAGGAGAGCAGCAAAGCTGTAAAAAAAAGAGAAATGAAATGCAACTTTTTAGGTAGAATCATGTTTCAAGTTCCTCATTTTCCTGTGCCCTAAGGCTTTCACAACTGAGAGAAGTAAAAATTTTCTAGTACTTCACAAGTCTTGGTGGATAAATGAAGTCACATGTACTAATTCATTTACAGGTAAGTTCATTGCATCTTCTTGCTTTTGTATTCCTCTTTACTTAGCTACTGACTTTTGCAATTAAGATTTCAATTAAAGATAATAAAGACTAATCTGACAAGAGGCAGGCTGCTTGGAGGTTTGAGCCCTGCTGACCCCATCTCATGCCATGTGTTGGAGAAGTCAGGACAGACAGGAAGATGGATAAGGGGGAGTCAGTGAAAGAGAGGAGAGGAGCTGGGCTGGCCCAGAACTGGTGACAGCAAGGGGAGCGGAAAGGCAGAGGAAATCATGACTGAAAATATCTTCTTCCTTTTCACCGTGCGGCACTGGGGGGAGAAGCCAGGCTCCAGCTGGGGACAGACGTGCTGAACCAAGCTTGAGGGGACCGCACACACCATCCCACAGCTTCCCATCCATCTCCTTCCCAACCTGCTGGTTTTATGCCTTGCACACTTTCACTACACAACAGCACATCCTTCATCATCATGGCTGTGTGCAAGGGAGAGGGAGAAGGAAAAAAGGGTCCCAAGCCAAATGGAAAACTGGTATACCACAAGGCTCCTCCTCTTCCCCTCCAGCCCAGGAAAGAGCCCACTTGCCCAGAGGGCAGGCTGGGAGCCAGCCACACTGGCCTTTCCCACAGGATGAGTCAGCAGAAGCTGCGGGCTTATCCCTCCTCACGAGGTCCTTGCTCGCTTGCACCCTCGCAGCGTGGCACCCAGAGAAGGAAACCGAAAGCAAACCCAGCGGCTTCTGGGGCACAAACCTGGGCACGAGGGAAATGCCCTCTGCACCACTGGCATAGGAGGGCAAATGCCTTCCTTCCCCTCGCACAAAACCGCACCTGGCCCTTCCAGGCAGCACCGTGCACAGCAGGAAATGGTGAGGCTTGCCAGGCCTGGCACAAGGTGCAGGCGAGTGCCATGGGTACAGCAGGGAAAGGTCAGGACTGCCCTGTGCCATGTGGGAGTGCTGCTGCAAGCACCCAACCCAGCAGGCAAACAGAGAGCAATGCACACGCGCCTGCAGTGCAGATAGAAACACTCCAACTCACCAGGCCCTTCCTCCAGCTCAGCCTTCCCCGCAGCAACCAGCTGACGTGTCTGTGTGCTGCCAGGCAGCCGTAACCATTTTGGGCACCTCCGGCATTCCACACATCAGGGCGGCTGAGAGGAGAACTTTCTGGGCTGGCTCATCTTTCCATGAGGAAGGCTTGCTTCCACCTGCCTGTGCAGTGACTGTGAAGTGACTTGTGTCTAAGAGTGGCCCACTTGATGCAAACCTCCCCAGTCTGGAGGCTGTGATCTCCACCTCCCACTATGAGCTCCACTTCAGCTCCACTCCATCCAGAGAGTATCTCCAGCCCAGCCTGTTCCACCACCAGCTCACTGTGGCTTTGAAGGGAACTTTATCCCCAGAGTAGGTGGGAAACTAGAACAAACTCCAGGTTAGGCCTAGCTTTATAAAATTATTCTCTACATATACAATCCATTCTCTTACAGCCCAGGGTCTGGGCAGGAGGTACAGTTTATAGGCAGCATGCTCCAGGGACTGCTGCTTTGATGGAAACTCCACATTTTCCTGGAACAGGGGCAGGAAAAAACAAGATACCGAAGCAGGTTTTATGAAACATCTCATACCACTTCTTAAATGCCTGAGTCCTCTTCACACTGGCAGTTTTTAAGAGGGTGCTATTTTCGTTCTAGCTTAGATGCACACCTGGATAGCATTTACATAGTCATTCATTGCTCTCCCTGACATGTTTGTCCCTGTGATGCCAGTTCCAACTGTGGACCAGAAAGAGTCTGGCATAACAAATTAAATATCTAGAGGAGTACTAAGGATACAATTTATTTTCAAAATCACTAAAAAACCCAAGCAAAACAGCTAATGGCAATACAGATAGACATAGAAGGGACAGAAATCAAAAAATGTACAATCTATTTCATGTTATTGCACTTTTTTGTAATATACAAGACATATTAAACAGTTTTAATTAAAAGAAGTTTTATTTATATAAATAAAAGTGTAAATATACAATATTATACAATAAGTGTATCAGACTAACACACAAAATCTACCTACAGTGGGATCCCCATTTCTCTCATGAGCTAGTCTACTCTTCATCAATATTTTCACTTGTACATTTACATAACCTAAACATAGAAACAGGTAAACATTCCCATCTGGGAATACTTACTTCAGAATTTGACAAGAACCACTGCAGAACATTTATCAGGGTTAATTTTAAGTGAGGGTCATTAGGAAATACGAATCACTTAACAATTTCTTAATATTTATCTGTCCTTCTATTGTTTTTGTTTTTTTTTAGCGAGAAAATGATCAAATGTTTTTCCCTCCCTAATCTCAGAGCTTTCAGTACAGATGCAGTCCCTAGAGAAGCTGGAAAGAGCTTCCAGGTACAAAAGGTTGCAGAATATGCAATGGCAGTATCTCACTGCTCTCATATCCATGATGTGCCCCTTCAGCTGCCCCAGGCCTGGATGCACCAAAGCCCTAAACCTTCTCCATCTAGGAGCAAACTCCCCTTGTCTGGAATGCCTTCAGCTCCCTGATGAAGAAGTGCATAATTTCATCTTGATTTTTTGGTCTTCTAGGATGTAGCTGCCAAGTCACTGCTCTCCTAGAGTTTGCCCAACACTCCAGCAGGGTGAAGGATCACCATGGGGACTGATATGCAAACAGCAAGGCCATATACTGAATACTGATGAACTAATGCAACATCCTCCATCATTTTAGTGCAACCAGGCTCTCAGAAAAAGAACATTTACTTTGCTAGGTGTGTAACCAAAACTTTACTACATCTGCTTGGTCTAAACATCTTGTCTGCAATAAAGCAGACACCCATACTGCATAAATCCTGGAGCGTTTTCAGGGCATGTCACCCCAAGAAAGATGTCAGGAAATGCTACTGTAATCATACCAACATCAGTGAAGATGTTGTTCTTCCACAAGGAAAAAGAAAAGGTATTTTCAGGAACAGAAACAATCAGGGTTAAATACAATTCTTCTGCTTGCTCTAATGTTAGTAGAGAAGTGTTATCTTTCTACCCATAGTAACTATTATCAGATTTAAAACATTAAACTATCTTTTAAATTATAGCTACTACTGAATCACACACAAAAATCCCCATTTCTGTTTGCTGTTACTCAGCCAATACTTATCTACGTGCATGTAAAATAAAATACTGAACAGTATCTGATTACTGAAAAAAAAAGCCTTCTAAATCACTCACAATGAACAGTACCTGCAAATAAGCATCTGAAAATACCACCACGTATCATCTTAAGACACCTCAAAGTAACTTTAATTTACAAAATGAAGACTACCTTTGAGCTCACACTGGTTTAGGAGTGAGGGAGATATATGCCTCCCTGCGATGGAACCTTCGGAATTCTAGACTGTGGACTGAAAAAAATGCCATTGCCTAAAACACAACTGTGATTTACCACATTAAAGTAGCAAAAAGTCAGTACTGCACTGCACGTATTATACGTATACAGGTATGCATTCACTACGCTGCATTAAATTCCACATGCATTTTATGTATCTATTATACACTCTATTACAGTCGGATTTTGGTCATTCCTGAACAAGGCCTCACCATTCAGCTGTCCCTGCTGAATTATCTTCTCCCTGTTTTTCAGCAAATATGCAGGGGTAACCTCTTCTATCCCATCACAGGCCTGGAATCTGTGTGGTCCTCCAGCCCTAAGAGCTGCATCCTCCTGAAGCCTCTCCCACCACAGAGGTGACTGGAGGCATGGACCAGTCCCGACAGAGTGGCTGAGCTTTGGGTTCACAGGGGACCCAACTCCACAGTCATCTCACAGCACTGAACCTGAATTAGTTTCAGCAGAAATCCTGCAGGCAAAGTAGCTGTAGGAGTACATACAGTATTGCCTTTCCTGTAACCAAAAGCTGCATCTCTCCCTGGATTCACATGCTAATACGTCACTGAAAAAGAATTAAACCTATTTGTTCATTTTTAGGCAAACATTGCACAGCTTTTCTATTCATCTGGTCTCAGGTTGACTTGCAGAAAACTGAATTTTCTTCTGCTCATCATGAGCTGAAGTCTAATGAAGCTGTCACAGAGATGAACCCAAGCGAGTGCTCTACTAACCTGGAAGCAATTGCTTCAAGCACTGCTGAATAAATGTAAATAAACTGAACTACAGTATGATCTTGGGGAAGGGCCAAGTGACAAGCCCAGACCTTTTTCTAACAGCTATGCAGTGTCTTGGCTCACTGAAAACAGAGGCAGCACTTCAGACTTGGACTGGTTCCAGGCCGAGGACTCTTCACCTTGGGGATGTTGGCTGCAAGCAGTCTCCAGCCTAATGTGATGTACAACCTGAGCACTGTGGAACAAACAACTTGTTCTCAGCTGATAAGGACACTGGCCCATTTCCTCCTGTATGCATTTTATGTTGTTTAGCTATCCCAGATGTAGGAAGAGAAATAACAGAGTCTAATCTCTTGCACCCATACACTCTCCTCCCAGCACAGCAGACTAAGCAGCATGGCCCACTACTGATACCTCTTCTGTGAGTAGAGGTGAGAAAATCCAAACTAAGCTCCTGTGGCATTGCAACCCTTTCTCTTTTGCTGTGCCCAACACCGTGGTTTCTCCCATATACACAAACAGTTTTCAGTTTCACCACCAGAACACTCAGTATCAGCCCAGTCCTGACGCAGTTGGGTGTACTTGCATCATCCACACACATATCCTCAACCCACTCTCACACAAGCAAAAATAAATACTGGACAGGAGAAACAAAAAAGACCAATTAAAAGCCACCACAAATATGGCCAGCTCAGATTTAATCTGTTATAATCCCCATTTTTAGATCACCACTTTTCAGCTTGGGTCTTTCAAGTTGGGCAGCCTTATACCTCTTGAAGATAAATAAAAGCAGCCCAACTTGAAGACGTTCTTGGCGGTCACTGAAGTGATCTGTAAGTGGGATCTGTAAGTGCTCAGCACCTGAAATTATCCCCCTTTTAAAAATATATATATTTTAAAGGTGCCTAACATTAGAAGCCTAAATTTGAAAATTCAGACCCCAGTTTTTTATCGCCTCCATTTTAATCATAACTAACAACTCAGTATACATCTTGGTGGACAATCACCTATTATATGGACATGATTTTCTTACAGACTTCTAATGCATTAACACCAAATGTCTTCAGATACAAGTTGCACCTAGAAGTAGATTCAGTTGTGGTGGATGCTGAGTTAGTTCATTAATTTTAAGAGGATTTTTCAGCTTTGCAATAAAATGCTTGTATTTTAGGCATACGAGTTGTGCAAAATTATACTCTTTTGTCATGCACTTTTAGCAAAACTGCACTTAGAAGAATAAAGTGAGATTGTTCCAGACATTCTCTTATTACAACAAAAAAAAGGACCAGACCCTAAGGAAGTGTCCTTAAGTCTTATTACAGTTAAGTGATATAGTACAATCTAAAATCCACCCTTGTCAACAGGATGGCAACCAACAAGTTCTACTACCAACACTCTGCAAGATACTAAAAATATCAGGGACAGGCACAGTGTTATTTATCTCAGTCAAAATACTTTAAATCAAACCCAGGAGAGGTCTCGAAGTTCCAATAAAACTGCCACATAATACAAAATTGTCTCTAACTTTTGGCTTCCTTCATCCCCAATCATTAGGTGAGATCTTTGAAGCTCATCACACGCTTGCTCAGTGGTTCTCCAAGGCTCTTAGCACCTCTCTGTAAAGCATTAAGACACTTCTGTGTGGCTTTATAAACAAAGACAGCTTTTAGATAGTTATAAATGGTTTGTCTTAGCAAGTGTGATTAGACGTAGTGCTTCCATCATACTGCAGTTCTGTGTTTTCTGATTAGCAATTGAACAGGCCCCTCTGGCACAGATTTAATGATGTTCCAGGCATCGTAATGCATGAGCCCAATTAATGACTTCCCACTAACAGCAAGAATTTCATCTCCAGTTTCTATGTTTCCAGATTGCTCCGCAGCACCACCTAGAAGCAAAAGTGGGGAAAACTCAGTGTTAAAAGAAGAAGTGAGCCCACAAAAATCTGCTTTCTACTGGGATGCAATAAACCATTTTTTCCAACTTCATCCAATTTCAATACAAGTCACTAATGTTCACACCAGCTCTAGCAAGCTACTCCATGCTGCATCTCACAGAAAATGTTGTTTTAACCAAGAAAAAGTCTTGTTCTCAGAAAAGATGTCTGGTTTTGAAAGAAACAACATAAGTGTATGACATATGTTGAATGTTATCTCTGTAGTTGTAAGAAAACCTGTTTGATAAAATAACCATGAAGGTTATATGTGGCATGGATGCACTTTCTCAACTTTAACAGGGTAATAGGCAAATAATGCAGCGGACTGTAAAACTTGAGATGAACAAACCAAACCCTGATAGCAAACTTTGGCCAAACACCACTCACAGAAAGCTTCTAGAGAGAGGCATACCCTTTACTGCTGATGAAAGTATCTTCTCTGTAATGATAATTAAACTAGCATGAGCCATCACAGGGAGGGGAAAAGGACTGTTTGTAAGGATGTAAAAGAATAAGCTCAAAAACTCAACATGCCTTTTACCCTAAGAAGCACTTTTTAGGGAGGGAAAAAACACACACACACACACACACACACACACACACACACAAACTGATAAGTAATTCAGTAAATACGTGTTTGATTTTTTTTATCTTGATGAGGGAGTTAATCACTGAAAAGTAATTCTGTAAAAATGCTGTGTACATGTAGTTTCATCCAGAGTTTTCAGCCACCTTCAGAAAGGGTCTTACTTTTCACTAAACTGACATGTGACATATGAAAGTCACAGCATAGTTCTGGGATTTTTTTTCTTTCTATGTGTGGTTCATGTAAGTTTAACTACCTGCTGACAAACAAAGCACTCACGACCGGCAATTTCTGACTACAGATATCCCATATTCTTAGCAAAGCCCAATAATAACCCTTTAAAAGAAAACAAAAAGACAGAAATATGGTAAAATTCATAACTGGGTATAATGCAGGGTGGTGTTTCAGTACCACGCTGATTATATGCACTATGCATTTCTTAGAAAAGAGAACTGGATAATGCATGAATGTCTCAGACCACTGTATAGATGATTGCTTCTGTAGTCTAATGTCTAGAATAGTGGACAGACCCATACTTAGCAAAGCAGATTGCTCCACATTTACTAGCAGATGCAATCCCCAGCCATTCCCGGGAGCGTTTTTCTTTTAATGACCACTTTGGCCTAGTAAGTGGCAATAAATGAGAGCCACAAAACCCACCCTTGCTTCAAAAAAATGCTGAGCACAGTAATTGAAATGTCTGTACAATGCACAGACAAAAGGAAAACTGGGATAACATCCACTGCATGCATGTAGTACCTTTAAATATCCTTTTTACAAGTAAGGGCTTATCTCCAGCAATGGAAGCTTTTCCACCATCGAGACTGAATCCCAAACCAGCAGAGGTTTTCAATAATTCAACGCAGATGACATCATTCATGTCCAGGTTTGGATCTGCAATTGAACATGCACAGCATCTTGTTATGCAGATAACAGTAAATAGCAAGTTGTGTTTGGTTGGTTTTTGCTTTTGGTGCAGTGTCAGGACAATTGAGAGTTCAGTTACTCAGACTAGGGGATGACACCAAGTTTCTCAGAAGGGAAGGTATTCTATTGTAGCTGTAAATGGGAGACAGTACAAAATGCATTTACACACAGGGACATTTTCATTTTACATGTTCAACAAAAACCTGCCAAGGCATCTTTTTTTGGCAAAATTATAGCTAGCAAATTTAGCAAATACTCTAAATATCAACAAAATAACTGAAAAATTACAAAAATAGGGAGTGGAGAGCATTTCTTTTTCTTTCATTTGCTCCCTTTGCTTATTTAATGAACTATATCTTTTTAAGTAACAGGAATGAATGAAATGTTTATTTAAGCAAACATGTTCCATTCTCTTAAGCAAAAATCTGTAATCACTTACTAGGGGGAAAAATTGTTTCTTGTCTCCTGTCTGTGTATTTAATTATAATTAACTGTAGTTGTACCATGCCTCCTACATAGCAGATATTTCTGAAGTGAAATATTGCTGTAGCTGACTTAAAACATGATTTTGCTTAGGAGGAAATAAATCTGCAGTTTTGGAAAACAGGATCCTCTTTGCCCTGTGTGAATGTAATAATTATGTAGTCTGTGTTATCACAAATTACTGCTACTGTTATCTTGGACAACTTTAAACGTTATCTAAAACATCTGGTGATGTCCTTCACCTGGAAGGGTGGAAAGACTCTGAATAACCCAACACTATTTTGTTTATGAGATAATGTTGCCCCCTAGTGCCTGGACTCAGTAGATATTCTGCATTTGTCAGGGTGCAGGATGTAGGGAGTTTAGGGCAGAGAGGGATTCTGAAGTAATTACACAGATTATATCCATGGGAGCAATTCCAGAAAGGCTGATCCATTAATTAACAGAGTGCTTTTTTCTTTTATTTTTTTTAATAAGCTGTGTTACAAAGTCGCATCATAAAACCCAGTGTAAGCACAAAACAAAAGAAACTGCTACAGAAAAAAAATCCCCATGAGAACAGTAATGATTACATCCAACAGATTAAAAAGAATTGAGTGGCAGCTCCGTGTCCTTGTTTTGGGGTGGACAGAGCTGAGTGCCTTGTGTTGCCCTGGAGGGGGAGGCCCCTGGTCATCCCCTGCTCTCAAGCAGCACCATCCAGAGAGATGCTCAAGGGGTTTGGGTCTTAAAAAAAAAATTTCAGAGGTCTCTTCCTAACACCCCAGGTGCAGCCTTGACACCAAATGCTGTCTTGTTCCCAAACAGGAACCTAATATTCCACTAATACATTTCCACTTAAACCATTTGTCCCTACATTCCTGTGGGATGGCTGACTTCAATAGGCTTACTTCCCTTTACTGCAACATAAAAATATTTTTTCTGTGTTTCTAGTAGAAACAGCATGAAATCTGCTTTTACAAAGAACAAGCTCAGTCCCTACATTTAATCAATGGCACAGCATGGGACTTTCTTTTTAACATTTTTAAAAATTATTTCTGGTTGTTTTCTGTCTTGCATTGACTACTGTTATTACTTAAAAGGAGTTTATCCTGGATTGGAAGAGTATGTGGAACCACTTACCTAAGTAGAAATTAGATTCAGCCCTAAATTAGGTCTTCTAAGTTTGTGCCTTGTTACAATAATTAAAAAAAAGACCAACACAAACAACCAAACCCCAAACTGTATTTAGATTCCAAAGAGAACAAATAAAATTTAAAGGTAATTTCATTTTCTCCCTTCAATCATATAAGGCACAGACGCTCTTAATCTAAAACACATTGACATTTTTCCCTTCAGTCTGCTCTGCAAAGGAATCCTTCCAACTATTCTTGGACAAAGATCATACCTGTTCCTATTTCCATGGAAACATCCTTTCCAGACCCCACACATTTTCTGCCAGTAGCTGATATCTCAAGTCTGGAGGAATTGTTTGTTTTGTCTTTTTCCTTCTGGATGACAATGACTGCATATTTGTACAGCCTTGCCTGATGAAGAGTATTCAGGACATCCCCATGGACTGAGCTTGCCAGAGATTTGCCATTGATTGACAGAACAAGATCTCCTCGATGGATAGTCCCTTCTTGAGATGCCACTCCCTTTGAAAACACTCTGTGGACCTACAAGAAAGGTAATTTTAACAAGGACGTTTTAACCTCATGACCACACACAGCATTCTACAGGCCACACTGAACAGAGACACTCTACCAAAATTTGCAGCCAGTGCCCACTACCTGGTTACCAAGCACACAGCATTTGCTCCAGTGAACACCCTCAAAGTGACTAGACAGATCTCCATTTGGGGATGGGGGAATTCAGAGATGCTATTATTGAATGGTCATTTCTAAGACAAAGATGACCAAAACCAGCTAGGGAATGTAATATCAAAAATCACTTATGATCTCACTAAACTCCTCACAGGCCTTCAGTTAACATATTTCAAGTGACACAGAGGTTAAATCCACGTCCGTGCCACAGCAACCACCAAGAACACTGTGGTGTGCAACACCTACTCCCCTAGTTCCCACTGGCTGGGACATGCATCCTGTGCTGTTTTCAAATGCACGTTTCTAAACATCTGTGCACAGAAAGGCTCTGACTTACTGCAGCTGTACAAGTATTTAATTGTTTGCCTCAATATGGCTGATCAAATATCATGCAAATAGATGGAAAGGGATGATTTAGCAGCTTGAAATGCATTTTTCTTGAGAAAAAATACTCTATTCAGGGTGGATTAAACTTTGAGAAAACTTCCATCAAGTTTAGATGTGTATCATTTACAAAAAGGAACAGACTAAAAGACTCAAGACCCAGTATTTAAGGACTTGCCTATTAGGCACTCTAATTTTAGCAGCCAGAATATGGTTTCCCATGGAGACAGTACTAGGTCTGCCAAGCAAATGTTCAAGGCAGCAAATCTGTGGACACATTTCTGCATTATCTTTAGGAATTTATCCTAATACCCAGACGAGCAGCAAGGCATCAGAAGCCTTTTGGCTCCTATTCCATCTCATTGCAGGGCCATGCTGAGATGGGCACCTGCTACAACCCCACAGATCCAATGAGATAAATTTCCAGCCAGTCTAAGCCAGCATTCAAAGCTGGAATAACAGCCTCAATAACAGATGAAGGCATGCAAATGCAAGTGGAATACAGGGGTCATGCCCAAAAATCTGCTGCCTTCCCTTAGTTGCTCACCTCCTCAGTACCTTGAAGCTCATTAGGCATTTTCATTTCTTCACCCAAGTGTTGATATAACAGCCCATCTAAGCAGCTCAGCACCCTTAAATCTAGCTAGGACCAAGAATCCCAGTGGGTCAAGAACATGATTAAGATCCCTTTACACAATCTGAAAAAGCATCAGGAAAGAGCAGGAACTGAGACTCATTTGGTCCCATGCCTAGCAGAATTCAGGAAAAGGATGTCATCAATCCCTCGGTCTGAGAGAGCTCAAGATCTTATTTTTTAGGTAAAGTCACAGTCTCTACGTAAGGAATTCTCTAAGGAACGCTCTTGGGGGGACACTGTTGAGCCGTCCTCTTGCTCAGAGCTGCCACTGTTTGGGAACAGAGACAGGGAACAACTTCTATACTGAGAGAAGTAGAAGCCTGCACTCTAGACTTTGACCATATTCTAACTTAATGACACTTTAATATAAAATACATTTATTTATATTGGTCTTGTCTAAATGCAAAACCCAGAAGATTCCTGCAAGGGCTTCTGTAGGCCCCAAAACGGAGGACATACCCTTCTTTTAACCTTAGCATTTAATGGATCTCTCAGGGCAGAATTTAAATATATATTTTGTGTTAAAAAAAACATCACACAGGACATGAAGTTTTCTTGGATTTTTCTGTCTCACTGATCTGTTTTTGAACAGTCACTTTTTACATACCAGTATCTTAATAGGATGCTATCTTTGGTTCAGAATGCTCCTTAAGACTTAAAAAACCCTAACCAGACAACAACCCTCATTTACTGACCACCCACACATCTTACTAACTCAAAACAAACTTGTGACATGAAATCCATAATGTTTGCTGAGGTCTGCAACAATTAGTCTTGTGATCTGAAAAATCCTTCAAAAACTTTGCTGCACAGAGTTTCCTTTCAAGGGCTGGAAATTAAGTCTCCCCTAAAATGCTGTGTGCACTGCAGCTGCATGCAGAATTTTATTTACATGCATAGATAGGATTTAGATCTAGCCCACCCCATCCAGTAACAGATTTTTAAAGCCTGAAAGCATAATTGTTATCCATCTCCAATAATAAAAATTATACTTCCCAGACACTCTGATTTCAGTAGCAGATGGTAAACTGCTGCTTCTGAGAGACACTGTGAATGACTTGCAGTGAGTCTTGATAAATGAGCACTTGATCTAATCACCAGCCTGTTTTAAAGTGAGCTTTGTAGAAAAATGACTTGCAGCCATCACTTACTGTGACTGATTTCTGTTCCAAGTCTATTCCTCCAGCAACACTAAATCCCAGGCCAGCTCCTTCTTCTTTGTGCAAGACTACAAAGTATGTGTCCTCTTTGCTCTAGCAGAAAAATGGAGGAAGGGGAAGAAAAAAACACAAAACCAAATATTAAGACCAAGTACCCACATAAATGACAAATTCCCAGTACCCACAAATTATGGCAGGTGAAAAGAGACAACTCAAAGAATCAAAACTGAGACATTAAATGCATTTCCCTTCATGTTACAGATGAAGCAGCCATCTAGGAGAACTCGGGTGACAAGGAAGGTTTCTTCAGTCAGTCCAAGGCTAGCAAACAAAGTCAAAATTAGGTAGTGAAATGGCATTAAACCTTGGGCAACCTAATTTTTACAGGTTGTAGTCAGTTTTGCATTGTTCAACATTTTGCAGTCAAAATTCAATATTTCCTACACCTTTCTGGACCAAGCACTGTACTCTTCAGCGTATTACTAATACTTTTGTTATCCAATTTCATCTTCATAGATGTAGTGCAGGGCAGTTGCATCACCCTCTTCTCAGCAAGGCTGGACAATCCTGCAAGGGGGAGTGGCTACACTACTGAAGCTTGGGAAGGTCAGATAGGACAGCAGAAAAATCTGTTTCTCTTGGGAGATGAAAGTAAGGAGCCTGTTAGTGACCTAATCACAACTGAGCTGTGCTGTTGTAGAAATGGGAGCATCCTGCACAGGAAAAAGATTGGTGCAGGTTTGCATCCAACAAGTCTGACACTGTCATAGAGATTACATTTTGTAGTGTAAGGGGAGCTATAGAAAGGAATTTGGTGGAGCAGGCACATAGTACTTATTTGTGGGGCAGAGCATCAGATGTGGGAAGTAGAAAGCAGGTTTCTTAGCTTTTCCCTAGGATCCCATCTAATACCAGTTATTTCCAGAAACTGCCAATACTCAAAGTAACATCAAATCATTAGAATCCAATCTCTTAATCTATTTAGCATTAAATTATATATTTAGTTCATTAAACTCAACATATTAATTCAGCATTTGCCTTTTGTTTCAGACAGCACAGAGAGCCACAGATCATTAGATTTTGTGGTGAAACAACAGTCAAATTCTTGATCTCACGGCATGTTTCTCTGCCACATAGTGTCTGTGGAAGATTTCCTACATTAGAGGCATTCCTGCAATGTCAGAAACTGATGTCATCCTGCTCCACATCACTGATCCATCAGCACTCAATGAGAGAGGAGCAGTGAGGGCAGAATATTTTGTCCACAGTGTTTTGTAAGACCTGGTTCACTGTACTCAAGTGAGAACAGCTTTATGTCTGTCTAGAAATAATAAAATCAGTTAAGTAACTAGACTAGCCCCTTTCCAAGCAATGGAAGCACACATATCTTTGACTGTTAAGTACTGCAGAAGCCCTTTTTCTTCAAGAGATCAGGCTCTTCCCAACCCATGATATCTCAATTTAATTTGTTTATACTGGTGAAGGAAGGAAAGTCAGAAGTTCAGATGTTAAAAGAGTTATCCAAGGATCAGATGTGTTGGGCCAGTCAACAACACAGTCTGGATACTGGCTTCCCATTCCCAAGGTGCATTCCCTTCCTCCCCAGCCCTCAAAGCTGCTCCTTGCCAGCAGACATAATATTGGGCAGAGACCTGGCTGTAGATGCTTACTGCTTTACTTGGACACACAAAGGACCCACCAGGCCTCCAGTAATCACCTCTGTTTAGACTCTTAGCCAAAGATACCAGTCATAGAGACCTAACTAAAATTACCGTTTTTAAATTAATACTAGTAGCATTTATTAAATGCTAGTAACAGTAAATTCGGCACTGTTTAATGCAAAGGATGGTGACAAACTCTTCCCAGAGAACCTCTCAGTCCAAATCAGGCAGTCCGTCTCATTTTTCAGCAACTGGATAACTATGAAGAACTGTTCTATTGTACATTCAAAATCCATCATTTGAATAGCATAAAATTTTCCAGAGAATGTGCCACACTGGGCTTAAATATGGATAAGAAACTATGCAGACAAGGAGTGCATTCCAAAAAGCATTCAGCTTTATAAATATTTGAGCTCTCAGGCTTTGAAAGGTGGCATAAATAAATAATCTCTCCAAAAACACATGCAAAATACTTTAGAGAACACTTAATTACCTCTGTCCAGTTGTGCAATCCAATCCTAATTTTATCAGTAAACCTAAATAGCCCTCTTGGCTCACCAAACTTTTGAGACTTGCATTCTTTAGCTATGCTGTCCCCTGGAAGGAGATAAAGCTGGATATTTTGGGGAGGTCCTTTTCCCCCAAGCCTGTTCTATGTTTGAAATTGCAATCTTTGTGAACAAAACTCAAGAACACTCTAGATGCAGCTCAGCCAGCAGTTATGCAGACCAGATGGCAGTTTCCCTTCCAGCACCGTCATTATTTTATCAACTTCTGTTCTGATTTAAAAAGGATGTGGATGTATCCCACAAACAGAAACACCAAAAGCAGGGAAGTAATGCTCTGGCAGGCACTTCACTTTGGAAGCCTTCTTCAAACACCTACATAATGAAGCAGGTTATCTTGATACAAAAACCAGTTTCCACAAAAGAGAACAAGAAAGGTCACAGAAGTCTCTTATAAACACTTCAGCAGCCGCATTCTGGTGTTCAAGTTCAGCACTGAACAATATAAATTCAATATCTTGATTGCAGCTTCTAGCAAAAGGCACCAGCACAAAGAGGAGCAGATTCAGTTTCCCCTGCAAATTGGGGAAACTGAGTCTGACCCAGATGGCTGGTGGAAAGCTAAATTCTGATATGCAGTTACTGGGGAGCCCAGATGGAGGAATCCTTTTCCACTTAAAATAGGTCTATTTATTGTGACTCACAACTGCTTTTGAACTTCCTTATACAAAAAGCCATTCAAAATTATCATAGATTTATAGCAGGCATCTAAAAACAGCATTGGTAAAATTAACATCCACTGCAGTTGATAGTAAAAGCCTGTCATGTGCCTACTGGAGGAGCCCTGAAACAGTTTGGAAAAGATTTTATCTGCCTTTAAGAAAACCCTCATAAATCCACCAATAACCCAGTTTTATCTTGTGGTTTTTACCTTTACTTGTGCTTTGACTTCTTGGAGCATAGCAGCAACATCACATTTTGGTACTACCACTGACAAAACAGATTGCAGTTTTTGCTGGTCCAGGCTTGAGATGAGCAGCTGATCCAAGCTAAAATAAACATAAAAAGACAGAAGAGCTCTATATTTCCCAATTTTGTAGAGATACATTTCATGTATACAGTATAGGCTTTATTACGATAAATGACAAAGAAGGAGTCTCAAAAACTGGTAAGAAATGGTGTATGCTGGGAAAATAGGAAGGGGCAGAGAAGATTATTTAAGAATAACTCTGAAAGTCAGTCCCTGTTCTGTTCCCCTCATCTTTCCCTAATGGTTTTAGCAACAGACATTAACAGGAGATAGCTACATCTGAAGACTACTTCTGGCAGGACAACAAGCTCGCTTGTCACCACAGGCTGTGCTGGCAGGCAGTGCTGTGCAGCCTCCTCTCCACCACTACTGCTGTGCTGTAACATGGCCAAAAACTGACCAAAACCAGCTAGAGGGGCCGCAGAAAAGGAGCCCTGCCGTTCCAGGATAAAATTTTTAATTCTGTACTGAAGCCAAGACACAGCAGCGTGGCAGCTCCAAGGCATCAAGGTCATGAATGGCAGCCCCAGACTATGACGGGACAGTAGGCTGAAACGTGCTTTGGGGCAGACCTGCAGCACAGTGGAAGCTTTGCCTTGGGCAGGGATGAAACAATAACAGCAAAGCTGACACCAACCTGATAGACCAGCTGTTTCCCCCATCCAGAGATCTGCCATGGGGCATGTCATCATCTGAGGCAGAACCCGGCGTCCCTGAGCCGCTGTCCCAGGGGCTGCAGGCTCTCATTCCCATCCCACCCAGCTCCGCTGGGCTGCAGCGGGCTGCTGGAGCTGCCCCGCTCTGGGCAGGTGTGCCAAGGACTCGGCGGGGCGTGATTTCCAGCTCTGTCTTGAAGCAGGCAGGCTGTGGGGGCTCTGAGAAGCCCTCTCCACACAGCTTGTCCAGGTCAGGCATACTGAGGGCTCTCAGCTCCCGCAGCCTGGAGCGGGACAGCGGCGGCCGCCCCAGGCCCCGGCTGCGGCGCACCTGCGAGGCCGAGGTGGGGAAGGCGGCCATGTCTGCCCCAGCGCTGTCCTCCTCGCTCCTCTGGGGCTTTCCATCCCCTTTGCCACCCTCGGTCACACACACAGGCTCTGTGCCAAGGGGAGACTTGGCCATGGTGCTGGCTGTGCTGGGACTGCCACCGTAGGAGCTCAAGCTGCGCCGCAGTGCCCACGGAGACTCAGCGGAGCTGGATGTGGTGGCCAAGCCACCACACGGCCTCCTGGCAAGGGGCAACCTTGCAGCCGAGCATATATCAATGGCCTTCACAAAGGGCCGGTCAAAATTTGCCAGGTTTTCAAAGGATTTGATCCTCTGTTTCACAGAGAAGGATGAAATCGGCTCATGGGGCCAGTTCAGCTCATAGTAATAGTAATTCCGCCTGAAGCTTCTCAGTTTATCAGCAGTGGGGTAGCTAACGTCACTGGCTGAGGAGGACACATCATGGACCTTCTGGGTACTTTTGGAGGTGTAAGCCTGCTCCTTTCCACTCTGGCTGTTAGGCAGATTCAGGTGAACCATCTTTAACACCCCCATTGCTGCCTGTGGGTATTTCTCCTCTGCAGTTTGGCCCTGAGGGCCTTGCACAGGGTGAACCTCTGTAACATGGCAGTCCTCCCTCAAGTGACCTGCTAACTGGGATGGCATCGAGTAGGTCCTCGTCACAGGTTTTGATAAGCCACAGAGACGTCTGTCTCCAGCAGTATGTCCTCTTGAGAAATACTGCATGGTCCCCATCTCCTCAGTCAGCCGAGGCACTTCTGCATTCACCTCTTCTGCTTTCTCCAGCAATGGCAGCCGCAAAAATGATGCTGGTGAGGACGAGGCAGAGGAGGAGGAGGAAGGGGATGATGAGGAGGAAAGCTTCACCTCAATGAAAGTGCGTTGGATCTCCTGCCCTTCCAGCTGCTCCTGCTGAACTGAGGGGGACCCTAATGAAGAAGAGCAGACTCCAGCAGCCATTCCTACGTTTTGCAGATCTAATTGCCTAAGGTCATCTGCACTATGGATGCTTTTGATTGTGTTCAGGTCTCCTCCGGGGTTATCAGTCCTCCCTTTCACATATTCAGGTTTTGGCATCCCCTGAGGAGGTGAGGTGACTATGGACTGACTATCTCTGGCTCTGAAATCATCCATCTTAGCATCCTTACCCTGACACACCACAGCCTGCATGGAAACTTGCTTCTCTTTTGGCTTTCCCCATGATAGCTCCCCACAGCCACATTTCACTTCACCACTCATGGTTGGACTGCTGCTGCCATTCAGGAGAGGCAGAAGTGAATCTTCAGAAATTACCAGAGATGATTTATTTTCTAGCTCTGATTTCAGAGTCTTTGAGGCTGCTGAAATGCTCTTTCCAGGATCTGAGTTTGTAGGTGAGTTACGGGACAATGGTGTTTTCTTTCCCAGGAGTTTGGGGGATAGTTGTGGAGAAACAGAAGCCCTTTTCTGATCAGCTCCATTGACTTTGGTAGGAGTAATGCCAGAAGAATCTGAATTTGTCTTTGCTTTGCTTTTGATGGTGAACCCTTTTAGCTTTGGTCCTGCTTTAGATTTCTGATTATTTAAAAGGGTGTCCATTATACTTTTTTGTGCCATTGCCTTAGACTCCTGACAGGATTTTTTCTGTGAGGATGGGCTGTGCGGTACTGCAGCTCCTTTGCAGTGATTTGTGCCTGAGCTTTGGACTTTTCCATTTGAAGTCCTTCCTGAAGTCACAGAGTTAATTTTCTCATTTTTTCCTGGCAATTCATGAATTGCATTAGCCTTTGGATCTTTAGATCTAGTAGGAAAGGGTGACCTGAGTGATATTCCTCTTGTTGATGATGCATTCACATGATTGCTGTCTGTTTTAGACAAGGTGGACAAACTGTTGGTTTCTTTCTTCACTGAGCAATAATCAACAGCATGATTACAATCATCAACTGCCATTTCACTTTCAGATTTGGATCTCTGCTCATCATGACATCCTTCTTTCTCAAACAAGCTGTTCTCCAAGACATTGACATTTCTAGCAGAGCAAAAGCTTGTCTTTTTGCAGTGCAGAGATCCTTTCTCTTCAGTGGATTCACAGCATTTCTTATGTTCATTACTGTTCCCCAAATCTATCTGTTCTTCTGTACGTAAGGCACCATTGTTACAGAAAGAGTAAACTTCAGGGATACTGACTGAATTCTTTAGGATGTCTTCTTCTGGCAGGAGAACTGAGGAAGGAGAACACAAGGATGCAGAGGACACATCTGGACACTGTGAAGGACATGGAGTGGGACCACCATGATCTTCCAAATCTAGTTTGTTGATGCTTGTCTCCAGTGACCCACACATTACACAGCCATCACTCTGCAAAGCTTTGCCACTGTACGGGTGCAGCAGGGACAGTGAGGATGAGCTTGTTCCAGAGATGCAATGCTGTTCCTGTGCGGGCTTCTGCGGCTCATCGTTCATGCAACAAATCTCAATTTGCTCCTCATCTGACTCTGTTACAGTAGAGCCTGTGGGGGCATTAGCAGCAGCACATTGCCCAAGCAACACCTCACTAGCACTTTCAAAGGCTTCTGTGACAGACTCTGCATCCGAGTGAGAATCCTCCGCAGCCCCATACATCGACTTTGGAAATGGGTCACTTCTCTTCCTTTCCAGAGAGTTTGCTGCAGGTAACTCATCCTCATTTAAACTGCTAAAATTCCTAGAATAGTTATTTAGAGAGTTTTTATTCACAGTAAAAAGTTTGCCTGTGTTGATGGAGTCCAACACAGACAGCCCCAAAACCCCTTGTGCATTAGCTCCACAATTCACAGTTTTTTCCAGCAGCTCCTCCTTGGGCGCTCGTGGCTCAGAGCCGGGGCAGCCTTCGTCAGTGCCACAGCAGCACATGGTGGTGTACTCGTCCCGGAGGGGACTTTCTGCGCGCGACGGGGTGCGCGAGGCCCTGCCCTCGGGGGCACCCATCTGGCTGAGCAGGTCATCGATGTCAGTGACAGGGATGGCAGCGCAGTCCTCCTCACGGCTGGCCCTCGGGCTGCCTCTGTGCACGTCCCTGCTCGGGGCATCGGGCGGCAGTGTTGCTCTCTCCGCCACGCAGCTGCCGACAGCAGTCTGCAGACCTGCTCTTTCTCGCTTCCCAGAGCTCTGCTCTTCCTCTGCTGTGAGGATGCTGTTGACATTGGCCTGATTTTGAGTGTCTATCCCTGGAGACAGGATGAGGTTTGTAAATCTGCTGACAGCTGCATCATGATTAAAAAAAAAAAAAAAAAAGAAAAAAAAAGGCAAAATCCTGTCAAATATAAGAAGTGATATAGAAAACACCAGGTTTTATTACAAAAATAGACACCCACATAGACTACATGTTTTCATTTTGATCTGCACTCCTCCTCCTCTGTAATGATGTTTACAACAACTCAAATTAATCATAACCATGTGTATTTGAGTAGTGCACAGAAGGGAGCAATCCACTTATCCAAGGTGAGCAGTCATGATCTGTTTAACTCTCATCTTTGAAATTACAGCAGTCAAGCAGCCAACTACCAAAGCGTCAGCATGCAGTAAGTCACGCTGAGCAGCATTGCTTCTCATCACTTGTTTCATCTCTGAAGTCTCCCACAGAGACCCCAGGGAGCACAGAAAGCCCTGACATAGCAAAGGTGACCAGATAACACAGTGACAGTCTGTGCATAAATAACTTGGCTCTGACCCCTCAGCACTTTTGCAGGTGTTCAATGTGACATGCATGGGTGACGTTATGCACACATTAAGCACATGGGCTTTACTGCATTTCTGGCATAGACCTCTCCTTAACATGTTCCAGAACATGTTTAACCCACTCCTGGGCAGCACACCGAGCTCTCTGTCACTGCTGCACTCTGACATATTCCGGCTGACCCATTTCTCCACATCTTCAGCTTCCAGCACTTCACTCTATGCACCAGATTCCACCTCTCTACACTGCTTCTGAGACATGCATCCCCATTCAAGCTGCCTTCCAGAGGCCAGTTACTATGACATGGAGCCGAGAAAGCGTATGAAGAAGGAGAGGCTATTCAGTATCAATGTCCTGTCCTGCTCATTTAAAGGTGCCTGCACATCTCTGTACTTCTCACACAAACCTGCAGGATCATCCACATCACTTAACTTAGGTATCCATGTTAAGAAGTACTGATTTCTCCTGGAGTCAACAAGGGAAAAACACCTCAGGAGGGCAATCTCAAGCAGCCAGATTAGAATTTGAAGTACTCCCCTGCTTCAGCATGGTGGATTATCACCTTTTTTGACAGTGAGATAGGACAAGGGAAAGGGTGAAGTGCCTTACAAAGTGCTACCAATGTGTCCTTGCCCCAGTGCTATTGGTTTGAAAAGCCACAGCAATCTAAGGAAACAAGAACAAGATCCTGGAATTCATTGAAGAACAACTGGAAGTCAAGCATCTGGAAGCACTTTAGGTTCCCAGGTACACAAAAGTACACAGAGAGGATCATAAGCTAGAACAAAGCAAAATATTATGTTCTTCCTGAATTTGAAAAGTATGCTTTTCTTTTTCAAACACTCATTTCCACACCACATAATTTGTACAGTCTGTGGGGATTCATATCTTGCTGTAGAAGCACAAATCAGCCCTGAGCAGAAAGCAAGAAGGTATCAAGTATTTCAACTCACACTAGATAACTTTCTGTAATGAAACATAAAAATAAACGTTTTTGTAAGATTTTAGTTTTCTGTTTCATCTTCCTGCACTTTAGATAATTCTGACATAATAAAAGGGAAGGAAAGAAAAAAAGAAAGAAAAGAGGTTGTTAGTGTCTTATTGTCCATTCATAAAAACATTACTAGAACTTCAGATTTAAGAGAGACAGATTTGATTATAAGGGGCCTATATATTTAATGAACAGGCACAGCAATAAAATGAGTTGTCAGGATAAGAGTCACTGCCATTTTAGTTCCAGGACTGTATCAAATGACTCAGGCCTCTGCAAACACTGGCAGGAGGGACCTACTCTATGTGGGAACTTTGAATACTTCACACAGGAGTAGGTTTTCTCCCCTTATCATGGTGCCAGACAGGACCCTGAAGCTTGACTTGGCGATGAAGTGCTTTGCTTGGCTCACCAATGCAGATACAATGTCCCACCGTCCTCTTCTCTGAATCCATGTGGAAAGCTAGGACAGCAGGTCAGGCCCAGGAGATCCAAGGACGTTTTGTTCACTTGTACCCAGAATAAATGGTACAAAAGCAAAACTGCTTTCTCACCTGACGCTGCCTTCTGGATCTCCAGGGTTACGGATGTGGGAAGACACTGCATAAGCAAACAGATTTCCTCGTACATCATCTTGCTGACAGGGATGCTGTTGATAGTGGTAATCTCATCTCCTACAGCCATCTTGCCCATTGATCCCTGATGCAAAGAGAGATTCAAGGAAATTATAAATACACATCAGAAGCCCTGCAGAGATTGTAGGGAAGCATTTAATAGCTTATGAGCAATATCCTCTGTTTCACGTCACTGCAGAGCACAGGTACCACTGCTGCCAGTTTGCCAGCACATAAATAAAGAACAGACTGTGTTTCTGCCAGGACGAGAATTAGAGATCAATCTAAAACAGGAAGGTCAAAAGATCTGCTGTTTTTTCCAGGAGATGAGTATCATGATGGAGGACATAGTCCTCTTAGTTAAATGAAATGGCATGGATCAGCCCTAGCTTCTTCAGGACTGGAACACTGTGTGTCATTTTTTAATTCCATGCACTTCTCAGGTGAACAGACATGATCTGAGCTCTTAAGGTAAAGGTTTGTTTCTAAATACTGCAAAAGAAATCTGAGAAAAAGGCAGGAAAAAAACCCAAATCCCCAGATCTCACAGCCCTATTCAAACTGCTATGCCATATCCCCTCTTATCCTAGCGGCCGCTAATGAGATTAAAAATGCTACAGCCAGGTTTGTACACCAGAGTATTATTCTCCTTTCTGGACTTCTGCATCTAGCAATTCCACAACCAGTGTGAAGCACATATCCATACTGGTATGGGCATGTATGAGATGCAGAAGAGCAATGTGTTACTGGTTCTACTCCAGCTCTTGGCAAACCTGGCCAGCACCTAAAGCCTCTTGGTTCCAGATTCCTGTCATAGGGGGACATGCACATATAAAATAGTAAAGCATAATATACATTTGTTACCACCATCCTCTGCCACCAGGATTTACTTATTTTGTCTTTACCCATAGTTAGAACATAAATACAAAAATTGCATTCCCTCAAAATTACAATTGCAAGAAGGGATGAGGCCATCTCAGTGGATCCGTGTCCTGCCTCTCTTAGTTTCAAATTAGCCTGGGTGCCCCTCTGAATCAGAAACAAATTATTTAGCAGCAGCTCCAGAACAACATGGGGTGGGACATTTTGCCCAGCAAGGAAAAACACCTCAGTTGTGCTTACTCTCAACAGACCACTTGCTTAATAATAACCATGAAAATAATAACAATCAGCCCCACACTGGGAAAGCACATCACTATAAGGCACTCAAATTACAAATTACCATTTCTGCTGGTCCCCCTGGCCGCATCCCTGTGACGACAACCTTTAAGGGCATGGCTTGGATTTCCAGATCCAGGCCGAATGACTCGTGCTCATTGCGAACCAGAGTGACGACTTCAACCTGGCCCTGCCCGACCACATCAGGGGCTTCACACTTCCTGCTGTGAGGGAGCATCCTGGCAACAGGCTTGTTGTAAGAGCCATGCTCCTCTGTCCTATGTCTCTGAAGGCTTCGGCACTCAGTGCTCATCATGCTTTTCACTCTGGTGACTGCTCTGTGCTCAAGTTTTGGCGATCTCTTGGATTCAAGCTGTGCTTCCCGGAGCTCCCTCAAACTCAGGCTGCCAAGACGAACTTCAGGCACACTTGAGTAATCAAATGCTATGATGGGGAAAAAAGAAGATTCAACTTGCTCCAGCGTGCTGTCTGCAGACTCTACAGAGTTGCTGAAGACAGGGGAAGATGTCTCCATGCCACTGTATCTCGATGACTCACTGTCCTGGCTCTCATCATCGATTTCTACAGACGAGGTTGTAATGACAATGCCAGCATCCTCCTGGCTCTTGGCCCTCTGGCTTCTGTGCAAGTGGGAACTTTCATCGTCATCACTGGCGTCACCATCATAGAAAACAACCCGCCTCTGTCGGTGAAAGGGGCTGCGGGCAGATTTGGGGCTGTCGCTGAGGATGCCAGGTCGGACAGACTCCACATGCTTGTTGTGATGGCCAGATGACCTCCCACTAGCTGGAGAAGCCAAACCATTTGCTTTTGTCACTCCTGCATCTCTAGCAGCTAGGGAAAAAAAGAGTTATACTTTAACTGTACTTACAGATGATCTTTAACACCGGGCATCTCACTGCAGTAGAATACATGTGGTCTGTTTACAGAGAAAGCTTAACTCTTCCTCACAAAGCAAAAAGCAGGCTTTTCATGTCCTCCCTCTAACAACAGTAAACATCAAGAGGACTGCAGATAACACTACAATTTATGGGTAATTCCCAAAATCAGTTCATTAGCATGTCTAGTTCTGTTTTCAGTTTACTTCTAAATTATGACTATGACTCAAAGAAGAAAGGGATGCAAATTCAAATGTGTATTTTAGTTTAAACAACAGATTTTCTATCACATTTTCCCTGAATCTAAGCTCAGGACTCCTGCATTAACTCACAGAGAGTAAAAATTGCTTTCTTCAACCAAGACTGAAATGCAACAATCAAGTTCAAATTAGCAAGTAACAAACCCAAGAACCCTTCCCATGTTCTCCTTGGAAAAAACTGCATCTCACTTTGTGGGAAGTTAATTTGTTTTGCTTTTTTTGGGGGCTAGTTAGAAATGTAAAAATACATTTAAACATTAAATAATTTCCACAGAAAATAAGATGAGACAAAGAAATTACTTGAGAAACACAGGAAAGGGAGAACAAATTAATCCTTTGAATTTTTGATCAGGTGCACATCAGTAAAGACACACAAGCTTCTTTCAGTCAGTTATCATGGGGAGAAATATACACAAGCAAAATATCTGATGTAAAATTGCACATTTGTTTGTTTTTATATGTATATTGACCTTCTCAAAGTTTCTGAGATAGCTATGAACAGTCTCCACAAATGTAATAAAAAAGATGATTTGAAAAAAAACCCCAAGCTCTGCAATGCTATCAATCTAGTTTCATCCAAACCAATCAAAGTCATTTTCACACTATCAGAACAGTGTCTTGAACAAAATATCATGGAAACAGGCATTTCTGTGGATTGTTGTACATTCCTTCATTTTTCCAGAACTTCATGCGATCAACAATGGCTTATAATACACTGCCTGGCATTTCTTCCCAGCACAGGGACCACCACAGCTCTCCTGTACAGGAACCCAGCCCTCAGTGACTCTGCCCACCAGCCCAATGACCAGACACATTTGCATCACTTACTCAGGCTGCCAGGGAGAAGAGAGCCATCGTCCAGCCAACTGTGCCTGTTCTTCTGACGGAGCTGCTCCTCATCACACGAGCCAGGGACAGCATCAGAGAAGGGAAGATGGCTCGAACCATCATGGGAGAAGTACTGGGAAAGCTCTGCCTCGGAGCTGACGGATCCCTGCTGAAGAGAAGTGACCCTGGTGACCTGCTGTCCTCGATGTATAAAGCCCCTGCCTGCAGAGCTCCACACAGACCACTTGCATTGCTGTATCAATAAAGTTTAAATCCTATTTTTAAAATAGAGGACTTGTCAGTATACTGAGAGCCAAACTGTTGAAATTGGATGTCTGAAACACTGCACACCAACACATTTTTAGCCAATACAATAAATAAAAAAGGATTCCAAATCCCACTGTTTTACAGGGGTGGTTCAGTGCAGAAACAAGGGATGAAACTATTCAATTTTGCAGTTCCCTTTGTTCTACACTGAGAGAAGGGAAGGCTTTGTACCTCCAGACACAGTGTCAATGAGTTCCATGGCTTTACCAGGAAAAACAGATTCTTCCCTGCAATGGCTATATAAAGGGACTTAGTCTCAGCCTTCTGCCCACAGGCTCAGATTCCTCCTGCTAACTTTGTGTCCCACAGAGCAGGGGTACCTTGGAGGTGGCAGGAGGTGGGACCCCATGTCCTTCTCTGCCATGCTCTGCACATCACTCCCAAAGGCTACAGTCACACAGAAAAAGAGAAGCTTGCTGCTGTCACAATTTAAATGTGTGTGACACAAGAAACAAACCCTTTTATGGAGCTCATGTGACAGGGAAGGAGCATGCAGGTTTGGTTTTGAACCCCTTGACCAAGTAAGAGCTTCAGTAAAAGCTGAATTTGAAGCAGGCTCTATTTTTATTGCATCTAATCCTTTACCCGGCTTGCTGGCTCCAAGAAGCGTTTCATAGTCCAGCTGAGGGGAGATGAGGTCTCTCCTTGTTTGGCCTTCACACTAGGAGATGGACTTTTTTGCACAGCTCCTGTTAAACACAGATTAGTTAGATGCCAAAAATTAAAGTTGTAGGCCATATAATCAAACAGGCTTTTCATTCATCTTCCGAGCTGGTGGCTGCATTTAATCCCACTTATTTAGTATCTAAATTGCTTTCCTAAACTGAGATTTATTCAGCATTTCACAAACTCCCCCTCAGATCAGATGGAATGTTACCACTAGCCAGGCCCAGGGCAGTGCTATGAACAAGAGAGGAGCAGGAGATGGTCTTCCCATCTGTTGGAGCACGCTGCTGACTAGGGGCAACCTCAGAAGACAAATCAGCAGCCACTGGCAAGGTCAACTTCAAAGAAGATCTTAGCTGACACACAAAAAAGGGGATCATAACTAATCTAACATTTCTGTCTGAACATCACCTTACTGGTCACTGCCATTGCCAAAAGTTTGCTTTCATCAAGCCAGACTTTGGGAAATGCTGGAGTTCAAACACATCACAGAGATGCCAGAGTACACATCTTGACATGACTTTAAAGATCAAAATGGTGTTAAAACATATAGTCCAGTATGCAACACCTGGACTTTTTCAAATGGTCAAAATACTTTTTGGGGTTTTTTTTGCCATTAAGGTCAAGCATACATGGATGGAGTAGACCCCTCCTGCTCTATCCCTACTGGAACATCGTGCTTCCCCTCATCTTGAAAAAAGTTCAGAACCACCACCTCTTGATAACCCTACATTCAGGTCATGGCAGGCCAGTGAACAAAAGCAAGTTACATAAGCTGCAGAGCACAAACTGGATGTTTGTGCTAAAATTTCTGCAGTGGACAGAATGATGATACTCCCTACACTGTTCTGCTGTCTTGAGGGCTCTCAAAATATTAATGCTGGGGAACTTGAGAGCATGCCCTTAAATACTTCTGCATCTGTGAGAGAACAGGCTCTAGAGAAGAGAACATGTTGCTACCTGTGACATGAGAGGAGCTGGAGTCCTTGCTCTCTCGGTGGGTAGTACGTGCAATTGCTTCATCCATCTCCTGCTCTGAAACCTGAAGTGGGGTGGAAGACAAAGCTCAAACAGGGTACAAGAAATTACAAGAGTCTTACCACTTATCACAAGTACATGATCCATCATATAAGCCACTATTTTTAAAGATGCAATAAAGAAGACCTAGTTGAGTGCTCCTAAGCCCTTGTCCCCCCTGACTCAGACTCTCTCGGTGCCACTTTCCTGCAAAAGCCAGGAAGCAGAAGCTTGCCAGCTGCAAGAAGACTGCATCCAAGTGACACAAAATATAAACAAATAAAACAGTCCCAGACTTAAAGAAATCAAATGAAGCTATTAGAGCCCAGTTTAAACTCAATTAAAAGCTGTGTACTGATTTGCTGAGAAAATGTGACTTTAAAATAGACAAAGACTGCTTTATGCAAGCACACATCAGAAACTTAAGCTATTCTACACTTAACCCACCGGAAGAATACCAGACTTCCCATAATATTAGCTGTCTTTTTAATTTTCTTTTCTCCTTGCTTTTCAAAAGAAAACCTAAATCAGTAATTGGAAATTAATGTTTCTCTGGTTTAAGAATAAATACTGGTTTACCATATTTGCTAATTTAGTCCATAATTACTGCCATACGTTTAATTCTTATTACTGGAAAACATATGATTTTATACAAGAACAACTAGTCTGCAGGAATATATATTTAAGAACAGAAAGCAAATTAATTCTGTCAAAAATACTTTCTATGCACATTGATTTACATGAATTAAAATTCAGCATAAATAGAGACTACAAACTTGAGTCTTCCTGAACCATGAAGATTTGAGAGATTCTGAAGCAAACTCAGCAGTTTAAACACAGCATAAATGCCATATTCAGTCAGAATAACAAGCAGAAAGAAAATTTTGTGGTATTTCTTTTGGAAGTACATGAAAACACCAAAGCAAACATACTCAGCAGCAAAATGTTCTGTGGATCTTTTGTGTTATAAAATAAGAAATTAAGTATAAAAATGTTTGAAACAACATGAACCTTTGTAAAAACACATCTCTATTTCCAGCCGGTGTCATGAACTTATAGCAAACCAAAAGTCCCTGGGCTCCTGGGGCACAGGGAGTTCCTGCAGAACATGGATCAGATCCTTAGACTATGATCCATCGCCTTAACACAAACCTTTGGGTAAAACATATCCCAAGAATTAAAACATGTCCCAGGCACACTGCAGTGCATTTTTTAAGTTAACCAAAAATCCATGCTTCTGCAAACTCTGCCAGCTTTGATGTTTAGCATCCTTTATGCTCAGGCAGTTCAAAATGGAAAGGGACAAGTTAATTCTTAACTCTAATCTGCATGCTGGGGTACTATTAGAAGCAAATGAAAAATAAAATAAAATAAAATACCCACACTTATTTATCAATCCCCCAGTGCTTTCAGAAAATGGGTAACAGTAACATAACAATAAATATGGGTTCCTATAGGGACACTCCTCCAGAGATCCAGCCATGAGAGATTATGGATTCAATACTGCCAGGATTATGGATTCAGTACTAGAAAAATTCTTTTGGGTCTCTCCAGCTCAACTTTTAGCTTTTCGTACATTTCTTGGCAAAGGATTTGTTGTCATCTTAAATATCACTTATGGAAAACTGTAATAGGAGCCACTTAATAGTTTCCCTCTGTTACTGAGTAATACCAAGCAATTAGCTTAACTCAGTTCATCCTTTCAGCAGACACCAGGTTAGGTCACTCATCAGCTTTCAAGAGCCCACCACAGCAAGAAGAAGGACAGATGAGAAAGGGCAGGCTCTACAGCACGGCATTTTTATTTCATGCTTCTTACAGACAATCCAAAAAGTCTGTAAGCCTTAATAATGCAATCACATTGAACCATTGTTTTGGTTCAGCACAGCACACAGACTCACCAGAAATACTGTTATATTAGGCTATAACCCCAATTCTTACCCTCGCCATGCTCACCTTTAATAGAACCACAGCCTCTTTCTTTCCAGCAGCACAAGGCCTTCCAACAAAGATAATAAACTCTGGAAAGCAGGCCCCTGTTTGTTGACTGTATATTTGATTTAGCAGAAAATACACTATTAATTACAAAATAAGAAACCTGAGTTCTCCTAGATATGGCTTTCTTAAGGCCATTTGTAGTTATGAGTTCAAAAGTCAGAGCTTTCTGGACCCACTAATGCAAATATTTTTACAGCTTCATTCCTGTTTAAACAGGAAGGTTTTGTACACTCATGAAATTCTTTGAAATACTGAAATAAAAGAAGCTGTTATTCCCTATAGCTTGGCTAATAGGCTTTCATCTTCTATCATCAATTTTTAAAAAATGCTTGAGAACACTTACTTTGTAAATACAGCCTTATTTCCAAACTGACCTTGCACAGATTCAGTATCAGTGTGCTCCATATTCTCACGTTTTAATTCCTGAAGGAAAACTTTGATCTTTGGATAGATTTTACTTTATTACAGTTGATCAATTCATGTTGTTGATACATATATTCCTAGCCCTAAATTATATTCTACTCAAAGACAAAGTAACTGCAAAATAGCTTTTAGGAGGAAGAGGTCTTGTGCTATATTTGCGTTGCTACTTCATCCAAGTACCAAGAAAGATGGGAACACTTCATTCAAGCAGTTCCAGGAAAATGCAATTGATCAGTGGGTGACTAAGTGAAAAGCACCAGGAACAGTCCAACATTGCTATGACTTACAAAACTGGGAAGCATCATTACAATCCTGACATCTTGCACAATACACGCCATAGCAAGAAAAAGCCATTTTCTTCATTTTCTGCTTTTCCGACAGCAAGACTCAAATTACAGTGCCAGATGAAAACAATCCAGATACACTTACTCATTTTCTCCTCACCTTTGGGTTAGGATGACGACTAATGATTAGGCTGACTGGTCCTGGTCCACACTCACTGAGGATTGCGTAGGCTTCGCTTAGTGCTGCATGACGCAGGCTCACAGAATCCGCCTCCAGAATCTGGTCACCCCGGCTGCACAGAGACACAGAGTCACCTAATCACAACCACCTTCCACGCAAAAAAAATTGTGCTTTCAACTGATGGCCCAGCTTTTTCAAAGACCTAAGTGTTCTGGAAAATACGTGACTTTCAAAGAAGGTGCTGCTACCAGTGATGTACATGGTTTAAGACCTCTTGAGTTCACAATGGAGGCTCAGAGATCCCTTCTGCACTTACTGTCAGTGCAAAAAATCTCTACTGAATCAACCAAGAAAACTGCATTAGGATCAGGGTGAAAGCAAGCTTCAGTTCCAGTTCTGCATTCAGATATTTATTGAGCACAGAAGAGGAAAAATGGGATTCAGATGGGCTGTTCTCTTCACACCATACTGAATTACTTAGCAGAAACACTGATAAGAAATTCATTATTTAGATATGAGTTTATGAAATTACCCCAGGAAAAGACTGAGCCTGGTAAGCTTGTATTTGTTAAAAATTATCATAGAGAACCCATTAAAAAGGAAAAAGAAGAAACAAAACAAAACTCTCCTGAAAGGAAAACACACTGTGTGATTTAAAAGGGCATGTAGTGATACTACAAGGGAGTATGGCTTCAAACTGAAAGAGGGCAGGATTAGATCAGGTGTTAGGAAGAAATTCTTTACTGTCAGGGTGGAGAGGCACTGGAACAGGTTGCCAAGAGAAGCTCTGGAAGTGTTTGAGATCAGGACGGATGGAGCTTTGAGTAACCTGACCTAGTGGAAGATTCTCTGCCCATGGTAGGGGATTTGAAACAAGATGATCTTTAACATCTCTTCCAACCCAAACCATTTCATGATTCTATGATTGTTTAGCTCTGTTTTCTCAGTTTTGTAACTCTTGCTTATGGTGCTCAGGCATCTGGAACTATTCAAAAGAAAATATCATCAACTAGGAATATCATTAAAGCATTCTCCATAATTCCTGAAACATTTGCTTTGAACAGACCCTCTCAAGGAATCTACTACTGCCAGCTTGTGTTGGGCTACTTGTGACAACGACACTGTTGTGTGTGACACTATGAGTACATATACCGAAGGCAAAATAACAATTGCAGTTCAGTAACCTGCACTTCTGGTACAGGCTCAGGAAAGTAAACAGTTCTGCAATCATCTCACTGCTCTGCCTGTTCCTTTAGACTTGCACAAATGGAGTCACTTACACAGCCACATGACTGAGAGAGGAAGCTCAGATACAGAAGAGCTGGATTTAAACCTCCCCTGGCATTGCAAAGCCAACATTTGATTAACAATGTTTTCCAAAAATCAAAACCACCCTGTAAGTCTTGGCCTATGAAGCCATAAATCGCTGATGGGACAACAGAAGCAACGTCTCAAAGAAGCAAGCTAAAAATCTGGGAAGCATGCCTGGATATAATCAATCACATAAACCTAATAAACAATGCAGCTGTTACATACAGACATAACCAGCACTGCAATGTTTTCCAAAGGGGCCTGCAAGAAAGCAAGTTACCATTAAATGCTGTGTCCTGTAGACATTTCTATATTATAGGAACTTTCAAGGGTTTTGGCAGCAATGCCACCATAAAATTATCTTCTTCCCTTATTCCAAGAAATCAAATTTCTATTGCAGTTTTCCTGGTGAGCCAGGAAACAGAAGGCACTCTCTAGCAAGGCATTTGCTCAGCCTCTCTGCACCAGTGCTCACATCACACACTCAAAGAGGATCACACAGTCCCAGCACCTCTTCAGCACAGTCTCCCCTCTGGAGCCACGCTCCCAGCACCCACCAACATTTATGGAGGAATGCAGAAAGTGGCAAGGTTTCCTCCAATGGTTTTCAAAAATGAAGCCTCCACAAGGGGAAAAGCAAGTTTCTGTCACTTAATCCAATGTAAGCACAAGGGAATCCTGGGAATGATTGCTTCCTAAACACATCCCTGCTCCATGACAGAGTGCTGCTGGTCAGCCTGCAGCAATCCCACAAGACTGAGAGTAAGGGCCTAACCCATGGGCACAGGCAGCAGCAGGAACATTTATCCCAGCTCTTTTGAGGAGAGTTTCAGGTGACTGAGCTTTTAGCAGAGCTCTGCAAATTTCCTCTCAGTCTGGGGTCTCTGGCTGCAGCTCTCACAAAAAAAGCATGAGGCTGCACTTCTTGCTGCTCCTCTTTTTCAAAGGGTGCTATTAAGCTCAGCTTTCTGTATAGAGAATTAAAAAAAAAAAACAACCAAACAACCCAGACCTTAATGATTGTGCTGTTTCCAGAACAAAGAATAATGTTTCCAGGGCATTTAATACTACTTTGGAATGTTTTAACATAAATGTTTTCTTTTTGGTGAACTCTTAAGTATAAATTTCCTCCCTGCTACATCAACCAATTGGTAAAAACAAAATCTCAATCGATTTTATTGTAAAACCACTCCAGCATGTTTCTGCTTTAACCAACCTTAACCTGCCATCCATTTTAGCCACTGATCCTGGGGCCAGGCTGTGAATGTATATCCCGGGTGAACTGTTTTCCAGCGTGAGACAACAGGCACCAATACCAAGCCCGACCCCTGGCTCTGTGAAAAACAAGAAGTACAAAGAAATGTGGCAGATTGTAATCGCAAAGGACACACAAGTGTTTGTGTTCCCACATCCCATCTGAGTTCAGGACTCGTGTCATTGTTTCGGGCTGGCCTTAGGTGCAGTCAGTCAGGAAGCTAAGACCAACAAGTGGAAATCAGGATTGAAAATAGCCGATCCTGGCTGTTTTCTGACATTGATGTATCTCAGAAAATACTCTGGGCACCGTGGGAACCTCTTGGAAAGATCTGATCTGGTCCAAGGCACAAAGGAGGAGAGGCAGCAATCCAATCAAGATTTCATCTAAAATTACTGCAGAAAACATGAGCACAGAAGATGCTGCCAGTTGTATTGCTCTCTTTTGTTAGATATCTGTATGGCATTCCTCAGCAAAGAAGCACTAAGGAAGGTGAGGCATTATCTCTGGTTCAATGGTCACCTCTGCCACTTTCACCTCCACTGTCCTTCAGGTAACAACATCCCTATTTTAGGGATCTGGACATCTTACATTCTCTCTCAAAATTTTGAATCCAACCTTTAAAATCACTGTATTATGAGTCTTAAAAATAGGCATATTTGTCTACCACATATAACATAGACTTTAAGTTTATAATGAGCAATTATTAATGAGAGCAACCCTCATGGAGGAGTTCAAACAGATTATCGGGGAGCTTTTCAACACTGTGCAGCTTTGCCTTCCCTGGAGACGCTCTTTAAGAGAAAGGCACAGCCTCCTGGTCTGCCAGGAAGTTGCCTGCTATCTCACAGCCTCCTTCTTTCAGCAGCATGGACACTGCTACCCATAAGAGGCTTCTGATTCTGGACTCTTATGACTGCTACCCATAAGAGGCTTCTGATTCTGGAAAAGCAAAATGGAGGAAGGGGAACTCCTCAGAAGTTTTTGCATTAGAGGGTACTTTTCCCCCTCGTCCTGTGGTTCCATGTCAAATGGGCATACTTGGGTATACCAGGCATAAGAATCTCTAACCTATTCCCAAAAACTCCCGGAAGATGCAGAGATTTGTTCTCCCAGACCGTTACGATGGACGCTCACCTTTATTGAGTGTCACATCCATGACGATCCTGTCCTTGGGGCCAGGTCCTTTGCGGCTGGAGGAGGAGCCCTCGGGCTCCTCGAGGCCGGGGACGGGCGCGGTGCCGCTGGCGCTGGGGGAGCTGGAGCGGCTCAGCAGGGTGGGGGTGACGCAGGGCGTGAGGCTGGGGCTGCGCAGCCGCGTGCGCACCGTCAGCGTCACCACGCCCTTCTTGAGTTGCTGCAGAGACAGCACAGAACCACCACCGTGAGGTGACCAACATTTGTCACTGAACCTGCACACGGCAACTCGTGGCAGTGCAGGAGTATCAAGCTGAGGGCAGCAGGTGGCAATGAGTGAAGAGGAGCGTGAAGCTCTTCAGTGCTATATCCATGTTACCTTAAACCTCTGGATGGCCTCCTGATGGGTCAGTCCTTGCAGAGACTCTCCATTAACTTCCAGGATTTCATCCCCTGGTAAATAGATACAAAAAATGAGGTCAGCAATATAAAGACTAAAAAGATTTAAAACATCCTTCCTGAACATGAGGTGATCTACTACTATAAGGATTTCAGTTAACTATCCAATAAAAAACCTTTTATTGTTCTCAATTTATTTCCACTTGTACTAATGTCTCTACAAGTTACTAGTGATGGATTACCAAAGTAAAAACTGTTCTCCAGCAGAGATTCTGAACTTGGCATTCCCATTCCCACAAACAAGCTGCAAATGCTGTGGATTTTAACTGAAGTCTGAAAATTATTATGACATGAAGTCCAAAGGTACTATAAAACTGCCTTTCTTTTGTAAGCTTTAACAGGAGAAATGAAGAACTAAGTGAAACACTACAGCACATCACTTCAAAGCCTGTCCGAGAAAACGAACCTTGCATCCACGTGCAGAAAGCAAATGCCTTCCCTTACTAAATGCCTGCAGACAGAGAAGCATGTAGTAGCCCACACGCTGTGACAACAAATGCCTTTTTCACCTCAAGGAACATGTCCTGTCAGATTTCTACCAGCTTCCAGGCTCTAGGTCTTACTACTTACACCCAGCTGAGCTATCTACCTTAATTTTATTAAAAAGAGGGTCAGCATGATTCAGATCCACTTCCTGCAATTTTACTTGCATCTATGCAAAATGACATGGGGCAATACTGTCAGCTAAGTCTACCCCTCCTCTCCTTTCCTAGCTTCAGTCAAGAAAAAAAAAAGAAGAATTTTCAAGCTATGAATAGCCTGCAAATGATTCCTGGGTTTATGGGACAGCTGCTACTTATTGGCTTCCCACGGCAAGTGCACAACCTATGATGCAGGGATGCGAGCTTCCCTCTGGCAGCAAGTGTGAGAGTTGGCACCAAAAGCAGCCTCAAATACAACAAGTGTGATAAGACAGAAAGAGGGGAATGATGATATGAGGAGAGAAGTAACACAGGAGCAGCTTGAGAGAAGTAACACAGGAGCAGCTTTCCATAGAAGCAAAGTAACACAACCCCTGTAGAAGGGTTGTAAACCACCACCCTGAACTCATGGTCACTTTGTACTTTCAACACTAAAGAGTCTGTCTGTCAGAATGCTGTGTCACAGCACTCAGACCATGGTGCAGCACACACAGAGCAGGCTATGCATTCAGCTCAGATACTAAGATTGGAAAAGCAGTAATAAAATCTGGCTATATCTCCTTCTCTAACTAGAGCAATCTTACTGCCAATCCCATCTTTTCTTTTTTTTTTCTTTTTTTTTTTTTTTTTTTTTTTTTTTTTTTTTTTTTGTGGTTATGATTCTTGCCCTGTCAAAATCATACCAGGAGGTTTAGAGAGTACAAGGGCTCAAAAGAGCCTCTCCCAGACTCCACATCCCTATATATAATGCCTTCTCAGTCCAGCATCTTTAAGCCAGGTGTTGTTGGCTATCTATATTTCCCTGCTGTCACTGACCCTCTCCAACTGGAGAATTACAGCTTGCTGTTTGGGCAAATAAAGTTCATGAAAGAGAAAGGGGGAAACAAAGCAGCCACCACTATTCTGTAGTTCCTCCTTCTCAATATGAAATACAATCAGGTTAATTGCCATGAATGATCTTCCACAGGATGAACAAACAGGGCATTTTACATTTTCCATAGCCTCTTGGTGCTGGCCAGGTGCCTAAACATAGCTGTACTTGAATTTTCCTCCTGGACTGAAATAATATCCCACTGTGGTTGTTTATGTGAGGTTGGATTCTCTCTACCATACCTTCTTTAAGCCTTCCATCCGCAGCCGCTGCTCCATTTGGGAATATAGTCTTCACAAAAATCCCCATGCGTCCACGAGCAGAATCCTGACCTCCCACAATGCTGAATCCAAGACCCTATAGAAAGAAGAGATTTGAAGAGATTTTCTCTTTTCCTACAGAAAAGAGAGGAGAAGACACACAGCTGGCCCCTTACTCTGTTATCATCTGTGTGAGAAAGTCTGCCAGTAATGTACAAGACAAGGGAAAGATGAAAACCTAAAATCTTCTGATGAATTGCTTGGCCAACTTACTCTCTCATCCCATTTCTCATTTACTTTCACTCCATTATCAACACACTCATCAGCCCAAAATATAGCAGCAGGCACCCTAAGCTGATATAGCAAAAACTCCGAGAATATTTTGTGTTTTGTCAAAACATGGGGTCAATAGATTTCCCACTTTAAAAACAGTAACACATTCATTCTGAATTAACAGACAGTCAATTCCTACCCCCAAGATCTATAACCAGGATTAACTATAGGTTTCTCTTATGTCACAGATCCTACATTTCCTCAGGAAGAAGAAAAGCTTCAGAACATGACATAAGGTCAGTGCTGCAATGTAAGGAATGTAGCTGAAAGGAGAATGGCATGTGGGGGCTACCACTCACACGTACATTTTTAATTATTCTGGAGACATATATCACGTTGTATTTAAATAAATCTAGATCAATAGATTCCCCAGGGCTCCATCCATTAGCTGTTACCCCTGCACTACCCCAGCAGGCTATGGGACCATCTTGCAAAGCTGACCTGAGAACTGATGAACACAGCAGAATGAACCTCTTCCCCTTCTGCTGAGTTATTTCCCAGACAAATTGATTCCTTGGTCCACAACCCTTTCCCATATTTCCCCTCTTGTCACTGCTGTTCATGAATGTTACAGAATAAAGGGAAAAGTCACCGACCAGGTGGACGAAGGATATGGGGAACTGTTGTGCTTTAGTGATCTGAAGCCATGGACATTATTACTGCCTTGGGCAGCACTCTCCAGCTGAGGGATGCTGCCAGGGCAAGCACTGAGTTTACAATCCAACACAACAATCAGATCTTTTGTTTCACTACATGAACACAGAGCAGGCCACTACAAGTCTAGTAACTTACCAAGTCCAGTAACTTGGTACGACATTACTGATTTCTGGACAGGCAGCAACTTAAGTTGCTGTGCAGAACAAAATAACTCCAGTAAATGCTCAACCCTGTGCAATTATCAACTGCAAATCAACCTACAGAAGGCAGGAGGCTCCTGGCACTCCCATGCCTGGACACAGCAGGTCTCCCCACAGCTCCATGGGAGGGTTGGGAGAAATATGTCTGCAAAGTACAGCCGTTCCTACACTAGCCCACGTTCCCAGACAAGCGCTGCCACTCCACAGCAGGAAACCACCCCTTGCAGATCTGGATGCAAACCTAAAGGCAAACCCTTGGCTCCCTGCCACCAACACTGCAACTCTGCAGAGAAATATTTCAAGTCCCAGGTCTGCACAGGGATAATAAACTGAGCACTATTGCACAAACTGTACAAGGTGCAATCCCTAACAGAGGAGATCATGAGGTGGGTGGAAGGGACACAGAATGGCAGCTGCCTTAGGTGGTTCATGATGTCTAGGGTCTGCATTCTCCCAGCTTCTTTCTAAAACCTTGGAGCTAAATGCAAAAAGGCAGGAGAGGGTGGCTTATCCCAGGGGGAGAAATAATCTAATTTAATGAGAAAAACAGAGTAAAAAAATAAGAGAAATGAAGAAATATTTGCTCATCATAAAAGACCCACAGCTCCTAAACCAAGGTAAGTTAAAGCAACTGTGAGCCAGTCTACCCATAGAAGTAACTATTTCTAACTCTTTTTCTAACATAAAGCACAACAAGGAATTAGTTTTGTATTTGAGCTTGAAAGTCAAAACAAATCTTCTTAGTCCAAAACAAATCCATCTGATGACTTTGAAGACTATTTCACAAAAGGACATGCATATTTTTAGCATATTTAAATGACAGCTCCAATACTAGTGTGGATTTGATTAGGGAAAACAATGTATACCTGGGTTAATGCTTATCTATTTGTTCTTAGCATTCAGCCAACTGGTATCTAGGAAGTGTGTAAACACATTATTGAGGGAGAGAAGATGACTCTTTGACCCATGGAATTCAGTGCTGAGAAGCAATCAGCCAGTAACCTGTCTTCAGGTTTAATGCTTAATTTGCAGTAATTTATTTTTTTTAAATGCATCCAGATTCCACAGAGGGAAAATATGCTTGTCCATAAATATACATGTGAACAGGTACTGTTTTGTAGCTGCACTGACTTTGCATAAACATACATATTTAGAGATCCATTATAAATATTTGATATCTCAGTAATGGCAAGATGCACCAAACCAGAATGAAAGCCACCCTGTGTCAAGTGGACAACATGAACATCACATCCCCTGAATTTTGCAGGTGTTACTTTGGCATTTATGTTTGGAAATGGGATTTGTTTATCATTAGCACAATTACCAGCTACCTTGAGAGCAGCTGGAAGTGCAGGAGACACCTCTTAAATGCCAGCTCTCACTACATGTGAGAAACATGCAGAAATCCTCACCTTGCCTTGCCCTTTCATCAGGACGATGTTGGAAATAATGGATGGCTGGGTCAGTCTCCATGGAGATTCCACCTGGGCAGCACTGAAGGAACGGGTGGATTTCTTCACAATATGGTAGTCCTAACATCAACAAACAAGGATAATCGCTCTGATTGCTTGGCAAAGATACTGCAGATGTCATACCGGGAAAATTGCATGTGTCGAGGAAGAGGGATACAGTATCTTAGAGATATATTCAGAGAAATGTTCAAGGGATGAAACCCCAGCTCACTACAATCAAAGTGAATCTTGCCACAGTAATTTTCCCACATTTTGCACAGTAGAATCATTTTGAAATGTATCAGTTATGATTTAAATTAAAAGGATTAAAGATAACCTCATGATATAATCAAGTCTATATTTGCTAAAAAAAAAATGGAGAAAGGAAGGGAGAAGGAAAATGCCTACATTTTAAAATAATTGAAATAAAAAGCATTAGGGAGTTTTTAAAATTATTTTTTTTAAGTCTTCAGATCTCTAGAACTGCAACTCCTAAGACGAATAGCCTTAGGACCTTGCGGCCACAAGCAAGCAGTACTCTCCTTCACAACACTCAAAGAAGCTCTTCACAGGTGGCCAACACATCCCAGTTTGGTGTCCATGCCTGGTTTCAGTCCCATGATGTACCCGTGTGATCCTGTTTCATGACCCTTGCCCATTTCTATGAGCTTAAGGAAGATGCCTCAGGACTGAGCACCACGAGGTGCTCACAGCCAGCTCTGCCCTCCTGCTCACCTGTCTGGCTCCTGCTGACTCCAGCTGCTGGGGCAGAGAGTGCTTTCTTCCACCCCGGGAATATTTCACTGCTATTTCGTAATTTGATTCACCATTTTCCACTGTCAGCTCATCGTCTTCTCCCACAGACTCCAAGCGGGATCCAGCACCTAAGAAAAACCACAGAAACACATCCTTCAACATCTGAGAGCTGCTTTAGCCTCTCTCACCAGCAGGCAATAACTACCCCCTGCAAATCCCAAATTAAAGTGCCTTAAAACAATACTACCCAGTTTCCAGCCAGGCAGTTGGAAACCAGTTTTGATCACACTGAACCAAGAACTTTTCCTGCTGTCATAGGTTTTCTGCAATCTTTCATTGATACTGAACTCATGGTATTAAGGAAAAGCAGAAGATAATTGAGTCGGTAGCTCAGGGACAGGAAAGAAATTCATCTGTTCACACCCAATGGCACTTGCCAGTGCACTAAGCTCTCAGGCTTCATGTATTTAAAATTAAAAGACCTGACACTGCAGCAGTATTCATTTCTGGAGGTGTCATGTCACTTTGAAGGAATTTTTTTCTGGAATGGAAAAAGTAAAAATGTGCCAAAAAATGCTATTTTCTTTCCTTTTGGCAACAATTCTCGGTTTCTTCTGTAGATCTGTCTTAAAGAGAGGAGTGCAGAGTTCATGTAAGAAACAGAATTATTTGTCTTGAAGGACATCCTGTAATTAGCCACAGAGTACCCTACTCCTCGCAACAGGGCTCCTCCAATTCTCATTTTCTCCAAGGTCCCTGCAGAATCCCCAGTCACAGCAGTTCCCGCACATTTATCCTTGTCATTTCCACACCACACAGGGAAGGGACATTAACCCCTATTTTACAGATGAAAACCCAAGACACAAGCCAAATTTGCACAAGCTGGATTTCATGACGAGGATTTCAGATTACTTTAAACCAGACTTCTGTTGGAGCTGCCACAGAGCGCAACTGATTTCCTTTCATCCTCACTGTCTGTACCCCAGGAACAGGGAGTCATGGTCTGAGGTAGATGCACTGAAAATTTGCCCAGGAGAGCCCCAAACAAATTTTCTGCCACCTCCTTCCTGCCTGGAGGCTGTGTGAGCACTGCTGCCAGTGCCAGGGAGGGATGGAGCACAGAGCTGGGGCAGCTGCTTTTTTTCACTCAGCATGAAAGCAATTCTGCTGATGCATCCATAGGCAGAATTTGTACCCACTGCCCAGAGTGCAATTTAAACCTGCTCCCTGCTTTGGGATCTGAAATTGGAATCTCTGCTTTTCAACTCCCCTTCCCCCGGCACACAGGCTGCTGCTGCTGCACACAGACAGGATAGCAATCTTGGCAGGACCAGCATCCTGGCATTCTTTCATTCCCTGGCACCTACAACTAACCCTTTCCCATCAGTTCTCCCTCTCTTCTGGAGAACAGTTGTAATTCTGTATTTTCTGCCCATCTCCAAATGCATCTTCCTTTCTCATGCTGCAGTCCAGGCTGGCGGATGCTCCAGGCTCACCCACAGCCCAAGGGCATCAGGACTCACAGAAACAGGGTCTGGATCCCCAGTGACCACCAACTCACAGCCTCAGGAACCACAGGCAGAGGACCCCCCTGAGGTATCCTAAAAATACCTTAGTAATTGGAAATTATGGTGAACACAGGAGGGAGGGAGCCTCAGAAAGCATTAGGGTTGAGAACATGATCAAGCTCTGCACACAGGTTACTGTTAAGATTTGGGGACACAGCAACAGAAAATCTGGGGATTAGTCACTGTAATTGGCATTTTGATTAGAGCACACTGAAATATACATACAATGCAAACAGTAAAAAAAAAAAAAAGCAAAGAAATGCACAAACAAACAAGACACTTCTAAAATTTGCATAATACTTCTGTTCCTACAATAGCTCAGCTCAGGAGGATGGATGCAACTATCCTACAGATGGGATTTTTCTTCCAAAATAAACTAATATGATTTCAAAGAAATCCTATCTCACTTTTAGACAGTTAAAATAAATACACTACAATAAAAAAATCTACAATTGCTATCTTCTATCAGTCCAGCTTTACCTTGAGATCGACTTCTGTATTTCAGTATGCCACTTGCCAGAGTTGAACTCTGATTGTTTCCTTTGGACACTTCTGCACAAGCTGGATCTTGAGATTTCTCAGTTTCCATCACCTAAAAGAAATTTAAAAAAAAAAAAAGTTCTTGTAAACCAGAGATATTGATGACATTTTTTCCATTGTCCTTATGGGACAGAAAATTCCATTGCATGTCATCTTTGCTTCCAAAACATGTCATTGTATTTAGTATTTTCTGTAAGTATTTTTTTGCAACACCTTCAGACATTATGGTCACGCATCCTCTGCAAGACACCACACTAATGCCTCCAGAACGCATCCAGCACTCTGTGGCACCTCACTTACTTGCTTCCTCATGTATTTGAACAAAATTCTAGCTTTTATTTCCATTTGTGCTGCTCTGCAGGCTTCCAGAGACATCACATCTTTACAGAGAAAACTACTTTTAAAAAGCATTATTTTACTGTTAGTGTCTGCTCTGAGCACCAATGCAAAGCTTGAGGATGAAAAGCTTATTTAACAGAAAGTTATTACAGCCAAGCACTTTAAAAGCCTGGAAATGAGCAATTAAAGTTTACAGGTGGAATCACAACCCCACAACCCTGAGTAAATGCATCAGGACAGGAGGAGTCTCTTTACCGACTGTGTTTGCCCGGACGCCAAGTAACAAGGTAAGCAGCACGGCCACATGTCCTCTGCCTCCTGCTCTCCTGTGCTCAGGGACAAGCAGAGCTGCCCATGGGCAAGCTCTGCCCAGCCCCTGCATTTTGGAAGGTGCTGCTGAACTGCTGGAAGTCAGTTGTAAAAAAACCCCACCCAAGTAGCCAAACGCTTTCCTGTAAAAATAATTTCTGCTTCTGCTATTCAATCTTAAAAACGTCAGTCTTTCCCACAACCTGCCTCCCATCCCCCAGTCCCTCTTCCACCCAAGCCAACAAAGCCAAAGTGTATCTTTTGTGCAAAGTCTAGACTTCGTGATTTTAGTTTGAACAGTAGAAACTTCAGGAAAACATGAAACTGGCAGAAACAGGAAGCTGGAATGGGAACTGCTTTTTATTCCTTCCCCTTCAACAGGAACAGCTACACTTAATTTACACAGGGTTTGTACATCCTAGCTAGTAGTTGTTGATCTTTCAGGGCACTGCAGCAACTACTTTAGAGTCCACTTCCAGCACCAAATGCTTTGCAGCTCACAGCTCTGTGTAAATTTAGAACCATCCGATTCATTCATCAGTTTGAAAAAAAACCAGCACTCGTGATTTGGTCAACCTGAAAAGGGCCTGATTCCAGAAGATATGTAAGACATCAGATTCAAAACCCCACCTAAAAAAACCCAAACTTATTCAGCACATCGTATGCCTCTACTACACGGGGTTTGAGTTTGGTTTGTTACTGATATATTGGGGTTTTTGCTGATTTTTATTTTGACTGTGCCACAGGAGAAAAGTACCAGTGCATTCTGCAACCACATACATTTTCATCTAGTGTGGTGGGAAGAAAAACAGGACACAATTTCCACTTGTATTAAAACTATGCACCCCAAGCTACCTTCCCCCCATGGCAATCCTGGAGCCTGTGAGCCTACAGACAGCAAACCCCCAAACCCCATGTATGATCCACAGAAGGTCATATGCGTGCAAACACCAATGCTAGCAAAAGCCTCAAGACATTCTAAACAGCTTCCTGAAATTAGAGTTTATCCAAATAGGCTTCAGACTACAATCAGGAAGCAAAACCATGTAAATTATCTGTGTCATTAAAAACATTTCAATTACCTGTGTTTGGGTTTTCTTTTTTATTTTAGCAGAAGTATTTTTCTGACACTAATTATAAACACATAGGGGAAGATACTAACATTTGCAATGAAGCAAATATTGTTTAAGTTGTTGAGCTTGCCTAATAAATCATCAGGAGTTTTATCCTACTCAGAAAATACTTAGAAATCTGATCTACAAAGCTTGCAAGAACTCCCCAAAGGCATGTATCTGTAATTTTTGGCTCTCTCATAACCTAGACAAGAAGAAAAACCCAGCTCCACCTTATCCTTCTGGCCATGAACATATCACTTTACCGTCTCGAGGTGGCTGCCCAGATTTAACCATGCCATTTTAATTTTCCTCACTTTCAAGGAAATGAAGCTTATTATTTCAGTCCTGTAGGTCTCTTATTAAACTAAACCAATAAATCCCTCCCAATGCTGTCCCAGTGTTAAGGACAAGGGGAGCTTTAACACGCACAGTAGTTTAAAGGGAGATCTAAAAATAGAGCCCATTTTGCCAGTTCATTAAGTAGCTCTGGGATCAAGTGACGGTGACATCTCAATTGATTTCGAAGGAAACTGCACTATCAGGGACACGCGGTCCTGGCACTGCACCAGAGCGAACAACTGCCCTCCGAGTCCTCGCCTCGGCAAAGCTCCAGCGTGACCAGGCTCTTAATTAGGCAAGATGAGGAGCAGGATTATGACAGTCTGCACTGTTTAACCGCAAACAGCTTGGCAATCCCTTGCCGATCTACAAAACCAAGGCGGCACACAGAGGTTGATACAATTTAATAAGCAAACTGCTTTTCTGCTGCCCTTGCAGAGCTCCTCTGCTGCTGCCTTTCCCCACCCAATTCCCCACGGCACAGCCTGGCTGGCTCTGCCGAGGAGCGCTAGCTAGCAGCATGCAGACCAGTTTACCCTGGTGGCTTGGGAATGAAGCACTGAGAACCAGGCTGAGAAGTCTGCAGCATGACAAATTCTGCCCTACCTGCACTGGCAAAGCGAGTCCACCAACAAGACTAGTGCCCTTCTTCAGAACAGCCACGTGAAAGAGGAACGGCTGTGCACCTGTGCAAGCTCAATGGGAAAATTCCACATCTTCTCTGGTCCCATTCACTCTGTCCTGGTCTTTGGCCATGACAACTTTTCCTCCAGCAGCACAATCCCAAACATTCAATCATTAATTTCCCCAACACCACTGTCTGTGAGGCAGCCATCAGGAGGAACCCAAGAGGCCTCCATGAGGAGCCAGCACAGACTCTTGAGAGCAATGCCCCAAACACCCAATGCAAACCTTCACCTGTTCCCTGCACAAAGACTTTCTTCCTAGTCCCTCGAGACAAGCTGATGCCTTAAAGCCCTTAACCTTTCAAAAAATTTTCAAGATTTTTTTTCCATGATCTGGTATAATTCTAGCTGTTTCAGTTATTTGTGCAATTACTTATTGTTTTATGGGGCACAGCATGCTTTAAGCCTTAAATGTATCTGCTAGGCAGGGAACTCCACATGCCCCTTCGCCTTGCACAGAAAATAAAATACCTTCACTTTTAAATTAGCTCTTTTTCACTTTAATTGAATCCATCTCACAGACAAATTACAAACTGCAGCACTATAATTTACGAGAATTAACATTGCAAGTGATGCAGAGGACATGGATTTTCTAATCTTGGACAGCACTGAGTTTCCCATGCCTTACTGCTTTGTTTGAGGGCATGTACAAATCTGCACAGATCCTAGAAGGAGGCTGATGAGCAGGGACACACTGCATCGGGGGCTGCAGTACCCAGGGACATTTTTCCAAAACACAGTATATCCCAAAGCCCAGGGAGCTCCCTAAACTGAGCCACGGGGCTCACAAGAAGTTCAAACTAAATCCAGATGTAGCAATTTCTGGTGCAAGCTAGAGGACTAGCTTGCTCCCCTCTTCCAAAGAAAGAAGCTCCCCTCTTCCAAAGGGTGCTTGCATTGCTGCTCCTCTCTTTCATGACACAGAAGCAGAGAACCACTTGGAGACAGGGATGGAGGAAAAGAGAAGGAACATCACCTTCAGGTCAGCACTAATTCAGGGTCTTGAACTGGCACCTCTATAAAAAACAGTGCCCTGGTTGCTCCCCTGGTGCAAAGCTGACAAGGCAGACAATAGTTCTGTACTTTTACCAGAGAGGCCTCGGGAGGGCTCAGATTTGGGCTGTGTTTGGCAGCACTGGTGAAACAAAGCTTCCACAACCTTCCCCAGAAGCTCACCTGGGAAATACACATGCTGGTAACACCAGGGGCAACCCATACTTCCTCCTGCCCAGCCAAAGGGAACGGGAACCCAAGCCCTCCTTAACTTAATTTTAAAGAAAGTGTTGGAAAACTCCTGGTTCATGTGCTCAGGAGATCAGGAAATCTGATAAACAGTCAAGAACTGGAGCTGCCCAGCTTTCTGAATAGGTGGAAATGCCAAATAAACAAAACAAAAGCTTTTAAAGTGGTGTCTAGTCTGCCACTTTACTAAATGCCTGCACTCAAAAGCAACCCTAAGCCCTCAGTACAATGCAGTAGTTGCTAGACAGGGAATTGCTATTCACTTCAATAGGCACAAACTCCAAGCAGTTATTTTTGTGTCTCTTCTCAAAATCTACAGAGTAGATACACAAGAGTAGAGACAGAGTAGATGTAGAAGAGTAGATTCAGAGTCATACACAAACCCGCACAAGAAACAAAACCTGTCATTAACCAGCACAAAGACAGCAGCAATATCTGCCTATGCCCACTCTATAAACAGACTGGAAATGCACTGTGGCAGAGCTGAGCTACTCTCATCTTCAGTAATGTTATATTTATTTTTTACAAGACTCTCCAAAACCCTCTTGAATGTGTTTGACACCAGGAGCCACCATGTGTTGGCCACTGTTCAGAGGATGCTGGCAGGTTCTTTCTTGATGAAGCAGGGTCCCAGCTGTGCTGGCTCCAATGACTCACTGGTCAGAGCTGCAGCTAAGCAAAGCACACTCCATTTTCAGATATCCAAAGAGTCACTAAAATTATTCATAATGTTTCAAAGAGAAAAAAATTAAAAAAAATATCCTTTTAAATATGAAGAAAAGCAGGAAACGGCTAACGCAGCTACATTTTCCAAGAAACACATATCGCAGACAACACATGCCTTGGAAACAGTAAGATGCTCCCAGCAAAACAGTTCCCAATTCTTTTTGGACAAGATTACTCTTCTTCTGCAGTGTATTATGATTTTCCATTAGAAACAGCTTTTGAGCTAAAGGAAATCAAATGCACACAAACAGATCCCTGCTGTTCTCTTTTTTATGCTTTATCCTTTTTCCCCCCCAAAACATAAAAAACAAGCAGGACACATGCTTTCCATGCAGTTTAGTCACTGCCCACGAGATGTCTCTATGTGCTGCAGAGAGATCCCAGAAGACCAGTCTTAGTAAACAGCAGAGACCTAAGGGATTCCATGAGTGTATGACAAACATGGAACTCAAGCAGTGTGAAAGATGGTTCAGCTACTCCATTATTTTGTTTAATACATGCTCAGTTCATGGCTTACCACAAATCTGGAGCCGTTACATCATAACAAACAATAAATAGCTTATCTTTTTTTCTTTCTTTTTCTTTTTTTTTTTTAATGACAATCTTTTAATTCCCAGTGAAGGACAAAATATGCAATAATCACTCCTCAAAATAAACAGCTCTCCTGAGAATGAAACAAGACCTTAATATACCGATGTCAACCAACAGCTGCAGAGAGTGTTCCCATGACACCACTGGTGGGAGCTTTAGGTTTCAGCTGCAAACTGGCATTTTATACCATCCTAAGTATACAAGAAGATATGGAATATGTAAGAATTGTCTTTCATACCTGGATGATGTGTCTTTCTTACCTGCATCTTCAAGGATCTGAAATCTCATACATTATGGATGCTGCACAGCACATCTCAAATTATTTTTACGTGATTCCAACCAAGACTGGACAGTGCACACAGTCAAAAATTTGCAGATGTGGTTCTGAGACATTCACACTAACTCAAAAATTCTCGAGTGTGTATCATCCTTCTGCTAATGTATGTGAACTGCATGGCTGTGACAGCATTTCTCTTGTTCCAGTGCCATGAGGGTGTTATTTTTAGCTTGTTAAAGGCAGTTCATCTCCTTCAAAACCGGGCAGTTATCCAAACAGCCAAACGAGAGACAGGCTGTACTGTATCTGATGCTTTATGGGAAAAGCCCTCATTCACAAAAACAAAGACCATGCAGAACCTGTACCGTAGATAAACTTGTGTTTCTATTACTCTGCTGACTCGGCTTTCAAATATATCACATGGGAAGAGCAAAAATTGTAACTCTGGGCATTGTCCACAGTTATTTATGGTCAAGTAAGAAAGGTTATGTTCCACCAGCCCAAGCAACAGGAGGTATTCATGATTTGGAGACAGCATCACATCTACAGAGAACCCTTCAAGTACTGGACCCTGGGTGAAAGAGTTTTTTCTGGTCTTTGCCTTTAAGATGGAAGCAGTAGGAAAAGGCCCAGAAAGGTTGGGAGCAAGGCAATGGGAACGATAGGAGTGCTCTGAGGAGCTCCCTCCTGACATGAAGAACGCACTCATGTTAATGTCTCCTTGACAGGTGAATTTTACAATGTGTGAAAAACAGTAATCCAGTGATGCTGCACCCCTGGAGGCCTTTCAGCACTCTTCCTGCTCCCCCAGCTCAAGTGACACCTTCCCCCAGCCCTGACCAGTGTCACACCACCACAGCCAGCCCACTGCTGAGCAACCCCCTCTACAGCAAGTCCAACTGCAATTGCTTATTTTAATGTGATAGGGCTTCTAGAAACACTAGAAGCCCTAACACTGCGTGAACAAGATTTGGTCTCCAAGCATTTTGTCATTTTCTCTTGCCCAAATTCCTAATTACATTTACTCTGAAAACTTGCTTCTGGTGTCACTGTAGGACCCAGTGTGTCTCATCAGCCACAGCATGAAGGAAGGGTACTGATGGGCACAGAGCCCATCGATATGCTGGACACATACTGTACCTCAGAAAGGTACAGTACAGCCAGACTTTCAACAAATTCAGCATTTACAGCTGAGCAGCAGCTGTGAGCCATGCCAAGGTACAGCTGGACCCTGCCCTTGCCTGCCCCTTCCAAGAGAGATGGGGCACAGGGCAGGATCTGCAAACATTGCCAGTCATCACCACAAAGAGGAAAAGAGTTGTTGAACCCTTCCCAGTACATAAAAAAGCCCCACACCAGGCTCTTCAATTTCTTCCCCTTCCCCTCACCCCTAAGTAAAGCCTCTCATTGCTAAGCAAATTTCTGCCAGGAAAATATTTTTCTTGCTTTTCTCTCAGCCATGCAGCGCGGTTTGAGGAGTGAGCTGTGTTTCTGCAGTCTGTGTTGAGACTGCAGTGCCCTAATGGGAACAAACACTCCAGTACTCCAAGTAACGAGGGCCCCTCTCCACACCCTGAACACATTTAATTGTTGAGTTATGCTTCCTGTTCCTTCTCAATGCTAATGCTTTCTCTGAAATTCTCTCTCAGTGTTTCCAGAAGAACTTTTGACCCCAAGACTGTTTTTAAAGTTATGGCATTGTTATCCTGTTCTTCATTATGCTTGCATGGCTACAGGTAATTATGTGTGGATTCCCTGGTAAGACAGAAAGGCTCATGGCAGAAAACAACTAGTCAGTCCTACAGCACAGGAAAGAAAAATATGAACTGAGAGGGAGCAGAGTTAAACAAATGCAATTCTTCACACTCACCAAACAGGTTTATTTATCCCCTTTCAGCTACATGTCTTGCATGAAAACCACAAGTGGGCTTTGGCAGGGATCAGGTAACCTGGATCACACAGGGAACCTCTAGCAGCAGCCATCCTGTTTCTGTTGCTGGTAGGAGGGTGAAGACCTTGCAGGGTCATGGACGTCTCTGCGTGCAACATGCCTGGCACTGACGTGAAGGCACACATCCCACGCTTGAGGTCATCTCAAAATGATTAAATATGAGTAGAAAGGCCTTGATACCCCACAGCAGAGGGTCACGCAGCTGGGGGTACTGCCAGAGGTGGTGTCCCCAGGGGTTGCCTGCATGGTGAGCCTGGGCTCAGGGAGGCAAATTCCCTTCCCAGCACCCCCTCAAAAGGAAGAGATGAGGGTGAGCTCCTTTTCTCTTTTTACAGTTCTATTCTGCATGGAACAGACTCAGCTCAGGGTCCTGCCTCCAGCATCAGGAATAGCAGATTTAAGAATCTGGGAAGAACACAAGATTTAAGTACAGAGGAGCAGTCCCCAATCTTCCATCCCTGCCTCCAGCAACTACAGATCCAAACCTTCTGAGGCAGACACCCTCTTGCTGCGTTTTACAAACCTCTAGAAATTTCAAGCCATTAATATAAAGCTGGTCACTGAAGCTGAACATTTAAAAAATATTCAGACCATCAGATATTGAACCACACAAAAGCAAGTAACTTTTGAAGGAACTACAAATGGCACATGCTTCTGTCTAGGGACCAAAAATCCCCAAATTCAATGGACACTTTGTAAATGCTTGGCAGATGAACCTTCTCTTTAGAGTTCACTTCCCAGGTTCATCCACCAGCCAGCAATGCAATGACAGGTTCAATTTCAAGCAACAGAAACATTAGTAAAAGTGAACTAAAATTAAAAATAAATCATGCAAGGAAAATACTATCATATTATCCTATTTTGCACTTGGACATAAATAATGGCATTTTAGAATAGCAGTGTCAACTGCACATGGCAAAATATGGATTGGGGTGGAGGAGTTAAAAAGCCCCGAAATGTCTCAGGACTGTTCAGGATAACACAGCTCTCTGGCCAGTGCTTCATATCTGAAGTTAAGGAACATTTTGGACAAACTACTCCTGAAAGAATTGCACTTTAAGGACATTAATGTAATCCTTTTTCTGCCTGGCAGCACAAGTCTTAATGAAGTTAAAACTTTAAGGCATGTTTCATGTTAAACAGGGCTTTACATAAGACTGTAAAAGCAGAACTCCATTTAAATTGTATTATGTGATTTTTATTAATGAAACTTAACAAGTGGACTTTCAAGTAAGACTTAAAGCGATACTTCTCTTAAATTACAGTTTTCAAGTGTCACTAAACTCTTCTGCTGTGTTCTGCAGAAGCTGACTAGCTCAGACTCTTATTTTTCTGTTCAAAAATGCTGGAGCAGAACTTAAAAACTTGAAAACAAATGTTCATGGGGAATTTTTTTCACGACCAGCATCTAGAAAAGATAACTTTAATTTTAACTATTTTTTTCCACAGATTTTTAAAATAAGCCAGGTTGGAAGGGATCCTGGGGGGGTGTCCCATTTCGAAACAGTGACAACTTATGTCACTTTCCTTAAGAGCCTGGTCCAGCTGAGTTCTAAGTAGCTAAAAGGATGAATATTTGAATACAAACCTTCATTCCAAGAGGCTGCTTTTTCTGCCTGGTTCAGCCTTTAGGTAATCAGGTGCTAAAACACAAGTCCATCAGGTCTATTAATTATGGCTCTGAACACTCAGCAGTGAATTATATTCACAGAGAAGTTAATGACACAATACCTCTGACAAACCTAGAAGCTCCTGCAAGTTTTTAGTATCTTCTAGACTTTTTAAAGAATTAGATAGACATTGTTCTAGGTCAGAAAAGGGACAGTGAAGCCTCAGCTGACAATAAAACACTCTGAATTACTCATTATGACATAAGCACCTGACAGCACCCCTTTAAGTCCCTCCAGAGCCCTACAGAGTGAACAAGAAAATCCATTAACCACTTGTCAGAGGTGAGAAAGGTTAACTCCTGGACAGGGCTGAGTTGAGAGTCAGCTTCAAATCTAAGACTGACTCTTAGACTGAGATCACAGTCTCACTTACCTGGTGCAGACCTTGAGTACCACCCATCCTGAAAGTCTAATACAATTACACGTGCGCTGATTAAAAATAGCCCAGCTTAGTTCCTGCTTTAATCCTCAGCCACACTGTCATCCCTTATCTACAGCGCAGATATAATGGAATATATGTGAGAGAAAGAGAAGACACATGAATATCATCAAAAGCGTGAGAGCAGCACAGAGCAGTGATTTCCAGAGCAATTGTGCAATAATAAATTGGACTATACATTCATATAAATTTAAAAATAAAATCTTGCGATGCTTTGATTTCATACTGGCCTTGAAATCATCTTCTAAGCTTTGCTATGAAAAATCCCCCCCAGTCTTGCCAGGTGGAAAAAAGCCACATGAATTTTATCTTTTCCATACATTTATCTTCCTCTATGGTATGCACTATTTGCACAGCCCAGCCCAGCTCAGGCTGCCCAGACCTGAGTGGGATGGATGAGGATAAAGGTAAAAATGAGAAGTTTACACAGTACAGACTCTGCCCACCCCAAGCTGCAGAGAGGCCTGTCTGCACTCTGAGGCTGACACAGCAATTGCAAGGGGAACACAAACATATTCTGTGCTTTGGATCAGAAAAGCAATGATTTCATCTGCAGATCAAGCAAAAACAGAAGAGGTCCTGAAAGTCACTAATAACTTATTACATTTCTTTAAATTACATCATTTCAACAAAAGAAATTACTAGAAGAAGAAAAGACAATGAAAAAAAAAAAAAACCCTGCTACTACTCTTCTAAAGTGTTTATTGTACCCATATTTCTGTGATTTCCCCTCAACCTTCCAGTGATGTATTCTGAAAGCCAAGAGCTATTGCCATCAGGGATGAGAGCGCCTGACAGGCAGGCAAATCCAGCTGGCTCTGAGTTAGTGGCCACCACCACTGCCAGCTGCAGTGGCACACGATGGACATCAGGGCAGGCTCTAAACTCAAGTCCAAGCAGAAGGGCTCTGGGAGGCTCATGCAGCTGTGTCCTCATGGTCACAAGCACCTCAACCATCTTGAGCTTCCCTGAGCACTACATTAATCTGGAAAGGAAACATTTGATGAAAAAGCCATCACTGGCAACCAGGCAGAGCCTTGCTGGAATAGACATGAGCAAACCAAGTGACAGATAACTCCCAGTGTGTGCTGAAAGAGTCAGTGGAATGCCAGGGAGCTCAATCCTGAAGCCACACATAATTAAATTTTGTCAAAATTGATTTTTATATTTAAGTGCTGCCAAGCCATAGCCTTATTAGAAATTACCAGAATAGAAAGCATGGTATATAGAAGAATTCAAAGTATTTTGATAGTCGAAAGAATGCTTAGATGCCCACTCAAGTTCACACACAAACACTACACCAACATCAGCATGCTAAGAGTCCCGCATTTATTTGTTTTTCCCTTCATCCCCAAAAAAGGCACCCTCGCACATAGAAGAGAAGACAGTGAAGAAATAACAAAATTTTTCGGAGTATTAAGATGTGTGAGAGTGTTATAAACATTAACTCAAAGTAAGTCAGAGATGACAGGCATGTAGGAAGTAAACACCAGCATCATGAGACTCATTCTGGGGAACAGCCTTTTTACTCAGGTGTAAGTGTAAAAATATAAAATCAAAACAAATCACCAAACCAATATCATATCAAAAGGTTTAACTGATTTATTTTAACAGAAAAGAGTGTGAGGGGAAGACAAGAAGGGAAAATAAGAAGTAGATAAAACCTTCAAGTGAATCCACCTGCCTTCCCTTGTCGGGAAACCAGTCCACAAGCTCTTTAGATTTAGAAACATAATTTTATTTTTCGTCTGCACCATACAAAAAAGGCCCAGAAGACCTATGAAGTTTCATAGAGCTGCTGCATTACAAATAAATAACAATAACCCACTTAATCTCTTCTTAATGCAGCCCTGAAGGGAATGCAAGTGAGAGTATCAACCAGCAGCATTTATTCAGAATTTCAACTATGGTTCACCGCCAGAAATTCCTATCCCTCCTCCAAAATGTCTGTTGGCTTTGACAGAGCAAATACAAACTTCAAGACTTGGATCATAAACTGTAAAAGAAGTTTTGTTACAAAAGGAGGGGAAAGAAGAGCATGTAACTGCGTAAGCATGGCAATAGACTTTGCATCAGATCCAACAAAAGCAGTAGAAGTGGGTGGAAAACAATCGAAGAGAAAAACAAAACCATGATTGCAACATAGGCTGGAGGCCTCGAGAGCTCCTGTTCCCTGTGCTGCTGCCTTGCTGCAGCTCAGAGGTGGCAGGGGCTGTGGTAAATGCCATCCCCTTTCCAGCTTCTCCCCCACATCCCGTGCAGAGAAGGGCTGGGTGGGATGGGATTGTCCGGTCCCAAGGATGTGCTCCTTGTCAGGCTGTAGAAGAATGTGACAGATGCAAACGGGCTTTGAGAGAGAGAGTAAAAATGTCACACCAAAACCACACTTACAGCAACCAGTTTTTCAGGAGACACATTCACTGCTTTCACATCTTCTTCTTCCGGCTCTTCGTTTTCCTTATTATCAGTGCAAGAGACAGAGTCTTGGACTGAGCAAGTGCTAAGCAAGTCTGGCAAACTGGTAGATGGATACTTCAGAAGATCCCCTTCAGAAGATTCCTACCCGAGAGACAACGCAATATATTACATCACGTGCAGGAAAACACCAGTGCCACAGTAAAACTGCCCCATCTTACCTGCCCAGCGTGAGCTCCCTGGTAATCCTCCCTGTGTTACATACTTCCACATACTCAAACTTTTAATGGTCTGGTTATAAAAAGCAGGCTTGGTTTTAAAGTGTATATATAATAAACATAGGCCAATACATGCTTAAAATATTTAGATTTCATAAAGAAGAATTTAAAATAAATGCTTCTTCGGCAGCCTGTTCCTCCCCACTTTGGATTTAGTAAATGTCGCTGAGAGTGAACTGAGAGTTGACAGACCTCATTACTCATTCCATTGAAACCCAAATCACACCCTGTGCTCCTGTTCCCTCCCTAAGGATGTTCCCTTTACATGTTTATCTACCTAGAGACATAAGAATAATACACTGACAATGCTACTTAGGACAATACAATGAAAACTGACCCACCAATCCTCTACCAACTCATTCCCGAAGCTCAAGCATCTGCTTCCACTCTTTGCCATGTTTTCTGGCAGGCAAACACGTGCCTCTGCCAAAAGCAGTGGCCAGACAGACTCACTGCTTTCAGAACAAATTCTGTGTTACTGATCACCAGACCAAAAGGCAAAGCTACATTCCTATACTAACAAATAATGAATGCCCAGAGGGAGCTACTAGGGAACACTTCACCTATCTACACCTTTTCTGGGGCTGCCAGAAATACTGGACAGGCTGTATTCCCTACTGCTTGCCTTTCCAAGTCCCCCTTCCAGGGACATGAAAACTGTCCAAGTGCACAGAGCCCAGGACATGCAGATTCACAGCCTGATCAGGAAAGTGAAGTTTTATGCCCTAAGTTTATGCATGATGATTATTTTGATGAGGTCACCATAGGAACAAGCACTTAATTTTAAGGAGAAATAATGCAGTCTACTGCAGTGTGCTTTGGCAGAATCCAGCTGTCTAAAGGAAACACAAAATGTACCCACTTCAGGATAAAGTATGGTGTTTCCAGAATAAACACTTGTGGGGTTAATGCCAGACTGTGACTCTGAAGAAGGTCTGCAATGAACTTCAATGTCTAACAGAAATGTTAGAGAAGTCACAGGCTCTTCACTTTGGATATGGTGGAATAGAGACTCTTCTTGAAAAACATGTGCATGCAGCAACCAGGGAAGCCTTAAGAGCATCCAGACATTAAAGTCACAGAAACCTGCTTTGGGGTGGCTGGGGAAATCTGAAGGTGAAGCTAAGAAAAAGATTTAAAATTCTGACACAGTGGCTTGCTGACACCCTGGAAATGCAGTTATATGAGTGCTCTGTTTGGGCCAAGATGTTCCTGTCACCACCTCAAAGGCCCTGGTGACCCCCACATTGCAGTCAGGTCCTAATTTGAGATACCTGGGTGCTTTTGGGAGTCGGTTGGCCATGCACCAAACACCTGCAGCAACCCAGGTCCAGGGGCAGCAGGATATGCTCCATGGAGAAGAGCAAATGGAGGTGAGCAGGATTTTCTTAAACAAAGAAGCAAAATATTATGTAATATCCCCTCAACCTCTTCTGTGATCAAGGCAGAACGAAGAGTCCAACTGATAAATGAGTTCCACTCTCATTTCCCTGAATTTTCATGTTCCTTTATCTGTAAGAGCTCCATTCCATGCTATTAACAAGGACAAAATAAGGAACTCAAACAAAGAGATAATTTTCAAGAAATCTCAGGCACACAGGACAGAGATGAGAGGTACACAGGCTGTGCAGGCAGGAAGCAGAAGAGGCTCAGAACAGCCTGCTTTATTCAGCATGTAATTTTAAGAAAATGGTTTTGGCCAAAACTTAGGTAACGTGTGCATGAATAAATACTCATCTGCACAATGAGTGACAGTGACAGTACAAGCAAATCATTAATTTGGTCTATACTGTGCTGATTTGCCACAGATTTATGGCAGCTACTGATATATTTCCCCTCGCTGTGCATTAAATTTAGAGCAGCAAAAGTGCACACGTGATTCCCTATGGAAAATATGCCCTTTTCACGCAGCACTTGCTTAAACACTTGTGGATGTACGTTAGTGAGGCCACCCAGATGTCTGTACCTTGCTAGAGACCACCAGCTGCACCAGGCCAGCGGCCGAGCGGAGGAGGGCCACGGCGTCCTGGTGGGAGAGCCCCACCAGCGACTGCCCGTTGATCATGAGGAGCTCATCGCCGGCCATCAGCCTGCCATCCCTGCAGAAACACAGTGGGAACACGGAGCTGCAGGGTGGTCCTACCACAGTGCCCAGCTCCGCTGGAATGTGGTGGGATGTGGAGGCACGGACAACGTATGATCTCACTGTGCTGAGCTTGCACTGGTCAGTGCAGTATTACTTTCTAGGAAAAGGGGCTCAAGAAAGGTGCCCACCTGAAATCATTGTTATAACCAGGGGAATTTCACACTCTTTGCAGGGCTGAGACTCCACAAGTCTTCTCTTGCCCCACTGGATTAGGTAAGGGAACAGTAGCAAGCCCCATCTCCACCCCATCAGGAACACCAGGGCAGTCAGCAAGCACCCTGGGGTTGCACAACTGATCCCATGGGAAAGGCACATCTTCCAAAAATGGACTTGGGGGAAAAGCCCAACAAGCCATCAGGCTCATAGGTTTTCCCTCCACCACCAAGGAAGTGTTTGATCTGTGTACAGTTTGGACAAAACCTTCTAGAAGAAGCTTCAGTGATCAAACACAAAAATAAATTTTTAGTCTGACAATGCCATATTCTCACCCTCACACCACGGGAGGGCAAAACCCCAAACTCCTCTCATGAACCCAGATAATAGTGATGGCTGTGGTTACCCCATCACATCCATCACCATGAAGGCACCACTGTCACCTCACCTGTGTGCAGAGCCGCCTTCCTCCACGTGGGTGACGATGATGCTGTGAGGGGATCGCTTTGACCCTCTGCCTCCCGTTATCTGGATTCCCAGCCCGTCCGTCCCCTTCAGGATGTGCATCTTCCATATGCGGCAACCTTCTCGCTGAGAGAAAACGTGCAGAAAGTCCTTCAATTTGGATTTGGAACACCAGGAGAGGGCTGGGAGGGTATGGGAGGGAGCTCTTTAGCACCTTGCTGCCCATCACCACACACATGTATAGCCCAAGCTATACTGGTGTTTCTGCTGAGCTTTGCTATGTTAGCTGTGGTCCAAGCGAAGGAGGTAGAAAGGAGGAAGCAGCACAGAGCAGGGTCAGCACGTAGAAGTTTCCTTGCAGGGGTGTTTGCAGCTTTTCTGAGCCACGCAGAGGCACTGCTCTCAATGCCCTGGTCCTTCCCGGAGCAACCAGTGGCCTCAAATCCCTTTGCCAAAACTCAAGGATGAGCCATGCAGGGCTGCAGAGGACCAAGATGTGGTTCAAGGGGGACCTTGAACATCAGGTGGTGCAGCTGCTGTTGCAGCAGGGACCAGACTTGCATCACACAGCAGTGCTTCCCTCTCCAAAGGGGTTTGCAGGATTTGATACACAGGAAAAAAACCACCAACTTCAAATTATCAGCTGCCAATCAAGTATTTCTTACTGGGCAGCTGTGGCACAGATTGCAAATAATAAATTTACCCACTGTGGAGAATAATTTTCAGTATAAGCAACGTAATAAGCAATGTTCAGGACACCTTTATTGGTTTTGGTTATTTTTAATTGATTTTTTAAAAGATTTACCCAAAAAGCAGTTTACAAACTTCAGAGCAATATGAAATGCAAAACAGAAACTAGCTCCCATGAGTCCTACTGGCAGGACTGGGCACAAGGAAACACAAGTGTGACAGTATCAGCAGAGCAAAAAAGGAAAGAGAAAAACAAGCAAGCAAGATAAGTAAGGCAGTTGCCAGGATGCTGTCAGTGAGGGGAAGAACCAGGACTACAGGATTATGAAAAACCCTTGGAAGTTTTCAAGCTTGTAAGACAGCAAAATGCACAATTTGGAGGCAATTTTTAAGCCATGTGTTGTAGTCACCAGGCACCAGGTCAGCTATTTCTGACTGGGTGTGTTATGCACACAAGTAACATTCTCGCACTACCCAAACGCCCAAGTAGCAAAGATGATTAAAATTTCATAGCAAACTGTGAAGAGCATGCACAAATTGCTGCTTGTTTCTGAGAAGGAGAACTGCTAAATATATCGGCAAACCCAAGGGCTGTGGCAGCAACCTGCAGATTTTAGGCCACTGTTGTTTATCAGAGTATTAAGTGAAAAAAATATGGGTTTTTTTCACTTGATCCCTGAAACTTTTAAAATATTACTTTTTCAGAAAAAGGAACAAAGAGGTCAGTAGCTACAACAATATCTTAAGAATAAAGTGAAAACTAACAAGAATAATTAATTATTACCAATACTAACATTACTAATGTTAACATGAATATTAATAATAACAACACCTATGATATTAATGAACCCTAGCCCTTAGACCACAAGTAGGAGAAACAGAAAAACCAAACCAGGTTCTCTAAGAGGTGACCCAAAAGTTTGAGCCTGAAAACATACACCTGTGGGTAATTTGTTAACTTGAAAGCCTTGCAGATGGGCAATATCCCAGCAGGCTTAACTGGGATCTTCAATGCCTTTATAAAGGGCCAGTCTCCTGCTGAATAACAGGACGTGTCAGGACAGAGGATGCTTTAAAATAAATTAAAGTGACACATGAGACACTGTGTTAAATGCAGGAGCAAGAGTCAACTATATTTATCTAGCTAAAAACCAGAACTGAACTACAGCATGAAAATGCTCCAGAGAAGTTTTATTGCTGTGAAGTACCTTGCACACATAATGAAGACAGTACAGCAGAGAAATACAATCTCTCTACCTCCCCCAGCCAAGCCCAGGCTGAAAGGATGATCATCCATTCTCCTCATAAGATGCCACTTTGAATGTCCCTTTGTTAAACCCAGTTTGGAAGCAATAAAATTTAACAATGCAGTCATAAAATTGCCTTTAATGACTTGGAAAAGCTTTTTGGAACATAAGTTACACCAAGGCCCACAATGTGCCTGGCTTGCACTCCTTAGCGCTCTTCTCTATCACATATTTTATTGCAAAAATTACCAAATTCATTCTTAACTGACCAACTCTCAAATATTCATATACATAGCACTTAATAATAGCAAATGGCAAGACTACTGCTCTTGATGCAAGTACCAATCTCATTCCTTTTGAATGCCCACTAAAATCGAAAGCTGTTGCAAAGTAATCAAAAGCACTTGAGAAGTAAAGCAGGGCTCAGTGCAAACATGGGCAGAAAAACACATCCACAAAGACAACAAAACCACCTGGCACATGCCAAAACATGTATTTCTTTCACTCATTTTCAAATGCCACTGCCACTAAGTCCTGTGTAAGAAAACACTGTCCCTTCAGTCCTCGGTCAGCTGCAGGGATTTCACTGGGAATAAACAACTCAGCGTCGTCAGCTGGAAATCAGAACCCCTCACTGTTCTTTCCCTTTCCTTCATAAAACATTGATAGCTCTTCACTTAACCATGCACTGAAAGCAAACGCCCCCCCACCAACACACACCTACCTCTGAGGGATGTCACTCCCAGATTTTGAAAGCTATGTATGAAGAGCAGACTGCCAGCCTTTCCTTGAGGCCTCTGGAGAAAGGGGGTGTCCAGCAGAACCCCCCTTCCCTCCCCATGAAGCTGCTGTGTTCTCTGTACAGAGCAGCATGGGATACTTCACAGCTGGCTAAAAATGGTGCTGCTTTGAACATGCATCTTAAGTGAGTCCATCACAGGAAAGCCTTAAAAGTAAAGCTCTGTGCCAATTCTAGGAATTTATAAATGCATTCAAATTTTACTTAAAGCTGGTTTTGTTGAGTTATTGGGGACTCCCAGGTTAAACTACACAAAGCTTAAATGCTTTAAAAAATAAGAAAATAAAAAAAAAAAAGTAGTAATGAATGTGTTTATTTTTGAAAATTATGAAGTATCCTATTTTCAAGCTTTCCTTCATGAACAAAAAGGCTTCAAGCTCACTTAGTGTTTAAATGAAAGCTAGGATTCTGGTGCGTTCACTCCACTCCAGAGACTTGCAATACCCAAAGGAAACTTCAAGGGCAGTTAGTTTTGGCATTTTGCAGGTCTGATGTCACTGCCCTTGGAGCCTGTTTAATCCCTGCCCAGAGGATGAGTTCAAATGCTGACCGTTCTTCTTTGATCGTCTGCATGATGCCGGTTGCTGCTCAGCTGCTGTCAGTTCCAAATTTCTATTAACATCTGAATTTTCCCATCCTCTCAGAATAATTCTCACAGCTTCACTTTTAAATAACTCAGAATAACATCCCACCAGCTTTGTTCACCAGAGACACAGGAAATCTGTACATGTGACCTCACAGCTCTTGGCGCAAAAGCACTTGAAAGCACAAAGCACAGATGCGCTGATGCCAGCTCAGTCTCAAACTCCAGAAATCCTCATCAAGGACAGAGTGCAAGGCACTACCAGCCCCTACCACAGCCAGGGACCAGGTGATATCCACCCTTGCTTACTCCTTAGGAAACTGAACTACATTCCTTAGCCCAAGGGAGGTCACAAGCACCCTGTGCAGCACATGAGGACAGGCTCATGACATAACAGGATGTTACCATCTGCTATGCAACAGTTGGCTTTTGCTACTATGTATATGCTTTTGCAAATTATTATAAATTGTAACTACTTCTGTAGATAAAGTGCAATCGTAATTGCTTTTGTGAACAGTGTAAGTGAAACTGCGCCTAAAGCAAGGCTATCACAAGATGTAAGCGTGCTTGCAAAGGATGTATCACAAGATACAACCGCTCTTGAAAACCGTATAACCAAGACAGCACAGGCAGAGAACAAAATACCATAAAAGGAGTCTAAAGTGGCATCAGAAGACCACCCTGGACTGTCCCCCGATGGACTCTTGGAGACTGTAGCTGTTGACTTACACAATGCTGAGGCAACCGAAGGCGGAGCTGCAGTAAACTGGCTCCGAAAACATGCAAAGTCACTTGAGAAAGTAATGCAACTGCAACAGTATAAAGGATTGCTGGCTAAAAAAATTGAGTGAGCCTCTGGCTGCTGCCATGCAGTCAGAGCTGCTACTTTTGCTTTATTGATCTATCCCTTATTATCCCTTATTAAACTCTTCAAATTTTGTGGAGTGGGCTTTGTTTCTCACCATGACATAAATACTTGTATAAGACAATCCCAAGAATGCCATGCAATTCACCTGAGATTTGGCGAAGATGGACATTCAGAAAGACACACAATAAGAAGCAAAAAATTGTCAGGGACTTGAACAAACCTTAACTCTGCCCAGATGCACCCCACGGACTTTGCCTGTAGTCCCAGGCAGCAGCAGCCCTGCCTACATGGATTCCTCCCAGCAAAGGATTTCATGGACATGATGAACCAACATTTGTCAAAGTCAGTCTCAGAGGATGAGATGAGATTGGGTCATCTCTTGAAATCCCTTCCAGACTTGCATTTTTTTACTTCCCTCACACAGCAAGCAGAAACACAAATGGTCAAGTCAGGCTGCAGCTGGACTAATGGCTAATTTCTGTTCTCCACAGTTACATCACTCTTAGTGACTCAACTTTCCTCCCAACTTGGCTCTTTCAAGCAGGCAGTCCTTTGGACCACAACATCATGCCTCCTCCCGCTTGAATCTGATCAACTTCAAAGTGCCTAGGTTACAAATAATTAAAATGTTTTAAAAGACAGTATGAATATTCTACTTGGATTAATTGCGAAGTGGGGGGCCCACAGGGGAAGGGTCATCTTATGTAACAGACCACAAGTGAGAATAGAGAATACAACTCGCAGCTTCCAGTGGGTCCCCACAGGCCGTTTTTTTCTCCACCATGAAGCCATTGTACATCAGGCAGCCTCTGCTGAGAGCGAGCCTACATCTGGAATAAACTAAGAGAGCTGCAGATCAGAAAGGGAGCGTGCTGCCAGCGCGACGTGGGGAAGCTCGCCTTCCGCCTGCTCCGAGTGCACACCATCAAACACTCCATTTCATAAGCACATCATTAATAAAACAAAAAGGAACGTTTTTCCTCCGAGTGTTGAGGAAAATAAATAAATAAATGAGCAAAAGACACTGGAGCCATTCTTTCCCCTGCTTCCCCTTCACTAGCTAATTGCAGGGGATTTAAAAGGGGTTTGACTTATTTTGACTGTGCTGTGTTCAAGAAGCTGCAAATCTGTATATACAAAAGAAAAAAAATTGCTTTGAAATCTTTCATAAAAGACAAACTTGGCAGGAGCAAGGTGTAAACAAATGGAAAACAGAAACACCGTAAGTAGTTAAAAAGCCAGACAGTAAAATAGAAAATGTAAAATAGTTGTCTATGAAAAAACACTTTCTGTCACAGCAGCAATTCAGACGAAGCTGATGCAAATACGTAACAATTTTAAAACAAAAACAGAGATAAGCCCTGATAAGAATATCAATAACCATGCAAAGTCTGTATGCACACACCGACTGACTGATATGGACCTGAATGCAGCCCATGGGATGACTCCCACCCTCAATTCAACGTGGATTTTTACTGTATGTCTGCAGGGACCAGTTCCCAGGGTCTCCCATTAGGAGCAGCAGAAGCAAGCAGTGAGATCTTCTTCACCAGCCACGAAGCTGCTCTGGAAACATGACACATGAACAGAAAGTTCCAAGTTCCATGCATTACAAAAATTTACTTCGATAAGCTTCACAGCAGCTGGCAACCAGCATGGTGATCACAAGAGCTGAAAACCAGCACAAAATGTCCCAAACAGAAACGCATAACATTAGACCTGTAGTGCAACAAACCCTATCTACATGAACAGGGAGAACATTGGGATGGCCCCAGCCCATGCCACTGCCCAGCATCCTTCACTGATGTGAGACCAATTAAAAGCACTGCTCCCAGCTCCCTGCCCCACCTTGGATCACATCATGCCTCCTCCTCCCACTATTCCTCATTCCCCAGCAGGCAGGTGGGACGGACAGATGCGTAGCTGGGGAATTAACTTGCACCATCACATACCAGGTGAGCAGCTTGAACGCATCAGTCTTAAGATACAGTCAAAAGCCATCACTCTTCACATCTCAGATATTAATGTGAATGACTCAGCACCAGAAAATCATGCCAAAATCTGATTTTTGCAGATTCATAACAAAACAATTATTTCATTAGTGGATAATGAGTGTATTTTTTATCTGATCTTAGCCATGTTATTTTTAAGGCTGATCTGAAAGCAGGACCCCTGTTTTCATCTACTACCCTGAGTTTTGTTTTCTTTGTTGCACAAGCAAGCTAAACAACTCCAAGATAAATCAAAAGCAGGGGAGGGAAATAATCTTAAGTTTCTTTATCAATAAATTATTCCAAGATGGGAGTTCTTTGTCCATCCTTACTGCCTATGAAAGTTTCTTAATGCTGAACCACCAAAGCCTTTGGCTTCTGCCTCTGGGTGATGCAAGCCATACAGTGTGTCTCCTACACTACTTAAAAGAGGGGGGGAATCCTCAAACCCAACAGGAATCACACAGTATTGACAATATAAATTTTCCATGTCCTCAAAGCCAGAAGCACAGACACAGCTGTGATTTCGTTCAAGTGTTCATTTCTGATCTCACAAGTCCCCTTGTTTGGACAAACAGCCGCCAGACATTTGGCATCTTTTTACAAAAATGTGAGTACTTTCCCCATGAAAAGAGAAGTGTCCTAGGGGATGAAGTCTGGGGAACAGTAAAAAGCAAAACCATACCCCCCCTCCCCCCCCTCCCCCAAACACAAACACATAATTAAAATACACAAAACAGGCAGCACAGCAGAGTGGATGAAAATTTCACTACTTTAAGCAAGACTGTCGCCCAGGGATCCATCTCCCGAGACAGACTGCTTGTTGACATCATTTCCTTGGCAAAGGCTTTAAACATTTTATCAGCCAGTGCAAGCACCTGAACTATACCATCACCCCTCACAAAAACCTGCTGGAATCATTTGTCATCCTGAACCACCACCATCTGGATTGCACCCCTCTGAACTGTTCCACTCTTGCCATCAGCTGAATCATTATTGAGAGATCAAAGGATTTTCTCCTCTGTCTCTGACCCTAGGGGGTTTCTGCCTGGCAATTGCCCCTGAGGAGGCTCAGGTTTTTAAGGGCTACAGGTGTTTGCACTCAACTGGGTACTGAGTACCCAGTCTCATGCTCTTGGTGGGCTTTTGGGAATGGCTGGTTGCTTAGTCTGAAGTTTCTCAGAAAACACTCTTGCAGCCTGCAGCAGATTAAAGCCCAGCCTAGGGTAGGTCACCACACACTGATGTCAGCTAAAGAGGGGTGTCTCACGGGGACCGGTATTACATCTGTCCACAGCAGGAATCTTTAGGATTTGCTCAGTGCTTTCAGCACTCTGCCTCAAAAATTAAGTGTATGTAGCTTTACAATTCCAACAAATGCCTGAAACATTGCAGCACCTAAGCAGACAACAATCCCTATTTTTAGGCATATCCACTTGATTTCAACTACTTGCACTTAATGATTAAAACATAAAATGGTGTGAACTTGAATTTCAGCTAAAGCTAGTCATTTGCATTTCAGTTCTGGGTTTGCTGTCTCTCTAATATGGCACACAAAATATTAAGGGAAAAGGCCCAAACAGCCACTTTCTCTGTGGGTGGGAAATGCTTTCATAGGAGGGTTTTCACCTATGGTTTATGATAGCTGAGTATGGCTGAGCCCTCCTGCAACAGAACCTCAAACATTCCCGCGCTGCCTTTGGGGATAGCTCATTTCCAAGAGTGAAGACCTCGTTTCAAGGTGACAGAGTAAAACCAACACATTGTAACTTATCCATTACCAGACTATCTCTACATCCAAGTACCCTTGGAAAATTCAGTACAAAAACAAGATAAAAGGACAGGTCGCTATTCAAAATTAAAGTCTGCAGCACAACAGCTGCAGCTATCACTTAAATCACAGAAAAGGCAGGCAGAATCTTAAGTCAGTTGAAAAAATTTGGCAGCAAGTGACTTAACCCCAGAAAATCGGGATGCTTGTTGTTTTATGGCAAGGTGGAACATAACTGGCAGCAAAAAATATTAACTGTAATTTCACTGCTAGTTACATCAAAGCACTTCTTAAAACCCCAAGCAAAAACAAGGCCAAGTTTTGTCAGTGCTGTACAGCTGCAATTAAAAGACAGCCCTTGTCCCTAAGAGAGTTTACAACCCAAAACAGACAACAAAGAGGAAAGACATGCTTATCACAGTGCACATTAAAACTTCAAGACAGTAGATAGCCCCAGGATCCATGTTAATGAAAGTTGGAAGAAAACACAACAGATAAAAAGATGTTAAGAACTGAATCAGATTCTGAGGAAGGCCTTTACATGACTAAAAGTATCTACATTAACACCTAAACCCAGTGTTATTTATGTCTAAACTGTGCATCACAAGAATCCCATAAAAGCCTTGATGAAACAGTAATTACTGCTTAGGCTGCCAAAAAAAATTGATGTAAAGCAACTTAGCTTCAGTAGCTTCACTGGACTACCTTGCTCACAGCAAGCTATACAGTTTGGTACAGCAAAAGGGTGAGATTTTTTTTTCCCATCAAGTTTAACAAAATAGTAAAATGCTTAAAGCCATTACATTATCTCAAGTCTCATGTTTTGATTCCTGTAATGTGCTATTAGCCTTCCTCTTCTGCTTGGCAAGATAAGGAACATTTTCCACTAACCAAAAGTCACGGTAATGCTGGCATTTACCAACACTAATTGGCAAGTACTGCTGTAGAATGGCTGTCAGCCTTCCCTAACTGCAAAGTAAAATGCAATTCAAAAGCATTCATTCCTACCCAAGATGAGCCACGTCAGTAAGAAAGCAATAATGGGCCCGAAGAATGAAAAGAGCTGCTGATAAAATGTACCATGCAGTACAAAAGCAAGTCCTGGCTGGTTCTCTACATACAGACATGTCTGTGTGCACCTGTATATGGGCTGACACGTCTGGAGAGGGTTGTGGTCCATGCAAGCTGGGCTCAGCTGGGCTGTAAGGGCAAAGCTGGCCAGGCAGGCCCACTGCTCTGGGGACTGAGACCAGAGCAATGGGGTAAACAGCATGGAGCCAAGATCCTCAACTACTGCTACAACCCAGACCTGCCCAAAAATCTCTAGGAGGCAAAGCATTAACATTTCCTTGCCTTCCCCTTTCTCTCCTTTTGTTAATAGATGGCACGCTGACTTCAGAAAAGCATCGTGCACAGTTTGCAGAACCACCAGATGCTAATCTGTTTCCATTCTGGAAAGGCATCCCACCACAGCCCCACCCCACAGTGCCACCACCACCCAGGACACCCTGAACTCCTCCTGTGCCATGTATCTTTGGCACTGGAAAAATACTGAAATGCACAGCCCCAGCTCCTCTCACCTGCCTCCCTTAACTATTAGAGCATTTTCACACTGCCTAATGTCCTTCACACAGTTTCCACTAGTCACTGATAAATTTGGATCTGGATTTCAAGACCTTAATAATTTGGATGCTTATAAAGAAGAGAATTCAAGGCCGTTCTGGGGGTGTCTTGTCCTTGCTCTTAACAGCTGGGTTTTTCAGGGCTTTCAGAGCATCCAGCTGAGGATGGAGGAAGCCAAGGTGGCTAGTCTGTTCTGGTATAACTCATCTTTGTCCAAGCTTCCTCTGGCTTCATCAGTGAAAGCCAAACCTGGCCAAACCTGAAAGCCAAACTTCTCATCATGCCAGCAAAACCTGGATCAGTTTAAGTCCCCTCTGACAACCAGACTCCAGCCCCTCACACTCCTAATCTGGTTTTTGCAAACCCCAGTCCTACTTCTGATCCCTGCCCATGCCAGCTGTATCTGGCCATCTCTGGGCACTCCTTAGGGGGCTGAAAAACAACAGAAATCAGTCCACAGATCTTCTAAAAAGACCAGGACAGAGAAACTGAGAACAAAACTGAGGGATTCTGTCCTACCAGTCAAGACAGTGAAACCACAGGCCTGGTATATTGAGTGGAAAGTTCACAGTTTCCTTTTCTTTATAATTTTTAGTGGGCCCCAGCAGCCCCTTCCCATACTTCTCTTCCATCTGTGCCTGTATAATCACCCTGCAAAACTAGACCCTGTCTGAGGCCACTGAATAGAAGAGGTAAACTTTGATATCTGTGTTTAAGCTCCCAATCTTCACAGGATATGATGGGTCATTACTCCAGCTCAGAGGCTGCCTAATCTTAAATCACTGCCCTTGACTCCCACTGCTGCCAGCCTGGGTCCTCTCCAAGGTCAGGTACGCTTTCCAGATCTTAGAGATCTTCCTGTCAGGCAGATACACAGCTTTGCTGCTTTGAATCCCCACATTTTTAAAAGTCATTTAGGTTCATCCTAAAAACATTGCAGCATAACTTAACCACCTGTAAACATTAAATGCTGCCTACTAATTGACAGGTACAATATTTACTGAGGGTTACATACCAGCAGACAGCCTAGCAGATTTGTTTATACACAGTGATAGCAATGCCAAGTGCAAGGAGAGACAGATCAAGATCTGAGAGATGAAAGCAAGCCTGAATAAGGGGACTGGCACATGCACACAAACCAGTAACACAGGAATCTCCTGGCAGGTTCACTCAACAAACAGTATTCATCTCGCCTGTCGCCTCATGATCCAGCATTGCTGTTATGAGCAGCATGCACAGAGAAAATGGGAGACAAAATGGCAGAACAACCCCATGCTTGTGGGAGAAGCACCCTGAAAGCAAAAGGCATTGAAATGGAGCGTAGATGCCTCAAAGACTCTCCCAGCACAACATCCCCAACATCCCCTAGGCACTGGCCATGAGCTAGCCACTGGGATCAGCACAGCAGTGGCTGAAGACATGCAGATCAACCCAACCTCTTCTCCCCTATTTCGGTTACAACTTCATTACAACTTCCTCATTTCCTACAGAGAGGAAAAAAAAGGAATTTTCCTGGATTCCACGTTTCAGTAAAGGTCCAATCTGCCTCCTGGGGTGGGAAAAGAGCAGTGGAGAGGAGGACCAGGGAGGTCCTCCCACGTCCATGCTGGTCCCTGAATGGCTTTTCAAAGCCTTTCCTCCCACCTGCAGCCATCTAGTCTGCCGCAGGCTGGGTCTCCTCCGACCCAAATAGCTCCCCAGGGGCACAGGGCTGACAGCTGTGGATATTCAATTAACCAACATGTGGAGGAGATGGTGAGCATGGGGCAGGCAGCAGGGATGGAGCTGCTTTCCCCACGGAAAGGGTGCCCTGCCAATGCACCCTGTCCCTGCTCGGGAGGAGATAACTCATCCTGAGGCTACGGGAGGTTTGGCTTGTGCTTTGAAGCCTGGAAGGAGGCTGCAACTTCTGACAGGACATCCTGGATGCTGTTTTCAAAAGGGTCCTGACACAACTGGATCTCACATGCCTGAGTACCAGGTCATGCTTTGAAAATGGAGCTGGAAGTGAGATCTGAGGCTCCCAAGTGTATTCACTCCTCACCTTTTTTCTTTATTTTAACAGGAAACAAATAATTTTAAAAATTTTATTCACTGCCCCTATTCAATACTTAAGAAACTTAATTAGGCCACTCATTACTCTGATAGCAGCTACCCCACAGATGTTGTAAGTGATGGGCCTCTATAAGCCCCCCTTGTCATTAAAAAGCAAAGGATGAGCTAGGCATGCTATTCAGGCTCCAGATATTCACATTTCTCCTCATTCAAATGTCAGGAAAATGTAATTAGTACTGACACAGACGGAGGTCATATTTCCAAGCAAAATATTAGGGGGGAAGGAAATAAAAAAAAAAAAAGAGAAGCAATTTTACTAAATGACACTAGACCACAACTGAACAGATTACAGCTCTTGAATTTTTCCAGTGCCTCAGCTATGTTTTTACATTTCACAAAGCCATCCTGTATGTGCTTTGCATTAAAAAATTATTTATTGCTCACATTGATTCATATATGTTCTGAATTTAAGAATTTACTCCTCAGACCAAAATGATTCAAAAATCAAGGTAGCACTAGCACGAGATGGCTCTGGATCAAGAGTTTCTCTTTTTTTACACATATATTTTTGGCTTTCCATTTCAAAAAAAAGTCTGATCAATTTCATTTACAACATGTGTTTAGACATCTTCAGAACAGATTCAAGAAGCCTTTATATGGACCAGAACTTTCAAAATGCCAAATGATTCATTTATTTATTTTCAAGCTTTTAATGTTTTCTTTCAGAATGACTACAGTTATGAGGCTTGCAAGAAGACACACACAAACACCTTACCCTTTCTGTGGCACCATAGAATCCAGCATGTCTCACTGATGCAAAGAGCAAGCTTTTGCAATTACACTTCTTTTAAAACCAGAGGTTTTTAAAATTGCTTTTAGCTCCTACAAAGTACTTTAAATTAAATTACTGTAACTTTACAACCACGATCACCACTACCCTGGAGTAGTGCTGAGGAGCACTAATTCAGAGGGTACGTTTAATTCCCTGCTTTTCTCAACAGAATTTAGTGATGAGATGTCCACTCGCAGTGCTTTGTTACCAGCTTTGAAGTCTTAAAACCAAAACCAGCTGCTGCAGCCAGCCCCAAGCCCAGCAAAGCAGCCTTCATCTGTTTATACTATCAGTGCCTCTGGAAAGATTGGCAGACAGCGCTTCTGGTGATAGATGCATACTGAAACCTGATCAAGGCTTGGGTTATTTTACTCCATCCAGCAATGCTGCAATTCCAGACAGGCAACCCAAGATCTCCATTAGGACAAAGAGAGAAGCAATGAAAGCCCCGATCCCACTGTCGTCCCAAACATTAACAAATTGTCTATCTCATCAACTCTGAGCAAAATCCACAATTACTTTCATGTGGTTCCCAGACACTGGCCAAACAAGTTTCGTATCACAAATACATGCAATGTGGTCTGGTGCATCAAAAAGGGAAGCTTCAATGCCAATGTTAACATGAATTGTAAGGTGACATTAAGTCCAGGCAGAGCTAAACATGAAGCTCCAAAGGACAAAAATTACCATCTTCTACTGACATCTCCTGCTCCAGTGTTATAAGGTCATCAGTTGTCTCAACAAAAAATCCTGAGGCCAACCCTGACAGGTCAAGAGATTAAAGGACCTACCCGCCATCAGAGATGGAGTATGACAGAGGTTTCCAACAATTACTATTTAACTCTCCAATCCTCCAGCTCCCCTGTTTTAGATGCCATCCCACAGTCGGGTGCCCTGACAGCTTGTCTTGTCACCTACAGGCTCAGCCCAAGGTCAGAGCATTGAAACCAGAGAATTGCTTGAGAAATCAACCCAATTTGCTTGCACACCTGCTGCTTTCTCCTCTAGAAGAATCAAATCAAACATACCTGGGCAGCCTGGTCCCCAATGTCTGGCATGCCATCATCTGACAGCCGGCCCCGGTACGGCGCCCCAGTGCCCTGGTGCTGCTCCTCCCCATTGCTCTCTGCTTCGGAGGTCTCTGGCTGAGCAACCTCCACCTCCATCGGGGTGCAGTGCCCGTTCCCGTGCTCCGAGCCCAGCTTCTCCTTGCTGTCCTTGCTGCCCGGTGTCCTGGTGATGACCCCAAACTTCCTGGTCCTTTTCCCATTTTGAGCAGCTCTGTCTCCAGGCTCAGGGCTGGGCTTGGCTTTGGGGTCGCAGCTGTTGCTGTTGTTGCCGTTGGAGGGAGGCAGAGGCGCTTTGCGCTTGATGCGGCGCAACATGATCAGGTAGACAAAGCCGCCATTCCAGCACTGCTCGGCCAGGTAACTGCAAGGAAAGGGATGTGTGAGAAGGAACCGCGGACCGCTCACCCTGCAGTGCCCACATCCCACCCCAGCATCCCAACTCGCTGCACCCCGTGATGTTCATGCACTGTCTCAGCCAGCTGATTACCTGGTGTATGGACAGGCTAGGATAACACAAGGAATTGGCAAATACTCTTTCCTCAGTATCAGAAGAAAATACTGGGAATAATTAACAGTCCTACCAGCCACCCAGGCTGATCCCACCACAGCATAACATGACAGCTGACAAATGCCACTAGTTCACACGCCCTGACCTCCGTATCTACAGCGCAGCAACATGTAAAGGTGAAGTAAGGAGAGCAGAGAATGTTCCCAGCAGAGTATTAAAATAAATATTTTCTAAAAAAAAATTGAAAATCAGGCAGAATTTATTTGTGCAGAAGCCCATAGAGCATCTGCATCTGAAATGAGCTTCCTTAATGAAACTAATCTTCTGCTTCAGCATATGTACATGCTTTGAAGGCCATTGGGACAATAAAAAAATCAGCCACTAGGGTAAGCAGGCACAGCACCAATGGCCCCAGTACAGCAAGGCACAGCACTACAAGGCATCCCAGATGCTTTATAGAGATGTGGAAATCAGGTGGCTTTCCTTCATAAAAGCATATTCTAATCAAAACAGGGGCCAAGTCATCTCAGTTGTGCAAGGAGCAGCCCCCAGGTTCTCCTACCAGAGCAAAGCATCACTTCCCCTCCCAAAGTCTTGGGACATGCCTTGGAGGAATTAACATTTCTGCTTCAAACAAACCCTCTGTGACCTTACAGAAACTGCACCCACTGATGCAAAAGGGGAATCCAACTTCATGCTTCTTTTAGAAAAGGATATACCTCAACCCAAATTCTTCAAATATTTGGGTTCTGAGCCAAGGGTGTAACCAACTGAGAGTACAAACAAGCTGGAATTTGTATGTAGCAGGTTTGTATGTGCCCTTTCACACTAATTTAGGCCCCAAAACTATATTGCCTTTCTCACTAGTGAAGGTAGCATGAATTTCCCACAGCATTAAATAAGCCTGTGCTGCAGCTGCAATGAAATGAACTCTTTACTAATACAGACTAGTTGCTGAACCTACAGCTTTTAGAGGACATGAGAAACTAGGTGTGGAGTTGAACCGCAGATCATAAGAGAAAATAGCACAGCAGACAGAGGAGGAACCACTCAGGAGTCTGCCACCAAGTTTTTTCCCTCCCTGCTGCTTGTAGGCTAATTTTCTGTTTCCCTTTCTTAAAAGTTGTTTGGCCATAAAATAAATCCTTCAAACTTAATCCTGCACAGAGGTGACTTAATGGCAAAACAGGAAAAGCAGCTATGATAACCCCTGAAGCAAAGGAGTGAGGAAAGCACCCTCAACTACTTCAAGTAAGCCAGACCAGCCTGGCAGTGGCTGGAAGTAATATGATGGGTGTGTAGTCCAGGGACAAGGACTGGTATTTTCACTCTACTTCTTTGCAAAGCTACAATGTCCCCCACAGACAACACCGGCATTCAAATCACTTATATTTAATTAGGAAGACTGATGTTTAAATGAATACCACAACTAAATAACCTTAAAAGCAGCCCTGGAGCCACAGATGGAAGGACAAGTATGCTTGCTGTGCCAAAGTTCCCAATGAATACAAATTGAACTTCAACTCCCTGGACAGTCCTTTCAGTTTTCACCAGGCAATCCTTTTTTTCCTCCCTTTCCCCAGACATAAAGAATATTTAAATAAAGCCCTAAACCCATATTTTTCCAAATGGCTGAAAGCAGACAGCCAACAAGCCCTGCCAGTTGGGAAGTCTCTGCAGCAAAGGTCAACTGTCTGGGTGGCCACAAGGTGACACTTGGCTCTGGGAGACACGTGAAGCAGGCAGGACCTGAAGGGTTAGCATAGAAAAAAAATCCTTAGCTAACATGGAATTATTTCTGATTATCAAGTTAAAAGAAGAATTCTTTTAATCAACTGAAAAGGGGCAATTCTGTTCCAGAAACAATATGGGCTGCCTGTTTTTCACATTTATCTTTCAACTCAAATTTCAAGGCAGCCAGTAAAGTTGATTAAAATTCATGACTTTTGCTTGCAGCAATACCAGTGCACTCTGATCCATCACACATAAGCCTGATAGCACTGCTTCTCTTGGCACATGGAAACAGGAAAGCAGCTCCTCTTCCCATAGTCGTGTGCCTTATGTGGGTGCTGCCCACCCTGTCTTTATGCAGTGTCAACTCTGCCTGATTTGTTTCTGTGCAGGTGCATGTATATGGCGCTTTCTGAAACACCAATCTCTGAACTAATTACTGATGTATTTTTTAATGCCAGCAACCAAGTACATGCATATCAACCACTTGATTTAGGAAGTACGACAAACAAGAGGGAACTTCACATATGTCCAAATAAAGTAATTCTAAAGAGGCAAAAATAATTTACTATTTCACCTCCACTCATGGCCCATTTATTCTGTTCATAAAGTGTAAAGATGTAAGAAAAAAGGGAGGGTTTTTTTCCTATCCACTCTTCATACACAATCATCCCTCCAGTCTGGAGCAGGGTTACAGCAAGTGGTTATAGATGCAGCTGCACTGAAGTCAGCAGAGCTGTGTTGATTTACTCCACATGTTGAGATGGCCTGCATGTTCCATGCATGCAGCCTGTAGTAACTCATGGGCTTATGTCTTGAGTACTTCTCAGCAGTTCAAAGAATACAGTAAGTCTCCACACACACAAAAAAGTGTTCTCTGGGTCAGTGAGCAGTTACCTTTGCATGGCACCAAGTCACTGCATACACTGGATCATGTCAGGTATTTCCAGACAGGCTAAGTCCTGCTGGGAGCAGGGATGCAGTAAGTGGCACCATTATCTCAAGAGTTTCTTTCAAACCAAACACCAGGAAAACTAGCACTGATAGAACACTAAACTCATAACACAAGACAGGAGACAGGTCGAAAATAATATACTAAGAAATTGTGGTCATTTTATTGTATTGCCCTTCAAAGGTGGGGATGATAACCAAGGAGCCTGATCCACCTGCAATTTCTGCTAAGTACATGCCAGCTACTTGGCTGGATTCCTTTTCCTTCACCATTTCTTTCCTGTTTAAGTAAAAAGCAAAAAAATAAACCACAAGGGAAGCACAGCAAGCACTCAACACTGTGCAAGGAACAGGTAAGGTTGTATTAAATGAGTGAGAACCTTCATATTTTAAATTGTTTTCTATCAATCCAGGAGCATCCCATGCCAGAAGGGGGTAGTGGGACACACTCAATAAAATGTAATTATACAGTCTCTGGACAGCAGAAAACTGCAAAAATATGGAAAGTACCTCAAATCCCCCTTCTCAAGGGGTTTGAAGTGTGCAATGCACAATGCAGAAAAGCCTTTTTTTTTTTTTTTTTTTTTTTAGATTTGGTCCCTGTAGAGCACTTGCAGAGATTTTTGCAATCAATACACCAAGAGTGTCTCAGGCAGGGCAGGATCAGAGCTGATGAGTATACACAACAGCTCTCAACACAGATGTGGGGAATCAACAGCAACTTCCCAGTTGTCACTGAGTTTGAACATAGACCTCAGCTTGGATGGAGAAGGTGCGTGGACAAAAAGCATCCCTAATTCAGCTTTGATTTATATAAATTTATTGGAAAATGAGATTCTCTGTTCTCACGTTGGTTTGCAGAGGCTTTGGTGAAAGCTTTGGATCTCATACACCAGCTAAGAAACCTTGAGCTGCCACCAAATCACAACATATAACAAATCCTATTATCACTGATTTTAAGAAGAGATTTTACTAGCTGACCATACATCTGTCAGAATCAGTTACCAAACCAGAAGAGGAGATGCAAGAGATTTTACTAGCTGACCATACATCTGTCAGAATCAGTTACCAAACCAAAACATATTGCCAGCAGAACACCCATCCACACTTTCTGTATTTTCCACTCTTTGCAAGGTAGTGTCAAATCTCCCCAGCAGAGCTGGGAGTCCCCTCAGACACTGCAGCATCATCTCCACAAACAGGATCTAAAAAAAAATCACTGAAATATTGGCTTGGAAACATTTCCCACTGGCATGCTCAGAAGGAAGGACCACCCAGCTGCTCCAGCTGCTTTGATCTCACCATGGCACCAGCGCCGGTAAAACCCCAACCCATATAAGATGTAACCCTTAAGCAGTGGGGAAGACTAGTTCTTCTCTCTAGTAGAGAAACCATGAAAATGTTAATAATCCTTAAAACCAGAAAAAAATTGGTTTAGACTTGAAACAGAGCTGGAAAGTTACCTCTCGCAAAGCTTAACCACAGGCTGGAAAATGCAACCTGTAGCTGGTATCAAGGGACATTTAATACCCTTTTTGTATCAGAGCTATAAAGACAGAGACACACATTCACTTCCTTGGGAGACTATTTTGAGTTATTCAGGCAAATCCCATTTCTCCCCTACACAGCTGAACTGACTGCTGTGATCATAAAAACTGATAAACTCACTGAGTTTATTCCAACCTCCCTGGCACACATGTGAAGTGTCAGACTCGGAAATAGTGTCTTCAACTAAGACAGTAATTTTGTCCTTTTATATATATATATATATATATTCGAGTGTGTGCATGTATAAATATAAAGGTTTTCTGACTTGACAAGAGCATGCTGTGACAAGCTCTCTGTCACATCCTATCTCACTTTAACAAATACAGACAACCACACTGAGCCATGGAAAAATCAAAGCAGATCCAGCAGCCATAAGAAAGCATCTGGATCCACTTTAGGGTCAGAAATATTGAAGTATGTTTATTTTACACTAATAACACTATTTAGCATTTCTCCAGAAACCTTCATCCTGATAGATCAGAAAGTGCTTTGGAAATGATACACACAGAGTATCACTGACATCTTGCCAGCCACCCCATCATGCAGCTCACCAAGACAGAAACTGAGGCAGAAACTGAGCAGAAACCTCAGTCAAGACGACCACTTTCAGAGCCCCTGCCTAGCCCTCCCGGGACCTATAATGTCCTTTGCAGGACAGACAGACCATTTTTATGCTCTTCTCTAAAGGACTTTGGCGTGGTAAAATGTCTTGAAACTCAATCTTCTTCAGGCTGGAAAGATGAAGGGCAGTGCAGATCCTCGCAGAACTGAAACCTCCAGACCCAAGGGGGATTTTAAAAGCTAAACTTAACATTTCTCCATGATGTCTGCAAAGGAGCAAACTTGCTTTTCAGGTAAGGCAAATTAATGACTAACAGATAGTGACTGATGATCCTGATGAAACCCTCACCTCCCTGCTGTCACTGTGCAAGAACATCCGTCCCACTAAGGACTGATTTTGGCAAGCACCAATGGGAATTTTCCACAGATTGCCACGTCTTCAGCCAAGAGTCAGGCTTGTCTTAATGTCTGCAGGCAAAAGGGAACACCAACCTACAAAGACCAGGGCAAACCTTGCTACATATCCAAGCTTGCAAGAGGTTCCACTTCCTGAGAGCTGCAAGGACACCTGATGACCAGCCCTCTCATGGACCTCCTTGGAGGATTAAGCTCTCCAGCCATAATTTATTTTAGCAGAAAGCAACAGTGTTGGCAAACCTGGCTGCTACTTCAACATAGTCTTGGGCACAGAGCTGAAGCACACCAGGAATGAGCTGGATCCAATATCTCATCACCAGCAAGCCCTTTCCTGCCCCAGGCTCTGCAGGCAATGGCACAAACAAGGGACACAATGTTCTCTGCCTCCCTTAATAAACTTGAGGAAAGGCAGAAAGGGCAAAGGAGAAGTCAGCCATGGAGCTCAGCTACTAATCACACCCAGGGGGAGCATTCAAACAGCACAGAGAACACAGAAGGTGTTCCCATCTCCCTTTTCAGGATGAGCAACCCTCAACCCTCAGCTTGTGGCTAAGGTTAAGCAGCAACAGCCTTAAGTCTCACAGCAGCCATGGCTCTCTGTGGCACACTGTGTTTTTCTCAGGATAGCCTAATTGGCAGCTTTCTGAAAAACAAAACTGAATCCAGTGTGTCTATGGCATGTTTTTCACAATTAAAATTATAGCACATAATGCAACTAGATTTAGCACAATTTTGAAGAACAAACAACTTTGGAATATAAATTTCAAGGTATATTTAATAAGGCTGGCAGGAGGCCTTAGGCACGCCCTCCTTGCTCACTCTGAAATCCCGAACTCTGAGGAATGGTGGAAAGGGAGTGGAGGGAGGATTGCTGCTGTACTTCCATGGACTCCGTGTCTGTCTACAGCTTTTTCTGGAAGATGGAATTGTGACACAGAACCAAGATAAATTCTGGTGAGACACCTCACTCCACCTGGTATCAACGCAATGATGTGGCTTTGAATTTGGGAAGACTGAATTCCTTTCCTCTTCCTGTACTCTACATCCCTGACAGCAGCCCAGGCAAGTCTTTCCATGGAAAGATAGGGCCAACAACATGGCATTCCACAGAGTTACTGTAAGGTCTGAGGTGGTGAAGCCACTGGATTTAAATACTGCAGTTTCACAATCAACTTATATCTGGGATCAGCCTACACCAAATAGTACTACAGCTTTCCTCCCACCCCATATCCTGCCTGCTCAGGTGCTGGCACAGTCATGTGGGCAACAGTACAAATGAACCCAAGGAGGGAAACATCCAGCTTGAAAATAACCCAACCACAGCAAACTTTTAAAAACTCAGTCCTCAAGATGAGGATTTTAAACACAGACGACACCCTCATCTGATCACACACCCTCATCTCGTCCCAGGAGCACAGAGGCAGGGAAAGGAGAAGAATGGCAGTGGCAGAGGACCACACTTCCACTCCCACCAACAGCCCTCACCTACACAGGGCTGAGACGTGTGGCCGCAGCCCAGGGCAAGGGAGTTGCACACACCTTTCAGACAGGAGCAGTGTCTGGCTTTGGCTGCATGGCATTCACACCTCCCATTTCTAAAACCCAAAGGACAGCCACTCTCTCCACACACAAGGAAGCCCAGCTGAATCACATCCCCACCACAGGTGGGGGAGCGAAGACCATTTCAATTATGCTGGCACCGCACAAAACTCGCATACTTCTGGCCTGAACATTGATGAAATGCTTCAAAAGCATATGCAGGGCTTCAGGAGACCAACAAGCAGAGCAGGGACCCCCAGATTACACTGCACGTGGAAAAATTATGTGAATGGCCACACTGATCCCTCTCTTCTCCCAGAACAAAAAACTGAACAGGATGACTTGAGGAGTTTTATAAATTCTCCACACCTGAGGATCCCCCAAAGCTCTGACAGACACCTCAAATCTAGCATATTTTGCAGCTGCAGGCATCATAAAATCCTTTGTGATTTGCTGATGTATGGCTGTCCTAGCAGAGCAGAGCAGTGATGCTGCATTCCAACTGCTGAGATTTTAGACTCAAGCGTTACAGAGATCCTGATCTTAGTGAACATGCAACTTCCACATCTGCATTTACAAGTCACAGTAGACAGAAACACATGGTGCTTTTTGGGTTTGGGTCCTAGAGACAGACTAATGGGTGTTAAGGAGCCAAATTCTTTTTGTTTCTTGGTTAGTGGCAGAGTGTACAAACAGAAGTGGGCTAATCCAAAAACCATCCTGGCTCCAATTTGTTAGCTCATAGCTCTGCTGCCAACACACATTCTGCTGGATATGCAGCCACATTCACAAATATAACTTCCAGTTATAATATACTAAGCAATTTAAAGCGGCTAGTTATCAATTTAAAAATTACAAAAACCTTGGCTGTAACAGGCCAAAATGATACCAAGTTTCACGTGGGCATTATCACCTGTGTTTACTGAGTGACCTATGATGTGTTACTGCTGATCAGGTACAGTCTCTCCCACCACAATGACTTCCTTTAGAAAACAAGATCCTGGAAGCTCCAAACATTGTCCTGTGCAACTCCTCCCAGTTTCCAATGGCCCCCTGTACAACTGATGTTTCACTGAGCACTTAAGAGGCAGGCTGAGTTTTACACCTCTTCTATGCTTTTACCGAAGAAGGCATCAAATTCCCTTTCTCTGGAAGCCCAGAGGTGGATCTCCTCTTTTCTGCACGACATATTGCTCCTACCAAGGTATAAGACTCACTCCATACTGGAAAGCCCAAACAAGCCCATTTGCAAAACATGGAGCAGAATCATAGAACACTCTGAGCTGGAAATTTCCAACTTTTTGAGTTGGAAAGGATCCAACATGGATCCTTGAGCGCAATTCCTGGTCCCGCACAGGACACAATCCCAAGAATCACACCATGTGCCTGAGTTAAGTGCCCAAAATAAACCACCCAGCTGGAAAGCATACATGCCTCACACGAAGGAAGAAGGAAGAGGGTCAAAAGCCATCCATGTGTGACCCATGTACAAAGTACCTCCAGTGTGTGATGTTGCTGCCACTTCACCCTGAATTCTCAAATCTTGTCACTGTGTTTACACCTCGCCACCCTATTTCCAGGGCTTCCTGCCTTTCCTCCATGCTATTTTAGGATCATCCCTCTAAAACAACCGCTTTCTAAGCATCCAGCTCACATCCTTCCCTCTTCCTCCCTGCAAATCTTTTATCTAATTCTGCCCCCAGTTTCAAATCACACCAGGAAGCAGTGACAGCCAGGAATAGATTTAACCAGAGAGAAATGGTTTGTACTCAAAACTGAATGAGTTCAGCACAGACGATATTCTTTACCATAATCCAGGAATTTTGCACAGACAGAGCTGCCAGGGAGGATGCCACAAAAATTTCCATGTGTGATTTTGACAACTCCCTGATGCCAAGCTTGCTGGTGGGAGGGCTGCAAGACCATGGGGTCTGAATCTGCCCCCAACCAGTGCTGCTACAGCATCACAGGGAGTGCTAGTGGCAGGTACAGGCTGTTTATGGGAGGTGAGATCACCCCTTTGCCTATTTTTCCTCATGCAGAAATTATCACAAATGCCCAAAAGGTAAGAGAACAAACACATCTCACTGAAATACCTTTTATTTCAGCAGCAAAATTTTACAATGGTATCTCAAATGGGAGGAGAAATAAAAAAAAACATGAAATAAAACAAAATAACAATCTCTGCAACACTGTTTTGGCAAATCACATTATTTAGGTTTTAACATTAGTTGTAATTCCCAATGTACCTCTTTCCACTAAGAAGTGAAGGTTTGGATGTCTGCAAGCAATGAAAATGAGAGCCAGAAAATTTAATCAAGTCTACTTTACAGCAGGAAGCAGTATGCTGGGTTAGAAGAGACTTATTTCCAACGCTATTGCAGGCTCACTTGAACTCCTGAGAGGAGCCCTATTAACAGAGAGAAGCCAGGCTTCAAATAACCCTGCAACTGCTGGGGGGCAGATAGGGAAGGAACAAATTCACAGCTCTCAGATTTATTTGAGGGGGCCAATTCTAGCAGCAAGGGCTACTCGCCTTCAGAAGACTGCTTGGCTTTGAGCATTTTCCAGGATTCTTCCTAATACTGAAAATGGTAGCTACTTAAATCAACTGCTTCCTCTTTCCTGTTATTCAACATCCCCAGATCTTGCAATTTGACCACAAAGCTAAGAAATGTGTATTTGAGATGAGAAATACAGCTCTTCACTAACAGCAAAATGGAAAACCGAACACTCCATCAGAGCAGGGGAAAAGTTGGAAAGTATGATCTGACAATACTGCAAGAAACCTTAAGAGGTGGGAAAGAGCCTGAACTCATACAAATGTACCCATACATACATTACTTTTTGTGATTTCAATTCAGTTAGGCCCAAGGAAGAAAAGGAGTGAATTTTCCACAAGTGGAGAGACTCTCAACATGCCCAGCAATGCCGTCACCCACGGCCACAATGCTTACAGGCTGCCCAGACTCAGCCCTCCCAGCCTGTCAGCATTTCCTTTCACTTGCGCCCACTCTTGCAAACAATAATTTTGCCTTTTGAGAGCCATTGCCTGCAGGGACAGGAGGTTTATTTAGCTATTTAACTTCACTGTTTTGCTCTCTGCAGTGGGGACCGGCTGCACGCACAGTAAATTCTGGGGATGAACTGCTTTCGGCTCTGACTATGGGCTTGCTGAACCGTGCTTCCCCTGCGTGCTGGGACAGGTTTCCAACCATAATAAACCCTGCACAAAGCACCATCTCTTGCTCAACAGTTTCCGTCAGTCACACCAAACCCTTTCCCTCTCCCACTGCCTAAACACATCTTTGATATTCCTGCTGTTTGGTCAGAATAAAGGACTCGCCCTCTCTAAAACAAGCAAACCATGCTGACACTCATTCAGTTTTACAATTCCCCGTGAGAACAAATATTTCCCAGCGAGCTGCCCAGTGATGGGGCTGAGGTTACTTATGCCCAGGCAAGTGCACTGCTTGCATTCAGGCACTTCACCAATGGACGCTCGGGATTCCCATCCGGAAGCAGATCACCAACAAAAGAGCAGCATCTACCAAGTTGCTGAGGCTGTCACTGACCCAGAGGTCACACCTGCTCAGGTGACAATTGCCCCCAGGATGAAACCTCCACCGACACTGCACATCCCCAAAATCAAATGCTCAAGTAAATTTTGGGAACTACAGCAGGTCTCTGCAAAACAGTCTGCAAGGCAGGAATTGAACAATGCCAGATATACATGTGCCTATCTGCCTGTAGGGAGTTTGCCTCTTTCCATGGATCCTCACATAAACAAGCTTCTAATTACATCCTCACTTTCTGTTTTTACCACAGTGAGTTTGAACGAAGCCAAAAGGGACAAAAATTAAGGAACACACATGGCAGTAGCCATAAACATTTCCCAACTTTCACTTGGTTTTGCAACATGAACAAGCCAGACATGCCCTCCTTGGAGGGCCCATGGATTAGAGCCTGCAGATGACTTCAACCTCCCAACAAATGCTTTGCACACAGTGGAGTTTCTGGATTTAATACAGATCTTGCAGGCTGTTGTAACCACACTTCCAGCTACAAAACACACAAGCATCCCTCTGGCAGGCCACGATGCAAACTAAAATCACAGAAACTGCCTTGAGACAGTCCTCACCAACACCCCTGGAAGTGAAGATTATTTCAACAGTCAGGAGGGTGGATAGGACTCTGCTTTCTGCAGCTATCCACATAACTGGCTTTTCCCAGCATCAAATCAATCTTCCCCAGCTGCTTCTGCAGCCAAAACTCATCAGGATTTGCCCGAAGTTGTAGCTTCATTAGATGCTGCCAAATACAACACAGGTGCAATTCAACTTGGAACATGACAGCAGAGTTAAATGTATTTTTTAATTAAAACAAATGGGAGATAGAAAGCTCTCACACTTCATCCCATGTCAGGATACCACCCCACAGCTTTTCCACCCAACTTTTTTCTGCCTCACACCTCTATCAAACCGTGACAACAGAGAGAGTTGTTCATTGATTTGTGCTCCTCATGGACTCAAGAGGAGCTGCCTGCAGCCCCAACCTGAGCTCTGAGCAGGGGCTGATCCAAAAGGTGTCTGCAGGTGCACCAGCCCAGTGACTAAGGACAAAATCTATGACCACAGAAGCAGGTAAGGGCAGGCATCGCTGCACACCACCCCAGCTGAGCAAAGTCCCTGTCACAAGCACTGGGACACGCTCCTGCCTAAGCAGGGGGGACAGTCCCATAGGAAAGGCATCACCCAGAGCTGCAGACCCCACTGTGGTGGGGTCTGAGCACCTCCTGGCTTGTAGGAAATGCTTGGTGCTGTGGTACCAGAGGCATTAGAGTCAGAAATACTCCTGGGAGCCCAGTGAAGAGCTCTGCCAGATGGTGAGGAGGTGCAGCACCAGTCCTGCTCACCTTGCACAGTGCAGAAGGGAAGATGGCCAGGGGCATCCCTTCCCCTCCAGCTGCCAGACCCTGAGGCTATAACGGGTCTGTTTTGCTGTTGGGGCATTGCTGGCCCATGGAAAAGTCAGAGCCAAGGGAATTAAGCATACAACACTCTGCACTGTGGCTGTACTTCCCAATGCATCACGCCATCAACTTGATCATCCAAAGTGACACAAAACAAGAATGACTGGCCTCCTTTTTTTTCTTTTCCCTTTCTTTCCCTTTTTTTTTTTTTCTTTTTTTAGATTTTACAATCCACCCAGAAATCTGCAGCTCTGGCATGAGACAGACCAGCACCACGTCACAAGAAATCCCCTATAAGCCTTTTGATGACTTTCATCTATTATTCACTTACTGAAAATCCTTGCCATTAACAAACTGCACTAAGGGAATCCGAACTTTCAAAGCCACAAATCTCCTAATAACTACGGCCGCTTTATACATGCCTAGGATTAGCCATGTCATCTGGTTAGAAACTCAAAGCTGCTCTTCATTATTGGATTCAACCTGCCTGCAAACAGGGAACAGACTGGTAACACTGCCCCTGATTTCAATGATGCAGAGGCAGTCATTACCTGACATCCCCCTCCTGGGCACATCCAGCCCAGTGGCACACATTCATGCTGTGCTACTGTGCCAAAGACCCAGAAACCTCCCTGGAGCACAGTGACACCAACCCTGGCAGACAGCGCAGGAGTAAGCCTGAATCCGAGCACACTCAGCTTCAACTGGCTCCTGGTATGCAAACTGAAGGCAGTTTTACAACTATCTGCCCTGTAAATTAAGAATGCCTTTAGTTGCTTTGAAAAATAAGAGCTTATTTAGTCAATACATCGGCTTCTTCAAAGAGCCTTCAAACTAATTAGCCATACTGAGTTACTATGAAAATACAGAGCTTGCACTCAATACTCTTGATGATAACAGAGCTGGCGCTTTGGTACTGAAGCTATAGAATTAGCACAAACTTCATCAGATGCATTTTCCTATAGGCTTCAAATTATATTTCAAACTGAATATTTTCCTTTCCTGCGGTGGATGTGGGAATTCACTTAATTCATTTGTAAGTTCAAAGCAATAATGATTTTTAGCCCATGTGCAGATCAAGAGTTTGAATATTCAACAGTGACAGCACGAGGGGATGGAAGACAGACACACAAGAGAAGACAAAGCTGCAGTAAAAAAAGTAAAGAGGGAGAGTAAAAAAAAAATAGTTGCTGTACTACAGATGAGCTGTACAGCTGTTCCAGTTCAACTTTCACAGGACAGAGAAGTGGGGATTGCTTAATTTAATGCAAAGGGCACACTAGCCAGCGGCAAACCCTCCCTCATCGATGCAGACAGGCTGTCAAGCAAAACAAAGTTTACAAATCCCCACAAGATATGCAAAGGGCAGAGAAGTAGACTGCAAGGCTCACAAATTTTAATTCCAAGAGTTCTTGCCCATCCCTGCTTCTTAAAGAGCGGGTTTACTTGGCAGATAAGCCTTTGCTTCTTAAAAAAAAAAAAAAATCAAAAAAGTAAAGCAAGTCAAAGGCAACAGCATCATAGGAAAAGAAATTTCCCTTTTTTCTGACTTCCATTTATCTGCTTTACATGCAGGTTTACTTACAGCAGAGACCAGCAGGGATGCATCCGAGGGCTCAGCACCACCGGCACTCCCTACTACGCCAATCCCCCCTCCTCTCCTGCTCCTCCTCCACTCGCGGCGCCACCCAAAGCACCCAGCTCTTCCACCAGCTCTTCCAGCTCACTTCCCTCCCCAAGGGAATCGACACTGCTTGCTCCAAAGGTGTGACAAATCGTAATTCTGAATTTCGGGGCAGAACCTGGCAGCAACTACGGGGAGGGGAAAAAAAGCAGCAAGTTCTGACAGGGGAAGCAAAAATTACCATTACAAATCATCACAACAACTTCATTATTAGTTTATAACATGTCATATAGCTGATTTCCTTCCCCTCCTCTTCCTACACTTTCACTGACTGTATTGATTGGACTTGTCAGCATGTTCTCACATAAGACTGAATTCAATTAAACAAAATACAACCAACAAGCCAGCAGGTATTGGATGTTTGCTTAAAAAAACCCTCAAGTAGCAACACATGCAGACAGCCAGTGTCACCTGAAAAGAGGATGCTCCAAAATGTATTTAGTAACTGCTATCTGCACAGAAAAAGCCAGAAGCAGACTTTAACCAGCAATTCTCTGCAAGTGTCCAGACAGTAGCAGAGCACAACAACTACTGAATCTTATTTCACACACCAGATCAGAGTTTAATCTGAGCAGCAGCCACATAAATCCAGAGGGGCTCTATTAAAAACCAGTGCAATGACTCAACCCACAGAGAAAAGCATAAATTCAAACTCTGGGCATCTATATATTTCTTAAGAAAGCCTTTTGTTTAGCAACAAGAATTTCTTTGTTGGACAAGAAGGGGACTGGATCACATCCTTGTAGCAGGACATTTCTGCTGCTTTAGCAACACAGAAGGGCATTAAGACAGCCCAAATGCAAAGCAGAGACTGTACATATCTATGCCAAGTAACTCTGCCATGGGCACTTCAATACAGTGATATTTTCACTGCAACCCTACAGCAGCCCTAAGGCTGCCCTCTGTCCTCACCCACGCCCATCTCTAGCAGTAAAACCCTGGCAAACCCTTACCCTCCCCAAAAGTCAGTTGGCATTTTGCCACCTGCCCCGCACAACCAGGATTTCCTTCCGAGAGCACAGTAATGGCTCAGAGCCATGGCTGCTCCTTCACAGCCTTTCAAAAAGCTTTGGCAATACGACCACAGTGTCTTGTTTTAGAGACCCATCCCCATTCCTCAGGAGGCACAAGACTCTCCTTCCTGCCAGCCAGGACAGGAGCCCTTAGCGCCCTGACACCCAGCACAGCAACTACTGCCCCAGGGACTTCCAGCTTCCACGTTCTTCTCACTTAATACCAACTTTCTGCAGCAAGGAGGTTTTGGGTCCACCTCCTCCCTACCAGCAATTCAGTGTAACACCAGCTTCTTTGAAGATAGAAATATCCAACACCACCACCACTTCCCCAAGGCCTCTGTGATCAATGATAAAGGTGATTTGTGGGTCCCATTTGTTGGTGTTTACTCAGATGAGAAGCAACAAAACACATGATCTCCATTGGCTGTGTTCCTGGAAGTCACATACATCAGGTAATTTCAGCAAATTGCCACAGAGTACAAGAGACACTTCAGCAACCACATGGTCCTAGAAACAAAAGATCCACATCCATTTTAATCGCCATTGTGCCCTGTTTCCATGACAATTATGGCACCACCCCCATTACACATAAGGAACGAGGTATTAAAAACAAAAACAGGAAAATACCAAAACCAAAGGACGGGCACCTGTTGATTATCTCCTTTTTCCTTGGTGCTGTCTTGATGCCAAGATGCTATTAACAACTTCATCTGTTATATGTAAAATCTTAAAATAAGGCTGCTTCAGCCGTTACTCTGAAATATTGTGGCAGTTGTTCTCCCATGAACAATTTTTCTTTGTCTGGGATATGTGCTCTCACACTGATCAAATACAGAAATACATAGCCACACAAAAATTCTGCAGTGTGCTGGGCAATCGATTTGGTTACCAGCAGCTCAAGTGCCAGCTCAAAGTCTGGGGTCTGGATGATTAACACCATACATGTTAAATCTAAAATACTACAGGACATAAAGCTTGGCATTAAATGCAGGACAATGATATAGATATTATTAAAGTTATAGGATATTTTAAAGTAGAACAAAATGTTTATCCTAACCATTACAGTTATCAAAATGATTAGCAAACTCCAAAAGTTTGATTAAATCTGACGTATTCTACTGGATTTTTCACTTTTCTTGTACATACATAAAACACACATATTCCATGCAGGTAAACAGAAAGCTCTTGACTACCTTGAAGGCACTGAGCCAGTACTACCTCTGTCTTTTCATCATGCTGTTTGCAAACTCCTGTTTCATTTGACCAGGGAGAATCACCCTGCTACAGCCGTTACTGCATTTTTCATATAAGACACTACATGTTCCCAAAACCAGAGCTGGCCTAAGCTGCCTGTGACACAGAAAGCAAGAGGGGACAAGGGCCAGTACTGTACTCACAAAGCCCTTCTTGTAGTGGCTATGACTAAAGTCCCTCACTTTGGGTAAGTTTTTGGCAAGGACTCTATGGAAATGTGCTGGCTAACAGCAGAGGAAGATGCTGTCAGCTCTCCACATGCCCCTGGCCCTGAAAATCCCAGCCTACCTCCCAGTTTAGAGGTTATCCCCCCTCTCCAAATGTTTTTCTCCTCAATCCCCCCAGCATTTTCACTTTTTTCTGCAAGGGAAAAGAGGCACAAATTCTTCTTTCCCTCCCTAGCTCTAAATACATCAGTGGATGTCAGGGTTTTGAGGCAGCTCCTTGCTCAAGCAAGGAGAAGGCAAAGCCAAAGCATGAGGCCAACTATTTGATCAATACTCTTTGATTTAATTAGCTTTGGACCAGGCTTGAAGTTGATGCCTTAGAGGAGTTGCCACAGGCAAAATTCAGTTTGCAAGAGGGATTGCTTTCATAAAAAAAGATCTAAACCTTGGAGGGACTGAGGACAATTTACCACCTAGAGAGACTTGCCTTCAGCAAAGCAACAGACTTACTTAATAGTTGAAGTTCTATAAAGAAAAGAGCTATCACACTGAACTCACTTACATATTTTGTGCCATTTAACTTTCATTTTTCAACTTACTTAGTACATTCCACTTATCTTCCTTCTGTACCTTCCTAAGTCAGTTCTTTGGATAGGAGGCCAGTATTGCCCAGCAGCCGCCAGTGTAAAACTTCCAGCTCTCTCCAAAATGGGTCACAAAAGCCATTTGCTGTACATAAAAGCCTGTCACCTCCTCCAGTTTATTCAGTTTTATCTGAAAATCAAGACCTTGATGCATATATATGAAACAGAGCTGTGAACAGAGCACACCAATTGCTGCCATATTTTAAGGTCTACTTGCACTTGCCAATATACATATATTAATCCTAATGTATTGGATCTGGACCAGAAGCTAAAAGCCAGGACATAAGGCTTGAAGTAGTAGTCTGGATTCAAGTCCAAACTTGGCAGTTTAAACTTATATATATAATCATCATTACTCAAATTCACTGAAGGGAGGGCAGACCTTAAATCCCTATTAGATTTACTGACCTATTGATTTATTCAGTTTATTAATTTCTTCTGTACCTTTACAGATCCTGTCACAAAGAATTCAAAATGGAGCTTCTTAACCTAAGGAAATTATGACTGCAGCTGAACACTTGCTTTATATCATGACACCTCCAAGATGGGTCAAGCACCCCTGCAGACTCGAGTGCCAGATCCTGCATTTCATCCCCAGATGAGCAGTGAAGCCTGCAGTGGAAACTTAGTGGAAGTCAGGAGCTGGCAAGTGTCTCCCCACCCACCCCATCATACCCTTTTACACACTATTCAATGTCTGCTAACACATCCTTGGCACCCACATCACAGTTTGCTCACTGCTGGTCAAAAATATGCATGACAGAGAGCAGTTAATGAGTTCAATGTGAAATAAATTAAATCAAATCACGACCTCACAGCATTGACAGTGCATTAATCTCTAACACCAAAGCTGTGCAAGGATACAGCTGCAAGACTAGAGCTCTACAGGCACTTGCTGTGAATCTCCCCTCTACAGACACTGAGGGCAAGCCCATCTTTTGGATGTGCTCCACCCTGTAGCAGCCAGGACCACACACCCTGCATCCGGAAACTCAGCTCCGTCTTCTGTCCATGAGAGGAGCACCAGCAGCAGACCCGCAGCTCCCAGCACCCAGGGCTGACCTTTAATCTTCTCACAGGAGGGCAGGCAAGGTGTGAGTACAGCCCTGTGAACAGCTCTGGTCTCGAACACGTGCAGAGATGCACAGATGCAAAGATGGACAGAAAAAACACAGGGACATCTGCAGCTCTGCCAGGGTCCTGACTGCCAGCCCTCCTTCCAAGTGATCAAGGGGAAAACTCCCAGGTCCCACATGCTATGTGAAGTGTGTTGCTGGAGTAGCTGCCAGTTTAAGTCCGAACACCAAAGTCTTCAGTGTTTGGAAAATGAGAAGCTCTTAAGCACCTGCAGCTCATCTGACCAGGGCTAGTGTAGGTAGGCTGTGGGTCAGCTGGGCTATGCCCTCACCAAATCCAACAGCAGGAGAGCTCTACCAGGCAGCCAACAAGGACCCACCATGGCCACTGCTGCCTCAACGTGCCTGTGGTACAAGAGCAGACTAGGAAAGAATGATTCACCTTCCATTTTCAGGGTCACACATCATCTTTACTGCCAAGCAGGTGGTAAAGTCAAACTACAACTAGGGAAAAGGCAATTAAAGGAAAGCAAAAAAAGGAGATAGACCCCCCCCCCCCAGTAACTAAATAAAGGTAATAAAAACAGTAACTGATACATAAAGTGAGAAATGGGGCTACTGTAGGAGGAGTGGAAGGCCACTAATCACAGCCAAACTCTGAAGTCCAGAGAACGTGGGAAAACCTGACAATTTCAAACTTGCCTAGCACATAAGAATTGCTTTTGTCTGCATTAAATGCTGCACTGCTTTCACCACCAATGTGACCAGCAGTTACAAAGGAGAAATCTCAACAATAAAATGCTGAACTATGCCATGTCAAAAGGCCGCCGTCCCACGCCAGCAATACTCAGAGCTGGACCATGTTGCCTGCTCACAGCCACCGTCCGCAGGACAGAACAAAAGCTGTGTCACTACCCTGTATGCAGAAGAACTGACAATAGCTCCCATAGAAAGCTATGCAAAGCTTTTTAGTGAGATTTCTGGTCTGGGATCTAATCTGATCCACCTCGTAAAGCTTTAATCAGCTGTGCAGTCAGTTGGCACACCACCCTGTTAATATTAACCCTTTTTATTATCTATTTGAGCACTCTTCCCTAACCCCAGGAAGAAGGGCACTAACCCCACACTCTGTCCTGTATTTCTACAACACATGAAGACATTTTGGTACAAGGTATCATATCTGTATGGGAAATCAGCAGAAACTGCCTTCATCTCATGTCTTCAGGCTTTTCTGTATGCCTATTTTTACTCCACAGATCTCTTCAGAGCCTTGCTAGCAGCCAAGAAAGCTGCTTGACCACAGCAGCTGGGCAGGATGAGTCAGGGCACATGCATGCCTTTTAACCCCCCTGCACCTGTGCACTGAGAGTATTGGCTGCTCAGCTGAACGCAGCTGGGATTAGCTCTCTCCCATGGAGGAAAACTCATGTGCTCCCAGCAAGGTCAAATCTTCCTAATTCTCAATACCCTTCAGCAAGGTTTAAGAGAAAAAATTTTTAAAAAGAGAGAGAGGGAGAGAGTGAGACAGACGAGCCCCAAACACAAGGTACACTCTCCAAATGACTGACAAGTCAAAGAAATGCAGCCATCAGAGCACAAAACATGTTGTGATAGCACAGCACATAATACGATATAAATCGAGCACACATCAGAGCCTCAGCCTGCTTTATGCTTTGCAGAGCCCACAACTTTTGAATTCAATAAAATAATAAGCACCCTGACCTTAATGCAGTCATCAATGCTAAATAAAGCCAAGCGCAGTTGCGCTCCTTTGATCAGTCTTTTCATAAAGGCAGTATAAATACTGTTGCTGCTTTTCCATATCCTAAGAGGCTTTTACATTTGGAAAGTGTTACATGGGCACACCAGGAAAATAAGTAGTGTTTTGTTTCTTTTTCCTTTTGGGCCTTTTTTTTTGTTGTTGTTACTTTTCAAACTGTAGAGAGAAAAGTTAAACAATCAACTCCCAGTGATCCAAACAATGTGTTTACATAAGGGTTTACAAAATGAAAAAGCAAGTTACTCCACATCCAGATATTCTGTGGTCCTGCCAAGTGTCTCTACAGACTAATGTCCTCTGAGACACAGACTTGTGCTATAACACTTCTGGCCAAAGCATTTGAATTTTAAAAGCCAAATACAAAGAGAGAGAACCACAGCCAGCTGTACAGCAGTGATCCCTGGTGTGAAGCAAACTGAGGGCTCAGTTTGCTTGGGTCAACGTTTCTGTTTCCTTGCCATCACTAGGAAGGCAGGGATGGACCTGACCATTTCTGTAGCCTCAAGGATTTTAGCAGCCTTCTCCATCACCTGGCCCACATTAGCTCAAGGAGCATCCTGCATATCCCTGTTTCTGTCAGCCAGGAAGGACTCCCGTGCTAACCTGGCCCCTTAGCCATGTTTAGCACAGCGTCTGCATACTTTTGGCAACTCCAGCCTCTCCAGAAACACCAACCCACAGCAATGCCAGTCAGCTTAGGTCCTTGAGCCAAGCTGCTTTCTTTCCATGTAGTCTTTCCACAGGTTTTCACAATGCCCCAGTAATTCAATTAGCATTGGCAATTAGAAAGGCATTCAACTTCTAGTTTTGCATTTTAAAACCAAATGTGGATATGTGTGTTTTAGCCAAGGGTTATAGCATGGCCTTAACATGCTGTGCAGTAGTGTGACCCAGCTTTACCTCATTTAACTCATTTCTGCTAATAAGTGAAAAAAAAATTATTTCTCTAACAATTAATATTACAGCCATTACCCTTCTAGTTGATGCAGGCATCCTCTGGAAAGAAGCTGTTATCATGAAGGTGATATTTTAATATACTACCATGAACAGAAAAGAAATTTAATCACAAAATGGAGATGTTTTACACTTGCCATGACTAAATACACTGGCCCTTACCAGGGAGTACTGAAGCCTGTGACACTGCTTCACGCTTTGATCCAAGTTAAACACAGGCAACTCAGAGACCCCATAGAGCACTACAGTGAAAAATCTTCAGATGCTGCAATACCACTGATCTTTAGAAAGTTAGGTAAATAATACAAGTAATCCTTGGTAAATCACACAAAAAGAGCAAGGAAACAAATCTGGGTTTACACATCTTACGTACCTGAGTGGCCTGTCTACTTGGGCTAACTTGACAGCACATCAAGAGTCTGAAATGAACATTTGAATCCTTTCCTGACCTAATGGCTTAAGGCAGCACCAAGGGAATATGGAAAGAAGGAAGGTATTTCCCCTCATTCATCAAACAGATCTGTGTTTCCATATTCTCCATCTCATTTTCTCCACCCCAGGCATGACTCCCCCATGCCTAGCAACCTCCCAGAGGCAGCCTGACCTCTCCTCTATCTGCAAAAAATACCTTCAAGCCTCAACAAAGATAGAAGGAGAGATCTTTTTACACAAAATGTGAGGGTCCAAAATGCAGTGACAGGAAAGATAACCAACAAAATATTTGAAGTCCCCAGTCACAGACTCAGATTAGAGCAGCTACATTGCTGAGAGTAGCCCTGTACAACAGCAACTCAGACACCAGTTTGGTGAGAAAAATTCTCTCAGGAGCAGAATTTTGGAGATGCACAGCCCTGAGAGCTGCATGTCATACCTTTTGGGAGCTCACTTCACCCTCTACTTGTGGGGAATAATGCTTTCAAAATGCAAGTCACAAGAGGTTTTTTTCCCCTAAGAGCGATTTTCCCATTGTGAGTCCTTTAACAATGCTATTTTTTAACTTTTTTTATTTTTTTACAAAAGCTTTATAATCCTCTTCTTTTTCATCTGAGTGGAAACCACTATATGACAGCTTTAAACTTTTCTTTCTTTAAACCCAGCACTCCCTCCTCAGCTATAATCCTCCTATTGGAAAGATCAGTTTGTAAGTCCTTGCCTCCAGGCAGCCACATCACAGCAGCGATTACAGACCCAAAAATCCAATCAAAACCCCTCATCTTTTAGCTCAATGGCCATGACATTAATTGCATGACAATAACAACAAGAAAATTAAGTGACAATTTGAAGTTATAAACTGCTCGCAACCCACGCCATTCATTTTGGCTCCAGGATCCTTGAACTCCGAGCATGGCACATCTTAAAGCACCAAAATGGCTTTGACATCAGTGTCCCATTTTTATACTCTCCCAGGCACACTGGCTTCTGAGACCTTTTGGACTTTTGATCACCCTCTGGCTCAGCCTGGCTTTTCCTCCTCCTTCCAATTTTATCCCCAATGGCAAACATTTAATAACTACAGAGACACACTCAAGTTCTTACATTTTCTTTGCAGCATGATATGAACAGTGCCTGTATAACTAAAATGGTAGAATTTAAGCTCTAAAATTAGAACTAAATTTTACCTCCAATTCTGTGAAATCAGAACTGAATAATTTTTTGTGGGGAATAAAAACATAGCAAGTTAGCAGTGCCTGAACTAAAGCTGGATTGGTTTTTGGTTTTTCCTCAACAAAAATCAGGGGCATTTATTATTTGCATTTCAGGGACAATGCAGTCAACACAATTTTGCTGTGGATTTGCTTTGTTTTGGGTGAAAAACACAAACCTCTCCTTTTTTAAAAACTGCAGTGAAGTCAGAGGAATTGCCACCATCCAGAACAAATCAATGACACACCCTGAAATCAGCCAGTTCCGAGAGCAGAGCTTCGGTCAGTCTGCCGCGATCACAGGGGAAAGCTGCAAAGTTCAGCTCAGGATCCCATTAGTCGCAGCTACGCTTCAGGTCTGCTTTTCTCTTGTAGAAAATACAGGGCAGAAAAAAGCCCCTGTGGAGTTCCCTGTCTACTCCCTCCTTCACGGTACATTCCAGGCCCAGAAATTTTCACTTCTATAGCACAAATAATCCCCCATCAGTGCAGTGTCATTTCTAGAAGCACCTGGCACAGCTGTGCTGCACAACTGCAGCAGCACATACACAGGCAAGGCTCTCCCAGGTGTGTTCTTCCCTGCATCCTTGAATAACCAGGTATCAGGGCTTCCCCTGACTGGAGGTCCATGGTAGCCCCAAGCTGTACACCCGGCCTGCAAAAGCCCTCAAATCACTTTAGGTTGGAAGCAAAAGTTATTCCCTACCATCCAAACCCTTAAAATTACAGTTTTTCAAATACATTTTTTTTTTTTTAATTGAGCTACTGATTCTCACTGAGGTTTTCCTCACAGAAAACAGTAATTAAGCAAAGAGGGAAAAGAAAACATTCCTTTGAAAAAAAGGTAAAATTCTGGAAAGGAAGAGCATGAGATAACGAGGCAGTTTTTTGAAAGCTCTCTCCCAATACACATAACACAGAAGCCAACTCTTACTTTCACAGTACTGCCCATTTGGAACAACGCCCCCAAAAATGGGGAATTCTTTTGCTTTCTTATTTTTACTTCTCTCCTTGTTCTAAACTCTTATTTTTTTCCTCTCCTAGACAATAAAGTCTAAATCTGCACCGCTGACCCGACTCATTCTAACTATATGGCAGACAGCTGCCTGCCTTGTTGGATCTTTTCCAGACATCACAACACACAGCACCAGCACCACTCCCCGAACACACCCCCGCCCCAGCAATTTGTTTTGCAAATTATTAATCTGTCTTCAGAACAGACAGTAATCAATGATATGTAATCAACATACACAAACCCCATACATCACAGCCTTTTGTCAAAAAGGCACCCTGACAACACAAACAGGAGCTGGGAACATCATGATACAGACATCTTGGATGCACTTGTGTTCAGGCTGGCTTTGTACACTCCAGCCACAAGTGTATGGCCTTGCCCACAGCATCACTAATTCTGCTGCCTCAGGCCACAGCTTAGCAAGAAGTCCTATGAAATAAGTCCTATAAAATAAGCATAAAATTATGCCAACCACTCTATGCAAAGGGCCAGGTTACTGCAGCTACAGAGCCCAAGTCTTCATTTTCAAGTGTCATAAAGCAATCCAAATACTGCACTGGGTTTTCTTGCACATCTTCATTTAAGTAATCTCTTGCGTGCATTTTCATGTCTTTTACACAGCAAATTCAAATTTAATTGAAAATGAAGCTAGTAAATAACTATTTGAATCTAGTTCCAAAAGCAGCTTCCATGAGGAGAAGGTATGGAAGAAGGAAACAGTTCAGAAATCCTGAACAAGAACAGCATCCAAGTGGGAAGAGATGTCTGTATTTCTTTATCCATGAAATGAAGCATTATTTGTGGTGCCTTCAAATTTTGTTTAGTACATCGAAGTCATCAAGCATCATGCATAAAGCCCCACAAGACTTCAAGTTCTTCAATTCAGCTCCTTGTCACATCATCATCCCCTACACCTACACTTAGCAACTGCAAAGCACCCTTCAGGTAAGATGCAGTGGCTGATTTAAAAGCTTTCACCATCAAACAAAGGACATGAAATGAATACAGAAGTGGGGAAGCAATTAGTATTGCTGAAGACATGTTGAAACTTCCAGCTTTTTATTTGATTGTCAAATGGGGTCTAGGCAGCTTTAGTCAAAACATCTTGGTGCTTGTACTCTAAATATCAAGTACATGTAACTAAGTCTAACACTTAAAAAAACCCTCCCTATACTTAGAGGTAAAAGTATAATCACAGTGCATCTGGCATTTAAATAAAATAACCATTAGCACAGGAAACACACAGCATAAAAGCACAGGTCAAGAAAAGACAGATGAACAGAGAGAAGCAGCATGGGATTGGATTTAATGCCATGTTTACTAGGGATCTGCTGCGTTGAGAAATGTAGAGGACTTACTCTGGCAGGCTGAGCTACAGGATTAAAAATGCTGGCTATGACTAAAAAAGGGAGATTTAATTATCTGACTTAATTGGAGAAGGAGGAAAACTAGCTCCAACTTCAAGAAAGCAGCAAACTAAGAGCAGCTAGGACACCTACAGAGCTCTCAAGGCTTGAAGGGTTTTTTGTATTTCCCATTAAAACATGCAGGTTATCTATTTGTTAACTAAAGCAATAGAAAGGAGCACCAGGATTTAAAAGGAGAAACATGTTACTCAAGATGAATTGGATTAAACCATACCAAGACTACAGATTAGCATGAATTAGCCTCTACTGTCAGCAAGTCCTGGCAACGCTCCGACCCACCATCAACAAACAACTCCATAAAATTTCAAGTCACATTCACAATTATTAATCAAATCACATCGGCAGACACAAACCAATCACAGGAAAACTATCCTCCTCAAAGAAGACATCATGCCCAACCCCACTGACTCATGAAATGCCCTGCCCTGCAGCAGGTCGTTTGAGGGTTTTGTGCCTCAATAAAGTAAGAACAATATTTTTGTGCCTTCATACTAATTGCCACTTTAGATCTATAGATGACAACCACTATGGAAGTGACTACTAATAAATCACATCATGATATTCACAGCCCAAAATTCACTTTGCTCATCACTCAGCAGTGAATAAGAGCACTTTCCTCTCAAGTGTAATCCAATTTGTTGTGTCTATTTTCACAGCAGCTACACTTACTTTCACAGTCAGGTAGGGTTTCCATGATGTCTTCTCATCACTGCACACCATTCACACAATCCCATGTCCTGGGTCCCCTATAGGAACATAATTGATAGCCCAAGCTGTTTCAGCTTTCATCAGTCCCTGCACTGGGATGTAATGTGAATGTATGTCCCACACAGATGTGGGCTTACCCATGGCCCCAGAGCCATGAGGAGATAAGAAACAAACAAGTATTTCACCAACAAACTGGGCTCAGCTCTCTGCCCTTATTAGTCCACATGCTAAACTGGATTAACTAAAGCTGGATGCATCCCTCTGCTCCACACAGGTCACTAGCATTAGACTTGTCATGGAGAAACCTGTGATGGATTACAGTCACTGCCTGAGGCCACTCAGCAAACCCAGAGCAAAAGCAAGATTATGACAAGCAGAATCAGTGCCACCATGGTGGTGTGCCTTTTGCATTCCCATCCATGTGCCACAGCCACGCAGCTGCTCCATCAGCAAGCCAGGGATATGATGCAATTTAAAAAAGCAGCCTCCCAGGGATGTGGGAAAGTCCATATTGCTGGAGGTTTCTAGGATGTGAGCATGCAGAGTGCTAGATAGAAAAGCCCATCCAGTCTCCTATTCCCGCAAAACGTTTGACCAGATGATGTCTCAAGTTCACTTCCAGACTGGGCTGATGTATGAAAAACCAACCTGGGAGTGTAAGCACAAAGAATTTGTTTTCAACAGCACTAGTCCCTTGACCTGTTTGACCATCCACCCATGCCAAGAGTGGCATCAGCACATGGGCAGGGTGAGGAAGCATGGCAGTGATCAAGGGAAAGGGAGGAAAAACACGATATTCCTGTTCCCCTCTGAAAGAGTTCTCAGGAGCCTCCAGGAAGAACATCATGTGCTAATCCGTCCCCAAGTTTCTACAGGAAAATAGTAAGTGTGCTAAGAGGCCTGAACATTGCTTTCACCAAACAACTCTCTCCCACTTGTTGTGCTGCTTGCAGAGATGAATCACCACCTCCCGACAGCTGTAATTTACTGGGACATCAGCCGGCTCTTTGTGGTAGGCAGGGGAAACTGATGCCTCCCCACTTAATTGCCTGTTTTTCTTCAAACTCAAACCTGGTTGACTAGTAGCATCTCACAAAGATTTCCAAACTCAAGAGACAGATTTAGTAACACCTTGCCTTGCTAAAACACTGCCCAGTTAAGAACAAGGCACCACTGGAGGAGTTCCTTAAATTCAAAAGCCTTGTTTTGCTTCATTTCCTAGCTGATCTCAATGACCCGATTCCCAAGAAATAAGATCTTCTCTTTACCAAAGGTCTGAAATTTGCGTTGAGGAAGCATGAGTCAGATCAGATGCAATGAAACATCCACAGCTAATTAATAGGATGCATCTAGCTTTCCTCTCATTAAAAAAAAAATAAAATCCAACAAAAAAGCAAAATCTACACCATGAAAGAGAAAACATTTGGATTAAGGCTTTAACAAGGTCCTTCTATGCAATTGCCCATGAGCAACTGCCCCAGTCCCAGAGACCCAACCCCAACAAAGCCAGGCGTGGCCTCCTCTAACCACTTTTAAACTATTTTTTTATAATTAAAGAGCGGCCACAAGAGCTCATCTGCACACTGTGCCTATTGTGCATATGCACATGACTGGCTGGCACACCCAGAGATCACCTCACTGATCAGACCTGCAGGGAATTAGGTCTAACTTGTGAACACACAGTTCACAAGTCACTGCAGCATGTCCAGGCATGAGGATCAGCACTGAGCTTCCTGACCCAGCCACGAGGGCAGTGGCATCGAGCACGTGGTGCTGCAAAGATGCCCTGGAAAACACAGCCTGAATCCAGGCCATGTGGGTAAGTCACTGTGGAGCACACCCAGTGCCAGGGCAGGACAGAGGTCTGTGCTGGCAGAGCACACAAGCCCTTGTTGGTGCTTACAGACATTTTAAATGTGACTCACTCAAACTGAGCAGTTCCCAGGGGAACGGGAGTAGGGGACACTGCGCCTTATTTCCTAGATTGTAAAGGAGATCAAAAGCACTTCCTTGGTTTAATTTCTGCATCTCATTAATCCACCGTGAATAATCGGGTGCTGCGATGTTGAGAGCCATGCAGATGGATATCTGAGCTGCTTATGGAATTGGAACTGAGAGCAAAATCCCATCCCAAAGCTTGGACTAAGTGATTATATGTTTCAAACGTCACTCAAGAAGGTCTACAGCTACTTTTTATACACAAGGTCAGACTAAATGGAAACAACTGCCCTTCAGACCTGACAATCTCTCTTTTTGCATACCCTATAATTTCTATCCCTTTCTCCTTACAATTTTCCTCTGTTTCCACTATTGGTTCAGACAGTAGAAATAATCAGGATATTTAGGACAATTCAGCTTAGATCAGCTGATTCATTGTATCCTCCAGGCTAGAGGAATCACTAAAGACTAGAAAATTCAGAGATGTCATTTGTCAAAGGCACTTCAAGTCAATTTATTGTATAGATACAATGAGCTTATCGGGTGTTTCCCAATGGAGAGGCTATGATTGGAGATTGATTTTCCCATCACAATACAATGCCATTTAATGTAAGTGTATGAAGTGTCTGTGTCACATCATCACACATTTAGCAAAAGAAATTAAGGACACAAAGGAGAGAAGAGGCATGAATTCTCCAAATGCAGCGCTGTCCAGACAGTAGGAAACACTGAAAATACTGTCTCGTGCATTTGGAGCTGAGCCTTTCTGAATAAATTAGCATTCAGCCAGTGAGGACACATGGAAAGAAACTTTGCAAAGTGCCAAAAACGACTTGTCTGAAAAGAATTCAGTAAATAAATTCCAGTGTCTGACAAGTGTAAGCTGCACGAAGTATTATCAGAGAGCAGTACCTCTTAACCACGTGGACTGATTTGCTAAATGGCAGCTCCTACCAGATGAAGTCCAGGAAAGATAATCTGAAGGGTCCCAACAAGGCGAGACAGGAATGATCACAATGACAGATGCTGCCCAAGCAGGGTACTCAGAAGTCAATGCATGAACCATACCAATGTGTTATTTATTTTCATAGACTTGTTCCAGATTGTATTTCTGGCACAAGGGGTAAGATCAAGAGCATTTCTCTCAAGAAACTAAGCTAATGAGGATAAATAACACAACTCCTAAATATATAAACTGTGCAGATAACGAGTCTCATTTGAATTTTGCTTTTCTAGCAAAAAAGCAGATGGATTGATCTGACCTGTTTCATGAGACTTTTACCTTGCCAAAAAAAGACACTCTCCCTTTAGCTAAAAAGCCATAACCAGGCCAAAAGTCCTCTCCAGCGCTTTGAGGACATTTCAGGCTCCACTTTAGCTTACTCCTTGACTTCTGCTTCTTCTGCCAAGCAGCTGGCAGCTGAGGGAGAAAGGGACCCCTCCACCCTGCTCTCGCTGGCAGCAGCATCCACACTGTGTGCCCAGCCCAGGTCCCACAGAAACACAGGTTTCATCCCTTGAACAAAGAAGCAACGTAATGGGACTTTGATTCAAAATTCTGGATTAAGGCCAAGTTAGCACTTCAGCTGTGAGGTCTTCAGAGTGCAGGACTTGAAAAGATCAGAAGATACTAGACAACCATCCCCATGGCAGGGGAAAAAATGAATAATGCAGTATTTCATTTTTCTGCATGGATGAGAAAAAGATCCAGGAAAATAATGTAGTACTTATGATCAATAATGCTTCAATTTTAACCAATTTTTCTATAGGCCTGGAACCAAATAAATGCTACATGAATAGGGCTCCTCTCACAGGGCCAATAAAGAATCATAGAATTAATTAGGTTGAAAAAGCCCTCAGAGTCCAACCATTAATGCAGGACTGCCAAGCCCAACACTCAATCATAGCCCTGAATGCTGCATCTAAATTTCTTTCAAACACCTCCATCCAGGATGGTGACTCCACCACTTCCCTGGGGAGCCAGTGCTTGACAACTCTTTTGGCAAAGAACTTTTTTCCTAATATCCAATCTAAAACTCTTCGGGAACAACTTGAGGCTGTTTCCTCTCGTCCTGTCACATGTTACTTGAGATAAGAGACCGAACCCCACCTGGCTACACCCTCCTCTCAGGTAGTTACAGAGAGGGATCAGGTTCCTCCCTGATGCCTCCCTTTCTCCAGGTTAAACAACCCCAGCTCCCTCAGTCACTTCTTATCGGGCCTTCACCAGCTCCACTGCAGAAATGCTGAAGCAAGAGGGCAGAAATGCTGAAGCAAGAGGGCAGAGGAGCAGCCAAACTGTCACAGCACAGATCTAATCCTTTTTGATCGCAATGATCAAAACCTCAACCAGCAACTGTTAAGCAGATCTCAGAGTCCACCCTCAGGAGATAGGCACCCAAAACTTGCCTGTCTACACAGACACACACACACATTTTTGGACTCCTTTCTCATGTGTATTTGCTAAGTGGCCCAGAATCTTCACTATTGTCATGTCTGAAAATTGTTCCAGCCATCACCCATCAAGCTCTCCCCAGCCTCCAGTAATGGTCACCAAGCTCACACACACCAAATGCTGGCCATCCCTGCAAGTCACCCTTGCATGCAGGTCTTCCAACACCCAAAAGGAAGAAAGTGGTGATGGGGGAGACATGCCTGTGTTACTGCTCATCTCTTCCAGTCAGAGCAATCTATCGTGCTGCAAACATAAAGGATTTACAGCACCCACAGGAATATCACATCCTGCACCGAAACTGCTCTGAACCCCCTGACCGCCAAGAAAATATCCAAAAGCCTCATCTGCTAACAAATTTTGGCATCTGATGGGAGGCAGCACATGGAATGCTCCCAAAGTCTCCTCTCTCTCTTCTCAGTGCTTTTTAAAAAGGCATCCGTACAATCAAATTAATATGGATTATATTTAAACGGTTTTTAAAATGCTTTCAATGCACACAGAAAAAGGAATCTATCATGTGGAATCCCTGCCATTTAAAAGATATATTAAACAGAACAATATAGACTGCAACTGTCTTTATAATACAAAGAGTAATTCTGTCCAGTGGTTCCAGCAAGGCAAGTGATCCCTGCCAAGTTCACACCTGGCACGCACATGGGTCTGATCTTCGCACACAAACCTGTGACTGTATTTACAAAGCAGGTACATATCCACGCATACCTGGAGCAGCACATGCTGGCAAGAAACAGAAGCCATGCCACACTAAATGCACTGCTTGTACTTCCCTGCTGCCATAGTAGATCTTTAAACACTTAGAAGAGGTCACATCTTTTTCTCAGTTTAATATTAAAATGGACAAAGATGTAACTATTTTGAATGGGGATTCCTAGAGTTGGTTGCCAAAGCCTAGGTTTGGGGACACAATCTCAGATGCTCAGGCCCAAACAGGTAAAACCCAGTCCCTCACCCACTTCTATTATCAGGGCACACAGTCACCACTTTCATCTTTTCCCCTTGCTAACAGATAAGAGGACTGCTGTACCTGCCTAGTCTGAACTCAGTCCTGCCAGCAGAATCTGGGTTGAATGAAGGAGCAGACCGAAGCTCAGTATCGTCACCAGTCTGGGTACCAGACACCACAGGATCACAGACACTTTCTGGTGCAAAAAGATCTCACTCAGCAGCCTTGCCTTGGAAGTCCAGACTGAGTCAGCCCTATTTAAAGTCCAAGCAGCCTTTGTTCATTTTTCTCCCATATGTCAGCCAAAGACTGCAACTGGCCTATCCTTGTGGGGTTTTTTCCACTCCCCTTTTCTCTCAAAGTATAAAATGCTTTTCATCATTCTTCCTCCTATGCATCATTCCACCCATTTCAAGTCCTCCTCTCTGCTCATTTCTTACATGATGCCCCAAAGTTATAAATCTACAGTGCTTTCTCACAGATGACACTTTCACAAACAATGACATCCCAGTTATTTCCTCTCTGGAGTTCTCTGGTGCATCCTGTTTATTCCATATCTCTCTTGTTTGCATTGCAAACTCTTTAGAATAAGGACTTTCCATATTTTGTGTCCTATTCTGCTAGAAACATGACTAGAGCTACTCAATTCAAGGCTTTCAAGGCCAGGAGAGATCATTGCAATTATTGAGACTGGCCTTTGGCCTACCACACAACAAACTCCATCAAGTGACTTCTGCATTAAGCCCCTGATAGCCCTCATAGAGGCATGCTACTAATGGATGATGATCACCGCACCATTTTTTATTTTACATTTTCCCCAATTTTGTTACATAGTCACTGTTACTCTCATTCATACTCAAATCTTTCCAATACTTTCAGCAATTAGCCCATGGTCAAATTTTAGGAAACATTCTAAAATACACATGTATGTTATTTCTATGATGTCTCCACTAAAACAATTGTCATTAATTACTTATCATATTTTTGATTTCCCCAGTTTATCTTTAGTGTGCTTTTGCCAAGATGAGATATATAAAGAAAATAGAACTTTATTACAAATTATAGACTTAAAATCCTCCTTGTAAGGAGGTACATCTGTAAAAGATTAAAGAACTGAAATGGTCTGAGAACAAGGTAAAGATAGAGAATAAGCTGATGGCATTGCTGGCATGCAAGGTATTTTTATGTTAAAAATGTATGTACAAAAAACCTTTCATACACTCTGAATACCTGTATTAACTTTAATGTTCAACATGCTATAAAATGATCATCTTCTGAAGAAAAAAAAGATTAAATTCCTTTGAGCCAAGTATTAAAAGCATTCTTAAAGCAAACAGACACAAGAAGAATGCTCACAAAAAATCTGGTTTTCATCTGTCTAAAATACATACTGGCTTCAGCTAAAAGTCAATCAATCAATATGGAAAGAATAAAAAAAATGTTCTAGCCACTTACAAATTTTTTTTTCACTACAATCATCTGGCAGTGGAGCACCACTGACCTAACTTCATGCACATCTGTCAGCTGGTGATGGCCATGGTGCTGTCAGGAGAAGAAAATGGAGACATTTTGCTCATTTAACTGAGCAGACTAGAAGTGACCCACCACAAATCACAGCAAGTGGCACAGTCTGGAGGGGAAATTACCCAAAACAAATGTTCAAGGAAACCAAAGAAAACCTGCCCTGCCCAGTGCACCCAGAGCTCTGTGAGATTGTGAGGCACCAAAAGGCTGCAAATATGAAGTGCAACAGCTCCATCACCACAAGGTGGTTATCCATCAGATTCTAATTTCATTATTTCTCCTAAAATTATATTATCCTACTCAGAGCTGAAGTTTCTATGAACATGGCATCACACAAGGCATTATACAAGAATGACAAAAGTTCTTCTCCAGTTTTCTTTTAATTGCCATGGCAACTCTGTTTATTTGGATTTAAGCATCACCCTGGGATGTTCATAACGCCAACAGCACAACACAGTGAGGCAGAACGGGAAAGGGAGAGTCAGTGAGACACTCATGTGGCCAGCTCTTGTCCAAACCAAGTAATTCAAAACCCCACAGGCAACAGCTGTAGTGAAAAATACAGGGGGATTATGAAACAAACAGAGGCAAGCACTTTTTTGTAGAGGTGGCAGTCCTCTTGCAACTCCAACAGCTTAGAGAACAGAGAGCTCTACCAACCTGCCCAGGTGCCTTCCTGCATTTTCACCTGCCTGCAAAAGTGGGGTTTTAGGTTGTGGCATCATACTGCCTGCTCTGCACATGGCATCATACAGCCTGCTCTGCACATGGGCTTTTAGGCTCATAGAAGGCCCACCGGTTACCTGAAGATCCACTGCATCCACCGTAACAAATTCCACTTGGACTTTCTCCTGGGCTCATAAACAGGACAACCTAACGGGACACCAGCACTACCTGCGGCATGCTTAAACCCCATCCCCCCACAAAATTAGGCCAAAATGATATAAGCAACACCCAAGATCCCAGTGAAACTCATGTAGCGGCACTTAACTTTAACTACCTGAACTGATTTGAGCTCAGGATGCCCTATTTGTGGGTTATGCTGAATAGACAGGAAGTTCACAGAAGTACCAGCCTGTAATATCACAAGATAACTACAAGTACATGCAAATCCTAGCAAGCATAAGTTAAAGTAAACAAAGAATCACAGAACATTTCAACGTGGAAGGGGCGCATACAGATCACCAAGCTCCTCACAGAACTGCCTTAGTTTTAACTAAATGTAGTGGCTCCTTAGACTCTGAGAGACATGGTGCCATGACCACTTCCCTGGGGTGCCTGTTCCAGAGATCAACCACAGGGGAGGCAGAATTACCAACTTCCACCAGATTTATGACTCAACAAGGCAGGAAAAAAGAAAAGAAAAGGGGGAAAAAAACAAAGAAGAAGAAAAAAGCCAAACAAAACAAACAAACAAAAAAAAATATCACCAACTAACCAAAAGACCCCCAACAAACCAACTCAAACAAAAAGAAAAGAAGCATGCAACCTAATTTACAGTCTTGCCATGGTTAAAATGAAGAACTGAGCAATTGTTTTCAGACACAATAGGGAACTGATGAATGAAATCAAGAGAAGATCCTGCAATCCACCTTGGAGACTGCCCAATAGCTTGGAAAATGGACTGTCACTTCATCCATCAGGAATTTCTACCACCCAACTGGCTACAACATGACCCTGGCTGGCAGGGAGCTGGACTGATGTCTCTAGGATTCTGGGAATCAAATAGTTTTACCCTTCTAAACACATACCAATTCTCCAGAATTACCAGCACAAGGAAACTCCTTTCAGTCAAATACTCTGCAAGCAAAGAAAGTTCATCCAAAGTAGTGCAGAGAATTGGCAGAGATTAGCTGATTGCCCCAAGCACAATTTTCTCTCCTGCACCAGGGGCTGGCTACTATCCTACCTTCAACCTCTCCAAGCTTTTGATGAAGGAAGGATGTTTGTTCCACCCACACTGATGACTTTTATTACCTTGGAAGAGCTGCAGAAATGTTTTGTACGCACCAGTGAGCTCACGCACCAGATGGGGAGTACGGCAGAGGTATGGTGGGGTCCAGCCTGCAATGAGCACGCTCTGAAACAGCCTCTGCACCAGGATTCATACATACAGAGTTTAGATGCCTCTGCATAAACCACACAGGTGCTATCCCCACCCACACATGAAAGAAAGTTTATTCAAGTGACCCTTATTCCCTCAGTGCAGCAGAAAGGAGTCTGGATAGTCTCCAAGCACAGCAACAAACATGGGAAGTACTGAACCTGCAATTACAGCAGCCCATGGGGACAACAGAAGCGCCACTACTCCAGGAAGATCAGAAACCACAGAGGAGTTCCAGCTCAGCCTCCCAGTGTACCCAGGGGCACAAAATCCATCATCACAACTGCAATGTCTTGCTTGCTTAACTACCCACACAGAACCAGTTCTGTTAGGAATGCATGGAGGGACGAGTCATACAGGCCAAACACAAATGTCTAAAAACAGCAGCAGGGTGGGGATTATATTTTTAATTATTTTGGAACTGAAGTACTGCAGCAGCCTTTCTGACACTAAAAAAAAAAGTTTTACTCAGCAAGCAGTATTCTTAAAAGAAGTATGCAGAAGTAACATACAACAGGTACAGGTGCATTAAAAAATACCATTAGCTTCCAAAGTGATTTTTTGTTACTGGTCAGGCTTGGACTTAGCAGTAAATTGCAGCACTCCTTTCTAAAGAAGAAATCACCTCTGACTGCATCTGTGAAACAAACATACAGAGATTAGAACTGCATGGAAAACCTCTTCTCTGACGAACCACCCCAAATATTTTAAACAGTGTATTCCATTTTAGCCCCATCTCTGCAGAACATGGTTAGTTATTCTCACATTTAACCCTTTGTGCCAACATTTGCACAGTTTCTGTTGCCGTGCTGGAATCTGCACATAATGTCATCTGGCTCAGTGCTCATGGTGCTCCAGGGATCAATTACCATTTTATACATCAGTGTTTCATTACTGAGCCGTGAATGTCCTCCAGCCAATCAGACCCTCAGCTCTGCGCTCCAGGACTCTAATCTTTGAAAATTAGGTATTTGGCAAGATACACTGTAAGAAAGAAAAATTGTTGCACTCATGCTGTTTTGAATACATCCAGCCTCCATTCACAAATACTGCCATTGCAGTGGCCACTCGATGTTTCCAGTGATGTGATTAAAAAGGAAGCGATGATAATTGTGGAGTGGAAATGCACTCTCATCTGTCACTTCTCTTGGAAAATAATGAGCTCTCTTCCTTGTTATGTTCACTGCAATATATCTTTGGAAAAGTCTTATAGAGATTAATGCTCAATTGCTCTAAATGAGCTTAGCTTTATTTATTCTAGGAGAGGATCTGGTCCCAAAGTCCCAATAAGCAATTACTTCACTATCCTCATTAAAGGAAAATCCTATATGGTAGCTAAGACAGGACTTTGGCCCTGTGTCTCCCCTGTAAATTCAGCAATGGAAATTTGGCATGCTTTACATCAACAAGCCATGCCTAAGTGCGTACTTTAAATGAGGCTAAGATACACAACAGCAAACACTGTAAATCTTTGCACAATAAGGCAAACTCGACATTTCTGCTGCTCATCTTCAGCTTTGCTGCCTCCTCCCCATGTGCTGCCACAGGACCAGGAACCTCACTGAGCTGGCAGCAGAGGAAACTCATGTGCAGCACTATAAATACTTGAAACAGTTAATTTTTGAGCAGCAGCTCTATAGTGGAGACTTTAGGGAACAGAAGCACTGCATGCCCAGACACATTGCCTGGGCCCCTGCTGGACTGGAGGTAGCAAGAAGGGAGCTTTGCCACTAGGAGGAAAACCCTGGGGAAAAAGCAAGTGTGCTCTTAAAAACCACTGCAATTCCAGTCATCTGTTTTGAAACTGCAAGTGCTGTAAAGTGACAACACACAAGCCACAACCACATGTTGGAGAGTTTGTTTTAAATCACGAGGTGAAAATAAGAATCTATTATAACTCTGTTTAACATTCCCGGGCTGGTATGCAGCTATGCAGCCCACGCAACGCCACAGCTGTGGTAGTGAGGTCTCAAAAATTTGTTCCAATAGGAGAAAGCACCAGAACCAAAAATTAGGACAATGCCAGAAGTTTCAGACAGACAGCTGCAGTCATCCCCATGCAGACTTTCCTCTTCCATTACCTCTAACAAACCAGGTGTATCCAGGTGGTCGGACAAAAACTGGCTCATGTTTGGAAAGTACTTTTTGCACAAGTTTCACAGTTCAGCAGATCTAAGGATCAAAGCCTCTTATACTGGCCACCCAAAGTACAAACATTGCCTCAAATAACCCCTGTAGAGAACTGGGGCTTTCCACACCTTGTGGAAAGTAATTGAACTTCAAGCAGAAAATTTTTGAACTAAGTGATAAAAACCCTCTGTCATGCAACTTAAAGGGATCAGGCCCCATAAAGGCTTCAAGAACCATTAAAAAGAAAGAAAAAGGAAACCGAACCGTACAACTGACACACAAATGACTAAATAGTAACAACCAATCATATGACATTTCTATTACTTTAACAGAGATTCTGTGAACCCAATGTTGGCATTCTGATGAGCAAATATGTGCAGAACAGCAGCAGGGAACATACTGGAACAGGAACTGAAAAAACATAAATTTTTTAACCCTACCTTTAGATAATTCTTTAAAAGAAAAAGATCTGTTTGGGATGTGATCTGTCCTCCTCCAGATACTAATACAAGGACAAAACTCTAAATTATCTCTTCAAATACACCCACAGAGAGCAAGTTGTCACATATGGATTTTTGTGGCTGGACGGCAAATGCTGTTCGTTTTCAAACTAGTGTAGTCCAGAGTCTCACTGCATCAGCTGAACATCTCACAGATGCCACAGAGTTCCTAATCCCACTCTGGGTCCAGGAATGGCCTGCTTGCTCCTTTTATGTGCTAGAATTCTCCAGGTGTGCTTTAAAGCCACTGAACAAAGAAAACATAGCAGTTAAGAGTCGGTTTGTAGTACTTCACCTTCCTCAAACACTGATTTTAGTGAATATCATGCAAGTACAGACTTCTCTCTCTGACACATGTACTCACAAAATGTATAAAGCTAATGCCCTAGATTGTGTCCTCCATTAATAATCTAGATTGTTGGCCAATTTAGGCATATATAATATATGCTTCAAAATATAGCTTTGCTTCCCCCCCCCCATTCTATAATGACCCACTTGGTGCATTTGATGTTTTTAGAAATGGCTGTGCTGCTTGCTCAAAGCTCTGGGAGACCACAGTAATCCTCTCCCAACTTGAACTGGGCTTCTATGAGGCTCACAGAGATGATCTATTCTGGTCTTTTGGCACTAACCATAAAGAAAGACATAGATCAAGATTTTCAAGACCGTTTCTGCCAGAGACACACTCAAATAAGCAAGTGAGACAGTGACAATTCTATTTCAGTTACGCCTTCAATGCTTAGAGATGACACAATTGGTATCTTCAGCTCTGGCCATTCCTACAGTTAATAAGAGTATAAATTCAAAATGCCATTCCTACTATATATTAAAATCATTGCTTACATGTATCTATTATTTTTCTGAGTTTGTGTGGGGTTTTTCTGGGGTGGGTTTTTTTGTTTTTTTTTTTTTTCTAAGATGAAAATAAACCTTCTCCGGGAACTGCTAAGTGTTGATAATAACAGTCTAGAACACAAAGCCATTTTTCTCTGCCCAAGAGGAAATATTTACCATCACGGCCCTGACACATGTACTCTTGCTGCCAACACTCCACACGCCTGTCTGCGTGTGGATCACCCACCAGCCCAGCTCCAGAATGCATCCTGTTTACTATTTAGGACCAGAGTTAAAGCCAAACCAAGCTCCACCTCCCAAAAGGCAGAAGAAGGGCAGCTTGTGCAGATGTTGAAATTCTGGTGAGAAAGACAAACTATAAACAGATTTCCTAAAAGATACGCCTTGGGACAGTCTTATCTAGCAATTCCACTAATTCCCTTGATAGGAAAAGTAGGGGACTGCGAATGAAATCTGCAGACAACATATAGCTGAGAAAGTCTGTCAACTCAGAAGATGGGCAGAAGTGTATTCAGAGCATTTGAGGACTAAAACAACTGACAGGAGGTACAGCTTGTAATAAAGCCAAGTGCAGTCATGCACTTCAGGATTAAAGAAATATGTTCTGCAGCTTGAAAGCTCAACAGTTGGAAGTGATATAGAAAGGAGAAGATTTGGATGGTTTAGTGGTACATGGCAAGAGTATAAAAAAGACAGATGTTGTTCGAGGTCTCACTGAGGAATGGGAAAATATGCAAAACACTAGTAAGGTCTCAGCTGGAACAATATTGCAATTTCAGGTTACAGAGTTCAAGAAAGGTTATGTGACACTGGAATAGTGCAAGGAAAGGTCAGCAGGATGACCTCTCCCATGAGACACAAAGGAGATGGCTTTGCTACTAGAGCGAACAAAGGTTCTTTTTGAGGTGGCAAAAAATGAAAGATACAGCAGTACAAACCACCTAAGAAGAGGCTTAGGCTGGAACCTGAAAAGAGGCTTGCAAGAAAAGAAAAAAACCTATTAGGCAGGTACTGACTGTTCAGTACCTGAAACTCTACGGGATGGTTGTTGAAGACAGCCAAAAACATGGCCAACCATGCAAGAAATGCAACGTTGGTCCTAATATACATCCTCACCACAGCCCAGTGTGCTCACCAAACAAGGTTCAGGAGCTGCTTTGCTACCCTAGAACCTCCCAGACCTTCCCCCACCTGCCACCAAGTCTTGTGCTGTCATCCCAAAGACACGGTGTGTAAGTGTATGGAGAGTCCACACTCATGACACAGACATGGTAGAAGCTACTTTGGCTTCCCAAATCTCTACAGAGTTGAAAAGGGGATGATTTCTCCCCAGAAAACTTCAGGTTATGCCCAAATCAAGTAAAAAAAAATTCAACAAAGGGATGCTGGTGAAAAGCACAGCAGGTCTCTCAAAAGTAGTTAGAAGAGACACACTTCTAAAGGAAAGGAGGTGGTTGGTGGCTGAGGGCTTTAGAAACCATCATTGTGATGGCAAATGATTCACCCTCATGGCTGAACTCCCTCACTATACCCCAACACTGCCCAACAAAATTAAGAGTGCAGGCAGGTTCAAATAAGGGCAGTTGACTATCTTGCTACTCCAAACTAATCTCTGTTTCAAAGGAAAAACATGAAGTTAAAAAGGGGACAAGGGTGAGAGAAGGAAAACATAGAGGCTAATTAATGTCAATCAGTATAAAGACCCATGACTGATGCTTTTGACATTACCCTTCCAGACAGTGTTCCTGCAGACACTCGAGTGAGCGTGAGGCGAGTGCACGAGCACTGCATCAGAAGTGGGATTAGGGAGGAGGTGCCTGGAAAATCCACACAACGCAAAAACTTTTTTCTCAAATATTTATATAAAAATACCTTCTCCATATGTTGGAGTATAGAGACCTGTGGATGTTATCTGCAGCATCTCAAAGGCTCAAAATGCCTCTGTAGCAGGATAGAAATTAGACTCCACATCACTTCCATTACCTACTGCCTCTGCCACAGGAGATGTGCAAGGAAGGAGAACTACCCCTACAAGCTATCTTTTCTTCTGTGAATTTACCATCCCACCACCACCTTAGATTTAGAAAAGACACAAACAGAACAACTAGCTCATTTCAGACTTTTTTCCTATAGCCAAATACTCTGCCCACAGAGGGGCTTCATGTATATACATATATTTGCAGTTACTGTACTCTACTCAAGCTTCAAACCTTACAATAAAACATAGGGTATTTTTAGGTCACCTAAACTCCCTGTCTGTGAGAATAAAATGAGTCATTAGTCAATTACACAGTTTGTACAAACAGAAATTACCAATTTCCCTCTATTATTCAGATCACAATCTGGTACTTTCACTGTCCTGCATCTTTGGGACTGGCAGATCCAACATTCTCTTCATTAGACAGAATTCTGAAAGTCATCATTGCAACACCAAAGACAACAACTTCCTACTCTTAACCAAGCACTAGCAGGAGGTTTTGCTAAGCAATGGGAACACAGAGTGGAAACTATTTGTATATCGTAGCTTTTGAGTTCCAAATTAAATGATAATCAATTATTTGAAGTGTCCTTAAAACTATTAGTATGTGTTCCCATGTTCCCTGAGCACTCTTGCAATTCACCTGAAACACAAATAACTGCCTTTGGCCAATTCTGCGCTGTTTTCACAGGGCAGCTGAGCTCCTGCAAGACAATATAAAATTATTTTCCCCTGTTCCTCCAGAAGGGCCCTGGCTGCTCAAGCCAGCTGCTGCACTTTGCAGGCACCTGCACTCTCTTAAATTTTAGTTTTAACGGCAAAACTAATTTTTCAGCCATGAAAAGTTCAGCTTTCTACATCCCCAGCAGCTGTTTCTGGAAGGCTGCTTAAGTATCATGGCTGAGTGGCAGATTCTTTAGAAGTTTCTTTGCTGGAGGATAACCTCAAAGACCATCTTGGCTGGTCTAAACTTCTGATTCATGGAAGGCACATCATGGTTTTTAAGTGAAAGCAACACTTTTAAAGGATTGCAGCAGCTGGACATGAGAAGAGATGAGACATTATCCAAAGCTTAAAACAGAGCCTACAGCTAGGAAAGAGCAGACACATTCTTACAGATTGGTGTAAATCACAAATAATTTAAGTCCAGCTGGAGAGTGAGTGCCCTGAAAAGAGCTTTCCCTTTGAAGCCCCATAACTTCTGAGCTCCCTTGGAAGAGCCCAGCAATATCTCAAGCAGACAGAAAATGCTGCTGCAAGGACATACACCTGCTCTGTCAACAAGACACATCCTACCTGTCTCAGTTTCCTTGCACTGCTAGCAGGCACTTTTCAGAGCTTCTCCTTTGCTTTCTCTCACAGATGTGTCCACCACCCTAGAGGCATGTTCCATTCCCAAGCCCTTTTCCACTCTTTGCTCCCTACTCTGCTATTCAGACATCAGCACTGGGAATTCAGCAGGGCAGCACAGTTTTAGGTCTTGCATCATTGTTGGGTCTTGTTAAGCAGGTGGCACCTACCAAAAGCATTTTACTTTTTACACCTACATTTCATGAACAACATGAAAAAGCTGAAGTGATTTCATGCACAAAGCACTTCTACATCCTTCACAGCCTTCTTCCCACAAGAGATACAGGAAATAACTTCCTTTTGCTTAAGAAAGCAACTTTCCCCAATTTCTTACCAGTTGGCTCATCATCAACCAAGCAATAGGGAATTTACACCGGAGATGTCACTCAGTCAATAAACAAATCTGTTTTGTACTCAACCACAAAAAGCCTGAGCATCAGCTCAGCATGTCACACTTCTCCCTAGGTCACTGGTCAAGACCTACAGAATCAAGACATCAATTTCAATAAATATTTTCACATTAAAGAATCTGGGAAAAAGCCAGGAACTTCAGCCAATAGGAAGAATATACAGTACAAGCCAAGCAGTCCCCTATGGTTATCCTGTCTCTGGAAATTGGCGTCTTAGCAAGTCGTTTACATCTCACGCTCATTCATATTTTAAAAAGGTCTTTTAAAAGCTGTTTCCTACATGTCAGTGTGTTTAAGGATCTCAATAACTTTTTGCTTTCATTGCTGTATTCCCCCCCCCTTTCAGCTTTGACCTAGAAGAGCACCAGAGCTATAACTGGATCAACCCACATCGCAAAATATCCTGTCCCAAAAGAGGAAGGTCAGTGTTCAAAGACAAAGGACAAAGGTCTTTTGCCTGGTATCATTAGTTGACTGCAAGATAATCTGTGAACAAACAGCACATAAGTCTGACCCCACCAAAGCATTCTTGACCATCCTTATGGACAAGAACTTGAAAATAAGCTTCCTTCCTGTTCAGTAGGACAAGATTCCTGTTCCTCTCTACAATTCCTGTGTCAGCAACATCAACACTGCCCTTGCTGCTTTCCCAGTTCACCAGCAGCTGCAAGGATTTGCAGATACATTCCCTGTCTATTTTGTATATACTCACAGTAGTACTTGGAAGCCACAACACGGTTTCTTGAGGCAAAAGGTCAAATTCTGCAAATTACTGCAAATTTCAGCTCTTTGCAGAATTCATCTGCAGCCAAGAGCTTCTTCATGCTCTTGGGACATGTGGGACAAACCAAGATGTTGTGGGACAAGTGAACTACACCAGTGTGGATCTAAATTTTCAGAAAGCAAAGCTGGCAGCCACACTAACAGCCTTCCCTTTGCAGTGCTCAACTTATGTTTCAGATTTACATTGGATTTACATAACATTAGTTTCAGTCAATCACTAATTGTCGGGAGAAGATTTGTATACGAAAAAATAAAACATGACATAGGTATGACATGCCCCAAAGCCAGCACACCTGGGCCAGCTCACTCCAGTGCAGGGCTAAGCAAACACAGCCACACTGCATCCCATGCAGGTCTAGGGGTAGCAGAGCCACCTTCTCCTAAGGCTTTAGGGATCTACTGGACCTGAGCTGAGACAACACAGAGTGCTGTGATCACCTTCCCACAACCACTAGCCCTGCAGATCTGCCTCTGAGACATTAGATGGACTGAGGTTGTGTCCTCAAGTGTTTCTATACATCTCAATTCTCTACAATTCTGAAAAACAGACCAGGATCTGTGCCAGGTTGTGGCTCATGTGACTTCAACCACTGATCACTATCAACATTCACAAAGCACTCTGCAGAAAAGACAACATTTTCCCTGAATCCTGGACTAAGCTCTTCATAATTTACTACATTTTGGCCTATAATAATAGAATTCCACTGTGTATTTTAACTGAATATATTATTCCTCATTAGCAGTCTCAGGCTGTTACAAGTCTTTAGCCTAGCAAAACACTGAGTGCAACTACTCCATAAGTGATAACATTCCCATGATGAGCAAAATGTTTCTTGCTCATCAGGTAGAGCAGAGGTACCAAATCCAGCTCCACAAGTTGTGAACCATTTCACGGGCAGTACAGGCTCTACTGCAAACCCAGCCTCTACACTAGAGATACCACAGGGCAGGGTTGGGGGGAGGAGAAAGAGGAAGAGGGAAGAAGAAAAATTACAAGACTCTGAAGAACTCTCGGCCTACACTGAATGAAAGTGCATGTCTCTGAGTCTGTGTGTGAAGTCAGGGCATATTCAGGTAGCTCAAACCTAACTAGGATGCTTGCAGCCAGTATTTTCAGCCAGCATTCCTCAGGGGCTGCTGCCTTTCTGCAGTCCCTAGCAAACACGCAGTACTCACAGCAACATCCATTTCTACCCACACATGTCAAACAGGCTACCACCTCAAGTTCCCCACAATCACAGTTCTACCAAGACTGTGGACCTTAAATTACCTTACAGAACCAGCCAGAGAGAAGAAAACTTGACTGTTGTATCCCAAGGCTAGGAGAGTGTAGAAAAAACCTAACACCCAAACCAGCCAACAACCCTGCACACCAAATGAGCAATTTTATTAAGGAAATAACATCTGAACAAGGCTTGCGGCACACACACACATTCTGCAGCTGGAATCTCTTGAGCTGATGCATCTCTTTGTGATACATAAGTCAGAAAATAATTCCGCTCAGCCTTGGAGGGCTGGTGTTAGTGGCTCTGTGATCCTATCAAGCACAGAGGTTGGTAAAAAGCTAAGCACAGACATTAAAAGATAGAGCTAATCGGCTGAGAATCATCTTTCCCCCCCCACCCAGTGCATTCTACAGACAAAAGATTATTTCAGAGAGTCACCAATGTTCAGCCTCAAGGGAAGGGTTCTGGATGACCAGAGAGAAGCTGTGAGCCACCAGAGCTCATGGGAGCTATCTATCCCCTTCCTCGAGCCCCCCTGCTGCCAGAGTGCATGTGTTAGAAGGAATGTCTCTGCATGCAGAGAGGAGACACTGCCCCACGGCAGAGAGAACTGCTGTCCATTGGTACAATAAGAAACACCTCTACTGCGAGTGCCCCACAAACAAAATAACACAGCAGCACCCAGACCACACCATGCTGTCTTTGTAAATTCTTACTGTAAACCCACATGACTTATCATGCTTTAGGCAATAACAGCGAAGCACTACATGGCACCGACACACTGTTTGGCACCTGCTGGAACACAGAGCTCATCTAAACAGAAACAAGAGAGATCTTCCCAATTTCATATAGCTGGCCAGCTCTAGGAAGTTATACCTTATTGCTTTGCTATCCCCATGAGCATCTCAAACACTAAGCATCCATCAGTGACAGAACAGCCCAACACCTTCCCCTTTCAGTTCAGGGTACAGTGGGTGGATACAGAAATCTGGATGTCACAAGCAGGACAAGCACCCTGGTTCTACAGTCTGGCTAAGGCTCTTTCCCTCCTTTCTCTGGCATTTGAAGGAAGCTGTTCTCCACCAAAGAGAGGGCACACAAAAGATGCTCCACAAAGGAAAGTTCCTGCCATCTCACTGTACTTGCAGAATAGGATTCCTTCTGCTCACACACAAAGTCAATCATAGTCATACATCTGCTAAATCACAGCAAGATCCTTCCACAGCACCACAGGTTTTCTATGTCAAGTGGATTAATAATTTGCAGGCAAGACACTTTCCTGACCATGCAGAAAAATCATGACATAAAGGATATATCATTAACACATTTCCACTAAAAGATCACACAGAGAGATGTATCAGGAGAGATGACTAACCCTTCTGTTGAGATCAGATCCATGAGAGGAAAGAAATTCTAAATTATGATTTTCTAAATACCATGATAATATTTAGTCACTAAGTGAAAAATCTTTCCAAGACATAAGAAGCAGCATAAGAGACATGCTCTCTTTTCAGGAAATAGAAGTGAGAACCTAATTTCCAGCTTCCAATAGTGTGGAGGGACCTTGCTGTAACAGATCCCAAGGCCACGCAGTTCAAGATGAAGAAAAAGCCTTCATCAGCCTTTTCACTCACTTTTTACCAATATCACCCAGGCTTCCCATCTCTCCATACCTTCTCAATGAAGGGGGATCCTCGTTTTGAGCCAGGAGATGGAGCCAAAGGGACACTCCCTACTGTGAAGAAAGGGTGCGATGCAGGGATAAAGAAATTGGGATAGCGAGCCTCAATTTATATTGTTGAGGGTGTTACTATCAGTCTATTGCTATCAGTCAGTATGAAACGGCAATTCACAGGTGCTGTACAATACGAGGGACAGCTGCATAACTCACAAAACAGCTCTTAAAAAGTTGAGCCACCACCCACCTGAGCTTGCAAACACCAGTCATCCCTCTTAATCACAATTAAATAATATCTCAGAATTCAAAAATTAGGACATAGACAAATTTCTAAGAAACATGCTGACCAGAGGTGTCAGGCACCAAAACTACTGTCAGGAGAGAGATGAATTAACCTTTATCATCAGAACTGCTGCTGTTTCAGACACTAATGCATGATATTTCTGAACAAGCACAGGGTCCAGTTCAGATTGTGGAAGCACTCACAAACCCCAGTTCTGGGAGCCAAATGCACACACAGCGCACTGTTGTGCAACACAATACTTAAGAGGCTTCCCATCTGCACTCCATTTCAAAGCATATTTTATTTGTTAGCTTCATTTAGAAGGTCCCCCAGTTCCGCTGCAAGCGAGGACCCTGCCAAAACTCAGCTGAGCAGAAGCACTGGATTTGTATCACCACAAACTATGAAATAAGAATGAAGTACAGCTCTGACCTACATGTACCAAACACACTAAACACCAACAGACTTTTGTTTGCTCGGGGATTAGGAGATATTTAAGGAACATGATGGCTGTAGCACTTGAACGCCACCAAAAGCTCTCCTAACTGAAAGCCAGGAATCATGATAGATTTAGTAAGTAATAATTCAGCTCTATTTTTTGCATCCAGTTGAAAGACTATATTTTCCTTATTAAAAGCCTTCAGTACGCTGGCTTGCCAAGAGAAGCTCCTCTGCAAGGCTTTCAGCAGCGCTTTCATTTTAAAAATCTGGTGCTCGTGTGTCTTACAGGAAAGCAGTTTGTGCCTGGGGTTGTAAAGATTTCCTCCAAACGAACTGTTTAGTGGTTTTGAACCGAGTCCTGTCCCCACGGGAACGCGTACCCTCCTGCCAGATCCCAAATGAAGTTTCTGCCCAGCCCCGAGCCCGAGGCCCCCAGCACGGGGTGGGAAGAGTCCCGCAGCCCGCGGGTCACCGCGGCTCCCGCCGCCCGCTCGGACCCTCCGGACCGCGGCAGCCGCAGCCGGGTCCCCCCGGGCCGCCGCACACCCGCCCCGCTCCAGCCGCCGGCACAACTTGCGGCTCCGCGCTGCTGTCCGCCTCGCCTCCCGTCCTTCCGCCGGGCTCAGCCTCGCCGCTACCGCGGGCGACACGGCTGGTGCCCGCACCCGCCCCCCCAGCTCATCCGCTCCATCACCTGCCGGCGCCGAGCCGCGGGGCCGGTGCGCGCCGGCGGCGGCGGCGGTGCCCGTGCTGGTGCCTGTGCCCGTGCTGGTGCCCGTGCTGGTGCCCGTGCTGGTGCCGGTGGCTGCTGCTGCTGCTGCTGCTGGCAGTGCTGCCGCTCCCGCTGCCGCTGCTGCCGGCGGGGAGGCACCTTCGTCGGCAGCGCCGCCGCCTCCCGGGCGCGGGGCGCGGCTGCAGGCGGCCACGCACGGCCCGAGCCGCCGCCCCGCCCCGCCCCGCCCGCCGCGCAGGTGGGAGCGGTGACCCCCGGGCGCGGCCACCCCCCTGCCCGGTGCCTGGGGACAGAGCCGGGCCCTCGCCCCAGGCGCTCACCCCTCCCGCAGCTCCAGCCGCGCCCGCCGGGGGGGATGCGCCGAGCAGCCTTGCGCTGCCTTCGGGCACCTTCACAGGTCGCTTTCCAGCGGGACCTGCTCTAGACACGGTGCTTTTCACACTTGCTCCACCCAAACCAGGCTCCTGTTGAGAGGTGTCCTGGGTATCCAGCCCCCCCCACCCCCCCACCCCCCCCCCCACCCCGCGTTGAAAATATTTCTCACTCTCGGCATCCAAATTAAAATCCCCACTGCTGCTTCCACAAACCTGCCAGGAGCTGTTTCCTTCCCCAGAACCTGGCCTGTTGTGCCAAAGCCAAGTGTCTTTATCACAGGCTGTCATTTAACATCTCACGGCCATTTTCCAGGTGTGTGGCAGCCGATTCCCGGCAGACCTAACAGCAGCCAATATTACATTTTCTACTTCTGCCATCTAAACTATACAGCTGTGGACAAGGCCATCTCCTGATACAGAAGTTTTGGCCATATACAGGTAGAAAACACACTGCTATAACTGGGGGAGGGGAAAAAAGGTATAACTATATTTGCCCAAGGAGTGAGCAGATCACAACTGTAATCAAGATGGACAGGGATTAAATTCTTCCGCTGAGTCCCATGCTGTACTCAAGCCATCTTTTAACAGCTTAGCTTTGCCCACAGCAGTTCTGGCTCCCTGAAGTACTACCCTGCAGAGAAATAACTGTCCCTCCTGTTTTTCAGGATTTTCAGCGTGATTTTCAGCCTTCTATGAGTTTAGAGGGAGACAGGAGCTCAGAAGGAGACAGAAGAGCCTCTAACCTGTGTTCCTTGGAGCAAAATGCATGGCCTGATGTCAGTGCCTCAGCTCCCCGGGAGCACAGGCAGTTAAATAGGTGCCAAAATGAAACACACCGATAGTTAACATACCCAGAGCTAACCCAAAGGGAAGCTTTCAATCCTTGGGTTGTGCAACTTTCTGGGGCTCAACACTGCTATCCAGGAAATGCCTCCCTTCCCACCATGATTCATGGCTGACATCTCCCGAGGAAAAAAAAAAATACCAAAAAAACCCTCATAAGCCCCTTCATTTAAAAAGCAGAGACCAGATTTTGAGCACAGTGAGAGGAGGCTGTGATGGCTGCATGCATCCTGTGAGCAGCAGAGGGGCTGGGAAATTCATCCAGGATATGGACAGCAAATTCCATAGCCTCTGTTCAAGTAGAGAGAAATGCTGACCAGCATTATTTTCCTAGGAAAATAAGTAGCTCCCAGATGACTCCTGCCCAAGGCCTCCCCATCACCTCCTCTTTACATATATTCCTCTGTGCAAAACAGAATCCAAAATTCAGGATATTAATGTGGGAGGAGAGGTTGTTCTGAGTCCCCACCCAAAAACTGTTTGTGTTTTGCCCATGACCTGGTTCTTATAATAATACAAAAGAGTTTTGGAGTAGGAATCAAACCCTCCTTTGTGCCTCCTTTGGTGTCACTACGTATTTATGCTATAGTCATAAACAGAAAAGAGACCACAGCATTTATTCTGCACAATCTCCTATCGTACTTGGAAGTCCAGAAGGATCCAGTAAACGTTTATCCTATGGGCCACAAAATATGACCCAAATTTCCTATTCAAACGCAAAGTAAAACGCAAAGTCCTCCCTGGTAAAACCTTGGCAGAAGCAGACCAGGGAGTGAGAAGGTGGTTTCTCCTTTTGACTGGCCTGAGGAGGCACAGTGGACAGGGAAATGGCATACGGGGCACAAGGAGACAGATGAGCTGCTCAGGCTCAGGCAAGACTGAAGCGCCCTGGAAGAGAGCACCTGGAAGAGAAACTGCCTCTTGGGCATCAGGAAAGTCTAGAACTATTAGACATCTCCCAGCTTGGTGACAGCTGTGCAGGGCTTTTCTAGGTCTGTTTAGGAGCCAACATCCCACTGAAATTTGGGGGATTGGACCCTAAATCTTCTCAGCTTTTATTTTAAAGAATATTGATAGCATTTCCATATTTTATGCACATACACGCAGCTGTGCATTTCAAAGTAATCTGTTGTGCTATAAGCCAAAACAGGATTTGAGTCATACGGTTCTATAAAGATAAAGCATTGATTTATCTAAAGAAATCTGTCTAAAGAAAATTGGCTTCATACATATGCAAGAAGAACTACTTAGCACAGATCATTCTCTTCTGCCCCACAGAGTTGGGCATCATATTAATTTCTAGCTTGAATTTCAGGAGTACAAAAATGAAAAATTAAGAAAATTAAGGATGGTGGACTGATGAAACCATTTTCCAAGGCAGTCAAAAGAATGCTACAGAAAATGCCACTTCAGTGCTTAGCTAATAAAGGTGCAGTTGGATCCCACGCCACACCACAGGGGCAATACTGCATGGCATTTCTGAGACTGCCTTTATTTTTGGCTCTTTCCTTATGATTGTCTCTGTACAAATAAAATTCTTGATTCACATTCAAAAAACAACAAATAGCACAAATCACCACAGGGCCACATTAGTACAAACTAAATGTCACTAAAATCAGTTTCACTAATGTCTGAGTATGAGAAGTTAACACTTCGAGGAAAAAACTGAGGAAAGTTCTTAAGTATTAGCTCTGTTCCGAAGTACCTTAAATGGCACAATTTTTAAGCCTTGCCTTATCTCGAGCATGATCTGCAGAAGCTGGAAGCACTAGAAACATTTGTTCTTTACAGCAGTCATAGACATTTGCATTCTCTCAATATTGCTGTGTCCTGGGCACTAGATGTCTGCCATCCCTGATACACATCACACAAAGTAAAGTTAATTATACAGCAACTTCCCAGGATCCAAGACTTTTGTGGATCTAATGGGCATCAAAATGAATGTGCATATTTAAAAGAAATTCCTTTAAAAACACAATAAGCATCCACCAGGACCACATTTAAGCCAGGACAACAACATGATGTTCCATTTTTTTCCTAAAACAAAACAACAAACTTCAGGACTCAGCCAAAAACCACAAAAATGACACAAAAGAGGGTTAATACTGCATGGCCATCCAGCATGCCAGGGCAGAGTCAAGGACTGCAAAAGCCACGATCTGCTCCCAGCTGTGAGACTGTAAATACAAAAATCCCTTCCCTGATCTCTGTGTGGCTCTCCTCACAGTTCACTCGGCCAATCTGTGGCATTCAGGCCACTGAGTTTCCCCAGCCTCTGAAACCACCACCTCCAGAAAGCCCCATTTCTGCACCACATGCTCTTACACTGTGAGAGGACTGCCGCAGAGAAAACCTTTTCCTCTCCATTTCTTCTGCACACAAGCAAAACAAAAGTAGTTTGGGTTGGTTTGTGTTTTTTAAAAAATGCAAGTTTAAAAGCTCCAACACACAACTACTACAAACAGCCCTGGAGAGCTGAATACCACAGCCCACAGCCAACATGCCCCTAGAGCCACCCAGAGCTCGGCTGGGAGTTACACCCTCGTCTTTTTGTGCTGGCGGCAAGTTCATGGGGTGTGCAGAACAATTTCAGTGGCCAAAAAAAATTCCAAGTAGCTCCAGGTTTGGCTGAAAACAACCCAGTCCTTAATCTTTAGTGGGGTTTTATGTGCAAATTGCAGGCAGACAGGCCTTTACAAGACCTAAACTAGAATTATTTGTAAACACTCACTTATTCCTGCCGCCATACAAATAGTAGGAAATTAGATGCTTTTTCACTGATTTTTGAGAGATATTCTGATGCCTCGTCTCTGTGTGTCAGCGAGCTTTTCATCTGTGCTCCTTACTTACATGGGCTACAGTCAGAGATGTTTTCTACAACAGAATGCAGGGATTTTTAGGTAAAATCCTAAAAGGAAAGCAATCCATAGGAAACCGAGAATGGGAATCCATTGAGAGCTGTCAAGAAATTGACCTCTCAATTTTATTTTTCTATTCACTTGTCCATAATTATTATTTTTATAGCACTCAAAATACAGTCAGTAGTTTTTAATGAAAACACAGACATAGGGTCTTTGCCCTAGAGGGCTGACACTGTGACTTCCTATGTTAAGGCTAATTGTTATTTAAAATGTTATTTAAGATCACTAGTCTCCAGTAGACTCCTTTTCTTTTTTTGCTTGCTAGTTTCCTTGAAGTGATGTAAGGTAAGATGACTGTGTTGATAACCACCTCCCACTGCTCCCCACAAGCCCCTTTCTGGAATATGATCTTCAAAATATGCTCCATTAGCCAGAGGTTGAGCTCTGAGGGTAGAGAGCTGTTTGTGGAAATATTTATATTTAGTAAGCAATCATATTAGAGCTGATTTTATGCATTTGCAGTTTATTTATAAGCTGGTATTTTTAAAAATCAATTATATAAATTAAAAAATACTCACTTTTAGAGAATATTCCATGAAACTCCAAGCCTTGATGCAATGTATCTATACTATATAGCTCTGACCTCACTTTTTAATTATTTTCCTTATGTGCTTGTAGAATTTATTTAGAGGCTTCTATAAATTTAGATAAAGCCTTCTCGCTCAGCAGTTCTCTAATTCAGGTAAATTTGTAGTGCCAGAACAATACGATATCACAGAGTTCAAAACAGTGGTGATTTACATGGCATTAAGTATACTGTATTTAATTTCAAAACACAAAGCAGTAGCTCAGGTTGGAGAGCAGAAAACAGATATAATGAAATGTACTGGTATTGCTGAAGTAAAACAGAGAGCAATAAGCCAGAAATCATACGGCCTTTAAGCAATTTACCTTATCTGCTACATTTAACTCCAGCTACAGTTATTAGAATGAAAAAAATCATCAAGCTGTCTGTCACATTGCAATCCCTATTTACTGTATACATTTTTCTCAGTAATGTCCTCTGTTTTAATTTAAATTTCTGTTCATTTAATACATTCACTTCTTTACAGTGTATGGCCCAGTTCTGAGAAACATGCATTTGCTCAAAACAATCTGTTATCACTAAGACTGTTTTTTTTTTCCAGGGTGGAAACACGCATCTAAGCTTGTTTTAGAAATTATAACTTTCAGGCCAAATTTAGAATTACATTACCCTCTAAAATCAAATAAAAAGTGAAAAGCCAGGCTTTACCGTGCCTTGAATTCAAAGACTCACAGCAAGACGTTCATCCACTACACATAGTCAGACATTTTCTTCCAGATAAACTTTCAAGCACCGAAGGAAAAAATACTTAACAAAGATATAGTATCTTACATTACATACTCACCCTTAGATATCCATTTAAATTCCATTCTTCCCCTCCCCAAGGTGATGCACTTTTCTCTCCTCCTAAACTTTCTCCCATATTGCGCAATTAAGACAAACTCCTTTTTTTTCAGCATTAAAGACTATGTTCTGATTTCTCCTTACCCTGTTACTTCACAAAGTATACTAAGGACATTTTTACCACCAAGAAATATTTTGACAACAAGAACTATTTTTAACTCTACTAAGCTCTGCTGTGTGTAAAATGTTGCACAGGGTGCTCAGGAGCCTAGGGGAATGCAGCTATCAGGGTGGTTTATTTCCTTTGCACAAGAACAGCAATCTGAATATTCTCTGTACACACAGAACATGATGTACATCTCATTATATCCCAAAGGGTCAACAGAGAGGAGAAAAATGTACCTCAGACCCACTAACCCCAATCTGGAGGTAGCAAGGTGCTGCTGCAGACTGGAAGGGTTCTGCACACCTGTGACTGTTCAAGTCTCATACTGGGATTTCCAAAACTACCAGAGGAAATTGATTTGGGCAAGAGAGCAACTAGCCCATCAAGGTGTTACTGGCAATCTGATGTAAGAATGGTGCCACGATGCTGCCTCCAGGTGCTCACCTTGCTTTCCCCCTCACTTGCAGTGTTGGAAGTGATTTAGCCATGACACAAAATGGAACATGACCACACATCCCAGAAAAAGCATAAGGGAGATTAAGCATAAGATAAAGACAAGAGTGGGAAGGGCCATGGAGAGGAGGGCTGGTGCCAGTCTCCAGCCCCTGTCACTACCTTGACTGCAAGATAATGCTGGGCCAGGGGTAGCAAGGCCAGACCCTCTGCTAAAGAAGGCTGCCAGCAGTGCACCAACTCTCAAGCACATCTCAAGGTGAGTAACACAAGTTCTGCACTGTGTGTTTTCAGAGCAGACCAGGGAACAGAGTGTCTTACCCCCTTCCAAACACCCAGTAGGATGCTTAGGCTCTACTTGCACTGCCAGCACCCCAGCTAGCAGGACTTGTGTAGCAGGTAGGGCTACACAAGCTCCCAGTTCAGGAATTAACTTTCCCTAGTTCCCAATCCATTGCCCATATGTGCTTGCTCACTAGGATTTCCTGTGAGAGCAATACCTTTCCCTTCTCTTTAACTACAAAAGTAATGTAGGTTACAACAGAGGCTGTCCCCTCCAGCAACCTGTGCTCCACCCTGGAGTTATTTTATATTACCCTCCCCAGTGTCCTAGACCAGGGCTGCAGAGATTGTGGCTTTCATTTTATTCTAGAATAGCCTCCATTAATGCAATATGCTGTGATCCTTATGATATTCCAAGTGGAAGCCCAGATTTTGTCTGCTTTTTAAACATTGCAAACCATCCTGCATTTCATCTGTGCATACTTTCCAGCACATATCAGAATATGCCATCCACTCACCACTTATTAATGTTTCAAAGAGTCTTCCTCAAAACACACATAAAATTTAGGGGGGTCTTGTTCCAGGAGTCTTCTGACCATTCTGTGCAGAGAGAGTGGCTTTATTTCACAGACTGAATTTAATATACAGAAACATACTGCATCTGTTTCCAAATATTTTCTTTCTAAAACCGTTACGAAAACTGGTGCCAAAATGTGCTCATTCCTCTTTAAGGAGGAAACCTAATTTGGGTTTCTTGATCCAGATCATCTTAACACCCAGGCTCAATTTTGCTTGCAAAAGCAATCTACAGGCTCCAACTAATACAAATTTAATCTGCAAGGCTTCCTGCTTGGGCTGAATGGGTCCAGCATTTCTTTGTTACAAGATCCACATCACATATCAGTAGCATCTGGTACTGATTGCAGATCTCAGACACTGTGCCTATGGGCTCCATGGGCAGGATCCTTCTTACATTTCTGATCCCTTTTGGATTTTTCCTAAGCTATCTCTTAATCTTTTTGGATTGAAGATTTATGACTTATCCTTAGCTTTTTTTTTTGACGTGTGATATTTTCTTTTGAAACAATCTGTGGTAGCTGACCATATTTCAGAATGCATCCTGCAGGTTTAATTCTCCTTTTACATGGTCATAAACCAAGAGTCACCTCTTAAGTTAATCAATCTGCCTTGCCATATTGCTTATACATATGAAAATCAGGAACTGCTCCTCTATCTCCTACACTTGGGATTCACCTCCTTCCCCCTGAATGAATATGTAACCATTTTACAAGGGATGAAAAATAGTTTGCCTTTTGATTGCACTAAGAAAGAAGGGGTATTCCAAACAACAAATGCTCTTCTTTGGCTTCAGGTTTTCATTTGGTAAGGTTCCAAGCCCTCCTCCTAAGTCAGAAGCAGATTTTGCCATCAGTTGAAAGAGAAGAAAAATAAAAATCAAGCTTTAGTAATGACACAGGAACATTTTGATCAATTGGCACAATCTAAAGGTTAAAAGTTCCAAATGCAGGCAACCTGGGGAAAAATAAGAGCAATGCTAAGTTTAAAACTTATATATTCAATCAAGCTACTTTTCCAGGACACAATTTCCAGGCTACTTTGATAAATGCTGCTGAAAGAGTGTGCAGCAAAACGTGACAAAAAAGGAAACTCACATTCAGCCCAACCTCACGTTCACTTTTTTGTCCCATTCCATGCACCAAGTTAGCCCTCAGAGAAAGAGCCTGGGGAACTCCAGAAACAGTATTCCATGGACTACATAGAAACTTCCTCCCTGTGTCTGCACCTGAAACTCCCACATCACTCCTCCCCATACCTCATGGGCTCCTTGACTGGCAAACTAAGGACTACAAAGCAAGGGGGACATGTGAAGTGACCATGAGAGAGAGGGTAAAGTTTGGGAGCTGGGGTAGCAGAATGGCCCCTGCATTACCGGGCTGCTCCTAGTATGTGTCTGCCATGAATGAATTAATATGGTTATATTTAATCCTGTTCTTCTCTTTCTCACACACTTACCTTTTGGTACCGGCTCCTCCTCAGCTTCCCAATTAGCCTGTTCATACTTGCAAGGAAGTTCTCACAAAATAAGACTTGTGTTAAACAGGAAACTATTAAAACACATTTTTCCCAATAAAGCCATAGAGTGGCCCCTTTTTCCTTAATAAAACCCCATCCAAAGTCTTCAGCCTTGTGAAACTTTTTCACTGTTTCAGCTCTAAAAGATAACACAGTAAGGTATAGTATGCAAAGTTTTATAAACTGGAGCAAGCACTCCAACCAGATAACTGGCAGCTCCAGCAGGATTGGCTTCAGACCTTCTCAGTTCACCACAAATCTCAAATACTGTATATGGAAATCAGACTTCAGCTGTGTGTTGGCTAGATCACCATGACAAAAACAAGGCTATGGGGATTTTTTGGTTTTGTTTTTGGAATTTTTTTTTCCCCACAAAGCAAGCAGTAGGCACAGGACAGGACAGGGTTTTGGCTTCAAGGCCTCAGAAAAACAGAATTGAGTTTTTCAATTCTGTCATTACTCAAGGAAACTCTACATGTAAATAAATCTCTCTCTTGTACACAGACGCTTCTTGGAGATAGCTGGGAAGACTGGATAACAGCTAAATTCATAACCAGGCAGGTATCTCCTAAGCTAGAGTTTATTGGCATTGCTCAAATGTACTTCTGCAGAAACAGGTATTTCAAAGAATTTTAGCCCTTGTGAAGGTACTCTGACTTTATAACCCTGCACCAGACAAGCAAGTACCTGGAAAGAAACTCTCTGCCATAAAACCCAGCATTTGATAAAGTGCTTTTCCCCCCAAGAGCTCAAGCACCTGCAGAAAGTGAGCTGCTGTCATCACCTCCCTGTCACCGAGGCCATGACTTGTTCACAGTGTGGGGAAAAGGCTTGACCAGGACCCAACACTTCTTAAGTCCACACATGCTACCCATTAGGCTGTAAGACCCTGACAGGAGGTAGATACATAGCTCTAAGTCATATACAGTTTATGAAACCATAACTTACAAGTCAATGATGTAAAATAGAAGCATGTGGAAGAGAAATGGAAGGTGAAGATGGAACCAGCATGGGCCTACTGTAGACAGCAGCATGAGCTCCAAGCAAATAGCAAATGCCAGTAAAATGTAAAGAAGTCAAAACTTTACATGGAATTTAAACTAGTTCTTTACACTGGGTTCATGCTGGATTCTTACACCAGCTTATGACTCCATATATAGCATGGTATATGACATTTTTTAATCTAGAGGAGATCTCCACTTGGCTTCGCAAAGTCACGCATGATTCCCCTGATGTAGGACATGGACAGTGAATCCCAGGTGTACTGCTCTGCGTGTTGAAGATTACTATTACTTTTCATATTCTTTAATGCTATTATTGATACTATCATTAAATAAGAGAATGTCCCTGAGGCCGGGAAAACCTCAGGGAGTGTGGGAACTAACACCTGGACTCAGGATTGGTTTCCTTGGTTATTAGAGCTGGCTGAATGGTTTTAACAGATAATGATATCTAATTTAATTACATATCAGACAAAACACTTCTGATTATTATTCATCCAGCCAGGATTAATGAATTTCTAAGTGCTCCTTCCATCCTAAATTTTTTCCACCTTCTTGTCATTTACCTCATTTGTTTTGAACCTCATCTGAAATCTACCTGTTTGAAGAGAGATGTTCACTTCTCTAACTTGCATGATTCTTTTCTTAGCGAGGATGCTCCCTAAATTCATTTCCACAGCTTACAATTTGCTTCTCAGGTCATCAGAGAAAACATTTAAGCCACAAAATCATTCTTACAAAGCACTGATATCCTGCCTTTCTCATCCGCTATATAATATAGAGTCCTTTCAAAGGCACAGCCATGTAGTAAACCCTTGTTGATTTAGAATTCCATACACCAGCCATTAACTTCTAATCCATTTGGCATCTGTACACCTTTTTTAACTATTATTTCTTTCTTCACAGCATAACTGGTGAACGATTGAAATCTGATTTATTTTAACCACATAGTTCATCATGATAAAACTGGATTACTAAATAATTTTCTGCTCTGCTGTATACACCACTTACTTTCCAAATGCAGGCCACAACAGAATACCAGATCGGGGATTAGACTATTTAGCGTATAGCTGGGACAGATATGCAGTGGCAGGAGGAAATTTGGAAGGCAAATTGGAGTGGGAAGGCATTCCAGCAAAGCCCATGGTGTTATGGAATTGTCAGAGAGGCTGAGCACAGCAGCAAGAGAGCTGCACTGCAGAGCACTCACCAGCAAGGAAGGCAGAGGGGGCGAGGAGAAGACAAAGCTGTGAGCCTTGGTGGTGTGACAGCAGCCATGCAGGTGTGACATTCCCTGGGCTACCCATGAACGGGGATCCCAGCCCAGAGTGAACAACCTCCCCACACGCCTACAGCCCCAAACATAGCTCCTTTCAGCCAGGCAAGGAATAATCCCCCTGTGATTAAGCATTAAGCTGCCAGCTAATTTAGAGAGAGTGAGATCTAAACACAAGCCCTAAATGAAGGTGGTGATGAATATAAGGTTCAAACACAAAGCTTCTCATGCAGCAGGAGAAATGAAACTAAGAATATTTACTTTCCTCTAAGGTCTCTAAAAATTTTTCCCAGGAACTTAACGTTTGCAAGCTGCTTACCATACTTCTGTTAAGGCAAAGTTTAGGAAAATTCCTGCCTGGCCAGCAGCAATAATTTCAAAGCAATTTTCACCTATTTAAGCTTTTAAAACCTACGAAAGACCTCAGATTTTTCTTAGAATTGCTATTACTCAGAAGTAGACGGCAAATCTTACTTTGGTACCTAATGCCTGCAGGCTTTGAAACTAATGCAAATACTGCTTTTTTATTCACAGGCCATTGTTTTCAAAATAAAGCACTTTGGGGAATAAGTATTTTACTTCAATTAATTGTGTTTCCTGTTTGGGGAAAAACAAACTAACAGGTTTATTCATTTAGAGAACCTGACAACTGCAGATTGCCTTCTTCTACTTTGGAAAAAATATTTTATCAAGAATGTTAACACACAAATTCAGTAAATGTATGGGATTTGCAAGACAATTCAGTAAAGCCATTATGGTGAATCTCCAAAGGACTAGTGGCCATCAGGAGAGGAAAGGAAACAAAACTGTAAAAGAATTTCCCAAAGGCCATTTTCATGTTGCAATTTCAAGAGCAAATTTTCCTTTTCCTAATGTCAGTGTGGGAGAAGGAAGGAAGATAATGATACAAGTGACAGAAAATAAATTTATGCCCATGGAAATATCTTTCAAATCCTATGCCTGAGCATTAAGGAAAACAGCCTTTATCTACAGTTACCATTTTTATACTACAGTGACTAAAAATGTCCCTTAAATTAAATTACTAAGGTCCAGAGTCACCACCTTTGAGTCATACTAATTTTAGCAGCTGTTTATGTGGACAAACAATTTGGAAATTGTGCTGTTACCAGCATCCATCAAACAAGCAATATAGTTAGTAACCCAGGAATATACACATAAATTTTTATGGGAATAAATAACACAATAACTTTCTGTTTCCTAGGTCTTATGAACCTAATCTTAGATTTGGTATTTAGATTTATCCTCTGCTTTGAAGTTCCAGCTACAGACATAAACTACAACAACTGATAACTTCATTCTTAGACAACTGGATTATAATCTTTTTTACAATTGTCACATAAGGGACAGTTCCTAGAAGTCCTTGAAGCTGCACAGGTATAGAAGAGAGTCAAATCTTCATCAGCAGTTCCTTCTTCACATTCCAGAATAGCCAAATCTACCCAAAACACACAACATATTTATTGCTTCTTAAAGAGATTAGCTACTGCACTCTACAAGCCCGAGAATCAGATTACATTACGTATATACACATCTTAAAAGCATGTAAAGAAACAATTTTCACTGCTGTCTTGCAAATTCCTGGATAAGACAGGCTAAAATTCCCGGTTGACAGAACCAAGAAATTGCTTAAAATATTTATATGACATTGCCCTCTAGAGGAAACCGAGAAAAATCTGTTTTAGTAGAACTCTTCCAGAGATGAAAACACGAAATGTCATTTTCAGCAGAACAATTAATGTTTGTTAGAAACCATTTTCACTGAGAACATCACACACTGGTTTGGCTCCATTTGTCATCCACAAGTTTTCAAGACAGAATTCCCCAACCTCTAGCCTAGGGCTCTGTATTCAGAGAGATGGTACCACAGAGCTTACTGGCTACCACATGTCTGATTTTTTCTCTTTGCTACCAGAATAAAAATAGCTCAGTCTATGAAAAATTGACAAGCACTTAGTAATTCTTTATTTATGATGGCAAAAAGAGACACTGGTCAAAGTGTAGAAGGATGGACAGGAAGACTTCCCTGACTTTTGTTTCATCGAATTATTACCCTGCTAGCCTGAACCTATTCCAGTGGTCAAATAATGGCATAGGAAACATAGGTCAAAGTTATTACTACATTAATCAAATATTTATTTTGCAAGTTGTTTGTTTGTTTGTTTGTTTGGGTTTTTTTTTTAAGATCATCTGGTCATCTATAGTACCAGCTATGGAGAAGGGTTAAAACCAGACCTTGATACCTTTTTAAATAATAGAAATGAGTCTTAGGCATCAGCTGTAACAGTAACCTCTTTCAGTCATGTTTCAACAATACTGTTTTATTTTGAAAAAGCCTGAATCCATTTTCCATCTACCTCTAGTTTCTCACATTCTTGTTAGAGAGGCTTCAGTTGGATGGGATTCCTGAGTCTCGGATGCTCAAGGGTGAATTTTGCTGCTAATAGTCACCATTTGCCTTACTCTTGTCTGTTTTGGAAGGTACAAGTATTCTTGAACTGCCCCAAATCTTGTCACAGTGCCTGCCAACTTATCTTTTTCCTGTTACTGGTCTGTTAAACGTGTTTTCCTTCGGAGGCTCACATGATCTTGCTGATCATACATTTTACCCAGAGAAAGAAGCAAGAACAGTGAGCAGTACTGCAGAGTCTGCAGCTGATACATATCCCCTTTGCCTCTTAGCCCACATCTGATAAAAAGGAGACAGAAAAATAAGTTTCAAGGAGCATGTGATACTGCTTGGAGCTGGAGGCAAGTGTCCCATGAGCTAAAAAAAGCAATGAGCTTTCCATGTTTAAAAAAATCCTATCCCAAAAGCCATCCACTGCAACAGCTGTCTCTGTGATTATATACCTGTCTCTTTGCTGATCTCACCTCTGTTTATTGTACTTATGCTCTCACTTATGTCCATAGATGGCAGGTTCATGTTGACAAACCATCTCTCTGAGGCTGATGTTGAGCCTCTGACCGTAGAACTGTCTCTGACAAATGTTCACCATTTTTCAATCCTCCCTGCTCCTGTCCTTTCCAGTCCAGGCCAGATTTCCAGTGACAGGGGATAAGTGGGTTTTAAGCTGCCATCGCTGTTAATGCTTTTAGCTCTGGAGGATCACAGTTCAGTTCTAGTCCATCTTTCAGGACAGCAAGAGTCACACCCAGAGGTTGCCACGAGGGTATGATCACATCCTGCTTTGTGCAGGAGCAGCTGCAAAACACATCTAAGAATGAGAATGCTGCTCACTTAGACCATGCTGTAAGAAAAACTATTTGAATGAGGACTGGAGAAGCTGTGCCTTTGCAGGGCTCATGGCACATCAGTCAGTACAGGTGGAAAAGGACAGCCTCCCAGGATTCTCACTGCCACTCAGTAGCCTGGCTCCAGCCATCTCCTACTTTTGCAGCAGCTCAGAGCTTCCGTCTCAAGAAAATCAATCTTTAGCCCACAGCCTGCTTTGTGAAAAATTCTGGACTCCCAGAATAAGAAGTGAAAGTCACATTTACAGTTTAGCAGATGCTGTGAATGACTGCACATGGCAAACTGGTGTGTTTGGGCACAAGCATTATAGAAAGAATAGGAATAATGGGCACAGAATGTTCCTTGCCTGTGTCTTTGAACATCTGTATTTTTAATTATTGATGGCTAAAGCACTGTTCTGTGCTAGCAAACGCACTGCTGGAGAGGCTGTGAAAGTAACTGATGCTGTGGCTGAAGGCCTCACCTGTTACTTGGCTGAGCAGTGGAAAAAAGCAACTCTTATTTTGCACATTCCAGCAGTTTGCCAATTAGCTACGTTCTGCTGCCCCCTGACTGTACTTCCAGATGACCTGAGAGCATGAGATGCTTGCTGTGTGTCAGGCTGAAAATCCCACTCAGGATGTAAAAGGGATCCTGCTGGCACTTTGGTATCAAGGTAAATGACAAGGCACAAGGCTGACTCACCAAAACAGGCTGTTCCCACAGAGGATGAGCAGGGAGGGAAGAGCAGGGAGGGCAAAGCTCCCTCTCAAATACTGGGCTTGTTCTCTTGTAATTACAGCGTGGTCAGAGCAGCAAATTAAATGGAGAAGCACAGCCATACATTGGGCAGCAAAGTACAGATTTCTAATCAGAACTTTCACACCTCATTAAAACAAAAACAAAGCACAGAAAAAGCCGTCTCTATAACCTCTGAAGTTTTTACACCTCCTAAGGCAACTACTGTCCAAGTCTTTTCAAGCCTGATGCAATGCTTCTGAAAAGCAAGCATGCAGAGGAAGGGCTGGGAGCAATTTTGGCAGATGACCTGAGGATGTTGTCTAGTTACACATGTATGCTCCTGGGGAATCACGATTTCTAGAGAGAGGCCAGCTCTGTTGTTCAGTGCTGACACTATGTAGGAGGCAGTGATGGGCATATCGATCCCTAAATTTTTGGACAAACATGCAAATACATAGAGGAAGTGAGCTATTTAAATCAGTGGAAGTCTTTCCATCATTTTAAATGGGGTTTAGATAAAACTTGTCTGAGCAAGAAGATAAGTAAGAAGAAAATTTGAGGCAGATGAGGGGTTCAGAAAGTCTGTTAAGGAGGCAGTTGTGGTAATGGGATTGTTGCTAATGGCCACTCTTACAAGGGAATGAGTTGTGCCTCCACAGATATCCCTGGCCTGGGGAAATTGAGAGGGATGGCAGGAACTGGAGGGTGAGGAGGGGAAACCGAGTGAACACACACGCAGATTAATAAAGCAAAGAGGACAAACCAGCTAAATGATCTCTGCTGAGTCTGGGGATTAGTGACCTTCATTTAAGACTTTGGCTCTTAAGAGAGGATTTGGAATAAAGCTCATTTCTTCAGAGCAATTTATTTCTCAACACGTGTGGCTAAGTCTGCTCATACCTTCCAGGAAACATAAAAGAAAGGAAGAAAAACATCTCTTTCTTAGTTTCTTAGTCCTGCTATATTTAAAGGGAGGGGAGAGGGAGGAATTTATATCCACTATCAAATAGGGGATTTATATCCACTATCAGTGTAAAATACGCAGCCATACTTCAGAGGGGACTGCATGCTCCAGACTTCAGGAGCACAGTGAGACTTAGGCTGTGCCTTGCAAATGTTTGACACCCATAGGTTTTCTCTCATTTTGTGCAGGTTCAGCACACACTTACTGTATCCCAGCTCACAGCAGCTCAACAGGATGAGAAAGAACTCAGCCAAAATCCCTTTGTGCTGCTTATTTTCCATCCTCAGGACTCATGCACCAGGCAGCTTGGAAGGCACATCAGCACAGGCTTCTCGTCCTTGCCCATGATAACAAGGCCCAGGTTTCAACCTCTGTGCCCTGATCCATCACTTAACAGTATGAAGATTGGTAACACGATATAAAAAAGGAAACTAATTCAATTCCATAACAGGCTGGGGGTATCTTTTAGGTCAGTTATGAGAATTCTATTCCCTGAGAGTGCATTTGGAGGCTGCAGTCTCCAGGACCACTGTATTTATTTTTCGCTGTGTAGTCAGTGCTGTTAATATTTTAACAAGGAATTCACACAGAAATGTTTGCCCCTTGGCCAAGGGCAAAGGGATAGGATAAATTTCCATTATTTTTCCTATTAAAACAAAAATATTTTCTTGTGGACATAACCAAGAGAAGGCCCTACTAACACCAGGAAAAGCAGCTGCTTATACGGAGCAGCACTTTGTGTTGGCAGCACTTTTGCTTTAGGAAGGAGGTGAGGAAACACAGTAAAGCAGAGCAATCAATCCATGCAACCTGACGTGCCTGGGAGATGGGGGTGCTATTAGACAAAGCTTTCTGTGATCACCAGTGATGGTTTTCTTGGGGTGATTTTTCTGTTACAAAAAGGATGCATAAAGGAGTTTGCACTGCTAGGAAGATAAATCCCCAAAAACTCCAGTGAAACACAATCCCATCATAGGCAGAGAGACCTGAACTACCCCCTTCCACCATGACACAGGCATTCACACACCCCAATAGCCAACCCAGCTAAGGAATGGATTTGCTACCCAAAACATGTCTTGAGGGCTGCAGCTGTTGTGCTGAGGGGTTCCCACAGTATCCCATCCCCACACATCAGTAGGGGCACATGGATGCATTTTGAACACACTGACGAGTAACAGAGTGCAACAAAATCTTGCAGATGCTCCAGAGACAACTGCAGCTGCCAGGACAGGGACAAAGTAGTCATGGCAAGGACAGCCAGCCTCCTGAGGCAGTGACAGTGCCTCAACACGGCATGGCAGGAAGCAGTGCCCCATGGAAAATGCAAAACTGCAGCACTTGAATATCAAAGAGTGACCACATTTGGAGGGGAAGGATGTTTCTCCCAGCAAGAAAATATTTCTATTGCAGGAGCAAAGCAGTTCCTTTTTTAAAAATAATCCCATTCAAACTTCTGAGGAAAGGGGATCTCAATAAAAAAGTGCCTTGAAAAGCATTTGTCTTCAGACAAAACAATTTTCAAATCACATTCAGATTTTTGAGCAGCTCTTCTCAGACACAGCAAATACGTCACTGCTCCAGCCCCACAGCACATGCACTGCTCTGCAGGTACAGGTCTGCTCCTTGTCTGCAGTGCTCACAGCACAGGAACAAAGAAGACTGCCTTCATGAAGACCCCTGTTCAGGGCAGAATCTGTCTCTAATTATTTTATCTGAAGAACTGCATTATTTGTTTCCAGCACCAGCAAGAACCCTTATTTTGACAAAGAACATCAAGATTTCACCCAGCAGAACCCAGGACTGTTAATGACTGCCACAGCAGGCAGCACAAAATGCTATGCACATTTTGAGACCTGTCATTTTTTTGGACATTTTGAATTGTCCTCTGCAAGCAGCTGCTAGCACTTACAGAGAGGCAGGACTGTGCTTAGAATGTCCATATATCACACACCTACTAATGGTACTGACGTGTGAGGAGGAGCAGGACTTTATCTTCATAGTTCCAGCTATCCTGGAGGTATGAACATAAGATGTGCAGCAGCAGCAAGCATTCAGGAAAGACCCTGGCTCTACTGAAAACCCTCAGCTGTTGCAGTGTGATGCCATTTCCTGTTTCACCTATCCCAACCCCTCAGGTGTGCCAACCTTTCCTTTCCCCTTTTGCTCTCCTGCTAAGAGCTTGTCCATCAATCTTACCATTCCAGCAAGGGCGTCGTGTGGTTGGCAGAAGTTCAAAAGATGCCCCCCAGGTCCGGGTTCATTGGCCTGTCCAAGCGTCTTTATCCCTTGACCCTTCCCCTCCTCACACCTGGTTGGTCCTCACCTGTCCCTCCCCCTCCCCCTGTCCCCGGGGGCTTAAAAGGACACGAGACCATGCGGCCCAGAGTTCTATTGCGAGCTGTTACCACATTCAGAGGTCTACCATCCTGCAATAAAACTCTGGATTAAGACTCTACAATAGAATCCTCTCCTTTCTCTTCACCGTCGCCTGAACCTTTTCCACCAGAGGTAAAGTGAGTTCCTACTTTGCCTGGATTTGTTCTGAGTGCCCAGCTGCAGCATCCAGCCGGCCAAAGGTATCTCTGAGGTGAAGCGCCACAGCTGCTGCCTTTGGTCCAGCAGCAAAGGTCAGGCGAGGCCAGGCACGTCCCACCCGGAAATATTGGGATTAATATTCCATACTCAGCTTCAGGTAAAGTTAAAGATTTGCCTTCAGTAGTGGCACTTGATGCTCCCTCCCCATTGCAGACCTGATTCCTGAAGGTCTCTCTCAGCATCTCCGAAAATAAAATGAATTCCCTGAAATTTGGCATGCCATATCTTTTCTGAGGAGGAGTCCCAGCAACTCCCCCCTGGACACTGACTGAAGAGGAGAGAAAGCACTGTGCAAAGGTATGGCTGTCAAAATACTTCTCTATTTGTTTTTTTGGAAGTAATTCCTCTTTGTGGGTTAAAAAGAAGCCAGCCACTTCTCTGACTGTATTCCCACATATGGCAATGTTTGGTAATTTTTGGCAATGAGAAAGATGATATCTTGAAGGAGTGGTTGGGTTTCTCAGTGACAAAATTATAATAATAACTCATGTTTCTATCACACTGTCAACACTGGTAATGTATCTTACTCTGCTTTTTACAAGCATGCATTTGAAAATCTACTTAACACTGATTTTAAAGATTAAATGTATATGGTAGCTGTGTCCAAGCACTGCAGCTATGCTTGATGAAATTCATAATCAAATATTTCAAACTCCATGAATTATATTCATGGAAAAATATTTTTTTTGCAGTGCTCCAAGGACTTGCTCAATGAAGCTCCATTCAGTTATGTTCAAGAAATGAAGGATTCATCTGTCATCTGTAGAAATACTAACAGCCTCCCTTCAGTAAGTGAGTAATAGCCCAAAATGAGTAGAGCAGATCCAAAATACATAGGAAGTTGTTGTCTGGGGGAACATAACCACATATTTTGGAGATACAGTTGTATAGACAGAAGATAAAATAAAAATAGGCAGAGTTTTGACTAACCTTTGTTCAGTATTCCAATACAGCTCATTTCCCTGCAATTGTGTTTGATAGACACACAATTTGCTAACTCTAAAGAGAGCAATAATTTTCCCTCAATCACTAACATCACCAAAAATGACACCACCTACATTATTCCTCTCTAATGTAATAATACACCATTAAGCAAAGAGCTTTGATGATTTTATTACTGCATAATGTTTCTCTAAATGAAAAGAAAGAAAAAAAAATAAAAGAAACAAGTTCAGCAATAATCAACCCATCTCTGCTGTTTACATGGAAATCAGGTGGAATTTAAATAAATAACTTTTCTTTAAAGAAGTCATATTCAGTTTCCTAGCAAGGAGAGACAGATGAGTGGTACTCACAGCTGGCTCCTCCCGAAGTGTTGTGCTGCTCTTACTGTGTCTGACCCCATCACCACTCTGAGATGGGAGGACCTGTAGGCACACCAGGCAGGTGCCGAAACAGCCCTGTCTGTCCAGGGCTGCCCATTCTGTTCCAGCTTCAATCATCTGCCTCTGCGTCCTCTAGAGACTGACCATATCCATAGAAGAGCCAGCAGAAGGGACTGTGTGCCCTCACCTCTTCTCTCTTGTTTTCTGGTGTATTAGTTTAGCCCCTTGCAAAGGGGAGGGTTTGGATGGCAGGCTGGAGCTAGAGCTGAGGTTACATGAAGCCCAGGGTATGTGAGAACACTTCTGCAAACCCTGCTGCAGAGGTGGGAAATGGCAGAGCTGTGAGACCCCCAGGCCAAATCCTCCACTGTTAAGGGAATAAATGAGAAGATTCCCCATAGCATCAGTGTAAAAAACTCCTGGGGGGGGGGAGATGGGGGCTGCCCTGGGATGCTTGGCAGGTGTGGAATAAACACACAAGCAGTGATTTTGCTTGCCCAGTCCAACCTGGCGCTGCAGGAGCTCAGGCAGTATTTTACTTTCACTGACCACGTGCAGCCTCCACTGAGTAAATCACACCCCAAATCAGAGCACCCACAGCCCCTTGTATCGACCTGGAAGTGCTTCTCACACAGCCAAGGAATAATTAGACAGTCAGAAACTGAGTCAGAACTACTATTTAGTGCGCTGTCCTGCCCCAACAAGACCGTGAAAAAACAAGGGGAAAAGGGCTCTGCTACTTCCACCATAGCAGCAATATGGAATTCCCTAGGAAAGCTTCTTCTTGGAAGCAGTCTTTCCAGAAGGCAAGCTGATGTTGTCTTTCAGCCTATTGTAAAGCTAGACAGAATTATGTCCCTTCTGAGCACCCCAGTGGGGAAAACTACTGAAAGACTATCAAAGCATCCTCAAGTACTCCAGACACATAGCATGGGAACATGGGGCTGGAGCTGCCAGCCAGCTCCCTGATAGGAGAAAGCCAGCTCTCCATACTGGGAGCATCCTCAAGGTCCCAAACTGTCATACATCAACATCACCCTTGTCAAATAGCAGTCAACAGCAAGTTAGGCAAGGATGTTTCGGATGCTGAAAATAAAACAGGAAATGTCCTAAATTTTGGCCTAAATTGGATGTTGAATATTCTAAAACAGGATTTTAAGAACAACACTAGCTCCACACTACCAAAACTCTGCCTTTGTAATGGCCAAAAAAAGTAAGGAAAATGGAGCACTTGGTTCCCATTAGCTGCAGTCACAGATTGCTGGTTTAATAACAGAGCTTTCCAAAAGGAACAAGGCCTAAATTAAGCCTTCAGAGGCAGGCCAAAAAGGACAGATATCCAAATATTTTCAACTTCATTGGCTATTATCTCTCATTTTGCATAAGATAACATTATTGCTGCCCACTGCAAGCAATTCCCTTGCATTTAGAAACAGTGACATCTGACAAAGGGGAAACAGCAAACTAACTGCCTTTTGCCATAAACCCTCTCAAATTTGGAGGTGCCACTGATCGATAATGCCACAGTACCAATATGTACACACATTTTGAATCACAAGCTAGGAATTACAGAGGGTTGTTGTCACACCTGTGAAACCATAGAAGGTTGAGCTGCCCAGCACCCACAGACTGAGGAGTCACTGTTTTTATTCTGCCACGTGTCAGAATTGGGAGTGATGGTCAGCCCAAACTCCTGCCACATTCAAGTGAAGTGATCCTGCCTGCTGGGTTTCCAAAAGTGTCCACCCCCAAAATAAATTCCCTTTTGGCAAAAGGGGGAGGATTTCATGCCCTCAGGTACATTGTAACCTCAGGTATGAATGAACATTAACATCCTCATCTACAGCAGAGAAAGGGTTTTGCCTTTGCAAAAGGTAATGTGAGAAAGTCTACCAGCCCACAAAGAGCAAAACTGGGACAATAACTGATTTTACAGCATGGAATAGCTGAATTTAAAAAAAAAAAAAAAAAACAAAAAAAAACCACCAAACCATCACAAGAATAATCTGTATCATTGCAAGAATCCTAATTTTTGATTTGAACTCTTAAAGATTTCAAGTTTTCTGGGTCAGGAGACATCAGAAGAGAGCAAATGTATTAGAATCAAAAGGAATTTATTAAAATGAAGTTGTCCCAAACTGGAAAACACAAAAATGTCTTGCTTTGAGAAAGTCTCAGACAACATTTAGCTGTCAGAAACGTTTCCCTCAATTGAAATAATTCAACAAAAATATGAGCACCTGTAAAAATATCTTCCAGTGCTGCTGCCTCTGTGTTCATTTTTGCTTAAGAAAACAGTTTTATACAAACCCAGGAAGGCTCCTGCTTTAGTGCAGCCCCTCTGGTGATTATGACTTATAATTTTTTGACCCAGTAACCCCTAAACATTTTCCAGCAGAAGTGTGAGTAGCACATGTGGGCTAATTATCAATTTGATTTTGTTATTTATTTTTTTAAAAATCTTAAGAACGAACCCAGGGCTCTCTCAGGGCCTGGAAAGCAAAGGTCAAAAGCTCTTCTGGACTTCCATCAGTATCAACTGTGCCTTGCACCACGTGGCAGCTGCTGCTGCTGGTGGCTCTGCCACCCTTACCTTGCTCCGGTGACATCCACACCGACCATCAGCTGCCCGTTCAGAGAAAGGATCTCGTCTTTCAGGCGCACTCTCCCGCACTTCCCGGCCGGGCTGTTCTTCTTCAAGTCTGTCACCCAGATGCACCCGACATCGAGGACAGGCCCCTTATGTGCCTTCCTCTTCTTCCCTCCCCGACGCTTCTCTCCATAGTCCCCCAGAGCAGGGATATTACCAAAGCTCAAGCCCAGCACTTCATTTTTCCGCATCTCTTGGGCCAGGTACATGGTGCAGATCTCCGTATCCAAAGTCCCACAGCTCCCTGGCTGCAGGTTGCTCTCATCCACGGAGAAGTTGAGCTGGATGTACTCGCTCAGCTTCTGGACGGCCGAGCGGCAGAGCTGCTGCTCGGCTCCCTCGGCCCCCTCCCGCCGGCTGTTCTGCAGCCACTGGCACAGGAGGGGGAGGAAGACCCCCGCGTTGTCCTGTGTGATGGGCATCGCTGTCCCTCCCTGGGCATCCCCTCACGGCCTCAGCCCCGGCCCCACTCGGCTCCCTTGTCGTCCGCCGCGGCGCCCCGCAGCCCCTGGGGACATGCCGGAGTGGGGCTGCAGGTCCAAAGCAAGCCCCATCTAGTCTCACGGAGATTTCTGGGGGGTTCCAGCTGACCAAAAACACAGTCAAGGAAGGATGTTTGGTGTCCAGGCACTCCACCGGCCCTGTGAACAGGCTGGTGGGTCAAGTTTGTGAGTGTCTGTGGCTGTCCAGGCCTGCCTGCCGCCGGTGTCCCCGCTCCGTCGGGAACAAAGCGTCCTTCCCACCACGATCACCACGGCGTCTCGTCCTGCAAGGATAAAACAGCGTGGTTAGAAGTGCCCGAGCAGCTGCAGGCGCCCCGCAGCCCCGGCCCGGCGGCCCAGGGCCGGCTCGCACGGCCTGGCCGTTCTCCTCCTGCGATTTACCACTTGAGGGCACCAGCTGCTCTCCGCAGCAAGGGAATAAAAGGTCACCATTAGCTCCTGACCTTGGCGGTGAAACGCGGGCTGCAGAGCCCAGGGGATGCTCCTGCCGCAGCTCCGGGGCTCTGACCGGAGCGGGGGAGACGCTCCAGCCAAGGGCCGCTGGAGGGGCACCGGCCTCACCAGCGACTGAAGCTGACAGCCCTGCCGTCCATGCCAGAGATTCTGGGCTGGGAAAGGCTTAAACCGGTCTCTTCCCGGATTTAGCTCCCCACCAAGCAGGACGAGGGATGGGCAGCAGCAAACACAAACGGTGAGGACGCCAATGGGGTCCCTCCCTTCGTGGCAGCAGTGGCTCACAGCCACCTTGTGGGTAAAGCATCTAAGAGAAGTGACTGTCCAGTTTCCTGGGAAAAGAGTAGGGCAGGTGAATTCCCCCATTTCGTGCAGTTTGGAGAGGGAGGCGCACAGACAGCCATGAGTCAGTGGGAGCCGGGGGTTAGCAGGCAACAGGGTGAGACAGGGTTTTTTTTGCCAGGTTCATTAGGATCTATGAAGCAAGAAAAACCCCTGACATGAGTGAAGTCTGGTTGACCAGATTCTTTCAGGGCTTTATTTTCTAGCAGTGGATGATGCTCAGTGAGCTGTGCACCAGGAAAATTGAAGAAAGTAGCAGCTTCGAGCTTGCAGCCTGCAGGTCTGCTCTTGCAGATGTGCATGAGAGGCTTGTGTTAGGTAGAAAATCTGTGGGAAGAGCTTATAACCCCAAAAGAATGAGTATAGAGGAAGGCTCTTGCAAAATGCCGCTGCCCAGAAGCTGTATCCAAAGTTCTGCCACCTCCTTGGCTGTGGGGCAATACCAAGATGGACAGGACCCCAAGAAAGCTCAGGCAGGGACAACAACAGCTCAGGACCAGGTGCTGCTTGTACAGGAGGACACCAGCATCTTCACCAAGAGGCTGGAGTTACACCAATGGCTCAACAGGGATAGACATCAGCTTGGGAAAGGAGGAACTGGCCCCCTGCTTAGTGAGAGGGACTTCTGAGTTAGGCTCAGGACAGGCAAAACAGGGAAGAAAATGGGAAGAATAAAGACAGAAACTGCTCAGGCACATGTCTAAAACAAGAGGTTTTAGACACAGACTGATCAGGAGACAAGGTTAAATCCTCTGAACATTTTAGATACTTAATGCAACACTGGTGAATATGTGGGAACTTAAGTCTTATTTAAGATCTCATATTTAAGACAAAAGCAATTATTTAATTGACATAACTGGAACTTACTGTAGTAAGACCTAGATCTGTAATATTGATCTAAAAATGCATAGCTTGTATGTGGACCAACAAAGAAAAAGTAGAGGCAGAATCTCTTGGCATACTGAGGATGATGTGTATATTTGCTCTGAGGTCCAGAACAAGGGAGAGGAAGAACCGCTAAATTATCTGGTTAATAATAAAGCAGAAAGCACAAAACAAACACAGGGGAAGGCACAACAAACCCTAAACCAAGAACCTGATAACAGCTGACTCAATGGTAATGGGAAAGTAGAAACATAAGATATCTACTAGGAATGGAAAATAGAAAGAAATAGAAAGTCCTGGTGCCTTCAGAGCAACATTCTCACATAATGGACGGGGTCAAGGAATTATCAGGGAAGTGCCTCCAAAGAGAGATGTTGGGGGTAAGAAGGTGGAAAGAAACTCATGTAAGAATGCCTGTAAAATCAAGGGATTGAGAACAGCAAAACAGAAATTCCTGGTTTCAGTACATTAAAAAAAAACCTGCTAGGAGAGAATTCATGGAGAAGAGTTGAAAGGAAAAAGAAATCAAGGTGAGCTGTGGTTTCTCGAAGAAACAATATTTTGTGCTTAAAAGGCACAAGCACAATAGCATCTCAATGAAGAAGGATCAGAAGACTTGGCAGCATCACGAGCTTTTTATTTTCCTCAAAGACAAGAAGAAAGAACACTAAAAGGTTACTGAGCACAAGTGAAAAAAAATAGTGTGAACACATAGGCAAAAATAATAGAAATATCAGGGTATAAAAATGAAATGAAACTTGCAGAAGATAAAAAAAAGTTACCCTTTATATGCATATTAATACCAGGAAGGCAATCCTTAAAAATGTTGCTCAGAGAGAAAGTTATTGAAAAATGACACCAAAAGAGGCAACACTGGTTTGAGGTTTTCCTTTAGTCCTTGTTAAAATTACCAACTATGCACGAGGGATTAGTACACAGTGTGACACAATATCAGTACAGAGGCATACTATCCTCTTCTCTGCCTGTAACAGAGTAAGACATTAGTTCAATTCAGGTATTTCCAGTCCAGCAGAGTGGGAAAAAACACCATTTATATTTCCTACAAAACCAGCTAAAACCATCTCAGATGGCTGGTCACTTGTCAGTACTCAAACAGTAAGGGGGTTAGTCACTTGTGAGAACTCAAACAGGTAAGGGGCCAGAATTAAGGATGACAGCAAATGCAGTGGCTGTCTTCAAGGGTAGAAAGAGAAGCAGCAGAAAAATGTGACATCAGTCAATCTAGCATCAATCATCCTTAAAACTCCCAATCAAACAGAGAAATAGTTTGCATGTATGTGGAAGAGAACAAAAATATAAGCAGCAGCAAACACAGGAGAGGCAAGAATAAAATCATGTGAAATCAAATTAATTTCTTTTCATAATGGAGAAGTTGTTGAATAACATTTATCTGGGCTTTATTATAGCTTTTGTCACTGTCTCAACTTTCTCATAAATATACTAGGGAAATATGATTAAATGAGACTTCTATAAATCCATACCCAGGGAGTAGTTATTAATGACATTCTGTGAAACAGAAGGACACTGAAAGTGGAGCTCTGCTGGATCTATATAGTCTAGTTCTGCTCAGCACATTCATTATGGACAATGAAAGCGAGTACACATATTAAATCTGCAGATTACATGAAGCTGGGTGTGTCTGCAGACACACTGGAGAACAGGATTAGCATCTAAAATATCTCGGCAGAAATCAGAAAAGCATAATCTAAAAATTAGGGTAAACTTCATCAAGGACAACTGCAGAGTACTACAAAAGGAATATCTCACTTAGAAAGGACTGGCTATGTGGCAAATCTTTGGCAAGAGATGCAGCATTTTCACAGAATCACGGAATGGATTGGGTTAGGAAGGAATGTGGTCCCAAGCCCCCCTGCCATGGGTAGGCACACCTTCCACTACAGAGCCCCACCCACCTTGGCTTTGAACATTTTCCAGGGTTTATAGGGAATCATTCTTGTCAATCTCCTGCTGTTGGAGGAAAAAAAGGGTCATTGTCCCAGGATGTGTCAATTGGGATAAAGGTAACATGGCATATTAAGTATTTCTGTAGCCTCACACAGGGCTGGGAAGGTCTCAGCAGCAAAACTGCCCCTTAGGAACAGAATTCTGACATGACTTGCCAGTCTTGGAACTGTGAATTACTAGAAAATACTGAAAAAAATTAGGGCCTGCTAAAAAGCAAAAAGTATTGCAGGTTGGGTGTGAGAGCACAAGTTAAAGGTCTTCATGTATTTCACAATGCCCCACAGTGACCATGAGGAGAAAAGCAGTCTGTTCCTCTTGTCCATGATGGAGTAATGTATGTGAATCATGTCCAGGTAGATTTAGGGTAGTGGTTAGGTAACACTCAGAAGGATGAAGAAAATCAAGACCCTGGGGAGCACCATCTTAGGTTCTGGAGTCTCCAACACTCATGGTCTCTGCAGAAGGTCAGAGATCTGCTATGAACAATGATTGGAGCCAATATCTCTTGGGTTGTGGAAGACATTAGATCTCTCCATTTCAATCCCTCTTACTTCCTTCAACATCATTTTCTGTCCTAGTGAGAGTACAGTAAGAGGTCATTTAATGGATATCATCCCGTGAGTTATGACAATGACACCTTTGTGACAATGACACCCTTTGCTTTAACAGCAAACTTGGGTACAGCTCTCACTGACCAGACAGGGTTCAAAACCATTCAAGCTCTAGAGAAGATTGGACCAGATCATTCTTTGAGGCCCCTTTTGCCTAATAATTTAAGAAGTTTTGTTCTCAGCTGTTTATCGGTTTTTACATTGGGTAGACATGTTATGGACTGTCTTTTGCCAACTATCCCCAGATCAAAGCACTGCCAGGGTCCCTGGAGACCTTGGGGCTCCTTGAAAGCAGCTCAGAGTTGTAGCTCAAGTCTCCAAATCTCCTCTGCATTGGCAAAGGGCACTGATGTTGACTTCAGCTTCAATCCTGCAGTTAGCCGTCTGAAGCGTTCAAAGGCATCTGCATTCCACGCAAAACTCATCCATCATTCATTTAGCAGCATTGCTGGAGGGCTCTCCCCCTCCTTGCACACACATCCCTCCAGAGATAGAGGAGGACAGCCCCCTCCACGCCGCCAGAGGCAGGCAGCCTTCAAAACCCCATTTCTTCTCCCCACAGGAAAAGCTGCGGGCATCGATACGCTGCGGGTTGCCTGTCTACGCCCCTGAGCTCACTGCAGAGCCATGGCAGACACTTAAATTAATCATGTAGATAATTATACAGTACTTTCAAGGGATTTGATATTCTCAAACAAAACCTTCTGGCTTTGGAAAAATTACTCCAGACAAGCATAAATAGGAAATACTCCTTCGAGATGTAACAGACAACACAGCACTGAGCTGAACCCCTCTTGCTGGTGAGAAGAGCAGCTCAGGTGTCCATTGCCAATGGAAGCAAAAAATAGAAAGGTGGTAAGCTGTTCATCAAGGGAAAAAATAGACCTGTCTGATAAAAATGGAAACCTCAAAGCTAAGAAGAAATTTATTTTTACTCTTGACTTCCACAAAATATACTCAAGACCCATGTGAGAAAATTTCATGGAGTCACCACCACCTTGCTTACTTGCTGTAGGTGACAGATCTGCCAGACCACCCCACCTGCCTTGCATAGAGAACAGACCTATATACAAAATACTCTAGTTTTATGCCCACATTGGAATTGTCTGGAGTAAAACAAGCCAGAAATAGGAACAGGCAGCCCCCTGGGCCCAAAGTCCCCTGTCTTGTGAAAAGGAGTCCCTGTTCCTGGGGACAACTTTCCACCAAAGAGATTTTGTCCTGGTTGCTCTGAATCCCTGTGAGGCTACTGATTAACACTCTCTGGTAATTAAATCTCCCATCTTACCTACATCTCAGTAGTGTGGTCTGTTGAGATTTTTCATTAGCAGTTTCAAGGATAAAGTGAACTAAGATTTTGCAGAGAGGATGTTTGCAAGCACAGAACATCTCAACTGGGAAAGTACTGGGGTGGGAAATGTCAATTAATATACTGAGTGTGATATGGAAACAATATCAATCCTGTTCAAATAGAAGGATCATGATGGTGCAGGGACAGCATGACCACTCAGTTTGAGGAAGACTCACAAAGGGGATCATCCTTTCATGGGATTTTATCTTAAAAAGACTCTCACCATGCTAAATGCTGGTTTTAGGGCTCAGGCTTACACTGCACTGCTGTGGCAGCCCATGGACTGAACCCAGAGCCAACCCACAGCACAAGACAGGTGCTCTTTTTTGCAAGAAGAGAAGCTTTTGCACCAGATGTTCTCAGAGGATCAAAAAGATGCTGCAAAAACCTTGATAGAAGCATGGTCCCCTCTCACTAAGCAGTGCCAACAGCCAAGTCCTACTCCTTTCCATCCAATCACAAAACAACCAGCCACTTTGCATGGCTGCAGCCTGGGCACATGCCTCTTCCTGAAGGTGTGCCACCAGCACCTGGTGAGCAGAGCTGCTTGGTCCCCTTCCTTGTGCCACCAGCCACAAAGATCCTCCTGGGCATCATCAAATCCAGACCCCAGCTATCACAGCAACTTTTTCACACTCTAATCAATAAAACTCATTGAATTTCAAATAGAAGTAAAGAACACTTACATCTCTGATATTTTGCTGGAAAGCTGCCCCAACACTTTGCATAGTTGGAAATGGTCTGTTTTCTGGCTTAAATGTATTCATAATCAGTTTATACCCACAGACATGCAGCTTCTACAGCCCTCTCTGCTCTTCTTAGTGTTTATCAGCTCTTCTCACCTTCATCCCTGGAGTATTTACAGCCAGAAAAATCAGCTCTTACCTGCCCTTGTTCCACCCAGCACGTCCACATAAGATGTGCTTTCAAAGGCTGAAATACCACCCACATAAATAAACTGGCTATCTCCTTCTCCATTCCTCACTGAAAATTTTTAGTTATGGCTCAGAAAGTAATACACTTTCTTCCTTCATCTCCAGCCTTTTAGTTCGAAATACCAAGCTAAAGATACGTTATTTAGGTGAAGAGAGGCTCCTTCTTTGAGGCTTTATTAAGGCAGCACAAAAGCTGTCTTAAATGACTGCTTATGGAAAAATAAGAATATTTTGTTTAAATAAGTTGAGACTGGAACTGTCAAAAAGCATATGTGGATATTCAGTGCATAAACAATAAGCTTTCTTCTTTTCTGACAAATTGAGCTTTTTCTTCCTATGTTGTCCTCAAAGGAATGATGTAAAGAGCTCCTATAATCACTGTCTCATAGGGGGAAACAGAAATGTAGAGGGTCATTAAAATGTCCCATTACTGATTTTTAAAAGGTGATTTGTGCAAATGGCCAAGACTCAATCCTCCAGGATAACCCCTTTGGCATTTCCAGCCTGGCCAAAACTTCCAGAAAAACATACATACAGTTATTCCAAAAATTGTTTTTATCCCCTGAGTGAGATGACTTTATAATTGCTTTAAAGGTTATGTTTGACATATACCGTAAATCTTTTTATATATATAGATGAAGGCATTGTACTTGTTTTCCTAAAGTCATCTGGGCATTTCAGCACCAGAGAAATAAATCCACTACCAGCAAAAGACATTACTGTACTAATTTCTATTCAAGTGTAGCTTCTACTAATTAGTTAGAAAATAATAGGGAAAAAAAAGCATCAATAGGAAGAAAACCACTTTGGAACTGAATCAGGGTTTTCACTAAAAGACACACTGTTATTTAAAGATAGTTTTGCTGTGATGGTCTGAGGTCTTAAATCCTTCAGGACACCAGCAAATCTGTTTTATTCTGGATTACCCAGTGGTACAAATCAGATCCAGACACACGGTTATGTTTCTGCTGAATTAGCCAGAGTGCACATTTACAGGTCAGCTTTATGCTAGCCATAGGAAGACTTCTGATATTTGACCTGGCAATAAAAATTTAAATCTTATGCTGGGAGGCTTTGAGAGATTTTGAACAAATTTGAATTGACAGGAAGTTTTATAGCAGTCAGCATTTTATATTTCATGGCCTCAATGCTTTTTGTACAGCTGTAGGAGCCCTAAAGCTGGATTTTCTGTGCAGTCAAACCACAGCCTCAGGTTTGACCTCCCCACAAGTAAACAACAGGAATACAGGAATATTAAAACTGGGATTTTTGTTCTTTAACATCAGCTGAATCCTCATCTGAGATTGTCACCATGGGCTCCACTTCTGGCCAAAGGAGAAGAACAGGCCCTCTAAGGAGAAAATAGTTATCTGATCTCTTGTAGGTCTTTATTTTCAGGCTAGATGCTTGACATCTTTCAAGTGCACTTTCTGCTCCATTGCCTAAAAAATGTGTGGCCAAGTAAAATAGAGGTATCTGAATATGATCAGATGAAACCTGCTTTAAACCAGTTAACCAGGCAAACTGAGCACAGAAAAAAAATCTAATATAGCATAGCTAAATAAAAGCAGTGGTGAAACCGTATCAGTTCTTGCAGACAGGTTCCCTGCAATGCTTTCTTAACTGCTTTGATTTTCAAGTATTTATGTCCACTATATTAAAGATCAAAAGGCCCGTGCAAACATCTAGACTTACTAAATCAAACCTAGTAATTGCCAGGGCATTTACAGTATCAGCCCAAGCAAGCCCTGAGAACAAAGAACAGTTCACCAAGAGGGCACAGAAACAGCCAAGCATGGAAATGAGAAATTCTTGCAGGAAACCTTGCCCTCTAAAGGGGGGCACAACAGTTAGGTAAAAACCTAACCATATACTTGGATTTGTTTTGAAAACCTTGCCACCAAATAGCTCTCTAGAGGAGTTCTTTATTTCCAGGTGCTCTCACAGTACCCATAACACTGGCAATTAGCAAAATCTTTCCTTAAGGAAATGAGATTGTGCCCATTTTTGCAAAGAGGGAATGGAGCTACAAGAAAGTAGGCATGCCATACAGCCTCATCTGAAGCTTTCCTGTAGGCACAGGGCCACTGGAAAATTTCATAAGGACGATATGTGCCCCCACTACTAGGCATCACGGGAAGAGAGCAAGGCTTTCCTCATTCCTTCTACCCTTGCTCCAGATTGTCTGAGTGCGCTGCAGGACTGGATCACTCTCAGCCCAGGGACAGTGTGAAGTCCATAGGAGCTTCCACCACCAGTATTACCTCAAAGGCCATAGGGTATGTCCTTGCTGCTCAGGAGGAGCTGCCTCTGTTCCCACAAAACCAACCAGTGCCTCCTGGCTTATTCCTTCTATAGCTCTGAAGCCATCCGCTTCCTCCTTCCTCTTTATGTCCATACAACATAAGCAAGCTTATAAAAAGAGACACATTTCCAAAACATATCAAATGAAATTATACCAGAAATCAGGGATCATGATATCCTAGAAAGTATTTCCCACTGGTCCAGGAACATGGTGGGATTTCAATGATATTACTAAAAATACAATGAACAGGTGAAAGCTGAAGAACACATCTGCTGTATGTCAGCAGTTAACAGTGAAACTCTAAACCCTGGTGTTGACCAAAAGCTCCAGTTCCTGCCCCAGGTCAGGCAGCACAAGCCCTTCCATCACTGCATGTCCTTGCAGTCTTGCCTATGTTTAAGAGGCTGGTGTCCTCTGGGGACAGCAAATGTGATGCATTTTGGGATGGTAAGTAGTCACACAGGCAGCCCTGCTCTGAAAGCAGGGATAACCAAAGCCAGTTGGGTTGCAGATGGCAATAAAATGCTGAGCCAGGGCTGCGATGATACAGCTTCACAGTTTTAGGTCTTTTGTGTATGAAATAACTAGGTTGTTTGACCTGCTTGGTTTGATAAGGAAACCTCCCAAGTGCACTTTTCAACATACCAAAACTGCTGTGTTGCAAGAGGAGATTCAGAGACAGACACAGTGGGCTTTTAAACTGGAGAGACAGCTGGGCTCAAACCACTGGGATGATTTTCCACCATCATTCAGATGAATTAAAAAGAGACAGCAGAGGAGGAAGCATCCATCTGGCCATCCATTATTAACGAGAGGATCAAATCTAAAACTCTTTCTGATACTGATACAGAAGCCCTTTAGCACAATCAAATTATTCTCTTTCGTCCTCACCCTCTTCATACACAAACTGTCTCTAGCAGCCTCTTCTCCAAGTCCAGGTCAGGTGGGAAAATGAAGAAGCTTTGCAATTTCTAAGTGATTTTCTAAATCTTTCCAATATTCTTATTCTCAATGTAATTTTGAGTATTGAAGTAAGACAGGCTTGCCTTTTTGCATTCATTTAAACCAGAATGAAACAACTTACTTCAGACAAGAGTGAAAATCACCTAATTCTCACATGATCTAGTGTCCCAGACTATATCAAAGCAAACTTCTTTAGCTGTCAGATCATTAAAACTACTTATCTACCTCTAAGCCCTTAAAGACTATTCAGTTTGATAGCAGAAAAAAAAGCATGTTTAAGGAACCAAGTTATTGCAAGCTTTTTCAATGATGAAAGAACTGTATTTAAAGAGTTTCTTGAAGAATGGTACCCATCCAGTTCTGCAATTATTCAGCCTCCTCTGTACATCAACATGCCTAATCATCCTTTGGATCTCTTCCACTTGCTGAAGAGTTCAGAGCTGATGCTGGGAAGCACCATTATGAATTTTCAGAGTACTCAGAATTCATTTCTGACATAATTTATAGAAGTAAAAATCTGCAGTAACATAATTAGTCAGAGATGCTTTTCTGGATTTACTCTACAATTGTGTAACCACAGAGGAAATCTAATTATAAGTATGCAGATTCCAAGAAACATCCCTTTTCCAAGTTTGAAAATAGCACAGTTCTATCTATCTCTCTCTCTCTCTCTCTCTCTCTCTCACACACACACACACACACATTTTCACACAGAAAACTAGTCACAACTATAGGCATAAGGATATAAGTAACAGAGTTAGACTTCAAATTTACATTTAGGTGCCTAAATAAGTCACACAGTTTTTAAAGGCCCTTGCTAATGTCACCTAATCCTGTATGACTTTGAAACAAACCCCTATTTACCTATACCTTTATAGCAAAACCCCAAATATCTCAACTGCAAGTCTTCCTGAGGGAGTGGCTTTCCATGTTTTGAACAATCTATAGAAATTTACAGTACACTCCAGTTGTTTCTGAAAACAATACTTATATTAAAATAGGCACAAAAGTAGATCTGTAATTATTTTTAAATGCTTCCACTCTTAAGATCTTCCTGTGGGAAAGATCTCTGCACTAATTATTCATAAAACAAGAAAATGTAAATAACATGTTAAATTTGGACTGCATTGTCTGCAGGAGTCATGCATCTAGTATTACAAACAAACCACAAACATCTCATGTTCCAATACTGTGATTCTATATTAAACAAACAAATGTCCCCACAAACTGTTTAAATTGAATGCTGATAAGCACCAAGAAAACAAATAGCTTACAACACTGCAAAATGAATGCACTTGGAAGGTGGACTGATGGGATGTCACTGTGTTACTGGAAAGGCTTAAATTTTAGATAAATAAATAAATAAATAGTTTTCCATTTTCCCATAAGTTTGAATTAAGACAAACAATATTATTATTAGTATTAGTACCAGATATAACAAGGCATATTTCCACATCACTATTCCCAAAATCCATTAATCATCTCTAATCTGATGACCTGAGCACTGGAAATAATTAACAGCCTGCTGTGAGTGCTCCCAAGCAAGTGTGCCAAGTAGAGCTTAGGAAAGGACTTTCAGAGAAGATCCTCTCCATTTTGGCTTTGGCAGTGTCCTGGGGTGACTTCATGATGCTGAATTCACCATATCCCCACTTCATGATACTTCATATCACTTCATGGTACTGAATTCACCATATCCCCATTCACCTGTTTTGCCCAGCAATAAGTTCTGCACCTCTACAACAGGTTCTGAGAGCAAAGGGGAGAGAAGAAGTGCTTGGTTTGTCTGCAGAAACTGCACTCACTCTCCTGCATTCCTGCTCACAGACTGCACTGTCTGCAGCACAGACAGACAGGGGGACAGAGCTCTCCTTTGCCCTTAGTCAGTTTTATGCTGGCTTAGGCAGAGACGTTCCCAGGATTGCGTCTTTTCCTTTTCTTGGAACTGATCAGCCCTGCTCAGGCCTGAACACCCAGAATGGCACCAGGAGCTCACACCGGGGCCAGGACGCTGCGTTCCAGCACCTCAGAGATGGATGAGAGACTGAGCGAGCCCAGCTACAGCCCATGACAAGCACTCTCTCTGAGTTTGCCATCTCTTCAGACAGGGAGAGGTTCTATTGTTTAATGCTGTTCATTTTTTCATGTTTGTGAGTACTTTGCCTGTTAAATAAACAGTTTTTCCCACTGTCTCGAAGAGGGGCAGGTTGAATTTGCTTTCCAGAGACCACTTCAGAAGTTTCCTCCCAAAACTTACCCTAGACAATGACAGGCAGATCCCGTAACACTCTTCACTTACTCATCATCACCAATGTTCTTTCACTTCCCACTCAGCCAGTAGGTGAAAAACCAAAGGACTTTCAGGTAACAGTTTACATTTTTACCACTAACATCTACCTGGAGGCAATACCTGCATTTCCCTTCAACACTGCATACACTTCACTCCTTCTCCATGAAGGGTTGGTTCAGGTGTGTGAAGACATCAACAGAGCTCAGCTTTCCTTCATATAGCCCTGACAGACTAGAGCACACATGAAGCTGACTGTTCATCACGTCCTCTAGGGAATGCATCTCCAGAACCAGGACATGACTTCGACCACAGCCAACAGCAGGATTTCCACAGATGGAGGCTCAGTCTCTGCAGTTTTAATTTAGTTCCCATTCCTGCTCTCAGATCAATGCAGAGGTTCTTGAGGCACAAAGGGTTCATCTGTGACCTCTGAAGGACACAGACCACTGAACCATAACACAGTCATTGCTGATCTGTTCTCTTAACCTCCAGCTGAACTCCCTACAGCAGCCTCCCAAAGCATGCATACCAGACTGAATTTTTCTTTCCCAAATTGAAGGTTAACCCTGCGGGTAGAAACTCACCGGAAACAAGAGCTATCACCTCTCAGAGAATAGATGCTGCAGATGCTGACTACAGCATCCATTTCTTTCATAGAATCATAGAATCATTTAGGTTGGAAAAGACCTCCAAGGTCATTGAGTCCAACTTCAGCCCCTCAGTGTCTCTCCTGCACTGCAGGACTCAAAACTGAGCAGTGCCCAGCACAGAGGGGCAGTCACTGCCCTGGTCCTGCTGGCCACACCATTGCTGATACATTCAGGATGTCCTTGGCCCTCTTGGCCACCTGGGCACACCCTGGCTCATGTTCAGCCACTGCTGACCAGCACCCCCAGGGCCTTTCCCACTGGGCAGTTTTCCAGCCACTGTCCCAGCCTGGAGCTGCAGGGGGTTGTTGTGACCCTGGGACAGGACCCAGCACTTGGCCTGGTTGAACCTCACACAATTGGCCCTGGCCCATGGATCCAGCCTGTGCAGATCCCTCTGCAGAGCCCCCCTGCCCTCCAGCAGATCAGCACTCACACCCAGCTTGGTGCCATCTGCAAACTGGCTGAGGGTGCTCTTGATTCCCCTTGTCCAGATCATTGATTAAGATATCACACAGGACCTTTATCCTGTGTCTTTATCATTGATTAAGATATCACCCCAGTACTGACCACAACAGCAATGTCTTTCTGCACCCATATCCCTTGGAAGATGGATCTAGAATCCTCCCAAGCCTCTTCTGACCTTTCTCGGGCAATGTGTGATCGTGCTTTTGGAGGTAGCTGAATTTTATGGCTGTTGCTGAAGTTCCACACTAGCAAGCCCCGGATGGTACTCTGGTTCCAGAAATAACTAGATGAGGTAATCACTGCAATCTTTGGTCTAGTGCCTTTCAACAGAGTTTTTTGCCTAAATGAAAATGATCTGTCAAAAAAAAAGGAGGGGAGAATGCAGCTAGAGATAGAGCAAGCTTCTTAGAATGGAAGGGGGATTTTACCTAGCCTTGGTAATTGAGAATTATTTGCTGACATAAGAGTAGGACCTACCCCCAGCCAGCGGAGCCTGTGCTCTCAGGGGAAATTCAGAAGATGCTTGCCTTCCTGGAAGTCTGCACACACCATTCATCAGAGCCCAGATACTGCAGCCCAGACATGCAGAGTCTTCACGAACACTGTCACCACCATGTATTGTTCAGGACACTCATTTTCTACACATTTACACCACATACCATCTCACTAAATCTGCACAAAGTCCGGGACAAAGGTTTCACACACAGAAGTTGCTGCCGTGGTAGTTCTTTTGTATCTCTTTGCTGCTTTAGAAGACTTCAGTGCTGAATTGAGCCCCAATTAAAAATACATAAATAAATGTTATGCTCTATAAATAATGATTCAATGCTTCATCTAGTCATGTGCTTTTATGCAGTCATCATCTCTACAAAGACAAGAAGCGAAGCCTGGAGAGCAAAGTCTTGCCTTCAGGCATCTTAAATATTCAAGTTTCTGAGTCAATGTTCTTACTGGCCTGAAGGAACAAAAGAGGGAGTCCATTCAGAGCAAACACACACAATAATCTTTACTATCCCAAACAGTATTGGTGTATTAATCACACATTGGACTTAAAGACACATCATATGCACTTTCATATATTATGTTGTTCAGATGGGTGTAACTGCAGATCATATCTGAAAGAAGCTAGGCAGGCTTTCAGAGACATGCCAACAAGATGACTCCCCCACACAAGCTATCATCATAATCATTCTCTGTAACAGGATAAAACCACTAAAAGAAAAGACACAAAACAGAACTACCACACACCCCCGATTTTCCCCCAAATTTGCCATTAAGCTCAAGCTTCAAAGTGAGCCTTATTTAAACCAAACAGACTTTTTAAAACTAAATATAGTGCTACTACAATATTGTACTCATAAATTAAATACACATTTGGGGATATTTTTAAGAAAAAAGCAAGTGCAGCATAGGCAAAAGTCCAGTTATCAAAAACTAAAGTATTAATCATTCAAACACTTAAGGAACTATGTAATATTGCTCATATCAACAGACTTACAATGTATCTGTTTTTTCATGTGCTTAGAAACATGCTTGGGATTGGGAGCTGAAATAGGTATATGTTGTCACCAGAATATTCCCAAAGACCATATTATATATATCAATGTTCAGCATATATTTCAGCATTAGAAAATTCAACCCAACTCTTTGTATTGGAAAATACTTTTCCTAAACACTTTCAGCTTCAAAGTCATCACAGCATCCCAAGCAACATATTAAGATGCTGTCAAAGAAAGTTGTTTCATAGCCATATCACTGCACTATGTATCTATGAAAAAAAATCAGTTTTACTGGTGACTAATGTTTTACTATGAGCAACCTGCAGGCAGGGGAGATTCAGAGCCAACAAGAAAAACAACCAAGAAAAGGAAATACTCTGAAATTGCAGAAAGAACCACTCTTCCCAAGCAGGAAAGCTCACAAAGAGTTGCCAGCAAGCATTCACAACCCAGCAGCCAGGAAAGCCAGAGCATGACAAAGTGTAATTCTTTCCACCCAGTGCCAGAGAAAGCAGGTACAACCTTCCCTGCTTTGCTAGTCCCACATTCTCCTGTTCTGGCAACAAGCAAGCATGGACCTGATTAAACAGCATCTCTTTTGCAATAGCTGCTAGTGTGGTTCAATTTGGGCAGGGTGGATAAAGAGAGGAGGAGCAGGGTGTCACACCCAACTTTAGAAAGACCCCATAAAACCTGAGCAATCCCCTCCACCAAAATGAAAATGGAGGAGAGGTGACAAACCCAGAAGTCACCTTCACACTGATGGCAGTGAGTGGCAGGAGAAGATTTGCTCCACTGAACCTGATCCGCCCATAGAGGTGCCAGTGAAAGGTGTAGCAGCCTCTGTCCCTCACTGGATTATTCAGTCATCTTCGAAGATCTTCCTCAGCTGGCTCCAAGCCCAGTGGAAACTGCGATACATGGAGGCATTTCCCCAAGGAGAGAGGCAACAGCACAATGGACACCCTGCACTGTCCCTGCTCTCCCAGGTGCCCTCCAGGGCAAACCTGCAGCCCCTGGAGATCAGACTGTCCAGAGCTCCACCCAGGTGCTAAACCAGGACTGAAACACCTCAAACTCAAATGCAAACTAATGACGTGGCAGCACTGAGAAACCATGTGGCAACAGCAGCTTTATCAGCAGCCTCAAAAGCAGCTGGGCTGACCCCTCCAACGCCAACCTCAGGAGTGCAAGGTCCTCTTCTGTGTATCTTCACCTACTTTTCTTGCATTATTCTACTAAAACGTGCAAGACTCCCTTCAGATTACTGCATTTCTTCATATTTTGGCTGACAGTTTGGATGATACCCAGAGCAGGAGCCTTCCTACAGCTGTGCTGTGTGCAGTGAGGCAGAGACACACCACAATCCAAACTTCACCCCTGAAATCATTTCATAGGAAAATGTGCTGAACTAGACTATGAAAGATAAATCAGAAATTATAATTACAAATTATATTGAGAACAGTGATCGTATTTCCTGGAAAAGAGTATTCTTCTTTAATTCCCTTTTTGATTTTACCAGAGCCATCAGAGCCCTTGTATGAATTCCTGTTTTTACAAAGCATAGAAGCTCATTCAATTATCTACATATCATCTGGAAAACAACAACACAACAGTCTTGTAACTCTGGGCTTTGTCAGGTGAGCCAATTTGGTATCATAGCATTTATTTAGCATATTATAATACAATAGTTTGTAACTTTGGTTTCACTTTCTTTGTTCTGTCCCATGATGAAACACTGAGTAAGTATGTATATGTCAGCACAGCACTTTGTTTCTAAAAGCTGATTAAAAATGCATTCTTTAAAAAGGAAATATATGGAAGTGACTTTGGAGGCCTAGATTTTAAGCTTCTTTCATTTTTTTTGACATCTGTTTGCTGAGAGCATATAATTTCTCGCTTGAATTATTTAAATGTCCCAGTGCTTTTTTCATAAAACAAAAACTGAACCCAGATGCCCAGCCTCAAGATGGAAAACCTTAAAAATACAATAAAGTGGAGTTAGTAAAAAAATTGGAATTCTCATCCACTGGGAAAACCCAGTATTTTAAAGAGACATATTCACTGGAATATCATATTTAAATTCCTGTGAAAGTTCCAGAGAACTATACTAAGAAATCCCCAAATATTTTCTTTTCTCTTGCCTTTTTCTCTACCTTCAGCCTTAAAAATCTGAAGAGTTTGGGTGTCTGATACTGTTCTTGCAGACAAGGCTGATGACCACACATCCTCATCCTGCCGGTCTTCAGCCCGATGTAAAAAGCCCAACGTGCATTGCAGGAGCCAAGCCTGAAAAGGAGATGTTTCCCCTTGAGAGGAACAATGTCCCACAGGAATTGCCACTGCAGGGTTTCCTATAAGGAACAGCTAATTTATGGACCCTCTATTCCACACAGACAGAAATTTTGCCCTGCTTCTACAGAAAGCCTAAAATTGTAAACCGAAACAGGAATCCATTAAGGAAAGAAGCAGAATTAAATGGGATTTCTTAAAACCATAATCTGCCAAGAGATATTTTGGATTATTTTGAATAGACTTGACACACCAGGTAATAGTGTTTTTCAAAGAAAAAATTAAGCCCTTGTTTAACCCATTTCAGCTACTCATCCCTGGGGTTTCCAGCCTTGCAGTTCTCCTGGGGATAGGCAGGTTGCTCACAGCTTCTCTTCTCCCATTAGAACACCATATTCTTACATTTGTATTTTGAAACTGCTAACCTTTAGTTGGAAATTAATTGTACTTAGGGAAAAAAAATTTAAAAGGGGATGAATGCAAGCTTTCTGGACCATCATATAACAGGCATAAATATAAAGCAGAGTTGTTTCCAAAGCAGAAGTACAACACTTGGAGAGGAAAAGGGAAGAAAATGCTGAAAATGCTCAGAGAAATTATGTTGCACTTCATAATTTTAAGATGAACAGAGATGTGGGAGATTTAGTTTCTGCCTCATTATCCATATGCCCACAGCTCATTAGGGCACCAGCTCACCCCACAGGCCTTAACCAGCCCCTTGGGGCAGCAGGCACTTGCAGGAGTGGAATCTCCTTCCATGAGACCTCAACCTGGGAGTGCAGGACAACAAACAAGGGACTACAGCTTGGCCACAACCCAGAACAGCTCCAGTACACTCAGGTAAAACCACTGAAATGCACCTTAATGAAGATCAAGCGAGCGGTCACCAGTCTGCTTCAGACATCTCAGGACTGTGAGCTGTGATGCCAATCTTTACATTTAAGGCAGAAAATGCTTCGGAGAGCAGAGATTTCTTTGAGACAGAAGACAGAAATCCAGCTGGGCGGCCCTTTTCAACTGGCATGTAGTGATTCAAGAGCAGGACCACACCCTAAAGAGGGGTTTTGATTTCTTCCTCCAGGAAAGAAGACCCAGTCTTCCTTCTCTTTCCCTCTCTCTCCCTCTCTCTCCCTCTCTCTCCCTCTCTCTCCCTCTCTCACACACGCACACACACAAACCAGACACTGTCTTTCCACACATCTTCTCCCTCCTCTGCCCTCTTCCACCCTCCCTTCCTACCATCATTACTTTGAGATGCTGCTATCAAAACCTATTCTGCTCCACTTTACATGACTGAACAGCCTCACCAGTCTGAACCATAGCAGTGGTTTGGGAGGCTGAAGGCAGAATTTTCAACCCCCTCAAAGGGCTTTTAGAAACCAAACTCATCATGCTAAAAGCAATGGTTTCTAAAAACCATAAGCAGCCTCAGCAAACTTCAGACTTACTTTACGAGTCACTAGAGTAGAAGCAAACCTCATCTGGCACCAAGAAGCAATTTTTTTCTGTCTTGGAAGCTACACAAAACATTTATTGTCATGAGAGTGGTGAGAAAGTAGAAATTCAAAATCTGACAATCTTTCTAGAAAAAAAGCTCAGAGCCCAAGCCAGTCATCACGGCTGAGCAAGCTCCTTGCTGCATGTTTGGGAAGGCACAGTGTCCTCATATGCTCTCTCATCCCAAGGATTCAGAGGGTAGCTGGTCTGGGGCAGGACCCCTGCCACTGCCCCAGGGAATCAGCCAGGCTGGAGACCTGGCCACAGAGCCATTAGTGCTTGTGAAAGGGAAGGTGCAGCACCATGCCCTGGCAGCGAGCAGGGCAGGAGCCCCACAACAGCCTGGTTCTGACCTCTTGTTGTCTGTCAGAGGCAATCACTGAGCCCCAGTTACCACAGGTCTGCTGACCTGCATGAATTGTTACCCAGTGCAAACTCCACTGTGTGCCTGAGCCTGAGTTTTCCTCCAAACACAATGTAATGGCTCACTTTCAAGTCACCTCTAATTTTTATTGCCTGCTATGAACTAGGTTGCATGCAGTGCTGTGAACTGTCTCTTGGGGATATTAGGTTTCAAGGTCTCATTAATCAGCTTTCCATTGAATAATGAGTTAAAAAAAAATCTTTGGTTTTACTTACATATATACCACTTGTTGGACAAGAGTGACTCAACAGTGGAAGGAAATATCTCATTTACAGTTCTGTACAAATATGTACAACCAGGTGCTGAAGAGTATGAGACCTCAAAAGTCGTCTGTGTTTTGGAGATAAGAGATCTCTTGGGCAGTAATAAATAGAAAAATCTTCCTGAAGCACCAAATAGCACTTTTGTTCACCGTCTACTGAACAAAAAAGTCTTACAAAGCCAAAGAATAAATGCTGTTTTAACATCACAGAAAACAGTTACATTTTGAAGCTTATGACCTGCTTAGGGTCAGGGCATTCCAGTGCAGCTGTAAATGTGTTATCACGATTACTACATGTCTTCTTGGGCTTACATTCAGCAGAAAAATATTAAATTAATCTCAAGACCTGCCAGCTTTAGACTACCCATTTTCTGAAGAGCCCTTAGGCAGAGAACTTGCTGCTAAGAAACCCAAAGGTCTGGAAAAAAATCAAAGCGACTTTTTGCAGCCATGGGGATCTGGATCTTATTCTGCTCTGGTTGTACATAATTTTTTAATGTCAAATATTCTTTGCATTAACACGCTTTTCTATCTTGTGCAAGGACAAAGGAAGGTAAGACTTCTGCTTTCTTGATTTTACCCTGGTATAACCATCGTCAAAGGCTGACTGCCCTTTTTCTGTCACAGAAAGCACACTAACCTAGTTTGCAAAGTACCTCAGTGGGCCTCTGCTCAACCTCCCTGCTTGAAATAGTGTTGGACAGAGATGGCACATCCCTGCAAATTCCTGCACAGCAAAGTGGATTCCCCAGCCTGTCTGGCTAAGTGACCCCAACCCTTACAGTCAGAATTTTCTTCTCTAATATCTGAATTATCCCTCCTTTTGCTGCAAGCTTATGTCCATGGGCCATTTTCCATCTGGTGTTAGAAAGGGAGGGGGTATGAAAGCTTGTGTCTTTCTCATCTTTAAAATTCTTGGAAAATCACAGGCACAGAGTAAAGGAGAGAGAGGACGAAATGATGCAGACTGAGCAGAATTTCTGTGTTAGTTTTATTCTCACATTAGACAAATTTGTCATTTTTATTTTATTCTAAATGCTAATGTGTGGCAACACCAGCTGCCAATTTAGAGAGACATACTTGGCATGCCAAGATTTATGTCAAAAAGCTTTGCATCCCTTACTTAATTCTCCTGATAGTCACCAACCCTTCCAGAAAGACAGATTTACTTGGCACTCTTTAAAAAGCACTTACTTGATGAATGATGCTACCTCAAATCATGAGACTCCCAAATTTGAAGCTCTTTGTCTAATGAAAACTATTACTGCTTTTTAATAAGTTCTTCAGCATTTAAAAATAGCACTCCTAATTTCCTGCTCCACCGAGCACCACCTTGACTTCAAGTCAAATTATTCACAACCTCTTCTCTGCCAGCCCTGGGGGATACAAGTCTTGCATTTTGGGGCTAAGTACTTCTCTCAACAGCTGTGAGAAGCTCTCTGAAGCAGGAAAGAGCAACTCACTCCTAACAGTATCAGACATCAAAGCTAAGCCACCCTTTTTTCCCTGCTATTTTAACTCAAATGTTGTAGAGTAACAAGCAGCAACACCAGCAGGATTTCTTTGAAGCAACTTATACTCAACTAAATTATATTGTGGGAGAGCAATAGCCCATGAAAGAGATAACATTACCACGCAAGCAAGCTTTAGCAATTTTGGCTTGCTCTAGTTCTCACCAGGCACATTTCTCTCACGAAAACACTAGAGACATAATATTCACAACACAAACCCAAACAGAAGTGTGTTACTGTGCCACAGTGTCACAAACCTCAGCACTGATATTTAAAGCAGCTCTTTCATCCACAAAACCACAGAGCCCTCCAGAGAGCAAGAGATCTCCTTGCAGGTGTCATCTCAAGATCCAGGCATGCAAGGCTCCAGAAACTCACAGAACCTTCACATGGGTGGAAACTTCACCCTTCATCTTGGCACGAGCAGCATCAGGACCAAGTGCACCCAGAGGGCACAAACATCACCAAAACCAATGATCTCTACATTCCATTGTCTTGCCCTTCTTCAGAAATGGTCACTAAATACTTCTTCCACTGCTTCCTGAATTGTGTCAGACCTCCAAACCCACTGAATTTCTTTATATGTTTCTGTAAATCAGAGGTTTTTTTGAGTTACTTTGCTTTTTCTTGTTGACAGTTCAAGCATTTCAGATATTCTTAAAAGTCTGGTCCTTTCCCAAACTGCCAGACTTCCTGGAAAACTGACATTCCTCAAATATTTTTACAAATCTTCCTGTTAATTGCTTCATTAGAACATCCTTCTGTGATTACATTTTTGTCTGTAAGACACAAAAAGAAACAGTGCACCCTAGTGTGACCTACTTTTCTATAAAACTGGAAAAGATGTTTTTAACAAACATGGCAGATAAATTCTGCACAATATCTGCCTTTTTAAGTTCAAACAGATTTTTTTTAAGGACTTGAAGGAAAGCGCCATTTTTCTGGAAAAAAAATGGAAAACATGCTGTAACTGAGGGCTTGGTCAAATGGTCAATGAGATATTGCCAGCTTTCTCCTAACGATCACTTTATATTATTTCTGATTCTGCAGCCTGTACAATAGGAGAAAAAAACAGTAAAATACAAGCTGTCTGCATTTTCTGAGTCAGTTATCCAACAGCTCTGTTAAGATTTTTTGCCCTGATGCTGTGGATCTGTGAAAAAAATACCAGCAGATTCTTTCTGTGCAACATTTTTGTTAGGGCTATTGATCCATTGAGTTCATGTAAACTGCTTTTTCCTGAGTATACAAGTTGCTCATCTTGAGGGGAAAAAAAAATAAAATCCAAAGCAAACTCCTGGTTTTCCACGTGGCTAAAACTCTACTGGCTCCAAGAGAACTACTTGTAAAGGTTATATTGCAAAGCCAAAGCAAAATCCAGAAGACACTGCTAGAAGAAGGCACATGAATACAGTGAGAACACGTACTCATAAAACATGAAAATATTCATTTGCAATATATAATGCTTGACCTTCAAAATACATTAAAAAGTCCATTAGAAGCTTTTAATCCAAAAGCTAAAAAAAACCCCTATTCCATTACATTGAACTGTAGTGTTTGTCCAAATCTCCCAGCAAGCTCAATTGCAGCCTCTCCTGAATTTTTCCCTTTGCAATGGAAACAACCTTTATTACACATATACATGCAACTTTCCTGTGCTAAGAACACCAGTTTTATAGAGACTTATTTCAAGCATGACATGAGTTTCTCTAAAAGAAACAGGGCACAAGGATGCCGTGCCTAACAGCACTTGCCTTCATTCCCTGTGTTACAAATCTTCCTGGAGGACTACTTATGCTATAAACAGTCTTGCTGGACACAGATGGATGGAAAAAACAAAATAAAAATCTGTTGATATTTTCCTTAAGATTTTTTGACACTGTGTTTAAGTGTTTATATACTTTTACATATACACAGAAAAACCAGACACAGGACAACCTATTCTCCTATATAAAAACTATTAAAAGAGCTAACAGTTCCAAAATAAAGCTAAAATTGTGACTGCCGGGAATTTTTTTTTTTTCACTAGACCTTCTTGGGAAATGACTTGTGATAATAATAATAGGTATATGAATTCCTGAAGTAAACATCATGCTATCGTTTTGTGCTAACACTGCCTTGGCCTTATTATATATGCAGAAGGATCTGGACTTTGGCCATAGAGCATTTTTGTACTGCCTTTAACCAGAGCTTTCTGAAATCAATAGCATCCATACGCTCCAGTGCACCCAGCTCATTTCTCCAGGGACAGGAAAGAGGCCCAGTTTAATATACACTTAATTCAATTAAGAGCTACACAGCGATAGCCTTTAGTAAATTTTAACCTCCTCTCCATGCATCGTTTACTCACCCACCATTAATTAAACACAGTTATTAAACTAGCATGTTTATAATTACTGCATTTTCAATGAATGAACAAAAGCTATTTATGGGGCCCAACCAAAAGGCGCCCATGCCTTCACGGCGCGGGACTGAGCGCGGATGCCCGGAGCCAGCTGGCATTTCAACAGCACAAACAGCAGGCCACAGACACACAGAGGCAGGTCAGCACAAATGTCTTCTGCCCAGAAGGAAACACTGCACTGGAGTGCTTTAAATTCCTGCTTTGAACATTTACTGCTGAAAAACACACCACTGCCAGGTGCCTGGATACCCCGAGGACCCACTAACCCCAGCTCGCCAGCACAGCCTTTCTGCAGATCCAACAGGTTGTGATCCATTGTCTTCATGAGTGCCTTTCAAACAGCTTGGCACAAAGTGCCTTTAGATCCTAGGAAATATTAAATACTAGTGTTACCACCACCTTCAAGCTCTGTCTCTCATCGAACAAACCTCTGGAAAGAATCTGCTCTGGGTAGAAAGGCGTGCTCATGGATGGTTGACTGACAACTACTCTGTGCAGCTGGTGGCATGATGCCATGAAACACACAAGCCTGCAGAAGTGGACAGGGATACAGGATGTGCAGCCCACACCTTCCCACTGAATCACGTTCAGCACCTTCAGGTAAAAAGATTAAGGTTCTTCAGATGAGGCATGGTAGCATTGACATTGTATGGGGCCTAAGGCAGCCGCAACGCCCAGATTACCCACAGGCCTTTCATCGTGCATTATCAAATTCAAACAAACTAGACAAGTGACAGCAAAGGTAGAGGAACAAAGGATTTCTAACTTACACCACTAATCCAGAAATTTGTAACAAATGCATGAAAACTCAAGCACAGATTTGAACTTTTAAAAAGGGAAAGGAAAGGAGTTTTGCCTGTCTTTATAAAAATAAAATGCTAAATGTTTGTGCATGGGGCTTTTCATTCATGTGTAAATAAGTGTATGACCCAACCTTCCTACATTGTTCTATCCGGGAATGTTTTTAGCATAAGTGGAGCAATGGGAAACTTAGTTTAAACTTAGCTCACAAAATCAGCAAAAAAATTGAGTCTTTCTCCTAGAAATATAGTGAATAGGGCATCTCGAGAGGCAATATGACACATTTGTTACACTGTTTTCAAATAGCTCACAGGCAGGGGATTATACTGTGGCCACGTGCCTTTTGGATAGTTTCCATTAACATTTTCTTTTTCATATCAGATACCTGTGATGTTTGGCAGAGATGGCTCTGCAAGGCAGGTGAGGGCAAGACCTGGGCTGCAGCTCCCTGCTGCAACGAACACTGAGCTGCAGTAGGGAAGAGAACCTTCAACACTGAAAGAACCATTACAATTCTGTCCCCTTGGGTGATGGTGTCCTCAAAGTGGGAGAGGCTTTGCACGGAAAGGAGGGAACTGGGTGAACAGTCTCACCATGTGGTCAGTGGCAAGCGCTGATGCTGAATGCAGACCCTGCACCCTGAGTGCAGGAGGGTCGTTCAGCAAACTGAGAGGCAGCTCTCCCCACAAAGTCACACCTTGCAATGGATAAACAGCTCACTGTTGAAATGGAGATCAATGACGAGTGGTGTCCCTCAGGGGACTGTACTAGGACCAGGACTATTTAATATCATCATTGACAGCATGGACAGTGAGATCAAGTGTACCCTCAGCAAGCTTGTGGGTGACACCAAGCTGAGGTGGTTTGATAGGATGCCATCCAGAGAGACCCTGACAAGCTCAAGAAGCAGGCCCATGGGAACATCATGAGGTTTAACAAGGCCAAGTGCTGGTGCTGCCCCTGGGCTGGGACAAGCCCTGGTGCCAGCACAGGCTGGGCATGAACAGCCCCAGAGCAGCCCTGCCCAGAAGGCCTTGGGGGTGCTGCGGGTGAGAGGCTGCACATGGCCCAGCCATGGCACTCACAGCCCAGAGAGCCAAACGTGTCCTGGGCTGCACCCAGAGCCCCGTGGGCAGCAGGGCAGGGAGGGGATTCTGCCCCTCTGCTCTGCTCTGCTGAGACCCACCTGGAGCACTGCATCCAGCCCTGGGCTCCCAGCACAGGAGGGACAGGGACCTGCTGGAGCCAGCCCAGAGGAGCCACCAAGGTGATCAAAGGGATGGAGCAGCTCTGCTGTGAGGAAAGGCTGAGGGAGATGGGACTGTTCAGTCTAGAGAAGAGAAGACTCCAGTGAGACCTCCATTGTGGCTTTTCAGTAAAGGGGGGCAGACTTTTTAATTAGTTTAGTTTTTTAGTTTTCTTTTTAGTTAAAAAGATGGGGATAGACTTTATAGGAGGGCCTGTTGTGACAGGACAAGTGGTAGAGATTTTAAACTAAATGAGTGTAGATTCAGACCAGATGTAAGAAATCAATTTTTTTGTTATGACAGTGACACAGGTTGCCCAGAGAGGTGGTAGATGTCGCATCCCTGGAGATATTCGAAGTCAGACTTGGGCTGTGAGCAACCTATCTAGTGAAAGGTGACCCTTGCCCATGGCAAGTGGGTGGGAACCAGATTATCTTCAGAGAACCCAGCCTATTTTACAATTACATAATTTGCCAAAAACCAGCAGAAAGGCTACTACATAGAGCAGGACCGTGATGTGTGTAGACCTCATCCTTTGGTCTCTGCTTTAACAAATGTGCATGGTTCAGAAAATAAGTTGGATAAGAAGCACAAAAACTTTCCTCTTAGTCATTATTTTAAAATTATTATTAAATCCTTCTCTTATTTTACTTCATGGTCAAAAAGAAGCACCATTTTGCTTTTCCAGCAGCATTAAAAAGCTTTCACACCTGTTCCCAACAGCATTGCTACACAGCCTCTGTTCACTGAACACATTTGCAACTCAGGAGCAATTACTCCTGAAGCATATTGCAGTTTAGCCTGCTCATTTGTCTTCTAACAATTATTCTGCTTTTCAAAGAAGAAACTCCTCCCCTCACATGAGCAGATGGGGAAATGTCATTTCTCGTTCTTATAGAAGCTTTGACCAATATTCTGACTTGGGCATTAAATAGAGCAGAAGTCTGCAGAGCTACCTATGCTTTATGGCATACATTTTTTTATGCATGAGCTCTGCTGTCAACAATGTCAGCAGGAATATGCATGATGTTACATGCCGTGTTTGTCAGCTGGTCGCTTACTATGCAGCAAGGGCCCGGGAGCAGCAGAGAGTGGAAAATCAGAGCCCTCTTCATTTAAATTTATAATCTGCAAAATCAGGACAATGAAGGAAAATACCAGAAACTGGCCCAAGCAGTAGGATTCAGACCAGGATTCAAGATGCTGAAAGTGCAGGAGCTGTAGTGATGACTCAGCCCGTGAAAAAAATGTGAGAGGCAGAGAGGCACACAACTGCATCAGCTGGAGCGCACTGACAGCCAAGAGGCAGCAGGGCCTGCCCCAGACCAGAGCAGGACAAAAGCAGCTGAGTGACAAGGAGCACAGGGAAAGGAGAGGTGTCTCTGCTCAAGCAGCACCCCAGGAATGTGAGTGGCAGTGGTGGGGACTTGTTCTTGGGGACAGCTAAGAGAGGTGTCCCCCCGCTCCGAGGCAGGGTGTGAGGGATGCACTTGGCACCATTCAGAGCATCACTGGAGACAACAGTGTGAGGAGGGCACACAACAGCACTCTGTTGTGGCCAACAGCTGGCAATGGCCACTACACTGCAAATCAGTTTGCATTATAATCTCGTGGGTGTGCATGCTCGAATCATGTCATATTTGGTTTCCAGAAAAAGATCTGTCATTGTATTTTTCAAATTTTTTTTGTGGAGGAGAAGGAGTAAAAATTAGTTTTCATTAAAAACTACTGACTTTTGTACTGCAGTGAAGATGAGTGGAAAAAGTAAGGTTGCCAAAATAAAGAAGAAATGTAACTGCATTTCACTGAACAAACTTCCTTTGAAAGCTGGGATAGGCATTATTCTTCTCAGGGAAGCAAGTCAGTGACAGTGGGGAAGGAGGAGGCAAGCAGCTGTGGGAGAGGTGAGCTGCACATGGCACAAAAAAATCTCCAAAGCAATATGTAACAGTGAAACATGCATAAGATTTCTCTGTGCTCACCATCAGGAGGTACCAACACTTCCAATATTTAGCTGCTCTTTACAACTCAGCTACCAACACTGCTTAAGACTGTGTCTAACAGTAGTTGGAAAGAGAATGGAGCAGCCACATTTAGTTCCAATAAACTACTTATCTGCAGGTTTTCATCCTGCTAACTATTTGCTAAAGATGTATTTTATAAACTCCATATATTAGAAAGCAAACTGTGGCATGCAGGTCACTATTGTTACCTATGAACTTTGCCATCCCATTTAGAGGCTGGAGGGGTTTATTTGATTTTTACATCAAGCATCAAGCAGCGAGGGTAAAACAAACAGCACAAAGCAGTTAGTCAGCCAAGTTTCAGTGCCGCTGATGGGACCCAAGCAGACATCTCAGTGATGTGCTTTGGCTCTCAAACCAGACTACTGGGAGCACAAAAGAATTGATAAAACAGTGAGTAATTATGCATAACAATGGCTGAAGGATGCAGTTGCAGATGCAGCTGCTAACACATCTTTAAACTGTTGTTCTGTTGGCAAAACGAGTGCTTACAAGAAGTAAAAATTACTGCAAGTACCAGGAAGATTGTGCTGCACACCCTCTCTTGTCTCCAGAGGGAACAAAGAATTAAGTGTTGGTATGGTTGAGGACCCTTCTTGCGTGTATTTTGTTTCTATTTTGAGTTGTTCTTATAGCATAATTGTTCTCCTTTGCATACCCTAAGGGTCAATGTGAGGTTGTGTTCCACTTTTCTGGAAGAGCTATCAGAATGCTGGTTGCAAACTTGCCCTCTTTCTGACCTGTTCTGAACTGAGTGTTTACATATGCAACTATTTCTCCCCTTGTTTCCAGACCTTCATTCAGGGATCTGCTTAGAGACTTCCCCTTTTAACCACACATTTCAAAAGAGCATTTATGTCCCCAGTGATGCCTGTGCTAGATTTGCACGTCTGAAATACTGTCTTCTCTTCCAAAGTCAGGAAAGGTTTTTGGCTGTTTTCAGCAGCACACTGAGTACCTCTCCTGGTGCAAAGGAGGGGACAGATCTGTGCAGCCTGGGGACGCACGAGTGTGCCACCAGCCCACAGGGCTGGGCTGCACCTGAAATGCCAACAGGATCCAGGGCATGCCACCAAAAGCTTTTGCAGCAGACAGAACAAGAGTCTGCTCACTCTCACTCCCAAAGAGTCTGGAGCATAAAATATCTTGTCTGATATTCCTCTATCAGACAAGAATAGGAGACTGTGGGATGGTTGGTGAGACAGACACAGACTTAATTTGAGAAGTTAAGCCATTTTATTCATGGAACTGCTCTGCAACACTTACAGTATTGACATGAGCAGACTGTAATTGCCAGGATTGTTTTCTGCTGAGTTCTCACTTTCCAAAAAGTCATTACCCAATCAGTATGGAAAGTCATTAGCTAATCCCCTTAGGATCAGACTGTTAACAGAATTTGGTGGGCTGCCTGGACACTAGCTGAAAATGTTATATATCAACACAGAAACGAAGGAAACATCTTAAGGATTACTCAGCTGCACTGGACAGAGCCCCTGCTCAAAGGCTGGGTGCTTTTCTGTGCCAACTTCAATCCAGCCAATTGCCCAACTCCGTTCTGGGAGAATTCCTGACCTGTCATTAATTGTGCCAGTCTACAGTCCCCGCGGTCACTGCTGCACTTCTGACAGCATGTTTCCTGTGCCAACGAGAGGAGCTGCAGAGGTGGCTCTGCACTGGTGGAGAAGGTGACCATCAGTGGGCAACCCACTGTGTTGCAAGATAAAGCAGGCATGTGCAAAACCCAGATTAACTAATGCAAACCGCGGGCTAAAGAAGAAAAACAACCTAAGGATTAAAGATTAGAGTGTAGGAAATTGGCTGAGGCAATTCCCTCAGGGAAGATATAGCTGGCAAGGGATATCAAGGATACCTGGATTTAGCAAAATCAGGGAAACTGGGGAAAGAGAAAATTGCAGTTTGAGATGAGGATTTGCAAGGACTACTTCTTAAGAAAAATTCCAGGCAGAGCCCTGTGGTTTGGTGGGAGACTATTGCTGGCCAGGGTGAAGGCAGCTGGGTGCCAGTTTGGCTAAACAACTTTTCTAGAAGTAATGATTTAGCTAAGGCACATCTTGTCTCTAAATGCATGACAGCTCTGCTTTTTTTTTACCAGTTAATTTTCCATTAAAAATGTGTCTTCTGATGAAAGACAGCCATTCGTGCTGAGCAAAAACTGGTGGTTACCATGGGAGAGAAAATAAAATTCAATTCCCAGTCGGTCTGCAAGTTCCAAGTACTTCCCTAAATGAGCTGCATGCATGCAAAACATCCCCCATGGGATCCTGACACAGAGGAAGGTGCCCTGCTGCACAAGCAGGAATATGATGATGATTTGATGACCATCTGCACCTGGTAGCATCCATAATATGATGGTGATGGAAACATGTAGAGGTAGAAAAGAAAAAAAAAACCCACCCTGATTTATAAAGTAGAATTTCACATTTCTAAAGAGATGGCAATACAAAACTACGTCAAGACACCAAGTGCCCCTTGGAAAATACTGTGGGTTTTTTGGTTTTACTCTCCACAGTTCAGCCCTTACAGAAAACAGAAACCTTCACCCACAACTGTGAGCACCCCAGCTGTTTTGAAGAATTCTCCCAGCATCTGTGGGCAGCAGAAGTCCTAGCATACAAAGCACTTTGTCTTGGATGCAGATATCTTGTTCTCTGCATATAAGTCATTGTACCAACTGTGCTGCTGTCACAGGCACTTTTGTCAAGCCCAGGCAGTGCACATCAACCCTCTTCAACAACATACTTATTGTCTGCAACAAAGCACTTAGAACGTTTTGCAGAAAAATGATTGAAAAAAGGAAAAAGAAAATCCCCTGCCTTCTGCAGATGCACATGCTTAGGTTAGGCTTTGCTTTGTTATACCCAAAGCACTAAAACCTGTCTTAGCTGGAGGAGCAGCTCCAGCCTGCACACTCGTGTGATGGCCAGACCCAGAGGCTGTTCCTTGCATGGCTGCTCAGTGTTTCCAGCCTGTTGACACAGGCACCCACGAGGGACTGGCACATCCTTCCACGCCAGTGCCCAGCTCTCTCCACGGGCAGCAGCAGCAGCAGCCCAGGCAGGCAGATGCTCACACCATATTGTTCATGGTAGCCCAAACTTTGGAGTGTGTAGCATGGGAAACTGCCCAAAAGGCCAGGCCAGGAGCAGGCTGCAGCCTGGCATCACACTGGCAATTAACTTTGGCTGTCTATAATCTGAGGGGAGGACACGCCATGCCACATCACATGGCACAAAAATCCCTCCCAGTGATACCAACTGTGCTTTTTATAAACTAAGTACCAGTTTCTGCTGCAACACTTCTTCCAAGAAACTGAAGCAGAGTGCAAAATAATGCTTGGAACACACTGATTTTGTACATGTTGAGAATCAGGACAGCTACATCACAATATTTTGCTGAAGAGAAATATTAATTGCAGGTCTGTGGCACTACCTCCTTTCTTTGTGCAAAATATTAGTGATATAATCTGTATCCATGGTACAAAAACTGTGATCTGTTGAATAAATTTGGAACTATAATTTACTTAGTGTTTTCTTCCCCCCTGTTTTTCATTGCTTTTAGGAGAAAACCCTCCCACACAGTCAAATATTCAGCTGCAAGAAAATACTCTGAAGTCATTCAAATCCACAAAGCAACTCAAGCTCTGGTTGTCCCCACATTTACAAAATTGCCCTGTGGTATTATGGAAGATGCACAATTTTTGCAGCAGGGTTTTGAGGTAAGAAGGAAGAATAAATGCTCATGATTCCCTAAATCTTTCTATCCTATATTTTGAAAGGAAGTAAGAAGCATTTAAATTGTTGCTGTATAAAAAGGAACTTTAGTAATATTTTGTGTTAAAGAAAATTTTTTTTTCTTGATTACATGTGCTCATATCTGCTAAAGTCATCTTTATAAAGAGGTTCAAAAAAAACCTTAGAAATAAAGATAGCCATGACAGATTATAACCAGCATTTTTCCATGAATCATCTCCACTGCATACAGTAAGAAAAATTCCCAGACAACCTAGTAGGTGACCAAGAGAAATATTCCAGATTTTGGATATTTTACTGCAGAGGTGGTGTCCCTCTGTGGAAAGCTCAAAGAAACGAATATATGTATGCTCAGAAAGAGAGGTCTGAACACATTAAGTCTTCAAAGCTGTGCAAGGCTGCAAAAAGGACAGCAGTGAATTGTACTATATGTCCATTGAGAGTAAACCAAAAATTAATCAGCTTAATTGCCAACAAGGGTTTTTCTAGGGTACAAAGTAGAAAAACCTGCAAGGAGAGGGCAGTGGAGCAAACTACTAGAAGATGATTTTGCCTTAGGTTTTTTGAAGAATAGGCTAAATAAGCTAGGACTCATCCATCAGGGATGGCCTAAGCATATTGTTCTTTTCTAAGATGGGCAGCTGGATTCCACAACTCCCATTATCCCTCTGGACCTACATTTTGTTGACTTTCTGGTCCAGAAATCTCCTCAAAACAAAAATAGTCACCCATCAGAAGACAGACAAAAATCCCTAAAGGCTGAGAGCACTCCCACAGAATACTGTGCTCTCTCTAAGAACAAAGACATTTTTTTTTCCATACTGACCCCAAAGCACATTGCAGAAAAACAGATATTCACAGAGTTGAAGTCCATACCCATCTAACAGCAGCTAGGCACGGGTACAGCAAACATCAGTGGAAGAAAAGTTTCAGCTCTGATTTCAAGATCAAAGCAGACGCTTTCAATCACCAAGCAAAACAGAGATCGTGTCATTCAGCCAGAGACAACCATTCCCAAAGTACCATCAGAAAGAAAATCCATGAGTGAAACAGGACAGCCAGCTCCACCAGTGACAATGAGTGCCATTACCTTGGTTACAGACTCACAGGAAATTCAAATAATTTGCAGTAGCAGTGCACTGGAGATGATGAGTCAGAGACATGTCTGGTCACGGAGCTTCAGATCAAGACCAAAGATCCCCTGGCTTCTTACTGAGCTCTGGATGTACAAGAGCACCAGTTCAGTGTCCACAGGCAGCGCAAATGTTTGGGATCCCTCGAAGTTTCTGCAGTTTGTACAGCAGCAGATCTCACCAGAAGGGTGAGTATTTTCAAAGATATTCCCCTGAGGCAGAGGAAAACATCTGGCACCCCCCTACGAAGCGTTCCCTGCCACCCACACTTGGGCTGGACACCACATTGTGCTGTCAAAAACCTCAATCTGTTTTTAACAACTAAGGAAAAACATTTCCGGCAAAACGAAACTTAACCTAAATGTTTCTCTGCCAAGTGATGCCGCCTCCTTTCTGGTTACATTTAGAGGGGTGGAAATTCACGAGTTAGAAAAACAAATCAGTAAATCAGTGGACACGGCCCTCCCCCTGCCAAAAAAAAACCAAAAAAAACCCACCCAAAAAAAAAAAAAAAACAAACCAACCCAAACCAAACCAAACAAAAACAAAACAAACAAACCCCCCCAAAAAAAACCCCAAAAAACAAAAAACAAACAAACAAAAAAAAAGAAAAAGAAAAAAAAAAAAACCCAGAGAAAATTAAAAAAAAAAAAAAAAACAACAAAAAACACACACAAAAAAACCCCAAACAAACAAAAAAAACCCCTCTCGAATGAATCTAAGTTCTACCTTGTCTTGGTTTCTAGTTGATCTAAAACTCACAAGCCTCCTATGTGAAAATGCCAGAAAGGAAGCAGGACACCAACTGCCTCCCCCTGGGATACACACACGCACAAGGAGGCAGCAGCAGAGGATTTTCAGCCAAACCCCAGGGAAACCAGCTGTGAGAGTGAGCAGCTCTTCCCCAGAGAACCATGGAGCAGAAGCCAACAACTCCCAGTCGCAGACAGATTTCAATTTTCAGGGCTGAGCTCAGTAAGCCAGTGTTTAAATCAGAGACTTACTCTTTTCTTGCATCTAATTAACAAAGAGGAAAGAAAAAGCGAATTGCCTTTGAGAAGGTGATGGTTCTGGTGTGCTGGCCAACTGATGAGGTTTGTCAGGACTCAGCAGTATTTGCTCTCTGCAGTCTTTTACTGCATCCCCGTCCTGTAATGTCTAAATGCTGCATCTAACACCATATACCCAAATGCACACTATTTTGTATTCCCGGGGTATAGATGGGGTTATTTGCTGCTTGCTGCAGCTCCTTTGTGTGCCTTCTCCAGGCAGCATATTTCTGGAGTTTGAGGATGTGGAGCTGAACCATTCCAACCATCAAGTCCCACCCCCAACACCATCTCTGGCCTCAGTGCCTCTCCATTAAGCCTCTTCTTTCAGTTTCACAATTGGCACACACTTTCCATTAATATTTAAGGAAAATTATGATAAAAAATATGCAATCTACCCCTGATATTTGCCAAAACAAAGATGCAGGATTCTAGCATTCAAAATCATTCAGGCATCTTAATCCCAGTCCAGGGTTTCCAGGACCTACCCTGGTCATGGGAGATCAGACTGGTTTGAAGAGTTACTTGACATCCTGCCTTCCTGTCCTACTTTTTCCAGCTACCCGAAAAGAGTTTAATTAAGCCCTTCTAAAGGACATAAGAAGCACTGACTTACATAAGAAGCTTACAAATGAACAATCAAATTACTGAGTTTTGGGCTTCATACTTAGATGACAATTGAAGATACATGGACAAGCATGAAAGAGAAGGGCAGTGCACAAGCCTGCTGTTCATACAGATGCATGGTAACACCAGGCACAATATTGTCATTCCCTCTAAATTCATGATTTCACGTACCTCAGACAGGGATCTCTGCATATCTGACCCCATAGATACAACCTGATATTGCATGTCCTCATTGCATTAATTCCCTTTTATTGAAAGGATCTGATGTTATTAATTTTTACATCCATTCAATTTCACATGCTTTTTCCCTGACAAATACTTCTAAGACAAAATAATTTAAAAATCACTGCAATTAAACCCTTTGTGATGGCTCCCACTTAAAAAAATAATAGCCAAAGCCATGAAAGAGAGGCAGACATTAATTAATAAATGCATTTACAAAGCAAGCTCTAAACATCTGACAAGACTTTGCCAGAAATACTCAATAGTTCTAAGTTTCTGTTCAAAGCCCCACTAAGTCAGGTGGTAAATCAATTCCAGCTTGTCCTCTGTAACTCAAAAAAGTCTTAGGTACTTCCAGAATTTGAAGAGGGGGACAGGCAGGCCAAGGCCATAAAGCAGAGGAGTCTCACACCAGATTTCCTTAGAGCTATTATGGTGTCTATCATGATTTAGCTTAAAAACCCTACACGATATAGGCCAGCTCAACAATGATCATCATCATGAGTCCTTTTGTAGGAAAGGTGCTTCTCAAAGCAAAAGTAAATGGACAGTAGTTTGTTCATGGCCAAAACAAGCCTTTTAAAGTCTGACAAGGGTGAACCCAGGACCACTCTGCAAGCTGAGGTTTTCCTGTTTGTTTTTTTGTTCAGCCTGATCAGCTGGTGGTGGCCCCTCCAGACAAGTATTTTGTTTAGATAAATTGAACATTACACTTCAGGACTCAACATTTCAGCCATCAAGGCCCCACACAGGAGCTGCAGATGCAGCAGAGGATGGAGCAGAGCCTGGCTGCCTCCAGCAGCCCCTTCCTGAGCATGCAGAAGCCAGGCAAGTTCTAATGACCCAAAGCCCCGCAGTGGTACCTCTCCAGTGCTGGCAAACACTGAGGAGGCACACACAGACTTCAAAGAGGGAAGGGAGTATTTCATAGGAGATATTTTTAAGTCGGACAGAAAAGAAGATTCTCTTTTACTTACGTTACACACAAATATTCAGTTCCCCTCTATCTTATTTTCCCTTTCTGTGTGTGTTTGCGACATTTCTGTAGATGCTGTCTCTGGTTAAACAAAACATACTTAATTGTACTGTTGCATGCTCAGCTTTTAAAGCCAACAGTTCTTTGTATCAAGGCATAAAATACAGTCCTATAGCCAGAGTTAAATAAATTACTTAAGAAATCATCCAGCTGAAATAGGTTTTCCACGATTACAATAAATTATAGATGTGATTTGTTGGCATATTAGTTACAGATGCATGTGTACCAGTCTGCTGGCCAAAACATTCTAAGATCAAAGGAGAAGCTGAAAGTGGACAAGATTATTTATTATCGTGATGAATACCATGCTCAAGAAGTCATCATCACAGCCGTGGGCTGTGCAAGTCCAGAACAAACAGACACTGTCCTCAAAAACTGCGTGCTGAAGCAGAGATCATGAAACAGATCCAGGGACAAGTCAAGGATGAATTAATGCATCAACACCTCACTTTTTAATTTCACTGTATTAAAAAAGTATACTTAAATCGCTTTCTCTGCCTCTGTCATCGTGTAACCATTATGTAAGACAGTATAATTAAAAATAAACTTTTCACTCCCCAGCAGCACTTATGCAATAACTTTTAATTAACTAAGATCCTTCATGTTCAAGAGAACATTTAAGGAGTTTAAGTTATAATTCATTGCCCTTCTTCATAGCTTCACATTCAAATCCTCTAACATAAAGTATCTGCACTTTTCCTCTCATCTCTCCACTACAAAGACGGTTTGTCAGATTTTATTTGGTTTTATCTGCTTGCAAGATGCTGTCTCAGGGTCCTAAAAATGCAGGGACATATTTTGTGCAATCTGTCAGCAACTGTCTTCAGATGCAAGGCTACAGGGAGTTGATGAGCTCTTTTCTTATCAGAATGAGACACAAAAATGGATTATCCACTCTTAATCCTCCCTACACTGGCGAATTTCTTTATTTGTTTTGTACAATATAAATAAAATAAAAGTTAAAATTCGCTTGATGAAACCATATAAGAACAGTTTTCCCTTGGAATGCTCTGGCAGAAGAGAACATCACTCTGCCATTTTAGAAAGCCATAGAGTTTCCAGCACCTGTTCCATTCTTCTCCAAAATCAAGCATTCCCCTACTTCCAGGACCCATTCTGGCACTATGGATGGTGTCCCCCATCACTCAGGGTTTTTGTCATATCTTGTTCCCCCTACGTGATGTTCTATATTTTTGGGGATTCTTTAATGCTTTTTTTGAAAAGTCATCTTCTCTCCACAAACTTAACAAACAAGACATCATTTAACCTGTTTTTTTAACAAAACCATAAAAGTCTTTTTCACCGTAAAAGTCTTACTAATCTGCATTCACTTGAAATGCAAATATTTTTCACAAAATTGTTCTGCTAATGTTCATGAAAGCCAGCACCTTACGGGATCACAACCCCCTCACTGAAACTCTCTTTCAGTTAAATCTCAAAAGAACAAAACCTGAGCTTGGGTAACCTTCCGTCCATTTTGAAGGGGGATTTAGGAAGAGAAGTGTGAGTTTTGCTGCTGTTTGCTAATCCAAACAGAGAGAAAAAGGAATCCAAGCTGCCTGAGAGCTCATCCCTGAAAATAATGTGATTTTCCTATAGGATTTTAAAAAATGCATCTCTTCATAGATTTGAGCTTAAAGAGGAAAAAAGTAGGAAAAAAAGAGGTCTTCATACTTCTAACATATGGTCCATGGCCAAATTTTAGTGCAAAGCTGCCCCATCAGGCAGCAAGCTGATGGACAGAATGGTTACCAGGGCTTCTTCTTTATGGTTATTTCCTTGCTTATTGGATTTGGATTTTTAGCTTCACTCTGAAATGCTGCCATGCTACACTGAGTACAGAGTAGCTGGCATCACTTTAAAGGCCCCAGCAGATCTCAGTCAGCAAACCAGATTAGTTACACCATGCAGGAAGGAGGGCTTGTGTGTTTTGGGGAGCGATGGGGAAGCAGGAAGACATCCTGTTGTGCTGGTGAAAGGGGCACTGGTGCAGGGAGAGGGAGGGGAGGGAAACAAGCCTGTTCTGAAATTCGACTTTCATCTCAGCCAGCGTGCTCCACTTAACCGCACAAGGCCATTACACACGCACACGGCTCGCGCGTCCTGGGAGAGCCTGGCAGGCTGCACTGCACGTGAACAGCCTTGCTGCCAGAGCAGAACTTGGTGTCCTGTCATGCCACATCAAATCCAGGTTAGTGAGCGCTGCCAAGGCCATGGAGCAGCACGGTCAGTGTCGGCACCAGCGCAGGCAGCGTCCCACGGGTGCCTAGGCAGCGCTGGGTGAGCACCTGAGCGGGCTCAGAGGGTGACAGCACCGCTGGGCAACGTCCCTGTGCTCCAGAAAACATCCCACACCTCAAGGGTTCATCTCCCACCCACATGAAAGAGGCTTCACCCACTGCCACTGTGCCATACCTAGTTTGCCAGTCACTTGGAAGGGGGTTTGGGGCCAAGAGCTTCCTGTAAATTACTCCTTTCTCTTCTTTCCTTTCTGGAATTAATTAAATGAAGGATCTGTTTGGCCCATGGAGTAGGTGAAGTGCAGAATTAGATTTTATCTCAGTCCGTTACAGAAAGTTTCAAAATGGAGACAAATTTTCAGTCATAGGTTGATAAAAGTTATTATAAAAATACAGTGTGAAAGTGTGAAAGGATTTTTTCCTTCTACAAACCATTTTGAAATACATGGTCTATTCAAAGCATGTACATCATTAATGAATTATAAATGACAGCTACAGATGAACTGAATAAGGAGAAAACTTTAATTATTTTAAGATTTTCTTTTCCAGTTTTTCAGAGAGACAAAGAAAAATATTAAAGCAGAATCATAAATATTACTCTCCAAGGAGAAACAAAAAAGTCCATCACATGCTACCTAAGACACCAAACAAAGTTAAACATATTTGACAATCTTCCATTCTTTAAAATATACATTTGGCTAATCCCCTTGGGCTTAAGAATTTCCAAAATTTAGCCAAACGTGTCCTGGGCTGCATCCAGAGCCCCGTGGGCAGCAGGGCAGGGAGGGGATTCTGCCCCTCTGCTCTGCTCTGCTGAGACCCACCTGGAGCACTGCATCCAGCCCTGGGCTCCCAGCACAGGAGGGACAGGGACCTGCTGGGAGGAGGCCACCAAGACGATCAAAGGGATGGAGCAGCTCTGCTGTGAGGAAAGGCTGAGAGAATTGGGGTTTATCAGCATGGAAAGGAGAATATTTCAGGGTGACCTAATTGCAGCCTTCCAGGACCTGAAGGAAGCCAACAAGATGGAGGAGGACTATTTACAAAAGCCTGGAATGACAGGACAAATGGAAATGGTTCAAACTGAAAGAGAAGATTTAATTTAAATTAGGTATTAGGAAAAAATAGTACAGTGAGAGTAGTGAGGCACCTAGCACAGGTTGCCCACAGAAGTTCTGGGTGCCCCATCCCTCGAAGTGTCCAAGGCTGGAAGGAGCCTTGAGCAACCTGCTCTTGGGAAAGGTGTCCCTGCCTATGGCAGAGGGGTTGGAATGAGATGATTTTTAAGGTCCATTCCAACTCACCAAACTATGATCTCTAACCTAAAGTTAAGGTACCATCTTTTCCCCTCTATCCTCTCACTTTTTTTTAAATATTTCATCACTTTTTCCACTATCAAAAGAAGAGGAAGTTATTTTATTATTTGGGACCTACCCCTTGGAAATGCTGCATCCTCAGTAGTCAGATTTTGCTTAGGGCACGACTCCCTTCCCAGTCAAAGAATTGTACCCTGCAGTGGAGGAGATAAAGGAATAGCAAAACAATTGCATGAAATGTTATGTATATCTGGGAATTACGCAACCTTATCAATACAAAAAAAGCATGTAAAAGGATGAAAACATATTAGGTCATGCCCTGGTCACCAACTACTAATTCCCTTTCCGCTGTGATCCTCCTGTCTTTGCCTGCACCACCTCTGACAACGCTCCTGATGCCCTCACTGACCATCACTCAAGGGCTGGGTGACAATATTTGCTGCATGCCTGTCACCTCTGGCTTGCACCTTACCTCCCCAGGAAGAGACACATGCAGTGCATAAAGATGGTCTTTCAGAACCATAAGATTATTTTAACATGACATGCACACAGAGTGCCATCTTGGGGCAACCTGCTATGAAGTTTTCCAGACATTTTCTCACTGTAGGAACTACAGACTGGATTAATTTCAGCTCAGTTCTGCTGCCTGTATTATATCTGAGTGCATGTCTGAGCTGCTTGGAAAGAAAGGTGGCTTTTTGAAGGGACAATTGATCAGATTTTTCTATTCATCAGTGTGAAGGCTACCTGAGCTGCCCAGAGCACTGCCAGATTCTATGCCCTGAATTCAGGAGCAAAAGCTCTGACAGCATTTATTTTTGGTCAGGCGACTGCACATATATATACACACCTGTATAATGATTAAATTAATAAAACCACAGAAAACACAGCCTGCAAGAAATCAAGACTTTGCTTTTAAGAAGTCAACCATTGCACAGGGGGAAAAAAATATGAACAGCTGATTCTTGGAGAAATTACTAAAAATTAAAGCACTAGCACACTGGCAGAAGAGCTGAGCTGCTCCTACTATTCTCTTCTGCTGTGGAGGCAGTGCAAAGCAGCTGGTCTCAGGGCTTGGCTCTGCTTGAGTCCATGCAGGATCAGTCCAAAATCAGCACCATGTCTTACCTCTGATGTTCCGCCTTAGCCCCACACGACTCTCAAACCTGTGTGACAAACACACAAACCCCACTGATAATTCCTCGGGTGGAGCAATGTGGTGGCACAGGGGGGTTTCCAAGACCTGTGCCGAGACCACAGGAGAGCAATGATCCAAAAATGGCCATACAACATCAGTATCACACAGAGTTGCTACACAGCAGAGAATAAATGCTCTGAGGATATGAAGAACTGCATTGTAGTAACACTTCTATCCTTCTTACCATAATTTAACACCAACAGGAAAAAATACCAGCCCTTTCTATAAATATACTTAAAGTATTACTACCATGTGTGTGGAGAAGGGTTTTTGCACTCACTTTCATTGCAGAGCTTAAATCCTGGCACGATCTCAAGTGAAAGATGAAGCCAGGGGTCTGCTGAGAGCCTGTGTGTGTACCACAAACCACCAGGCGCCCTGGTGCAGCCCAGCCCTGCCAGCAGCTCAGCTCCTGAGGGCCAGGACCAAAATAACCCTGTGGGAAAACTTCCAGAGCCACTACCTACCCACTTTAACAAATACAACTCACACTAATATTCAGAAGCTCCCTGTTTTATTCACTGAATAACAAATATGCATGAGAAAAACAGCAATGGAATTTAGAAGAAAGAGGTCTAACTTTAAAATTAGCCACTATGAAGATGTATGAGAAGACAAGGGAAAGGCAAAAAGAGAGGTTACAAAATAAGAATACATCATCTGTAGAACAGATACAAAAGCACTTTCTGCTTTAATACACAGGGATGCTATCTCCCGCACACAACTGTCCATACAGAGAGCATGAGCAGCAAAGCACTCCTATGGGAAATGCCCTAGGTTGGAACAAGCTGGTTTCTACCTGACAACCATCAGGCAGACCCAGAAGTTCATCTTTCTGTGCCATTTCCTACAGGGCCGAGTGCTTGGACCTGAATGAGCATTTAGGAGAAGGAGGGATAGGCTATGAACAGTCTCTGCAGTGTGGCCACAAACCAAGCAACAGTGTGCAGAAGGGTGAGACCATGCGTGCTATCAGAAGGGCAGCTACAAGGAGTCCCCATCTGGGTGACCTCCTGCCCACATGATTGAACCTACCAGCCATGAAAAAGTATGGCAAAGTATGGTAAGTACAGCAAAGGAAACACAAAGTGGTGTCTCCTGTGCTGAAGGCTCAGCAAGGGTCAGCCAAAGGCTGCCACAGCACCAGACCAGATTTGTATTGAAGACCCTCTGATACCTCAAAAAATGTCTACACAAGTAGATTCACCCAGGATGAAGTAAATTTGGATGCAAGCCAAAATTACTCTTCTTGGAACATGGGATGAAATAAAATCAATTTGCAATAAAAGCTCCAAAAAGTAAACTGTCAGGGAATTCATCACGAACAGCATCTCATGAGGACAGGTCCTTATTTTCCTCCTACACACCTGAGATCCTTCAGCCAGGCAGGAAACCACCAAATACCAACAAAAACCATGAAAACAAATGTTCTCACGCTTTTCCTGTAGGCCTTTGCAGTAACAAGTGGGGCCAGTGCCAAGCAGAGAGAATGGATACTGGCAGCCTTGTGGTAAATCACTCCCGACCTAGACTCCAGCTTTTGGGAGAGAAGTTTCTGCAGCCTGCAAAGACAAAGTCAGGCCCCAGGCTTGCGTCACCCCACCCCTGAGTCATCCCACCACACAGATCCTCTCCCGTACCATCACTCCTCAGCCTGGCTCATGTAATTATTACTGCAGAGCTGCAATCATCCCTGTGCAGTCGGAGCAAAGCCGGCATCCCCACCCACACACAGAGAAAGGAGCCACAAATTCAGCACCTGAACACGAAACTGAGACCCCAGGATAAAAAGGGAGGCAGGGAGGGCTCCCCTCAGGCTCCTCAAGGGATTCAGGCAGGGGATGCTGCCTGAGATACAGGATGCCCTACATAAAGGGGACAGGAGAGGGGACAGAGAAGTGGTGGGGGATGGATAATCTGCCTGGCTCGTGTCTGTGACCAGGTTATGTCAGGTGCTATTAAGGCACAAAGTGTGAGCACGCGTGTCTGAAACCCCGCTGCAGACTGCACCAGCAGCCTTGAAATGAAACCTCCTTTAAAAAAATAAAAATATTTTAAAAAGAAACAAGAAAACACCAACAACCAAACAGAAAACAGCACGCCATATGCAGCAGCTAAGAGAGAAAAACACGCACCCAGAGGTGCCCAGGGGAGCAAACCAAGGAGACCCACACCTCCAAAAGCACCCTCCTCCCCTGGGCTGAGGCTGCCGCTCCGTTCCGCCTGCTCAGCTCTGCCGCCCATCCCCGTCCCCCCAAGGCAGAGCCGCAGCCGCCGGGGAGCTCTGCCGTGCCTTCAAAGAGCCTAAACTGGGTCAGCAGAACGGAGAGAAAAAACCTGATTAAAGCATGAAGAAAGCTAGCAGACCTGCTGGCTGAGAGACAGCAGAAGGCAGGGAAAGGCACTCACAGGCTCTGCATCTCCTTGGAGGCACAGAAAGACAAGGGCTGCTGGTCCCCCATTCCACAGCTGCAGGGAGGGAAATGTGTTTCTCAAATCTGTAATGGGATGCAGGCAACAGAAACACATTTGGGGATGGGGGAGTATAAGTAGATAAGTGTGTCCCTCTGTCCTCCATGCAGCATTCTGCCTGGGGCCACCCTCACCCACATTTCCAGTCAATTTATTCTGACTTAAACCAAGTGAAACAATTTAAATCCATGCAAATCTAAAATCTTTCATGAGCCTTATGGCTACAACTTGCACAATCCTTTCTTGTGCCTGAATAAACCCAGAGATGTTGGAGGAAGAGCCCCAACAGCTGCCAAACTCAAGCAGCATCTTTTGGATGCAATTAAAAATGCTAACAGGATAAACAGGAGAGCATAAGGAGGAAGATTTGTTTCTCTGACAGAGTCTTCTGACCTTAAAATAAAACAAGCCAAAACCATTTCTACATCTGCAGGTGAAGTGCAGCAAAAGGGTTTGGGGGCTGCCAAGTTCCAGGAGGGAGGTGGATCCTTAAGAAGCACATGACTGCTGGAACTATAATTCGGGTGACATTTGGACAGAAAGTTTTGCAAACCACGGAACTCAGAGCAGCTGAGAGCTCTTGCAGTGACCAAGGCTTTACTGATGTCCAAACCAGGTGCTGGTGGATAACAGAGATGTTGTTATCCCCTGGTACTACCAAAACCTCCAGAATCACACACCCCATCTCCCTGAAACCTGGCATAAATCGAACCTCACTCTGGAAAACACCTTCCCCAAGCCTCATCGCTGAAAAGACAAACAGGTTTTTCTCCATAGATCCTGGGAAACCAGCTCCAGATCCTTCTGTGGAGCTGCACACCCACCACCCCTGTGGTCTGTGGGCCCACACAAAGCCATTGCACCCTCGTCCTGACCGCTGGCTCCAGGGTGGGCTGTGTATTTGCTCAAAGTCGTCCAATGAAAATATCAGCTTAAGAAATCACAGCAGCACGGGATGGGTGGGGAGAACATTCTCTGCTAGAAAGAATCCGAGCTCTGCAATTGCACATGCCATATCTAGATGTTGTTGTAAAGATCTCTGTCTACAGAAGGAATAGGAGATTTGATCTAGTACGCAAATAAAAATCAGAAATCTCTCCTGTCAGCCATGGAAAAGGCTATCAATAATTCATTTTAACAAAAAAGGAGATCAAAGAAAAATGCTGTGTTAGTTTGACATTTTGATATGTTGGTTCAGGATTCTTCTTTAATGTAATATGTAACAAACAGCACAGTTCATCTATAAATGCCAGACACGCTTGCAAATTGTTGAATATAGCAGGTCCTATTAATATTCACTTAGACTTTTCAAATTAATTCATTTTCACTGCCTTTATATCACTTTTACTGCCTCTACCCAGCAGTTGTAGGTCAAGTGGAGCTCTCAAAAATGCTACACAGAGTTTCGAAAGATAAAGTTTCAAATTTGTAACCACATTTGAATTTATTTCTTCATGTTACCCACCACATAGCTTAATGTCCAATCCAACTTATTTGACTATTACGTACTTGCTGTGAATTGCTTCTGAAAATTGTACAGTCAGGAGCCAGAATGAGATGCTTTTGTCCTAAATTGACTGTCTGTGCAAGTTGACTCTCATATATTGTGGTTTAATTTCACTTACAATTTCCTTATGGACATTTGGTGGAGTGGATGAAGTATATTATACTCCAGAAAGCAGAGACGTGCAATCAACAGATTTCAGTGTTATGTTGCAAGAGGTATTTATTGCAGTGGAGAATTGCTGGCAAATTTAACATGTATTGCTCAAGCTCAGTCTGTATTGCCTTTGCTGTGCAGAAGACACAAGGGGACTCACATCTTCTAAATTTAAGTAGGGTAGGGCAAATTTCTTTCAAGATAAAATCCCCTCTAAAATGCAGAGAATGGTTAACTCTCTGTGACTTATCTCTTCCAGGGTCAAGTAGAAAAGTAAATACTCCTGTTGTTACATCACTTTGATTAAGGATTCTCTTTAAAGTACATTTTTAGGCAATATTGAGGCAGTTCTTTTAAAAGCTATTTCCCTAGACTAAAGTCCTTGATGGTAACAACCTTTGTTAGAGCCTGACACAGTATTGTGCTGTCTTTGGAGGAAAAGCAGTGGTCACTCATGTCCTGAGCATGGCTGGACAGTAGAGACTCTTGGATGCAGACTTGTAAATCCATGGCTTTTCTAGGTATTGTAGCTTTTAAATTACTATTTACACTGGCAGCTCTATCTAGAAAAGAGCTGTAGTTTGCTGGAGGGGGCAACAATTACTGAATGTGATGACACTCCAGATGGGAAAGCTGTTACGTGATCCAGGTGATAAAGTTGTATCATCCTTGTTACTTCCAGTCCATTGAGAACAGGAAGAGCCAAAATTACAGATTTTTTTTCCCCACCAAGTGTCTGCAGAGTGCCATGATGACATGTGCATCTACTGGAATCCTATGGCACTGCCATATCTCCAGGAACAGCACTCACAAGACTGAACTGCTTTTACCCATTTGGAACCAGGTGGGTCAACCTCCCTGCCAGGGGAAAAACTGCCGGAGGAATGCCTTTTCCTCACACACTTCAACCCAAGGACTCCCATCCCCAGAAAATCCAATCCCCAAAATTCCACCGCCACGTACAGTGTCTCTTGGATCAGTGCTATTTGCAAGGAAGCAGAGCCAAGAACAAGATCTTAAAGCCAGGGCCACCCACATCTCTGTGTCTGCCTGACTGTCTCCTGGGCATCTCTGAGACCATGCAGGTGTTGCACCATTCTGAGGAAAGCAAGTCCTGGCCATGCCTGCAGATGATATACCTGCAGGTGGGACCAGCTGGTCCCAAAGGTGGCCTTGGGTCTTCCCTTAATTACATGTGGAATATGCACAGGGAGTAGAAGAAAAATGTTCAAGCTAAATACAGCTCTCAAGTCTTCCTTAGTCTTGTTTTCACACATGCCAATAAATTTGTTAAATCACTTAGATGCTTTTGAAAATTTTAGTCACTGTTGGAATAATCCCCAAAAAAATCCCCAAAGAATCTCAAAAAAGACACTGCCACTCACTCAGAGGGCTGCAGTGAGAACTACAAACCTCTGAAACCTGTTTAGAAAAGCCACTCTGGAGCAGGAAGTAAGGAATAGCCACAGCCAGCCAGTGACAGACTGACATGCAGCAGGGTCCCATCTGGCAGCATGAATATTATTTCTGATTACAAAAAACACAGCCCAGAGGCGCAGCAGCTGGACAAGGATCTGGCAGCTCAGACTGTGACCCCCCACTAACATGACAGCTCCCAGCTCCTGGGATAGAGGTCTGAAGCAGGTACCCTGCCCTGGTCCCAGCAACACCACAAAACGGAGAACAGAGCACTGAGCTGAATTTAGGGGGGATTAAAGCACAAGACACAACTTTACATGAGCCTGACCACTCTCAGATCTTCACTGGTATCATGAAATCAGGAGCGGGGGGGAATCCTTCCCTGACATGCAGTACGAGCACAAACAAGTTATTATTTGAAAGGCTGTACAAAGGTTAAGTCTTTAATCCCCTTAATCCAGACGACAAACAAACAAAACCCCAAGAATGGGATCCTGGAGCGCAGCTGAGGGCTGCCAGGTCTCTTGTGGGGGCTCTCTATTCACATTGCTGCAGCCAGATGAGCCTCCAGCTAAAAAGTTGCTGCAATGAAAATAGATGCAGGCATGGTTTTATTCCCAGTTCTTTAAAGCTTATCACGGGCAATTTGGCAGCCTGGGCTCATGTTTCAGTGAGCAGGGTTTAATCCTGAGGTCAGTGGTACCAGGGTTACTGGATTTCCAGGTCTGGCTGCCGTTGCCCTCCTACCGACTCTCGAGTGCAGTGACTCCTCCTGCTTGTTACTCCTGCACAGGGAAGATGCAGATTCTGCTGAATGAAATCAAGAGTGGTGAAGGCAGGGGAGGAATCACATAGTGAACAGAGCAGCGTCAGAAGATGAACTGCAGTGTGTTTGGGGGCTGAGGAGAGCTCCTCTTTTGGTGCACCTTACAGAAAAAATTCAGGTCAATGCAATGCATGCCAGCATTTGTACCACTCCCAAACCATGACACTGTGGTAAGCAGACAGCAGAGCAGGCACTCAAAGGGTTAAGCGGATTTAGGACCTGACCTGGGTTTATAGAATACTGGGAAATTCTTCCACTTATTTCAGCAGGAATTGGGTCAGCTGCAACCATGCATCCTAAATGAACCGCAGGAAGAGTGTCGCTAATTTCAGTAGTAGTATTCATGCAATTCAAAGTAGATGTGTGGTTATTTACCTTGCTGAATCAAGTCTACAGGAAAGGTCTAAGCCAGTGAAATAAGCAGCACATTTTAAATGGCACTATCCTCTCTGCCATACAGCCCATCACAAGCTGATGAGCTACCAAAGATGAGGTGCAGGAGATTGTGATTAAAAACCACATTTCCTCTTAAAGTTTTTCTCATGTTTTCTGTATCTGTCTTACCAAGTATGAGCCATTCAGTGCAGAGTCTGTCAATTTAAAGTGAAGAATGGGTGGACATGATCTAAAAGGTCACAACTTCAGCAGTACTTAGATAAGCCAGAAGAAGAGTTAACAGCACTGGTTCAGCGCAATCCTTGACAAGAATTTCTAAGCGTCTTTTTGGAAATAAAAAGTCCCCTTTCTCCTCATTTTGGAGACTCTTCAGGTTGTTGCAACAGCTCCCTAGCCCTCTCCCCACATTGCTAGAAGTTGAATTGCACCCAATCTCTCACTCTGAGGAGAGGTCAGACCAGTCACACTGGCAGAGCAGCAGAGCACGTGGAGGCTGGAGGGCTGCAAGATGTTCTCTTGTTGTTGAGCAGTTGCTCTGGTGAGTATCAAGCACACCAGATCCACATCATCCCTGCAGTCCTGCTCACTGTGTCCCCACCAAAGCCACAGCTGCAGGTCACACACAGAAAAGAAAATGCAAAAGGCAATTGCACGATGCAGACAGAAATTATGGGATCCAGACTCCAAATGCCAGCACACAGGGCTAGAAAAAGAACACAAAAGCCCCTACCTGAGCTGATGAGACCAACAGTAACCAGATCCAAAGGGATGTGCAATGGCACAGTTGTTCTCCACACAACTCTCTGTCTCTGGTCTCAGCAAATTCTACTACAGCATGTTATCCATTTGAGATTATGTGTGCAGTGAGAGGAAAAACTAGATGGGAGGAGGTAAAGAAAAAGATACTCAGCACAGATCCCAATTTGTAACTGGGCCCTGAATTACTGTTGGAACAAGGCTGTCTCTGCCATGAGGATGGCAAGTGTCTGATCTCATTCTGCAAAGGTCACTGCAAAATTACAGTACAGTTCTGGTTTCATTTGGAAAGAAAAAAATTCCATGGCTCATTTAGATCATTTGGGAGCAGTCAGTCTTCTCCCAGCACAGAATGCCATCTGCCCAGTCTTTCACCCCACTTTCGCAGAGCCCAACAGTTGTGTTTCAAGATGCATTACAAAATCGAAAGGAAAGGGGCAATGACTGTAGAGCCCAGAAGGGGTGAAAAGGACTATGAAGGGCAATAAAACCCCTTATTTACATGGAGACTGCTCATGCCATCCACTATCAGGCTGCCAGGCCCCCTGCCTGCCTGAGTGCTGACAGCCTTTCCATCCCTGACAGTTCACAAGGTCGTGGTCCCTGCTGATATTTCATTCCACTTACCAGCCTGGATTTCCTTAGCCCCAACAATTCCAGGTCTGATCTCATAGCCAGTAGCTCAAGAATATGACAATTAAAGATTAATGTTGTAAGTGCATGGGAAGTCGAAAAATCCGGATTTTTTTCAATGTCAGGCCAGACCTATTCGCTTTTAAACCTTACCCTTGTGCTTCAAGACACCAGGCCAGGAGTGTCACTTTTCCCCAGCAGACTGCAAATGCATTCTTCCTTTCAGCTGCCAACTAGTTTTGTGGGCTAATATATTTTTCTTTATTTAATTATTCACTGCAATACATGAAACATTAAGCAGCTTCTTTCCATGAAGAAATGAGTGCTGTTTCCCAATGACAATATGCTAAGTATCCTTAATAACAGGAATAAGGAAATGAGTTTACTAGAACAAAGGGGGAAAGGGCAGGGAAAGCTCAGAGCAACTAGAATTTACTAAAATTTAAAAAACACCAAGACTTAATTTCTAAGAAAATGGTCATAATTAGCTGATCTGGGAAATGAAAGCAAAAAGAAACAGACTTTTAAAGTGAAAAAAAAAATGTTTTCTGATATGACTTCTGGGCTACAATTCTTCTCTTTCTCAACATCGATGGCAACGGGTCAGTGAGAAAGAAGCCACAGATGCAATGTTACAATATGTAACAGTTGTGTTTTCTTAATGGCACTAAACCCCTGATAGCTGTGAGAAATGTGTGTTCTTCCAAAGAACAGAAAGTTAAAGGCTGAAGTCATCAACAAAAGCCTATCCAAGCCACAGTTTTTCCTGTGAAAGCAGGACCGCAAACACAACTTCCAGTCTATGCCCTACTCATTTAATGTCTTTTGCAGCAGCAAGAGATGGTCTCATCAGGTTACAGAGCATCATGACCTCCTGAGAGCACCCCACACCACAGCACTGCCAGCTCACCATCGATCCAGGCTGGGACAAACCTGGTGACCTTGACACCTCTGTGGGCTCTGACAAAACTCCTCACTCTGCCCTTGAAAGCCTGGGTAGGATTGTGTGGGTGAAAGGATTTTTCCTGATTCTGGTGTTTATTTGTTGGGTCACAGAGGTAAAATTATCTCTGTTTGATTACTTAAAGCTGTTGGCTGTGGAGATAATCTGTGCATTAGCAGCTGTACAGTGGGTGGTTTGCAGTTCTGAATCTGTGGCTGGAAGCAAAGAAGTCATTTTGCACAGCACTTTAAAACCGAAAATTGAGCACACAGGACAAAAAGCTCTCCACGACACCATGCAGAAGTTGCTTTCTGCAAGGAGAAATCCTCCCATTTTCTGGAGATGAGGAGAGTGAGTGTCCAGCGTGTCCTCCTGAACTCCCCCACCTCCCATGGCAGCACCCATGGAGAAAGAACACCTCGAGCAAACAGTCATTGGAGCCTTAACTCCTGCATTGCAACAGCTGTCTCTTTATGCTTTCACAAAAGCAGACTGATTACCAGCAGCATAGCTTAAAACAGTCCTTCTCAGCAACTTTGTTTAAGAGCCACAAACTTGCTATCACAAATCTAAATCCCATTACCCTTGGGAGGAAGGGGGGCTCAAACCTCCTACCTGAGCACAACTTCTCTGGAAAGGTGGAACAATGCTCCTGTGCACAGTGAATAAATATTTAGAGTGCAAACACTGCTGGAAACAATGATCTAAACTCTCCATTTGCTAATCCACCAAGCACTTGTAGACACAAGTAGAAGAACCATAGCAAGCTGCCCCTTCCCAAGGCAGCATAACTTTGCTTTGCACATATTTCTCTGAGGATTTGCAATTTTTCTCCTCTTACCTTCATTTTGTCTGCAGCTGCTGAGCTTTAGTCCTGCCAAGAAGGAGTGGGGGCAGTTCTGGGCAGATTTCAGGCTGGAAGATTTATAAAGAACAGACATCAAAACCAAAGAGCAGAAAACTGATAGAAGATAGCAAGGGACATGAAACTTCCCAGGGACAGGAATGACAAGAAGCAGAGATGCATACTTGTTTTATTAAAAATCTGCATATGAAAGCAGAGAGGAGCATCCTCACACACAACAGCCCTGCTCCTTGCTATCTCTTCACTTTGGCATGGCCTGAGACAAAGCAGAGACACACAGCTCATGTTAAAGTTTAAAGTATCACCTACAGGGGGTTTTTGGTTATTTGGGACTTTTTTGGGTGGGAGGGGGTAGCAGTTTTGCCAGCACTCTATATGCAAGTGCCTTACTGTGGTACACAGACACATGCAACCTCCACACAGCCACAACTGCACCAAAGATCTGTAGGCACAACTTATAATATCTGGAACACATTAAAAAATTAGAATATATAGTTCCCTGAGCAGCTGTACTACTTTTCTCACAGTCTACTAATTAACATACATTGAGGAGCTCCCAACAATCACAGGCCCAAGGTCGTGTTTAGCTTTCTTTCTAAACAAGGCACAGAAAAATACCTTCAGCATTGGCAACGCTGCAGTCTCACATGTCACAGAAATAAAACTTCAAAGAGTTTCTTTGCCATAAGCCCCCATTTTTTTTGTTTGTTTGTTTTTAATTTTAAATCACATAAATTAATCAAATATGGCATATTCGTGGACTGGTCTACCACTTCTCTTTTTCCAACCTCACCCATTAAATCCTGCCTGACTTTGTGAGCAAAACTGGAGTAAATTCATCCCTGTGTATTTTATAATGCAAATTATCACACTGAAAAATGCACCTCAAGGAAGACAGCCAACAGACAACTCATTTTTGTGAAAGGGGTGGGAATGGAGGACAGGGCAAGAAACTGCTCAGGTTTGCAGATCCCAAAGGCAAGCATTAAAACACATTTTGAGGCACTCCCAAAATTTCCACTGCCATCCTTCCTGCACTTTAAATGCTATCTCCTCTGTGGCACCAATTTTTATATCTTTTAGCAAATAATTTAAGATCGTTTTATCTGCTCATTACCATAAAGAGTTAAAAGTGACATGGTCTGTATTGTCTCAGGATGAGAAAAGGGACAGACAAGGCAAATGTTTTATTTACGCTTTAAAATTGGATGTGGAAAGATTTATAAATGGATTAATTTTAATTAGTGTCCTCATTTTATTAACAAAAAAAAAGCATGCCTTAAAATTAATGCATTGCTACCCTGAGTATTAACAAATATGTCAAGTCTTTGCTTCTTTTAAAGCTCCTGTGTTGCTTAGAGTTTTTTTATTATATATCAAAAGCAGCCTCTGATGAGGTTAATTTTCAAAAACCATGATGGAATACAGCATGGCACAAACATTTTCCTTGTTTTTTAACAAGGCAGGCCCAATAACCATCGTTCTTTGGGGTGAGTGTTTGCACTGTGGCTTTTGTGCCCCTCCTCCCAGCCTGGTGGAGGCAGGTCCACCCCCCAAACTCATCCCAAAGAACCTCTTTGCTGTTTGAGGAATTAAAACTAGCTACCCACCCCAGAGCAGAGGCATTTGAACAGTGGCTTTAACATTTGTGTTTCCTTGAACTGTTTCTCTAGTGGCTGCAGGAACTGGATTCCTCGCAGATAAAGCACAAGTGTGGTACCTGGGAAGATTTTTAGAAGCCCACATGAGATGCCTTGGCATTTGTGCTGTATTTCATTAAGGCACCAAGCAAAAGGGAGTCACAGCAAGGCCAGAAGTAAAGATTTCACTTCTCTGGAGTTCAATAACCCAAACCCTGCCCACTTGAGTTTCTTCTGAGATGCCAGGACCACAGACAGCAGAGATGCCAACCATCAGCCCTTGTCCCCACCTTCTCCACGCTGACTTACAACAAGCACGGGGAGGTGTCTACCTTAGGGGGTTTACTTGCAGTACAAACCACAAAAGAAAATCTCATGCTGTTTGCTATCTCCACGATACCAAAGCTCAACCACCTCATACACAAGTTCACTTGCAATATTCGCTTGTAGTATTTTTCACGTTTTAGGACCATGTCTGAAGGCATCCCCTCTCCTAAACACAGAGTCCCATGAGTAAGCTCTCTCATCTGAGCTGCTTCTTCTTGTGGAAGTTCCATCAGATTCAGCCTTCCTCCCCACCCATACCACTTGCACCCAGCATTGAAGTTCTCTTCAATTTCCACTTGGTCACTGCAGCCTCTTCCCTCCACACAGTTAATCTGACTTGCCTCCTCTACAGCCAGCACCACAAATGAATTAATTCATTTTAAAAATTAACACCACTCTATTCCTGCTTTTTTTTTCCTTCTTCAGCTCCTTGCTCCAAGAATCTTCCAGTGCTGAACTTGAAATGTGCTTTGACTCTGCACACGAGGAGGGCTTGGCCCCCTCAGTCACAGCAGCCCTTTTCTCACTCAAGCCACTGAAATTATTTCCTGTGCTGGAAGAGGCTGGAGAGGAGCTCCCATCAAACATTCCTACATCTCCAACACCTCCATAGCCACCACGTGCTGCCTATGCCCACACCAGGTGGAGGGGACCAGCACATGACACAATGCCCACACCCACACAAACTGGGCCATCTCTTCATTGTCTTCTTCTCTTCCACATTTCTCCTGTCAGCACCCTGCCCTCTCTGCACTGCCCAAACATGTGGATGTGACTGCTCTCTAGCTCCTGGCAGCCTGTCTTCAGACTCCTGCTCCTATTCTGGCAGTCCAAGATGGCATGAAATAAAACCCCTGGCTGTTCTGGAGGGTGTGCTGCTGTTGTAACAGCCCCAACAGAACCCACCTGAGCATTTTAGGGTATCACACCTGTGAATGACTGGCTTATGAAGGATGAAGTCTGGCACCTTCCAGATTTGTTTTGCTCCAGCCAAACAAAAGGGAGGAGGAAGAGAGAGACATGACACTTTCCTCTCCACTCAATGAAAGCAAAATCTGATGGAGGCATGGAGGGGGGAGAAACAGTCTGCGACACTAAGCCCCTTATTAATTAATGCATGTTTTGAAAAAAAGAAATGCAACAGTGCACTCATTTCAGCTGGTTTCTAGGAGCTTTTGTGACCTTAATAATTCATGTTTATGCAAGCTGCCTATAATGTTAAGCAGTTGGGTTTTCTAGATTTTGTCCATTGCATTTAACTGAGATGAATATATCTAGCTGTGAAATGAGGTTGGTCATAATACTCACAGGGAAGCTTTAAAAAAAATTAGAGTGTTTTTAGAAGGGCTAACAAAATTCACAGCTTTGTCTGAAATAATTTTCCATCTATTAATAATACACACAATACAAGAAACAGAAAATAACTTTTTACCCAGACTTGTCCTTTCCCTTTGCTTTTCATGTTTTGGCAGCATTTCCAACACCATTTAATTGCTTCTCAAGCACATAATCAGCGTCTCCTGCCTGTTTCGCCTTTCTTCATAGCAACAGGAGCGTAAAAGGGGGATTACAAGTACTAAAGTGGTCAGGAAAACTAAGGGGCAGGTGGAACTCATATTTTAGATATCAGTTTGGGCTCCTGTAATGCAGAGCAATGAGCAGCAAGAGCACTGCTAGCACAGGGAGAGGGTTTACTATTCCAGGCTTGTCACCTGTGGACACACAGCTCCTCTGGGACACCACTTCAGACAGTGGCCTGGACTGAGCAGCAGGTTACACCTGACACACCAGGGAGACAGAAAAAAGCATGCCAGCACCCAGAATAAGCAGCTGCTTATTGTCCTGAATATCTTTATAAGCCTTTCCCAACACACCAGATATGATTATTCCTACACACTCTTCACTGAAACAAGCACGTTTCTGAAAAAAATCTGCATTCACTTTTTATCAACACAAGATAGGCCACTTTTCTCACAATCCCTTAAAAATTTGGTGATATTTAAGGGAAATTGAGAACCTGGTCTTCCTGAGCACCTTCGACAAGGAGACAGGGACACTGCTGTAAAGGGTCACCTCTCTGAAATGCTGGCAGGCTTGTGCACGTCCCTGCCAGGCCGTGTTTAAACTGGAAGCTCTTCCATAAAGACTCTTAGTTGGTTTTTAACCTGACTTTATTTAAACAAGTTCTTATTTAAGAGAAGCAGTGTTCATTTAAACTGAAATCACAGCTTGCTCCCCAGTGCAAACTGCCAAGGGCACCTCCCAGCAAACAGAAAGTTTCCAAGTGCAGCTGAGGAAGAGCAAACTGTCCCTGCAGTGCCAACAGCATCATGAAATAAATGGAAGTGGGAGCTAAAAGAAAAAGATGACTGCAAAAGACATGGGGTTTTACTCCAGGATTGCTCTGGCTTTATTAGAAATGGGCCCCAATGGATCTTCGTTCCCCCCTGCCCCCAAATAAGGGATGTTGACTCTCGACACAACCCACACACACACACTGACCCTCAGAGCCCACACAATGGCCTTGAAATACCAACCATTTTCAGCAGTCAGTGCAGGCAGGTGAACTCCAGGCAATTACAGACCAAAATGAAACCTGGTGATTTTAAGGCAAGTATTAGGTCTTCCATAGAAAACCTCAAGTTCAGTTTTAACAGACTAACTACTGTGTTAAAAATAAAAAAATAATAATGTAATCAGTTTTAGTAGCTTACAGTAGTTCTTGGAAGAGCCACCTCCCTCTCCCCCACAACAAAAAACAATGGATCCAGAGATCCCTATGAGTGTGAGCCCATGGCAGTATCATTGCCAGTAGCTAATGTAATGTCCACTGTCTGGACTATCTAATAGTACATAAAGTTCAAAATATATTTCCTTGCATACTTACATGACTCAGACTAATAGTTTTACTCATTATAGATTAGATACCTAAATCAGTTGGCATCTAATCCAAGCTCCATCAAATTTAAGGCCGTCCCTAACCCCAAGGTAGGATTAGCCCCTATGAACACTGAAGAGAGACACTAAAGATGTCATATCATGCCTTCCAAACAGCAGGACTTCCTGCCTCCCATCAGAGAGATCACTCCTGAGCTATGCTCCCATCTATAGGAGGTATTAAAAGGCCACAGACAAAATCATTAATCTCAAAGCAGGCTCTCTCCAGTCAAGGCTTCCTACTCACAGGCTCCATTTTTCCAGTGTCTGTATGTACTGAAAAGTGATTCCATTAGAGGACCACTCCAAACAAGAAATACCAATTCTAAACAGTTTCTCCATGTTTCTCAAGCTGAGCTACCATTTTTGATGCTTGCCCACACCCACAAGAGTCATGTAGGACAAACTGCTCTTCAGACTGACAAACTTGAAAAAGCAGTTCATTTAAGAAACTTGCAACTGTGACACCTAAACCTTTCCTACCTCCCAACCCTAGGTGCACATGAAAAGAGGGCAGCTGCCTCCTCTTTGGCTGTGATTTCACAGTGATCACAACCAGTGATTTCACATCCATCAGACTGGAGCGCTCAGGCTGCCTCCATGCTGGGAGCACCACAGCCAGCCAGAAGACTCTGACAATGAATGTTCTTTCTGCAACTGTAACTACAGGCCATTACCTTTCACATGGAATACATTTAAATGTAAATAAATGTACAAAGTACCAAATTATTTACTGGGATGCTCTGCAGAAAAACAATGCTATCTACCCTGAAGAATCAAAATTAATTGAAGGAGGAAGAATCTTTTAATTGATACAGCTCTATATTGTAAAATGGCACTTGAGTGACAGGCAATTACTCTTCAAGCAATTGCTATGATATAGTGTCTAACAGAACAGATACAGCAGGAAGTAAAAAACCAGCAAGCCTAAATACCACAAGAAATAAAATTTGTGTGCACTCTTTGTGTGATCAATGCAAACATAACCACAAACATTTGCATTACAATAGTGCAGTAAATAACAGCCTCACAGCTGAGACATTTACAGGCACATGAGTAAATCCACTTTCACATCTCACAGAGAGGACAGCAATTTATTCAACCACCCAAATAAGACACCTTGCAAGCACAAGTCATGCTTTAATTAGGAAGGATCCTCCTGAAAGTAAAGCACAGGTGACCCAGCAGGTCCTTTCCACCCTACACCTCCAGGAGCTGTGAGCTCACCACATTTCAGACTACTCACTGCACAGAGGTTTAAATCCTTTGATGAGCATGTGGATGTGGCCTGAAAGACGAGGCTGCAGGCCAAGCTGAGCCCATCACAGCCTGCTCCCCAGAGCCCACACCTCTCAGCAGCCGTGGTGCACTAACCTGAATAACTGTGCATTCTGGAATGGTGCCACCCATTTGTTTGCTGCATTTATTTATTTCCAGCTGAGCTATGGGACAGATTTCCCAGGCAGAAATGCTCGTAGCTTTATTCAGAAGATAAATAGGAGGATGTTTTCTACTCCATAATGGATTCCTGCTGGAATAGGACGTGTCACATGTCATCTTGCAGCCCAAACCCCATCATAGCAATGAAGACATTTCTCTGCTCAGCTCCTCACCCCAAGAAGTCGAGGATTGAAATACAATCCATATGGAGGAAGGTTCCTCTATGGTACAGAACAACAAAGGATGGGGAAGATGATTAAGAGAAGGGGAATATAATCTATGCTGCTGAGAGCCTGGGAAGAAAACTGAAAGCTGGCCTGAATTCAGCATATTTGTATTTCCAGATAAACATGGTGAGCATGTTCCCAGCAGAAACACCTGTGAGGAAGGCTTGAAAATTGGAAACTGACACTGCAGATCTGGGATGACCACAAGATAGGCAGTCATCACTTGTGAAACTCCTTCAAACCCAGGCACACTGGGAAAACAGGTAACAGCATAAGAACAGGATTAATATTTTAAAGATGAACAGCTGGTTAAAGTTTAATACCTGTCCCACTTGTCATCTGAAATCCTTCATGAAGGGAACTGAGTTCAGATGAGACAGGGACTTTAGTCTTTAACACGAGGTCAGTTGCCACTGAAGCTCCTGCCAGCCTTGATTAAAGCTGATGTGCTGACAGCCAGGCACAACAATGAGCAGAGGTGGCTGCCAGGGGTCCCATCCACCCTCCTCCCCAGCACAGGGGACACAAAGGAGCTGCACCGTGTGCTTCAGAGCGTTGGGGTGCCAGTAAGTAAGCAGAGCCTTTGGGGTTTGTGTTCTGCTGCAGACTCTGGACAGAAGCTTTCTCAAAATCCATGGATGCCAAGTGTCTCTTTGATCTTTGTATTGAGAAATGCACACCCCAACAGATCTCAGTCATCAGTTTTCATTGGCAACCTATATTCCCACATCCTTCAAGTGGATGGACAGCAGGATGGAGACTGTGGGGGACCAAACTCCCTCCCACTTTAAGTAGAGATCAGGTCTGGGACCACCTGTATACATAATGTAAATAAGGCACTACCACTTGTGTAAGCCCACAGGACCCAGTGAGGTGCATCCCAGAGCCCTAAGGGAGTTGGCTGGTGTGGTTTGCAAGACACTCTCCATGATATTTGAAAAGTCATGGCAGCCAGGTGAAATCCCAGGCACCTGGAGAAGAGGAAACATTGTACCCATCTTTGAAAAGAGAAGAAAAGAGAACTCAGGAATCATCTGCCACCCTCACCTCTGTGCCTGGGAAGATCATGGAACAGAATCTCCTGGAGACTGTACTGAGGCACTTGCAGAACACGGAGATGATTTGGGACAACCAGCACAGCTTCACCAAGGGTAAATCCTGCCTGACCAGCCCAGTGACCTTCTGTGATGGAATGACCACATCAGCAGACAAAGGAAGGACTACAGATGTCATTTATCTGGACTTCTGTAAAGCCCTTGACATGATCCCCCACAACATCCTTCTCTTTAAATTGAAGGGAGAGGGATGTGATGGGGGACTGTTAGATGGATAAGAAGCTGGTCAGAGGGTTGCATCCAGAGAGTATTGGTCAGTGGCTCACAGTCCTGATGAACATCAGTGACAAGTGGAGTCTCTCAGTGGTCTGCACTGGGACCAGTGTGATTTATTATCTTTATTTATGACACAGATGAAGGGATTGAGTGCAACCTCACCAAGTTTGCAGATGACACCAAGCTGAGGTGGTCTGACACACCTGAAGGACAGGATGCCATCCAGAGGGACCAGGACAAGCTCAAGAAGCAGGCCCATGGGAACATCATGAGGTTTAACAAGGCCAAGTGCAGGTCCTGCCCCTGGGCTGGGACAAGCCCTGGTACCAGCACAGGCTGGGCATGAACAGCCCCAGAGCAGCCCTGCCCAGAAGGGCTTGGGGGTGCTGGGGGTGAGAGGCTGCACATGGCCCAGCCATGGCACTCACAGCCCAGAGAGCCAAACGTGTCCTGGGCTGCACCCAGAGCCCCGTGGGCAGCAGGGCAGGGAGGGGATTCTGCCCCTCTGCTCTGCTCTGCTGAGACCCACCTGGAGCACTGCATCCAGCCCTGGGCTCCCAGCACAGGAGGGACAGGGACCTGCTGGGGTGAGCCCAGCGGAGGCACCAAGGTGATCAAAGGGTTGGAGCAGCTCTCCTGCAAGGAAAGACAGAAAGACTTGGAATTGTTCAGCCTGGGAAAGAGAAGGCTTTGGGGTGGGACCTAATTGTGGCCTTTCAGGACCTGAAGGGAGCCTGCAAGAAAGATTGAAAGAGACTTTAGTGGTATCCTGTAGTAACAGGACAAGGGGGAATTCCATCAAACTGAAAGAGAGAAGATTTAGATTACTTATTAGGAAAAAATTCTTTGCTGTGAGGTTGGCAAGGCACTAGAATAGTTTGCCCAGAGAAGCTGTGTTCAGGGCCAGGTTGGATGGAATTGGGAGCAACCTGATCTAGTGAAAGATGTCCCCATTCATAGGAGGCAGGCTGGAATTCCACGACCTTTAAGGTTCCTTCCAATCTTGGCCATTCTATGATACTAAGACCAGCACATCCAGTAAAATACACAGCTCAGTATTAAAGCTAGACTTTCCCCACACCACCAGGCTTTTGCCCTGTAAGCAGAGAGAGAAGCAGGAGTGTGCTTCTTCAGTCAGATCACAGTTAGTGACATACAAGTTGTGTATTTGCATACAGCTGGAGGAGCGGAAAAACCCTGCTCCAGCAGGAAACAAGCTGTCTTTCACCCATCTGGGAAGAGGGGAGCATTGCTGAACTTACAGACAACATGCAACAGGATGGTGGCACAGGTGAGAGGACACCTAGTGAGGTCCAAAGCATTTACAGGAGACCAAGCAGCTGGGCTGCTCTCATGCAGATCTGTAATACCAGGAGGCAAAAGCAGGATGTTTTCCCTGGACGGCAACAGTGAACACAGTGGGTTTGGCATCTGTTTCAGGAGGTCCTACCTCTGTTGTAATTCTGGACAAAGCCTGTTTGTCTGAGAATTTGCAAAGAGTGGAGGAAGCATCAAAGGTCTCCTTCGTTTTGTAGGTCAGGAAAGCTTTGGGTTTAGCAGGGTGTCAGCTCATGTGTATTCTGTAAAATGCACTTTAATTTTTCATTGTAGCAGCATCTACAGACTTTGATTGAAATAAATAATGAACCAATTTGTATCACGAATCTAGGAATCACTCTCTTCTGGTCCCCATCATGGAGAGGATTTTCTTCCCAGTGACAAGTGTTAATGCATTTATGCCCTAGTTTCCCACAGTGGGTGTCACTATTGAAGTGTCAGGAAGGAAGGTTAGAGCTGCTTTTTCAGACTGTTCCTGTCAGCCTCAGCAGTCCGTTTTGGATGAAAACATCCCGGCAGAACACAGCCTGAAAGAAAGCTGGATTTTAAACAGCACAGCAAAACTCTTTGTGTTGTATATGATTAAAATGTAACATTGAATAGGTCTTTTTCCCAGTCTGAGTCAGGGAGGACAGCTCCACTGTGTAAAAATTACAGGGTTTTTTTTGCAGAATGACAGAAGTTTCACAAATGTTTAATGTAGTTAAGAGACCATTTTCCATGGTTTTGTCATTTTTCAATGTTGTTCTTTCTGACAAGTCCCCCAGCACAAATCCTGGCAGGTACTGTTCCACTTGTGAGAGCTGACAGGGGACAGCTGGCCATCCACCATGGCGAGGCTCCAAAGCAGTGCCTACCTTCACCTCCCACATAGCAAAAATGGCCAGAACCAAAACCCAGTGAGATCCAGACACTCTGTTTGATTTGAACCATTCTGTGTGAGGTCATGATTATTTTAATAAACACAGTTTGGGGGGGGGACGACGACTCAATTATCAAAAGCAGCCTTACTGTAATTTCAAAGTTTTACCAAATTACTTTAATACAATTCCATTTTGAGAGAAATTTAGATTACGTGCACACAGTAAGTGCTGTCACCCACCCAGCTACTAACTCCCTTTGCAAATTGTCTAACACTGCAGAGAAAGTGAACAAAACGCTGGCCAAATCGAACAATAATGAAATTAAAGCTCAACAGCATGGCTTACAATGCTCCAGCAGCATCCTTGGGAGGCTGCTCTGAAGAGGAGGTGCCATTAGGCAAGTATCAGAGGAGAAGTATTAGATTGCAGTATTACAGCTGCTCCCACCTCCCTTGCAGAGCTTTACAATGTCACAGCAAGGCAGCAATATCATTGTGCTGATACTGATTAGGAGCCCTTTTTAGACGGAAAAGGATGATTGTTTTCTCCTGGAGAGGACCCGTAAATTAATTTTATTCACCCAGACCACCTCTGTCATTGCTGGAAGCTGCTGCTGAAGGACCACAGACTCTGCCCTAGATGACACCACATTGCATGCAAATCTCCAGCTCAGAGCAGTGGTAACTGCACAAGATATAATGTCTTGTGACATGGTGAAGGTCATATTAGACTATTTGACCTTCAGGCTAAATTTATCAATTCAGTGAAATATATTAATAACACACTCTTTAATTAAGACAACATCATAGAAAGAGCAATACTGCTTGGTCCATTGCAGATCTGTATTAAAGTACAATATTCATTTAATCACTTTGGTACATGATCTAGTTAAAATTAGCCGGGAGAGCTGTTACTATAACACGTGGGTAATAGAAGCAGAAAGCTGAGGCTCACCAAAGCAAAGCCACTGCACTTCATTACAACCACAGCAGCCTCAGCAGGGCCAGGCATGCCAGTGGGGAGAGGCACAAGATGGAACGCTCAAGCATCATACATGCTGCAACTCAGACCTTAAAGAACAAAATGCAGTTCATTACCCTGCTATTGTTTTGACAGAAACAGACCCCAAATTACTCATTTGCTGCTGCTATTCTCACCCCAGCAGCAGTCGGGTATGCCTGAGTCAGCGATGGACACGCTGCCCAGCCTGGTGTGAGGCAGTGCCAGGCTTTCCCAGGCTCTGTGCAAGACTCAGCTGTCACAGGGACAAGGGGGGCAAATCCATAAAAACACTCTTTTCTTTTCATAAAAACACTCCTTCTCTGCATACGTTAATCTACGTGCTTATTCCTGTTTACATTATGAGGTGTATGTCATGAAAGAGCTTACAGGATGTGTACCGCAGCCAAGTTAATATTGCTGCTGGAGCCTCAGCCTCTGTATTTCCTGACTTAACATGGCCCAGTTAAAATTACTTCTTTTCTTTTTTGTTTTTTAAATTCTACACTTGTCTAGTGGAGTTTATGAGGGCTTGAAACTCATTTCAGGTAAGAATGCTACACAGAGCACTCACAAACACCTGCAGGAAACCCAGCAAGAGAGCAAGTTCCATACTGGAGACAATTAATAATATACAGAAATATTAGCTATTATAGAAACGTGTACAAATATAGTAAAGAAGCTACTTTTAGCAACAACATTCAGAGCAGTTTAGAAATGCGTCTGCACTATAAGACCTTTTCACATATTACTGTGGTGAAACCCAGACCTTTTAATTTAGGGCACCTCAGCTGTCCTTTCAGGACACAAAGTGTGCAGTGTACAAGAACTATAATTTTTTTTTAAAAGAGTTTTTTTCCACAGATGTAATGACTTGGATTTTAAAGGCAGGAAGCATTTCCCAATGCTTGTGCAGATGAGCTAAGGCAGATGGACCTCATATTAAAGCCTTCCCTACCTCCCAACACAAGCATGCACTCTTGCACCCAGCCAAAATCCTGCCCAGAGATGTTCCCTGTTTCACAAAGCTATTGAAAAGCTAGTAAAACACCCATGGCAATATCATGAAGATACGCAATAGCTTTTAAATTTGACCCTTACAACATTAAGGTTTGATGTCACCAGCATTGCCAAATAACCCCTGCAGCAGATACCTGCCACACAAGATAGCTGCAGCTCTCTGCATTCCTAGGAAATCCTTTGCAATACCACTTAGACTCTGACCTTCTCTCCCTACTTCAACTCATTTGAGACAATCAGTGCCTTGATTTCTACCCTGGGGAAGCCTGGGCATCCCTGGCTGGACCCAGCTCTGCTGTGCTGCTGGCAGAGCTGCTGGCAGCTGCATTTGCCAGCTCAGGAGCTGGTACACCAGACTAAACATCTACTCACACATCAAGATTTTTACACTAGCATTCCCCTGTCAACATTTCAAAGGGAACATAGAAAAGACCTCATGTCATGAAAACCAAAATACTTTAAAAAAAAAATAAAAAAAGAAAAGAAAAGAAAAATAAATCCTTCCCACTTCTGTAAAATGTTCATAAGTTTTATAAAAGTTTAAAAAAATAGGTTTCCTCCAGGCTAGGCACTGAATAATTTTAAAGAAAAAAAAAGACTTCAAAGACACATTTTCCATTCTATTTGCGTTCAGGCATTTTGTTTTTCAGAAAATTATTAACCCAGTAATATCGGTAATATCACAGGCTATGCTTCCACTTGGCATGAGCTTTGGCTACCCAGATAATTCATCGAGTGCAAAGACCCATGCAAGAGAGGAGAAGGCACTCTACAAAAGTTTGTGAGTCATCCCAAGGGCATTTGCAAGGACATGCACCCTGCACACGAAGGTGAGAGCTGCAGAGGGTGTACAGGCATTGCAGTGTGCCTTAAAATGAAGGCAGAGGAACCTGCACCAAGGCGGCTGAGCACTCTGGTAACACCTGCTCATAGCCACTCTGCCAGCAGTAAAACGAAGCCCCAGCCCTGATGTCTCCACTAAAACCATGAGGCTGGTGCAGGGACAGTGCTTGAACCCGCTGCCCCTGCTCTGGCCAGAGCGCACCAGCATCTTGTGTCAGTGCCCCACAAACTCCCGCAGCCCCCGGGGACGAGGGACTGAAGGCAGTTCTGAGACCATTCCTCTCCCAAGGCTTCACAGCGTTCTTTCCCAGCCAGAAGCAGAGAAGGTTTGACAGCCCGTTGAGAGAAATTCACGATCATTGCTGTTCATTAAAAGGATACCGAGGGAAAGCACTGAGGTTAACGGGATGGGCTATATTAAGCCCATTTGTAGCTTTATGGCGCCTTCAAAGGGGCATCAGAGCTTTTTACGGCCACGTGGAATGGTCAGATAGTTACAAACTGAGACAGGTTTAATAGAGTACCCCAGGCCACCCGAAGGAGAGGCAGCACAGTTAACTTCAGAGTTTGAGGTCAGCTCTTGATGTTTTCCTGTTACATATCTCATCCACAACTGCTCCCTGGCTTACAATACTGCATATATCACAGCCTGCTTTGTGCTAACAGGAGTATTTAATGACATAGAGAACCACCTTCTGATGATTGGGGGGGAAAAAATCGGCCACACGCTTCATGCTGTCTGATTTTATTAAACTGCTCTGTACATGGAAGTGGGGGGTGGTTGCTGTTTTTTCTGCAACAGCAGCCCCTCTTCCTCACATCCCCGGGTCCTGTGCACTGCAAGACAGTAACAGGCACTGTCACAACATGACCTAATCCATGCCGGGAGACAGGACAAAGTGTCACAGCAGGGATGGAGTTGCCCCTCGCCCCCCAGGCAGGCATGCGAGAAATAGCAGAGCGAGGGCTGGTGAGAGACCCTACAAGCACCCCCAGATCAGGGGATATGGCCCACCGACCCCCAGAGGAATGAAACCCCACCAACCCTGGCAGGACGGACCCTGTCAACACCTGTCCCATTGACCTATAGAGCGATGGAACCCCCTGGCCCCTGAGCGTGGACTCCAGCAACTCACCAGCCCCCTAGGGATGGAGCCCCCAACATGATGGGGTACGCATTCCCGAAGGGATGCGACCCTCAGCCCCCCTGGCCATGGAGCCCCAGGGATCACGGGGGAGGCATCCCACTGACACACGGAGGAGGGGCTGCTAACCCGCACAAACAACTCTGGGTAAGATGAAGAGCCTCAGCCCTGGGGCGGGGAGAGGTGCCCTGCCCTCCCGCAGGACACAGAGCCCCCAGGCAACCGGGGCAGGCACCCACGACCGCCGGCAGACGCAGCCCCGGTGGCAGCGGCGAGGAGGCTGCACCTCACCGTCCGCCGGGGCACGCAGCCCCCGGTGCCGATGCCGGGATGACCACAGCGACCGCAGCCCCCTCGTCCCGCTGCGGCAGCGCGGGGGGAGCGCCCAGCCCAGCCCAGCCCGGCTCCGCGGGAGCGAAGCCGCCGCCGGGCAGCCCCGGCCCCGCCGCCCCCGCCGCCCCCGCGCCGCGCTCCGCACTCACCTCGGCGGGACGGGGCCCGACACCTGCCCGGCGTGCCCGGGGCAGGCGCTCCCGGCCCGGCGCCGCTGCCTCGCCCGTGGAGCGCCCGGCCCGGCCCGCGGAGCGCGGGGGCGGCCCCGGCGGGGCGGGAGCGGGGGATGCCGCGAGGGGCGGCCCGACGGGGCGGGCGGGGCTCCCTCCGCCTGCCGGGGCTCCCTCCCGCCTGCCTTCCCTGCGCGGGACACCTGGGCCGGGCACGGACCGCGCTGCGGGAGCTGCCTGGCATCTGCGGCCCCCGCCGAGCAGGCGTTGCTCTCTGCCAGGGTTTTAATGTTTTAGGGCACATCGGGTCTTTTAAACGTTTTCCTTGTATCGCTTTTATCTTCGTTTCTGGCTCAGCGGGCAATGCTAGTTCCAAGGATGATTTAAATGAACAGTGAATTACACTTTTTTTTTTTTTAATCTAAGCTGATCCTTTCTAATATTTTTAATAAAGTTCTTTTTCTTCCTTTAATAGAAACCTCAAGATTATCCAAATGACAATGCATTCTAATGTGTTTAGTTGCTTTTTCAGGTTCACGTTCCTTAAGCACTGCAAAAGGGAATGGTCAGTGTCTCTGCTTTCTTTCAAGCCAGAATCCTCTCCTGACTCATGGCCCTGTAAAAGGCTCAGGGAGTATGTTTCCAGCACTGCTGTTCTAAAATTAAATTTGGGAAAAAAAAAAAAAAAAAAAAAGAATTCAGATCAACCAAAGTGTCTCTAAAGTATTGTCTTTATTAAAGACTCTGTCAGGTAATCACGTTACAATTTGGCCCAGATGCTCTGCCTATCACTTCTTTGAAGATGATTGCTCGTGATGGCAACGTCTGCGCTGATAACTAAATCAAGCTCAGCGTTTAGAGCGGAGGGTTGTCTACAGGCACTTGTTGCAGTGACAGGCTCACCACAAGATACCAGGCAGTGCCTTAGGACTCTTCAGCACGGGAAGGACGCTGCGAGCTGAGCTGAATTGTTCTGTGAATGCATAATGCTTCCATGCAAACAGAACAGTACTGCAGAGCACACCCCGAGCACCCTCCGTGCGGAGCAGCGAGGTTTGCCTGGTGGCGCCGAGGCCATGGCATGCAGCGAGAGAGGAAACCCAACCCCTTTCACACGGACGAGCTCCAGGATGAGGTGTGAAAAACCAGGTGTGTGATTCCTGTCGGTGACTTTGTTTCCACGAGGGAATCCCAGGCACACGGAGCGAGCCATTACTGCTGGGACTGGCGGCAGCGCAGGTCCCAGCGAGGGGAGGTGCTCCCACCAACACTCCCGGCAAACAGGCTGACACCTTGCTAGACTGCATTAACCCACAGCACTCAGGCGGACCTCGTCCCACCCTGGTTTTCCCCTGTGTCTTCACTCTGCAGTGTGAGCCCGTTAGGTGCTTCCCTGTGAGGCCAGGGTTAATCCCGCACACAATTCAATGAAATGTCAGTGGCAACAGATTTGGGCGTGCAACAGAAATTCTGCCACTGCCCAAGACCCCATGTGGCCAGTGCTGCCCTGTGCCCCCGCCAGTGCAAAGTCACAGGGTATGAAGGCCTCTCTAAAAGCACTGCAACAGGAAACTAATTCAGCCCCTATTTGTGACTTTTCCCCCCTGTTTCTAGGAACCTGCCTCTGAATGATGCTCAGTTCATTATTTATCCCCATGAGAACAGACATGCTTGCTAATCACTCCTCTGTGCTGCCAGGTAGCTCTCTGGAAATGGTGCTGGCTCACAACAGCAAGATGGATGATGAGGTGAAGCAGGGTAACTCTGAGAATTATACCTTTTGACTCTCCAGTTCAAAACTGTGATTATATCCCAGTGGGACATGAAAAATTTCCAGAGGGCCCATGGCAACCAGAGTGCTGACCCCTTATTTCAGAGCACAACTTTTCCTTGTGATCAGTTCTGCTGCAAAATAATATCCAATAGCCATGCAAATGTTATTATTAACTTTAGCAGCAGTGTATGGATCAGAATCACCAATATACACATACACTAACTACTGATGACTCATTATCTTAATTTTTTAAAGATACACAAGTCCAGCCTATTTGTACAGCTCACTAAGACAAAAGAGCAGATTATGCCTGAATCACTTATTCAAATCAGAGGAATTCTGTTCATTTCAGGGATTACACCAACAGAGAAGTGGCATGGAAAGGGACAGCTTTATCTTTCTTTCCTCCCATATAACAGCATCATTTAAATCTCTCTAAAGTCAGTGGTGTCCGTTTCCCCCATTTTCTGCATCAATTACAAGACAACAATATAAAACACTGAAGGCTGGGTGCTCCTGCTGCAGAGCATTTGGCCTCTGGCAGGATTACACACAGGAGTCAAAGCTAATGCTCATAAACAACATCTTTTACTAAGCTTTCATAGGCAGCTGTTGGCCTTTGGCTTTGTGATGTAAATCAATCACCACTTACATCTTCTGATTTCAGGCCAAAAGGTTGAAAAATATATTGTGCTATATGTGTTGGGTTTATTCTGCAGATCTCTATGGAAAGGTCAGCTTTATCTACCACCAGAACCAGTCATTCTGGAGGCTGACAGCAATATTTTACATTCTCCTGTTATACATCTGAGAAACACTGCTTTTCCTCCTGCTCTTCCTGAAGGTTACGCACCTCTTAAGCAATAAGAGCATCAAAATCCTAATTAAATGGGCTTTCAGGAGTATGGATCTCCCAATGCTGATATATAAGAATTGCAGTAATTGTATTTTGCAGCCTAGTCAGATGTTGATAGCATCAGTAGCATTCTGTGTTTTTCTCAGGCACCAGCTGAGTAGAGATTTAATATATCCCTCAATGTCTTTCATACTTCACCCCCAGAGAGTGCCCAAAGTCTCATTTTGAATTGCTTTAGATAAGGGAAGAATGCTGAAACTAAAACAGTTATCTGGAAGCCAGAGGAACCTTAAAGAGGTTCTGGAGCCCAAGGAAAAAGAGAGAACCCAGAAAGCAGAGAGTAAGGTCAGATTAGGCCAATGAAATAATATTCAGCTTTTGAGATCCAAATGCTCCTGAGATCATATAAGGTTGCGTGGCTCTATCAGCAGGACTAAACTTCAGTAGCATATTTTCAGAAACATGGAGTACTTTCAGAGTGGCTACACAGCAGAATTTTGTCATCCTAACAACATTTTATCCCAATGCCATCTTCAGCAATCTGTAATTTTGTCACATTTTCCAAGAGCAAGCAGGATTTTCTACCCCCGACCCATGCCACCCTGGCAGTGTCCATCTTCTGCTGAGCTCTGGGGATGGCTGGACAGCATCCAGCAATTCAGGCAGATCGCCTGAGCTGTGACCTGCTCTCAGCTCTCCCTGAAGTCCCCAGATGTGGGGGGTTTACATTATTCTGAAGTTTTCCTGTGGCTGACTTGATAGATATTTTTTAGAGGCTTGGGGACAGAATGTCTAGCAGTAGGTACAGAGTAAGGTGTAAATGAAAAAGCACAGCATCATCATATCCAGGTAGGGTGTACATAATGCTGCCACCACTGACAGCAAAAAGTGGGGCAATAAGTTTCTGGGACTGATTAACCTGAATTATGACTTTCCCCCAGCAGCTTCCAAATTTCAGGCTGTGATTTAAAAACCTCAGCGTGAGTCCTGACACATTGTGAGCTCCACTGGCAAGACTTGTGCGTTGCTGTGTTTATGGAACAAAACTGGTACTCTTCATTTTTATTATGATATAATAATCTTCTCTCTCATCTTATATCTGCCCTTTACACAGACTCCCCCATGGACATAGCTGGTATGAAATAGACCAAGGATGAGCCACCACTGGCTGTGCTATTGTAAATTCCATTCACAAGGAGGCTGAAATGAACTATTCTACATGGAAAATTTAACCAGCATGATTACAGTAATAACCCAGAGTTATCATGGTCCTCAGGTGGGCACACTGTTCCAATTTTATTTGGAAATAATTACTTCAAAAGCAGAGCAATTTTTCCAGGATGCTGTCTTACTTTGAAGGAATGTATCCATGCTGCTTCCTCTGCAGCAGCAGAGACAGTGATTTTCTCTGCATAAGCAAAGCCCAAGAGAGGGAACACATTACATATGTCTCCTCCATAATGTGCTGGAGTAAATATGAGACTAAAAGGGCTGAAAAAGAAATCTTGGAAGTTGGATAGAGCCTTGCACAGAAAATGAAGAGTCACACCAGGCTGGGAGCCACAGTCACAATTTGGCTCTGCACAGCCTTGTGTCACTTGAAGCAGTGACATTCCACTTTGTTCCAGCTTTGATTTGGATCATCAGCCACAAACAGGAACAGCAATAATGAAAAAACAATGATCCTGATCCAAAATTTTTTCACTCCTTTCTGAAACCCTACATCTTTACAGCAAGGGGGAAAAACAAGCAAAGAGCTGTGAATCCATCAGCAGGGATTTCTCTCCATTTATACCTCTCCTGGATTTTCATAGACAAACCACAAGCCTAACTAGGATGTAAAATTCCGCAGATATAATGGGTTTCCCTCAGAGCACAAAAGTGGTCAACCCCTAAGAAGTATTTCGTTTTGATTAGTGTGAAACAAAAGCATAACTGCCCTGAACATACAGGGTGGAGAGGTAAAGACAGGAAGCAAAAGGGCCATTATCAACAAGATTTAAAATTTAAAATGGGAAAATATACACTAGATACATTTGCTATATATTGTTTGTGGATATCATGCATTAAATTTTCATTTTCTGTGAAGCTCTAAGATATGTACTCTATATAAATACTTTAAGGGACCAAAGTCAATATTACTACTCAAAGAGTCTCAGATTCAAACATGCAGCTACAACTCCACATAGAAATATTATTTTTCCAAGCCCCCGAGGGTAAAAGCCTTAGATTATTTTGGTATATATAAGACACAGTTCTCTAAAGACCTTCTTCCATGGAATTCCAAGATCAACACTTGTTTCAGTTTCAGAGGACAAATGCACCCACTAGATGATTTTGACTGTAGACAAGAGACCAAAGAAATAGATAAATCCTAAGGTTAAAATAAATCAGTCACTACAGATCTTAGAGCTTCTCATCAAGGTAAGACTTTTTGCTAATTCCTTCAGCAAATTAGTTATCCCCCTCTTTATATGGCACAGTGTTTATCAAGTCTACTCTGACACCGTGTTTGTTTTTCTTTGATTTCTGTTATTAGGTAATCAATTCCTCCCTTTGCCTACAGCAATGTCTCTGTGTGTCATAGAATTCATTAGATTTCATGGTTAAATATGTGGTCACATATATAGAACCATTTACCATTTCAAAAGCACCTTCTTCAATTTGAACTTCATCTTTGCACAAAAATCTTTATCTGCTCATACCTGTAGGAGAAACCAGAATGTTTTATTTACAATAGTTGAGTGTGTGCTGTCTCGACAGGATGATAAGGAAAGCCCTGACTGAAGCCTTTCTGCAGAGCTCCGGCACCAAGGAGTTATCAAGTAACTCTGCAATAGATACCAAGCCTTGCTTAAACATTTCTGAAGCAATCTGTCAGCAGGGAATGTCCACAGCCTTAATGCACAAATAGCAGAGGCAGTGCCTAGTCAGTATCACATTAATCAGGGGCTGTGCAAAGAGAAGTGTTTTAAGAGATTAAGGAGTTCTGGAGAGGCACTGCCCCAAGGGTACCCAGCTGCCAGCACTTCCCTGCTCCTGGGTATTGGCACTGCTCCTGCTTTCCCCCTGCTTTATCCAACACGGGCTACAGTCCACCAGAACCAAAGGGATCATCCTGATTTCATAACACAAACAACCAGTCTGATGTCCTCTCCTTGCAGGAAGCACTTGCTGCAGACAAATCCCTTAAACAGTCTGCCCGTTGTTCAATAAAATGCTTGTCACACATGTTCATCATTATAATCCTTTGCAGTCAGATAGTACCATTCTTCTGATGAGCTCAGCCTACAAATTTAGCTTGAATCTGGTCTGACATCTGCCTCCAAGTATGCTTTGATTTGAAAAATCACATTAAAACCCAGCCTAGAGTTGTCTCTGCTCGTGCATGTGGGTCTCTGTGTGCCTGGACACATGGATAGAAATTCCTAATATTTCAGTGCTGTTTGAATGAGTGCTGAGCACTGCAGGCCATCTGCCAGTAACTATTTTTCTAAACTTGGAAAAAAATAAGAAAGGAAGAGATATTTTAAAGCTTTTGCTCATAACAGCAGTGATTTTTCTGGAAATTCAAGCAGCTCTGAAAGGGATGTACCATTTCCAAAGGCAGCTCTCACTCAACAGGTTTTTTTGAGTTCTCCATATCTATATGTCTTCATATTCTACCATGTCAAATAAGGACAAAAAATTACATCTTCATCCCCAAGGTCCATATGGCAGATGCCTGTCCAAGGCATTTGGAATCTCAGATGTAAAGTGTTGAAGAAAGGAAAAATCATCTTGTTAAATCAGGGTAGGCAGAAATTAGGTGCACTGTCAGAATGTCTGAGTGGATCAGGAAGGTCTCTGTAATACTGCATATATATGTTCAGTATTCATGAGAAACTTTTTAGTTTAATCTGTCAGTTTTTAACAGTATAGTATATGCAACATCCTTTTTTGTTTATATTTCTTGTTCCTACAGGTTTGTCCCAAAATTTCATTTGTTACAGTTAGAAATCCTCCATAAAAAACTTTTCTTGGAAAAAAACATAATAAAAAACACCCAGAAGAACAAGAATATCACTAACTGCGTGGGCTGCAGTTAGTATTTATCAGACTCCCATTGCACAGGCACAGCAACCTTTCTGAATATCTTTTAATTGAGGCATTTGCACCGTAACATTTTGCTTTTGTATTTATTCTACGTCATTGTTAAAAATAAACAAACAAACAAAATCCCTAAAAATAAACATGGGGGGAAAAAGAGAGATCCAAGGCTAGCAAAATACTAACTGACTAATGAAAAAAACTGCATGTTTGAATTCTGTAGTCCTCAGAGCATATGATATGGAGACCTGTGAAGCAGCAAAAATCTCTCAGAGCTCCCAGATCTTCCCTCAGTGGTCATTTCTAGCAACCAATATTTGGTTTCCTTTTTTGGGTCAACATGTTGCTATTCAGCTTGAACTACCTGGGGTCTAGCATTCTGAAAAAGTTAATAAAAAATGTTTTCTACACAGTTCTATTTTTGTATCATATCCAAAGCCCTTCAAGCCAGAGCTGTTACTTCAAATAAATGTTTTTCTGTGCCGTTGGGACACAGGTGCGTTGTAACATAAGAAATCCAAAGGACCTGTGAATCAAATAAATCTGCAGAAATCCTGATAGAGAGGAAGAGACAAAAAGACAGACCTAGAAAATTAAACTGCTACACTGCTCCTGAAGGAGTGCAATTTACAGTGATGAAAAATGTCCTTGCAAAAAACATCATCAAAAAACTTCCAAGAGATGAAATGTCAAATACTAATGCAATATTGCTAAATATCCCCCATACAAATCCCATTTTAGTGACATTAAAGAGTCAGAAGGCAGAGAATTACCATCCAGAGAAGGGAGGAGTGAAGATATGCCTGAACAGAGATGGGTCCAGCTGTGGGTCAGAATCAGCAGCACATTAGGCTTGCCAGCCTGGTGAATTCCCACATGGAAATGAATCAGCACAAAAGATGTTTATATGCCTATTTCTTTCTGAGAGTGGGAAATGAACGAGCCTTCTCCTTATAATGAATCTGCCAGGTTTAATGGAAGTCTTAGACTGATTTTGAGTTAATTTGCTTGGAGTAAAGAAGCGTAAGTGCCATAAACACCATGAGTATCAAAGGGGTCTAAGTGACACTTGTGTGATCCAAGTGGCTGTTATGCAGGCAGCCAAAGGTCTTGCATCAGCTCATTTCTTTTTTTTTTTAAGACTTCCTTGCCAATGTCAATCTGAGCGAGTACCTGGTGCCAAAGGGATCCAGGGACACCCAGGTGCAAAGCCATCACTCCCCACCTGCACAGCGCAGCTCAGCAAGCAGCTGCTCCTGCTCCACTCCTTTAGGGAGCTGCAGCACCACAGATCCGCCCACAGGGGAGGAAAAGGCACCACAGCACCGGGTTGGTAACTCCCAGGTTATGCCCCATGTACCCAGTTTGCAAGCTGGGAATGGGGCAGAGGCACTCCTGCCTCTCACTTGGTCCCCCAGTTGGAGGCCAGCAGAGAAATAGTCCCCATCAGGTCTTTATTTCAAGGGGCCAGGCCTGCTTGGGAACACCTACAGCCTTGGCCTCTGGGGTCTTGTGTGAGACAGCCTGGGCTCTGCCAAGTTTCTCTCTTACAAACCAGACAGGTTCCTGTCTGCATAGAGACCACTGGACCGTGGGCCATGTCTGGGTACAGATACAACTTTTAAAAATTATATCGATTGCAGTATTTTTGAGGTTGTAATTACAGGGCTGGTGGAACGTCATTGAGCAAATGCCATTTCTGATGGTGCCAGATTACGTACTGGTAGACCTACTTCTGACAATTTCCATCAGTCACTTTTATATTCCTCCCTAGCCCAAGATGTAAAGTGCCAGAGTCCTTCACATCCCCTCCTGGCCTGGCATCCTGTCTGCTCTGGGACACCTGTGTGACTGGGGCTGCTGAGCACACGTATATGCCCAGCCTCATCTCATCCTTTTCCTGTGCAGTCACTCCTGCCTGTACCCATCTGGATGGTGCTGGAGAAAGCTCACACGGCCCCAGGACCATGGTTCACCAGCTTAGATCAACACAGATACAGCGATGAGGACAGCTGGCATTCATTCACAGCACCACAGAATCATTAGGGTTGGAAAGACCCCCATTGTCATCAAAGACAGCCTTTGGCAAACACCACCACGCCAACCAAGAGCCAAGTTCCACAACCAGTCATTAAATATTGTACCTGTGAGTGTAAACTTCCAAAGTCACAGAGCTGCAAACCACATCTGTCTAGGAGATCAATAATGGTTTTCCACTCTGCATTTCTGCATGGTGCCCAGACATAGAGGATAAGGCACCAAGGCAAGGAGCCTGCTGTGGGCCACCATCCTGACTGAAATGCCAGCCCAACTGTGATTCAGAACTCTTCTTCAGCTGTGATGAAAAAGTGATACTTTTGCCAAGAAAAATCTCATTGAGAGCAACACCAAAGCTATTGCTGGGGGCAGAACCCACCTGCTGTGGCAGGCACAAGGCTTCCCAGCTGAAGTGGAGGAGCCCACATCTGCTTCACTTTTCTCTACAGCTGAGCTCCCTGTAATGCAAGAAGGAAAAATATGCCATGTTGCTTCTTGGACAGAGAACATCAAGAAGAATTCACAGCTCAACAGCTGAGCTCTGCCCATCCTCTGTTTCTGCTGGCATTTCTTTGAGCTGCTGCAGCTCTGTGTAGACTAAGTGGGGACTGTGAAGCCCTGACAAAGGAGAGGGAACCAGTGGGATATTTCTATTTCTGGAATTGCCCATTAGAGAAGCTATTCTATGGTACGCAGCATGCCAGCACACTTTAAAAAGATAAATAGGAAGAAGAATATTAGCAGAGGAGAGAGGAAGCATATGTGGCCTCAAGACCATGACTCATCAGGTTAAATCAACCAGCTGAGGTCAGTGCTTCTATTTATCAGCTTTTAGTTGCAATAATGACAATGGGGACAGTGATTCTATTACTTAAATTTTACATGCTGTGAAAAATACAGCAGTGATTAATGTCTGTAACAGGCAGCTAGATGTGCTGCTTTTAGAATCTAGAAGCTATTTCAAGGTCAAGAGTTTTAGTTTTCTTTCTAAAGTGGGTTTTCAACCAGTAAAGGGAACTTCCCACAGATTTCAGGGTCTGTATTTATGGGCAATTAAAGTATTTTTTGTTCTCATCATCATCCAAAAACAGCTGAACTAGAGCTTGATAAGAAAAGCCCCACTAATTGTGCTTCTGGAGTCACCCATCATTCATGAACTGTGGGACCATGAAAGCATTGACTGTAAACTGATTGACAAACATGAGGCTATCTTAACAAACACAGAAAACATTTCTGCGATGTGCTGTTGAATTTCTCTCTGATGCCCCAGAATTTGGCTACCTAGAATCCTCACTTTAGCCAGTCTGTACCCTGGTCATTTATACCATCAGTGTGGGGGGCTCTGGACTCGATGCTGCAGGGACAGAGCCCCTCACTTTGGTCTGCTCATGGGCTGTTGCATCAGGGCACACTGAAACTCAGGCTTGAATAGGTGGGGAAAAAAACCTGTCTGAGGAAGGTCCACTTCTGCTACCAGGGTACAAACAGCCTTACATTACTCCTGTCTTATATGTGAGCTGTTACCATTTTTGCTGTGAAATTATCCCATTCTGGTCCTTAGTGTCAATTTAAAAAAAAGAAATAAACCAGAGGTATTGCTGATGGGAGGACAGAAGTCTGTAGACACGTCTGGGTACCATGTGATTGTGCAGGAGGAGAGATGCCCTGCTCTCTTCCCTTTAACCATGAAAGCACAGGACAATGAGAGGGCAAGCCCAGAGTTGGAGAGTAACTGCATTATCTGCAGTTATCTCCGATTCCCAGCAGAGAAGCAGAGGTAAGTTAAAACCGAGTGACTCATGGCTCTGATTCACCTCCCGCTGCCGCTGCCCTTCATCCACGCCACTGCCGCACGGGCAAACAGGAGCTGGGCAGATCTGCCCAGTGAAACCCAAACTGATTCAGCAGGGGAGCTCACCTCGGGCTGGCATGGCAGCCAGAGACTGAGGTTCAGTCTGGTGTCTGTGGGTAAAAACCCAGAGCAGCAGCCCAGGGGAGCCCAGCCCAGCAGCTGTGCAGAGCAGCCGGAGGCAGGCCGGGCCTGGCCCTGGGCAGCATGGCCAGGCAAACACCGAAGGAAACACACTGGGATGCAAACACACCAAAGGAAACACACTGGGATGCAAACACACCAAAGGAAACACACTGGGCTGCGAACACACCGATGGAAACACCCCCAGGACGGACAGGCCAGAGCGGGCCCAAGGCCTGGCCCACACACGGGGGAGCTCCCCGGCTGCCAGCCCAGCAAGGAGCAGGCTGAGGGGTCTGTTGGCTTATTAGCCAGCCCCTCCAGGCATTCGTGATGGTGCTCCTGTGTCCCCCTTCCCAGGCAGGTGTTGGAACGCCAGGAGTCTGAGTTCCAGCAGGCATTCCTGTTGGAGTACCAGGAGTCTGAGTTCCAGCAGGCATTCTCCCCACTGGAGCCCTGCTCCTGCAGGGCTGCTCCGGGGACAAGCCCCGTCCCTGCAGCGCTGCCCAGCCCCGCACACCCGCGGCTGTGTCTGCCTACAGCCTCCCAGCAGCCAGACACAGCCACCGGAACACAAACCTTCCACGGTAATTACAGCAAACGGTGGGGCCGGTTGGGCCTGTGCTGCAATTGCCGGCAGCAGAGATAAAACCTCGGTGCAGGCTCTCAGAGCCACTTGGATGATAACCCCACTCAGCTCAGGGCTCTCCGCAGCAGCATCCCTCTTTCAGCAATGTCAGCCAGTGTCCGTGCAGGGATTTGTGCAGAGCTACCTGCTCTCTCATTCTTCAGGTGCTTTGTTTGTTGAATTTTTCTTTCTGTTTTCTCTTGAGGCTAACTTCCAAATGAGGTACTTTGGTAAGATTTTCCCCCATAAAGCTCTCACTAGGCGCCACTTCCAAGGTTCACACTCATGAATTTCATTATTTCTGATGGAAACTGCATGCATCCCAGGTCCCTAGAGCATTGGGAGGAGGTGATTTAACTACTAATGTCAGTCTGATAATTTTCTACCTGGGTTTGGAGGCATACTCTGTGGCTGGTTCTCCACTAAGTGCTTGGTGTGTTGAATTTTTCATGGGTAAGACCTCTATGACTAAGGCATCCAGAAAGATTATTCTTTTTAAATACAGGTTAGCTACTCTTTTATTTGATTTGTGTGGGTGTTATTTCACTCAGTGCTTGTGTCTTGTGACCCACTTACAGGCTGAAACAGGCTCTAGTGAACTTTCATGCCTGTATATTCCTGTTGCTCTTAACTTACCTCAAAAAACCAAAATAAAAACAACTTAAAAAAAAAAATAAAACCAAACCTAAACCAACCTCTGGGGCAGCTATCTTTGAGGTATAAATTAGAGGCTCTTCTGTATAAGTGATTGTAAAAGTGTTCAACTTGTGTGTCTCATGGGCTATGACAGTGAAGTGGGGTCCCAGCAGGTCTTGGGGTGCTGGGCTTTTCTAGAAGGATAACTAGTGGCAGGGACTGTCATGAGCTTTTGTCAGCCCTTGTAAAAATTCATGTCCCACATCCAAGACGATCACAGACCGAGGGCATCTCCTGATTTACGTGTGGCATTTGGGGTGAAGCCATGGCAAAGGCTCAGGTGCTCCTCACCTACCTCCAAATCTTCCCCCAGGCAGGAGAGAGCACTGGGAGAGCTTCCAAGATCCCTTTGGAAGGAGTTTAAAAGAAAAGGAAAAGAAAGCCTATTTCTACTCCAAAACAACAGTGCCCTTGTGGGGAGCTGTGTTGGTGCCTAGCACTTTATTTTACTGGTATAATTGTGCCAGGAGAATGTGTGTGCTCTTCTGCACAGACATGTTCTTAAGCAGTTCAGTCTGTCTTTGAAGAAGTTCTGAATTTACTTCATTTCAATGCCAATGCATCTTCAGAGGGAAAATATCTCAATGTAATGGCTGGAAGATAGTCAGGATACTTGCCTTGGAAATGTAGAGCCCTTGCACAGTATCAGCACCACAATAATCTCATCTAAATGAAGTTAGTGAAGCATGAAAAAGAAGTGTAAGGCTCTCAGTTTCCTGCCATCTCCTTTTCTGGTGAGACATCATGGCAGGATGTCTCACCAGAAAATCTGATGTAGCCAAAACCCATGATACACAGTGGGTAACAGATACAGGGTTTGGTGAGGAGATGGGACTTGATTTACTGACAGTCTCTCCTCACCTTCAAAGTAGCATTCTTAACAGCCATGGCACAAGCTCCTGGAGCTTCAAGGAGCGGCTTATCCATCTCAGAGAATGTCGAGTGATGATGTAGATATGTAGTGACTCTTTACAACTTGGAATACCTGACTTGTGTGGAATACTGTGCATTTTACTTTGGTTTGGGTTGGGTTTTTAGGAACCACGTGATACAGCAGATCATGAAGGAAAGCTAACAGGAAAGCAAAGTGACTCATTTGAGAAAACACAGAGCGGAGACTAAGAATTGTCCCTTCAGTCCCAGAAGTAAGAGGCACCTAAGTAAGGTGCATTTAATGTAAAAATTTGAGAAGTTCAGCTCATGCATTAGAGAACGCAGAAACTTAAATGTTGGGTGTTTACTGAAACATCTACATGGTCTGTCCTGTGATAGAAGCTGGAGACATCACGTCCACATAAACAGAGGCAACAAGGACAAGAATTGAACCAATATAACATTTTTACAATCACTTACAAATAGAGGCAACATGAACAAGAATTGTCATGGTGTAACATTTTTACAGTCACACAGAACAAACTGTCTTCCAAAGGCAACAAATGCTTTCAGAGCCACTGATTTCCCTGGGCACTGGGGTCAGCCTGTGCTTCCAGTGAGTTCAGTTCAAAGCTTCCTTTCTGTTCCATCCTGTCTCTGGCACATCCCACTGTGTACCCAGGGATCCAGTTTCCAGTGGCTGCTGTAAAATACTCTTTTTGAAAACTTGGAGCACCTGTTTTAAAACTTCCCCTTCCTTTTCCCAAAGATTTGGAAAAGTTGGTTCACATGCCCTCTGGCTTAAAGCAGACAGCAAGACTGAAAGTGGTGGGTAGTTTCTAAAGAAATCTGGAACGCCTACATGCTTTTAAATTATATAGCTATGTGCACACTTAATTTAATTAAAAAACAATTACCACAATTTATGATGTGAGTACAACTGTTTAGCAAACCAGAATTGCAGCTGAGTTTGCTTTTTAAGTTTTCTTTTTTGTTGTTGTTTTTGAGTGTAAGTGATCCTGGCTGATGTTTCTCCTTATGCAATAATGAAAGTTTGTTAGGACAGGTGCTCTGGTTGCTAATTTCTGAAGTGGCATTAGACTTTTTCTCTTCCTGAGGCAGGTTGGACAGAGGTGGCAATTTCTTATTGGACTTAAATGATGTTGAATTGAAAAACAGGAGACTACAAGAACTTATGCTGAACATTATGCTGTAAATGAAAGAGTCTCTTACTGTGCAGAGCAGTACAGCAGGAGTGATCCCTGCAGGGAATACAAGTTCATGCTACACCACTAAATTCCTTGATATTCATTCATAGAAATGAATGTGCATTAATTAGGAAAGGCAAGTATTTCACCAGTGCAGATATGCTATCCTGTCTTTGAAGAAAGCAATACGTGTATGTATTTGCTGAAAATATCCCATAAATTCATGTTCTGAAAAATAATTTCTCACCTCCCTTTATTTAACAGAAGTATCCACAATTTTCGTCATGAAGAAGCGAAAATAACTAGAAACAACACCCATGGATTTGAAGGACATTGCAAAAGCTTGAAAAACTTCTCAGCTCTGCTATTCTCACAGTAGTGGGCAGAAGTGCAGCATTTCTGCCTCTCCCCACATACCTCATGCCAAACTACAGGCAGGTGCCTTCCTTGGGGATTGCTGCCTGGATGAGACCTCTTGTTGCATTATCTGCCTGATGCTGTCACCATCTTGCAAAAGAAGTATTAACTGTGGCAGTTTGGCTGGCAATAACTCCAGTTTATCTGTCAAATTAGACATTGAAAATCTGCATCTAAATCCAGTCCCATGAAAGAACTGAGCAAAGCTTCTGGTACATGTGAAAATTAGGGGCATTCAGGACAAAGCTGAATAATATTGTGAGGACTGAATTTCTGCTGCTCTAAGAAAATGAGCAGACCACCCTCTGTTTCCCTGCTATTTGACCAACCTTTTGAGCAGGAAGCTTGTTGGAGTATCCAACTTAGCAGCCACAGTCCAAGCAATGAAACTGATCACAGGATTACAGAAATATTAGCTGAGAAGGACCTTTGGAGGTCATCCAGCTCAACCTCCCACTTGGAGAAGGGTTTTTGCCAGCACTGGATCCGGTCAGCTGTGGCTTTGTCTAGACCAGTGCATAAGACCTCCAAGGATGGAGCTACCACAGCGCCTCTGGTTAGTCTATTTCAGGGCTGTAGCACCCTCCCAGGGAAGAAATTTTCCTGAAGTTCAATCTGAAACTCTGAAAGTGCAGTTTGATGTTATTACCCACTAGTGTATTATCTGCTGCTACTGAGATGAGTTGATGCCTGCTAGTTTTTTAATTCCCCTACCAAGCAGTTGTGGACCCCTAGTCCTTCTCTTCCCCAGATTAAAATATCCCATCTCTTTCTACCTCTTCTTGTAACCATGTCCCCCAGGCCCAGGATCATCCTGACTGCCCCTTGCTAGACCTTATTTCCTCAACTTTCTTTCTGAACCAGGGTACCCCAAGCCACACCTCACATGGTATTACTAATGTTGATAAGCTCTTCCACAACTTCTTTCCCAAAAATGATGAGATGGTGTTGAAAGCTCTCTGAAGCCAAACATTCATTGTTACTCCCCTCCCAGTCCCCACAGGAGGCATTTCATCACAAAAGGCAATTTTGTCAGTCAGGCCAAGCTGGATTTAATGAATCTTGGACCATTCCCGAGTGCCTTCCTGCCCTATTACATTTTTGGAATGGCCTCAAGAAGCTGCATTACCTGCACCTCCACAGGATTCAAGATAAGGCTGACTGTAACCTGCTCTCCACCTCAGACAGGCACAACACTGGCCCAGTCCCCAAGGCCTTCTCTGAGTCACTGTGGTTATTCCCAGCTGAATCTGTCCATCACTGTCAGCTTGGGGTGAATCCCATCCAGCTGTATGGATCTGTACATCCAACCTCCCTGAGCAGTCCCTGATGCTGGCTGCCCGCCTCCATCCCAAGCTCTTGGGGCACACCCTGAGCTCTGGGGCAGGCAGAGGAGAGCACACATCAGTGTTTCCTCATCTCTCATGCCACTTGGTTGTCTCCCTCACTTTCAGACTCACAGTGCTCACTATGGGCTGCCTCATCTGGGAACACCACACGTGGTGCTGCCTTGTGAACCTGACAGATCCCCAGGGCTGAGAGAAGGAAGCCCAGGGACATGAGGCTCCTATTCTTGGAGAGAGGAAGAGCCTGGGAGCAGAGCAGCTCCCACAGCAGCCTTGACAGTTGGCTGCAGATCTGAAACAGGCAAGTGGCAAATCTGCAGAGCCCTGGGCAGCTCAGAGACATTGACGTGGGAGAGCTGGGACTCATTTGACTGTATAAGCGAAGAGCTAGGACCAAGCAGAACTAAACCTCATTCATTACTGCAACCCCACAGGGTTTCTGAACTCCTTTCTGTGCTGCTGATGAACAGAGCCTGCAAGACACACTAAGAAGAGCATAGTAACCAAACTGCTTGTACCTCTAGTTATCTCTGAAGCAATTACCTTCAGAGGACATACTTCAATTAAGGCTGCTGCTTCTCTCTATCGCTGTGCAGAGAAATTGAAAATGTGCCAGACGTATCTGCCATGTGTGGCTCACAAATCCTTAACCCTTGTGCTGACTGTCAGCCATATGTGATCTTGGCAGAAAGTCCTGTCCAAGAAGAAAAAACTTAAAATTTTTAAAAAAGGATACTTCAGTACAATCAAAAGACAACTTTGTCTCCTCTTAAAAGATAATGCTAGGAGGTGGTTCAAATGTCTACAAATGCTGTGTGCAAATTTCTTTGCATATCAGTACTGCTTGTACATTCTGATGTTTTTTGATGAGCATCTCAGATTTGGGTATATTAAAATGTGTGCAAATCTTCAGCTGGATCTCAGAAGGAAGCTCCCCATAGCTAGAGCCTAACATCAGGCAATATCCTTGCAGCGAGGCATCTACTAATGCAGCGAATTTAGCTCCGTTTCCTGTTTGCAACATATCCAACAAACAGACCCCAGCTGTTATTACGTGTTTATAATTGCATTTTATTTCAGGCCTGTTTTATTTGTACGTATTCCAGCCTGAGGAAGGTCACGTGCACTCCCTTGTTTCAAGCAGAGCCGCTCGCCCGCGTGGTGTGACGCTTTCCGGGCTGAGCGGGACCTTGGTGAGCAGCTGCTGCTCCCTCCCACGCAGGCACAGGCGCAGCCCCAGACACATCTGCGGCGTGGGCACAGCCAGACTCTCACTGCACAGCTCCCCTGCCTCCTCTGCTGTGCTCCAGGGATAAATCCCCACCACAGAGGTCTCCCTGGCACACGGAGTTGGACTGCTGGGGGAGCAGGCTCCAGGGGAGGACGCTCAGGTCTGCCATGGATGTGAAGTTCATGGTGTGCCAGAATGGAGACTGGCTCCCACATCACCTGAGAGAGTGTTCCCAGCCTCTGGCCCACAGCCAATGCCAAATGCACTAGGAGTGAAGAGAAATGAAGCATGTATCCATACAAGATCTTAGGAAGGGTAATGACCAGAGGAATCCCAAATCTTTCCAGGACAGGAAGCTCCCTTGGACCAGTTTTTGTTCAGACAACAGTGTGACTTCTCTGCCAAGGACTTGGCTTACTGCCACTGCTGAGTGGGTTACCATAAGATTCCTGCTTGAAAAATGATCTGGCTTTGATAAATTTCTTCTGCAAATTCTCTGAAAACAGGTTTGAGATTTTTAATAGTGTGTAGAAGTTGCTCTGTTTAGCACTGCAAAACCTATTCATGACTTAAATTGTATTTTTCAGAAGTGTCTGAAGTCCTGAGAAGTTTAAGAAGTCAAAGCAGGATTCCAAAAACTGGTTGAGACATGATTTGGTTTCATTTGAACAGTCAGGAAACAAAGAAGGACCTATAAAGATGCCCTGGCAGTAGCAAAGAAAGCTTATAAACTGCCTGTCATTGCACTTTACAACCACCAAAGTCTTAACATCTAACTTCAAGATCAATCCCATGTCAAAGGGACAAAAAAGCCAAGATTTAAAAAAATGTAAAAAAGCAAGGGGCAGCAGAATACAAATCTTGAAGGATAGTGCATTAGATGATGGCAAATCCTTCTTGAGCAGACATCAGATGCACTAGATGAGAATTAACTGAATGATGAATTGGTAATCAAAAAAACAAATGAAAGACCAAAACATTTTAGTACATCATGCCACAGAAATGGCTCATTCCATCACACTGTTAGTGTAATTATACCCTTCTCCCACTCATCCCTTTTAATCACATAATATACACATAAAGAAACCTTGTAAATAATGTGTGTCTACACCTTTGGAAAAATAAATACCCAAACAGAGCTGCTTCTTTGACCTGCAGCACAAACTCAACTCTTTTAACAAGCAGAGAGCCCAAAAGAGAAAATTACTGTTGTATAGAATACTCTCACTGTAGGAAAAGCTTGAGTGAGAGATAGCAAGTCCTTGAAGCACTGGCTCACAAAATCTACTTATATTAGAGAACTAGTAAAATCATCACTCTCAGCTGCAAGTTCTCCATGCTGCATGGACTATAACTTGCTTTAGAAGCTGGCAAAGAGAAGTTTCAAGATAAATTAGTGCCAGGTTGTGCTCACCTTAACAAACCAGGTGTTATGAGTTGTAGCAGGCCACCAGCTGCTTCAGTTCAGCCATCAAGGCAGCTACTTTTGACAAACCCATTTGCTGAAAATGAGGAGGCTCCTTGAGGCTTTGATGGGGAATCAACTCAGGTGCTTTAATTAAGCTACGACCTTCCAATTTACTAGACAGATGGGCTTTGATCCCATGATACTATAGTAGTAAACAGCTATATGCCCTAACCAACAGGCCTCTGCCTAAGGCTCCGGTACATAACTAATGCACACCAATGAGCTTGCAATTCACTATGATCCTAAAACACAGGACTATGTGCCACATCCACTTGTTTCTTGAACACTTCCAGGAATGGTGACTCCACCACCTCCCCGGGCAGCCCATTCCAGTGCTTAACCACCCTTTCAATAAAAAAATTCTTCCTGATGTCCAACTTGAACCTCCTGTGGCACAACTTGAGGCTATTTACCCTTGTCCTGTCACTTTTTCCCTGGGAGAAGAGCCTGAGGCCCACCTGGCTACACTCTCCTTTCAGGGAGTTGCAGAGAGTGACAAGGTTCCCCCCTGCACCTCCTTTTCTCCAGGATAAACATCCCCAGCTCCCTCAGCTGCTCTTCAGAGAATTTATGTCCCAGACACTTCCCCAGCTGTGTTCCCCTCCTCTGGACACACTCCAGCACCTCAAATGTTCCCACTGAATTACGGGGCCCAGAACTGGACACAGAACTCCAAGTCTGGCCTCACCAGTGCTGACTACAGGGGGACAATCACTGCCCTGGCACTTCTGGCCACATTGTTGCTGAAGTCACCAAGCAACAAGCCAAGAAACAAAAACCAGAGTCCAGAGTCAGGGGAGAAAAAAGTTGAAACAGCAAATTATCTGGAAGTACAGAAAGGTGGAGGTTAGGGAGAAAGCCAAAGGCTACTATTTATCAGCATTTCTTTCCCTAGTTTTGTCTGCTGTTCTGGGACCCAGGTTTTCCTGTGTTTCTACAGCAGCTTTCTTCAAGGTCAGAAGACATTTCTTACCATCAGCTTTCCACAGGCTTCATGCTGCTGCTCTGTGGGCAGGAGAAAGCAAGATCCACTGTGAGGAAACTCCAGATCTTACTCATAAATTAACACGGACAGCAGCTTTGACTAGGCTTCTTCCCCAACCACTGCCCCAAGGCAGTCACCCCATACACACGCCTGAGATCTCACTTTAATACTTACAAAGCACCTGACAGCATAATTGTTAATGCATTAAGCATTTCCACAGAGTAAACTTACTTTTTCCAAAATTCTTTTCAAAAATAAATTACTTAAAAAAAAAATTCATACTTCTCTGAAGCTGGAAACCCCCCTCCATATAAAAAGGTGGACAATAGGGATAACTGGGACATAACAGAATTAGGCTGCCTGAACTGCCTAGAGCCCAGCTGAAGGAGAGCTAAGGCTTTGATGAAAACCTTTAAAAAAAGTTCTTTCTCAAACTGGTGAATAATGCAGCCTGAGGAAAAACTGGAAATTACTTAGCAAATGAAAATATATATCCTTTAGGTATTGCATGCATGTGATACGCAGTAACCACCTGCAGCTGATAGCATGAAAGAGTGCTTTATTTTGTTACAGTACAGATTCAGTCCAGTTCACAGAGAACACATCAGTTAATACATATCTTCACCTTGTAGGAGAAATGGGCATGAACACACGAGCACACAGTCAGCAGCCTTTTACCGCCACTTATGCAAATTTTGCCTCAAAAGCATCATTTATAGTACACACGTTTCACTACCAGTCCATGTAACAGCACTGTAATGCCAGCTCTAGAAACACAGGAAAGGACAATGTCAAGCTCAAGGACTGTGAAAATGTGTGTGTGTGTGTGTGTGTGTGTGTGAGTGTGTGTGTGTGTGTGTGTGTACACTGCTTAATGATTTAACTTTCAAAATCCTGGTTTTGACTTGAAAGTTTGTTTTAAAAAAATGTGTCCCTGAATAATACATGCTGTTCCTTGAGGCATGTGTTCAAGTTCACGCTTTGGGTAAGAATCTTCACTTGAGCAGCCACTGAGAGCTGAGGGTTTGGAGTAGACAGAACTGTCTGGAAACCAGGTAGGTCTCCGTGAGCTGCAGTAGCAGCCCAGGTAGAAGGGTACCTGAATCTCATCAACACAGTCTCCCGTGTTTAGCCATTTTTTAAAACCTGAAATAGCAACAAAGGCAACAATGTCAGCCAAATCAGTTCCTATTAACCTACCAAACTTACCTTCCTGGAGGTTTTGGGCTTTTTGAAGCACAATTTTAGAACTCAGGACTCCAAAAGCTCATCTATTTCCCCTGCACATCCAGGCTTACACCAGGTGGTCCAGCAAAAGACACTGTTGTTCTTCCCAAACCCTTCCTCACTTACATCCAATTTCTTTGTCATGTCCAGCACAGACTCTCCCCATCACGGTCAGAGGTCCTATCTAAGCAAAATAAAGCTGATAAATACTGTGTGCAGTTATCCTCTGTGTGGAAAAAAAACCCCCCAAAAACCACAAAACCCCAAATAATCTTTCAAGGGGGGGATTAAAAAAGAATTCTAAACCATCGATTTCTTCTAAACCATGTAGACCATAAGGGTACTAAAACTCCAATATCCCCCACAACCAAACATGAAACCAGCAGGAAAATGGAAAATACTCACAGGATGAAGAGAGGCCAGAAAAAGGACTGTGAAGGATACTTTCAGTCTGAAGCATGCTTCAAGTAGCTTAGATTTTCAAAGCCATTTTAAAAGTTTTGTGCACATAACTTGCTGCTCCTGCACACTCCACCATTTTTCTGACCTTTCTGCCTAATTACTTCCTCCTCCTCTCAAAGAGCAACAGAAAATGAGAAAACAGATCACATGAGAGACAATGAAAGCTGTGAGCTGCATCTACTAGCAAGTATACAGAAAGTATTCCATAAGCTGTCAAATATAAGAGCAACACAGCAATTTTCATTTTCCTTCCACTTAAAAGCAATCACAGCTTGAAATGTTTAAAAAACAATGTCCCAAGTTCATGCCCAAGCCACTCAAAGTTTTCAACACAGCATCTTACAAGTGAGAGAATACTGTTTGTCTTTTTATTTGTAAACCAGAGTTTGAAATACTTTACAATATACTTTTAATTTCATTTGTCTAAAGAAATAGCATTAAGAACTGAAAGAACAGTGTGCCATTAAATGTCAAGGACCATATTTTTAAAAACCTTTCTTAAAAAAGGTTCTAGAGGTACGATGAATTTAAGTTGCATTTTAAAGTCAACTACTCAAGCATATCAATGATTGAAAATGAAGTGCAAAATTGGAAATCCAGTCACAGATGAGGCTGTAGAGCTGTGCTCAAGACTGAAGAGGTCTACCTAGGGCAGGCACAGTTGCACACTCCCCAAATTAATTCAGCCTGTCCCAGCAATGAATCCTGCAGATCTGAGCAACACCACTGATTAAGTCAGTTTGAACTACTTAATATAAATTCTCCCTTTCTAATAAGAAGGATATAAACTAAAGCTTTCAGTTAGGCAATAAAACCTTTCTAATTAGCAACAAAAAAGTATAAGTGACATGCTTACTCTGTTTCAGGCACTTTCAAGATCATAGTTTATTTACTGTAGGTAAAAAGCTAGTATACAGATTAAGGGATCTCTTAAATTTCAACTCTACAGTTATACACCATCTAGTATTCTTGTTCTGAATATTAACCAAAAGGTTTCTAAACACCTGTAAGCCCCACTATAAATCTGCATTGGTATGATGAAAAAAGTATAGAAATCAATGCTTAATTCTTTCAATGCATAATATTTACACTGTGAAATCAATGGGAAATAACAAGCAGCGGCAAAGAGGCAATAAATTTTAAAAAGCCAGGGTTTTATATAGGTTTTGGGTTTTTTTACAATAGTGTGCTAATCAGCATAATTGTATATATAAAAATTAAAATATAGCTGAGCATCCCATTACAGAAATCTGAATTCTCTGAACTGCTGCCATTACTTGCTAACCATTTACATGCAACACCTGCTAGGACTGACTTTTTGTTTTTGAAGTGTAAAATAGTTCAAGGTTTATGAGACAAACATTAATTTGTGTACAAAACCAAAAACTGCACTCAAGAATTGTACTGGTCATGAGTCTTTTCCACACAGAAGTGGAGGGAAAGAAGAAAGTACCAATGATAGAAAGCAGTCTCTTTCCATTCACTAATTTTCAAAGGCAATGCATAGACTGAGAATACCTGGATGGCAAACTCCAGAGACTCTGGAAAAAAACAGCTTTCACACACAGGACCTCTGCAGGAGGCCTTTCTTTGCATCAGATGGCAATGGCTGACAGCAAATAAGGGGCACCAGGTGTACAAGTAAGTAGATCTTGCAAAATACTAAGATGGGGCAGTTGTTAATATACAATTTGAACTATATATACACAATATAATGGAATGTATCCCCTCCCAAAACCAGTTTATGAAACAATTGGACCTTTCTATACTAGCGTTATGACTCAGCTATCATTCTAATGAAAATATAAGTACACAAGAGACCTGCGTGAAAATTAAAATTTATGGGGCATTTTACAGGAACTATTGACAAAGCTGCTTAATGTCATTTCTGATTTTTAAGTAATTTTGTTATATGTAATTGAAAATATCTGTGTATAAAATGTCCTGACAGACACTTCAACATGGAGCTTTGGTGACAAACCACTTCAATAACAACGAGGTGAAAAATTAAACAAAGTATTTAAGGTAACTCAAACTGAATAGGAAATGGAATGCCAATATGGCAGTTTACCCTTCTTCTGTTGTTTTAAACAGGAAAGTCTCTTGTACCAGCAAAATCCTGTATACAGATAGAGAAGTAGGGAATACACCACTTATAATTCCCATTAAACAAAAACCCATTCATCATGTGAGAAGGTACAATTACAGAAAACATGAATAGTCAATAAAAGAGAAAAAAAACTGGTTTACATGAAAGAAGAGAGAACGCTTCAGTCTGAATGCAGTTACTTTGTGAAAGCTGCTACAACAGCCCACAGAACCTCATTCGTGTTGGTTTTCATACATTCAACCTCAGGGTCTAAATCCAGGAGCTGCCGCACTCTCTTTGTGGCTAAATCATACTGCTCATCCAGGAGGGGGGCAAAAGCGTTCTCCAGGACGTCTGAGGCATGGGCTAAGTACACGAGCGCCAGCAAGCGCTTGTCCATGCGGTGGGGGTCGTTCACCCACTTGTCAAGAACTGCCTCCTGAACCTTCTTGATGAGGCGCTGTTTGATGTTGTTGTTGGTGAGAGGGTGCGTGGTCATGTCAAAAAGAAGGAAGTTCTGTTTCTCTGTTGTCAGTACACCTTTTTCCACTAGATTTTTAGCTAACCGCTCACGGACATTTCGTAGTTGGTAGTGCAACTTCAGTGGGTTCCATGTTTCACCTGAAACAGCAAGAAAACCACACAACAGTCAGACAAAGTTTAAGCTGCACTGCTGCAGTGATTTTTCTTTTCCCCTCTGTGGTACAGAATGGGCTGTCAAAATCATATAGCAGACTACAAGACACTGTGCTCCTGTCAGCATTTCTCTGATCCCTGCCATGGAGGCAGAGACCAGGAGAACCTCCTTGGAGCAGCTCTGGGGTACTGTGACAGTTTGGATGAAACGACAGCTAAGCCACGTCTTGATTGCAGATATGAAAAATAAACAAAAACCTTGTCTTGTAAAATAAAAAAAAATCAGTTCTGCAGAATTTATTTATGTAACAATAAAAATAAAGTACAATTAAGCACCTTTCTACAGTCTTTTACCACGTCAGAGACCAGGAGAAGTGTTACTGCTTTTCTTCTGCCACAGAGACAAGCTAATGCACAGTTACCCAGTGAATGTCTTTATTTCTGCAGGTTTCCACTCCTCTCCCCCTTCCTGCCTCCACCATATGAAACAGTGACCATGCCCTGTGAGAATGTGTGTGGCACAGGTGTGCCCACATGAACCACATATTAGACAGAGTCTTTAATGCTTCTATATAAATTATTTCTAATGCCTTTTGTTACAGCAGCAGAACTGGGCCCTTCAGAGTGTGTGACTGTATGCAGAGAGGAAATTGACAAAGGACAAAGTCAGCATCAACAGCTCCAACTAAAACTGTTTATCACTGAGAATTCTACCTTTGCTTAAGAGCTTATTTAACAGGCTAAAAATTTTAATTCCAGATTACTTAAGAATTTATCATAATCCCCTCCTGATGTCAAAGACTATGCATTTTAAGGGGCAAGAAAAGGAACAGCTTTAAGTATTTCTTACATAGATGGAGGTTTTCCATAAATGATATGAGAATTTCTGTACCAAACTTTAAAACATTTATTGGTTAGCATAAAATAATAACAACAACAACAGTAAGCCACAGGTGACTTTGAGGTTTCTCCCACTGTGATGGAGGGTGACACACACTGTATCCAAGTAACAGCCAAGATAAGCAAACAAATGAGGTGACTCCAGCTGCAGAGTGAAAGGCAGAAAACCCAACCAGGACTGAACTACACAAGTCCAACTACACATCACTGAATACGATTCCCCAGTTTATCATAAATGAAACTATCACACAAACACAAAAAAGCGGTTTCCTTACTACCTTTCACAGGGCAAAGGCTACTTCCTAGATTTTTGTGCAGTTGCCATGTGGCTGAAGTCAGTGCTGTGGTGACACCTTGTGACCAAGCTCTTCAACTACACAGACACTTTGCAGACACGGAGAGAGATGTTTGCTACATCTGCAGGAAACCTGATATTTTGGTCCAAACGTCTATATTCCCTACCTTTGCTTTCTTTAGGGGCTACATTATAAACATCAGCCTGGCAAACATCACCTTACATGTCCACATATTTATTCATATGATGGCTTTGAACTCACATGTACTGTAACTCCAAGCAGCACTCTGCATCACTGATAACCATGGATAGATTTTTTTCCAGGATCGACCTGGTCTCCAAGGCAAAATTCTAACAGAGTTTATGAATTTATTAAATAAAGCAAAATAAAGCAAAACCAACCAACCAATAAAAATAAAAACCCCCACCAAGACCCATTGAAATATTTTTCTTCAGAAGGACAGATCTCTAAACCATGGGAACCGAAGAACACTAATGCCATCCAAGAATTGGTATAATTAATAAACATATGTTAGTAAAAATTATTGATTCAAGCCTTAGCCACAGCACTGATGATAACTATCTTCACAGAGCCAAAGCTCAGCAGGGTCAGGAAAGCCTTAGCTTACCTCAAAGAAAACCTACAACACTAGTTCATTCATTAGCTGACCTTTCTTGAGCCAGTCCTAACTTGATGTGCATTGCACTGGGAAAGGAGGTGAAATGTCAGCACAAATTATGTATTTGGGACAAGAAAAATGAATTGTTTTTGCTGGCTGTAAGAGGGAAGGGGAGCTGAGTGAGAACTGAACTGCATGGTTCCGCAGCAGCCATGGCCCTCCTGACACGTAGTCCAGGCTCCCCCCTGCCTGACAGCCAAGGAGCAGGAGAGGGGGGATGGCAAGGACCTGAGAATGAATGGTGTGCAAGGAAGGCTGTTTAAGGTGGTGCAGAATGAATGACAAGAACAAAGAAAACAGGAAAGCAGAGAAAGGCAAAGAGATTTTGCTCATTTCTGCAGCTTATCGGTTTTAAGAAGTAGCAGATTTTACACAGGCAACTTCCAAATCTCATTACCCCCAACCTCACAGGCACATTGTTGACAATGAGGGTCAACAGTGCAGGGTTTTTTCCTGCACTGTTTGCACAAATGAAGTACAGCTCTGATCTACTTCAAGGGAGCTGCATTTATGTGCTTTGTGAAAACAGACGAAGGCTAGTGATCAATTCTGTCTGCAGCTCAGCCTGGAGAGGAGAAGGCTCTAAGGAAATCTTTCTACAGCCTTTCTGGGCTTAAAGGGGGACTGCAAGAAAGACAGGGTCAGACACTTTAGCAGAGCCTGGGACATGAATAATGGTTTCAAAGTGAAGGAGAGTTGGCTGACATTATATACAAGGAAGAAGTTTTTCACAATCAGACACCAGAATGGGTTGCCCAGAGAGGTGGTGGATGCCTTATCCCTGGAAGCATGCAATGTCCAGTTGGATGGTCTAGTGGAAGGTGTCCTGGCTGACTGCAGAGGGGCTGGACTAGATGGCCTGTAAAAGTCCCTGCCAACCAAACCTGTTCAAAATTCTATGATCACTGACATTTCATTCTTTCTCAACTATTTACTAGCTTTACAGGGAAAGCTGTGTGCAAAGTACTCACCTTGAAGACTTTGTTTTGATCAACAAGAAGTATTTAACATTTAAAAATATTTATTACATTTCTTCAGTTAATAAAAAAATAAACTCCTAACGCTTTATTTTTTCTTTATGATTAATGGCCAAATCACCCTCAAGTTTTATGTGTGAGCTATGAGCTCTTCATCTCCTTTCTTTATTGAAAGATCTGAATACTCAGTGCATACACTCAGGCTCCAAACTTCCACCAACCACCATTTCCAAACACAGAGAAAGGCAATTACATCTCCAGGGTGCAGTCCTGATTTACTTCAGAGTCAGCAGAAGGCACCTCTTCCACTGAGTTGAGATGTCCTCTGACACTTCCATACAGATCCTTTCTGTACCAAGTTAAGTCAAAAGCAACAGTTACTTATATTTGATTAAAGGCTACAATCAACAAGAGACTACCCTAGAGGACAGACTAATTAACTTTTTTGCATATTTTCTCTCAAAAAACCTTGCAATATAATCTCTAGTGATGCCAGATAATTAGCTTTATTTGGGTAAAAAAAGCAAATACGTTATGTGCAAGGCTTACCACTAAGCAGTTCAATCCAATTTTGTACTGTTTCAGGAGGCTGGGTCTCTTTTATGTGTTTCAGAGCTTCATCAAGCAGAACATCCCCTGTAGGAGCATCTGACTTGCAAATCACCTAAGAATGAATAAAACACAGTCAGTATTTTGACATAATTCATATATGACAAACACACCCATCAATAAAAAACCTACCTGTTAGGAAAACCAAAATAATTTTTTTTAAAAATAACAAACTCTCTCTTAAGAATATGCAACATTGAAAAAGGTAAATTTTCATTATTAAAAAAAAGCAGTATGTGTTTTAATTCAAAATACCTTAAGTCTGAGGTTAATATGTAATTTAAATTAACCTTAATGGGCAAAATTGTAGTATTAATAACAAACTTAAAAGCTGTATTTTGAAGGAAAATAACTCACTTATCTAGCCAGGTCCGTTGCTACCTCCCAAGAACAAAGTACATTGCACTAAATTAGTTTCTGAATACAGTCTATTTTACTGCTTCGAGTCAATTTATTCAAAATACTGAGTTAAACAATAAGGTTGCATGAAAATAACAACAAGAAAAAGGTACAAAAACTAGTTTTCTTCAATATACGAACAGATAAAAACAGGTTCATGACAACATCTGTAAGTTTTCCAGCTCTGAAGAACACACTGCCAACTAATAGAGTTTCATTTAATTACAGTTAAACCACACGTACTAGGGAAAATACACATGTACTAATAAACCCCTTAACATGCAACAATAAATGCAATACAATATAAGTCTCTTATTTAATAACTTCTAAAATTATTTTAATTCTTCACTCAGGAAAGCACAACAAAAGAACTGATTCAGAGGAACATAATAAAATTCAAAAATGTAACTGCTTGTTTACCAGTATAAGTAGTTACAGAAACCATGCAAAAAAATACAATTTTTTTTCAGGAGATAAAATCAAGAGCACCGAATGAAAACTTACAGATTAAACTAGCTCAAGTCAGTATGTTTAAAATCCATCTTTATTTATAGAAGAATTACTACAGTTGTTAATGATAATAATAATAGTTGTTATTATTGTTGTTGTTACTATTATATCTGGCAATTTAAATAGTTTACAAACTAGCACTTTACAAGCATCAGAGAAAAGGTACCAGGTGATTGACAGAAAAATGAATACATCAACACAATTCCATATATATATACATTTGAAAAGCAGGAAATGAAAACTCCTATCTTTCTTAACACTTTAGAGTAGTCAGAAAGGTGTTCTGGAAATGTCATACTGTTCCATAGTTCAGGGAACATCCTGTTTCTTCAGAGATGCTGGGCCTTAGCCTGACTGTAAAAAAATATTCTTTATTCCAATTTTTCAGTGATGAATCAGGTACTAGATTTGCCTGGTACTTATCAACTAAGGAAATTTCAATTATACAGAATATTTAATTTGCATTTTTCACAATGCAGCTCTGTAATTAAGCAAAGCTAAAAGATTAAGCACAGATTTTTAAGTAAACTTCATTTTCTAGTTTTAATACAAAAATTCACTCTTGCATGAATTGCTCAGAATTGTTAGCAATAAATACTGAAGAAAATCTGCCAAGGATTTTTTGGGATTCCTTTTGATTCTAATAACTCTATCAATTTGGTTTGCTCTCTGAGCCTGTAAGGCAATGTAGAGTACCATCTTCTATTCTCAATAACTATTTGCAAACCTCAAAATTAATTTATTTGTTTCTAATATTGATGCCAGTAGACAGAACTCCAAAATGGTGTGACAATTACATATTCTTAAGCCAAATTTACAAGGATGTTGCCATGTGTAACACATCATATCCACTTACAAAGTCTCGCTAAGATCCATCAAGTCCTTGTCCACTCTTTTCTCAGTCTCATTTGACTCTCTATGGCATTCAATCATAGATTTAATGTATCTTGATCCATTCTGAAGTACAAAATACTATCAGCAGAGATCAACCTGATTTAAGGCTTTAAGTGAAAATCATTGTAGCTATCATTCTTTCAAGTTAATTATATTAAAGCCACACTTAACTGTGGCTTTAATAAATCTATATCTGTGCTCCTGCCCAAAAAACTCGAGTTTACCCTCCTTCACCTCACCTTATCACTTGTGCCCCACCTGATGACAAGATCAAGAGAGTGGTTCCATTAAAAACTAAACTGATCAAAGTAAATTATTTCACCCCTGAATTACAACCTTGGATGTATTATTTGACAGCTCTTTCCACTTATTAAGCACAGTATTTATTTCACAGCCAAAGCTAAGGGCATGGGGAGCAAAGCCTGAAGAAGCAGGACAAGGAGGACAATTGACAGAGTAGAGACTTAAATCTGGCCAACGCCAAAACAAAACTGAAATTTAGTGTTAATGGAAAACTTCAAATAAGGTGCAAAATAACATAAGTCATTCATAAGACTGATTTCTAAATTGATGGAGGTGCTGTGTTTAGGGATTTTATTTGCAGGGAAGTACTTAAGCAGAAAACAACCTTCATCTAAATTTTAAATTAATGCCTATTTTTATAGAACCCTCCTGCCTGAAAACTGAAAAGTATCTCAAATACTTTACAACAGCAGAATAAGAAAACCTATAAATTGTGTAGATTTTAGATCACTTTAAACAAACGACATAATAAAATTTAACAAAAAACATGCAACCACAATCAAATAAAACCCAATCACAACTCAGACGAATAATTTTGCTTGTATTCTTTAGTGAATATACATACAGGTTATTTTTCCATTTTATTTAAAAACCCAGCAACCTCACAGTTAATATTTCAAGTAGATAGAACTGACAAGGTTTTCACAGAATGAAAATAACTCCTGACTGAATGCCTAAGAAGATTACTGAATGCCTAAGAAGCCAAAAGCTCTGGAGGAAAAAAAAATGTGCGAACTAATCAATGCTGAATATGCTTAAACGAGGCTAAAAGAAGTAGGGACTGTTTGTCGGAACAGAGGTTCGATTTTTCTGAAGGGAAGGGAGCTGGGAGAAGGTTAGGGAATTCACAAGCTTGCCTTAAAATTTAGAAAAGATAATATTGACAGAGAAATGTGCCATAAGAGAATTTATTTGTGGTGGACAGACAACATTTGACCAGGTTTTCAATAGGCTTATTTTACAAGTGTCCTCTAATGCTGATGAAGTAAAAATTCTTCCAAGAGCATGTCTTCACACATTTTGTACAAAGGGAAAATTCAGTGGTAAAAGTAAAAAACTAAGGCCTCAAATCTTCAGCCCAATTCTATAAAGGACCGTAGAGATGTGGCCATCTTGAAGGTCAGAGAGCACAACCAATTTAACACACCAGCCTCATGCTTGAACTAGACAGTTGTATGTTCTCACGGGTCCCAAGAACAATGATGGTTTCCTTCCCATGTAATGCAAGCACAGCTGCAGCGCTGTGTACACCCAGAAGTAAACTGGTGGCTTGCAGGACACATCTGGTGTCTGGCAGTTATCCGTTCCTTTCAGCCTGAGCCCACACCCCACTGGCATTGCAAAATCCAGCTCCTTTGGCAGATTGTGGCTGGTGCCACTGGCTGTAACTGCTGCCACCACGCCCCAGCCAAAGCCACTGCCAACGGCTGGTCAGCAACAGCACCAGCAACACATCCAGGGAACAAACACGGGCACAGAACAGGTACCAGAGATGTCCCAAGGCATTTCATCTCACCACCGAAACACCTTTTAACTTTGCACATCTGCCTTAGGTCATTACTCAGAATCATCATCTTCACATAAAGAAAAAAAAACCCCAGGCTTTTCTTAGAACCAGTTGTAATTTATAGCTCCTGTATTGCGTGGAGCCTGACGAGTGAATGTGACCATTTTCCTGCACTTACCTTTCTTGTTAGCAGACTTTTGCGCCTCATTCCACAGGCCTCCAGCTGGAGACGCCCCCGCAATGCCAATTCAATTAACATGCAGCCGCGCAATCCTGACGAGATGCAATCATTCCAGAACGATGTGTAACCCTGTGAAGAAGGAAAGACAGTTAAGATATCTCCATCTCCACCTGAAAAAGAACAGAAAAAGGGCCTTGCTGTGTTCTCTAGGCAGTTCTCCTGCTTTCACACTTTTGAAGTAGCATCACTAGTCACTATCATTCCTGCCCTGAAAACATGAAAGAGAAACAGTCTCATCCTGTTAGTTTTGACACTCAGTCTCTGCCTTGTGAAGAACTGGGAATCCTCAGGAAAATGATACAGAATGAAGGAGGGCAATACCAAGAGCCGTGAGATATAAAGTGTAGTTTTATACACAGTCAAAATAAACTTAAGATACTTTTAAGACATCAAGCATTTGGCATTACTGACATCACATGGCTTTATGAGTGACCAAGAAACATTAGTGTGATTTTACATGCATAAACAATGTAGCACTGAGAAAGCAATAATAAACTAAAAGTGGATATAACTATGGAGTATACTGGAAAACACAAACATGGCAATCAACACAAATCACAGTACAAATTATTTTGGCTTGAACATAATAAACTAAAAGAAAAAAGCTTTCAAATAAATATTTATAACAGCTACTACTTTGTCATTTAAATCCCTTGAAAATATGTGCTTTTACAGCTTGAAGCATAGTTCTTATACAAACTGCAAAACTGCAAACCACATTTATTCCACTAAGCACACCTCACCTACTGTGATTTCTCTATACTTCTGCATTGACAGCTGTCTACTTAAATGGTAGAACAGACCACTTGACCCAATACATTTTCTCATCAGTATCTAGAAACAACTATTGACTTTTGTACTCCATTGTTCAACAACTATTATAAAAAAAAAAATTACAAAAATAATTATTTTATATGGAGTAGCCGACAATGTTCTTGAATATTTTTCATATTTGAGTATCTAAGACAAAAGTAAAATCATTGAGAAATGTTCTGAGAAATGTTTGATATGATTCATAAAGATCTTCCCAAAGTCCTCTAGTGAAGCACTTCTGGAAATACCAACTTTGGGATACTTTACAGAAAGATGCTGTACACAAGACAAGGTGGGGGAAGAGCAGAAGAATGTTCTGCTTTTCATAAAATTGTCAGAACCAAGAACCAAGACTAGCTTAAAATAAGAACAAGCCAATTTTATTATTTTTGCAGATGAAAGCTGCCAACATATAAAGATATAAGGGGCATATATTTTAAGTCCACTAAATTTACAAACCAGTCCCTAACTAATTACATAAATTACGGCTTTCCATGAATGTGAGAATACTTGTTTCAATTTTGCACTCAGCTATTTTCAAGAGCTGTATTATACAGATGACCAATACTTATGAAAAGTCTACAAAAGCCCCGAATCTCTAAGGTAATTACCGAAATAGGTCCCATATATTTATTTAAAACACCATAAATATGAGTTTGTAAAGGCATTTGAGAAGTTATCTAATCAGCCTTCTACTCTAGAGCTGATACTTTGCAGGTATCAGCTACTTCTATAATGCCATTCTGCAATTAAGATTTTGTTTGGCACCAGACATTTTTTGCCAAATAACACACATGATAAAGTGCAGTATTTGCTTGAGCGGGAAGAGATATGACTCCTACATTCTATTTCCAGTCAGGCTCTTTACATAATAATTTTTGAAGTCAGACAATACATATGCAAACTAAAAATCTACAGCACAAACCCACAATTACAATAAATTTACACTTCTTTATATTCATAGGAAGTTTCAGATTACTATGTAAACAATTAAAGTGTGGATGCTTGTTTCCTTTTTTTAGCAATGAAACTGAATTTATTTTTAAAATTACTATTTCTCAACGAAGTGACTTTAACTACACCACTCCCAGCACCAATTACCAGATGTAAACTCCTCTATTCCAGTAGTTACACGGATGGCCATAGGCTGAGGGTTGCAGAGAAATGCAGGCTCGCTCATGAGATAAGTCAGGTCAAAAATGACTACATGAGTCTCTAGTCCAACCTCCTGCTGCAAGCAGGTTCAGTTATGAAGTCAGGTCAAGTTGCTCAGGGCTCTATTCAAGCATGTCTCAAAAGCTTCCAAGGATGGAGACTGCACAACCACCCAAAAATTTTTAACCAAATAATCCTGAAAGCCAGTTGAAAAAGATTACATCCTTCATAAATGGAGCTGCTTGTTTTGGTGGGGTAGATGACAGTGAAGCCATGAGAACGGATCCTGTTGTCACCAACTTCTTATTTTCCTTCTGCCCCCCAGACTCAGCTCACAGGTGATCCTCTAGAGAAGGAACATTGTATTTCCACACACAGAAACTGTACACCTATTAACAGAGTCAGGAAAGGGATTCTTTTCAATCCATTAAACTGATCTTTCCAGATCTTTCTGGTAGATGAATGGGTTGGTTTTGACACCTAATGCAAAGATACCAGACAATCGAAGGAACTTTCACAGAATATCAGTTCAGCACACAACAGTCTAACTAAATCATCCTTTAAATTAACTCAGTCTTCCTGGAGTAACTAGAAATGAATGGGAAACATTTATCTTTGATATTTCAAACACCCTCTTGACACCTACTTTAACTGGTATATAGTGTAACTAGAAAAGATGCTCAAAAAAGAAACAAAGGGGTGGAGATTAATAATTTATGGGGAGGTGGAATGGCAAAATAGAATAATGCACTATTTGTAAGGAAACAAGGGGTAAAAGATGATAAACCAACTTAGCTCACAGGTTAGTAGTCAGTAGCCAATTTCTTTTCTGGTTTTCCACTCAACTGCTTTAACAGGAAGGCAGAAGTTTTAAAAAAAATTTAAAAACTTCTTTAAAAAACAAGATCAATAATGAAGTTTGACAGACAGCAACCAATCTGTAAACCACACATAGACCAGGATGAAGTCAATGTTCACTGGGGAAATTGTCATCCTGATCCCGCCTCTCCCTGAGAATGTAACCTGTCCACTGCTCATTACAGCACACAGAACAAGACAGGGACATGGTTTATAAAACTGTTCATTTTTTCCAATTCCTAGCAGTCTCAAAACACTTGACTGAAGATCAAACACCACTATGCAGAAATGCAACTCATTCTACTATTTAATGCTCTTAAACAGCATTCGTTTTCTCATAAATACAATACCAAGTATTTTTACTTCATCCCTCTTCCTGCAAGTCTTACAGCTTTACAAACTCTCTAACTCAAAGAAATACTTAATTCATTAAAGTTGCTAAGCAGCGGGGGGTAAGACTTACAAAGCAGGAGATTATTTTTATCTGACAGCAATCACACTAGAATAGCACTTTAAGCTATGAATAGCTTGCAAGACAAAATTTTAAATCTACAATGACTCAAAAGATCAAAAAACTGTTTACAACTGTCATGTTTATTTACACAAACACAGAACAAAAGCATTTTTCGTCAGACCTGACCTAGAAACTTTCAGCTAAAACCTAGTTTTGCTAGACAAGCAAAAATTGAAATTAGAATAAAGTTTACACCAAATACTTGTTTCCATATTAACTTTGAAAGTTCAGCTTTCCACCCAGATATGGCAAAGCACAGAGCTGAGACTAAGATCCTCTTTCCACTTTAAGAATAAGTTATTTAAAATCCATGTTCATTAGGCCATTTCTTTCCCACCAGCTCCTTTGGCATTTATTCACTTTCTCCTATTCACTTGCCTTCTACCCACTTCTAGCTCACACAGGTATTCCTGTTTAATTATTCATTAATCACTTGAAACTGCCAACTATTAAACAGTCCATTGTATAACAGAGGCCAGTTCCCAAAACTACCTTACTTTCCACTTCCGGCTTCTACTTAGTCTCTTTAGAGACACTGTTACCCAAGAGATTTTAAAATTCATAAGGTTGTTTGTAATTTTTCTTTTCTTTAAAGAAGATTGCTAACACTTTATCTGTGATCCAACAGGGCACTGCAACCATGACCACCATAATTTCATAAGTATGTAAAAAAATCAGAGTGAGAAGACAAAAAATGATCAGATGTGTCTCAAGATACTTGGTGCCATGTTAGTGATTTCTACACAATTAAGGCTGCTTTAAGACTTGCACAAAACTTCAAAATCATTTCACTTAAGCACAAAACAGCCAACCTTCACAGATCAACAACTCTCACAGCTTCCAGGCTACTGTCACACTAGCTCTATTTGAAACAAACAAACAAACAAAAAATAACTAAAAAACTAAAACCAAAACAGAAAGACCCCACTGAATCAACATCACTATTTTCTGTCTCCCAAGTGCAATTTTAAGTAATCCAGCAGTAACAGTGCAAAAAATGCAATTAAGCTGTAGATGTCATCTCACGTTTATGGAGAAGTACTCCCTAATGTAGTATAAAGTTAAAAAAAAAAAAAAAAAAGGAAAACCTTCTTAATAAAACATAGAACAAAAGACTCAGAAAGGACGGGGTAATCTTTTACTCAAGAATGCTTTGTTTTATTTATCGGAGTTGTTAAAAATCTCTTCCCACTACAGAAATATATATTCTTTCTCCACTTCTTCAGATAACTCGGAATAGGTGAATAGCAGTTCTACCATACCTGGCACAGACAAGAAAGGAGGAGGGCACAGTAAAAAATCCATGAAAATACCTCAGATTCAAGAGAAGGAGAGCAAAATGCTTGCAGAATTACAACTCTGAGGCTTCAAAATACACACATGGTAATATAAATAAATATGATGTGTTTAACTCATGTGGTTAAGGGCAGCTGTTTACAGAACACAGACTGCAGCTGCCAATGCATTCTAATCCAAAGAGTCTCAAGCTATTGCAGACTACTTTGCAGATCACAGAGCCATTGCAACTGGAAATCAGCAGCTTTTAAAAAAGCATCATAAAGTCATGTAACAGTATGTGAAGGTAAATTGTGGGTTACTAACGCCTACTCTCCAAAAACATAAAGTATATCTTTATTTTAACTTAACAGGTCCCTCAGGCCCTTCCTCAGATCCACACAGCCTCATATTTATTATCACAGGTCAGTGCTAGGTCAAAGTTTTGGCCCTGACTCAGACTCAATTTACATTTATGAGGAACCACAACAGAAGTTTCTCTGGGATAATGCACATAATACCACCCAGTCTATACTTCTCTTACTAAAAGCCTTTTCATTTTAAATTCAAACTTAATAGTACTCCTTAAACCCTCAGCCAGTACCCGCTACGAAAATACAGAACTAAAACATCTATAATAAACAACTAAAATAAACCAAACAATCAAAGGGAACCTTCTAAAGGAGAAACATCACTACAGCTACCCAAACCCTTGAATTTCTGTTCTCAGGAAATTCCAAGTTTTTCTATTACAAAAGACTCAAACAAAAAGACTTTGAAATTTGGTAAACAATGCAATTTCTGAAACTTCATGTATAGACAAAACAAAATATTGATTAAACTCTTTCCAGACATGGCAGCTCAGTCAGAAGGGAAGCTGGCCAACTAACAGAAAGCAGAAGTGAACAACTACAACTCCTGAGGAGTTTGGGAGTCCCAGCTCTGAGGTACTACACTTTAGAGTCTTGTCAGAAGACATCAAATCCTTAGATTCTGGGTTTCTCAGCTGGGAGGCGCAATCCAGGTTAAAGAAAGCTTTCACATTAGTAAACAGTAAATTCTGAATTTACAGGTACCCTGTTCTCTATTAGAATAGTATTTCAGTCAAAAAAATTGCAAAAAGCTCTACCTAGATGATAAAAAATAAAAATCAGACTTCCCAAACTTGCTGGAGTTTGCTGTTACTTTCCTTACTTCTGCATAGATGGCACTCAAACACTCTGTTGGGGGTAGCAACGTAAAATCTCTGAGACACAAAACTGTGGGTTTGTTTATGTACAAACAAGTGTTGAGCTTTCCTAAACAGGTGCTTCTTCCTTGCTATCTATTCTTTCCAGAATGCAGCAGACTATTTTTATATTCTCACAAATCACAGATGACAAACACACTGGAAAATTACCTTCAGGTCCAATTAGAGGCTCTTGCCAAATGCACATGCCAGAATAATAAATATATAGTTTGGGGACAGATAAAACCACAATGTTCAGTTCTACCATTCAGATGAGCATATGAGGAAACAGTTGTCAAGAAATCTAAGCCTGAGATGGACTAACTAAAGTGAATGTGGAACTTGGAAAAAAAAACTTTTCAAAGTCAGTTCAGATTACCTGTAGGACTAGAAAAGGTAAATTGAGTCATCTGCTGGTATAAATTTTATATGAGCTGCTTTTCATTTTGAATACCACAATTAGCAAAGAGTCTACTTACATCTAGCATTTATACAGCAGTGTCATGGAAGAAAAATGTACCTGCATGCTCACTGTGTGTAGTTAATTCTGAGAAAGATTAATATTTCATATATATATATATATATATATATATATATATATATGTATATATGTATATGTATAGTCAAATTTCTTTTCTTAGAGGTACTAAGAGTGGCAGGGAGAAACACCAGGGGAAAAACAGTAGGAAAAGAAACAGAACAAAATGATACCCCAGAGTTCAATTACTTTCCCAGCACAAGCAACCCTTGTGAATCACTACTTTTTACCTTGGAGAGATTAATTTCGGTTTTACTGACCTTTAAAATCAATGCCATCACATCTCATTTTAGCCTTGCACAAAACCTTGCATGTAACTGGAGAAGGTACATCCTTCGCCATACCTTCATTTTTAGCTATTTGAGAACTAAACCAAGGAAGCAGTCCAAAGCCTGAACTGCTGCTGAAGACAAATCAGTTCTTCACTCCATGGACGCACGCTCCATGCTGTTCTCTCACCTGAGCCCACAGCAGCATTTGTGTAGCCAGCCAGATGAGCAAGTGGTCCTTCTGAGAGCTAAGTGACATTTTCGTCACCTGATTCACCATGCAGGTGAGCAAATTTCAGAGACAGTGGAGAAGGGAAAGAATGTGGTTGGGACAGACAGCAAAATGTAACAGCATCCCCTTCCGTAACAACCCACACTTCAATAGATAAACTGCATTCAAACCCTGAATAGTTTTTATAACCTGAATAGTTTCAGCTAGAACTTAGTCTTTGGGACAAAGAACAGAGGAAAAAAAATTGTATATTATTGGGATACCTGTGCTGAAGCCACTCATGACCAAAATGTGCTCAGAAAAGACATAAAGCAGCTCCCCATTTTGGACTTCAGCAATGACTACCCTGATGATCATAAATTGGAAGTTATATTATTTAAATCTGACAAGGCAGCAATAGCATCCCTTTCTGGTTCTCTGAAGAAAGAGGAAGTTCTTTCAGAGGCACCTACTAGACTATTATTAACCAACACAAAGCACAGAGAGAACATAATAATAATAATAATAATAATAAAATCATCATCTGTCACCCACTTGAAACCTACTGCAAAAGACAAGCAAAGAAAATTTATCTTGAAGTACAACTGTGGCAAGTTGTATTTCATAAAGGACTTAATCACAATTGTGACAGAATTGTCACTTTTTTAGTCAACAAGTTCCTCCCTCAACTAGTAGTTTTGTGATGACAGAAAGACAGCTGGGGAGAAAAGAAGGGAAAGGATTAACATAATACACTGTCCAGGTGGTCTGCAGCAGGTAAAGAGTTATTTGGAACTTTGGTCTTCAACAATTTTCACGTCTGAGATGTCTGCTTTCTTCCCCCTACATCCTATCTCCAATATAAGAATTGGTCACAAGCAACTTTACAATTTCAATCTGCTTCACAGCTATGATTGGTTATGAAACAAACACTGCCTAAAAGTATTTTGATTTTTAATGAAGAGTACAAGTGAAGTGGAAGACATTGGGCTATCATAGTCTCAAAAAAGACAACCATCTTAATACACCGTTTCCCTTATGTAGTCTCTCAACAACTACTAATATTACTTTGGATTTTCAAAAGCACTTACACCTCCTGAAGAACTTCTACAACACATCTCCTTAGAGCTGCTCCCAAATCCACATAATGCAAAGTACAAAATATAAGCAGCACATAGAGAGAAAGGCTAACGACAGTACTTTGTTTATTACAAATTCATTCTGGTGACCCAAAAGCCTAATTTTAAGCATTCCAAATGCATCTATCACCAGCATTCTTCTATAACAGAAACACTTTGTCCTCTTGTATTAAATGGAGATACCATCTGACAGCACTAGGAGAGGACAAAGAACAGTATGTCTTCTAACACCTGTACATGATTCTGTTCCTATCCTTTCTAGGCGAAGGTGAAACTGCTGACTGGAACTGCTGATTGCAGAAACATAAATGGTCTGACACTGCTGCAGGTAAGCAAACCTCTTCTTTGTGATAACACAAATACAGGCAGAAATCTTAGGCAAATCAAAGTCAGTAACTGAGTTACTGGGCAAAGAAACAGCAATAAGTTTATGGATTCTTTAGATATGAAAAGCTGTTAAAAGTCAGTAATTTATTTAGGAATGTCATCACTCTATAAGGAACAACTGATACAGTTTTGCATCTCTTGAATGGTGCCAGAGTCAACAAGACTGATGCTATAGATGCTTAACTTAATACTGAGTGTGTTTCGTAAAGTATTTGTCCAACAAATCTGACACCTGACTTTTTCAGTCAAAAACTTCAATTACATAAATTTTAGATTATCCCTTAGAAATAAGGAACCCTTTTAAAAAAGCAAACAAAAAAAAAGGAAGTCTTTCCTTCCAGCATGCTGTTACAACAAGCTTCACAGCCTAATAGAGGCAAACTGGTCTTGGAATGCAAGAACACAAAATTCAAAAAGATCTACAAACCTTTCCAAGTTTCCAATGACAAACAGAAATGCTGGTCAATGCTAGAACTCCTCTTCTGCAGCCAGCCACCATTTGCTCCACCTCAGCTAATGTCCTTATACGGACCTCTGTGAACCTCTGACTTAACTTCAGGAGCCTTAGATGGAATAAACATATAAAGCACCTCAAAGTCCAGCAAGAACCAATTAAAAGTCTTTCTGCCAGCCTAACTAAACATATTTATTGGAATGTGGGGAAAATGCAAAACGGAAAACAATTACAGAAGATGAGGAAAAGGAAAAACTATTGCAACATTCATTGAACATAGGCTGGAATGTCCAAAATTTAATTCTCAAGGTAAAGGAAGACTGCTCTCACCACAGGTACCTTACATGAACTGATCCATTTTCATCTTCAGGGAACCAAAAAGATATGTTCTTTTCTTTCCAATGCAGATTACTGTAATTTATATCAACCTGAATGTAATCACAGCACAGAAGCTGCAGCAGGCAATAAGTCTCAAACAATACAAGTTGACACTGTCAAATTATGTATATGCTTTAATGACCCAGCATTTCTTACTTTCTAACATACATTCAAAATACATATTTCAGTTTATTAGCTCTTAAAAGCTATCAACTTATTATCTCTAAGAAAATCTCATACTCCATGACACTACGGTACAATGGCAGACAGATTTAAACAGAAAACCAAGTCCAGCTTCTCTGGCAGCATTCTTTTGCAAGTTCCAAATTAACTTCTTTTGGCAAAGAACTGTGTGGCCTTAGACCAAAAAAAAATAAAATGTTCAGGGTTAGGGTGTCTTGCTTGAACAACTCTTCAATAATAGCTTCAATCTTTTCCCCCATCAATGGACTTATCAAACAAGACAGACAAAAAACACCCTGCACAAAATGATTCTGGAATGCAAGAATGATAGTTAAGCTGAGAACAGATTCATTTCTTTCCCCCTGCTTAGATTCCAAGACACTAAGCAATCCTGAAACACAAAACTGAATTTTGGTTCAGACAACAATATGTTTCAATAAAATTCTTAATTATTAGCAAATTCTAAGACTAACCCTCCATTTTCCTTACTAAATGGTTTTCACACCTACTGTCTATCATATATTGATTTTCATTGTTTCTACAGACAAACCTGTTTTAAAACATTTGGTTAAATACATGACCCAGATTCATTTGATATGGGTGCATTCAGAGAGGGCTATTTTCTATGTATTATATAGACAAACAACAGATTAAATTACCAAAAGTGTGAGTTTCATTTTTCAGATATCTCTAAAATGGGTAACAAAGGAATTTCAGACACAGTAAAAGAAATAGCTGGAAAAAAAACATTTTGAAGGCATTCTGAAAACAAATAATTTTAGGAGACATTCATCCCTTTTACCAGTCATCCCTCAGAAATCACAGCATCATAATCTATCATATCCTGTATCCATAACCTTAGGTGGAAGGGAATCATTAAGATCATCAAGCCCAACTCCTGGCCCTGCACAGGACACCCCAAACAATCCTGCCATGTGCCTGAGGCATCTCCAGAATCTCACTCCTCCCCACATCTGGGGTTGCCCCATCCCAGCTGCAGAATCTGGCACTTGCCCTTGTTAAACTTCACGCAGCTGGTGGTATCAAACCCTCTGATTTGTCAAGGTCTCTCTGCTGGGCCTCTATGACTTCAAGGGGTCAACAGCTCCTCTCAAGTTGGTGCCATCAGGAAACACAGTAATAAAACTAAAAAGATAAAAACAAGATGCCCAAAATGTGTAAATACTAAAAAAATATTCAAGTAAGACACTGTTATAGGAATACTCTGGATTTTCTCATGTGTCAAATGAAAAATATTCAAACTTCAATCATGTGCAATTTAAATAAACTGGATTCCTCTTCACATTATATTAGGTCTTTTTCAGCCTATACTACAGAGCTCTTTCCTGCAAATCTGACCTTTCAAGTAAGCCACCACCTTCTCAACCCAGAAACTTGCAAGAACATCTAATGGTACATTCTAACCTATGAAACTTTTGAAAATTAAGAAGAAAAACTCAAGTCAGAGTGCAGGAGTGTTTATTACTAGAATACTACAAGGCAAGGACTTTGATGTTTTACTCCAGTCCCTCTTGATTACCTCTTTTAATGCAAATGAAATCATTAGCCATTTACTGGAACATAAATTGTACTCTAGTTATAAATAGATAAGTTAGTGGGGGAAATCTCTGAAATGTTCTGACAGTCAAACATGGAAATACTTTAGGAAAGCATGCTTACATATTCTACAAAGCACAGTACTCTTGACAAGTAACTTGTCAGGTATTTGATTAACCTGCCACTGCATTTAGGAATAAGTAACACACAGCAGCTGCTGTCAGGTACTGGAAGAACTAAAGCCAGATGTTACTGCCATGTTTTCAAGCCCATACACACACACGTTACACAGGCATATCTCTCATTAAAATGGAGATAATAAAAAACCATAGATTTTCTGAAAAGGAGGCAACTAGCACACACTGCTGAACCCTTATGAGACCTCTGATTAAATGAACATTTAAGAGTCTGACTGCTCATTTAGAAATGAAAAGACAAACTTAGAAGCCTAACTTTCTTCATGATTAACTGTATACACACGTAGATAATGACTTCAAATATTTGCATGACTCTTGCAAAGCCATCTTCCATCAGTGTCCAATCTCTGTTCTTCCATATTGGTGCAAAATTAAGACATAATTAGTTTGTTCAATAACCTTTGATTTCAACAAACTGATTTCTACTCAACCTCCTATTGTCACTGAACATAAAATCTAACATTTATATGAAAGAAACGTTTCATTAGAATTTAGTGTCCCCTAGTGCTGGGCTGAGCCTGGGAGGCAGCTAAGTCCCATAAAACTCCCATAAAAAAACCTCAGACACTTTGGCATGGGGGGAGAGGAAAGGAAGACCTTAAGTGAAAAAACAAAAGTAAGTGATGCCAAATGCTTACTACCTACCACAAGCGGACTGATGCCCAGGTGGTCCCTTGGCTATGACCACCCACCACCCCGCTCTCTCCACTCTCTTTTTATTGCTGACCATGGCACTGCACAGCCTGAGGTACCCCTCTGGTCAGCTGGGGTCTGCTGTCCTGGCTGTGCCCCCTCCCAGCCTCTTGCATCCCCCCACTGAAGGGCTGGGTAGAGCGAGAAACAGAGGTGGGCTTGATGCTGTGCAAACACTGCTCAGCAACAGAAAGCACAGGCTGTGTATTATCACTGCTGTTTTCTGTTAGCAACATTGTTTTGGTCAAAAACAAAAACCATGGCACCATATTGACTGCTATGATGAAAATAAACTCTACCACAGACAGGTCCAGTACACTTCTCTTAAAAACAAAGGAAAAACCTGCATCTAGTGTTCTTTCTGATACAGACGAAGCAGGCCCTTTACAGGCCAACTAAATAAGAGGTGGAGGTTTCACTAACTTTGACTAAGCAGGCCACATTTATTAAAATTTTAATTCTGTCCTCCAGGTTTATAAATAGAGTGTATCTGCACCCAAATAAACTATCTACACTTTCCCTCTCTTCTACCTCTTATTTTACAGCAGCCACATTTAAAAACACTGTGTGAAACACTGTATTGTTTCAAACTACAGAGGTGCACAATGCTTAATTTTTATTAATATGCACCTGGTCATTAATGTGGATGGAATTCTAGGGTTGTGTTTGGGTCTTTAAAAAAGCATGTACATAATGGAGAGAGATTCTGCTATTCTTAGTCTAAATATCATCCATCTTCCTTTCAGTTCTTTTCAGAACAAGCTTCTAGTTCCTCACTTGTTTCACTTGTCCAGGTGCAAGCAATCTTCAAGAAACAGAGTAACTCATAATAATGCCATGTCAACATCTTTGTTATGAGGTTAAATAAAAAGTACACCCACTGCACTGTTCTCACACTGAAAGGAACAAGTTCCTCCATTTAGCATTTAACATATACTGAGAGTCTCAGGCACAGTTTGCAGAAGCTGCTAAAGCAGGAGTTCCATTTAAATATCCAGCTCAAGCAGAGTAGTTGCAGTTGGCCTTCCCTGAGTGATTCATACTGACAGAATATCCACCTGACATTTACCTCAAGCTACACAATGGGTGTCATATATTTGCCTGGTCACTGTGCACTGCAGAAGATAGAATACTGAAATGACAACATAATACATACAGAACGCTTCTCTCGCGGTAGAGACTGCCCAGTGTGGAAGTGCCACAGTAAAATCAAGGTCTATTGAAACAAAAAAAATGGAAGTGCAATGTGCTGTGCTGTACAAGAATGACAAGCTAAACACAAACCTCCCAGTATAAACCATGTACAAAAGACAGTCTGGCAGCTAAGGACTCTAAATAACACAACTACATTATGCTATTTAGTAAGACCTTAAAGGCAGATGACTAGAAAGTATGTGGCAAAAAGCAGCTTACAAGTGCTTAAAAGAGTATCAGCAACAGAAAGATATGCAAAAAGCCTGACAACTAATTTCCCAGTGCGATGAATAAATCCTGTAACATCCACAAATAAAAAGAGCTTTGAAAATAACACCTCTCCCTTTATAAAGACCTTGCTTGTAGAGTGTATTATCTTAACAGTCCACCACAAACATGGGAAGAAAAAAGAAAAAAAAAAAGTGAAACGTGGTAGTTTGGTACAGGTTTTACTGGGGGAGGTGGGAAAGCCTTGGCATGCACAATGCTGGTTCACCCTCAGACCAACAACAGCACAGTGATTTTGTGCTGCTACTCACTTGTGCTTCTACTCATCCAGGCTTACACACAGTGTACTTGGAGGAAGAGAGCAGTTGAGAACTATTTTATGTGCAATCTCATAATTCTTATGTCTGAAAAGCGCATGTGAAATCATTCTGCAGTAACATTTTATCAATATTTCTGAGAGAAAGCAAGTTACTGAAATTGATCTAAGACCTGTTTGCAAGCCAGAAAAAAACCCAAACAGTTAAAAGTGGCACACGGCTAGTTAACTAATTCTTCTCTTCTTTTGCTAAAACTTATTAAAGAATGGACTGAAAATGTTGTTCAGAGGAAACCAAGCATATTTACTCCAGACTAGTTTCCCCTCTTTCCAGTAATGCAACACAGAGATGACTATGTGCTGTAGTAATTATTTGATCTGTAAGAAAGTAATTCTTAAATATACTATCTACAATACTTAGTCTGGTCAATTTATCCTTGCAAAGAAGTCCATTACATGGACCTTGACTAAATTAAATAAATGCTACTTATATAGCACTAGATTTTAGCTACATTAGGATTAAAGAATACCTGAAAAAAAACCACTACTTCTTTAATATAAAATATTATTTTCAGTTTCATGATTATTTATCTTCTAGCAGTAAAGAGCAAAATTTTCTTACAGATACATTTTATTCAAAATGTTTAATAAAAGCAGCTTGCTAAAGGGAGAGGAAGAATAGTTATGGCGTGTTTTTAAGAGTGCTTAAGTTAAAGCTCTGTTTGAGAGCACTTAACTGGAAAGCACTACCAAAAATGCCCAGACGATGTTTTTGTCTTTGCCCTACACCAGACACCTTGTCATAAAAAAGGGACTTTCCACACTCAAAGTTATCCACAGAAAAATAGTATCAATTACAGATTAACCATGCTATGAAAGCAGGGATAACCACACCAACTGCATGCAAATGATTCAAAATCAGCATATCCTCAAAAGAGCCTAAAAGCAGGATTTACTCAGCAGCATGGTAAAGAGGCACCTTACTCATCTTGTAGCAAAAAGAATTGGGGTACTCCTCCTCCCACACCTCCTATCTTCTTCTCCTAGTCTGTCATTTATCTATAGACATGAAATACAAAAATAAAAAAGACCAAAAAGTAGGCACCTATGAAAGGAAGAATTTTTCACCACAGACATTACACACTTTGTTGTTATTAGGCCCTGAACATTTGAGAAAAAGCATGTCTTTGTCCAGGTTTCAACATATTCATACATCACTCTTCAACTGCAATGCGAATGAATTCCCAGTGGACGCCTCTTCGAGTTACACTTGTTTGTCTCAGAAATTTTCCAGCAAAACTTGGGCACTTCTAAGTTGACATTCAGCCTCTTGCTGAAAGTGTTTTCAAGAGACAAAAAAAGACTAAAAGGATACAAAGAAGACTTTTCAAAACCTGTTAATTTCGTACAAAGGCAAATCCTCAAGACTTCTGCATCACAGTATCCATTTCACTAAGTCAAACCTTAAGAGCAGGAAAAACACCACCCACGTCTTGAATGTTTTCAAAATTCCTATGCCACCTTTCACAAAAGTACTTTTAGGATTAAAATATAAAATTCAGAAACCAATTGAGACACTCATATTTGTAAGAATAATAAGGAAACTACATTTTAATACTAATCTGGTCAATACAAAATAGCCCATCTGAAGCAGGCACACTACTTCTCTAAAAGCTTACTTCAATACAATGAAAAATATCATAAGCTGGAGACCTTCATGTGACCTACCTGGATACAAAGCTATGATGCGAAACCAAATTTTCAGCAATAAATGAAATTTTTGAAGGCCAAACATAAGTAACAAAGATCCAAGATAATTTCTGTACCTAATGAAGTCATTTAACTTTACTTCATTCCCACAAATGACATTTTAGTCTTCTGCTAAGAAAGGGTAAAAAATCTAAGAAATATTTAATGTTGCAGTAGACTGCAGTAGCCAGGTATTTTTCAGCATACTTTAGATGAGTATTCTCTCAGCAAGTAAGGAATTAGTTACAGACCAAATAAATATTTTATCTTGGTGGGTGCTAGGTCTCTCTCTCTGCTTCAATTTGTTTAGTTGTGGCAATTGTACAGAGGATAAAAGCAGTTGAGTGCACTGCTATATTTGAATAGATTCCCAACAACTACCAAAAGAAAATTTCAAAAAGGAGGAAGAAAGAAAAGACAACCCAAACCCACAACCAGAAGAAACCCTACAAGGATGAAATTAGTGGAACAAGTTACATAGCAGGACCACCTCACAACCTCTCCATTTTTATGAGACTGAATTACAAGATACTGGGAGGACCTGTCATGAAACAGCTACCCTGTACTCACCTCTTAGCTATCATTTTTAAATAAGTTATATTATAACTTCCAATCTTTATTACTCCCTTCTTTTGCTTCAGTAGTTCTAGACTGTAACTCCCTTTTGCTGTGGCTTTGACCCATCCTATCATAATACTGGTTTTTTACTTAATACAGCTCTGGTTTACTTCAGTGCATGCTTTTCATTCCTATAGCTATTGCTCTGCTTTAAATGGATGAACCTGACTCTCTTTTCCAGATATGTTTCTGAAGGATTTCCAAATACATGCAGGTGTTGTGAAGGCTCCCTGAAAAATTTTAGTAATGTATTTTCTTCCAGTTTATTACCTGCTCCTCCAAGGACACCGCACCTGTCATGTTATGCAAGCATGCACATATTTCAGCTCATATCTCTTATAACCTATCTTGACTTCGGAATACAAAAATAGTTATGTGTACACAGAAAATACAGATTGAAAAAGAACTGTTGGTGGAAAAGAGCAATCAGAACACATACATTAGGTACAACTTAATTAGGCTAAACTGGTGGGGGGCGCAACATTGGCAAACAAGAAGGCCACATCCAAGAAGCATGTACAAATACAGGTAATTGTGTTCAGATGTCAGGAATAGGATTGAGGGGTGGTGTGTTTGTTCTACAGCTGCCAGAAATTCCCATCACTGAATCCATACTGCAGCAGCAACCAGACAACAACTCAAAAGTCTTGCTGTGGTTGTTTACAACCACCACACCACCCTGGAAACAAGATTCACATTAGTGTCTAACAGTCTCCTGGAAACACTGAACTCATCAATGCATCACTAAATACCTTCCTATCACTAAAAACTGTCTCCTAGTAGCGAAGACTCTTCCATGAACACTTAGAAATTATAAAAGTAGCTCTGTACATGTAAGCTATTTTGTATACAATTCATATAAAGTTAAGCCACATCACTAGTGTTTAAAATTACCTAAAAATCTAAAAGCTATGTTATCAATGCATGTACCAGTGAGTGTTCTGAGGAAGCTCCTATTTATAGGGAAATATGTTCTTCAGCCAAAACAGAGTTCTTGTTTTTATATTTTTTATTTATATGTTCTTTGGCCAATCCAGTCTACTTCTTGTATTTTTTTTAATTTTAAAGTAAACATTAAATTGTTTTCTCCTGTTGGAATAAACAGGAAGGATATTCTCAGCTTTAAATTTACAGACTTTCAATCAAGCTTGTATCTCATAAACTTGCCTTTGCCTGTCCCTTAGACTTCATATAGTTTCAAAATTACACTTTACAGACTCTATATTGCTCTGCTTTGCTTGCTCTCTTGAGAAAGTCTCACTCAAATGCTACAGTAAATCAGTTCTACTGGAAGTAAAGACTTTGTAAAAAAACATTTCCAGATGTGTAAAGTAAGCTGGTTCTGCTTGCTTATCATTAGAACAAGGGAGAACAAAAATATTCATATTGGAAAATGAGCCTGTAGTTTTATTTCCAGTTTTGGAAGGAAAACACATGACAAATGGTTTAAATTGTATACCCTGTACACAGGGGCACAAGCAGGCCCAAAACCAAAGTCTAAATCCCAATGCTTCATGTCTAACAAAGCTCACAAAGAGGGTATGCTACAGCTCCTGCATTTAAGCCCCCTGCCCTAGAGCTGAAATTACAATTCTTTGTGTCTGACGTCTCCACTGCAAAATCTCAAGGGACTTAGGGATATCCATGCCACTGTAACCATTCAGTTCCTTTTTCTCTACAAAAGAATAAGACATCCCCTTCAAAGTATGTCACTCCTGTGCTTACCAAAATCAGGTAATTTATAACTTTGATGCACACCATTGCAAAGGCAGACTTTTAGACCCAATGTTAACTTTGATGCACCACGAAGACTTGCGCCACATATTCCTCCTGGCAGACACAATGCTCCCTACCTTGAGATCTTTACAGCATAATGCCCACCAATTCGGCAGATTTAGCACACAATCCTGGTCAAAAAACAGGCTGAAAGATCACCCAGTCTATACCACCTTCTTCAAGATAAGGTATCCTAAGCCAATCCTGCCAGCAATCACTCTTGCCACTCCTAACTTACTTTCCCCCAACTATTCAGGCATGTAGAAAGAAAAATGCTCGTATGCATTCAATTCAACAAGCCTTCAATTTCACACGTAGAAGGAGAGATCACTATCTACGGAGGTTATCAGGACACCATGGCAAGGTCCACCTGAAATGATGGGACTACAAGAATATGCTCTGAAACACACAGTCTGAGAGAGAAACACAATGCTACTGTAGCAGGTACGTACAAAGCTCACAGAGTTACAGAATAAAATGGGTTGGAAGGGACCCACAAGGATCATTGCGTCCAACTCCTGGCCCTGCACAGCATCATCCCCAAGAGTCACACTGTGTGCCCAAGAGTACTGTCCAAACGTGGCTTGAACTCAGACAGGCTTGGTGCTGTGATATGTGCTAAAAAGTGAACATTAATCAAGAAAACCACTCTTTATTCACTATCAGCCAGTAAATTTATTGCAGATGCAATGCCCTGTCAAAGAACATATAACTTACCAGCTTCTCTCCCATACTGAAAAGGAAGAGTTTCAAGAGACTTCCATTCAAATCAGTGAACCGGATTAAATTATTTACTTGTCACACAAATTAAAAAACAAAAGCAAGTTTACTTGCCAAAAAAAAAGAAAACCTGGTCGCTTAAGCAAATCCATACTGTATCTCATATCTAAAATAAGGGTGTATCACCCTTTAATCACACACCACATCAAATTAAACTGCTTCCCTGATAGAACTCTCATTCCACAGTGTGTGTGCTTTCTATATTGACTGCCTTTTTCAAACAAAAAAAAAAATCCAACAGTGGTGGAAGTACACCTTCCTCAATTACTTACTCACAGTATCATGGCAAACTATTAAGCAATGAAATCAGTAAAAATACAGAATTATATAATAATGCCACTTCTTCATTTTGACACACTTCTCATTACTCACAGCCCATTTCTCTCATATAACCCTCCCCCCAGTTTTAAGATATTTTTAACATGCATTACTCTGCAAAGCCTTAGTAGAAAAGGGCTGCTCAGCACCCTAGAGCACTTGAGGACCTCGTATGCACCAGAGTTCTGACTGACAAAACCCACAGGAGCAGAGCTATCTCCCTCCCACATTAGAGGCACGGATAAGTTGAAGGAGGATAAATGTGCCAGGTTCACCCAGGCCCTCAAGTCCAAGGCTGGCCTGAAGCCCTGGTCCCCATATCCAGGTCCTCCCGTGTCCTCCATATTCCCTCTCATGTGCACTCATATGACAGCCCCTCTGTGAACCCCGCAACCAAACGGCAGCGCCACAAACTCTGCCGGGCTCCCCCTCCCCAAAATCCGTGCACCTTTTCCCCACCTCCTCCAAAACACCAAGCCTGCTCCAGGCACATCATGTCCCCCATCTCCTCTGCCCCAAGCCCCCAGCCACACTCACTCTGCAGCGCCCTTGACCCCATCCCACCACCAGACTCCTCTTCCCCACAGCACCCCCAAAAGCCGGCGTCCCCTCGGGCACCCCCAGCGCCCCCGGCCGCACCTCACGGTCCTTGAGGCCCAGCAGCAGCACCTCCTCCATGAGGGTGAGCCGCGTTTCCTTGGAATCGCCCTTCTCGTCATCACCGGACTCGTCCCGGCGCCCTTCATCCTCGGGACCACCGCCGGCGCCCCGCTCCTTATCGGCGGCGGCGGCGCTGCGGGAGGCCTCGGTCCGGCGCTGCACCAGCCCGGAGCTGCGCTGGGTCAGGGAAGTCATGGTGGTGGGGAGAGAGCGGGGCTCGGCGGCGGCTCGGGGAGGGGACGGGCCGGGCTGGAGCCGCTCCGCCCTACGCGCCCCGGCCGGGGGCAGTCATGGGGAGCGGGCCGGTCCCGGGGCAGCCGCGCTGGCGGCGGCGGCGGCTCAATATGGCGGCGCGGGCTGATGTCAGCGGAGGATGTGGCAGCGCCGGGCGGGGCGGCGCCGGAAAGGGACCCGCGGCTGAGGGAGCGCGGCCGTGACCCGGGGCGGGCACTGCGCTGCCTTCGGGATCGGGGTGCCCTTCCACGAGTGCCTCGTTTGCACAGCCGCAAGTCCGCTTGGTTTCATACAATCATTAAAGTTGGAAGAGACCTTCGAGACAATCCAGTACAACCGTCCGCCCAGAACTGCCCCTGTAACCCCTAAACCACATCACCGGCGCCGGATCCAGACGGCTCTTGACCTCCAGGGATAGTGACTCCAGCACGTCCCTGGGCAGCCTGTTCCCATGACTGAGCAATCGAGTTCAGCCAGAAAACGGGGTCCGACTGCTGGGGTGGATGTGGCGACCTGTGAGCAGCCTGGGCTGTGGAAGGTGTGCGGGCCCAGGACCGGGGCAGTGACCGTACCCCTGCGTTCGGCACTGGTGAGGCCACACTTGGAGTGTCCTGTGAGCCGTCCTGGGCCCCTCACAAAACACTGAGGAGTTTAGAGAAGGGTCAAGGAGCTGGGGAAGAGTCTGGAGCACAAGGCTGATGAGGAGTAGCTGGGGGTGTCTGGAGAAAAGGAGGCTCAAGGCCTTATCACTCGCTGCAAACTCCCTGAAAGCCCAGCGGGGTTTGGCCTCTTGTCTTGGCAGGACAAGAGGATACAGCCTCAAGCTGTGCCAGAGAAGGTTCAGGCTGAACATTAGGAAGCATTTCTTCACAGAAGGGGTGATTAGACATTGGACTGGACTGCCCAGGGAGGTGGTGGAGTCACCATCCCTGGAGGTGTCTGAGGAAAGCCTGGATGAGGCACTCAGTGCCATGGTCTGGTTGGCACAGTGGTGTTCTGTCACAGGCTGGACTCAAAGATCTCAGAGATCTTTTCCAGCCTAGTTGATTCTGTGATTCTGTGTCCCTGTTCATGGCAGAGGTTGGAACAAGATGATCTCTTCCAACCCAAATGTCATGATTCCATTATTTAATCTATATATACATGTACCTGTCAGGTGAACTCAGGTGAGCTCTCAACAGTTTTCAGTTCAGATTTTGGAGATGGAATCCCTCAGTTCTGATGTTGATCGGCACCTTTTCAAAGCTTGAGCCCTTTTGTATGTGGCATACCAAAAAGTAAAAAAAATTCCTATCAAGGATAAATCCCATGTAAGTTTTCCGGCAGTGTAATTTATTGCAGAAGAAAGGTGGTCATGCTGTGGGCAAGGATGGCTTACACTTTTTAGTTCACAGTTAGAATATTGCATTTAACCAATATTGTATTTATGAGATACATAAAGATATGGAAAATAGGTATTTAATGTATAAGTAAAATATATAATAATATATTATATATAATAATATATTAATAAATAGAGCATTGGTTTTAATGGGTTGTTTGTTTGGTATTTTAATTCGTTGGTTTGGTTTTTTTTTTTCTAACTGGACCCTGTTTACCAAGAGCTCTGAGTCACTCTGAAAGTGACTTTAGCTTTCATTATTTTCCACACCCCCAGTTCTTGCATCCCTTCCTATTGTGACTCTGTGACAATTTGATGCAGCATAAGAAGCAAGAGCAGATGGACAATCCTGATCCCCAGAGGATCTGGATCACTCACACAAATGTTTGCTGATTGTTCCTCTTCTGGTTTTTGAGGCCTGCTGATTATTCACAGTCCACTTACTGTGCAACATTCTGATTTTTTTTTATCTTTCTGGGTTTTTTGTTAATTAAAATGTCCTACTGTACCAACTCAAATGCCAAACCAAAGCTGAAGGATATAGCATCACTGTTATTTTTACCAAATTAACGTTTGCTCAAAGAAGAGATACAACAATAGCACTACAAGATGTGTTTCCTGGAAATGACATTTCTGAGTTGTAATTAAACTCAAACATTTATTCATTTAGTCCTCTCTGAGGAACTTGGATATTTTCCTGAGGATTACAGTCCAGATGACAGTCATGTAATTAACCTGGGTCATTCCTTTTGCCTTCTTTTAACATAGTCACTGTATTAACTTTTTTCCTGTTCTTTGGAGCTCACAAGGTTTTATTGAGAGCCATATTTAGAGATCAAAAAGAGGTTCCAAAAAGATATTTCAAAAACCTGTATGCAAGCTATCCTGGCTTACTGATACAAATTACTTAGCTGTGGTGCTGCAGTTTAATTATTTTTTCATGTACTGTTACTGGAAAGAATTTAATCTTTGTCAAGCCTGATAATATTTACCTATTCTCCCAGAATGTAAAGCTATTTTTTAAACATTTTCTGACAGGAATGTTAACAATTCTTACATTTCACTTTAGTAATATCATTGGTATAATTTGCCTTGTGCCAATTTGCCTTGTGCCTACATTCAATTCACATTCAAGCACGAATTTTCTCTAATTACTTTAATTCCTGTCTTAAAGCAATTTTATCATCTCCATTTTGATCAATAGAATGCACTGTTTGGGCTGTTACATTTATTTTCACTTTCCCACTAGATTACTGTGGCATTTAAGTACATTTTCATTTTGTCCTGATTGCATTTTAAAGGTTAACTAATGGAATGTCCATTATCAGCTCATAATTTTTTCTTTTTTTTTTTTGTCTTTTTTTATCCTTTCCTGAAGGGCCTCGAAGGACTCATCATTACTTCAGTTTTGTGAAAATCAGTCTTTTAAAATAGTTGGTTTAAGAGTCTTTAAAAAGTTGCTAATCGTATTATTGATTTGCCCTCTTTTCTGTATTTCGTTACAAAAGCTAACAAATTAGGATCACTAATGGGTTAATAACTTTTGGTTGATCAATTTAGTTTTTATTATGTTGAGGTGTCCAGTGAAGTTCCTTATACTTAACAGTCACTTTTTTCACCTAGAAACTCAGATGTTTGCACAAATTGAATAGTGTCATTTCAAACAAATGTATTTCTTTATTAATTTCAATTCTGACTCATTACCTGATGGACATATACTAAGAAGTTCAGCGTGAATCAAATCAAGAACACAAATACTTGAATTTTGAGCCAATTAATTTTTTTTTACACCATTGCAACATTGATATACAAAACCAAAATCTGAGTGAAAAGGATAGCAAACAAGACATATTTCAGCATATGATTTTGTTGGTGTTGATCCTTTCTACACAGCAGAGAGCTGGTGTGCCAGAGAGAGCACATGGTGAGAGATACTCACCTAGGAGATCTTTGTCACAACCTTCATATGTGTGATTTATTTTACAGTGCCAAGCAGTATTTGAAAAATATTTCTGAGTCCTGCATGGCTTTATCAGGAGTTCAGAAGGCTGTAATCCCCATCACCGTGGTTGGCTGTTGATTGTTTGGGTTGCCACTGGGCACCTTGTTGGGTCCAGACTCCCCTTCCTCTCCCATCCCAATGCCCGTGTTATCCAGAGAGCTGAGGCCCAAAATCTTCAAAACACTCTGTTAAGAAGTAATAATACGAAAGTACAGGCTGTGGTCTATAAATAGTTTTGTTCCTCTTGCAGTAAATCGACCTTGTAATGCATCCTAGTTTATCCTTAAGCCCATCTCTGGCAGAATACAGTAGTCTTCTGAAGTAGATAGGATATTTTTAATCACTGCTAGCCACCTGGGAGGTTGAAATAAAAGGGAGAAGAGCAAAGCCATGAATCTGAGAGTCTTACTTTCTGCTGTGCTAGTTGCAGTTGCCATGATTTGCTTCTCCATGGGAGCAGGGATTACCTCAATGATGTCAGCAGGAAAAGTGAGTGGAAAACTGATTCCAAGTGTGTGTTGGGACAGCAGGTCCCAAAAAAGTAACTTTATTTAACACCTGAGGTAGGAGCTCACAATCTTGTAACTACAAACAAATGTTTCACAACTTGAACGTCAGGAGCATGACACACATCTGTTTGAAGCGAGAAATTGCAGACACCTCAGCTTAACAGAGGTACCAGGCTCTGGAGCTTCAGATGCAAAGGGTGAATCCTACTGCTCCTGCCACAGTACTATCACAAGACATAGGTGGGCAGATTTTCTCCTGAAGAACAGTTAGATTAATAGGATGTGCATGTTTTGAAGCTGACAGCAAGAGAACAGGCGTTGTTTTCCAGAAGAAGGCTGCTGGCTTTGTTATGGCTCCACTATCCAGCAGTTTCACCAGTCAAGCTTGTTTACATTCCTGCCTGTATATTCCATTCCCTCCCAGTGAAAGTTTGACACTCCCACTTAGGCCAGTAAAAGCACGTGTCAGGTGGAGCCATGGCCTGAATCCATGTGAGAATCTGACTTAAAAAGAACAGCCAAGAAAAAGGCCATGTTCCCCTGTATGGTTTCAGGGATCTATTGACAGGACAGTCTCATATATAGGCACAGGATCATTGCTGAAGGAGCACTGTCCTGGAGTACAAAGTATGGAAACACAAGGACCAGGACCAAATGTGATAGGAATTCCTTAAGGCCAAAAAGTCTTCAATATAATGCTGATTACAGACATGCTTCTTGAGTGCTAGACTAGACATTAATGCCAGCAAATATTTGAAAACAAACTGTTGTGAGATTTGTTCTATCCAATATTATCAGTGTGATCTTCAAGAACAGGATTTTCACTGCCAAGAAGAATTAAGATGCTGAAAGGTACAGAGTGATGAAAGAAGGAGAAGATCAGCGATAAGAGACAAGTGAGCAGGCTTGTGTGTGATACTGTATGTGGGAAGAAACCAGAGTCAATGGTCAGCTGACCATAGAAGTTGTGTCTGGTACACAGTGATCATGTCATATTGTCTCTTTCAGACATTATTCTCTGTTTCAGCTGCACCTGTTTTACTTTTGCTATTTTTTTGGTTACTAAATAAATCCTTCGGTAGACAGGGTGGACCACCTGGGCTTTTCTTCTTGGTTTTAGGAATGGGTTTTCCAACACTAACAGCAAATTATTCTAAGTAAAAAAACACTTACTGATGACTCTTCCTTCTGTACAACAAACTCTAATTTCACTTTAAATGCCCAACTGCTTGGACGTTGTTTAAATTGTTAATTTATAAAGTCAAAATTTGCCAGTGTAACTTTTCCAATACCCATTTTTTATGCTTCTCCCTTAGGATGATTCAAGGACAATGTTCTAGGCTTCTCAGAAATTTGTGTATGTAATTACTACTTTCAGCAGCATAAATGCCAGTATTGAACACTGAGCTCATATAAAATCAGATGCAGCCACTCAGTAATAAAATTTATCTTCAAAGAACTTTGAGCTAAAAACCAGCACATGCTGCTTTTAGGTTTTTTATCTGCAATTACAATAATTTGTGGATTTTTAGAAAAAGAATGACTGGCATTTTAGGAAGACCAAAGGTAGACATGAGAAAGTGCTGTTCGCATTTGCTCATTTAAAAAGCATTCTTTAATTTTGAGTATTTCCAGATACTCTCATTTTCTTATCTCCAGGAGAGTTGAAATGATTGCTAGTTCCTGAAATCTTTGTATTGTAATAGCATCTTCCTTCTTGTTGTATCTGAGTGAAATTCTTTGGCAGCAAGGATCTGTACTGGTTATTTTACTATTACAATTACAGTAGTGAAATCATAATGACAAAATTATTAGTCAAAGTGCTGTTTGTAATTGAGAAGTCTTTTTATTTCTACACAGGGGTCCTGTTCAACCAGCATTCCTAGGAAAAATGTGCAGTTTTCTTGACAGATTTTCATTGTGCAAAATGAGCCCTATGAAATCTTCACCAAAACTGTCTTTGGTATTTCGGCAAAATTGAAAATGTTTAATGCAGTGAATTTTTTACAAGTTCAGCTTTGAAAAATCTTTACTTCACATCCTAATGCAACAAATGCTTTACTATCTGTGCCTTGTAACGTAGAAAAATACTCATCAACTGATTAAAAAATACATCAAGCCAGATGGCGCAAAGAAAATGTTTCCACAGAGTTGTAATTTACAAGATAAATAGTGATTAGAGCAGCATTCATGTTGTCTAAATAGAGAATACTTGTGTGCATTCGGAGTGTGTGTAGAATAAACGTCGAATACTCTTGGTAGGTTTACACCCTCTGGTTATGACCGAAGACCCATGCAGAGAGAGTCAAACAATGAGTGGTAATTTTAGAACTGTAAATATGAGGCAAACAGAGCCATGGGGTCAGTGAGGGAGAACAGTACAGATTCCAGGAACTAGTAGTCACATTAACTCAGAAAAGGTGTGTGAGCAGCTGGGAAATAGAGGAAAAATCTAGAAGCATTTGGTAGCAGCCATCTCTGAGCCTCTATAAAATTGTTGTAAGGGAGATAAAGCTGCATTTCCAAGTTACCTTTCTCCTGAGAAATCAGCCGAGTGCATTGCACTCTCTGTGCTGCTCCTGGCAGAGGTGGCACACCCTGCTTGTGTGGGGTGGTTTGTACTCCTGATGGCAGACAGGAGGTTGTGATCACAGGGAATGCCAGAAGGTTTTTAAGTATGGCACAGATGTCAATACCTTCTGTAGTACCTTCTACCCAGGGAGCAAAAAACACTGATAAACATTTGTAGATTAAGTATACCGGCAGCTCTGGAAGCATGTCTAGTTAGTTTGCTGAAGTTAGCTTTGAAAATGTGGGAGAATAAAATCCAAATCAAGCCCTAGGGAGCACTCTGTCTTGCCCTCTTGCTGTGAACTGCCTCACATGGTTGACTATGACAATGGGAGAAAATTCCAGATGTTTTTTGGAGGGGATGTACTTGCCCTTAGCTGGGGAAGTTCAGAAGTGAGGCACAGCATCAGAGCACTCCACAGCACCGTCACCTTCCTGTGCTGACCTGTAATCCAGATGCCTCTGCAGACTGCAAGGTAGAGAGCTTCAGAGTATTATCCTGTGAACTGATCCCCAAAGGATTAAAACAAGTCAAACATAGATTAATATTTTGGGGGGCTAATTCTGCGCTGGATCATATCTATGAAAAAACATCTATCTTCTGTACTGTAAAATGGTATTATTGCTATATCATTGTACGGGATGGCTTTTAAAGCAATTTCACTGGCAAGCACTTAACCATCTATGCAAATATATAAATCTGCTGCAAAAGAGCTGCTATTCAAACAGAAATGTCTTCATAGGGGATCTGCAAAGAATTTTTTAAGTGAATCTAGACTGCAGACCACATTCTTAATTAAAATTGGCCTGATAATTTGAATGGTTGGCACAAAGGCTGTTTAGGACATTAACTGCATAATAGAGATTGATGAGCATTTTAGCATTGTTTCTAAGGTTAGCCAGTTATTAAAAATTTATTGCTGTTCAGTTGAATAAGTACATTTTCCTAAGTTTTGATTGCATTTAAGAGTTCATTAATGAGCTACAAATGTGTAAGGACTCCTGCTATGTACTAATATAGCACCAAACATAAGGCTACATTTACAGAACTAAGTAAAGATCACATTATCACAGGATATTCTGTGTTGGAAGGGACCCACAAGGACCATCAAGTGAATGGCCCATATGGAGATCAAACCCACAACCCTGGCATTATTAACACCATGCTCTGATCAACTGAGCTCATCTCAAGATTGGGAAGTACAATATTTAACTATGAGACACAGAGTGAGGTGATTCTAGAATGTCTCCTGTTTTTTAAATTAGTATTTATAGCTATCACAATGAATTCAAACAGAGCAGAGACCTGACTAGTAGTCAGAAAACTCAGAAAAAAGGATAGTTTTGCCATCAGCCTTGTACCTCTATAGAATGCTCATGTTTCTGCCTGTTAGTGTATTTTTTTCTCTCCCTGAAAACTAGATTGAGGAAGAAGATAGGGAACTGGAAACTTCACTGTTGAAGGCAAAGAGAGCTGAAACAACACCAGAAATACACAACAAAGCTGGAAAGGTTACAGGACTCTTTTTCTAGGGATGCTGGTATGGGGAAGGAGGACTCCCTATCCAGAAGCCTCGCTGGCTGCAGAGTGAACTGGCAGCTTGGTGCATTTCCCTGCATGCCCAGACATGCAGCAGCAGTGAGCCTGACAAAAACAGTCTTGAAAAACTTGACGAGAGAGTGGTTCCCCAAAACTCTTTCCTGTATCTGGGAGGAAAAGGAAAGGAAGTGTGAAAAAGTGCTTGCATCACTTGTTCAGTTTGGTGCGCTGGTGTCTCACAGAGAGCCATTTTTACTTCGGGATCATTGTATTTATTTTTTTCTAAAGGTACTAAGTTCTTGCAAATGCTACCTTGATCTGGCCAGAAGAAGCTTTCCTTTGCTCTTGAATCCACTTACATTAAAACTCCAAGCCAGAACTGGTACCAATGGTATCTGTCTGCCTCAGAGCCTCAGGCTTAGAGCAGCAGCAGTGTGTGGCAGATGACCCTCAGATCACTTTCCTGTGCAGTTTCAGAGCTGGGTACACAACACAGCCTCCCAAAAATCTGCCTCCTACAGCTCCTGGGGGCAGTGGGATGCTCACAGCAATAAGCTACATCAGTGAAGCTAGGATTAGACCTTCAGGGCTCAAATGACTTCCCCTAGGAGGAGAGATGGAAAAGGATTGCAGCTAAATTATCACTGGTTGCAAGTTAAGATGGAAGTTGGAAACGAAATCTTAGTGGAGATACTCAGCTGATAACTGGTAATAAAAATACATCCAGCAGCCTAAAAAGGTGGCCCTGGTGTGGTGCAGGAACCTCCAAATAACAGGAATGCATCTGTGAGGGAGGCCCTTGGCTGCAGCAGAGGAATGAGAAGAGCTGCACAGTGTATCAGTGTTTCACCTGCATAGACAGTAAATCAAGATCTCTGACTGGTTTACAAGGCATCTTTGGAAAAAAAAAAATATATATATATATCTTTCTGCTCTTGCTGAGGTACAACAAATGGTATCTGAGCTTTCCATATTTAACACAGACTATGTCACACTGATGAGTCAGCCATCTGCATCAAGGTGTCCTACTTTGGTATGTATGGCCTTTTCTCACTAAGTGCTTTCCCTAATATTTACTTAGGTACCAGCTTAATTCTCTTTGCTAAGGGATAAAACAGTGGTTTTAATTAACATCTGTTTACTACACAGTTAAGCCCTTCAGAAAGAAAATTTTAGAAAACCGCAACCCAAGCAACAAATGCAGAAGCAGAATAAATACATGAGCAGAAGACACAAGATTTTACTGGCCTTAATGGTCAAAACACACCTGTGGCTGAAAGCCAGCAAGGTGATCTCACACTGCTCAGAGCAGGAGAGCAGGACCAGACACTGTGCCAAAGCAAAGCAAGCACTCCTTACCCTGGAAGCATGGTCCCACTCTGAAACACAGCTCTGCAAAAAAACCCCAAAACCAAACAATTCCAAACCCAAAATTAGGACTTTCCCTCTTCTTTAAATCAAATGTATTCTGTTTCCCTCCGTGCAAACTCACCCTGGAACTGGAGAACCAGCTTGGTCCATTTTACCATCAGTCATAAACATCCTGCAGCCAAACCCAAAGCATTACTTACATCTGCATGACCCCAAGTTTATAATTTGGCCTCAGATATGAATGTCACGTTTGGATATGTGTTTGTTCATCATTATTAACACTAGGCTAATACAAAGTGTAAGTGTTTCTGACATCTTGTTTTATGACTATTTTTGATGCTTTGCAAGGCCATGTTGCTCTTAGCTATACTACTGCAAAGGAAGTAAAACTTCAGTAAATGGTTTTTATGAAGCTGTGCTTGAAGCAGACTGTAGCAGGGACTTCATTTTGCCATTAACATGAGGAAATATAGCATAGAATATGAAGGACCAACACTGTTTAGGGAAGAAGATTACATTTTTACCACTTTCCTTTGGCATGTTTGTTTTGGAAAGTTGTTGTTGCACAGAAATTTGAAAATACATAGACAGATAAAATTATTTCAAAGTAGACTTTTTGCTATGGCTCTTTAGCCCAGCTGACAAAAGTAAAAAAAAAATCAAATTCCTAATTCTCCTTCATCTGCCAGTTTCCCTTCTGCAGGAAGACCGGACAGTTGGCCAGCTTAGTGTCCAATAGGTTACTTCAGTTAGGAATAAAGCTTCTTTGATGCAGTTTGGTTTATTTACAAAAATGTAAGAAGCCCTGCTGCTTTGAGCACAGGATAAATCAAACAGCTGGGTACAGCTTCTTTAACACAGCTCTTTGAGCCAGCACCTCACCCAAGCACCATTTTGAAAGGCTTCTCCTCCACCAGTTCTCCACAGAGCAGTCCTTCTCCTCATGCTCCTCACTGCCATCAGATACATCTCAAAAATCTGATAGAACTGGCCCACCAAAGTGGCCATTGAGTGGTGGCACAGCTACTCCCTGCCCCATGTGAGGCAGACTGCTTAGACTGCCACAGCTCATCAGTGAGGATTGGCCCAGGGAGACCTTCAGGAAGCTTGGGAGTCCTGAATCAGTGGGTGATTCTCACTGAGCAAGCTCATCCTGCAAGCGTGGCTGCCCGTACTGGCGGACCAACAGTTAAACAAATTGAACAGATAACAGAGTCACATGAAATACGTGGTCAACACCTCTTAAACTCAGCTGTTGGAATCCAAAATGCAGGGAATTCTCAGAACTTTGAGCCTGTAAGCTAAAGCTTAGAATTAAAAACAGGATTTGATTTGAGACCTTGGAAAAGGCTTCCAAACTTAGGTACTAAAAGCAAGAATGTGGATTTATGGTTTGAAGCAGAGACATGTTGAATTAAGGAGAAGAAGGTTTAGAATTTTGGAGTTTAGGATATAGAGAAAATAAAAGTAGTTACAAAGGTAAACAAGAAGTTTAGAATGCAGTACTGTAGGTTTGTGTATTATACATGATTGACTAAGAAAGCTTACACTGTAACATGAGTCTGTAAGACGAAAAATTGAAGCATTGAGTCAAAAACATAAATATCCTTTTTAACAGCATTTTTTTGGTCAATAAATCCTTAAAATGTCTTACAGCTAAGGGTCTTTTGACCTTCTGAGCCATACAGTAAGAATGTGGGCCAAACTTACCCTTCCTGTCTATATAAAAGATAAAAAAAGTAAATTACTTCATCTAAAAAACTCAGATATCTCTAACTCATTCAAAATTCCTTCAAAAATCTCCATACTCAGCCATACCTAAAGGGACTGAAAATCCTGCTATAAATGTTTTCAAAAAGCTCACACAGTTGAAGAGATGCTGTTGAGGGGTGAAGTTGTGTTTAAGTGTTTGTGGTGGGTTGGCCTTGGCTGGACACTGCCTGCCAAGGCCACTCTGTCACTCCTCTCCTCAACAGGGCAGGGATAGAACATAAAATTAAAGGTTTGTGGGTTGGGATAAGGACAGGGAGAGGTCACTCACCAGTTACCACCACTGGTGATGGTAAATGGGTTAATACCCACAGATGTTAATTTAACTTACTGCCAATTAAATCAGAGTTGTTTAACAAGAAGTAAGAATGAATCTTAAAAAGGCCTTCTCCTTTTTAAGGAGGGCATGCCCCCCTCTTTTCCAAGGCTCAGCTTCATTCATGGTTTCCCTGCCTCAGCTTCATTCATGGTTTCACTCCCCCCATGACACAAGGGGACAGGGAATTGAGGATGAAATCAATTCATCACATTTTGTCCCTGCTGCTCCTTTATCACTGGGAGGACTCCTCAGACTCTTCCACTGCTCCAGTGTGGGGTTCCTTCCAGTGAGACAGTCCTCCATGGACTTCTCCAAGGTCTTTCCCAGAGACTGTTGGAACATTCTTCATGGAATGTTCCAGCACAGGTCTCTCCACCTGAGGGTGCAGTCCCTCAGGAACAGGCTGCTCCACTGCGGGCCCACACTGGGGCCACAGCTCCTGCCAGGACCCTGCTCCAGTGAGGGGCTCTCTGCACAGGCCACAGCCCCTGCCAGGAGCCTGCTCCAGTGAGGGCTGCTCTGCACAGGCCACAGCTCCTGCCAGGAGCCTGCTCCAGTGAGGGCTGCTCTGCACAGGCCACAGCTCCTGCCAGGAGCCTGCTCCAGTGAGGGCTGCTCTGCACAGGCCACAGCTCCTGCCAGGAGCCTGCTCCAGTGAGGGCTGCTCTGCACAGGCCACAGCTCCTGCCAGGAGCCTGCTCCAGTGAGGGCTGCTCTGCACAGGCCACAGCTCCTGCCAGGAGCCTGCTCCAGTGAGGGGCTCTCTGCACAGGCCACAGCTCCTGCCAGGAGCCTGCTCCAGCACGGGCTTCCCATGGGGTCACAGCCTCCTTCAGGCACATCCACCTGCTCTGCTGTGGCTCCTCCAGGGGCTGCAGGTGGATCTCTGCTCCCCCCTGGGCCTGCAGGGCCTGCAGGGGCACAGCCGACCAGTGTGTCTTTTCCCCCACCTGTCCATGGAAAAAGTTAATTCTTCTTTCCTTTCTTCAGTTCAGGTGTATTAAAGAATTCCTTTTCAGTCCTATGATTACATTTACATTTTTTCAACTCTAGTTTGGCACGTTTGGGTGTTATTTTACTGACTAAATGTAACTTTTCAAAATAAATTTCTTGGCAGGGAACACCGATTTACAATGCTTCCCTAACAAATGCAAAGATGTCAGTCAACTTTTCCCTCCTTCGTGTGTTGCAGATGAGGAGACATTTTCCTTCTGAGGCTGGAGCTGAAACGCAGCAAGCTGTATATTAATAACTGAGAGGGAAAATGTCCAAGGAGGAGAAGGATGTCCATCAACCTAGACAGAATATTAATGTCTGCAACCAGCACAAGAAATACTATTACTACTTTAATAAGACCCAAAGATTGTAAAAGAAGTTTATGTTCAGTCATTTCCTGCTGCCTAAATCATTCTGGACCCCTGGTAATTGTATTTCAGCTGTTTCTAGCATTCATTATTGCCTGTAGAACTCCGGACATCTGCCATATTCATGCAGCCTCTACTTAATTCCAAGTCATTGAGTAATGGTTTTCCTATTACTGTATTTCTTTTCTCTTACTTGCCCTTTTTATCATCATTTCTGCCAGACAGCTATTCAGCTGCAATTTGAATCATAAAAAGGACCATTGCGTTCAGAACAACATTAGGCAGATAAATTTTCATGGAAAATTAGAGAAAGTACTAAATTCTACAACTGAGAGAGATAATGGGCAGATTATAGACAGAGCAGGTCACCTGCATTAAACCTAAATACAAATGAGAAGTAAGTAAGTGAAATATGCTAAAGGAGTGTGGGGGAGTAACCAGCCAGCTCACCTATGTGTGGCTGAAGCTCTGAAGAGAACAGCAGGAACGCACCAGGAATCCAAAACCACCTTCTGAGCAATGGCTGTTTTTAGATTACAAGTCAGAACACGATATTTGCTTTTCAGCAGCTGCCCTCAATCACTGCTTGCTCACAGCCCAGGCAGCAAAATGGTATTTAAGACTCTGCCAGCCCAACCAAAGCACAGCCTAGGGAACTACAGGCCTGAAGAGCATCAGAACGTGTTTGATGGCCATAAGCTGAGTTCACTGGGTTTGCTCACCTTACTTACAGGTGAGATCCAATGCAGCTGTACTTTAAATCATCCTGTAAGGCTTCTACAGGCAACCTCAAAACACAGAAACACAGCTGGTTTGGATTGTGCTTCTTTCTTCCCTGTCTTTTTGTTTTCCCTCAGAAGTGTTACATAGTTGGAGTTGGCCATGCGTGCTGTTTACAGCATTTCAGCTCGCTGCACATTAGAGGTGGTTCCCAGGATTTATCTCTTTTCCAGCACTACAGCAGCTGGAGAGTGACTTTTCCAGCACCTGTGGTTCCACCTTTCACCTCATCTGCTCTGACTGGGGGCTGCCAAGTCAGAGGGGCATCCTCAAACTGTGTGCTCCTCTTGTTTCCCCCTGCATCCCCATGGGGTGATTTGGATAAAGGAGCTGATCTGATGGAAAGCTAATCCACAAAAGGAAAACACTGATTTCCATAAAATTTGATGGCAAGCAGCAGCGTGAGGGCACTGCTGGGCAGTGATTAGCAGGACTCCCTCTGGCAGCTCCTTGCATTTGCTGCAGATCGGGTGTAACCCAGCAGCAAACCTGCTGGGAGAACAGACCATTGTTCTGCTGTCACTTGTGCAGGCACCATCACAACAAAGCCCTGAATTTACAGGAGATATGCTGCCCTAGAAAACATTTTTCTTTCATGCAGTTTTTGTTTGTGAAAAAGTGCTGTGCAGGAGGATTTTACTCACTCTAAATAATAACAATAACATAATAATAATAATGACAATAATAACAATAAAATAAAAATACAACTTCCCGAACAACCATGCTCTGTATTGGTAACGAAGTAAGAGACCTTGTACTTTGAGAACTGCTTAAGTCATCTGTAGTACTTCTCATCTGGCTTTCAAATATTCCCACCACCTCCTGCAAAAGGAAAAGCTAAGTGCAGCTGGTGGGTATAAAACCAGTATTTTCCAAAGTTAAATGAACAACCATCAGAAAAGGAAGACATATTTTCTAATGGTGAATCCACTGTGGAAAGTCTGGGATGGGAAACTGGAAAATACAGTAAGTGGCTTGTAGGAAACTAACTGGGTTCATGTGTACAGTGAACTCAAGAAGGGTGGTGAGGAGCATTCTGTTTTGATTTATGAATTGGGGTCAGAGTGAGAGTGGAAATATATTCTTGCATCACCAAAACATAAAGCAAGGGCACTTACACTCTCTACATGAAATTAGCATCTCTGTCATCACATTCATGCATAAACATACTTTCAATTAATGTCTCTGAAACAAAAGGAAATTAGTCCCACTGATTGCAAAGTGAGCCCACAGAGTTCTGACTTTTAAAAGTCTTAAGAAGACTTGAAGGTTTACACTCTATTAGCAAAACTGTACATTATTTCTAGTAGTGTTAGCTGTTCTTAATTGGAAATTTTCTTCAAACAGCAATAAAGTTTGTAAGTTTCAGAACTTGTAGAAATATCAGCTGGTTTCCAGGAAATAAACTGAATTTTGGCTTCTACAGTATAATGAAAATTTTATTTCAGGACCCAGAAACAGACAAAATGCAAGATTAAAAAAAATTGAAGAGAAAACTGGGATACCTGACTTGACTGTAAATGAGCAGATTTTCCTATTTGAGAGAAGCATTGCTTTCAGCTTGAGAACTTCAGATTTGGATCAAGCCTGAGCTGCAGGTACAGAGGTTTCTGTTGCATTCTCCTACCCTGATTTCCTTACTAACGACACCAGGCATCTAATCAACGTTTCATCCATCACCAGCTTTGAAAATGAGTAAATAATTTTGATGGCATTTGACAAAAAAATTATTTCATAAGTTGGTAGATTCCAACAGGCAATCTGGAGGCTACATGACCAGGCCATGTCAAGTCATGAGCATTACCTGGCCCCCCAGAACCTGAGTCACAGCTTTTGAATTGTCCAGCAAATTGGCAGTGGTGACAAACCTATGAACTGCTGGAACAGCACATGATTTAGGAACAGGGAGGAGATGGACGGAGACCGAAGATGTTCTGGCATGGGCAAGGGCAGGAAATGTCAGAAGAAAGGACAAAATTGAGTGGTCTGGCCATAAAGTCAAGACCACAGGAAATCAGTCTTGCTAGGTCTGCAAAATTTTTCACGAGAAAAATTTACAAATGCATTTCCTAGGCATGTCTTATTCACCTGCTTAAAGCGAGGTATAACATTAAGTTAAGTGCCTATTTGTTTTACTGGGTTGCTACATGAAAACCAGGGAAAACAAATGCTTGCTGAAAGCAGAGAAACATGCTATGATTGAACACCAGCAGGGCTCCACAGCAGCCAAACCAGGGCAGCACTGAGCATCCATGCCCCTCCAAACACTTGCCAAGATAGCAGCAGTCCTCTATTACATCTTCTCAGCCTCCACAGCACTTTTAAAGCAGTGACCCCAGTCAAACTGACCACCCAAGCAGAGGGAGCCCTTTGGGGCTCAGAACTGTGTGTAAATGTCTAGCCATGCCCTGCTAACACATGCTGAAGAACCCAATTGCCTTTGTACTTAACATGGTGGTGCCCTCCCCATGTAACTGTCTCTCCAGCTCAAGTATCAGCTCTCCTTATCTTCTGTGTCCACTCCTCTCCAAGTTAAGTCTATTATCCAACCAAGTTCTGTCATCCTGCAAATGCTGGCAAAAAGCATTTGTCACGTTGACTTTACTACAAACCAAGAAAAAGGAAGCAAGACACCCTAAAAAGGGTTTTTTTGCCCCTTCCACTCCTCACCCTCTCCAATTTACCCTGGAAAAGCAGGTATAGTTCTGTACACAGAATGCTTTTTTCAGACTCAGCTAAGCTCACTACTCAAAACTCCTTCCTATCCCAGAAAATTAAGTCCTTCACACAATTTTTAGAGATTTATGCAAAACCTAGCTCTTTGTGAAGGAGCACCCAGCCGTAAATACTGCATGAGCTCTCCAGGTAGTTTAGAATGAAGGTGACCTCTGCTGTGACAAAACAAATCCATTGTAAGAAATCATCATCAGAAAGTATTCACCTGCCTCTGTAATAAATTATGCTTCTGCGCTTCAGGCACAAATGGAAAAAGCTTCAGCTGGAGCAAAAGATCAGGAGGGCAAGCTGGCTGTAAACACCTTAATGAAGTACATGTTTGCATTCCTTTATGCTACACATCAATAGCTGTGCCTTTTCAATAGTGAATGCAGCCCTAAATCAAAGCCAAGCGGTCAAAGTACAATTGCTGGTCCTTAGCAGCTGTGGGTGAGGCAGAGGCACACCTTGTGGTACAACATGACCCACAGCTATTGCTGTGTGGGGCTTCAAGAACAAAGCTGGCACAGTCCTGTAATGTTCAAGGGGTTTTAATGTGTGATTTGTACTAGTGCTGCCTTTGACCAGGGGCTAGCAATTTGTAGTGTCTTGAAAAAAGTGGAATGTTGAAATCACAAGTACAAGCTGTACTCCACAGCTTACTGTGGCCACCTTAGTCCACATCAAACACACATCTGGTTTGAGAAATACCCCCCTGTGGCAACTTCAAGTGGCTTAGTGTAACAATACAAGAACAAATTTCACCCTGGATGTGGGGGAAGTATATTGCTAAGACAACAACACTAAGCAATTATATTGCTAAGAAACAAACACTCTTTAATAATGCCCCAAATACAGACAATCTGCAGTCAATTTCTAGATCACCTTTAACTTCCCACAGCCATCCTGCTTCATTGCACTGAACTGCCCTCTCTCCTGCATTGGGGGCATCAGAAGTACAGCCAGATCAAAACTGGACAGCTTCCCCATAATAGTCTGTAAAAATCAGGATATAACCAGAAAAGCCTTGCCACTGCAGATTGTCAAGTCTGCTGTATTTAGTGCATCACTTGCAATGTGGACCTTAAACATACATTCTTATCTCACGATGAATAGTTCAAAGTATATTTTATTGACACTCTTTAAACAGCCTGGAGAGAAGTAACAATATTTAATCAAAAGAAGGAAAAAGAAGATAGAAACCTGAAAAACTGCTAGCTTGCATTCAGTGTTAAACTTGGAGGTATAAACAAAAGCCTGGAGTATAAATATGAAGTATATTTCCAATCCTTCAGTGCAGAAAACCAGCAACAATGGTATTTACTCTACATTAGAAGTGTTTCCATGTTCAATTCCAGATATATACTTTTCTTCTATATATATTTCTGATAACTTATGTACAAATAAGATGTCCAACATCTGTTCTTTAATACAAGTATGTAATCTTCATAACTGAAACATTACAACAGTTTGATCAAAAGTATAGAAAATCATTTTAATATTTTTTTTATGGCAGTGTTTAAAAAACTCCACCCTTGAACCCAAATGACCTTAGAAGGACCAGTATTTCTTCACTGTAATAATACACTGCTCATTCAACATGCAAAGTGTTATTGCATACATGAGTCACATGAATTACAACTAAGTCTGAAGGAAATGTGCTGTACAGCCCATTCTAGCAAGTGCTAGCTGTAAATATCACAGAAGAAAGCATAGTACTACTGTATTTTTAAATAAAACGCTACAAACTCAAGTATTGTCCTCGCACTAAGACTTTAAGGCAATTAAGAGCTGGAAAGCTTCAGTTTGGCATAGCTGCATCAAGCTCTCCCCTTTCCCAGTTATGAGAATTTGTTTTTAGAGGGCTGCTGATGAATTGTTGCTGTATATTAATACAACTCAGTATGAAGTGATAAGTCAGTAACAAAAGTTTAATATCCCCAAGTTTCACTGAGCTGATCAAATTTAAGCAACAGTTTATCCACCAGCTAAGTTTTCCAGCATGGATTTCTAAATTGTTATGAGAACAGAGAAAAATATTCAATGTGTAAACCTCTCAGTGTAACTGATTTTACGACTTCAATCCATTCTTGGGGTATTACAGAATTTAAGGGTTAAAAACAGATCTGACAGTCAAATATTCAGCTTTACAAAGGATAATTATTTGCAGTAAAAATTTGTATAAACATACACACAGTAGATCCAAGTCAACAGGCATTTCTTTATGGCTTCTTTCACTGAGGTACTGTTATTACATCCAGCAACAGGACACGAGTGTTCTATAAACACCACATTCATAAGCTGTACCACCAACTCATGACAAGTGGTAACAGACTGCAAATCCTGCCTCACTGCAGAACTACAGGAAAAGAGTCTTCCCTGCTATGTGGAGAGTCTCAGTGCAAGCTACAGAAAGCCTTAAAGGCAACGGGCATCAGTGGGGGAAAAGTTCCAATGAAAGTCTCCCTCTACTTAAAGGAGAAAACATACTCATGGCAAATTGAAATCTCATTCGTTAAAATTAAGAGCAAACATAAAATTCCAAGGCAGCAAGGGCATGTAGAACAGCAGCCATACATTACAACTTGAAATGTGTCATTAAGCTCTTGCATCTGACCCTTGAGCTAAGTGCATGCACAGGCTCACAGCAGGCAACCTGTGACCATGACACCACACAGACCAACACTGACAAAGGGGAAGGGGCAAGCACACGACTTCTGTTGATCCAACAGCAGACAGAAAACCCCTGGTGACCACAAGAGTATTCCTCAGCTGTCAAAAGCTGACTCGTGAGTGCACAGTTAGTTGCATCTTTCACTGTTTACATGTGGGAGGAATTTGCAAATCACAGTACTCCACTCCCAGTACGGGGAAAGGGATGTTAAGATAGCATGCTTGTTGCCATGTGCATTTATCATTCTACCTTTACAGCAGAGAGTATTCTTTTGCTGTTTTTCTTTTTTTTTTTTTTAACAGAGTGGCCATGTTGTTACTACAGCCAACACTCCCATTTTTATTTCACCTATGCTAAAAATATGGTTCTGCAATAAATATTGTTAGAAATGGAAGTTCAAAACATGCTCAGTTAATTATAGTAGCTAGTTCTTTCCAATCAAAGATTTTTAACCCCACAAACCCATTAAACAGTTTGCAGATGCTCAAGTTCCTTATATGAAGATACAGCAAAACATTTAAAACTCAGTGCTTAGCCACATACTGTAATCTATATACATGTTATAACATATCCCCACTTAGATCAACAAATTCATCATCCCTCTTGACCAAGTCATCTTCATCTTCCAAGTCTTTCCAGGTGCTAGTAGGTAAAGCTGGTTTGACAGACTGTCTCTGCAGTAAAGCAAATGGAAACAAGGATGACAAACGGGCAGAATTTCTCAGCAAGGGAACAGAATGTACATCTCCAGAAACAGCCTGACTGTGTTCTTCATCCATTTTCACCTGCAGGCTTTGCACTTCCTCCATCAAGTCCAAAATCTTGGCAGCTGTAGCTATTGTTCCACCACCATGGAGCTGGGCCTCAGGAATCCATCGTAGGTAACGCTGTGCCCAGACTTTGATTTCGGGGCCGTCGATGCGCGGCAGCAGAAGACCATGGTAGTCGACAGGTTTGCTATGCCAGCTATCATAAAACTCCCTTAAGCTGTTAGGGGGCTCATCTGAAGAATTTATGAACTTGCCAATTCTTTTACCCAGAATGTTTTTAATTAAATGATCTGTTTCCTCCCTGAAAAATCCTCTCTTCGTGGAAGGCTTTGCCTGTGTCAGTGGCAAAGAAAGTTGCCGTTGATGCTTTAAGAGAGGAAAAAAGGCAAAATACTCAGATAATATTAATGCAATGGGACTTCAGAAAGCAGTTTTAAGAGGAAGAAAAACAAAGTTGTATTCAGGAAACTCTTGCAAGCAATAGTCACTTGATCTATATAGAAAAGCAGTGGCTGTGTTTAAATTGTTATTTTTCAGTACATCAAGTACTTTACAGAGCATACTGAGTGTTGCCAGCTTCCTTCCCTGCTAACCAAAAGTAACACCACTAAAGCAATTGTCTTTGAAAAAGCCAAACCCTTTGCTTACATTTAAGTATTGCCAGTGTCCATGTTTAGTTTAAGCTAGTTATAAATAAAGTGCTCTCTGATTTCTAGGTTTTTATCCAGTGGTCCCTCACTGCATCTCAGATAAACGCTGTAGATCATACTGGCAGTGTCTCACATGAGAATGCTTTATACAGGACAGAATTTACCAATGAATTGCAATTGAAAGAGGCTACTCCAAAGATTTTTTCCCTGAATTTGAGCTACGTGCCAATAATGAGGTGGTCCATCCATAATCCTCCATACTCCAGAGTTTTTTTGCTGCTGTTGGTTCCCCTCCCACTCCAAGTGCACACACACACTCCAGTTAAAATTAGGGAGGCAATCACAAACCTATGTATTTCAGTCAGGGACTCCATGGAACAACTAAATTAGCTCCCTTCAAACACATCATTGCAACTCACCTGAATATTAAATTTCATGACTTACCAACAGACTTGCACAGAAGTATGAAGAAAAAGAATCCCTAACTTCATGGCTATGAACTATAAAAGTGTTATTTACAATTGTAGTGCATGCAAACTGGGTTTTTAAATCCAGGTGCGTCTGAGGTATATGAGTATTTTGTCAATTTAAAAAAGTCTGCACCAATACTTTCACTGTGAGAACATTTGAAATAAGATGTGCAAAATATTTCTAGAACTGAAAAACCAGTTCAGCAGCACATATCTTACTTTGAACCGTGCAGTCTTCCGTTGACTTCTATCTGGTTTTGGTTTCTCTGCATAAAGAGGGTTGTTCAGGAAAGCCAGGGCCTTGGGGTCAAACTGCACAGACCAGTCCCACACAGTAAGGAATCTGAAAGGACCACTTTGTGTCTTGAGGCTTTCCCCACTCTGCCAAAACAAACAGGTCACATTTAATACTGCTAGAGGGGAATCCTGACTAAGTCAAGGTGAAATAAAGAAACTGGCTTTTTAGAAAAAAGGCCACAGAGTTGCAACAACACTTTTGCTTTCTATGTGTTCAATAACTGAACAACAGTGCAATCAGACTTTCACAGATGAAAATAAAGTTAAATATTCTCAGAAAAAAAGATATTTTGAAACTTGGACAAGAGACAGACAGTTGAATTCCTCAAACACAGGCGGCACATTACGATTCCAAACACCAAAAGCTGGAACTGCAGTCATGCAGTGCTACTGGTCTAGATTTTGCGATCAACAATCTATTTGTATAAAAGACAGTAATCTTCACTTTTTCCTTTAGTCTCTGTGCAGCCTTGCAGAGGATACTCCCATTGCTCCCAGCTTCTTAGGCTAGAGAAGAGCATGAACCAAATATAAATCAACGTTCAGGAGATGTTGATTTTGGAATACAACAGAATATACTATACAAGAATTTCATAGATAATTTATTCTGCCAGACAGCTGGATATTCCTTGAGGGTTAAGGAGCTCCAATTTCACTGAAGGGCATTAAACATACAACTGCAGCTACATATTACAGGTAATGTATTCCTTCTGTCATCATAAACTCCTATGTCCTGAACTTGCCTCCCTATAGCCAAAATTGCACTTGTTCACCCTTCAAGGCAGTTCAATAAGTAAGGAAAAAGGTGCTGTTGGGAATTGCTTTTTCTTGAGTGTTCCTTGTTTGTTGGTCAAACTCATTCTACAACACACCACATCCACAAAATACCAAACCCTTACCTTATTAGTGTCTCTTTGATGTTGAGAGTTGAAGAAGAAAGTGCTAAAAATAGGCACATAGAGGCTGTCTGACAAGACAGTTAAGTAAGTTTCTGTGAACTCAAATGCTGGAGGATACTGTTGTACCAGCTGCCAAACACAATTTAGCAGGAGCAGAAAAACAGGAGCCTAAGTAAACAAAATATTTCATCAGTTTCAGAAAAAGTTTAAATTGTTCCACCATGAAAACTATTTATTTTATAGTATCAAGTGTATCCAAATACAAATCTTAAGGCAAGAAGCCTGATTAAATACAGAACTGCTGCATGTACATTTGGCTGAAATTTGAAGAATCTGAGCTATCCTTGGCCAATTATTGACAGAAGAGATGAGCACTTTCTACTCTGAATTTAAAAGTTGCCACTATGCAGCCTTTTAAAGGTGGCAAAGCAAAACTAGTTTATATCAACTCTTGATCAGAATAAGTCAGTTTACACCTATTTGAATAGCAATCTAATCTAGTCCCAAAGCAAGACAGTAAAAAGTTGATCTCCAGATGTGACAGGAATAGGCAATTAACTTGAGTTATTTCTATAGATGCTACTACCATTTAACACAAGTCTTCAAGGGCACAGGATACATGACTTTCAAAAGATTCCAAGACTGGGAAATTTTTCATTTGTTGTCTTTAATAATAAAGCCATTGCTGACCTCTAAACAGCAAAAACAGTGACACTGTACAAACATCAACCCATAAAACAAAACAGAAGATCCTCAGAGTAACTGGAACTTCTGGACTAACAGGTAAATCCCTCTTCACGCTGAGTAAGCTTATAAATAGTAAGTAAGGAAAGCAATTAAAAAATTTTTACCTCCTCTTTCTCACTTTTGTGTAAGTGGTTACAGCGATCCAAAAAGCTATGTCCTCCAATCACCCACTCCTTCTGAATAAGGCTCTGAAACCCTGACTTTGTTCTGCTGTATGAATCCATCATCACTTGAACCAGGCTCGAGATTACACAGCACAGATCAGTAGCACTCTCTTCTACAAAGGAGAACAGAAACCACATTCTACACTGAGTCATTCCTCAAACATTATGTAAGAAAGCAAAGCATTGCCATGTTCACATAAACAAAATTGTATTTCAGGATCAGAGCAGCACAGACATTTTTGCAAGTCAGAGAAGTTAATCCATTATTCCAAATTTAAGGTTACTTACACACTTATCCTAGGAAAGTACTTTGACAATAAAACCTGCAAGCCCCAACACTTACTGCTGTAACTTGCCTGTGCCCTTCAGTCTCCCACAAGCACACACTGCCCCTCAGCCCAGCCATGTGTCCTTACCCTTCCTACACTCCACACCTCTTTTCAGAAGGTGTGAAACTGCCTCCTCATGCAACATACAGTCTTCACCTTTCCAAAAGGTGCCTCCAGAAAACACCTCTTGCCTGTGCTAGGTTTCTCAAATGGCAATATGTGTGAAAAACTCAACTAAATTACCAATCCAGGAGTCACTTAATGGTTAACTTGAGATTTGGTTTTACATGTGATTACTCAGTCTAGGAAAATAAACTGCTCAACATGTTTACAGTAAGTATATTATTCCATGTATTTTTAATAAAGAGTCTGCAGAATATCCAAGATGTATCTAGAAAATATAAAGGTTATTTTTCAAAGTTTTCATATTACCGGTCCTTTGTATGGATATGGTTCCCGTGCCCCTTAAAATACAGCAAAGGGCCTAAGAGACCTTAAATAAAATAAACTGGGAAACAGGAATGTTACCTCTTCTTTATGCAAGACTCTCCTGCCAATTTATCAGCAGCTTTTTCATTCATATCCTGGAATTGTGCTTACCACATTTTCTTTAACTACAGGAAGCATTTCCAGAAATGTAGGAGATAAAGGTGTCTTACTTGAGTGCTCTAAGAATTTTAGCAAGTCTCTACCATAATTAGACAGCTTAGTCCTATATACTGATTTGTTTAAATTCATTTTGAAGTAGATTATCTCATTAAATTCTTACCTATGAGGAGAACATTTGTATGCTGTATTTCCAGACACTCAGCAACTTCTATGGCTTTCTTCAAGACTCTCCTGTTTTGGTACAGGAAAAGTTGAGTGAAGTTTCTTATATTAGTTTCCCCTAGACAGGGTTAGAATGCCATAATTGAAACTTCACTAGTTCTTTAAAACACAATACCCATGCTCAGTTTGTGTAAACTAAGAACTGCTCAGCTTCAAGAACATTTTATCTGGCCATTAACCATGCATTTTCAGTTGCTATGATACACTATGTTATTCTGGATCAACAGCAGCCATCACACACCAAAGTATTACAATTGCTAAGAACCAGATCTTTTTCCTGGAAAGAGCCAACATCACCATATTTATGTTCTAACATACTACATTCTACATTTCTTCCAAAATCTGCTTTCAAGAGAGAGAGGGAAGAATGAGCAATCAGCTCTTGTAAACATTCTGACAAAAGTTATACAGAGAACATTATTACACAAGGAAGACTGAGTGGAATTACAGATCACATAAAACCAGATGTAACATTGTTGGTTTCTAGATCTAAATTTTCATAAAATTAGTTATTCTTAGCAAAAGCCTGTACACAAATTTGGATTCTTGCAATATCTTAGGTCACTAAGAAAAGTGGACAGTTTATTTCTTAAGTGTGGAATTGTCAGATTCTTCTTTGTTCTATCATCCAGAACATGTGACAAAGCATTCCTACTAACTACAAAAGCCAAGAACAGGCTGATCCAGGAACCAGCTGGATCCAAGTATGGAAATGACCAGTCTCAAAACAACCTAAGGATAGGAACCCAGCCTGGCTTTTACTTTAAGCTACCTGTGATCTTCATTATGTCAATGAATTTCTCAACATATATGGTCTTCACTAGAACCTTTCAATAAATACATTTAAATTCTGGATTAACAAGTTAATAACTATCAATATTTACGGATTGTTATTAAGACCAGAGGGACTGGACCTGACTGCAGAAGCACTCCATGGTAATTAGCTGATTACAGAATAAACTGACAGACAAAACAGTTAGCACAAAGTAACATTGAAAACAAAACTCCTCAACATTCCACTAGAACAAGCCTCAAGTTAGCCAACACCATTCCAACACTTACTCACTGTGGACTGCTGAAAGAAGAAAAGAGAACTTAAGGAACAATCAGCACAAAAAAGGGAAAAAACTGAGAAGACATGTCATTTTATAAATCTTTGGTGGACTAACATCTTGAACACTGCACTTCATCTCACCCTAAAGGACATTACAGAAGTAGAGAGTACAGAGAAGAATGGCAAGGCCAGTCAGAGACATAGAATAGTTTCACACAAGAAACAAACAGGATTCTTGAGTTTGGAAAGAAGGTGACAATGCAGGATGGAAATTATTGAATCTGTATTTTTAACTGGCTCTCTGGAAGAATTGTAATTGGAATGATCTGCTACTTCTCATATCCTTTAAAGTGGAACACTTAACACAAATCTGCACTGTTAAAAACACTGTCTCAAGTTGCAGAAATAAGATATATAAATGGGACCATAAGCCTGTCTTAATTTTTTTTTCCTACTGGCAGTAAAGAATTCCATTTCAAGAAACTAGCTAAAAAACCCACTACAAATGCAATTACCAACAATTTGAAACACAGAACGCTGAAGATACAGCAAACCTGATTATTTCTAGCCAGTTTGTGCTCTCCAGTAATGAAAACCATTTCACATCAGTTGCCCAGAAGTCTGTACTGTTATCTGAAAAAAAAACAAAACAAAAACAAAAATATAAAGCAAGCAATACTAAGGAGTCAGCAAATCTCAATCACTATTAAAGTTGACACCTTATAACTAAATAAGGAAGCAAAGTAGTCCTACAAACACCAGCAGAGTTTTACAGCAACACAGTCTTTTAGAAAAAGTAAGTTGAAGGTTCATGGCACTCAAACCAGGTAAATAAATCTGTTGACAAAATGGAAAAGTAATAAAAAAGTTTAATCAGAGATGATGATCTACATAAAGCTTAACCTAAAGACACCGGGTTTTGAAAATCATTACCATCAGAGCCAGAGACACCAATGGGTTTTAAAAGTAGGTTATAAAAATTTATGGAATGTAAGACTACCTGAAAAATGTTTTAAACAGTTTTTGCTGCAACTAAAAAAAGGCATTAAAATACATAAACAGGGAGGCCAAGTTCAATACCACAAAGTCATTAAACACCTATGAATTTCACTAGGACTTTTGTTGTTTTTTTCAAATGCCACCTAAGTGTCCACTGCTTTTATTTCTTTCAAAGCCAGTCAAAAAATACTGGAAAGCTTTCACAAGCTGATATAATCAATTAAAACCAGAATATATTAAATTTCCTGCATGAGACAAACCTTGAAGCACAAGGCCTGCAATGGTTCTACTAGTGAGAAACCAGATACACAGAAACTTGTGGAATTGAAGCTGTTCTGGAAAGGGTGGGGGAGGAGGGAATTTTGTGTACTGCCCACCTTCCCAGAGTCTCTCAAACACTTCCAGTGTTCGATTCCAGCACATTTACACACTACTGTGTCTGCTGCATCTTGCACCTATGCCTCAAATGCACAGGCATACACGTGTTTTATTCCTGTAGCTGTGCTGCCTCCATGCAGCACAGCTACAGGAGCAGCACCTCATCCTGTTCATTGCACAATTTAAACTCCTCTCCCAATTTCTTTCACCCTGGCCATAGAAACTAGTTCTCCCCAAAAGCTCTGTTCCATTAGACATAGTTTTCACCAAATCCCATCACCCTCACAGTAAAGAAGTTTTCCCCAATACCTGATCCAAAGCTGCCCATTTTCCCTTGTCCTGTCATTTCATGCTCTCATCTAAAGTCCCTCTCCAGTTCTCTTGTAGCCTCTATAGGAAGTGGAAGGTTCCATAAGGTCTCCCTGAAGCCTTCTCTTCTACAGGCTGAACAATCCTAATTTTGTCAGCCTTTCCTTGCAGGAGAGCTGATCCATCCCTCTGATCACCTTGGTGCCTCCTCTGGGCTCACCCCAGCAGGTCCCTGTCCCTCCTGTGCTGGGAGCCCAGGGCTGGATGCAGTGCTCCAGGTGGGTCTCAGCAGAGCAGAGCAGAGGGGCAGAATCCCCTCCCTGCCCTGCTGCCCACGGGGCTCTGGATGCAGCCCAGGACACGTTTGGCTCTCTGGGCTGTGAGTGCCATAGCCAGGACAAGCTGCCTATACCATATTAACGAGGCATGTACACGACAAAAGTTATGGTTAATGTGTTCAGACTTTAAAATATGGTAATAAGGTCATACATTTCTCTAAGATCTTAGTACTTCTGCAAAAGTTACCTGAATGTTTTTCTCAGACTGAAAGTGCATAGTGCTATACTCAGTGAGGTACAGTCGACTGTCAAAACTTATTTAACAAACTGCAAGAACACTTACTAGATGGGAGTTTCAACACATTCCCTTTTGCATGAATATAAGACAATGATGCAATTACATCATTGAAATACACAGTATTTCATAACACGGGTTAAATGACTAAATTCAAGCTTAGGTTTTTTTCCTACAGAGGGTGACTTGCCAGAAATCACATGAAAAAGTAATTATTTTTAGCTCTTAAGATTCACTGTCAATTTGACAGTGTATTCTAGACAAAATCTTCAGTGTGAAACTCAAATACCTTGTATTAGAAGTGGAGTGGAGCTTTTTTCATCTCAAGAGGTGAGGTCAAAGTGTTTCATGACAGCAAAATAGTTGGAAAGCCTCAGAAGAAAGAAGTCTGAAAGCCTAGATCATACTTTCACATGGCTCCCATCTGACTGCTTTCTAAAGAACAGAATTTAAGCAGCTTCATATGTTTTGAGATGTGACTAGTGTGTAATAAAACCAAGGGCAAAAATTAATTAGCAGTCTCTACTCTTGACAGAGCCCAAAGGCTGAAAGTTTGGCCACAGAAGACTGAAAATCTTCCCCACAAACTTCATTCCAGTTAGTGTAAGCCAAGTAACACATAAGACTTCATTCCTTCAAAAGTAATTTTGAGATACTGTGACAGCTTAGCAAGAGGTGGTTAAGTCAAAGAACTACAAACCTTCATTCACATCCCAGACATAAGCACAGTCTTCAATTACATATTTTAAAACCTGCTTTTGACCACCCTCAAAATCAAGGCACCAATCAAGAAAATTACTGCACTCAGGAGTCACAGCACATCATTGTTATGCTTTGCTTTAAAGTCTGACTTACCTATCAAAAACAGCTGTTTGAATCTTGTGTATGCAGTCTGGATATCTTGCAGAGATGGAAGGCTGCTTGACAAGTCATCCATCCTCAGGAGCTCATAGGGAGGTTTGCTAATTGTCTTATAGATTCTAAATCAAACCATCAAGAGATTAAAGCTTTCTGCTTCACAAGTCAAATAACGCATCAACTATTATCTGAAGACAAAGTTAATAGGCATGATTTCTCAAAGAGCTGTAACACCAGAAGATAGACACTCTGGAAAGCTAGTGACCTCCATGCATTTCTAAGTACTAACTGGAAGCTTGCCTACAGGCTTATAACACTATTTGATGCTTTTAACCATGACACCAATAAAATTACACTTGTGCCTATTTGTGCAGTTATCAATATTACAAGCACTGCTTGATTTTTACTACTGTTTCTTTAGTATTTTCTTCACTAGACACACCAAAATCACTTTACTAGGAGGCTGCTAGAGCCGTATCCTAAAAGAAGAGATGGATAGAAACACCCAAAACTCCCAACAGAAGCTTACAATTTCTCTTGACTTTTGCCAACCAGATTCTGATGCCTAGCTGCTAGGTCTTCTAATGAAATACACAAGCAAAGGAAATTATTTGGGTTCAAAAAAGACAATGTATCTTGCACTTCCCTATATATCTACAGATTTTTTTGCCTTGAAGGAGAGGAAAAAATACCAGGCCAGATGATGCTTTGGCTTGGACCCAGAGCATTCCCTCTCATTCAGGTTCCAGAGCTCAGATGAACATCAATGTAGTAACTACATCTGCTGTCACACTGTCCTCTCTATTACCAAGACCTGGGAAAAGTTGCTCTAACTCATACTTCAGAAGTGAGGTCTTGTGGGCAGTTTTCCAGGCAGGACAGAGGGCTTTGCTTCCTGCAGGTTATAGCACAGAAACCTGCTTTAAGTGAGAACTACAGGAGTCCACATCAGAAACATGAGTTACCAGATCTACTGGAAGATGCATCAGATCAGAGAAGTGAGGGAGAGCAATTGCTGGCAAAATACAGTACTTTTTCTAAATGACACAGCAAAGAACTTAGGCTGCAAGATCAGGCTCTGAACAGCTTTTTTAAAAATACAAACTGCTGATTGTAAACATCTGCTCTGTGCCTGAGTTCAGACTATTACTGTAATGGCACTTGAACACACCCTGATGGCCAGTTTGTAGATATATTTTAGACTCCAGTGATTAAACACCAGTACTGCACAGCAAAGAAAAACAGCAATACTGCCCCAAGTTGAAATGGCCACAGAGAAGGGATCAAAATATCAGGGGATACATTGTTACAGCTTACTGCTAGTTTTATTTACTTTCACATCACAAAATAGCATTAAAGACAGTTCTAAGTCATATAATCTTTCCCATTTCAGGGTAGAAATATTAGAGAACCTGCAGGAAGGGCCACAACTCTTTCCTATGCAAGTATAATTAATTTTATAAACAAAAGCAGTTTTTAGAGCCCAATCAAGCTGTTTTCTGTTCGTTCTGTGTGATTAACAGGTCTCCATCTATGAGGAGCAAGAAGCCAATGTTCAATGTACAGATTGTACCTATGAGTCTGATCTAACAGGTGGCTGCTGAGAGAGAAGTTCTGTCTCAGACAAACAACAGTTTAAAAAATTAAGGTGGAAAAAGTCATTGCCATAACAGACAGCTGTGCTCCTTCCCTTAAGTTACACTTGTTCATTTTTTAAACTGCTGAACTAAGTCAGTTCACTACCCCATGTGAAAAAGTGCTGTCTGCCTTCACACCTGAAAGCTGCAGTGGTGAATTGCTCAGGCTGCCTCAGACATTTTAGGATACCTTATCTCAAGTTATTTAAGAACATGAACCTAGCTCTCAGAAGGTGGCAGTCTTAAAAACTCAGTTTGTAAATGCACATTTACAGACAGAATCTACATTTCTCTTACTTGCAAAACAATTAAGCCATTAAACCCTACAAGCTCTGCTGCTGCTTTACCTAAAAAATACAGCACAGGTAGTACAGATTCCTCAGAAATATATGTGTATGCAGCTCCACAGAAAAGCCCTTTGGTGAAGTTCCAACCCTGCACAAGTGACCAGTGCCATTGGGTCAAGGGCTTTAACACATTCCACTACAGCAAACTACTTTCAGATACAGAACTTGTTTCCTGATGTGTGAAAGCTTAAAAGATATAGCATATATGGAAAAAAGAGAAGCAAGGTCCATACCAAGCAAAGTGTTGTGGACAGAATAGCTATTACTGACCCATCCAAGAAGGCTTTTTGCATTTGTGAAGTGCTGTCATCCTGTTCTTTGGGAAACGAAGACATTTTGAGAAGAGCAGCACCGTTATGGCAAGACCAACACCAAATCTGCAGAAAGACATTTATCAGATGAGAAAAATAAGTAAATTCTCCTATACAAGGTATTTGCTCAAGTAATTGAGTGATTTCAAAATTTCTCTGTGCTTTTGCTTCATTGAATTTTTAGCGTATTTAATAACACCATCAACAGAAGCAAACTCCTGCACCTGCACCAAAATTACATGCCTGAGTACACTATGTTACCACTTGCAAGTTTAAGTTAGAGTTTACACAGGCACAGGGAAATATAAAATGACAGATTATGCCAAAATATTACTTTCTCAACTTCCCTCACAGGTAAAAAAAAAAAATTGATCAAAAAGTCTATGGCAAAATTATGTTGGAATATATGCCACAGCAAAACAGAACTTGTAAGTAACTATATAAGTTACTTACAAGTAACTTATATACTTACAAGTAACTTATAACAAGTTGGAATATATATTATCCATCAGTTTCTCCACTACTGGATTTTTCTAATAGCTCAGCCTTGAGATAACTCACAATACATGCACTGATAATTTTCCATGTGAACTATGCATAAAGAGTAATCAAGGCATATGAAATAATGTATTAAACACTCCACAGCTAAATCAGATTGCATGGTCACAGGTATTTCTTGTGGCAAAACAAGTCCTCAAAGCTTCTTACTTCCCTTTACACCTAATTTTCTCATGAATACTTCTTATTCCTTGAAGCTCTCAAGATGATCTGTAAACTTGCATTGAAACAGAGAGTAAGAATCATTTTCATCAGGAATATTACACAAATGAAATCAGGAAATAAAAGTTCTGCTACCAATTTACAGAAACCAAGAGGTGCACCTCAGAAGGATACAGAAACCTCACAATCATCAAGAGTGGAAAAAATTACTACACTGTCCTTCCATTACCTTCTAAAACCAATTCAATATGGCCCAGCTAATCTGACACTGCCTTCACAGAAACAGTTTGGAAATAATTAGAAGAGTTCTACAAGGCCTCTGAACAGTGGACAGCTACAGATATTATCATCTATCTGCACATCTGTAAGGCCTTTTACATGGTTACACACAACACCCTTCTCTCAAAACTGGGGAGACAGAGGTTTGATGCATGGACTGTTCAGGGACGAGGAACTGGTTGAATGGTCCCATCCATAGAGTAGTGGTCAACTACCCAATGTCCAGACAGAGATCAGTGACGAGTGGTATCCCTCAGGGGTCTGTACTAGGGCCAGGACTATTTAATACCTTTATCAATGACACAGTCAGTGAGATTAAGTGCACTCTCAAATTTCCAGACAATACCAAGATGAGGTGGTTTGATAGGATGCCATCCAGAGGGACCCTGACAAGCTCAAGAAGCAGGCCCATGAGAGCATCATGAGGTTTAACAAGGCCAGGTGCAGGTCCTGCCCCTGGGCTGGGACAAGCCCTGGTGCCAGCACAGGCTGGGCATGAACAGCCCCAGAGCAGCCCTGCCCAGAAGGGCTTGGGAGTGCTGGGGGTGAGAGGCTGCACATGGCCCAGCCATGGCACTCACAGCCCAGAGAGCCAAACGTGTCCTGGGCTGCATCCAGAGCCCCGTGGGCAGCAGGGCAGGGAGGGGATTCTGCCCCTCTGCTCTGCTCTGCTGAGACCCACCTGGAGCACTGCATCCAGCCCTGGGCTCCCAGCACAGGAGGGACAGGGACCTGGTGGGGTGAGCCCAGAGCAGAGACACAAAAATGGTCACAGGGCTGCAGCACCTCTCCTGTGAGGATACACTGAAGAGCTGGGGTTGCTCTGCCTGGAGAAAGCTTTGGGGACATCTTTTTGTGGCATTTCATTACTTAAAGAGGACTTATAAGAAAGGTGGGGAAAGACTTTTTAGTAGGTCTTGCTGTGATAGGACAAGGGGTAATGGTTTGAAACTAAAAGAGGGTAGCTTTAGAATTACATATATGGAAGGAAGTTTTTACAAGGAGGGTGCTGGAACACTGGATGGAATAGGATGCCCACAAAGGTGGCAGAAGCCCCAGAAACATTCAAGGTCAGGTTGGACAGGGCTCTGTACAACCTGATGTAGAAGAAGATGCTTTGGTCATTTCAGAGGGGGTTAGACTAGATCCTGCTTAAAGGTCCAAACTATTCTACAGTTCTGTGAATCCAAGATGGAATAAAAAATTCCCAAACACTTCTGTTTCTGTGTAAGAGCCAGTTTAATAGGTCTCTGACGCTCTGAGAAAAAGTCTACCACACTACTTTGACTTTTAGGCAGGAGAGTACAGTACCTTCTCCTCCAATTAACTTAAGAGCACAAAATTAACATGGTTTTCCTTGGCAAATTTAATGGACACACTTACATTAAGTTAAGACCTCACAAGTGAGATTACTTTGCTCCTTGTTTCCATCTTCTCTGTCTCACTGGTTCTTGAACTAAAAGGCAGGAAGCCAGATCCAGCTTGCTACAGGTTGCAAACTAGTGTATTTAACTTTATTTTCTGTTGGACTTGTAGAACTAGTTTTTCAGTTGTGCTACCTGACTTTGTAAAAACGCTGCATCATCACAGCCACAGCACTTACCAGAACCCAAGCCAGGTAACTGGAGGTGTTCAGCTACACCTTACATGCACCATCTTCACCTCAATATCCAAATAGCACTTCAAGGCCTACATCTTGCCCCAGCCAGATGCCACTCAGCACAGTCTCATGAAAAACAGGCTGATGGACAGACAGGCTAATAATATATGTAGGCTATGAGACATTAGTAAATGGGAACGGTGAACAGTAAATACATATTTTGCTGTTATGTACATGTTAAATGTATTATTTTCCTACATATTACACTGTTCAGTGAAATACAGAATGTATCAAGCACTTCTCCTTCCAACATCTGTTTCCCTTCTGTAGATAACCAGGTATACATGTAAACTGTTAAAAAAAAGTTCTGAAAACAATATGCAGTAACATCTGAAATGTTAATTAAAATTCTACCATCTCAGTGAGAGTTTTACCCTCAGCCATGCATATATACTTACAGGAATGCCTCTGCCTTCATACTTCAAGATACTCTCTTCAGAAATGCATATGGGAACAACAAAATACAAAGGCAGCCTAAGACAACAAAAAAAGAGTATCTTGGTCTCAAAAACTGAACAAAGAACAATCTCAAAGTTCCTTTTAATGATGGTGAGTGTTCTAACTCAAATTCTAACTATATATTCACCTTGCTACAATAATCTTTCCTACTAGATAATTCTATTACCCTCAAAGCTATGCCTTTATTTTCAGCTTGAATAAGGCTTTTTTCCCAGCCTTGAGGTCTTAACTATTTTCATTGCAACACTCACCTGCCTTCACAAAGGTGCAATTAATTCCAAGCTCTAAGACTGATTTCTAAGTCTACCTTGGTTCTCTCATGCTTTGCTGCTTCAAAAGATACCCTTGCAGTATAAAATGACTAGTTCTGTTTCCATACCTGTTAAGCAGTTCACATCCTAATTCAAGAACATCATTTAATTTATCAAGGATTTCCAGCATCAACCAACACTATTTACGTTCCCAGTTCAGAGAAGCAATGTAAGTTGGCTTGAAGTACTTAAACTCAATTTGGGTGTCCCAAGACAGAGTTCTAGAATAAATAGTTAAGGCTCTGAAATACAAATTTCCAAGGTCTGTGAAATCTTTCAAGATTTGACTATGAAACAACAGTAGAAGTATACAATGCCTTGTATACATCCTAAAGGGCTCACCACTAAATGCTACTCTGCTAAACTGGCGGCCAAGCTCAGCTAAACTTTGCTAACCTTCTCCCAAAGGCAACACAACTTAACTTCCACCAGCACATTTTGCAGATTTACTTTAAACCAGTTACTTTTTCCCCATCTAGCCCTCTCCCAACAAAAACAGTGAAAAATCTCCAGTGCATGTAACTTGAAATTTTACCACAGTAAAGGTACAGCACTGAGAAAGTGTCATCCTAATGAGTATGACAGAAGTGTAGGTCCCAGACATATGTATTTTCTATTCTCCACTTCTAGATATACTCAAAGCTTGATTTAACCAAGGTCCTGAATAGTTGAAGTTAACCCTGCTTGAATCAGAGGTTGTGCAGGATCACCTCCTGAGATTACAAACAAAATTATTCCCTAAATAAAAATGGAAACCATATCCTAAAAAGACTCCTAAAAATCTGTATAATCCCCAGCATCAAAGGTAGCACTGATTTTCACACATCCAAAGCTCACTATTAACCAGGGCAATCTTACTTTTCAGAGACTCTGTAGCCTTCGTTGGTGGTCACTGCTTTGTATTTCACATTCCCTTTGGTCCGCTCCAGCTCATCACGCCAGTCCTCGAGGGTTTCAAACATCACCGTTTGGTTCCTCCCATCTGTCAGACATCAATAAAATTAATTTTGCAGACTGTCAGGAATTCTAACACAAAAGCAATCCTAAGTAAACCTGTTAGTCGCCATTAAGGCAAGCAGAACCTCTTGTGTACCAAAAATCTAGAGTCAAAGACAAAATGCCTTTGTACACCACACTGCCTCAGTCTGATTGTCAACAACAGCAATATCAGATACAGCTGTTACTAATAACTTCAGGAACAGTTTCTCCTGCAGAAATGAATAATTTGTTACAGAACTTCCACACAGCTGGGGCTGTCCTCACACCCAGCCTAAAATGCAGCAAATATCATTTTATACTAATGCAGCTGAGTGGCATCTAATGCTGTAGTTTAAATGCAGAATTAACAATCATACAAAAAACCTTTCTAAAAGAATTTCAGATATTGCACTTCATTTAAGGTTCATTTTGTTTCCTCATGAATAGTTTTGCACTGAATAGAACATCTCAGGCACTCAGTAAGAGCAGAAAATTAATTACAGCAATTCAGTCTCAATACTTTCAACTTGGACTCTTCCCTGTAATTCTACGTAGCCACCTCAGAAACAAGAAATAAGACAGCAGCTTGATTCAGCCTCAAATCTTGTACAGTAACCATATAATTTCTGGAGTAATGTCAATTGTTTTAGGCACACATCCTAATTGACTAACATTCTACAATATCAGCTAAACCTGAAAGGGCAAAGAAAGCTATAATTTCCATGGAAGATACAATGGTAACTTGAAACTTTTCACTGTAAGAAGATAAGGTAGATGAAAAATTTACAGCTCAGAACAGAACGTTATTGATGAGCTCTTGGAAACAGGATTTTGGAGGTATCAGACTGTGAAAGGCATAAAAACCAATATCTAGAGTCTATTTGTCTTATCCTGTACTAATTTTATGAAGAATGACACTGAGCCACTTACTACTGAACACAGCTATTAAAATAGGAAAGAATTGTGGGACAGCACTTTGATGTTGCTTTAAAGAGTAGGCTTCTCCCACGCTCTGCCTCTACCTGGAAAAGCTTGCAGTCTTTTCCATTGTTTGTAGCTGAAACAGAACACCAGTTTCAGGTGAAGCCTGCAGGAACTACCAGAGCCAGCAATGTGCCTTCCTTGCAGCAAACAGGCAGTGTGCTCCTGGGCTGCATTTAGCAAAGCCACTGTGTACCAGCTGAATGAAGCCACCACTGCTCTCAGCTGGAGGACTGTGCCAGTGCTGGGCTCCTGTTTGAAGGCTCCTGGACCAGTGAAGGCCCTGTGTGATCATTAAAGGGCTCAAAACATCTGATATGAGGAGAGACAGAGCTGGGGTCACTCAGAAAAGAAGGCTCAGGAGGGGCCAATCTCCCTTTGTATATGAACACTGGGGGTGGAACAGGGGAGGAGAGTACAGAAGATGGATCCAGACTCAGTGACTTGACAAGAGGCAGTTATGCACAAGCTGAACTACAGCAAATCCCACATATACATAACAGCAATGTTTTCCACTACAAGGAGGGTCTAACAATGAAACTGACTCTCCAGAAAGGCTTGTGGAGTCTCAATACTTGGAGAAACTCAAAACCCAACGGGACATGACTAAGCTTGATGCAGTTAACCCTACTCTGAAGAGGGGCATATGGACAAGAACATGACTGGATAATCTCCAGAGGCTTCTTCTAACCTCAATGATCCTGAAATTCCTTGACATATTTTGGTGTTTGACTAATACCTTGCATACATCAAAACCTTCCTCTGTGAAGGGAATTGGTGCTGTTGGTGCATTAAGGGTCAGGTTCCTAATTCAAAACGGCACTATTATATCTACTAAAGTCTGAATTACAGAATGCCAGAAAGTACACTGACAATTTTTTGTCCTGAATTTTGCAGCCTAATGTATTATTCAGCCAAGTTTGATCAAGTGGGAAGATTATGTAATAAGTCAGATATAAAAGGAAGTCAGATGCCTTGCAAACCTATGCTTTTCTTGCAATTGCCTGGAAGAAGCATATTGGTTGCAAATAAGAGCAAAAGGGGAAATACTTTCTCATAGGATGCCACTGCAAATGCTGTAAGTTCAGAATGAAGAGCAGGAAGTCTGGTTCACAGCAGTTATACAAAAAAACCACACTGACAAAGCAAGCAAAGTATTTTCTAGATGAACCACATGAAAAGCATTTGCACATTTTAATCACAATAAGTTTTCAATCTAGGGATGCTACTTTTGCTTGGAAAATTTCTGTGCAACTTCCTGAAGGACACTAAAACCAACAGGAGACAATTTAGAGGTTTTTAGCAACATACTTAACAATGTACAACAAAAGAAAAATTAATCTTTTGAAGCTACCTGCCAGCAGGACAGAGCCATAAGTTGAGCACAAACTCAACTGTAGGCCTCCCAGACTGCTTAACAAACTAACTATGCAACAAACAGATCAAAAAAACCATTTACCTGTGTTGCTTGGAGCAGCTGATGCATAAGAGAACAGAAACAAACGTTTAAGCAGCTTAGGAGTCTGGCTATGATGAACTATACCACTGACGATCTAAAAAAGGACCAAAAATTAACACCCAAACACACACCAAGACTTCAGTGTAGAAAAAAAAAGGTTGTTTTATTTTTTTTTTTTTACCAACCCCTGCATCCAGGTTTTAAACAAAACTGATGGGTTCTATCCTCAACAGCTGAAACCTGACTTTTTGGAAAGTTTCTATGTTTTCTGCAAGACATTGTACCTACTTAGTCTAAGTAACATTATATATGTTTAACCTCCAGAATTACTCTTATTTAAATAAAGTTAGTTGACTCTTAGTTTGGAGTAAAGACTAATTTCTCAAAAAACCTAAAGTTATCAGGAAAGTAACACTATATTGAAGTCTAAAATAAAATGAAATTATATGTCACAAATAGAACAACTTTATAGCTTGTCTGAGTTGGAGCTAATTTCCTGTAGCATTCCCAAGTTCCAGTTTTCTTTAAAGAGGCACTGCACCTGTCTTTTAACTGCTATGCACAATGAAATGTTTAATAAAATCAATCTTTTACTTTCTGTCTTAGCTGGAAATGATCAGAAAACACTTCCAAGTTTCAGGGTGAATTTCATCCTTCCCTCATCCTCACAACACCCAACACCAAGCTAAAAATAGAAAAGCAAATTAAGTTACTATACGTACTCTTTTCACTTCCTCTTCTTTTGTGTATCTCAGGCAGAAGTTAAATACTCTAAGGTCTTTACAGTAGATAATTAACGTCTCTGGGTACTTTCTTAGCTGTCCTGTTAGAAGTTTCTTTTTCTCATCATAAACTGCAAAATTAAAAAGGAAAGTAAACATCAAAAAGGGACTTGTAATGTTGATAAAGTTGTCCTCGACTGACTTTCCAGAATTCTCAAGAAACTAATTCAAGCCCAAGTTTTCTCAAGACAAAACAAGCATCCTACAACACAGGCTGGCAAGCCTCAACCTTTTCTTTTAAAACCCATCAAATCACTTCATACAAGGTAAAAGGCAAATTTGCAGCAAACCAGCTGCTCAGTGGCTGTATCTATTCACATTCTGATTGCACACCAAGTTTAAAGTTTCAAGATATATAAAGAACAATTAAGTAGTTTTACCCAAGGGGAAGTCCCCAGACATCTGAGATCATTCTAAGTTCCTTAATTTTTTTTTTTAACCACCAGGAAGTCCCCAAGGCAAACCTCTGCTCATTTCTCTTTGAGGATGTACCATTTCACAACTTCAAGTGCTGCCAGCTCGGCCACTGGACATAAAACTAAAGTGTCTCATAACCATCACTGGTCTGCCCCAGTCCACTCTTTCAGAAATCAACACCACCATTTATAAACACTCTGAATACTCATAATTAGTCCAAGAACAGGATTCTCAATAAAGCCTTCCCATACTTGAAATGATCCACCCCATTCTCATTTATCTTTTTTTAGTAATACTGGCACATCTCTAAGCCCCCATGTGAAGCACTTGATTTAGCTGGCAATTAAAACCTCCTTTTCTATCTCCTTTAATATGGTGAAGATATCATGCATCTCATAAAACAAAGCTCCCTTAGACAAACAAAAGGAATTGTTCGAGAATTTGGTACCTGTACTGCTATTGCTCAAATGAAGTGAATATATCCATATTTATAGAAATAGTTGATACATTGGAAGATCCTTGTCTACCAAATTTAGGGACTTTTCACAGCACACTCTCTGCTTTGAACAACTGCATTTTGAAGGAATCATTTTGTCTGTTCCAGTGGACAATTAATCAAATAAATTAAAATTATTTTGACAAGCTTGAGGGATAAGACTGGGTTCTGATAAATTTCTTATCTGTCATTTCATTATTAAAGATAACTGCAGCTGCTTTTTAATAATATATTGGTTTTCTAAAAAGGATGTATTTGTACAAAGAGCCCCAGCACTCTAAGTCCCCCAGGGGTAAAAAGCTGACTTACCTCCATATATTTGATCTACGCACTGCAGAGTTATGTCATTTTCTCCTACAATCTTATTCTTAAATTGTGGCTCCTAAAAAAGTGAAGGAAATCACAGAAACATCACACTACAGTACCACCTTCTGCCAGGTAAAAGCTTTCCATGGACTGTTTTACTATCAGCATTACTCCTTATTCTTAGAAGCTGCATAAGGCAGGACACTGAAGAACAGTTATTAAAATGCAAGTTACACACACAATATAGCTTTATTTAAGTCTCAGCCATGCTTAAATGTAGATACAGTTTTTACTTTTCAAATAGCTTCAAAGCATACATTTCTACTGAGAGTCACTTTTCCAACTCGAATCACTGCAGTAAACAGGAAATACAGTAGCTTCATGTAATCCAAGCCCTTTTATGACAAGTTTCCTTGCTATGGGAACCTGGCAGGAAATACAAAGTCTCTTAAAAGAACAAGTATCCCAAGAACACACTAACATTAAAATCAGATTTATGACCGGGTAAAGTGAAGACACACAGACAACCCAATTACCTAATTTACTGTGTAACCAAACTTGAAGTGATTTGGAGTTCCCTTCACTTCTACCTTTCTATTCGTACAGTTAAAATTGGCATTTTTAGCAATGCCACAATTAAACAGTTTCAATATTGTTACCAAACAGCTGATGTACACTACACGAGCAAATTATATTTTACTGTGAAGAGAGTTAACCTTATTCAAGTTACTTCCAGGTCTGCAGTACTCTGAAGCAGGTAGCTAATCCTGAACTTTTGTTAAAAGAAATATAGTTGACTTGGCATGTTATAAACCCAAGGTTCAAAGCCAGGAACAGAAATTACCATGGTTATTACCAACTTTCCACAGATCACTTGAGATTTACGTCAAAAGATTCTGCAGCTTTGTGTTAATTAATTCCAGAAGGTCCAATAGTCTGTACTTGGCTGCAGAAACCTTAGTTTAATGTTTAAACTTTGTGAAATTTAACCCCAATAAACTTCTGACTACAATCAATATGTGTCAAGTCATATTATTCTCATTGTCCTTAACTGTCAAGATCACCTTGAACGTGGGAGCCACTAGAGTCTCTTTTCACTTCTAGCACCTAAATGGACTAAACTATTTCAATCCTTAAGCTCATCAAAAGCATGTGGCACTGTGGCATTACCATTCTCCTCTGACAGCTAAATCTGAGCACCTAAACCAAAAGAAAAAAGATTGAAATAATTTTTAAGATTTGGGGAGTTTTTAGCTTTCTCAGTGTTTGCAAGCTCAACAGCACTAGGTTTTAAAATCTTTTCAGCAAACATTGGACTTTGAATGAAATAATTCAGAGTTTCACTGAGCCACATAAATTTTCAGAGCATTTCCGCTGAGTATTAGCTTACTCAGTCTTGTACAGGCTGAAATGATTCTGCAGATGTAGCCCAAAGTCAAATCAGGCAGATGTTTTCCACCATCAGAAACATTCACACTTCACAAATGCTACCAAGACAGAGTCAGAAATCAGCTTTAAACAAACTGTTGATTAGTTTTCAAAACAATGGATTCTTTTAACTTAAACTTCATCAACTCACAAAATATAAAGAGTTATAAACTATGTCTAATCTAAGTGTCCACATAAATGCTTGCACTGCTGCTGCTTAAAATAGTCATTAGAGATTGAGAAAGGATCAAGCAGATGCAGACTGATTCAAGTTATTCTGCACCCATTAGCAAATTTTACACATTTATGCTCATTCTGCATCTTTATATAAGGGAAAGATTTATGCAGAGCTTGTTTAGTCATAATTAGAAGGCTTGTTTTCTTACATTATCATCTGAAGCAGAATCATCATCAAGGAAAGAAATCTTAAAGTTTGTGCACACAAGTTTCCCGTAAGTGCCACGATTTGATCCATCTTCTTGCACATATTTGTACACTGTGCTGGCTTCACAAAGCAGCAGTTCACCTGTGGAGAAGAAACACTGACTTGCAACATTAACTGACATTTACAATTGAATTATTTCAATTGTAATCTCAATCGCAGCAATAACTTCCTGGCAGTTTCTCAGAACTGTATGCCTAAAGATAGTTCATCACTGTTACACAAACCCACTAGGAGGCAGCTGCTGGAATCAGCTGTAACCTTAGTCGTAATCTTCCAGGTTACTAATGTCATTCCAGAAGGCCAGAATTGCGATGTTTGGGAGTTCTGTAACCACAGGTACCTGTGTCATTTGGCCTACTCCAAATGGCAGAAAAATAGCAATCATTCGAGTGTGTAATCGAAAAAAAAACCAAAACCCAGCAAGAGTAGTTTATATAGTCAATAAACAAGTAGAAAATTATTCCAATCTTCCTTACTGTTAAACTTTAAGAATGCTGAAACATTTGAATTTTTTATTTCAAGTTCAATGTAGTTATTTTTTCATAGCTTTGTCTATTTTACAGGTCCCGAGGCTATTTTGGAAGTCTCAAACACAGGTTTGCATAAGTAATAGTCAATTAAGTTCTCTTGCTAGAATTCACAGGAACTGAACTTCAAATTTAAAAAGTAAAGTTTTAATACATGTGATCAGACAGACTCTTGGTCTTTCCTAAAAAGTGTAGGAAACCCAACAGAAGAACACTAGTTTATTGTCAACTTTTACATGTATTTGGTCTTTCCTTATCCTAGAAAATATTTTTAAACAAGAAGTAATTGTAAATTACAAAAGAAAATATTAACAGTAAAAGAAACATTGGAAGGCCCAAGTAACTCACACCAGAGACAAAGCCATTAGAAGGTAAATTTCCTCTAGTTCTTGTCTTAAGTTCCAAACCAAAAAAACTCACCCAACTTTAACTTCTAAGAAACACGGCAAACTCAAGTATTGACTGTTCTCCACATGCAGCTTACCTGAGGATACTGAACTCTGTAAAAAATTTGATTTTATAGAGTTTTCGACATCGCATGCAGACAGAGATGATAAAAACATTTCAACCTGCAAGGGCTGTTAAACCAAACCCTGTATTTTACTAGTTGTGACACTGATGTTACATAAGTGTTTGCTGCAGACATGAAAATATTTAAGTATTATTCATTAATCACTAATTTTTATTACTTAAATCTAGTAATATACAACAGTTACCTGGCAATAAGCGAGGATTTACTTCCTTTTCTATGGGTTCCTTTATGTGTATTTCCTAAAGAGAGAAAGAGTAATTATTACTTTGCAAAGATCATACCTTCAACACAGGCTGCAAAGAACTACACCTTCCCACTTTAATTCCTCATATCCTGGCAAATAAAAATTAAGGAAAATAGCCTCCTAAATGAAAGGAGTTTGCATCTGCAATTTGATCTTTCCACTTAATGTCAGAAGTCTATTTGCTAAGTAATTGTTTTGACACCCACAGTGTCAGTTACATGCATTTGAGAACACACAAAAAATGCACTATTTGTGCAACAGACAGAAATAAAACATTACCAATATTTTTAAGTTCTCTCAGCACACCTAAATGGATAAGCACAAACTTAGTATTACAGCACCATCTCATTCATAAGCTGTTCCATGTATGACTTGCTATTCTTTCTAATGTACCCTTCAGTTTTTCAAGTTTCATCCATGACTCCCTGTTTCTGATTTTTTACACACATTTCAACCCAAGGACAAAAGTTACTTAAACAGCACTAACATGACTATATGGAAAGGTATTTCAGGATCTCAGAGCTAAGAGGTAAAACCTGGTGACAGGAGATCCTTCAGTTTGGACCCAAATTGCACAAAGCAAACATATTAAATTCTCTGTGTCCCTTATTCTAGCCTTTAGGCACTGACAGTTGGGCTAAAATCTCCAGCCAAAAGACTATTAAACTAGAGGAGATGCTACACCCTTCCTGCTCAGCCTGTTCAGAACTTCCTCCTCCAAGCCCAAATCACTTTGCATGCATTGGAGTCTTTCTGGAAAACCATTAGTTAACTGGAAACCCCCCCGGGGGCACAGCAGTAAGCAAGCTAATTTTAGTTTGTCACCAGCATCCAGTCAGTTACTGCAATTCAAGGCAAGGAATCAAAAGAAGACATAAGCAATAATAATTTTGCTGGATTAAATACAGAGAAACAAAAGCCCCTGAGAGTACAAAAATAAACAGCCTCCCCCTGCCATTCATATAAACCCTTGCACTCCATATTCAGAAGACCTAGAACTAAGTTTGAAGGCTGCACAGCAAAACCACCAGGAAACCACGTCATGAGAACAGCAAAGATGTTCAAGATAGGCCAAAAAGAGAAAAAGGAATAAAATGAAAGTAGTAGTGGTGTGAAGAAAGAAATCTGTAACTACAGCTGACAGCTAATAGAGAAAACAAATCCCAGTTTGCTGCCTTTGCTGTCTAAGTGTGGATGCTGCAGAAGTAATATTATTCAAAGCTCAAGTTTGTCAAGTAAAAAGTTAGCTAAAATGCTAGTATGACTTATGCTGAATACTTCTGCATTCAGAGGAGGAATATATACACCTTTTCTGGCCGCAGCATTGTCTCTTCACCAATGGTAGCTTTAAACTAAACTTTGGGTTTAAAAGTGCCTTTAATAGCTCTGCCTTATACAATCACTCCTTGCGTCCAACTACATGCAACACTGCTCAGAAAACTGCATGCCAACAATCACACCCATGGAACAGTAACAGTTATACCAGCCAGGTGCTTTTCCAGCACCTCTGACTTTGGGAGATGCCAGAAAGAATGTAGTACCTACTGTTCTGCACACACACTGTTCGTACTTACTGCCATGACTACCACTTTAGGCTAGTGTTGGAAGAACTGAACCAAAGGAAAAAAAAAAAATCTGACCCCAAAGAAGTTCTTTGAGCTCACACCCATTTGTTAAAATGTAATGAAGCTTTTATAACGGGTTTCAACAACAAATAATTTTGAACAAGTGGTTACAAGTTTTTGGTTGCAAGTTAAAATTGGTTGTCTTCTGAATGGAGTTAGAAATTTAATCAAATTGCATCACAGCAGATTAGAGACCACAAACACTGAGATCACCTTGTAAAATCCAGTTTCACTTTCTTGAAAAAAGCCTACACACTGAAGGGTTTATAATAGGCAGAATTCCTATAACATTCAACAGACTCCATGAGTTAAGTCTCCAGAAGAGTTCTATTTGAAATTCAACATTTACATTCCCACAGTAAATTAACAAACATATTAATGGTGGTTTTGATACATGTAGATAGAGATAGCTAGACCTCAAACCATGAGTGCTGCTGAAGAATCCACGCTGCTGCACTCATTTTCCTAGGAAGGGTATGAAAATACATTAGATTTTACTACTGTCACATTTTGTATTTGCTCTTTTCAGTGAGAAGGTAAAGATCTGCAAGAAAAATTAACTCACCATGAGTCAGTTCAAGTTGTGTAGGAACACACATGTAAATTCAGCTGCCATCTCTGCTCTGTTTCAGTTTTATTTTTATAACGAATATAAGTTTTGGGGCAACACAGATCTTACCACTAACTGAAGAGCCCGTTTCAATTCATTATGCTCAACACCCCTTTAATCAGTCACACGTTCACAGTCACCCACCCACTCCTTTATCCCTGGGTTTGTCTGACAACACAGTGAGGTAATTTGATTAATAAATCAGCTGGGAAATATATACTTGTCCTACATTTGGTCTTATTGTTAGTGCTTATTGTTAGCAGAACTGGCTCATCAGCAGGTCAGATGAGCACATAAACAAAAGAAAGGGAAGCATCAGAGAAGTAAGTCTGCCCGTTTCTGCAAGCTACTGAACACATCTGGACCTCAGAAATATTCACCCTCTGACCATTTGTTGAGCTAAGCATGCAAGTACTTTCCATATGTGACCAATGAAAGCCATGCAAACCTCTAGACAGAGCCTTTCACCTGTAGCTCCCATGTTCTGAATGCCCCAAGCAGCATTTTGTCACTTATTTAAGACACAACATGGGAAGCCCTACTACCAGCCACACTTAAAAGCAGTCACCCACAGGACACCATGCAAATGAGGAAAATTAACTTTGTTTCTGACATTTCTGATACAAGAACCTCAGCCTCTAAAGGCTTTAGAAACGTCTTTCTAAGAGATGCTTCTCACCTGTGCACTTACCTTGTGCTATATTCCTTATTCCAGGTTCTCAAACTGTGGTAGGAAATATGGCAATGCCCTTTAATTATCAATTTTAACAGTAGAGAGTACCAAATTATGCCAAAAATTCAAGCTGACATGTCACACCAAATTAATTCATAATACATCCCCCTTCTTGCTAACAGAAAACAAAAAAACTTCTTTCCTTAAGGAAAGTTCTCTTCTTGTTTTTTACCCAAATATAAGGAGCAACTGCACAGTTTGCTATACCCAGGGACTACAGTTAGCTCTCCTCCAAAAAAGTATATTTAAAGGGGTTAAAGTATTTTCCTCAAGCCATCTGGGGAGACAAGTCTTCCCCAAGTGCTGAAGGCATGAGTGAGGCAACAGAGTTTAGGGCAAGAAAGTCAAGTTATGTTATATTAACAGGGTCCTTATGGTTGGAGCAGGAAAGGAATCCCAAATTACTTCTGCTTTTTGTCCTACAGTGTCACCACAACTGAAAGCAATTCCTCTCACTCCACAGGGAGGTAAACAACTGTCTACTGGAAATAAGTAAAGAGAGAAAAACATGCCCTGCATGCCAGAATCCAGGTGTTGATAAGGAATCTCTTTGGGGTTTTTTTCATCATTACTGACATACAGATATACATATATGTACCTACTGATTCTGGATGTTGCTCATCAGCCCCAGCAAGAGACACCATGCACACAGTCTGCTGCTTCAAACTAAACTCTGAACCTACCTCACCCCACAGTAATGCTTCCACTGATCCACAGCTAGACATTTGCACTACAGGTAATTCCACAAATGAAAAACAAGACTTACTAAATATGCTGAGAAAATATGTTTGAAAGATTCAAATAATGAAGGAACAAGTGATCACTTCCAGACTATCAAGGGTACTGTTTGAAAAAGCTGACAGCTTTCAAAGGTGACAGCAAACAGTGCTGCAAGAACACTGAGCACTTTGATGCTTTTATATAGTTTTACACAAGTAAGTTGTGCACAGGGAAGATCTACATCCTGGTGAGGTTTGCTACGAGCCTCTGGGGTTTTTTTTTGTGTTTACTTCACTAAAAAGATGGGTGAGATAAAGATAAATATATACTTAAGAAAGTTATCAGTTGTCAAAGTCAAACTGTGTACCAAAAGACCTGCAAATCAGTTGTGGTGTTCCAAGTGAATACAGTGCTACTAAGTAAGTAAAATAAACTTTTGTGGAACAGTTCCACTCGAATTCCATGCAAAAGAGGAAACACCCATGCAAATGCTGAGTATCTGCTTTGCATCCAGAAACAAACCACATTACATACCCGGTACTTTCTGAAGGACTCTTTGTTGGTCAAACAAGCCTATTCCCATGTTGTATGCCATACAACCCACAGCACATGCTTACTACACTTGAATAACATTGCTGAGAATAACCTCTAACTGCTTGTTTTCCTTCCTTTCACAGCTCCCTTATCCAGAAGTCTGTTACATCATAGCACGTGTTTTCCCCAACTGTTTCATCTCTTATCCTTTCCTCTTTCCTTACATTGTCCTGTCCATCTCCTCTGACATCAACACCTGGTTTCACCCATGTCAGCCCAGCTGTTCACCAACTCTATTCCTTATTTCCCCCTTCAACTCCACCACCCCAATTTTGAAGGAGGGATGTATGTTTTTAAGACTGATCACAATACCGTACCGGGATCTACAAGCCAGAAGTATTCACAGTGTTTATGAGCTAAGAACAGTGCTGGATCTGAGAGACAAAGCACATGAGGCACGAAAGTTACCCTCAGCAGTTTGTGGTGTACCCCAGATTTCAGAGACAAGCAGCATGAAGCAGAAGAACCTCTTCCATAGCTTAAAGGTTAACACAGGAAAAAACATACCGTAAGAATGAATATGAAGGATTTAGCTTTAAAGAATACCTGCAAAAAATACCAACCTGGAGCTTGAAATCAAATTTGAAATCTAATTTTTTATGCAAATTAAGTTTTTTTGGAAAATACAATCTAGCTTGTTTGACCTGTAAATAACTTCAGTTTTCAAAGTCTGAAAGAATTAGAAATCATGAAGTAATTCACTGGTCCTTGTTTCACTGTCTCCACAGACACGTATTCTAAGCCTGTGATCTGAAATGTCAAAACACTGACTTTATACCCTAGTATTCACCCCACTTCCTGCAGGGTAGCTAAGTCTGTCCTGAGGGGAAGTGTGTCATTAATATCAACATCCTACGGTCTCACTCTCAACAGACCACTGATTGATTTGCAGCTCCATACAGCAGAGCCTAACTAGGTTATATTTAGTCAGATGTTAAAAACTCTGTTTTTTCCAGATATTTTGGGGTTTCACAGCAAAAATTACTTCTGTTTCTTTAAAAAAACAGCATTTTCTTTTCACTCCTTGCCTCCATCTGGTCATATATTAACAGGAATAGAGTTCCTGATTCATTTCATATTCAAATTAGCACACATAGCAGCTTAAAGCCGACTTCATTTTATTTTTCAGAATATTGCCTACTGCGTCCCTCAGGTATCTGAAGATGGGACTAAACAAGGTGGGGCTAAACCAAAACTCAGCTCTACCTGTTAATTTCCCTATTGCATGGCTCCCCTAACCTGGAAGCAGCAGTTTAAGGCCTTAAAACAGCTTCCCAAGCAAACCTGGACAAGACCACAGAAGCTGGAGGCTGCAAGCAAGGGAGGGCTACAACTCACAGGACTCTACTGCTCTGAGCTGCATAGTGGTTGATTGGAAATCTTGCCTCAGGCTCGAAGTACAAAAAGATTCAAGGCAAGGCTCTGCAAATTCATGGAGAAGTCCACCATTAACTCCAATCCTACACAGCTGAAATCTCAAGCTCATCAAGTCCCTGAACTGCTGTTTCCCACCTTCTGACACAGCCTGCCAGAGGAAGCATCACACCTGTTGACAGTAATTTTTCCCTAAGCAGCTGGAAGTTAAAATGCCTTGATGAAAGCTCCCAGTTAACCCAACTATGTTCCAGATAAAAGGAATTAGAATTTCCACTGTTTTACCATGGGAGTTAACTTGCACAGGAAACCTGAGTTCACAAATTTGTTTTTCTCTCACACAGCACTGTGAGAGATGCTCACTTCTGCTTCCTTTAGGATATTTAATAAACATGCTTTTTCTAGACATCAAAATAGCCTCACAGGTTTCATCATATACCTAAAATTTTATTTTTAATCCTCATAAAAGCCAGTAAAGTCTTCAGTTTCCTGTGCAACCATTAAGGCAGTCAACAGCTGTCAACAGCAGTCAGACTTGCTTTACTTGTTAATCACATCAAACCTCAGTTTCACTGTGTCTTTGAAGAAACAAAAGGGACATCCATCCTATGGCAGAAGTCACATCTATAATACAAACCTCTTGCTGCCAGAGTAAATAAAATTCTTAAATTCAAGTGTAACATGGAGAGGCTTAAAATCAGCAAGAACATGTAAAGAGTTAATGACACCAATGTCTACTGAATCAGGCTATTTCATTAAGAGCCTCATCTTCCAGTGTTACATACCTTAGTTACTCTTCCTGCAGCCATCGGATCATATTTGATCATCACTGCACTTAAAATCAAATTAAAGTATTCTTTATTGTTTGGTATCTTGCTGCACTATATATATATTTACTTGTGCTCTTTTCAACCAGCCATTTTTTCTAGCAAGCTTTCATCATACACCACACTTATTTAAATGGTGAAATGTCCTCCAGTAAGCCCAACAAGTGAAGTTGTTTCCTTCACAAAATCCAGTTCCCTGTATATTTGTATGAGGTACTTTCCAAAGGTGAAAAAGTGACCTCGTCAGGGATATATTTGCTGACTCCAGAAATACTTGTACCTATCATTTCCATCTGCTTGCACTTGGAAATACAAGAAGAGATAAAACTTTCAAAGTAAATTGATGAAACTACAAGACACAGGGTGTGAAAAACATGTAAAAACTGGATTTGCTATCACCAACTAAGGACATAAGTTTTAAATACCACAGCTGAATTTGGCCATAACAACTCTGAATGTTCTTTCAGATCAAATGCAAAATAAAACCACCAGATTCACCAAGGTCCTATCAGTGACAGACTCTGCACTAACTAACAAGATCGACAAAAATCTTTTCCTTAAGAAGTTCTCAAGAGAATTAACAATTAAGAAGAATCAGGTTGGGACAGATTACAAAGAGCTATGAGGGGAAAAGTCCCAACACTTATGGCTAATAGTCATCAAATGTTTTTCCTAGAAAACAGCTGTTTACCAGGAATAAGAATGCTGGAATACAGAAAAACAATACTGACCTAATACCATGCGCTAACAAGATGACCTCAGTAAACTGAGCCTAAGGTAACTTTGTCAAACTGTCAACATAAGTTTCGACAAATAAGTGAAAGGACAACAGGCAGAACAATACCAAAGATACACAAAGAAATATACACACTCCCAAGAATTAAACACCGAGCTGTTAAGGAAGGATATCCAGTGCCTTCCATTGGCGGAACTGAGAGCAAGGAGCTCACCGAGTAGAACGCTAAGTGATGCTGTTCAGGGACAATAAGAACAACAGGTTCGGAAAGTCCCACCTTACGGGCCGAACAGCCGCAGCCCCACACCTGGCCGCGGCTTACAGAAACAACTCCGCTGACCACCCAGCTCTATTTTTTAAGCTCTTCTCCACGCAGCTCACCCTCGGGGCAGCCCAGGCAGGCTGAGCCCCGCAGCACCCGGCGGCAGCCCTGGCCCCGGCCCCGCTCCGCCCGCCCCGCGCCCCGAGCTCCCGGCCGGGGTGCCCGAGCCGCCCGGCCCGCCCGGCCCCGCACCTCCGGGCTGATGTAGGACACGAAGGACGGCTTGGACGCCCTGGCCCCGCCGCCCAACATGGCCCCGGCCCGCGGCGGCTGCGGCGGCGGCGGCGGTTCCCAACGCTCGTCCCGAGCGGGGAGGCAGCGGAAGGAGCGATCCCGCGGCAGCGCGACGACGCCGAGCCGCATCACAGAGCCGGCACCGCCCATGCCCGCCCCCAGCCACAGCCCCGGCCGCGGCCCCGCTCGGCGCCGGCCATTTCTGGGCACCGCCTCCCAGCCTCACCCGCCCTCATGGGGCGTGGCCCGCGCCCTCAGCGGCCGCCGGGCTCTGGGGTGTCCGGGGTGCCCGGGTAATGCCCCGCAAATGTCCCGCAAATGCTCCGCATAGCTCTGCCCTCGGCCTGCGGGGCTGAGGGCAGAGCCAACAGGGCTCTGGAGCCAACAGGGATCCCCCGCCGCTCTCTCAGTTTCGGGGTAACCACGTACCTTTTTGTGTAGCTGCAGGGACCTCCCGCTCCTGGCCTGTTCCTTGACCCAGCCGTCACTTCCACAGAGTCATAACATCGCAGAATGGTTTGAGTTGTAAAGGACCTTAAAGCTCATCTGGATCCACTCCCCTGCTGTGGGCAGGGACACCTTCCACCAGGTTGCTCCAAGCCCCATCCAGCCGGGCCTTGAGCACTGCCAGGGACGCGGCATCCACAGCGTCTTTGGGCAGCCTGTGCCACTGCCTCACCTCCCTCACGGTGAAGACTTTATTCCTAGCATCGCATATAAACTCCGTTTAACTCATCTATTGCACTGTTTCTCACTCAGCTACCAAACGCCTGTGTTGTATCTGTGCACACTCAAAGGCAACTCGGCATTAAGGAAAATCTAAGCAAGGCATCGAGATGCAGAGTGTTGCTTATGGCAGGAGAAGTGCAAGAAAAATTACATAAAGCATGCTTTCCATTAAATAATCCCCAAAACACTCTAAAATGTGACTGCTGATACACCTCGAGAAGTCCTCTGCCCAATGCCTACTTAATGTGTTACAGCCACAGCCTCCCTGGAATGTCATCTTTGAACACTGTATAATCAGAGCTGTAAATATACACCAGGTGTAACTGGTATGTAGGTTACTTTTAAAAGCCTCATTTTTATATGGACACAGAACAATGTAAACGGCCTGTGGCAGTGCAGCAAGACTACCCAGCAATTCAAATGGCAAATGGTAACCCAGGCGACAATTCGTGCAGAGTTGACTTTATGGAAATATTTTTACAAAAATAAAACATACAAACATACCATAGGACGTGAATATCAACAGCTCCTTCAAATATTAGTGATAAGCACTTTTCCTATCATTTCCCCCCGCTTTTTGTTGTAACACTTCACTTTATTTACCTTGCTCCAAACCCAGACCTAGGAAAACTACAGCAGGAAGAAAAAAGATTGCACATTTATAAGACAGCATTTATGAAAGTTAAATAGAGGGACTGTTTCAATTCAGAAATAAAGTTATTTCCCTGTTTTCAGAGTCAAGGAATGAGAAGTCTTTTGGATTTAATCACCTTCTCTCTGGAAAAAAAGCTCAAAACAACTCAGAGATTAGCTTTCATTAATAATTTTACAACAAAGGCTATCCTGGTGTGGGATCCCATGCTGAAGAGCTCTCATGTTTCTCTCCACAACTGCTTCCACATCATTCCTAATGTCACATCTGACCTCAGCTGCAAAGGTCAAAAGTACACCCCATGGGATTCAACTGGTGCAAATCCAGGGTGAGGGGAAATGTGGGACACCACCTCTGTGCTCTCCAGTGTATTAGGTACTTAAAGAAAGACAATAATATATTAAAAATGTCTTTTAAAATACCTGAATTTAGAGTGGGAATAATGTGAATACCTCAGCACGCCTTGAGGTTTACAGCACACTAAAGCAAAAATCAGCTACTTACTGACATAGCATTTTTCAAAGAGGAAGGGATGTTTTGACACTAGGCCAGAGTCTTAACTCTGATCGGAAGTGCAAAAGGAGCCTTAATTCCCACAGAGCACATGGGAATTCATTCTTCATCTTGTCATGAAGAAAAGCCATACATTAAAAAAAAAAATCTGAGTGAACTGCTATTCTCTATCAGCAAAATACCCACATGCTCAGCATGAGATAAACAGGGAGTGCTTCATCCTGGAGTTTGCTCTCCAGGATGCAAAATGTGTGGGACTGAACCCATTGCAGAAGGGATTTGAAGCCTTTTTGCTAGAATTTGGGGTCCAGATTTGGATCCCCCCTTAGTTCATCTTTTCTGGAATGGAAGAAATAAAGCTATCGCAAGTTAACTTAATTCAGGGAAGAACGTTAGCATCTGAAAGGGCCAACTGCAACCCTGACTCTGTGAACCAAGGGCTTCCATGTTCTTCCCTCTCCCCAGGAAGAATGATATATTCTCACTTTCTAAAATCTGGAGCATCTGTGGGGAGTACTCACAAAAGCCGACTTCAGCCCAGCCACCTCATCTCTGTAGATTCCTCCTGCAGACGCTGGAGGGAAATAGGTTCCTTCTAAAGGCAATGGGGGCAGCAAGTAAGTTCCCTGTTAAGAAACAGCCTCAAGAGACTGTCCAGTGCTCAGAGCACCTCAGGAATTCAGCTTGGCCAGGCTGAAGTTGGCCTTTCAAAGTGCCCTCCTTCCCCCCCTTCTATTTACACTCCCCTCATAGTCCTCTACTGCCTCTGTATGTATTTACATACTTACTTTTTTGTCATTTTAATACGGTCCCTCTTCAGCATTGTCACTCTGTGTTGTTCCAAATTGCTCCATGCCAATGAGGAAATAAGACAGTTCAATGATGTTCAATTATTTGGGATTGTTCTCTACACTCATAAAGACTTCTAAAATAAAATTTCTACAACAAACTGAAGTTCCTGGAATGGTGTATTAATAGGATAGGTCTTCCTATGTTTCTTCTAAATGGGAAGTTTTACTCCACACTGCCAATGACTTCAATCCATTAAAAAGAAAAGGAGCTTATCAAATAATGTAATTTACTTTTGTTCAATTTTATATGTAAATCAATGACAATCATGCAAATGTAGAATAGTAAAACTTTTCAAAGCCAAGTTCTAGATTGTCTGTAGTGGGTGAAGAATATATGGCATTTAACTGTTGCCATTTCGTCCTGATACTTTTATCTTTCTAGAAGTATAATCACAGAATTTAATGCTGCCTGCAGAAGGGAACTCACAGACCAGCTCTGCTCTTTCTATAAAGAGAGGTTGTTTAAGAAATTCACAGGCTATTAATTTGAATAATTCTTTGGGCTGAATTCTCAGCTGTGCCCAGGCTCGGTGGCACAGCAGCTGATGGAAGGGAGACACAAGGAGCTGTTTGCAGCTTCTCTAGCAGTTTTCTTTCAGTGATCCTCTTAACTGCAAGTGGTATCTCATATTTTCCTTTGTGGCAGTCCTCCTTGTCAGCATTTCCTTGGCTATGGGAAGTATCCTGGATAAGGATATCCTAGGCAGGATCTGGAGCAGAGTTGGTGAAGATCACTGAACACAGCTCTTTGTATCACATTTCAGCTTTTCTGAGCCTGGGCCTTTGTAAATCTCAGTGCCTTGGGGAGTGCAAAGGGTGCTTGGATACTCAGGGGTTGCAGGCTGCTGTGTGTTGTGGGTGCTTTGGTATAGGTAGGACAGATGTAATGAATTTTTAAAGCCGTTCATGAGTGTTGAGCAAACTTGCATGACTATGTCTAATTTCTACTCCCCATTTCCTCTTTTTGAAGAAATAGAGGGAGTCTTTGCTGTGCAGCAGAGCTGCAAAGTCACAGGTGTGCATAACTCCCATTCCAGAGTGGTAAATCAGAGGCAGGAATCTGCAGCTGTGCTCCCCTTTGAACTCTCATCATGGCTGGATCCAGGTCTGGACACTACTTTGAGTACATGCAACTCCAGTGGTGACAGAGGTAAAGAATTTGAAGTACCATCTCAAAAGAGGATGTCAAACAATTGCTATTTGTCAAGGTTTCATGATCTTTCTATTCAGAAAATCTACCTGTGTGTACAACTTGATTTTTCTTATTTTCACATTTGGGGAGGCCTTACCAGAGGAACTGCACTTAGGTATGCAAATCTGGGTATTTCTGTTGTACCCATACAGTTACTCTGACATTTCACAGAGACTTGCAGAGGCTTGTGTGCAGCTCAGAAGGGAGGAGCTGTCCCAAAAGTGTTGGATTTTCCTTGAGTATACAGAGATCTGCCATGCATGCTGGGTCTGATATTTATACTGTTCAATTAAGTAACTCAGTTTAGGACTTTAGCGTTTTAAGACAACACACTAAATTGGGTGAAATCAGTATCCAAGAAATAAAGAAAACTTAAGATGAAGCTGGAAGTCAGATTACTGGGAGCTAGCAGGGAAAAAAATCAGAAATGAGGAATGTACTGAGATGTCCTCTGGGAGAAGGTCACCAAATCAGTCTACAGACAGCCAGCAGCTTCCTCTGCTTTATACAGGCTAAGAGAATTTTCTGTGAAAAGTCATGAATGTTAGTTTTCTACAAATTAAGACAATTCTAAAAGAAGAAAACAACAACAAAAACCACAAAAGGGGTCCGCTCTAAGATACTACTTCTAATACTGTACTCACAGTGACATTCTCATTTTCCAGTACTTTCAGTGTCCTTCAAGAATTATTTTCTGAACTTGGTTTGGATTACAATCTGTCACATTTGTGATGAGCCCATTTTTGAAGTATATGGTCAGAGATTGTGTAATGCTGTCCGATATAAACCTTATATGTTTTATCTTTGTTGCAGTGGCCTTTCTCTACTGGATGTTCTGTGATTAAATTTCTTAAGCAGTTTCCTACTCCTCATTGTGAGAACCTAATCACTCTGGGTAAAGGGAAAGCAGATCTACTCTAGCTCTCCTCAGCTTAAATATCTGGCTCTGATTCCTGTTCCATCCCACGTCTCAGTCCTGAGATACTATGTGCCCAGTTCCTGCAGAAGGTAGTTGAAGAGATGCAATTTTTTTCTTAAGTAAAGCCATCTGGGATGTCCCACACAGCCACACATCGTGACTCAGATGGCAAACAGCACTTCCTTCAGGGGTAGTAATACAGACCAGCACCATTTTGTGTCCATCCCTTAATTACTGAGTGTTTTTGTTCTACCAGGGCCTTCCAGAGCTAACCTTCCTAACCATTCTAACCAGGGAGGTTCATCTGCCATTTGGAACATACAGTTCCAAAATATCCACACAGAAGAGCGCAAGACCAAATTACCAGCTACACCATGGAGAGCGGGACAGAGGCATTAACTGCTGAGAACACACCATGGACCAGAGTGTTTACTTTAGCCATAGAGATGCAGCTGGGAATTACATGTCCTAAACTTGAGGATGGAAAACAAAATATTGCTGTGAGAGTTGTGAAAACTCAGGGAACAAAGCACCTCACATCGAATAACAAAATCACCTTCTCTTAATAGCTACAAGTGAGAGAAGAGGAAGTGAGTAATTTTTTAATAACTCTAACTCACCCAGGAAAGCATGGGTGTCACAAACAAGAATACAAGGGTTAGGGAAGTTCCCTACCTTTTTTAGCTATTTTGAGGCAAACACAATTACTTGTTTGTGGGCACACACACAAACTTCTTTGTCACGTGGTGAACTTCATTCTCCAAAATGCTGTGAACAGAAATTACTTCAGACTGGGTATTTCTTATCCTTAGCAGTACACAAATGGTGAGCCAAACCCCATCTGCATCAGGAAAAGCCTACACCATGGCTGGATGTGAGGCAAAATTACATCAGGGCTCTCCTCTCACCCTTGTTTCTTCTAAACCCGCAGTGCAAAGGGAGGTCCAAGGATCATGAGCTCGTAAATAACAAGATCAATAAATTTAAGTGTGCCCCTTCTGATATCAAGGGATGTGAATTGACCCTTCTGTCTTGGAATGAATCCCACAAAAACCAAAAAAACCTTCAGCTTCCAACTGATGGCAGTCCCTAAGCTGGGTGGAGGAAAAAATCTGCCAAGGTGTCCTTGGGCAGCCCTGGTTCTTTCTTCCCAAGTAACTTCTCCAAATCCAATGCCAATGAAAAGTCCTTAGGAAAGATGTCCAGCTGTCTGTAACTAACTAGGAATCTGGTCCATCTAGTTAAATAGTTGCTCTTGTGCAGGACTCTTCCTGCTGGGCATGAGGAGAAGCAAAGCAAAGCTAGTGAGACCCATCCAGTGTCCAAATTACAGGGTACAGGATGGGTCAGTTCCAGCATATCCATGGGGAGAAATATTCATTATGAGGCCTACACAGTTACCTCTTCTCTTTGGGAAGGACATGTACAGACTTGAAAGCTTTTACTGGCTGTGTCCTGGCTCTTCTGTTCTTTCCTTTATCAGTGAAAATTGTATCCAGTGCATGACTGCAGTGAGAAAATGTGCTGGTTTTAATTTGCCCACCAGGCCCTCAACTTACTCTTGGCTTTGATTTCCTAATGCAAAATGCATGTGTGTGTCAGTAATCATGGATGTCAGGTAATGAAAGAAGTGATCCAGCTCATGCTGTCATCCCCACCTCCCATACAACTGCTGCAACTAAAAAATCCAGCCCAGATAATCTGAGAAGCAGGCACAAACCTACCCCTGCAGGAAGGCTACACGCTCTTTAGCAGAAACTCATGGCAAAACACAAACATGAGTCTAGAAGCTTCCCTTTACTGTCCCTGACTTCAAAAACGCCGTTGTCTAAGCAAGGCACACTTCTATTTGGCTAAGACAAACAAGTCTTTGAAGCAGCAAACTTTATAGGAGCAGTAAATCTTGTAAAAGAAATCTCATAAATCCATGTATTCTTCCCTGTTAGCAAATGCTTCCGATTTAATAGAATATTTTTCTTTGCAATTGCTGTGGTTTTTATATTCAGGCTCTTGGAAAGTTTCTTGACCAAACTTTCTAGTGTTAAAATATATTTATGCTAGAATTAAAATATTCATGCTGATATCCATATGGCAATGTCATGCCTGAATGTCAGAGGGGTATTTGGAAACATTTTTTTTTGAGGATTTCAGAAATCACCTGCACTTCCAGAACTCCAGGTTTTTCTGTGGAAATAAGTTATTTTAAATTTATTTTTCCTGGTGTGTGGGTGAAATTTGTAGAGGGACTTTTCCTCAGGGAGGACATATGAACCAGCAGAGGACTGGCAGAATTTTATTGTGTGGACTTTGTCCCAAACCATTGGTTTTAAGATCTGTGTTCTCTGAATGCATCACTGTTTCTTGGAAAACAGTTCAGCCCTGGCTACTCCTGTAACAGGAGCTCTGAAATGGTCCCATAGCTTGTAAATTGGCTCATCTTATGCCTTTGCATACACTGGAGAACTTGCTGGGGACGTTAGTTAAAGCATCCAGAATCCTGATTTATGATTTACCACTGTCATGTAAGGAATGCTTATCCTGAATCTATTGCCCTGAAATCACCCCTGACAGCAGCTGCAAGAAATTTCTTCAGAAATGGATACAAGAAAGGAAAACCACACACTACCCCCTCACACAAGATTTTTATCTGAGGTGCCCCTCTCCTCCTGTTCTCAATAATTTGCCAGATATAGTCTTTTGACACACATTTTATCAACTCTCCCTTTATAACCTCTTTCTCAGGTTGCCTTCCTCAGTGGGAATCCTTACTTTGCAAAATTTCTTCTTTGCAGCCCTCAGTGACTCAAAATCGAGTCTCTCTTCTTCCTTCTGCTATGCCTACTCTGTCTTGTGTAATTTCTTTACACCCCTAAAGTATTTACTTCTAATTTATTCAGGACATAGTCCTGGCTGTTTCTAACCACTGCTGTCTTCTAAATCACTAGCAAATTTTATTTGGGGTTTTGCTGCCACGATGACTTTGGTGCATCGTTAAAGAATTATTTTAAAATTATTTTAAAATGCATACTTTAGCAATAGAGAGGAACGCTGTAATAGCTAAAACATCACAGTTTTCCCTTCGTGCTTGTCACAGAAAGGTGAGAACGAGCTCTGGCTTTCCAGTGGGAGCTGCTGCTGAGGACACAGCGCTCTCTGCTGCTGGGAGCGCACAGGGACACTTCAAACAGCCCTGAGGATTTGGCGCATAAAGCTGCACTTTTCTTTTTGGCTGTGGAGCATTCACTTAGGTTTGCAAGCGTGTGGGGAAGTGTCCTCACTCACTCTTTAACATTCTCCATTCACAGGCAAGGGAGCAAGGCATGGACTCCAGATGTAGTTTTGTCTGTGAAGCAGGAGAGATGCATGGAAAGTCAGTAAAAACCCTTCAGCTTTTCCTCCACCTTTTCCCACAGCTCACTTGCTGTACATGGAATGTAACATATTTAACACCTCAGTTCCACTGGCCTAAACCACTTCAGTCTTAAACTCCTCAATCACCTGGAGCTTCTTTTTTCTTCTATGTTTTTGTGGAGTGCTGCAGATGCTGCTTGAGTGGCCAGTCATGCTCTCTGATGAAACAGAGCCTTTCTCTTTGATTTTCTACACTATTTTTGGAGCTGATTGTTGTTGAGTATTGATGGGTTTTTTTTTTCCTTTTTATTTTACTTTTGATTTGTAGCTCTCTAATGGCCTTCCCCATCTTATTTCTTGAGTTGGACCTATTTAATTAGTTCGGTTCTTTCTGTTGCCATTTTTCTTGTTTGGTTTTTTGGTTTTCTTCCCCCCCTGCCTTTTTTAATGGAAGGAAATTTACCAAGTTCAAATGCTGTATTCTGCACCTGGGATGGGGTGATGCCAAGCACAGGGATGAAGTGGGAGAGGAGTGGCTGGACAGGTGCAGAGGGAGTGGGGCTGGCTGGTGCTGGGCTCAGGGTGGGTCAGCAGTGCCCGGGCAGCCCCGAGGACAAAGCCCATCCCAGAGCACCGAGCAGGGCACAGCCAAAGCCCATCCCAGAGCACCGAGCAGGGCACAGCCAAAGCCCATCCCAGAGCACGGAGCAGGGCACAGCCAAAGCCCATCCCAGAGCACCGAGCAGGGCACAGCCAAAGCCCATCCCAGAGCATGGAGCAGGGCACAGCCAAAGCCCATCCCAGAGCATGGAGCAGGGCACAGCCAAAGCCCATCCCAGAGCACGGAGCAGGGCACAGCCAAAGCCCATCCCAGAGCACTGAGCAGGGCACAGCCAAAGCCCATCCCAGAGCACGGAGCAGGGCACAGCCAAAGCCCATCCCAGAGCACGGAGCAGGGCACAGCCAAAGCCCATCCCAGAGCATGGAGCAGGGCACAGCCAAAGCCCATCCCAGAGCACTGAGCAGGGCACAGCCAAAGCCCATCCCAGAGCACTGAGCAGGGCACAGCCAAAGCCCATCCCAGAGCACGGAGCAGGGCACAGCCAAAGCCCATCCCAGAGCATGGAGCAGGGCACAGCCAAAGCCCATCCCAGAGCACGGAGCAGGGCACAGCCAAAGCCCCTCCCAGAGCACTGAGCAGGGCACAGCCAAAGCCCATCCCAGAGCACCGAGCAGGGCACAGCCAAAGCCCATCCCAGAGCACGGAGCAGGGCACACTGGCCCAGGGAGGGGATGGGCCCGCTGGGCTCAGCCTCGGGGCGGCCTCGCCTGGGGCCTGCTGGGCCCTGTAGGTGGAGAAGGAGGGGATGGTCCTTCAGTGCATCCTGAGGAGGGAAACAAAGCCGGTGGGAAGGCTGGAAGGAACTTCCTGTGAGGAGCAACTGAGGAACTTGGGCTTGTCCAGTTTGGGGAAAGGGAGGCTGAAGGGTGACCCCACTGCTCTCTGCAGCTTCCTAAAGAGGGAAAGGGCACAGGGAGGTGCTGAGCTCTCCCCCCTGTAATCCTGGGACAGGACAGGAGGGAGCAGTTCACAGCTGCACCAGGAGAGCTTTCCTGGCCATTAGGAGGCATTTCTATAAAGAGAGGGTGGTCAAGCACGGGAACAGCTTCCTAGGGAAGTGATCGATGCCCAGTCTGTCAGTGTTCAAAAGCATCTGGACAGTGCCCTTAGCAACGTGCTGGAACTTGGCCAGCCCTGAGTGGGCAGGCAAGTGACTGGATAATGGACTGTAGGTCCCTTTCTGACAATACAGAAAAGTGTTCTATTGTATTTTGTTCCCTTTCCACTTACAAATAAAATAAATTATTGAAGTTATTGGTAGAAAGTAGGAAGGCATTTAATTATCACAGACACTTTTCTTGTGACAAGCACCCATTGCTGCTGATACCACCATGATTATCCCACCTTCCTGAACTGCAGTTTCACATGACTATAGTGGCAACATCCTGGATCACTCTGGCTCCAGTTCTTAGATGTATGTGGCTTTTCTCTCACATGTGAAAATATGAAGTAGTTACCTAAGCATGACATTCACAACATCCTAAGCCATGCTGAGGTATCCACTGGCAACTGTGGGCCTGCACCGCTGATGAAATCCATCCCCTTTTGTAGCAGCACATAGCCCAGGAGGGTGTAACATGTAGTAAACTCCTGTATTCAGGCACCTTCATCTCTCCCACAGTGTTCATTAACTTGTATAACCAGAAAATTACTGTCAAATGTGTGCCAGAAGTTAAGTCTGTGATAGGGCTGTCTTATATAGTTTGATTATATATGCATACTATTGATAAAAACACATACAGCATGCAGAAAAGGAAACAAAAGAGGTGATATAAGGAGCAAGGTTTGTGATTCTTGTGTCAAAACAAGAGGCCTTTTGTCTCACTTTTAACGCTAAAGTAACTTTTTACTGTAGAAAAAACGAAAAAACATTCATTTTGTCTTGGTCAGTTACTCTGTTCTGCAGTCTCAGATTTTTAATTACAGAAAACTTACAAAATCCACAAAGGTTTCTTGATGCCATCCTATGTTTATTGTGATTCAAGGTATCAACCTCAAACAGGACTGATGCAGAATGTATATGAAAGTATTTAAGCTAGTGGCTGAGCCTCTGCAAGCTGGTATGCTTTAAGCTACCCTGCAATAAATACTGGTGGCCATGGCTTTGCAAAAGTTTAAGAAAACATAGGTGTTAAACATCTTTCCAAATGATGACCCTTACTAATACAGGTATGTAAGGACCACGTGGGAAGGACATGTGGGAAGGTGTGCACTGTGCAGGGTCAACATCTCCAGCAAGAGCTTCCAGTCCCTGAAGAACAGTCACTTTTGCTCTCGGTAGCAGCCGGACACTTGCTGAGTATTATTAGGACAGTGTTTCTTAAAATGCAAACTGTAAACAATCAGAAAGTTCAATAAACAACAGCAAGCTTCTCTCAGACTTTCATAATGCAAGCAAAAAAGGTGGAAGAAAATGTAATACACATATTTATAGAATGGAAGTCTGATTTTCATTTGGATATAAATCAAAACTGCTGTAGTTAGTCCATAGAGAATATTACTTGGATTTTTTTTTTTCTTTCCCAAAAAGACCAGCTATCTCTTTAATTTTGAAAGTTTAAGAAATACCACACTGAAGGACAAAAAGATCTTCTGTGATCTATAGAAGAATCTCTCAGGAGAAATTTAATTTGCTAGCCTTTTTGGCTAGAAAGCTCTTGGGCTTACAGCTATCATAAAAAAAAATTGAAGGAAAACAGATGTTTTTCCTGACTCTATCATTGTACTTTGTAAAACTGAAATATAAATGGAAGAAACCACTGCAAACTTTGTCTATTGCCCATCACTATTAATGCTACACTATTCAAATCTGTTTGAATATGAATTTGGCATTGTGTGACTACTTAGCAGACTAATGATCAGCAGATATTCAACCAGCAATAAGAATGTTAAATATGCATGCACATTTTTGCAGGAATATTTAAAGTTGATTCCAACTGCTGCAAGTTTTCTAGGCAGAAAAATTTTAAGTACTAAAAGGTCTAAAAATAGAAGCTGCAAATGAACCCATTATATTCAATAGTTCTGCAAGTTTCACTGTTCATCTAGAATTTCATAAAAGGGCAAGAAGTTGATGGATTATGTCTAACAGACTTTAATTTCTACCAGTGCCTGTATGCACAGATCCTTCTGAAACCACACTGCTCACAGACAGGACACACTTATGGACTAGGAAGACAAGTCAAATTTCAAAAAAGCTTTGAAACAGAACAGCCCACATGTTCACAAACTGTTCCTCTGAAATGAGCGTGGGGGGGAATAATCTTTCTGTGTACATTTCCCTTTTGTGAATTATGTCTACAGTGTTTGCAATTGTGGGATTTAACACACAGCACCGCTGAATAAAAAAAGTAAATAGTGCTTATTAGTAAACTGCCAGTATTACAAAAACACAGGGTATGTAAAATGCTCATTTAGTCAGTTTTGCCTTCCAAAGTGCACAGTATAGTATTTAAGTCAAAGCTAGCTCTGTACTTTTGAAAACCTTGTTTTTACATTCATGGATTTGTTAACAAGTGTCAGAAGTTATCAATTAAAATGGGCATGAACACCAGAAACAAACTGCAAATTCACCTTTCACCACACAGCACAAAAATCATGGTCACAGCTTCATATTTAATGTGGAATCACTTTAAGTATACAATATTTCAAAAGATCCAGAAACTGGTTAGGAGCTAAAAGCCAGTAGAACAGAAAATACAGAAAATCTAAAATACATCTTTGACCTTTTTAATCCTATATTTTAGGGTCACATTCCTGAATAGACAAGTTTGCCTTATGAGGAAAGAAACTTTGGTATGGAGTTGAACTAGCCACATGAATAGCACCTGTAGCTTTCAAAATAAATAGTAATGGCTAACTAGACACGATGGCAGCAAGATATCCCCTAGAACAAGCATATGCTTGGAGCTATGCATGAAGGCTGGACAACAAAATGAGTGTAATTTTTTAAAGTAACGTCAAAGCATTTCTGCTTTTTGTATTTCTAATTATTTAGAAAGCTTTCCTACAATGAGAAAGCTTTACTTTTATATGCTAACCCCTTATAATCACTCCCTTGAAAATTGCACTCTGATGCTCGCAGAACATTTTTATTAAGTGTTTTTCTTTTTTAAGTCTTTAGATTCCCTCTATTTTTCTAAAATACTGTATTTTTATTCCATAGGCCCACACTGGTTAGCAGTAGATGCTGGGAACAGAAACATGCCCCCTGCTCCAATAGTTGCTTATTAAAAAGGTCAAAGATAAATTCGACCTTGAAATGGAACAGAAGTTGGGCTTTTCTTAATAAATGGTATCAGAAATAACAAATTGTCACATGTGACACTCTCCTACAGCCATCAATAAAGTAGCTACCGGAATGTTAATCTATGTTAATCTGTGTTTTATGGGTTTGCAACAAAGCATAATACACATTTAACAGAGTAAGTGAAACTTCAGTTTCCAGTGTATAATGAATTTTAGTCGTTTAATAAATTTTAACTTTTATTTGTGTATTCCACTGTAGTGCTGTGACAACAAATCACACCTGTGTACCAGAGCATACATCAACAGTATGATGTAACTTTACTTACACCACTGCTATATTTAGATTTTTGAAAGAGACATAAGCATACACTATGGCCACAGCAAATAAATTTCTGGGTTTTTTTCTTTGATAACCTTCACTTTTTAAGTAATACTTCACTTATAAATTTGAATTATTGAAAAAAATCACAGAAAGTTTATAAGGAACAGATATAAGGAATAACCTCACAGGCACTGATATGACAAACATTTATTTTAAGGGCTGAGAGGCATTAGTACCATATTGACAAAGTTGACTGAAAAGAATGACTAACTTTGTCTAAATGGAAAATGCCCACCTTTGCTTGTTGAGAAAAGAAATTCAGAAAGTTATTTTTGGCCTTGCTATGTCACGAAGTCAGTCATACAAAGACCTAAGCATTTAACCTAAGATAATAGTTTTTAAAGCCCTTCTATTAAAAAAAAAAAACCAAAACCCATCATGCAAATCTTTGATCAATTATGCAGCGGCTTTAAAACTGTTGCAAGACCATACTGTATATATTAGCTTTTATACTGCTAATGCACAACTAACAGCAAACTCGATTAGATTAACACAAATTTGTCTTAATTACACCGTTATATCACACTAAGGAGACAAATGCCACAAGATTGGCAAAAACATTTAATTCTGAGCACTCAAATGGCAGGACAATTATGTGTTGTAACCCCTTCACATTTAGAAAAAAACATGATCCTGCAGTCTCACTTTACAAAAAAAGGAAAAAAAACCACTTCTGTAAAATATTAATTGGGAGGGGAACTGTTTTACTACCTAACACAAAGTAACTCATACAACTAGTGTCAAAGGCAAACAAAAATACTTCTAAACAAAAAGTCAAAATACACATAGCAACAGAAGCACAAATGCTGCGTTAAATACAGTCAAGATAGGAAGACAATGCACTTGTTAATAAAAAAGACAAAAAAAAAGAAGAAAAGATACTAAACTTAGCAACACATTTAAAGAAAATGCAATGAGGGAAAACTGTGTTTTCCTATGACAAGCTTCCATTTGCAGTCTTTCCATCCATAATTTGTCTGGTACAGTACATCCAATTAAAATATTCAGAATCTCACAGAAGAGCTAAGTTGTTCTCTTCCAAATCTAATTCAGAAGCTGGTTTTGGATGTTTTAAACAGACATCATTATGAATGAAGTAGAAGCAAGGCAACAAATGGACTTTTCATTACCATCAATATTAGCAATGATGACCAACATTTTTAGAAGTTATCATAATCTTTTTTGTCCTTCTTTCCCTCTGCTTCAAACCCATCAACCCCATCACTGTCCCTTCTCCTTTTACGATTATTATGGATGTTGAAGCGTTGATTCATCTGTGGTAACGGATCCATTCCTAGAACTTTGTGTATCTGACGGAACGCAAGGAGTCTCAGTGCAAACTAGAAAAACAGTACAGAAAATCACTTGTGTTACAAACAAACATCCATTTTGAGCACTTTATCAAACAATTAGGGAAGAATATCAGTGATGTATGATATTACCCTTAGCTCTAATTATTCCATCTTTCTATCTCCCAACAAAATCAATATAATAAAATGTGTATGTCACTTTTGCTGCTTCTGTAAGTGCAGCATCTTAGTTTAATGTACTAGTGTTTGGGCTTCTGGGCTTGCACAGAAGCAGCCAAGGCTTGTCACATGTCATGTTAGGTGACAAGTGATCAGGAATCATTAGCAAAAGGATCAGATGAAGAGGCAGAGGCAGTTACCTCTTTAACTGCAAGCATGAATGGTCATAACTATTGTACGAATCGTATTTATAAAATTTCCAATCTAGTAACATACTGCTGCAGAGTAAGCCTGTTTACAGATCCAGATCTAGATGTATAGACATAGATGAGAATGCTATAAATTGTTCGGGAAAATACATTTATTTCAGTGCAATAACAAGCACTATGAACACCCTCTCCTGTGAGATGTTCAATGCTTAGCTTAAGACTGGTAAGATCTGACTGCATTCTGCGAAAAAAAAATTCATGTATAATATAAAGCTACATAAAAAAAAACCCCAGAACCAATACAAAACCATCCATCAAATTTAGTTACTTCACAACTACATTCCCTTACCTGTGCACTTGAAGTAATATCCTCGCGTTGCTGATCTGTCATTACAGCAAGTGTATCAAAAGGATCTTTTTCACAAGGGTCCAGAAGGCCAGGCCCACCTACAATAATCAGGCTAATTAGTAACATATATTTACCTTATTACAAGCAGGATTAGTTAAGTGTACGTATACATAAAAGGCAACTTGCCTTTAAGGATGATTCCTGAAGATATACACTCAAAAACCCTTCTCAGTGCATCTCCAGGACTCTGTGGTCCAGTCGCGCTGCTAATTGCTTTTTCCACAAGCAGCTCCATAGCCTAGACCAAAACAGGAGGATTTAGCCAAATTAGAAGATGGACTAAGACAGAATAAAGCTGTTACTGTTCCTCAGTAGAGAATTTTGAATCCTGAATTTTGAAGAACATTACACATCATACACATCATAACTTTCAGTTAAAATGAAAAGAAACCCCAGTTATTTTATAAAGATGAATAAAAAGAAAGGTGGTGCCAGATGAACAATGAGTACTGATACTGGCAGCTGGTCACTGCTGGTGTCCTGAGGGCTCAGTGCTGGGTCCAGTTCTGTTTATTTATGATCTGGGTGAGGGAATTGAGGGCGCCCTCAGCCAGTTTGCAGATGGCACCAAGCTGGGTGTGAGTGCTGATCTGCTGGAGGGCAGGGGGGCTCTGCAGAGGGATCTGCACAGGCTGGATCCATGGGCCAGGGCCAATTGTGTGAGGTTCAACCAGGCCAAGTGCTGGGTCCTGTCCCAGGGTCACAACAACCCCCTGCAGCTCCAGGCTGGGACAGTGGCTGGAAAACTGCCCAGTGGGAAAGGCCCTGGGGGTGCTGGTCAGCAGTGGCTGAACATGAGCCAGGGTGTGCCCAGGTGGCCAAGAGGGCCAAGGACATCCTGAATGTATCAGCAATGGTGTGGCCAGCAGGACCAGGGCAGTGACTGCCCCTCTGTGCTGGGCACTGGTGAGGCCACACCTCAAATCCTGGGCTCAGTTTTGGGCTCCTCACAAGAAAGAGATTGAGGTGCTGGAATGTGTCCAGAGAAGGGGAACAGAGCTAGGGAAGGATCTGGAGCACAAAGTTCTGTTACCAACTGCAGAGGGAGCTGGTGGTGTTTATCCTGGACAAAAAGAGGCTCAGGAGTGACATTATTGTTCTGTATAACCACCTAAAAGGAGGATGTAACCAGGTGGGGGGTGGTCTCTTCTCCCACATAAATGATGACAGGACAAGAGGAAATGGCCTCAAGTTGTACCAGGAAAGGTTTAGATTGGATATTAGGAAAAAAGGTTTTGACTGAAGGGGTTGTAAAGCATTGGAACAGCATGCCTGGGGAGTTGACAGAGTTATTATCCCAGGAAGTGTTCACAAAACATGTGGATATGGCAATTAAGGACATGGTTTAGTGGTGCTGGGTTAACAATTGGACTTGATGATCTTCAAGGTCTTTTCCAACCTGAACAATTCAGTGATTCTATGATGGGCTTCTTCCCATCACAAGTTTTTCAGGAATTTTGTAGAAATTTATACAGTAGTAGCCTACATATACAGGTAGACAACTTGTCCAGCCATTTTTGAGACTATGAAACACTCTGGGATACTTGATTCTGTCAGCCACATGAATACAGTACACGGTATACCTAATGAAACAGGATGCTTTAGAAAAATAGAAATAGTTTTTTCTGCAAGACTACAGAAACTTATAATATCAAACATTTAATGTCCTTAAAATGCTTAGTATCCTCACTAGGTTCAGTTTAGAAAAACTGAAGCTTACAGCAATTTTTCTCCTGGTAAGCAAGCAACACTAATTCAGATGTTAAACAAGTATAAAAAACCTCTATATAACCTTATATATCAATATAAATATATTTTCTGAATGTATACATTTCATTTTCAGAATGTATACATTTGATGTTAGTTAAAATGGTTTAAATCTTTAGCTGTGTTTTAAGTACTGATGTTTTTTCCATTAATATTTCCATTGCTCGCTTTTATTAGACATTATTTTTTCCCAGAAGAACCTATAAAAGTATTTGCAAAAGAAAGAACTAACTTCTCCTAGATCTCTTTCCCAGAATTAGATAGATATTTCACTGCTACCTCTTTGGCAAGTTTAATTCTCAAACAATAGTTTTTGATAGGTTTTTTGGAGGCACGTGTTTGTACCTTGTCCTCCTCACCACATCTACAGTTGTTCAAACGCTTTTCTTCTTCCTTTCAAGGTGTAAATATTTATTCTGATGTATACAAGTAACTACAGGCAGTGCTAATCACTAAGGCTGCCCATTTCTTCCTATTTTAGCTCCATTTAACTGACAGATTTCAATTCTTGAGCATGTTATTTCCATACTCCTACTGTATCAGTCAGGATTTGGCAACAGTAATTAAGATGTTTTCAAGCAGGAAACAAAGTACATCAGTAAAGAGAAAAAAGCAGATCTTGGATTTGCATATATTAAAATCTAGTTCTTTTGGATCCCCATATAATACACTAAGGTCTCTAACTCAGTCCTAGGAAAATGTGAATTATGATGTCCTGGTGTTTATGTGCACAAAAGGCTGGATTTCAAATTTAAATAATGTGTAGGAACCTGACCTACACATTATTCTTTATGTGAACCTAAAATTCTTTTAATTTAGTTTCTACTTTTAGGTACATGAAATGCTACTACTGTGAGCATTCAGGCTTCCTATTAACTTATATTTTTACAACTACTTATGTTTTTTTTTAAACCAGCTCTGTCATCTCTTTCATTTGTAAAAGGTTCCTACCCTACAGAGGGTAGAAGAATATCTGTATTCAGAAAACTGTATTACTCCAATCTGTGAAATTCCATCTGTACTGGCTGAAATCACCACTTTCATTTTGTCATTGTTTTTATCAGTAAGACTTTTCCTACAGGCCAAAAGAACAGCTGACTACAGTTCAGTGCTGGTCCATGTCTCTGAGAATGCATCAGGAACAAATCAGGAATCACTTTTGGAGAGAACTGAGACACAGCAAGGTCTGACACACTACTTCATATCTCTCTTCCCTTCTGGATGTTCCTTGGAACACATAATGTGAGAGTTAAGAAGCCACATTTCTTGTTCTTCACCCATATCCCTCCTCTGTGTTGCAACAGTTGTAAGGATACTTTTCTGAAAGTAAGCCAAGGTTCATTCTCTGGCAGCTCAGTATCACAGTGATACTAAGAGAGCACTTAGCATCTTTTGAGCTGTATTTGTTTAGTGTACTTTTCATGAGATGCAGTACTGAAAATGGCACTAGTTTTTTCCATTTAAATATTTAAAAAACAGACATTACTGTTCCACTTGCCTTCCAGAAGCAATAAATATTATTAGAAGTAATTTAATAAAACTGTCTGCAAACTTAGTGGAGTTGTAAAATATTTCTCATCTAAATAAAGTCAGCTGATCAAAAAAAACACTGTTAGTGCTCTTCCTGTCAAAACGGAGAAGGAAGCAGCACAGTGCAAATGGATTTGGTCTGCAAAAAACAACAGTCAGGGCTAGGTTTACTTCCACATGATGCATGTTTCAGGTATTTGTTTCAGAATAACTTAATCCAATCCACAGATTGTATATCTGTTAGTATTTGGAGCATTTGTAAGGTAGTCAATACAAAAAGAATGCTCCAAGAACACTCAATTGAATTAAGAAAGGTGACCTGATACGACCCAGAGATTTAAGTGGCACTGACTAAAATACGATGATGACACAACCACAGGCTGTACTGAAGTACTGTGGTATTTCACCTTATGAAAGAGACATAATAAACATAAGAATTCCTGTGATTTTTTCTTTTGACTTCTTTCTGTTATCACAGAACTATCTGGGCACAGCCGGCATTATTTTAAATACGTTTCAGCAAACTCCAAGCAATTCAGAGTTGGTGGTTAGGAAAAAATAGGTTCTTTCATACAGAGTAAAGGAAAAAAATGCTAAAACTTAGAATAGGGATCTACCCACAAAGAATAGAAAAGAACAAGAAAATGTCTTTTGGAAAAAAACAGTAACTTCCAGCTTCAAATGAAAAACCTTAGAAAACTGTATTTTAAGAGGGTAATCTGGAGTACTTGTTAACAAAAAAACCCCCAAAATCCCTACACTATGTGTTGAAAATGTCTGAATTTAAAAACTGTACTAACACTTCCCTATAAGTTCCTTGTAGTAACATCTTTATTAAGAAGACTCATTAAAAAGACATTACTTACCCAGCTTGGAAAATCAGACCAAGTAGGAACCCGCTGACAGAGGTCACGAAGAATACGTATGATAATCACACAGGACTGCAGACCATTAGCTCTAGCCTTGAGAGCAATACAAAATCCAATTAATTAACCCCTGCACCCATAGCAAACAGGAGTTGTTGAAAGACTAAAACACCACTGTTCAATGGAAGCTCAGATACAAGATTGAAACAAATCATTCTACAGCATTATTCCGTGAGCTGCCATTTACAGCAGTATTTTATACAGGGTTAGTAATTTAAGGTGGTAGAAGTCAAAGTGCACAGGTTATACAAGAATAACATTTCTTGATCCCCTATACACTTTGACCCACGTTCATTTGAAACAATAAATACAGTATCTTTCTATATTAGAAATAAAAAGGATAAAGTCAAGATCTAAGAAATAGGTATAGAGACTGAAAGGTCAAGGGAATCTGTTTGGTTTCTTTATTGTGCCTTTGCCAGAATGCAAAGTCACTAAACCAAACAGTTGCTTCTCACCTTTCATTCCCTACACTTAATGCACTAAAAGAAATAGAAAAAAAAAGTCTTAAATCTAAACACAAAGCTTTAGACACATATCCCATTATTTAAAGCGAAGTTACTCTGCAGCCTTATGGAATATATAACAAATATACAACATATGATCACCCCAAGCGAGTCAAGCTTTCAACATCGCCTTCTCAATGACTGGAAAAAAAAAAGTCAAATGTGCAATAACTGCATAAAGCAGCTCCTCCATACTCAACCTCCTACAGTTAAATTTAGGGACCAGAGAAATATTAAGTATTATTAGCATGAACAACGCTGAGTGTTTTCACACAGTTAAACATTCATATTGCAACTGAACTAATCTCTCATAAGGCTACAAGAAGAAAGTAAAATGATGTTCCGAACCTGGAACCACTTAGCGTGGCGTAGAGCAGCCAGAGCGTCAAGGCATTTTTGCCTGTCCAAGACGTCCGGTGGGTCTTTCACCATACCCGAGGTTACATCTAAAATGGATTGAATTGGCAAAATGCAGTGAGGAATGGGTGTTTGACCAGGTGAGCAAGACACTTCCTTAAATAGCTTCAATGTCACACATGCCATTTAAAGTTTAAACCCTTGAACGAGAAATGTAAATGTTCAGCGGTAGTTGCTCAATTGGGATTAGGGCATCAACCCAGTAGAAAGATCAAGAGCATAATGCACTTCAGCTCTGAAGTTATTTTCATCTGCATTGCTGATTATGCAATGCATAGTACTTCTTTATTTCAGCTAACAGTGGAAAAATACATATCCCCTAAAATTAAATACTGAAGGAAGGATGGTTGGACACAGTGCACCAGCACAGAGAACACAAGACAGAAGGAACACAAAAATCCACTTTAACCAAGTAGAAACATTCAAACTTAGTTTCTTTTAAATTTTAATTGTCAGGTGTTATTTGGGACCTATTCTTGAAAGAAAAACTAAGTATTACAAATCTTAAAAGCACTGAATGTTTAGTAATCATGTTATTTTTATCATATCTTAAAATTATTTTACTTTAAAAACCTGACTAAAGGAATGTGATATGTTCTTCAATATTACAGAGTTCCTTGTTTTCTAGCACTTTCTCTCTTACCCATATAAATAAAATTCCTCAGCCCATAATAGATATGTTCCAGCAACACTTAGGATGCAAGGAAGGATCTGAAAAGGGACTGCTTTACCAAAGACTCACCAAGATAAAGAAAAGCAAGGAATAGTCTAAAAAACAAAGCAAAATGTCTGAAAGATGAAGAAAACATAGCAGACATTGCCTATTTGAATGTTCAGAAAATAATTTGATTACCAAGCTGACTGCTTGCCTACCAAAAATGAAGATACTACAGAAGTGGTTTAATCAGTGAAAATGGAACCATTAAACAATATGAAATGGTATCCTTGAGTTACTTGAAAACTATATAGATATAATGAGATCAGTGATCACCATTAAAAGTTACTTTTTTACTCATTCTGAAAATGGCTATGGTGACTAGTCACAAAGTATGTTGCTAGCATAACTGGTGATACACCAAATAAGATGAAACAAAAAGCCCTCACTCAATGGCACACATCTCACAGGAGCTAGCTGTTTGGAACAGTACAGTTTACTCCTTCAAGATCTAAATTTAGGTTAAGCCAGGAAATAAAATAAAATAAAAAATAATGAGGCTCATGAAACATGCCTGCAACAAGAAGCTTTTAGATATGTTGCAGAAATAGTGCTCTGAAACCACAAATGTAAACTAGTAGGATTCTTTAGTCTATAGAGCTAAAAGGCCATGAATTAAAATGATATAGCTTTTCAGTACAGTAACTAAATTTAATGTGAAGTACTATATTCAGATTCGAGCATTTTGATAGGATAGTCCCATTGTTCTGCATCAGGATAAAAAGCTGAAGACTTCATAACAGCAAAGTTGAGAAGAACATAGGTAACTTCTCACACTTACTTGAACTTACAAACTATATATTAAGGTGGAAAAATAAAAGTCTTCACAATGCAATTACAGAGCAAATGAAGATGTCTGAAGTGATGTTTCTTTCAAAGCAAAAACAATAACAAAAACTCCCCTCCAAACCTATACAAGAGGGGTGCCAGCTAAAGCTAAATGATTAAAGGAGTACAACCCAGATATATGAGACAAGGAGTACATCCTGAGAAGACACACCACAGGAAAAAGTGGCAAAATAAGGTTGAGAAATTAAAAATGCAAATATGTGCTGTGGGGCCAATAGTCTAATCAGTCAATTATATACACTCTTCTAAAGCTAACATGCAAATAGGTGACACTGTGCAAACTTTTAGCCCAATAATTCATTAATAATTTGAAATTTCTACCTCTGAAAATCTTCAACTTCTAAAATAGTTTTACTGAGAAGAATTGCAATTTAAATGTACAGGAAAGAATCTTACTCAGTGCTGGAAATGTTCATCTAAAATGGGTTCCTAATAGCTGTCATAAGAATACCCTTGGAACTTAAAAAGACTCTGAAAGTCAGAAGTTGCTGAGGCAGGTACTACATTGACGAAACACAGACTAAAAAAATGTATAAAGGGAACTCCTGTAATATTTATTCTGTGGATTTTTGCATATGTTTCACATTTCTGGATTAACCCCTTAAAGACTGTGTAACTAAAATCAGATGCCTAACCTACCACCCTACTAAACTAGGACAAAAATGGAATTAATTTACAAAACACGGGCATGAATTCTTACCCTGTATAACTTATTACTAGCCTAAACATAAGGGGTTAATCTTTTATTAGACGTGCTGTGTCCACACTACCTCTTCATTAAAAGTTAACAGGTATGTCAATTTAGGTAAGTTTTATTATGTAAAATGCATTTTATCCAGTCAACTATTATAAGACTAGTGTGAACACTGCTTCATTCTAGGAGAGAGACAAAGACGAAAGGAAAAAAACAAAACAAAAACCAAACACAAAGTAACAGCAGATGCTAGGACTATGCATCCAAACCCCTCCTTTGTAAAGCATGGCAGGTGTGACACTGAGCTTTAGAAAACCTTGGTCAAAAATCCTTCCGATGTCTTGGCAGCAACCCCTGACAGGAATCAAGTCCCTCTGCTAGAAGGCTTTGGACCGGTGCTGTTAGCTAAGGATAAAAGAGACACACGCGCACACGCAGAGGTGTTTGTAAGTATGTACACTTTGTTTGCCGAAGGAAGACTCCACAGCTGGGTTAGAGCTCTTCGAATGTATCAGATTCGGTTAACTGTCAAACGCACAATACTGTCAGGAACAGTACCTATGCGGTTAACAATTTCATTTCACTGTTTGGTTTTTTTTTTTTAGCCTTTTACTTAATAACACATCAAACATGATTCTACTCCACGTGCAAGACTCAAGTTGCATCTTTACTCCAACTGGTTCTTCCGGTAAAGCCTTCCTTAACACCTGAACTAGCTCCCCAAGCGGGCTAAGGAAAATGAAAACTTCAAACCAATGTAAGACACAGAGCATGAGAAGCTGCAGTAAGAAAAACACAAACACATACTGTTACTCTGCAGCAAATAAGCAGCAGTCTTCGGAATAAGGAACTTCTTTGCTGCAATAATTGGCAATTCAGTCTTCTATTTGCTCCAGTTTCAAAAGTGAACTTTTCTGCACATCCATTTTATACTGCTCAGTGTCTTGAAGAGAAATCTAACTTGATTTTGTTTGCCTAGAGGCAGTACTGCATTCAGCAGTGAATAAACTCACAAAGATAATTTAACTCAAGTGTGGGTCAGACAAAAATACAGATTTGTTTCCTTTTGGCGGCGTAACTTAGGGGACTGATGGTAGTAATTTGAAATTTGTTTTACTTTTAGTCCACATCACAGAATTTTGGGCCAGAAACCACTTAGTTGAATTGAGTATAGTGGCAGGAATCAATACTGCACTTCTGTACAGTACATCAAGAAATACACATTGTGTTTAAGGTTCATTTCATTAAATGGTTAGTCTAATTTAATGATAAAATGCTTTTTTTTAGTAAACTTGAATAATACGGAAAGTTGGATTCAGCCCAGAGTCATGTTATACTCAGATTGTCCAAAACCAAGTAAAATTGGTTGGGTGTGACAGTACACATACAAAGCCTTTATAGCTAGGATAAAATGAACAGCTTAAAACAAAAGCACTCTAAGACTCTTTGGAAGTCATCCAAACCACAAAATACATGTTGAAAATTTTTCTTTCTTATTATGTAGGATGACTTTGTTAACATAGCTTGCTTATAAATGCACTAGTCACAGCTACAGGACACTTAGTAATGCAATATAAAAACCTCAAGTGTTTTAGAGGACATGTAGTGATGAGATGAAATCTAAAAAAAAAACCTCAGTGGCTTATATAAATACGTATATACACAAGCACATGTATACATACACACATAAAATTTCTTTCAACCTGTATATGAGAAGTGTTAAAACAGCCTTGGATTTCCTATTTGTAGGTTCACTGTCAAACACCAGAACCCTGTTTGCTATGATCTCTTTCAACTATGAAAATACAGGATTAAAAGGAAACAAAAGTTAATTTTATCTGACCCGTAAATAAAAAGAACCAATGTACTGCAGACATTAATCATGCTTGTTGGCTTAAAAGCTTTTGGAGCTTTGAAAGTGTTACAGAACAGACCCTAAAGCAACACTGCTGGCACCAGAGAAACTGTGGACTTCAAAAACGTAAATTGACTCCCAAGCTCCACCTTCTGCTTCAGCTCAACGACAAAGCCATTTCTTATTGTACTAGTTGGGTTTGCCAGTTGGATAGAAGAGTGATTGTAATACCAGGAGCCTAAATATACTCAAAAAGCACTCCAGACCAAAAAACAACCTCAGAGAGCTGGAAAAAATCGCATTATCTTTTAAAGTTAAAAGCACTGTTACTGTCAAAAGTACTGTAAAAGTGCATTTTAAGTGGCACTGTTCAGAATGTCTAAGTGATGGTAATACTGACCCAGTTCAAACCCAAAAACCTCTGATTTGATTTTCTAAATCCATACAATCTTTCTCTTAAGGCAAGTCTGCTCTAGAAAGCCAGTTTATAGCCACTTGCTATAAAATACTTAGTTTTCCACATGATTTTAAAAGGGGGAAAAAAATCAAGCTTGTACCTTTTCCAGAAAGCTGAGGTTGGACATAAAGTTAGAAATTTTAAAAATTAAATAAAAGCATCATATACACATTTATTTTAACCAACTGTTTTCTACTGAGACTGGTTGTTGAAAAACAAAGTTTTGATCAAATATGTGTGCCAGCATGTTGCCTTCCAGGACCTTAGTGCCATCTTAAGCAGAATAGATAAACATAAAAACACAGGTGAGAAATAAATAACATCTTTAACAACTTCCCAACCTCCATCCCTCATGTTCTCTTCCCGAATGACTGGAGATGTCAGTGTGATTGTAACTTGCATTTTGGGTTCCACACACGAATTTAAAATTATTGCTGCTTCTGGGACTGCACACTTGATATCGTATTTCTCTGGACTTATTACCTAAATATCGAGAAACAGAAATTTCTGTTAGCGTGTGGCCATTAAAAGTATCAGGAAGAAAAAGGATTCCAACATATTCTTTTTTCAGCAGAAAGACAGAAACACAATATAATTATATGAAACAGATACCTATGTAGTCATAAAACCACGCTACACAGTATAAAGATATGTAGACTTGCATATTGTTTCCAAATTATTAATGAAAATACGTAACCAAGCAGTTAGAATTTAAAAAAACTGCCCAGAAAGGAAATTAATAGACGTTATATAACAAGAATCTTGATGGTGTTTGAAATAAAGCCTCAGAGCCAATTAAAATATCAGCAGGGTGTTTCTCACTGAAACACAGAAGTCTTTGAAAAGCAAAGATGCTTATTTTTCAAGATCACAATTACAAATGGGTATTGCTAGGTATATTCTGTGCTTTGGTGTCACAACGTGCTAAGAAAAAGGGGCAAGATAAGCACCAGGGAAAAAGTGTAAGTTTAACTAATAAAGTGTTTATTTTGAATTGCTTTTTGCAACTTTATTATATAAATTCTAAATAGTCCCAAAAGAAAGCTGTAGGCTCCTCTGTGACCTTCTACATACTTGGTGAACATTTCCACAAAGACAGACCAAGATGTCCATTTGTTAAATTTACTTCTGTTCTGTTACTTCAAAGAAGTGCAAACTTCAGACTATTTTTTCATTATTCCTGCTACAGCTTCTATCATGCAAGTGATTCTGTGAAGCATTTTACTTGATTGCATTGAAATACTGATGCTGCGACAAGCACTCTACAGTGACAGGCTTTGTTTAACAGAGAGCAGAGACTTTATACTTTCTTGTGGAAATAAAAAGGTTTTATATTTCACTGAATGGTCTAAGACTGCATATTTACTTTTTTAAACAGTCTACATCCTAAAAATCCCAAACTAGATTTAGCTGGCTAATTTTGAACAATAAAGCACTGACACATACAATAAGGAAACAAGATATAAGTACAAAAAATGGCATTAATGGAGAACTTTGACTTGAGGCAGCAGATGTGCTGTAACATGTAACGTGCTGTAATTATCTCTATTGCTAGTAACTGATTAATGGTCTTCCTTGTGTTCATTTCTATTTCCCAAATAAAAGAAATCTGTTAAATGGTGATTGATACTACGCTGCTAGAGCACACTCTTGTATGGTCACAATATGGAGGAAGCAGAACATGCAGCAGTCTCTGAATTCAGATGAAAACACTCAGAAAATGGAAAGAAACTGAACCTGAGCTACGTCATGTAGGAGCACAGTGAGTCCTGCTGACATTTAACTTGAGGACAGATTTTCACAGTACTTTTACAAAAACTCAAATCCAAAAATCTAAATTCTACTTACTGCAAGTTGCTTAGGGAGGCTTTCAGCAATACGACTGAGTAATGTCTTGGAGGGCTTCTCAGCACACAACAAAACAAGATTGACATTTCGGTCTCCACGGAGCAGCAAACCTTTAGCCAAAACGCCCACCCGTAAAACGCCTTTCAAAGCTCTGTGAATTGTAGTTGAAAGTTGCAGTTAAAATAATAATGTAAAAATCATAAAAATAATCCTGAATATAGAAAAGTAAAATAAAATTGTACTCCACATCTTTCTGAGACTTCAAAAAACTGCATAAAAGCCCAAAGAAATGAGATCCTGAAAACACTGATAACAGGGTAAGGAAAAACCATAAAATGCTTAGAAAGTAATTTAAAAATACCTGTCTTTACTGCCATCCTTTTTGTCATCTCCCTCTTTGTTCTTGCTTTTTTCATGATCAGTCATGCTGTCAGAAACCAGCTTCAAAGCACGCTCAGTAATAGAAACAATTTTTTGGACTGCCTGAAGTTCCTCCTCAGTTGGATATATAGCAGCATGCTTGGTCATCACGTAGCGATCGTCAGAGGAGTCAGGGCGGCGCAGAGGCTGAACAGACAAAAAAAGTGTTCTTCTGAAACCTGGGGGCACTTCCAAGATCACAAATGGAACAAAATACCAAAACCCAAACATGTGGCTAAGGAACAGAATATTCAAACCTCACATCACTGAAATGTAATAAAACATGAAGTTTCCTCAACAGCCTACACTGTCACAATGAATCCCGTCTGAAAAGACATGAAGAGTATCAAAATTTAAACTAAGGACAAATCCCAAGATCAGAGGTACTCCTCAACTGGAAAATATTTGGATATTGCTGCAAAATAAAGTACCCATGATTTCTTTTGTACAATCAAAGCATTGTACAGGATGACTTCAGAAGGTCATCTAGTCCAATCTCCTGTTCAAAACACGGTCAGCTGTAAGACCACATCATGTTGCTCAGGGCTTTAGCCCATTAGTTTTTGAAAACCTTCAAAGATGGTGGCTGCGCAACACCTGTACAAAAAAAGATTTCCTGTATTCAGTCTAAATCTCCTTTGTGTTTGCTTAAGCTGGATGCATCTCACCCTCTCATGACTATAAAAAGCCTGGCTCCTTTATAAAGCACAGCTATTAGAAGGCTACTCTATCCCACTGAAGCTCTCTCTTCTCCAGGCTGAACAATCTCAGATGCCTCAGTCTCTCCTCACAGGGCAGGTGGTCCAGACCTCTGAACATCTAGCACCACACTGAGCCCATTATAATTTATGTATCTTCTACTGGAAAGCCCACAATTAAATGTAGCATTGAAGTCAGGGTCTTATGAAAGCTGATCACTTCCCTTTATCAACTGACTGTGCTCCTCTTAAAGCCCAGGTAGCTGCTGGCCCTGCTGCCAGGGCACACTGCTGACACATGCCCAGACTGCTGTTTGCCAGGACCCCCAGATCCCTTTCAGGAGAGCTGCTACCCAGCCTCAATCAATGCAAGGGGTTCTTCCTTTCTGAGTGCAGCATTAGGCACTTGTACTTGCAGAATGCCATAAAGTTCCACTCCTACAGCCCACCTAGGTGCCTCTGGATGGTTGGCCTTGCCATCCAAGGTATCAGCTATTCTCCCCATCCCAACGTGATTCAGGTTCATACCAGCTGCAAACCTCAGCAATGTGCACTCACTCCATCACCTTTCAGATCCCTGATCCTTTTCAGTCTAATACCAGAATCAACCCATGTGCAGTGTGGTACTGCACTCTACACTGCTAGAATATGATGCACCATTAACCGTTATTCTCCAAGTCTGATGGAGCTACTTTTTATCCATACACTTGTCCACAATTAGGTAAATAATGTTGTATAACACAATCAAATAAAATAAAAAATAGAAAAATTCAGTATGACTTGTGTTTCATAAGAAGCAATATTTAAAGCATCCTCTTGTCATTTCATTGGACTTATTTTGGAGGACTAGTACACCTACACCATTTCATTAGCATATAATTTCTTCCTCTCTTTTCCAAATCCTTTATTAAGAAACACCAGAGACAAGTGCAGTAGCACTGAGTAATTTTATATTTCTTAACTGTGCCTCCTGGTAAGAATGGTTTAATTTTTTTTCCTCAAGGTAAGAAACTCACTGCTGGTCCTTGAGGTTGAGGAGGCATTCCAGGTCTAACTCCCAGGAGACCTAGTGGTCCTGGAGGGCCATGAGGATATCCTCCATCTGGTATTCTGCGACGGTCATCCCAGTGATGCTGCTCTTCCTCCATTCTCCTCCAGTACATGTCCTCTTCATAACGCCTGAAGTGCATCAATCAAAGTATTCTTTTTATACAGCAGTTAATACTTGACACTGCTCTAGACAGATCCTTCTCTGTCTTCAACAACTTTTAGCAGTCATGAGCAAATACCAATGAAGAGACAGTAGCAACATGAATTATTGTTGTAAAAGTAGGTCTGCATTTATGGCAAAGTAATTCTACTAACTCTGCATTACTCAGAAGGATTGAAGAATAGCAAACAAAAATCCCAGTGAGAGAATGACAATTTAAAACACGACAGTATGGAGTTCCCTAAAGTATTTAAAATAAGTAACTATGGCGTTTAGTTTCAGACAATCTGACAGCAGGTTGTCACATTCATTCATGAAACATAATGCATTACCTCATTTCCATCCTCCAGCGTTCCTCCTCTTCTCGCCTTCTCCAGTATTCTTCTTTCTGCATCTGTTTTCTCATCTTCTCTTCCTGAATTTTTCTTGCTCGAATACTGGGCTTCACTTCTACTTGTAAGTCTGGGTTTACTTTTTTCTAGATCAGAAAAGTAATGAATTAAATGTTGCATTCCTGTCCTCATCTCAAGGTTATGGAGTAGTTCTGACATATTTAACATACACTACTCATCTACAATAAAATCAAAAGGAGCCGAATGCAGTTTTAGAACTTCACAAATGCAGTTATCATTAAAAAGTCTGCAACACAAAGAGTGTGTGCTGTTTATCCTACCAAAAACACTGAGCAATACTATTTCATACTCTTTAAACTTCATGGTAAAGAACATAAAGAACCTATTGTTGCTTCACTTCACTAAGCATTGCTTAGACTACAAGCAACATTCAAAACATTTTAAAAAGCCTCAACCAAAATGTAACTTCACAGTTTGCATTATTCTTTTAAGACTACACTGCCTATAAAATATATTTCTCTTTTTTTACATGCTGTTTACTCAGAGTGCCTACTTTTGTCTAGTCTTTAAACCTAAGAGCAGGTGACCAGACCAGTTAGCTGGTATCTGGTCGATTTTCAGAGAGAAGCATTAGCATTTTTACCTTGTACTGAAGTCTGTGCCGCCGCCCTTTCAAATGCATCTCCTTAGCATTAGGATCATTGAAACTGCATTCACAGAGTTTACAGTGAAAGCGGATCACCTTTCCTTCATCATTCCTTACCTGGAAAATAAAGTTATAACACATTTGGTCATTTCTTTTTTATTTTATAAGGCTGATATAAAATTAAATTATCCATTAATCAAATTATCCAGTGCCACGTAGATAATGTCTACGTGTCCTAAAACATGTTAAGAAGTTCACACAATAACTGAAAGAAGGCAAAGTAGAAAAAAAGAACCTTCATTTCTGACAGACACACCACCATGCTTGGTAATGAGCAGGGAACAAGGTCCTTCCATTTCAAAGAGTACACAGCTTTAAATTCAAACCTGAACATAGTGAGCTAATAAATCACAGACCTGTGTATCATGCAAAATTCACATCGTCAGTCTTATCTTCAAGGAGAACCCAGAGAATTACAGTCAACCCCATCCTGATCTCTGAGAAGGCAATGGAGCAGCTAATCCTGGAAACTATTTCCAGGTACAATGAGGGCAAGAAAACCATCAGGGGCAGTCAGAATGACTTCACCAAGGTGAAGGCCTGGCAGATGAAGGCAGAGCAGTCAAGATTGTCCCTGTGGACTTCAATAAAACCTTGGACACAGTCTCACCACAATATCCTCCAACACAAGCTGCCAATGCATAGGCTGGATAAGTATACAGTGAGCTGGACTGAAAGCTGTCTGAAAAGCCTGGCCAAGGGTAGTGATCTGCAGAATGAAGCTCAGTTGGAGGCCAGGAGCCACCAATACAGCCCCTGGATCAATACAGTCCTGTAACATCTTCAGTAATGCTCTGGATTGATCCTCAGCTAGTATCCTCAGCTAGTTTGCCGATGACATAAAAAACTAAGAGGAGGGGATGATATACCAAAGGGTTGCATTGACGTCCAGAGGGACTTCAACTGTCTCACCTAGTGAAGAGAAGGCTGAGTGGGATCATATCAGTGCATATGAAGGGGAGGGGCGCAGAGAGGACACAGCCAGACTTTTTTCAATGGTGCCCAGTGCCAGGACCAGAGCCAATTAGCACCAAGTGAAAAATAGCTGAACATCAGAACACTCTGTTATTGTGACTGACTGTGCTCTTGCACAACTGCTCAGGGAAGTTATGGAGTCTCCATCCTTTGACATTCTCAAAAAACATCTGGACATGGTCCTGGGTGACTGGCTGTAGGCGGTCCTTCTTAAGCAGGGCGACTGAACCAGGTGATCTAAAGAAGTCCCTGCCAACCTCAATCACTCCATGATTACATTCACTATAACAGTTAAAAAATAATACATATTTTCATATTAATACCTCCTCCACATAGTCATGGCCCACTGGTTGGACATCACTTTGCAAGGCAGCAAGAGTTGTGGGAGTAACTGGTTCAGCTGCTGTGTCAGGCTTTACTTCCTGTGTTTGCACTGTAGCAGCAGGAGGTGTTTTAACACTTTCAGCTGATTTCATTTCTTCCATTTTACTTCCTGTTGTCTGAAGCTTATTACCACCTAGAAATCAAAACCAAAAGTTAAATTATTGCTCTTCATAAAATGAGAATGTGATTAACCATAGTGTGCAAACTGAAGATTTTATTAGCAAATACCTATGATTTGGGCAAAGAATTATAGGTCTTTTAAAATCTATTGGATTTTAAAATCAACCAAAACTTAAGTATATTTTCAATATAATTAAATATTTTAACAGTAAATTTAACAACATTCAGGTTACTTAAACACTGAAGTTGTTTACTCTAATAAGAAAAACTTCTGCTTTAAAAAATCACCATTTTTGTTATTTGTTTTCCTGCTTTTTCAAGGGACAGGACTGAATGGGAAACAACTCAGAAAATGTATTTTAATAATCTTTTTTTTTTGTTATTTTGAAAATTTATATATTTAAAAAATGTACTTCAAAACTTTATAATGTTTGTACTAGTAAAGGTAGTATACTCCTAGCGATGCAACTGTATAGGTCTTTCCTTGAAGAGCAGGATAGCTTATTGTGGAACAGCTGCTTCCCATCTCTGTTATACTCAGTTCAAAGTTTATATGGTTAGTTTTCCACTGAAAAAGGATGTTTCGGTTGCCCATCACAAACTGCCAATCTACTGCATGTACATTAATAGCCCAGGCTGTGAGCTGAAACTAGGACTATAAACTGCAATACTCCAGCAGCTACTACATAAGAAACAAAAGGTGGAAGGCTTCTTATGAAGGTGGGAAAAATATTCAGGAGGGGCCACGTGGAGACAACTGGGCAGAAAACACCAACATCAATTTTGAAGCAAAACTTTTATAGAAATTCTCACTTAACAGTAATTCCCTTAAACACAGCAGAGTAACTCATGCATGGAGTTACCTAAATATATTTGTGTCTGCTGAACTAGTTCTTAAGAAAAATTTACAGAATAGGTTAGGTTTCAAAATAAAGACTGACTTCTGTACTTGCCAACAAAGTTTATTTTCGGTGTAGATATTTTCTTTACTGCTATGTTAGCAGCAGTTGAAGATGTTTTGTTGTTGGATGCAGTGTTAAGTGTGGTGTTTGCCGTGGGAGTAAGAACTTTCACTGCAGAGGACGCAACAGAGGAGTTCACTGTACTGCTGCTAGTTGCTATATTTGAAGCAGAGGACGTTGGTTTGGAAGCAGATGTGGATGTTGAGGAAGTAGCTTGGGTAACCACATTTGGTTCAGTTGAAGGAATGGGTTTGCCAAGTTTTGTATGCAACTTTACTACCTGTAAGTAGGAAGAGAAATTAATAACATTATCTCCCTGAGATACATTATTTTTACAGCTATCACAAGCAAAAATATCAATATCTAAAAAATCAATATAAATAGCTTGTTTTTTTGTTAGCTTGTTTTTTTTGCAAAAAGTGGCCTTAGTAAAGAAAAAAGATGGATGCGTAAAAGCTCTTGTCATCTATAACAGGGAAATAGGCACTTGCTATCTCACATTGCTTACTTACTTTAGAAATTCAGGCATTTACTCCAGCAACTGTTTAGATAATAAACACAACAAGCTTACAACTCAAGATAAATTCAAGCATACATTTTGCTCCTAATGTTTCAATGTATCTGTTTTGTTGCCTCTTTTTAGTCTCCTTCAAAGGGGCAGAACATTAAACTGTTTTGGTTCCAAACAATATTTGTAACTAAGAATTATTTAGCTCAGATTCAGCAACACTGTGTCTTTTGATTGCTACATTTCAAGAGTCTTCATATTGAAAGATTTTACACGTTATTTAGCCAAGCTGAAGAGAATCCCTTAAGCAAATGCCTTCCGTTTTTCCCTTTTTTTTCTAATGTTTAGAAATAGTTAAGGAGGATTCAAGAGGTATTTCAGAGCTCTTTAGTATCACACAGAAAGTAAAGAGGTACATGCTTATTAGAATTAATAAGCACAGGCCTTTCTATAATATGTCTCTCATGGAATAATACTTCTTTTTGGTGTCTGCTGACCACCATCTGAAAAAGCAATGCAAGTAATCCATATGAAAAAAATATGCAAGATCAAAACTAAAGACTGAGTGTTGAAAACAGCAGTAAAAAAAATACAAACCTGTGAGACACACCTTAAACGTGAACATGTACACAATCATGATATGCACACAACTATCCAAATTAATTTCTTAGCCTTTTGTTCTTATTTTTTATGTTCCCTATCAGAATACTGACATGTTAATGTCACACAATAGTATAAATTTAAACTCAAGCAACTGTTCAAAATTACTTTTTTCCAGTAGAATGAACACAGTTCTTTAGTTACCACAGCAATGGAGTCCTTTGTGATACCATTTTCACACTGGTAAGAACCTAAACCCAGCAATGGCTTGCAACTATCACAAAGAGAAAGCTATATCCAAATATGAAAGGATAATATATACTACACTTTATATACCTATGGAGTTATGGAGCACAACCCAAGAAAGTAATGGCTCAGTTTACTAAAGGAAGAACACTGGACAAGTTCTCTAAAGTCTCTCTAAATTTTGATTTTTGCTCTTGAAGGAAGATAATTTTAAACATGCTATGAGATTTATTTATTTTAGTAGGAACAATGTTACTGATGCCTGTGTACTGAGATGTAAAGAACTATAAAAGCAGAGTATTAATACTTTGTATTTGTTAGTGGCATTTCCAGAGTTATAAGGAAAATCTGTAATTTCTAAACACATATCCTACCTACCACTGCACTTAGTGTTGTATGGCCAAGTTTAAAACATAGGTCACAGCATTTCACAGTGCAGCCCACAGTTTTTATTCCAGGATGCCCACAAAAGAGCACCCAAACAATAAGAACAACACATGTACCAGAAGTCTTCTAAACATAGTCATTATAAAGTCTACTACAGGACATTGTTCCTTGCTTCCAGAGGACAGTTTTCTTCGCAGGAACCATCAAAGAATGATGCCTGTTCTTTGCACTAGCTTAGGTTACAGTGTTTCAAAGTGCATTGGAAGATTTACTGTCCCAGCCAGACAAGTAAGATGAATCTCAAGAACAGTCTTGAGAAGAATTAGGGGGCACAAGCATAGACATCCTCAATGGTACCTTTCCCACATCTCACTCCACACCTTCTTCCTATGATTTGGGTGATAGCCCAATATATCCTCTTTTCATTGATGCCATGGCAATATTTTCCCCCTTTTTTTCAACAATGCCCTTCTCATAGTGAGCCTAAAGACAAATTTGAAAGGAAAAGAAGAACTAAAATTTTTAAATAAAATAATTTAAATTATCCTGTTTTTGCATATTTTCTCCTTCCTTAAAATGATAAAAATGATGGGGAGAAATGTTCTTGTTCTTACTTGCATGGTAAGAACAAGAGAAATCTCTTACTTTCTGATGCTTGGCTCCACGGATATGGGCAGCATAAGCATCTGCCCCGGTACAAGACACATCACAGAGCTCACAGCGCAACTGATTCTGAGTTCCACGAGCAGAAGTACTGTTGTTGGTGGTGTTCTGGGAAGCTTTTAATGCTGCTTCTTTCTTTTTGTGTTTCTGGCCTTCTAAGTGTTCTTTGTAAGTCTGTTTAAATAAACAAAACGCACAGTAAGCTGTCTTTGTACTGCTGGTTCATCATTCCCGTGAATACACCTAATACAGAACATGGCAGAAAACACACATTTTGCCTAGGAAATACCTCCTACACTGAACATTTCTGTGGTATGGCATGCATTAACAGGCCACTTCTAAGACCAGAACATTTTCTTCTCCAGCATCAGGATCCCACACTTAGGTAAAACAATACAGGTTTTTCTCCTCTAACTTCTCAACTTCTCAATCAAGTAGTGGTCAAACAGTATCACCACTGAAAATTTGACAGGATCAGAAACTGCGGTTTCCTCATTGCATTAAATTATTTTTGATTTCCAGCTTCCCTCAAACTTTAAGTGTATCCAGATAAACAGAAAAATCAATTTAAAAGAAGGTAGTGCACAAATAAGGCTGTACTGAAAGTGAAATGCAGAAGTTGGTATTAGTTCCTATATCAACACTGGCAATCTAGAGCAGACAGGGTAGGCAATAATGACAAATTTACCTAAAGAACTGTTTAGCCAGACTCAGATATAAACATTCTGCATGACTTTGTATCTACTTTCTAGGCACTTTTACCCACTATGACACTAAACTGGGAAATTGGAATATAATGAAGAAGTCTCCCTCAGTCTCCTTCAAAGGGGCAGGTTTCCCATTCACTAAACTTGTGTAATTCCATAGCTTTCAAAAGAGTATTTTCTACAAGTTTCCTATGCTGAAGAAACAAATCACATTCAAAGTTTCAAATAATTCTGAAGTGAGGTGAAGCTCCTCTGTACAAGCTCAGGGGGTGTATCTTTATGTCTTCCAACAGGAACTCTTTCTATAATACTACGCATTTTTATTTCATTATTCCTTTAGTACAAGTATAGAATCAGGTCTAAAAATCAACAAATACTCTTAATTAGAGGGATAGAGAACCCCTCCTATGAGGAAAGGCTAAGACAATTTGGTTTGTTCAGCCTGGAAAAGGCTCTGGGGCGACCTAAGTGGGACCTGCCAGTACGTAAAGGAAGTTTGTAAGGAGGATGGACAGAGACTTTTTACAAAAGCATGGAGTGACAGGACAAGAGGCAATGGCTTCAAACTGAAAGAAAGTTTAGGTATTAAGAAGAAATTCTTTATGGTAAGGACGATGATGCACTGGCACAGCTGCCCAAAGAAGCTGTGGGTGCCCCATCCCTGGAAGTGCTCAAGGCCAGGCTGGATGGGGCTCTGAGCAACCTGCTCTGGTGAAGGTATCCCTGCCTACAGCACAGAGCTTGGACCAGATGGTCTTCAAGGTCCTTTCCAACCCAGGCCATTCTGCAATTCTATGACTCTTAAGAGGGTAAGGTTTTTTAGCTGAAGAAATTATGAATAAAGTATAGTAGAATAAAGCACAGTAGAATAATACATAATACAGATACCTGTGGTCCAGCACAGCTGATCTTGCAAACGTCACAGTAGTGGATCTGGGGTGGTTTGGGAGGCTGTTTTGGTTTCAGTTGCTTATTTTGGAATGGTGCCTTTTTAGTAAAGGTGGTCCCTGTCCAAGCAGCTGTCGCAGCAGCAGCAGCAGCTGCCGCTGCCGCCTGTTTCTGTTGTTGCTGCTGCTGCTGTTGGTAATAGGACGATGCAGCTGAATACACTGCAGCTTCATAGCCAGAATAGGAGGTACCTGAAAAATTAAAAGAAAAACAAATGTTACATCACCATATATAATGTATCAATTACATAATGCACTAATTCAAATCATGTTGCATAACAGTTGAGGGGCAAGGCAAGATGTAAGTAATTCACTGAGATCTTGTCAGGCAGTCTTGAATTTGGCTTCATGTTTCACAGTAGACAAATATACAGCCAACAATTGTGTGGGAATATATTAAATTCTAGACACATCTTTGCAGACGCACAGTTAAGTTAGATATAACAAAGCATCCCTAGAGAACATACGAAATTTCCTGGTACATCTGGTAAGATTGGGTAAGATGGAACAAGAATTTTAATGAAAGATTTAGCAAAGGCCACATGAAGCAAACAATCTTCTAGAATCTAATCTAATTTGCTGTTCATGTTTCCAAATGGCAAGGACTGATAATATGGAGAGGAAGGGGGAAAAATGAAGATAAAAGACAGAACATCTAGTGCTATTACATCCTGTTTCAGTGATTTAAGTTGTTTTGGTATAGAGAAGATGTTTCACTCACTAAAATCTGGCTATACAGTCCCTGACTTCTAGCTGAGTAAATCAAGGAAACTAGGCTCTGTGTCAAGGACGTACTAAAATCCCTTTTTAAGCAAGAAACAGAAAACAAAAAGTTCAGGGTAGGTATAACATGCCAGTTAATTACCATCTATGGCTATGAAGTTACCATATTTTCATCTTTAACTATGTTTTGGATTCCTAATGGTTGAATAAAGTCTTTCCAGCACACATTTCTCATTCCATTTTGGGTCAGGACAGCCCAAACTTAAAAGATTTATACTGAACTGTTCCTCCCTGTCTCTGTAACTGCATGCACCCTTCCCATTTCCTGGGAGTAACATTTGCGTGGATGCATTTTGTTATATTTTGTATTCCTTGTTTTTTCCTTTTCACCTTACAATGAATCACTGCTTAGTAGCTATGTAAGCACTCTGTATATTCTCATATCTAACAAAATAGGTATGTAAGGCATCAAAACTGTTTTGAAGATGACACAAAACATTCTGGTATGGCAATGACTGAACTGGTTGCTACCTCTCAGCAGACTACAATGTAATTGAGCATGAAGTGCTAAACTTCTGAGCGCTGAAAGCCTCTTCTGCAGCAACTTCAAAGATCCCAGCAAGAAAATATGCAAAATTCTTACCAGAGTAAGTTACTGCTGTTGTGCTGTACGTCGCACTCTGAGTATAGGATGGAACAACAGTGGCTGCAGCTGCCACTGGCTGCACAGTCGAGGACACCGGATATATGGAAAATGTTGTTGTTGCTGGACTTGGGGTTGCAGGTTTTATAGCTGTCACTTGCCGTGTTTGCTGGGCTTGGGTATACTGAGTTGCCCCTTGGCTATATCCTGCTTTTGGAGCTAATGAAGAGAGAAAATACAAGTATAGAAACATTGACATGTTTTAGTTGAGTGAAATGGAAACCATACTAAGGGAAAATTAACAACATGTTTGTGAACAAATGTGTAAGAAGTGGGGGTTTGTTTTGGGAGTTTTGCTTCATTTGTTTTGCTTTTTAGTGTTGTACATTTGGTTGCTTTACTGTCATAGCTATGCATTTCATACCATGTATCTCAATCAAGTCACAGCTCAAGAAGTAAGCCTTAAATTTATTTATTTGTTTTTAACTGTGCTATCATGTTTTTTACATGGTTTTAAACAACCTTCTTATGTAACAGTTTTACTAGAATACTCCAAACCAAAGCACACCTAAACTTTCCTCTTAATTCTACATAAAAAAATACTAAGCAGGATTCATGCTTTGTAGCAATCATGATATGAATAATTAGAGAATTATATACATGAAGAACCTAGAGAATCAAAAGAGTATTTCTAACTGAGTTATCATCTGAACACAACACTGATTATCTCAACTACTTCAGCAAGGTTTCTAGACAAATCAGTAAAAACTTTGCCTAAAAGTATGTTTCGAGTATATTTAGTGGCAGTCCAAAATTCAGAGGCAGCTACTCATGGCAATGTCACAAGTGTTGAAGTTCTAGGCACAGGAAAAACTTTCCACGCAGTGACACAGATTACGCGACAAAACTTAAAACAGAAAAAGATAACGTGAAGCAGTCAAACAACTATTTTTAAGGCTTAAAGTAGTCGACAAGACTGTGAGTAACAAGAGCAGTTTGAATCATGCCACCCACCTGTCTGGTAGTAGGACTCAGCCACCGAGGGCTGTGGCTGGGCAGCAGCAGCCACGGCTGCGGCAGTCGCGGTTGGCTGCTGATAATATTGTTTGCTGTCGTACGCCACTGCTGGGGCGGTGGATCGAACGTAAGAGTAGGAATCCTAAGGATTGAAAACAGAGAAACTACCTGTAAGTATATGGCTAGAGTAATAGCAATGATCAGCAGAGTCAAATTAACAATGTACTGTCTTCTGGCCTACTCAAGTAGAATAAAAACTCCCCATCTACACGTACAGTATATACAAATAAATGCATTAGAGAAATTAAGTTTACTTTCATAGATACTTCAGGCCTGAAACAGCCCTAACTGCCTTTTACAGACTCAATACTGTAATCATCCTCATGCTATTAATCCCTTTCTCTACCAAACTTTTTTGAAAAGCCTCTACTCTCAATAGTTTTTAATGACAGTATCGGATTATATTTCTGTAAAATATTAAGAAAAAGTCCACCACAGATCTCTACAAAACATGAATTTCTACAAGGCCCAATAAATTCTCAGGGGTAGAAACATAAGCCTGTATTTTCTTTAAAAATCTTATCATTAACAACATTTTTCTTGGTTACATTTTTTAGAGTATGAAAGTAGTATTTTTAAAGCCTTCTTTACTTTTTGGTGTATCAACTAGTTCATTAGAGAAACATAACTGGTCTTCAAAGGGAAGGCAAGTAGCTCATTTGATACCTTTACCACACAGTAGATCTCTAATAAGCTTAGAAGGGGACGCCTGGAAGCCACTACATGCATGTAGACACATTCTCCCATCCTCTCTATGTTTATAGTAAAACACAAAGAGTTGATCAACTGAAGGAGAACAAGGCATGACCTACTAGAGCCGAAATACACTAATGTATTAAAATCCTTTTTAATTCCAAGAAATACAACAACAAAATCTTTTTTCGTCCAACCTGTGTAAACAGAAATTATTTTATTTAGTTTAGGGGGACTCTCTTTTTTTCCAAAGGAATCTAATAACTGACCTCATAATATATAACGAGTTGCAGAAGCTACACCAAAGAACTGAGAACATGCAGCAATAATATAGTCCTTTTAAACAAACCAAAATGCTAATTAGAATCTAGATAATGCCCTGATAAGTTCAGAATTAGAAAGGTGAAAAACTATTGCAAGAAACATAGTATTTCAAGATGAAAGGGGACAGAGAGCAAAAGCCCTTTTGCAAGAGCCTGTATCCACAGATGGTTAGGCAGGGATCTCAGAAGAGGATATCCAAAAAAACTACCCACAGGGTAGTTTATCTCCTAGGGCAATCTTCTGTCCTCACAGGCTTGGTACTAGACTCCAGTGGCACCCAGGAATCTGACAAAGGAATTATTTCTACCTCTACTGAAATTTTTTACTGGAACAGTCTTTTCAGTTCCATGACCCAGTTTACTGCACACCAAGCCAACATCTAAGCTAACAGAAGACAGTGCTTTTCTTTACAGCAGCAGTTGCGCAAAATCACATTTTCTTTTCCAAACAGGCTTCCTCCTCTCAAAGCACCTCTTAAAAATCACACAGCAGGAACCTACCTGGTAATTCTGTGTGGTGACAGGAGGTGGTGGCGGCGGAGCCTCTTGCTGGCGCTGCGTGTAGCCGTAGTCTGTAGCAGTGTGTGCCGTGGGATAGCCGCCGTAGGCAGCAGCTGTGGCAGCAGCTGCCACGGCCACCGGGGCAGGCCTGGCCACCGCCACTGTGGCTGCGGCCGGGGCATAGGCTGCAGTGACCGTGTGCGCCGCCACCGGCGCCTGGTGGACAGTGTAGCTGGCAACTGTGGTTGGATGGGAATAGGCTACACCCGAAGCTGGCTGCTGGCTGTATTGGCAGAAGACAGTAAGTAATTAATCCGACGCACAAAGCTAATGCCTACACATTTCAAAATCCCAGATTTGATTAATACTTTTCCTGTTCTACAGACAGATCTGGAGCAGCCTTCTATCTGTGCATACTCTTACTTAATGGCTTTTATTAACCATCTTCCATCCCCGTGAAAAAGGCTGTATCATTCTTTAATTTCTGTGGATGGACACATAGAACACAATCACAGAATGTTAACACACAGGAAGGTACATTAAAGACTATCTAGTCCCAACCTCCACGCCAACTCCTACTCGACCAGATCACTCAAGGCCAATGCTGCCAGGGTTGGGACACCCACAACCTCCCCGGGCAACCTGTTCCAGCTGTGTTGCCACTTTCAGAGTAAGGAATGTCTTCCCAACACCTAACCGAAATGTCCCCTCTTTCAATTTGTACCCATTACTCTGTGTTCTATCTCTACAGTTCCTCATATTTCATGTAGATGATTATTTACTTCATAAAGGGGGGGTGTTTGTGTTGAGTTTTCTCCAAGCAGTGGAACACAAGTCTTTCATTCAAAATAATGCAGTAGTCCCAAGCTGATAGCTTTTCCAGACTAGTAAATTTTAAATACTTTAGTAGTTCTTCAGTAAAGTGACACACCCATCAAATTAAGAAGAATGCTACTTTTGTGTGAGAGCTCATTACTGACCTGTACTAACATGAAGTTTTTCATTACACCATATTCAAGCAATTAAATTCTAAAGACAGCCATGAAAATCAGCTCGGAACTGCTGTATTTACTTAGACACACAGAACTGATAGGGGACTTCTCAAACAGATGGTTAGAATTTTAGGAGCTGGTCCCACTTGCACGAGCAGAAGTCCACTGACGCAACACAAAGCATCACAAGTGCAGACAATCACACTGAGCAAGAAAACCACTCTGGCAATCTCCCAGGCACCTGCTGAGACTAATTGCCTCTCTAAAATTTGCAGGTAGGACGCTAATATGTAGCAATTTACTAAAAATCCATAAATACTAACAGCAGAAATAAAAACTGATTGCTTCAAAGGTTTAATTACTTGAACAGAAATTAGAATTACTGTCCTATACTGATATGTAACTGTGCATGATGTTGACCTATTATGATGCATAACTGTGGATTATGATCAGAAGGTTGGGATAGTTATTTTGATTTTTAAGCAAATAAAGTGAAGCAGGTAAAATATAGGTAAAATATCACTATCTGGAATAATGACATCAAGTGGGGATTCAGTGATAATTCTATTATTTTTGTACATTTCCTACACTGCTGTTCAATAATAGCTATATCTATACACTTTTAATTTCACAAAAGTAATTTCCACAACTCCCTTGTGTTCAGTAATTTTTTCATACTTATTTTTAGAAAACCTGATTTTGTCATTTCAATTACAGCAGAACCCACTTACTTTAATAAATTAAAAAAACACATACAGGCAGCCCCCTCCCCCTCCCAACCATTCTCACAGCAGAAACAGAGAAAATTTTACTACTGATGGACTTACATGCCTGGACTCCACCTTCTTCCCACCACATGTCCCTCACTGCTTAAAGACTACTTGCATTCTATCCAATTTTACTTCAGTTGTGAATTCTACATACAATAATGTTTTATGTTATTTTCAATTATTAGCCTAAGAGCAAAATGAAAAGACCTAAACCACTTTGATGTACACCACATTGCTGCTTGCAACTCCTCCTCCATGATGTTCACAGGAAAATTCTGTTTACTTAACATGAGAAACTGGACTCCATCACAAAATTCAGGAAGACTGTTTTATGATGGTAGAAAAGAAAGATAGTCTATAAAATTAGGTCTCATTATCTACATAACTAACAGTACAGAAGTGTAAAATAGTCACCAAATCTGAGGTAATTATCATGGCAATATATATCTACTAAAATCACACTAAACTGAAGGAACAGACAGCGGTCTGCTTAACTGACTGCAGTTGAACACATCAAGAGTCTAATACTGCCAACAAGGTAAGTCTTGCTTCACACTTTTCCCACTCTTGGTCTTCCCTTCTCCCAAACACCAATCCTGGCTAAGCCATCTTATTCCATCCCTGGTGCTAATTCTGCTACTTGTCAAGCCATTCAGTGCACTGACTTAACTCATTAATCTAGCAGAAAACAATGTGAGGATTTCTTGTTGGGGTCATATTCTAGCGTGCCAGAAATGTTAAGAAACACAGCAGCTTACAAAATAGGTCTGCTGAGAGTCAGAACCCATATTAATTATATATATACAGGGAAACAGAGCAAAAAGGGAGCAGAAGACTTGTGCAGAAGCGCTAGCGTGGTTTTTCCACGTTTCATGAAACTATTTGTTACTGTTACAAAACAAGATACAGTGCTCACAACACACTACAAAGTAACAGTACCAGTCAGTTAAGCAAAGAAAATGCTTTTGTTCTTAGAATAGGTATGGTTAAAGATAGCCGATAGTTGTCAGTATTTAAAATCGTGAAGAGATTACAAACATTACCAGCAGAACTATTAACAAGATTATGGTACAGACAACTTCATTTCTTGTGCAACTAAGCAGCAAAATTCCTTGTCACGGCATAGAATTAACAGCCCAAATAATTAGATTTCTAAGGCTAATACAGGTTCTATGGCCATGTTTATTTTAGCAAACCTGTTCCCCTTGCTTCTGCAACATCATGCAGAGCTAGTGATCGAGTTTGCAAGATTGCAGGAAAAGTATTCTATAACTGACTGCTTCTTTCTTTCTAAAAGTTGTGTTACATTATGTAACAGAAATTAATGGTGACATCTCCTCTAAATTTGTGACATTCTTCTCTTCCATGGTCTTACTGAAAGTCTTTAACATTAAGATGAGCAGACATTTCAATGTAATTAATTTACATAAAAATATCTTTGTGCCAACTTCTTTAATTAACTGACAAGAGTTCTTATCCTGATTTGGTGATTAGTGCCTTACCACATTTGCTGAGATGAACTTAGCTCCTCCTAGATTATTCTGCCAAACTCCCTATTCCACTCTTCCTTCATCTGTGCACCTATCTTAATATTATCTGTTTTTCTTTGACTACAGATGGCAAGAACCTCATGCGTCATTTCATACGAAGTTTCAGCTGTGCCACCCACTCTACTCCAGACAACTGCTTTCTCTCCCGGCAGTCTAGCTTCCTCAGAGCAGATTCTTGTAAAGTTACCTGTGTACTGACTCTATTTTCCTCACATCAAATAGCACCATATGCCACACTAGTAGAAATACTAAAGTCATAACCAACCCCTAGTGAACTCCACTGCAATTACTGCTATTTGATAATAGTTCTTCTAATTCTACTAATGACCTCTACCAGCTCCTTCTCTACAATTATTTTACTAATCTCTACCTTAAGCAGTCATTTTTCATACTGCACCACATCAAGTATTTCTTCTTAGTCTTGATAAGTAAGTCTCCAAAAGATCTAGGCACATAATCAAGTTATTAGAACACCAATGAAATACAGTATGGGGAAAAGCTGAATTTATACAAATTACTCTGTAGGTTCTATGAGTTAAGAATACACCAATAGGTATGCCAGGACTGCAGAGAAAGCAGCTAAACTCATTGATGCAGCCACTTCTCTTTGTAGTTCAATTCTTCTCTTCCCCAAAATAAATTCTAATATACCTTACTAGCATTTTTGAGTCCAAGCTCTCTTCCAAATACACTTGATTCAGTTTGCTTTATTAACTTGGAGGAGTTTAAAACTCACAGAATAATTTAGGTTTAAACAAGGATTTGGAAGTCACCTGTTCTTACCCAATGCTCAAAAGACAGTTTATTTCAAACCTAGAAGTTTCTCAGGGCCTTGTCTGTTCAGGGGCTGATCACCTCCAAGAATGGAGACTCCAAGGCTGCTCTACACAACCTCTTCCAGTGTGTCATGGTTTAACCTCAGCTGGCAACTCAGCCCCACACAGCTACTTGCTCATTCCCCCATAGTGGAAGCAGGGAGAGAACTGGAAGAATAAAAGTGAGAAAGCTTGTGGGTTGAGATGGACCATTTGATATGAAAGACAAAGGCCACACACACAGGCAAAACAAAACAAGGGGATTTGGACAGGATGGATTAATGGGCCAAAGCCAATCATGTGAGGCACAACAAGGCCAGGTGCTGGGTCCTGCCCTTAGGTCACAACAACCCCAGGCTACATTACAGACTTGGGGAAGAATGGCTGGAAAACTGCCCAGTGGGAAAGGACCTGGGGGTGCTGGTCAACAGTGGCTGAACATGAGCCAGTGTATGCTCAGGTGGCCAAGAAGACCAATGGAATCCTGGCCTGTATCAGGAATGTGGCCAGCAGGACAAGGGCACTGATTTCTCCCCTGTACTCAGGCACTGGTGAGGCCACACCCTGAATCCTGTGTCCAGTTCTGGGCCCCACACAAAACACTGAGGTGTGGCACTATGCCCAAAAAAGAGGAAGGTGTTCAACCATCTCAGGAAAGCCAGGCTCCATCACAGAAAAAGTTACTTGGGAAGACAAATACCATCACTCTGAACATCACCTCCTTCCTCCTTCTCTCCCTAGTTTCCTAGTTTTATCATTGAGCATGATGCTATATAGTATGGAATGTCCCTTTGGTCAGTTGGGATCACTGTCCTGGCTGTTTCCCCTTCCACCTTCTTGTGCACCACCAGGCCCCTCACTGGTGGGTGGGGTGAGGAGCAGAAAAGGCCTTGCTTGATTCTCTGTGAGCACTGCTCAACAATAAAGAGCACATCTCTGTATTATCAACGCTGTTTTCAGCACAAATCCAAAGCACAGCCTAATATCAACTGCTATGAAGAAAATTAACTCCACCCCAGCCAAAACCAGCACATGATGTTTGAGCATCCTGTCAAGAATTTTTTCCTTAGTTTATTAAAGCTCCAATTTCAAAAGCAAATGTGCTCTAAACCAACACCTACAAAGGCAGAACCAGTTTCTGACCACTCAATTCAATGCACCTTCATGTAACAATTCTTGGAGTGTTTAAATTAACTTTCAGAATAAACTATTCTTTAATTTAGGAAGTTACGAGTAGCTTCCAATTGTACTCTGCTGTACTACTGTTATACCACATCTTCCACAAGAAATTTTCATTCAAAAAGAATGTATTTTACTGATACCAGATCTATTTCTTTAGGTCTTTCTGACTGTAATACAAATAGTGCTTCCCTACAAAGCTGACTTAATTTCTGTTTTCTGGGAACAATATACTCTTCCATGCTCATCTTCCTGTTCAGGCACCTGCGTTACTGCATTTCCCTATCCCATCCAGAGCCAGTCTGCAGTGCACGTGATGCCCCCAGTTTTTTTGCTCCAGATTCTGCAGCTATATATTTCAGTCAACTACAGAAGGTCATTTGCAGGACCTTACCTAAAGTGTTTTGTCTCTCCTTACCTGTTTTTAAACTTCCACATCTATAATACTATTTCCTCATTCTCTTTATTTCCTCTTCTCAAACAAGGTCACCTCTATTCAGTAGTTTTACCACAGTATATACTTAACTTGTCCTCATCTTTCACATTCTAACTGAATAACTCCAAGAAAATGAGAGGTTAACTCTTTATCAGCAATACTGTACTACTGTGTAAAAGTATTTTTTCTGAAACACCTTTGACTCAAATCTTTGAATAACATCTATTATAATTCCTACTGATACTAACGATGGGAAATACCAATCTTTCTGTTGCATTAGTATCAGCACAAGTGCCACATATTGCAAAACACCACTATGATATTAAACCTGCTAGATAAGATTGACTGCAGAGAGTTGTGACCATGTATGTTTCTCCACAGCATGTTTCTCTAATTCCATGATAATCTGATTTTCTAGGGGTGGGGATGAGGGGCCACCCTGTCACTCAATCTTGTATAATTTATCCCAGAGCAAAAGCCAAAGCAAAAACTGGCCTTATCCACACTGCTGTCTTGTGCACAAATCTCCTTTCATCAAATACAAGTACCTTTTCTCAAAGCAGGTGCACGTTTTGCCCTGATATCTCTTAAGTTGGATATAAGAGTAACACAGTGGCTGTTTGCATGGTATCGACATTGGACCCAGTTGTGTAAACCCAGAACTCATTCTGAAATAAATCGGTATTTTAAAATACTTTTCTTGTTTGCAAAGTCTCCATGGCAATCACTGAGGCACCAGATCTCAAAGATCTCCTTGCCCGATTCTACACCACAAAATCAAATGAGCTACAGCAAAGATTTACAAAAACTGGTGTAATGCTAGGTAGATACTTAGCCTGGAAAACTCTACCCTTTGGCCAACTTGTATTAAAACATCAGCAGCAAAAAGTCTACACCTTGAGAACAAGCTCTCAAAACAGAAAGTGTTAGTAATCACTGCTCCGTATTTCTTATTAAAATAACTAGATTAATGCTATAATTCTGTTTCTAACTTCTACTTCTCTTGTCAAAAAGCAGAATATTCAAGCAGCAATTAATAACCTTTTCTGAACTGCCTGAAGACCTTCAGCAAGAACACTGTAGCAGTGCTTTTGATACAAAAAAAGAAACACCGACTTTCAAAGCAAAAAAAAAAAAAAAAAAAAAAGCTGGCAGCACACTTAAACTGTCAGAAGTTGTACAGAGCAGAAATTGCTGGTCAATAGCAATTAATGAGGTACAGGTGTCCATTTGGCAAAACAATGTTCTTCAGCTCCACAACCATGTGTTTGTCTCCCTTAAACAGCCATATAAGGTAGGTTTGCAATTAAGCAGCATTATTCCCCAAAAAAGCTTAGATAAGAGCTTGCTAGATGGAATACAGGAGAACTTTTGTTAGTTACTTCCCAACAGCAACACTGAAAGAAGATCTGGATTTCCAAAGAATGACACAGTATTAAGAGCAAATCTGAAACAAATATTGAATTCTCTTCTGCAAAACACTTATGTCATGTCTTTTTTTCATTTCCAGCTACTGCCCTTTTCTAGAAAAAATTGTGGAGGCTTTTTTGTTTTAAACTAAATGGGAAGTAGAAAACTTTATGTATTTTTTCATGTTAGCAATGTAAAGAAAATACAACATTATCTATTTTGCCAGATGAATGAAGATTGTAAGATACTTTATTTTCCACATTAAGGTATTTGCTGAGTAAGTCATGCATTAAGAAATGGGATAATCCATCTGTGGCAGTTACTGTCAGAGGAATAATACATTTTCAGGAAAAGGCAGCCTACTTCCAAGTAAGATATATAGCACATAAAGGGTATGTATATAGGAAGCACAGAAAACATTCCCTATAAGCCCTGCTTTTTATCACACTTGATTTACTTATTTGAATAAAAAAGAAGAAATTAATAGTTACTCATGCACATAACATGCTTATCGTCAGCACACTGCTGTATTAACAAGCAACACATGCATACAAACACTGCTCATATGCTCCTGTAAGTTCTGTTTATCTTGCTGAACACTGAAAACTCTCCTCCAAGAGGCAAAGAACATCTCCGATTTTTCAGTTTCAGTTTTCTGACAAGTGCTGTTTTGATAGACAGTTAGCATCTGGCCTAAAACCAAGTATGTCTCTACCCAAAAGACAGTATTCCTCAGAAATTACAATTTTTAAAATATATTTCTCCCAGGGTTTTTTTTTTTTTTTATTTCCATGCACAACATTTAAGATAAGTTCTAAAATAGTTTTTAAAATATGAGTATCTTGAATGAAACCTTCCACTAATTAGGATGTATTTTTTGATTTGTACCTTTTAAGAACATTGGAACACATTAGCATTAAGGAACCATATTTGGTGAAATCTAAGTGCCAGGTTTCTCGAAGTTTCACAGATAAGTCTATTAATAGCAGAATAGCAAAAACACAGTTCTGCAGTTCTTTCAGGAACATGATGATTGAAACAAGTATGTTCTAGTTCTGTAAAAACTGCTAGAAGCAGTGCAATCTGCTACTGCTTCACATCCTAACCTAGGAAGAGGCACTCCTGAATAACTGGTCAGATGAAGTTTCGGATGTGCTAATGGAACATGGACAGAGCAAGACAAACCAAAATTACAATTAACAAGAAAAAAAAGGCGAGCTTTATTCTCCTAAACAAACTTGACAATAAACAGCGTAAAATGGTGAAATGAAATATCACACTACAGTAGGTTGCACTTTAGGAGTGACTTTGCCCCTGTATTTCTGGAGCCTGTCACTCACTACAGGCATAAAATTTTCAATATTTGAATATCTTCTTAGAACTTTAGGGAAAATTACTTTTTTCCTATTCTAATGCACTAGGAATCCAGAAAGGCCTGAAGGCATTCAAATGTGCTATACTCTCATGAATTCTGCTAAATTTCAGCAGTAATACATTCTATGGTTTAACTACATAAAGCCTCAAAAAGACAGGGTTTTGTAGCCATTTCGAGTTTTCCCTTCCCTTTCCTTGTTCTAAAAACTTGCTTGCATCATGCCATTACAAATTACTGACTGCCACTAGATAGCTAAACCATATACTTATCAATAACTCACCTCAAAGATAAACAGCTACATGTTTTCAAAACAACCTTTCTTCTTTGATAATCTCTACATTTATTCTCACAACCTGATTTCAATCTTATCAAATTCTGCCATGTTTTGTTCCCCGTATACACTGCAGGTGTCTGTAACAGTGATGTAATATATGCTCTGTATCAACCTCTCCTTGCTTGGCTACACACAACAGACAGCCCACTGTCCATATTGCTTTCTTTAAAAAGTTCATTTTTTCATGAAATGGTAATATGCAAAACAAAAAGAACTGAGCTTCAGAGATTACATCTATTTTAAAAAGGAGCAAATACTAACATCATCCCAGTCAAAATCATGAAATGGCAGAGATTTGGAAGGGACCTCTGGAGGTCATCAGGGTCCAATCCCACTTAGGTAGCATCACCTACAGCCAAACACCCAGGACTATATCCAGACAGCTTCTGAGCATCTCTGAGGAATGGAGACTCCAACTTACCTAGGCCTCATGCACGAGGACTCAGTCATTCTTGTATTCACAAAGTGCTTTTTCAGGTTCAGAGGGAAACTCCTGTGCTCCAGTTTATGCCCATTGCCTATGGTCCTGGCATTGTGCACCTCTGAGAAGAAGCCTGACTCTGCCCTCTCTGCAGCCTTCCTTCAGGTATTTATACTTATTAAGATCCTCCTCACCCTCCTCCAGGCTGAATAGTCCCAGCTCTCCCAGCCTTTTCTCATTAAAGAAATGCTGCAGACTCCTCAGCAGCTTTGGTGGGCCTCTTGGGCTCTCTCCAGTACATCTATATCTCTCCTGTACTGAAGCCCAAAAACAGACACAGGATTCCAGGTGTGGCCTCATTGGTACTGTGTAAGAGGGGAATGATCACGTCCCTCACCCACCTGGTAATACTTTATCTAATGTATCCCAGGATGGCATTCTCCCTCTTTGCTGCAAGGACCCTCTGCTGGCTCACATTCAAGTCTGGCATCCACCAGGACCCCCAGGTCCTCTTCCTTTCCAGCTGGGTGGCCCACAGCATATACTAGTGCATGGAGTTGTTCTTTCATACTGAACTTTGCACTTCCCCTTGTTGAACTTCCCCAGATTCTTGGCAGCCTTTTTCTCCAGATTTTTGAAGTCCCTCTGGATGTCACTGTAACCCTCTGGCACGTAAGTCACTCCTCATCATTTTCTGTCATGAGCAAGCTTGCTGAGAGTACACTCTGCCCTAACATCTGGACCATTAATGAAGATGCTAAACAGAAAAAATGCTGAAATTGGCAAGTTCTCCAAAAAAGGAAGGAAACTTCACTAGTATGGAAAATTGTACTAAATTGTTAAAACATTCTGTATTTCCTGCCTTAAGCCACTACTTTGCTTTTCTAGCATCAATAATGTAACAATGGTCTAAGCTACCATTGTTGTATTTTAGTAGCATACAAAATATCACACATAATTTAACACCCCACAGTTAAGCCTATAACCACCAACCCATTCTGAGGATACAAAGGACACAGCTATATAGCATTAACAGAAAATCTTCCCAAAGTAGTCAGTTCCTAAGGACAAGCACCTGCTGCAAATTTCAACTAGTTGGCAGGCTTGCCCTCCTTAAAATGACAACAGCTTCTTTAACTCAAGGCACCTTTCCCCCTGATTTACCACCTTCTCTGTCTTCCTGTTATATGTTACAGCCTATTACAATACTGCCATACAACCTATGTTAACAAACTCCACAGAGCCACGTATTGCATTTCTCATGTTAACATATCTCCTTTGAGAGTGGGACTTCACTGATTTGAAAAGAAGTGCATCAAAATCCTTTCACAAACAAAAGTACTGGAGGCTTCTTGTGTACATTGAGGTAGAACAGCATGTTTAACTACAGCACTAAACACTAGCATTCACTGACCAAAAGAGAATCAGCTCCACACAGCTCTACCATATTCAGTGAAGTCTCTTCTGCTAAGAATTATGTATGGGTCAAGATGTGATGGAACTCAAGAGAGCGTGGGCATTAAGTACACAGAGCAAGCATTCTGAGTTTTTAGCTTCATCCTGTGGTAAAACTGAATTACTTTCACTGCTCAAGGCTAGTAGTACATCCTGTCTGCAGAAGAAGTCCTACCCACTGTTGTCCTCACCACCCCATTTTCACCAACAGAAGACTGAATTATGTTTAGTGATACCTTAAGCTTGGTCTCGTATGCCTGGGTGAAATACAGCCCTAAAATCTCTGAAAGACTCAATCCTTTTTAAACCAGTATCTAGATGAAGAAGAGTTAACTGGGGCAGGATACTGAAGACAAAAGTGATTAGAAATACTAGCAATTGTGAAAAGAACACTCCACCCCCAATCAATTCTCAACAGCCAACTCATCCATGCGTAGCAATTCACTTTCTTTTGTTTTGCACCACTTGAACATGCTGTAATATGGTGCACTACATTTGAATTCCAAACCAGCTGTAATTGCAAGAGCTCACTTCCATACTGCTGCCTAGAAGATTGCATCTTAACCTGGACTCACAGGCATTGTGGTCTGCTCTGAACCTGCACTGCTAAAATTGCCTTTATCTGTGACAGCTCACCACACTCAGTAATATTAAAGCTGCTTCAAGGCAATTCAAAGTTAACAAATCATTCCTAACCACCCAAGCATCTCCCATCAGTGTTCTGTCTCGTTAGAGCAAGACACAGTATGAATACCACCAAGATGAAACTCACAACACTCAAGAGATTCTTCACCTTTTTAACAGAAACCAAAACCATAATACAAGATTAATTAAATGAAGCAATCCCATTTGCACACTTCTCTGTCCAAACATTATTCAATGCCCCTATCTCTCCATCAGCATTTTAACCAGCCAATTTGAGATTAGAAGCATAATTATACCTCTCTCCAGCACCGAAGCAAGAATGCTAATATTATTTTACATTGGAAAGACAAGCCAATATTAGGCTGTTAATTTCAAACTGAGTAGTGACACAGTGGCTCTGGTGAGGTACACAGTATGCACACACACACAAAGAAGTCTAGTACCACCAAATTCCACATTTATTTTAGCCTCCTAAACAGATGGATTAGTACAGTCACCGCAATAAGTAACAAATGAGGTTTGCATTGCATGCAGGTTTATAACCTTAGGCCCTAATGCCACCACTAGCAAAAAGCACAAACTGTAAAGGTCCTGTAATGTTCAGAGAAATTTCCTGCATTACTATTTGCATAATCTAATGCTTTCCTCAGTAAATCACAATATTATTATTGGGTAGAGCACACAAAGAATTTTAAATTAGTAGGGTAGCAGGAAATTTCACGCAGCAAAAACACTGAAAGGAACAAGAATGCTTCTAATACATTATTTACAGGTTTAAAGGGCACTTAGCTCTTTTGTTGTCTTTGATTAAATATGAAACAAGATTTCAAGTATGTTTTATGAAAATTAGTATTTATGAACTAATAAATACAGTAATCTATTCCTCTTCTTTGAAGGAACTTTACTGATTATACTGTCACAACAGTATAATCAGTATTATCAAGTTCTGCATGCCCATCCTGATTTTGGCCAGGGTAAAGTTAATTTTCTTCTTAGTAGCTGGTTCAATTCTGTGTTTTGGATTTAGTAAGAGAATTATGCTGGTAACACAGAGATGGTTTAGTTGTTCCGAGTAGGGCTCACTCCCAGTCAAGAACTTTTCAATTCCTTGTGTTCTGCCAGTGAGCAGGTGCACAAGAAGCAGGGTGGGAGCACAGCCAGGAGAGCTGACCCAGACTGGCCAAAGAGCCATTCCATGCCATAGAACATAATGCGTGCAAGTATCAACCAGGGCGACTTGGCCAGGAGCTGCTGATTGTTTCTGGAGAACAGGCTGAACATTAGGCAGCAGGGGATAAACAACTGTGTTGTGCATTACCTCCTCCTCTAGGGTTTTATTCCCCCTAATCCTTTCATTACTACTATTACTTTTATTAGTATTACTGCTATAATTCATATTATTATACTTTATTTTCTTTCAACTATGAACAGTTCCTATCTCAGTCCAGGAAGAATTCTCTGATTCTCCTCCCCACCAGGGTGGGTAGGAAGTGAGCAAGAGACTGTGCAGTACTTAGTTGCTGGTTGGGGCTAAACAGCAATAACCCAGTACTCCTGAATTTTCCAAATCCAAAGTCTACCACCTAAGCATCTATCAACTTGGCCTTTAAAACCACTTAAAATATCAGTACTTAATGTCAAGACTTGGACAAATTTTAATTCCTTCTTCATGAGAAGGATGACAGAGTATTTAAATGATCCACCATGGCCATGGATAAGTTGGAATTCTAGGAAGACACAGTGACTTCTATGTTCCACTGTCTTCTTAGTTTAAATTCTGCATCTGGGACAGGGCACCCCTGGATGTGTGGACAGACTGGGGAAGGAGAGGCTGGACAGCTGTGTCACAGAAAGGGACCTAGGGCTCCAGGTCGATGGCAAGTTGAGTCAGCAGTGCCCTGGCAGCCAGGAGGGCCAACCCTGTCCTGGGGGCATCAGGCACAGCATCACCAGCTGGGCAAGGGAGGGGATTGTCCTGCTCTGCTCTGCACTGGGGTGGCCTCAAGTGCTGGGGGCAGTTTTGGGTGCCACAATAAAGGTAATGACCTGTAAGACAGTGTCCAAAGGAAGGCCATAACAATGGTGAAGGGCCCGGAAGGGAAGCCATGTGAGGAGTGGATGTGGTCATTTGGTTCAGCCAGGAGGAGACTGAGGGAGACGTTGTTCAACACCCTCACAAGTGGAAGCAAAGGGGCAGGCACTGATCTCTGGTCTGTGGGGACAGCGACAGGACCTGAGGGAATGGCCTAAAGTTGTGTCAGGGGAGGTTTAGGTTTGATATCAGCAAAAGGTTTTTCCACCCAGAAGGTGGCTGGGCACTGGAACTGCTCCCCAGGGAAGTGGTGACAGTACCAGCCTGGCAGAGTTACAGAAATGTTTAGACAATATTCTCAGGCATGTGGTGTGATTCTTGGGGATGTCCTGTGTAGGGCCAGGAGTTGGACTTTGATGTTCCCTGTGGGTCCTTTCTAATTCAGGATATTCTGTGATCCTATGACTCACTACTAATAACACAAATTAGAATACTGTCATTTTGAGGAACTGCAATTCAGAAAGAGTTTATACCAGTCTGCAATAAGTCTAGAATTAAATACAGAAAATTTCCTTAAAAGCACCTTTCAGCTATCACTTAATAGAGCAGATTTTTTCCTTTGAGTCTTCTGAGTGGGAGATCCACAACTGTGAATACTCAAATTCTGAGGGACCAGCTTATAAACTGAATGTTCCCACATCTCTGTGGGCCCTGATGGGATTCACCCCAGAGTACTGAATGGGCCTGCAGCTGTTACAGCAAGACCTCTCAATCATCTACTGGAGGCCTTAGGAGTCTGGGCAGGTCACTGCTGACTGGAAACTTGCCAGTGTAATTCCCATTTACAAAGGTGTGAGGCAAGAAACAGAACTGGAGACTTATTCGTGTAACCTCAGCTCCTGGAAAAACTATGGAGATACTAAGTGCTACTGGAAGGTGAAAGAATTGTTAAAGAACAATGCAGTCATCTCCCACAGTCAACAGTTTCACAAAGCAAAGTTCTCTTTAACCAACCTATCCTTCTATCATAAGGTCACCTGCCTCCTGGATAAAGGGAGGGCAGTGGATGCAGTTCCAGTTTGACTAAAGCTGCTAACACTGTCCCTCACAGCATCCTTTTCCAACAAGTTGCCAGCTGTGGGATGAGCAGGTTCACAGTGCTCTGGCTGGATCGCAGCACTCAAAGGGCTGTATTGAATGGGGCTTCATCTGGCAACCAAGAGTTGGGTGCACCATTAGCAATTTGGCTAATTCAAACTGGGAGGTGCTGTGGATGCTCTTTAGGGACAAGAGGCCTTGATGAGGGACCTAGTTAGATTGGAGCATTGGGCAGTCATTAATGGAGTGAAATTTACCAATGCTGGATTCTGCACCTGGGATGGGGTGATGCCAAGCACAGGGATGAAGTGGGAGAGGAGTGGCTGGACAGGTGCAGAGGGAGTGGGGCTGGCTGGTGCTGGGCTCAGGGTGGGTCAGCAGTGCCCGGGCAGCCCCGAGGACAAAGCCCATCCCAGAGCATGGAGCAGGGCACAGCCAAAGCCCATCCCAGAGCACCGAGCAGGGCACAGCCAAAGCCCATCCCAGAGCACCGAGCAGGGCACAGCCAAAGCCCATCCCAGAGCATGGAGCAGGGCACAGCCAAAGCCCATCCCAGAGCACGGAGCAGGGCACAGCCAAAGCCCATCCCAGAGCACCGAGCAGGGCACAGTCAAAGCCCATCCCAGAGCATGGAGCAGGGCACAGCCAAAGCCCATCCCAGAGCATGGAGCAGGGCATAGCCAAAGCCCATCCCAGAGCACGGAGCAGGGCACAGCCAAAGCCCATCCCAGAGCACGGAGCAGGGCACAGCCAAAGCCCATCCCAGAGCATGGAGCAGGGCATAGCCAAAGCCCATCCCAGAGCACCGAGCAGGGCACACGGGCCCAGGGAGGGGATGGGCCCGCTGGGCTCAGCCTCGGGGCGGCCTTGCCTGGGGCCTGCTGGGCCCTGCAGGTGGAGAAGGAGGGGATGGTCCTTCAGTGCATCCTGAGGAGGGAAACAAAGCCGGTGGGAAGGCTGGAAGGAACTTCCTGTGAGGAGCAACTGAGGAACTTGGGCTTGTCCAGTTTGGGGAAAGGGAGGCTGAAGGGTGACCCCACTGCTCTCTGCAGCTTCCTGAAGAGGGGAAGGGCACAGGGAGGTGCTGAGCTCTCCCCCCTGTAATCCTGGGACAGGACAGGAGGGAGCAGTTCACAGCTGCACCAGGAGAGCTTTCCTGGCCATTAGGAGGCATTTCTATAAAGAGAGGGTGGTCAAGCACGGGAACAGCTTCCTAGGGAAGTGGTCGATGCCCAGTCTGTCAGTGTTCAAAAGCATCTGGACAGTGCCCTTAGCAACGTGCTGGAACTTGGCCAGCCCTGAGTGGGCAGGCAAACTGGACAGTGACTATAGGTCCAACGGGAAGAGTCTCTTCTATTCCTTGAAACTGAACAGAATCTACTTAGACTCTCTTCTTTCTGATGCAAAGTTTAGGCTTTTTATTTTCTCTGCATGTTTCCAGATGAAGATTTGATATATTTTGAGATATTCATATAAGTTATTACAAGAAAGGTATGTATGATAAAAAGAATTGCACAAATTTTTGAACTAAGTGCTGAAATCAATAAAATTCTGATTATAATCATTAGGGAGCATTGAGTCATCTAAAATTGAAGACTAATATTCTTCCAACATACCAGAATTTTTCACAGCCATTTTGGCACGAGAGAACCTTTAAAAATGTGACCAATATTGTGTTTATTATGAAAATTTCTGTTTGTTGCTATAAAAACTACAGTGTCAGAACTTCCAAATGGTGTATGTATAAAGAACTAAAGACTTCAACTGCAATGTGGGTTTTTTTCTCATAAAACAACTTGTTACTTTGAGCAACTTTTTAAGAATCCATAGGTTAGTTCAGCATCCAGAAACACCTTTTATTTTTCAAGATTTATGGGGCTCACCTATGCATTCAGTAGGTAAAAAACCATTTGTTTGTTTATTTATTGCCCTGGTTTCCAAGAAGACGATTTTTTTATTCTGTGAACTGTCTTTTCAAATACTGGAAAAAAACTTAAAGACTTGCTGTAAAATCAAATCTCACCACCTTCCTCTGCCACCATCATCTTTTTCTCAAATATACTGGAGTGGAATACATGATTTGTAGCACTCTGCAAACACACCAGTAAGCACCTAACAAGTCTGCTTGGTAAAAGTAAGCTCCCTCAGACATTTTAAGTGACTCTTGTGTTTTCAGCTCAAAATATTAAACTCCTTCTTATGAAAGGACTACTTAAACACTGATCGCTGTGTGTCTTCACCTTCAGATGCGGTAAACACACAAATCATTTATAGGATGTAGAGTCTTTAACCAATAGCAAACTAAAGAGTATCTTAAACTTATGATAGCAAAGGAAAAAGGTTCTTTTGATCTGTTTTCCATTTTCTCAAAAACACACTTAGGATCAGCTATTAAACTTGAATGTTATTCCAATTATATAACTTCAAAGGAATTGTTCAGGATCTTTAGTCTAAAGATCCCCTCAGCCCTGCAATAAAAGATGATTTTAAAAATTCATCTGCACTTCAAAACTGCAGACATACAGATCTTGGTTTATCATTCACTTAACCTTTATACTTAAAAAGAAATTCTATATATATGTCCTAAATATTCACTATAATCATCATGTAAAATGTAAACACATATATGCACTGTGAACACCCAAAGGAACTAGAAGATTAGCTAAATTTAATCCTCTATTAAACACTGGAGTAAATTAAATTCAGTGTACTTCACATTCATTTTCAGGAAAAAAATCAATGGGAAAAACGGAATTATTCCAACACTTCCACAGAAGTGTACATTCCTAAAACTACATTAGGTATGCAATTTTTGTTAGCTACTAGCACAGCTCTGCATTCATTTGCTAATAATCTCTGTTATATTTGCTTTATTCTTTTGGGTTTTATCTTATTCACCACAACTTAGGCATTGTGGAAGGTCCTTATTACAGATTTATGGAATGAGAAACATAAGATTCAAATGTGGACTTAAAGATGTCACTCCAATACAAGCCAAAATTGCAAAGATGTTCCTGAATGTATTTAGCAAATTAAGTATTATGATGTCAGAAACTGTGATATAATAGATAATACCAATTACTTTTTAACAAGCTGGCCGCAATTTAGATGAACAAAAACTACAAAGATACAAAGACTTGTGGCAGTGTGTCTGTCTGTATGAGATCTGTATTGATAGATCTATCCAGACACGTAAGACACAGGTATGTATGTATACTGTCTAACACAGTCACAGGTCCTCATGTTCCCCTACAACACTGCTCCTGGTCTTAGAAATCAGAGTAGGACATTTTTTTTAAAAGGGTACCTGTCCATGAAGTACCTCCTCTACTTTCTTAGACACATTACTTCAATTGGATTAAGTCCCCTGCTATTTTCCTGCTCCATCTCTCCCTGATCCATCCAGCCTCCCTTAGGTTGGTTTTCAACCCATGTTAGAAGGGATTCTGGGCTCCCACAGTGACAGCAAAGCCTTGGGGAGCAAGGCCGGTGCTCCCCGAAGCTGAGGCAGGAGACGGGCCTGGGGGCGGCACACGGTGACTCGCCGCTGATGCTGACTGACTGCAAGTGGCCATTTTAATCTAAGGGCCTGGGGACCCGATGCTGTCGCTGATCATCCTCCTCCTCCTGCTCGGCGGTGCCCAGCCCCACCTCCCAGCCCCAGGCACACGGGGAGATAAGAACACACAGCCGCGGGCGCGGCGGGAGGGTCCGAGCACAGCCCACGGCACGGGGCAAGGGGCGGGAGTTGCCCGGGGTCCCGGCCGGGGAGAGGGGCCCTGGCGGGGTCCCGGGGGGTCGCGGCGGTGCTCACCTGTACTGGGCAGCAGCCCCGCTGTGGGTGAATCCAAAGTAGTTGCCGGTGGCCATTTTGGCATCTTCCCCCAGCCGGCTGGGCACTGCGGCGGCGGCGACCGAGGGGCGGCGGCGGCGGGGGCCATGACAGGAGGCCCGGCGAGAGGAGGCGGTGGGGAAAGAACGGGACACACAGAGGGACAAGGGAGAGAGAGAGCGCGGGAGCGCCGGGTCAGACTCGGCGCCTCAGGACCGACCCCCGCCCGCCGCCCTCTCCCCAAGCACGGACACGCCGAGCACCGCTACTCACCATAGGTGAACGAAACTACCGGGCATATGGGAATCATGAGTCCGGCCTGGCAGCGACGGCGGCGGGTGAACTCTCAACTCTCCCCCCCCTCCCTCCTCCTCCCGCTCGCTCCCTTCCCCCACCCACCCACCGACGGCGACAACGGCGGAGTGCGGCCGGGCCGGCTCCGCCTGCGCAGGCGCGGGATGTGCGCGGGGGCCGCTGGGAGATGTAGTCCGGCCGCAGCCGGGTTCCCGCTTAAGGAACGGGGAGCCGCCTCCGCCCCGGGGACCGTGTGCGCAGGCGCGGGATGTGCGCGGGAGCCGCTGGGAGCTGTAGTCCCGCAGGCCGGCCATGGGGAGGCGCGCTGGCGGCGCTCCTAGAACACGCTCACACACGCAGACGCGTGTGTGGATGGATATACGGTGTGAAGGGTCCCGCCATGGCTCCCGTGTGCTTACTGCAACCCTGCTACAGCCTCGCCCACACAGCGCCCGTTCCCGTGGCTGTTCCAAAAGCCAGCAGTCCGTCAGATCACTCCTGAAACGGGCTGGGCGGCACATTGCGGCCAGTGCAGCGCCCTCCCGATCAAAGGCACTGAATGAACGTCCGTTCCTCACGGCTCTGCCGCTCCTTCCGGCAAATCCTTCCTTCTGAGCATCAGCTGTCCCCCAAATCTCTGAACAAAGCAAAACTTGAATGCTTAAATACTTTCATCCCATTTATGTACTTTGCATGTGCTCCAGTGTGCATTATTCATAAACTAATAAAGGCTTATAAAACGATTAATAAACACTGGATTCAGTATAATGTATAATTTTGGATATAATTTTGTGGGCTGTAAGCTAAGCCTCCTGAAAACACACCTGTTTGAGATTCCCTCCTGCAGTCCTAACAAAAGCAGGGATTCCCACATCCCACAGTGGCTGTGGTCATAGGCAGTAGGACTGCAAGGATATTATTGTTCATAAAATGAGAAGAGGAAAGTACTTTCTCATCTTATAGCTAACATTATTGCAGCTGCATATGAAGTACAGCCATTCCCAATGCCAAACATCCTTCCCAATTCACTGAACATAATTTGTTGGTCATTATTATTAATTTTGCATAGGAACTGAATATTATTGTACCTCCTGTTCATTCTTACCCTAATCAAGCGCAACAGTAAAAGAAATCTCCTTGGTTCTGCCCAAAGTGCTTTTCTGGGAAGAAAGTGGCTACTGAGTGAATATCCAATTGCTATAGATTAGGAAAGAAAAGCCTTAATCCACAGTTCCATGGGAGAGTACTCAATGAGAAGGCTCTACAAAAACCTTCTGCAGAAGAACTTAGAGAATATGACCTCTGTCATGCAAATATCAATTGACTCAGGAGATACAAATTATAAATAGGTTAATGATTTATATAGATATTTATATCTATCCTTACTTCTATTAAAAATTGTTTATAATCAAACCACTGGATCATGCTGCTTGGACAAGAAGACAACACAAGTTTTTTTTTGTTCCACTGTCTTTCAAGCTTTTCCAGTTATAAGCCTCCCAATATCCTGATAAACAGACAATATTCAATACACATTTAATTTAAAATATAAGCATCTATACATACACACAGACATACCTTTTATCAGTGCATCACTAAAGCTATTTTTGCAAAGTAGGTAGGCCTGTCATTGCTATTCATTTATGAGATGAACTTCATAGAAAGATGGAATCAGACTGGCTGTGGTTGGAAGAGACTTTAAAGACCATCTGATTCCAACTCCCCTACCATAGACAGGAAGGCTTTTCACTAGTCCTGTTTGCTCAGAGCCCCATCCAACCTGCCCTGAGCTTGTCACGGATGAGGCACCCACACCTTCTCTGGGCAACCTTTGCCAGTGCATCATCACCCTCACAGTAAAGATGTTCTTCCCAATATCTAAGCGAAACCTACTCCCTTTTCAGTTTGAAGCCATTCCCCCTTGTCCTGTCGCTCCAGGCTCTTGTAAACAGCCTCTCTCCATTGTTTCTGTAGCCTTCCTTTGGGTATACTGGAAGGCCCCATTCAGGTCAGCCCAAAGCCTTCCCTTCTCCATGCTGAACAAACCCAATTCACTCACCCTTTCCTCATAGGAGTGGTGCCCAATTCCTCTCATCAACTCAGTGATGCTCCTGTGGACTCTCTCCACGGATGTATATCAAAATTATTAATATATACTTCTATTGATATTCATTATATTATAATGTTCCAAATAAACTTGGAGTATTTACCCTCTTTTCAACTTAGTCTCCATGAAAAACAAACAGAAAAAAAAAAAAACAACAAAAAACCCAAGGCTTTCTTACTCATAACTGAGATTTTTGACTTAGAAATAGAAACTATTTCTTCATCCAAATAGTTTCTAGTTGTTAAAATTCAAATACTACACCCTTTATGTTGTGATTTCAGCCCTGCATATTTCTGAGCATAAGCTCCCATCTGGTAGCCCAATTCAGCTGCAATTTCAGAAGAAGTTTCAAATTACTTTCCTGTGTGAATTTTGCATTTTGAGTGCATACATAACTTTAAAAAGACTATAACATAGTTTATGAGAAGTCATACTTTTTAAGTGTGACAAAAAAAAATTAAAACCCAAGGTTTCCTTTCTCCTTGGGAAAAAAGCTCCAAACCACTAGTATTATACAGGTCTTTCCCTGAGCAGTTTCCTAATAAGAACCTGATGCTTCCTGGTGACTTTGTGAACCATTACATAACACCTATTTATGCTACTACTAGCTTGCAGGATCAGATTCATGGTCTATACTTAAAAACATCAGGATTATAAAACAAGATTCTGTCTCTTTAAGACATGTATCGGATTGCTTCAAAATAAAACAGTAATAAATTCAGATTAGATCCTTAAGGGCATTTTGACCTTCACTGATTTCTATATCTTTAACTGGAAGGATAATACATGGAGTGATAAAGTGCAAGTTGTGGCACAGGGAGAAAGACAGAAAAGCTTTAGTGAAACATGGAAAAGGTATTTGTTAAATAGGAAAAAGAAAATTCTCTATCCCCAGTCCTAATAAGATTACAGAAGAACAGCCAAGAAGTTCCAGAATGAAAACATATGCTGGAACACAAATCTTTAATTTGGAATTATATACAGCAGATACTTTATCTGTGTAAAGTTCAAAGTGTCTAAAAATATCACAGACAAAAATGGCAAGCAAGCTGGCATTCAGGAAAACACATTTTTGACCTTCATTTCAACCGTTTGAGGAGAGATCGCCAAAATATGGTGAGAAGAAGAAAGCAATACAATAACAGGCAAGTGTCATCAATCCTACTATTTTACTTTAATATCCCAAGATGCGTGTGATAATGTTTCTGCTGCTGCCACAGGACTGCAAAACTGCGACTGAGCACAGTGGGGAAAACTAAATAACTAAATGTTTTTAATTCTCAGGATTTGCAAGATTAGGTAAGATTTCTTGGAGGCAACCTTCCGGTTTATGTAAAAGCAGGCTCTCAGCCAGCCTTTGCGTGCCCACCAGAGGGCAGGGCCACGCAGCAGAAGGTGAAAGCTTTCCAACACAGTGCAGACCATGTTAACAAAAGCTGCTTTTATTTCCTGAAAAGGTAATTTAATACTTAGTGCTCTCTTTGTAAATGCTCTAGATAGAAAGAGATTTGCAATCAGCATATGGAGACCATATCTTCTATGGTGCTATCTTCTCACCTGGAAATTATTTCAGATAGCCAGAAAGACAAGACATTTACCAGCTTATCAACCTTCTTATTGTACAGTGAAATTACATTTTTTTAAGCAGTAAAGACCCCACATTTTTCAATTATTAAAGCAAAAATGTGTTACTTTTAACAACAGGGTTTAGATATTGTACAGTGACCATAACAACAGACCTTTAAAACTATTTATGGAAGTTATTACTGTTTAGGTTACTAAATAAAAAAATCCCCACTTCCCAAGCATAATAGAAAGTTATGCAAGTATTGATGCAAACTCAAATTACATGATACACATTGGAAATGAACCAGTACCAGTTCCACAAACAAAACAACTGTGTAGTATCATCCCTTACTCTTTCTTTCCTGACACTTTAATAAAAGTACTGCCAATATTATAAACTAACCTACCCTTTCATGGCAGATTTCTTCTTCCACCTTTTAAACTAGTAAGCAGAAACACCAAAGCTTTAAAGGCTGTCCCACTTCAAGTTTGCCCCAAAATGCTTTTCTTGCTAGCTCTACTATTTCTAACTAGAGGAGTCATCCTTTGCAGTAATTGCTATGTGATCAGAAGCACTAATGTGTATTTTTCAGCATTGCCATTCAAATCTGCATGCTGAAATCTGTTACTGAAGAAAAAACAAATGCTTGAATATTCTTCTCTGCCGAAGACATGTGGGATATGAAATGAGGCAATCAGGCAGTAACTAGAAGAATTTAAGCCCTTTTAAGGCAGCTACAGAAGGAAAGTGTCTGATGAAGGAACAAACCCATTACAAAAGTCTATTTTAAGAGCTCAGAAAGTGAACTATACCCCTTGGGGGGATGGATGACTCACTCAAAAGGTAACAGCAGAGATTTACCTTGGAAAAATTATGGCTCCTTTCCGACTGTTCTACAGACAGCCTTTTTTCTTAGTAGCTTCTTTCTTTTTTTCTAAATACAATAAAATATCATGAAGGTAATTTACCAGAAGCTCAAAGTGCCGCTACACTCAGTAACCAGAATATTTCTCAAAGAGATGTATCATTCCTGAAAAGCAGAACATGAAATCCCAGTTGCAGCAAACCTTCCCTTCCTCTTACTGACCTGCTATTTAGGAATTCAGCTATAAAAATAAACTTGGTGCTTGCTTTGGAGGAAATACTCCAGGTGGGAGAAATTAACTCATTAAGAGCCAGCAGAAAGTGTTTCTTTTAGTCAGTTTGATTTATGTAAAGACTGAAAGAATTGATTAGAAATTCATAAAGAATTGTTGACTTGAATAAACAATTCCTTGCTGATTTGATTTAAACCTGAACATTCTTTGTGTGCAAAGTGTTGAAAAAAGCAAAGCATATACAGATTACAAACACCTGAACTCTCATTATGCCTCTAACTAATGAAAAATTAGCGTGAATCAGTTGGAAAGAGTAACTATGTTTTTTTACAACTTAATAGTCCTTATTTTGAGATGATCTTGTTGTTGGAGTCAAACATTGTTACATTTTATCTGTTCATCTTCCACAATTACATGGCTTGACAAGCCAGGTGTTGCTGCAGTGGTGATAATTACTATGTTACCTGCATATCATTTGCTGTGCTTTGACCCTTGCTTGTTTAAACAACTATTTTTATCTTCCAAAGGTCAGAGATGTAGTAAGAATTGTATTTTTTTCTATTTTTCTTTTTGTTTTGTGGTCTACGTGACACTGTGAAACTGCAAGTTACCAAGGATTATTTAGGTGAGTAGGCTTCCTATTTCTGGTATTTCCTTACTGTTTTCCTGCTATTAAAGTGAAGAAGTGAAAGCCACTTCTCACAGCATAAGCCAGTTTACTTCATGATGAGGCCTCTAAGGACTTCATAGATCCCCTCTGAAAACCTCTTTGTCCACCTCCTTTAAGTACTTTTTCAGAAACTGCTTAGAACTTGCAGCTGCTCATGCTGATTTTGGATGATTATTCCCTCTAGAAACATGTTGTTTGCCTTTCTGGCCCATATTAATAAACAGAGATGTTTGCAATTAAAACAAAACAAAAAAAAAAGACTTTTGCTTTTCAACACTTTCTTAATAGGTGTTTGTTATTGGAATTATGAAGGCTGATCAACCACTACCTCACTCAGCATGTATCAATTTTATCTGGAAGCTAGGATTGGGATTATAGTCCACTTCCTATTTTTTATAGTTTGCTTGCACTTTTTACAAAAATCTTGTACTCATGTGGTAGGAAAAGCATAAGTCTAGAGTTAGTAAGAATGAGAAAAAGAGTCAGCTGGTACTGGGTGTCTGAAGAATTGTCATTGCTCACAACACAAGTACGTGACCCATTGCTGCAAACAGTGATCAGCAAATAGGAGCAAGCTGTGTTAGTTCATGTGAATCATGACCGTATTTTAATGTCAGTAATAGCATTAAATTTATTATATTCAGTATACATTCATAGAATTACACTCATCATAAACTGAAACATTACATTCATCATTAACAGGTAACACAGAAGACACAACATGAAGCCACTTCGTGCTCTGACAGCATGCCTGGCCCATCGCAGTCTGCAAAGGCTGCTAAAAATCGCCTCTTACAAAGCTGAGGGCAGAGGGCCCTTTCTTCACCTCCCTTCTATCTCGGTGTGTCTCAGAAGCAGAACTCATCTAGGTGAACTCAGCCCTGTCAAGCCCTCCTCAGCAGGGCACTCCGGGACGCATCACCGTGTGAACACGCTACAGAAAAAAAACAGTACTGTCAGTACGTTTTCAAGGCTATGTGCTTGGACAGCTTTTAAAATGTAGGTGTTTTAAAGAGGCGCTGAGACAGCTTTAACCTTCTATACACGGTGCTCCAGCCCCCGGACAGGTGCCCTCATGCTTCCTAGCTGCAGAGCCCCGCGGTAAGAGAAGGAAAACCGGGGCACCAGTAGCAGAAGGGGGATGCGGTGGCAGAAGGGGAAGCATCAGGAGAGGAAGCATCAGGAGGGGTTGCCGAGCGGCGCCCCAGGTGTGGCGGGGCCGTGGTTTCGCTATGCAAAGCCACCCACCGCAGCCGCACCCCGCCTCACGCCGCTGCCCGGGCGGCTCCGAGCGGCATCGAGGAACCGCTGCAGAGCGTGAAAAAAACCCTGCTATTTATGAATTATTGTAGGGTTTTTTTCTACTTGAGAAGACTGAGGGGATACTTCAGAGAACGACAGAATCAATTTGGAAAAGACCTTGGAGACAACTGAGTCCAACTTGCGACTCAATACCACCACGTCAACCAGACCATGGCACCAAGTGCCATTTCCAGTCTTTCCTTAAACATCTCCAGGGACAATGACTCCACCACCCCTCTGGGCAGCCCATTCCAATGTCTAATCGTTTCTGTGAAGAAATTCTTCCTAATGTCCATGGCAGTCTCCAGCTCCCTCACGAGGGGAAGCGGAGGGGCAGGTACCGATCTTTTCACCCTCACGGCCAAGCGACAGGATTCCATGGCGAGTCAGGGGAAGTTTAGGATGGGTACCAGAAAGTTTTTCACTCAGAAGATGGTAAGCACTAAAACAGTCTCCCCAGAGAGGTGGTCACAGCATCAAGAAGTGCTCGGACAACGCTCTCAGGCACAGGGTATGACTCTTGGAGTGTTCTGTGCATGGCCACGAGCTCGAGTCGTCGTCCTCTGTGAGTCTCTGCCAACTCGGGACTTCCTGTGATCCCGTAAAAATCTCCTTTCCAGCACTACGACTTTTTCCCGCCCCTCAAGGGAGGCGGGAACGAGTGACGACGGGGACAAAGGGCGCGTCCCCTTTAAAGCCTCCCTCCGCCGCCCCACGTGAGTAGCCCAGGGCGGTCGTTCCGAGCCGCGTCAGTTCCGCTTGTGTCGCGCTGCGGAGGAGCCACGCGTGGAGCAGGACGTGAGTGCTGGATCCCCTCGCGCGCCCCCGCCACGCCGCCATTTTCTCCCGGGCGCCCCTTCCCACGACCCCCACTGCCACCGCCGCGGCACCTCCCGGCCCGATCGGGGCAGCCGCGGACGGGTGGCGGCGAGGGTAGGCTTCTTCTTGTTCCTCGAGTGCCCGCGGTGCCCAGCAGGAGGGATACCCCGCTGTGGAGCGGGAGGAGCGAGCCGCCGCTGCCGAGGGGGAGCTGCCATGTTGGGGGGTACAGAGTCTGATAGAGGGATAAGATGGCGCCTGGCCGCGCTCCCCCCCGCGCCGGGGGCCGGGGGTAAACCCGGCCCGCCGGCGACCCTATGCCCGCTAGTTTCCGTGCTGTCCTTTTCGTCCGCTCAGCCGCGGGTAACCCGCAGTCCCTTCGCTGCCGCCCTGCCCAGGGAAGAATTGGACTTTCTCGCCTGCCCATCCCCTTGCCCCCCATCCTTGTTCGGGTCTCGACTCTTATCTTCGGGGGGCGACACGAGCCGTGGAAAAGAGGAATAGGGGAGGAAAATGGCGGCTGGGATCCGCCTACCTGGAGTTCCCGACTCGTCTTCCTTTCCTTACCTTTCCCTGGTCTCGTTTGGCTTGGCTCGTCTCGTCCCCCTCGCCGGCGCTGCGGTGTCTCCTCACGCTCGGCCTCTCCCGGGGGGCCACCCAACACCCCATATCCCCTTTTCCCCCAGTTTCGGCCCACACCTTCCTCCATATTGTCCCTTTCTCCGTCCCATGCGGACCCCAGGGTCACCCCCCGAAACATCGTTTGGCTCGCCGACTCAGTGTCATCCATTTGCTTATTTTCACATTGTCCCATTCCAGCGGTCCTCTGCCTCCATCCTAGAGCGTGGCTTGTGTGTGCTTCCTCACACCCTGTATCCTGTGCAGTGCTGCAGCTTCCGTCCTTGTGCTACAAGCTATTACCACAGGTCTTGCCCTACTTTGGAACTACGTTGATCCATTAGCATTATTTGGACTCTGGTTTGGTTGTTTTGTTTTGTTGGTTTTGTTGTTTTTTTTTTCATTTGCATATGTGGGGTTTTTTTTCACTGCCCGTTTAAGACCGCTGTTACTCCTTTTTCCTTTCCTGAGATACTCTGTAATGCTATCTTGGCCTTTCGTAGCTGATGTTTGTGTTGTACAGTTTCAGGGATGCTTAATTTTACTCTAAAAGACCGAATGAGCGGTATATTTGTTACAAAGAGTTTCTAGCAGCACGGACGATGTGTAACCGCTATACCTAACCACATGTTTGCATACTAGGGTGACGTGCGAGGACACCTGGCAGCACGCATTCAAGGAATGCTGAATGTCTGCTTGCCTGGCGAATTAATAGTCTCCAGTGACTGATGTTGAAGTTGCAGTGAAAATATTAATTGCAGTGCTGTAGCTCTCTGCGGCTGAGGTGTATTTAAGACTGTTAGATTATAGGTGGGAGCTCAAGCGTCATGTGTGAGACAATTGTGCAGCATGTTGCTTGCAAATCCAACTGGGTGAAATGCCTGTGCCAGAATATAAATACTGCTAGAGTGTTAATAATGTAATAGAAAGGATTCAGCTGGAGGGCACTATTGTATTGTGTTTTACATTGTGGGTTTTGCCATGTGCAGGGATATATGAAAATCGTGAAAACTCATTCTGCTGTAGACAGTTCAGAAGCCAAAACACTGTATTTAATGTGCTCTAAATGTGTTTTAATGCAGTTGCAGCAAAAAGAGGAAAAGATATAAGAGGGAAGACTGCTTGATATTGCATCTGCAGTGCATATTAAAGCTTAAATGAAAGGGCAGGAAAATCTTTGGAGGGCTTGAAGAAGATGAGCTAGTACAAACAGGTTTGAAGATTGCTTTCCAGCCAAAATGGAATGTCATTCCTTATATAGTGTTTTCATATTATTTTTCTTTTCCCAGAATGCCTAAATCAAAGGAACTTGTATCTTCAAGCTCATCTGCCAGTGATTCAGATAGTGAAGTTGACAAAAAGGTGAACAATACATACAATTCATTACTGTATTAACTCTTTTGTTTCAGGCTGGGGTTAAGGAATTAGGTGAGCATTATGCCACAACATGCATGTCATTCCATATCATTTATCAGACACCTTAAGAAACTTTCTTTCCCACCCACTCATCTCAACAACTGCAACAACATAAACCAAACAATCCACCTTCCAAGTATGGGTGGATTGCATAATTTTTCCCTGAAGAAAAGTTTTTTTCTTTAGTTGCACTTTGTTTTCTTCATGCCATTCCATATGATAATTGCAAATTCCCTGTGATTCTTTGCTGCTTTGTGGCAAGCTTCTGAATGCTTCTATATCAACTGCTTTGGTGGAAAGAATTTGAACTTGAGAACATGCCTACAGCCACCCTCTGCCATTTTAATATGTGGATTACTTCTCCATAACAAAAATATGCACTTGCTCTGTGCTCCTTGTGTCACTTGCTTACTTGTTTGCATGGTTTTTTTTTCTCTGCTTCATTTTCTTTTATTTGTTATTACACCATCTGCTGGTTTCTCACTCAGAAGCTGAGCCAACCTGAGTGTCTTTGAGTTGATAAATTTTAAGGTGATTGTTGTAAATGTATAAATCAAATGTTTCTGTTTAATTTAAATAGTTATTTAAGTTAGAAATTTGTGTAGATGTACCAGTCATTTTGAACAAAAGCAAAATGATTGTAGTAATCAAAGTGATTTAGGAAAAAATAGTTAATTTATCTTTTTTAAGAAATGATAGGTGGTAACACAGACACCAGGTCTTTTAGTGTAGTACAGTACATCGAGAGATCTGGTCTCCTATTTTTACATGAGTAGAAATAGTAACTATGTAACTTCTCTGTGTAATCTGTTTTACAGCGATATGGTCTGAATGCTTTTAAAAAGTTGCATAATTTATCATGCTGTGGGCAACAATTAGATGCTTAGTAAAAAAAATGGTCTCTGATAGAGGTGGTTTCCAGATTTTTTATTTTCTTACTAATTATCTTAATAAATATTTTTTCTAGATTATTTATTATCTATGTGTTTGCAAGTTAAGCTGTTCTGTACTTTTTGTTCCATTTAGGGGAAAAGAGGGTGCCATTTTCATCAGACTTAATTTTTTTATTAAAACTACCGAACTGACAGCGTTACTGTGCAAAAAGAGAAGGATTTTTGAAATGTATTTTGATGTGATTAAATTCTCTTCAAAGCCAAAGCATTACTTAACTGAGAACAGAATCAGGCTCATTTTGAAGTTTTTAAATTCCAGCCTATATGTACAGTATTGAATTCCTGCCTTCACAGCAAGAAGGTGATGAAGTGCATTGCTTGGCAGTAGGCTGTGATATACAGTGTAAACTTATCTGTAGCATAAAGAGTGATTGTGCCTCATGCTTTCTTTTTTTTTTTTTTTTTTTTTTTTTTTTTTTTTTTTTTTTTTTTTTTTGTTGTTGTTGTTGTTGTTGTTTTGCTCCAAGGCAAAGCGGAAAAAGCAAGTAACTCCAGAGAAGACTGTAAAGAAACAAAAGACTGGTGAAAGTTCAAAAGGTGCAGCTTCTTCTAAGCAAAGCAGTAATAGAGATGAGAATATGTTTCAGGTAAAATTGATGACTCATAGAGCCTGGTTAAGGTAACATGTTACATCATATGCTATATAAATTTTACGAGGTGATCTGAACTTTCTGACAGGGTAGTGCTTGGCCTCCTGGAATCCTTGGCCGAAGGGGATTATGAGGCTGGTGTTTAGATGAGATGCTCAGAAAAGTCTGGTCGGGTTTCAACAAGAGTAAAAGAATCTGTGTTGTATCAATTGATCTAATTCTCATGACTTTGCTCCTGGTATCTGTGGGTAGTCATTTTGTCAGTAAATACAGCACTTGCTATCAGTATACTTGAAATATTAGATCAGGTTTTTCTCTACATGGAAATGTTTTTTTAATTAGGGCTCTTGAACAATATGTTCTTGGAAACCAAAATGTGGACTCTTCGTTCCTATTTAACTAGGTCAAGGGCAGCTTGGCCTCCTGTGTTATTACAGCATCTTGAAATAAGATTTGTTTGTTCCTTTATGTTATGATGTAGAATCTTATCACTGAACATCCATAAAGATAGTAACTTGTGGTATTGCCTTGTTTTTAAGATTGGATGGATGTCTGTTTTTCAGTAGAAAGAGGCATTTGTGAATTCAAGGTATTGCAGTTCCCAGGGCTAGCCAAGGCAGTAGCAGTGTGTGCTGAGGGTTGATACACAGCTCAGAATTACCTGTTTTGGGGATGTGGATCAAGATCTATTAAAGGTCTCTGACTAGCTGGCTGGAAAGGAACTTTAAATTCTTGAGGCTTTGAGTCTCAAGTTTGTGAAAGGGTATGGAAAAGTGCCTAGTGAGATGACCCAAGCGCAGAGTAATGTAAATGAAATGGTTCTGGGCTATAGCAGTGTGAAGCAGTACAGGGGAAGAAAAGTCTCTTCTAGAGAAAAGACCCGCTTAACTGATACTGCCATACAGAGACGTTATTTTTAATGTCCAGGTTCTTACTTTTTCAGTTATGTTTAGAAGGGAGAAATTCACTTGAAGGCTGTGTCTGGACTTCTGTATTGAAGGAAGTGTATAATATTTTTAGTTCTGCTTGGGCATGCTTTGAACTCCATAGGAAAAATGAAATAGTGAATTCTACAACTTAGGAAGTGAACTGCAGGTGGAACTCTAAAGAACTGTGTATAAACTTAAAGCTATGTTTGTATTAAGTTTAGAAATTCTAGTTGCTATCGTTGTAGTAAGTTCAGAAATTCCAGCCTTGGAGAAAACTTCAAATCTTTTAGTGCCCCTGATGCAAAAATGCACCCAGATCCTTTCAAATAAAAGCAAAAGTATGCATGCTCTGGTTTCTTGAAACCTCTTCGACCTAAGATAATAAAAAGTTACTAAAAACAGACAGTAGAGGATTCACATTACTCTGATAAGAACAAGGTTCTTCTGGTGTCGAGTAGAATACAGATCTTTAAATATCACCTTGACCTACAATACCAGCGTTACCCAGTCTGTGCCTGCCTTTGAAGTAATTAACAATAAAATATTTTTTAGATTACTCATTGTGTTTTGGTGAAGCATTGCCAGTTTTTGTAGTCTACATAAACTTGTTAAACTATAGAAATAAAACCACAGTGGGTCTGAGGCTACTCCCCCTTCTTCCCCCCCTACCCAGGAGGGCGTGCTCGTTAATTTTTTAGATCTAGTTTTGTTTGTTCTAGGCATCTTAATGATACTAGAAACCTTTCTGGAGAGCTTCTTTCTCAAGGCAGTAAAATGATCTCTGATGTGGAAGTGACTTTGCAGTATAGCTTTACAAGAGTGGCTTTAGCTGATGGAAATTGGGCTGTAAAGCATTCATAGGATAGTCACAAGTTCTGTGGTGTGTGGGAGTGGCTGCAAATGATGTGAAACCAAGAGTCTTCTTGTTCTACACCCTCAGGCTATGTTCTTGAAGCATACAGATTCCCTTAATGTAGGGCTCATTGTGACTTCTGTAGTCAGAATATTCATAGTTTTCATAAATATGTACATTTTATTTTTTTGTTTGAAATTGTTGGTGTAATTTTTTTTTTCAGCTACTTACAAAGAAGGTTTTAGTGTAAGGAGAAGACAATTTGTTCAGTGTAAGAGACAAGGTGTATTCTATGTATTTGCATGTCTTGGCCTTATTAGGTTTTATAGGGAACGTGGTATACTCTGCAACTTGATGAAGGATTTGTGTGCTGTTAGGATGCAGAAATTTATGTTACTCCCATGTGTGATGTATTACTTGAGGCCCTAAGGATAGGCATTATTTGTGTTAACGTGGAAGGGTTTAGCCTTGCTGCATTAGATTCCTGTCTGTGGCTTCAAGCCAATCTGAGCTCTGCACCCTGTGCTTTGGTTAGTTTGACTAATCCTATCATCTACCTATGCCTGATTTGGATAAGGTTTGTCAGGATTCATTAATGGCTACCCAGAGCAGAACCAGAGGCATGATCATGCATTTAACTGAAATTGTTATTTCAGAAGTTGTCTCTGTGTTGTCTGTCCACTTCCCAACCCCTATTTTTTTGGTTTTTTTTGAGTTTTCACTATATTTGGGCTTTTACTTTTGAGGTGTAAGTTCTTCAATTTTTTCAGTATAATCTCCCAATGTCCTTATCACAGACTCCTGAAAGAAGGTAAAAAGAAGAAATTTATGATGCTCTGAAACTGTTACTGGTTTAGCACAATAATTACGAAACTTAGGTGGTCACTGATGCATTTCACAATTTGCTTTGCTGCAGATGTCACTGTTCACAGGACTCCTGTGCTCCTTACATATGGTTATTGGCTAGGGGAGAGGATTTTTTGCTGTTTATGCTTGCTCTGTGGGTGTACAGCTTAATCCAGAGAAACTGGAAATATGAAAAAGGATGAAGAAGGTGCTTGCTGAAACTCACAGAGGAAGTCAATTGCATATCTCTGAAAGGAACAGAAATACATTTCAGTGCTTTTTATTCTAAGAAACAGAAACCGGGAAATAATGGTTTTACTGTTTACTGATTTATTTAAGTCAATAGAGTAATATAATCTAAGGATCTGTACTATTTAATAAAAAGTATATGAACTTCTCTGTGAAGTTTGAACTGCACTAAGTACTCAGCTATAAATCATGATAACTGTCTTGGTTTAACTGCAGCCAGCAGCCAAGCCCCAGGTAGCCACTTGCTCACACCCCCACCAGAGAGAATTGGCAGGGTAAAAGCTGGAAAACTCAAGGGTTGAGATAAAGAGAGTTTGATAGGGAAAGCAGAAGCCACACATGCAAGCAAAACGAAACAAGGAGTTAATTCATCATTTCCCATGGGCAGGCAGGAGTTCAGCCATCTCCAGGAGGGCAGTGCCCGCCACATCTAGATGTCACTTGGGAAGACAAAGGTCATCATGCTCAGCATGCCTCCTTCCCTCTTCTTCCCTCCCCTTTATATCCTGAAGGAGATGTGACAAGGTCTGGAATATGCCTTTGGTCAGTTGGGGTCACCTTTCCTGCCTGTGTCTCCTCCCACTCTGCCAAGCACCCCCAGCTTCCCCACCAGCGTGGCGGGGGAGAAGCAGAAGAGGCTTTGGCTCTATGTAAGCTCTGCTCAGCAGTAACTAAAACATCTCTGTGTTACCATCACTGTGCTCAGCACAAAGCCAAAACACAGCCACGTATCAGCCACTGTGAAGAAAACTAATTCTTCTGAATACAGCAACTCTTAAAATGCTGCTGCTCTAGTTATAGAGACAGAAAAATACCTTCAATCTCTGGAATTATTCTTGACATTTTCAGCAGGTGCATGAAAGAAATATTCAGAAATTAACCTGTATCAGAATTACAGGTAGCTAAGTATCAAGGAAAATCAATTTACTTACTTAACAAATTAAGTCTAAATTTTGTTTAAATGTAGGTGTTTGTTTGAACAGTACTTTAGAAGCCCGCTTAATAATTTTAGTAGTGGCAGCTTTTGCATAGAGTTCAACTCAAGATCTGAAATTTAATGGGAACATTAATCTGAAACCTCGATGTGATGTGAAATCTAACTTAATTTCAGCATTTACATAGAGAAGTGCTTTTATTTAAGATAGACTTCATTGACTGAGTGAATGTAAATTTTGCATTATTGCCCCTCACCTTACTGTAGTTGAATTAAGACATAAAATCTTTCTTATCCTTGAAAATCATATTCTAAACCCTTCTACTGTGCTTGCAGCTATAATCTGTCTGCTATATTGAATTAGATTTTATTTCTTATGACAAATCTGGCAAGGCACTAATATTCTTCAATAGCCATGGAAAAAAAGGGTGCTGCAGAGTGCTACTGGTTGAAGCTGTTCCTGGAGGTGACCTTAAAAGTTACTGGAGCATTAAAGGGTAAAACTAAGAAATGTTGTCCATCTAGACTATTTTAGGGTATTCTTTGCCAGGAATGCAGATGGACTTGGGAATGGTACCAGGTTTGCTCTGCAAGAGCTAAGCTGCCATAACATTATAGTTTGGGTTTTTTTTAATTTTAAATCTGTATTGTAACTTTATACATTAAAAATACTGTCTTATGAACAGTAATGTCTTATTAATTTTAAAGGATGCTTTGGACTAGGAAAAGTGCTTCAGACTTACATTATCTTAATTGTTCTAAAATCAATTTTAGATGTTACGTAGCATCTGCAGAAAACGAAAAATTAATGTAAGCAAGGATAAAGTATTCCTGGTTGTATCTGTTTTGTGAAATGAGAGGATATGACTCAAACATCTGCGAATTACTGTAGTTGATTGGAGAGTTCTTCAGTCTTACGGGTCAAACTTAATTCTAGTGTTTTTGGGCCAGAAGTGTAGGGCCCATCCTTAAATTGTATCAAAATGCAACATAGAGAGATAAAGGAAGTTGAAATTGAAAGTTAGGGTTTTTCCAGGAAGGAGTGCTTTATTTTAAAATTGTGTACTTTAGAATCTGTTCTTTTGTTATATAAAATGTATCCAGAAGATAGATGCAGAATTCAAAGGATTTCTTAGAATTGCAAGAAGTTTTATTTGATTATGTTTTAATTATATATTTTCTGGTTCTCAGATTCAGATTGTACTTGGAATTTATCTGAATAGATAGATTTTGATCATGTTTGGGAAGATAGCAAATAAGCCCAAATTCAGAGTGTATTGCATAGTTGGTAGTATGATTCTTCCCCAATTTCTCCCCACTCCCCCCCCCCCCCCCCCCCCCCAAAAAAAAAATACTCATGTAATTCAGTTGTGACACTGATTTGAAAATTATGGAATTCCAAAATCCAAGTTCCAAAATTTTGTACATACTGGTAAACTTAAAAGATTTGATTGTTGTTTTGAAGAGCTGGTGGTGGAGTCAGGTGCCCATGAGGACTTGGGAGTGAGTGTGGGACAGTTGGTGGTTAATTTTCATTTCCATCTGTATTTACTGTGTTAAAAAAAAAAGGGAAGGTATCACATGTGAACATCTTAATTTGCTTTCTGTACTTGTGGAATGGACCAAAATTTAGATTTAAAAGTAGCGTTCCCTTTTTCCTTCTTTGTTTAGAATTTTTGCAAAGAAAGGAAATGAATTTTTTCAGAAAACAATAAATTCACGACTTGCTAGAAGCAAGTATGTAAAGAATACATGTATTTTTATTCTAGGAGAGCTACTTGCATTGAGCATTGCCTGCTCAACCAGTTTTAAGTCGTTACTTATTAGCCTACTGACTACTCTGAATTAAGCTTTTAATCTAGTTGTTTCTGTGGTTTCTAAAATAAGCTGCAGTGTGACATGTCAGAGTCTAATGCTGCTGGGGAAAGTGAATGCTCTAATATGTAAAATACCTAATAGACCCTTATATGTTTTGACAGATTGGCAAAATGAGGTATGTCAGTGTTCGGGATTTTAAAGGGAAAGTCTTAATTGATATTAGAGAATACTGGATGGATCAAGAAGGTGAAATGAAGCCTGGCAGAAAAGGTATTGTTCTGCTTCATGTTACTTTGTATTGAAACGTGGTCTGCACTTTGCAGTAGAACTTCCTATATAATATTTTTCTCCTTTGTTGCTGCGTTATTCTTATTGAGTATTATTTTCACTTTCTTATGATTTGTATTTTTACAAAGGATTAGTTTTATCTGTAGGTTATGGATAAAATCTTAAGTGAGTCTGTTTTCCTAAAGAGATCCTCCATGATTTATGGAAAGCAAGATGTCAAATACAAGCAAATTTGGTAGGGGAGTTGTAAACATATTTATACCATTGCCATATTTCTTCTCCCCCCCACCCCCAGTGATTAACTTAATGAACTGAATTTCCTCTTATGGTTGGATTTCTTTTTTCAGAATTAGCTAAAAATATTTAATCATTTAATAAGATTTTTAATTTATTAAACCAACCATGTCCTTCAGTTTCTACTAAATTTTAGATTAAAACAACCTAAACATTTCATGTGACTAATTATGAAAAAAATTGTTAAAAATATTTTAATAGAGGGAGAAATATCTCAAATGTCCCAAGTTTGTAATCTGTAGCACAGCACAAGCCATTGTACTTCTAGTTGTCACTTGCACAGTTGCTTTTCATGGCAAGGCTTCACTGTGTACCATTTTCAGAACTTCCACATCTCAAGATGGGAATTGTAGAATAGTTGGCAGTGGTGGTGCTCTGCTTAATGTTATATTGCTTCTCTTTGAAAAGCCTACTTTTTATCCATTTTCATATAGCATCAGTGCAAGAGGTAAGTATGAAATGTTCTGCCCTGGCGATTCATAGAACCACAGAATGGTTTGAGTTGGAAGGGACCTTGGAGATCATCTCGTTCAGCACCACTCCCTGCTGTAGGCAGGAACTCCTTCCACTAGACCAGGTTCCTCAGAGCCTCATCCAGCCTGGCCTTGAGCACTTCCAGGCATGGGTCATCCACATTTTCTGGGCAACCTGTGCCAGTGCATTGTCACATTCAGAGTACAGAATTTCTTCCTAATACCCGCTCTAAATCTACCCACTTCCATTCTACCCACCCCCATTCCTCCCTGTCATGTCACTACATGCTGTTGCAAAAAGTCCTTCCCCCAGCCTTGTGTACTGGCAGGCTGCTAAGTTTGAAGAAATCTAATGTACAATCACTGTAAGGTTTGTTACATTCTTTTGGTGTGTTCAGGAGCAACTCAGTAAGCAGTCATTTAGAATGTTTGAGAAGCATTTTCAACATTGCTTAAATAACCACTGAGAATAGGTTTGCGTTAACAGCTATACTGGTGCTCTACAGGAAAATTGCTGGTTTTGGATTTGTTGCTAGTTAACGGAAACGGTTACTCTTAACTTCTAAGGACTTCATGTTCTGTGTTTCAAGGTAGAATTCAATAGTATGTGCACTTAGAATGGCAAACAACAACAGGATTTAAAGGGTGGGCTAAGTGACAAAAATGAGAGGAAGTAGATAGAAGTGTTCATCAATGCAGCAAGGGTCTGAATTTTGTTATGATAAAAATAATCTTATACAATATGTGAGTCTAATGTTTCCTTGATGCACTCATAAGCTGCTTATCTATGTATCTATTCTGAAACCAGTATAAGCAGTCAAAATTTTGTAATAAAACAAAAATAAACCCAGCAGTTTAAATTACTGTCAGTGTCTTAAATAGCAGGTCTGAATTTTGTTTGGTTCACTTGGTCTGTGATTGAGGGACATCTTCATGACATTTAATCCCCTAATAATGGTTAGCACACCTGACCTGTTTTCAGATGAAACCTGCCCTCCAAAGACTGGTGGAAGACTGCTTAGAGAAGCCCCATGTACACTACTTGCTGTTTTAAATTGTGGTGGTGCTCTGATAAGACAGTGATGGAAAAGAAAAGGCTATGTGCTCTGAAAATAGAATCCAAAGTTTCAGCTGTTTTTAGGTCCTGCTCTACCTTCAGGCAGAAAGCAATGAAGGAAAGCTATCACTGGGAGAGGACAGTAGGAATAATTAGTTGGAAGAGCTTGACAGGAGAAAGTATGAGATGACTGGGAACTCTGGGAGCCTGCACTTTCCACAGAGTGGTTGTAGAAATTTTTGGGTAAGAATGAGTATACCAAAGCACAAATGAAACACGTGCCTGTACTCAAGCTTGAGGGAAGATGAGATCAAATTTAGAACTGAAGTGATGGTGTGTGGAGTACTGAATGATTATTGGTTGAATGTCACTAGAAGCTGTAGAGAACTTGAAGTAAAAAGTAACTTTGGTGTTGGTTTGTGAGTTCTAGGGAGTGATAGTCTCTCCAAAAGGCTCCTTACAGCACCTGCTATTTGTAGTACTTTACAAAACAAAAAGGGGAAAATCCCTCCCCCCCCCCCCCCCCCCCCCCCCGAATTACAGTACTAGAAAGGTGTGCAGCAGACCTGTCTGCATAGGTACAGCTTTTAGGAGCCAACAGGAATAGAAATTATTTCCTACTTATCACCCAGGACATTTGTACTGCATTCTGTCAAGGCCAGAGTTGTGTTTCACTTCTTGTGTTTAGCCTAGTACTTGTACAGTTATGTTACACACATTTTCTTTGTAAACTGGTTTAGAAATGACCTGAAGTGCAGTTGAAGCTTTTGAAGTGGGTAGTTTCACTTTGTAACTAAGATGGTTGCTGAAGTAACTCAAGTATTAATATTATAACAGAGGCTTAGTGTATGAAAACAGCCTTTATAATAATTGCACAAGATCCTGCACCACAATTTTCTTTTTGTCTTAAGTGTTTATTTTTAATGCTTTTCAGGTATTTCTTTAAATCCAGAACAGTGGAACCAGCTGAAGGAACAGATTTCTGATATTGATGATGCAGTAAGAAAACTCTAAAGACAGAGCCATACAAAAACTTATATCATTTAGTTGTATTAAGCAGTCTTTTTACATTGGCTTTAATTTTCTAAAATATTGTTTTCCAAGCTATTGTATATTTGGATTGCAAAACAATTTGTAAGATGAATACTTTTTTTATGTGCATTAAAAGTGTATTCTGAGTGAGGCTATTTGTGTATACTTTACTAAAAGGAATTGTTGCTTTCACCCCGTGGTGTAAAATAAACAAATTAAGTAATATGTAAAGCATACTTGTTTATGGCCTTTTGATTCAAGGTATTTGCTGATAAGGCCATCTAATAGCTTTAGCCATTGTTTTAATTTCAGTTTAGTTTACAGTAAATATTCATTTGTTTTATGAGGGGATTTCTTGAAATGTGTCAAGTTCACTTTTTCTTTTATTCCATTTTCTTTGGTATTGCCCTGCAGCTTTCTGCTTTAAGACTTGATACAAACAGTGAATACTTGGAAAAACACATTTTTGTAGATAATTTTCAATACTGTGTTTGCTAATTTACTCTATTTATTCAGATGTTAACAGTCTTGAATATATAGCTTTTTTTTGCATTACTTGCATGAAGCATTATGCTAAACAATAACACTTGACCACAAAACACATGCTCTCTCTTCCCATTTTTCTATAGCTTGCTTGATCTAGAATATACAAGTAGCCTTTTTTTTTTGGACTTTAGATGTGAAGCATTAGCTTCTACAGTAATAGACATATACCTCAGAGTAAGACAGTATTTAAAGGCTCCAAACGTGGTTATTAGTTAATGCTCTTTAAGGTTTGCATGAAATTCATTCTGGAAGGCATAATCAGTTATGGAAAAGGAGTGGTTTACCTGTCTGTAGGGTTTTTGTTCATTTGAAAGTATTGCATAAACAATGATGCTTAATTAGACTGTAACACAGGTTAAACAGTCAAACGGGGTTAAAACTGCTGCAGCCAAAATGTCTGTCTGTCATGTTTCTGCCTCATGCACGCTCTGCCCAGGCCTCAGGGTGCTCCCTGTGGCTCCAGTGTGCAGGGCTGGTTTATCTCTGTGCGGAAGGCGCTTAGCGCGCGCAGGGGGATTACCCGGTACACGGCACACCATGACCCAGCAAGCTTGGCTGGTCAGCCTTGCTACCCTGGACAGAAAAGCCTCTGCCCCATGGAAGCTCTGTTACACAAGATGCTGCCCTAGAGGAAGGGCTTCTGGGTGATGCCGAGTCACAAACAACAGAAGGGAGAAGGGAGAATGTGATGGAGAACTTGAAGATGCAAGGGGCACACCAGGGTGGAAGTTAATGGTGCAAGATCAAAGTTTGCTGGCACAAAATAACTACAGTGAAGAAATGGAAGCAGAATTGGAGTTCATTTTCTGACATAATTAAGCAAAGCAAGAAGATAAAACAACTTTATGAAAAAGAACATTTCAAAACTGGTGAATGTCCAACTTAATTAGTTTATGTGTAATTTTCCCATTTGATGATAACATAGTCTCTAAATTTTGTATAGATAAACAAGATTTACTGTTCGTTTAGTTACAGAACATTTTGATATATTTGTTTATATTGCAGACATGATTGTAAGTGCCATACACTGTGTTTATGTGCTGCAGAGTTCATAATTCAATGCAAATAGGTATTAAAAGGCTGAGGAAGAGAGACTTCATCAAATTAAGTGCATGTTGCTTAGTTTAAATATGTCACATATCTTCAACTGCTTTTTAATTAGCCACTGTTGATCTATTACAAATAAAATTTAAATCTGTTTTTGTATAGCTCAAGAAATCTTATGTTTTTAAGAACTGGTTGAGGGTGAATAAAAGGGTGAGGAGATGTTTGTGATAGCAGATGTGGTTTTGGGCACAGCGTTCTTTTTTGAGTGACTCTTAACAACTTATAGGGCTATTTGGACCAAATAGAATAAATATGAAATAGCTGCTAAAATTTCACAGATGAGTGAAATAAATTGCTTCAGATCCCTATAGACAGGTTCTAGGTGTTTTTTATTGCAATATATATATAATGTGATTTTGTTCCTTTAGATCTGAGATTTTGCAACCAGATTTCATGCATTTTACCTCAGAACTTTGAAGTGGCTACTTAAAAGTGCATAGTTATATTAGAGGGAAGATTGTCCTCACTTAGATTACTGTGCTAATAGGTCAATTGTGTTCAGGAAGGTGGGAAATTAAAATAATTCATCTGGGGAGATTGAGTGAAAAGGTTTAATATAGCGATTAGTTTTCATGTGGAAATTGATGGTAGAGGTATTCAAAGAAATTAGTATTAGTTAACCACAAACTGTGAGTTATTAGTAGGTATCAAAAGACACAACTCAGTTTCACAAATGAACTCAAAATGGGATGACTTGATCAGGCGACTGATGTGCTTGGAAGATGGTAATATGCAAGCAACCTCAATAAGAGTGACACATTCAGTATTGTTTTGAAATAAATGCTAATGATTTTGTCATGTAATCATCTGTAGCTTCTCTTAATTTGAGAAGAAAATTCAAATCTTTTTTGACTAAAGGTTATTTTTTGCGGACAGTGTTAGCTAGGATGTGTATTGAAGTGTCCATGGAAGAAAATTGTGCATGTATGACGAGGCTGTCAAATGCAAGATAAAAGCACTGCTCCCTTCCCATTTAGGTGATGAAAGATACATTTGATTCTTGGTGTTTATGCAGGGCATATTAGCAATATGTTTTATAAATGAGGCCTACTGTGGAGCTTAGGGGAAAAAACACATCACAGAACTGCCAAAGTACTGTATATGTGATGATCAAACTGTCATGTACCATGTTGCTCATATGTATAGGTGTTCATATTGAAAATAAATAAATGAGGTACTAATTCTGGTATTTCTTCTAAAGAAGATGGCCCTGGTTATGTATGTATGTGATCTGTTAGCAAAAAAAAAGTTGATGATTGTAATTCTGGTAACTCAAATGTCTTATTGTTAGCCGTGTGGAATGTTTCATGTTTTGTTCTGGTGGTGTCCAATGCAGAGAGGCCACTGGAAATAGAGCCCTTCAACTGTAATTACCTTAATGTTAAATAAAAAATGGTTAAATGGCATATGTGTAGTAACAATTTGAACACTTGGAAATAAAAAGACTTCTGTTGACATAGTGTTATTTTTAATAGAATTTTAGCTGCATTATAATGTTATGGTACTTGCTGTTTGTTTCTTGCAGCTGTTGTAATTTGGAAATTTGGAAACTTCATTATCTTATATTTGGTCTGTGTTTGCGGGTAGGAAACTGATTGTGTAGCCCAGAGGGATAGAAGTTTCTCACTAGGATATGAAAAACAACTATCATGTAAATACAGAAGCAGCAGATGAAAACACATTTTCAAACATCAGCTAGGAGGAAAGTGCCTGGTAAGTTGTTACTGTTACAAGATTGGCTGATTATCTTTTTTTCAGTGGAGTTTCTCTTTGAATGTAAATGTTGCCACAGATGAGGTAGAGAAATCTCATGCATTTATTATCATTGGTCAGTTACGTCTGCATAGGCTTCTTCAGGAAGATTATTTCTTTTTCACACACTTGAAGCAATTGATCTGTAGGGGGTGGATTAATTAGTGGGCTATAGCCTTGAACCTATCAGACTTTTCTTCAAGTAATTTTGCATAGTTTAGCCAGAGAAACAGAAGTAACTCTGGCTCAAAGGGAAGAAACGGTGGGAGGGACTCAAAGGAGGGTCACCATGTCCTCCCCAATGTTCACTCACTGCCCTCCCCTTACTGATGGGGCTCATCTCTGTAGCTCCAGTGACTGCATGGAAGAGCATTCCAGTAGGCACTGCTTGTCCTCTGGTGAATCAAGGCTGCGTGTCCCCTGCTTTCAGTTACATAGAAGTGTGAAAACATCTCTGGGGAAACACAAGTAGATGGTCATTGGCTTAATGATGGTTTGTCAGGGAAGCTTAATTCTGCCATCATGTGAGCAGAAGGACATGCTGCCAGTCATGGGGGTACTCTTAAGAGCCTGGTGTCTGTGCCCTTGGTACTATTGCACTTAAGATTTAACAAAAATGTAATAATTTTTTGTAAAATCTGCCTGATTGGGTTTTTTTTTTGTACTTCCATTTTGGTTTCAGTGATTTCATATGCTCATCATTGATCAGATGTCTAATGAGGTAGGGATTGAGGTTGTGTTGAGGACTCAGGTTTTTAAAAGTTACCTGTTCGAAGGAGGTGAGCTCTCAAAGGTTAAAGGAGCTTACTGTAGAATGGCAAGCTGGTGCAATTAGCAGACTGTTCCAGGAAATCTCTAGCTGTATTTGATAAGGCTAAAAAAGAAGAACATGGCTGCTTGGTCAGCATGCCTGGTAGACTGCTGTTAAGTTATCAGCACTCGCAGAGGAATTAATGAGATGAAAACTGTTGAAGTAAAGAAATTGTAAGATTTTACATAACGCTGTTTATTCATGTTATCTAAAAAAGCTGTTTCACACCTTAAGAAATTAAATGCTTTATGTTTTCACTAATAACCTAATGTGTCAGGATGATTTTTACACTGTTGAAAACAAAGCTCATTTCATCTTAGTTCATCTTAAACCTCAGTTTATCTATTCATCAAAATACCCTCACACTCCGGATCTGAGAGAGAGGTGAATGATGGTATATTAAGAACAGATCTGAGGTTGTCATTACCCTAACAACTGGCTGCTTGAAATTAAAGCTAGGCAGTGTATATTGCAATCTACTTTTCAGTGTGCATGGCATTGATTTTATGTAACCTTTTAAGGTTTTTGCTAGCTGTATCAATGTGAAATGGCTTTGCTGTTTCCCCTGCTTTACATTTGCCATCCCTTACTGAGATCTGCAGCTCCTTTTGTATTTCCTCTACTCTTTATATTCTGACTGGAGTCATCCATCTGCCTCTTGGAAGACAGATGTCTCTGGCTAAACTCAAGCTATCACAAGACAAGGAATATCTCCAAGATTGTATCCTAGTGGTAATTGGCAGATAAAGCTGCTATGGCTAAATAAAGGTGAATGTGTGTGTTTATAAATTTTAGCACTGTGATAAAGAAAGTGTCCTTAAAATAATTGACCTACTCATGCTAACATGCATACTTCCCAAAGGAAGTAATTTTCTTCATACTTGGATTATTGTCTACAGTGAAAGTACTGGACAAGTGCTTTTCCCCATGAAGTGATCATGAGCAGCTTGGAGAATACCAGTGAGATAGTTCCTGGGGAAAAAGTGATGAAAGCTGTCACATGGATGGATATCCTTGCCATGAGCGAGGGTGATTGTAATTGCAATGGTTTGGTCACTGGAAAGAAAGCTTGTCTGTGTGGGTTGCCTGAAAAGTTCCTAAAGTGACCTGTAGTACATGAGTATCTTCTATGATGATGTAAAGATTGGCCTCCTATCCAAAGAAACCATTTAACAATATTAATTTGCCATAGGTCTGTTTCTACATAACCCAATAAATAAGTTACCTAGGTGTTTCCATCATTCTTATAAAATTCCTGTAAATGTGTTTGTGCCTTGATTTTTGGCACTTTATTTCAGGAAACTGAACTTCTGTCCTTGTGATCCTTAAGGAACTATGAAAATCCTTATTTTTAACTAAGCACTACAGTTTTGGATTTTGAAAATCAGCTTGCAGAGGTCATGCTTGGATGCATTTTCTGCTAGATTACTAGATTGTTACCTATGGCTGTTTGCTTTGTAGTCTGAGTAACTGTTGAAAAGAGTCTGTTAAACTGCAAGCTTGTGGTAATGCTGTGTGAGAAGGTGAGGAGAGGAAAATTTATAGATAAATTAGTTATCTAAATTAGAACCTTTTCAGAATGTGATCTGGAAACAGTATGTTTGCATTTGGAAGGCAAAAACTAACTCCAAAACCACTAAAAAGCATTCCATTTAACTTTGGAACTGCTTTGGAACTTGTGTTCAAACACAAATTCATCAAATGTGTCCTTTTTATGAAATGCTATTGAAAAACCTAATAGCAATGTTTGAAGAAATCTTCAAAGAAATCTTCATAGATAAACATTACATTTACCAATACAAAATGGTTAAAGCTAAGTTAATTTATACCAAGATACAATTTTTAACTGACTTTGTGGTTTTGACACTTTGAAACTTATCTTAACTAAATAGGTAAATTTCTAGGAAGCCTTGTGAGAACTTTGAAGCTTTCCACAAGTGGATGTCACATCTTTGGTTGAAGGAAGAGATTTGTTAACTTATTGTGTGGAAGTTTTGGGACAAAGTGGCTGCTGAGTGCTCTGGGCAAGGAGTTTGATCTGCTTTAGGTCAGTATCACCTCAAAGCCTTGGTACTATTGGTCTGGTGTATCAAATGAAGGGTACAATAGACTTGTTTTAAGAATTTTTTGTGTATTCCACCAAAGTAAAATTTGTATGTATATTTAGCATCATTAATTAACTTTTTTTTTGTGGTTTTGTCTTCAAGAAGATTGAGATTAGCACCTGATCAAGAAATTCCTAATTCTGCAATTGATAGTATAGTTTAGATGATGTTCAGATATATTTTGCACTTGGTTTCTGCTTGAGTCATTGGTAATGTACTTTCATTGGCATCGTCAATCCATACAGCATTTAGGATGGGAATCCTCATGCAAGGTAGAGAAATACTTTTCTATTTCCAAACAGATTTATTTTTTCATTACGGATCTTTTGAATACGGGATGTATGGAAAGGGTAGAGAAGTAGAATGAAATAACTCATATCGTCGCTTTTTACTTCAATGCATGCAAGATCTGAATTGAAATCCTTCATATGAAAGAGCATGGCAACCTGTTGGCAAACCTTCAGCAGTGTATATAACAGTTCAGACAAGTGAGATATTTTTTCTTTTTCATCAATAAACCTCAATAATGATTTTTGAGTAACCTATATTTTTTCTAAGAAATATTCAGACAAACATTTGTATAAGGGGCTACTACATGCAAGTTCTCTGCTGAGAGCAATACTTAAGTAATAAGTTAATGCAGCAAATATGTGTTTATCACCAACTGGTGAGGTTGGTGATGGGCCTGAGCGGTGCCTGGGCTCCGGCCGGGCTGATCCCGGTGAGAGCCATGCGGGGCCGCATCTCCTCAGGGACCGAGGCTCCTGGGCCATGTCTTGTCAGGACCTAACAGCAGCAGCCCGAGCTGGGACCAGACAGAGCTAAAGCTGCCACAGCCACACAGGTGCACAAGGGCCAGGCAGGGTTTGGCTGCAAGTCCCTCACTCTGCCCTCCGAGTACCTGTGGCCGCCTCCAGCCACTGAGCTCTGCTGCTCTCCTGCAGCCAGGCCCTGACGTCCCTGGCAGCAGGAACAGCTCTCCAGGTCACTCCTCAGGACTGAGAGACACTTTACCAGTGTCTGATCTCTACAGCGAGGTAAGGAGTATTTTACTTTCAGCCTAAAGGTATATTGTATGCTAATGACATTAATATATATCCATCTATTTATTTATTACAATATCCACTTATTTATTACAACTCTGTTAAATAGTACAGCGTTTGACAGCTGTCTGAATTGCTAAGTCATCATCTAGGTCTTTGTCAGATCACCCATTAATTACTCTCAAGTGATCACTTAATCACCATTTGATTAGTATCTAATTTCTAGTCAATCATCAATTACTTATCATTTGATCATAATTAAATAATTAATCTAATTCTTTTCATTAACACCTCAACAATGACTTGATAAATCACCACGCACTTGGATTTCTTGGCTGTGGAGTTGTAGAGTAGAAGATGTCACTGCAAATATTTATTGTAGAACTGGACAGCTGTTTGTGTATGGCATATAGTAACACTGCATTACTGTGTAGGAAAATGTTTCTCAGCATTCCAGATACTTTCTTATCTTTTAGAGGCAGCCTCCTCCATGTTCTGTGGAGGACTTTGTTGAGAAAACATTATACTCACCTCAGAGGGAGTATTGGGTAAGGATGGCCAATATCTGTGAATAAAGCTAGTTGAGTTCTCTGTACTGTTGGCTGCCAGTAGTGCTGAAGCATTTGCAGCACTCAGAAATGAAACATCTGTGGGAGGCCTTTTTTCCACTTCTTGACACATGAATCTTCAGTAAATACTTTGAATTTGGTTGGACAGGGCTTTGAATCATTGTTTTCTAAGTAATGAGAGTTGAAATGAAGAACATTGTCTTAAATAACACCTTCTTACTGTGATAATGATGGGACTGGGGATTTAAAGAGCAGTTCTTGCTAGTGCTCAGAAAAAAGTTCCTGTGTCAATTCCTTGAGTTGAGTTAATGGCCCAATGTTTTGCAGATATATTTTTGTCTTGTTATGCAATTTCTTAAGCCAATGTGCATTGTTCAAGATATTTAGAATAATGTATCTACTGTTGCTAAGAATTCTGTTTCAGCCTGTAGGAAAGCTGTCTGAGCAATGAGATGAAAACCAGCACGGATCACATGGATCACATAGTGCCTCTGTTGCCTTAGGACTTTGCTATTTCATGTAACACTAAGCATTTACTGCTCTTAGATATATGAAATTTACAATTTTGATGAAGATGGATGGCTACGTCTGGACTTCTTGGCTTGTCATCTGATGAGATGGGCTCAGCTCGTGTCTGTTTTTCTGGTACTGATACAGTATTTTTTTGTGCCATGAAGTGTGAATTCATATCTCTACTCTGTGCTGGCTTTCCTGAATGATCAGTAACCTTGGTATAGTCCTACTTCTTGGGGTCCTCCCTGAACTATCTTTCATTCCAGTCAGCTTTTCGGGGCCAGTCTGCATACTTGCTGGGATAGCAGGAGCAATGACACCTGTGAGATCCTGCTTTCTGCTTTGCTACCTGTTCTCTCCAGCAGTCCCTGGCACCTGGAAGAAGTAGCCACTAGCCTTCCTAAAGCAAAGTCTGATCTGAAAGGAAACCAGGTACTGTGGCAAAGTACAGCAAGTCTCTCTGGACTTTTCTTGATGGGGAAAAAAGTAATGCAACAGGTGTATGAAGTGTATTTCATAGAATCACAGAATGAGTTGGGTTGGAAGGAACCTTAAAGATCACCTAATTCCAACTCCCCTGCCATGGACATCTTCTATTAGACCAGGTTGTTCAGAGCCCTATGCTGGCCTGGAACAATTCCAGGGATGGGGAATCCACAGCTTCTCTGGACAGCCTGTGCCAGTGTCTTACCACCTACCCACAGGGTAAAGAGCTTATTCCTAACACCTAATCTAAACCTGCCATCTCTCAGTTTAAAGCCATTTACCCTTGTTCTATCTCTACGTGCCCTTGTAAAAAGTGCCTCTCCAGCTCTCTTGTAGCCCTTTTAGGGGCTGTAAGGTGCTATAATGTCTCCCTGGTGCCTTCTTTGCTTCAGCATGAGCCACCCCAGCTCTCTCAGTTGGTCTTCATAGGAGGGGTGCTACACCTCTCTTGATCTTCACGTCCCCTTTGGACTCTAACAGATCCAAGACATTCACATGTTGTTCACCTCAGAGCTGGGCACAGTACTCCAGATGGGTGTCCATTTCCTACTCCAGTAACTTGTTTGCAGATGAACATGCACCTCCTGTCATGAGAAAATGGCACAGTTGCAATTTGGGCATCAGAAAGGCCAGCTTGCTCATCTCTGGGTTGTCTGTTTTACTCCTGCGCCAGGAGAGAGGCAGGATCATCCTGTGCTCTTCTTAAAAACTGGTATTTTTTTTAAGTCTCAGATATGCTTTGCATAACTCTGAAGAGAGGGAACTGCCTCACAGTTTAGTCGGCATGTGAATATACAAATATTTCCAGTCTTTTCTTCAAGGACCAGATATTTCAGTTATTGTGGAAAATCTAAATGTGCTGCATAAGCAAGCTACATCTTGCTTTCTGATCAGAAGGCAAATGCAGTGAGGGAGAGGTGTATGAGCAGTGATCATCATTTGTAGGAGACATATCTATAAGATTTTTACAGTTTTCTGGCAGTTAAAGCGAGCAGAACTGCTGTATGGGGCCAAAATGAAATATGTACAGTTTTTCTTTGCAGGACTTAAGAAAGAGGTTCAACCTTGTACAGTTTTACTTCATTTGCAGCCTATAGGTCTCTCAACAGAAAGCTCACTGTACAGATAAGACAGGACAAGACACTTAATCTTTGCCCAGGCCATGTTTCAGGTTTCTCTTTGGCTGTCTTTGGTGTTTCTCAAAGTCTGGTTTCTTCTGCCTGTGTTCTCTTTGTGTATGGGTCACTTCAGACACTTCAGCCCAGGAATCTCCTCCCTGGCCAGTGGAGGAGCAGCAGTTTTCTCAGCTGACAGTGAGGATGGGGTAGGGTTAGTATTCAATGTGCCTCGCTCCAGATCATCAAATCTCACTATTTTCAGACATCTGATATTTCTGGGAAAGTCTGGTCTCTTCTTCATTTTTCTTCAGCTTCAGCTGGCAGCAGTTTTGACTCCATTATCTTTTAATCATCTGCCTTCTAATTTCTTTTATTACATGGTAATTTCCAACAACAAAATAAGGGGAATTCTTTTTTTCCCTGACTGTATTTTTTTTAAATTTAGCTTATGTTTTCTGCAGAACTATGCATTTTTTTTGTTTGAATAGTGCACAGTTAGAATAGTTGGGATAGATGTGACATTTCCAGCTGGAGCGTCTTTAGTCTCCAGAGGGTGGCTAATGACACTCATGAAGCTTTCAGACCTGCACAGACCTCTGTGAGTACTGCCAGCCACTAGATGTCAGCATTATTTTAAAAATAAACAGCTGTGCTACCTATTGGCCGTTCCTGCTTTAAATGTGCTGATGTGAAGTTGTTGGGACTTGGTGATTAGTGCCTAGAGGCTACAGGCTTTCATATTTATGAAATGCTCAGTGACACCTGTGTGGCTAGCAGCATACCAGGGTTAATCTTAGTAATAATTTCCCACATTTCTAGACATTGTGAAAAAGACACCAGTACCTTCTAAAATGGGTGAGAACAAAGTAAGATTTCATAATAAGTCTTCTGAAGTTCAATTGTGCTTGCATTCAATTGTGCTTGCATTCACTATCAATGGAGTGAGTGAAGCAGCTCCCTGTCAGAAAAAAATGCTTTTACATCCTGGAGGCCCTGAGGAAGGGCTGAAGAACTTTTGTGTGCACATTAGGTCTGCATTCAGGGGGGAGCTGGCTAAACTGATTTAGTGAGTCACTGGTGTAGGCAAGATAAACAGTTTTTTTAATATTCTCTCCATTGCTCTTCAAGTGGCTAATTTGATAGAAAATAAGCCAACAGGAACAAGCAAGTAGTTTTCTTTTGGGAAGATGATCCCTCTCTCATCACATGAGTGCCTGTGTCAGCCCAAGGGTGAGACTGTGCAGCTGAGGGCAAGATTAAAGAAAGGCAGAGGGACAACCCTGTGACAAATGTGAGTCATTAGGTTTTTTCCTATTTTCTGTTTGCATTCTTTGCCTGGGAGGCACAATATCTACCTGTTCTGTAGACTCAATTTCCATTCTCTTGCTCCTTTTGCTTTGACAGCTATTCCTTCCTATTTCCTGGGTAGAGCTTGAGTGTTCTCTGCAGTTCTCTGTGCCAATTTTCCTGTCCTCAAGAGAGGACTAATCCATTGTTTTACTAATCCATCTCTTCCCATTCACATCACTCTTAAACATTTCCTTTTTCTCTATTTCCCACAGTAAGTAATTTGTAAAAGTGCAGTTAACTCTTTCTCCATTTCAAGGCTTGTATTGTTGCTTCAATGTAGTTTTTTGTGCAGTCATTGGGTTTGTCTTGGCAGGTCTCTTTATCCATCTTGACATTAGGGGTTTGAGAGGAGTTAAGAGTTGGCTGGAACAAATGGCAGAGGGCCTGCAACTGTAAATCCAATAGCACAAGGGCTCTCTGGTGAAGAGCTGAATAAAATGTCAGTGCTTAACAACTAATAAAGAATAACATGATAATAGCTCATTTCAGGCTCTGCTTCGTGTCAGCATTGAAACTACATCTGCTGACTCACAAAGGACATATAAACTCACATTCTCATCCTTTTTGGTGTGTTCCTGTGGTTCCCATGCTGCATGGTTACTACGCACTGCATAATTTTAGGTGCTTTATAACATTTTTGGTTTTCTGTAGGTTTTTGAACATTTCTTCTAGGTATATGTCTTGCTGAATTCCTATTTTATCTCTTACTATTATTCACTTGGGGTAAATCCCACTTGACTTTCTGGAGGAGGAAAAGAAGTTAGCCCCCATGGGTTATGAATCTCTCTGTCTCAAAGGTGTCTGATATGAAGAGGTTTTGAGTTGTGATTAAATCCTATACTCCCTGAAGCTCTTGCATGTTTGCAAAATTGTTATGTTTGCTAGAATTCAGTAAATACCAGACGTATACTTTATTCTGAGTTGGGAAATTCATATCCCCCTGGAAATAAATACTTTATTCCCCACAGGTTTGGACTACATTATATTGGCGCCATTCATGTCACTCCACTGAAAATTGTGTCAGCATTCTCATTATAAGTTGTTTTTCAGAGGTTATAACTTGGACATGAAAATTTGCTTCCTCTTAAAAACTTGGTCTTAGCCCAAGAAGTAATTAAAAAACCACCAACATTTTCTTTCAATATAATTTGTGTTATTTTGGGAAGAGAAGGGAGAATAAAAAAACTAACACTGAAAAATGGCAAAGTGTGGGTTACAATTTGTTCAACTTTGGTCAACTAAATGATGGAAAAAATCAGAATTTGTCAATCTTGTTAAACTGTAAAACACTTCAATATCTTTTTAGTTTTATCAGTTTGTTAGGTGGAAAGGTGGAGAGAAATAGGTCTGAATATGCATGAAGGGATGAATTTACCCTGCATGTAGGGTGTGCAGGTACTTTCCCTTCAGTATTTATCAAAAGCTGAGAGTGCCCATCCTGAACTTTAATATCCTGAGCTCTGAACTTTAAATCCTGTCAATCTGGAAGTCCCACTCTCCCTGACTTTGTTAAATCTCTTATGTGTCTCAGAAGTTATGATGCATAACACCTTTCTTTGGGGTGCAGGTTTACACAGAACCAAGGAATGGTAAAAGTGAGCTACTCCATTTTTTGTGGTAGGTGCATGTGGACCATGTTCCTAGGCAGAGCAAATTGACAGAAAGGAGTTGGGATGCCCCAGGTGGGGCCTCTCTTTGGGTGAATTGTGGTCCTGTTTGTTTGTAGGGTCTCAAAGTACCTCTGTTTGGTGAGTGATAAATGGTTGTCATGGTTTAACCACAGCCAGCAGCCAAGCCCCAGGTAGCCACTTGCTCACACTCCCAACAATGGGACTGGGAGAGAATTGGCAGGGTAAAAGCTGGAAAACTCAAGGGTTGAGATAAAGAGAATTTGATAGGGAAAGCAGAAGCCACACATGCAAGCAAAACAAAACAAGGAGTTAATTCATCATTTCCCATGGGCAGGCAGGAGTTCAGCCATCTCCAGGAGAGCAGTGCCCGCCACATCTTGATGTCACTTGGGAAGACAAATGTCATCATGCCCAGCATGCCTCCTTCCCTCTTCTTCCCTCCCCTTTATATCCTGAAGGAGATGTGACAAGGTCTGGAATATGCCTTTGGTCAGTTGGGGTCACCTTTCCTGCCTGGGTCTCCTCCCACTCTGCCAAGCAGCCCCAGCTTCCCCACCAGCGTGGCGGGGGAGAAGCAGAAGAGGCTTTGGCTCTATGTAAGCTCTGCTCAGCAGTAACTAAAACATCTCTGTGTTACCATCACTGTGCTCAGCACAAAGCCAAAACACAGCCACGTATCAGCCACTGTGAAGAAAACCAACTCTGCCCCAGCCAAAACCAGTACAGTGGGTTTACTGGAGTTACAGTGATTCTTGGGTTTTGTAGGATCGAAGACAGGAAAAATGAGCAAAAAGGGTTGTTTTGGTGTTTGGATTTGTTGAAAAGTTCCTGTAGGAGTCCACCTTAATCAGTGTACCTCTTACCATGTACACTTATAGAAAGCTTCAGGGAAAGGCTTGTTGTAGAATAAATGGGGAGACCAGGTGATAGGATTCTTATAGTAAAAGTGGGAAGGCATGTTTCATTAATAAATCTGCTGCTGAAGTTATTTTTTACTATGAAAGGGGACTTGAGTAGCCAACTTTAACTGCCTATTATATGTGGGACTATGTCAAAGATGCATTTCAGTGAGGGAGTATTCTATGTAGTTAGGAGTTTTAGATGTGGTAATTGCTGAGAATAACTGTGCTAATACTTCTACTGACCAACAGAGATTTTAGGTCAAAAAATTATGTCTATCTTTTTACAGTGAAATGTGAAGAAATAAAACAGTCTCTCCTCACATTTAAAACCCAACGACTGTGAAATGTTTTAGGCTTTTCACCCTGTACAGAATTTTGTGATACAAAGGGAGACCTCACATCCAGTGTAAGCTTTCAGAAAATACTGGTCCTTATGAAAGATTAAACAAATATAAATTTCTGCATAATAAATTGTTTCCAGCAACAGGTCTTTTGAAACAGAACAAACCAGCCTGAATCTTATCATTGCAATCAACAACAAATGAAGTGAAAACTAGTCTCAGAAACCATGGAGACTCAGTACAATCCTCAATACTGCCAGCAGTTTTTCAAGTTTGATCTTGGAATAAAATATTCAAAATGAAGTCTAATATACAAGGCTTCAAAGGCGAGAAAATCAAATAGCTTTTCTTTAGAAATGCATTTTATAGGATTTAATACAAACATGTATTCTTTACATTCAAAAACAACTCCTAAATAAGTTTATTCTGGAATAGAATTTGACCATAAATACATGTCTCCAAAGAGTCAGGTCCTGGTCTGGAGAATCTTTTATCATGAGTGTCCTCTAGTTTAAGAAAATGCCAGCTGTGATTCTGACCTGTCTTTGTGAGTGAAGTTATCATGAGCTGAGGCTGACTCTAGGCCAGTCTGTTTTAATGGGGAGTAAAGGGGTGGCTGGTAATGAGGAAAATAAAAAATGAGGAGTGGAGTATATTGCCCTTGGGGTAAAAAGATGGAGTGCAAGAATGTCTGGATTCAGCACAGAGAAACTTGGGATATGAGCCTTGACTGACTGAGCTGGAGAGGAGGGATGTCTTAGGAGGAGAGATAACTAAGGCCCAGCTGCAGGCAGGAGAGAGAGTTGAACATGCACTTAAGTGCAGTCTCTTAGGCTTTGATTTTGCAAACTGATCTGTTCAGGCAAACCCTTACACCCACGCAAAGCCCTGTTGAAGATAATAAGATTTTGTGCAGGCTCACAAGAATCAACTTGCAGGAATGAGGCCCTGTGTCCTCTGGAGGAGTTTACACTGAGAGCAGGTAACACAAGGAATAGTTGGAAATGACACATCTCAGCAGTTCCCCATCTTGAATCAGGAACTGAGAGTGAGCTGGTCTTGTGGGGCACCCAAGGTTGACAGAGTTATATTTATATTGTTCTGCTCTCAGTGCTTCTGTTATAAACCCCAGTGGAATTTACACTTGGTATCTTTTCCCTCATCCCTCAATACCTTTCAGGCTAAAATCTGGCAGATGAGAGCCCAGCTTGGAAGGCTGATGACTTCTGAAATGTGAGTGCAATTTGTTTAGATGCTTGGCTTTGCAGGGCAGCTGGAAGGGGGAAAAAAAATCAGCTGGTTTTCCGTTTGTTTTAAAAAATAGTATTTCATGCTAGAAAAACTAGGTGATGTGGAGAATGTTGTTTAGGCTTGTCAATAAGATAAACTAGATTTTTGCTTACCACAGAGCCTGTCAGAACTTTGTGATGTGTTTTACAATTACTGTGGACTTCATTCCTTGTCAGTCCCTATAATGTACTTATGAAACACACTGACAATTTCTAAATAGTAATTGCAATTAGAGGACCTTTATATACTTCATTTTACTGTGATTACTTTACCTAGCAGAGCCTGAACATTCTGAGTGCCTTGTTAGACCCAGCTGCAAAGACCTAATGTGACAGGGTGATGACAGAGATCTTTAGTATAGCTTGATTTCTCCCAGGGCAAGGCTATTATTTGGGCTTTGTCTTCTTTGAGAGCATAATTCAGCTCCAGGTAGGCATTCTAATCTACCACTGCTGGCTGTTTTGTGGTCACAGGTTTCATAGAGTTTCTATAGGAGGTGCTTTACCCTCCTATTTTAGCTAAATCCATCTTGTCTGTGCCTAAGAGCAATACTGGTATCTTTAGTATGAGTCCCTAAACATGAGTGATGAATTCCTTTCTATGCTAGTAGAAAAAATATTTCAAAGACTGAATGGAATCTTGAATATTTACCTTTCAAACCTTATTCTCCATCAGGGTTTCATCCTGAATATGTATTTACTGAACAAATGGCAATTCCTGCCTATTTCTTTTTTGCCATAAACTAAGAAGTTCACTAGCTTAATTCAGAGGCAGAAACTCTTGGACAACTGGATAGATCCATACCTGTGTGAGGCCCCAGAAAACACTGGGACTGTCCAGACCATGGGGAGGTGGCTGAGGAGATTTGCAACTTAGTTTAGGAAACACAGAAGGTGGTGGATAAATTAAATGGAGGATTGCTGTTCTCACAACTCCCACAACACAAGAAGTAGGTGGCACTGGAGGAAGCTAGTTGGAAACAGTTTTAGGAAAAGGAAAACACTTTGGGATCCTATTGTAACAGGGGATGGTGGGGGCAGGTTCAAAAGATGTGACAAAGGCATGTGCATAAAGGGAATCTGGAAGAAACCAAGGAGAAATGTACTCACTAACATCCCTGGTTCTGGACACTGGGAAAGGACAGGGGAATGGACAACAGGAAGTACCATTCTCATGAGGCCATGTGTCTCATTTGCTACTGCCAGATATGTAAAAGTGGTCTGACTCAAGGGCAGTTTTATAACAGAGTCAGGGCTCTTACAGATCCTGTCTCACATTTTCACTCATTAATGAAGCAGAGAGACATGGTCCTCATGTGTAAGAATCACAGAATTGTTAAGGCTGGAAAAAACCTCTGACTCCAACCATTAATCCAGCACTGCCAAACCCACCACTAAATCCTGTCCCTAAGTGCCTTATCTGCATGTCTTTTAAATATCTCCAGGGATGGTGACTCAACCATTTCTGAGGGCAGCCTGTTCCAGTGCTTGGCAACTCTTTCTGTGGAGAAACTTTTCCTGATGTCCAGACGAAACCTCCCTGGGTGCAACTCAAGGCCATCTCCCCTTTCCTGTCACTCGTTCCCTAGAACAGGTCGATCCCCACCTGGCTACACCCTCCTGTCAGGCAGCTGCAGAGAGTGATCAGGTCTCCGCTGAGCCTCCTCTTCTCCAGGCTAAACACCCCCAGCTCCCTCAGCTGCTCCTCACAGGGCCTCTGCTCCGGACCCTGCCCCAGCTCTTGTTGCCCTTCTGATAACTGGCAGTTCTGATCCATGCAGTGGCAGAACTGAAAGGCAAAGTTTCCTTCTGAGTGGCTATGACAGCAAGTGAACTTTCAGGATAGTGAATAGAACCAGAAATGTGTCCTGTTGGATTAGTTCCTAGTTTTGCAAGATGTGGATACATGGCTGGCAAGGCTAAAGCAGAAGTTTCCAAATGTGATTCTGTTGTGGTCGGTGTGATGGCAACAGAGATTAATTTGGCCCTGGGGTATCTTTTCTTAGCTTATTGAAATATAATTCAAAAATATTTTATTTCAGCTTTTAAAAATATTTTTCTTATTTTTGGAAGATCTGCAAATTAAGCAACATATGACTGATAAAAAGTGGCTGTATCTAGAGAGCAATTTCTTAGCTCATTCTTAAAAAATATTACCGAACAAGTATCAAAATCTATCTTAAACATGTAGATAGAATAATGTTTAGATATACATGTGCCTTTCTGTGGCACTTGACTTTCCTTAGAGTCGGTTTCAGGTTAAATTTCTTTTTCATTTGTCCAAGTCTGCCTGAATCCCCTTAGTCTGCTTCCTGTGCAGAGCTCATCCACAGAACCTGTAGAATCTGATCATCTCTAATTTGTGGTTTTTCTTATATGTTTTCTCAATAAGTTATTACTTGTTCTATCCACCTGGTCCATGTGGATCTCTTGTATCCATTCTTAGAGCACTTACTTCCTCTCTTCAGTTATGCAAAATACCTCATTAAATACCCTGGGTCCTTGAGTGTCACTGTGAAAAGCAGGCATTTAGGTGTAAGTTTCTAATCCATTATGATTTTCTATGTTCCCACTTGGAATCCTACAGACTACACTTATATTGCTATTAATGCACTTTCTTGATGTAGCCAGAGGGGGGAAAAACCCAAAGGAATGAAATAATATATTCTGATTTGGGAATAAGTGATTGCATTAATAAAATGCAAGATAAGGAGGCCTTGTGACATCTTAAAAAATGATAAATGTTTTTTTAGGAAACACACACTTAGTGTGACAATGGCACAGTCAATTCTCTTCCAGATTTGAATGTTACTGAACATACAGTATGTGCTCTTTCTTCACAGAATCACACAAATGGTACAAGTCTATTCATGGGGGAAATAAACTCACAAAAAATCTTTCTTCCAAGGCCTAGCAGAGACCTTTTTTTAATTTTTTTTTCAGGCTTTCTACAACTGTTCTGCTACCTCTGTTTTCCATGGTCTGGCAACACCTTTCACTCTTGAGTGTGTTGAGTAACTTTTTTCTTAGCTATGATGTTACTTGTCCCAAATGGTGAATATGAATTAAGGGAAAAGGAGAAAGAATTTAGTCTAAGTGGCAGTATCTTTTTTATCTCTTAATAATACAAATTATATTCTCTTCTTTCCTAAAATCAATCAACCTGGAGGTAGAACCTCTCCTTTCAGCACCACTTTATTCATATTCCTGTATTTCTTTAAAAGGTTTTTTTGGCCATCAGTATTCAAAAGCAAAAACAAACAATGAGGAGTATTCAATGACAAAAATCCTGTTGACTTCAATCTTATTGGCTCAGTCAGGTCATAATCTTAATTAGCAAAATACCCAGGAGCATCTTTTCTTCTGGACAAAACTAAAAATTTGAGCACTAAGCCTTGCTTAGTATGTTTCAGTGTATTCTTTTGAGGAAGCACAGAGAATATCATCCTCTGCCTATAAAAAATTTAACAGGTATAGAGTGCATTACTTAATATTTAGCACATTCTCATTTCTTTTATTAACTAGTAAATTGTATCTGCTGCAAATGGCTTTTTCTGGCTCTTCCTCACCTCTTCTGTTGTGAGGAGTTATGCTGACTGCTTTTCTCCATTTCTGCTTCTTGTGCATCCAGCACAGAAGCTGGATTTCTGCGCATGTAGTGCATAGCTCCCTGCTGTGTCCTCAGGGCAGATTATTTCCCTTTATTTTGTGTTCCTGTCCTCATCTGTTCTTGCTCTCAGTTTGCATCTCGATCTCTCATTCTTTCTTTTCTCAGCTCTCTGAGTCTGGTGTGATAAATGTTCTCATCCATCTTCATCCCCTGTGTGTTGTGTGTCCTGGTCTCTGGGAGTGCTGGTCCCGCAGCACCGCGTCCCTGCTGTCACAGGATCAACAGGGGGCTCCCAGGCTGTAGGGGTGACCCAGGGACAAATACAGGACAATGCCTTAAGATCAGCTTCAGGTGATCATTTTTGTGGGTTTTGGGGGTGGGATGGGTTAGTGTTCATGTATTTCAGGGCACATCTTCCTCTCTGTATGGCCGTGGAGGCTGAGAGGAAAGATCAGGAACTTGGAGCAGGGCATTGGGTAAAGAGTGAGCTCACTCTTTCTGGTAATGGTGTAGGCATAGTTCAGCTCTATCTGGTTTTTAAAACTACACCCTGACATTCAATCAGTTTAAAGAATATGAATGAGAGGTAAAATCTGGTTTATCCTAGCATATTTTGAATAGTTAAGGGACTGAAGTCCTTTGGAAGGAACGAGGTAACCTGGAAATAAAGTCTCAGGACTGTTTATATCTGACTAAAGCTCTGTTGCACCCCATGAAAATGTGTATCTGGACATCTCACAATCTTTTGTCATGTATTTATGCACATGACATATATTTAAAAAAAAACACATAGAAAGAACTGAGTGCTCTCTTTTACTTCATCTTCTGCACAGTAGGTAAGTGACCTCCAGCACATCTTGTGTGTGTCAGAACATCTCTTGGGCTCAAGTGGGGATGAGAAAGAAAACAACTTTTTCAGGAAGATTACTTTGGTGTAATATGAACCACAAAACACCACCTACCCTGTTTTAAAAGGGGGGTCCTTAGGTCAGATAATACACAGAGTTTAAATGCTAATCTCCATCTCTCTTATCACATGATCCTTTTCATCCAAATCCTTCTGGTGCTCACTGGGAAACCAGCATCCAGTTCACAGTCTGGTTTGAAAATCACAGCCCTCATTTGCTATTACCTTTGCTGAAGTAACTGACTCATGTATAATTAGTTTTGCCTTTTTTGAGCCCTAGATATGGGCTACTTAAATCTGGTTCATCATTGCAAGCAGGAATCAGGAATAGTTTAGGCAGCTTCTTGTGTCTGGAGTGTGCATCCCAATGGAATGATTTATCCTACTTATTGCTCTGCAAAGAAAGGCAATTAGTTCTCTTAATTTGTTCCAAAGTAAAAACTGATGGGATCAGAGATTTTCCCATTGCTAAAAATGAATCTTCAACTGCTTGATTTCCTGCTGATGCTGCTCATAATATTATCCCTCAATATAAATCAGCAAAGTCAGCACACAGGAGTGCTGCATTGGACATACCTAGCTCCTCACTACCTACCCTGCACTGCTGCAGCAGCTCCTCAGTGATCAGAGATGTTTGTTCATCTTCTGGCAACAAGTGTTATATTACTCTCTTTGAAAATAGGTCATATTTCAGCCTATTGCTTTACATAAACAAAAAACCAAAAAAATCTGCTGCAGTTCCTTGGGGAAAGGCCAAAGCCAGTGTCTGGTCAGCTATTCCAGTCAAACACTCTTGAAACATGACCTTGTTTTCTCAGTTGCAGCAGTTTTTAGTGTAATCTCTAGGGGCTGCCTGAATCTTCTGGAGGCAGTGACTGATGGTGTCTCACGTGGGTTGTTACTTTATTTTCTCTGGACTTCAGGGCTGCTTTGGGCACAGTAAACCAGGCCCTTTGGAAAAATGTCTGCAAGGGTACAAGGTTGTCTGCAATGCTGTTCTAGTGGCTTTCAGCTTTCCTTAGGAAAGGTTACACTGAACTTTAACTGTGTCCAAACTGTGTTAATTGTTTTTTCTCCTAGCTGAAGAGGCTCAAGATGGATTTTTATTTTGGAATCTGAGACCTAATCAGAAGTTAAGCTTATTCAAACACCTTTCTTTGACTCACGTTTACATAATAAAATTTTATGCTTTCTGAAGTAGTGGCTGTGTTGTGCCTGTCTGATGTGGAGATAACTGGCTATGTGGCACATGTCAATTATTTAGAAAATACTAGTGTTAAAATGTATGAGAGAATAACTCAGTGATAGGGGCCAGAAGTCCTGAATGCTGTCTTTCCTTTGATATGCCTTTCACAGTCTACCAAACTGTCTTCAAAACATGGTCTTATTCTTCTTATTTAACATAAATTACTGAGAGACTATAGCTGTTTGGTGATTGATACTGTGCTTTGTCTAATTTTAAGGCTCTGCATGTGAAATACTTCACATATACTAACATGCAACAAAATGTACTTTGTTCTCGTAAACATGCTAACACAGTTAAGAGAGTCATCATTGGACCACAGGGACATTAATTGATATACTAAGTAATCTGAGTTGTCAGAAGAATGTAAATACTAAACTTCAGACTCACATTGCTGCTGCTGAGAGCACTTTCTTGGCTCTCCTTAGTGTGTGAGTGTGAGTAACATTGCCTCGTAGATAGGATTAGAGTTAATGCACTGAAATTGCGTTGCATTCCCATTAAAGAAACACAGACAGGTCTAATTTCCTTTAATTCCTGAGCTCAGGCTTCAGTATCTTTGATTCTCCCTGGGGACCAGGCTGTCAGGTTGTGTTTGGCTCAGGGAATGCAGAAGCCCTTTTGAACTCTGACACATAGGTGTGCACATTTTTCACTTCTCAAGTCTGCACAGGGCAAGGCCCAAACTTTGTGGCCAAAATCTGAATGCTCCAGCCAGATCTGTCTCGATAAGCCAAGAAACCAGAAAACTAAAACATGTTTCAATGCACCCTCCACCACCTGCTCTTGCACAGGCTGCTACATTTGCCTGGAGAGGGGCAGATGAGACTTAGATGAGATTAGCAATGCATGCACAGCAATCCTGGCTAATATAGTCCAGCAGCCTGCCAGTGCAGAGACCCTGGAACCATTGCCACACCTCGCCTGGGTTTGCAGACACCTTGCAGGTGCACTGACACGTGCAGCTGATGCAGCAGTGACACTGTGCCCTGAGCAGGGGGAGCTGCCCTGTTGTGTGGCTGTGATCCCAAAGCATGCAGAGATGCAGAGACTGGTGGCCTTCAAATCTGCCAAATCCTCTAAACAGTGCAAATAAATTTCAAATTATGTGTGCAGTGATCGGCTTGTTTTCCTTTCCCATCCTTTCTTTTTCCTGCTGAATGATGGTGATTGGAGAAGGGTCTTTGTTCATGTCTTCAAATTTATGAAAAGAGGAAAAGAGCAGTAGGTGAACAATCATTTTGGTGGGACACCTTCCTGTAGGGAAAGTCAGGCCATAGCTCTTCCACCAACTCCTTCTGCTGTTCCCACTTCAGTACCTCCTGCCAATAAAGAGGTGGAAAGAGGGAGTGTAGAAGAAGTAGAGACAAAGGAATGGTATTTGTGAGGAGAATTCAGAAGCACAAGAGGTTTTCTGGAAAATTGCATCTTCATAGTACTTTTCCCTGTCATCTCTGTCAGTGTGCCAGGCAGCTGCCACCAGGTAACCTGTCTGCGGGCAACTCAAGCCTGGCTTGATTCACATTAGGGAAAATCAGTTTTGGGGATGGGGTGAGCATCTGCTTCTCCCCCCAGATTTATGACTGTGGTGGAAGTTCCTGTCAGCCCTCACTCTGCACCTGTGCTTCCAGCCACTTCTCCATTGTTGTTATTTCCAAGTGACGACGGATTGAATCTCTGCTAATGCAGCAAGCAGGCTGGGGCTGCTCCAGGTGCATGCTCCAACTCTTCAAAATGTCCACTGGCCCCACAGAGGACCCACTGTTGCAGACCGAGACATGTCTGGTTAAGAAGGGATCTGCCAGGAAGTATGTTGTTCTGTGTTGTTGGAGTGTTTGTGTTCTATTTTTTCCTAAGAGTTCCTGCCAAAGAGCAAGATAGCACAGATGGAGAGCTACTGCTCAGGTTGTGGAGGAGGAAGCTGCTTCTAAGCTACAGTTGAAGGTGAGAGCCTTACAGATCTTGTTCTGGCACCTCCCTCAGTCCAAGCTCAGTTAGATGGTGTGAATTTTACTGGACGTGTGATGTTGCACTAGCACAGCTCTTGTGTATCTGGCTGTAACTGCACTGCCTGCAGTCTTGGGTCAGTGCAGGGCTCGCTCACCCTTCAAGGCTGCACCTCTGTTCTTCACCTTGCCAGCTCGAATATCCGAACAGGACAACCCCCGCGGTAGGGAGAAATGATGAGGAGGACTCCATCTTACCAGAAGGCTAATTAATTACTTTATTATGCTACATTATTCTACACTATATTACATTATATTACATTACATCTAAACTGAATCTGCCAAGCACTCCCCTGCACAGCATCTATCAGTGACAGTCCTGACACACACACGGATTCAATTGGTCAGTGAATCAAAACACTCACACCAGAATCCAATTATCAATTCCCTTCAGGTAAACAATCTTCCACAATGCATTCCACTTGTGAACAAACACAGGCGCAGCAAATGAGATAAGAATTGTTTTTCCTTTTCCTGAGGTTCAGAGAACATGAATCCCAGAAATTTTTCTGGAAGTTGTGCCTTGCTTTTCTCTGCAAAGAGAATTGTGGCGACACCCGAGCAGTGAAACTCACAGCGCAAACCACCCTCCAGTGATCCCTTTCCTCAGTTCTGCTGCAGTGTAATTGTTGCTCCACTAGGGATAATCACCACCTGAACAAGGAGCCCTCTGCCCTTTTCAGTCGTTCAAGCCCTAGAGCTCTGCCCTGTGCCCATGGTCACCGAGGGGCTTCCAGCCCACACAGCTCAGTGGCCAGCTGGAACTTGTGTGAGGGGGCTCAGAGCCACCCTGAGAGCCTTGAGACCCAGATCAGCTTTGAGGAGACATCCTGAGAAAGCCACCAAGTCCTCCAAAAGACAATTCAATAGCAATCCCATGGCAGACCACTTGATACTCATTTTTGTTGTTAATGTAAAGGCTTAGGTATTTTGATAAATCTGATACCATCTACACATTCCACCTGAGTTTACAATTACTTTTTATTTTGTAGCACTATTTCTATTGCAATTAGTCTGCCACTTCACCTTAAGGGTCACTCCCACCCTCCAAGTAAAAGTTCGGCCAAGGCTGAGGCCCAGAACAGCCCAGGTGAAGAGCAGGGATTGTAGCTGAATCCCTTCACTCCATGAGCCTCTGTCCTACAGTAAACAACTAATAAAAGCAGGAAATTAGGGAATTCCACAGAATTAAATGAACTGTTAAGAACCTATTTACAAAATATGTCAGAAATGCATCGTGCAAAGCAAAACCCTTTTCCTTGCAGCCTCTGCCAAATAATCTAGATACATGATGCTAAAACCTGAGGTTTAGGAGATGATAACCCATGTCCCTGAATTTTGTATAGCTGTTAAAATCTTTTATGTAAATGTTCACTATAATGTGCTGTAAAACCCTGGAGAATGCTCTTGCTTTTTGGGAGCTCAGATAAATAACCTAACTCATCTGAGCCCATCTAAGCTTGCTCGATGAGTAGGTTCTGAATGTATCAAAAGATGAATCACCACCAACTCCAGAGTTAGGCTTTTAAATGTTCTTAAAGACAAGGGCTAAAATGTCTGATTATTTGGGCTGGTGTGGGGCTCAGCCTCCCTGCAAGTCAGAGTCATACTAGTAAGAATTTCTAATTCATGTGTGCATTTATATACTGACTCATGCAGAGATCAGTAGTTGAAGCAGAGCTGTGTAACCAGGGCATTATAACACCCAAACTTGCAGGTTTCCCTCCGGCTGGGGTAGGACATGAGGGCTCCTCTGTCCTCCCTGAGACAACCTGGATGCTACCTTCCCATGATGAGTTTTCCTCCTGGGTGAATGGTCTCTACCAAGCAGCACCCTGTGAGCTGTGCAGGACCACTGGAAAATGGGACTTTTTTGTGCTGCCAGGCAGACACAGGCTCTTTTCCTCCAGTGAGAGGGCATTTCAGAGGAAATTACTACACACAGCACAGGACAAAACATTTTTCCCATTGTGCTGAAATGTATCTAGAGCAGGGAAACTACACTTAGGATATGGAAAAAAGGGGAAATAACAACATGGGGGTGTCTGCAGTGCAGTAAGGGAAGAAAAACACCAGGAGAGGCATCCTGAAGTATGCTTCCTGCATATATTGAATGCTTTAAAACATGATGCTTTTCCTTTCAAAAACAGTGAACACACTGGCATTACAATCCCTTATTTTTTTGAGTTCATTGACTACATTCCAGTCTTTGTAGGACACTTTTTTCAGCTGAGATGGCATTTGGCTGTAGTTACTATGACAAACAGAGAAGAATTGGCATGTGGCATGCTTCAATAAATATGCAACCAGGTTCTGTAGAGAAAAATATCTACAAAAATGAATCAGATACTTAATTGTCATCTATTGCATGTTCAGAGGTCCATGGTACTGAAAATAAACAATATTTATAAGCATTTCATAGGCCACTATAAAAACACACTGCATTTTACTTTGTAACTTTATAGGATGTTTTTCAGCTTGTGTTCCTTCACAAAAGAGCTTTCTTTATTAATTATTTATTTTCTTTTAGTGTGGAAAATAGTTTCAGGCTCACCAAAGATGAGAACACAATACAATTTTTGATTAATATTCTTTATTATTGTATCTTGTTTCTCCAAGATGAAAAATGTGCTGTTATTCCCAGAACTTGGTTAGAATAGCAAACCAGGCTCTGCAGGGTAACCCTGAATCAAGCATCTTCTTTCATATGCCCAGTCATCGGTCAAAAGGAGGGGACAAAAACAGGACACACAGTGGGGCACATGGAATTAATGAGGTTTCTGAGGACAATTCATTATTCTATTATCCTAAGTAATAATATTTTTATTTCTTTATGTTTAGAGGCCTTGGGCTGGAGAACTGAGGGCACAGTAGGTACATTCCTTACATGAAAAAAGAGACAATCCCTGTCTGAAGAATTTTGGACTGTGTAAAGGAGAAAATATTCAGGAAAGAAGAGTTAAGAGAGTTAAGAATGCAGAAGAAGACAAAGAGGTCTGAAACACATTGGCCCTAAGTGCCTGAAAACAAAGTTCTTAGCTTTTTTTTGTATGTCTTATGTGATGTTATCTCAGGGTCTTATAAGGATGAAGTAGAAGTCTTGATTTCTGCAGAGACTGTCAATTGCCACTTGATTTTAAACATTTTGCTGCTCTTTCTGGGAGCAATTAGGGACAAAATGCTGCAGCACAGAGCATTGCTCTTCATGAACAGCGTAGGTCAGGGAGGTGTTACAGCTCTGACACCTCATAGGTACACGGCTGAATGGCATGCCATAAAAACAGCATTTCACAGGTAGTTACTTACCTGGAAATTTAGTGCATACCCAATGAGTAATCACCAGAAAACACTGCAGAAATGTTATAGACCATTTTTAGGGAGAGAAAAGCTGAAGGAAAATTATAGACCACTCATTCAGTCTGATACTTTTGGCACATCATTAGTCACATTGATAATTGTCTAATAAGGCTGGTGCATTGTCCAGCCCAACATTTTATAGCATGATGTTTTTCACCATGATTTAATACCACAGGCAATATCTACCTTCTCACTACTGATCTCAGCAATGTATTAACCCACTAATTTCTCCTAAATAGGATTTGGTGTAGGATATGAGGCTCTGTGCGTGACACACGTGGGTGTTTTCAGCATCCATTTGTGTGTGACAGAGCCAGACACCTCACTGTCCAGATCACTCACACCCAATCCACATTGCAAGCTGTCAACCAGCTGGTACCCACCACAGGGGCTTCCTCAGGGGAGAAAAGTAGGACAAAGCAATTTTAATCTGCAGCCGTGTCAGTGTCCATGCCTTTGAGATGGAAAAGCTCAGTGGGTGGAGCAAAGATGGTAAATTCCATGGCATTTACTTGTGTCCAACTACAAGTGTAGGCCAGCAATATGTTACTGCTGCAAACAATAGGTAGCAACCACGATTGATATCTCAAATGATGAGAGGACGGAGCAAATTAAGAACGTGTAAGAGTTCAGAACATGTAAGAGAAAAGGAGAAGAAAGTGTCTTGGAAAAATACATAAAGTAATAGAGCAGCTGAGAGAGGAAAAACAACTGCTGAAATAAGCAAGAACACTACCAGCTTTAAGCAGGAGCCTTGTAAAAGCTGTGAAAAGTGAGCATAACAAAGAATCTGTGAACATTTTGTATGCATGAACCTGAGAGTTGAAATTGCAGCAATTCCTCCCATTCCCAAGACCTGCCTAGTCCTGAGGCTGGATGTCCCTGCCTACTTTTGCATAGCTGTGTGTGTATCCAGGACAGCTGCTTTGTTAGATGGACTGTTTGGATGATCTTGGCTGCTGATTGTTGCCCTGCACTCACCACTTCAGCAATCACAGGCCCACATTTTGAAGGGTCCTGGTTGAGGCATTTGCAATGTTGCCAAAGTGCCATCTGAAATCACTGCTCAGAAACAGATCAATAATAGTGGGCAATAGCTAAAGTCTTTTTCTGTTGTAAAACCTAGATACGATCCCAGCCTGCAAACAGAACATTATTATTTATTTGTGTCAGCATCTGGCACATGATGGGCATTTTATAGACAAGAAATGATAAAATTTTGGTTAGACAGAGAAGCAGACAGATGCAAGGGTGGGGCAATAACAACAGATTATTTCAGTGTAAAGTTAGCACCAGCCTCTTAAAGTGAAAAGATTGGAGTGTATTTTCTAAAACTGCTTGGAAAGAGTTGCACAGATAGCAGCTGAAGAGATGATAAAGGAACTTGAAAGATGGGGAGACATTGACTAGACAGTGGGATTCCTTTGAGTGCTGTGTGTGCAGGAAGGATGTGACCATAAATAAAAGGCATTCCGAAAGTAGATAATCAGCTTTTTTTGGTTTTGGTTCTGCAAACCTGGGATGGAAGCACCTTGTTTAGATGTGGACAGATTTTGGTGTTGCCAGCTACACTAACAGGAGAGACCATTCAGAGTTTAGACTCCTCTGCAAACATTCATCCATTTGGGAGTCACATCTAGTGGGACATTTGGTCAGATCTGAACCTAGGTTAAGCTAAATTAGAATTGTAAATACAGATAAATATGCTTTGGAATTCAAACTCATCCACCATCCTTTTCTAATGGAAACAGAATATCTTACGTGAAACAGTGGTCCTACGTGATTCACTGACTTATCCCCACCCTTAGAAAAAATATATTTTGGATGCCTCTCTCTTAACCTGACTTTAATCTTCATGAAAACATGTCTGATAGCTTTGGAGACAATATTGGTATGTTCTGTACAGAAATTTTACTAGCTGCTTTTTTACTTTTTTTTCCTTTGGCATCAACTTGAAAGAATTGTTGGAAGATGATGCCTGCTGGAAACATTTATCCATTTCATTTTAAGAATGTGAGTAATTGTGCAGTGCATGTCATGCATATTAAATGTTTCACTATGAAAACAAATTTTACTCATTATTGCTTCTTATGACATTCCAATATGTTCTCTTAGAATATGCTCTGCTCTCTGCCATCTGCCCATTTCTGGAATTAGGATGCAGAAGACCGATCCAATACTTTGTACAAATCTCAATGGTTTTAAGATTAGGCTTTGCAAGAATGCATTCCACTGGCTCTCCAGCCTGGAACAAAATAACTATGTGATGGCAGGAAAGGACACAGCCTGCTGGAAGTTTTGCATCGCGTGATCAAGTGATGGAGGAGTGTTGTAAAATATATTCCCTGGCAGACAGGTTGTCAGTGAGGCTGAGTTTTGGTAGAACATCCTTTTTCATTGAAATTCTACACTGTTTTAGTTCCTGTGAAGGTCTTGTTCTGAGCATGAACAAGTAGGCCTAATAAAGCAGAGACTCTGTACAAGGTTGTAATTCAAAGACTATACAATGAAGTAGTTCAGAGGTCCCAAACACAGAGTGACAGAAAGCACCCTTGCAGGTGCTGTGCCATGCAAGAATCATAGAAATAATGGTGTGGAGACTCCTATGTAACCCAAAGATCCAATCTGCTTAGGTCAGAGCTGTTGCCAACACTGAATATTAATTCCATGCATCTGCCTGAATCTCTGTGGATGAAGAATCCACTGGACGGCAACTAGCAAAGTAGCAGTGAGAGAAATGCTGGGCATTAGGAAAAGCACATACCATCCCAACCTGGGGTTAAACTAGTTAAAAAAGTGGGTGAAACTTACAGATAAAAGATGTGAGAGGAGTCATTACTTGAAATGATGCAGAGGGGAGTTGCTAACCAAAGACAAAGTGAAAAACAAGGGTATAAAAGAAGCAAAGCTAGGATCGCAGGTTCACAGGTGACTGTTTGAAGCAGGATGGGTTGTTTACTCGGGAGTGGGAGAAAATAACTGAGGCAAAGAAAATCAGCTATGCAGGGACATCCCCCTCATTTGCATATGTGAATGAACACTGCAGTCTGGAGCGGGACACTCAACCAAGTTGTCCTGACCTGCACAGTCCATTTGCTCTGCTGGAGCAATCCACAGACCTGGGGTGAAGACCAAGGGGTGTGATTTGGGATAGACCCATGGTGCTGTTCAGAGAGGAGGAATGTGAAACAGAGAGGCACAGTGTGGAGAAGAGGCTTTCAACAGTGTTACCATGAGGGGAAACAGCAGCATGCAAAGGGATTTTTTCTGCAATTTCTGCCATAAAAAATATGGTATGTTTTGATGTGGCTGCAGTTTTGGGAAAGGAGGAAAGTACCTCACTCCGCCCTCTTTCTCACTCCAGTCCCTCACAGTCTGTGACCAAAACACATTGAAATGCGTGAGCCCTTGAGGAAAACAGCAAAGAAATATGAAGCTCAATTACGAGCTTTTAATGAAGCTTCAGTTCCTTATAATCCCATGAAAGCAGTGGAAAGTACAGTGGGTCACAAGGTGCTGGAGAATACATTGTGGTTCCCTGTGTGCAGCACGAGAGGCTTTGGAAGGGCTGGGATGCCTGGATGCCTTATGCCAGGCCTTGGGGGTGGACAGACAAAGCAGTCTTGCTTTATGTTCCCTGAAACAACTTCTGCCAAGGCTGGTGAGATGTCAGCAGGCAAGGGAGAAAGACTGCCAAGGTACAATCCAGAATCCCACAGTCTGGATAACTGCTGGAATAGGAGAGACCTGTGGGAACACGTGCCAGCTGGACGTCCACAAGACTGGCCCTGCTGTCATGTACCCAGCAATGAAGAGATACCTGATTTTGGAGCCCAGGCCCAGTATATGCAGTTTGATAGCTGAATAAACCAGTCCATCACATGCCTTTTCTGGGAAGGTTGAGATCCGGAATGGATTTCAAGCATGAGACTGTCTCAGTTAATAAATAGTGTGATTATACTAGAGTAAAATTAGGTGTCTAAAAGCTGGATGTGGAATGGGGAAGCAAAACAGATTTGTCAGCTATCATAGCTAGATCTCAAAAGCATGAAAAACATAACTTAATGATATAATAAATCAACCGGATTCAGAGTCATCAGGTTTCAAATACCATTCCCAAATCTCACCAGACATCAGCTGTGTGCAAAAAACCCCAACTCCAGCTAATGGCAGATCTTGCTTTAGCTTCAATAGGAGCTGAACACAGTGGTATGAATGTGCAATCCTGGCTCTGTGCCTGCTCATTTCAACAAGACTTTGGCAAATGTTGATTTTGGAAAGTAACTTGAATTGAAGTTAAAGGTCTGATGTCCCTCTCTCCATCCAAGTTCAGATGAATTAATATAGCTGTCAGTGCAGATAGTTGCTGCTTGGGACTGTTGCTTAGAATCATAGAGTCACAGAATCATTTAGGTTGGAAAAGGACTTTAGATCATGAAATGCAACCATTAGCCCAGCACTGCCAACTCCACCACTTAGCTATGTCCCTAAGTGTCATTTCTACACAACTTTTAAATTCCTCCAGAGACAGTGACCCCACCACTTCCCTGGGCAGCCTGTTCTAGTGCTTGACAAGCATATCAGAGAATAACCTTTTCCTAATATCTGACCTAAACAAACCTGACAGAAATTGAGGCCATTTCCTTTTGTTCTTTTGCTTATTTACCTGGGAGAAGAGACCGGCCCCCACCTGTCTACATCCTCCTTTCAGGTCATTTGTAGAGAGTAACAAGGTTCCTCCTAAGCTGCTTTTTGTCCAGGATAAACACCCCCATCTCCCTCGGCTGCTCCTCACAGGACTTGTGCTCCAGACCCTCCTCCAGCTCCACTGCCCTTCTCTGGACTCCCTCAAGCACCTCAGTGTCTCTCCTGCAGTGAAGGGCTCAAAACTGGACACAGCACTTGCAGTGTGGCCTCACCAGTGCCCAGCACAGAGGGGCAGTCACTGCCCTGGTCCTGCTGGCCACACCATTGCTGATACATTCAGGATGTCCTTGGCCCTCTTGGCCACCTGGGCACACCCTGGCTCATGTTCAGCCACTGCTGACCAGCACCCCCAGGGCCTTTCCCACTGGGCAGTTTTCCAGCCACTGTCCCAGCCTGGAGCTGCAGGGGGTTGTTGTGACCCTGGGACAGGACCCAGCACTTGGCCTGGTTGAACCTCACACAATTGGCCCTGGCCCATGGATCCAGCCTGTGCAGATCCCTCTGCAGAGCCCCCCTGCCCTCCAGCAGATCAGCACTCACACCCAGCTTGGTGCCATCTGCAAACTGGCTGAGGGTGCTCTCAATTCCCTCACCCAGATCATCAATAAAGATAAACAGGACTGGGCCAGCACTGACCTCTGGGGACACCTCTGGTGACCAGCCACCAACCAGCAGCACCATCTACCATCACTCCCTGGGCCTGGCCATCCAAGCAGCTTTCAGTGAACAGTGAAACAGTGAGAAGCCATGAGCAGCCAGATTTTTCCAAGAGATGCTGTGGGAGATGGTGTCAAAGGCTTGGCTGAAGTCCAAGCAGACACATTCCCAGCTTTTCCCTCACCCACCACGTGGGTCACCTTGTCACAGGAGGTGGTCAGGTGGGTCAAGCAGGACCTGCCTTTCTCAAACCCATCCTGGCTGGGCCTGATCCCCTGGTTTCCTGTGTGTGTCCATGATGGCACTTGGGATGATCTGCCCCATGACCTTCCACAGCACTGAGGTCAGGCTGCCAGGCCTGTAGTTCCCTGGCTCTTTCTTTTGGCCCTGCTGGTAGATGGGCTCTGTTTTTGCCAAGCTCCACTCAGCTGGAGCCTCCCTGGTGAGCCAGGGCTGCTGGTAAATGATGGGAGAGGTCTGGTGAGCACTTCCACCAGCTCCCTCAGTGCCCTTGGGTGGATCCCATCTGCCCCACAGACCTGTGTGCATCCAAGTGCTGCAGCAGGTCACTGACCATTTATTTCCTTTGGATCATGGGGGCTTCATTCTGCTCCCCATTCCTGTCTTCCAGCTCACAGGGCTGTGTACCCCAAGAACAACTGGGGTTACTATTACAGACTGAGGCAAAGAAGGCATAAAGCACCTCAGCCTCTCTTATCCTTTGTTGCTATGCTGCTATGTTTCCACCATGTCCAGTAATGGATATAAATTCTCCTTAGCCCTCTTTTTGTTACTGTTGTATTTATAGAAACATTTTTTATTGCCTTTTACAGCAGTAGCCAGATTAAGTTGTAGTTGGGTTCTGGCCCTTCTGGTTTTCTCCCTGCATAATTTCAGGGAGAAATAATAAATTATCTTTTTAGTCCTCCTGAGTCACCTGCCCCTTCTTCTAGACATGAACTCTCCTTTTTCCCCTGTCAGCCAAAGCTCTCTGTTCAGCCAGGCCAATCTTCTCCCCTGCTGGCTCAATTTTCAGCACATGTGGGCTTTTCTGTACCTTTAGGTTTTCCTCCTTGCAAGATATCCAGCACTCCCAGGCTTCCAGCTCCCCCTATTTTTTGCACATGCTGTGTGAATTGGTGTAAATGCATTTAATTGGGATATTGACCCCACAGCCTTTTTGTGGGAAGAAGCTCTAATTCCTGTGGAACCATTCTTAGGTTCTTCTGTGGTTTCTAATACATTGATAGTCCTCAGATGTTTGCTGCTGTGTGACTCTCCATTCCCTACCCTCACTGAGAGGGAAGATCACTGGGCCTCACTCATATCCCTCAAAGATGAAATCACCCTTTTCTGGATAATAATTATCACAAGGTATATGTGTTTTACTCTGTGGCATATTTTAATGCTTTTTAGGCTTCTTCCTTTGTTACTTCTTTGCCAAGATCCCACTTAGTGTCCAACACTAAGAATTGGCTTTAAAGGCTTATGAAAAGGATCATAAACATGATTTCTACTCGTAGAATCATATCTTGTTAGAAAGAAAACAAAAAGCCTTCACATTAAATCTCCCTATCTCCCATGGCAACTGGCCCTGCAAGTGTAACTGTGCACTCTTCCACTTGTTGTCTATGTGTTGGTAAATTCCTTTGTTAATCTTTATTTTTGTAATGAAGTCACTCGTGGGTTTTGCACCCTGTCTTCATCCAAAACCAGCATGAACCTTACTTTACCTTAATATTTCCTTCTCTTCTAGACTTCATAATTGTAGATCTGGGTTTGTACTTAGTAAGGAAAGGAAACACATACTTTTAATATGTGCTGGTCAAAATATAAAAGAATTAAGTCAACCATATTTAAATCCTTACCCATGCCTGTCTAATTTTTTTCCTGTATTAATGGGGTGCTGTGTAGGCACAGACTGTGCTCTGTTTAATACATTTTATTTTTTTTTCTTCTTCATGGAACTGCCGTTTTGTTTTCACCCAAGAAGAGCAGAGAAGGGGTCCCTGATCTTTATAAGCGCAGTGTTAAATTTTTAACTCATCCTGATGATGTTAAGTGCCCTTACTAAAGATAAAGTTTTATATTTCTTTTCCCAAATACTGCAGTTCTGCTCAGGTGATTTCTTCAAATGCTCAGACTGCTTTATCAGCTTCCTGCCTGGTACTGTAGGGCTCCCCATCATAGATTGTCCTCAACCTTCTTGGCACCAAATGGCTTGCTGAGCCTTTCTCAGGTGGTTTCATCCCCAGCTGCCAGCCCTCTCAGCCTTGCTTTCATGGCCTCAGGGGTGTCTCACACTCCTCTGCTGCATGTTTGCCCTCATCCTTGATCACCCACTTTGATTTACTGCTAGTCTTCTTGAGTCCCTGTTGCAGGCACCACAGCTGAGGAGTGATTTAAACTTAAAGGCACCTTCAAAGACCCCTTCATCCAACCTCCATCCTAAGCCAATCAAATTAAATCAGGTTGTCAGGGACATGAGTAGCCAAGTCTTGGAGGGTGCTAAGGACAAGGCTATGCCTCCTCAGCTGGAAGATGAAGTGCTCAAACCAAGCAACCAAGAACAAGAACCTTGGGCAGAAGCTGCTGAGAAACTGCAGCCAGTTTCTGGCAAAACCAGCACAGCCTCAAGGGCCAAGAGGACAAAGATCATTCAGATGCAGGGACCCCAGGTGCTGTCCCACAGAGGGACATGCTGGAAATCAGGTATTTCTTACCTGGACATTTACTGCATGCTGAGGCTGGTTTTAAATGGGGGAAAACAGGATGCACAAGAAGGTGTCAAGGGCCAGAATGGCAGTGTGAAATACAATGAATTCCACTTTGGCAGCAGGAAGAAAATTTTCTGTAGTTCTAATGCAGGAGGAAAATTTGGCTTTGAGGGAAGTGGGAAAATGGGAAGCGGGTCAGGAAAAAGGAATTTGTCTGTAACTGAGTCATAGCTTGGAAATGGCCTTGGTGGCACACATTGTGGCAATTCCATGGCTCTGAAGCTACAAATGACTCTACAGGGATGGTGGCTTTGCCATCAGGGGGACAGATGTGATGTCACAGGGCTGCTGTGCCTGCAAAGGCAGGGAAGCAGCAAGTCTTCCTACATCCCCAGCAGCAGGTCACTCCTTGAACCAGGCACACAGCTGTGCAAAACTCAGACCTTGTCCTCAGGAGCTCCCCAAGGTGGCCTTCACGGGGTCAGTCAGAGGCCTCTCAGTTCTGTGAGCACTGTGCCATGTATGCTCAGGGTCAGGCAGGCTGGATCCCTGCCTTGGCATTTGGGAATAGAGCCAATGGAAGGGCTGATATTTGAGGATGGAGCCCAACTCTGTGTTTGTGTGTCAGGAACCCAATCATCAGTACATGTAACTGCACTTTTAAAAGTTTAGTCTTGAAATACAGAAGCTCCTGGGAGTACCTGATGGTACTGGAAACCCACCCAAAGCCTTACATGTACATCTTCCTCTGTTTCAATTCTATTCTCCTAAGTTAGGTTACTTTTTTTTTTTTTTTAACTTACATTATTGTGACTGCCAGCACAGGTTCTTCTTTGGGAGCACATAAATGATGTACTTTCTGGCTCCAGAGAGTTAAAATCTGCTGTGGTTGCTCCTGCTATACCTCCTGCAAGCTTCTGAACACAGAGATCTCAAAGTATTGCTGTGTGTGTCAGCGTTCCAGCATCACTCCCCAGGTTATTGCAGGTGAAAAGCATAGACTGAAGATGAACAGAACTGGACAGTCTGTGTGATAAGATGATGGTGAGGTGATACTCTGAAGAGGCTCATTGCATGAGGCTTTTTCTGCAGTCCTCAACCAGCCTCCTTTGTAGGCTCCAACTGCACAGAGCAGTTCTGCCCTGAGGTCCTGCATTAGAGGGAGCAGCACTGAGCCTCCAGAAAAAAAAAACAAAACAGCTTGAAATCCTGTGGATGGTAATGTTCTCCCTCGGCTGCAATAAGACTTAAGTCCCTTCACATTCCAAATTCCTCTTATCTGTATCTCAAGTCTGCAAGGTCAGAACCAGTATTTCTTTCTTTCACCGACCTCTGCAAAAACATTTGGATAAATGTTATTAATCTCCTTGGTGCCCTGCATGCCTAGGAGATGTCAACAAAACAGCACACAAGCAGTGCTTGGAATGAACATAATGAGGCAGGTTCGATCCAAATAACAACAGAAACCTGTCACACCTAAATAAACAGGGGAGCATGCCAATGAACACAGCAGTTTGCTGGGTGATGGGGTAGGAGCAGGCCATTGCTGAGGGGATAGGCAGGCTGAAGGCTCTTCCACACAAAATGGCATGGGTTGTTCTGCTGGGCACAGCCACCAGGCTCTGGTTTTACTCAGAGCACTGAGGGAGAGCTGTAGGTTTGGTCCTCTTCATCCTCTCCATGCACTGCAGAAACAGTGGCCTCTGCCCTTTATTCTGTGAGATGCTGGGTCATTTCCTGTTCTGCAGGTGTGGCAAGGAAGCACGGCTAGGCTAGCTGCTCTGTGAGCACAGCAAAAATCCCGGAAAGAACCCAGATAGCTCTAAGGTGGACATAGGGTAAAGTATCCAGGATGAGCAGTGGGAAGTCAGCAGCTGTGCCACAGCAGGCCACAGGCTATGGAACCTTAGGCATGTGTTTCTTGTAACTCTCCCTGTGCTGAAGTGGAGACCTCCCAGACAGTGACCTGAGGGGATCAGGACAGTAGAGGTATCTGCAATTCAGCTGAGGAGCTGAATCCTGGTTTTGTCAGGACTTACCTGAGAGGCTTTGGACATAGGGTGCCAACTTGAATTGAATTGGAGTAGGAGAAATGGGTAAAGATAAGGGCAGGGCTTGGGTGCCCTGTTGCACACAGCTAGCAGAAGGGAGCAGCAGGGGACACCATGCCTGCTAGTCCCCAGTACATCTGGCTCCTTGGCAAAGCCTGGGACAATCTGGTGGCAGAGTAAAACCACCAGCACTCTGCTTTGCTGCTGGGCCATGTTCAGAACACAGATGTGTGATTAAAAGATCCACATGCATTTGCATTGTGTCCAGGCAGCTGCTTTGGAGGAGATTAGGGTCTACTATAAACTGTCCAAGTAAAACCTTCATACCATCCTTTCTGTCTCATGATGTAAAATCGTGCCTGTCTGTGTCTAGATGGCTCTGTAAGCTGTTATGTCAAAGCCATGGGGGGATCCAAAGGAAGCAAGGAGATGATGGCAGTGAACCTTGTGAGGGTGTCTTTGATGCCCAGCAATTCCATTTTGGCTGTATAAATGAAAGAGCCAACTATTGTGAGAAAGCACTGGAAAAGCAGTAAGAAATATAAATGAAAGAGCCAAATATTGTGAGAAAGCATTGCTAAAGGCGAACCTTAAATTGATCAATTAAAAACCTGTCTCTTTAAATTTGAAAGTGCTGCGTGTTTGCTATCACCTCAAAAGCAGCTCTTGTCTGCAGCTGTACATTGAGTTAAGGACTTCATCTCTAATAACTCAATCTTATGTCCCTGGTCAATCAGATACAGCACCTGCATGTTAAACTTGTATTTTCTGTTGTGAATTTTTGCTTCCAGCCTTATTGTCCCTCAGTTATGTCTTCTGGACTATGTTTGATAGCTGCTTGTTCCAAAATCTTGTAGAGGCTTTTACATATTTTTGTATCTAAGTAGAGATTTGCCAAGTCTAAACAGGAAACCTGGAAACCTTGTTTTTACATTTGTCTTGTTTAGTTACACAAATCAAGAAGCCAGGACATCTTAGAGGTTCTGTACTGCCCTTTGGTACTCTTATTTCATCTCCAAATCCTCTCTGTTAATCTGTATAATTTAGGCAACACTGACTTCTGCCTTCACTCCTGAAAGGCTTCAGTCAGACTTACTTGTGTGACAGCTGCACAACTCCAGGCGGGCATTTAAACCAGATTCCCTGAAATGTCTTTAGAAATTTTCAGCTTTGAACAGCTAAGGCAACACAGCTAGAAGGGATATGGTTTTAAAAATACCCCATCTGCAAGGCATAAACCCTTAGCACATTTTATAAGCGTTCTGTCACAAGTTAAATCAAATTAATCCTTTCATTTCCCACTGCATTAATGCTACTGGGAAAATGAGTTTGTTTACCTAGTTCTCAACAACTTTTACAGTGGCCATGAAATCAGTAATTTATTCAATTTTCGTGCTTTTTCAACACCTTCCTTTCCAGGATCACAATGTGTCCCCTGGCTGGGCTCAGGAAACTTCCTGTATTACTTGCATTAAATTAAATTACTTGCTCACCGTGTGCAAATAGGAAGGCAGACCCTGTCACTGTATTCCTGTGCTCTTCTGACAATGGATTCAACAACTTCCAGGAGTTTCCAAGCCTTCCAGAGCAAATTAATTTGGAAACTGGTTGTATGCATCTTTAATTAGTTAATAAGCATTTCATATCAGGTTTTCCTTGATTATTTTTGCAATTTAGAAAGAGCCCTATTTTTCCTGCTGTGTGCAACTGCATAAAATCCATGTACCAGGACTCAAACTCTCAGCACCTGGATGTGTTTCACATTTCTCCCTGCCCATTGCCCTCTGAAGCCGTGGCTCACTCTCCCGGTGTGGAAGCAGCAGAGGACACAGCCTGAGGCCCTTTTCCATTCTCTTCCATTTCTCTAGGGCTCTTTCTGCCCACATGAGGCTCCCACATATCTCATTCCCAGCTGTGTGTTGATCTGCTGGAGTTAATGATCCCGCTGAGCTTTGGACCGCGGGAGTCAGGATTTCCTGGTGCTGGCTGTGGACACAGATTCCTGACGCTGCAGCACTCTAGTGTGAGAATAGGGGAAATCGATGACTTCTGAGGGATAAGTTATTGCTTTTTGTTGACTTTGGCCTTTGTTTGTAAGCCACGCAATGCGCTCTGCGTTTCTTTAACTCTCCCATCACAACCTTTCCGGGTACATGGAAGGTGCTCACGTCTCCCCAAGTGCCTGTTCCTCATTCCTGATGGGATGTCGCTCCAGTCCTGCGGGTGAAGGACTCTGCCAGGAGCCCCTGAGGCCTGAATTTGGGCACGCACACGGGACCCAACCTTTCCAGCCTGGTGCTCATTGCCTCTCCCTGGTACCCCAAGCTCCTCCGAGGGGACCAAGGCTGTGTGGTCCTGCAGCCCTCTTTGCAGCCCCTGAGCCCCAGAGCAACCAAAATCCCACAGGAATCACTCTCTTCACCCCCCACCCCTCCTCTCTCTGCAAATCTCTTATCTCTACAAACACTTCCTGGACTGCCTGAGTTCTCATACTGCCCCAGAGCTTGAACACAATTTGACTGAACAGATTACTGAACTGGGAGATTTATGCTGTTTGTGAGTGGGACTGTAGGTTGTTTTTGTTCCAATTAAACAATGGAAATAAGGAAAAACAAATGCTGCTGTTAAAATAATCACAGAATCTATGTGATGTAGGCAACAAAAATGAAGTTCACTTCTACCTTGTATATGTGTGCGCGCTCCTCCATATAGATGAATTATCAATGAAACAAAAGTAAATGTATTGCTTAATTATCCAATACCTGGGGTTACACTACTTGCTTTGACCTTAATCTAAGTTCTAAATCCTGGTTTTTGAAAGAGAACCCAAACACAGTGAAAATTTTTGGATTTAAGCTTTATTGTAGTGCTCAAAAGCTCACAGAGCCATCCTAGGTTTGGGGAAAATAAAATTCAAGGCCATCCTCCACTGTACTACAACAAGGACTTTCAGTTACAATTAAATGGAAATTGGGCCAAGCTTTGAACGTTCACTTAATACTTACATTTCCCCTAACTTTTTTCCCTTGCCTGTGACTGGCTATGAGAGACTGCTTGTGCTATTTCTTTTTTCCAGCTGTTTTGCAGATATCTTCTGATGTCTTCTGGCCAACTGGGTGCAGACAGCTCCAGCTGGGGCATGCTGTGCTGGGCCACTTGCAGACAGATTTTGAATATTTAGAGGTTTTGTTTAGCTTGTCCCTAATGAAGTTTGTTTATTTGGGCACAGATACCTGCCAAATCAGGCAAAGCAATAAAAGACAGCAAAAGGGACTCTGAGATCACTCATAGGGCCAAGCCTGTTTAGAACTTACCTGTCATATACAGGAGATAATGTAGCAGCATAGAAAAAGGTATCTGCAAAAAAATTATCATCTGACCTAATGACTTATGCAACAAACCAGAACATTTGTCTGAACAAAGGATAAGTTTTCACATATCTAAGGATTGTTTTTATGAAGAATACCACTACATGCATCCTCCAAGGAGATTTTTACAGCAGGAGTCAAATTACTTGTCCAGTTTTGCAATTATTTGAGAAATAAGATACTTAAACTTTTATCTGTAATTCTTGAAGGGAAAGGGACTTTGCAAATTATTTTTTATTATCTTTGTTTTGCATTAGGACTGGAAACAACATTAAGAGAGAGACTGATCCTACATAACCATAGGATTCTGAGGGAATGGTCTTTGGGTCATGAATGAAGGAAGATGACTTTCGGCTGAGCCTTTCACTGAGGTTCTTCTATGCAGGGAGGCTGAATCACTCCTAGTCTAAAAGGGATAAAATTGATCCTTTAGTGCGACTTGTGTGTTCATCAAAGCAGCTGTCCTGGGTCAGACCAAGGTCTCCTCCAGCTCAGTATCCTGTCTCCAGCAGTGGCTGTGATAAACAGTGAGAGGGAAAGCCAGGAAAAGCAAATGGGATGCTTCCCTGGAGCATCCTCCCAAACCTCTGCCTTCAGCTTGGGAATTTCTTCAGCTGCTTGGGTTTTCTGCACATTTAGTAACCCTCAATAGATTTCTCTCCTAAGTGCTAGCCTGATCTCCCCTTAAGCTGAGCTATATTTCACAATTGTCACAGCACGTGCTGGTGGGGACACCAAGTGCCTCCGCCACGTAGGTGTTTCAAACCTCACTGACAGGAGATTCTCTGAGGTCTTTAATGACCCAGGGATGTATGGGAACACAGTCAACACCACTCAGTTCCTTCCATCCCAGGAAGAAACTGGAAAGGTTTCAAGTCACACATGTTGCCAAAGCCCTGTGCACACCCAGGGGTTTGTGCTGCCAGGCTCCTTGGCCAGCACTCACTTCATACAAACGAGCACTTTCCCAGGATATTGAGAAAACAGTAATTGTGAAAGAGCAGTGGGAATCCTGGCTGAAGTCTCCTCTGCTTTGCCCATCAGCTCCAGAAAAGCACAGGCCATTGGTGCCATTCTGAGCTGTGTTGTGGAAATGCCAGTGTCCAGCCTTGCACCCTGCTCATTGTCACCCTAAACCACTGACTTGCCTTCATAGCTTGGCCTCTGCTCTGCTTCATCACTGTGGACCTGTCTGACAATCGTAAAGTCATAGAATGGTTTGGGTTGGAAGGAGACCTTAAAGATCATTTTGTTCCAATCCCTCTGCCATGGGCAGGGACATCTTCCACTAGACCAGGTCGCTCAGAGATCCATCCAACCTGGCCTTGAACACTGCCAGGGATGGGGCATCCACAGCTTATCTTGGCAACCTCTACCAGTGCTTCAGAACCCTAGAGTAAAGAGCTTCTCCCAAAGTTCTAATCTAAGCCTGCCCTATTTCAGTTTAAAGCCATTCCCCCTTGTCTTATCACTACTAGCCCTAGTGAAAAGGGCTGTGGCTCACCCTGAGCATCCATGGACTTGAGCAATGGCGCTTTTGGTGTCATCTCCCTCATGGCCTTGCTGTCCCCTGCAGAGCATCTGGCTCCTGCCATTTCCTGACGTGCCTTGTGGTCCCCCCAGTGCATTACCAAGTTGTCATGTCACTCTGGATTGACAAAAAAATCTAGGTATATTGCAGCATTGTCCCTCCTTCTCTCCAGCTCTACTGCAGCCACAACACCTGCACATCAGCAGCTGGTCAAGCTGGCAGTTTCAGTCCTTGGCCAGACTCTGTCCTTCATCCACTGCACCTTCTGTGTGAATGGCACAGCCTGACTCATACAACTTGGCTGTGAACAAGCCTAATCTCTTCTAGGCATAAAATAAGGAAGTTTTAAAAGGCATATATACTTTCAGTTTCAGCATGTCAGAGAAGATAAGAGAATGATGACTTTGAAGACATGTGAGAAATGCCAGAGAATTATGGATCTGTTAATGTTTGCAGTGACATTGTTACATTATTTTATCAGTTCTCACTTGTGGAAATTAAGAGCATGATAATGTCCTTAAGGGCATGATAATGATCTTACTGTCTGCATGGAAATATATGCAAAGCAATCAGTCTTTCAAAAAATGTATTTTGAAATGGTGTTGAAAGTGTATTTTCTTATATTTCTATAGTTTCTATTAGAAACTATAGTTTCTAATAGTTCTAAGCATCTGAGTTTCTGGAGTTATTTTACAGTTATTGGATTAGGAGAGACATGCTTTTTTATCTTATTACAAGTTCTTGCCTACAGTGCAATGAAGGGATGAGATTTATTTGCTTGTTTGAGTTGCTCTGTCCTGCTCACCCTGCTTGCTCCCTGTTACAAATCCTCTGGCCAGGTTGCTAGGCAGAAGGGAAATAGTGTCATTTGTTAAACAAAGCAGACAATGTCTTTCTTTGTAGGCTTTGAACATTCTTTCAGGGGTGTGAAATCCGTGTTAATAATCAGCTCACAGTGAAAAGGTCCCAGTTAAACATTACCACAAGAGCTGTGAAGTTTGTGTACTATCTGAGGACACGAAAGATGCCATTTCCTGAAAATTTACCTGGATCCTTCAACTGGTCAAGGAGCTTGTTGCCAAGGTTTTCTGACAAGGAGAAGCAGAAACATGAACAATGCTGTGTGCCTCAGGAGAGGAGGGCACAGGACAGACATCTGGCAGCAAGTGTGACACAGATCCAGATTTTTTGTTCCTTTGCCCTCTGCATTTTTCTGATATTTTTTTCCTGGTAATTTTAGATTCTTTTCATTCCTTTACAGCTAGGAATAAGGAGAAATACAGTTTGCTTAAGGAGAAATCTCCTTACGAGCTGCCCTACAATAGTTCCCCTGTGCCCTCTAAGCTCCACTTACTGCTGGGGTGCCCTGTGCAGTCTCAGGTCATAGACGGGTTTTGTGTTTTGCTGAAAGCCATCTTCAGGGACTGATGGAGAGGAAGACACTAGGAAATGCTTTTTTATAAAGACCTGTGTTTTGAGTGGCCTTTTCTTGCTGAAGCTTTGCCTTTTCCCTGCCTGGACTGCATTCGAGGGAGGCAGATCTTTGCCTTTTAAGGGGATGACTGCAGGATAGACACAGCTGTTCAAAGGACTCATATCTCACCTTTCAGAAGGGAAAGAATGCAGATCTCTCCTGTGCTCAGCCCTATCTGACCATGTACAGGGAATGTTGTACCTCTCCAACAGCCTGGGCCAGGGTGTGACAGAGGAAAGGAATTTGAATAAACCCTCCCTTTCCACCTACATGACTTCTTAACACCTAAGCCACAGCTTCAAAGACGCTACTTAAACTTCAAGCATTAGGAACTAAATAGGCCACTTAAACCCATGAACAACCTCTCTGCTGCTGCATATTTGTTGCAAATTTCTAAGACCAGAAAGTCTTTTAGACATGATTTAGTTTGATCTGTTTAGAATTCCCTGTGTTAACCACTGTTTTGAGCATATGTTCTTGAGCTAGGGATATTTTTAAAGAAAATTCTGATTTGCATTAGTATACACCTCACAAATACACTGCTTTGGTAAATAGCTGTATTGATCATTAAATCTTTATTCAATTTCCAGTTAAGTAACTTAACACCTATTTTCAATAAGTGGAAATATGTCAGTCTGATGCCATTGTTCTAGTTTTTAAATCCAACCAGTCAGTCTCATTGACCTCAAATTTGCACTATGAGAAATGATTGGTCTATTGGCTAAAGGGAGATTCCCTTTTCGTTTTAAATAGTTTCTTGTCAGAAGAGTTTATATATTGATAGAAATACAGATATTTGCATATATGTGTATTTAGCTAGCTAGCTCTGATGTCCTGAAAGGAAGAATTATTTATATTGGAGTAAAATTAAATCCATGACAACTTGTTCATCTTAAATCACCAGGCTAAACACCATTCCCTCCAAAATGCTTTCCCAAGGGCTTGGTCTTGTACCATCTTTGGGTTTCCACACATCACTGTTAGGAAGCCATGATGTACAAATTAAATCACTGGAAGAAGCACTGCAGATCACCTGCAGTGCTGCTGTACAGTTATTCTCTACTGTGACCATGTCAGTGACCAGTGAACTCACTCATGTGTTTGCAGCTGTGGGACTTTCCCTCTCAAATTCTTTAATTTCTCTAAGTTCTGACATTGAGCAAGCCTTTAAAATAAAAAGCTGTAGTTCAGAGCAGGATATTAAAGTGGCTTTTACGCATTTATTCTGTGGGATCAGTGACTGCTTCTTCTCATCATGGCAGGGCTGCAGCTTCTCTAGCTGAGATGTGTGGATGCAGTCCAGACTTGGCCAGATTGCTCCATTCTCTGAGATAGTCACAGCCACTGTGTTTTATTCTTTGAAGTTGGCTTTGGCTTTGGCTTTCCTTGGAGTGTGAAAAGAGCTCTAACATTGCTGCTACTGCTTCCCAGGAGAGTCACATACACCCATGTTTTTCTCAGCTGGAACTGCAGCAGAAGAGCAGCCCCATCCTGGTCCCCTTTGTTATCCCCCTGGCACGGATCAGGGAATGGGACAGTCTGTGCACAAAGCAGGCAATTAGGCCCTGACAGTCTCCTGGGACATTAATGGGACAACTCGATCATCAAAGTCAACTACTCACCAGAGGAGAAACAAATAATAAAAGCAAATTGAGAACAGAAAGGCAGAGCAGGTGTGAGCAGCCACTGCAGATTTCCTGGCCCTACCCAGTAGGGTCACAGCAAGGTTGAGTTCCACCACACTCAGCATCTACATTTTGTGTGTTTGCAGCCACCAGAGTGTCTGCGTTCTTTCTTACAGGCAACATCAGGAAAACAGACTATTCTGGGGAAAGTTTGTAAGAACTTCAAGTACCCTTTTGTGTTGAAACATTCCCCAGGAGCCTGGGTGGTATGTGCCAGGTGCAGGTGTAATGGGTGCTGTGAGGGAGCTGCTGTGCCTCCCCTTCAGCAGAACCCTGTCTCCCAGCACAGATTCACCTGGGCTTTGCTGGGAGGTGGCATTTCAGTTTTTTGCTCCAGATAAACCCAGCTCAGTTGTGGACACAGCAAAGAAGGGCCACTTTAAAGAGCACAAGTGCTAAAGATTTGACATACATGCTCAAAGAGCAGAGAGATCGTCAGCACTACAGCAAAACCCCTCCAGATATCCAGCTGCCCATCCTCATCCTCCAAACCAAAGGGTAGCCTTTGAAATCTGGGAATGCCAGACTGGAATGAGGATCAGGAACACCAGCACTTTCAACTAATTTTTAATGGAGGAGTTTTGAGCTGATGTGGAAGTCATTTGATCTGTCTGACCTTTAAGAGAATTAATTGCTGGCTTAGAATTTAAAGTTAATAATTTGTTTCTAGACAAGGTGCTCCAACAGCAAGGCAATGTTGGAGAAAGGGGAGGGTTGGGTTTGAAACGGGAAACACGTCTGCCAAGAGTGGAGTTATTTTGGATGCCTTTGGAGAAGAGCAAACTGGATTAAGGAAGGCAAAATAAAAGGAGTCATTCTCCTCCACTCTCAATTGATTTCTACAAGCCAATTCACTCTGAATCTTTTTAGGATCTGGAAACAGTATGGCCCACTTTGAATCAAAAGAAATTATTCTGGTTTCCAAGCTGATCTCATGGTATTTTCTGTTAGCAGAGGAAATTCTGAAAATCTTGTAAGACATCCTGTTCTCATAAAATGCCCAGCCCAATTTTGTAAATTCAGGAGGTTTTGGCTAGGCCAGATAAGCTTTGGAGAAGCATTTGAATATTCACTCAAGCTGAACCCACACTCCAGACAGTGGTGTGAATAGTTTCCTGCATTTCTGAGCTTCTGATACTTTGAAAAAATTTTACTTGTTCTAGAAGCAAGAGGGCAGTGAGAAAAAAACCCAAACAACCAACCTGTTGTCCATCTATAGTTAGTATATTGGATAAAGAAAAGCATGTTTTCTTGCTCAAAGGGTGAGGGATGAGATAAATTCAGCATGGTAAATGTCCTCTCCCCAGTGGCATGGAAATAAGTGACTGTGAAACCTTCCCAGCTCCAGAGATCTCTTGGGAAATAATAGTTATAGAGGCTGCTTTGGTGGTGATGGTTTAGGGTAAAAATTGCTTAATAATTACTGCCACCACTGTGTATATAAGATGTATCTCCCACAAGAAAAAATGTGTCCCATTCAGCCCCAGTGCTTATGCACCTCCCAGCAAAGCAGAAAGGAGCTGAGAGTATTATTGCTGCAAGGGAAGCTGCTGGAGGTAGCAGGGCTTGTTGGAGGTCCCTCTCCAGACAGGAGTTTTATGTCCAGTCATTGAGTAGGACACACAAACCTCCCTGCAGTCACACAATGAGGAAGTCTCCTGCACATGACTTCAACAACAGTAAAAGTCCAGGTTTTCCCTTTGTTATAGAACCAGTCCTTTAGCACCAAATATGTGCTGTGCTGTCAGCACTCCAGTGTTAACAAGCTCTTGCCATTAGCCTGGTCCCAACAGGTTTGGGTTATGTGCTTGTCCTTAACATCCCCTGTCCCTGTTTTAGCAAACAGGGTGGGTGCCTGTGACAGAGCTGTGAGCATTCATGCATTACACTACGAAGAACTTCAGGAAAAAGTGCTGAGGGCTGCAATGCTTCCTTTTGTCAGCACAAACCTGTTGATGCATCAAAAGTTCTTTTCCAAAATTGTTAGTCAGAGTTCTAAAATTATTTTTAGTTTGTGGGAGTCTGGACATTTTCTAGTAGAAATGAAAGCTCCTATGAAGTGAATTTAAATCTAATGATATGATGTAGACATGCATCTTTCGCATGTACTTTTCTCAGTATCCTTGACAAAAACTGTTAGAAGAAAATGCAATGTAGAGAAGGAGAGATTCTCAGGATCACTTCCTCCTCTGAAATAACCATCTCTTTTCTTCAGTCCAAATCAGCCTTCCAGAAGATACAGTCCAGTCTTGCCTGCCTTTCCGGAAACCTTGTGCCACAGATTTTTCATCTCCATCCCAACACCAGATCCCAGGTTTCATTGCTATCTATGCTCGCTATTGTTCCACATTTTGAAGTAGAAGCTGGCAGTCAGTACTTGTGGACAACGACAGCACTGACAGTAAAATTAGACAGTAAAGGAAAGGCAACATTGCAAGTATATCACATGACTTTGATATCTCAATAGCAAACAGATAAGGAAACACTGGAATTAAAGTTAGCTGTGGAATTTCAATTCTGTCCTCTGCTGTAAAACACCTTTTCATTATGTCTTCCTATTCATGCTTTTCCCTAAATAGCTATTGATTTCTAATGTACTTTTCTTCCCATGATATTCTGCATTATAGTCAAGTTCTCAGAAATAATTAGCTTCTACAGCATCATTCAAATGTGAAGGAAATGAGTCCCTTTCACTCACCAGCTGTGAAGATTAATGGAAAGAATACATATTAACTTTGGTGTCTGGGCTGAGGCTGTGCATTTCACATATTAGATGTGGCAGGCAAAAATTCTGACTCCAGGCTCTGCGGTTTGTTCCAGGGAACCAATGTCTCAGGTGAGAAAAGACTTGTCTGGGCTCCTCCTCTCCCCTCTGGCTTCATTTCCCCCTGCTCTCCACTGCTACCACATCCTTGTGCCTCCCACCACAGCCCTGCCTTGCACCCCACACTGCCCATCACATCCCCAGGCCACCCCCAGCCTTGTCCTTCTGCTTGTCTTCTTGGAAGAACTCCTGAGTCTTCACTCCCCCCCCACCACCCACACATCTGGCTCTTGTCCCTTCTGCATTTGAATCCAGGAGTTTTTCTCCTCCATGTTGTCTCACCCCAATGATCATCACCAAAAGTGCAAGAGACAGACTCCTGGCTCTCCTTCCTCAGGTGCTTGGCCTTGCCATGGGCTGTGAAAGTCTGCAGCTGAAACTGCAAGGGCAGTCCTGCTTGAACTGCAGTTGGAACCTGCTCAGGGAGGATGAAAACTTCAGGAGTTCAATTGCTAAAATGAAAGGAATCTCATAGTTGTCCCCTGAGCATGTTCAAATTCAGCTTCCTAAAGGCATATAACATAGCCAGATTTGGGCAGGTTTTCAGGAGGGCCAAGGGGATATCTCTGATGAAAGGAAACCCTCTCCAAGGAAGAGAGATGCCAGACCTTTTCAAAGGAACACAATTGCTTTCTAACTTGGACAAAACATTGAATTTTTCCTTACCCTCATTATTGGAAACGGCTAAGTTTGTGGACATTTTCCAAAAACTTCAGCCTGAGGCAGATACCTGGCATGGAAAATTTCATTCCAAATGGTTATAGTTTGGCAACATTGTAAGTGCCTGAAAATAGGCTCTTACAGTCCAAAGGATCAAGCTTTCACTGCAATGTGAAAGGCTGAGCCACTGGCCCTACCTGCAGTCACAGCACAACGTTTTGCCTCATGGCTTTTCATCCTGTCCAGAAGGAAATTGCTGTGATAGATACTGAAGAAATTGGTTAGGATGAACATTTGGTAATACACAGGAATTTCTAGCATAGAGGAGCTTTGGACAGCACGGGTTACAGACCCCCCCTTTCTGAGTTCTGCCAGTCTGCAGGACTTGTCTACATTCATTCATACGCTTCACATAAATGAGGTTTTCAGTCTTCTGACAAATGTGTTGGCAACAGCTTATCCACACAGTGCTGGTGTCCAGCTTGCTCGACTTGGTCTGTCCTTAACTCAGCCATCCATTTCCTTCTTTTCTCACACCACCTCCACCACCTCTGCCTTGTCATGCTCTGCAGTAATGAATGCACAGACACAGACAACACCCAAGCAAAATTAGAGCAGCTGTGCTGATGTTGCACAGCATGGGATTTTTCAGGGAGAAGCCATCAGCCCCTTCCCAAGGGATCCTTTCCTGAGTGTCATGCACAGTCCCTGGCTTTTTGGCTGTATTTCTCACACCATGGCAGATGCATGGGTCACATTCTGCAGGCATAGACCAGTTCCTGGAACAGGCAGAGGGGTAATGAGTGGCTAATGAGCACCAGCTGAGTTACAGGTATTTGACATCTACCCTCTACAACTCAGAATACATGGTATCTTCTTCCCCCATGGCCAGGTTGCTGGCAGCTCAGAGTACCTCAGGACAAAGGAGCCATGGCAGAAACATGGTCATCCTCTGGTGCTTCTGTGAGACCTGAGACCAATTCATGTCAGTTTTTCACCAGGTAGGTGCACTGTCATCCCTGGGCAGCACTGCATGGGTTCCCCTTGGAAAGATGTGAGCCCAGCACAGGGATGCTGTGGCAGGGCACACTGCCTGTGCAACACCAGCTCTGTTTGCACAGCTGTTGGATGGCTTTGGAGCCTGGATCCATTGATGATGGGAGTGTCCAGGAGGTCTCCGGTGGCTCACGACTCTGCTGCGAAGTGAACGCTTTCACAATTAAATCCTCTTTAGAACTGCTGACACTTTCATGAGTAACAGTACTCATCTGCATGAAAAGGTTTTCTTATTGCCCGTTATTTCACTTTTTTTTTCTCCCCCTGAATAGTGGTAGAGAAATAAAAATCTGAATAGATAATATCTTCTTTATTGTCAGCTTATTGGGATATCAGAGAGGGGCTGATGATAGTTTGCAGGTGGAGGAGAGGGGGCAATATTTCTTTCTTTGTAGAAAGAGGTTTAGGGGCAATCACAGTAGCATCTGACTAAAACCAGAACTGATTGAAATCAGAAGAAAGGCGAGAAGCAGGATGACACAACTTGCCAGAAACACCGGCCTTTTATCTCATGCCTCGAGTGAAAACAAAGGTGTTTTCTAGCGGAAGGGATAACAGCCAGACGCTGTTTCGGGAAGGCTGGAGCAGGCTGCTGGGATCAGGAGCATCCCCGGCAGCTAGAGGGCACCGCCGGCCGCGCTATGGGAGCTGAACACTGCAGGGGACTGGAAAAACAGCGAAGTAAATTTTGCTCAGAAGGTTCATCAGGAATAAAATCCCGCTGATACCTGAGAGCTCACCTGAGAGGTCTGTGTTTCCAGGCTTTGCTGAGTAATCTATCTCAGTGCTTTCTGAACCACACATGTCTTTCCGGAAGAGTTAAAATGTTTAAAAAGAGACAGCACCACTGTGAAAAATGTTTCATTTTTACTTTTGTTTCCTCTGTGCTGCTATATATAAGGCCAAAAAATTGTTTTTGTCAGCTGGCTGGAGGAGGTTCAGTGTTGCTACATAAGCAGAGCAACAGCACCAGGTGACCCCTCTGGCCATTAAATTCCTGCCTTGGCCCTCTGAGGTGGGTACAGTCACATTCCTCAGAACTGTGTGCAGTTTGTTGCTGGTGATCATTTTAATACTGCTTTCCACCCAAGCACCCTTTTAATCCCTCTGAGCTACAGACCTGAGATCTGGGAGCTTTCCCAGGTCATGTCCTGACCCTGTCTGTGACATGACGGTTTATCTAACTACCTCCGTAACAGTAAATTCTGCTGGAATGAGAAGAAAAGAGGGAGAGGGGATTTCTGTTCCATGTTGCATTTCCAATAATCAGAAAAGCACCGTTTGCTGTGCTTTTACATTCCCTACTGTTCTAGGTTGACTATATGATGATTTTATCCCCAATCATCTTGTTCTGTTTATGCTGAATAATAAGTTTTGCACCTTTAAAACGTGTTCCAGAGAGTGAAGGGGGGAGAGAAGAAGCGGGCAGTTTGTTTTCAGACACTGCACTCACTCCTCCACATTCCTGCTCCTGACTGTGTTGTCTGTGGATGGACAGACAGTGGGACCGAGCTCTCCTTTGCTTTTAGTTAGTTTAGCTAGCTGAGGCAAAGAGGTTCCCTGACTGTGTTTTTTTCCTTTTTCTTTGGACTTGTTCAAACCTGCTCTGGACTGAACACACAGGGGAGCACCGGCAGCTCCACCTGTGGCCACCAGGCCAGGCCTGGCCTGCGCCATTTCCAGCACAGGAGGGACTGACCAGAGACTGAGTGAGCTCAGCTGCAGCCCGGGGAGGGACTTTCTCAGTTTGTCATCTCTTTTGGAGCAGCAAGGGGTTTTATTGTTTAATATTGTTTAGGTTTTATTGTTAATAAACAGTTTTTTTCCACTTTTCTCCAAGGACATATTTTCTCCTGGACTGGTTGGGGGGAGGGGCCAATTGAATCTGCCTTCCTAGAGGAGCCCCTTTGGGGGTTCTCTCCCAAATTTGCCCTGAACCAGGACACCTACAAATATCTTCAGCAATTTCTTCTGGTTACCTTCCCCCTGGTTCTCACTCATCCCCTGCATGCATTTCTGGTAGTGAGCTAAGTAGAATGATACCAGAGGAATGGCTCCATCTTTGTCTTCATCCATCCCCTGACTTGTCTCAGGGTGCTCTGTGTGTCAGGGAGGCCCTGTGGGATGATGGTCAGGGTCAGTAAGGTTTACTGGTGCCCTCAGGGCCTTGACAGCAGCTTTAAAGTGTCAGCTGCTGCCTACAGATCTAGCTGCAGCAAAATACCCACATGGACAAATGGGAGCAAAAAAACCCACAAAACCCAAACCCCCTAAAACCCCCCAAAGAAACCATAAACCACCAAACCCCCAAAACAACTTTGCTTTTGGGACTTTGTTCAATTTTAACTTGACAAATCCCAGCCACAGCACGAGTTTCAGAGCCAACTGATGTGTCACCCACCCTTGACTTTTAGAGAAAGGGGCAAAAATTAACAATGGGCTGAATGAAGCCAAAAAGAGACCCCAATGGTCTCTGAGTCACTATATATTAAGTGTTGTGAAAAAAAATGTAACATTCTCTCTCTCCCACAGTTCTGTGCTCTTGAAAAAACCCCTGTGGTAGAAGATACCTGCTCTGCAGGAGGGGTCCTGCTCTGCCAATTGTCAGGCAATGATCCAAAATGCAAACCCATCCCTCCAAGACAGGTCCAGGGCTGTTACCCAAGTGGAATAAAATACAACTGAGCTCCAACAGAGGGACAATCTGGATGCAATCTGGTCCAATACTACGCAAATAATGATTTCTTATTGTATTGGGCTTGCAGGGCGAGGTTTTGCTAACAGAGAGGCTAGAGGGGTGGCTTCTGTGAGAGGCTGCCAGAAGCTTCCCCTGAGCCAATGCCAGATGGATCCAAGATAGACCCACTCTGGCCAAGGCTGAGCCAAACAGTGACATTGACAACACCTCTGGGATATCAGATTTAAGAAGGGGGAAGAAACTTGAACACAGAGAGGAACAGCTCTGCAGACACAGGGTCAGTGAAGGAGGAGGGGCAGGAGCTGCTCCAGGAGCCAGAGCAGAGATTCCCCTGCAGCCCCTGGTGCAGCCCTGGGTGAGGCAGCTGTGCCCCTGCAGGCCCAGGGGGGAGCAGAGATCCACCTGCAGCCCCTGGAGGAGCCACAGCAGAGCAGGTGGATGTGCCTGAAGGAGGCTGTGACCCCATGGGAAGCCCGTGCTGGAGCAGGCTCCTGGCAGGAGCTGTGGCCTGTGCAGAGCAGCCCTCACTGGAGCAGGCTCCTGGCAGGGGCTGTGGCCTGTGCAGAGAGCCCCTCACTGGAGCAGGCTCCTGGCAGGGGCTGTGGAGAGGAGCCCTCACTGGAGCAGGCTCCTGGCAGGAGCTGTGGCCTGTGCAGAGCAGCCCTCACTGGAGCAGGCTCCTGGCAGGAGCTGTGGAGAGGAGCCCTCACTGGAGCAGGCTCCTGGCAGGAGCTGTGGAGAGGAGCCCTCACTGGAGCAGGTTCCCTGCCAGGAGCTGTGGCCTGTGGAGAGGAGCCCGTGCTGGAGCAGGTTTGCAGATAGGACTTGTGACCCTGTGGGGAGCCCACACTGAAGCACCCTGCTCCTGAGGGACTGTACCCTGTAGAGGGGACCAGACCAGAGCAGTCTGCTCCTGAAGAACCCCAGGGAGAGTCTTGACACTGGAGCAGCCTGCTCCTGAGGGCCTGTACCCTGCAGAGGGGACACAGGATGGAGCAGTTCATGGAGAGCTGCAGTCTGTGGGAAGGAGTCACATTGTAACTCACATTTGTGGAGGACTGCCTTCTGTGGGAGATCCTTGTATGTGCCCCCAAATCCCCTCTGAACAAGCCCAAATTCATCAGTTGCAGGCTGCAGAAGCACCATGGGGAACAATACATCTGGAGGAGCACAGCTCTGGTCAGGAGACCTGGAGAAGAAATTTTGCAACTGTGACATTCCTTGCCAAGACTCTCTTGCTTTTCTATGAGGCTTCCAGGCAAAATTAATGATCAGTGGTGAGCCAGAAAACAGTGTCATTTTAAAAGAAAAAACATACCAAGCAGTTAATCTCAAATAGAGATGGTAAAATATCTCTGCAGTGGGATCTTTTACTCCTGATGTTTTACTTGCTGTGACTACCTCACATTTGGAGGGAGCTGTGTAAGCCATGGTGTGAAATCCAAAGAGTAGACAGTGTTTTTATGTGTTTGTTGCTCCTACTCTTGCTTCACATGTGACCAGTTCTCCTCACCAACTTGCTCTTTCACCCTGACCCTTCCCTCTCAACACAACTCATTTCCCTTCTGTCTCAGAAACATTTCCCTCAGTGTCTCTACAGTTTACCACAGCTCACTTTCCTCCTGTGTTTGTCCTCCAACTCAACCATTCTTTATGGAAGGACAAGAAACTCTCCTGCACATGCTAAAAAACATCCTCTAATCTAGGCTAAAATCCTTCCCTGATCCTGGCTGTATACAAACTCAAACCCTTGGCCCAGCAGGCCATCCTGCAGGGCTCCCATATCCCTGCCCGTGGTTGCAGCCCCAGCAGAGCTCATAAGCCCCCAGCCAGGACTGACCCCACAGCCTGTTGTCCCACCAGCCCCAGGTGGTGACACCTGCCATGCAGTGACGTCCCTAGCCCAGAATGACATCCTGTGGCTTGAGCTGGAAACCAGAACACAGCTTCTTACCAGAAACCCTGTGTGTCATGCTCCTATTACATACTTAAATCGTAGGGAAGTTTTATCACTGTTGGTTGATGGACAAAAAAACTGTTCATTTTAAAATACCCTGGAGATGTGGTACAGGCAGTTTTGCATGAGAATGTGAATAAGCAATTTTTGGAACAACACAAGTAGCAGCTCTTTCCTCATCCTGCACCTTGACTCCTTAGTTAAAATTGCTTGTTATAAACTTCTGTTTCTGCTAACAAGCTCTTGTAGTGATAATCTCTTTACAGAAATACTTAAACCCTGGACTCCTTGGTCACTCTGTTAACTAGACCAGAGAGACACTGAGCAAATTCCCCTCAAGAAGGGGAACTCCCCACTGCTGGCTGTGGCTCAAGCATTTACTACAAGGGGAAAAGGGTGCACATCTGTGCTGTGCTGGGGGCAGCAAGGACTGTAGCCAAACCCAAATCTACGTGCTCAGCCCTCCAAGGTCGCAGCTGTGCCTTGCTCCGATGACACAACACTCTCCAAGCACAGCAGTGGGATGGTGAAACTTGCCACAGCAGCCCTTAAGCACTCTGAGCTCCAAGGCTTGCTGTTTTTCTCCAACAATTGTTTAAATAGGTCCAAATTTAACATAAGAAGTGATGTTGCATCAGTTTAGACAAAGTGCTTTGAGTGTAAATGTTATTTTTGCATTTAGCATTTACGCTGGTTTGGAAAACATGTTTTTGTTGTTTTGTTGTTATTTTTTTTAAGTGTGGGCCCAGGGTGAAAAATAGCTTTCTATGGTTACTGAATGAAAAATCTCTTAATATCAAGGGGTTTCCAATATGTGTAGGTCAGGGTTAACATTGTGTAATTCTAAACTAGGCTACTTAATGACTATGATATGCAAAGAATTTGTGTTTCCAAACCAATCCAAGCCAAAGGTTCTCCTTAGCAGCATCATAAAATCACTATGACATCCCTTAGAGAAGAAAAGTGATAAATGTGCACATATACTTTATTAGTTATAAATCTTTGCCTCTCACTATGATTTTCTTACTTTTTTCATACTGACTGGGAAGAAAGGCAAGGTCTCTCTTTGTCCAATCACCCTGTACAGAAATGACACCATGCTGAGGACATGGCAACAAAACTCTGAATTTGTTTTCGGTATTGACAAAATCATGTCTCTTGCCTTCAAGAGTGACCAGCCTGAGGAAGAACCCACAGATGTTTAACATCCAATTCTGCTTTACTGTGCCATTCTGACAACTCCATTAAATATTTTGTGGTTTTTTTGTTTTGTTTTGCTTAGGTTTGTTTTTGTTTGTTTGTTTGTTTTGCTTTGTTTGTTTGTCAGGTTTTTTTGTAGATATGCCATTTTCCGTTTGCTCAAATGACATTTTGCCTCTTAGTCTTTTCCCAGATGCTACCAGTTCAGTACATGTTTAAAAAAACTCAACAAAACAAGAAGTCCTCTCACCTGAGTAGTAATCCATCACATTCACTGAGATGCTCACCTTTCCCGTCACCTTCTTAATAGTCACCAAAGAGCCAAAAGGAAGAGCGTGGAGGGAAAATGGCAATGAATCTGCTCTGTTTGTCCCAGGCCCTGTGAGTTGCAGGAGCTGTGGTTTGATGGTGGTGAGGTGGCCAGCACCACAGAGGATGGATCTGTAATGAGGAAACATTCAAGCACGGCTGGTTATGGGCACTAAAATTCCAGCACTGACTTTGGAGGTCTCAGCACCCCTGGACAGAACCACAAGATGCAGAATGACTGGCCAGCATTTTTCTGTGGAAAGGTCATCAGTGAAACCTTGCTGTGAGGGCTCCTGTGGGTTGATTTTATTTTTTCTTTTTTGTGCATATATTGCACAAATGTGTATTTCACAGTTTTCTGTACAAAGGCAAGAAAACCTGTGCAATGGAGGAAAATGGATAGACTGAAACCAACAACAATTTTGTATGCCTGCTGAAGAGATGTTGGCCTAATTCTAAAGCAGTGGATAAGGACCAGTGGAGAAGGGAAGTGGAAGGACCACTGTTTTTTTTTTTTTTTTTTTTTTGTATTTCTAACATAAATGTGGGCTGAACAAAAGCATTTAGTAACATTTCTGAGCAATTGTTTCCAAGATGAATCTGTGGTATAATGTGCTTTTCTGCTGTACTTTTCCTCATTTTGAACCTGAAAGTTTGTTTGGAGGTAATCACCACTGCACTCAGTTTCCTTGGGAGTGAGGAGGAATAGGTAAACACATTTCTCAGGCTAACACAAGGTTGGGAAAGGAATGGGAATATGGTAGGATATTGGCTATAGCTCCATGGGTAAATGCCCACTGGCTGCAGAAACTGCTCTTGACTTCAATTATCTGCTTCACAGCCATTGGTACAACAGGATTTGATGCCAGAGGAACAGGACGAGTTACATGGAATTTTACACTTCCACTTTAAAAGAAATTAAAGTTGCCCCCCCTTTTCTCAGTGGAATTCTTTTCATACCATCTGCAGTGGGTCACTCTGTTGGGGCACCTCAGTGCAGCTCTGGGCAGGCTGCACAGCACCTGTGGCTGCAAGAGGAGGAAAACAGGGAAAGGAGCTGTGAGTGTAGAAGAGGGACTGAAATGTTTTCAAGCTGGATGGTTAAGGCAGATGTGCTGCACCTGGAGATGAGAAACTCCTCGAGGAGAAGCATATTGCAGGCAGCTTGCTGGGAGATTTCTAGGAATTTCACAGAAATGTCAAAGACCATGCATAAGGAAATGGTATCAGGACTGTCCGTGGAGGAAAGAAGGCTTTTCCATTCAAGTCACTGAGGTATTTCAGAATCAAAGGAAGATTAGTCACACAGTTTGTACATTCCAGGACAAAAAAGAGCAAATTCCCTGGGACGGAAACTCTTCCTCTGCTCCTCACCTCTGCTAAAGCATAAAGTGACCTTTGTTTTTCCCTTCAGGAGGGAGACTTCAGAGTTCCTAACTGAAGCAAAGCTTACTGCAGTATTTGGATTATATCACTGAACATCATGAAAATTTTCTCTTTAAAATAATAGCAGCCCAAAACTTTAATTGAAATAGACACCATATTGTTGGCAAAAGTTTATTTTATTCTCTCAAAATTTATTTTGAATGCTTAGGTTTGTGGTTTTGTTTAGTTTCAGTGAAATGCATTTTGGCTGTTTTGCTGGCCTACCGAAGCCAGTCAGACTGCTGCCCAGAGGCCATAGGTCAGTCTTCTTTAAAGGCTTCAAAGTGTTTGTGACAGAAATTATTTTCCTTTAGAAACCATACCTTTGTTTACCGCCCCCCCCCCCCAAAAAATAATTCTCTTTTAAAGGATGATGCGTCTTGGCACTGTGGATATAAGAAAGGTATAATTGTGTAATGCTGCAGTTTGTGACCCTTCCTTCCCCTCTGGACCTGCTGTGGCACCATGGGGTCTTGTTCTCATCCCACCGTGCCCATAGTCACCAAGAGTTTGCAATACCAATACCCAATGCAATGACTGAAGTGAAAGGCAGAAATGTGAAAGTGGCGTAAATAATTGCCAATAATTTGTTTTTTACATGGACAACTCCAAAAGAGATGTATCATCTGCTGCTTGCTGGAAGATGCTGGCTTCAAAAGCAAAGAGAAGTGCTGCTTTCCTTCACAAAGAAAATTCTTTTCCCTAGATGGAAGGGATAAACCACTATGTAGTAAATAAACCACCTGCCTAATTCTGATCCCTATCTCTCCCAGGTGGATTGGAAGTATTTTTTCTGCTTAGCTAACTTCTTGGGCTTTGATGTTCCAGTGGGATGAGAGAAGCAAAGTCCATGAGGAACAGAAAAAGATTCATAAGGTGCCATCGGGTCAAGTCAGTCTCCCCTTGCTAATTACTGGTACTTGTGTGGATTAGGAATGAAATTAGAAGGTGAGAGAGCCTTCCAGGATGGCTGCCCTAGCAGTACAGTGGCTGCACTTGTTGGGAGAGGCAGACTCTGACCTTTAGGCATGATGTGTGGACTAGCAGAGTGCTTTTGAAGGCAACGTCCTGTTCTCACTTCCCAGGGTTTGTTTTACATCCTGGACCAGTGTCAGGGTGTATGAACTGAGCTCTCTTTTTGGTGCTACAAGGATGGAAGTACACCAGGAGAACTGGAGGCACAAGTGGGCTTTTGGTCCCTGGGACCAGACCAGAGCTAGGCCTGGAAAGACAAGAAACCCAGAAGGGTGCACAGGGCACCCAGCACAGATATGGCCAGTGTAAACTTCTCTCCTTAGCTATTATTATTCCCTGCACTCAAAACCACAGCTGTCATAGGGGCCTGGAGACTGGAGAATGACTCAGAGCTGAGCCTGCCAGGAGAGCTCTCTTGGAGGCTGCTGTCCCTCTGGGAGAGATGTGGCTGGGGCTAGAGAGAGCCTGGCATGTGGTTATGGTTTGACTTCTTACCAAAACCTGTTGCTGGTGGATGCTGAGTAAGCTCATGGCCTTGGTGATCCCATTTGCAGAGGGCAATGGCTAATTAAAGATCTTTTCCTTGTCCTTGACCATTTTTTTTCACAATCTAGCCATGGTCTAGGGACATAGAAATGAGATGTAGAAGGTCTTTAAATAGCCACTGATTTGACAGACTGACAGGCCTCAATCTCTCCATGAACATGTTTGTGGTCTCTTTGCCAGAAAGGCAGGTCCTCTCTCCCTCCCTGGTGAAAATGAATTAATGAACTTCTAACCTTCTGAACAATCACCAGCTGAGAGGGATGAACTTAATCCATTCCACATCTTTTCAAAGACTAAGTTTAGCAGAAGGTAACAAACTTGAGAGAGGGGAGCTGTAAGAGCTGCAGGAATTCCTAACTGTTCCACCAAGAGTGGAGAAATTTAACTAAGTATAGTGAATTTGTGAATAGCTCACTAAGTATAGTGAATTTGTCAGTATTTGTACATTTCAAGAGCTTCTACATTTCTCCTTCACAACATGGAAGTCAGATTTTCACGAAGGAAGTAATTACCCATATTAAGATGCCTAAAAAATTACCCTGTACCCAAAAGGGACCCATTTACATGTGAAGAAAGTCCTTTTCTCATCTAAACAGAGGAAAGGTATCTGCTGTATTTCTACACAACCCATGCTAGCATGGAGGGCAATGATATTCATGGTACCTAGAAAATACTTTCAAGAGTTTGGATTACGTCCAATGCACTTATGAGAGAATTATTACATCTCAAAAAAGGGCCATAAAACTTTATGTGACAGCTTCACAGATGGTTAGAGAACCACAAAAACACTCGACTTTTCTGCTTGGATATGCTTTCACTGAAAATTCCCCTTGGAAGTTTAGTTGCTTAATTTTGGCAAAGAGGATTAATTTTACGTCTTTCAGTTTGTCCTTGGAGAAAAGAAATGACGGAGAAGCAATATTTTCATTAAAATTATTATTAATTATTAGTTCTCACACTTTATTGTACATTTCTGATCTCTTTCATAACACTTTACTGGGTAATGGAAAATTTGTCGCATAGAAAATCATGATTAGGATAAATAAAACCAAATCTGAAACCAAACATTTAAACTCAGGTTCATGGCTAATTTTTATTTGAGAAGGAAGAGTGGTACCTATAAATCAGTGAGTTTTATGACATATTTCACACAGAGATTAACAACAACTGATGGGAATCAGTTAAATGTATCAACCTTTCAATATTTTGGGTTGAAATAAAGGAGAGGGTTCTGTGCTTTTGGAGGAACCTGATATCCCATGTAGCAGCCAACTCATGCATAAGTCTGTAGCATCACATGCATAAATGTTCTCAGCACATTTTTCTTTGGCTTTAAATTAAACTTCAACCTACAAATAATTTCTGCCAGGATCACATCCTGCTTTTTAGTCATAGCTGTGGCAGACATGCACAGAGAATACGCAAGGAATTAATGTTACAGTAAATCCTTTGCTGGGTTTTTGTGGCTGCTTCCTCTCCACAGGAATTTGTGTGCAATTGTTTTGTGTGCAATTTGTGTTCTCCCCGTTTTGTGTGCAGGGATGTCCTTTCTTGATTTAGGCATAAAATAGTTTGAACTACCAAATAAACAACACTTCCATTTGTTTCTGCTTTCTTTTGTAATAGCACATTCTGTAAGCTGTATCTTTTGTTGTGCCATCCAGAAAATCATGTCAGTAAATAGTAGTCAGCAGGGAAAATACTGAGGTTATGTTTGCTTGACACCAAACAGAAACCATAGTGCAGTCCAAGAGCTGCTTGAAAGCTTCCTGGCAAGATATTATGATTTGGACTTTTGATACTACCACGAACGTCACATCATTTAGCAAATGGTAGAACTGCACACTGACAAAAATATTTATGATTCTCTCAGGAAGGTTGCAATCAAGAATTTATTGCTGTTGCTGAAATACTGAGGCTTAGCATTTGAGAATCCTTCCTTACTTAGAAATCAGCAAGTTTGGTGCCATGTTTATTGTTTGAAAAGTTTCCTATGAACTTGAAATGGGTGAATATATAGAAGAGTTCAGAAATAAATAACTCAAATTTACCAGCCAAGTACGCACTAAGAAATTCTTATTCAGAAAGAGCAATTTTCTGCAAGTGAACAATTACTCTAAACCAGTTCAAATTAGTTATTTCTTCCCAGAAAGCCTGAAATTCCAAAAGAATACACAGCAATTTTTTTTCTTTTTGCACGTATTGTCTCAATGGGATATTTTTTCTGCTTGGGAGTTCCTATTCAGGCAGTAATGCAAAAAAAATCAAATAAACAAAACAAAACAAACCCCCAAAAAATGAAAAACCAAACAAAACCCCAAAAAACAACCAACCAAAAGAAAAACCAAAAAAAAAAAAAATCCAAGCAAAAAACCTTCCTATTTTCTGTCTTGAGAGAAGTAAGAAGTAACCAGAGGAGGTGCTGCTAGTTAGATACTATACTGTTTGCAACCTATATTTCAACTTCTCTAGGCTGTTAGACCCTTCAAATGAAATTTTCTATTTAGGCCATAATATTTATGGTTATGATACTTTAAAGTAAACATGAGGCTTGTTTAACAAAAGAGGAATACAGTTTTCCTGTGTTTAAAGAAGACGTCTGCTCCTTGGCAGCAGCTGCAACAGTAGGTTCTCTCTCATGATCCCAACTGATATTCTTCAGATTCAAAACCAAAAAACTGGAATCAGAGAAATGGTAAAAGCCTGAGCTTGGCTTGAAAAGTTTGACATCCACTCACAGGAAAATTTCTTCTCAAGCAGGATGTGAAGAAGGGGATGAACTCCCCAGCTAAAGATTATGATTCTCCAAAGAGTCCTTTAAGCTGTCAGAAATTCTGGGAAAGTATTAGCTTTTCCAAACATCAGAGTGATCAGGAACCTCTCCTTCTCCAAGAGCTTCCCTACACTCCTTCTGACCAGCTCCCCACAGACACGTGGGGAGCTGGTGTGCTAATGGAGTCCACCCAGCTGGCTCAGAGTCAGAGAAATCAGATAAATCAATGCTTCTTGCTTCAGATTCCACAAGGGATCCCTGAGTTTCAAAAGAAATACATATGTATTCTTGATGGGAAAAAAGTAGCTTTTTAGAATAAAGAAAAGATGAAATTCCAACCTTTGCCCAACAAACCCAGAACCTGTTTGTGCAGCAAATCCAATGTGAGCAATACTCTCTCTCCTGTTTTGTAACATTATTGTATTGATCTCTTTGGATGAAATTACATTAATTGAACTTTTGCAATGAGAAAATATTCAGCTACACTGGTAAACAGAAGTACCCCATAGCCTTGAGCAGAAATTGTTATATGACATTATCTTTGTATTCCTAGCATTAGTCTTACGACAGGATTTACTTAGAGGAGCCCTAAAAGCTATTTTTAATTATTTAATAATAGCAATGTTGAGATTTTAAGCAATTATCATAATAGTTTTTAAGCATTTGAGTTTTTTCTTTATTCTAAGAGATCTGAATATGAAATTGATCTGGTTTTGCTCTACTTGAGTTGAATTTTACTTGAAATTCCTTGTAGTCCTTTGGCAAAATTTCACAATCACAATTACCAGTTAAGCATGATAGTAGTCATGATAATTGACTTTATGATTAGTCTACTTCATTCATAAATATGTGAATTTACTTTTGGGCTCTAAGCAACTGACTGCTATTTACTGTCCTCACTGAAGACTCTGATATTGCTGACTGGTAGTTATTGCCAAAATAAAAACAATAGAGTTGTACATAATCAAATACTTTTCAACACATTATTCAATTGTTTCCCTTTGTTCATATGCATAACTCAGCATTTTTTTACTGGCTTTGTTGGAATCAGTAAGCCATCCAGTTAAAAGTAAAGAAATCCTCTGGCAGTCCTCAAATGTATTAAAGGGCAAAGTGGGAATGTGAATTTTGTTTTGTAGTAACTATTGATAACTCAGTTGTTTACTTAAGGTTTCCATCATAGCTGAGGGGCAATTATTTGAATCAATATAATTTTCACTGATTATGAACATAGAAATTTTTGTTCAGCAGTTTGTATCACATTAAGTGATGCTCAACAGCCTTGTGAAATATTCTGTTGCTCCTAGATATGCTGTTCCAGTAGAAATTCTACTTTAAAGACCTCATATTCATAGGAGAAAAGTGTGTGCCTGTGTGAGAAGATTAGGAAGCACTGCCTGGTTTGTTTCAGCACTTGCTGATCCACAGGGGCTGTAGTGTATTCCTGTGGATTCAGAGCAATGCCATCCTTTCCTGGTGTGTAGATGGCACTTTGCTGGCAGCAGCCCTAACCCTGTGATGTGCTCTTTGTTTAAAGGCTGTGATAATCTGTAGGAAAGACATTTTGTGCTGTTCTTGTGAGCCAGCAAAGGCTTCCTGAAGATAAGGAAAGCCTCGTATCTCTCTCGAGGAAGGTACCAAGGCTATCACTATGACAACGTGAAGAAAGAGAGAAAGATAAAAGATATGGACTTTAGTTGGCTCAGAGTGACGTGCCTCCTTTTCACCTATTGAGAGTTTTGTTTCTTTGTCATGACCAATGGGCAGTGTATGTGTTTATTAAGCAAATGTAAATATCGTGTAAAACTATAAGGGCAACATGTTGCTTTAATAAATAGCCCTATACAGCTATTTCTGATCTGAGTCCTGGTGCTTGTGCTGTGTCACGCTCTATAGTGACAATCATCTGTTTGTACTGGTAGGTTAAAACCTTCGACAAAACATTTTAAAAACATTTCAGGAGAGCCTCTGCTTCCCTCTCTTGCACAATGTTACTGCTTACCCCAGGAGTTTCCAGCAAGCCAGGCCTCTGCACATATAGTGCCTATGTATATGAAATAAAGGGAGGGGGAAAAAGCCTTGAAGAGAGCCCTAAATGCCCTCTTTTGAAAGGCACTGAAATGCTCTGTCTGCCATCTCATCATCCACCTTCTCCCTGCTGCAGCCTGCTGGAGGGCATGCCCTCACCATGATAATGAAACATATTCAGCTCAAAATGACCTGCCCTGGTTTCCTGCCTGCTTCTCTGCCAGGAACTTTCTGCTCCTGGGAGTAGAGGTCAGCCACCCCATGACCCCCAGGATGGGGCAGAACAAGGAGGCTCATTCTCCCACTCCATGGGCTGACTCACGTTTCTCAAAGACCAGGATGCAAAGTGATTTACATTCCTAAGCAGCAAGTCATGTTTCTTGAAACTAGGATGTGGGCTTCTAGCTTGGGAGCAATTTTAAGAAAAGGCCAAATTTGTGCAGCTTCTGAGAAAGGAAGAAACAGTTCACTGGGAACAATGTGAGCACAGACATTGCTCATTCCCAAGTGTCTTGCAAAGTGGCTGGAAGCAGACCTGTGACAGGAGTGAGCACAACCCAGCTGTAAAAATCACCCTCTTTGACTACATGTGCTCTACCAGGAAATTATTTTATTTTAGGGGTTAAATCTGCCCAGATAATATAATCAAGTAGCTGTGCTTTCTTCTAAACATTCTGGTCCCTTGTTCAGTGTTTATTTTCAGATGCCAGGTTCTTTGAAGATGGTCTATTTGGCTTGCAACCTATGCGCCATGTCCAGGGCAGAGGACACATCTTATAAAACATGTACTTACACATCTACTACTTTGCCTCCAAAAGATTAAACACTTTGATATTTAAATATAAGTGCAATGAAGAGGTGCCATTTCTCATACAAGTAGTTTCAGTATCTGTTGTGAACAGAATCATCTTCCTGCCAAAAGCTTCAGCTCCAGTATTATCTCATGAGTAAATCTCTTCCATTTCTCCTTCAAATGTTCTTCTAAGATGTTAAACAAGATCAACATTTTCACTGATCACATTTCCAATTTTTCCGTGATTTTGAATGTAGCTGCATTCTAGAGTATTCTGTCTCCCTGTTGTTGATCAGAATCCAATTCTTCACTGAGCAGCCTGTGAAAGCTTAATCTGCTCTGTCAGTGCTACCACATCACGATAGCACAGATCCTGCAATGATTACTTAAATTTCTGTGATTGATGGGACCTTACACAAGCTTTACAGGCTGGGGATTTTTAGCAGCAATAATGAAACTACAATTTTGTTTTGTTTTTACGTGTGCTGACTTCACTGCCTAATTATTCTTGCCACAAAATACTCCATAAATTGTTCAAGCCATTTTCTAAACACCCTTTGAGCTCCAAGTCCTTTCCAAAGCTTTAATTGCACAAGCACAGATTCTTTGGCAACTTTAAAACATTAAAATTAGCAAGGTTAATCTTGTTTGAGTCCAGGCATTGTTCTGCATTTCTCACAGTTGGCTTCTCTTTTCCAAATAGTGAGTTAAATGAAATGGCAAACTGGGCCCTGAGCTGACAGGAATCCTTCCTGCTTGCCCACAGGCAGTGGATTCTACCCAGCAATAAGTAGCCTGCTGGGAGAAGAAAATGCGATTTACTTCCAGGAGCACGCTGGATAGTGACATAATTACTGAAATTCACATATTTTTGAAATACATATGATAGTGACATAATTACTGAAATTCACATATTTTACTGCATGTGTTGCTTATGTCCTTATAAAAAGTTTCATTCTATTCTTCCCACAATAGGAACTCTTCCAGTATGATGCAAAACACTATAGATATAATTTCTTAGCCAGGAGCTCACTCACTGCCCAATAAGCTGTGTTGGAAATCTGACACCACCATGGCTTGCCTCATGCAGCCCAATTCATGTGCAACTTGAGTGCCTCTAAAGAATGCAAACTTGGTTCTAAGCCTTTGAGTTAATTCAGGCTTTACTGATTCAACTGCTTGATCTCAGTGTGCAATGACTTCTGTTTCAGTATCCTTACAAACAGCCTGCATACTGCTTTTTATACCCCTTAGGAGATGAAAAAAAAAGCCATCAGACATATGTTAAAACCTAGGAGTTATAACTGAAATCTTACAAGCTTCACAGAGGTCTCTGCCTTTTCCAGATTTGAGCCTGGAAGCTCATTTCTTCAGGTGTTGGGTTAATAACATGTTCTCCATGTGTTTTTTCCAGGAAGGAATGATAGGATGCTACCAGAGGCAAGGTAGGATTTTAAATAAGGTAAGAAAATGAATTCTTATACTGAAAAATCAAGAAAACGTACTTTTTTTAAAAATTCTAATATGTAATTTCATGACAGCTTAGCTGTTTCTTTGTGTAACATGGTGCCATCCTTTTTAAAGCGAAAGTTGATATGTATGGCCATCAGGAAACGTTCGTCTCTTTTAAAGAAGGAGGCATGCAAGGGGCCAGTGAGCAAGAAACCAATATCTGTGCTGCAGCCAACAAGGAAAAGAGGAAATCTGATCTAACCCATCTCCGCAGCTCCTGTACCAGCTGCACTGTGCCAGTGCTGTCAGCAAACCTGCAAGGTATACCTCTCACTGTACCTGTGTATTTGCTGTGTAAATGTCTCATTCCTCCACATTTGTTCTAGTGTTTTGTATGCACATTTCAGAAATCAAAGGCACTGTGTATCCTGGTAAGGTATTAGGTATGCAGGCTCTCCATATTATCATCTGACTTCATCTCTCTCAACAAAATATGCATTTTTAGTTACTTCTTGTGACACAGTAATGATTTCTGTGTCTCAGACACCCCTTAGTCTGTCAATAAACCCAAGGTCAGCAACAGTGGGATGTTAGCTCACAGTTATGTAGGACAAATGCTTGGTATACCAGTCTTTTGAATTTATAAAAGTCATACTTAAATCCAGCTAGTTAAACAAATTCAATCCAGAACTTACTCCAAATAAATGATAATGATAACTGACTTCTCTCCATAATGTAATGTAATGTCTGTAATGTCTGTTGCAGATTTTATTTTATACCATTGTTGATATCAAAACCACCTAAAAACATTAGACTAAAAATTGAAACTAATTAAGATATAGGTCAAGAGTTGATATTTCATATCTTCATTATTGTTGCTTGTTGCTGTTTGGACTTACTGAAGCTTTTTGTATAAAGCCCTTTACTACTTTATGCATCTGTTAAAAGATTTAGAATGGAAAAATCCAAGGTGTGTCTTGTGTGGAAAAGCCCAATAATAAATTCCTGCTGCTTCAGCACATTGTTTGAACAAATATATTGAGTGGAAAGACTGGCTGAAGATTTAACGCGGTACTTAAATTCTTACCAACATTATTTTCTGAACTTTCAAATAAAAGCTGTGCAATATGTATGGATGGATTTTGAAATATCTGTTGTTGGTTCAGGTGTTCAAATTAAGCTTTCCCTTCAATCAAGGCTTGGCACTTAATCCAAACTTCCAAATGTGAACTAAAAGAGATTTTTCTCACATTTTAATAGAAGTGAGTGTATATACATATATAGTCACATCACAAAACACTTTACATAATGCAAATATAACTTATTTTACTTTGCTCTAGGGCAACTTCCATTCTGTAGCAAGAGTTATTTTATCATTAGAAAAGTGTGGTGAAAACTGTTACAGAGCCAAAATCCTGAAATGATGTGTGTATTCCCAGCACAAAATTGTGACTTTCAAAATTATTACATTTCTTTAAGAATTTCCCTTGCATATAAAAGAATTTCAAATAAAGATGAATAAGGTAAGTCCCAACAAGGTGACCACAGGGCCTAGAAAGGAGAAGACGGTGTTCGACTGTAAGAAAAGGGTGGTTTGAAGAATTTCTTGTATGCTGTGAGCACTGATCCAGTTCAAGGTCTGGTTCTTGATGTGATACTGCCATAGCCACTTCTGGGGGAGGCTTTGCAGATTGTTGCTACCACAGATAAGTAATTCCCATTCAAAAAAACAGAGTCTTATTTTTTGCAAATATGAAATTTAAACAGTGAGGTCGGAATGGTTTGTCTTAACAGTCTCTAACTTGCAGCTTCGAAGGAAACTGTTTATCTGTCCCCTTTTATTTTTAAATATTTTACTTTCCTACAGTGGGATGAAAACAAGACCATTTGAAGTCTTTTTGAGAGAAAGAGAAAGAAGAAAACACCCCATTCCATACCTGTTCCATGCTGCAGCTTACAAGGCCTCTTGCTTGTAGGATGCTTCTCCTCCTTTGGACAAAGCCATGTCTGGAGAAGAGTAACTACATTTTCAAGAGAGGAAATGGAGGTTTGCTCCACCATTTTCCCCAGGAAAAATGCAATTTCTCACCCTTTGTGTCTGCTGGACAGAAAGTTCCAGACTCCAGGGATGGTTCTTTGGGTATTTACCTTGTCCCAGTACCTAGTAGAATCTGGAGATACATGTGAGCATGTCCCACTTAGAAATAAGTGGCCTCTGCTTCCAGCAGGTCTTCAGAGATGCTTTCTGTGAGGGGAAAATATGTAATAATATGTTTATAATATGAATTTAATATTTAGTATTCAACTGATATCAGCTTGCTCGATATGTCGGGACCTTCTCACAAGCCCATACTGAGAATGGTCTCTTTTTTCCTGTAAATTGTTATTTGAATAATTTGGCCCCCATTTCATTATTTGAATAATTCGGCCCATTTCAGTTTTGTCCCTTAAAAAAAATGAACAAAGACAATAATTCTTCTTAGCCACAGAGAGGTTATGATGGAGGTAGTTCTGATTTCCAAAGGGCACAGGAGAGGCAAATCCTAGATGTTGAAGTCAAGCAGATGAGGCAAAAGGCAGCTTGGCTGAACAGGGTCCTTCTCTTGGAATTAAGATGAAAAAGGAAGGTTTATGGAAAGAGGGAGTGTCACAGAAAAGAACACAGAGAGGCTGCTTGCTGCTGTAGGGAGAAAATTCATGTAGCCAAAGCTCAGTTTGAAGTGAAGTTGACCAGAACTGCGGGAGAAAATAAAAAGTTTCTTCAAATACACGGATAGCAAAAGGCTGTGACGAAATGACATAAGCCCATTACCAGATGAGGGTGGTCACCTCACCAAGAGGGACACAGACAAGGCAGATGTGTTAACTACAGTCTTTGCTTCTGTCTTCCCCATGAAAAATGGACCAAGAGTGTCCTAGTGGCCTGCGAGAATGATCAACCCCCCTTTGACTCTGAACACGTGTGGGATCTGCTAATCCATCTGGATCCCTACAAATCTGTTGACGATTCATCAGAGAATGCCCAAAAAGCTGGCTGGTGTCACTGCAAAGCCTCTCTGGATGATTTTTGAGCAGTCTTGGGAATCTGGAGAGGTCCTGATTTTCAGGAATGGCAAGAAGGAGGACCCTACAGGGAGGAAACTACAGGCCTGTCAGTCTCACTGCCTTGTAAAATCAGAGAAAAGGTTCTTCTGGAAGGTATTGAAAAACACCTGGAGAACAATGCAGTCATTGATCATAGCCAGTGAGACTTCATAAGTAGAAGGTTGTGCTTATCAAACCTGATTTCCTTCTACAATAGGGTAACCCACTGAATTGGTCTAGGAAATCCATTTAATGCCATCTTTTTGCATTTCAGCAAAGCTTTTGATACTGTCTCTCAAAGGATCCTTCTGGACAAAATGCCCCGTTCACAGCTGGATAAACACATCCTGTGATGGCTGAGCAGCTGGCTCATGGGTGGGGCACAAATGGTTACAGTGACTGGTGTGACATCAGGCTGCTGACCCGTCACTAGTGGGGTTCCACAGTGTATTTGTGGGTTATTTCTACCTCAGCATGTTCTATGATTATATAAATTAAATTATCCCAGTTCTCAGAAAGAGTTTGTCAGGTTTGGCCTGGGAAAATAGTTCCTCTCTTCAGACATAAAGGTAAGTATTGCAAAATTTGACATAGGTAAAGTACGCTGGACCAAACTTTTCTATATAATAAAATGAAAAGATGATGTTGGAAAAATCTATATTGCAATGTGACTGTCAGGCACCGCTCTGAAATAAGTCAAAGCATTATGGCTGAGTAGCAAAGGCTGTGTGATCTTATTTCCTCTTGTTACTCTCACAAGAAGCTGTGAAGATGAGATGACGCTATCTCTAAAGGTTTCTGGGTTTTCACTGCCAAGAAGGGAGAGATAAATGTTCAAAGAATTCCTGTGCAGAGAGGCTCTTCATGCGCTGAGTAGGGAAGAAAGGCTGTTTGGAGGCCGGCTACAGCCCTGCCATGTCCTGTGAGATCTCAGCGCTAGCAGTGGGAATAATGTCTCCTCCGCTTCCTCCTGAATCCAGGCAAGAAAGACATTTTGAGCTAAAGGACTGAACTATAACCACTTCATCTGACAGGAGCTCAGCACGAGCACCATGAAGGGCTCATGTCAGCACCCTGGGGACCTGTGAATACAAGGAGGGGCTGAGAAGGCAAAATGAAGCAGCGAGGCACTGTTGGTAAAGTAACAACTTTTATTATCACCAAAATTTGTCTACATCAAATCCTAAATGGGTCTATAACTCTCATCATCTAACCCGTCCCCTTTTCCAGGTCTCTCTGTTCTTCTGCCTGCTCCTTTGGTCTTGTTGTTCCACAGATCTTGCTGTTCTTTAGCCTGCAATCCTTGGACCACAAGCATAGCCTTGCTCAGTATCTCGCTTCTGATCTCCTGGGCTGTGTCCAGCAGATCCCCGGCATCGGCTCTTGGCTCCTGCTTCTGCCTCTCTCCTGTGCCGCAGTTTAAGGGCACGGCTCAGCCATCCCTCATGAGGGGTGTTGAGGACAGTAGAGGCAAGAAGGCTGTAGCCACATCCTGCCAGTCTTGCAATCGCTTCATCTGGGCTTTGTTTCTGGTCCTGCTGCTCTTTCACCTCTTGGAAAGATCTCTGGACCAAATGATGGGCCTTCTTTACAATCTCAGCTCTGATGCACTTGGCCATGTCCAGCAGAGCTGGGTTATCGACTGTGGGGGTGTGTGGGGCATGTGCTGGGCTCTCTGGCCCCTCTGGTCTGGCTGTTGCTGTTGTCACCTTGTCTCTGCTTCCTTCCTGCTCCCACTTTTCTTCTGGCTGCTGGACAGGTTCCTGGATCATAAGCCAGGCCCTCTTAACAGCGTCAGTCCTGATGTAGTCAGCCATGTTCAGCAGAGGTGGGGTATCGACTGTGGGGCTCTGTGGGCTGTGTGCTAGGCTCTCTGGCCCCTCTGTTCTGGCTGTTGCTGCTGTTGCCTCATCCATGCTTCTTTCCTGCTCCCTCTCTTCTTCTAGCTCCTGGACAGGCTCCTGGATCATAAGCCAGGCCCTCTTAATGATCTCAGTTCTGATGTAATCAGCAGAGTCCAGCAGTAGCGCTGCATCAGTTGTGGGCCTCTGCAGGCCAACTTCCAGATTCTCTGCCCCTTCTGCTGTGACTTTTTCTCCTGTCACCTTGTCCTTGCTTTGTTCCTGGCCCCATATTTCTCTTGGTGGCTTGTCAAGCTCTTGGACTACAAGCACAGACCTGTCCAGGCCCTCAGCCTCCATGGACTGGGCTGTGTCCAGCTGAGCTGGGCCATTGGCTGTAGGGCCATGAGGAGCAGGTGCCTGGTTCTCTGCCCCTGCTACTCTTGCTGCCTCCACGGGGGCAGAAGAAGCTGGTGGCTCTGCCTTCTCATGTTTGAGAGGTGCATGGTGCTCCTCTTCCTCGGGAGCTATAAGTGGGGCAGCATCAGCCGGCTGGGCATCTGCTGGATGCACTGGGGCAGGAGATGCTTTCAGCAGTTTGTGAGCTGCCTCTCCTGCAACCTCTCTGTCCACACTGATGGGGAAGCTGAGACCCTCCCTGGGATCAGTGTTGTTCTCCAGGCCAAAGGAACTGACCCAGTGGTGGACAGGAGGTGACCCAAGAGCATCTGTTCCTTGGGACAGCTCTTTGGCTATTGCATCTTGCCAGTCCTCCTCCTCTGACATCTCAGTGTCAATGGCATCTTCCCATTCCTCTTTCTCTGAGAGCTCTGTGTCCATGGCATCTGCCCATTCCTCTTCCTCAGACAGCTCTGCATCAGTGGCATTTTCACACTCCCATTCCCTAATCAAGGCCACTGGCTTGATGACTGGAGCTTGAGCTCCCAGCTGTTCCTGCATCACCTGCTTATTCAAGATACCCTTCATGAACTCCCCTGTCACCTGTGGTGAGGGGCAGCCAGCCACCCAGGAGAGGCTTATGCCCCTGTCCTATCCCATCTCAGGCCATCCCATTCTGTCTTTGGCACTCACCTGCCCAGGTGTGTCATGGAGTCCCCCACAGCACCTCAGAGAGAAACTCTGTCCTTGGATTTCTGGCTGTTGTACCTCCCTGCCCTCCAGGCCATCCTGCTGGGTGGCTTTCCAGAGGGGGGCCTGTCTGCATGTGCTTCTGGCTGGGCAGCTCCCATCCAGGTCCTCGGGAGGGATTCTCTTAAAGGACACAATGATCTCCCTCACAAAAGGCCCCTGCTTCTTGTGCCCCCACCGCCAGGTAGTGCTTTGGTAGCACTCAATGCACACTGACAGCCCTGGTGGCTCCTGCTGTGCTGCTTGTTGCTGGTGGTCCATCCCTGCATCGGCATCCCTGCTCAGGGAAGCTGACACAGCGAAGCCACGTGCCTGTGCCGGCCATGCTCCCAGCTGCTTCTCCTTCTCCATGGTTGCCTTTGGCATCTTCTGTCACAGACTTACCCGTGTTGCCCTGGGCAGCTGCTGCTTCCTGGGGGAGGTGCTCTTCTAGGGCACTGCATCACAAACAGCCATTGTCACACCAGATGACTGTCACAAAGGGCCATACCCCAGCACCACCTTTGAGGGCAGGGCAGATCCCTGGGGTGATGCTGGCTGGGTCCTGTGAACTGCCACTGCTTAGGCCATGGCACAAAAGATGGCAAAAGGGAGAAGCCAGGTGGTTGCTTTCCCTGCCTGAGAGCCCAAGCTGGCTGGATCCCCCTGAGAGCTGGGGAAGGTCAAGCTCCAGACCTTGGCCATTGGGCACTGTTGGCAGGTCTGGGCAGGGCAGGACATCTTAGATGGAAAAGTTAGTTCAGAGACCATAGCTTTTAGTATTTAAAATCTTGTATGATGATTAGAGAAAGAGATGAAGTTGGGAACTGAGCCTTTGAGGAGTCCTAGCATGCCCTGGTTGGACTAGATATTGCATTGGGCTGAACCAGGTGCTCTGGAATGCTGACCAGAGAAGTGCAGTATCCCAAAAAGCAAGGGTTCTGTAGGCCTCCCTGGCTCTGGCTGGCTACAAGGTTCCCATTCCTTTTGAAATGGTTCAATTTACCAATATTACGTCAGTTCAAGGAGATTTTGTCTCCTGACATCATAAACATTGCCAATCTTACATTTCTCATAGCCACAAAGTTCTGTTCCGTCACTGAACAGGAAAAATAAGTGGAAGTTTTTCCTTGTTCACAAATCTCTGACCAGAGGCAGTGCAGGTGATTACATGAGATCACACAAAGCAACAATCTCGATGACAACCAGAGTACCAAGAGTAGTGACTGCCTCATACAGGATGACTTGATTGGATGCTCCTAAAATGCCACAGGCAGTTGGTGAGATTTGCAAGCAAGTGTCTGCCATAGAAAAAATAGAGATGTGCACAACTGTATGGCTTCCTGAGGAATGTGTTTCGCCCAGCTCCTACTTTTTTCTTGTCTTGGCTTGAGGGCCACAAACACTCTCAGATGCTGCCTTTCCATCCTGAGGAATGCTGGTTACATACCACACTCATCTGATGCAGCCTTTTGGAGGTGTGCCTTGCATGCCAAAATATTAGATGGCTTCATTTCACTTCAGGTTCATAGAACAAAAATTTGTCATCAGGCCATCCTTGCCAGTTCAGTTATCACTTGCATTTTTCATGGAGGCTCCTCTTGTCATTTGGATTGTCCAGAAACAGAAATGTCAGCTGTGGTACCATTCCTCTTACATCCCCTTCAGTCATTGCATATTGGCAGTAAGCCTTACAACCTTATATCAGGAAGCTTCAGAAAACACTCAGCTGCATCATAAAAATCCAAGGATCGATAAAGTATGTTTTTAAAGCCTTTCTTTACTTTGTGGCACTCCCAAATCTCTATTTACAAAACTCTGGCCCAATTTTCATTGCACACTCCTGTGTGTGTTAATGTAAACACAGAAGTGTTGAAGAAGTCAGAAGTTGCCCCTTCAAGTTTTCTGTTCCTAATCTCAGCCTGAAGCAGAAGTAGCAATGCAATTTTAAACCACTGAACCCTCATTTTTAAAGGCTTCTACTTTCTGTAATAGGAAAATGGTGGTCATCTCACCAAGAGGGACATAGACAAAGCAGGCGTGTTTACTGCAGTCTTTCCATCTTACCTATGGATGATGGACTGAGAGGGTCTCAGCAGGTACTGAAAAACACCTGGAGGACAATGCAGTCATTGATCATGGCTTCATGGGGGGAAAGTCCTGCTTGTCAAACCTCACTTTTTTTCATGACAAAGTAGCCCACATAGCTGATCAAGGGAAGCCAGTGCGCATTATTTTTATCTTTTTGCATTTCAGCAAAGCTTTTGGTACTGTCTCTCAAAGGATCCTTCTGGACAAAACACCCAGTTCACAGCTGGATCAACACATCTTCTGATGGCTGAGCACCTGGCTTATAGGTGGGACACAAAGGGTTACAGTGACTGGGGTGACTTGTCCCCTGACTTGGGCAGGGTTCCACAGGGCTCCATCCTTGGCCCTGTGTTCCTCAACATCTTCATAAATCACTTGTACTCAGGACTGGAAAGAATGCTAAGTAAATTCACACATGATACAAAACTGGGAGGAGCTGGTGAGTCCCTCGAAGGAGAGAGGTCCTGGAAAGACACCTTGACAGATTAGAGAGATGGGAGATTATCAACTGTATGAAATACAGCACAGATAGATGCTGGCTCCTGCACCTGGGATTGGGCAACCCTTGTTGTGTGTATAGACTGGGGAGGGTGATGCTGGAGACCAGTGCCACAGAAAGGGACCTGGGGCTCCTGGCTGATGGCAAGGTGAACACGAGCCAGCAGTGCCCTGGCAGCCAGGAGGGCCAACCCTGTCCTGGGGGCATCAGGCACAGCATCAACAGCCAGGCAAGGGAGGGGATTGTCCTGCTCTGCTCTGCACTGGGGCAGCCTCATCTCGAGTGCTGGGGGCAGCTTTGGGTGCCACAGGGTAAGAAAGACATTTAACCATTAAAAAGCATCCAAATGATGGCCACGAGGATGGTGAAGGGTCAAGAGGAGAAGCAGTGTGATGAGTGGTCGTTTGGTCTGTTCAGCCTGGAGAAGAGAAGACAAGGGAGACCTCACTGCAGTTACAACTCCTTCATGAGGGGAAGAGGAGGTCAGAGACTGAGCAGCAGATGAGGGAGATGGGGTTGTTTAGCCCAGAAAAAAAGAGGCTCAGTGGGGACCTTAATACTCTCTACAACTCCCTGACAGGAGAGTGTAGCCAGGTGGGGGTCGGTCTCTTCTCCCAGGCAACCAGCAGTACAATGACAGAATCCTAAGCTGTGCCCGGTAAGGTTCAGGTTGGACATTAGGAAGAATTTCTTCACTGAAAAGCTGGTTAGCTGGAATGGGCTGCCCAAGAAGAGTTGTTGTCCTTGGAGACACTTACAGAAAGACTGGATGTGGCACTCAGTGCCATGGTCTGGTTGACACGATGGTGTTCTGTCACAGGTTGGACTTGATGATCTCAGAGGTCGTTTCCAATCTGATTGATTCTGTGATTCTGTAATTTTTCTTTGTGGTGACCAGTGACAGAACACAACGGAAGTACCTGAAGTTATGTTAGGTCAGATTTTAGGAAAAGGTTCTTCAGCCAGAGGGTGGCTGGGCACTGGAACAGCTCCCCAGGAGAGTGATCACAGCACCAGCCTGACAGAGTTCCAGGAGTGTTTGGACAACGCTCTCAGGGACATGGTGTGACTCTTGGGGTGGTCCTGTGCAGGGCCAGGAGTTACACATGACGATCCTTGTGGGTTCCTTCCAACTCAGCAAATTCAGGGATTCTGTGACTTCTCTCTTTTTAGATGGATTCTCTTTGTTTACTCATTGGTGTAAAAAAATGTCTGCTGCTCTCAAATGGGTCCCAGTAAAAAAATTGCCATTAAAAGTTGGGAGTATATACCAATGAATGACAGCTAGAATCTTTTCTAAATCTTGATCAAATTTTCTAGAATTTTGAAAAGGCTGAAATTCCACATATTCTACAGTTTGCCTCTTGTAATAGCAGCCAGCAGAACTTTGATGCAGCATTTTTGTCCAGTAGAGTGTTTTGTCCAGTTAATATAATTATGGAATGAAAATATTTGTTTAACAAAAGCACTGAAGTAATGAGATTTTAAATAAAATGAAAAAAAAACAAACAAGTTTTTTCCATTATTAAAATATTTTGATTAGAAATATTAAAAATCATCTTAGTGAAAGTAAAAAGTTAAACTTTATAAACCACTCAGATGTAAAGTATGGACCAGCTTGCAATCCAGACATGTCTTTCCCCTACCAACCCCAAATAGTTAATTTTGTTTTGAAACAATCAATCTGAAATATTTGCATGATTCATTGTGAAACCTGATCTTGTGTTAAAATTTGAAATTAAATTCTAAAATGTTCTCTGTTCATTTTACTAATCAGCCTCCAGATGGTAACAGTCCAAGCTAAATGTCTGTAGACTTTTTTACGTATTTACCTCTTATTTTACCTTCATTTTTTTACAGCTTACAGAAGAATTCCATTGCAACTAAATCAGAAACTACAGAGCAAAGAGGGAGGTGAGTGTTGTGCTAGACCCAGGCAGTATCAATTGCCCACAGATGCTCGTCTGACCTAGACAGCCATAAGCCATAGCCAGCTTTGCCTGTGCTGAAATTTAAGGAGAACAGCTTCTGCTCTCCTGCTCTGCATTTACATTTCATGTATTTGAAGACAACTGCCATGTTTCAGCTGGTCTTCCTTTCCTCTGGACAAGCAACCTTTTTCCCTTCTTTGTATGATCCGCTACCCTTACCTATTGAAATTCCTTAGGGCCACCCTTCCTCCCAGCCAGCAGCTATTTAATAAGAGTAATATTTCATATCCTGCTGGCTAAATCATTCATGAAAATGCTAAACTGGTCCCCATTTAGGGCAAATTGACCAAGATTCCTGTTTGATTTTTCCTTGTAGTGAAAAACTGAAGTGTACCTTGTCTGGTTTCTACCTGTTTAGCATCCATTTAATTGCTGATCCATCTAGAAAATGTTTCTTTGATTAACTTCTGAGAAAGTCTAGTAAGGGTTTGTGTAAATCAAATGACATTTCCAGTTTCTCTTCACCCAATGACTGGTTTGGCCACAAAGAAAACTGGAGTGGTTTCATGTCATTTGCTTTCAACAAAACTATGTGTCCTTTAATTTAGCATGTGCCTCCTTATCTTGGGGAGAGTTGCCTGTTTTACTTTACAATTTTTAGTAACTGGAATGAAGCTGACCAAGTTAATTTTCTTTCCCTTCTCCTTTTTCCATTTTCCTCTCTGCTAAAATACTGCATTTCTGCTTTTTGCAGCTTTTGAGAATACTTTTTGCGGGAAGGGACTACAGGGAGGAGGGGCGGAGACGTCCTGGGAGGAGACTTCAGCCTGATTGTCAATCAACTGTGGTCCACTCCCCGATTCTAGAAGGTTCTCTGCTCTTCCTTTCCCAGTTGGGTCTCATCATAGGACCACCCTCGCCACCCTCTCTCACTGGTGTACCCCTTGTCACCCCACCTCAACTCCTCCCCTGACTCCCCTTCCCATTGGATACATGTATCCTAACCCCGCCTACCTTCCCCCAGTTATAAACCCTGGCCCCACCCTTGTTCTGGGCTCTGCCACTGGCTTCCCTTTGGCAGTGGTTGTGTCCCTGCCCCTCTCCTTGCCCTCACCTTACCTGGACCCTCCAACCTTCCTGCAATAAACCCTGTTGGACCCACAGCTGTGTTCAGAGCCCTCCTTCATCGTCTGGTCATGCGTCTGTCTTGTCTTCCGGGCCTGAGAGCAAAGTGGGCTGGGGGAGCTGGTCACTCAGACCAAGAGGAGATAGCTCTCAACTGCACCTGCCCAGGAACAACACCGCGTTCCCACAACTTTTTTGTCCATCAGGCATTTTCTTCATGCCAGAACTGTTAGTGGCTCTGCAGCTGAACCACACTGATATCTCATATGAATTTCACTAGACCAGTGCATTTAAAAATCATGTATTTAATTCTTACCCTAACCAAAAACTAACTCTGAATCCCCTAATGCATTAACAATAAGTTGGGTTGGTGGGCCACAGAGAACAGTGACACTGTTCTGACAGCTCTGCTTTGACTTCTGCCTGTAGGGTTGATGCCCTGCTGACTTGTATGGCACTTCATCCTTTCCCATTAGAATGTCTACTGCCATCCTGTCTTTCATAAAGGCCTCTAGCTTTGATGGAAAAAGCGTTGTATTCTCTGGTTGTTTCTGTATATTACAAGCTCAAGTAGACTGGGAACTTTTTTTTCCCAAATCCAATGAAGATCCAAAGAAAACTCCAGAAATACTGTATTTCCCTTTAAGTAATGCCCATAAAGTACTTCGAAGTGTTTTAGCCATTGCTGTCGTATGTATGTAAACACGGTGAAAATCAGAATTGGGTTGCATCTTCATCAAAGATCTAAGACCACCTGCTGCTTGAGGTGTGTCTTTGGTGAAAATCTTGGTGCTGAAATGGAGAAGTTCTGAGTGATGTGAAGTATATCCTCAAGCTCTTGCTCTAAGGCAGAGCATTGCAAGGCTTCTCAAAATTGTGAGCTGGTGAGAGAGCATTGCAAGGCTTCTCAGAGTTGTGAGCTGGTGACAGATTTTTTTGCATAAGTATTGTTTTTCGAGGCCATTTCTGCAGGGTCTCTGCAGCATTTGCTGGCTGCAATGAGTAAGGGGCTATGCTGAGAGAAAGAAAGATAAACAAACTTAGCAAGTGCAGGGAGAGGAAGCTGTACTTCCTCCAAACCATTCTCAGCACTGTTTCTAAGCTGTTTACTTCCTATTTTGATACCTAGAGCAACAAGAGACAAGGTCTCCAAGCAGACTTCAATGGGCCTTAAGCACTGTTTAGCTTCACTTCCTTTTAGGAAGCAATTGTGATAAGGTCTGAGGCTTTGTTCTGGGAGGTTTTTTCATCTATAATGTTGGGAACACACAACCTTTGTTGTGGTGTGATTCAGTTCTTTATTTGGTTAATTCTTTATTGTACTATTTTGGAAAATGGTTTGTTCCATGCACCCGTGCTCAGTTCTCAGAATGGTTTTTCCTAAGTTGTGTACACCCCTCTCTCTGTCAATCCCGCTTTGCATTTATCCCTATTTCTAGACGCTTTGCTGTCAATCCTCTAAACCCTGCCCCTGCAGCATGTCTATCATTGTTTGCTACGCCCTCCTATCCAGAAACTTCTGTGTCAGTTATGCTATCCCACCTCTCCCATTGGTCAATTATGTATGCACTCCTCCCTTCTCCTCCATCATTGGTTGTCTTGTAATGTTACTCCCTCCTCATGCTCCTCCCTTGAGTTAGCCCATTGGTTGTTAGGCTGTCTCCTCCCTGGAGCCAACCCCCCTTTATAAGTTGTTGCAAAGGCCTGTGAGGGGCTCTTCTATGCCTGCTCCCTCTTGCCTTGTTACTTTGTCTCTTCTCTCCTCCGGGAAGGAATAAACAGCTTGGAACTCACAGCCAGAGAGCCCCTCTCTTTCTCATTCATTGCTCCACCTGACGAGGAACCTCTCTGGATGCCTGCTTGGCCCAGGCCAGCTAAAGGAGGGGTTTCTTGCCAGCGGCTGAACCGCTACCCTTAGCCCTAGTTTGTGACTAGAAGTGGGGAGCGGCCACTCCGTGATGCTGTGCCAAGGTAGGTCCAGGAGTGGGGGCTAGCCAGCAGAAGAGTCTCCTGGCATCTGTGATCGGCAACTGGTGGTGTCAGCTTGGCACCAGTTGCCGATCACAGGTGCCAGGAGGGACTCTTCTGTCACCTGCTGCACAGCACCACCACTGGACCTACCTTGGCACAGCCGCACCCAATGTGCGGCTTCTGGGCAGTTTCTAGTGGACATTTCAGTCCTGGACATCTGTTTCAGCAAGACCTCACGAAAAGACTGCTGTGGAACACGTGGGCGTTTTTGTCTGCTCAGTCTCAACCTGTCAAGCACCCCCAGTGAGCCTGTGTGCGTTCTAGCTGTGCGGCTCCTGAAGGATTGGAGTAGGTTGGTAACCTACTCCAGTTGTCTGTGTCTGAAATGTGAGGCAGAACCTTCTGTGGCTTGCACTACGGCTACAGGAGCAGAGAGATGCTGGCTGGCTGCTCCTCAAGTGACTGGAGGGGGCCATAAGAGTGGCCACTCCCCGGCTCTCACAGAGACTACCCAGGTAGTGGTGAAGGCTGCGGAGTGGGTGACGCAGACAAGTGCAGACTGCGAGGACCCAGGATGAAGGAATGAGAGAGAGGACACTTCTATAGATACCAAGGAGGCTTTATTCTTCAGTGAGACCAGGGACAAGTGCCAAAGAAAAGGGGTCTGGGCAACTCTTCTAAAGGGAATGGGTGTGAGGGGTAGAAACACAAGGCAACCAATGAGTGAAGGGGAGGGGTATAACATGTAGTAGAACCAATGGGAATTACACAGAGGAGGGAAGAAGCCTCGGAGTGGAATAATCTGCTGAATTGGGGATGATCGATACAGAACTTTCTCGAAAGAAAGGGGGGTGGTTATGATGACCGGCAGGAGCAGTGAGTAGAACTACTGGGATGGACATGGGCATTTAAGGACATAAAGGGAGGAGGCGGGGATCAGTCACTTTGAGGGACAGTCAGGTGGCAAGAAGAGCAGGGAGTAACCATTAGGAAGAAACCATTCTGAGGGACTGAAATGGGGTACAGAGGATTAAACCATTTTTTTAACTAACAGAAAATAACTGTCTTTTGTAACAGAACCAACAATAACACTTAAAAAACACAAAATACCACATATCCCCCTCTTTTGTTCAAAAAAGAGAAGAGCGGTGCAGGGAAAAACATTTTAGTTCTTTACCCTTCAGTGCCATTCTCTCTGTCGTTTTTCCATCATCCATCTTTTTTGGTGGCAGCTGCAGTGACTACGATCTTTGATGTGGAGGTGGATCTCACAGTGGAGGTAGTAATAATTCTTTTTAGAACTCCAAAACTCAAAGACACTACAAAAACAACAATGAAGTAACCAATGTCTTTTATAATGGACAACATCCACACTGAGAGGCCCCAGTTTTTAAACACGTCCTTAAACCAGTCTTCATTTTCTTGTTGTACGCTGCCTATAAGGCCCTTCATTTCCTGGATGGACACTTGAACTGACTGGCTTTTGGATGACAAATTAAAATAACACAGCTCCTCAAACTCCTGGCACCCATGCCCATGTGCCAGCAGCAGAAAATCTATTGCAGCTCTATTCTGCAATGTCACCTTTCTGGTGATCTCTTCATCCTCTAGGAGGTAACTCAAGGCCCTAGATGTTAAATTCGCCTTGCAGAGTCACCCAAAATTCGAGACTCCCTAGTTCACTTAGGGACTTGGCTGCTGCTACCCAAAGTAGGAAGACAGAAACAGCAATATGCTTTGATTTGGCCCAATGATAAATTTCACTATCACAATTGTTCATCTTCCGACAACTTTGGAATTTCTTTTAGCCTTCCTTTAGCCTTCAATTGCTGAATTGGAATTTGGGGCCTGTTGGGTGATATGTACCCCAGAGTGCATGGGCCTCCGAGAAGGTGAGAGGGGATTCCTGGGTATGCCCTGTCTCCACAAATAAGGAAGACTCCTTTGTCTAATTTTCATGCATACCCATCATTGGTGGATGGAGCTCTAGTTTTTACCAAATGTGTGCACCAATATCTGCCCTAAATTCAACCTTGTGTTGTCTAACCTTTTCATATAAATCACAACAGGTGCTTGGTTCAAACTCAAAGTGCACACAATAATCTGCTTTTGCCGAGCCCAGTAGTTCAAATTTCTAGGGCTTGGCATCAGTATATGGTAGATTGTATACCCACTTTCTCCACAGGACTAGAGGGTTAGTCACTGGTGTTCTAGCGTAGTTCACCACCCCCTAGTACCTGAAACTCTCAGCCCATTGACTGGCTGGATTATCTTTATTAAATTTGTCTTGAACATTATGAATGGAGCCTGGATATTGTGTTAATTTTGGAGGAATCCCTACGACAAGTTGACATTAGATTTTCTGCTGCTGCGGTGGACAGGCACAGGTGACTCTGGTTCAGGGCATGGGCCAGGGTTACCCAGACATTCTTTCGGGGCTGTGGGATGATCCATGCACCTGTCAGGGACTGGTCTAAAGCCATGAACTGGAGCCAGTAGCTGATGGTAAATATCCATCAGCTGTAAGCATGGTGGATGTCTGAAATAAAATAGAAACAGAACACATAATGGATATGGAATAAAAGGTGACAGTCAAGAGACCCGGGGTCGAGGTAAACAAAGGAGATAACATTAAGGATTTTTTCTTTCTCTGTGGCATTTCCTGTTCTGCGCAAAGGCGCCATTTCAGGGGTATTCCTGGCCATCGGGGGTGACAACTTGTGGTGTAGTGACTTCTTTTGTTGGCACATAGGGTTTGACCCATTTTCTAGGGATCCATCTAACCCCTGAAGGCATAGACATGCAGGCATATCCACACCCCCAGGTAGTAAGATAGACTGGACCCTGGATTTCTCCTGAGTCCAGGTCCCTAATGAGAACTGCTGGTCTTTCTTTAATTTCCAACTGTTGGTTTTGACAAAAATGCCCTAGGACTGGCGGCTCAGGTTTATCAAAAGAACAATTTAAAAAGTTAATAGTAAAAAGCGCCTCACAGAGCCTGAGATGTGGGGTCAGAGTCTGGACATCTCTCCGCTGCTGGGTGAGGACTTGCTTTAAAGTCTGGTGTGTGCACTCTATTACAGCCTGACTAGTGGGGGAGTGTGGAATCCCCGTCCAATGTTGAAGCTCCCAACTCTGCAAAAACTCGCCAAATGCCTTGGAAGTATAGGGGCCATTATCTCACTTAATAATTGATGGAATCCCTAAGACTGCAAAAGCTTGCACCAGATGTTTTTGAGCATCTGCGGCCTTTTCACCAGTGTGGGCCAAGGCAAAGACTGCTCTCGAGAAGGTATCTACTGATATGTGAACATACTTAACTCATCAAAACTCAGGAATGTGGGTAACATCAGTCTGCCATACCTCGCAACTGCAGAGCCCCCTGGGGTTCACTCTGGAACCCAGTGATGGCAAAACTGAACTCCTGACAGCTGGGGCATGTGGCCATGATTGCCCTGGCTTGGTCGTGCTGCAGGTGGAATTGACGGACCAGCCCTGGGGCATTTTGGTGGAACTGTTGATGCTTAACTTTGCCTGTTGGAAGATATTAGGCTGGCCAGCCAGCTGCAGAGGTGTGGCCAGGGTGTCCGCCCTGCTGTTTCCTTCCACGATAAACCCGGGAAGCGGAAGCTACCTCACATACATTACGAGAAAGGGTTGCTCTTGGTGGGAAACCAGGTATATCAGCTGCAAAATCAAGCCAAAAATGATGGAATTGGAGACCTCTTTGAGTACTGCATGTTCTGGATACCACACCCACCACGTAAGCCAAATTAAAAGGTTCTGAGAACCTCTCAAAAACCTTGATGACTGTATCTAACTCAGTGACCTGTGGAGAGCCCTCCACAATTCTCACATCAGCTTCTCACTGCTGAATCTGAGGGTCCTTCCATGTTACTGCTGACTTGTGGGACCCTCCGGATGCGTCAGTAAAAACTGTCAGTGCTTTCAGTGGACAACGACTTCAGATATCCTTTGGAATCACATTAAACTCAGTACTAAATAATTTGTGGTCAGGATGGTAAGTTGAAATTTGTCCGGTGTAGCTGTCCAGAGAGAACTGTAAACTTTCATTCTTTCAGAGCAAATGCTCCAGAGTCTCCTTGGTCATCCTCCCCGTGGACGCTTTGATGGGGAATTAAGTGCAAGTCACACCCCGCTAGCAGTCACAGGTGCGCCCTAGCTCTTACAATCAGCTGGGCCATCAACTCTTGTGGCTTGGTGATACTCTTGGACAATTGATGACCAAGGAACATCTACTCCATGATTAAGAGGGGATCCCATTGGATCACCTCTTATATCCCATTGGATATTGGAGTGTCAGCCTGTGGAGGTGCGACAGCTTACCCAAGATGATGAATCCTAATGGCAGGTCTTCATGGCGCTGATGGGCTTGCCGTCTTGCTATGATGGATTGAACCTTCTCAAGTGCAGTCCTGGCTTCCTGGATCAGGGCCTTTGGGGAATCCAACCCCTCTCCCCCCTTCAATAAATTGAAGAGAGGGGACAGATCCCCCTTGGTGAGCCCCAGCCAGGGCCTGATCCGGTTTAAGGACCCACATAGCTGATGAAGATCTCTTAGTGTCCTCAGGTTCTCATTGATCAGCACTCTCTGGGGCACGATGGTACGCTGGCTGATCTCAAGGGCCAGAAACTTCCAAGGCAGCAGGCATTGGACCTTCTCTTTTTGCAACTCAAATCCTGCCACCGATAGGGCTGTAATAGTGTCCTCAAGAGCGCATGCAAGTATGTTGCTGCTAGGGGCACAGACAAGGACATTGTCCATATAATGATGCATGATACACTCTCTCCCCCTGGCGTGCACTGGAGACGAAACTTTTACAACATACCACTGGCAGGTGGTAGGGCTGTTCTTCCTCCCTTGTGGGAGAACATGCCAGTGGTAGCACTTCAGAGGAGCCTCTCTGTTGATGGAGGGCACAGAGAAAGCAAACCGCGGCGCATTAGCTGGGTGAAGAGAAATACGGAAAAACAATCTTTTATATCAATTATTGTCAATTGCTAATTTTGTGGGAGCATAGATGGGCAAGGCATCCCTGGTTAGAGGATCCCATGTCGTTGATGACATTGTTTATTTTTCTCACCTGTCTTTCCCTGGCTTCTTGATAATGAAAACTGGAGAATTCCAGGGGCTGTTGGTCTCGACTACATGGCCTTTGGCCAATCCTTTCTCCACAATTCAAGTGAGCTCGCTTAATTTTTGCTTGCTCAGTGGCCACTGTTCTACCCAGACTGGTGTATCTGTTAGCCAATTAAGTCTTAGGGCTAGGCGCTCTTCAGTGGCTGTGCCTAAAAATCCTGAGGGGCAGGCAGGTCCAATTTTGCCCCCCACTGGGACATGGCATCTCTCCCCCACAGGTTGAATTTGGAATTTAAAACAATGGGTGTACAGACGCCAACTGCCCATTCGACCCTATAATTTGCATTATGCTCTTAGAAGATCTCACCAATTGGAAATCTCCAACCCCCAGAACTGAGTTGCTCACGTTCTGCAACTCCCATTGGGATGGCCATTTGTGTGGGGGAATGACTGTCACATCTGCCCCCGTGTCCATCATCCCCTGGAGCTGAACTGAATGTCCCTTACTCTTAAGGCCATACCACACAAGAGGCTTCTCCTCTCCCAAGACTTCAGTGTCAAAAACGGAAAGGTCCACATCATCACACATGAAACGAGGTATTGGAATGGCCTGTGTGATAATCTGGCCTTCTGGCAGGAAGAGGAGGGGTGGACACAGCGTGTCATGAGAGTGAAGCGCTCCGGGTCAAGTGTTAGGACTGCAGGAACAACTTCAGTCTCAAGGTGTCCCTGACAATGAGATACTAGCAAGTAAGTTAGAGGCTGTAATCGATCTATATGTCTCTGCCTGCTGGATCTTGGGGAGAAGTTCAGCCTCCACACCAATCTCGTGCCCGTTCTGATCTCAAAAAAAAAATAGGTTGAGTTAGTCTCAGTCTATATGGTTCTTGTGAATCATTGGTGGTTATTTGGCTGCTGATTTTATAACCAGCATTCCCCCGGCAGTTTACCCTATTTTTATCACAGTGCGGGGTAGATTCATGCTCAACAATCAGTTTTTTTGTGCCCGGTGGCAAGAGGCTTCACCCCCTGTGCTCGTCTCCCACTTGGAGATGCTTTCCCTAAGGAATAACAGCTGATACAATGATTTTCTCGCCCGCAATGGAAACACCGATATCCTGGTGGCGGTGGGTTTCTTGGAGGAAATGGAGGTCCTCTTGAAGCAATGGAAGCTGCTGCCACTGACTTTTCCTGAGGTGGGTTTGCCCTGATGATGCCTTCTACAATTATCATTGCCTTGCGCAATGATTGATCGTCAATCACTTGATCTAGTGTTGGTGGTCATTAGCGTTGGTGGTCACAATTTCTAGGATCAACTGCTCTTGCAACTGCTGACACTCCACTTTCTTTTCCATGGCTGCTCTGACCTGCTCAACAAAGTCTAAAAAAGACTCTGAAAAAGACTGCTTGATGGCAGTATAAGGCACTACTGGTTCCTTGGAGGGCATACCAAGGAAAGCACGTTCTGCCGCACCCCTGACTATGTCCAGAACTTCTTTAGGAATCCCCCCAGCTTGTTTTTGTGCCAGGTTCCAGTCACCTTCACCCATAAGGTGGTCCATGGTAATTGAATTTTCTTCAGCATTGGTAACATAGTCGTCATTTTGTAAGATCTCTGGGAGGAGGTCCCCTGCTAACCTCCTCCAAGTTCTCTCCCATAATTTATATCCTGATGGGGGAGGTAGGCAACTAAACAACCATTTAGTATTGTCAGGGACTAATGTTTTGGAAAAGGTTGCCTTTAAAAGGCTCCGGAAAAATTTGCTTTTAGGACTGAATTTGCATTTTGATTTGCAGAGATCTCTAATACTACATTATAAAAGGGCTCCCATCTTGAGTGTTGCCCTTTGCATTGTAGGTGACAGGAGCCAGGAACAAAGGATTGTTATTACTTACTGTGTCCTGTTTTCCAGGCTCTTTCCTCCCGGTCACGACACTACCGTAGGAACCAGAAGGCAGGATGTGGGAAACAGGAAGTTGGGGGGCAGAGCCCTGAGGCTGAGGGGCAGAACTTTGGGTGGTGGCAGTGCATAGGGTGGGTGGAGCTGATGGTAACGTCGTGGGAGAATGGGAGCGATCAGCTAACATGGGAGGAGACAGAGATGGAGGAGAAGGAGGAGTGACAGGTGGAACCATGCAATGACATGTAGAAGAAACTAGGTTTAACATCGCAGCAGAAGAGGAGGGATTTGGGAGAGGAGAGGCGGAACTTGGGGAAAGTGTGGGAAGGAAGGGATTCTGGGGAGGAGAAGCCTTTGCCATGAGGTGACAGCCATCTTGAGGTGTTGGATTGGCTGTCACGATGTGGTGGCCATTTTGTGGCACCTCTCTGGGATGGACAAAGAATGGATTTTGGGGAGCAAAACAACCTTGGATTCTATTGGGATTATCTGTGGGAATGAAGGAATTGGGAAGAGGGTTAAGGGTAGGATCCCTAACAGTGTGGCCACCACTGTCAGGTGGTGAAGGTACCGAGGGGACTTGGGGGGAGCCAGGGAGACGGTGGCAGCCCTGCATCTGCTCCTTTCAGCCACTAGAGCTGAGGGGTGGTTAGAACCTGCCTGAGTTAGAGATAATACTGGGGGGGAGGTGTGGCAGGTGGAGGGAGTCTCTCACTTTTGCTTTGTTTGCTAAGGGCTTGTTGGAGCCCTTGACGAGTAAGGTTCAGAGGTTTGGACGAGCCAAAAGTCCTCCAGCCGCTCCTCAGGAAGTGCTGAGTAGAAAACACCACATAGCAACCGCTCAGTTGGGCAAGTGGCTCACTGCAGCCATTTTATATTTTGTTGGGTGAATGATTTGCAGCAGCTATTTTATATGGTGTTACATGAGTGCCTTAAGGAGACCGTCTTATCCTGTGTGGTGTTGTAGTTTTGGTGGAGCGGCCATTTTGTTTAGAGTGTGTTAGGCCGTGCAGCAGCCATTTTAATAGTGGTGAATTGCGGTGGCTATTTTTGTTTTAAATTGAAAAGAACTTTAGTTGGTTAAGAATTTGTGTTGTCCGTCATTACATTTCCTTTTGGATAGGGGTATCTTTGGAATTTGAGTTTATTAGTTTTTAAAAGTCATAGTTGATGACTGCAGAGTCAAGTGACAGTCAAGTGACATTTTGTGTTGTGTGGTGGCCATTTTGTGACAGCTGGTTTGGTGTACATCTTTGTGGAGTGTGAGTCAGCCATCTTTTCAAGGTAATATTGAATCTTAGATGTGGAAGCCACTTTGTACTACAGAGAACACCTTGAGATTTTCATAGACCTAGAGTTAAAATAATTTTTATTTTAGGCTGTGGCTATAGGTTGTTTCATTTCTTGGAATTGCCATATTTATTTAGTTTTCCAGTTCAAAGTATAGATATTATTTCTCTTTTTTTAATGAATGAATTTCTACATTTTGTTTACTCTTTTAATTTTATATGGTCATTTAAATTGCCATTTTTATTTTGATCCCCCCCAATTAAACCGCCATATTTATTTTGTTTCCTGCACCAAACATTTCTTTAAATTGTCATCTTTGTTTTGTTTCTCACGGTAAGTAACCTTTTAAGTAACCCATTTATTGCATATCTCACAATACTTTATACTTGTTTCCTTTTCCACATTAATTATTGACCTTTATTCCTTAGAAGCTAATATTACTTAGGTGATTTCTGTACTTAGAACTTCATTATTCAGATTGTGTTGTAATACTGGCATACTAAACAAGTGTTTGAATTAGTTCAGTAATATTTGGACTCTAGTTACTATTCTAAATATGGGACAGTGTGTGGGGAAGAGTGTCCACAAGGGAAGAAAAGGAAAGAAATTTTTAAAAATATTTCCCCTAGTAGCCCTCTGGGTGAAATATTAAATAGTTGGGATAATAACAACCAGGTGGTGAAAGATCTAGATAAGATAAAGATGATAAAATACTGCACAGAAGTCTGGTCCAAGGAGGAAATTGCAGAAGGACTCCTCTATTGGGTCTGGTATGCAGCAAGAGAGAAATGGCTATGTGTAGCCTTGAATAGATACATTAATATCCAAGGAGAACCCTGTGATGAGGAGATCAGGTATGCTAAATGTTGGTTAGGGAAAGAGAAGCAAGATGAAGAGGTAAAAGTGTATAAGGTGTCCAGGGAAAAAGACAAAGAAGAGGCTAGGCTAGCAGAGAGGAGGTAGGATCCTTCAGATCATCTTCTTTCACCTCCCCCTCCTGACTACCTCCCCCTACCTCCTCCTCTGACTCCTCCTATACCCCATCTCCCTCCTCCTCCAAAAGGATACTTAAGGAGGGAAGAGGAAAAGACCCAGACCCAAGCAAAAATCATGGTAGCAGTTGCCAGGGAGAGTGCAGGGTTTGGAAATGGTGAATCGACAGGAGGTGGAAAAAGTGAGTATGCAGGGCCTAGAGGAGGTGGATTTAAAGGGCAACCAGGTAGAAAGAATGAACCAGATGGAGATAGTAAAACATATTGGGCAGAAGGAAGACCACTTTGGGCGGATATCATATGTTTCTGTTGTGGTGAAAAGGAACACACCAGGAATTTTTGTAGAAAAAGAAAAATGGATGAGGTCATCGCGCAAGAACAGGACACCTTGGGAAGTATTTTAAAAGGAGAGAACTAGGGGTGTCAGAGGCTCTACACTCTGAGGGATGATATTACATCAAAAGGAGCCTCTGGTAAACTTAGAAATTGGCCCTCAGAGCGAAGAAACTCAGTTTTTAGTTGATACTGGAACAGACCGTTCAAGTGTCTCAAAGATTCCTAAAGGATGTAAACTGAGTAACCGGACATGTAAAGTTAAAGGTACTGAAAATAACCCCTTTGAAGTACCCATCATCGAGGAAGTATCTGTAAAAGGAAGTTTCAGGGAATGCTGTGCAGATTTACTATATATGCCAGAGCTTACTCTAACCTCCTAGGCTGGGATATACAGGTGTAATTAAAAATAGGAGTGGTACCTGTGGAAAGACGTATGGTGGTACAGATGATGGTTTTAAGAGAGGAGGATGAAAAAGGAATAGATCCGAGAGTGTGGGCAGAAGAAGGAGGTCATGGACTGTTAAATCTTCCACCTCTAGAAATTCAAATGAAGCCTGACCTTCCTCCCATAAGAATTAAACAGTATTCAATTTCCATGGAAGGGAAATAAGGACTGACACCTGTAATTAAAAAACTGATCAAAGAGGGAATTTTGGAGCCGTGCATGTCCCCACATAACACCCCAATACTACCTATATAGAAACCAGACGGCATATACCGATTGCTCAAGACCTATGGGAAGTAAATAAACAAACCATTACCCAATATCCAGTGGTGGCTAACCATACAATTTATTGAGCAAAGTACCATCAAGACATGCATGGTTCAGTATTATCGATTTAAAAGATGCCTTTTGGTCCTGCCCACCTGAAAAAGAGAGTAGGAAATGGTTTGCATTTGAATGGGAGGATGAGGAAACTGGAAGGAAGAAGAGTTGCAATGAACAAGGTTACCTCAGCGATTTACAGAGTCACCAAACTTACTTGGTCAAATTTTAGAAGGAATAATGAAAAAATTTACACCCAAAGGAGGTTCCCAGATTCTTCAGTGTGTGGATGAGTTGTTAATTTCTGGGGAACAAAAAGAGGATGTACAGACAACAACAGTTAATCTACTGAACTTCCTGGGGGAAAAAGGGTTAAAACTATCAAAAAAGAAGTTACAATTTGTCAAGCCTGAAGTGAAATATCTCGGTTGAAGTGAAATATCTTGGTCACATAATTGGGAAAGGATATCAGAAATTGGATGCTGATCGAATTCAGGGGATACTATCATTACCAGCACCTAAACCAAAAATGGATGTAAGGAAGTTGCTCGGATTGATTGGGTGCTGGAAATTATGGACAGATGGATACACAAAATTGGTTAAATTCCTGTATAATAAATTAGTTGAAGACGAGCCTATAAATTGGAGTAAAGATGATGAGAAGTTAGAAGAGTTAAAAGAAAAGTTGGCAACTGCTCCAGTATTAAGCTTACATGACTTGAACAGACTATTTGAACTGTTTGTTAATGTAGAAGAAGGAATAGCTTATGGTGTTGTGGTACAAAAATGGTGTGGAGTGCAGAAGCCCATTGCTTACATCTCAAAATTATTAACCCAGCTGTCAGAGGTTGGCATACTTGTCTCCAGGTGGTAGCTGCAACTGTGGTTCTTGTGGAAGAAGGCTACAAATTAAGTGTGGTAGTTTGATGTTTGGCTGTTTTAATATAAAAGTTATAGTTTCTATGTTAGTTAGTCACAATGGTTTCTCCCATGTACCCCCGTCTATTCCCTCAAATGGTTCAGTCCCAGCGCTGTCTGGGCCTCTGGGGTAAGGGACCTTGAAGAACTAAGCTCCTCTCCCCCTTTCAATAAATTGAAAAGTGGGGCTAGGTCTTCAGTTGGAATACCTAGCCAAGGCCTTACCCAATTTAAGGACCCACACAGCTGGTGGACATCCGCCAGGTTCTTTATATTAGTTTTGATGGCCAATTTTTGCGGAACAATGGTCCGCTTTGTTATCTCCAGACCCAGGTATTTCCAAGGTGGCATCCGCTGAATCTTGTCCTGCTGTAGCTCGAACCCTGCAGCAACCAATGCATCGATTGTCAGGTCAAGCGCGTGGGTAAGTAGGTCATCGGTCGGAGCACAAACTAGAATATCATCCATGTAATGGTGAATGATGACATCTTTCGCGACTGCACGAACTGGGGACAGCAAGGAAGCGACGTACCATTGGCAGATCACCGGGCTGTTCTTCATGCCTTGTGGAAGGACCCGCCAATGGTAGCGCTTACTTGGGGCTTCACGGTTGATGGCAGGAACCGTGAAGGCGAAACGCGGAGCATCATCCGGGTGTAGGGGAATTTGAAAGAAACAATCTTTTATTTCAATAACAGCCAGATTCCAATTTCGGGCGAGCATCGTTGGGGACGGCATCCCTGGTTGGAGAGGCCTCATATCAACAATGATGTTGTTAATTTGACGGAGGTCATGAAGGAACCGCCACTTGTCTTTGTTGGGTTTCTTGATGACAAACACTGGGGAGTTCCACTCTGACATGGTCTCCACCAGGTTGCCCTTCAGTAGCTGCTCCTTAACGAGCTCGTTGAGCGCCGCTAATTTTTGCTTGTTGAGCGGCCACTGCAATGCCTGTACTGGTTTATTAGATTTCCAATTCAGTCTCCAGGTAGGGCGCTCTTCAGTGACCGCTGCCCGAAAAACCTGGGGAGCCGCTGGAAGGTCAATTCGGGCTCCCCACTGGGAGAGGAGGTCTCTCTCCCACAGGGGTTCCATGTAGTCTAATAGGAATGGGCGTACTGAAGCCAATTGCCCATCTGGCCCCATAATTTGTACGGTGCCCCTAGATTGACGAGCCAATTGCAAACCCTCAACACCTCGGACGTGACCCGACACGTCCTGCGATTCCCAATGTGACGGCCATTCCCGGGAAGGAATGATCGTCACATCTGCCCCTGTGTCCAACAAGCCTTGAAGCGGCTTTCACTCCCCCCCTTTCGAAAGTTGGCAGGTGATACGTGGTCTTTCTTGCCCCAGGACCTGGGCCCAGGCCGCCGTTGGGCCCTGGTTGCTGGATGGGGAGGACCCTGGGACCCAAGTCATCTCTGGAACAGGGACTGCCTGCGCAATCACCTGTCCCTTGGGCAAGAAAGAGGGGGGTTGGACACAGTACAGCCCGATGGCGAATTGTCCCGGGTCTGATGTTAGGAGACCCGGGATAATGTTCACCTCCAATGGAGTGTGTTTTGTGTCTCCGACGACAACGTACTTACACCTGATCCATCCCCAGTTTCCTGGGCACTCCGGGCAGACCGAGACCAGATGGAAATTGGAGTCCTTGAGATGGAGCGGCTCCGTGAGCTGCAGCCGGAAAGGCCTAGAGACAGAAGCGGTGGTTAAAATTGGTTCTGGTTGGAGGCACAACAAACATGTCAAGTCCAGAGGAATAAAGTCAGTCCTGTTGGCGGCAAACGGCGGTCCCTCTGTTCTCCCCTCCCTGCCAGATGTTACCTGGCCCACCTTATTTCTGTCATTGCGCAGGGGGGAGCTGCGCTCAGAAACTAGTTTTTTGGTGAGGCCTTCCCCCGAAGCCCCTGCCCTCTTTTAAAGTCATAAAACTCCTTCCGCAAAGGGCAATCGGGCATCCAGTGCCCTAGCTTCCCACAAAGGTGGCAAGGGGAAGCTTTTGCGGCTGAGGGTCCAGAAGCAGGCGGGCGGCGTGGTGTCTCCTGGAAGGTGTCCTCAGGTGGATCTTCAGCCACGCTGACCCTGGGTGGCGGCTTGCTCCTCCTCTCACATTCCTTTGGTGGTGACAACAGGACCTTCCGGGCACAGACCTCCAACATATCCTGCAGCGTGGGGGGAGGGTGCACCGGCAAACTAAGGATAGCGTCCCGGCACGCAACGTTGGCATTTGTGGACGCCACTTCCTTCAGAATGTGATCCCGGGCAACCTCACTCCCCACCTGCTGCTCCACTGCCTTTCGGAGTCTTTCCATGAAGTCTAGGAATGACTCCTCAGTGCCCTGGAAAGTCCTGGAATACGAAAGGAGAGGGGCCGCCCCCGGCAACGCCAAGAACGCCTTCTCCGCCGCCCTGGCCAACTCCCGGAGAGCCTCCGAGGGGATGGCACTCGCCTGCAAGTGCCCATCCGCCCAGTTCCCGGTCCCTAGGAGTTGGTCTATGGATAGGACATTCCCCATCGTGTCCAGCCCCGTGTGGGGCTGCTCCCATAACGAGGGGAGAGCTTCTGTCACCTCCCTCTTCCAGGCCCCCTCCCACATGACCCGCTCGGTGGGATTGAGCAGGCACGTGAAGAGGCGCCTAAGGTCAGAGGGGGTGACATCAGCTTCGGATAGGGTAGCCTGCAGCATTCCTCTGAAGTATTCACTGTCCCTGCCATAGTCCTTTTGTGCTTTGCACAGCACCTTAATCTGGGTGTGGTGGAACGGGACCCATTGCCTACGAGCCCTACCCTCCCCCTCTGGATGGTAGATGACCGGGGCTGCGGCCCCCCGGTTCTCGGTTCCCTGTCCCACCCCCCCCGCCCGGAACCCGAAGCGTGGGAACCGGAAGGGGGAGCGTGGGAACCGGAAGAGAGGAGGGTAGGGGCGTGGCAAGGAACTGGGGCTGGGCCGTTAGATGTTTGAGTGCCCACCCAGGAGCAGGAGTCAGGGGGCGGGACTTCCTTAAACACAGGGGGTGGGGAAACGGGAGGTGGAAAGGGAGGAACTGTGGGAGGAGCTGTGGGAGGGACTAACAAAGAGGAGGACTCGGAAAAGGAGGAGGGACCAGGAGGGAGGAGGGATGAAGGGGTGGACCATTGGGAGGGGCCAGAAGGCAGGAAGGGGTTGGAACTTGGAACAAAAGGATTTTGGGAAGGAGAAAGGGATTTTCCCGCCTTGGCCACGAGGCTACCTCCATCTTGAGCTCCATGGGAGCCATCTTGGGGAGATGGAGGCAGCTGGGGACGAACTGGGGGTTTCTTAACTGGGGACTTGGGGACTGGGGCAATGGGGGAAGGAGAAGAAGAGGAGCCCCTAAGAGTCTGGCCAGGACTCTTAGGGCAGGGGGCCAAGGATTCCGAAAGGAGCCAGGGGACTGATGGACACCCTGCACTGGGCTGGTGCGGGCTGCTCCCTTCAGAATCCCGGTTTTTGGTTTAGAGGGAAGGGGAAGAGGGTTAGGGGCAGAGGTAGAGGTGGGAGAAGAACTGGGGCACGAACTGAAACTAACAGAAGGCTTTCCTGACTTCCCACTTGCTTTCAAAATTGTCCGAATTTGCCGAATCCAAAATGCGAATGGGGAAAGCGAGGTGTCTCCTGACCTAATCAGACTTAATAATCTGTTGTTCGCTCTCTGCCAAAAGGCAGGGTCTTTGATTAGGTCAGGAGAGACTTCAGGGAACTCGGAAAGCAACCAACGAATCAACTTTTTAATTTCAGGTTTATTAACTTGAAAACCCCCCCCAACAAGGATACCCACAACTTGGTGATAGAGCCCCTTCTGGGCTGCCGAAAGCTTTGCACCCATAATTAAGATGTTAAAATGGCAGCCACTATAAAGCCTCCCCTCGTTCCAGTAAAGGAAGAAAGAAAAAGAACAAGGGAGCCACCCACCGGCCCCCGTCCAGAGAAAAGAGAGAAATGGTGGGGAAACACCGGAGAGAAAGGGGACAGGGGGAGAAAAAGGAGAAAAACTTACAAAATCCGGCGGCGGCAAACAGAAAACTGGAACATTGGGAGTCCTGCGGCCAAGACGACTCCTTGGTGCACGGAGCTACCCTCTGGGATCCCTGGGGAGCGCCACCCCTAAAACGGGGTCTGCTCTACCCTGGGGTAGTTCTGCGGCCAAAGGGATTCCACGAATCCCGTCCGTGGGGTCCAGCGAACGGCGTCCTTTGATGCTCTACTGACCGTTGCGCTGGTCAGGAGCAGTCCGGAGGGGCCCCATGTTGGGTGCCAGAACTGGAGCAGTGTGGCCAGTAGAAACACGCCTAGGCTAGAATGACCAGCCCGCCTCCAGCCGAAGGGGCGCTTCCCCAACTCGAATCCGGGTACCGCGCCTAAGGCACTAATCTGCCTTGGGGACGTTGGCCGCTGAACTCCAAGCCACAGGAAGAAGAGGCGTCTCTCAGTCTCTTAGTATGATCGGGTTTATTAGGCCCCGAGGGACCGAACACTCCCAATGGATCCAGGGGATGAGAGCTGAGAGCCCCGAGGTGAGGAAAACCTCGGGTTTTAAAGAAGGTGGGAGGGAAAGGGGGTAACAAATCAGGAGAGGGAAGGGAAGGATACATCTAGGATTGACATAACGATAAAACCAATCATGTACAACTAAGGGAGGGGCCCTGGTCCCTGAGGCAATCACCCAACACCCTGGCCAGAAGCTTCTGGAAAAAGAGGTAGGGGTGCCGAGTGACAGGCAGGCAACCGGGGGTGGGGAACTAAAAAGATACATGTGATAACCACAGAAACTGGGGAGGGGTTTGGGGATTGACAGTTAACTGGGTTAGGGCAGGACCTTTTAACATGAACAATGGGGGTGAACAGAACAAACGCAAAACGAACCACAACACAGGAACCCTGAGGGGTCAGTTTTTCTAAGGGAAAGTTGAAGAGGTTTGTTAAGTGGTTGTTTTTTAGTTTCCCCACTATCACCCCACAAGAGATTTTTAAAGAGTAGTTTTGGAAAAAAGTAGATGTTGTATTAACCGATGATACCAAGAGGGGTGACCCTTCTGTTAAAGACGGTTTCACGAAGTTATATTTGTTAACCAGGAATGTCATCAAAGAAAGGGAAAGAGAATCTAAAAAACAATTAGAGAATTTGTCCCCAGTTCTTCCCGATCCTCTTGCCCCCCACCTCCTTCTCTTGTTCCCACTTCCCCGATACTGGATGGACGTGGAGAAGCAACCCATCAAACAAGGACGCAGGGCTGCCACAGTCTCCCTGGCTCCCCCAAGTCCCCTTGGTACCCTCATCCTGACAGTGGTGGCCACACTGTCAGGAACCTCACCCTAATCCCTCATTCCAACCCCTTTATTCCTGTAATAATCCTGGTTATGTCTCCCAAGGCAGTTTAATTCCCCAAGATGGTGCCCCTACCCTTCCCACAGAAGCACCACAAAAATGGCTGATGCCCCATGGTGGATGCTTCTCCTTCCCATAGTCCTTTCCTTCCCTTTCCCGTGCAAGCCCCAGACTTCTCCTTCCCTTCCCCTGGCCCCTCGTCTTCCCTTGCAGCGCATGATTTTAATCCTCCGATTTGTCCGCTCACCAATCCTCCTAGTCCTCCTCCCACTGCTCCTCCCCTTCCAACTGCGTTGACAGGTCCCTCCCACTCTCCTGTGTCATCAACGCCATCTACCTCAGAAATTGTCTCCGCCCAAGTCTCCATCCCCAGCCACAGGGCTCCGCCCACAAACTTCCTGTTTCCTATGCCCCTGCTTCCGGTTCCCATGGTAACATGGGGGTTGGGGTGGTGGGGCCTGAGAAATAGGAAGGCCCAGACAACACCAATCCAGTTTTCCTGGCCCCAGTCACCTACAATGCGAGGGGAGAGCACCCAAAATGGGAGCCCCTCTCGTATCAGAGCAGTAAGGAACTCTGTAGGGCAAAAGGGGAGTTCGGACAGAAAAGTGAGTTTTTCCGGAGCATGTTAGAAAGCAACATTCACCTCAAACACGTTAGTCCCTGCCGATTTAAAACAACTGTTCAGTTGCCTGATCTCCCTGGCAGAATACAAATTATGGGAGAGAACATGGAAGAGGTTAGCAGGGGATCTTCTTTCAGACCTCCTGTGGAGTTCCGATTGCTCCACTGACATGTAGGAAAATATTACCTTGGATCATCTGGTCGGTGAAGGTGACTGGGAGCAAGCCCGGAAACAGGCTGGGGGAATTCCTAAACAAGTTTTAGATAGAATAAAAGGAAAAGCAGAAAGAGCTTTTTTTAGCATGCCTTCAAAAGAGCCCCTTCTACCTTATGTTGCTCTGAGACAATCTTTTTCAGAACTGTTTATTGATTTTGTCAATCGGGTGCGGACAGCAGTCAAAAAAAGAGTTGATGATTCAAATGCTCAGGAACAACTAACTTTAGAAATAGTCACCACCAATGCTAACAACGCATGCCGCAGAGTTATCCTAGCTCTTCCCGCATCTCCACCACCTACCCTTGACCAGCTGATCCAAGAACACACCTGGAAGGCAGTGCTAATGACTGAGGATTGTTTCAAAGAAAACCCCATCACAGGAGAGGATGGCAGATCCAGCTGCCTGTATGCCAAGTAACCTACCTCCGAGAGTTGTACACAATTTCTTGCACTACAGCCAGGAGGGACACTTCATTAACCAATGCCCCTTCTTGGGGAGTACACCCCCACAAAGAGGAAGAACAGGAGAAGCAGGGGAAGGAGAAGCTCCGGTTTCAAAAAACTAAATACTGAGCGTGGACCTGCCCCACATGTGGATAAAAATGGAGTGGGCGGCAAGAAAACTACTGGCAAAGACGTTAATACCCAAGTAATGACAACTGATCAAGGAGAACCTTATCGGCTCAAACTTACTAATTTTGTCTATTTCCCCAATCAAAACTGGAAGAAGATCCTTGCAGAACCTGGACTGCTCCCACACATCCAGATCCCTGCAGAACCTGGGCTCCCACACAGCAGGCAGAGACCCACAGGTGCATTTCGTCCTTAGACTGCAAGTATCTTGTAGTCGGGGACACTAAATACACTCTCCTTGAGACTGAAGTCATTCCTGCTGTCCTAACACTTGACCCGGAGTGCTTCACTCTCATCACACGCTGTGTCCAACCCCCCCACCTCTTCCTGCCAGAGGGCTAGATTATCACACAATACCTCGCTTTATATGTGATGATCTTGACCTCTCCAATACATGGATGACATCCTGATCGCCACACCATCAACGAGCCAAGTAGACCGGCTAGTGTCAATAGTCAATTGACACTAACCCTTGAAAACAAATGGGTTCAAAATTGCCAGTGCAAAGATAAAAAAGGGACCGTGCGTAACCTTTTTTGGTGTGGGAATCTTGGACTCCTATATAACCCCTCCCCAAATGAAATTCCACTGAGATGTCAAGATGCTCCATGACATGCAGCAGCTGGTAGGATCCCTACAATGGCTCTGCAACATCATCCTGATCCCTCCTGAGGTTGTGTACCCCCTAAACGACCTCCTGAGAGGGAAAAAACCATGGGAGAAAAAGACCTTGACACCAGAAATGATAAGCTCACTCGATTTTATTGAACATCAGATGTCGGTGAGCACACTCACCAATGGGACTCAGACGTGCCAGTCGATTTGTATGTCCACTTTACAAAGAAAGGGGGAGTAGGAGCATTAGTCCAAGGACCCCCCGATAAAGCCCAACCAATACAATGGGTGGTCTTGGGAAAACCATCGCGCGCTTTTTCCCCAGGAGCTGAGTGCCTTAGTAGCCTCATTATGAAAGGCAGGAAACTTGCCCTGAGGCATCTGGGCATTGAACCCACCAGAATATATCTGTCCTTCCGCAAATAGCTTTCCGCGCAGTCATCAATAATATCAGAGCACCTAGCCATAGCCCTTGCTGGATTTGGAGGAGAGATTCGCTATGCAGCAAAACCCCCTTGGGTGCAGTTGCTTGCGATCGTCGACATTGACCTCCCGCCAAAAATAATTGACCAGCCGCAAGCAGGGCCCACAGTCTTCACAGACGCATCTTCGCTAACCTCCACCGCAGTGGTGGTATGGCAGTCAGGAGAACAGGGGCGTTGCATCAAAACAACGGATGCTATGCTTTCAGTCCAGCAACTTGAAGCAGCCACTGTGGTACTAGGATGTGGACTGTTCCCAGAAGAGCACCTCAACATCATAACCAACTCTATGTTTGTTACCAAGCTCTTTTTAGCCATGTCTGGACCTGGCGTGTCAGTGTCCGCGGTGGCAATGATGCTAGAGGAGGCACTTTGTTTGCAAAAAGGCACCATATCTATCATCCATGTCAACAGCCACAATCCAGTTAAGGGATTCTTCCAGATTGGCAACGACAAGGCAGACACCGCCGCAAGATGACTGTGGATGCTGAGAGATGCCCATCAACTACATGAGACCCTTCATATTGGAGCTAAAGCACTCGCGAAAAAATGTGGGATTTTGGCCGCTGATGCAAAGCACGTCATTGCCTCATGTCCCCACTGCCAAAAATCACCACTGTGGTCCAGCGGCATCAACCCCAGAGGCCTGAAAGCTGCAAAAATATGGCAAACAGACTTTACATTATGTCAGCTACTAAAACCCTGAGCATGGCTTGCAGTGACTGTGGATACCTACAGTGGAGTGATCGTGGCCACCCAACATCAAAAAACAGACTCCAAAGCAACCATCCAACATTGGTTGACAGCCATGGCATGGCTTAGTGTTCCGAGGCAGATCAAGATGGACAATGGCCCGAATTTTGTCTCAAAATCGATCCAAGCATTTGTTTCGAAATGGGGTATCACTTTAGTACATGGCATCCCATACAATAGCACCGGGCAGGCCATTGTTGAACAGGCAAACCAAACTCTGAAAGCTAAATTGGAGGTGTTGGTAAAAACAGAGGGTTTCACTAATTCAATTTCCCCAAAAGACCAAGCACGCATCCTGGCAACCGCTCTGCTAGCGTTAAATCAATTCCCTAGGGGGGACAAGACAAAAAGCCCTGCCCAGAGACACTGGGCCACCTGAGCACTAGAGGAAGGCCCACAGGTTATAATTAAAAATGAACTAGGAGAATGTGAACAAGGTTGGAGACTGGTTCTGAGTTCTGTTAAATCCTAACTGTATTTTCCCTTTTTCCACGTTTTTTTCCCCTTTTTTTCCTGTTATTTTCTTTAAGAGACATCCTCCTGATATAAAATGAAGTGCCAACATCTGTAGCTCCTAGTCCTGTTGTACCAGTCCATTGAGGCATGGATTGTTCCCCAGCTGAAGAAAAATGTGGGTGACCCTAGCCCATGCACTAAATCAAGACCACCTACGCTTGTCCTCGGCTGTGGCAGACAACCCCATGTCAGCTTGTCTGGTTGGGATTCCATTTAGGCCAGAAGAATATTCTAACACCCTGAAGTCACTGCAGGCAAAAATTAATAGGAAGCCCCCCAGTTCCTGGGGTTGAAATATACCAGTTCTTGGGGCATCATATTCAAGGTAAAAACTCCGATAACTAATCCCTTATTACTGTGGGAAAAATGGATCACCAACCTACCAAAGGCAGAGGTTGGACCCCAGGAATCTGAGCTTTTGGGTTCATCCTGCACCGCCTTCTTGATCACAAACCCACTTACTGAAGTGACCTATACAATAATGGGCTGCAACATAATCAAAGATTTGTAGCCAAAAGTTGGTGCCAGTCTATCATCAAAGTGAATAAGCCATGAACTGAAGATTCTTATCCAGAGCCTAGGAAAAGGGGTGGTTATAATTTGTGGTGACCGCGCCTATCCAGGAATCCCCTCTCGCTTTCTAGGAGATCCATGCACCCTGAAGTGGTTTTCCCTGACTTTCCCCAGCATGACCCAAATTTCAGATTGGAGCAGTCAAAATAAGTTGAAATTTCAGAAAAGGGGTGCAAATCAATATGATGAACATTGTGACTCTGAAATTTTTCATCAATGCGTTGCTGTCTCTGTTTTCCTCCCCTGGGTGGCAGCAGCCAAGTCTTTAAGTGAATTGGGCAATTTAGAATGCTGGGTAACTAAACAGGCGAATCTTACCTCAACTGCCCTCAGTAACCTCCTGGAAAACAAGGAAATCACCAGAAAGGTGACTCTCCAAAACACAGCAGCTAGTGCATGGGCACAGATGCCAGGAATTTCAATGGCTCTGCTGTTTCAACGTCTCCAGTAAGAGCAAAAATATCCATGTCTCCATTGAAGAGATGAAGAGCATGGTTTGGAGCATTAAGCAAGAAACAGAGAACTGGTTCAAGAACATCTTTAAGGACTGGGGACTGTTGGGCTGGATATAAAAGACATTTTATGTTTTGTTTTTATTATCTCTTTGGTCTCTGGAGCATTTGGCATCTTGAGAAGGATGCTAACTAAGAACACTAAAAGACCATTTTCCTTCACAGTTGTTGTGGCCACTGCCATTTAATATCAGAACTGGTGGGAGGAAGACAAAACCAAAGAGACGGAAGTTTATAACTAAACTAAACAAAAAAGGGGGAGATGTGATGGTGTGCTTTTTCTGTTACAGACTCATAATTGTCTGCCCCAGTTACCCTTATGTATGTTTGGTTTACCCCAGAGTACCCTCTCATTTCCCTGTCCATTATCCCAGAGACCAGGCCCGTATTCTGGATCCTTCCCTGGCAGTCAGTGTAACCCTGCCCTCTTCCCTTGTCTGTCATTCTAGCCCCGCTGTTGCGGCTCGGCTCGTTTTATGTTTGTTCGGTTTCCCCCCCCATTTCTCTTTGCTAAAGGTCCTGCCCTGATCCCGGTTTATGTCAATCCCCAGACCCCTCCCAAGTTGCCATGGTTAAACCTATGTATCTTTCTTGTTCCCCTCCCCTGACTGCCTGCCTGTCACTCGGCACCCCTGCCTCTTTTTCCAGAAGCTTCTGGCTAGGGTGTCGGGTGATTGGGTTAGGAGCCAGGGCCCCTCCCACGGTTGTATCCAATTGGTTCTAGTATGTTGTCAATCCCCAATGTATCTTTTCTACCCCTCTCCTGATTTGTTGTATTTCACCCCTCCCACCCTCTTTAAAACCCGAGGTTTTTCCTGCCTCGGGGCTCTCAGATTCTTCTTCCCTGCTCTCGGCTTCCCCTCCCCGACCCTCCTGCTTCCCTACCCAATAAATCTTCTGCCCTGGAGGATCTGGGAGTTGCCTCTTCTTCTAGTCTTGCAGCTTGGAGTACTACAGCGGCCAACGTCCGCAAGGCCTAACACCGCCTTAGGCACAAGGCCTCGACTTTGCGTTGGGGAAGTGCCCCACTGGCTGGAGGTGGGCTGGACATTTTCTAGCCTGGGCGTTTCTATTCCACCGGCCACACCGCTCCACCCCGCCTTTGTTCTAGAACCTTCCATATCTATCCTGTATTTCTTGAAACCCCACTGGTATGTGTAAACCTTTCTCCTCCCCCATTATTCCCCATTGGCTAAAACATGGTATTCCCTGCCTTGTGCTCCTCCCTGCCAGGTCTCCTGCCATTGGTTGAAGTTTGTAGCCTCTCCTTTTACCCTCCCCTGTATATAAGTTGTTGCAAGCCTATGTTCTTTGTCATTTGCTGCTGGCTTCTCTCAAGAAATAAACCTCTTGGGAACCTACACAACTGACCCCTCTCATTTCTTCACCTCGGATTCTCGATGCGGGTTGGAAACAGCAGCAGAGAGCAGCCTTGCTGATTCAGGATACCAAGCAGCCCTGCTCACACTGCTACCCAGACCAGCCTCTGGGTGGATAGGGAGCAGCCATTTTTGGCACGGGCCAGGAGAACGGGCTAGCTGGAGAGTATCTCCTAGCAGCTACCATGTCAGTGCAGGCCAGCGGCACATGATGACACAAACATCCCTGCCGAGCATGTCAGAGACCACCGGCTACCCACAAATCAACAGCTACAGTGCATCATCGCCGACCTCCCTCCCGGATTCTAGACTGGAGCTGCTGACTGCACAGCCAGTACTTAAAACGGACTTTATACATCATACTATTTCCACATGACAGGCCCAGAACAACTGGATCACCTTAGCTAAAACTCTTCAACAAAAGAGCATGTGCCTCTCCAGAGGCAGTGCCAGCAACCTTCATGCCTGGTAGGGACTCCTCTAAAGCCCAACAAGTACTCCTTCACAGGGAAGGAGCCCAGCCTGGTGGATACATGGGACAAGTGGATGAGCATGTTACCACACTCACGAGAGGAACCCCAAGAACCGGAATATTTGGAGTCCTCTAAGGCCACTTATTGTATTAAATGCTATTACAGACCAGCAGCCAAAGCATGGCCACCTGCAGAACACCAAAATTTTTTTTACCTAAAGGATGTGACACCTACTAACAAAAGTTACAATTCAATTAACTGGTGTAATTGTACCGGCAACTTAGCATCTGCATCCACCCCAGAGTACTCCCCCAGGGCATGTTCCTGGTCTGTGGAGACAAGAGTATCGGCTGGAATCCCCTATTGCCTGCAGGGAGGTCCTTGCACTCTTGGCCAGCTTGCCATCCTCACCCTGAACTCAACATTAATCCAGGACAGGCGACAGAAAGATTAAATGGCCCACTAAAAAAGAGATCTCACCCAACTGGATGAAAATTATGTTACTGAAATTATCGATTGGCCATATAAAAAGAGGGTTGTAATGTCCAGTTTTCTACCTTGGGTTGCTATGAAAGCCCTCAGAGAGCTTTCTCACCTGGGATACTTGTGGGAGGGAGCCACAGGGAAGACAGGGTGGAGATGCCCTGGGAAGATACTGTTGTCTGACTGTCAATCAACTGTGGTTCCCTCCCCTGTTCTGGAAAGTTCTATGCCCTCTGTTCTCCTGTTGGTTCCCCTTGAAAGACCACCCTTGATCCACTCCCTCATTGGTGTATCCCATGTCACCCCACCTCAACTCCTCCCCTGACTCCCTTCCCCATTGGACAGCTTGTACCCTGACCCCTCCTACCGTCCCCCGGTTATAAACCCTGACCTCTCCCTTGTTCAAGGCTCTGCCACTGATCCCTTTCAACAGTGGTTGTGCTCCTGCTTGTTCCTGTCCCTCTCCTCACCCTCACCCAACCTGGACCCTCTGACCTACCTTCAATAAACCCTGCTGGATCAGACATTGTGTCAAGAGTCCTCCTTTGGCTACTGGTCAAGTGCACATTATGACAATCCGGGTCTGAGAGCAAGGTGGGCTGGGGGAGCTGGTCACTCAGACTAAGAGGGAACTGCTCTTGACAGCACCTGCCCAGGGAATATCCCCACAGATACTGGCTTGGCAAGCAGGCCAACCTAAAATCTGCCATGCTGAGGGCCTCCTAACAGATGAAGAGACTACCAGGCATGCCACTCTCCAAAACCGAGCTGCTATCAACTTCTTATTACTGACCCATGCATATGGCTGCAAAGAGTTTGATGGGCTGTGCTGCTTCAACTTGACCACCCATAGTGAAAGCATCCACACCCGCATCCAGAAGATCCAGGACTTGGTCAAAGAACTAAAGACTGAAAAGGAACCGAAGTGGTTCAAAGACCTCCTGGGATATTGGAGTCTTAAGGGATGGGTTGCCTCCCTCCTAAGAAACATTTTTTGGGTTCTTTTAGTAGTTTTTGTTGGTTTATGTATGTTTGGGTGCTTTAAGAACATATTTGTGAGGTCTCTGGGGGAGAATTTTTTATTAAAAAAAGAAGCGGGAATTGTGGAGGCTAGAGAACTGGCCAAAGAAAAGCCTGCTGCATTCCCCTGGAGGACCAACCCCTAAGTCATAACCCTTGTTATGGAGAGCAAAAAGATTGCCCCCAGAATCCTTTGCTGTTTTATGTTGATTCTTTGCACCCCAATAGTCCATCCCCTTTTGCTGTATTGTGTTTTTTGTACGTTTTAATTGTAATAAGTTATGTCTTGGTTTGTTCCAGTTTTCCCCTCATTGTAGTGGTTCTGCCCATGTTGCCTCCTCCGTCTCTTTCATTGTCAGTTACCCTACCTCCTCCCACTGTTACATAAAATTGCTGTGTCATTCCCCCAACCCCTCCCGGTGTCCTGTCTGTCACTCGACAGCCCATCCCCTCCCTCTAGAAACTTCTACCAAGGTCGCCGAGTGATAGGTTCAGGCACCGGGGCTCCTCCCCCAGATTACCCTCATTGGTTCCCCTGACTGCCTGTTCCTCTGCTCCCCATGCCCTCCTGTATCCCCACTGGCAGGTGGGCAAACCCCTCCCCTGTTCACTCCCTCCTTCATAATATGGTGCACAGCCCAGTCCTGTGTCTCCTGTTGACCAGATCCCCTGGGTTGCAGACCCCTTTCCTGTGCTTTTCCAATAAACCCAGACGGAACCCTCAACAGCAGTCCACTCCTTCTTCTTGCTGTCGTCACACAGAGCCTCGTCTGTGCAAGGCAAAACCCTCAGCTGCTCTCCTGGCCTCCTGAGGAATGGGAGAGTGTCCCCCCGCTGCTTGCTGTGTCAGAGCAAGTCAGAGTGATGCCAAGTAGACACTCTGAGAGGCATGGGGACACCCTTTGTTCCGATCCTCATCCCACTGATCCCAGTGTTTGGCCCCACTCCTTACTGTTCCTATATAAATCTCTGTTTCTCCTGTCTCTTCAGTCTTCTGTCCCTGGATCTTTTGGAGACTGAAGCAATAAAGACTCTTCTTGGAACTCCACATGAGGACCCTCTTCTGTGTCACCTGGATTCACCAAAGAGCTAGATCACTCGGTGAGAGCGCAGACATGCCTGTGTTCCTGGGACGTTCTTCTAAGGACACTTCTCAGGGAAGGAAGGTAGCGGCACTCCTACCACTGCCTGCCACAGCAAATTCTGTTTTCTACTTGGTTTAAATGTAGTTTGTTTAATCTGTTCATTGCACCTGTTAAGCGTTCCTGGAAACAATAGGGAAGCAAGGTTGAAGACCACCAAAACAGGATAAAAAAAATGAGAGAGAAGGGGACAGAAGAGTGGGCAGTTGGGAGAGAGTATAAGTTCCTGAGTACCCAGCACACAGGAAAGAGAATGGGGACTGCTGCAGTTGGGAGAGGGTATAAAAAGTTGCCATTTTGTTGGAGGGTGTCCATGTTCACCTTTTGAAGTGGTGTCGGCTAGAGACGTCCCGGCAAGCAGGCCAGCACCGCTTGCAGCCAAGGGGGCACTATCCCGACTTAAATGTCGAGCTCAGCGCCTAAGGTCAGCACCCTGCGTTAAAGCAGCAGTGCTGCCTTTAATAAGGACGTGGCCGTGTTAGCACTTCTACCCGCAGGAAGAAAGAGAGCGCTCTTCAGTCGTGGCTAATCCAGGTTTATTGTAAATCCAGAGGGGGCCAGGAACCAAAGAGAGCGGGGGGAGCGATTACATCGAGTTATAAAAGGTGTGGGAGGTAGGGGTGGGAAGCGTTCAGGAACAAATGGGAATCAAGGGAGGAGTGGGATACAAGAGATTGACTTGGAAGAAATACCAATAGTGGTGAACCACGGGAGGGGCCCCAGCCCCTGAGCCAATCACTCAACGTCCTAGTTAGAATATTCTAGAGAAAAAGGTAGGCATGCAGAGTGACTGGCAGGCAACCAGGGCAGGGTTTGAAGGAGATACATTTGTTGTCAGGGTAACTGGGGAGGAACTAGGAAAACTGACAGAAACTGGGAGGAGAACCAGGGCAGAACCATTACAAACAAGGGGGAACAGAACATACCAACTTAACACACCACAACAACCTTTAGAGGGAGAGACATGCATGTGACTCAGTAGACTCAGTACAAATAAGCAATCTCCTTTGTTTAGGAGACTTTGTTCCCACTTAATTGTATCCAAAAGTCAGTTTGTTTCCAACAATTTGGGGACTCATTTGGGATCCCTGACCTCTGACTCTGGAGAGAAGGACAATGGGAGTAGAAGTTATACCCTGATGATTTCAGCAACCCCAACCTGTTTTCATGCCCCATCAGGGCTGCAGGTGAGACCTGGACAGGGGAGTCTCAAAGCAAAAAAAAAGGGAAAGGAAGGTAGGAAGAGCAAGATTTCATGTGTGTCAGGTGGTAACACCTGTGCACAGGACCCAGCTAAGAAAGTGACTGTTAAATATTACTTGAGGGGCTGGGAGGAGCAGGACTGGGTGTGTATGCTTAGATGCAGAATTGCCTGTGGAATCCTTCTAACTGTGATTCTGTTATTCTGCAAGGGATAAAGCCAGTGAAGGGACAAAGCGAGTAATTTCTGAAAAAAGTAATCACGAGGGGGATACTCTGAAATGGAAAATAGCTGCAGCGAGAAGGTTAGGAGGAGTGGAGAGGAACTTAGGGACTCCACTTTGAACATAGCTCCAGACAGTCCTTTGGGGAGGATGCTCAGAGACTGGGGACAAAAGCACCTAGCTTTTACCCAGGGGAAGGATCAAGGAAAGATGATCCAAAAATGTATGTTTGAGTGAACTAAAGAACCCATTACACCAGACCTCTTGTACTGGCCAAGATATGGGTCTTTATAAGATTATATATGTCAGGATTTAAATATCTATGTGAAAACAAAAGAAACTCGCAATAAAGAACAGAGGGATTATGCTGCTTGTTGGAAAACATATTTGTCCCTATTTGCAACCAAGAAAGGTTAGGGTTAGGGTTAGGGTTGGGATTAGGGGGGAAGGAAAGAGGGAAAAATGGACCCTCTGTAGACCCCCAGCCTCCTGCCTATGTGCTTGACAGGGGACCAAATGATCCAAATTTAGAGTAAGAAACAGCTGAGTGGCAAAGGATTGATGATTTGGGGCTGATTCCGTTAAAATGGCAGATCTACATGGCAGGTTGGGTCCCTAGAAATGGTGGGCCCATGTGGTGGCCCATGGTGCTGCATCCCAAAACAACTGAGATGCTAAGACTCGGATGGCCTGGGAAGACACCCATCTTTAGGATAGGGCGATGCAAAGCAATGCTCTTCCACAGTTCCTTGCCTTGTTACATTAATGATCCTAGTTACATCATCCTTGTTTTCCTCCCCAGTTCTAGAATGTTCTTTGTTCCCGTTTACCCCTCTGGTCCTTATTCTTTACAGCTCCTCCCCTGAATCCCAGTTGATTGTCCCTTTGTAACCCCGCCCCCGTACCACCCCTGTTCCCTCCACCCATTGGCTCTCAGATCTGATGCTCCGCTTCTGTGGGCGGTTAAGATATCGCAATGTTACGGTCGGGCGGAACCCCTCCCCTTCTACCATTACCTCGTTATAAATTACCGGGTTCAGCCGTTAATAAACACCAGTTACCATCCACCACACTGGCGAGTGCGTGTACTTGGTCCATGTGGCAAAGGTGCTGCCACTGAGCCGTTCCCAACCCGGGACACCATGCCCCAAGCGGTGGCAACAAGTGGTGCCAAAACCCAGGACCGATACAGGAAGCGGGAACCTCCTGGGTGAGGGAACGGCAGCCAGAGCAGCGGGACTGTCTTCGGCGGGGAGGACACTCCCAGAGGACCGGCGAAAGGGGAAGGTCTCGCACTGAGATCTGGTGAAGGGGGAAGTCTCGCGCCGAGAATCGGCGAAGGAGGAAGTCTCGTGCCGAGGACCAGCGAAGGAGAGGATGGAGTCCCTTGCAAAGGTAATTTTTAAAATTCATAGAGAGTCGGGCATAGATTGCGAGCCGGGAGACTTTATCCTCGTGGTGTTGAGGCTCCTGTGCATTGGGGTAATTGGGCAGCTGGAGGATATTCTCCACCCGGAAGTGTGGGATGATTGTATCGGGGCCCTAGCGGAGAAGGCTATGTCGTCAGGCTCGGGGCGAAATCTAAAATTATGGGGCAGAGTCATGCAGGCTCTGAAAAAAGTTCAGCAGAAGCGGGAAAAGTGGAAGGCCACCCAGGACTGTTTGCAGGTGGGGCCCCGACAGGGTGCAGATGATTTTGGGTCCGCTGAGCGTGAGGATTTACAGCTGTGGGAATGTTCTTTGCGGCTCCAAAGCCCAGGCACCCCGGCTGCAGGGAAAAAGCAGTCCTTTTGGGACGGGCTGCTACAAGAAGCATGAGGTGCAGCCGTTAATTTGGAGGTGCGGAGCGTGGTCGTTAGCTTGGAGGCACGGAGCGCAGTCATTAGCTCGGAGGTGCAGAGTGCGGCTGTTAGTTTGGAGGTGTGGAGAGTAGCCGTTAGCTTGGAGGCGCAGGGCACCGCCATTGACTCGGAGTCGCAGGGCACCACCATTACCTTGGAGATGAGAGGCGCCGCTGTTGACTCAGAGTCCGAGGGAGCCTGGGCGGGGCCTCCGCCTTACGCACTACAGGGAGGCGAGCCCCAGAAGGGGGGGGACGCGGGTGCGGGTGCCATCGGCAGAGACGAAGAAGGTCTGCAGGACAGCACAGACACGCGCGGGCAAAAAAGAAGGAAAAGACATGGAGGGGGAGCTGACGCTGCTCAAAGCATGCGTTGGGAATCTCATTACAGGGCGCTGGCCTCCCCCAGCAGGAGGCGGGGCGAGCCTAGAAGGAGGGAGCAGCCCAATGCTAAGGCAAAGGGGCAAGGCCGAAGCCTGATAAAAAGGTCCTGGAGCCCGGAAGTCTCCAGTCAGTCAAGTTCTGGAACCGAGTCAGACTCGAGCTGGGATGAATGGTTCCACAAGTGGTCCATTGCTAATCTCGATCCTGACTCTGATTCTGATTTGGACGAAGAGGGAGTGAGAGCACAGAAGGGTGGTCATCATAATCCTCCTGCTTGGGTGAAGGGAAAGCTAGGAAAAGAACAAGTTCCTCTCACTGACTGAAGGAGAATAAAAGTAGCATGTGCCGAGTGGGCACATGCCAAGCTAGCGTTTCCCATCCGGGTGGGGGAGCCAGGCGGAACCTACACGCCTGTAAACCCAAAGGATGTACAGGCAATTGTTAAAGCGATTGCAGACAGGGGGATTAATTTGGCAATGGTCTCTACTCTTATCGACAGTGTTTTTGGAGGAGATGACATGCTCCCATTTGACATCAAGCAAACGTGCAGACTCATTTTTGATGGGGCAGGGATGACTGTATTCAAACAAGAATGGGAGGACAATTGTGCAAGGCAGCTGGCCTTGGTGACCGGGGCAGACCATCCTCTACAGGGTTCCAGCTTACAACGCTTAATGGGCACGGACCCAACTATGATCACCCCCAGGTGCAGGCTGAGGGCCTTCAGGTCCATGAGGTCATGACAACCCATACTGCCAGAGAGGCTATTCGCTCTGCATCTACGGTTACTGCCAGACCATCGCCGTGGTCTACTATAAAGCAGAAGTGAAAGCGAAGGCTTCACACAGTCTGTGGAGCGCCTCCAGGCAGCACTTGACTCCTCTGCTCTACCATCAGAAGCGAAGGGCGCTGTGCTAGCGGAGTGCCTGGGCCAACAGTGTAATACCGCCACCAAGAACATCTTGTGGTCGCCACCACCTGGGTCAACCATCGCAGACATGATTAGGCACGTCATTAAAGAGGAGCATCTAGCCCCAATTCAGGCAGCTGTTCACCCTGCAATAGCTAGCGTAATGGCATGCTTGAAGTGTGGCCAGGAGACCACATCCCAGTAAAGTGCCCTCGGTCAGGATACCCACCAACAGCTGTTCCCCCACACCAGATGGGACTTAGGGGGCCATGCTGGACATGTGGAAAGAGGGGGCACTTCGCTAGGGATTGCAAACCTAAGGATCAGGGAAATGGGAGGGGGAGGGGGTGCCCGGGCTGCACACAGCCCCCTCCCACCCGGAACATGAAGCGGCCCGGTTGTGCCAATTGCCAATGGGGCACGGAACTCCCGCACCCACTGCCCCCTCCCACAGTCAACTTCACAGCCCAGCCAATGGCCCAGCGAAACCCATCCACATCCCAGGAACACCAAAAACGGCTCCCTGGGGACGAGGCCCCTGGGTGGCCCTGGCCATGAAGGCGTGGGAGCAAGACCCATGGGTGGCTTTCACTGTGAAGGTGGGCAGACACCCACTAATAGGGTGTGCTGTCTGCTGTCTCTATAACAACTCTGATGGCCCTTCATTCTGTATCCCTTTTTGGGTTGACACGGGATCCGATGTTACCATTATTCCAGACATACACTGGCCTTCATAGTGGAAGTTGGAAGAAGCCCCCATCGTAGGCGGGGTTGGAGGACTGTTTCGAGCCCGAAAAGAGCACTCAGCTTATTGCACTAACGCTTTGCACTGAGAGGGGACCAGGGAGAACCATCACCCTCTCCCCATATGTAATGTCCGAATGTCCACCCTTGTTAGGGAGGGATGCCCTGACCTTGTTGGATGTCAGAATGACAAATTTATTCTAAGGGCCACTGCTACATACCCACAACTGCTCATCAAATTAATATGGCAATCACTAGACCCAGTGTGGGTCGAGCAGTGGCCCTTGTCGAAGCCTCCAATGACTGGCCTTCTCGAATTAATTACCCGGGAGCTGCAACAAAACCATACTGAGCCCTCCACAAGCCCGTGGACCATCCCCATCATTGTTATACCTAAACGGTCCAGTGAAGGCTTCCGTCTCCTACACGACCTATGAGAGGTGAACAAAAAAATCCAGCCAATGGGCCCTGTGCAAACTTTGTTGCCAATGAATTTTATGGTACCAAGAGGACAACCCTGTGCAGTGCTCGACATCAAAGACTGCTTCTTCTCCATCACCCTGCATGATGAAGACAAAGAGCGGTTTGCCTTTTCAGTCACCTTCCCGAACAGCCAGTGGCCCAACCTGCGCTTCCAGTGGCGAGAGTTGCCTCAGGGGATGGTTGACTCCCCTGCCATCTGCCAAATCACAGTGGACCGAGCACTAGCGCCAGTTCGACAGAATGATCTGACTGCAACCATTATCCAATACATGGATGACATCCTGATCGCCACACCATCAACGAGCCAAGTAGACCAGCTAATGTCTGCAATCTCAGAGACCTTAAAAGCAAATGGGTTCGAAATTGCCAGAGCGAAGATAAAAAGGGGACCATGCGTGACCTTTTTAGGGGTGGGAATCTCGGACTCCTATATAACCCCTCCCAAAAAAAAATCCGCCGAAACATCAGGATCCTCCACGACATGCAGCAGCAGGTGGGATCCCTACAATGGCTCCGTAACATCATCCTGATCCCTCCCGAGGTCATGGATCCCCTAAACGACCTCCTAAAAAGGAAGAACCCATGGGAGCAAAAGATACTAACGCCAGAGGCAGTGAACTTGCTTGACTTTATCCAACATCAGATGTCGATGAGCACGCTTGCCAGATGGGACTCGAACGCACCAGTTGATTTGTATGTCTACCTTAGGAAGAAAGGGGGAGTAGGAGTGCTAGCTCAAGGACCCCCTGATAAAGCCCAACCAATACAATGGGAGGTCTTGGGAAAACCATTGCGCACCTTTTCTCCAGGAGTTGAGTGCCTTGGTAGGCTCATTATGAAGGGCAGGAAACTCGCCCTAAGACATCTGGGCACTGAACCCACCAGAATATATCTGCCCTTTTGCAAACAGCTTTCTGCACAGTCATCAATAACATCAGAGTACCTGGCCATAGACCCTCGCTGGATTTGGGGGAGAAATTTGTTACGCAGCGAAACCCCCTTGGACGCAGCTGCTTGCGGTCGTTGACATCGACCTACCACCTAAGGTATTGACCGGCCACGAGAAGGACCCACAGTCTTCACTGATGCGTCTTCATTAACCTCCACTGCAGCCATAGTATGGCAGTCATGAGAGCGTTGGTGTTGTATTAAAACACATCCTGCGCTTTTGGTCCAGCAACTTGAAGCAGCTGCTGTGCACTAGCATGTGGACTGTTCCCGGAGGAACACCTTAACATCGTGACAGACTCTATATTCATGGCCAGGCTCTGTCTAGCCATGGCTGGACCTGGTGTGGCAGTGTCCACAGTGGCGACGATGCCGAAAGAAGCACTCTGTTCGCGAGAGGGCACTGTGTCTATCATCCATATCAACAGCCACAGTCCAGTTAAGGGATTCTTTCAGATTGGCAACAACAAGGCAAGATGCTGCCGCAAAATGGCTGTAGACCCTAAGAGAAGCCCATCAACTACATGAATCCCTACATATCGGGGCCAAAGCACTCGCAAGGAAATGTGGGATCTCAGCCGCTGATACGAAGCATGTTGTCGCCTCATGCCCCTACTGCTAAAAATCACCACTGTGGTCCAGCGGCGTCAACCCCAGGGGCCTCAAGGCTGCCGAAATATGGCGAACAGATTTTACATTATGCCAGCTGCTGAAACCCCGAGCATCGCTGGCGGTAACAGTGGACACCTACAGTGGAGTTATCGTGGCCACTCAGCACCAAAGGACCAACTCCAAAGCAACTATCCAGCATTGGTTAACGGCCATGGTATGGCTTGGTATCCCAAGGCAAATCAAGACAGATAATGGTCCGAGCTTCATTTCAAAATCAGTCCAAGTGTTCGCATCAAGATGGGGTGTAACTTTAGTCCATGGCATCCCGTATAATAGCACTGGACAGGCTATTGTCGAATGGGCTAACCAAACCCTAAAAACTAAACTGGAGGGGTCAGCGAAAACAGAAGATTTTACCAATTCCATCCCGCCAAAAGACCAAGCGCGCATCCTAGCAAATCGCCCTGCTGGCTTTAAATCAGTTCCCCAGGGGAGATGAAACAAAAAGTCCTGCCCAGAGGCACTGGGCCACCCAGGCACTAGAGGAAGGCCCAAAAGTCATGATTAAAAATGAATTAGGAGAATGGGAAACGGGTTGGAGGCTGGTACTCACAGGGCGAGGGTACGCAGCTGTTAAGAAAAATAGTAAAATCAAATGATGCCCGCTCAAGTCGATAAAACCGGACGTTCAGGGCCAAAACTAATGAAATTTGTAAAGTTTGTTTTGCAGGACTGAATCCTCAGACGCCCCTGCGGCCCTTATACCCCGCTTCCTGAAGGCTGTGACGAATCATCAAGCAGCCCGATGGCAGACCATACCGGGGTCGTGAAAGAACTCAGTGACCGAACTAAAGGAGAGACTGGCGCAGAGAAGGACTGGGGGAAAAAGCTCAGCAAAATGTGCTGGTATCCATCAAGTAGAGTTCGAACTCTGGCCAAGTTCTGACTCTATTTGAATGGAATGCCAATCAACCCAGAGTTTTTTCTGTGTCAAAGGGAGTTTTGGAGAAACATGAGTCCGGACACGAGTTCTCCACATCTCTCTTGTTTTAAGGTCAACTGTCGCAGACTCTGGGAGGTTAGTTTGGTAATGTGGTGTCAACCAAAAAACTGAGGAAGTCCTGCAAAGATATACAGAGTCATGGTTTAATCAGCCCCCATGACTAATCGCCTTATATTTTAAACAAGTTTGCATTGTTTTAAAAAAAAAAAAAAAAAAACTAAAAAAAAAACCCAAACCCAAACCAGTTACAGATAGTTGACTTTTCATTTGTTAAACATTTACAGTTACAAGTTTGTTACAGTTGTGTTACATTGTTCAAGTTCAGTACATTTTACCAGTTACACGTATTTCCCAGTTGTCAGTTTTAACCTTTGCATTTTCTATGTTTTTAACTAGTCATAAAAGCAGGGAGGGAATGTGGGAGGTTAAGATATCGTGATGTTACAGTTGGGCAGAACCCCTCCCCTTCTACTGTTACCTTACCATTAGCCCCTGTTATAAATTACCCTGTTCAGCCATTAATAAATGCCAGTTACCGTCCACCACATTGGCAAGTGCGTGTACTTGGTCTGTGTGGCAAAGGTGCTGCCACCGAAACATTCTTGATCCAGGACGCCATGCCCCAAGTGGCGGCAACAAAAGAGGTCTCAAACCCACTGATTTTCAGGTTGCTCTCAAAACTTCTGCAGCTGGTTTCCCACTGAGAGCAACCATTTTACATCATGAACATGAGATCGCACTTTGACCTCCCCAGATTCATTCCAGAGGGGAACTGTAGAGCTGATGCCCTGGCTGGCCTGCTATAGCTGGCTGGCCAAGGTAACACCTTCCATCGGGCCAAAATTAGCCATCAACAGTTTCATCAGAATGTACCTGCTCTGGTCTGCCAATCCCATCTGATGCAGACAGCCATTTACCAAAACCAACTAGCCCCAGATTACTTAGTAGCAGAATAAGGAGGGATCTGTGGGAAAAGAAATTCATCTCAATGTTGCATCGAAATCAATGATTGTGGAGAACTCATTAAAAACAGAACTATGTTGTTTTGTGTTATTTGGTTTGTTCCTGTTCTCCCCTGTTTATGGTTTCACCCTGTCTCCCCTTCCCAAAATGTCAATCCCATTCCCACTCCTCCCCAGTCCCTGAAAACTTCCCTGTCAATCCTCATATCCCCTCCTGGCACCTTGTCTGTCACTCGGCTCCCCATCCGCTTTCTCTAGAAGCTTCCACAAAGGGCGTCAAGTGATTGGTTGTTGTGGTTCGTCTTGGTATGTTCTGTTCCCCCCATGTTGTTATGTTAATGGTTCTGCTGGTAGTTCCCTCCTTTTCCCCGTTATTTGTCAATCTCCCGACTCCTCCCCGGTTTCCACAGTTACTATATGTATCCTTTTAATTCCCCACCCCCAGCTGCCTGCCAGTCACTTGGCACTCCTGCCTCTTTTTCTAGAAGCTTCTAGCCAGGGTGTCGGGTGGTTGGTTCAGGGGCCGGGGCCCCTCCCTTAGTTTTGTGTGATTGGTTTTCCCGTTATGTCAGTTATCAATGTATCACCCCTTCCCTGTCTCTGATTTGTCCCTAAGTTGTTACCACCCCTACTTCCCACCTTCCTTAAAACCCGAGGTTTCCCCTCCCTTGGGGCTCTCCAGTTCTTGGACTCCTTGGGTGTACTTGGTCCCTCCGGGGGCACAATAAAACCCGATTGTGCCACCAACTAGAGAGTCGTCTCTTCATCCTGTGGATTGAAGTCCTGCTCGGCTACGTCCTTGAAGGTGGTTTATCGCCTTAGTCACTGTACCCAGCAACGAGGTTGGGGGAGTGCCCACACTAGCTGAAGGCGGGCTGGCCAGCTAGCCAGGGCGTGTCTCCATCAGCCGGGTCACTTCAGTTCTGGCGCCCAGCGTGAGGTCCCTCCTACCATGTTCCCTGATATGTTGTTCTGTTGTCCTTGTTTCACTCCTCCTTATCCCCTCGTTGGTGGATAGCTGGATCCCCTCCCTTATTTCCACCCCCCAAAAGGTGCTGCTCCAGTCTCTTCGGGAGCTTTCCAGAGCTGTATCCCCTGAGGCTGGGAGCTCCCAGGAGCTTCTAATAAAACCTCAGATTATATACCCTCTGGATTGTCTACTCCCATCCTTCACTGTTGTCGGCCATGTCTCTCCAAGGAAAGGGATCACAACCCTTAGCAGCCCTTCTGCTCTTCCGAGCACAGAAGAGTGTTCCCTGCAGTCGGCAGTGTGGGAGCTAGCAGTGAGGCACGAAGTGGTCACTTGGTGGACACTGCGACACTACTAGAATCAGAAAACTGGCACATGTGCCCATACAGAAATGGACTCCTCTATTAAAAACTAATTGGTGGGACAACCTTCTAGAAGGAGGTTGGTGGAAAAAGATTTTACTTATGGGAGGAGGTGTATTAGTGTTATTTTTCTCCCTTGTGTTATACACCTTGCTGAATTCACATGATGACTAACATGGTTCAGAATTCCCTAGAAAAGTGATGAGAAAATCAAGAAGATCATGATGGTACAAAAGATAAAAAGACCACAGCTTTCACAAAGGCACCTTCACTGCGCTGCCCCACTCCTGGGCCCATGTCCCCACCCAGACAGTGACCAAGGGTCAAGGCCTCAGGGGACTGTCCCCACTGCACTTTGGGCAGGAGCTGCATCCCCATCCTGCCTTTTCAATCAGCAAGGAGGGTTCGGCTGAGACGGGATCTTCCCCCCTCTCCCTTGCCGATCACTGCCACCCCTCCCGGGGGGCCTCGCACCATTGGCCCCTTGTGACTCTTTACTTTTCCCCAGCTGCTCCAGTCTGTACTGGTTTACACTCCGTCCTCCCTAGGTTGAGATGCTGCTGCCCCCCACATCCCTACCCCCTGCTGAGGCATCCCCAAGTGACCTCTGGGCTATACTGGTCCATACTGGTGAGAATAACAGCCTCAAGGGAAGGGACAGAGAGCCCAATGTTGTGTTGTGGTTTTGTAGGTTGGACTGCTCTGTTTCCCCCTCCACTGTAATGGTTCTGCCCTAGTTCTCTCCTCCCTCCCTTGCGTTGGCAATTACCCTAACTCTTCCCTAGTTACCACAGAAATCCATGTATCTTTTCCAGGATCCCTCCCTGGTACTCTGTCCATCACTCGACGATCCCACCCTTCCCTCTAGAAGCTTCCAGCTAGAGCACTGAGTGATTGGTTCAGGGGCCAGAAAGTTATATCCCTGAAGTTATTCCCATTGGTGCATTCCCAATGTCAATCTTTGTACCCCACTCCCCTCTGCAATCCTATTAGTTTGGAAACCGATTCCTCCTCTGTTTCCTTCCCTCTTTATAAACTGTTGTATCCCCCTCTGGTTTGGCTTCGGCTGTTGGTTCCCCTGGGGGTGTTGTCTCCCTGTAGGGATTCAATAAACCCAGATTCACCCCATCTGGAGTCCACTCTCATTCTTTCTGCTGGCTGTTGCTGTGAGCCGCGTCCCTTAACAAGGCAAGAGCCTTAGACGCTGTCCTGAACTACTGAGATCGGGATAGTGTCCCATAGCTGCTAGCGGTGCTGGTCGGCTAGCTGGGACATCCTGAAGGGACAATCCTTCTCTATTGCCGCTTCAGCCCAGTACATGCCTTGCACAGCCCCACTGCTGATGCCATGGCTCTGTTGGATTCAGCGCTGTGCATCAGGCATGAGGGTACTGCTCGAGGCAGTGCCAGTGGTTCAGGGACTTACTTAGACAAGCCACCAAGAGAACAAGCCAGCAACAGAAATATGAGACTGGGAAGGAAGCAGGTATAAGGCAACAGCAGACAGCCACCACAGAGGAGCCAAACAACCTGTCAGCTGCCCTGCACAGCCCCACAACCAATTCTCTACAACTGCTGGACACAGCCCCGTATATGAGGGCCTGGCTTGTGGTCCAAAGACCTGTCTGTCAGCCACCACAACAGCAGGAGTAGGAAGGAAACATGGACGACAAGACAGCAGCAACAGCCAAGGCGACAGGGCCAGAGAGCGGCACATTCCCCACACCCCCTCACAACTGATAACCCACCCCTAGCTAGACACTTCTGAGCACATCAGATGGGAGGTGGTGGGTAATTATTATCCATGGACCTGAGGTGCAGGCAAAGAATAGAGGGACCTGGATTGGAACAAGGCTCAGATGAGGGGATGGGAGAAACATCCACAGCACAAAGGGCAGAAAATCTAGCACACGTCCTACACAGCCCCACTGCTGTTCTGCTGGATACATCCCGGTACGTAAGGACTGAAGTCATAAAGAAGGCCCAGTTTGTGGTCCAGAGACCTTTCCAAAAGCCAGAGCATCAGCATGACTGGAAATTAAGCCCAGATGAATCAACAACAGCAAAAAGACCTGCAGGATGTGCCTGTAGCCTTCCCTGCCCCTACAGTCCCCAACACCCCGGTGGATGGGTGAGCATTGTCTAGAAGGTATTCAGGGCTCTGGCCACAGCCTCCCCACAGCCTGCAGCACAGGAAAGAGGGAGAAGCAGCAGCCCCACAGCCAATGCCACAGATTTGCTGGACACAGCCGAGCAGATCAGTAGAGAGGTCACAGGCAAGGTTGTGATCCTGTTGTGATCCAGGATCTCAAGAGCAGGCAGAGAAACAGAGGAACCTGCAACAAAGCTCAGATTAGAAGACAAGTACAACAGAGCCATATAGGATTTGATGCAGACCCATTTTGAGGCTAAGTTGTTGATTTTCCTGCAGTGCCTCCCCCGTTTTCCTTTGCCTTCTCTGCTCCTCTGAAGCGGCATCGGCTAGAGATGTCCCGGCAAGCAGGCCAGCACCGCTTGCAGCCAAGGGGGCACTATCCCGACTTTGATGTCAGACACAGCACCTAAGGTCAGCATCCTATGTTGTAGCAGCAGTGCGGCCTTGAGTGAGGACGTGGCTGCGTTAGAGCTTCAGCCCGCAGGAAAAAGAGAGTGCTCTTCAGCGGTAGCTAGTCTGGGTTTGTTGTAAATCCAGGGAAGACCGGGAACTGAAGAAAACGGGGGGGGGGGGGAGGGGGGGGGGGGGAGGGGGAAATTACATCATGTTATAAAGGGTGTGGGAGGTAGGGGTGGGAACCGTTCAGGAACGAATGGGAATCCAGGGGGGAGTGGGGTACAAGAGATTGACTTGGAAGAAAAACCAATAGTGGCAAGCTAAGGGAGGGGCCCTGGCCCCCAAACCAATCACTCAATGCCCTAGCTAGAATGTTCTAGAGAAAAAGGTAGGGGTGCAGAGTGACTGGCAGGCAACCAGGGTGGGGATTAGAAGAAGATACATTCACTGTCAGGGCAACTGGGGAGGAGCTAGGAAGACTGACAGAAACCGGGAGGGGAGGATAACCAGGGCAGAACCATTACAAAACAGGGGGGAATGGAACATACCAACTTAACACACCACAACACTCCTCCTTGTCTTATCCCCAGGGTGCTGACATGACGTCTTCATGTTGTTTTTGTTTAGCTTCTATCTGATGAAATTCATGAAGGGCATCATGAATAAGCAGCTGGAGTAGCTGGGAGCCCAAGCCCCAACCATTTAGCCAGCGCTGTAGACCAGGGAGGAGCAGAAGTATGGAGATGCCATTGATAGAGAGCTAGCTGAGGAAGAGGAATGGGAAGACACCCTTGATGCAGAACTGTCAGAGGAAGAGGAATGGGAACACAGAATAGACACAGAGCTGCCTCAAGGGGCAGATGCCATTGGATCACCTCCTGTCCATCACTGGATCAATTCCTTGGACCTTGAGAAAAACAAAGGCTCTCACACTGGTCCCCAGGGAGGGTCCCAGCTGCCCCAGAAGTGTGGACAGAGAGGTTGCAGGAGAGGCAGCTCACAAACTGCTGAAAGCATCTCCTGCCCCAGTGCATCCAGCAGATGCCCAGCCGGCTGATGCTGCCCAGCTTGTAGCTCCCAAGGAAGAGGAGCACCATGCACCTCTCAAACATGAGAAGGCAGAGCCACCAGCTTCTTCTGCCCACATGGAGGCTGCAAGAGCAGCAGGGGCAGAGAACCAGGCACTTGCTCCACGTGGCCCCAGAGAGCCAATGGCCCAGCTCAGCTGGACACTTCTGAGTACCTGAGGTGTGAGGTCGTGGGCAAGGCTGTAGTAAGTGATCCAAGGATCCAAGGACCAGGCAGAAAGGACTTGGAACAAGACTCAAGTTAGGTGACAAGAGCAACAGACTTATCTGGGATTTGATACAGATCAGTTTGCGGTTAACAGAAATTAATTTTCCAACAGCAACAGTTCCTCTCTGCTTCATTTTTGCCTTCTCTTGTTATGGCTCAGCTTCTGCCATCCTGGGGCCAGACCTGCTGGGAGTGGTGTGGCAAATAAAATGTACAGGTGCGATTGGGTTACTCAAAAAGTAAAACAGCTTTAATGGCAGAACAAAAAGAGCAGCAGGCAAACAAGCAGTGTAAGGTCAATCACAAAGTCCCAGAATGCATAGGATCAACAGAGTATATATATGGTACATCGGGAGGTTGATCTGAGGGCTGGGATCCAGTCACAAACCTGGATTAGGAATATGCAAAATAACGCAGCAAATGAAAATCAATCAGAGGAGAGAGCTGGGAACATTCTAGAAACACAACTTTATATGGGCAGGCCTGCTAACATATTCACTTCCATGGGTCCTCACTTTTCTAACTCAGCTCACCCTAAACTTTTAACATCAGTCCCTCTGCCTACAAGCCCAGTTCCCATGGCCTTAAATTGTTTTCTGTGTATAAAGTGGGACTCTCCCACTGCCCAACCCTGGTCAGTTCTATTCCTACATTCTCTGCCCTTTGTCTTAACAGGTCCTTTGTGTGCTGATAGGAGTCTTTAATAGGAGTCTGCTTGTGTTCAATTCCTGTCAGGTGAAGTGGTTGTAGTTCAATCCTCATACTCTTAGCTAACAACAGCTACACACTGCTGGTGCTCAGAGGATGTTTCCAGAGATGGATATTATTGAGGGACAGCTTTTGAGGTGTTCTAAGAGCATGGAACCATCTTCTCTCAGAGGACATAGTCCTCTGTTGGAGTAGAAGAGGGCCAACTGTTATCTGTCCCAAACACCAGCCTGGAACCTCAGCAACTGTTTGCAACATCAAAGAGAGAGAAGAGATAGAGGACTGAATTCTGCTGCAGCTGAGTGCAGCAGAGCTCGTGAGCAAGTAAACTGTTACTCTGCCTCTGCAAAGCCTCAGGGTCCTCTGGAACACAACACATTTCCCCAGGCAGCACTGTGGAGTCCTCTGCTTGTTTCCTTCCCTCTCCCTCTGCTGAGTACACACTTTTCTGTCCCTCGCGGCACCCCACAGCTTTCACAAAGGCACCTTCACCGCGCTGCCCCGCTCCTCGGCCCGTGTCCCCGCCCAGACAATGACCGAGGGCAGCTTTGCTGAGGCGGGAGCCACTGCCACCTCCGTCCCCAGCCGGGGCCTCAGGGGACTGTCCCCGCTGCGCTGTGGGCAGGAGCTGCGTCCCCGTCCCGCCTTTTCAATCAGCGAGGGGGGGTCGGCTGAGGCAGGATCTTCCCCACTCTCCCTCGGCGATCACTGCCACCTCTTCCCTGCCTCGCTCCCATTGGCCCGTTGTGACTTTATTTTTCCCCAACTTTCCTGTACTAGTTTATACTCAAAACGAATGCTCCGTCTCCCTGCACACCATTTGTGGAAGACTTAATGGCGATCATCATGTTGTCCTGCAATGGACGTGCGGCCACAGGGCTTTGCACCATGGAGAGCCCCTCTCTGCCTGGACACCACCGTGTGCTGCTTTGTTTGGCAGCTCTTTACCAATAAAGTTTGCTCTTCACCAGTAAATCATGGTGGTTTTGATATAACTAAATGGAGACAAAGCCTTTGAAGCAAAAGAAAACTTTTTTTTGTAATGATCCAGCTGAGTCAGGTATCGATCTCCTCCAAGAGGGGAGCACACAGAACACTTTAACAAAATGGCAATTTTCTCTTCCCTTTCCCCTGGCTCGGGCGATCCCTCTCCCCTTTTCCATTGGCTGCGTACTGAGGAACTTGCATTCTCCCCCGATTGCTTACATTTCTGTCCCCTCCCCTCTCATCCAGCTTCCTTTTTAGTCACATCTTCAGGTCTGCTCCCCTCACAGCAACAACCAGAAAACTAACCAGATCATATCCAAACTACAAACAACAACACAGAGAATCAACAACTTTCGTTCTTTAACTTAATGACCTTTTTGGCTTCAGCAAAATATCACCTCATGTCTCACAGCTGGGTACTTGGAAACTTAGACTGTCTTGGGACTACCTGCTCCTCTGTCCCCTCCCCTCCCATCCCATCCCATCCCTCTTCATTTTTTGGTCATACCTTCAACCCTGCCCCTCTCCCAGTTCTCAACAACACCCAGCAGATCAACCAAAACACCTCCAAACCACATAAAATGGGAAACAGAACCAACAACTTTCATTCTTTCACTCAGTGATTTTATTTTAGCTGCACAAAAATATTATTTCATCTCTCATAATAGGCCACCCCATGTCTCAGCAGAGAGACTTCCTCTGGTTTGTTTCCTTTTGTTTGCCAATATTTGCAGAGCTTTATATTCTCAGAGATCACAAGGCAAAGGGTGGCTCTTCCAGAATAATGGCCTGATTTTTGTGGTCACCAAACACTCAGCAGGAACTTTATCAAATAAGCATGATCAGCCTGGGCTTTAAAATCTGACTGGACTCCTGAGGTTTTCCGAGTTTCTCTCTGATAGATTGTGAGAAGCAAATTCACAGGAGTTTCCGGTTTCCCAGAAGGGAGGGTGGGAGAGCTGGAATTCGGGGAAAGTCTGGGGATATCCAAAATGCATGGACAGGGAGCGCATATTGATATCCATCAAGCCCACTGAAACCATAGAAAAAAGCAAGCATTAAAACTTGCTTGCTTTCCTTCTTTTAAAAAACATCTTATTTTTAAAAGGTGATTGTAGGCCGGATGCTGCTACTGGGAATCTGCAATGTTGCTCCCCAGGCTGAGGACAATTGCATCCTGACTTCTCTGCACATTGACAGTGAGCTTTATGACCTTAAATTAGGAAGATTCAGAAAGCACACAGCTGTATCACAAAAATACAAAGATCTTCAAAATATGTTTTTAAAGCTTTTTTTCACCTTGTGGCACTCCCAAATCTCATCTTACAAAACTGTGTCCCTATTTGCAGTGCACAGTCCTGTGGGTTTTAATGGAATCACACAAGAAGTAGTGTTGAAGAAGTCATAAAGTTGCCCCTTCAGGTTTTCTGTTCCTAATCTCAGCCTGATGCAGAAGCAGCAATTTCGTTTTGAACAACTGAATTCTCATTTTTAAAGGCTTCTTTAAAAACATTAAAAAATATGTTAAATTGGACAAATAAAGAAACAGCTAAAAAACCTACACAACTGTCTGCAATATATAGACATCAAGCTATGCTTATATCTCCAGAAATGAAAGATTGTGAGCAGCATTATATGTTAGCAATACAAACACAGTTCTTTTTACACAATGCTTTTCCTCATGCCACTGAAAACTTAGAATAGATCTCCTCAACATCAATGGAGTGTTATGATGGAGACATTTTTTGATTACAGTGCATGCTAAGCACCAGATAATACATGCATTTTGGTGCCAGGGGTGTACACATCCATAAGGTACTGGAGTCTGCCCAGTTTCACAGGGTGCTCTTGGGGGTCTTTTGGGACCCCTGGTGATTGCTGAACCCCTGACCTTTTCCCAACACCTTAAGAGTCACCCTTCATCTGTAGTATTATTTATGTCATAACCAGGTTAGGCCCTGGTTACGTCATCTGGGCAACATGTTCTGCACTAAGTGCGTGGGACTGGTTCAACTTTATAGAGAACTGGACACAGCCCTCAAGATTCCAGTGGCTGCTCCTTCCTGGGGAGGGATTTACACAGGCACAAGCTAACTCTTGGCTCTCCACTCTCTCTGATCATTCTGCCTGTATGCATTTTACACACCTTGCAGCATAAGGGAAGAAAGGAGGGACTTAGTAATCCCTGTGTGTTGGAACTCAAGCAGATGAGGCAAGAGGCAGCTTAGCTGAACAGGGACCTTCTCTTGGAAGTAAGATGAAAAAGAAAGGTTTATGGCCAGAGAAAGGAAGTCATGGAAAAATATAGAGAGGCTACTTGCTGCCATAGGGAGAAAAGTTGAGCAGCCAAACCTCAGCTGCAGTTGAAGCTGTCCAGAACTATAGGGTAAATAAAGGGCTTTTTCAAATACATGGGTAGCAAAAGGCTGTGATGAAATAGTATCAGCCTATGACAGGATGAGGGTGGTCACCTCACCAAGAGGGACACAGACAAGGCAGGTGTGTTAACTACAATCTTTGTATCTGTCTTCCTCATGGATGATGGACAAAGAGGGTCTTAGTGGCCTGTGAGAAGGATCAACTGCCCTTTGATTCTCAACACTTGTGGGATATGCTGCTCCATCTGGATCCCTAAAACCTATTGAGGGATTCATCAGAGAATGCCCAGAAAGCTGGCTGGTGTCATTGCAAAGCCTCTTTGGATGATTTTTGAGTAGTCTTGGGAACCTGGAGAGATCCTGATTTTCAAGAAGGGTGAGAAGGAGGAACCTGTAAACTACAGGCCTGTCAGTCTCACTGCAGCCAGGGGAGGATCAATTTTTGCAGTAACCAAAAGAAGCTTGGTTTGGACCCAGAAATTAGTCTGTACCACCCAATTAATTACATGAAAGAAAGTTGTCTTTTCCAAGGGTGAGGGTTTCCTTCCCATTGTGTAAGCATGGTCAGGGGACTGGTGGGCGTGATTTTCTCTGCAGCCACAGAGCATTGGAATGCCGGCTAGCAAACTCCCTGTGTGGCCAGAAGGACACACGAGAGTGGCCACCCCGAGCCTCTGTGGAGACTGTGCAGGTAGCAGTGATTGCAGCAGTGTGGGTGACTCTGCAAGGTAACACCACGAGAAACCAAGGCAAAGGAAAGGAAAGAGCACTTATATGAAGTCTAAGGAGGCTTTATTCCCAGGATGGGCAAGGGATGAGTAGCAAGACTTGTAAAAGGAATACTGTTAAAAAAAGGGTAGGATGTAAGGGGGGGATACAACTCACGACTGGTGAGGAGTACAGAGCTAGACAGATCCAATGAGGAGGAACCAGGGGAGGGGACAGACTTTACAAACCAATCCTCTGACGAGGAGGGAGCAACTGACACAGAACATTCTCCAACTTATGGGGCGTGATTACGATGACTGGACGGGGTAGGAGCCAGAACAACTTGGGCTAACCAAGCCTTATAAGGTGAAGAGGGGAGGAGCAGGGAGATTGACATGAGGGATGACAAGCTAATGGCAGGAAAACTTTGCAGTAAACAAGTTGGGGAGAAACCATTATGAGGGAATAGAATGGGGGTACATGGACTGAACTATTGTCACCTGATTTCTATAATAAAACAACAATAAAAAGAGTGGAAAACACACACCACCACAGGTGGGCTCACCCTGGTTATGAGCTGGAGGGAGTGGTTGTGTTTATGCCTGTTCTGAGCTGGAGGGGGTGGCTGGGTATTGTGTCTTGTCAGGGACTTCCGAGGTGAGCAGTAATGTTCCTTTTCTTGTACCTCTGCCTTTAGTATTGTTGTTGTTACTGGTAGTTTTCATCTTTCACTGCTGTTTCCAGTAATTTTTTCTTATCTCAACCCTTGATCCTCACCTTTTGTGCCTCAGTTTTCCTCTGCCCCCACTGGTGGGGGAAGGGAGAAGGGAACTGGGGGGAGCAAGCAAGCAGCAGCATGGTTTGGGATTCCTGTGGGAGCACTGAACTGGGGAGTACCATTCCTAAACCATGGCAGCAGCTCTCATGATAAGAGTATAAAAGATTTGCCTTTTCCTGATGGACTTACCTCATTATACCATCAATACCACAGACCGTTCAAAAGAAACACATGAATAGATACTTACTTATTTATCATTATGAATAGAAAAAGGAGCACCTGTGAGGGTTGGATGCAAACAAGCCTTGAGTCTTGGGACTGCCTCCCCAGATCTTGGAGAAAAAGCATTAATTTACCTTTTGAATCATATGCTGAAATGAAGCTTTTTTGTTGCAGAGGAGGTGAGGAGGTCAAGAATATTGTCTCTTTGGTGAGTCTGAAGAGCATTGCTAACACTTCTACTCACTGGAGAAATTCTGCACATGCCTTTGTGCTGGCTCATGTGAGGACTGCCATAGGGGAAATGATTCCTTCAATGCTCCAACACACTTACCACTTGAGTTTCATATATTCATAACATATTCTCTGGTTCCTATAAAAAGAGTGAGAAGGCGAAGGTGATGCAGTGGTGAATTTTGCCTTACATTGGGGATGGATTCATGCATGAAAGCTTACTTTTAGTTCAGACCTCAAATGTGAATATTTGGCTTCTTTACTTGCTTGAAATACTGTTCTGGAGATGGAAGTCAAGAAGAGCTATATAATAGTCTGTTTTGTAATTTATGAGTTTAACTGAGAGAAAAAGATACTGAGTTTGCAATATCTATAGAGTTTCTATTTCTTCTGTGGATTCAGAACATTTTACTACTATATCTTTACTGGAGACCAGAATGCATGCTGTAAACAAAAGCAGTAAATATGAAGAGTAAACACATTTTTTGGTCAGAAAGGCAATTGAGCTGGGCTTTGACAAGCTTACCTTGCTTTGAGGACCTCTTTTTGCTCCCATGCCTTTCAATAGGAAAATTCCCACAAATTTAAATAATGTAGGACCAGCTGTTGAGGTAGACTCCAGCAAAAGTCTTTGGCAAAATAATGGAAGTATGATGAAGGACACTCAGCCCATCTCTTAGTGAATGAAGCAAAACCAACAAATGAAAGCTTGATCTTTCAGGAAAAAGCATCTGTTTGGAAAAAGCTCCATTCAGCCAAAGATATCACACTTACCGGGAGAAAGCTGTGCACTTAGGGAAGAAAAACTGTCTGCTGAGAATTAGCAGGACACCAATATTCAGGAAGCTGAACTTTGGCAATGAGTGTGCAATTCTCAGAGCACTTCCTAAGAGATATGGCACAGTGGACAGGGATCTGAATACACACATCTTTTTGCTCTGTGGCCTTGGGAATATCTCAGGTAGTGCCTCAGAAAGAAAACATGGGAAACTTAAGGAACACACTGAAAATTGCTTCTTTCATAACCTGTAAGAGAAAGATTTGGGGTTCTTTTGCCCTGATTGTTTTGAAGGTCTTTTGAGGCTTGTTTGTTTTCAAAGAATTTCCTTTGTCTTCCATCTTAAACAATCTAAAACAAAGACTTTTTGTTGGTTTTGGGAACCTATTTTCCTCCCTCCAGTGCAAAGGGATACCATTTCTGGGTCTACCTAAAAGAGAGGCCAGACAGAGTTAAGGGAGTAAAAAGCGGGTATATTTTGGGCAGACAAACCACCTCAAAATGGACAATGGGTCATGAGTTTTCACACTTTTATAAGTGTGGTCCATTTGCATATCGGGGGTTAACCTTCCAATACAGCTTCAGGTATTGAAGTCATTTTACCCCAAGTTTTCTCCTCCTGCAACTCACTTTTTGTTTACACTTCTCAGGGCCTGGGACAGGAAGGTGTCCTTAATTTCCAGGCCTAGAGAGGAGTTGTTTTGTCTGACCAAAATGTGAACACAGTAGCTAGCACTGTGTATGGAGTTTAGAGCTATACACTGAAGAATTACAGGATTACAAATATTTGAAAAATAAACAAGCTAAAATCCTAAGATATCAAAAGAAGTTGTGGGAGTCCAGTTTCTGCAGACTTCCAAGTGGTTTAAAACAACTCAAAGCATCATAGTCCTGGATATGCTTTGCCTTCTACATTTTATAAGGGGGGAAGTTATTACTGCAGACAGTTTGAAATCATAACAAAATATGGGCTCCAGTTTAATTTGAGAACGGAAAGTGAATGGTATTGTAAAGCTTAATGTTTATAGGAAGGAATGTTTTTCCTTTACAGCCTTTTTCTTAAGTCTGAAATGTGTAAGAGGAAGTCCAAAGAGGATGTACACACCGGTTCCTACTTGGTTATTTTCCATATGTGAGATCAGTAGATTTCAGTGGGTTAATCTGGGTTCCTGAACAGCTGAAAAGTTTTGAAATCACCTTCCTGGGGTTTTGAAGTATGGTATAATAGTTCACGAAGAAAAAGATCTGATGGAGCAGGCTTCCTGCTTTCCCTGTTTCCTAGGAAAGTGAGAGTAGAGTGGTTAGAAATGGGAGATGAGGGTGATCAAAATAATTTACAGCATCTTCTGAAACCCATCCATTATGGCATTGATTTAAAACTTGATGGGCTTTTTAATAATCACCATGCCTTTCAACAGTCTTGAGACACTACCCCCTTCCACACTGCTGATTATAGCTGGCATCTTTTGGGAGAGGATGATTTATTGTTTCAAGGGAATTTTCAATATATCTTTTTTTTAAAAGGCCCATTTTAGTGGAGCCTAGTTTTGTAAAGAAAATCAGACAGATATATACCTTTAAAATCTCACAGCTGGACTGACAATGTTACTTCAAACTGTTTTGTTGATCAAAATGTAAGTTTTTCAGTTCTACACAGTATTTTCTTTCAAAAGCAGTAGTAATTAAGCATTGATCACAAAGCAACATCCTCATAAAGATTGTATCAGGTTACTATATTGGAAAAAAATCATCATTTGCATTCAAATATGGATTTCTCGCCTTCAGTTCAGAAAAGAAATTTAAGTAGAGGTCCTGAAAGATGAGGGGTTGGCAGTGAAACAGCAATTTGTTGCAGAAATGCACTTTATACACATGGCTACCATGGAGATGTTCTCAAGGGAAGCTTTGAGTTACTACATGAAATTGTTCATTTCAAAATAATTCAGCTGAAAGTTTTTGAAGATGCTGAGACTGGCAGTAGTTCTGTCAGTCAGGCTTATCCCACTGTTGCAATTATTTTTGAAGCCACCTACAGAGAAAAAGGTGGGGTTTGAAAGGTGCAATTTGGGTTCAAACTAGCTATGAGTGCTGAGCAGTTTTTGGTTCTGTTCCAGGAAAAATAGGTCCTGAGTAATCTCAGTTGCAAGTAGTTGTTTAGGAGCTCTGTGTTTATTAACTTGCTTTCTCTTAAGACTTTCAAATCCCAGTCTCTTTTTGAGTTTTCTCCTGCATGTTATTCTGTTTCTTCTGAGTAATTTTTTGAGATACCTGACAGCAATTGTACTGGCATACAGTGCTACGTGCTGAATGCTTGCGGAAAGAAATTTACTTTGAACTTAATAAAGTATGATTTTATGTTTATTATTTCTTAATACACAGACAAAGGAAATTAAATTTTAAAATTCAATTTCAATCCTGCAACACTCCTAAAAATACACATAATTCAAGACCAGTGAGTTTACCCAAGACCTTTAAAGCTGTAGTTGAACACATTTCTGGTGTACTTCCATCAGCAGGGAAAATTGCATCTTATTCCTTGTCTACATTATATAAAATGGAAGTTTCTGTCTTTTCTGACTGTGAATTTAATTGCGGAGAGAAATTACAGTAATTTTCACGAGTTTATGTCTTTCAGGAAAGGCTTAGTTCTCATTAAAATCGTTCAACTTGCTATGTTGAAGACTAAAGTTCAATCTAATGGAATTTTTGCTATAGTTTTTGAAATGAAATAAGTTTGTGTAGAATCCAGTTTTGGAAAGAGTAAAGTTTAGGGAAAATACACACTATTTGTACACTTCTTTCTGCATAGAACTCACTGTAGGTAACAACATGTTGTTTTCTGTCTGGATTTTGAAAGCACATTAAAGTATTTCCTGCCTGTACTTGCAATGCCATTTTATTATTTCCAATCTTTGTACAACTTGTAAATCTTGAGGATCACTTTAGTTTCGAAGATTGTCGATTGCTTTATAACGGCTTGAAGACGGACTAAGCAGTGTGATGCTGCAAGGATGTTTAATGAGAAAAGGCACAGATATTTATATTGTTTTAGCTTCTGCATAACAATTTCTGATTGCTCTGTCTATATGTGATTTAGTATATAGCAGACCATAATATATACTTTTTTTTTTTTTTTTGCACAATTGCTTATCACAGGAGGTTGTTATGTTCTTTGGGAAGGGGACACAGTTTTTGCAGTTCTTTCTTTATGAATTTTTCTCAGTTTCTGCAGGTTTTTTTCACAACTTTTTCTCACAGCTCTTGCTCTATAATCTTTACCAATTCAAGCATACTGTTCATGTCATTTAACTCATTCTGCTCTGCAACAGTTTTAGATTGTTTTTAGACGTTGTATACAACCACTCAGTTAAAACATTTCAGTCCCATTGACATGATCTACTCATTCCACATACAAACCACTTTCATCCGAAAATCCATAACCTCTTCACACTAGAGATAAATATTATACGTTGTTTCTTCATAACGTTTACTTTTTCAAATATTTAGCTACTGCCTACAGTAAAAACACAAACCATCAATCAGTTATCACAAATATTAACGGAAAATCTGATTCTGTGCTAAGCTGTATTTTGTCAGTGACTTGGTAAATGTTAAGTTTTGTTTTCTTAGCTGTAGCCAGGAAAGTGAATGTCCACTTGAGAAGTTAATCTGGAAGATTTTTGCTATATTTTTTTTCCAGATTTCAGATGCTGCAAGTAGTTAGTGATCAAACACTACTATGATACCCATATGGGCATTTAATATTTTATGAAGGCTAGGAAAACACAGTTAATTGGAGAGTAGCTTGACATTTCCCTGAACCTGAGATCAGAACCCTCTAATGTACAGACAGCCTCCCAACAGTGGTTTTAATAATGATTGGTTTTGGTTCTTCATGTTGTCAAGGGGAGATATGAACTAGGTACAAACACTGTTCATATTCACAGGTTTTTGCACATGTGTCCAGCTAATAATTTTACAGCTTTTGGTAAGACCTTAGGAAGTCATCCTCTTGTATGAAATTTTTATGCACAAAATCAGGCTCCCAAAGTCAGTGGAAAATTTGGTTGTTCAAAACTGGAGACTGGTATCTGCTTTTTATGCTTGACTGGAAATAGAAAGTTAACGAAATTTGGCAGCTGTATAATGGAAGTGTTAAAATTTAGGAAATGTGACATTTCTTTATTAAAAATAGCCTCAGAGTCTTACATGTATATTATTTTGTATTATTGCTAGACCTAATGGAGTGACCTCTGTCCTTGAAAAGTCTAAAATGCACCAACCTCTCAAATATCTGTTAACGGTTCTCCATACAGGTAGCTGTGTTTCAGGTGGTTAATTCTTATGGACAGGGACGTACAGAATCTTGGACTCATAGAATGGTCAGGGGTTGAAAAGGGCCATAGAGATCATGTAGTCCACATCTCCCCTGCCATGGTCCGGGACACCTCCCCCTAGACCAGGTTGTTTAAGGCCTTATCCACAGGGCTGGTCATCCATAACCTCCCTGGACCACCTATTGTAGTGTCTCACCCCCCTCACAGGGAAGAATTTCTTCCTAACATCCAGCTTAAATTTCCCCTCTTTAAATTTGCACCCATTACTCCCTGTCCTGTCACTACAGTTCTTGAAAAAAATGTCCCTCTCCAGCTTCCCTTTGGCCCCCCTTCAGGTACTGGAAGGTTCCTATGAGATCTCCACACAATCTTCTCTTCTCCAGGTTGAACAGCCCCAGACTTCTCAGCCTGCCTTTGTTAGGGAGCTGCTCGAATCCTCTACCAACCTTATGTCCTTCTCTGGGCTTGCTCCAACAATTCCATATCTTTTGTATACTGGGGACACCAGCACTGGACTCCAGGTGGGGTCTCACTAGAGCAGATTAGAGGGTGAGGATAACTTCCCTTGACCTGCTGACCACGTTTCTTTGGTTACAGCCCAGGATACATTTGGCTTTCTGGACTGTGAGCACTCATTTCTGGTTCATGGTGAGGTTTTCATCAACCATCACCCCCAAGGCCTTCTCCCCAGGGCTGCTTTCAGTCACTTCTCCCAGCCTGTGTCTGTGCCTGGGATTGCCATGACCCAGGTGCAGGACCTTGCAATTGGCCTTGCTGGACCTCATGAGGTTTGCATAGACTCACCTCTCAAGCCTGTCCAGGTCACAGTGAATGGCATCCTTTCCCTCCAGTATATTGACCACACCACAGGGCTTGGTAACATCAGTGAGGTTGTGAAGGGTGCCCTCGATCCCACTGTCCATGTCACCAGCAAAGATACTGAACTAACCTTATCCCCAGCTTCCCAGACAATTTCCCTATATTCCTCACAGGCTATGTGCCTTCATTTCCAACCCCTGAAAGCTGCTTCTTTTCATTCTGAGTTTGCTCAGCAGTTCATTAAGCATACATGGAGGCCTCCTGGCATTCTTGCCTAATTTCATCCTTGCATGCTTCCAAGCTTGGAGGAGGCAATCCTTGAAATTCAGCCAGCATTCTTGGGCCCCTCTGCCCTCTAGGGCTCTATGCCATGGGACTCTACTGTGAAAATCCTTGGGAAGGCCAAAGTTTGCACTCCTCATGCCCAGGGCGGTGAGCTGTCAGCGTGCTCTCCTCACTGCCCTGAGGATCTTCAGCTTCACTGTCTCATTGTCACTGTGGCCAAGGCTGTCTTGGAGCACTGCATCCCCCACCAGCTCCTCACTGTTGGTGAGCACAGGGTCCAGCATGGCACCTCTCCTTGCTGGCTCCTCAGTCACTTGGGTAAGAAAGTTGTGATTGGCACATTCAAGGAACCTCCTGGGTTGCCTGTGCATTGCCATGTTGTCCCTCCAGCAGGTGTCAGGGTGGTTGAAGTTCCCCATGAGGATCAGAGCTTGTGAGTGTGAGGACACCCTTACTGTCTGCAGAGTGCTTCATCCACACCAGCCTCACAACTGAGTGGCCTGTGGCAGATCCCCACTCTAACAACTCCTGTCCCTGCCCTCCCTTCCCCTCAGACATCACCCACAAGCTCTGGGCTAGCCCTTCATCATTCCCCAGACAGAGCTCCATACACTCCAGCTGATCATTGACACAGAGGGCTACACCCTGTCCTTATGGCTCCAGCCTGTCTTTCCTAAAAAGCCTGAAACCTTCCATTCCAATGCTTCAGTGTTAGGAGCCATCCCACCATGTCTCTGTGATGCCAGTGGTATCATCCATGCACATTTCTGGTTCCTCCTGTTTGCTCTCCATACTGTGTGCATTTGTGGATAGGCATCTGGGCCAGGCCCTGGATAAAGCTGACTCACTGGCTGGAGTATCTGGAATGCCTTTACACTGTTCTGGGCACCCATTACAGGTATTGGCATCTGACTGGCAGGATTGGGATGGATAGGTGCCCTCCCCCAGCAAATCTTGATCTGCATTACATCTATTTGCTGCTGTGCAAACAATGTGCCATAGTTTAATCTGCCTTAATTAACAAAATCAATCACACAAGTTCCCTTTAAGTCAGTGAAAATACTCTCTGCTTGTAGACTTGGAAACATGCTTCATTGCTTCTTAAAATAATCACTTTTCTAAATTAATTACTTTAAAAGTTCTGTGTATCAGGCATACAAAGAACACTGACAGTACTCTTTACATGGATCATGTAGCACCACTATGTGGAAAAGACAGGGGAAACAGCCAGGCTGAAAATGCAGCCAAAGACAAAACATTCCTCTGGTGATGCGTGGTGCTAGCTGAAGGTATTCAGCACCTCACAAGATCAGACCTTGTATGATTAAATTGCTGTACAAACCCATGGTAATAGATCCTTAAATAATAAAGTGAAAGGGCAGATAGGAAAGTTGGGTGGGAATAAAACTATCTCAGTGCTTTAGAAAGGTTATTGTTTGAGTTCCAGTATTTAACAGTTGGGTTCGCAGTGCTGCGACTGAACCCAGCAGCAGTGTTGTTCTGGCCAGTGATTCAGTGGGAATGTCAACCTGAGCAACAACACTGCGGTATGTACAACTCAGGTCAGACACGTCTCTGATTTCTGACCACTTTTTTCTCTTGGGTGGTGTTTATTTTCTTCCCAGAAAATAGGGTAATGTTTGGATTTGTTCAATCTTGTGGTAGTCTTGTACTGCATATTCTAATGCCTCTTGTTGAACCTGACCCACACCCTACCCCTTCATGTAAATAACTCGCTTAGACCTAAGCCCTAAACCCTCTGCTTAAGGCTGCATGAGCTGACTGAAGGAACATTGTATGTTCTGAAAATGAGTGGAGCACAGAACAAATGTTCTTTGATTTGGAAGCAGTGCTTGCCATAGTGCATAACATTGTCTCAGTTTGGAGGGTGCACACACAACTTGTTACCTGTTTCATCCTTTCTGGGCTCCCACAAGCAGGAGCAGAGTCCTTGGGGTGTGTGGAATGGGGTCTTCTCTCCTGTTCTGTGACACCATGTCAGCAGTGGTACCATTCACCTGTTTGCAGTGTATTTCTGATGTGTGGACTCGTGAGATGGCAGAAAGTGTGTGTGACTCTTCGTTTCATCCCTTTGGATTGCTGCTCACCTCTCTGTTTCATAGGTCTGGGGGTTAAAACTGTTAGCATGAACAGCCTTGGGCAAACTCCATCTGAGAATTCAGTGAAAAGTTAGAAAACAAGGCATTTGGTTGAAACAATCTACAGGAAATTTATTTGTCTCCTGTCAGAAACACAAGAGGGGATGGATGATAGGTACTGCAGTTTGGGTTCTTAAAGGGAGGGATAACTTTTTTCCCCCAGAAATGTAGGAGCAACCTTCCTCCCAAGTAAGACTTTTTTATAGTAGATAAAGAATAAATGCATGACAACATTTCTGCAAGTAAACTTTCACCCCTGTTATAAACTATAAATTTTTAAAGCCATTTTGCAGACAAAGAACCGAAGGCAGTGATACTATTTGTATTTTTGTGGTGATGCCTGGAATAGCCAGACATAATTTAAGGCCTTTTGGTCTGGGCACAATGAATGTACGCAACAGAAAGATGATTTCTCTCTCTGAATAATTACTCCTCACCAACTTCATAGCAATAGCTTTCCATCAGAAGGCTAACAGATTTGTGTGCTTGTTCTGCCTCTATCTGCATGTTAAACATTGGTAACTTGTTGAAAAACCATGATGAATGCAATTTGGCTAACACACAGTTATTACATTCATGCTATTCAGATACTTTAGGAATCAGTATTAATAATTCTCTGTTTATTGTGAGTCATCTATTTCTTGTGGGTTTTACCCTAAAACTGAAATTAGTCTTCCAATTCTTTATTAAAAGCTGATAAATGCCTATCTTTATAGTTCATAATGATCCTTTTGAAAGCATGCTTAAACAGTTTTAAATAGTAAAACAATCTGAATGATTTAATAAGAAAGAATGAGGTAAGTAAAAATATTTGTTGTTATATTAGATGCCAAAATGCAACTTAGCTTAAAGATTTTGGGCAAATAGCATGAGAATTGGTAGTATTCACAAGAAATGTGCAGAACATTAAAATGTATGCTTGTGCAAATTGTAATCAGATTTTAGCAAGATTTGATACATTAATCTCTTTCACTATTGGCAGCAAATAAGAAATATGGAACGTTAGATATGAAACAGGTGCCACCATTTTGGGTTTTGTACTCAGAACTAAGATTACAGACCCTGGTGTAGCCTGTCATCAGCCTAGTGACTTCAGATGACAATTCATAACAACTGGCAGTGGCCTTGTTGGTTGGCTTTAATGTTGGCTATAGGTGAATGAGCTTTTTAATATTACCTGTTTCATAAGAAAACCAATTTGATCATGACCAATCTCAGCCATTCATTCAATGGCCAGTGTCATATTTTCAGTTTCCTCAAATAGATATAAAGGTACCTTGAATATATTAGTCCACATGCTTGGAAGCAGGTCTCTGGTGAAAAGAGACCTAAACATAAAAACCCCACATAAATAAATGTTGTGTTCTATATTAGATTTCTTAAAAATTCAAACCACATTGGTGTGACAGCAGTGTTCTCTCTGAGTCCCTTTTCTCTTAAGATCATAACAGATTTCTAATTCAGTTTGATAAAATAATGTATGCTGAAATGGTTTATTTGTAGTCACACAGCCCTTTAAAAAAAGTTAAAACCTCAATTAACAAGTCAGGTTCTTTATACTTGCATCCTGAATTTGGACATGCTATTTGGAAGCACTGGAATTTGCCTCCAGTATAAACATATGAAAAGCCTGATTCCTGACATTTACTGTTTCATGCTTGTAAACATTTAAAACACATGGTCAGATGGCAAATTGAGGGGCGTAGGAGGGAGACTAAGAAAATTTTTGCCATTTTTTCCTATTATTTTCTGTTAAAATGACTTTGTTTGGTGAGGGAATGGCATCTGGTTTCATTGCAAAGGAAAGGTAAGTCGCAACCAAAATGTGCCAAGGTCACATTTGCTGGGTGGATTTGCAAAGACAGCAGCAGTGCTTGGATTTTACAAGCTCAACCCATCTTGCAGCTTCCAATAATCTTCGGTTTTCATCCCTTCTCTAAAGCTTCTCATTTCTGTCATGGTGGGCCAGCCCCTACTTTCCCCATGGTGAAACAGCCTACTGGCACACTGCCTGCATTCAGGGGAAAACCTGCATCCTCTGCAGAGTTCAGCACAGGATCTTCCTCTGGAAGAATCATGCTAGGCTCATTTTCTCACCAGCTGCAGATGCTGATTTACCTCCCCAAGTCAAGACGCCAGGGATGAAGTGCCCAGAAGTGCCAGCACCTCTCTAAAAGGCACCTTCAGCAGCAAGCCTGGAGCTGGTGGTGTAACCCTGAGCTGTCTAAAGTGATGTGAGAAGGATCCCTGCACAGCCCAGGAAACCAGGGCCTTCATCGTCTTTTTGAAATTAGATATGTCTCTGCTCCAGCAATTTGACCCAAAAATGAAAAATCAGCTTCAAGTTTAAGATATGGACAAACAGGGTTAAAAGCTGTTGTCCCCAGACTTCAGCAGTGGGGTTTTTTTCAGCTCTCCAATAGATGGAGAAAAAACCACCTCCTAGTTGTACTATGTATCTTTAAAAAAGGCAATAAATGATGACAGGGATAGAAGGGGTAGTAGTCTGGAACTATTAAAATGGCCTTGGCTGCCTTCTTTGTACCTATGTAGATTAGATTTTGCCAAGCACTGAGCACTGTGCTGCTGAGCCTAGTATGATTTGGATGCCTGACTCAGTTATTTAAAGCTGGCTGGAGTATTTCTGCACTGTGCTGGAGCTGGGAGTACCACCCTGAACATGCAGCTGGGCAAAGTGGAAAGGAGTCACACTATGGTGTATGGTTAAGTATCTTATTTTTGCAGGCTGATTTTATGTGTGCAATGTTAAAAGCCCTTAGTGACACCAGCCTGAACCCCTGAGGCTGAAGCTTGATTAGCTAACTTGCAGGTTTTCTTTACAGAGAAATGTATTTTTCATTTTCATAACTGTGGGCTTAGAAATTGTTTTAAAGTTAACTTGCACAGATGCATCTTTTAATATGTTTTCTTTTCCAGCATGACAGTTCAGTGGAGGTGGAGAGTTATAAGACATGACAAATGCCTACTCTTTGCAAATTCCAGAAAGAGCAAAAGGCACTTTTTGACTCTAAGAGACTTGGCAAGTACCTGGGGGCAAATATCAGGAATGTGCTCACAATTATATATGTCAAACATTTCCAGAAAAAAAAAAAAAAAGTTTGTTTTATTGGCTTTTTTTTCTTTTCTGTTTTTTTGTGGGTTTTTTTTTGGTTTGGGTTTTTTTGTTTTCTTGGGGTTTTTTTTTTGTTTTCTTCCAAATGAAAGATGTATTTTAACATCAGAGAAAGAAAGATCACAGTATAGTTTGCAGAAGGGGAGTTCTGGATAGGGCAAGTGAAACAGAGCAAAGTCCATGAAGTTTATTATCTAGAACAACTGTTTAAAAACAATTTCCTGAAAGATTTTGTTAAAACAGTTTATGCCATTTGACAAACCCAGCATTACAATTTTTTTCTGTTTTATCTAAAGTCTGTTAAAAATGAAGAAAGAAAGATCTTCAGGACAGAATTACTGCGCAGGGTTTTGGAAAAAAGCATCTTAAAGAAGTAATTTTTTAAGATGTTTAAAAATAGAGGAGATTTTTTAGCTCTGGTGTGGTGTTCATTGAAAGAATCTGTGCTTCTCTATCTCTATTCATGCAATAAATTTATTTCTCGAGAAGAAAAAATTAGGAGCATATACAGAAGCTATTTATTTCCCAAGGAACAGTTCTATCTTGCAATTGCAAATCTTTTTGAGAAAATTGATAACTTTGAAGCAGTGAAAAAAAGAATTTTCTCAGAAATAATAGGAATCTAAATAAATATCTGTAAGAAGTACATATTTAGATTTGGTAGAAAATTATTTCTGTCATTCAGAGGAGGATAGGAAAAACTCCACACCTTTTGTATGCCCTGTTCAATGAGACCAGAAGCAAGAGAAAAGGATACATCCCACTGAATTTCAGCTTTCTGGGTTCATGTTGTGATGGGCTTATTTGGTTTTAGGGGGCATCTCTCTAGGACCTCTTTATGATGTCCCATCTTGGAATTTTTGAAGTGTTCCTGCTTATCTAAAAGAATGCAGGGTTTTTTTTTAGCACATGAACACAACCTATTTTCAAAATGCAACTGAAGGCTGAAGTTTTCTTTAGATACCAGGTCATTAATCCCTGCAAAGAAAGTGTTTTGTGTGAGCTCTAATGAACATATTTTCAAATGCACTGGATATGGTTATTTAGTCATTTGGGTCTTGGAGGCTGGGGAACTCAGATAAAAGCTAAAAAGAGGGTTAGCCATAACATTCATTGTCTCTTTGGACCTCTACCTGCATTAAATTGCCATACTTCTTTTAATTGCTTAAATACTGGTAAACAGGAGAAGGGTGGAGGATTCTTCTGAAAAAGAACAAAAGAAACAGGATAAATACAATGGTAGCAATTTATTGTCATATTAAGGTGCTTCTCTGTTCCTTCTCTACTTCAGTTCACTAAAAATTAATTTAAAGGGAATGCCTCCAAACTATATGGCTGAGTTTTAAGAACTTTCCATCTGGCTTAACTCATGCAAAAAAATAATTCTACCCGTTTGTTCTGTCTGGTTGTTTTATGAGTGCTCCGCTCTCTGAACTTTCTTGGTTTTTAATAGGTTCTGAGAGTTATTTAGTGACTAATTTTTTGTGTTCCTCACACAAAATTGAAGAAACAACAAACTAGTTTTAACAGAGGCTGTAAGAATTTTGCTAATGTGAAGAAGAAGGACTGTTCTGTTAAGTTGATTGCGAAACCCATTGGAGGAGTTCTCCATTCTGTTTTAGTTGGCCTGAGAAAATATCGAGTTATGCACAACTGATCATCTAAAGATGATGTTTACCTGATTGGATGATCTCTGTTTACCTGATTGGAAAATATATTTGTTTTTCTTTACATCTTGTGTATTATAAAAAAAGGTATTCTCCTTTTGCAATAGCTGTCCTCACTGTTATTACTAGGAAAGGACATTGCTCTGTTTCCCAGCAACAGATGGTATTGGACCAAGGCCTAGATCTACATAAGACCTTAGATGCTGGTATGGGATTTGGGTGACTAAACCCAAATTAGGTTCTCAGAATCCTTATTGAGTTGTTGCCTAATCCTGAAGGTGCCTAAATCTGTAGGAGCCAGAGATATTTATACTAAGAGTACCAATAACCACATTTCAGTTTACATGGAATTGCACCAGAAGGTGTTATCTCTTTCTTGGTCATGTAACTGTTCTCAGAGCATTTCAGCTCCACAAATTGCAACAGCTTCTTTCTCTAGAGTGGTAAAGTGCTCTTTATGCAGTAATTCAGAGGTTACATTCTAGGGAAGAGAGTGGTAGAGGACTAGGTTCAGTTCATCTTCTTCTTGATGTATTTCAGCTTCACATCCCCTTCTCCCAAGACTTAAAAAATTTAGATCTGAAGTTTTAGATACTACTTTTTTCATGGATTCTCAAAGATACTTTATTGGCATTTGATAAATGGCCATTGTCTAATTGTAAAACTAAAAAAGCCGGGTGGGCGAAAAAGCAGGAAATAGACACAATTGAATCAGAAACTCTTTCATTGTTTCACAGTAGATTCTAAATGGAGCTATTACGCTATTGCACAATATTGTTCTGCTCACCAGTAAAAATGTCTGTGAATGTGAAATGCAGTCAAGCTGAAAAACTGATTAAACTGGGCTGTTTTAAAAACTAGAACTTCATAAGAGGAAAATTGAAGTTCCCTCTTTATTCTCTTGCCATTATATTAATTTCCAGTCACATAGCTGGTCCACACAGATACTTCCAGTAAAATACATCAGTAAAGTTGTGAAGTCAGACACTGGGATTAGAAAAGCCTCTGAAAACCTGAGGGTGCTACTCTTGAGAGAATGACTTGTGTGGCATTCTCTACATATGTGAACCTTTTTGGAGTTTTTTCCCTGCTCTTCTTGACTCCACCTCTTCTAATGTGTAGAAGTCAATCTAAACACCAACTAATTTATTAATTACCTTGCTTTATCCTCCTTTGTGTCTTCTGTAACACCATTTCCCAAACGTGTAGTTGCTCTTTTCCTCACATGTTCTTCTTCCAGTCAGGCACAGGGGATACATCACCAGGAGCATCTGCAAGAGATTTAAAAAAATAAAGTCTTGTTGACTTCCTCCTCCTGATCAGATGGCTGATGCTAAACACTCACAGTGTCCTGCTTTTTAGCCTGACCCTTAATCCTCACCCGTAAGCTCTCAACTCGTTTGTCTGTCCCTGCGTAGAGCTTGAGGCATTCTAGTTGCTCTCTCACATAAAAAGCAGTTCCACTGCCTCGCCTCTCTGACCTGTCCATTCTAAAAAGTACACAGCCATCCATGACAATATTCTGGTCACATGAGTGATCCCACTGTCCCAGTAAATCCAATGAGATCATTGCTCAGCGACCACACAGAGATTGCTAGCTCTTCTTTTATATTCCCTGTGCTGTGTTTCTATACAGGCACCTCAGAGAGGCAATAAAGCATCCAGGTTCCCTAGAGGGATGTAAGAGGAATCACCATAACCATCAGCATGGATTCAGCACAAGGAAATCATGCTTGACCAATCTGAGAGCCTTCCTTGATGGCATGGCAGAATGGCTTGCGGAGTGGGAAGCAGTGGATGTTGTCTATCTCGACATAACCTCCTTTTAGGTAAGCTCAGGAAATGTGGGTTGGATTAATGGCCCCTGAGGTGCATCAAGAACTGGCTGAATGGCTGAGCTCAGAGGGTTGTCATCAGTGAAGAAGAATCCAGTTAAGGCCTATAGTCCATGGTGTTCCCTAGGGATTAATACTGAGTCCAGCCTTAAACCTGTTTATCAACAACCTGGATGAAGGGATGGAATGCGTCTCAGAATGTTTGCTGCTGCTGTGGAGCTGTGGGGAGTGGCTGATCCACCTGAAGGCTGTGCTGCCATTCAGTGGGACCTTGATAGAGGGGAGGGTTGGGCAGGGAGAAACTCAATGGGGTTCAAAAAGGGCAGCTGTAGGATCCTGCACCTGGGGAGGAACAGCCCCAAGCACCAGCACAGTCTGGGGTCTGACCTGCTGGAGCAGCTCTGCTGAGAAGGACCTGGGAGTTTTGGTGGGTGACAGGTTGCCCATGAGCCAGCAGTGTTCCCTGGCAGCCAAGAGGGCCCGTGGGCTCCTGGAGTCCATTGGAAGGAGCTTGGCCAGCAAGGTCAAGGGAGGTTCCATTTTAACATGAGGAATAACTACTTTGCCTTGAGAGTGACAAAGCACTGAAGAGCTGCCTGGGGAGGTGGTGGTCTCCCTCTCTGAGACATTCAAACCCCACCGAGATGCATTCCTGTGTCACTTTCTCCAGGTGACTGCCTTGGCCAGGAGCTTGGACTGCATGATCTCCTTCCAGCCCTAACAATTCTGTTTTTCTCGGGCTAGCATTATTAGCATATTTATTTTCAGATTGCTGTAGGATAGGATGGTGCTTGTACTCTACAAATGGGATATCTCAGAGCTATCCTACACAGAAATATATTCACAGCCACTTTCAGAACATATCCCCTCATTCACTGTTCATCCATAGCTGTTATATAAATGCCATCTGGTTTAACCCTCAAAGAGCTGTGATTTGTGTTGACAGAACACCAGGCCTCTCTGTCCCATTCCCTACAGTGCACATGTGCTGGGTGAAGTCCCTGGCAAGGTCTTTATAAAGGTATAGCACATCAGGAAGGTGAAAGGCAAGGTCTAATTATGATTTTGGAGATATTGATGCTAATGATAAGCCAATGTGCTAAGACTCTCAGCTGTTCAGGACCATTCTTGTCTTACAGCATAATGGAATTCTGGTATTAGCAGCTACTTACATCATGCATATAATGAAATTGGTAAGATTGTAGTGGTATGAAAACAGGATCTGATTAAGGTTTCAGGTAAGAAACATTAAAATTCCACTAGCATACAAAATGCATGAAGACTCTACTGTAGGTCTGTTAGAAACTTGGCTTGTGTTTGCAGGCTTTCTGTGTGCATGTGTATGTTTTGGTTTTATGTCAATACATTTGTCCCTATGGTTTCTTTGTGAAGAACTTGCAAAGTTCTTAAGGCATGAATAGATTGTTAAATTTCTTTCACTAAGCATTTTCAAAATTTGAGTCCGGAGTGAAAGAATTGCAAAATATGACACCTGAAAATGCTAAAAGCTCTGAAAAGCTCTCATAGCTACCTTAATGGTGGGTATTGATTAGGAAATGCTGTTACTCTGACAAAGAGAACTGAAATACTCTTTGGCTGTTTTAGCCTAAACCTACTCACCTTTCTGGGGTTAATTCAAGGAATTTGGTATAAAACAAAGATTGAGAAAACTGAATATTGGTAGGCACCAGACTTCCTGTAAATTGGATATGAAACCAGAGAACCTGGTTTCTGTTACCAAAACAGCTTGTGTGCTTTGCGGGGAAAAAAGCCACTAGCTTGCCAGTCCTATTGAGGTAACTGGTAAATAAATCTTTGTGTTTGGTTTGGTGTTAGGATTGTTTTGAGCACTTAATTTGATTATCCAATTTTTTTATTAGATGCTCTGAACTCTTGGCCTGAGGCATTTGCTGTGCTAATAAAGCTAACTGTAAAGCAAGTTTGTGTATAAGTTGCAGTGTTTAAACTGCAAAATACCACTGGTGACAGGAATGCAATGAGGTTATTCTTGTACTATTGTTTGGCTTTTATACCTCATGCTGTCTTGAGCTGTGATTTGGAGAAACAGTCCTGATAGCCTTAGCCTGAAGGTTATTTTATTTAGTGTCTTGTTTCTAGCAGGTAGTCTCAGTCAAGGGGAAAGAATGCAATAAACCGTAATGTCTTTAGAGACATTACCTCCTACTTAATTGTCAGTGTCTGTCTACCCCAGACGTAGACAAATTTCAGATTTTAGCTTCTAACCTGTGCTTGAGACTAAATATTAAAATGGATACATGACTTTTTTTAATCCATATCTGAAGGTGCCTTTAAGTGGCAAAGTGTTTGTGATGTGGTATTTGTTAGTCTAGGCGTTGAATGCTATTTTAGTTATGTATTTTTCCATTTTTCCCAATGGATTTAATCCCTAGCTCAGTATTTTTAATAGCATTAAGTATTTCCATTGCATTATTTTAACTGTCATCTTTTTTCTATTTTTGCCAAGTTCCTATTAAATGATTTCTCCTTCAATGTAAACTGTGAGTGAAACTCTTCTAATTATAATTATTTGCAACTAAAAATAGTTTAACTATGTTTATTTTTAACTCTTTCAACTATGAGCTAAGGTATCTTTTCAGCACCATTTTCCCCCCTCTCTCATCTCTGCTGTCAGCCATCTCCTGACCCTGGCCTTCCAGAAGACACTTCCAAAGTGCAACCAAAATGCTCATGCCAGTTTAGAAACTATTAGGGGAAGTCTAACAAGTTGACAACCTCCAATTACTGTAATTAGGTTGGGTTTCCACTTCTATGAAATACAACAAACATTTTGGTGTGCAAAATGAAGTACTGAAGTTGTTGTGTAGGTGTGGTGTAGCAGACTGCTCTGTCCTTACCCTGTGAGATAATGTCAGAGGACATTGGTTCCTCCTGCATTATGAGAGCTTTAGCCAAAGTCCTGAAAAATAAGGGAAAAGAAGCTGTGATGTCTTTTATGTGCCTTTAGGGTGTTGTAGTCATGGATTCTTTTCCTTTTAAAAGTATCAGCTAGCTATATTAAATCAGATCTCTGCTGTTTTCCATAAAAGGCTCTTTGGAAGTCTCGTAGGTGTTTTATGAGCTTTCTCAGTCCTCCACTTCAATGCAAATGGATCAGATATTTCTTCCAGGTGTTTCTCAGTGTTTGAACTAAGTAGGTGTTAATAAAAATAACTCAAAGCATTAAACAGTCCAAAAAATAAACCACTTCCCCTCTCTATTACTTTGGTTTTACTTATACACTACTGGGGTGATAATCCCGCCTGTTCTTCAGCCATTCATAGTCTTCCAGGAAAAATTCAGTAGATTTCCTCATGAAAATAATAGACAGAAATCCCTCTTCCTTTTTTTACCCTCTTAAGTAGTATTTCTTTTTATGAAGTTTCTACTTCATAGATTGTCTTGTAAAGCTGATCTTGAGTGGTGATTCCAGAGGTAACTATAACCAATAAGTGTAATTTTTTATTATAACATGGGCGACTTAACCTTCCATTTCTATGCAATCAGTGAAATGCCAGTGGGTGACTTTTCACAGAGCCCTGGGCCTAATAATGGCTAATACCATTTCCTTGTCACAGAGAGTCTTGAGCTCTCTGTGGTGTGTTGTAAATTCTGTTCTGCCAGCCCTGCCCCATGCCCTGTGAAAGCAAAAGGCATTTTGTGCTAAGTTTCCAAGAAGCTGGAGGCAGGGAGTTTTTTTCATAGAAAACTCTTTTCCCTGCAGTTTGCTTTATCTAGAATAACACCAAAGCCAAGATTGTCCTTATTTGGAACATTTTGCAGAGTATCTTCACCCCATCGTCTTCTGGGGGTTCATAACCATGGGAATTGAATCTACTGGCCATCACTATAACCCATCTTTGTTCTTTGAACCACTGATGCCAGCACAGAATATTCCTTCATTGTTCAGGTTTCCCAAGTGAAGCCCTGTAATGCTCCATGCTATTATAATTTGTAGAATTTACTGTAAAACAATAATATGGACACCAAGCCAAAGCATAACATTCACTTATTATTGAAAAGCATCCATTTAATACAGAAATAATAAAACTGAATTGTGTAGCATTGCCATTTTTTAAAATGAAATGAATCCTGCAGTTTTGTCCTCCTCTTTTGATTACAAAATCACCCAAAAGGTCAGTTTGTATCATAGAGCTGACTACACTATAAAGGTCTGTTTTATTTGTTATGTGAATTTATTGTTCTGAGAAGTTCGTTAAGTTGGCTTGTATATGCATATTTCACAGGATCACTTCAACTACTCACTCTACTTCAGGGTCTACACTTGGAAATTTTTCTCAGTTAGTAGACTGCATATCTTTGTTCAGTAGTGACTGTGTTAACTATCTCCCCTCACTCTTCAGAGTTAATGGTTTTCCATCACATATTTTCACTGAGTATGATACTCACAGCAACCCAAACTCATGTGAGTAGCATTTCCTTCACTTGGTTAAACCAGCACAGGCAAAAGCAGTGATAAGTCTCCTCATTTTGTGCAGTTTGGGGGAAGCTGTGGAAGAGGTTAAGCTTTATGACTTTGTGAGTGCAAGTCTTTTCTCTTACCCTTCTTGGTCGTGCCATAGTGCATTGTCTGTTGGGCTATGAATGTAACCTGTGTGATCAATGACAAGATGCCAAACCATCTGGAGTTCCCTTGTATCACCCAGTATTACAAAAGAAAGCCTATTAGTTTCTTCTTACCTCTGTGTAAGGTGAATTCATAAGACAGTGACTGAGAATGTCCATTTCTCTTGGTTGAAATTCCATTGTTTTAACAGAGCAATGGTGGTGGTGGGAGCTGCAGAAAATAAGGCATCAGGGAAATCATAGCACCTTTTCCAGAGTTACCTATCCCAGACATGACTTTCATGTCACTAATTTGTGTAGAAATTTTCCAAGTACTTTGAAATCCTTCACATTAGCGTGAGAGCTGGGGTTTGAAGGAATGGTGTTGATGAGGCATGTTGGTGTTTCTGCATTTCCTGCATGCTTTGATTGGATCTCTAGGGGAAGTGTCTGGAGAGGAAGAATTTTCTTCCCCCCCCCTCCTTAAAGCTGAGAACCAGTAGTGGATTTACTGGTAGCTAAGTTAATTTTTCTTATGTGCCAAAGCATCAGGTTGCAAATGTTACCATTGGGAACTCTTCCTTCTCCTGGACTGATGCCCACTTTTGAATCCTGTTTCTGCAAATTAATTCTACTTGGCTTGTCAGCCCCAACATAAGTGCCCTCAATTTTGTAGAATAAAGCCTACATTTTGTGCTCCAGGGTACTAACAGATTCCACAAAGGTCAGAGCTTTTTCTTTTAATTAATACTATTACTACTACTACTACTAAAAAAAAATTAAATTATCTAAGCAACATAAAGAGGGCTTTCAGGGAAAAGGGAAAAGATTAAATTTTTAATTGATTTTCACAGCTAAAGTCTATTTACGTAGATCACAGATCTGTGGTATTCCAGAATGCTGTGAAAAAAATATGTCATGCAGGACTATCTTTTGAGACACTTGTGTGTGTAAGTGTTTGAGTGTCCTTTCCAGTTAACTTCCCAGTAGCTGTGATTCCTTGTTGCTGTGCTGGACTGGTCATTCACATTATGTCATGCAGAAGGCACACTAATTTACCTTACTTTGTATCCTCCATCACCTAGATTTTCTCAGAAATAGGCTAAGATTCTGAGATACTGTAATGTATCCAGTTACTCAACAAAGCTGTGTGCAGGAAAGTTCAAGCTGGTTTTAGACATAAATACAAGGAAGCAATAAAATCTCTGCAGGTTAAAATACCCCAGAAACCCTGTCACCTTGTCCATCTCTTCCCAAATGAAATGTAGTCTGTAAATTGATTTATTCTAATTTACTTTTCCCACAGTCTTTATTAGTAAAACAGAACAAAAATCCAGGTGGTGCTATGTGAAAGACTGGAGTCACTGCTCTACAGCTCTTTGTAGACAGCACAACTCACAAAGGAATTTCAGAAGCAAAACAAGTCTTCACAAAGTAAGCAGTAGTGTGAGCATATGCAGAGATTTGGTCTCATTTGCTCTGTGAGGGCAACTAACTGTGATATTCTGAATTCCTGACCCTTGAAAAAAGGGTAGGAGTCCTTCCTGGAACAAATGCTCTGACTTCATCACAAATTGAGGTCTTAGGCTATGAATTAGTAAGTGAAGTTTGTCTTGCACTACAGAAATGCCTGAGTATCTAATCATGATATTTTTCCTAAAGTTTAAAATATGCCACTAGAACACTGGTCTAAGTGATCAAGAGACAATGCTGTTGAAAACTGTATCTAAAGAAGGAGCACAAAAGCTGAACTAATGACTCAGGGTTTCATTTTTACCTTGGTTCCGCTGTTGAAATTCAAGTCACAGTGGGGTACAAGCTCTCCATTACACAGCTACAGCAGCAGGTGATTTGTGCTGTACCTGTGCCTATCAATTATGGGTGAATTAGTAATTGCCAAAATATGTTCTCTGGGAAGAACCTTGTTATACAAGCATTGTACTACCGGGTACTGGCACGATAGTGTTTCTGAAAATAAATCACAGATAGGCAGTAACAAGTTTCTGCTCACATCAGTATTTTCACCGATAGTTGCATGTGAAACATTTGTTTCGAAAACAAGACTTGGGATTTAAATGGATCTTTTGGCTCAGCATTTCAATGGAGAGACTGGTGTGTAACTGAGATACAGTTTGGTTGAAGAGATTTGCATGAACTTACAGAATTTTTTGTGGTGTCTACCTACCACACAGAATTGTAGTGTCTACCTTGGCATGTAAATGGTCTTTAGAGAAAATTTGTCATATGGCTGGTCTTCTCTGAAGAGTCTCCTAATCTCATCCTGTACTTTTTATTTGCCTTTGTATGAAGGTAGAGAGTCCTGGATGCAATTTCCTGTATATAATTAACATATATGAAGAGGTGAGAATGCTCATTTTAGATTAATAAGAAAGAATAGCTTCTGATGCATCAAATAACAGAAAGATACAGTGAATTAAAGTATGCAAAGAAATGCTTTCCAAATTTCAACTTGTTACATCAAATCAATAACCTGTCTGAAAATGTTAAATCTATTCTAAGGTTTTAAATGGGTGAATCATGGCCGTGTTGTGTAGGAAACCACTTCAGAAAGAACCATGAAGTGTAGTTCCCTAGCTATGATAGAGAAAGGCAGAAAAAGCAGATTAAAACCTGTCTGGAAGTGAATTGAATTTTTTTGTCTGATTCATCTGAAAGCCTTCTCCAAAAGCTCTTTTAAAGAGGAGTGTTTAGATTTAATCACTCACTACTGGTTCTTACCAACTGGTTCTTTTGATGTGTCATGGTATAAATACCGCAAAAGGTTGTCTTTCAGTTTAAATATCTTTTCTCCACTACTGATGTATATCTGAGTGTTTGAAGAGCAATAGTCTCTCCTTTCAGACTTAGCAAAACAAAACTCCTTCTATTTCCCACGTGTCCTTTTGGATGTTCCTGCTGGTGATTCACCAGAGCTCTTCTGGCTTCAGTTCTTCCTATCAAGACGGGAGATGGGAATGGCACAGAGTATTTCAGGTGAATTTCCTATTGTGTCTTGACATGAAACATCTAGCTGTGCTTCAAAGGCTCTCATATAAAATTGTCTGGGATGTTCCCCTGTATCAAGGATATATGTTGGGTTTTTTTTCCCTCCAGTCATTGCTACTCTCTGGGTGATGATAAAAAATTCCCTAATAATATGTAAAGTGTCATAAAGGCTGCTTCTGTACTAAAAGATGTTTAAAACTAGGTGACACCAAACATGAAGATGGACATTAAACTCAGCTCACAGCTCATTTTAACAAGGATATGTAGAAGCTAAATTTGCTAGGACCACAGCAATTTCCACTTTATCACATTCAGAACAATTTAGATTAATTTAGCTCCATAGAGGCCTGGCACAGGACAGAACGGAGCTACCATTTGATAAGAACAAGAAAATAAGCGTAACAGTCAGCTATCAGTAAAGCTGGGTACATTGGATACTTGAAGCTGCCTCCTGTAATAATGCATATGAAGCTCAAAGCTTCTCTTCCTCCTCTAGTAATAAATACAAATAAGTGTATATCAAGCAGTGCGTTTTTCCAGTCTTCACAGCACAGGTATATTTTGCAGACAAGTATTTCTCTCAGGGGCATTCCAGGCAACATGGAAAAAAGCAAAGGGAGAGGTCAGTGGGTAAATTGCTGCCAAATTAGAAAGTGGCACTTATATAAGCTTATTATGAAACTCCTCCCCCCCACCCACTGGGATTCCTGCAGTATTTTTTTAAACTTCAGAATTTGAAACATTTTGTGCGCATTTAAGTAAAATATGATCCAGTGATAAAATACAATAGTGAATTGCTGTGTTTTTCAGCCTTCTTTTCATGTTTTCTTTACCTTTGCACATAACTGGCTACTGAGATTTAGAACCACACATTACCACCCACCTTCTGGGCTGGTATTGACTAAAATTTAAGAAAAGCATTATTGAATGAGTGACCAAATTATTTTCTTTACTGGCTCTTTCCCAATGCCTGCAAAGCATTCAAATTAATTTTTAGGCATAGAGTCCATGTGCTGATATAGATGTGACAATCTCTTTTTCCTGAGGATGGCATGAATGCACATTACTGGGTGAAAGGAACATTTTTCATGGTCATTCCGAATGCCACTGAATATCAGAAATCTAATCTTTCAGACATCTGAATAAAGTTCAATGTCTTTGTATATATCAAGCTTCAGTGAAAAAAATAGATATTTTGTGTCATTTTTCTGGCTTATTCCTGAAATACTAATGAACTCAATTCTGAGTCTCACCATCCCACTGACATCAAGAGTCTCAGTAAATTCAATAAGAAATTGGACATTATGCATTTCTGTCTCTATTTGTTCAGGAATGTCTTGATTGTTGCCAACTCTCACAGCTGGATTGTGGACTTGATACTTCACTTCTTTCAATAGCCAGCTGCAAAAGAAAATGGGTAATAATCTGTTCAGAGATTTATCAGTCATTCCAGAGAGCTTTTGGGCTTTTTTTGTCATTTTGTGGACTAAATGTACTAGATCAGCTCCCTGCTAGTAAAACAGGCTGAGGATGAAACTGGTTCTAAAGCAAGCAACCTCCCTTTCTCTTTATTCTGATGGGCCCACAACTGGAATGCTGTCACATGAGGTTGAAAATCCTAATTGCCAACCTAATTGCCAACAAGGCGCAGAGGTGAGATTCAAGGTCCATTTCCCTTTCCATCCATCTTTGAGTAATTCCCAAATTCAGTTCCTGAGGTAAAAAACCTTTTTATTGAGCCACCTCCCAAACATCACTTCTGCCGTAACTCAAGAGCACTACACATAAAGAACCCCTGTACCAGAACGAGTGTGTGTTGGAGCAAGTCACTGTGAGCGTATGGCTGTTCAGAACTGTTCCACAGATGATCTTTTCAGTTTGGGCTGAGCTCTGCCAATCCTGGAAATGCTGGTCTTGAAACATGACACAGAAACTACAGCTTCCTTGTAAAACTTTCTCTCTAAATTGCCCAGAGCCCCGTGGGCAGCAGGGCAGGGAGGGGATTCTGCCCCTCTGCTCTGCTCTGCTGAGACCCACCTGGAGCACTGCATCCAGCCCTGGGCTGCCAGCACAGGAGGGACAGGGACCTGCTGGAGCAGGCCCAGAGGAGTGTCATAAGGGTGATCAGGGGCTGGAGCGCATATCCTCTGAGAAAAGGCTGAGAGAGTTGGGATTGTTAAGTTGGGAGAAGACTCCAGGAGAATTTATTGCAGCCTTTCAGTACTTAGAGGCGGTTAAGGAGAAAGATGGGGACAGACTTTTTATCAGGACCAGTAGCAATAGGACAAAGGATAATGATTTTAAACTAAAAAAGGGTAGATTGAGAGTAGGAACAGGGAAGAATTTTTTATTATGAGGTAATGAAACACTGGCACATGTTGCCCAGACAAGCTGTGGATGTCACTTCTCTTGAAGTGTTTAAGGCCAGGTTGCACAGGGCTCTGAGCAACCTGATCAAATTGAAGATGTCCCAGCTGATAACAGGGGGGTTGGACTTGATGACCTTTAAAGGTCATCAAGTCCATTCCAAGAGAAACCATTCTAAGATTCTAAGAAAACCCTGAAGACGTCAAGGACTTTTGGCTGCATGTCAGTCTCTACAGAAAGCAGCATGACTTACCAGGTACCATCATCAGAGTCAGCTGTTTCCTGCAATAAATACTAGTTTTTTTGAGGAACTGTACTTCTGGCTAGCTCCTGTGAAAAATTCTACCTGCTCATGTCTCTGTTGGATGGATGACCACAAGGGATCTTCTAGAACTGACTACAAGTGCTTTTAGTGGATTTTCTCTGATATGAGCTCTGAGGAACTCTGATGCTTTTGAGAAGCCCCTTCCAACCTCAACAATTCTGTGATTGTGTGAAATACTTTTTTGGAAAGCTGTAGCTACATTAAGAGAAGTCAGTCATTGCCCTCTGTCTTCTCAGTTTCTATTGTTCTCCTGGACAAATTTATCTGTTAACATAAGTCAGGTTCTTTCCATTTGGGAACAAACAGGCTACCTAGAGATCTAAGTAAAGGAGTTGTTGGATACAATGTTTTAGAAACTAAGTCTGAACAGCTTTTAGTCTTAGAATTTATGGAAAAGCTCATGACAGCAATAAAATTATCCTTTTTCTTTTCTGCTGTGACCTACCTCAGAGAATTTGGAGCAAAAAGAGCAGGAGCATTCTCTGTAAAAGCTAAATAAATGAATAAGGAAATCTTTATTTCAAGGCATTCCCATTTAAGCATACTTTAGGCAGTTCTTTAAGGCAGCTGGATGGCACCCAAACTTAGTTTTCTTTGTTTGTTTTCTCCCCAGTTGAACAATCCTAACACATTTGCTGAAGTATATGTCCGTAGGATCTCCATCAACAGCATGACTGTAGTAATAATATTTGTTTTATAAAAGAAGATATTTACTTCTCCCTTCCCGGGTGATTCTTGGGTGGGTGATTTGATTTTGCTTTCTTGGAGGGGTGGAGTTTGCTTTGTTTGTTTTAATTTAGTTGGGGAGGTGTATTTTTTTTTTTAAGTTTTCTTTTGATTTTTGGTGGTAGAGGTGTTTTTTAAATCTTGTTTATTGTTATGAGGGGTATGAGTAGAATAAAGTCCACAGAGAAGGAATGGGAAGATACAGTGGCTTCAGCGTTTTGGATTTGTGATTAATACAAATGCATAGCGATGGGCTATGCCTGATAACAAGATCTGTCAGCTGTAAAGATGAGTTCATGGGATTGCTGGCTGGAAATTATAACTGTGCAACAGGAAACTGATGGTGCCATGGTAAAGCCTTGATTTCTGTGGGGATTTTGGTCTCCTAATGCATCCATGCTCAACCCATCCGTTCAGTGAGTAGGTTGTTAAAAGTTTGGTAACAGTGTTTCTACTTCACTCTTGCTCTTTGTCCTCTAATTACTGAGAAAGATTGAGTCATTGGCCAAAGTAGCTTTTATACCTGACTGATTCACTTGTCACCAGAATTTTGTATTCTACTGCTGAAAAGAAAATGCAAACTTATGACAAATACAACCAAGGAATTTTCACACAACTTTCCTTCTCAGTGAACCATTTCCTATGCAGAACTGCAAAGAAAATACCATTTAAACTGAGACAGAATAAATTTGCAATTAATTTAAAATGTCTTTCAGCATTTTTCACCATGTTCTCTGCTCTTATGAAGCTGGGGATAACGAAAGTAGGGACATACTGTGTTTTCCACATACCAAGTCTTGCTGAAGGCTCTGAATGTGTTTACCTAAGTGACAGAGCATAACTCCTGGTTCTGTTAGGAAAATGGTTACCACAGTGATAAGATAGCCCAGTTTTGTCAACAGTGGTAAGTATGAACATAATCTTAACACACCCACTCTTATTTTTTTTGCCTTCTGACTTCCACAGGTTTAGTGAATTAGTGTGGTGGGGTTAGGTACCAGGACTGAGCTTGGTGAAGTACAGTAGGTCTTGCAGGAGCTGTTCAAAATACATATTATCAGTCTCCAGAGGTTTTGGTTTTGAATAGTCGGAATGAGCTTGAACTGCACATCTGCACATGCTGTACAATTCATACTGCCTTCCTTGCCTATGCTGTGATAGGGGAACAGCAGTTATCTCTCACTAGCTCTCCATATTTTTGCTCCTTCCTGGGTCCTTTATTTTGCAATGTGGATGTAATCCAGGGCCCAGCTAACACACATGCAAATACGCAAGAATTTGTGGTATTAAAAAACTTTTGTTAAACAAAACAAATTGCTTCTTGGTTCATTTAAAAATAATCATGGTGCTTGGTTTACATCTACTTTGGAACATTCTCCAAATAGCTGTTCCAAATCTATAATTTCAGCTACTGCATCTGGCACAGTCAGATTTAATTGGGTTAAAAAACGTAATCCAAGAAGTATAAATTCTAAATCTTTGCACATTCCTAGGATTCCAAAAACATGCATAATTTTATACCTTAGCCTTTGCAGGATCAGTACCTTCCTTGCCTACTCACTGTGAAGAGTTGAGTGCCCTCACCATATTAGCTGAACAGAAAGCTGATGGAATTCAGAGGCACCCTGTCAAACCATTACAAGTTAATTCATTCATTTGCTTCACCTCTGGGGATAATAATTTTTTATTTTGGTTAGACTTCTGTGTCTTCCAACTACCATTTCAAAATCACAGAATTACATGAAATGGCCACCCCTTTGTTCTGTTATCGTTAAGTCTATATAGAAAAGGGGGATGTAATTACAAGTATTCTAAAACAGATATTTTAGTGCAAAACCAGGATGTAAGTTGCCCCCTGACCTGGCTGTACACACGAAGCAGAAAGTTTAAAGCATTGATTATGTCCTCCAAAGCTCTGTGAACACTATTCCACAGTGCCCATTCAGGTTTGCCGACTTTCAGGGCATTCAATGCTAATGTGACTGAAGAAGGGATATTGAATGATGTGTGAAGTTTAAGAATTTCAGTCAAATACCAAAACTAGTATTTTTGTTGCATTTTAAATTCTTCCTCCAAGTCGAAAATTCCTGCATATCCTGCGTTATTTACAGACCATTTATTAATGGTCTATATGTGCAATGAACACATCGGGAAGTTGATGAAATGTATCAGAGAGAACTGAAGTCATGGCTTCTGACGTGCTATTAATGCTGGCAAATAAATACAGATCCTGAAAATAAAGCAGTTTCACTGAAAATGGTGTGGTGAAATACCAAGAGGCTTCCTAGACAGATGGTTAATATTCCCAGTCTGTCAGTGTTCAGAGGCATTTAGACAGTGCCTAGAATGGCAAGCTTTAACTTTTATCAGCCTGGTCAGGCAGTTGGACTACAGATGGTCTCTCTAGGTCCTTTCTGACTGAAAGTCTCTGAGTGTTTTGCAACAATTTTCAACTTGATATACAAATATAACTTTGTATTCACCTTTCTCACTTCTGTCTGACCCTTTCTTATCTGCTGATATGACTTTTTGTGGTTATATTTGTTCCAGCTACATGGAATTGTTGCCCAGCTCCTCAACATTTGCTGTCTGCAATGTCATTGATGCCATCACCTTTATACAGATCATTTGTAAAGCTGCTCCCAAGTCCACATCTTACCTGAAGTGCATCATCAAGCTGCTAAGGAACTTATCAAAAAGTGACATAGCAGGACCTGTTGTAGAACAAATGAGCAGCTGCTTTTCTCAGATGAGCGGTGGCTTGTCTTGCCTTCATGTGGCGCCTGACGGCATTGTTTCTCTTCTTGAAAAATCATTATCTTAATAATAATTCTTAATAAGGCTGACATGGAAAGAATTCAGTTCACTATCATTTCTTTAATAGTGCAAGGGAAGTGCTTTTTTTCCTGTTACTGTTGGAAGAATCTGAATTAAAGTGAATGAGATAGAAAATTTTCTTCTCATCAGTTCCTTCCTTACACATTATTATGAAATAGCAGAGATTCTTGCTTAACTCAGTAAGGTTTAGAATATATTTTTATGAAATTCAGATGGATCTGATTTTGATGCAGTTTTAATTGAAGCATATTAGAAAAAGGGCAGGATTTGAGAGTTAAATCAACTGAAAAGTGATGGGAAAACTAAATTTTCATAATAATATCAAATTATTTAAATCTTAGTATTTTGAAAGGTAATAGGAATATGATGTTAAACATTGAAATTGGCCTATGATAATGCAGCAGCTTCTGCCACTGAATCTTCATCCTTTGTCTTTTAGACCTTTCAGTTTCTTTTCCAGCTAAGACAGCTGAGTGGCCCTTACTGTCCATTCCTAAAGTGACTGGATTACAGCCTTAAGACATCTCAAAAGGCCTTGCTTTTCACTAATTCAAAAGACAAAAAATGAGGTTTTGTATATGAATTCAATATTTTGTATGAAAATGTAGGCACTTTCTCTATTTTAACCACAATATAAATCAGCACAGAAAACAATGTAGGTTTTGGCATCTTTGCCATGTTAGTTTTGAACGAAGAATACATACCAGGTTTGGGAATTACAAAAGCTGCTTGTGTGGTATGCTACAGTTTTTCCAGTGTACCTACAAGCACTTTATCTTCTCATGTCTTAAATTCTCTTTTGTCTGCCTTGGCACAACCTACTGGGATTTCCCACTAGGAGCAACGAGTTTTCCCTTGAGATTCATCTGCTGTGTACCACAAAATTATTAAAGTGCAGAGCTATAGCGAACAATGAGACATAATTTTATTTGAAAGAGGGTAGATTTTAGATTAAATATTAGGAAGAAGCTCTTTACTCAGAGCATGGGGAGGCCCTGGCACAGGTTGCCCAGAGAAGCTGTGGATGCCCCATCCCTGGCAGTGTCCAAGGCCAGGCTGGATGGGGCTCTGAGCAGCCTGGTCTGGTGGAAGGTGTCCCTGCCCGCGGCAAGGGTTTGGAACACGGGGAACTCTAAGGTCCCTTCTAACCCAAACCACTTTGTGATTCTATGATACTGGGAATCTGTTTACAGTCCTATTGGAGGGCTACAGTCATGTCCTTCTTGGTCTTCTTTCTTCTAAAGAAAGTTGAGAACTCAAACTCCTTTGTAACTCTTTTTTTTTAATACTCTTTATTCTATTATTCCAGGTAATCCATATCTTTCAAAAGTGTTGTTGTTTTATGTTCTTTTTTTTTTTTTTAACAGGATGCAGAATCCCATCTCAGGCCTCTCAATCCCTTTAAAGAAGGTGGATTAGTCTAATTCAACTCTGTTATTTTGAATGTGCTGCTTCTTGAACTTAATTTAGTTTATCTCATGTTTTCTTGGATGTATTTTGACTTATTCTAATCTAATACTGAGTAAATTCTAAAATTTTGTCTTTTCTTACTGGTCACTTAAATTTATGAGCTTCTCTTGCATAAAAGTAGTTCTTAAAGAACAAATTAATCCCATATATTATATAGTCTAATTAGGTAATTTCTAATACTGCCAGGAATGATACAGAAAAGCAAGTGAAAATTTTCTCTTTTCATTTTTTTAACACTTCTTACATAGATTTTAGTATTTACTACAATAGGACTTTTTCTCCTTTGGATTAAATTCAGGTATCTTTGGAAGGCTGCCATGACATTTTTAACAGTCTTTACAGGTGTCAAATGGAGTTCATAGTTGATAAGAACCCAAATAATTTGTTAAGGATTTTTGGCATGAGCCTCTTAGAACACACAAAAAATTCACATAATCCTGTATTTTACCTCCAGCAATATCCATGAGCAGTATCTTGAGGAGAATCTATAAGAAAATCATGAATAGAAAATTATGGTTACCCAAAGGGCAACTTCCTAATTGTATTTCTTGGTGGTTGCTTATTCACTGAGGAACGAGGACCCAAAATTTAATCATGTTTTGTGCAAGAGAAGATATTGGTACAATTCACATAATGCTTAATGTTTCTATGAATCCTATAATGGCTTTCTTCTGTAACAAGTTAGCAGTACTTAAGGGATTATTATTGAAAAAACCCTAATTTTTATGTATTTCTTACCTTCAACAGCTCTAAATGATTTGCCTTTCAATTTTGTCATGTGTGCCTTTGATTCTGTATTATGGGATTGAGCAAACAAAAAAATCAACCTTCCCTGACCTGTTCAGAGGACTTCCAATTTGCACAAAAACCATATCCAGATATGACCTGTTACCATTTTGTTGCCCCTTTCTGTTTCTGTGGTTTCTGCTTACAGTTGGACGTATATCAAGTTACTAGAGATTAACTTGATGTCAGTGATATTCCAGACATGGTACTGTGTAGTTGCAGATCACAGTGTGAAGTGAGGGGCAGGATATCTTCCTAGTCCAAGCTGGTGGGAACACCTGATACTCACAGCTACTTAAAGCCCTTGTGAGCATATATGTGGTGAATTCTGTCTGAAAAAGAAAAGTGAAACATCCCACAAGCCTCAGTAATACAACTCACAATTGTTGCAACCTTAACTTCAACTGAAAACTAACCCAAACAATCACATAACAGGGTCATTACAATCTGAAAATTTTGATTCAGGATTTTTGCATTAAAAGTTTTGTTTTGCTCATGTGTTTCCTGTGTGCACCTTGTGATATTATCTCTCTCCTTTACAGAATGTAAAGCTAAAACCCAAATGCTTAGAGTCCAAAGATGCCAAAAAGTTGGTTTGGCTTAGGGTGGCAGTGACCTCACAAAAGTTGTAAGTTTTATCTTGTTTCATGTGGCTTTTTATTAGGTTGAACAGCAAAAATAGTAGAGTGAGGCTGTATGGTGCATCTGAATTTACTTAAAAAAAAAAAAGAGTGGATGGGTGGATGATAGAGAAAGACTGAGTACAAAGAAGTGTTCAGCTGAGCGTATTTGAGGATCTTCTAAGCATAAACAGGGGTAAATGGAACTCCAAAAGTATATATACAGTCAATAAAATAGGCAATTATCATTGCCAGTTTTATGGGTATAGTTTCAGGAAGAGCTTCAGTCTAAATAATTAGCTGAGATGAAACTTTATTGATAGGTGATGCTAATTGGCAAGAGTTTTAAATTCAGTTTAGATCACTGCTCTTCAAATGTGTAATTCCTAGCCAGTGAATTTGTGAATCAAAAGCTGGTAACGTGGCTAGTAGATGTGTGAGGATCTGGGGTCTGAGCAGGATTACTCAGTCACACCAAGTTCTAAGCATTCTCTTCAGCAGTGGCCAAAAGCAGATGTGTAGGACAAGGTACATGCAGGGTAATATGTGAGTCTGTCACAATGTGTGGCTTCCTGAAGGTGTGTGTTGTATTTGTAACCTCCATGGATTCCTGTGCCTTGAACTCCTTTGGTCTCTGATTGGGCTCATGTAAACTTAAAGCATCCAACATGCTGTGGTGGAAATTCTGTAACCTGCTGTGTTCTTCTTTTTGGCTGGTCTATTTGCTCTTGAGTAATTTCTAAGAGTAAGATGATTTATGTTTTAATATAGCAGGTGCAGCTTTTAACCTCCTTCAGAGGCTTTTTAAAGTTACCAGAGAGACTTTTTCCAAAGTTACAATATACTCATAATGGACAGTTTAAAGTACAGAAAAGTGTTTCTATGAGACTCAGCTAACTTTAGACAGATTAAGGCTTGTAGACTAACAAGTTTATGAAGCTTCCCCCACTATCAGAACAGCAGAAACTACTAAAGGGTGATTAATTAAGTTTATTTTAGGCATCCATTTTTGATTGGATTGAGTTGCTTTTTGTAGGGCTTTGCTTCTCCCCAGAGGAGGAGTACAAACAGCCAGTTTAGACAATCTGCTCCACTTCTAAAACTAAAAATAGGTGCCATGAATCCCAGTCAAAGAACTCATAAATAATACCTACTTTGAACTTTTGGAATTTGGAAAGACATTGTAAACTGAAAGCAAAGGACTAATAAGCTGATGGAGTAACAATGCACGAGCATATTAACATCCTCTTCCAAGGTGCCTCCAAGGGCTGCATGAATGAGGCAGCCTGGGAGCAGAAGCACAGGCCTAGAGTACAGAAAATGACTTGTTGGATAGATCCTGATGGATTCAGGTCTGACTCAAATATTCCTCCAGATAATTGTTCAGATCAGATACGCTGCTTAGAGGATTAACATTACAGTAGCCACTAAACTGGGCAGATGACAGATAAAACTTTTTGTTCCTACCATGCAGAACGTGTCTGTTACCCATAGCTTGAAGGTCTGAAAAGCACTGTTTGCTACAGCTTTCCCTGTGCAGGCTGTATGACTTGGGCAAATCCTGAACAAACGCTTGGTTTGATGATTTCTGCTGATGCAGTTAGGGAGGATGCTCTGAGGGATTAGCAATGTACACCTGTTTTCTTCTCATCTGATACAAATAATTTATTTGCTAGTGAATGGGCTAAATCATCATGCTGATGATTATGTTAATTGACATTAATTATGGTGTATTGACACAAAACTGTTGGTATGAGTTTTTCAGAGGGACTGGAGAGGGATTGCACTCTTCCATCAGCAGTGACACACACGTGCTCACTTTTCACACACAGAGCTGTCATGCAGCTGCATTTCTCTGGATTCTCTGCTTGGGCTGGTTGTTTACACACATTCTGGGAGGTTCCCATGCTGCTGTTCATGAGTGAACCACCAATGGCCTATTTGCTTGTGGTATGTGTTGAAAAACTTTGGCTCTCCTTTTTTCCAGCTGGTTATATAGGTATTTGGCTGCTTACAGAAAAAGCCTGGAGCCCTGTAGAAGCACTGCTGCTCTGGACTCACTAACAACAGCAGCTAGGAAGGTGATGGCACCTTGCCACAAATTCTTGACAATCACATAAGTGTGTAGCTCCTGTTACTCATCCCTGCTCACCAGTCATTAATACCTTTTCAGGGAGGAGCTTTCTTGATGTCTTTCCAGCCTACATCCCCCAAATCAGTCAAATTAATCTCCTGTTTCTTGCTAACTTTGATAATTTCCTATCTTTTTCTAGTTGATATTTTAATCTGAGTACATCTGACACATAATATCCTGGAAATGAACAGAAGCTCAGTCAGTCAGGAGTCAGTGGCTTCACTTCCATTAACTTAGATGAGCTTGGATGAGTGAAGGAGTTGGTTAAATATTTCTTTAGCACTGAGTATAAAAAATGTATCCATCCATATGTGGGCAGAGAACACCCAGTTTGAAATTCTCAGGCAAAACTTTTTATTTATTTTTTTTAAACACCATACTTTTCAACAATCCAGACATGATCAGTGTTTCAAAGTGATGAATCAGAGTGAAAAATGTGAGCCATAAAAGACCTCATTTCCCAAAGAGCAGTGGAAAACAAATCAGAAAAAAAATATTTCTAAAGCTAGTATTTTCAAAGAACTGGCTAGTACTTGCACCTGAAGGTTTTAGCCTAAATGTTGTGACATGTTTTCTTGTCAGTGTCTGTGCATGTCTTTTTTCTTCATCCAACAACTGTTTTGATGCTATCAGGAATCTAAAAGAAGTGAAGCTGTTCAGTTACGAAACCACATGTCCTCTCCACAGAAACATGAATTCTTTTAACTTAAGGTCTGAAAATTTACTTAGCCATGTTAATATCTAAATAAGTGTTGGACATCTCTTCCTTTTCCCAACCAGCTCTTCCTCAAACCCACAGAAAGTTTTGTATTCACTTAGGTAGGCACTGGATCAAGCTATTTCATGATTCCTCATGGTAGTGGTGTTGGCTAGGGTTGAGCACTGTTGATATTGGATCTGACTCAATTCCCCAATTTCTAGAGGTTTAAAACCAGGTGGTAAATTTTTTATATAAAGGAATGGGACCTTGTATGTAGGAACTTGGGATGGGATTTTAGAAACTTTTATTACGAGGAGAGATCTCTGAAACATTCCTCATGTCCCTACAAATCTCTTTCTTTTTATTGTATCAAGGCAAGGTGCAGAAATGGGGTTTACAGAGGGCCACCAACAGTTAATTTTTTGTGGGATGAATATACTCCTAGTGACTGTAGCTACTAGATGGGTCAAGCAAAAGCGTTAAGACTGTCCCATCATGTAATTGTAATAATTTAGTTTTGTGTGCCAGCATGATTCACTTCTAAATGACAGTATAATTGAGCTGATGACACATGTATTTCCAAATTCCACTCTTTGGCTTTTACCTCTTTCTTAAAATAATGGCAAGTCAGACATTCTGAATAGGGCAGAAATCTTCAAAACAGAGCTCAGAAAAACTAAGCTTTATTTCAAAGTTAATATCCTGGTGAGACTTAAGGGAAGGCTTGACAGGGTTTGTGCATCCAGCTCAGCCAACTCATGCTTCCAGATGGAAATTTTGTGTGATGTATTTTGGCTTTGTTTGATGACCTCGGACAGGTCAGAAGTAGATAGTTTATCCATGTTTCACACTGTTCTGGTTTTGCTCAAGCATGAGGCTGTCAGAGGCAGCAGATCCATGTAAAAAGAAAACAGAAGTACAGATAGCAACAAAATGGGCCATCTTTATTTTGAAAATTCATTAATAAAGCTTGAAAAAATGTGGTAAAGACTGAACAGCCACAGCCCCATTTATTGCTCATCTTTCTACTGTACTTGTGACTACTGCAGCTGGGCATTATTAAGAACAAAACAGCTGAATGCATCTGTGCCAGTGTAATATTGGGAGTCTAATCATTTGATCTGAGAAATTTGTAACTTTATGGAGACCATTTCCCCAGGAAGGTCACAGGATTTCAAACACAAATCTCAATATGTATTCCATGTCCTGGAGTGCATCATCCAGCTGTGGTGTGTTTTCAACTAAGGAAATCAGGCCTTGGTAAAAAGGCAGATTCTAGCTGCCATCATTCAGACTCTTATCCTTTAGACCTTTTCTTCTGCTTCCAGTTCCTCCTTTATTAGAATTCTCTCTCAGTGACAGCTTAATAGTGATTTTTGCTTAATTGATGAACAGTATCTCACTATACATCTGGGACTTTGGGAGGAGGACGGCATTTGACAAATTCTGAAATGAATAGCAACTCTGGCTCATGCATATGTCCCATAGAGGACAATGACATTATCAGCAGCTGCAGAAATAAAGAGACTTTCTGGGGAAAGTTTCTTACTTTAGCCCAGAGTATAGGGTGAAGCCCCAAACTGGTGAAAATCACTGCAGTGTATCATAGAATCCTGCAATGGTTTGGAAGAGATCATCTCATTCCAGCTCCTCTGCCATGGGCAGGGACAGCTTCCACTGTCCCAGGTTGCTCAGAGCCCCATCCAACCTGGCCTTGAACACTGCCAGGGATGGAGCATCCACAACTTTTCTGGACAGCCTGTCCCAGTGCCTCAGAACCCTCACAGGGAAGAATTTCTTCCCAATATCTAATTTAAACCTGCCCTCTTTCACTTCAAAGCCATTGCCTGATGATTATCATCACTAGGACAAGGGGTGAGAAGTCCATCTCCAGCTCTCTTGCAGCCTCCTTTAGGCAGTGGAAGGCTTTTCTAAGATCCCCCTGAAGCCTTCTCTTCTCCCCGCTGAACAACCCCGACTCTGTCATGTATTTTGTTTTGATGGAAAAATTCTGTAAATTCTCCTTATAAAAGAGTAGGAGAATTACTAATACACTCTGGATTTTTTGACCACAAAAAACCCAGCACACAAAATGTTTAAATGAAACAATAAAGTCCTATAAATCCATGTGAAAGGGCAATGATGGCATATTTGGACCTGTGTAAAAAACTAATATTCAAATTGAAGAGGTAGTAGCTAAGATATGAGAAAGTTTCAGTTTTCCTAAGTCTTGTTCCATTGACAATCCTGCAGTGGAACCCTCCTCACTGTTGCAAGAGGCTTCTGTCTTTTTCACAGATAAAGTGTCTTCTGCCATGTGAGCAAACTCTGCCTGCCTATCACACACTTTCCAGATTATAATTTCCAGATTCCCAGATTTTCTTTTTTTTTTCCTTTTTTTCTTTTTTTTTTTTTTTAATCAGCAATTCTTTTTCCTTCTGAAAGGGCTGGGATAACCATGAGCATGTCTTGCCTGTTTACCTATCCTTATTTCCTTTCACCTTTACACAAGAGTAAACTTCAAGGCTAATAGACCTTTTTTGCACCATCTCTCTTCCTGAATAAACAGTGAGCCCTTCCTAAAAGTGTCTCACTACTTCTCTCTTTCTCAAAAGGAGTCTCTCTCAGTGCTTGTTCTTCTGTTTCCCTTTCCTACAAACTCTGTTCTGCCTTTGTCAGTCCAGGCACTGAGGTTGCACAGTGTCAGATCCTGTATTTCCCCCTTGTATTGGTTATTGGACTGGCTAATTTAGTTTGACCAATTTAGTTTATTGACTTTAAGATTTCCAGTGTCTGAGAGCAAAGGACTCTGGATATGGAAATGTACAGCATAGCAATGATGCTGAAAAAACTCTGACAACAGCTTGTTATAATCAGCAGAGGGTAGTACTTAGAAGATATGTTTTACAATGTGTCTTCAAAATGAGCCAATTTTAATCGTCTCCTTGGAAAGCAACTGAACCAGGTATTAAAGGAGTTTCCCATTGAGGGAGAGAAGAATATATGGACCTAAAGCAACAGATTTGCCTGATGTATGCATCAGACTAATTCAGATTATCTTTAGGCATAGAAAGAGGTTCTTTTTTGATTAGTGATTCTACCTTGGGTAACTTTTTTACTGAAGACAGTGATATATTCCTTGAATGACTAAGAAGAAAACTCTTAGGCTGCAGATAGATCTCCTGCTTACTATGATGTTTAAGCCTAACTGCTTTTTAGTTCTGTAAAAAGGGGAATAATTGCTTTGTAGCCTCAGAGCAATGTTAACTGAACCTGAAGCAGAATTGCCACTCTGTAAGCAGCTCTTTGGATCCAGCCTGCTCTTTGCACTGTTATTTACTTACCTAGCAGGAAAGTATCCCTTTGATTTTGCTTCAACCCTATTTTTAGTAGGCATGAGTGTGGAAGGAGAAGTATTACCTACCTTTGAATTGGAAAGAAAAAAAGATAGGAGACTCATGCCAGGTCTTCAACATTTTAGTTAAATTGTGGTTGGTTTCTCTCTTTCTTTAAATTGTGTGCATTTGTCTGACCCCAGCAAGTGGTGTGACGTGCTTTCACCATACAACTTCTTAAACTAACAGTTGTCTTTGGCAGATAGCATAACTGCTCAGGCTCTTTTATATGTCTGGGGTTCTTACTGTGGTCAGCACTTCAAGTATAGCCCAGCCTAAATGATCTGAGGAGGAAACATGGAACTGAAATTATTTTTCCTGTTGTGAACAAATGGCTTTAGAAATTATTAACATTTTACAAATGTTTAAGGCTTTTATTAGAGCTTTGAAGCAGACCTGCAATTGTTAACATTGTTGATGTCTCCCTTGTAAAAAAAATAGCCTTTAGAGCTTACTATTTGGCTTCTTGTAGCAATATTTAAATCCAAGCTCATTTCACATTTCATGTCTCTCATAAAATTTTTCTATATATATTTTTACAGTGGCATTTGGGAATGATCTCAGAGTCTTTTGTTCCTACAGAAGTTAGACTCCATAACATTCATTTCAATTTTTGAAATATTAGTCTTTAAGGTCTTTTAAAAATAGTTTTCTTTTCTTTTGTAAATGATTAGTCTATTTATAACCAAAACACAGTAAACCTTTTTATCCTGGCATTTTGGACAGTGTCATACTAAGTCCTTTTGGAATTCCTGCTTTCATAAAGCCTGAAAGACAACCTCAGCCCCAGTGTATGAGCTGGATTTGTGAGTTCTGAGGATACTTAAAAACTTCCTCCAGGCCGTAAGCACACATTAAACACTCCTGAACAAACTACTGGACTTCCTTTACACAGCAAAGCACACTAGCACTAGCATTAGCAACTTTGTCATTAGCAGGAGTACACAGGCATGGTCTACCAGGTGTCTTCCTAGTTTAAAAGCTTGGGGGTGGATCATCTTTCCTTCAGGATCATTACTGAATGGTTTTATTTATTTTTCTCTTGCATTAGCTACTCATCATACATTTTCTTCTCATTGAGTTCAACCACATTTCTTGTTCCAAAAAATGTGCCTTATTCTCACACCTGCCAACCTAACCTGCCTCAATGTACCTGCATTCCCAGTAGAATTGTTGCTGTTGCTACTCATTTTTTTGTGCTGACACTTTTACTAGCAAGTTCAATCATTTTTAGTTGTTTAATATTTTATTAGTTTTCTAATATTTTTTTTCCCTAATAGTTTTCTCTCAAGGCATCACTTTAATAGGTATTGTTTTGAAAATTACTTGCAAAATTGGGAAGATTTTAACCAGGAGCACTAATATTTCTTTCTTGGGTTTGAAGGAAAATTTTAATAAAAATAGATTGTTATTTGGGACTACTCTGATTGAAATTTTTCGTCTTCCAGATATTTAGAAATGGATCTGAATTGAAATATAGTATCAAAACTCAGAAAATTGGTCAGTGCAGCAGTTCCAATTTGTATGATAATGAATACCCAGTTCTGGGAGAGATTTAGAAAAAGTTGTATAAGAAGGAAATCTCTGGCTACTTTAGAAAAAAAAGTACGTATTTTTATTCTCTTCAACAGAGAAAAATATGAGAAAATATTTAGCAAGACATAGGTTGAGGGGGCCTTAATCTCACAGAATCCCTGCAGAACCCTGTGGAAAATAATATAGTTTCCTGAGTGATTTCTTTGGAGATCAAATTCTCCATTTAGTTATTTGCACAGGTGAACACTAGGCCATGAATTTAAGGCCAGAACTGTCTTGCAGAAACATTATTGTTCTTGATGAGTCACAAAAAAAAGAAGTTAACTTGATCTTTGGATCAGATTGCATATGAAGGGGTAATACTTGGAGAAGCCATCTTTTTGCTGAGACTGATATGTGATTCTGAGCCAAACTGAGCATAGATGTATAAAACTGTGTTAAAGATCAAGAGGTAATCACACTGAAGTGATTTGGGGTATTTTTTTGACAGATGCACTAAGAGGAAACAGTAACTACTGTAAGATTAATCAATTCCTTTGAAATTTTGTAGAAATTACTGCCCTGTCTGTACCAGATTAATCTTTAACTCACTGCCTTCACACAAAGGCCCCAAACCCGGCTTAGCTTGTTCTAAATCATGCTATTCTGAAGCAGAAAAATGAAGACATAACATGATTCAGTTTAATAACACTTCTGTCTTCCCAAATGTACTCATTTCTGTAGTCAAATGTGTAATAAGAGACCTGGCTGAGCTCCCAGGCTTGCTGAGCACCACAAGAACATGATACAAATCAGTCAATGCCATAACAAAGAAATGTATAATGATGCAGTGAATACCCTACAAACCTCCCACAAAGAACTTTTGCCTTGAGTTAACTGAATTCCCAAACAAATGAAATACAGGGCTTCAGAGGAAAAGCAGAGCCAAGTATCTCTGTGCAGTGTCTCCATCTAATCAGCAGAATGTCTCTGAGACACTTTAAGTGCTTTTTAATACGTGGATTACTTTATTTAAATCAACAGGAAAAACTTTCATTATAAAGTTAAAGACCACAGAAAGGTGCACATTGCCCTTCTCAGAGCATATGATCCTGATGAAGAGGCTCAGGATCAGAAGTCAAACTGTTTTCCTCTGCCATATTACTGAACAGCTACACCAGGTAAGCTTATATAATGGTTTTAGAAAGGTGTGTGTCAGCCTAAGATTCTTATTTCTTCATATCAAACATGAGAGGTGAGATAGCATTTTTAAAAAGAAGAAAGAAAAAAATTTCTGTCAGTATGAAGGGGAAGGGGTTGCTTTCATACAACTGAGGGGTAAGTTTAGGAGTCCAATGTGTGTCTTAGATATCTAAGCTGAATGAGCAACCTAGAGATCCTAGCTCCCTAATTAAACACAAGGACTACTTATTTACCACCAGGGAACTTAATAATCTAGAATATTGCTCCTTGGCTTATCCTAAGATATTTTTGGTTAGTAGTGCCTAAATTACACTCAATAGTGCACACCTGAATTTCCCAAAAAAGGTTATCCCTCGAGAAAGTTTTATGAGTGATCTGACAGCAGGATAGGCTATTATCATGGCTCCTGCTTATCCATGGTAACTCCATGGCACCCATGGCAACTCCACCCACCTTGGCTGAAAACATGACGCTGGTGAAGCTGGTTCCACCAATCTTTGTGCACTAAAACTTCTGCTCACAACGCTCATTCAGGAACGGCACCCTGTGGTTCATCAATGCTCTGGATGTTCTGCATATTTCCCATGAAAGCCAGAATTTGTGGGGCCACTGTTTGCCAAAATGCAAATTAACTTTCTCCTAAGTGCAATAACAGTTCTAGGGAATGTGGCCAATAGCAGGAAGTTATTTATGGATATTTTCAGAATACACAGCATAGCACTGAGACTGGGACTCACACTTCCTGCACATATACACTCACCACCAGGCCATTACCAAAAATGTGGCACTACCAGGACCTCTCCCCATCTTTTAAAAGAATAGAGAAACCAGGGTACCACACTAAGTGGAAAACTTAAGTCAGATTGAGACTATTTGAGACTGTTACCCACTTTTTTTTTCATGCAGCTGGTGTGGTGTAGCAGACAGTGCCCAGTTCCAGTAGGAAAGTGGCTCTTTGGACCTCTTTGTGCATCACTGCTCCTCTTGGACAGCATGGGTGTTTTTGTTCTTCTTTGTGGCTCCTGTGAACACTGTTGTTGAGGGTGTAACTCAGAAGTTTTCCTCTACTCTTCAATTAAAGATTTCAAAGTCTGATTGCACATAATTAAGTCACTTCAGCCACAGAGTAACTGTTAAGTGAATGAAGTAAAGTTCCAGTGGTCATCACTAACTTTTGGCGTAATATTTTTGGCTTTTGTTGGTGAAAGACTTCATTAGTCACCATTTCCAGGAAAATGTGCTACTCTAGGTGGCTGGGGTCCATCATTTGTTCTGAGGTGGTCTAGAGAAACACATAGAAACTTATCTAAATGCCCTGAACATCTGACCTTAAATACAGATCTGAAAGTCTCTGATGAATAGATGAGCACTAGAGAAGTCCAGCTAATGGTGCTTTTTTGTCTAACAGGAAACACTGAAAAAATGAACTTTCTGTAACAATGATTATTTATAATTCAGCTGAAAACAAGAAGATAATGTCAGGAAAATGAAAAGTTGAAAACAGTAAAGTTTTTAATAAAGAAAGTATGGCTACTGGTTATACTTTCAGCAGTCCAAGGCAAATGTGTATTCCTTATTTACACATCAAAGAATATATAAAATTTATCTACAGACATTTAAGGCTCCATTTAAAAGAACACCTCATAATATATTCCTATTCAGGTGTAACACTTGAGAGCCTAAACATTCCTTTCTGTGGGACTACTTTGCTTAATTCTTTAAACATGTTTTAGACCAGCTATGATGCTGCTGCAAATGTGAACACAGCTGTGGGTGGTAAATGGTAGAGGTTTTTTCAGTTTATTGAAATATTTGACACTTTTTGTTAGCCTTGGGCTTCAAGCCCCCAAAAGTAAGGGAAATGAGTGATCTGAGGGTTACTGACTCATATTTTCTATCCTCATGTTAATAAAACATAGCAAGAACAAATATGGAGAAATTAAGAAATAACTTGGGACCAATTATAAGCTGGGGTGCCTTCAAGAAAAACAATGATGTTAAAAAATAACTAATTCTGTTTCATTTTAGAGTATGGCTGCAGGGTGATTTTGAAAAATCTTTCTCCTTAAGCTTAGCAGCCAATAGCAAGGTAGCAGCTGGAGTATTTTTGAATAAATACTTTTAAAGGAATACAAACTCTTTCATCCTTGGGAAAAATAGTGCTTGCATGAGTGGGAAAAACACAGGAAATTTGATTGTTGTGGGGATTATGAAGCCTGCTTTCCTCACAGAAAGACAGAGCACAATTCAAACCATAAGACACCGTTCATTGCAGGCATTTGCTCAACACCTCAGAAGGGAGCGAAGCACAGACAGATCTGTGTTAAAGTGCTTTTCCACTGCTTTTCCACTTTTGCTGCCATAAATAGTTATCTTCCAGAAAGAACTCTACATCAAAGCTAATAAAGTGATGTGCCTGATTTTCTGTGTTAAGAACCTCACAGGATGAACATTCCAACTTTTCTTTGGGTAGCCCACTGCAGTACTGTAATGCTGTCCCATGAAGAATTTTTTCTAATCTCCAGTCTGAACCTCTTAAACTGTGGCTGGCATCTTTGTTCTGTAACCTCCCACTACACAAGAGAGTTCAGCTCCATTGTCTCTGTAACTTCTCTATGTCATTATGGGCAGAAAGCATTTTGGAAATCAGAATGAACAGATTATTTATTCTCTCTGGAACAGCAAATGAAAAATGTCCCTTGCAGGTCCTTGTGCCTCTTCTCTAAGAGGGTCTACTTCATCTATGTTATGAACCTAGTAGTGGGAAAAGATGAAGTGAAATATTCTGCTGTATGATCCCAGGAACAAGATTTAAAAATGAAAAATTATGATGGATTTTTACTTCCTACCTTATGTATCCAAGATGCATTTTCAGAGTAAGGACTGCTGTCAGTGATGCAACCAAATCTGTCTCTACAGACCTCACAGAAGCACAAAGATACTGTGATATATTAGGCTATCAGCAGTGCATAGCAATGAAGCATTTGGATCTGAGAAAAATTTTGTTTCTCATGTACTTTTTGGTTATTTCCACTCAGCAGTTATGATGGTTTAACCCCAGTCAGCAAATCTGCCCCACACAATCACGCCCTTCCTTGTTTGGTGGGATGTGGGAGGGATTTGGGAAGGGAAAACTGAGAAAACTCATGGGTTGAGATAAAAACTGTTTAGTAGGTAAAGCAAAGCCCAGGCATGTAGCACTGTCCCTGGGCAAGCAGGTGTTCAGCCATTTCTGGGACAGCAGAGCTCCATCACATGTGAAATGATGACTTGGAAAGACAAAGGCCATCACTCCAAACATGGCCCTTTCCTCCTTTTCCCACCAGCTTTCAATGCTGACTGCAGTGCCCTATAGTAGGGAATGTCCCTTTGGTCAGTTGGGATCACTGTCCTGGCTGTGGCCCCTTCCAGCTTCTTGTGCGCCCCCAACGCCCTCACTGGTGGGTGGGGTGAGGAGCAGAAAAGGCTTTGGCTCTGTGTGGCTCAACAGTAACTAAAACATCCTTCTGTTATCAACACTGTTTTCAGCACAAATCCAAAACAGAGCTCTCTACCTTCTACTATGAAGAAAATTAACTCTATTCAGCCAAAACCAGCACAGGAATGGAACAGAATAATATCAGTTTCCATCCCACCAAACATAAATATATTGACTCCAACTGCAAGAGTATGTAATTCTTCCTAACACTTTTTGGAAAGGGGTGCTGTTACACTGAGTGATGAGAGAATCCCTGCTTGAGGTGAAAGGTTCTGTGTTTTGGACATTGCTCCAGCTGTATATATGTTATTTATGTGGGCATATTTTCAAGAGAATAATCTTTGAGAAGGCATATTAAGGGCTGTGAGACATTATTGTAGTAGGGCCCATATACTGAATAGCAGCACTGGGTACTCCAGGGAGCTGTCATCTCCTCCTTACAAGCCCATTACAGTCCATCTGCAAACACTGGCTCCTCTAAGATGTAAGGGAACAATTGACTCACTGAAAGGTCTATCCAACAAACCCCTAGCTGCACGCACTGCATACAACAGACATCCCTCTGGGGCTAGACATAAACTCTGTATCATGTGGGCTGTGATATTTGTGTTTATTCTGCTGCTCCTTCAGCCAATCTCTCATGTGCTCTTCACCAAACAATGCCTGATATCCCTCTTCCCCCCTGAAAGTATGATCCTGCAGAGAAAGAAAAACATAGTGAGCATTCATTCACATCAGGCTTTCTATGATGATAATGAGGGCATGGGACAAAAAGCCTTTCCCTACTTCAGCTTTAAAACATTTTTCCAGTTTTAGTGGGAGAGAATTCAGCAGCCATCAAGAGAAGCAGACAGAATCCTTAGAGGCCAAAGTCAAGTGTCTGTGTTCTCAAGATCTTAACGCTCCTGAAGAGAGATGTGGAATAAGTCTTCTGGAGATGTCAGCAAGACCACAAATAGCTTGAGAAGAATTAAGTAAAATTTAAAAATAATAGACTACAGGTGGCCTGTGGGAAGACCCCCTGTACACAAGGAATATGTGTTTGGCTTATACAAAGAAGCCATGCAGCTGTGTTTTCAATATAAGCTGAAGTCTGGGATGTAACAAGATTTAGTTAGATGCCATGTAAAATGGAATGATAGCAGTTACAGCATATAATTATATGATTAATTCAGCAAACTTAGCTGCATTAGAAACGTTTTCCCCACTGCACTGTTAATTCTCTGCAAGTAATGTAAGTCTAAACTTACAATATAGTATCTATATTATGGGAAATGGGTCGTCTGAAATAGAGGCAGGACCAAATACCAAAACAGAGTAAAATGACAGATAATTTCGATCATTTGAAACAGCATTACAGGGGCTGAATATAATCAGTATATTTTTTACAAACTGTCATATTTGATTCCTGTCTTCAGGAACAACTAACACAAGCAAGGATTTTAAGTTTGGCAACTGTGTGCCCTGTATTCATCCCCACAGGCCCCAGAAGGATAATTCTTAAACCTACAAACTGTCTTGTGCAGCCTTTTTTTTTCCTGTAAGACTATCCAATTACTTAGTGCTGTGCTGGGAGTACCTGAGGAAATAGTAAAAGGAAATACAACTGAGAGCCACTGTGGTTTGACTCCTCTCCAGATACTTTGAAAATATTTTGGCAAAAACAAGATTTTAAGTAAAACTGTTTCCTTTGGTAACATACCGAGGACTGCAGGTTTTACATTTTTGTACTCAGTGTGGAGGGCCAAAAAAAAAACCCAGCCCCTTGTGTGAGAAGGTTGTACACGTGGTAGTAATATTGGTGGGGAAGAAAGAGAGAGCAAAGCAGAGGTGAAGGAGGTGGGGAATTTGAACAAAATGCAGAAAGAAGACAAGGAGAAAACATAATACAAATATCTGTTTTCTACTGACAAAACAAGCTGCACAGTGATGCAAGAAGGAAAATATCTTTAGGTACTTTAGACTTCTAATGAGTGACAGTATGATGGCTTGTTTATCAAGGGATGACTGTGATCAAAGAGATGAAAACCATGATTTCTTTTAGCTTATTTGGTCATCCAGTGGTGTTGATGAAGGAGTTCCTGATCTGACAAGTGTAAGTTGTATTTCCTTTTCTAACAGGAGATTCCTTGGAGTACTTACTAGATCTTCTCTCTGAAGTTTTTATTAAGAATCAAAAGAATTGCCATGAAAAACATTCTAAATGCACTTTTCATACTGAATTCTCTAAAGCCAAGTCCATCCCTGGCTGCATCCAGAGCCCCGTGGGCAGCAGGGCAGGGAGGGGATTCTGCCCCTCTGCTCTGCTCTGCTGAGACCCACCTGGAGCACTGCATCCAGCCCTGGGCTCCCAGCACAGGAGGGACAGGGACCTGCTGGAGCCAGCCCAGAGGGGGCTACTGGTGTGATGGAGCATGGAACATCTCCTATGAGGAAAGGCTGAGAGAGTTGGGGTTGTTCAGCCTGGAGAAGAAGAAGGCTTAGGGGTGACCAAGTTGTGGCCTGCCAGTACTTGAGGGAGCCTGCAAGAATGGGGAGAGGGAATATTTACATGAGTATGGAGCAACAGGACAAGGGTGAATGGCTTCAAACTGAAAGAGAGTGGGTTTAGGTTAGATACTTGGAATAAATTCTTTACCCTGAGGGTGGTGAGGCCCTGGCACAGGTTGCCTACAGAAGCTGTGGATTCACCCTCCCTGGCAGTGTTCAAGCCCAGGCTGGATGGGGCTCTGAGCAACCTGGTCTAGTGAAATATATCCCTGCCCACGAATGAGCTTTCCAAACCATAATTATGAGGTCTGTGAATATTTAAATTAACTAAACAAAACAATAATACCTTTGGCCTTCAGGACTGGTTTCTTTCTTTAGGAGATCTTTGTGTTTGTTTGGCTGCCACTGATCACAGCATGCTCAAATCCCAAGTGTTGTTTCTGTGTTGTCCTGCTCTGTACGCATCACTCACATTTGGCATAACAATTGGCATTCAAGAGAACACTGTTAAGGCATTCTTATTATTCATAAGCAAATTAGCCAGATAAGCATGATGTAAACACTTCTCTACAGTTGTTCATTTCCAAATACAAAAAATTATAACTCCTTATCATGGCCTTCAGGCAGATATACAGTTACGTGTTTCTTTCAATTTTTCTTGAACTTATGAGAGGGGTATTTTTAAGGCCTAATTGCTGGTCTTTTCCTGTAGAAATGTTCACCTTGTCACAATGGGTCAATTTCTTTCTGCTTTGTATGGAAATACAGTGGGCTCATGCCTTTTTGCACCACAGTTTTTCCTTAAAAGAAAACTTCTTTTTTTGTCCTGAAGCCACTTGTTACTGGGAAGGACTCAAGGAAGGCATTCTTTAAAAATAGCTGTAGGATAGAAGTCAACTTCAGTCCTAACTGGGATTACACAGGTGCTGACTTACACTTTTGCCAGCTGTAGTGATGTGGAAGTATTGTATTGTAAGTTCCCAAGCATATGAGGTGCTGTGAGCTTGGAAGTTGTCAGAAGACAAGGCTGTAAATCAAAAAGAAAAAACTAAGACATAGGTGATGAGTGCATGGAGACGGTGAGGATTGAACAGAATTGAGTTATTTTGGGAAGAAAGTCTCTGGAAAGGTTGTGCAAAAGGCAGAAGGAGCACAAGGCTTTAACGAATTGTAATGGAGCTGAGTTTTGATACTTGAAAAGAAAGGCAAAAGGACCTATTCATTTAATGAATGCATTTGAAATTATAGATGTGATTTCCATTTGAACAAAGAGTTTGGATTGATTTTTATTTAGCTCAAGCAGTCAGAACTAATATTAAATTAAATCTGAGGTGCTTTTCAGGGGGAGAAAAAACAATGCATAATGTCCAGTAACTGGCAACTTGCCTCTTTCCTGTACCATGCTAAATCATTTTTCTCAGATGCTGAGCTTCATTGTTCTTTGTACCTTGTTGAATTCCTAAGTTGTTACACACTGAAATCTAGTATGTTTAACCGTGTCTGCGTAGGCTACTTCTAACAGTTCCTTAATATGCCCTGTTTATAAACAAGTCTTTCTACTATTTTACCCTCTTCAGCTCAAGTGCCTTTTTGTTTTGCTTGGTTTGGCTTAGTCTTTGGGATTTTTTGTCTGTTTGGTTGGTTTGGTTTGGTTTGATTTGTTTCTGTTTTTGTGGGTTTTTTTTGTTTTGGTTTTTGTTTTGGTTTTGTTTTGTTTTGGTATTTTCTTTGTTTTGTTTTTGTTTATAGTTTGTTCACCTGGGAAATCTGAACATGCTGTTAGGGACAAACTGTGTCCCTAACACAGGGGATATTAACCTCATAGGGGATATTACGTGAGGGGATGTTAACCCCATGTAAGTGACAGTAGAGTAACATCTACTGGAGCCTGGAGTGCAGTCCAGACTTTTCCTTTGCTAATCTATGGAAGGAAGAAGGTTTTTGACATAACTATTCTTTGAAGAGTACCTTAAGTGAAACTGGAGGGACATCTTCTTTAGGTGTTTAGAATTGAAATCCCTCTTCACACAGCTGTCTTTCAGGACCAGGTTACAAATAGCCTCAAACTTTGAGCTGCTGTTCTGTTTTCTGTTTCTGAGATGCTTGGACATAGACTAAGACAAGTTGATTTTCTTAACAAGTACCTGAAGGAAAAAATATGCCTATTTTGTAGAGCAGTTCAGGGAATAGCACTAGTTCAAACAGAGAAGAGTTAATGTGTGAGAAAACACTGTGTTTTCAAAAATCCAGTACATGTGGGTCAGTTGTTCCATAAACGATGAGTGTGTTCCATTAAAGTGTTATGCCAGGAAGCCTTAATTTCTACACCTAATTCTTTCATGATCTGAAGCCAATTTTTAAAATGTTCATGTAGTTTCTTCAAAAACAAAGCTTTGATGAAGAAATTCCCTAGATTATTTCTGTAGTGATCTCTTCTAGTGGTTTGCAGCATGCCCTGGAGAAATGAGGGAATTCTTCCTGGAATTCCTTGAAGATGTGGGGGGTTTTTGTCATTTGTGTACCTAATCTGAAATTAAATGAGACTTGTAGCTCTGGTTGTTGTAGTTTAGATTACTTATCTCTTTGGGATTTTGCTAGAGGTACTTACAGTTATCATTTAGAGCAATAGTCTGGGTGTCCATTGAGGCTTCAGGTTGTGCTGGGGACTGGGCTCCTTCTCCACAGTGGCACTAAACTTTGGAAGTGAGGTTCATGTCCTCACTGATATTAGATCAGTGTGGTCACAGGACACAGTAAGTTATCCTCAGCTGAATACCACACAGGGCATTCACTAGAATTGTATTCTCCAAGTTACAGTTAATTTCCTTCCCTGACTTTTGTTTTCTTTCTATCATTATCTATCGCTATTATCTCTACCTTTTTTTCTTCCTGACCTCTTTGGTTTTGTCCCTTACCTTTTTTATCAAGAAGATAAGCTATTTGGCCCATAATTCAACTCTTTATACAAACTTACTTTTATGAAGCTCTAGGTTTACCTTCAACATTCTGGCAAATACCCTCAGCTGATGGAAACTTTTCAACCATGGGCAATTTCAACATCCTGTCTGTGGAATCTCTTCAGCATCAGACAATATCTCAAGATCAGTGACTTTCAACTCCTGCAGGCTGGCAGATGTCCTCCTTGAGGAGAGAGCTGAACTCACATTCACTCCCACTCACATTCACCCTGAGACATCTTTCTAGCCCCTAGAATGAGGAGACTGAGCAATGCATTTAATCCTGTTCTATGCCCTCTTTCTACTTATTTTTCTGCTTATCTTCACTGCTTACTCCTCTTTTGCTTGTGCTCATCTTCTCTAGAGTTCCTTGCCCTCTGAGCTCTCCCAGTCACTGTCACACGAGGAATGACAGAAGTGGAACAACTCAGAGAGGGTCACAATCCCCCTGCAGCCTCCCCATGGGGCTCCTGCATCTCTGACAGTGATGGGTGACTGTTGGTCACACCTTTCTGATCCTAAAGGATTCCATGGCTCTGTGATTCCAGCTGTGGCGTCCTCAACACAAGAAGGATGCTAACCTGCTGGAATTGTGTCCAGAGGAGGACCACGAAGATGATACAAGGGCTGAAACCACTCTTCTAATGAAGACAGGCTGAGAGAGTTGGAAGTAAAGAAGGCTCCAGGGAAACCTCACCATCCAGTATTTCAGGGGGCTTAAAAAAGATGGAGAGTGACTTTTGCATAGCAGATAGTGACAGGACAAAGAAGTACAGTCTTAAACTAAAAGACAAGTTGTTTAGATTAGATGTCATAAAAAAGAGGTATTTCTGCTATTGGTTAGTAGCAGCTTTTCGTTCAGGCAATTTTGTTAAGGATAATTAGCACTAGAATGAAAGGTATTTGCATTCTGGTCCTGATTCTGATTTTTTTTTTTTTTAATTAGATAGTGCATTGATATTATGTGAAATTCAGAGCCACTGTTATCATAGGTTTTTTCTTCTTTTGTATCAACTCTGTTTTTCCCAGTATCAATTGGGATGTGCTTCTGGTTAATTAGTACTTAATCTGGTTAATAAGTACTTAATCTGGTACATTAATTCATAAGTACCATGTAGACATTCAAGCTGAAGATGCACTAACTAATGTTGAATTAGTTACTGTAGTTTGACTGTTTAAAAAAGAAAAAAATTGTTTTACATTTTAAAATAATCTAGACAAACCAGATTCTTTGAATTTCTTTCAAAATCACTTGGATGTAGACATAGATTAGCAGGTGGCAATGAAAAATGCCAGGCATCTTTTCACAGCACAGTGTTCAAATGGGGATTTTTGATGAGAGGAAAGACAGAGGGAGAAGCTGACAGAGAGACATCTGCCGGTAACACAGGAGAGCAGTACTGAGAATTTGGGCTGCTGAGCTGAGCCTTTACATCCTGATTAATGTATTTAGTTTGACTTGGTGGTGCTCTTACCTCCCCGTTGGAGAAGCATAAAAAAAATCAGTAAAAATTCATATGATAATTAAAACATTCTTCATTCCAACACTGGATAACTTAGTCTCTCTTTCAAAATAACAAAAGAAAAACAGATTTTGTTACACTTGTTTAATGTAGGAATACGTGAGTAATTTCAAAACAAAACTGAGAACAGTCCTAAAGTTAAGGAATCCTTTTCATGGTCATGGATATCAACCCAGTTTTAATTATACCAAGAAACAAGCTGGAATCTCTTGCAGTCCTCAGAGCACAGACACAAAATAGTGAATGGTCAAGCACCTTCTTGATACATAACCCTTTACTGCTACAAAGAGTTTTATGAAAAAGAAAATGCCATTTATGCAAAAAAAATTATTTTTTGTGAATGTTAATGAGTATTTTTTTTAATACTCATTTTTTGTGAGTGTTAATGAGTAGCAGAAAATGAAGGCTAGTACCTGAGTTAATGGGCTATGTGGCTATGAAACAGTCGTGCTGTCATGGCTTGAAACTTATTTGCTCTGACTCAGGCTGAAAAGGAAGTTCTTCAGACTAGGTACAGATTTATTTTAAGGGGTGGCACCTTGGTTAATCTGAGTCATGTTCAGTCAGTAGCTGGATAGAGTCCCTCTTGTTATGAAAAAACCCTGATTTTTTTCTTGATGAAATAATATTAATTTGGATTTCCCATTTTTACAGCAGAGAAAAACAAAAATTGATCTGACAAGTGGGACACTCTGTCCATGTCCCTTAATGTGCATTGAGTGTCAGCATCATTTGCTGGAAGACACTTCTGCTTCCACCACCACACCCTGTCCTATTTTGTTTGCTTTTCACTTATCTGTTAAAGTCCAAATGGGAGATGCAGCATTACCTCTATGATGTGCACAGGAATTAGGACACACACTAACATGTCCCAGAGTCTTGCTTTATTGCAAGACTCCATTATTTTCATTCTCTACGTACTTTGAATCATGATAATCTCAAGACAAGTCAAGACAAAACACAAATCAAAGCATCACAAAGGAGCCAGCATAGCTAAAAGTGCTTTTAAGGACACAGCTGGAGAAATGGAAGAAAATCTATAGCTGACCTATCAAAGAAAGGCCTCTCCTTCTAGCATCTGTCTGGCTGGTACCCTTCCATCTAGGTGGTATGTAGAGTTTCAGGCTGTGCACATGCATTCCCTCTTGTTATTATGGAATATGCTCAGGGTTCCAGCTGGTCTTGCCTTTGCAGATTAATACCTCTACAAATGTTTCATCTTTCTCTCTAAAATTCATCCTGCTCCCTCACTAAGTAAGCGATGTGTGACCAATATCCTAAAGTTGTCCTTCACTGTAACAAATACTTTCTATTTTTATACGAAAAATGTGCATTGTGCAGTCGTTTAAAAAGGACAATTGTGAACTGTACCAACTCCCAAATCACAGACCTATTAGGCAAAATCATAATACCCAAACCCCTCACCTCCACAGTAAATATTTATGCCCATGTACTATCACCTACAGTCCACAGCTTCACTTCCTTTACAAGGGAGAACTCGTGATCACTGTAAAATCCCAGAAGTACCTGAAAGCCTGAAATGCTTTTTAAACATATCTGTAGAGTGGATGCAGGTACTTTACCTGCAGGATTCAAAGAAAATTAAGGTCTCTGAAGAAAAATTTTAAAAGCATAGTGATTATTCTGCCATGTGAACACTACAGAAAAATCTACACCTACACCCTTATTTTTGGAGGGGTTATTTTAAATCTCAAAAAATAAATTCTATTGCCAAAATTTGAAATAAAATGTTTTTAACTCTTTTTATTTTCCAATTTCAGTATAAAAATGCTCATTTTTTTCTCTCTGACATTATCAATTTAAACTATAATTTACTTATTAGATTTTGATTCATCTTTATCTATTTATCATTTTTCAAGGAACAGTAACTCAGAGCATTATCTTGATAAGCCATTTCCTATTTCAGTTGAGATGGATTGTAAATAGGGACAAACTATGTCAGAAATGCCATGCTATCATGTCTGGGACAGAAAGGAACAGTGAATTAGGAGGAATTTCTTCACAGAAAGGGTAATTAGGCACTGGAATGGGCTACCTGGCAAGGTGGTGGAGTCACCATCCCTGAAGGTGTTTAAGGGAAAAACTGGACATGCCATGGGTCTCATTGAGATGGTGGTGTTCAGTCAGAGGTAGGACTTGATGAGCTCAGAAGCCTTTTCCAACCTCATTGATTTTGTGATTCTGCAAACACTTGTGATGAGAGTGTAAGAATAGTCTGCATAGGCTGATCTTCCCTAAAGATTACTCTGTGCCTCTGAATTGTTGTGGCTAAGGATTTCCTGAGTTAAATACTGTCTCAATGAAGTTACCTGCTATTATTTTATCTGATATCTTTTTTTTTTTCATACCTTAATTGACACAGTATTCTGACCTTGATAGGAAGGTTCTTGTTCCCTCCCCTTCTCAGGGACTAGTTGAGGTTGAGTAGCCTGTAGTTCTCCAGATTCTCTTTATTGCCCTTCTTGAACACAGGAGTGGTATTTTTTTTCCTCCTTCTTGTTTTGGGTTGACTATATGATGCATTTATTTTCAATTGTCTTGTTCTGTTTATGCTGAATAATAAGTTTTGCACCTTTAAGGCTTGTTGCAGAGAGTGAAGAGGGGAGAGAAGAAGCAGCAGTTTGTTTTCAGACACTGCACTCACTCCTCCCCATTCCCATTCCTGCTCCTGGACTGCATTGTCTGCAGATGGACAGACAGCGGGACAGAGCTCTCCTTTGTTTTAGTTAGTTTTAGCTAGCTGAAGCAAAAAAGTTCTCTGGACTGTGGTTTTTTTTTTTTTTTCTCATCTTTAAACTTGTTTAAACCTGCTCTGAACTGAACACCCAAAAGAACACTGGGTGTTTATCGCACCTGTGGCCCACCAAGCCAGGCCTAAACTGCAACAATTCCAGTGCCAAAGAAAACTAATAAAACTAATAAAATACTAAATAAGCTAAGGTACAACCCAAAAAACCCCTTTTCTAAATTTGTAGTCTCTTTTAAAGCAGCAAGAAGTTTTATTGTTTAATATTGTTTAGGTTTTATGGTTTAATAAACAGGGTTTTTTCCACTTTTCTTTAAAAATATTTTCTCCAGAACCAATTAAAAAAAAGCCAATTAAATCTGCTTATCTAACAAAACCCCTTTAAAAATTCTCTCCCAAGTTTGCCCTAAATCAAAACAAATGCACTTCTATATCTCAAGAATGTTCCCAGATCAAGAACAGTTTCAAAAAGCATGGAGTGTGGCCTTACAATCACATTGACCTACTGAGAAACTCCATTAAGTTGGAGAGGACTTCACCAGCCAGTGGTCTGTGGATGAGTAGCTGGTGAGTGTGTTCTGGCAGCAGAATTTTGGAAGGTTGGAAAGCTTGTGTAATTCTGGATTCAATTCAAAAGCGTGGCTGATACCGGACCTTTGGAAAGCCCCCATGGAAACATGGTTCAACTACTGTGAATACTGCCTCTATCTCCCTCCTTTTAGCTTACCTCATTTTTTGCAACAAATGACAGAGAAACTCTGTGGGTCAAATGGAAAGCTTTTCAGTGAGGAAAGGTACAACTGGAAATCAGGATGCTCAGGCATAGTCAGCAAACCATTTAATTCCTTCTTGGAGATTTCCGGAAGTGATCAGGCTTTAGCTCACATACAATACCCAGCCATGTGAGCATTTCTAACAAAATTAATCTGGTTTACCTGGTGAAGGTGAGGGCAAGGAGTGTTTGCAGTGTTTTGTCTAAACATGGGAGTCATGGGAGAATCTCAGGGCAGGGCTGATCTTCCACAACTGAACCATGTGTCTAACCATCTCCTGAGCCCTCATTCTCTCAGAATGTAATGTAAGAAATGCTGTTTCACAAGATTTTGCACAATATTGTTAAATATAGAGTGACTGGAAAGATTGTGCTACCTTTGCCATCACCAAGAAAGCAAAATGCCAGAAAAAGGAGGGAGAAGCTGTGGAAATCAGAGCCTGGGACTTTTTCTATGGAGATGGAAAACTTCTACTACTTGACAGCATTATTCCACTGAGTGGTTTTGTTGCACTGTCACAAATTACAGCTGCACTGTGGGGATCTGCCCTGAAGGAATCTGTGATCTCTGAGCAAAATTTGCCCTTTCCATGCTGATTTGTGGCTCAGTGTGAACTACAGCCTTGCTGTGCACTCACATGATCTTAATCCTTTCACCTTTTATCTTTTTTCCTTCCTTCAACAGCTGCTGACTGGTTTTTGTTTTCATACTAATTGTAGCACTTTTGATGTGAGGCTCCAGGCTTGTTCAGAGGTGTAGTGAGAAAACAAGCTCATTTTAATGCTATATCTCTACTTACATAGATATGCAAGACTTAATAACAGATGCTTTTTAAAGCCACTGGGGGTTGGTCTTCTACTTTCTTTTTTATGGTTTCAAGCTTAATTTTAAAAATAGAATTAATGACTCTTAAAATATGAATTTAACAAAACCCAAATTCAGATTAAAGGAAAGTGCCTTTAAAGATTTCTTTGCTTGCAAACCAACCTGATTCAGTCTGAGACTGTGCACTGAAATGGATACACTATGGCCTTATTTTCTTCTCAGTAGTTTCCCTCTCAGTCTTTTTGTCTTTCTTTTCTTCCATATAGGAGGAAGACAAAAATGAGGATTTTATTGCATGGCAGCAGAGCAATCTAAGACTAATCTAAGCCCATCCAGCTTTTTGTGGCCTGGAGTTTCTCTGTTAGCATCAGATGATGCTGGGCATGCTTTTGGTTACTTACTAGAGAAGCAGTTGTGCAAGACCCTGCCTCCCTGAGCAGAAGCTCAGACACCAGACCAGAGCTGGATTTCCCACTTTCTCTGTTCTCTTGCAGATTAAAGAGCTACTGTGTTTTTCAGTGCATTCTGTGCAGTTGATTTATATTTATACAGCCCTGGTTCCAATAGTGTTACCACTTCAATTGTCAGTTAATTTTTCTGTGTACATATACTATATGGGACAAGATTGATTTATTCATGTTAATCTAAGAGTAAACCATGACCCATTTTATTTGCAGCGTGGTTAACTGTGGTATTCATGGCAGCTCCTCTGAATATTTTTGATGAGGTCTTTAAGTATGTGTAATACCTAAAACACATTCCCATTCAGTAGGTCTCATGTAAGACGTTAAGCCTAACAGGGCAAACAGCTCCTAGAAAAATTCCATAAACATTAGGCATATTTATGTCATAGCATTAAGCTTGGTCAGTTTGAACCTTACTGTATTGTGGTATAAGACGCATCTTGTTTGCTTTTATTTACCTTCTCACTAGTAAATGTATTTTGGTTAACCACAATGGCAAGGCTAGGGAAGACATTTGTGTCAACAGATCCTTCTTCTCAACAAAGTAACATTCTTAGTTTCTAGGGCAGCAGACTGGATTCTGAGTAATAAGGTCTTTATAAGTCTTGTTGTAAATCTGAAACCATAAACATGTCTACTTTTCTATTAAACCTGCTGCTGTGTTTGAGGCACAATAAGTTCTCTTTTAAATTTGATGGTAGCAAGCATGTTGGTTTTGTAGTTTTGATTGCTGTTGATTTAACATTTGCCAGCACCTCCTGCCAAGCTGTTGACCTAAGTCATGGTCCCTGGAGATGTCATTAACAGTGCTGAGAATTTAATAGTTGATGGTACCTGCTGGTAAGCAGAACAATGTTTTATACAGCCCCTGTTTTGTTGCAGGCATGTTTGGGACCAGTAGCAAGGAACTTTCTGCAGCTGACCTCTAACTGGTTGTTTTTTGATAATAGATTCAACAAAGATTTGTGCCTGGTGAAGTTTTGATTGGGACATTTATTTGTTTTTTTATAATACAGGGTTTAAAATACAATTTGAACACCACTAACAATGAAAAAGATTTCCAAAAAATCTCTTGCATTCTTCAGCTGCTGCAGGGTACTTCCCTTCTGCTGAGGACAACAGAGTTGTTCCCAGGAGCAAAGTCTATTCACATTGGCAAAATCAACAGGCCCAGTGCCCTTGTCTTGCCCTATTCTTTTCCTTTGGGATGTATTAGGAGTTGTATGGTAAATTTTGTTTCTTCTGAATGTATAAAATACCTGTGCCTCATTTATTGAGCTGTGCAGAATGATACAAGATCCCACCCTTGACTGTTTGGTGTGCTCCTGTTGGTTTCTCAGGCTTCTGGAGGCTGCTGGAACCTGCTCAGCTGGAAGCAGTGTTCAGGATCCAGGTCTCATATTGAAATGAAAGTCATATATGCATTTTCATATTCAAAGCTTACTGTAACAGCTAAATTAAAAACAGGAAGGAAGCATAATATTGCCTATGTTCCTCTATTATTTCTATCCTCACCTCAATGCCAACACTTAGGACACAAATTAAATGCCAACACTTAGGACACAAATTAGTACATTTATTTAAAGGCACCATCACCTGACACAGCAAACAGGATTTTGCTATTCCAACATGTGTAAATGAAGGTTGGAACTGATCCAAGTTCCTTAATCTCTGTGGACAGCTGCAACTGCAAAACCAAAAATTGGTGTGTCCTGGGGAGGCCTCACATTTTCTTGAGTATGTTTCTAAAACTAAATCAAGGGGTAACACATGCCATCTAAACCATGCTTAAGTGCCTCCATGGTGCTAGGAAAATATGCCTACACTCCCATACTCCTGGATATTTTTCCAGTTTCTGTATAATCAGTTTGCATACTATTTCTCATGCATCAGGTTTCAGAATTTCCCTAAACAGTCTGAATATGGTTATGTGACAATTTTAAGGTCTCACTTTCACACAAGACGTCTTCTTAAAAACACTTTCTGGAAACAGTAGAAGGCACACTGAGAAAAATGATCCTTGGAAACAAGCAGGACAAAACATTAAGAGAAGAATCCTGACTGAATGTACCATCTTCTTCAATTTTAAACTACACTTTCTTAATAAATATGAGTACTCAAAAGGTTTAATGAATGTATATTGTGTGTTAATATGCATATAAAAATGTGTATGCATATGCATAAATGCATAGTATATGTATAACTCACCTCCTGTTCTTTGAAATGTTCCTGAATCTTAATGTAAACTTGAGCTCTTTGTGGAGATCTGTTCCAAATGGTTACTTCAGTTTGACAGGTTTCACAAGGGAAGCTTCCTAGCAAAGGACAGGAAAGGAACATATTCTTGCTTCATCTGCTTCTGACCATTTTACAGGAATTGCAGGAACTGCAGCTTTTTGGGACAGCTTGGAAAGGTCCCTTGTTTGAAGGACACATGAATTTCAGGCCTTTGACTTGAAGTTTAAAACAGGACTTAACATTAAAGCTTTCTACTGTCACACCTGTCTCACATCCTTTCCTTCTAGATCAGGAACCTGGATGCTTTTACTAAACTGAAATCCTTTGGGACCAGATGGAGTTTTTCTGCCAAAATCTAATTCAAACCTGTTCCAAAATACAACATTTGTGTGTCAAGGATCTGTCTCAGTCATCTCTGAGCTAATCCTGCAGAACCAAGGTTAGGAAACTTATGTGGATGTTCCTTCCTGCTTATTTAAAAGTGAAAGACAGAGTGCTCATCTACCCCTGGCATATTGGACTGCAAGGTCTTCTCTGCTTTCAGATTTGGGGCAGCAGCAGTTCAAAGATAGGATGGAAAAGCTACAGATGCTAAAATACACTAATAAAGAATCATTAAAATCACATACAAACAGAATAAAGGAAGTTTTGCAGTTGAAACTAATGCCTTTTCTCCCTCTTTATCTATCTTTGTACTTTTCTTCACCACTGAAAGCCTTAAAACTACCAAGGTGCTCTGTTAAGGGCCCTTTCCTTTCAAGGGTATGTGCATTCATGAGCCTTAAGGCTCTTTAATTGTCAAAGTGTGACAACTGGGATGGCATGGACCAGTATATATGGGACTCCAGTAGAACAGTACATGGGAAGGGAAAGAAAGGAAATGCATGAAGAGAGGCTGAATGGCAAAAATGATTTAAATATCCTTAGTAAATGAGCATAACATGAACAAAGGGACATGCTGAAGCATGAAGCTGATTGAAGACAATGGGATAAGAGCAGAAAGCACAGCAAAATCAAAAAGACAAATTATCTCACCAATTTGGTGAGATAGAAAAATAGAAATAGAAAAATAGAAATTTTTCTATTTCTGCCTGAATAGAAAGCACTCTTAAATTGACTTGTCAAACATGATAAAAAATTGAATGGCTATTTGGGCTGGTATTTTACCTAAGGAAGCAAAATGCCAGGAGCAATTCTGACTCATGTGTTTGTCACTCAATTCTTCATCAGATAGCTGCTAGAACAAGAACTATTTAATGTGAAAATATATTTTTGTGCTGATCTAAACAAATTGAAAACATTTTCATTTGTTTTTCATGAGCAACACAGATGTTGTTTGGCAACTTCCATACAAAACACCACAGATAAAATCCGTAACAGCACAGCGGAAATGGATGAAGTCTATTTTTTTAGCAGAACCAAAGCTCTCCAAAGTTTTTCTATGCTTTTTTCCAGGGAATGAAGGAGATTAAATGAGTTTGGGGTCTCTGTGTTTGTGTAATTTCATGCATCTCACATGGAAACAAAAGAAAAATTGCTGGAGGTTTCTCTCTCATGCTGGAAAATCCAGTAGGCAGGATTCTTTTAAATTCACTGAGCCATTTAAATTCATTTAGTTGCACTGCATATGTACTTTCTGCATATATAAAACAGTAACAGGCTAATATTGGAGTTCACAATGAATATGGAACCTGCACAGAAACTTCCAATTTTTGATAGCTAGAGTCCTTATACCAAACACCTTGTTTCTACAAGGACTTGAGAGTTGACATTTATAAATCATGCTTTTTTGTTTGTCCACCCAGAGTGTAAATTGCATGTAATTAGCCACAAATTAATTTTTGAGTGAAATTGCCTGTAATGCCTTTCTGCTCCTTGGCCTACATACATGTACTCTCAATAAACCTGCAGCAGATAATGTGGCAGCAAGACCAAAGACCATTGCTGCATTACATGGTTGAGGCCCTTTCTCAGGCACTGTCACTGGAGACTATTTCATGAGCCATAATTGCATCCTCTTAATATCTCACTAAATAATTCATATGCTTTTTCAGCCTCTTTGACATTTAACTTTTCAAATATTTTACTAACAGACAATGAATGTCTCCCCTTAGATATCTCATAGCCAAATTATGTATATATTTAGTTGCTTTATCTTTCCTCATAAATCCAGTCATTTAATAATTGTTTTGTTGTTATCTGAGTCTGTTCCAGTTTGGCACAATCACCCTTATAGTAAGTTGCTCAAAACCAAAAGTATTTTTAGCAATGGTCTCACCATAACCCTACAGACAGGGTTATACAACCTCTCTTCCCCATGACCTATTGCCCTTATTATTGTAGCTTGTAAATAAGTTTTTCTTACTACCATATTGCACTGGAAAATCATATTAAATACCTATCTTATGTCTGTCTCTTTCAGGATCTTTTTTCATGGTAACTCTCTTTCTTTCTTCCTGCATGTTTCTCCTTTTGTCCTCACTTGGCAGTAAGTAATTTCCCAGAATTGCTTGCACTGTATGTTTCTGGTTATAACAGCAGAATGATGGCTTATGATACTAGTAAAAGATTTGAGAATTCTGTGTTCACTTCCCAGCTCTGTGGAAAATGAGGCAATATAACTCTTTGTAACTAAACAGTGCTGTGAGTCTAAGTGCATTTCACCTCTGCAAAACACCTACATGTGCTGATATTGAGGCTGTTGAAATGTTATTGAAAAGTCTTGCTTTGCTGTTATGTTTTCAATTTCAGTAAATATTTGAGTAGTATTCTCTGTCCTTTGCAGTATTTACTGCTCCCTATTTATCTGGGATTTCATAAAATCTACTTGCATGTACTGGCCAAACAGCTGCCTAAGCTTAGCCAGACTCTAGATAGGTTGATACACAGAACAAAAGGTGTGCTCACAAAGAGAAGAAATCCCCAAATGTCTGTATAGTGTCTGAATGTCTGAGCAATTGCTTCACCAAATAAATGCTTCTGAGAAGCACAGAATCACCAGCAACTGGTGCTGGTCTTGGTGCAAAGCAGTAAAATTTCTCACACTGTTCTGCAGCTTGCTTGTACTTGGAGCTGGACCTGTTAGCCTTAAAAATGGCACAGTGGGTGAGCTGGCTGTTCCCAGCAACCATTGCCAAAGCATTTGTGCTGGCTTTTATCAATCTGGGAAATATTCCTGCTATTTATTAAGGTACACTCTGCACTGAGGAAGGACCATGAGGGTTTTCTGCCCATTATAGCACCAGTTTTTCACCACAGACAATTTTGCACTGATGTCTTCAGTAAATAATTCTTACTCTGTAAAACCAGAGGTTTCCTCAGCAGCATGTCAAGTACCTGCAGCTGCAATGGTTAGTTATGCAGGTATGACATGTTTTTCCTGCTGTCAGGCTGGACAGTTCAGCCACAACCAAGCTGCTGTGGGAGACCAAGGTGGCATGTTTGAATGTAAAATATCCCTGGTTTTGCTTACATCATCCAGGTAGCATCAGCTACTGTTTCTGCATTTGAACATAGGTGTTTTCTTTATCTATGTTTATGCTAGTAAAACAATGTTAATGAGTACAATGATTTATGTGCATCTTAATTTTCTACCTCTCCCAGTAAGCAGGCTCTGGGCAACTGTAGGTAATTATGAGTAAATGTGAGTAAAAATTTACCTTAAGCCTTGGAGCAAAATGTATGGGAACATGGACAGCTAAGTCTACTTGGGGCCCTAATCTAGTGAACCTTTGAATTACTATTTTAACCCTCAAAATGGATCCTGTTGCATGACTTTCATGGTGACTGTTCAAAAATGCTTGACTTAATAAACACCTCACATCCAAAAAAGCCATAAAACAAACTTCACTAAACTCTTCAGGATGTTGTGATGTTATTTAACTTCTGCTCACGCATGTGTTAAAGGAATGTCCTGAGGTCTCAAATAATGAGTAATAATCTGCCTTTTTGTTGAAAATCAGGAGGAAAATCTCTGTTGTATTCTTGGGAAATTTTTCTTTCATTATCTGTGGGCCTGCACCAAGAATGTCTTTGTAAGATCTTCTGTCAAACCAAGACTCATTGGCACAATGGCACAAGGTTTTAATTTGCTCAGAAGTTAAGCTGGCAACTGTCAAAGGAAGAGGCTTTTACCTGTCTGAACCAATCCCTGTTTTTGACATATGGCATGGACTGTTGATTAATTTGGAAATACCACAAATGCTGTGTTTTGTAACTGACAGCCTAATTACTGTCTAGTGATTAGTGTTTGGCATAATAGACTGTCTCTTGGCTCGCTTTAGCTAGTAATGCTTTGCATGACCATTTCATAACTTAAGATCATAAAAGGGAAAGCTAAATTAATTCACAGGCATGAATGGACCTGAAAGGTTTTACCTTGGCCACATTTTTCCAGCTAGTTATTCATTCCCAGTAATTCTCTCTTGTTAGAGCACATGAACATTGGAAAACAAAAATATCCCCATCACCACTAAAACTTAAATGTCTGTGCCTACAGTGCATGGTAAGTTTTAGGTAGGCAAAAGCCTCCTTCTCCCCACTTAGCCTTAAAAACGCTTTTTTGTTCCAAATTGTGTAACTCCTTCGGCAGTCACAGAGGTGCCAAGAGCCCGGCTTTGGCCGGGGTGGGTGTTCTCTGTGTCGGTGTCTCGGCCCAGGGCTGCCGGGCGCTGCTGCTCCCCGCGGGCAGCGGCTCCTGCGGCTCCAGCCGCGCTCCTGGCCTCGGACGGACAGCCCTGGTGCTTCCAGCTGCTCCCACACCTCAGCACCGCCGGCTCCTGCAGGAGCAGATGCTCGCTGAGGAAGGGAGCAGGCAGCGAGGGAGGGACGCAATGGTGGCTGCAGAAGAGCCAGGCTGTCCGATGTCTCAGTGCTGGCATGAGGTGTCCCAGATGCTGGCAGAGACCATGGAGAGTTCAGAGCTGAAGGGAAAAACAAGGAGAGCCCAATAAAGAGAAGAGGACAATAAATCCTCTGGGATCATCAAGGTTAGATAACAGGTTCTGTGCTGTTTTTTCATGGAATGGCTGGTTTTGTCACCAAGAACAATGATTTATTATCTGCTTGTCAGGACAGTGGTGTTCTGGGGAAAGCCATGTCAAAAATCACTGTGAAGCTGATATTCTCAGCCTCAACACTTGTCCACAAAATATTTTATCTCTAGGCTGTCCCAGCAAACTCAACAAGCTACTTTTTCTTCAGGGAAGCAGCCCAGAAGCATGAGATTGAAGAGCAGACGGGACAGAATGACAGAATGACTGCTCAGAGCTGCTCATGAAGAAAAACCTCATGAGACAATGTCTGCAGTGACTACTGTTCTGCATTTCAGAAGTGAAAGCATGGAATGTGTCAGAAACATTTTCTGCTATCTTCAGAATGTTGTGATGATTAAAGTCTCCAGAAGCTGGAACACTAGTCTAATGACTGTCCCCTTGCAACACCATTATGATACCAACAAACCAAAAGAGAAACCATTGTCCCAGGAGACATTATTACTTCTCAGAATTAATTAATATCACAATGTTAATTAGATTGGACGCACCTATTTCATGGATGTGAAGAGCTCTTTGCAGTTGTTTACCCATCCCAACCATGCGGTCTGGACAGTATTTACCCATTTAGACACCCCAATTCCAGCGCAGCATGATCAGGACAGCTGTCCCCACCAAATGGACAACAACAGGCCTGGAGTTGAGCCATTATCTTTGTATGAGGCTGATGTGTGTGCAAAATGATTTCTTTTCCAAACTTGCATTACTGAACTTTCAGGAAAAAAAAAATGGGCCACTTCTAACCTAAGTCCTCTTTTCCCTGTGAATGTTTTGCCATAGGAACTCCAGTTAAGGGAAACCGTCCCAAATTCCTGCAAAATCATGAAGGAATGCTTGAGCCTTTTTTGCTGCAGGAATTGGTCACCTTTTCACACAGCTCCAAGGACCTGCCAGCCTGAGCATCCAAAGCAGATGAGAGAACTGAACAAGTAAACAGATTTCTACTGCTCTGTTGTGATTTTGCCTTTCTCAAATATTGCAAAATAGAAGCACCAAAAAACAACTATGAGAACCTGAACCTTTGCCCTAGGTTTTTTTAGGCTGGACCATTCTGAGATCTGTCTCTAGGGAGTGTTTATTTGTGGTGTAAAAGTGTCCCAGGCTGCCAACACATCAAAAAGCAAACAGAGTTGGGCTATTTTTGTTTGTTTTGTTCACCCTGCTTCATAAAGAGGGAACTAGCTGGCTAATGAAATTATATAAACTTATTATGTGAATCCTTACATAAATATAAAATCCAGATTCAGTTTGCAGATTGACTTGTAGGGAATTACAACATTATTGGATCAGGATCATGATTATTTGGACAACTTTCCTCTCTTTTAGAGAGTGCAAATAAATCATAGAGAGGTTGTGGATTCTAGCACAAATGATTAATGACGGCAAAAATCTGATCTCTTGTTTTCCTAGGTTTTCCTTCAAATTTGGGAACAAGAATACTCTGTGCAAAATATTCCTGTCCTGTCCTATATTTCTTGCAATCTACAACTGGGCCACCCAAGGCTGCCTGGGTTCCACAGCACTGAATTGGGATTCACTGGGGTTCAAAACTGGAATGGGTCTGTGTAAGTAGAGAAGCTTTTAGATGCTGGCTGGACAAAGAACACATCACTCACCTATCAGAGGTAGGGAAAGAGTCATAAGAAGTACCCTGAGGTCTGACCACAGTAGTGAAACCATGCACTGCTCCTCTTTTCAGGCTAAATTTCCTTCCCGTTTCCCAGCACAAGATTCAGACAACCAAACAGAAAACTAAAAAGAGAGATTTATAGAGAATTCTCCAGAAATTGTTTAGCAAAACCCTTGTTAACCCTTTGATAAATAACGGGTTCATTCAAAAGGAATGAGAATCTGTTTCTGATCAGTCACACAGATTGGTGCATTGGCAACTTTGGTGCACAAGCCACAGTGCAACTGTGGTAACTAATACAGAACACAGGCACACCTCTCTACTACAACAACCCCAATGTTTGAAATCCCACTTGAACATGTTCCTAGGACATAGAAAAGATGTGTCAGTGGTTTTCAAATAAACCAGATGCAAACATTAAATAAGAGTCTTGTGCTCTATGGGAGACTACTTAATCTAAGCACTTGAGAGCTGCTGGGAAGTAGCTACTGCCTCTTTCTTAAAAAGCTGGATATTCATCACTCCCTCTGTAGGATACCATGAAGGTGGGAAAATCATATATAGCCTGGATACAGCAGGCAAATAAGGTCATTAGGGGCAGTCATTTTCATCCCTCAGGATTAAGGTATGGAAAGGGAAAGGCTCTGAACTTCAAGGTGCTGGTATAGCTTGCATTAGGCAAAGAGCACTGCACACAGCCATGCAGGGGACTCTGAAGAACTAATCAGCCTCTTCTAGAGCACAAAACCCAACCCTGCTGTAGCATATAGATTGCTAATAGCACTAAACATCAGGTTTACTGTCAACTTGTTAAAACATCAAGAATTAAAGAAACGTTCTGCGCTGGGTTCTTGGTAACACCAATGTGAATTACATGAAAGCATAACTCAGTGCTTCCAGCAGATCTGTACATTTGAATATCTGTACATTTGAAATAGCTATCATTTATATTGGTTTCTTACCATTACAGCTTTTGATCACAAAAATGACTCAGCCACACTGATTTGAGGAAACTTCTACTCTCTCCGTAGTAGTTATGTAGGTAAATATTGTGGTTCAAGTGCTAAAATGCACACAGTTGAAAAATAATTATCCATAATGTTAGCCAAGAAAAACTTGGCAAGCACTCTAATGCCATAGAGTTGGAAATAGAGCTGCCATAAAGCACCTTTATTTTCTTAAATAAGTAGTATTAGATAAAATATGTCAGTAAAAGAGATCTTTTCAATAAGAATTCAGTAAAATTATCTGGTTTGGTTTTTTTATTTTGTCCCTAAAAGAATGAACATTTCTCTTGAATTGTGAACTGAATTAAACAATCATATATTTCTTTTGTTTCTCTGGACTTTTCTCTCAAGGAATCATTTTAAGGAGTAATAACTAAGAACACCTAGAGAAAATTTTAAAAAGTTAAGGAAAATTAATTCCTGTCTATGCTGAATCAAGAATTAGACCAAAACTGTTATTTTCTAGTTCCATTTAAATATAAGCAAACTCAGATGTAAAATGTGTATAAATATTTATTATTATTATTTTAAAATAAGATAGGCATTTGATCACTTGGATACTAGTATTAAATACTTACTATACTGTCCTCATTGAAAAATCCCTCTGGGTTCAAAAACTTTTTGAATTAGAATAGTTTCACAATTTTGGAATGATTTTCAATGGATGCATTCCTGGAAATAGCAGTCTGTGAACAACAAACTGTGAAACAGAAAATAAAATAGCAAAATTCAGCCAGTGATTTGATCACCGCAATTCTCTCTCTTTCATTCCAATAACTAAAATTCAAACATTTTACTCTAAGTATTAAATGACCACTTGTTTTAAAATGACACAGCAAGTTATTAAGATGTAAAGAGGGACCTTTCACATGAAAAACATTCAGCATTTGCCTTTCTGTCTTGATAGCAGTGTTGGAAGTGATTCAGAGATTTCCCAATGTCACACACAAAAGTTTTATATTGAATTTTCTTAACTGTACCTTAATGAAGAGTTTTGTTCCTTGTACACTGTAAGACAAATAAGATTAATTCCTAGGCAAACTTAGCTAAATAAATATGTTTTTGTGTGTTTTATGGAAGAAAGGGGTTACTTTATCACTATCAAAAGCAAAGTGTCTCCAGTTTGTTATCAGTGCACAGTGAATGTTTGCCTTAAGATGAACTTAATATCAGGAACCTTACAAATGAGGAAATAAAAACCAGGCACCGATAAAAATGTGCTGAAAGTGTTCCTTTTGTCAAACACAATGAAGGTGCACTGTGCCTCGTGCTCTGCTTCACTCTGGGCCTGGACAGGATTACTCCATTGACAGTTTGTTCTATTTTACCTTCCTGGGACCCACTGGAGGCCTGGGAGGACTCAAGAATTCTGGTGACAGATGCTGAAGGTCTGCTATCTTTAAATGAAGAGTTTTCAGGGCATTCAAACATTAATTTCTGTCTTTTGGTTAATCTCAGAGGAGATCCATCTGGTGTTCTGGCAGCACAAATCTGCTATTATTGCCTCCTCCATGTGCTGCAACACTGGCTTAGATACTGCACCTGTAGGACTGAGAGGGAATTTCCCCCATTCCACCCCACCCCACTCATTTGCTTCCAAGCTTGACCTATCTTGTTCTGTTGGGATTGCCAATAAAAGGCTTAAGTCATGGTAGTGGTATTTTTTATCTTTGTGCAACTAAGAATAAAACTGAAGCTACTAATGAGTTCTATATGCAGCCTGGAACAGTCACTGAATTTTGACAGACTTTGTCCCTTCCGGTTCAACTCAGTGATCTAAAGCCAAACAGTTATGTTTCTCAATACTAATTCCATCATCCCAGGAAAAGTAGCTTTCTCCAGCTGTTTTACTGAGAAATTATAAAACAGAGTGGAAAAGCAAGAAAAAAAAAAAAAAAGGATTTTTTTCCTTTCAGTTTAAAATGAGTGCTTTGAAAGAGTTAAACCAAAATCTGACATGAGAATTTTTTAACCAGCTTCTCAGTTCTGTATGCTTGCTCTGGAAATTTCATGGATTTCTATTGACCAGCAGCTGCCTAGGCTGAATGGATTTCATAAATGCATATCTGGATCCCCTGAGCTCCTTTCCTTGGTGCTTTTGCAGGTTACACATTCAGACTCACACTCTCCCTACATCCTAATGCTCTCCTCTATTTTAATACAGTTGGAACATCACCTCCTGGACAGTCTTCTAAGTTCCAATGAGCAAAAAATCCCCAAAACATTAAACTCTCAAGGGCTTTTTTCAGTTTTGTGCTGGCTGAATTTAGGGTAACAATACAAAACTTCAAAATGCAATTAAATTTCATTAAAATAAAACCGTAAGAAAAACCCCCACAACCCAAAGCCTTTCTCATGAGAAGTATTGTGTTGCCCAAATTTTGATAGCAAAAAGAAAAACCGATTAATAAATAGAAGTTACCTGTCACTGATCCATGTGACCAGAGACAGAATCAGCTCTCTCCCCACAGATCCTGAAGAGAAGCAGACCCAGGAAAGGCCAAGGTAAGGGAAAAGCCCTCCTGAGATGCAAGGTGCTGGCAGATGTCAGCAGGACATGCAGGGATGTGCAGGGATGATGCTCCTAATTTCTGACTGCCACCTCTCCAAAGTCTGTCCTGCTCCACATGGATTCACCACGCTGATGTGGTTCTGTCTCATGAGCAATGGGGCTCTTTGGGGCTCTTCTCACTAACTTGCTTTCACAGTCACTGGACATCCTGAACTCCCAGGAACCTTTTTAAAATCATAATCAGAATACCAGGAAATACAGACTATTTTTTAAATAGTTAACTTCTGTGAATCCTATTTCATGGTGGAGAAATTCACTCCCTTGCTCTGGTGCCTATCAGATGACATGACCCTACACCAACATCTGTCATTTGATGCAGCCAGGAAGAACAGGGTCACTCAGAGGGTTGCTTTCCTGGGGCAGAGCCTCCAGCTTTGAAAATAAATATCTCAGCTTTTTCTCAACATTTTGTTTTGATAGTGACTTGAATGCACTTTGGCATTTGTCTAGTAACAGGAGATAATTGCACCAGGGTGGGATGGTCTCAGAGGGCCCTTCTATTACACTTCTGGAGTTCCTGTTGGGATCAGTTGCTGCCTCTTGATCTTCCAGTGATCTGCCATACTGTGAAGTATCAGGCAGCACAACAGATGCAAACAATCTACATTCACCAAAGAACTCAGTTGGAATAATATTTTCTTTTTGAAATTTTTTCTATCCATAAATCTTTTCTACAGAACCTTATAAAAAGAAAAAGAACAACCAACAACCAAGTAAAGCTAATATGACTTCTTAATCATGTTTTATTTTATTTCAAATTATACATCCTACTGCTACAATACAAAAGTAAGCAAACTTACAAAGCCACATCAAGCTAAGTCGATAGTTTCTGTATACACTTACATTTTCTTGCATCATCAAATATGGCATAGAGACTTTGAACAAAACTCTACCATCGGTATTTATCATGCTGTTTGTCAGAACAGCAGCCTTATCATATTACCATTTTTTAAAAGGGTAGGTTGCTAGTCTATCCTATCCTGTAAGCAGCTTTTTTTTTTTTTTTTGGTCTGGATTTACCTCTTTAATCTCTCAAATTATATGGATTTCCAGGAATTTAAACACTCACCAGTCTAAGTCTAATTGGATTTCAGAACTTTCCTGCTGTTCCAGTACATTAAGGAAGTGTCTATAGGGAAAATGCTGTGTTTGTGTTGCACTGTACTACCTCTTGAGGACTTCCCTATCCTGTCTTACTATAATTATGTGGTTATGACCAGACCATCACCTAACCTCCACTTTGTTCTTCATTTCCTCTGTTTGGAAATTCATTCCATATGAGAGTGAGAAGAGAGAAAAGGTCTGAATTCACTTCACTGTCTGGCTATTCCTGGGTCAGGTTAAAAAGGCACATGTGCTATGTTTAGTTCTTTTCCTTTTCCTTCCATGGGATCTTAGCAAGGCTCCTTGATGCCAACACTGTGAGGAAATCTTGGCTCCCTCTTGATTTTGCTGATTTGCTTTAAAAATAAGAAAAGGAACAAACGAATATACACTCTTAAGTAGGTGTCTATAATACTCTACTGACAGTGTGATCTTTATTAACAGCTTTCTGCCTGGTTTAACATAATGAGTGTGCAATGAGAGGTAGAGGTGTTCACAGCTTTGGGAGGTGGGTTGGCATTGCTCTTTTGGAACCTGCAGGGGTGTAATGAGGTGACATATCCAAAGGCTTTATACTTAGGTTGGGTTTCCATATGGATTTAAAATGTATTCAAACATCTTGAAGAAATTGAGAGAGCAGCCTTCCTTAAGACATTTGGCATTTTAGATGCAATTAGAAACCAAAAGTGGAGAAGACTTATTGAAATAGTTTTAAACTTTAAAAAATAGTGCACTTTGGAGGTAGTTGTAAAAATGGGGAAGGTTCAAGGATTATAGTAAATATAAAAACATTTCTGCATTTGCCATCCAGTTCAAACCTCTGAACATCAAACCCTTTCACCACTTTAGCCAGCTTTGTTATCTTACTTCATGCAGAACACTCAGAAGAGTTAGAAAACCAAGTTTTATTCATCTCATCCTTTTTTAATGTCAACATTAGGTTTAGATGAATCAAAAGGAATTAATCTGCCAAGAAATGAATCCAGAGTTCTGGATTTCTTCTCCAACAGCAGATAATTTTGCTCCCACTTCAAGCATATTTTCTATTTTAAATATTAGTTTTTCATACAGTAGAAATTCAGAGACATGTTGCTAGGTTCTGACAATATAAGCAAGGGTGTTGATTTGCAGACATTTGATTTTAAAATCCAAGTATTCTGAACTGTCTCCTGTGTTTCCCACTGTCAAACCCCAGATGAATGTACTCGATACCCTGTCTTTAGGGAAGTGGGGATGTAGATTCATACTGTGCGTCTCAAGCCTGTTCCTGGAGTTAAATGGAATGTGAAAGCCTATCCATGTTGGACTGAATCTGATCTCACACTGGGGCAGGTCAGAGGTAACTGCACTGCAGTCAGTGGAACAGACCTCAGCCTCCTAACTTCTGTACCATTGAATTCACTTACTTCAAAAAAGTTCTTTTTGATATGCACTGATTGAATGAGCCTCATATTAAAGAGCTCGTGTTAAAGAACTGGTTTTTCTTTTGACTTTAGTAAAAATCCCAATACAGCAATAAAGCAATAGGATGAGATTTTTTTTTTCTCCTTAAAGCGCTAGTTAAATTTCTTAAAAATAAGCACATGAAAAGTTTTGTATTGTCTTTATAAAGAAATGCATGCTGCTAGCTAAGAGAGAGGAGAAATATTTTGCAGCATTAAATAATTTTTTACAGTTCAATCTTCTGGAGGATTTCCACAGGTCATATTTACACTTACTTCCTATTTAATGCAATACAGATTTTTTACATGCATCAACCTTGAAAGAAAATAACATGTGGAGTATCCTATGTAGTTATTTTTTTAATGAAATTCCATGCCTTTGTTTTACAAAAGAATTTTAATGGGGGGAGTGCAAGACCCTGAAACATTACTGTGTTTCATTAAATCTACTTTTTTTGCCTTTCCACTGCCCAACTCAAGCTGTGACATGGACCAAGAAAATGTAAAGGTATCATGTGTTCCATCCAAATCAAAGATTTATCAATTCAGTAATCACAATGAATGAACATGAAGTTGCAGAATCATAGAAATGTTGGCAAAGACCTTTTGGTTCACTGAGTCCAACCACTAACCCAGCACTGCCGAGCCAACCACTAAACCATGTCCCCGACTGCCACATGCACAGGTCTTTTAAAAACCTCCAGGGATGGTGACTTCACCACTTCCATGGGCAGCCTGTTCCAATGTCTGACCACCCTTTCAGTGAAGAAATTTTTCTAAATATCCAACCTAAACCTCTCCTGGCACAGTCTGAGGCTGTTCCTCTTGTCCTGTCACTTGTTGCTTGAGAGAAGAGACCGACCCCACCTGGCTACACCCTCCTGTCATTGCAGAGAGTGATAAGGTCCCCCCTGAGCCTCCTTTTCTCCAGGTTAAACACCCCCAGCTCCCTCAGTCACTGCTCATCACACTTGTGCTCCAGACCCTTCCCCAGCTCCATTGCCCTTCTCTGGACACACTCCAGCACCTCAATGCCTTTCTCATAGCAAGGGACTCAAAACTGGACACAGGATGCAGCCTTACCAGAGCTAAGTAGAATTGTGGTTGAAAACTTGATATTCAAGCTTGAATATCCTGAAATGCTCTTTAATAGGCTCTGTGCCTGCCTTAAAAATGCAAGACACCTAAATTACAGTCAAAAATTCTTCCAGATCATTAATTGCTACTTCTGTAACCTAGAATCTATAAATGTTGGGTTTCTGAGCATTGTTCAGTCATCTTGATGGTTAAAATGTGCAGCAGAGTATTTTTCTATTGAGGAAAAGAGTTTGTCTTAGGGATTGTAGGAAGTGACAAGATGATTAATCTCTCAGCTTCTAAAAAACCGACAAACTTTGGAGCCATATTCCACTCTAGTTAGACTATACAATTCTACTGGATTGTATAAATCAAGATTAGCCTACACACTTCTGTCTATATTTAGGCACCTTGAGGTGATGGAACTATTGTGGACCCACATGATTAGGAATTTAAACATGCAAGGAATGAAATATAGCTGTGTTTGTAAAAAGGAACGTTACAAACAAATCAGCTCTGTAAATCTACCACCTCATTCAGATCTGCTGGAAATAAGTGCAGCTCCAAGGGAAACACCAGAGTGGCACTCAGCATGGCTCACAGGAAGTGAGCAGGGCAGAAAAAGAGAGAGTCCTCTCTTACTGCTGATCTAAGGAAAGCCTGCATTTTTAGTCTTGGATCCCAGGCTATAATGGGGGCTGTCTGGAGATACACCAGTAGCCTTTCAAGATGGTTCATTACCAAGAAGTTTGACAGAATAACAGTCAAATTTCTGTGTTTTTCTGGTGGGTTGGGGCATGGGGGAAAGGTGAGGGTTTTTTGTTCAGCAATCTGTCTCTCTTCACCTTAATCACTGCATCATCAAAAAGTGGTCCTTTATTTACTGCTGCTATTCAGGCAAGAAGACTGATTTTCAAAAATGATAGAGTTATGAAAGATCCCCACCAGTGTCCTGTTTCTATGCTGGAATAGCACTTATCTGCAAGCAAAATATGCTGAAATGCTTAAATGTGAGAATAACTAATCATGAAAGAAGACTGTGATTCCATCAGACTTTGGGGAATGGTATCTCCCAGTGTTTGCTGTTGGATTTGCCATCCTGGACAAGGGCCAGAATAGAGGGAACACAGAAACAAGCTTCAAACACCTTGCTGTACTTCATGTAGCAAAGCAAACACATTTGCACTCCACTTTTCCTTAATAAAGAAAATGTTTTTGTGTTCTGTTTGATTAGTATTGAATAAAAGACCAATGCTGAGTAAAAGCAGAAGACAGTTGCTGGGTCACCACTGCTGCTGGCACATGTAACTCATGGCTCAGAGGGAAGATTTGTCCCTCTGACACCCACAGCCCTTGGGGCCAGGACAGAAAACTGCACTGATCTGGGGGAAGGACAGCTGGCATCTGAAAGCAGACAAACAGTGTGACCAGGGCACCACTCCTGCTTCGCACCTTGCAAGGATTGGCAAGAACCAAGCTGACTGATATGTCTGGATTTGCACTGTGTTAAGCTGCACTGGGTGGGTTTTTTGTCTCAGGTTCCAAATACACAATAATTTCCTAAGCCTCCTTTTTGTTGTGTGGTGTAAGTGCAGCTTAGATGGAATGCTAGTCTTGCATGTTTGCTGCATTCAGCAAAAGGCATTTCTCCTCCAAGAGGGCTTCCCACATCCTTAACTTTTAGGTCTTTTTTCAAGAAAAAATCTTCAAGCTCATTGACTTGATTGTGGTTTTGCATCAAAATACTGTTTTGAGCCAACTGAGTAAGTGACTGGCTGTAAACCAGTCCAAGCTGACTTTAAACTTTTGGAAGTACAGTTCCTGACTTGAGTAAACCTGGCCTCAGTTAAAAGTTTGCAATGAAGTCCAAGGTAATTTGCTACCAAATGTTTTGTGTGAGGCTTAAGATTCTATATCCTCTTCCTTAACAACCAACTGATCACTATATTTTTTGCGTGGTTGTACCAGTGAAGACGTACTAAAGCACGAACACAAACTTTATTTATCTGGACACTGCTATCTGCTACCTATGTCAGTAAAACTGCAGATTATGAGCACTCACTTGGCACTGCCTGCTACTGTTGATAGGATGTGGTCTTTGCTCCAGTCCCCATATTCTGCATGCAAGCAGCTAATCAGTCTGACCATTTGCTGAGTGACTTGACAACTGCAAGAACCAGATGTTAAGTTCTAGAATTTATTTTTCCAGTAGGGTCATTTAGGTCTCTTGATTTTTTTCCTAGCTAGCTCTTCTTAAGTCTTTTATCTGCCTTCCTGGCTGATTTCCAGCAAAACAATAAAGCATTTATAAGTCTCAGTTTCCGCATAATCATCATCTCCAACTGCAATTCCAAGAAGTCCCCTGTGTAATGATGTGAAGGTTTTATTTTCCTTGTGAAAGCTGTGAATGAGGTACAGATTTTGTTATGTCAGATACAATACTCCTATCTTGTTTATAACTGTTCAAAAGAACATATTGTGAAGCTTCATTCGCAGAATTGACATTTCAAATTTATCAGAACAGGATTTATACTCTGATGTTGGTACAACAACAAAAGTTATCTCTGATGGGTGGAGAAACAAGTTTGTTTTGGGTGGAGTGAATCCATCCATGTCTCCATAGGGAGCAAAGAAAGGACAAGAAAACCTGGGATAGCCTTTGCAATCATAGTGATAAGAAACAGTCACGCTGAAAACACTAGGGGAAAAATAAATGGAGCTCTATGCATTTTCCTGGTATGCATTCTTATCCTTTGCTTACTTGCACTCAGAGATTAATAATAAATCAAACAAATGTGCAATAAATATATATAGATATATATGAACATATATATATATATATATGCACACATATACTATATATATGTATATAAACATTTTTAAGAGAGTGCAGTTTTCAAACTCCATATATTTTGGTTTTGCATGAAGGAAAGCATGAAAAAAGAAAAGATTGCCTGATATGTCAACAATCACTAATCAATATCTAACAGAATTGTACTTGCACCTGTAAATTACTGCTTCCTCTTTAGCAGACGTGCTTCCCTCAAGATTTGGATTACAGTTCTCTGTTGCTTTTGCAGTTCTGCTATGAAGGAGTACCTGGTTCTAACAATCACCTAAATTACTTTAATTACTTTTCAACCCTTCTTATTTACATGGTGATACTATCTTAATGTACAAGCAGTACCCAAAAATGCACTACTAGTTCTTCCAGCCAATAAGACATTGGATGAATTTGCTGGTTCAAGTGCAAATCCTGGCTCAGAAAATCCATTTGCAGAATGCCAGCAGACAGGGTGCACTACAGAAGAACCTTGTTAAGACCTCACCTCCTTCAAAACTCTTCCCCTTGGTTTCCTGTTACTGGTTACTGTCAGTGATGAACTACTGGATAGAGGGTGCTTTCATCTGAGTCACTCCACTGGTACTCATGTCATGCTTTGGAATGCTACTCTGTTAACATTATCAACCTCCATTTGCACTGCTGGGTTGACAAACCTGGATTTGGCAACAGTATACAAACCCAAATCATCCACTCACGACAATGTCCAAAATTAATAGTTGTGCCTTCCTGAAGCAGTCAAAGGTGTAGTTGTGGTTGTATACAGCTCAGAAGACTGTGTAAGTTACTACTCCAAAGAAGCAGTTACTACTCCAAAGAAATGAAATCCAAGGAGTTGAATCCTTCTCCTTGTTGTCATGATAAGTGGAATTTATTCTCCACTCTTACTGAGGGCTAAGGTGCCACTTCACTTGAGTAATCACAGGACCACAGAATCACAGACTGGGGTTTATACAGTGGTGATGCAGTACCATTTTCTCTAAAATACTCTTTCAGAGGCCAGGTGCATCTCTTCCATTAATACCATAAGTTAACCCCTTTTGTTGGCACAAATTCATAAGCATCATGGTTTTTCAAGCCTTGTTGGAGATTGTTATTTTTCCACATTCATGGCAACTGTAAATGTGTTGTTTGAGCAGTGCTCTTGGCACACCTAATTAAAATCCTTTAAGAGGTTGTCCTTTCTCTATGGAGGAAAGGATTAAAAGAATTTGAAGGGGAGAAAGCAAATAACAGTGATGAAGTATTTGAGTAATGCGTAAAAAATTCAAAATTACAATTTCAGTCACCTGAATGAAATATATCACAATAATTTATTAATAGCATCTCTTCATGAAAGGAGGTGCTGTGAAAACAAACACAACCTCTGAATGTTTCTGGCACAGTTCTGGTAATTTCAGTCACTTGTCTAATATTTAAGAGAATTTACAAACTACTGTTTGTCCCACTCTTGCCAGCTGTGACTGTCAAAGGGGGCCCCAGTGCTATCAGCCAGATGGTGTTTTCAAAACTCAGTTTGAATTCTCCCCAGCAGATTACTTCCCTCTGCTGTGTTTGGGCAGGATGGCTTCCTTAAGCTTCAGATAATTTTCATCTCTTTATTTTCCTCTGTTTATTCCATCTAGATAAAGACTCAGTTGTGACATTTAGAACACTTGGATTCAAGATCCTACCATTTCACGTGACAGGTGGATCATATAAAACTTGCATGACTTTTCTTACTGTGTATATCTTGAACATTTCTTCTTTTAGGGATGCCAGCATCTTTCTATCCTTAGTGCTACAACAGAAAGAAAGTAGTTTTATCTGCAACCTCTTCTGATATGCAAGTGTTAAAGCAGCTCCACGATCCTCCACGCCTTAGGTTGGTAGTGCACAGGGTGTGGGCCAGCACAAAAAGGCATGCTCCCCTGATGCCTATCCTTTCCAAACATGCTGCGTCTTTCCTTTATGGGAAAGGGAATGTGGACATGTCTTTGTAAGGAAATTTTCACCAGTGAGTGAAAACAAATCCTCCTTTCTGAACATCTGACAGAACATTCAGACGGATCCTCATTTCTGAGGGGCTGGCCATGGGAGCTCTGGTGACAGTGAGCTGACTGAAGGCTCTTTTAGTCCCTTGCCTCCTCTAGGCCCTGCTTAAATTAACACCTCCTGTGAAACAGAAAATGCCTGGCTCGGCCTTCTGGATTTAATTTCAGGAGCATGCATGTGTACCCCTACTGGGTCTAGGTTTCCTCCAGGCCTGGAGAAGGTCCTGTAGCAGAGGTGTGGACTGTACTGCCAGGCTTCTGCCATGGCAGATTTACTGGTGCTAGGAAACACTGTCCTGGAACCTGCTAAAGTTTGCTTGTGTGGCTCTTGTTGCATCTCTGCTTGGGTCTTTGCTGGCATATTTTGCTGTTTCCACTTAATAAGGCATTCCAAACTGAGGCATTCAGACATCAGGTTGAATTTTCCCCAGCAGATAGTTTTACTTTGCAGCCAGCTCATACGCCAGCAAAATTTCGAAGTTTCGATGATACCTTAACTTTACTGAAGGTTGGTTTGTTTTTTTTAATGTATATCAGAAATATAATACCATCAATTAGTCTTTGAAAACTCTTCTATTTTTTTATTCATCCACAAGGTCAAATCCAATGCAACTTTCACTCAAACTGAAGAAGACATCAGGAACCTTACTTCTTTGATTTTGTTGTTTGAAAAATCATCCCTTAAAGACTAAACAGCTTTCCATATGCTTGTAGTAGCTAGTAATAAAATACTATTGAAAAATTTGTAGTATACTAGATAACTTGATGTTGATGGATATGTCATATACTTGCTTTTGGTTAATAAAACAGCTTCTTTAGCAAATAAATAATTTCACAAAAGTTTTAAGGCAAATCCAGGCCCATACAAAGTAATGACTTCAGGGGCAAAGGTCTTGACTCCACTGAGAATGAGATCAACCTCTTAGCTCAGTAAGCGTTCAGAAAAAAATATTCTTGTAAATGTTTTATTTTAAGAAGTGTTTTATAAATAATATTTTACAGTATCAACAAACACATAAATCTTAGTATTATCATTGCATCAGTCTTGTTTTATCTAGAATCTTATTTTGTGTGTTTTTAAAACTTGACAAAAAGGAACCATGATGGAATTTGTGTTGTTTGGCTTTGGGAACAAGGCAAGAAGTATTTCCTAAATTCTGCAGAGTAAGAAAAGAGACAGAGAGAGTATCTAGTGTGGCTTTTATTACAGGTATATAAATAAATAAATAAATAAATAAATATAAATCTATTCCTGGTATAGTTCTGAAGATCATGGTAAGTACTTCTTTATTAATTTTTAATGGATTGCTCAATCTTTTCCACCCACTGCTGCCTTGGTAAGCATGAGCAGGCCTATGACTGATGCTCCTCTTGGTCAGCAGGCCTTCACAGAGGAAAGGAAAAAGATTTCCCATTTCTGTTCATCTTTCCTCACAAAGAGGGTTCAATATGAATGTATCAAATTGAATATGATAGATACACATGACATGGAAAGACCTGGGCAGATTTATTTTTTAATGTGTAAGTGGCTTATTTGCATTTTGAGGTATAGTCATCTTCCATAGGAGCTATTTCTGTCTGTTTCTGAGCTGGATTATGCACAAATATCTGCCTTCTCCTTTTCCAAAGTGGCCTATGTGCAAATGCCAATGGTTAGCTGGTGTAGAAGTCCCACTTTAAATCACAAAAATTACCAATTGTCTTAGAGTTTTTATTCTGCTCTGTGGATGCTAACATGTGCTCTATTCTACTCCCTGATTTCAGTGGCACTGTGTGAGGAGGGACAGATTCAAATGTGGCCAGCCCAGTATTCTGTGACTGAGTTCAACTCTTGGGGACAATTCAAAGAATCACAGTCAAATTGAGCTCTGGAGCTGATAAAAAATTTCATATGCTTTTCCAGGGTATGTTGAAGAAGAACCTATTATAAATCTCTAAAACAGCCACAAATCTTGTAAGAAAGTTTTTTTAATCTCCAAGAGATGCAATAATTGTTCCTAGATGGTTATATTTGTGCATAAAGAACTGCCATATGCTTTCAATTAACATTATTTTGATTTTAGATTAATACAACAAAATAAGGACTAAAGTAAAGTTTCCATGAAAAACCACAATATCTGTATTTCTTTATCTTTAGTGAACTCTGCAAGAAAGTGGGTGTCTCAGCCTTTTCCTTGTTTAAACTAGAAAAATAATAGAAAAAATCCAAAAGCTTAAATCTTTGTTTTGACTTTGCAAGTTAAATGAGAAGAAATTTCAGGCTACAGCTATCCACCTTCCTGAACTCATTCATTCTACCTCACTCAAACTGTATAGTGTAAATCTTAAAAACAGGAACAAAAATACTTTTTTGGAAGTTGTAACAACTATTTCTTTCAGCTATTCAAAGGCATAGGAGTCATGCTAGATGTGTAAATAGCAATGTTTATACCTTTATCTGAATGCTAGCAAGAGTTTGTGTCCTTAATTCTGCCTAAATGGGAATGTCCTAAATTCTTATGTCCTTAATTCTGCCTAAATGGGTATGATTACATTTAGAACGTTTTCACTTTCTGTCTTTGCCAGCTGTGGATGTCATAGGAAGAAAATTACATGAGAAAGGTTTTATTTTATGCCCTGAGTATGCCACTTAACATGACAGGTTGTAGAACTTTGTTTACAGGAAGCAAAACTCTTCTTTGTCAGAGAGAAAAAACAGCTAAGGAGCCATTTAAAGGATCAAACTGCTTTCTTAAAACATACCAGGCACTTCACAAAGTGCACCAAAACATAATTTTCAGAAGGACATGAAGAGTTGTTACTTGAAATGCCAAATAAACCAACAAAAGCTTCTCATCCTGTTATAACATTCTTCCAAATAGAAGTTCATGATGCACTGGGGTATAATCTTCATTATTTATGAAGAGCAAGATCTGATTGATAGCCACAGTGGTATCCATTTAGGTACAAAGATACTTTGTTTGAATCAATAGGAACCACAAAATAAATACATGTTTTCTTCAAGGGTTTCTATACAATTTTACATCTATTACAGACATTGCTCTGCTGCCCTACCTTGCATTTTACAAAGATTGCAATACTCTCACCTACAGAACAAAATAATAGCTTTGAATTTTAACAGCCAATTTTGATGATGCAAATAACATACAGCCTTTACTAATCAGAATATCTTGCAATACCCCAGAATATTTATCCAATCTCAGAAGAAGTTCTGCTTGGATTTTTTTATCTTTCTTTATCCACTATGCTGTGGTGGATGACAGACCTCAGCTTTTAGATGAAGACAGTATATTTTTTAAGAGTAACTTCTATGAGTAGAAGAAGCATTCAATGCTTTGGGCATGCAGTTGAGTTTTGACTGACTACAAGAGTTGTTATGTCCTTTAAGGATTTGGTCCAAAGTCCACTGAAGTTGAAGGACACTGTTTTAAGCCAAATTAATGATTGAGAACTGGATCAAGCTTGAAGTGATCTAAATTAAACCCAGTAATTTTGAAAAAAAATATTGTATTTGCTTGCTAGATCCCTATTGGGAGGCTATCTGAATTTGTCTTTGTAATCTGTTTTACCATCTCAGATAATTTATTAATTTTCCATTTATCACTGGGCTTTTAAACTTCCAGAAAACACAGTAATTTTAGCCAGTAACAGTGTAAGTTATTTGCTTTCCTTAGTTATTTTCATATGACTCTCCTAACTCCAAGCTCTTTCATAGTTTAAAATTCATAGCTAAAGTTACAAAGCTTCTTTTATCCACTTACTCAATGACCCTGATATTGGAGTGCCTATTAAAAGCAATAAAACTAGTACTGCAGACCTTGAGGCTCCATCTTCACTATGCTCTTGCCTGTATTTTCACTAGTTATGAGCCCATACTTCTCTCAAAAACCCTTTAAAAATTATAGCTTATCATATTCAGTTGCACACACTAAACTTGATAGGACTGAGTCCTCACTAAAATAAGCAGGAGTTTGCACTATAACTTTATGCACACCTAAAAAAACTTCTAAACTACCTCAAACCTAATGACTGATCCACGTGCTTAAGAATAGCTGTAGTATAAGAAGATTACATTAATGGATGAACCAGAATGGATTTTTTGCCATATTTGCTGTGAAGGTCTTCTTGTCCATATGTGATTCTGCATTATGCAAGGTGAAGCTCTCTCTGCTCTATTTCTTATTTCCTGCATCTGTGAAAAATAGGAATTTATGGAGAGCTTATTCCTACACATGTATAAAAGGAAGACCATGCTACTTAAGTCATGGCAGACAAGTGACTGAGAAGGCATTTTTGAGACATGGGTTCATTTCTTTCTTCTACTTTATGAGTTTTAGAAAGCTATCATATCCTTCTGTACTTCAAGTCTCCTTCCAAAAACTAGGAACTTAGGAAATAGGCATATTGATAGTAATAAGAGCTTAGATACCCATCTTGCACATAAATGCCTGTGTTTAGACATCTAAATACCAACAAGTTATTGTAAAGAATTCTTTCTATATTCAGATCCAATCCTATGCGGGAGAAGCAATTTCTGTAGGTGTATTCCAAGCAGAAACATTAGGGGGATTGCTGTTATGGAAGATGCAAGCACTATGCAAGTGATCATAAGAGACGGTCTGAGCTAACAGAGCTTCATTGAAGTTTAAGACAGTATGGGTAAGGTAGGTAGGGATGTAGGGGGTTAGTTTGTATTGTTATAAAGGCAGCGACAGAATGTGATTTAAAGCAAGTTTTCTACTGAGAATTAAGTGCTACTGTGGCCTTCAACCTCCCCAGATAAATAATGAAGCCTAAGAAAAGTGCATTTTCCTGCATGGCAAGGAATAAGTATAGTACTTTTAGTCATGTTGTGCTGTTTATTCTCCCATGAAAATGGCAAATTGCTGGCCCACCTTCTGCTCTGTGTCTGCTGCTTGACATAATTCAGGCTGGCATATTTAAGTCCTACTGGCATACTTTGAAAATAAAATTACACCCTTTATAACATGAGATTCTGAATAATTCTACTGTCATAACTCAGACCAAACATAGCTAGAGCTAAAAAGAAAACAATATTAAGACACTGTGAGAAAATGTGCATCAAAAGTACAAGGAGCTTTGAAAATTAGGGTAAAAACTGACTTGGATGTGATATATTGTGTCAGGAAAGCCTTTGGATTTGTATCTTCAAGGTGCTCAGTCACATTGAACAAAGGTATGCTTAATACAGAGTTACTCTCTTTTCAGTTGTATATGAATTAATACATGAGGTTTCTTTCTTCTTCAATAGAATTGAATCACAAATGAACTAATTAAGAATAAAAATATTAAAATAATCTTCTAAAAAGGATAAGAAAAAGAAAGAATTAAGATATATGATCCCTGGGACAGCTAGGAAATTAGTAAATTTTGTTTTCTATAAACAGAAAAGTAGAGTTGATCTATCTGCTTATTAGGTTAAATACTCTGAGCAAACAATAATTACAAGTGGGGGGGACAATATTCTTCTAATTTAGACAAATCTCAAGAGCTCATTCCAGAAAGCCAATTATGTGCTCACTAGCAAGCTGGAGTTGTCCTTTAGTACAGATTTGTTGACTCCCAACAATTTTAAAGCATGAGGAATACTGGTTTTGATTTTTATGACACATTATTAGTTCAATGCGCGCTTCCTAAAGGATTGCTATGTGTAACAGCATAGCCTGATTTCTTAGTTTCTGTTCCAGGCTGCTGTGAATTTGAAGGAATGTCAAGATGGAGCATTTCACCTCATGAGACTGAGACACTTCCAGAGCTGTGAAGTTAGAACTGAAGTCAAGCCTGTTCAGCAAGCATTTGATGCTGGGCAGTGGACATTATGAGAGCTGGCAGAAAGGCAGAGGCAGACTTAGGAACAGCAGTATCTGTGCAGAACTTGTGGCAATGAGCCCACACCCAGAGCCAGGCACTGGGGATGCTCCAGAGGGGATGATTACATGGAAGAGCTGATAAGCCATGCAAAGGAAAACATGGATGGATATCCATGAAAAAGACTGGAGCATTCTGTCCTGATATCTCAGGTAGGATATCTGTCCAAACATAACCTTCTATTGAGCAAGGTGCACATCAGCCAGCTATCCAGGTTTCCTTGGGAGATGATGGAGAGAAAAGGGCAGTTTTCTGGTATCCCTGTACGCTGGACAACCAGCTCTCCTGAGTGCCAGTTTCTGTGTGTTGGAGAAGAGGGGAACACAGACAGCCAGCTCAGATCACAGAGCTTTCACTGGAGATTCCTGAAACTGGATGTGGTGAAATTTTACTTTGCATCTGAAAAAGCTGTGCTGGTGTTTCAAAGGCACTGCAAATGATGTTCAGGTCATGTTGTAGTCATAGTGTGGGAAGCAGTGGCAGTGCCCAGTTGTCTGTCCCTGTATGCTAGGGAACAAATGCAGAACAATCCAAACTTAGAGGGAATGAGAGAAATTCAATGGCTTTTCTGAAGGAATAATTACATTTCATTCTTCACAAATGTCTAGAAATGTCTTAAATTTTCTAGAAGGAGAAAATAAAAAACACTGCCACTAACAAATTTGTGAGCATTGTGTGTTTCTGTCTCCTCTGGCAAGCTGGGCAGTCTATGACCTGGTAATGCAACCCCTCTGAGTTTAGGAAGCTGCACACTTCTACTTTACAATTCACCTTTTCTACTACTTGCTGAAGGTTGAAATGGGTGAATGATGCAGTCACTGTTCCTACAGTAATTATCTTAACACTCGTGTGCATAGCACACTAGGATATTTTCTTCCTTTTTAGCCATCTAATTTAGGAGACAACATCTGTTACTGCTGGTGGGATGGCATACAATTGCAGCATGAATGACTGTAAACTTCTTTAACATTCAATACAACAGCCTCCTGCTCTGCCTCACAGCTTATTATCTTCTGACACCCATTGACAGCCTGGGTTTTTTGGTTTATGACTACACTGCACCTAAGGAGTTTGCATCCTTCTACCTGGATCTTTGTGCTCTATCTAGATACACAGTGACCCCACAGAATAAGTACAGCATTTTCTTTTATCTGTGCTCTTTCTGCCATGAGAAACATTCATGTCTTTTTTAAAGATTAAACTTAGGCCACTATACATTTCACACAGACCTCATTGCCCTTCCAGTGGGAAGATCTGTCACATCCACATTCTGCAGTTGCTGATAACAGTAACTGTCAGGTTGAACTAGAAAACGTAGTAAATATTTGAATTTGTTTGTTTTGGCCATGTCACTGCTGAAATCTCTCTCTTATCCTTACAAAGTTTTCCCTGACCACAAAAAATCATTGCTTCTGATACACTGAACAATATACATCAACTCCCACTGCTCAGTGCAGAGTTACATTTGGAAACTATTATTGTTTCAACAGTTTTCCTGTCAGATGTACATACACTAGAAATTTTCTATAGGGAGCATTGATAAATAGGCTGGAAAATTTGTTTGTAAACTTATTTAGACTACACATTCATAAGGTGTTTGGGTTGACGTTTCTCTTTCTTTTGATCACAAGTCATTCCCAAATAAATCAAAATCTCTAAAAATGTATTAGATATTCACAGAATGTCCACAAAAGTGAGGATGAAGAGCTTGTCTGTTCTTGTAACACAGTATAGATTGTTTTTTGTAATTCACAAATTAAGGATAAATTAGAGATGACAAAATGCAGGCTCAATATTAGAGTGTCCTCTAAAAAGGCTTACAATACCAGAATAGCTTTCTTTAAAAAGCTTGAGAAAAAAAAGTATTTTTAAATATAAAAAAAATTACCACTTCTTTCACTGATGTATGATATCACAGCTATACTTCTACTACAGAGATTCCCAAATTGCATTAAAATTAAGCAATCCAGACTGTGCAGTCTATATTTCACAATGTAGAATTCCACAGACTTGGCTCTGCAGAGCTGACAGCTCTCATGAGACAATTAAAATAATCCTCACAAGGATTAATTTTTCCTAACATTGTCACACTGCAGCAATTAGATCCCACTGAACACATACTGACTGCTGGAGAAAGGTTTTAGGAACCTTAATCCTTCTTCTTGGGCTCCTGCTGCACTGTTGATACCTCTCCAGCTGCTCTCAGCATCACAGCTTGCCATACACCTTTTTGTATGGGATGGCAAATATTTTGTCAATTTCTTTAATTCAAAAAATATAATGGGGAGGTGTCCTTTGATACATGGGCAAAAACTTGCTTACAAAATCTTAATGGACATTTATCCAAATACGGTTATTGGTACATGTCTATGAAGAAAAAGCCTGTCTTGGATAAAGGAAAAGAGGACATGATTTACAAATTAATAGTATCTCTCATTAGACTACCTAGGGTTGGTAGAAAAAAATAACCAAGCTCATGGGCACAGCAGTCATTCTCAAGGTTTTAGGCAGAAAGATGACAGCCTGTACTTGTAATTATTTTAATACATATTTCTATGACTCAGGATTTTACCTTCCATTTTATTTGCTTTTTATCTAGTCTGCAAATCTTGTGTTTATGAAGACTTAAGCACCATGAGACACTTTGACACTCTCAGTTTCCTTCATCTGAAGCAGCAGCATTATCTAAAATAAACGGGCTGGCTGGCCAAGGAAGGAGACAAGATGAGTGCTTTTCTGCCAGAGACTCCAGGGCGAGAGCAAGAGGGGAAGTGAGGCAGGGCCTGCCATGGATGCTGCTGGAACAGCCAGGGTCCAGAGAGATACAGCTGCGTAAATTTGACAAACATAAAGGAGAGACAAAGGGGTGAGGGCAAAAGGGTGTGTTTGTGCCAGTAGAGATTAAAAAAAAATAACTGCTTGGCTCAGCTTGTGTTGAGGCTGCGGGTTATGGCTTGTGTGCTGAAGAAGCATGTGTATTCTCACATGCTTTTTGTACTCTTTTGAGATACAGGGTGACTGCACTTAGAAATAAGTACGCAATATACCCTGAACATTGTCCTTTCCACAAGACAAATGTTTATGTTCCCCTCTGAGGACCCAGTTTTAGTCCTAGCCATGGACTCTTCCATAACATTAAACTCTTGAGTAATATGTTTACTAGGAGATTTTCATTAAATCTGAATTTGGAAATTCAGTCATCTCCTGGCATATCCTTCATTCTTACCAAAATTCTGGTTTTAGTGTCTCCAAATAGTGCATTACTATGACCACTTATCTACCAGTCATTACTATGACCACTTATCTCTTGGGAGAAAGAGCAGCAGTAATGACTCACTATAGAAAAAGGGAAACTGAGGCACAGAGTATTGGTTAGGCTGCCCAGCATTGTGTCTTTTCACTGTATCTTCATGCAGCTCTTCCCTTCCTGTTATTAAGATCCCCTCCTCCCTAGTAAAGGCAAAACTCTTGCTGTCTTTCCTATAACAGAGTCCTACTTGAAGCTTGCCCTGCCTTCCAGTTGGTATGAGCTGCAGAAACAGATTCTGGAGCTCTTACACTTCAGTCAGCCTGGAAAATGGAAATGGATAGGTTGTTCTCTACCCTCAGGCTCACAGAACCACACCGTTCTTATCTTTTCCATTTGTTTTCTTCCATTAACACTACTCATTCCCACACAAGCACAAAAGTTAGTATCTTTTTGGCTTTTCTTTGGTAATTTTATTAATGCCCTTTTCAATAAAAAACAATTTTTACTGATTTTCTTCTAACAAAGTAAGTTTAGGAACCTCACTTACAACCCTGACATGTAAAGCCAATGTCAAAATAGAAAGCACATTATATGAATGATCTTCCTAGATTTCTTGCAGAAACATCAGTTCAGGTCAGTGCTTTTCAGCAGTTGCTACTGCAGCAAAATCAACAACAACCAGCAGGAAAATTAAAAGTAGTTTTACCTAGCATGGCACACTGGGAATCTGTTTCCTTGCTCTTCTTGCTACTGGCCTCATCATTCTCCTCAGGCAGCACTGAGGTCCCATTTAATGCACTGACTCACTGGATCAGTAAGTATCTACTGGCTTTTCTAGAGCAAAAACATAAATTAAAAAATATTTGTCAGATCTGTGCGCAGTCATTCTAAATTCTTCTGCTATATTCTAAAAATGAATGTCAAGTGATCCAAGTGGAACAGATTTTAATTTACTTCTTCTCCCATGCTTCTGTCCATAGGTAAAACTGGGGCTAAGACAGAGAGAGATATTTATGTCCTTGCATGCACATTGTTACCTTGTAAGACAGAATTCTCTTTGGTGCTGAATGTTTAGTTTTCCTCACTTGCTTTTAACTTCTTTTAGCAGACTGATTTTCAAGTGTGCAAAGAGCAGAATTTTGGGCCAAGCAATATGGATGCAGTAATTATTTTAATAACCATCTATGCCCTTTTTAGTATTTGGGCTCCATCAGCTAATATTTTTGAGTTCTTTAGCTGGGCTGTTTGTACTCACTGATGATAGTATTATGGGTTTAAGAAAAGAAAATTTCAAAGTAAAAGCACTATGATTAGCCATCATCCATCAAACAGGTAGCTAAATATTTGCTGAATATGAATATTTGAAACGCAAAACAAAAATTAATACAGCATCGGGGTGCAGAGTAATAACTATACAAGAATACTAAAGACAGAATTTATGAGAAAGAAAAATTACAAACTATACAACAACACAGGAAAATAAAAAAGGCAAGCACAGTAAATATGTAGAAACTACAGCTCTCCTCTATCTTCTTTAAGAGTTTCTGTCCTGTTCTACTCCACCAGTGTATCTGTGCTTGGCTTTCTTCCACACAGTGCTTTCAAGTTTCAGTATAGTCCCTTACAAACTGCCACAGAAAATGTATAAGAGTATTACATTCATTCTTAATCCTCCTCCTCCTCCCTCCCCTGTAGCATTAAGAACTGCAGAAATCAACAGAACGCTGGTAACTGAGTAAACACTGATAAAACAAACCATTACTGCTTCAAGTGGATGTTAGGAGAATCAGAAATACCTTGCTGAGCACCTCATCACTGAGTGGAAGTGTGGGTTTGACTGCAGTTCCTCTCCACTCCTAATATTTGTTACAGCTCTTTCACATCCTATTTTAATAAACTCTCTAAGTTCTCTTATGGGGCAGGGAACATACCTTCCCCTGTGCTGGCAGTGTATGTTGTTTCTGTGCCCTTTTTTATCCCTTTCTTTCTAATGGGAACTGAAGGCGTGAAGATATTTCCTGTACCCAGCTCTGTGCCAGTGCTAGCTTGACTTGGAATCGGTCATAGCTAATTATTGGCAAACAAACATCAAAACCAAAGGCTAACCTCAAGCAAGGGAAGCATCTGCATTCCACTGGCACATGTGCACACCTCAGTTCTGGAATACTGCAAATCAGATCTGCCTCAGGTTACTGGAGGATGAGGTGCACTGATCTCCAGATAAATTAGCTCTGCTGAGCTGTGCTCCCTGCAGCTACAGGGCTGCTGCTGCTATCTCTGTCCTGCACTGCAAACAAGTAGAAACTTACCTAAAAGCCAGAAAGGGTCATCCAGTCAGATCTCCCAGAAGGCAGAAACCATAGAATTAATTTCAGTTCTAAGGCTGGAAGAAATCTCAGGAGGTCATCTTGTGCAACCCCCTGTTCAAAGAGGAACCAGTTTAGATTAAGTTGCACAGGCCCTCAAGAATTAATTTCCATGTCAGTGGAAATTAAGTGACTAAAAAAATCCTTGGAACTGAGAATCCACGATGAATCCACAACTCTTTCTGTAACCAGTTGCCACCAACTTTTGTTTTCATTCTTGGTTTTAGTTTGATTTGTTTTTTTCCCCAAAGACTCATTTTTAGCCTTTATTTGTCTAGCTTTATCATCCTCTCTTTTAACTCTGATTTCTTGTTTTGATACAGCCTGGCAGAGGCTGTCATCACATAACCCTTTGAATGAGACTGAGCTTCATGAATTTGTTAATGTATTATGTTTTTCATGTTCCAATTGCTTTTGCAACCCTGCTCTGGGCTTTCTCTAATTTATCAACACACGGATTACAAGAGGAACTGTCCAGATAACAAGATCAACTGTTCAGTCTTGGGCAACAGAGTTGGACAGAATTTTCATAGTTGCAGCATCAAATAGAGAGCTAATGTATGCCTTTTCTATCTATGATAACATATTGATATTTTATTAATAAATACTGTATTAATAATAATACTTATTATTAATATTAATTATTAATTTATATGTATCCAAGGGTTTCAATAGCACTTTTGGAAATGGTATCATGATGGTAGTTCATATCCAAGTTAGCTGCCTGCCATGAACCCCAATTTACTCTTCCCCAGGAAGGCCATCCACATGCTACAAGAACATTTTTAGGTATAAGAGTGCCCATTTAGAAATACTGATTTGTTTGTGACTTCCTTGTGAAATTATTCAATTATACTAAGCAGTTCATTCATTACATTATTTAAATAATTTTTGTGGCATCTGCATAATTGGTCAACAGAGATTCCATGTTTTTCTCGGACCATCTATAAAATTTGATAATTATCTCAGCATCAGAAAAGGGCTTTTGGAGTATCAGACATTGGAGTATCAGACATTGGAGTATCAGACATCAAACAGCAGACCATTGATGATTCTCAATTTGCATCTATATACCAAGAACTAATATTTGCTCTTATTTTATTTATTATGTTCAATATTGGTATTTTCATTTTTATCTTTCCTTAATCCTCAATCAAAATGCCAGCAGGTACTAGATGAAATGCTTTAAAAACCCTGAACTCTATTGCACGTATTAATTTGGTGGCCACATGCAAACGTCAGAGTTGGGGCTACACATAAGACAGAACTATCTCTCCACAAACTACCAATGTGAACTTTCCTTTGAAAATTTGATTAGAAGAGAGCTTTATCCCTGAGAATTTATCAGTTGCTCAGGATGGAAGCTTTTAGAATGACATGTACAATTATTCTCCAGTTATGGCTTTCCACATGGACTGCTTTCTGCACAAATATTAAAAGTTGCACATGTTTGCAATATGCTGAGGTATTTCATTGCTTCTAAAGAAGGAGAGATGTTTTTTTCCCCTTTTTTTTTTTTTTTTTTTTTGTGTGTGTTTGCTTGATGTTTTCCTTAAAAGTTTATCTTAAATGAAGGAAGGGAAATATTTACAATTACAATGGAACAATGGCTTGGAACTAAGGAAGGGAAAGTTTAGGTTAGGCTGTAGTAAGAAGTTCTTAACTCTAATAGCCTTAGACTCCAAAAGAAGTTCTTTTGAGACAGCATCATGGAAAATTTCTATTAACTGTTCAGGTGAGACACTCTGGAGAAATACTTTATAAAGAACATAAAATGGTGAAAGTTGAATACTAGACAATCATCACCTTTTAATATAGTCTTTCTTTCTTAATAATTATTTATCTATAATTTTATTAATGACACAAAGGAGATTTAAATTTTAAGCAAATTTTAAAACCTGACATGCTTAAGAGACATATCCACCGTAGCACAGATTCTATTGAGAACAACAGCTCAGTGAAAAAATCCAGACCCAGTTTTTTATTCATTATGTTTACAACTAAAGAGGAACATTCAGGTGCTGGATTATTGAAAATCCCACCCGTGCAGTACAGCCCCCCCAGAGTGCCCTAAGGATACATTGGCCTTTAGAACTGCCGGCACATCAAAGATTAAACAAAAGTATAGGGGGAGATTAGGGTGAGAGTTTCTGTGATTTTTTGAAAAAGACAAGAGGCAGTACCAGACAAGTCAGGAGTTCTCACTTTACTCTTTCTAATTCTCTGCACAAAACATCTAAAGGAGAATAAGTTTAATTCACTTAATTCTATTCACCTATTCAAAGGAGTAAGGGAAGTTTATTTGACAAAATAATCAAGTTTCCTTCTAAAACAGAATTTAAATACTCTCTGTTGCATGAAACTCAGTTTTCCTAGCTGTACCATATACAATAAGCTGGGGCTGATTAGCACTTGTTCTGAAGCAAGTCCATTTTATGTGGTGAAAATGCTGCAGAATTATGCTAGCAGAAAAGTGTTCATTCTGTTCTGCTTAATGATATCTGAAATGATCAATTTCAGTATTATGAGTATTCATTTCTTCTTTCTTGTCACATTCATATTTAAATTGTTAAATTTAAACAATTTCTCTGGCAATTCTCTGCCAGGGAAACATCTGTCTGAGCTGAAGAGAAAAAAAAATTATGTCAGATAACTTTGAGGTATTAAAGTACTTTCTGATTTTAGAAGACAAAGAGTAATGATATTTGGCCTGCTACATGGAGGATCCACTACAAACAGTGCCAAAAGTACTTATTCCTTGAAGATGCACTGTCTTTGACTATGACACATGTTCAGGATTGAAGGAAGAGTAAAACTTGTCCCCCTAGTGTACTGTTGTTGTAAAATATTTAGCTCTCTAACCTGCTGGAGTTTATCTAAGTGTTCATTGTGACCTCTTCAGTATCTTCAGGGTGTTTTTACTGCACTGAGCACAACTCCTGGTGAAGAACATGTCTCTTGAACAATTTTCTTATGACTCCAGGCTTCTGGGATGGAACAGATTCCACCCGGTAGTACTGTTCCTATAGAATATAAGATAAGAACTGGATAATATTTTGCTTCTGTTTATCAAAGCTTATAAGAACTATATTGGCATTTATTCATGCTATTAACATCTATATTTTTGTTATAAAACTTAATTTTAAATCTGTCTATATATAACAGTTTTCATGTATTTCTGAATAGCATTTCCATTGCTTCGGAATACTTAAATACTTAAAAAAAAGGTCACCTGAGATAGGCAATAATTATTGAAATGATTCATTAACCAATATTTTCTTCTGGGAGATGGCACTAAAATAACTTATAGTCAATATTAATCTGGTATTATTATAGTATTGGAGATATATTGTCTAAATTATACTTATAGTAAATTATTATGTTGCTCCCAGAGTATCAAAGACAATTTCATTGTTTTATACAAATGCATTGAACAGAATGCTGAAAAATATTCTTGACTATTCACTGAAGAGCCTCACTAAACCTTGAAGGGAGGCTGTGAGGAACATGTAAATGAGTGAGCACCAAAACAAATGCAAATTTGGAAATTTACAAATTTGGATGTTTAGCAAAAAAAGTTTGACCAGAATGGCTACATGCAGCATTAGTACTGCAGAAAATATTCAGCATTTATTTGGAACTCAGTCTGCGAGTCTGTGTCTGGGAGTCGTTTGTGTGGGGGACTGTCGAAGAATCTACATTGAGAAACAGATCCTTATGAATCTAAAGGGAAGGCAGAAGGGTTTTGTTGCCTTTCTGGCTGAGGTTGTTTGGCCTAGGAAGGGAGTGATAAGGGGAAATTGGAGTATGGCCACAGTGTAATGCAGCATCGTGGTGTGACAGCCAGCTCCTCACCCCTTCCTGGCAGCCACCTCAGACCACCCTGCTGCACCCACAGCTGCCAGTCTGCACCTCAGCCATAGGAGTCTTCTCCTGTTAAGTAGGAACAAAAAGGCTTAAGCCTAGGCCACCAGATTAAGGGCTGCCAACAGGTTGCTCATGCTCCCCAACAATCCATCAGCCGAGCTTACATATAATTGGGCTGGGGAAACATCATCCTCATGTATATTTTGAAAACATCTAGCTTTTTTGGATAGATTTTGGATGAGACCAGTCTTGACAGGCTCACCCTCAGAACACCATCAGACTGGTTCTCCAGCAAGGAGGTTGAAGAACACCTCCCTGGTAAATCCCAGCAAGCTGAATTCATAAGTTAAACAGGAGTTTTCCCAATTGCCATAAGCAAGAGGAAAAAGATACTTCCAGAATTTTTTTTCTGAAATTCTGAACTTCCTACAGACTTCACAATCTTCCACATGCTGTAGTAAACTGGAATTTTGTAGTTTGCCATTTAGGCATCTAATCCTGTTACTTAAAGTCCTATTTAAACCAACTAAATCTTACTATAAATTTAACACAATACTTAGTAAGTACCGCTTGCATGCTGTTGCGGTGAAGAATCTCCTCTGCTTTTCACACACTGAGTTACAATCAGTCTATATCCTTGTTTGTATCAGGATCAGGTGATGGAATTTAAGAATAACAGTTTAAAATAAAGAATATGATGGAGCAGAGATGTGTCTTGCCTAGAAATGACATCTGCAGGGACAACTTTGAAAACAGGTAATTTGCAGCCCTTCACTTATTATCTGTTAATAGTACTTTCATAGTAGTATTTATTCAAGCATATCTTATGAAAAATATAAAAATTATCTAAATAAACTCAATTTTCAGGATGTTCTCTGTGTATTCAGTGCACTGGCATGGGCAAAAATCTATACATGTAGCACTTTTGGCATACAAAATATATTTTCTCTGGGTCACAGTTATAGAAAGCTTATTAAATAAGCAGCTAGAAAAATCCTAATGTTATTTATGCTTGTTCTCTCAAGATTAATTTGTTCAGCTTAAAGGGCAGTTTATTCCCAGTAATTTCCTTGTAGATCTAGGATATTAGCTCAGTTTTTTAGAGCATGGTACTAATAATACCAAGATTGCGAGTTTAAACTGCATATGGGCCGTTGAGTTAAGAGTTAGAATTCAATGATCCTTTTGGGTTCCTTCCAACTCAGAATATCCTGTGAAATCCTGTGAAAATCCTGTGAAAATGCCATGTCCTCCCTGGAAGATGGAGAAGATTTGGATTTAGATCTCACAGCAACTCATTCTACCTGCTTGTCTCTGTTAGACTATAAATGGGAATTCCAACCACCTCAAATTGTTCTTAAAGGAATATTTTGTCTCAAAACCCTTTCAAATATGCTTGCACCATGTACCATTTTGACAAGCAGCATTTTTCCTTAAACCACCTGAAATTCCTGTCTTCACTCACAGAAAATGGCGCATGAAGGATTTGGCACAGTCACCTTCAGGACAGAAGGTGCCCTCTCATTTTTCCCTCTAAGCTTAGCCTAGGTAGCGCAGCTTAGTTCACTGTGTGTGTGTACGGACACTGAGCTCCATCCTGAATGTGCTTCAGATGAACTCCCATGGAATCCCAAGCAATCTTTCTGGCAGAAGATTTTCCAGTGAAAAATCAAATCCATCATATGAGGGGAGGACATTTTCAAAGCTGAGGCTACATTTCAACAAACAAGGCTGTCAGCCTTGCCTCAAGGTCCAACCTTAATTTTTCAGCCAAGTGAGAGGGATTATTTGATTTAGGAGAAACTCTGCATGCTAACTCCTTAGAGAAGAATGAAACTTCCTTGCTTCGTATGCTACCTAACAATCCTTTGCATCAAATGGTGCTACACTGTCTGATACTGCGCCAAATCCGTGGCTCTTAGAAATAATTCTTATCAAATTAATCTATTTTTGTCATCTGAGGTTCTGACTCTTATGACTTATGCTGTCCTCCTATTTAAGGTTAAGAAAATATCTCTCCAAGCTGTACAGCCCAAATTTATGTCTTTTGAAAACAAAGCTGATAAACTCCCCTTGTTAGACCAACAAGGCTAGAAAATAAATACAGGCATTTTAAAAGAATGGTAATGGCTGGAAAATAAATACAAGCATTTAAAAATAATTATTAAATGCATCCCAGGGTAGCTGGTTTACAGGCTTTTCTCTTAACCAGTTCCATGAGTATCTGAATAAAACTTGTTTACACTTCTTAGAGGCAAGAAGGACAGATCTAAAGAAACATTCAACCTGAGCATGGTACAGATCATAACAGGAGAAAGTGAGCAACAAATTCCTTAGAGAATTTGCCTTCTCAGCTGGTGTTTGTGTCTAAACTGAAATGAATGTGATGCAGAAGTGCAATACAAAGAGTAACTGTGTGAAAATAGAGAAGCATGTGTGACAGATTGCACATAACCCTGTAAAAAAGACACAGATTGAATTTGATTTTTAATCACTTCCCTGTGAACCTGCTGAACCCGCTAGGGTTGCCTGGGGATAAGTGAAATACAAACCTGATCCATTTGGTTTGCTACAGCCTCTGGCAGTCTAAATGTAATTTCAACCAAATCAGAACAGCAGCAGTTTATCCTTAGCCGGCACAGATGCAAGTGATGACTCAAGAAGAAATGAACCAGTAACACATTTTGGAGCAAGAGGATATCTCTGGCTGTTTTTGAATTCCAAAACAGAAAGGAATGTAATTTGCTCCCCATTTTGTAGCAGCTGAGGGCTATTTTCCATGTGAAAACAGTAGCTGTAAAAGGGACATCTTGCTACATTATGCATTTCCTTTCTTTGCTACAGCAATCACTCATGTGGCTCTAAAAATTGGAAATTCAAGTTCCAGTTTCTTGAGATCTTCTACTCTTCTGTTGGAGCCAAAGAGCAGCCTTGATGCCTATTCACTGGTCATGGAATTCCTTTAACTGGGAAACAGGTTCTGCTCTGAAAGAGCAACTGGGACAAGCCCTGGATTGTACCCTTTCACATGCTGGGCCTCTGCTCTCCATGGCCCCAAGGCAGAAACACAAAGGAAGAAGCAAAATGGGCCTGGACAGGACCTGAGGAATTCTTTCAGCTAGATCTACCAGCTCCCACACTTCATTTGCCTCTAATCAGCAGATACACTTTCACATGCTGACGATAGCACATTAGCAATTAAGCAATCTGGAATCAATGCTGGCTTTAGACCAAAATGGTTGCTGTGGATATATCAAGAAAAGCTGCTGAACTGCGGCCAGCTCATGTGCTCTATGCTGAATTTACCTGGCTGGCAGGCATGTGCAGGGAAACAAACTTGTTATTGCTTATCAAGAACTGCCACTGCAGGCATGAAGGTGAGAGGATAGAAACAGGGCAGGATTTGAAATGCAGCTGCTGAGCTTTAAGAACAGAAATGGTTGCCTGAAAGTAGCTCAATGAACAGGCTGATCTATTGTTTAAATTCACAGAAAGTACTGTTCAGACAGGATTCAGAAATATTTCCTCCTGTTTTCTAGGCAAGGCACAATAATTGCTTTAGTTCTCAGTTCAGAAGAAGTGGCTAATTCTTTGGAAGAAGCCTATGATATATGTCATATCTGATTTTTAGTTCAGTCCAGTGGAAATAAATCAATTCCAAAATGCCGGTATTGGATCTCCTTCCAAATATTTTCTTAAAATAGAGATTCCTTGAGAGATTTTATTTTTTGAGAAAAATAATTTAATGGTAATGGAAATATCTGAGTTTAACCAGAACTTGAAATACCTTTTAAAAGTAGAAATATACTTACGACATTTTTCAGAATTTTTTTCTTACTTGGCTCTTTCCCAGATCTTTTTTTAATTAGCAGGTATGTGACTAGAAATCAAAGTAGAAGGAAAATGACTCCCACTTTTGTCATCACAGACTGTAATGTAAATTTGCACATTACAGAGATGAACAAAGGGCTGAGGCTTAAAAAGAGAAGCTGAATGATTTTTAGAAGCTGGTAATCATCAGAATTGGTGCTTTCTATTTGCTTTTGAATCTAGGAAAGAGAAAAGCAAATTTCTTCTCCAGGTTTGTTATGACATCCATGTAGGTTGGGTTCATTCCTCTGATTTTGGAGTAGCCATAAGGTGCCTAAGTTACCAGCTCATTTGCTCCAGCTTCTGTATACATTTAATAGACAGGTAGATGCCTGGAAATTTTCAAAGGTGATTTTGACTTAAAGGTGGCTGACTAATTTACAGTGCCTTTCCCTCCATTGATCAGAAAAAAGACTGAGGAAAAAGGTGTCTTTAGTAGTGGACCTCTTAAACAAGAACTTACAGTTTAATGGATTCAATCTAGGCCTACAGGGTTTTGTTTTACCACTGAATCTATGTCCCCACATTTCTTTTCTGTATACAGCTGCTGTTTGAAACTAAACTTAGTAAAGATACATGTTTTAGGACTGCCAGCTTTAAATTTCACTGCCAATTTATTCAAGCATAGCTTTTGGTTTTCTCAGTGTTTCTTTAGGCAGTGACACTGAAACTGAAAATGCACATTTTCAGTGGGATGCTGAAAATTTGTACACACATTTTATAAACAAAACTGATACATGTAAATCATATTTCCTCATGTAACTAAATTTCAACAATCTATTGAAACTTAGATCTGTCCAAGGTACATCTGAGATCCCGTTATAAGCCATATTACTTGTTCCAACAAATATTTATTACCAAAAAAAAGCTGTAAGCAGATTATGTGTCCACTTGATAGCCCTAGATCAATTTTTTTCAGAATGCATGCCTAATTAATGTAACAGGTTCAAAAATTCTTCCTGTTTGTCCAGGATGATAAAGCACATGTTAATGGGTGGAACATAAAAAGTAAATCATGATTCTTCCATTCTGCTCCCTAGTATCTCATAAAATTTCTGTAATCTGAAGCAAATTACTTCAAAATGTGTTAGACTTGTAAAGGTGAACTATATAAATTAAGATTTTACAACTCAATTTTCATCAAAAGGGGCCAAGAAAAATATGTCATTGCACATCAGTCAGTGGAGATCTTGAGCTTTACTATATTCTTTCAAACAAACCACCCCATTCCAGTGTTCTGAGGACCTAAGATGTCCTCTCCCCACATATTTTCACAACTCTAGCTTAATATTTCATCTGATTTTAAGGTAAAATTTGTCCTTTTCTTCTTCTTGGGCTATGCCTTTTGCACTGAGCATTAACTACTTGTGGTTCTGCAAATCTAATCTGGAGCTCTGGGTGCCTTTGAACAGGACTATACAGTCACCAAGCAGCTCTCTAAATAGAAGGGGATTCTTCTCTACACAGAAAGCTGAAATATGATGCTAACTAAAGTTCTATTTTATCCTAGAACCTTTCTAACCCTTGGAGAGGAGTAGGGCCTGCCTAGTTTAGAAGAGTTTTGTAGGGCAACCTGACCCATGCCTCATCATTTGGCCTCCCACATCTTCTGAATTTTGTGGTTTGCCACTTAGACAAAGGCAGAAGTACACATTTAAGTGCTTACCAGGTTTGAATGAAGGCGAATTTTGATGCAACCACAGTCTTTCCCCTTGGTTTAATAGATGGAAACCAAACACTTTCCACCTTTTGGTGCTCCCCTAGATAAATATTCAAAATATTTAATTTTCCAGAAGTCCTTTAATCCAAATTTACAGATCTTGACTATTCTTAATTGAAAAGAGGGGGACATCTGGATGCAAAATCATACTAAGTTAGTAGTTTTAATATAATTCCCACTCCTAAATATTAGCTGATATTTGGCTCTCTCCTCCTTATCCGCATCAGTCCCACACACCTGAGTAACTGACACATTCCACAATACCAGGAAAATACAGCAACTTGATATCCATCATAACCCCAGATTCCTGTTTATCATTACTCTACACTAGGTCCTTAACAAATAAAAAGGAAAACATCCTGTCTCAAGGAGTTTTGCAACATAAAAACATCAGGAAGAGTCCAAGAGCAGATGGCAGAGGATGCGGAGTGCAAAGAAGGAAATCAGAATTCTAGTGCACGCTACAGATGGTAACATTCAGGGTCAGACTGGACAGGGTTCTCAGTAATCTGATCCAGCTAAAGATGTCACTGCTTGTTGCAGGGGGGCTGGACTGGATGACCCTGTAGGTCCCTTCCAACCCAATCCCTCCTGCGATTCTGTGCCCTTGCAAACCTGTCTGCACCAGCACAGACTGGGGCACTGCAGCAACACTAGGAAAGAGAAGCAGAGTAAAAAGGTGAAAGCAAACAGCCTTGCCCTGAGCTCAGCTGAGCAAAGCACATTCCTGGGGATCGCACAGCAGGGCTTGCGAAAGGTTTTCTGAAGTTCCATGCATTTTTCAGCTGGGTTTTTTCCTAGCGGTGTGACGCACTTCAAAAAGCACCTGTCGTCAATAGGAGTGGGGTTTTTTTCTTATTGCAAGTATATGAAACAGAAGATTTCTTTGTTACAGAGGGGCTCTGTTGAGAAGAGAAAACAAATCAGTCAAGGGATGCAGTCCAAACCAAAGGTTCCCATCCCTTTGCTCGCCATCTGTGTAGTCAAAGATAGCAAAGGCTTCCTTGCCATCGAATAATGCAAACTTGGGGACTTCCTTGACGTCATTGTGAAGGGTGGGTGGTCTGTGTGAGACAGCTGGCAGCATGCCAGTGATCAAACATGTAAGAAGATCTTCAGTGGTAAAGCATAAAAGGTAGTTCATGAAGAAACTGTGCAAGTCTTTAAGCAAACATGTATGGTCCTTACTTTTTAAAAGAATATTTGACTCAGATTTACTATTTTTCTAATAAATGAACTCCCACAGGCCAATCTGTAAAGCTGGGCATAAAATATTTTAAACACCAAAGAGACATCCAGAGAATAAGATCTAGAATGCCATATCATAGGCATTCTAGGCATGAAACAGATAGGCATAAAACAGATCTGTTTCTGAGATTCTTTGAGCTATCAAAGCTGCTAAAACAATGCTGGAAATGCTGGAAGAATTGCCGCTGTCTTCCTGTTCCAATTCCAGGCATAAATTCTGTGAGGAAGAATGATATTATATAGATCATTTCCTGCCCCTTTGCAGAAACAATGCAAGTACTTGGAAGTTCAATATTTCCTAAAGCCTGAAATGACCTCTGAGAATGAGTTTAGAAAAAAATACTTCTTTTTTTTTAAGTTAGTGAGCACCAAGATGATATTGAATGCAAAATCAATAGTTACTAACTGAGACATCTTTTCAGGGTATCAATGTTTTATCTGGCATCTGATTCAGCATTTCTAGAAGTCAGGGTTAAGGTTTTCCATAATGTGGGAGTTAAAAGAGTTTCTTCCATGATGTTCACCTGCTGAGAGTCTCCTTTTTTTACTTTGGTACTGGACAGTCCTAAGTCAATCCTCACTCACACCAACAGCTGCAAGAAATATATTTATCCTTTTTCTTCCTTCAATTGCTTTTAGATTTCACTTGGTAAAAACAGGGAGATTAGATAAAAATGGATACAGAGCAAAAGAAGAAATGGTAGGGAGGAAAAGACAATGTGGCTGTGGTCCAGCCCGTTCCTTCAAAAAGGAACCCACCACTTAGCAAAATATCACCTGCAGGGATCCATCATCTTTAGTGTTAACTTGACCAAGGAATCACCCTAGATCTACAGCCTTTCCCCAGGGAGGAAGATCAAGACTGTAGGCCAGGTTATTCTTGCAGGTGAAAGCTGGCAGGCCTGTTCTCCACATCTTGATGATGTGTACAGAAACACCACGAGGCACCAGCTGTTCCTTGAAGAAGTTTGTGAAATGGCTCAGAGGCTTTATTGGTAGTGACTAAAGAATTCAATAATAAAGGAGAATCAATTTTTACCTCATCATAGAAAATGCAGATGTCTGTTTACAGGGTTTATAGACATACATATATAGGTATGTCCTAAATGTAACAAATGAGGCAGAATGCCCATAAATAAGGTTAACAGGTGGTGATTCTGAGTGCATCCTAAGGATGGTTTCCAAAACAAGTTCAATTACTTCCAGCAGCTGGTATCAGCACTGATACCTCTATGCATTTGCAGCTCTCTTTAGTATCAGCTTATAAATTCATCCCTGAACACTTGTAAGCAGTGATATCCTTATCATACTTTTTCACTGCTCACCTGAAGATGATCTGAATGTGAATGTCATGGCAAATACAGGACACTCTTGCTGCTCTCACAACCATTGCAAATCAGCCTTCAGATCAGGGCAGATCAAAGCAGACTTTAACCATCCATGAGCACTTTACTGTGATTTGTGACTGCACACAACCTGTTCCTCAATCCCCTCAAGGCCCAAATTTGAGATGCAGTAATCTCATCTTCACCTTTGCTGCTCTTCAGATGATTTGTATCTTTAAAGGTCAGGTCTTGAGCAGGAGACATTACTGTCTTACACTGAGTTTTCTGAAATTATAGCAACTCTGGCTAAAATTGTGCAATGAAAAATGTCAGGCATAGGTGGACTTCAGAAGGAAGAAGATGTTAAAATGCAGAAAGGAGATACAGAAGATGTTAAGATGCAGAAGACGTTAAGAAACAGAAAGGAGTCAAATAATATTTAAATAATATAATGAATAACTCAGATATAGGCATCTTTACAGGAATGTGACATATTACAATCCAAGTATCATTCTTGTGGTGTACAGAAATATTTTTAAAACACATCTTAGAAGCAAACAGTTCAAAGATGTAGAATGATATGTAAATCCCTTGGCATTTTTTTTATTCATCCCAAACTCACAGCCTCCTGCTTCAGAACTAAAAATCCTGCTCTTCATCTTCCAGTGACAATGAGTGTCACCTTAAAAGTCATAATTCACCATGCCCTAGGATTTGTCCTCTGTTTTTGCCAGCCTTAACGGAAGAAAAAATGGAAAAAAAAGGCATTTATGCTCTATCAGACCACAACCTACTTTCCAAGAACTGCTGTGAGACATACATCTCCCTTGACATCACTGCTATATTTATCCTAAAAATAAAACAAAACAGCAATGCAGTAATATTTCATACCTCTGTGGTGCCATTTAGATGCTGAGACCAAATGCTTCACAGTTAGACAGTACTTGCAATAGCAGTAGCTTAAAATAACCATGAAAACCATGGATTTAATATTGGCAGTGAAAAGAGGTCATGTGTTGGGGGCAAATAGTGATTTATTTGGACTTTGAAACTGCGGGAATGGCAGAACACTTATTTTCAACAGAAGTTATCAGATGTTAAAGTGACTCACTCTGGATAGAAGAGCAGAAGATGGTCCTGAAAAAGCTAGCAACCACGTAAAAAATCCACAGGTTTTCCTGTGGATTCTGCAGAGGAAAAAATTCCAAACTTTAAGACCTCAAGCAGTGTTTATAAAGTCATTTCATTTAGCGTGAGAGGTATGAAATTATACATGCATGTAGCAGAACTGACAGAAAAAAGAGCATTGTATAAATAGCCATCAACAAAAAGAAGATGGGAGAAGGAAAATTACATTATCTCTACTTCACATTTAGAAGATTAGAGAGATACGGGATCTTTTCCAACAAACTAAACCCTGGATTCCAGCCAGCAGTCTTGAATGAACAACATTCTATTCCCTTGCCTCTGTTAATGTTTTTGTCTTTGATGTACCACAAGAAACTCAGAAACTGGTGGGGTTTTTCCACATGGAAATTAATAGTTTTGCAGTATTGCATCTTCTGAGCTCCAAGACTAAAGGGTAGAGGTTAAAAAGTTTTCCTAGATCACATAGCACACCACTGAAACTGTGGCATCCCAATTACATGTCCTGCACTACCTATGAGCCCTTAGGACATCGTGTCTGGCTGCTACATCGTGTCATGTCCAGAGCTGCTGCTGGGTCAGGATAGCGAACCACACAGGTAACTGAGATGGTTACAGAGTGCAATTCACCATCTCATAAAAAAATAGACAATATTAAAATAAGGCAAATACTAAAATAAACAGATAAAAAAATCAGAGTGAAAACAAGCAAATTTTATGTATGCAAAAATAAACAGAAAAAACTTTCAATTTCTTACAGTAAATGCTTTCTGAAAGTCTTAGAGAACTGAATCCTGTCAAAAGGATCTGTTTGCACATGAAACTGCACACCCTTTTGAATGTCAGTATTCCTTTAAATTTTGAGACTTTCTAGTAACCCTCACAACTTCTTTCTGCCTGTTCTGTATTGTCCTTCACATCCCAGAGTAAATGACCATGTATTGAGCTAAACCTTGTAAAGGTAATGACTGCAGTGCACAGGCCTCCTTCAGCAAATCTGTAAGGATGAACTATGCTTTTCTGTTGAATGAACTCTGTAACAGTAAAAGACACCAACAGAACACACAAGCACAGCAAACACAAACAGCAACTCAATGGAATTGACTACAAACCAACTCAAAAAATTCCCCCAAGAGCACAACACCAAACATTACAAGAAGCTATAACAATCAGGTTTGGGGACTAAGAGGTGGCTGGCATGGGGCTCAGTAAAGAAAATATCATCTCATCTCTCTTTCAGGAAAACAGTCTTTGCAAATGAGAACACTTGAATCTGTTGTCTAGTTTTCCTTGTAGCTGGAAGAGCTTAACGTTTGGGGCAGAAAGCAGAAAACAAAGCAGAAAGATAAAATTCCTTTGCTGCAAATGGGCTGAGGCAGGAGAGTAAGACCATGGTTTTAATGTTAACTGGGATGAAAAACTGCAGAGCAGGCACTGTTTCACTCATGACCTGACCAGCAGCTCCTCTTCCATGGCTGCTAAGCCTGGTGTTGCACAGACCCACCCACAGGGCCTAGCCTAGGTAAAATAGTAAAGCCCTCACATAAATACTCTAGAAATTCTTCTAGACATTCCTCTAGAAAAGCCACAATAAAAATGGGAATAAGTGTATTTAGATTTCTTGTGAGCTGCCTTTTTTAAAACCAGTCTGCACAGTACAGCTAACTTTAGCAGAATCCTCAGTGGTTTAGTGTACATTAGGCACATTAACAATTTTAAATACAATTACATATGCTTGTATTAATTCTTATATATGGCATAGGCTTTGGCAAGTCTATCAGAATTAGGTTATGTATCAAAAAGTATACAATATTAAGACACGCTCAAGAGACATGGAGTCCAGAAGGAAAATACAAATTCACAGCAAAGTTATAATGACTAAGTCAATTTTGATTTTTTTCACTCTGCTAAATCTGAATCTTCTGATTACTCACAAGTCTAACGTGTCCCAAATCAGGCTCAGCTTTATATTTGGAAACTTCCAGTGTTTGGTGGTTTTTTTTTTCTTAATTGAAGAGTATTTATCACACAGAATTAAATATTCCAAGCTCTCTAATATGTAAACACTGTTCCAGGTTTTTGGGAAGAGCTTAAGTCTCCAAACAATTTCTGATTTCTTGGTAACATGGACCATGGTTACTCTATCTATTTCTGTCATGGAAAAATGAAGGGGAAGAGAGAAAAAACAAAAATCAGGCTAATTTTTTTAAGATGAAACAACCACTTACTTTTGTTATTGTTATTTTCCTGTGCCTTTCTCAGAAAGGAAGAGTGCCAGATCATAGAATGAATGTCACTGATTTAAGCAAAGTTAATCCTGCATATACCAGGACTGATGACAGAAATCACACTTTCACTGAAGAAAGGGAGTGCATTAACAAAAACAGTCTTCTGCCTCCCCAGTAAGTGAGGCAGGCAGAGCCTGAGTGTTACTATGATTTCCCTGAAAAATGACCAGACCCTCTGAACAAGAGCAGATCCCTGTGTAGAAGACCCAACATAGCTTACCATGTGTGTGGTACAAAATGCATGCACATAGGCAAACCTCCTGAGGGGGCTGCAAAAAGTCAGATTATTACACCTGGGGCATGGGGTTTAGGCCAGAAGATTCTCTGTAATGGGCTGAATTCAGAATGGGGGTATTGGCTCAGCATCCATTCATAGATTATGCACTGCTCTAGGGAATAATTAACTTTGGGGACAGGATGATTTATGAAGTTCCTGAAATCAAAAATATGTGGTATACTTGTAAAATGTTTGCCATACTGCTACTCTTCTCTGTTCACTGTTATGATGACAGGAGATTTGGGTAGACCTTGGGCATGTTGTCTGTTCTGTACTTTTGGGCTGCTGAAAATGAAATACCACTCTGAGTTAAGCTACAGTACATCAGCTCTAAACAAATATTAACCTGTATGGGTATCTTTGAACGAAATTTCAACTTGCTAGCCTTATAAAATTTGGGTTACTCTGTAAACTTAAGTACTTAAATTTGAGAAAAAGAAAATGTTTGGGTGCACACAAAGCCCTGATCTCAACCAATTACTCTTGAGGCAAACCCAGCATCTTACAAGAAGAAGTCCTAGCCACTTTGTGAGTTCTTCCTTGACAAAGGCTGGGCTGAAAACTCAGTTCCATTGAAAAAACTAGGACATCTACCAGTCATTTTCTTAAGCCAGGGTGGATCTGGCTTCCACCCTGGTTTGTAATTTGTAATCTTTAAGAACTGGTGCTTAAAAAAAAATCTCACAATGAAGTGTGGGATGTAGCTGAAAAGATATGTTTAAAAAGAGAAAGTATGCTAAATGCTCATCTTTCACAATATATGTTCATTCTTGAGTAGATGTCATGAGGAAACACAAACACCTACACTTTCCAGAATAAACTAGTAAAAGTGATTAGGTAACCAGCCTGAGCTTAGGCTTGGGTAGCACTCCCTCACAAGTACAGCACCAATTGCTGATGTTTCATGGCATTTTTGTATCATACAGTAATATTTTCATTGGGAATATGATCACCATTTTTGAAAGAGGTTGGATTTCTCTTTTACATGCCTGTCCAAAATGATGTGCAGCCACTGAAATAAGATTCAGGGTTGTTATAGTAGAAGCTTAAAGCACTTGGATATTGAATACAAAGTTCTTTAGTAGATGAAGCTCTAAAAACCCAGTTTGGCTCTTTTTAAAGGATTAACTCTGTTCAGCATTTCTGAAACCCTATGCATACTACACAGAAAGCTTAACTGAGATACAGGTAAAAGATAAGAACTCCTGAAACAATTAGTAGTTGTTTATGTCCTGCTGTGGGCAGAATGGCAGAGACAGCACTCAGGATTCCCAAGCCAACTGATAACACAACCTTCCCATGGCAGTTCTAAGGCTGAAGATACGTCAGCGTGGAATTGCTGAGGTCACTTCTCTCCTTTGTTATTCCCCTTTTTGGCTCTCTCCTAAATTCAAAATTGTTTTAAAGCTAACAGGATTTAGAATCATGTAAATAAAGGACATTATATTAGCTTGCATATCAGATATGCTTGTTTATTCTGTCCAAGGAAGAGCTAGCAATAGCATTTTCATGACATCAGAGGCGAAGCAAAGGAAGCCATTTCAACTAATTAATCTCAGTATTGTTTATAAAGAAATATAGGCAACTGATCTGTGCAATTGTTCAAAGGAGTCACAGTTTGCACACTATATTTAAACAACGTATGACTATTAAGGGCAACTTTGAGGATGGATTTTTAATTCATCAGTACAAGGTACTTTTCAGAGTTTATTAGAAGTGTGAGGTCCACAACGGTGGAAATACAGAAAATTTTCAGTCTTGTCTGTAATTAAAGCTCAGGTGAGTTTGTGGAAGGAATGAAAAACCTTGTCTAACACCAGTAATTTGTGAACTATGTAGCAGACAGTTAACAGCAGGCTCCAGGATTAAAATTATTAAGAAACTAGTTCCATTAATATTACAAACTTTTGTGTAGAGACAGTAAAACCTAAATAACAATTCTGAAATATGGTTCTCATTTTCTTCTACCTGATTTTCACCTGAATATTTGCAACTTCCTAAGGGATTGTTTGAAACTGCAATACACTGTATGCATACAAACACTGAAAGCATCACTGTGGTTAAAATGTGAATTACATATGGGAATTAAATGAGGCAACACTGTTTTATGAACACCAAGTGTTCAAAATTCACCCTTTTTCTCTGTAAAATTGAGTTTTATAATGATTTGGGATCAGATTATTTAAATTCAAATTAATTTTACCAGACTTCTAAGAAATTTCATGTCAAAGTTTTGGTTTGTTTATTTAACAAATATGTTTAGTAATCCTTCGTACTTCACTTTAAACTTCATTGAGAATTTTAGAGGAAACTGAGCTATAAATAGAGCAAATTGATACCAGCTAATACCATTACCATTGCAATTTTTTCCCCTCCTCTATTTAACCAAATAATCACTGAATCTTTTCTCTAGCTTGTTTTCTTTCAATACATATAGGTCAGTGATTTTTACATGTGCACTGGGTAGTTAGTAGTATCTAGGTCAGTTTGAGTTTAACTGTAGTGCTCATGATGCTGCTGAACACAGAACTAAACTCTAAATAGACTGGGGAACTATGGTGGGAGAAGGATAACTGGTTGTTCTCTACTGCCTTGCATGCTGTTTTGCAAGCAGAAATCCTTTCCATCTAATAATTAAAAAAAAAAAAGATGTGTCTTTCACCCTTTGTACTGAATAAACTTCTCTTTTTGTGTCCCACTGCACAGGCCCTCAGCCTAAGCTACCTGGGAGTGGTCCTTTTTCTACTCAGTCCCTGCAGGTCAGGAGCTGAGCTCACCTTTCCTTAATGCCCCTTGGGTTTGGTGGGAACACTACTCCCACTTGCAGCTTCCCATGGCTCTGTCCAGTTGTTCTCCAACCACGTTCCACCTCCCCTCACCTGACTTCCCTGCAGCAGCTCCCTGCGTCCTCAGCCTTCCAAATTCCTTCACCAAAACAGTCGTCACTGCCCTGTGAGAAGAGAGGGTACACATCTGAGACAGCTGATTTCTTCCACCAGAAAGTAGGAAAGAACATACCTCTTTTCAATTCCAAAGATGCAACTGAATATTTTTATAATGTTTGAAATACACCAAAAGTAATTCAGAAGAGTCATACTTTGCTAGTCAGCAGCTGCCAGCATTTAAAATGGCACCGCTCATTGACCTCAGCCAGGCCCCCAACAAACAGAAGCACACATCAAAAATCACTGTTGATACACTAAATTAATCTCCTCTTAGGGCTGTTCAGTTGAAATTAAGGGGGGTGGTACTTCTAAAGCACCCACTGGCTTCTAAGGTTAAAATTTGGCCTTGAACAGCCACCCACCCCCTGAAGGGGCGGCCTTCCCTCACACACTGCCAGCCCAACCTCAGTGCCCCGCTCCCATCCCTAACACCTTCCAGCTCTCACCCTGCTGTCTCCTCCCTCGTTCTCCCTTGCTGCACTCCACTTGTTCTTCTCACATGCTGTGGGGAGTCAGGGCAGTCATTTTGTTGTCTCCCAAACCCCTGGCAGAAAGGGGAGGTGGCAGACATTTTGTGTGTAACATAATCCTGGTGTTGAAAGCTTTCCTCTAGGTCTCCATGAAAATCTAAAGTCATTAGATCCACAGAGGAATAGTAAATTCTGCTAAGACTGGCTGTGTTGTGACATTTCAGAGGATTTCTTTCAGCTGCCAGCTGAGCTAGGTCAGAAACCTGCTCTCAGTGACCTGTGGCCAGCACAGGGCCACCGGACCAGTCACCCAGCCAGTCTGTCCTTGCAAAACCTGCTGAGGATAAGGAGAGGGGATGACAGTGGAATTCCTGTGTTTACATAGGATCTATTTAATCAAAATAAAGTTTTGTTGTCATACCTTCCTGTTTTCAGAAGTTATCCAGCTGTGAGCTTCCTAATCAAAAGAGATGTGGCAGCATGCCATGGAACAGCCTCCCTTCCACCCCAAAGTATTTCCAAACCCCAGACTATGCCTAGAAACACATGCCTTGTGTGAAAATTTGACTTTTATGCTATGTGCATCAGAACATACATTCATTTAAAAGAAAACAGAGAAATAGCAGGCACCAAGATCCACAGGCCACTTTGGAGAAAACCCCAATGTGGAGTGAAGCCAACAAAAAAAACCCAAGGGTTCATTTGTTTTTCAACAGATAGGTATCTGTCCATGAGGGATATATCTCACTAAATTGCACTGCTGAATCTTCATGTATTTAAATAATGTCTGAATTTGCTTTCACCACATAATAAATTCAAAGGCCTCATACATATAGCATTATAAATCTTTACTGTGAAAATGAGGTAATAGGTCCTCTGGGTCCTTTGGTTGGTGGCATGAGCGATCCAAGCCCTTAGTGAGGGCAACATGAAACATAATTCCAAGTACACTGGAAATCTGACTATCTGGCATTATTTCCAAAAGGAATTTTTGTTCCTACAGCATGGAAGCATAAACTATGGGGTTATGGTCATTTTTAAACACCAGCAATCCACTGCCTTGATTGACTCCAGACTCCAGGCTAGGACTGTGCCTGGCCCATACTCAGCAAACTATACTTGAAAATCAAGCTCTCTTCATCAATGAGCATACTTTCCATGAAAATTTTGCAATAAAAAGCAATGAACTTTTTATGTAGTTGCTAAAATTATATCAGCTCAATGAACTCAGTGGTACATTTGTTTTAATGATATATTTAAATCATATATTTAAATCAGATGATCACAAAATCACTATCTTATGGTACTCAGGTTGAGGTTGAGGTTGAGGTTCAAAGGAATCCGTTCCTTGACATCTGTGAATCTACAATTGAGCTCATAATTTATTATATTTAAATGCCATGAAAGTGTGGATTTGACTTAATCCCAGGTAAAATCTCTAGGCACAACAGAGTTTTGATGTATATGTGAGCTCCATGCCCAGACATACCCTAGAAACTGCAGCTGAGCTGAGTCACAGGCACAGTGCTGGGACTGGAAAGCACTTAATCCTGCCTTGCATTCAGCATGAGCCGTGGATTCCCATGGTGCACCTCCCAAAAGTCTGCTCAACATGATTACGAAGGAAATTTCAGGCTGCAAAATTCCCACCCATGTCAACTACCTACAAACCTCAATTCAAAACCCTTCTGTGAAACTCTTCTGCTTTATTTTGTATAGAGACAAAATGAAAATGGAAGAAATGGTCATGTGAAATCTTTTACCAAATCACAAAGATTTATCTACTCTGGAGTCAAGCATGATCCTTTTCACAAAGGCCAGCATGACTTTGATATTGAGATCATATCTGGAAATTGTTGCCAACTTATTCATGAAAATGTTTTCCTTATAGCTAAAGATGAACAGTGCACACTTTTTGTCTTTCTTTCCTGAAGCACATCTGGACATTTACATTTACCAGCCTGGGCAGTGCTGTTTTAATAAAAATGTAAGTGTGATTTTTTGAGGCCTTGTCACACTTTCATTGTGTTGTAACAAATCTCCATAATAGAGGTTGTGGGTTATTATTGCAAGAGACATCAGTGATGTGGAATCTGTGTATGAGCTCATTTATCATTTTATCTCTGTAGTTGTTTTTGCCCAGGAAGAAAATCTTGTGGACATATTAACCTAAACATGAATGAACTTTTTCTTGAAAAATTTTCTTAGAAAATGGACCACATCTGGAGATACCAAAGCTAAGACTACCCACATTTGCTGTCTTTCACATCTCTCCACAGATAACTCACATTGAACAACACAACAGTTTTCAAAAATTAAAAGCACATTTGTAAATCTAAAAATAGAGAGAAACAGAATCTTAGATGACTAGCTAAACCTTACCTCCTACTCTAACTCTATCAAGATGTAGTTGGATTATTTATAGGAGTCTTTGAAGTACAAAGACTAAGAAATATTTTTTCTTTCCATGTTAATGAGGAGTCTGTATCTCCTCTGGGTGCTCAAGTGAAATCAAAGAGAAAGCCTGGCCTAGCCAACTGAAAAATCAATTACTTACACAGGGCTATATGCAAATATCTAGAATTGAATTTTTCACACCTGATTGGTGAGAATAATTGCATGCATTTTCAAAAGCCTATGAACCTGAGCTCCACTTTGTGCATTGATCCTCACACACATCAGCAAAGTATTGTGAATTATTGTGGTCTCCACTGCCAAAGCAGTATATTTAACCTATGCTGTTCTGTGAAAAGTCATTCTATTTTCCATAAAAGCGTAATACCCATGCATATGATGCATCTGAAGGATAAAGTAACTTTATTTTGGTGTTCCATGTAGGAACCCAAATGCTCTCTGAATTTGTTGTCATTGCCAGTTGCCATCTGGGACTCCTCTTGTTCTCCATGAAATATAGTCTCCTTTTTTCTCATCAATCTGGAGCAATCAAGCAAGCACTTACAAGTGAGGCAGTGTTCACAATCAGTCACTTAAGCACTCTTTTCCTGCTCCAACCCTTAAATACACTGTCTCCACTGTCAATCTGTAGTTTCCCAGGAAAAACTAATCCATCTTTCTGTGCAAACTCTTGCTTAAGGCAAGGGGAGGTAATCTTTTTTTCCAAAACAGTAGCAACAATTTAAACACTGTGAGTATTCCCTTTGAATTTTGGAGCAATATCTCTTTTCTGTTTATGGGTTTGTGACTGTGGTGTTGGAGAAGCCACCGTACTGAGCAAGCAGGTCATCAAAACCTATAGAGAAATTTCTATTTAACCACATTTCTTTGGAGTGTTTCATCTTGGTGCAGCAGGCAAAGTACAGGCACACAGCTGCTATTAAGACATTAAAATCACATGGAAAAAAGAGTAATACCACCAGGAACCTCCCATGCCTTTTATGTTTTATGGTCCATGCTGCTGTGCTATTGCCATTTCTTAAGATTGACATGGTAGAGATCCAAAGAACAGAAACCATCCCAGTTCTTGTATTGTTATTGTGCCCACTCAGCATTACAGATCTGCAGTACAGTGCAGTTCCCCAGCATGTCCAATCTTTTACCTGTATAATTTATCTTTTACGTGTGAAATTTATTTCAGAAATAGTTTATTTTTGCTTAGTATTCCCATCTTCCTCCTGATGTCATCACCTTATCTGAGCTGCTAATTGACCTGTCAGAATCCTGTGTGTTTTCCACACACAAATCCATTCAGCTCTTTTATTTGAGAGGCTCCTAGGGCCATGGCAGAAGGAAGAGTTCCCTGATGGCAGCTTGAAAATGCTTTCATTCACCAAAAGAAGATGAATCAGTGCAAATGTGTAGCTTGACCACAAGTCCTGCAGTTCTGGCTGATTCCAGCTGGCTCTGCAGTGTAGTCACAACACGTTGCAAGAGAGGATCCAGAACACAAACAGCTAGCTCACCATCTGGAAAAAACAGCACAGGATTCCTGCCCAGAATAGGCCCCTGCTGTCTTTATGCCATTGTTATAGAAACTAAGTAGGAAACAGCTGGCCATGTGGACACAGTTATTGCAGAATATCACTTCTGCAATAGAGTAGCAAGAAAGGTCACTGAAAATGTCCATGTGAAATGAGATTTTCATATGCATATGATTTGGTCAGCTTGCAACATCTATTTTAGGGGTGGGGCTTGACTCCTTTTGCTGCTGTCCTTTGCCTTCCTACTAGGTTAAACCTCAGCAATAATGCCAAGAAAGAATTTTGCACTCATTACATGGATAAGAATGGAAGATAATGATAATATGTAAAAGTTTTTGATGATTGTGTATCCAAATAGCATTGCAGAGAACTTTTACTCAGGACAAAGTACTTCTTCATTGCTGAGAGCCTCAAGACAGATAAATTAAAGAAAGTTATCTATCTTGTCATGGTAAAGTAAGTCTTTAAAACCCCCTCTTTTTCACTAGTGGACACTTTTGAAAAGTTTAGGGAAGATCTTATTTCAACTCTCTGCTTAGAAGGAAAAGTCAAAGTATAGTAGGAAGAAGAAAATGCTGAACTCCTTAAAAGAGTAACTTAACCCAAAAGAATGCTAAAGCATGAGGAAACTGAAACAGGGCAAATGTATACAGACAGCATATTGTGTGTCTGGGTTTGGAGATCACTTGTGCTACCAGAAGTAAAGATTAATAGATCTGGATCTTTTTCAAGGCCTGTGTCTGTCTGCTTCCAGCATTGTGCATCCGTGAATGCATTAAGTCTAAGTGAGATTGCCCATGAAATGGAACCCAGTGAAAGGTTGTGCTCAGGCACAGGGGAGCCTGTGGCTGCTGTACTAATCACAGTGTCTAAACTCAGGGCCCACAGCCTTACAGCTCTCAGAAATGGGTTATTAAGCACCAAAATCAGAGAGAAGAACAGAATAAGCATTCTACTATTCTCAGCAACCTCAGGAATGTGCAAAAGTAGTGGCTTGATGATTTTCTTGAGCACAGACCCTTTGCAGAAGTCCCCTTTTGACATAGCATAAACCCCTTCAATTTTTCTATTCAGATCTTTTAATGAAAAAGGAAGCTTGCAAATATGCAGATGTGTTGTCAGGTTTGCATTACCTGAGACACAGAGTTTTTAGTTCACAATAGAGTAATAGCTTTTGATCAGCACTCTGTAAATCCCTGCATGAGAAGGAGGTAGGATTTTTTCGTTTTCATAGTTTGGTTTAGGGTTGATTTAGAGCAGTATGCCTACAGACAAACAGGTCTGCTTAATTGCTATAGATTGCATTTTAAGTTTCATGGATGTATATACAGAAAGTCTGATAAACAGCTATACATTCATGTCTGTGAACCATAACTGGTGCCTGGATGATTTGTGTATAGTTCCACTAAATATGTACTCCTTGCATATGATATATACTTGGGTATTTATATGTGGAGTTAAACTAGCATTAAACTCTGCATAAGTAGAAATTAGGGAAGATGAGAAAGAGAGGAAATACTGAGCAATATAAATGAGGTGAGATTAGAATGAATGACAAGATGCTTCCAGGTAAATATGAGAGAGCAAAAAGTGATTTTGTGAAAGGGTTAGGAAGTCAGGGTTATTAAAAGGGTAGCATAGCATAATTCACAGGGCAACCAGCATGTGTTAGTTTTTCCATTTATGAAACTTTTTTTTTTAAGCTGAAAGCCACACAGACATGTTTGGATTAACTTCTGTATTTTCTGCTATCTGATAGCAAATGTTCTGTGTTGCATTTATACAAAGCTAGCCTTCTAGACAACATAAGGTTTTTCAATTACAGCAATATACCAGCTCTCTATTAGTGCTGTGGGAATATATCCAGCAGACAGGAAATAATTTCTATGAGAAATGATTTGCACTTCAGCTTGATTAAGTGCAGCACCATCAGGGTCAGGTTTCTGTTGCATGACTTGCTGTCCTGACTATCATTTTCCTTCTACTAGGATGAAAGAGAGAAATATTTTAAAACTGTAAAATTATGTGAGAAACAATCATCTCCAAAATTCCTCCTGGAATGGCTAGACAGGTTTTTTTTACAACACAGGGCACTGGGAAAATAAAACATGTATTTCCTCATGTCCATGTACTCTTGTGAAAGCTCCAAATCTTTCTGAAGACCTGCCCTGGGACAGTTACTGTTGCGCCTTCTTGCTGTGGTTGTTGCAGTGTTCAAGTGCCTCTCTCAGGAAAGCTGTCAAAGGCTCGCACACTTTCCTTTAGTTACTGCAACTTTCCTTTAGTTACTCTTCATGCTAGGTGTGCACTGTACCATGCTACTTTCACCTAGACCCACTGTGGTGTTTTAGCACAGAAAAAATGTCCAGAGAGCCCATTTTTTAATTGTGCCACATCCCATTTTCACATATCCAATATAAAATGAGGTTTAATTTGCTTTTTAAAAATACCCAAGGCAGAGAAGTATCTGAAAGAAATATTCTGGAAACCCATCACAGAAAATGCTGTCTTTTCACAGACAGATAACTGCATGAATTCAAATAGGAATTGTAGCTTATGTTTATGTATGAATCCTTTGCTTCAGGATAGAAAAAAATCACTAATTTATACAGACTGGAAGAAATTCCTCCTCTGGGAAGTCTTTATGTGATGAGTTTTTTCTCAACTTTCTTTAAACCATCTAACCACTGCAGAACATAGGGTAAATGCAATGAAATTAAAAATCCCTTGGAAAATCTGAGTTAGTTCTCATTATTATTATTATTCTCCTGAGTAATGCATATATTTTTCACTATCAAAAAAGTCATAATGTCCCTCATCAGAAAGAATCAGCCTCCTTGGTTTCTTTTTCCAGCTACAGCAATAGAACTTCTTTTATATTAATCCAATATCCACATCCAGACATAAAAATGAAATCTTAGTTCAAGTTAATTGAGACCTTAATTACTCTACAGTATTTTAAAACGGAATAAGTGAAACCCAAAACTAATTTATATTCCTTAGCTTTGTGTTTAATGCTGACTATGAGTGGTCAGAAGTTTGGCTGGCATGTTTTCTTTGCCTTTAAAATGCTAAATATCTCCCTCTTTAAAAGTTTTCCTCCTGCCTCCATCTCAAGATTTCTTCAAACTAGCTGCTAGAGTGAATTCTCTTACCATTGCAAAGAAGAAAATAACTAAAGAGGGGTCTTTCTGTCCAATGGTCAGTAATTATTCAACAGAGAAATCCCATAAGAGACAAGATTCAGCAACTGTCCAGGACAGCTGCAGAAAACTGAGGCAGCAACTGAATTTTGCAGGCCAGGTTACGTTCTCCGTGTCAGCAACATAAATCCTAAAAATTGTTTCATCTGGTTTAGAGGTTTCAAAAGCTCTATCCCTTCTAGAAGTGCTGAGCTCTTTTAGCATGAGCTCCTTAGGACAGGAAAGCCCATGGGGTACTTGCTTCTCCTGTGACTGCAGTAGTACCGTTTCTAAAACTAAAGATTAGTGTTCAAAGTCTCTCAAATCTGCAGGTTCCTATATGTGCCTTGATAAGTAAATCAAAGTAAAGTTTTGATTCCTCTCACATGCCATATTACTCCCACACAGCTCCATCAATTTCATGGGGAGAATGTGGATAAAAATAACATTCAGCACTGTGCAAAAATCAGTTCATAATATGTGTAAGGGTTTCCCCCCTAATTAAAGATGTTAATTTAGTTAACAATATTCCAAACATTTTGCACCATTAAATTACTTATTTCAATTCAATTTCAAAAATCTCTATTAGAAACATCAGCTAGTATTTCTCAAGAGAAGGCTCTAGCATAACCACAGTTTAACTTAGCTAGGTGTTACTAACTTCCCTTGTGCTTATGTACTCCAGAGTAGTTCTGTGAAAAAATTCCCTGTTGGGTACTTTTCAAATCTTCCCTTGCATCACTGTATCTATCCAGCTACAATGCAAATGAAGGATTTTATTTGTGAGTTCCACAGAGATGCTTCTCTGCTTCTCCTTTACTTTAACATAGGTTTTGAAACTTTTCAGACCAGAAAAGATCAGAAAATACCTCTTGTAAACAAGAAGTGGTGAAGTATTTTGCTTGGAGACAGAGTTCCTACGTCTTTGGGAACAATGTTCCTTGAAACATTTGTTATCATTTCCTCTTTTAAACAGTTAAATAAAGAGACCTTAAACCAAGGGTTCACAGCGATACTAGCAAAAGGTTAAGATAATATTTTTAGATTATTTTTTCATCAATGATTTCAAAGGGGAAAAGCAGCATAATTTAATTTTAATTGCTGCTCCCATTTCCACAGAATGGTGCGTATTGATAAAACAGATGTAATCACACTGCCTCTGGACACTCTTACCGTGGATGTGGACAGGGTAAATTAACCAGAACTGAATAGGAGGAAGTATGGGTTACATGAAAACACTTTAAACTAGTATGTAAATTCTTTATCAGAAATGTGCTTTGTACAATGCTCTTTGAATCATTTGGCAGCCAGTCCTCCAGGGGCTGATTCCACAGTTGCTCGTGGTCCCAGTGAGACAGAGCTCCAGGTGTGCTGGAGCTCTGCGGGGCAGCAGAAGAATCAGCTGCATCAGTAAATCACCATCTCCTCTCACCTTGGGCAGGGACAGAGCTGCACTGCAGGGTTTTGCCTTCTTGTTGCAATAGCCCAAGGGGTTGATAGAGTACAGCAAACCTGTACACTAACCATGTCCCTAAACTTTCCCAAAGTGTCCTCTTTCTGCCATGAATTACATCTTACACTAAATGCAAGCCCCATCTCTGTGCTGAAGGAACGTGCTGGAATGGTGGGGGAAATAATTTACAATTTACTCCTGGTATTCAGGAATCAATCAAAACTTGATGAGTCTTTCAGAAAAACAATTTGTATCTGTGGCTTTAGTAGTACAAAGAAAAGGTCTCACAGGATGAAGAGAGAAAAACGTGAAAAAGTAAGAGAGGAAGATGGGAAGCCACTGATATGAAGAACAGATAAAAGATCCAGCCAAGTAACCCAAGCATATAAAGAAGCTACAATCCTGAGGAAAATTGTAAAGGAATTTAGTGAGCTAATTTTCATACTACTGGGGCTCCATGCACAGTCTAGTGCAAAAAAAAGTCAAAAAAAAGTAGATTCTTTTTCCTCTGAAGAATTTGGAATATTTTAACCTTTAATGAAAGAGTAGAATTAAATCATCTTGTAATATACAGCCCAGTTAATGTATTTTCTTCATTAGTGATTAATAAAGTGACCTGCAAATATCTGAAGACAGAAAAACAGATTCAGATTAAAATTAAATGAAACCAGGTTGTTTTCCCAGCCAAGAACAAATAAAACCACCAAAATATTTCAGGTTACATGAAGTCTATTGCTAAACATAAAATAAAGGGTTTTTTCTGATGATTACTTGTTCTATTCTTTTGCCCTTTTGTCCAGCTGCACGGCGGATACAGGCATTTGACCTAGAGGGCAAGAAGTGCACTTAGAAATAAATCCAAGTAAAAAGCCAAGAACAAATGCTGCAATGTTTTTTGTCCCGTCTGTTTTTCTGCATCTCAGATAACAACCCCAATCTTTAAGGAATTCCACCTTGATATCCAGATCTGGTTCAGAAATCTAATCTGACATCTTTTTCCATGTTTCAAACTGAAAGAATGACAAAGAAAAACAATTATTTGAAAATCCCTATTAAAAATCTTATAATCAAACTGTTCTCATAAATGAATGAATTAGGCTTAGAACTGGCCTGAAAAATTCCTTATGGGTTTACAAGTTGCAGCAAGTCTCCAGGGAGCTAGATTCTGAGCTATAAACCTGCCAAAGTACACAGATCTATGCAGTGTAGACAATGTTTGGGAGCTGACAACTTTCCACATGTCTCCTGTGTTAAATCACACTTTGCACAGACTTAAATGTAAGGTAAAAATGATAAAGCTAGGAAGAAGGAAAATTCCAGATAGTAGTAGAAAAAACAAAAATAAGAGTACTTGTTCCCAATCTAACAAACTTAGGAGGGTTTCTTCCTTGTTTCCTTTGATTTGCAAACTCCTGTAGAAATGATTTAATGTTCCTTAGCGTTTTAAATGTTCTTTGCAAAAATGTTTATCCTTCCCCTTCCTTGTCTTTTTCCTCTGTTTATTTCAATGCCAAATGAAAAGTAATTACTCCAACTTACACTACCATTCAAAACATTGTGAAATGAGCCTGGGATGGCTGATTGACCACCAGCTCAGTGCTTGGATTTGGACTAGCTAGCAGCAGGACAACCGAGATAATAAATGCTGAACGCAGCTTTGATTCCTTCCATTAATAGAGACCTTTAGCTGTTTCTCTCTGCCTCTCACTCTTATCACCTCCCTGTACTTAGCATTTGCATGAAATCTCTGAACCCCAAGTACCTTTAAGACTAATCCACCCCTCTATCAAACACAGTTGAAACTAAGGAACTGTTTCAAAACTTCCCACTGATGGACAAATGACTGGAGGGCATAGCCCCATTCCTTCAGTAAACCAGGTAGGCACAGGGGAGAGCATAAAGATGCCCTTAAACTACAGAAAAGCTTTGCTACAAAACTCTTGCTTCAACCTCTGATTCTTTTTCAGCAAATAATGTTGAAGGTAACAGTTACCTTACCTTTTAGTAACTCCTATGTGTTCCATGCCTGAAAACAGCTCTCTAAAGGAAAAAGTAAAAGGACTCTTTCTCTTGCAGAAAATACTGATTTTTTTTTTTTTTCCAATGGGCTGAAATAATTTTTTTTTTTCATTCAAGAAGTAACAGCCTTTCCAAGATTTTGAAGGAAAGAGTATTAAGAGCAGGGCATAGTAGTGTTTCCTTTTTTCACTGAATATATTCACATTTTTCAGGCAAGCTCACATATAAAGCTTTTTAGATGTGCTCACCAAATCATTAGTAAGAATGGCAATAAATAGAAAATAAAGCAAGAAGTTTCATAAGCTGAAATAGGCATTGAAAAACTTTTTATCCTTGAATGTATTTCGCTTTGATAGGATTACATACAAGTATTTGTGAGAAATCTTGCATGCATGTCTTAAGGGTGGGACAGTGGAAAAAATTCTATCAGAATTTATGTATTTTGGTAGATCATACCTCGAACAATTTCTAAAGCTTGTCTTTTATTTTTAAAAGCTGTGTTTTCCTTTTCTGAACACTTCGAACTCTGAAGAGCATTGTGCAAAGAAAGATGTTCCAGGAAGAGAAAAGAGCCCTCATTTCCATTAAAAACTGTTGTTTCTCAACTATTAGTTTTCTCCCCAACTATTGGAGATAAATCTATGTATATATGGAGGAAGAATTATTCTTATGGCACATGAAGCATTTAGGCTTGACATTTTGAAAAAAGCACATAGCTACACAACCTGGCTCTGTTTCCACTATGTACTTAATATGTGCTTGTAGTGTTTTCAATATTTATATGGCACAGTCAGACAGAAGACAATGTGTTGTGCATGACAATGCATCAATATAATTTGCCTACATTTAATAAGTTGCAGTTAAAAGCAGTAGTTTTTAACTAATGTTGTAGTACCAGATGACCACCTTGATTTTTAAACTGGAACTACAATAGGAAACAATTTTTTGCAACACTACCCAGCTTCCTGCCTCCCACCTAGCATACTAACTTTCTTGAAAATCATGAAGTAATCCAGTTACCCTTGCAGCCACAAGGGAGCCTAAGCAACACACGAAACACAGAGCACTGGAGCAGTGTAAATGTAATGTAAATATGTGGGCACTTAAAGCAACCAGAGCTGCAGACCTGAATGGTGATGGTTTTGACTGAAAGCCCTGCTTCAGATTGCATTTCTAATGCAGGTGTTAGTCAAGCAATGACTCAAGGTTTTTTACATCCACAGGGCTGGTTGTTCCTCTTTATTTTCCAACGTTTTGAATTTTCCTATACACTTTTCTTGCTATTTCAGTGTTTTCTCCCATTTATGCATTTGTGAAACTGCTACTGAGAAGAAACATGTTACCAAAAAAGGCCATAATAATTTTTTTATGCAGTAACTAAGGATCTGGGGGTTTAAGAAGATGTGAGAACTGACTTTTTAAAAAATATTTCTGTTTTCCAAGTGATTAGGTGATTTTGGATCCATTGCTTATACATGGGCCTGCTTGAGTCCTCTAAAGTATATGTGATTTTCTCAGGCTTTGACAAAGTCAAGTTACATCAAATTATCTCAAAGTAAGCATCCTCTGCATGGAGAGATTTAAAACCACCAGTCAGTTCTTTTTCAAAGCCTTGGCTGCTACATTTGGAAGCATTTTAACCCAACCACCCTATTCTGATGCAAGTAAATTGTGGCATTTGCCCCATAGTCAGTTTTAATATTTAGCCAAATCAACAACAGAAATGCAAGGGCTGCATCAGATGCCTGATCTGTCATGGGGCAGATCAGCCTATGCAGAGTTTCAGCTGAAGAACTTATTCCACAAGGAACACCACGCTGGCATTCAGCCAGAAGATTAAAACATTCTTTGGGAGGCAGCACTGCTGATTGTCAAGGCCATGTGGTGTGTGCTGGTTGATGTTTCCATAGGATTTTCCTAACCTTGTGAAGCCCTGTGTAAGGAATGTTACTACCAGGGTCTGAAACTCTTCTCCTGCAGTGCAGTTCTCCTTGCTGCCCAAACACAGAGCTGTAGCTCTACAGATAAACTCAGCTTCAAATTTTATAGGCCTCAAGGGGTAGGGAGGATTGTGCTGGCACCATGGGCAGTGTAGGGGTGTGTCTTTGCCTCCTCCCTCTGGGATGGCACTATCCTGTTAACATTATTCTGCCAAGTTAGGTACATCACGTTCTAGCAGGACACAGCCTCCTAATGATGTTTGTTTATTTCCAACAGGTGGTCTGTATGGGATTAAAGACTGCTATATTGCAATTGAATTTTGGTCATTCTTACAGTCTGAGAAATCAGACCAAAGCCACTTATTTCTAGTAAAAATAAATTAAAAATCAAAATACTCTACAGAAAGTTGTGTTGTTTTTTACAGGAGAAAGAAAAAAATCATGACACTGTCTGATATCCATGAATCCTGAAGGAATGCAGTTTTTTGTAGTTAGTTTTACTTCTGCTGTGGGCCAGAAATAAAATCAGAGTCTCATAGAAGCAGTGTCCCTCAGTATCAGCCCCTGCTGCAGTTAAGGGGGTAGAGCAACACTCAGAGCAGGCCAGGGAGAAAGAAGCAGGATGCAGCAGCCCTCAGCACAGCCTGGGGGACACAGTGGAAAGAGCCCTGCAACTGAGATTTGTTGCGTCAGGCTTCCAGCTTGGCTGGTGCTTTTCTTCCAGGAGTATACAATCCGGGGGGCTCTTAAAAGTAAGTCAACAAACATTTTTAAAATGGCTTTAAGGAAGAGAAAGAAAGCACTTAGGAAAACTGGCAGGCAGAAGGAAGGACATAGGTTAGGTGTGGAGTAGAGGGATTGGAGAGGATGATGGAGGAAACAAAGGGAAAAAATAACAATGTGAAAACAAGTAATGAAAGGAGTGACTATAGAAAGAACTGACAATGTAAAGAAGTGAAGTAAAATATAATCTCTTATGCAGACATTCATGATTAGGAAAGGTTATTTCTCTTTCATTTTTATTTCTTTGGCAGAGAAGGGGAGCTTTAGGGAGGAGGAAATTAAGTGTTTGGTACTGGTGCCGATGGAAAATTTTGTTTCAGCTTCAGCTCAGGCAGAGAAAGAATTTTTCCTGGTCAGACCCAGGTGAGTGAGAGCAGTGGCATCTCTGTCCAAGGCATAAACCCTTAAAATCTGTATTAATTTGTCAGGCCTTGACTAAGGAAAACAATATTAATGAGACTTTAACATACTTGCCACTGGCATGTGACATGCGTCTATAAATATTTAAGGAATGATGGGATCACTTAATCACTCTTTCTTCATTTCAGCCTCAGTTCCCATCCCAAACTGAACTGGAAAATTTTTTATGCACTTTGGCTTCTCTCAGTTAAATTAACACCCCCACCCCTCTTTCTATACCTCCTTTCCTGTCTAGTTCTTCTGAATCACTCTCTCGAGCTATGTCCAGGCTGCTTTCAGCTCCGGTGTTGAACTGCAGCTTGTCACTAAAGGCACCTTGGCATGTACATAAAAGAGAGTTGAAGGTGGAAATGACCACCCATTAAATCACCTCATCCCTCCAGTCAGTGTGGGATTGTTCCTGCAGTACACTCCCCAGAGCCTGGGGTTTTAATGCTTTGAGCAACAGAAATTCTACCTCCACCCCCTTTGGGAGGAGTGCATGAGGGCTCTTAGATCACAATCTTATGCAATCTTTCCTGATACATAGCCTGCATTTTCCTTTGTTTGATGTCTTCACTCCATTATTCATATTTATAACTGGTGCTGGGTGAATCCCAGGTGGTTCTAAGGTTTATTTCTGTTTAAGAAGGCATGCAAAAAGCCAGAGACTACTCCACATTCTTTAAACCTTTTGGTGCCTTCCTGACAGGCTCTGTTATTTCTTCCCTGAAACTGCCCAGGACCCAGCAGAAAGCCCCATTTCTGTCTATCCCAGAAGGGTAGAAGATTGGATACTGGCCAGTCCCCTGCTCTGGTAAATCTATCCTTAGAACAGAGACTCAATCTACAATATGCCTTTTCCTCATCATTACCCAGTAGCCTAAGTCCTCCAGTTTAATTTCCTGTACTCATCAGGCTGTTGCTGTGCTTTTTGTACTCCCTTACCTAATGGAGGGGTTTATCAATCTGTTTTTATTGCACTGCTTCCTTTGATGTCTGAGCACAAGAGATGCTTCTTTAAGTATTTTTTCTTAAGAAAGAAAGAAAGATATTTCTTAAGCTGTTATTTCAGTTGATACCCCATGAAACGCTGCACTAATCAAACAGGAGCAAGTGGGATCCCTTCATTTGTTCTGAGGAAATCTTGCTCACCAGGATTTAGTCAAGGCTGTGAATTCTTCCTTTGGACCCTCCATCCTGCACATGGAGCCAAATACTGCAGAAGAGTCTCAGGGTACTCCATGCTTTAAGCATGCCCAAGCAAAAAAGTCCAACTTAATGGTTCCTGGCAATCCAGTTTAGCAGGGACACATTATACATGTGTGCCAGGCAATGACAGGACTTTCTCACTATCTGAAATTCTTCATTATGGGAGCAGGCTCCTCCTCTGTCCCTTCAGCCAGAGGGACTGCTCCTAACACTTTCATTTTAACAAATACCGGTCACCAGGGCTGCAGCAAAAGCCAGATCATACCTCTCTTCTGTAAGGGTTGAAGAGGGATTTTTAAATCCATGTTGCTGTCAAAATGGCTCCTGTGCTACAGTGAAGTCTGTCTGCTTACTCTTCCCCTTTGAAGATTAAATAACGATAAAAATTGTTCTGCTGCAGCAAGAGAAACAAAAATTGAGAAATGTCTGCTGTAGTCTGGTAGTCTAGGCATTCAGATTATGGGGAAATTATTTTTAAATGCCTTTACCTGAGGCAGCAGGCTTCTACCTGAGGCAGAATTTACCATTCTCAATTTTTGTGCAACAGTAAATTGAGTACATACTGTTCCACAAATAGCATGTTTTTTTCTCTTAGGACACAGGAAGACTGCAGTTCTACACCTCATCCAAATGCAGGATGCTGGATTTCCTCCAGTCACGCCACTACTGCTCTAACACCAGGCAGGACAGGAGGAAGAGGCACTTTATATGGTCTAAGTGTGCTTTTAGCCTGCTAAACCCCAAAAGGGGGAGTTTGCTGGCTTACAGGCAGCACAGTGGTGGTTGTTGGCCTCTGGAGGTGCTCATGTAGTGAGCAGCTGGGGACCTGGTCTGTTTTTATACCACAGAAATAGAGGTGGGAGAAAACCAGAGCTTACATAGATATGAGCTTCCTATGTCCCTGTACTGAACAATTATAAATACATGGTTACATTTTTTGCCATCAGCTCATTTTTGAACTATATAGATATATATACACAGGTAACAGAAACCTGAAAGCGGGGATTTATTGTCTAAATTAAATGGCAGTATCAAAAGTAACTGACACTGATAATAAACTGCCATGCTGCCAGAACAATTAACTGGGAAGAGTACTTATTTATAGAAAGGGGAATATGATTATTTTTTTTCTGAGTCAGAGGCCATCAAACCAACCCTAAAATGACACAGGAAGACTTACCAAGAGTAGCATATGTACACAGGGAGACCCTTTTTGGCTCATACAGGCTTTACAGACTGTAAATTATGGTTATTCCTAGGAGGAAAGAAAAGAGGTTCTGTCAGTTGTACAATTATTTTTTATTGGCAGTACTCTTTCAACTCAAGAAAACACTGGCTGAGGTTCAAGACCAAGATTTGGCTCAAATGCCACCACAATTTTTCAGAAATGTGATGAATGTTCCTCAAGAAATAGTTTCCTAAGGAAGCCACAAAAATGTGTCCAGCTAGGTTTCAGGATATCTAAAATGATATCCAGAAGTTGCTACCACTGAAGATCAATTACCTTAAGTAATTTCACCAAATTACATTTTTACCTGTCAGACTGGCTGAGGCTCTCTGACAAAGGGATCTCTGACACATTTGGATGAACAGTTTCATAAACTTTGATGTATGTATACCTCTACACAATTCATCACACCCATCTCAAGCATTATTTTGAAGGATAAGCTATTATAAAAAAAAAATTACCCATCTTGTAACAGTGGAAGACAGTCCTGTCACTATGACATGTTGGCCTGAGGGTCATATACTGAACATAAATTCAGTCAGTGATCTCTCATGCCTGAGTGAAAAAATTCCCAAGCCTGAGTGAAAACTTCATTTTAGAAAAGCTGATGAGCAATATTTTCAGTTGCTGTCAATGAAGGCAAGATTTCAAAAGTCTGCCTGCCTGCTGTCTGCTCTGAAGATGTATCCCTATGACACAGCAGGGTTAAAGCATTAACTACTCTCAGTTGTAGAAAATTTAGAAAATTAATAAAAACTAGTAAACTAATCTTTAGCTTCCCCTGACCTGAATCTTAAATTGCTAGAAGAGACAGGAGATGTTTCATTTATAATATCCACTTTTGTTCCCAAAACACCTTTAATGGTTACTGCAGTTATCCAGAACAAAAAAGGCTATTTGTACAATTTTTCTATGATGCTTTATACAGAAATACTGGAAATTTTCTCAGTACTTCCAGAGGATTCCTGTCTGTAATGGGATGAAGATATAAAAACATAACCATCAAGCAAAAGAAGGAGAAATAATAATTTTTATTTGAAAAACATGCATATAAGTGTATCTATAAGAGGCAGATTTAAAATAAGTTACATTCTAACAAATATTGGGAATACCTTCTACAATTTCAGAAGATTAGTATCTTTGGACTTTTAAACAGCTGTACAAACTGTCCTATTTTTTACAGTATTGAGTTAATTAAATGTAGTGACACATTTAGAGATTTACCAGTGAAAAGCACTGCTACTAGGACATGAGTTCAACCCTCCCCTAACTGAATGGGCCTCTCCAAATCTGTATTTTTACTCTGTTTTTTTTTTTTTTTATTTTCTGCACTGTAGAAAGGTCCATAGTTAACCCAGAGGATTTTTATCTCTTCATCAACTCTCCAGTGAATTCTTAATACTTTGATACAAGTGTGACCAGATACTTCTTCCTCACGCTCATTTCCAGTTATTTCAGAGTATAAAGGTCTGGCATACTATCAAACACAGATCTTAAATCTGGCAACATTGCTCCAACAGACACATGCATACAGAAAGCAGAAGGCTAGACAAAACAGGATAATGTGAAGACTGTATTTAATAACACAGGAAATCAAAATTCCCCAAATTTGGTAAGATTGCTGCTAAGAAATGAACTTGTAACTTAGTAAAATATATAAATTTTGCCCCTCTGCAGGCTATAAAAATTAATGTTTGCCAGTTCAGGTTTCAATGCATTTCAATAGTTTGGTTCATAATTACTTGCATTTCTAGACAACTAAGAATAAATACAAAAATATTCAAAGTTCATTTGGAGTTCAATGACTAAAACCTTTCCCAGATCTTAAAATGCAAAGGGGGAGATTTTTTCCCAAGGAAAGGTTAGATTGATTTAATCAGTTGCTAAGCCTTATTAAAATCAGTGGTTTTTACAGTTTCTTAGACCAAGAATAACCCTCCTGTTATTAACCCTGTACCATCTGACAGTACCTTCTTATGTGGAACAGACCAAGGATGTAGTAAAAAGATGACAAAAGACACCATAGAAAGAGCTGATAAGATATTCTTATGTCTTTAATGGAAACATTTTGTTACAATTTAGGTTATGTGATATTCTTGCATTTTTAAAATGTGTGAAAGAAAATGCACAGAATAAAAAGTCAAAGGACACCAGCGAATGTAGATATTTTAAATGACCAAGTCACAGAAGAAATAAAATACATTACACAAATAAACAAAGGTTATCCACAGTCATGAATACGCACTCTCCTCTACACAAAAACAACAATAAATAAAATCACATTATATGCAGATAGTTCTACTTACATCAGTACAATATACTGTGCAGTTTTCCATTTGCTTTCTGCTCAACTGGCACTAGGTTTCTCTTTTGTCCAGTATTTTTCCATTAATAGGGAACCACAAAAAAGGGGATAAAATTCCTTATATTGTCTATCCTGAGTACTGTTAGTTTTTGTTACACCCTATGCACAAGAAACATAGCAAATTCCACCCATTGCCTTCATTCTGCCTCTCCAAGTTGTCTCAGCACTTTCAGACCTGCCCAGTGAAGATTCTTTTCCGAGAGAAAGAGAAGTCCAGACTATCCCTAAGAGGAAAGCAATGCAGCTGTGCTCCATGTGCCTGCTGCTAATGCACAACACCAGTGAAACCTCTGTTTGTAGCTGGGGCATGGGGGGGCAGAATTGCGTGCTCCCTGTGCATACCAGTTCACTTTACAAAAGAAACACCTAAAATAAGATTTTTTTTTTTTAAATACCAATTTTGGTACATTTTTGTTGCTTGCTCAAGTGTTCTCTAGAAACATTCACGTTGCAGAAACACCAAGGAACAGTTCACACAGAGTGAATTTTAACTTTTCAAAGATTTGTCATCTAATGAATCCACCTAACATTTCTGAATATAGCTTAACATACAAACTGTAACAGTGTCAGATTATTCAGAGTAATTTGTCTTTGATGCAGAATATTATTTTTGTGGTTAGTGAGAGATTTTGAGGGAACTATAAGCCTCTCCTTTTTGCTAGTTTTTTATGCTGTAAATTTGTTGTATGTCAGTTAGGACCTTCTAAAAAGTAAATTCTGAGGGAAGTAATAGCATTATAAAAGTCTCAATAGTGATACACTGGACACAATTAAACATCAACCCGAGAAAGCCTCAAAACTGTGGCAGCCTCATCTTGATCAAAACCAGCAGTAACTCCATAAAAAGTCCAACATTAACCTTTTTCCTTTCTTCCTCTATGCGTGAGATAAAGGGGAAGCTGCATTTATGACAGACTTAAGGCTTCACTGGGGCAAAGCACAGTGCTCAGGCTTTCTGTTGTTATTCTTTAGAAGAGAACAGGCACTATCAATGTCTGCTGCACAGCTTGCTGACCCTGCAGACAGCCAGGTCTGATGTCTCTCACAAACAGCTATTTGTTTTAATTTCAACAATCATTTTTCATCAGTCTCAGAGCTCAGATGTTAAAAGGCATCTGAGAATGGAAAACAATTCAGCCCTCAAGCTATCTAAATTAATTTCTGCCTCTAAGCAGGGATATGCACAGTGCAAACTCTTCCATTTCTTCCACTTGAAAGTTTTCACACACACACAAATCTTTTTGTGCTTTCAACAGTGAGAAGGAAAGGGGGGGAGGAGAGGTGACACACACACAACATATCTGAAAGCAGAACTTTTCCCATCATGTCCTTAAAAATACATTCCAAGGGCAACGCCTGTGTTCCTTTGTTTCTAAAAAGGGCTAAAACTGACTCCTACAAAACATGGACTTTGAAATTTATCACTTTATAGCTCACCGTTGTGAGGTGAGTTATTAGGGCATGTTGCTAACCAACAGAAAAGGTAATACAGCATGAGAAACTGGTATTTCTGTTCCCATGTGCCCTGCCATGGGGAAGGTGGCTGCTAGACTTGACATCATTTTATAGCAATAACAATAAGGATGAAAAAACACAACAGGTAATTCTAGGTCTATAACTCTGGTAGTGGCTGGCATGGCCATGCTGTGATGACACCATGAGCTGTGTCGACAGCTGCGCAGTGCTCAGCAATGAACCACGTCTGAAATGGCTCAACACACAAAAGCCAATACTCCCAGAAAGGAAGGAGCATTTCTGACTAAATGATAGAAAATGGCTGACTTCTTTTCAAAGTACTTCTGAACCTTTGACAAAAAACCATGGCAAAAAAAAGGGTAATTAAAGACTGGTCACTCGACTCTTGGAGAAAATGAGGAAAAATAACCTTAACTGCTTTACTGAAAGAACCAGAATGCCCACATGGCTACACTCTGAAGCACAGAGGAGGGCAGTGAAGGATGTGGAACTGTCTTGAGCTCCGGAAAAGGTGGACTGAATTGCCAAAGAAATTTATGACCAGGACTATTAGCTTCCTGTCTTTGATGTCTATTCTTGGCTTTCCAGGAGCATTATGGCATTCATGAGGTGAAAACATCACTGGAGCCAAGGTCAGCTAAGGCTGATGCAGCCTGTTGTACTGCAAAGCTGAGAAACTCACTCTGAACTGCTTCAAGCCTGCAGACACTCACTGAGGGCCTGAATTTACTCCCACTGAATCAGTAAGAGGAGGGTTTTGTCAGTTTAATGTGTGATTGTATTTCTAAGCCAAAAAATGAATCAGAGATCAACTTCCCAGTAAAACATGTTGTCAGGGAGAACACTCTTTATTTTGTCCAGCACAAATGTTTTCAAAGCATTAGCTACACCTTAATAACTCTCCACTGAAAAACCCCAACAAAATACTTCCAATAATGCAATGGCACATTGCTTAAAAACAAATTGAAAATAGATCAACATGGTTTATTTTCAGAAATTAATTAATACAACTCTTTAATAAACTGAATTCTGGTCACAATCTTCCAAAGTGCTCTCAGTCACACTCAATCACAAGTTTTAGCTAAGACTAAATGTTTTCAGAGCTCAGCTAGGTGTGGTCTTCAGTGAAGCACACTAGAGCAGGAACTGGTGTTGGTAGTAGTCACAGACAACTCAGAACACACAAACTGTCCATAAACAAACATTTCAGAACTACCAGTGGCCCAGGACAAAGCACCTAGACATCTGACTCTGAAGCTTTAGTTTCCTGAAGTGGGTTTCAGGAAACTAAATAACAGATACTTTTGAAAGTTCTTCTTCATCTTTGTCACTTGCAGTAGAAGCCTGGGTGTTGAAGTTATGAGGGTAAAAAGGCAGGAAAACTGTCCATAGAACCCTCAGGAAGAGGATTCCGAAGTGAACCAGATATTAAGCTGACCACTGTTCAGTAATTTTAATAAATACAAAATTAGCAGAATTTGTCAAGTTTTAACAAACAGAGTATGAATCCACTAGTTAAATTTCAATTTAACAGGCACAACTGTAAGAATTAGCAATAAATATGGCCTACACAGCCAGCCTTTCTTAAATTCAAGCACATGACAAATCTCCCTTTGGTTCAGCCACAGCCAGGATTATAGCCTTTGGTCCCAAGTGAGCAAAGCACTTAGAAGCTGAAGTTGAGCATATTTTAAGTGTGTTCTGAAGTGCTGAGCTGAGTCAAGGGTCTCCTTGTGCTTCTCAGTAACACAGATGTATGTTTGTAATACGGGCAATTTGTTGAAGCCAAAAATGTAGGTTTTGAAACCTCTTTTGAGGATCAATTATTATTATTTTGATTAGACATTCCCTTACAGAGTTCGGAGCCTAAACATTGTGGCATTGAGCTAATGCAGATGAACCAGAAAGGAAAAGTGCATTAGCCAATAAAGAATCTCTCTGCTGAATAATCTAAAATCAGGGCAGCTTCTGATCTCTGCTCCACGGAAGACTTGGGAACTATTAGCAAGAGGCCTGTGAAAGGCAGCTAAGAAGAACAAGTTTATTTATGCTATGAAGGAATCTACTTATGTGAAATGTCTTAAATGATCTCCACACTTCCATGGGAAAAACACATACATTTGTGTGCATCAATTTGCAAACATTAAAGCCCACTGATCTAAAATGCTCTAAGGTGCAAAAGAAGGTTCACCTTTTTTGGGAGGTGCTGGGATGCACAGTTTTGGCTAAGCTAGCTCAGCACCCCACCAACAGACATCTCACAGGAATAGCTCCTGAGGTCATGATTTAAAACCCTACATAAAGGTTTTAAAGCATTAGAATTAATATTCTTTAAAAAAAGTGACCTTTTACTATACTTTTTTTATAGGTATCATAAAATGACATAATAAATAAACTGTCATGAGAATTTATTGTCCCAGCCAGATCTCCCATCTTCTGGTGTGACTCAACTGTGCATGGCACAGGAAAAATGGACCTCTACACAATTGTCTTGATTCCAAACCTACCTGTTTGAGTACTAGTTCATACTGCAAAACAAGTCACAGCAAAAATAATTTCCAAAAGAGCTTATGTTTCAAATTATAACCTCTTCTCTACTCATTTAAAAATTTTCCTGGCCTTTTTTTCTGAGGCAGAGTAGTCAAATGGGTAAAAGAAAGACCTATTTGCAAAACCAGAAGTAGATCAAAAATATCTTTAAAAAATCGCAAACTTTAAGCATGCCCAGGGGCTAGACAAACTCAACTGCTTGGGGGAAAAAAAAATGCAGAAACTAATCAGGAAGTCTTTTTTCCTCCCCAAGTCCATTTCAGTTTGAATGCTGCTCTAGCCTACTTCTGGTGCCCATGAAATAAGGAGAATACTTCAGAAAAGTGTCCACTGCTTTGGCTAAAGCACCTTTGTAGAGGTCACACAGGCCCGGACCGGGAAATGGGATGCTGGAAATCAATGTCCTGTGGTGGAGCTGCCCTGACAGTCAGGAAGCTTTGCCCTCTGGCTGCCTGGGACATAGGACAGTATATCACAAGGGCAGGTGATGAGCCCTCCATATGCTAAGAATAAACGGAAATATAACGGAAAAAACCATGTCCAACAACAAATAAAAGACAGCAGAAAGCAGACATGGCGAGTTTTTGCTCTTCACTCCCATGTATCCCAAAGTGGTTTCTCAGAGTTGGAAGTCTGGCCAACTGACTTTCAGGGCCTAGAAGTTTTGTAGAAATCAGGCTTCACAGCACGTTTTGAGATTAACTTTTAAGTCTGGCTAGAACTGCTGAGACCAGAAAGTTCCGTTTATGAAATCAGAATAGAATGAACCAAAATATTTAATGGACTCTTAGAATCATAGTCATAGCTCTGTTTCCCCACTGACAATACTTTTATGGATCTTCTTCACTACATTTGCAGTAAGCATGGTTCATTTCCATTTGTTGACTACAAAGTGCAAAGCTCTCCTCTGTCTAGTATAAAATAACCTGTCACTAACTAATTCAACATAGATTCAATTTTGCTCCTGGTAAAATAAATGGCAAAATTTCCAGCGGATACTGATGGCAGCAGGATTAAAGTCAGCCTCAAATAGGGTTTTAACACATGATTCCTGAAGGTACTCCTGGGTGCTTAATTGTACACACATGGATAGTTAAATCTCAGTGACTTCTATAGGACTCTTTAACATGTGAAAAATACATTATTTACAGCATCAGGGTGACCATCACATAGACAATTCAATAACTGCATTTTTGTTGTTCAAGTAACTATTTGAATGTTGCACATGACTGGAGAAAAAAATTGGGCAAAAAAATCTAATACCATCCACAAAGTCATTTCTCCTCCCCTAAGTACTGGTTCTAAAATGTATTTACAGCTGTTGACTTTCCCTGCATATTACTCCTATCATACAAAATATGTCTTCAAAACATCCTCTTCCTTAATTTTTAAACCTACCAAAGCAAAAATAGATACTTTAATAGAAAAATACAAGATTAAAAATATCCTAAAAAATAAAATGGTTGCATGGAATGTCATTTTTATACACACAAAAAAAATCCCCTTTTGAATTGCATCAGCTATACAAACACTTTCATATTTACAGTTATGGATGCAGTCCTGTGCTCACTGAAGTTAATGGGATTTTGCCATTGACTTCACTAGGAACTGGAGCAGGCTTGACATGGACTACATCTGCCCTTCTGAAAAGTCATGGCAGTGGACAGAAAAGAGTGTGGCAAAGCACACATAAGACAGAGGAATTAATCAGTCCTCTCCAGAAACCTGATTGTCTTCTCTGTCACTATTTCACGTGTGTGAAACTCCTCATCCTTCACTGGAGTTTTTCCTAAGTCCCACCAGGTAAGGGGGAGAAACAGTGCTTTGGACTGTGACACCACACAAACAAGGAAAGAATGGTTTGTGTGTCTCCACCTGCCTGACTTTCTCAGAGGAATTAATTAGAACCAAGTGCCAGTTCTCTCCCAGAACTAAGGCCCGTACACCAACTTTCATATCCCCTGTTATCAATGTCAGTGATTCAGTGACAGGAACATACCCTAAAACCAATCCCTTTTTTCCTTTTGACAGCAACCAGCACCTGTGCTTCTGAAACCATATTTGTTACTCATGGGTGAGCTGCAAATATGGAAGGAGGTGATAGAAGCTAAAAAAAAAAAAAAAAAAAAAAAGGGAACAAAACGAGGCATTCCCCATCAACTAAACCAAGATCTTCTAGCCTTAATATACGCCTTAGGAAAAACTGTCTTTACATATTAAGTACATCCTATAACATCAAACTGCATAATTTTCTTTTCTCATGAGATGAAAGGCCATGCGGCATAACGTGATTAGTAAATCATTCCTGAGCTTCTGAAAGAAATTAAGACAAAATTACTGCTTAAAGAGTGAGTTCTTCAAGAGCCACTTCTTTTTACACTGATGTCTTTGGTGTCCTTTTCTCTAATTCTTTCTTTTCCCTAGGAAGAATGGGATTCTTTTTCATCTTCGTCTTTATGCAGCAGAAAAATGAGATCTAATGGAGTCTTCACGTAACTGCCGATGTTTCCCCATGTTACAGTCCTCCTGTTGACTTCGTCTCTCAATAGTTATTCTGTATTTCTTTCTGCATGAAAGGAGAGGAACAGAATGAGAAATCTTTCTCCAGCTACAGGCTAACAGACATTCCTTATGAAGAATGCCTGTAGGGGACAGCTGGGTGCCATTTGAAAAATGAAACGTGGCAGAATGTGAAACCCTGGTCAAAGATTAAAGTAGTTTGCCTCAGAACATTTTACCCAGGCTCAAGAATGCCTGTTAATTCCTACATGGCAGTCTCAAAGCACTAAGGCACGGACATTTGCTTCTTTGAAAATTTCTGATCTAAGTGATTAGGAGTTTTTGTGAAGTGTCATGTGAACTGTGTTACTTCACTGCTTTGTATTGATCAAAGCCAATTTTCTTTTCAGTATGCTGGGTGGGGGGGAACTTTCTGCAGAGTTCAAACAACAGCTCTGACTATTCAGCTGCCTTTCTCACTGAAACTATGTATTAACTAACTAATCTTCCCATTTCCCTCTGAGAAAGCTACAATGTTTGTAATGTCAGAGGAGGTAACATGATGAATTAAGAAGAGGGATGTAGAAGACAGATAAGAAATAAACACAAATGCTCATGTATCAGACACAGCTCTTCCTGTGTGTCTTCCTCTGAGGCCTTTTGAAGAATTCTGCTATGCTTTTTACGTCAAACAAACCCTCTGACTGCCTTTTAGCTTCCCCTTTAGTACCTAAATCCCCCCCAAACATCATCAGATGATTCACATTTACATTTTATACGTTTAGGCTTCTACTCTGTTTCAGGACAAATTTTTCAGAAGGGCATTAGTCCAACCCCATGTGTTTGTACTGCTGGAGGAGATGCATGGCAAATGCCAAGGAAAGCCCTGTTCCACCAGCACAGAGAGCAGGAGTCACAGCTAGGTATGCAGCAGTGGAAGAAGGATTCTCACAACACCAAAGTTTTGATTCAAGCAACATGGCTGAATAGAAAGTGGCAACCTAAAAGTTCTGAAAATACTCCCTCAATACTTGTGTCTGCATCAGTAAACTCCAAAATAACTTGAAAAACCTGAGTTGTTTAATTTCTTTATGTATTTTCAAGTCAGACCCTTACAGGGATGAGAGCATGCACAGTAGTAGCTCTTGCAGAAGGACAGGTCCAGATTTTAGGCATACAGGTGTTTAAGTTAAAATCTGGTCAAAGTTACATGTCAGCACTACTCCCCAGACCTTTTAACTGTTTGCATGCACACTCAAAACTGTATTTGTATACTCATTTGTGGCAATTACAGATCCAAATGAAAGGTAATCAGAAGGGTATATTTACAGTTTAAAAGCTACAGAAGCTGCAAGTACAAATTACTTCAGGCACACAAATGCTAAACCTACATTTTCTGAAACTCTGACCCATACACCCTGACTTGTTAGGTTTCAAATATTTATTCTAATGGTGGAATAAGGAGGTTGTCCCTGCTTCTGCTTTGAGCAATTGCAATCAGATCTCCAGAGTGAAATTCACCCACAGGTCTTTAGACATCTCCAACATATAGATCCATCTGACAGCACCTGCAGCTTTCTTCAGTAAACAGAGAAACAAGCACTAAGAGACCTGGTTTAGCTTTTAGATGAAGATGACATGAACTGCAGAGAAGAAAAGTGCTCATTTCTCCCCTCTGAGCATACATAAAAAGCCTGGGTGTTGAGCTCAGGTGTATTACATCTACTTCTACAGACACCCACCTTTGCTGACATGGATTTCCAATCCAGGTTTTGTGTAAGATTACAAAGAGTTCTGTTCTTAAAACAATACTTTGCACAGCTTTATACTAGACCAGGATATTTGTTGTTTTATTTCTTGTCCTTACAAACCAAATTCCTTCCCAATATCAGCAATGCTACAACCCACACCTAACAACTGACATCTCTGGTTAAGAAGCTACGCAAGATGCAAGAACCTCTGATGACATAAAATATGAAGACAGATTTTTATTCTCTTTTTCTTTTAAAGATAATCTTTATTCAGTCCAAGCCAACTTAATTGTATCTCAAATGCAAAAAACATACTATATAAGCACTGAACATATGCAAGAATAAAAGCACCTGCCAGAATTTCAGTTCTAAGTACCTGATGAATAAGCTTGTTTCTTTGAAACCCTGAAAGTGTCCTGGTGAATTGAAACAGGCTTTGCCTGTTTTATTTTGTTAACATTTTTTATAAACAGTTGGTTTTAATGGATAGAATTATTTGATTCTTGTATGCAGAAGTTAATTCTATTCTCCTATCTGGCTTTTACATAGCAGGAGGATAAATCACTGTATACATAAGGTGCTGAACATGTATAACTATTCCATCAGTATAGGATCAACTATCAAGACTTTACATTTGCTGACTAGCAGTGTAAGAATTATTTTACTTAAACACGAATAAAACACTGATCACCCTGCACTGACCTCAGCTTATTAAGTTAAATGCACAGCTTTGGAATCCAAATGCTCTCTTACACCAAAACAGAAATCTCTTTCTGTTCTGCAGTACAATTCCATTCAATACCAGGCAAATGATATAAATCTCCTGCAGATCACAGCCTGCACAACTGTGCTGGCAAGGAGCAGCAAACAAAGGCAGCTTTCAAGGCCAGGGCACTTTACTAAAGCAACTGTGAATGTCTGGAACTCACTGGAATTACTTCCACGAGTAACATTACTTAGGGATGTAAATAGTTACAGGATGAAGACCCAAGTCAATAAAATAATTTGGATAAACACAAAAGGACAATCAAAGTGTGTTCACTGTCTCTGGCAAAAATGTTACCACACACTATTATGGTGCCTCCCTGTCTCCCACCAAGGATGTTCTGCCAGGAGCTGAGAAGTTTGGATGACAAATAAAAAGCTTACAGAACTTTCAAAGAATTGGACTAACCTGAAGAAGTAAAAAGCCATTAGCAATCCTGCTCCAAGCAAGGCGCCCACAACTATTCCTGTAACTGCTGATTCTCCTAGACCACCTGCTTGAAAAGGGGAAAAATAAACAATCAGGGTTTATATTGAGAACTATCTGCATTCATGTATTGGAAAATACACACAATTAGGAAATTAGTGACAAACATTAGATAATAACTAAAGCCTTTCAGAGCTTGGGACTCCATGGGAACCTGTTCCAGTGTCTGCATGTTTACTTTTTGTCCTTGCTTTCCTTGGGGCTGAAAAAGCCCTAGATCAGTGTCAGATGAAGGCACAATTCTGGAGATGTGATACAAGGGAATATTGTTAGGTAACTGGTCTGGATGGCTTGGTCTGAATCATAACACTGATCATAGTTACAGTGATGCACATCATGGGAATCAGCACTGAATATGCCTTGAGTCACTGTAACAGAAACAAGCTCATCTTATTTGGATTAGAATCATAACCCTCTATCACCCAGGTTTATTAAAATGACTATGATTATCCAACAGTTCCTCATTTTTTTTCTAATTTCCTGAAGATATGTTGTTTCAAGTTAAAGCCATGTGACTTTTGACTAGCTTCAAATCTCAACAGAGGCGGAAAAGGGATACAGTGGCTGAAGGGGATCCTAAACAGGGACCGTCTCTGGGAAGTGCAGGGCACCTGAAGAACAATGGCATTTTCATGTGCATGTAGTCTACTCCCACTTCCATTCCCACCTGGGTTTGTGGAAAGGAATAGAGAAGGAAATCAAACTGCTCCCTGCTTTTCCTTCATTCCTGACCCTTTGAGGGGATTCTGTCTGTACAAAAGGAAGAAGGCACATAGCTACACCACACTGAAGCAGGTGGTCTGCATTCACACCAGTTTTTCAAGGGTTCAAGAATTATCAGGCTGGAGTTACCTTTTCACTGCAGGACTAGCAATTTGTGTCCTGTGAAAAGTTAAGGCCACCTTTTGTCACTGAGGCACCAGTATCCTCCTACCCCAATCAGTATCCTCCTATCCTCTCCCTGCAGTGTCCTACGCATTACTACACGGTCTGTGATTCAAGTGTGCAGGAAAGAATGGACACCTGCCCTTTGGAGGGTAGTCTCAGCCTTCTGAATTCACAGATGTCACCCCATTCAATTGTCTTCACTCCTCCTCAGCCTACTGAGCCCTCACAGTGCCTTCTCACAATGCTGAAAACCATTCTGCACCGGGAAAACACTGCTCCCACCAGCACAGCTGCTAATTATCAGCATGATTATTCTATGCTGGGGTTTCAGTTACATCCCTCTTTCTGACTAAAAGGGTCCTGCAAAGACCTAAAGCCTCCTGGGCTCTGGCCTGTGCATGATTACTGTTACATTTAAATTCAGGGAAGTGATTCAGACCATGTACTACCCACGGCTGTCAGACCTTCACCTCCCAAGCAGTGGGGAGAGAGAGAGAGCCAGTCACCATGTCTCAGCTGGAAAACTGTGCTGAACAATTCAATATGGCCCAATATATTGCAGCAACTCCCGGATTCTCCTTTTTGGAGCTGGTACAGAAACATTAAGTCACTAAACTTACATGATTTGCATGGTGTATTGTTCGTGTGCTCTGAAACTCGGCTTTCATCGAGGCGCAGCCTGCCGTGGCTCCACGGGTATTTCACATTCGGGCGAATTTCAAACCGCCCCTCCTTTCCAAAGTAGTCCCCAATCACCTATGCAAAACAAGAAAGGGATAACAAGATTTTCCTATCAACTCAGAGAAGTGAAACAAACAGGAGAGAAGTATCACTCACTCGACTGCTGTGGCATGATGTTGAATGTCAGAGAGGAGGGCTGAAGGGGTCTGTGGGAGGTTATGGAGTGCACGGCCTGCCCTAGGGCAGAATCAGCTGAACAGAAGCATTCCTGACAGATGTTTATCTAATCTGTCAATGAAAGCCTTCAAAGATGGAGACTTGACAATTTCTGCACCAATTATTCTGGAATTTAGTTAGCCTTACTGTCAGTTGTTTTCCCTAGCATATAACATAAAATTCTTTTTTTGTAGTCATCCATCACTTGTTACCAAATTGTCAGTGGTCAAAGGAGCCCTTCCTTTTTGAAACGCTGGTTTACATATTCACAGGCTCTTATCTGATTCTGCCCTCAGGCTTCTCTTCTATATAAATCCCGTTTATACAAGCTTTTTAACCTTCGGAATATTTGTCCTGCTCTCCCTGGGCGTTTATTCATTTCTCCATAGTGAGTTGAGTGCCCAGGATAGTCACCCAGCTTAAGCTAGACATCAGTCCTGACTGGGCATGAACAGACCCAGAGCAGCCCTGCCCAGAAGGACCTGGGCGTGCTGGTGGGTGAGAGGCTGGATTTTTTCATACCCATTCATAAAAGCACCTCAGAATTTCAGTCCTGTCTTCAGCAGTTTCAAGATAACCTATGTGGAATCTACTGCAGCAATATGTCTTAAAAAAACCTATGTACAGCAGCAGGACCATATATTGTGTCACTAAAGTGGTCAGAAGCAATAGCAGAAGCACATCAATAGATCTATTTGTCCTCCTACAGATAAAATGCAGATATCAATACACTAGGTTTAGAATTGATGGATAGCCTCTTCAAACTTTTCATCTGAATTTCATTTTGAAGCCAATGACTTTAAAGAATGTTTGCTCTGCCTAAATACACAAGGGTATATTTTACACTAAATAAAGATATTTATTTCTCTCACAGTTGAAACTGGGATAGAAATCCTTTGTAGAATGAATGTGTTCAACATTTGTCCAAAAATTAAGGCAAATGCAGTAAACTGGAAAAAAATAGAGACCATTCACATGCATTATATTATTTATTAGGAGATTGATTAATTCATCAAGCAGGAGTGGGTGAGTCCTCTACTAGCACAACTTACTAAATAAGAAAATAAGCAGAATGGTTTGAGAACAAAAAGCTATAAGCAGGAGCCACGTGGATTCAGTTCAGAAGTAGGATATAGATTTTTGAAGAGCAGGAGTGGTTGATCTGTGGAACAAATTCTGAGGACACCAGCAAGGCAGTCCCTGTCCTTTCAGTATCTCCAAACAAAAAATAAATGCCTGTTCCAGCATGAGCTTTAGTCACGTGTAGACTAGAGGGCTCCATAAAGGTTAAGAAACCTGCCTGTGTCTAATATAGCAGAGGTCAAACTAGGAAATTCACGTTCTCTTCTAGCTTTAAACTCTGCAAACAGACCTGGGAAAACAGCTCTGCCCAAACACCTATCCGTCTGTCACAGTTCAGCTGAGAAACATTCTCGGACACAGAAAAAAATTATCCAGATGAATAGAACAAGTTATCAAAGAAACAATTTTTTTATAGAGAGGCATGAAGGTAGAAATTATATGGCAGACAAAAAAGTAGTAAGTAATCATGAGTAAAATGTTAATTGCATGTATATTTATGTACCTAATAAAGTAGAGGGAAATTCCACAATAAGTTAAAAGAATAAATGGAGCATTTAAAAAAAAAAGGAATTTAAACTGCAAGTGAAAGAGCAACGGAAGGAATGGTGAGAGAGGGAAATTAAATTGAGAAATGAGATAAAAAGCTACTGGGCTGAACAAACAGAAGATACACAGATTGTTCACACCAAAGTTATCCCAACTATTTTGTACTCCTACTGCCCCAGGGAGTGTCTGCAGTTTACTGGTGTTGTTTTTCTATCACTTTTACACTTTCAAAGGGGCTCGTTGAATTTTTCTCCACTGCAGTACCAACAACAATGTAACTTCAGTGGACTCAAAACCACACATTGAAATGTCCAGCTCAGATTTTGCTACTTTTTGTTTGAGCTTGTTGAAATTAGGGACACCAGCAAAGCTGAGGCTGATGCTGATTTTGCAACTAACAAATGCATCCACTGCAGGTGGACTTAGGGCTGTGCATGTATTAATAAACTCAGCCCAGACATGCTACTCTGTGTGCAGCTGCTGCTGCTTCTCACAGACTTTTTCACAGTCCACCTCTTCCAATCCTTCTACATCCAGTGGAATAACCTATCTGGAATATGTGGAGCCATCTGATAAAAATGTTTCTTAAACACTGAAAAGAAGGCACTCAGAAATGTCTGCCTGACAAACAAGGCCAGGCAAAGTCTGCACTCCTGCTTGTGGCTGACCACAGCATAAGATTCAAATACCTGTACCTGCTGTGTTAACGCATCAAGACAGCTTGTCCATCACTGTTGCTGTAAGATTAATCTTTCTTCCCAACAATAAATAAAAAGTCTTGCTCATTTTTAAACAATAATTTATCATGTTCCAAATCAGCGATGCTTAGCCAGCTTGTGAGAATTCACTCTTTAGTTAAAGGCTAGCATCATGTGAAGTTCTATTGTTAAAGAAAAGAAGGAAGTTTAAAAAACTTGTTATAACTACTTCAAGATTGCTATTTTACAGAAAGGATTTTGTCTTTAGGTTGATAAGATTAAGGCACCAAGTAAAGAGATGATATCATGTTACTTTACTGAATAACTAATTCATCAGTGGCCAATTGCAATCGTGTTTGTTTCCTTACCTCCTGTGTGCCTGCCTCCGGGTCTGTCATTCCAATCACAGAGAAATCCCCATATCTGTCTCCATTGGCATCAATGGACACCTGCCCAGCAATGCCTAAAGAATGGCATGTGAGGAATCAGAAGATTAATTAGTTAAAATACTGAGCCTTTCCAAGCAAAACATGAAAACAGTGGACAGGTTTTTACAGACCGATATGACAGGAAATCTCATCAGTCTCCCTGCATTTTTGTTGGCATTCCAGAAGAAATTGTAATTTCATCTCAGTGTCTGCATTCCTGAATTCTTAACATTTCTCCTTTTTAAATATTTAACGTGTGAAACTGGAGAATACGTGAGAAAAATCTAATCCAAAAATGAGCATGTAAGACCAAAACACAAATATTTAACATGAATTATTTACAGAGAGCCTAATCCTGAAATATCTGATGATGCCTCATTGAAGAGAGTCCAGCTCATGTGCTGCAGAGGACACAGAGGCAGAGACATAGATCCCACAGGATGAAGGGGCTGCTGCACACATATAACCAATGTTGTGTCCAATGTTGATTGCACAAAATGGGATACTGGAGATGGCATGGACAAGGGGTACCCATGTGCACTAAATATGCATTAAGCCCAGCATTCATCTGCTTAAGATTAACTATATAATACACGCAGTTTGGTTTATATTTTTAGAGCCCCGTTCCACTTTCCTGTTTTACAATTTCTAGAAAACTTTGGGGAAACTGGGACTCATTGATTCATAGGATATGTCAAGTTTGAAGGGGCTTTGGAGATCTTGAGCCCAACCTCCAGCTCAGAGCAGAGACACCCAGGAGAATGCTCAAGGTGTTATCTGCTCTCCAAAATCTCCAAGGATTTCGGAGAGCAAAAGCTCCACAGCCTCAGTGGGACAACTTGTTTGATCTGTCACGGGAAATGAACACATCCTTGGATTCAATCTAAACCTCTTTTAAAACTCCCTTGTGTACAAAAAGCTTGGCTTCAAATTCTCAAGGTATAAGTCAAAACAGATTCTTAAAATCCATCAAACAATACTAATTAATTATGGTGAAGACATCTTAAGACCGCTGACACACTTTTTCATCTCAGGTACTCTCAAACGCGATCCTCCACTGCCTGACACCAAACACAGCCAATTACAGCCATGCAAGGCAAACATGTACATCCATGTTACACCAAACACATGCCTAGACCAGGCACAAAGCCAGGGAGATTCAGGCTCTCAGTGACAGTCAGTCAGAAAAGAGAGGTCAGTTACTCAGAGTATCAACTTCCCCCAATGTGCCCAGTGACAGTGAGTGTGCAACAGACTTAACACACCTCCATTTATTCTGTATCTGTTCAGATTTAGTGATGTCAGGAACATTTCGGCTTGCTGTGGTTTTCAAAATATGTAGTGGTAATCAAAATTATTGTCAAGCACCTATTTCATTATAACAACACAGTAACCAAGCCATTGTCAAGTCAATTACTGCAGGGAAATCAAATTGGTGTAACAAGCACTTGGCTGTGAGACACTGAAAGAAGAGGCCACTCTGAAGAACTGTGATGTCCCTGTTTACACATCAATTTGGATTCTGGATCTGACTGGAGGTACTAATTGGAACAGATACTTTTGTGATCTAAGAAAACCATAACTCTGTTTTTGCTAAGAGGTACTAAAATTGAAACTTGGAGTTTTTTTCAGTCAGAAAAGATTTATTTTTCAATTTTTCATCTGAATCAGAAATACGAATTTTAAAAGTTGCCATTTCCTGCGATTTCCTTAAGAAACAGAGGTAGCAAATTTTGAAACTACCTTAATGAAGAATTGCATTTGCATGAAGGTGGAATGATTTTATCTTAACTTTCTTTCTGTTTCTAACATATTTTTTTATGTTAGACAGACAAAAAATTTTGCTACTTTTTCAGAGAAAATGCCAATGAATAGCAAATACTGTCCACCAGATGTGCCCTTATGCCCAGATGCTGCCTTTAACAGTCCAATCACTAAGAAATCTTTTGATCACCTCAGCCTTATCCTTTTCTAAGCCCTTAATGTCTGTGCAGCTGTGGCAGGCAGATGAATTCTGCAGAAAGCACCATCTACATTCTGGTGGGAGTCCTGATAAATCAGAGCAGTCAGTAAAATGAGGTGCCAAGACAATCAGATATCTACATGTCAGAAGTTAAATTAATGTCATTAGTGAAACTGGAGTTCTCATTATCAAGGCCTGCCAAAGTCAAAGGGAATTACAAAGCTTCAGTCCTGCAGCAGAACCTGATGGGTGTGCATGAACCATACTCTGTGATGCTTCACCCACTGCAAAGAGGGGCTCACAAGCAAAATAAAGGGACATCATCTTCCTTAAGGGACTGGATTGCAAGACACTGAGTTAAAGGCTTCTTTCAACATCAATTTTATGTCCAGCAAAGTACTGCTACAGGGAGGAAAAGGCATATGGCTTACAAGAATTTTGACCAACTGCACCCTCAGCTGTAGCCCAACTCGGAAACATTTTCAGAATAGGTGGAGCAGGTCAGCCACCAACAACAATCTGGTTTTCACAAGTGGGGGAAGAGAATATTGTTCCCTCCTGTCAGGTTTTACAAGCAAGGTGTGAGAACCAACCATGTAGCCCAGGTGGAGCACATGGCACTACAAAGGAGGCATGGGCACACCATTTGGTGGCTTCCTGGAGCACAGGAACAGGAGCAAACACAGGCTGTGCTGGGGCATCTGCTCATGCACAGCACAAACAGAGAGGCAAATCCTTAGACACAAGATTCCCTGCCTTTTAAAGCAGAGTGTTTTGGGGAGCCACAGATATGAAGAGATATAGTGGACACCAAGCACAACCTATAGATGGTGCAGGGCTGCTTATGGGATGATTGCAACCAGCATAATTTAAAGCAACCCCTTGCTTTAAAGTGCTTAAGTGTTCCCTTAAGTGCCCTGAGTATTCTTTTTCCTCATATTCACACCACAATTTCAGAACAGAAAATTGGTTTGGAGCTGCTGCCCTTCTTGCCTTCTTACACAATGTCCAATGTGTTCTTAGAGCTGAGAACCTGGCCACTGGGGCTTTTCTTACACATTCAGATGAATCATTCACTTTTTATCTAGGGGAAATGTTTCCTTCTCTCCAGCATTTCCACAGGAAATCTTGCCAGTCCTACATCAAATGATTGGACTATCACATGAGATGGATGGAAATATTTTAAAGAGATGACGGATGAAAACAATAATCTTCAGTTTATTTTTTACAATTCTTACCTGGCAAAAGCATCTGCATTGCTTTGCATCAGCAAGGTGACACACAAGTGCCAGTTGCAGTGCAAAACTTGAGGATTAGGCACAGAAAGGCACAGGGGTGTTCAGCTGCTGCCTCTGAGACAACACACACAGCTCCTGAAAGGAGGCTGGGGAAAATCCTTCTAGGGCCCAAAGGAATCCCATTGAGAAACACAAAATAACCCCAACCCTGGCACCTGCTTGCTTCTATCCATTCCCAGGCTTTCAAGATAAAAAAGTGAAATGGAAAAAATGAGGCAATCTGAGAGCTAATAGATGAACATGAGCAAAGCGAGCAGCTGTAATCCTTTCAAAAACAAAAAAGGAGCCTGAGAAAATTATTGGTATTTCTTTACAACATCAGTGAGGGTCATTAAATTGTAAAGAGTTTTTTAAACTGAGTCAAGACCTCAACAGTTGATGCAAAAAAAAGACAGACTGGTGAGATATGTGAGCCAGCCTTAAAGATGCACATGGTTTCCTACGTTTGCTTTCCTCTCTCTTAGGAGTGGAATAGGCACGGGTCCTTACTTTGCACCGAATAAAGAAGAGTTTTTACTCTGAAAGCTGGAATTCCATATTAACTCTTACCTTCGTATGTTCTGTTCCGTGTTTGTTGAACAATTTTTTCCCCATCTTTCTTACTGAAGCCGATTTTCAGGACTTCCTGTAAAGCTAGAGCATAAAGAAGAACAGCATCATGGAATCCTTCCACAAACATGTTCACCTAAAAAAAAAGAAGAAAAAAGAAACCAATGGCAATTGACACATTACAAAATTATTCTTTCCTAGGTAATTGATTGACTAGAGAGAATCTACAAATTAACCAAAAGTGACTAATTTGGAGAGTGACTTTCTCAGCTGCTGGAACAGAAAGGAATGTATCGCAAAAAAACCTCAGGGGAACTTCTGACCCATTTTTAAAAACAGTCAACCACTATCTGCTATTCTGGACATTCATAATGTTGTGTCTGAATAGCTCTGCAGATAGGGGTGAAATTTGCAGATCCCAGTTCCCATGCCCAGAGGCACAAATTCTGCACTTGACCATGTGAGATTCTGTTAAGTGCTGAGCACCCTCATACCACAGCAGCAAGCATAACTCCCACCCTTTGCACAGGGGACTTAGCACCTCTCAGGACTGGGAAGTATGTTCTCTCATGATTTTTTTTTGGAGAGCACAGCTGGTGGATTTGCTTGTTTAATGATACCACTTCCACTTCTGGCCCTTGTTCAGCCAAGCATCTCTCCACTCGCAAATAAGCAATGGAGAAAACTACTTACCATCTTCAGTAATGTGTTCTCTTGAGCTGCCAGGAGAACTTCTTCCTGTCCTTTATAGTTTTCTCAGTAAGTTACATGAAACAAATGAAATAACCCTAATAACCCCAACCCTGCTTTATAACCCTAACACAAAAGAAGATTGCTGCCAATGGACCTTCATAGGCAGCCTACAGTTTTTGGTCCATGAGTTACATAAACAGTTAACACCTGAGTGCTGCATAAACATGACAATTTGCTCTCAGGAGCCTGACATGCTTCAGTGGTGAAGCAGTAATTATTCAGGAGTGGAGTTCAGATGGAGACCCATCAGCAGAAGCTGATGCAGAATGACCAGAGCAGCACAGGTATACCTCTTCTGTAGGCAGCAATGAACATTTCAGCAGTGCAATGTACTCACTAAATGCAGAGTAATTCAGAATTAATTATCTTTTCAGCTGCAAGAAAGATGTTCCCATCCACTCAGAGTTTCACTACAACAAAAAAACTCCTGACACCCTAGCAAAGGTGTAACCACATTATGGGGTCTCTTACTGCCACTTCCAGTGAATCACTCACCTCTACAAATACTCCCCTGGACAGAAGTAACATTTAGCTATCTCCCACTTCAGTGTATCTAAACAACTTAAAATGCCAGTAAATGAAGTGCTACACTAGCTCTGACAGGTTTAGCTGGAGGTTAAAAAAGTTACAAGACAAAACATATGGCCAGTTAACTAAATAACTGTTCCACAGATAAGAAGTATTACATAGTTGATTGGCTAAGCAGAACTAATCAAACCCTGATAGTATAATTACATCCAAGACATTCCTTCACTCTTAAAGCAGCTGCCAACAGTAAGGAGAATTTCGGAATTATTTACTGATAATATAAAAGTTTACATCGCTCTGACATTTAAAAGTGGAGTTTCACTAACTCCAACCTATGCTGCAGTTGAATGCACCACATTCATCACAGGGAAGAGCCTGTGGTGCTACAGAAGGGGCAGAACAGCTCAGCTGACTCTGACAGTCACTGACTAAAGGGCAGCTGCAGTTATTCTGAACTAAAGAGAAAGCCTGAAAGAAGACGTGAAAGTCAGGCTTTTGGTGGAATAAAAAGAGCTGATGGACAGAGTGCATACTAGGACAGGCTTTGCCAGCAGGGGCTTTAACTTTTCAGAATTTAAAAAAACCCAACAAAACCAAGAAACCACAAAGCTCGACAACTGCTTCATGTGCCAACGTTAGAGTCCAAGTGGCCTGTGGAAGATCAAACTTCAGCTTTGTTAATGTGGCATTCTTTCTCTCAGGAGAGAAATTAGACTCTCCAGTAGCTATACCTCCCTGCTGGCTGATTTACAGTTTGTGGCTGGCATTTGTTTCAAGGAAAGCTATTTGTCACTTCTTTTGTCCATGGCAGAGACCTCTCAGTGTAACACAGCAACCTCCAAAATCCATCTTGTCAGCTAATTTGCTCAACCTGAAATCTACTCATGCCACCAGCCTGAAAACCCTTCTGTAGACACTGCAGATTTGCCAGATAAGCCCTGTCAAAACTCACTTGGCAGTTTGGAAAATTACTGCCCCAGCATCTTGCCAAAGCTCCACTTGGCCAAAACCCCTTACATTACGTGAAAAATCACATTAAAAATTGTCAGAAAGTCATTTATGCCACTGCTCAGTTGCTCACACACAAACCCCAGCGTTTTACCTCATGTTGTCAAAGAAGTTGGATAATTTTTGGATAATTTATGCCATTCAAAATCTTCTGAAAGAATTGTAATTCTTCTTTGCAGATGGGATTGCACTTACACTTCCCAGCCAAACCATATGCTGGCCACACCTGAGACTTTTCACATTAACCAAGGAACACATTTAAGCAGCAGTTCTTGAAAGGTGATACAGGATTCCATGAAGGGAATAGGGTTTTCCTGCATATCATCTTGTTCAATCATTTGTAAGTTGCCACAATTCCACACAGACCACAGGTTGCATGATGTGTAGGACAGAGGAATATTAAAATGTGAAGTAACAGCTGCAAAAATTTTTGAAGGGTTTGCTCTTTGCTTCAGGAAAAGCATTAAAAAGGGCTAGACTAAAAACTTTATATTCCAGGAATACTTTCAATAGGAATGAGAGTAACTGTGAAGATGTCTTCACAGGCTGTTTGATGGTGTCCATGGTAATTAATAATGTGTTAGTTCAACCTTAGACACCTGCAGGATAAAAATCTATTAAAGGCCCACTCATCTTATAGGTAATTAAAAATTCTTTTAGTTGAGCTCTAATACAAATCAGAGTCTTTTTATTGTAGTCTTTTCCATTTTCATTTAAGCTGCCTTTTAATTATAGGTGTGAGCAGAGCTCTAAATGCTGCGATCACAATTTGCATGTCAGAGCTACTGAAATGTTGCTGTCTGGGCCCCCCCCCTCAACGTGGCAGCAATGCCACTGGCAGCAGAGCAGCTGCAAGGTTTGCTGAACACCTTTGAGGGCTGCAGTACAAATACGTGGAAACCTCTTTCTGAGCTATCTTCTGTACTACTTTCACATCCTGTTTTAATACCATACACCTAAAAAGCAAGTATGCCAACTGTATATGTAAATAAGACATATCTCTTAACTTCCTGCCTTTCTACTCTAATTAATCATCTTCTATCAGAAAAAAGAAAGCAACCAAAACCCAACAACCCGTCAGTGGAAATCACATGCATAAATTTTACCTAGTTCGAAGTTATAGTTCCCCAAGCAGCTATATTGTGACCACACTGTTCATATATACCAAGGTGTTAACAGCATACACAGCAATGCAAAATACTACTGAAGTGGAAGACAGCCAAGATACAGCTATGCAGGGCCCATAATTTTCCATATCCTGCCTACTGACTCTAAAATAAGATTATTCTCCTCCATCTGGAGCTGCCCAGCTCTGAATCACCGCAATTCGTACCACTTCCATGCTTGGTGGGAAGCATCAGCATCATCACTTTTTTTCTATTGAAAAGGCAAACATCTCCCACACTTGGTCTCTGCATCTACTTTCCAGTACATCTGTAGTGATATTCAAGCTGTCAAACCGTGGTTTCAGCCCCAATCAGCAAGGATCCCAGGGAACTGCAGAGGGCTGCACCCAAACATCTTGCAAAAAATCTTACCAATTTGTGTAGCTGAAGTAATGCTCCTACTTCTCACACTGTTACAATGTATCTCAAGAGAAGTATTTTTCTAAGCAGTTGCAAGTTATTTGTCAGTTATCCTCTTTTAATCCTCCTTCACCAAACCAATTATAATTATGGTCCCTTCTTTATGAGCTTTTCTAAGAAGGTCTGGCATAACTAACTTCTCTCACATGCATTCTTGACACATATATTTGGTTGTCTTCTGCTGACTCACTATCCAGCACTATTCACTTAACTCTACAGCAGGGATTTCTTTCTTCAATACCATTTGTTGATGCTGCATATTCCCATTGAGGACACTGCCACAGCCCATGCTGTTTTAAGTACTTATTTACAGTCCTGAGATGGTCAGGGGCCTTCAGCAGTTCTTTGATGAGTTGCCACAACCTTGCTCTGAGCAGCACAAATCGAGAACAAGGTGCTCATGATTCCCATACAATAGACAATAAAAATATAGAAATTATTCATGTTTCATTTTTTTAAAGATAAAATATCATTATTACACACTGATTTTGTGTTAAACTTCTAGTTTAGGTAATCCCAGTGAGAAACTCTGGGTGGAACTGACATGTAGATTGAGAACATGAAGCTGTGGGAAGAATATTCTTACACCTGATCATTTCCTGAGAAAAGGTGAAGTGCATTTCAAACCATGTGTAGTTCCAGCTCATGTCTAGTTCCAGCTTTGCAGTAATGTATTAGTCCTACTGCCATAACACGACCACATATCATTCTGCATGCTACCACCCCAACAGTATTATCAAAGTTTTCACTAACCCACCATCCATCTCTTCAGATCCTCACAGGATTTCTTCATTTGGTTATGCAACAGAAACTCACAGAGCTCCTGAATAACATCTATGGATAACAGCTGGGTAATGCTAACATGCACTGGGACTGGGATTTGAAGGACTCCTAAGCACACCAAATGCAAAGCCACGGGATACACCAATAGTCAGCTGCCATAAACAGCATATCCGGGGTGCCTGTAGACAGGGATGCATCCCTGGGGAAACAAAGCAGGAACTGGAAAGGAGAATAAAGCTAAAAGAAGTTAATCAAATCTGTATGTTTAGATGCCTAAGACTAAAAATACAGACTGTTTGCTTGGGCAACCATACTGCTCCCCTACTGGACCATAGTGCTTCAAACAAACAGTAAGAAAAAGGAAAAAATTAGAAGAAGAAGAAGAAACTAGAAGAAGAAAAATTAGAAGAAACACATGCTTTCTTCTGAGAAGGCCATTTCCACAATATTTAATTTAAAACTAAAAAAGAATATATGGCATTACACCAAATTCTGAGTAAGACAGCTGTAGCCAAAGAGAGCTTCACACTCTGTTCACTGATATCCAGTCTCTATAAATACATAAATGGGCACCTACTCAAGAACATGAGGCCAGGGCTCAGGACTTGGTTTTCTAAAGATATATCCAAATTCACTTTATTATTTGGGGCTGGAACTCACATCTCTCCCTAGAAAAAGAGGAAGAGCATAACAGTAAAACCTTGTGCATATCTAAGAGAGATTTATTAAAGTACTGTTGCATCCTTTTCATGTTTCACAGGGAGACAGTGTTTATGTGGAAACCCTGAAGACATTTTTCTTATAGGGGAGCACATGACTTTATTAGTGGGATTCTACAGGCTGAGGCTTATACTCCACTCTAAATTTATAGCTTAAAAATTCAGTACCACAGTCAAAAAAGACCTCAACTTCCCTTTAAGGAGGCTTCTTCCTTAACAAGGCTGCCTGCCTGTGTTCATCTCCTTGACACATACTATTCACCTTAATAATTTAGCATTCCCTGGAGCAGCAGTGATGCTGAGAGCAGAGGAGATGGGGTGTTTGCTCCACCCAAGCACTCTGCACACTAAGCAATGTGTCCCTGGCCTGAGGAATTTGCAACTGAGGCCACGTTTAGCAAGTCTTGGGCGCAAGCATTGCTTGCAGCTCATCAGCCACCCATCTCCACCATGAAAGAGCCTGCACACACCATTTGAGAGATAAAATGCGCAGCGAGACCCCTGCTTTTTTCTGCACTTCCTGTTTGATTTGGACACAAAGATGCTGTGCTGCAATTAAACTAATTTCTTTGAGGGTGAGACCATGCCTCTGCCTGCCTGCACTGTTCAGCTGGTACATGAGCTGATGTGCACTCCAGGCATGCCAAACCACTGCTGCCTTTGTTCCACTCAGACAAGAGGATGCTTATTCCAACAGGACTGAAGTACCACTAGGAACAAACTACAATCCACTTTAAAGCCAATTGTGGGCCAGAAGCCAGCCCTTTGTTCCAAGAAAAGGTCTGCTGAAATAAAATAAATTAACAAGAAGAAAATAAAAGTAAATTAACAAATTACAGCAGTATCTGTGATTTACTTAAAAAAGGCATCCACATCCAGGGAGTTAAGGGTATTTGTCAGTGAAAGTAATTTCCTTGCTATGGAAAGAAAACTAACGACAAAGCCAGCTTCTTTGCTATTGTATCTCATCTCATTCTTCAAGCCTTCTTCCTTGTTTTTCTTAATATCTCACTCTTGAACAACTAGTAGATTTACCCACAATCATCTAGCTGGGGCAGCCACAAGGTGCTCTATTGTCTCAGTGGTGAACTGGAGCAAAAATCTATTCAGTCCCAGACTACAGGGCAGCGGTACTGTGAAATATCAGATAAAACACATCAGGCTACAGGGGCAACTGAGATACAAAGGTGTGGAGAAAACCTTCCACCCCACTGCCTGCAAAAGCTGCCCATTCTTTGTTTATTGCTTGCAACACCCTCCTATGGTTATCTGAAAAATGGCTGTAAATCCCCAGTGCTTGCTGCTAACAGGCTGGGCAGAAATTTCCAGCTACAGCCAAAATGAGCTCCTTCCATTGAACACAGAAAGAGGAACTGTCAGCTCAGCAGAGTTAGAACCTTACCCACAGCCAGTTCACACCAGGGGCTCCAAGTGCTGCACTCATCCCACAGCCTGACAGCACTGGGGGCTCAGACTCTGACCCCCGCCCTCCACTGGCATGGCCAAAGCAGGGGCAGGCTGAGCTGAGAACTGCCCTGCTCCAGGAACAGGATGCTCTTCTAGACCAGATTTTCCCCCTGAAAACCCATGTGGGGTTTATTTCTGGTCTATCCATAGTGTGCACTGATTCCTTTTGCAAACTGCTACCAGCCACTTTACCCCTCTGTGGTTTTGGCTCCTGCAATACCTTTTAATGTTGCCCTTAAAGGGTGCAGCTGATGTATCTAAGGAGCAGAACTGTTTTGTTCCTGTTTTGTTTTGAACTCAACTACCTACAGAAAAATAATTTTAGAGGAATTTCTCCTTTATGTATGATTTACACAAATACTATTCACCTTAATAATTTAGCTCCAGGTCACCTATCAAGGAAAAGGATAGAATGACAGAACACATTCCTGTGTTCCAGCAGCTAAGGTGAAATATCCCATGTTTATACTACATCTCTAACATCAGATAAACAGCTAATGCAAAGGATCTCCAGCACATAGCGCTGTACTGTGACTGCCTGAATACTGAACAGATCTTAACCATAGAAGGTGCAGCTGTCATTTATAAAATTAACCTTCCTACTTTTTTAGGATTTCCTGCCTTCTTACAAACTATGTGGCCATTCACATGATGAGTTCCAAAACTATCTCCAGAAATTATATATCTAGTCATCGTGGTGAAACACAAGAGATACTAAAGAAATTATTCTTTTCAGCTGAAAACACACAGACACACAGAAACTAAAATATGCTTGTTTTAAATAGATTTTTCTAAGAATCCCCATTGGTAGTCTGATAATCTGTTACACAGTTGTAATGAATGCTAACATTTTAAGATGGCATTTAAATTGGAACATTTTAATTGCAGATAAACACTTAGAAGCAAAAAAAATACCACCCCCATCCTTTCATTAGATATTATTAAGTTTTTGATGTCAGCAGACAAGAATGTTTTACAAGCAGGATCATCTCTGTTTTCAGGGTGACAGTCACTCATCTGAAAAAAATCAGTTCCACTTGCTAAAGTAAGTTAAATTGGTTTAAATTAATGCAGACATAGGACAAACAGGAAGGACATTTTTTTGTTAAATGTTTATCCTTATGCAATGTGCCATTGTTTTGGGTTCTGGATTACTAAAATTATCACCAAATACAAAAATAAAATATGTCTGTGATTTTTGTGGTTAAAAATTCTCAAGGTCACATCAGTTCTTATGCAAAACTCAGAGAAATCACTGTATGACTTTGGAAACAACTCACGTGTTCAAACTGAATTTACCCGTGCCATACTAGCTGGTGGGCTGGTAAAATCTTGGATGGGGTAAAAAACACATCTGATGAAAAGGACCTTTGCAGCAGATTAGCAAAGATTACCCAGCAGAGCATGTGCTTTACAGTCTTAGGGGCTGGATAAACACAAGTGATTTAGACACAGCCAAAAGTGGTACTTAGCTCAAAAGTATGCTTGGAGCTGGGATTAGTAAACTAAGATCTTTATTCAGTACCAGGCAAAAATTAGGCACACAAAACCAGGATTCATAAGAACAGCATCCCACCTCATCTTTGCCAGCAGAGGAGGTAGAGAATGAGGGATGATGTGACCCTCTTATTCTCACACAAGCAGATAACTTTCCCCTGCATGAACTTGCAGTAAGGCCTTCACAAATCCTCACAGGGCACCAGTCCTTTTAAATTCCCTGCCCCTTTCATCTAAAAGCCCTGGGCCTCCTATTACTGCGTTAGCATAAGAGAACTTCAGGTCCAATCTCTGCTTTCCGGGAATCTGAATTCCACGTTTCCCCTGCCCTGTCTGCAGGGCATCCTGAGGCAGAGGCGCTCCTGGAACTGAAATCCAGGTGCTGGGGGAAAGGTATGACCTGCCAAAACCTCAGGGACCTCTGGGCTGGGAGTAAATAATTTGCTAAGAGAGCCCACCTGAGGCTGTGGTTGCCATGACAAATGATCCTTTTATTAAATACCAGGCTATATGGGCACATGAACTTGTAAACTTTAATGGCATGGAACTAATGCAAACCCTCAGGCTGCTATTAGTCATGCTTCCATTCCAAATAATTTAAAATTTAACTATTTGGTTTTGTTATTTTCTCTCAGATAGTGACTATCTGATGAAAGGTGTTCTGCTGGCTGATTAACCACCCCTTTGCTGGCATCCCTGTGAGGATCCCATTAGCACAGGAGGGGCACACCAGCTGTCTCAGCAGATATTTGTGTGTACCTGTCAGCAGGCAGTAAGGTTCCAGCTGCACACCTGAAACACATCCTTCCACTCTTCAGCAGCAGCATGGTAGTTAATACCTCTAAATATGAGGATTTGCAGCCACTCCAAGAAACTAAAAACTCACTCTTGTAGCTCCTTGCATCCATATTGACTGTCTGATCCCTGAGATCCTCCTTGGTTTTGCTCCCTTTTGTAGTCTGCAGGCTGATGGGCCAACTGGATGCATTGCACACATGCATTTCCCATCAAATGTCAATGTCCTGCTCAGTGAATGTCACCTTGTTCCCAGCCACAGAGCAAAAGGTGTCTTCACCTACCCTCTTCCCATTGCCTCATGCCCCTTCTCATGCCCCTCTTACTCATTTGCTCTGGGACAGAGGCACTCCTTGTCTTTTCAATATGCTTTGATATATTCATTCTTTTTAGAATGGGCTAGACCTTCTCATTTTTATTCCAGACTTCTCTTCCTAATGAAAAACGTATCTACTCAAGAGGAAAGTTTTAAGCATCTTCCTGAGACTTCCTCTGCCTCCTTGCATGCACAAGAACACCATTGCCTCAATTCACACAACCCATTCTCACAGGATGACTACATTACTCCCTCTGCACTAGCAAAATTACTAAATATCCCCTGAAAAAAAAAAAAAAATCAGAGCTGGCACATTGTACACTGACCTTTTCTTACAGCCCAACAGAGTGGAGCACACCCAAGCCCTGCTGCCTGTCATGGTTCTGCCAACATTCATGCACCAGGGTGACCTGACTCACCCACGGGACTGGCCTGCCCCTCTGTTAAAAGATTCTTTTCCCTCTGGAGAATGAGCCTTTCCCAGAGCTAGGTTCACCTTAACCTCAAGCACTCAGCCATAAGAAATGAATGTGCTGACACAGCAGCAGATCTCAGACTTGAGGTGTTAATGATTGCCACTTACACTGGTTTCTTAGAAGACTTGTCACTTGTGAATATCACAAAGTTAGACCCTGCCCTGTTGTCATTCACAATCACCTACACCATACCAATACCCCAGATGAGTGCAAGAAAGCTTTCCTGGACCACCTGAATCTGGAGACAACAACTCTTCTGCCCTGGTGCTCTCAAACAAGGAGTTCACATTTCTTGCCTTGAATAATTGTTCTTCCTTTACATCTGTAAAGGAAACAAAGCATGGCTCCTTCCCCACACCTCCTCCCACCCTCATAATCAAACCTTCTCATTAAACTGCTAGGCTCAGACAGAATTCAAACACTGGACTCTTAACCCAATCTGTGTAACCACAGTGTGAAGGTACCAGCACAGGTGAGGTGAACCCTCCACAGCATCCAAGCTGCTGAAGCTGGAGCATCACATCAGCCGTCCAGCAAGAGCAAAACAGCTCCCAGCTGCCTGCCCAGGACCCTGCTGCTGGCTGCAACACCATCCTGACGTGGGACAGATTCACCCAAACCTCCTCTTCATACCTTGTTGAGCTGAATATTCTTTCAGTAGAGAAGGAAATTTCCAGCTCAGTGATATTTTTATGAGATACCCAGAGAATAAGACTCACAGAAAGAAAAGGTGACTGCTAAAAAGTCTGTTAGGCAAAGGTATTTCATTTTTCAAGTGACATTTTATACAAAATGAGATAGTCTACCTTTTCCTTCACTCAAACATCTCAGAGCCCAGCCTGAAGATCATTCTACACCAATGTCAAAAAACTTTTAGAATTACATTAAAAAATACCTTAATGGGACAAATCAGCTTTTGGTTTGCTTGCAATGCAAACAGCATAGAGAAGCACTAAAACCAGAAGCAGCCTTTGAATTTTGCAGGAGGACATATTTTTCACACTTTATTAGTGAAAAATAAGGTATATTTCTAGCAAGTATTTCAAAGAGTGCCTTACCCATAAATTTCTGAGTGCCTGTTTAGTAAAGTGGAATGTGAATATCAGTGAAATTCAAGTTAAAAACATGTGGCTATGGAAAATATACAACATAACCATGAAGATCAACTCTAAACTTTTACATTACCAAAAAGTTCAGATGTTTCTATTTCTAGATATACATACAGTTTTACACTATCTCCTCTATGGTTTAAGATGGCTTCAAAAATATGCTTAGATAGGCTAGAAAACTAAACAAATCCACTGGAAGAGAGAAGAATAATTTCTTTCTTTTACTGTCTTTTATGACATCTGTTACTGGCAAATAACTTTCTATTACACTGTAGTTTTGCCTAAGACCCTGACGTGGATGACACTGGTCTTTCATACACTGAGAAAGCATTAACTTCAGGGGGAAAAAAGTGTGAAAGTGTCTGCTGTATTCACCAAATTTAGCAGTCCACAGGTCAGCACTCCTCTTTTCCTACAGAAAATAAGGACACTCTCATTAATTCCAAGGGGTGAAGGGTTGGTCATGAAAATCCTAAATATGTTTTACTAATAGAATTCATCTTGTTAATAAGCTAGCATGTGAAACCGTTTTTTCCGGCTGCTGAAAGCAGCTTGTGGTTTGCTTTTATTCTTTCGAACACAATTAGCAAAGCACTCCAGCAGCTGAATAGAACCATTCATTTGAACAAATTATTCCCTGGCAGGGTTTGGGGGTTCTTTCCCCCCCACCCTTAAATCTCCTCTAAACTCTCTCCCATCCTTATGCAGTCAGAAGACACAAAAGACTGCCTGACATTAATCTCGCCTGCCTGTGCCTGAAAAAGACAAGTGAGAAGGACATTGCTGAATAAGTTACATTTTCAGCATCATAGCTACAAGACTGAATTGCTCACTTCTCCCAGCCTTATCTTAGCTGGTGTGCAATCCTAATTAAAAGGCTGACGTAAGGAATACACACAGGGAAGAGTCTGGCATGGATATTATGGATGAGATGATAAACTTTATGAGCACAGCTACCTCCCATGAAGCTTTTGTAGTTAACTGTTGGACCTAAAAATGTTGCTCTAGAGTGTACCTTTTCTCCTTTCAGAGGGCTGAAAATGTTAAATAAAACAGAGCTCCCCTTTCTAATAGGGAGTAGCATCTTGCTGATCTAATTAATTTACACAGCTCATTCTTTCATTGAGATAACTTTACTGGCAAATCAGTCTCCAGTTCCCTTCTCCCACTGCTCATTTTCAGGGTGAAAAAGGCTGTGGGTAGGAAAAAAACCCATGCATCCACCTTGTGAACAATGCTGTCATGTAGTTAACACAGCAGAAATATTTGTTTAATTAGTTACATTTTCAGCTTTTAAATGAGAAGAAAAAACAAGCCATGGGTGGTCTGTAACCTCAGAAGAGCAAATATTCCTGGCTGTAAACTCATCTGAGCTCAGAATACTGGGCTGGACATAAAAAAAGCATTTATTGAATCCTAGGCCTGAGTCCGGAACAGAAGGTGCATTAAGAACTTCCAAACTGCACCCTACCACCAATTCATTAAGTGTTCAGCATTATTTAATAAAAATGGCTTATGCATATACTTCAACTAAAACACTGTTTATTCATAAACATTTTTAACTACAGTATGTGTTGGGAATTATTCACACACCCCTTTAGAGACAGTTTTAAATTCTTCCTTCAAGTAATTGCATGCAATTCCCACTGCTGTCTGCCTCAACTAGGGTATAGGTCTGCAAGCAGAGCTTGCCCTGTATTTTGCAATTAAACCAAGGATGTTAGTTGGTTCATAGAGAACAGGACTCCCTGCTGTTAATGTCTTGTTAAGGCATTAACATTACAAAAGTAAGAAAACTGCCACCATTTGTTATAAAAGCATTTAAGTAATTTTACTGCATGCTTGAAACCCAAATTTGATTGGATTTTTGAAAATATTCCTCCTTTTATCAATGAAGTCAATCTTCAGGTAGGCACAGAATAAAATTGTCAGACTTTCTACAAAACTACAGGATGTTTCTTGAGAAAACATGAGACACTTGAATGCTGAAATGATGGCTGAGCAGATTTATTGCTTCAGCCCACAGTTCTTTGGGTTACATTAACATAACAGTAACTGCTTTCACACTCAGACTGGTGAACAAGCAGCAATATTTGCTAATGGATTCAGGGGCTGCTGCAGTGGGACACTGCAGACAGGGAACATCACCATTGCCCCATGCTGTGCCATCCAAATATTTCCAAGATGCTTTCTCAGAACCTCTCTGCCACTCTTGCTTTCAATGCTGCCTAATTAAAAGGTGCTTAAGGAAGCTTCTTACTTCACAAGAGAGATTCCTGGAGAAGTTGGTTTTTTCCACACTTTCCTGCTCTCTCATAAGGCATAGGTTCTCCCACCTTCCCAATTTCCAAAGCCTAACACTCATGCAGAAACACTAGAAACTTCTGAGCTGGGAAAGACATACCCAAAACACGTTTTTCTCTTTTCTGTGTGATCTCACAGCTGGAGATGAAGACAGCCAACACTCTTTGACCTTACTCCTCCAAGGGCCATCTGTGTTCTGCATCTGGCAGTGGGACAGCTGCTGCTTTAGGACTTTGCCCTTTCTGTCTCCTTTATCTTTCCTTCTGTCATCTGCTTATTTTCCATTTTTATTATATTCTTTTTTGGTAGATAATAATGCCTTTAGGATTAGTGCTGGCAAGAGGCCAGGACAAAATGGCAGCACTAATGATTTTTGTTTGAGTTAGGGTCACTGTGAGATAATTTAGACCATGGGCCTGGGGCCCCATTTTCCCATGACATTGGAAAAATCCACACAGAAAAGCAGACACAGTGAATGCTTCAAATCCAAACCTCCCTAAGCGTCTCCTCTTGGGACACAGCTTGCAGAAAAGAATGAGGACTATATTTCAACACCCGTGGATATGATTTGAGATGGGCTGTACTATTGATTATCTTTCTACATAGTTTTTGTTTTCAGGAGCAGAATCCAGCAGAGCAACATCCATCTCTGTCGCTTCCCACCCACTCAGCTCAAGGACTTTTCCTTCCCAATCTTCCCTTGGAGGACACAGCTTTGCCTAATGAATACCCAGGACACTTTTTCCCCATGTTGCCAAAGAAAGCACATTAATGTGTGCCCACTACCCAGAAATTTTTCAGAGGGGAAGGAACTGGCCTTCAGTCTAGCTTTTTATTTTTCCCCACTAGTTTTCAGAATGCTTTTTCTTTCTTAATCCTGAAGGCTGCCCCAAAATGTTTCTGCTCTGAGTAGGGCAGCAGGACAATCAGTTAAGGGAATATGATGCATGTCTTTTCCACTGTCTAAAGTGGGGAAATGTATAATTCATCAAAAATGATGCAAAGCAAACCAGAAAGTTAAAGTTCACACACTGTTAATGAGGTTTTTTGCTATACTCAACCAGAAACTAACTCTCTTGGAGACATTTTATTTTACCATTGTTAGAAGGCTGTGAAAATGCAGGTAGGGGAGGCTCTGCTGAGGTCTATTTTATTTAAGCATCCAACTAATAGCAGGATACTCTGCATTTGAAACCAAACCTCCTTCCCCATAGCCATGACCTGTATTTCCTCTACAGAGAGCTGCAGATGCCAGTGGCCTCCACCTTGAAGGCTGCCTGTGAGCCAAGAGCTGATGTTTGTTTTAGATGGCAGGATCCTGTGGCAGGTGTACACAGATCACCTACCAACATGTTCTCTGTGTCCCATCAAGAACAGATAGGGAAGCAAGAAGAAAGCCAGATGGGAAAGGAAGAGCAGGAAGAGGAGTAGGGGAAGCAGCAGCAGGAGGAGGCCTATGCAGCTTGCCCGGCCCTAGCAAAGGCTCAAGGTTTTTTGTGAAGGAATGCTTGGAACAAGGTGAAGGACCCTGGATCACAGCTGGAAATGGGACACAGGGAGAGGCAGCCCTCAGAGCCAGGCAGAAGGTGCTCAAGGATGAGGCGGTAGGGAGCCAGCCCCTGTTGCTGGTCCAGCACAGCCAGGGGCAGTGACAGCAGACACAGGATCCGTGCGGCGAGGAATGACAACAGAGGACACTGCACACAGTGGGTGTGCAGCTGAGGGAGTCTCCCCAGCAAACACATCAGCCTGCAAAATCTCCCCCATGCTGCCAGAGGGGAATTTGCTCTCCCCTAGATCCAATTCTGGTTGACAGAATGAATGCGCAGAACAGGGCTTGTAACTATGCAGCCCCATTCAACACTGCCCAGGGTTTGCAGTGGGTCCCCACCCCAAAGAAGAGAAAAGTATCCTTTTGCCTGCCTCCAAACTGCCCACAGACAGCACCCTGAGCTCTCAGCAGTATAAGGCTTTTCTTATTTGGGGAGATATCGCACTGCCCAGACTAAAAGAAAACCACAACGCTGCAGATGAATGGATGTAAAGTATTTAAAACCACATTTCTCACCAACCACAACCAAAGGCACATAGCAGGTTTTCAAAGGACATAGCTTGCTAAGTGAAATCTGCAAAAGGACATATGGAGAGAAAAGGGAGCAACAGCACAAATTAAAGTCCCACAGCCTTCTTCAGAACTCATTTAGCAGGTTCTTCAGAGCAGCACCTTGAAACTGTGAGGTGGGGTTTCTCCCACTAACCCAAAACAAAACATGCCAACAGAAGACTAAGACTAGATTTTGAAAGTATCACAGGAATAATATAAACCACTGTTGTGATTCAAATTTAACATTTTAGGTAAAATATTTAAATCAAATGCATTATAGTTCTAAGAAGCCCACATTTTCTAAACGTAGCCAAAGTTATACAATAAACTGCAGGAAAGTTTATCGTTCCTTAAGATAACATTCAAGCACAAGGTGATGAACTAAAGATGGACACAATGCTTAAAGCAAAAGGGATGAGATGGAAGGCTAAGTGAAAGCTGGAAAATGAAGGATTTGGATTGCTTTCTTGGGTTTCAGGCTCTCATTTCCTGCAGCTAAAGGCTGACCAAACTCTCTTCAAGCCTCTCTTCTTTATAAGAGTATTTGGAAAGCTGAGACTGCACCATGGAGAAGGCTGACTGTCTGGGAAGTACTTGTATCAGCATGCAGAAATCCCTGCAGGTATGTGCCATACATTTTTGCTTCCACAGATGACTTTTCTATGAAAATGCCTAATGAACTAGTTTAGCATTAGCTCAGCACTAGCTCAAAAGCAATTTTCAAAGGTGTTTTCCTCCTACATTTTGAGAGGTTAAAAAAAGGCATAGCTTCCCATGTCCACCTCTGGAAGACACTGGCGTTCCCCAAGGCTTAAAGCAACTTGCAAGGACTGTCGATATTCTAGACAGTTCAAAATAAAAACAGCAACTACTTAAATATTCTTTTTTGAGAAATAATACTTTTCTCACATCAGGAATGACTTCATTGTATGCAATACAGATAGCATAACTTTCTGAGACTGGATTCTAAAAAGAAAATTAATTATTGGGAGAAAACAAAAAAGAAGGCTGTCTTTCTTTATCTGCTAAGAAGACTTATCAGTGGTAGAGTGAGAGACACCTGCCTTTGCCCTTTCTGCTGATGAACTAAGAGATGAGCACAGGACAATTGGTCATGGATGCTGGTGCAGATATAGTGCACCTAGACCAAGCCTATCCTTGTAATTTGCATTATCCACCAAAAAAAATTATATGTGCAACAGCACACTTTTGCAACTGAGCCCAGGTGTTTCTGTCCTGATAAGGTCTCTGTGCCACTTCTGCTTTAATTAGGACCATGTTTTTCAAGATGCTATGATCTGAAGACTGTCATCAAGTACTTACATAGTCATCTTCATGAAGACCTTGCTTCTGAACAGAACTTTTCACCTCCAGGGAAAACTTCTCAAACTCAGGCTTCACAGTCCTCAGCAGAGTGACAGTTTGGAGGTATGAATATGCTTTCTTGGCTTCAAGATCATGCTTGTCTCCTCTTCTCCAAGAGCCATTTCCTAAAGAGGGAAACAAGCACATTTCCAAACTAGGTATGATTATGGGATTCCTTTTTCCACCCAAAAGTCCCCTTTTCTGATTGTTGGAGAGATGGTAAAGTACAAAGGAGAACAGACCCTTCCTCAAGGTGTGCAAGAAATAACTAAGAAGTGAATGTGCACACCAAAGGACAACTTTACTCACATGCTGTTTTTGCATATTTTAAAAGGGTGGAATAAATCCTAAGTGTGAGATGGCATCTTGGAGCCAAACACATATGCCAGATCCCAAAGGCAGAGAGATTTAAGTGAGAAGAAGTGAGGGAGGATTCATGCACAAAGTTTTTGTTACATGTCACTCGTCTTGGACAGTCAGAAAGGCACCAGTAAAGTCAAGGGCATGATCATCACCCCAAATGGGAGGCAGATGGTGCAGCTCTCCCACTGTGGTCAAGGACAAAACCATGTGTGCCATGGCTGCCAGACCAGCCCTGTTTTTAATGGGAAAGGAATACATAGAAATAAAATGGAATCCTGCGCCTACGCTGTATTTACACGTGTTTTGTGTCACGGCAAGGGAACAATTTAACTCAGACCACCAGTAAAGAAACCACATTTTTAAAAAGCAGGATAGCTGATTGGTTTTTTATTAGGAAAGAAGTCCTTCTTACAAATATACCCTGGCCTTAGCAGGCCCTGAGATCCTGATCCAAAGCCTCAGGAGGTCAGTGGAAAGATTCATGTTGTTCTGGAGCAGGTTTTATACTATTTGATGTAAATGATAACTAAAAAAGGCTAGAGGGAACAATGGTAGCCCTAAGCAGTGAGCCTTTAAATGTTTACAAGTAATTAAAAGCTAGACAGTCTTTATTTTTTGAACAACAGCAACAAACCCCATTACGGCTAAATGAGCCAAGACAAAAGTAATGCTAAATTCCCAAGGTGACCTGGAGGCACAACTGAACCTGAAATCAGAGAGGATGTGGGTATTTTGCTTGTGTTGAGGACCATATTGTCATTGGACAAGGAGAAGCAAGTTGTAGGGATGTTAAGGGAGATGGAGTACAGGTAAAAAACCCATGGTGCTCCCTGCACAGTGCTTCCCAGCTGCATCACACAGCTGCAAGAACAAACTCTTGGACATGAAGCAGGTAAACAGAGCTTGCTTTTTGTCCTCCTAGCACTACTGCTGGGACTTAACTGGAGATTTGCTCTGCTTCCTCAGAGAGCACAAGGGAAGGAGTAGAGGCCCTGCACTTCTCTGGGGGATAAACCCTTTCTCCTGCAGTTTTTGGGTCCAGGACTGCTCCTGTCAGTCCCCGCACAAGGCAGGAGACACAGGAGCAGGAGACACAGGAGACAGGAGGAGGGAGGAGACACAGGAGCACCTTTCCCACACCTCTTGTCAACCCTAGGAAAGCCTTATTTACCACAGCCCAACACCACCTAGGACTGTAATCTTTAGACACAGCAGGAACTTTGCTATTTTTTAAAAGTGATTTAATTTTTTTTTTAGGAAGGAGATCTAGATACATATGCCTTGCTTGAGGGATTTATTTCCCAATACAAGGTCAAAATCACTTACACAGAACCATATTCATCACACCCAGTGGAGACACTGGATAGCAACTCACATCCCACTGTCTGGTTTGGCCACTCTCCCCTGCAGAGCCTGCACCTGACCTCTCCACTGCTTTCAAAGAGAAGGAAACACACATCTGGCAGTTGTAAGCAAGCACATCTTGCTACCTTCCCAAAAGAGAGTACAAGCCTTGCAGATGCCTCAAAGCTGAACAGCTTCTGCTCCAGCTGGGCACCTGCATTTTGGAGGTGCTGGATTCAAGAAGTGCATCAGAGACTACAGCACAGAGGGCTTAGTGATAGCTTTGCATTTGCAAATGGACATAGCTAAAAAGCATGAGATTAGAGACATTAAAAAAAATTTAAAAAAAAAGTGGTGGTGCTAGTAGAATGTAACTTTCTGTCCTGGACACTATAGGTGTTCCTTCTTTAAATCCCAACACTGGGACTGGGGAAGGTTCACTTGCATAACAGCGTTCCTAGAATAATTTACATATTTAAATTCCTTCACGGAGTATTTTGTGGGAGGTCATCTTGTTACAATACTTGTGTACAATTATTGCAGTCTTGGCATTTAATAAGCCTGGTCTTCTGAAAAATTAGAAATATTCAGAACAGAGGGCAACAACAAACTGCAATAAAGTCATCTGAACACAGAGACAGTGCCAATTGCCCAATCACACCCACTCTTAGGTTTTATGAAACACAAAACTTAGTATCTCCAGGCACTGGGAACAAGGATTTTTGGAAGAACTTCTCTACATTTCTCTTGTGTTTGCTTCTCATATGCAGTGACCATCTGTGCAAAAGTCAACTTCTGATGCACAATCATTTCCCACTACATAGGAAACACATCCACAAGCAGAAAATTGGTTTAAAACAAATGTCAGGAAATGCCACATTCTAACTACACTACATCAGAAGCCAGGCATTTTTCATCCCTCAGAAAAGCTACAAGAAGGCTGGACTACCTGTGATGCAAAGGAGGGTGGTAATGAGGCTCCCACATTGGCTTAGATCTTGATCTACAACTTCATGTTTTAGATATCTGAGTGATTAACTTCTTATCTGGAAAAATTTGGCATTCTTTAGCTAATCTTGATATACGTAGCAGAATCTGTACTTCTGTACATATCTAGACCTCTGAATTTATACAGTTTCATACCTTCATTACACAGGGTGTCACACAGTGCTGTTTACTGTGAAATAATTTCAGGGGTAGTAGATGAGCAACAGAAAGCTTATGCAGAAGAACTTCCAGTTAACAGATTAATTTTAAAAAATCATCCTTTTTTAAATTCAGTTGTTTCTGTTGTTCAGCCTTTGCAGCTTTAAGAAAGAAAACCCCCACACTTCACCTTTTTTCTCAGCTTCCACTTGGTTTTAACTTGAAATTAATTTCTTATTGTAGTGGGTTATTTAAAGAAGTCTGCACAGAGAAAATTATTTTCTCTACATCTGCAAAAGCATCTGCTCCTTATACTTCAACAAAACCTGCCCTGGCTTCAGCCACCTGATGTTTGATCTCAGCAAACACATAGCTCCAATATTACTTTGAATTTAGGTGAGACAGCTGCGCCAGCTGAGAGCAGGTATAGTCCCTGCCATGCACTGATGTAACATGCAGTTACAATTATATTTTGGCATTCAGGTATATTAGGTATATTTCAAAAAGAAAATACATTTAATTTACATTTTGAAGTAATATTTTAGTTTGACAAAAATGACTTCTTTTACTTATGGGTGTAAACCGCCACTTTTACTCACTCTGCTCTAGAAAATTTGGACTGCCTGTGTCCCATCCACAGCTTTCCCTTTAATGCAGCATGGCTGAATATTTTTGCAGACAGAGTCTGTGATCAAAAGATCACAGTGAAAGTCACCCAGACCTGAGCACACACACTGCAGAATGGGGTACCCACACCATAACCAATGTCTCTGCCTGGTGTGACTTCCCCAAAAAGTAATCCCTGTAGCATATTTGGCATCTTGTTACCCACCCAGTAGCAACTATAGCCACAAGGTCTGTTTTATTTCTTGCAACACCATAGCCCAAGTGGAAGACAACTGCAACAACAGGGAGAGACAGTGGTGTTTTCTGGGACTCAGTGCTGCATGTTTTGAGGCTAACAAATCTAAAAATACTACCACGTTACAAAAGACTTTGCAACACACTTGGGCAAGAAAAGCATTACCATATGATGAGCTGTTGAAGAGTTCAATATTGAAGAAAGCATAGTCCCCATTGGTCATTCCTTGTCGATGAGCAGCCAGCATGATGTTCCTGATAGTGTCACCGCTGGCACACATGATTACAACTGGAAAAAAAATAAGAAATATAGATAAGAAGCAGCTCAAGAACTTCAGAGAACAGCATGTGAAGCAAGAATGCTGCCAGAGACACTGACCCCAGCTGTCCTCACAGTTTTGCAACAAACATGAAAACACAGATTGCAAAAAAATGCTGATTTCCTAAAGAGCTGACAAGACAGGTAGTGAACACAGAAAGGCTTCCTCTTCCCTTGTCTCCTCTGAAGATAATTAAATAGGTCCTCTGTGTGATCTGGGTTTTTACCCCTGCAGAATTCTGGCTCCAACTTCCTTTACCTACATGTATTTGTAGACTAGACCACAATCACAAGCTTACGTTATTATTTCTAAGCAGACATAAGACAAAGATGGAAATACCATGACTTACCATTTCCATTCCATTGAACAGTTTGATGTAGACTGAACTTGCCTACACCTCAGGTACCTAATATAGGTACCTGACCTAGATTTTGCTGCCTCTCTGCACTTAAGGGAGAGCAGCACCTGTGCAGCAGGAACAGTGGTATGAATCTTTCCAGAACATGACTTCCTCTCCAAAGACCATGCAATAAGCCTAAGCAACCACCTCTGATGGGATGCCTAATGTTAATAAATGGAAAAACCAAGCACCATTTTATAAGCATGAAGATTAAAGGTGGGTACAAACACCACAGGGCCCCATTTATCATGGGCCAATAGCTAAGCAGAGCCTCTGCTGCTACGACGAGACCTACAAGCCCACAGGTGTGCCCCTGTGTGGGCACCATGACCCCCACTGTGATGATTATGGTTGCTAGGTCTCTTCCCAGATCTGCTGGGCAGGGGGACTACTGCCCTTGCTATTCTTTGCTTCTGCAAAAGGAAAGGAGAATCCCAACAGGTGAGGTCTTCAACATCGGGGACAAAACTCCCACACAGAGCAAATTACACTACAAGCTTTTACACCGGTTTGCAAGACTACAGGTATGAAGATCCTGATATCAGAGGGAGGAGCAAAGTATTTTATCAGAGTGTGCTTCAGGAGTGTATCCTAAAGCAGAGACATAAGAGATCCTGTCAGAAGGGTGATTCAAAACCATCTGCACACACGTTTCCAAGAACGCCATCACGCATGGCAGGACTCAAAAGCTGCAATAATGTACGCAAATATTTTCAACCCAACAATAAAAATGAATCAAAACCACATTCGGCTCTTCTGGGTGGAAGTGTTTTCTATTATAAGAAATGAAAACGCCAAACAGGCCAAATCTTTTCGCACACAATGAATCTTCTCCCATCGCCTTTCTGGTTGGATGCCATCACAGGCATAAGCCTCCAGATGTGCCGCTGGGATGAGTCATATTCAGTACAACCCCTCGCTTCAGGAGAATTATACCATGCATAGCTCTGTCCTACTGATGATGGCAGAGTAATATAATAATTTCCAGAGCAACAGAGCAAGACATATTTCATGATCATTGTGAAGAATATTAGCATGAAGGAAAACGAACAAGAAAAAAAGTTTCTTGCAATAAAATTTGGACCAAATATTTTCCAGATGCACATCAGGAATGAATTTGTCTTACTGTTCTTAATTTCAGTATAGGTGAGAGATTTCCTTTTGAAATGTTTCCTTGCTGCCCTCCCAATTCTTCCTTGACTCTGCCTTTGTAATTCACTTCTATCATAAAACTGTAATCTGTAGATGGAATCAAAGGGATTCCCACAACACCAATAAAAGACGTTGAGGCAAAAGGAATAAAAGAAAGAGAGTGTGTGGTGAACTACTTTAACATACATTAAATGGTATTTTGTAAGCCTCTAAAGGAATATAAGGGAAGTAATATTAACTGTTTGGAAGGGGTTTCTAACCCAGCAGGAAAGCAAAGATTACATATTTCAAGATTCTGAAGCAAATAAGCCAAGGGTATGTTTCTCACAATCTTCCAAAAATGTAAATTATGTATTTAATCTGCACCTGTACCTTACCATTGTGTATGTACAAACATGTATGTGCAAACCCATACAAAATATTCTCCCTCCACCATAATACACACAGACCACAGTAATTCTAATACTAAAATGCTGAATTTATTGACTAGGATTATTGACTCATCCTGAAAATACTTTAGAGTTTGATTCCAGTTTAAAGGAATAAGTGTTCCCTTTGCTACACATATCCCTTGGACTACATGCTTATAGATTAATCACAAGCCTGCATTTGTGAACCTTACAGTAAACCTGAGCCTACAACACGAACTCTGCAGCAGGCTTACCCAAGTCTGTAAGAAAGCCTGAACTACTAATCAAACAAATTGTAGACAAGCACAACTTTAGTTATCATATTTTCATCATTATTTTTTGTGGCTCCAAGACTTCAGTCATTTCACATTGAACACACAGTCCCTGGTACCTGGGGTGAATGGCTGAGTGTGCCTCTTCCTCCCAGACATCTGCGAGGTCAGTGCAAACCCTCAGCCAGCAACAACCTCACCCCCACGGCCAGCCTCTGTCCTGCTTCCCACAGGACAGCTGGCGGGGCAGTTCCTGTTCCAGCTCTGGGAGAGTTTCAAGCAAGAATCCTGTATCTGCTCAAAAGCCCACTTTCAGTCAGGGAGTTCAGTGAAGGCTGACCAATCAGGTGGGACCCCAAACAGCAGCAGTCTTTGAAAGCTAGAGAAGGTGAGGACTTAGAGCCAAGGACAGTATCACAGCAGGTGTGACACAGGAGTCATGAAAAACTGGAAACCAACCAAGCAAAAATATTTCTAGAAAGTGCTCTGGACAGTGTGCTGCTGCCCACAAGTCCTGCTGTCCTGCTGGGGGAATCTCCAGTGAGTACCCAGAGTAAATAAAGACTTTGACTGATCTTCAGACCTCATCTGGTGCACCCTCCACGTGGGGTAGAACTCTTAAAATATTGTGGTAACCTGAAAGATGCCATGAGCAGCAGGGCTAAAGGAATCTGCCAGGTGAGTCCTGCAGTCAGTCTTTAAGGTCAGAAAGGCACAAGTGGAAGCTGGAGGGACCCACCTGAGTGGCAGGAGTCAGAGAACAAATAAAGAGGTGAGATGGAAGGAGGGACCCCACAGGGCACAATGGGGAGAAAGAAGAGGGCTGCTTCTGTTCAGTCATTTGCAAGTTGCAAGAATTGTGAAAGATAAAATGTCTCAGCTCAGCATAGGATTTCAGACCAGGCTGAAAGCAAGCCCTCTTTCCTGACCGTCAGCATGGTGTGAAGAATGGGGCTGGGGTGAACACTTGTCTTTTCCTGCTGTAAGCATGCTGCAATGCTCTCGGCATCAGGAAAGCCACACACACACACTTGACAAGCATTTTTCCCCACACTGTGGTTTCCTCCAGCACTGACACATTTATTTCTCTCCATTCATTATATTTTCCCAAATGATACTTAAAAGAAAAGCTCTATTTAAAGCACCTGCTTTAGTGAACAGGGAATTAAAAGCCCTATGCTGGTAGACCTCAGTTATCTCACACACTCCTGCATGTTAATGATTTCACAGCAGCGTAACATCAGCAGTACAAGGCTGCTCCATCCACAGCCTACAGCACCATAATACCAGTTCTGCCTGCCACACACAGCATGATCTTTATCTATCCAATTCTGATGCTATTTTAACACTCTACAGCAAGATATGTAAGAATTGTACAAAGGGCTTTGTACATCCATGGCTTTCTTGGAAAATACCTAAAGACTTTAACTTCACCCTCCAGTTCACTCCTGGAACACATATTTTCTTTTTGCATGACTTACTGGGGAACCCTGTGGCTGTTAAAACCCTCTAACAGGAAAAGTGTTTCTGATAAGCCCATATATCCACCAATTGCCAGGCAATATCTCACTTTAAAGCACATCTAACTACAAAACTGCACGTTCCAAAGCACTTTGCTTTGCTGCTCCATGATGCAAAGTCAGTTTATCCAGCCCAGACCTGACTGTCACAGATGTTTCACAAGCCATTTATCTCCACGGTCTCTTCCTAACTGTTGGTGACAATATCACGGCATGCACTCAGGTGTTTCGCATGCACACATCCCCTGAAACTGCCATTTCCCCTAAATGCATCTATTATTTACGAGATACTTGACGGGGCTCCCAATGGCAGAAGTCGTGAAAAGGTCTCCCGCTGCCAGGCACAGCGGGGTGAGAGGAAAACATCTTTGTTTAGTCCCTGAACTTACACAGCGTCACTGCAAAAAATCTCAGAGAGTAAGCAACAGATTTGCTGCCCCGCAGACGTGGATAATGTCGGGTAAACCCGACCGCCAGCAGAAAGCTGATTTCTCACCACGGCACAAAGCCCCCCTTAGGTGGTCCCCTAGGGCAAACCGCTCTTTACGCCGTCGGGAGGCAAAACTCTACCTCTGTGGGCAGAGCTTTCACTCCGGGCTGCTGTTCCTATCCGTCGGAGGACGCCTGGCCCCGCGGCTGCCGTCGCAGCACCGCAGCGCTTTCCCCACGGGCGGGGACGAGCCGGGACTCTTCCCCTCGCGCAGCTCCTTCCCTCCGCCCCAGCCGCCACCGAACGCCACGGAGGAGCCCTGCCGGGCACTCCGCCGCCACTCACCCCTCTCTCCCGTCTGGAGGGCGCGGACGACGTCGTCGATGTCGAGGTGCCGGCTGGTCTCGTCGAAGCTGTGCACGGCCATGTGGAAAGCCTCCTCCTGGAAGACCACATGGACGCCCTCCATGGCGAAGTAGCAGCTGCGCTCGGGGTTGCTGTCGCTGTAGAGCAGCGTGGCCCGGTTCCACTGGTGGTGGCGGAAAAGGGCCAGCAGCATCTCTCCCATCTTGGCGTAGGCGGGCGCGACGCGGGTGAGGTGCGAGTACTCGCCGCCCTTGGCGCCGAAGCCGGCGGCCAGCGCGCCCGCCGACAGCATCGGCACGTCCCAGTGCGCGGCCAGCCGCGCCACCGGCGCCGCCGCGTACTCGCACACCGGCCCCAGCAGCAGGTCGGGGCGGCGGCGCTGCAGGGCCACCATGTCCACCAGGCTGAACAGGGCGCGGTTGCCGCACGCCGAGTCCTCGTAGGTGATCTGGAAGGCGTAGCCGGGCGGCAGACCCGTGCCGCTCTCCCGCAGGCTCCGCACCGCGTACTCGATGGCTGGCCGCACCCGCCCCAGCGAGAAGAGGTAGGCGTCGTCCTGCGGCAGCAGCACCAGCACCCGGATCAGCTTCTCCTCCTTCTCGCCCGCGGGGCCGCCGCCCAGCGCCGCCCGCGCCGCCAGCACGCAGCAGAGGCTGCCGAGCAGCCAGGGCGGCATCGCGCCCGCCCCCCCGGAGACGCCCGAGCTCCGGCAAACTTTTCGCCCCCCCCTTCCCCGCCCGCCTCGAAATTGTTCGGTCGTGCTTTATTTCTCAGGTGTTTGGCGGATTCACAACCTGCCCCTCCCCACCCCGCTGGCGGGTCACGGACGGAGCATCTCGGCTCTGCTTTTCTCGTTCTCTTATAGATGGACGACTATTACTATGATCACTTTCCCCCCCACGCCGGATTCCCCCCGCGGGGCTGCCGGGCTGCGCCCTCCCCGCTTAAGTAGCGCGGGAGCGGCGGCGGCGTCTCCGCACGCCCGGCGCGGCGCGGCCGGGTTTGTGCGCAGGGAGGAGCCGGCCCGGGCGCTCCCTCCCTGCGGCCCCTCCCTGCGGCCCCCCCGCCCCGCACACCTCCGCGGCCGCGCGGGGGGTGTCCTTATCGCACGCATCCAACGCTCATGTGTGTGTTTCGCCTACCTTCCTGCTCGGCTGCTGCGCTGCCTTGCCGAGCGAGTCCCCGCGGTCGGGCCCGGGGAGTAAAGGAGCCCATTGCACTACCGTTTTTTTCTTAAATATTCTTCGGGGGCTGTTACAGACCGCTTAAGCTGTCCTTTACTGCTTGAGGAAGGCTTTTGAGGCATCCCGAGGGCTCGGGGGTTCGGTGCTCGGCAGGGTTGGGGGATTTGGGGAAGGAGGGGTTGCAGCATCAGCACCAGGGCATGCAGGCGTCAGGGCACAAGCGGGGCTGCCCCGCTCCCATCTCCTCACCCGGAAAGGTGCCCGTGCACAGCATAAGCCAACGGGGAAGTTGACAGCGGATCTGTGGCCCCTGCCTGTGTCCCTTTGGGATCTTTCTGAGCCCCCCGTGCCTAGGAAGTCTGGATGCCGGGTTTTGCCATTTCCCACTGTGTGGAGAGACACAGTTTCATGCCCCAAGCAACACAGGTTAACATCAATGAAGGAGAGGTCTGAGATTATTTTACTGGGAAAAAGAGAACTTTTGGAATTACTGCGACAACACTGCCTAGTCCTAGGAGCATCCCTGTTGAGTTCTACTCACTGGCTTAAAACTGCTATGTTTCAGTTTTTGTTAGCCTTTTCTGAAATAAAGTGATGTGAAATGTGCAAGATGTTTTGTGAAAAAGGCCTTGGAGCACCTGATGCTTTTTGACTGCAACAGCCTAAAGGATGGTGCTCGGTGGAGCTCTGTGTGCCCTGTAGCAGCATGCATCCTGAAAGCCAGAGCAGGGCTGTACATTTTGATGTTTTATGGTTGCTAGAGAGTGCCAGGTTTGTGTTTGAAAGGGGAGAGAACTGCTCCTGGCTTTACAGAAGGGGTTTGTTTAGTTCAGCACAGAGGTCGTTGTCAGGGCAGTATGTGTAAACTTAACTTTTGTTGCTGCCTTCGCTGTGCAGGCTGTGAATGGGAAACCTGCACTCCTGTGGTGACCATCTGCTCACCTTTAAGATGCCTCAATTAAATAAAGCAAGCTCAAAGCGCTTGTGCAATTACAACGGAGAAGTGGAATGAAAACAGCAGATAACATGATGTACAGAAATAATCATCAACATTTATCTAACAAGGCTCGGTAAAATAAAGAAGCTCAGAAATTCAAAGATGGGTAGTGTCTCTGAGAAATGTGCCTCTCGTAGTTTTATTTGATTACTGAATCAAACTTCAGAGTGTTCTTGAAGACTACATAAACATCCACCCTGGTGAAGCTGGTTTTGTGTGTTCCTGTGCTGTAAGTTATGCCAGGCATTTTTTGTTGTAAATGACTCCATATAACATAGAGGAGATTAAGCAGAATGTTACAATATACAACACACCAGCCATCTTTACCACAAAGCTTGCAAAAACATTTTCTTAGGACACATTTTGAAATGCTGACCTTTGTAGTCATTGCTTTATGGTGACCCAACAGATGTGTTTACAGCACCAAAATCTGGTCGGATCTCTCTTGATTTCCTTCTTCCCCCAACAGAATATCTTTTTCATTTTACATGAAAAAGACATTTTACATGTGAGCTCCATACTCTCCTAGCTGTCTTTTTTGAGCATAAGCTGTGTAAACACAACAGAAGAGATAGTAATCCCATAAATCACAGGGCTGCTGCCCCTTTACATGGGCTGCTCCTTGTGAGGTAGAGTACTGCTGGGAATGAATCAGAGTGGGAGAAGCACGGCCAGCATGAGGCAAATCAAGAAACAAAAGGCATCTAGCCAGTAGCGTGTTGCAGTAGTAGTGTCAGAGTCCAATTTCAGTGTTTTCATAAAAACATTTGGCCCACAGAATGTGGCTCTTGCTCACCTGAGTAATTGCATTCATTGTTATGGGAATCGGTGTCTCTGTGGGCCTAGAGTGCTATAAACATTTTTGTTACTCTTTGCCTGAAGTGTTTTTGTAAAAAAGAATCCCAGCCTGTGATGGCCTTTTATTTTTCTGAGCCAAGAAGTTATGCATGAGAATTTACTTGTTAATCCCAATTCAAAATGTCACTTACTAAACCATCATCAGTTCACTCACAGTATTTTTCATAGCTATAAATTCAACATTTCTCCACAGACATTATTTTTTTCTGCTACATAACTGCTTTTTAATAGGAACAAATCCTGCAGTTGCAGATTTGTAGCAGGCAGAATGCCCACAGACTGCAGTGAGAAGAGAGATTTCAGAATAGCCCATTAAGGACTAAAGTAATTTCAGACACAGGCTATTTTCTCCCCAGAAATAACTCAAACACAAGTCAAGAATCACTTGACTCGCTCCAGCTAGCATTAGCAGCATTCTGAGCTGCCTGATGCCAGTTCAGAATTTTTTTCACAGATAAGTTCGCTGAAAACACAGTCCCACCTACAGGCTGAAAAGATGAAATGCTTTACCATTGCCTATACTGCAAATATACCCAGGCACTGAGACTTGCAAACTCTTTCCCTGTTTTGCAAGGTCTATTATCTTCTTATTTTAAGGAATCTATACTCTTTTGGAATGCACCTAAATGATTTCTAAATGCATCATGATGTATCTTGTGTATCTTTTTGTGTTCTGTGACCTTACCTTCATACATGTCTGTTATGTAAAAAACCAACATGGTTTTCAGGTGAAAATACGGCCGCATGAAAGATGAGCCAATCTGATGCTAAAAAACCAGAGGGAAATGTGAATTTATTTTTTCCTTGTGACACCAACTTCTGTGGAGATATAAGAACGACAAGGTCACAAAAATGCACACAAAACATAGATGTACATACATACAGATATATATATATATATCTATACACACATAGATATACATACATGCATAGTAATAACACTTTGTTACTGTTGCCATCTGAACAGATTCCACTTCACAGCAGAAAGAAAAGGCAGGCAGGTAGATGTCATTTTTATTTTATGAATGAGATGCTAGGATGCAAAAGACTGGCTCCCACTCTGTTCTTTTCCAGAAATAATAAAGGTTAAACTTCTTGTCATGAATGTTTAAGGAGGAACAATTCTTCTTTTCTGCTGCCTGCCACTCCAGACAACATGCAACATTGGCAAAATGCAATGTGCAACATGGCCAAAATGCAACATGCAACGTGGGCAAAATGCAACTTTTTACACAGCAAAGAATAGTTGCATTATTCATTAGTGTTTATAGAACACTTGTGTTTCCACTGAAGCCTATGAAAGAACATAATGGTGAGAAGTTGACATCACAACCCTCCAGATAACTTTAATTTCTAAGAAAGATGTTTTTGCAATTATTTTCACTTTTAAAAAGTCTACCTACGTTACCTATTTTGAAAGTACTTGTAGTCAGGATTGTAATATTAAAAATGCAACTATTGCATTCTTTTTAACAGTGTAACCTTATACACTACCTTAAGTCATACTGCCTCTCTGCTAAACTCACTTTCCTCTTCTGACTGGACTATATTAGAAAATAATTACTTTGTTCAGGCAACCAGTTTCTGTATTTAGAGGCACTATCTGGATATAGATAATGTCTGGGTATAGAACAGACTTTTTTTGCCAACTAAACTAAATTAGAAGGATCTAACTAAACTAAATTGGCTTGGATCCAAGTTGTTCCTGTGATTTTCATTTTTGTTTTCATTTCCACATGTCTTAGATAGGTCAGCACTGGATGGTCACTGGAGTGCACAGGATGGTGGCCACCTTGCTCCTCATGTGCATCTGCCTCCATCAAACAGCTGTATCATAGTGTGAGATAAAGAGTGAGTGGTGAAATACAAACACCAGCTGTACCTTACCAATATAATGGCATTTCTGTCCAGAGGATTTTAAAGGTTTTGGAGAGCAAAGATCTTTTCTGCTTGAGATCTAGTAACACTACAATATGTACCCATATTGCTTGTAAAAGAATAGTTAGAAATACTATCATGGTGTCCCTCAAAAAGAGAGTTGGGATCGGACATCCCAGACCACTGACAGCCAAGGAGCTGCATTGCTGTTATGTGTAATCTCAAGACAGAAACTAATCCAAGGTCTACTTTCACATGCATTCCCATATAAGAGAAACAGAAGTCTCACAACATAAAGAAACCAGACATCTATGCTTTGTCAGGATATTCAGCTCTGCAGAATGTGTCAGTTTACACAGTAATGTCGCCCCAGGAACTGATTGATCTTTAGAAGTACTCTGAGGCAAAATGTGGATTATTTTTTTAACTAAATCAACTCATTGATATGGTTTGTGGGTGTGTTGGCACAGCAGAGCAAGAGATCTGAAACAAGAGCAGCAAAATGCCAGAGATGAGAGACAGGAACTTCTTAGTGGAAATTAGTACTGAGATCTCTGTATGTCTTTTCTCTTGCATGTTAGTTAATGATTAAATTACAGGGAATGCATAGAAAAAACATTTTTAATCCTACTGACAGGTCTTATTCCACTGAGCTGATACAAAAATATTTAAAATATTTAATTAAATCAAAATAAATTATATTAAATAAACTTGTCCTTTATGGGTTCTTAATTTCCAGTTTATTAAAGTACTAATGCGGTTTAAAAAATTAATGTATGGACTTGGTGGAATGCACAGTTGTCATTTGTCATCACATCACAGGAATGGGAACAAATAAGATTACTGAGTGAGGACAAAAGCTCCAGGAACAGATGAGTTGATGGAGGAAGACAAAGTGCAGAGCAGAGTGGGATGCCAACAGTCAATAAAGAGACACAACAAAGCAAATAAAAAAAGGAGACCTTACAATTAATGGCAAACTGGCCATTTCACACATCAGTTAATGTAATTTAATCATAGCAAGTTGGATAAGGGCTCAAAAAATAAAGCAAACAGTACTTCACAGGTTCTAGTTCCTGCTAAAAGGCACAACTCAGCAGTGATCACTTCTGACAGAAGCAGAGCAGGAGGAAATGGAGGTGTCCTCATGTTCTGTGCAGAGAGAGAAAGGCCTTTTGGAAGTGTGGCTTCTATTCGCATACTGATAACAGAGACCTCTGGAAAGTGATTCCAGAAATATAAAGAAATATTCTTTATGTGCAGTTTGTCACGTATTTCTTAAGAGCCTGCTTGTTCTTTCCATTAGTTTTATATTTTGCTCTTTCTGACAGCATAAGTCTTTTTATCATACATACACAGACAAAAAACCTGCTTGAAAATATTTAATTCATTCTCCTGTATGTACGCTTGTAGACTAAGGTCAAAAGGACATAGGCACCCCTCGTGTTTGTGAAAAAAAAATTTCCTCATGTCTTTTGTTGCCAAAGCAGACAGAAAGAGCAAACGTATGCAGTGGTGGAAATGTTAGCAGGAGTTAGACATCTTTCTGAAGAAGTAAGCAATTCTTCACTTCCTTTTTCCTCCTAAATTTTCCCAACAGTTTTCACATTAAAAAAAGGACAGAAAATATTGGGGTTTAATTCTTTTTGCCTTCAACCTTAATTCTTATACTGTTCTTCTTTTAACACCAGACAGATCTTTTTAGGCAGATGTGTTTGGTCAATTTAATTTTCTCAAAGGCAGCTGGGAGCTGGTCCAACATAGGACAGAGAAGAGCAAGACCCCAAAGTAATTTGTAGCTGAAGCAGGACTATTGAGTTATTGTGTACAACTGCCACAATCAATAGGACTGCCATGAGTAAAAAAAAAGGCAAAAAAAAAGACTTAAGGTCATGCCCATTCTGGCAATAGTTGATGTGAAAAATGGGGCTTTCTGGCTGGTTTCTGCTGCCAGACTTTACTGCCCTTCCAGATATGTCAGGACAAGTGTGTGTAATTGCTATTTACCCTCATTCTGTCAGCCTGATTTGAGTGTAAAAGGTGTTTCTGCTAAACTAGGTCACTAAAACCAGACTAGGGAGCGGATCCATATGAAGAAATGCCAAAAGGCTAGAGGGGGTGATAATCTCTGGTGGAGGAAACAGCTCCAGGTGAGCTGCAATAACAAATTTCTTATCCCAAGGCAGCTGCACCTGAGATGGCATATTAGGCTCAGGTGATACAAAACACAAATAAAGGTAGAAAATACATATCTTTTACTGTATTTCTTTCTCTTGTGGTTAACCCTTGGTGTCAATATTAAGCCATGCCATTTTTTAAAGGAGTGATTGAACCTACGATGTGAAAGGAGAGCTTTATGTAGCAACATGGGCTGTGTTCAATGAATGATGCAGTGCTTTCCTTGTAAGGGAGAATCACAAGAAGACAGAGCCAGAATCATGCTAAACTAATGGAGAGACATCAGGGAGACATGAGAGCAATGACAAGTGCAGCTAGATGAATTTATTGAAACAAAAATAATTAAAATAGGCTGCATCAATTACTGAATACTTCCATGATTAAATGAAACTGTGCTAAACTAGAGGATATTTCAAGCTGGTTCTACCCTGATTTTACCCTGTGTTTAGTTCTTGCCCAGAAAGTCATAAGTCATTAATGAGGGAGGAAAGAGTACATGTTAAAAATCTATGACCAATGAACTGGAGAGGTAGTTTGAAATCAGAGAAACAATTTGCTACTGCCCAGTGCTTTTCTGTTCAGAGAATTGTAGAGAAGAACAGGACACAGTATGGAATGGAGCTGCTTATCCTAAAAAGCCACCAACTGAAGGCAAGTGAGTGATACTGAGCTGTCATATCAAATAAAGTGCTCTATGTCAGGTCTGAGCCATAGTTCTCTCTGCTCTACAGGAATATTGTGCTTGTCTTAAGCACCATGGTTTTGAGAAAATCACAGACTGAGAAGGGAAGAACCCTCTGGAAGCATGTTTCCTGAAACAGATTAAAATATTAAGTTTGCTTAGTCTAGGAAAGAAAAGACTGAAAAGATATATTGTGGTCCTTCCATATGGAGCAGATGTTTCAAACATAGTGATGAGCTGGTTTTTCTGTTCCATGCTATTGCCAAGACATCCCATCTTATTCTTCTAGGTGCATTGTGAATAATTTAAATTTTGTATGTCCCCTTGGAATATCTTTTTCCTCTAACCAGCAAGTAAGAATGGAGTCCCTTCTGCCCTCTATCCCTGTGGTTATAAAACTTTGAAATCATTTTCCAGTTTAGTATTATTTTTAGTAATGTTCCAAATACTTCCAAGTGAAAAGGACACAAAGAAAAAAGCTTTTATATAACTTGTCACAAGAGGTCTGACAAAATTCACAGTTATGATGTACCTCTTTTCATCAGCTTTCATGTGTTCCTTTATTTGAAGCAATGTTACTGGATTGTGTCCATGAAACATCACTAGAAAGGGATGTTAATGAGAACATCACCAGAACATTTGAGTCATAGCTAAAAAGAGAAACCAAGAACAGACTTTTCAAATAAAATAAGTTTTTCTGGAAGTGTGTGAAGTTAGGTCATTACTGCAATGAAAAATATGGTCAAAGAGAAAAAAAATCCTAGAATGCAATATCTGACTTCCCTGTCTTGTCTGCAATTTCCTCCCAAAATTGTGAGATGGAGCCTTAGCAGAAGATAATGCAAGCATTTTTCACATCTCGGTATCTGGAGATAATTTCTAGTGCTATGGAGTATGACAGATATTGCCTGGAGTAAGAAACTGAGTCTGGAAAATCAAAGGTTATGGACTGTACCCAGGAAATTACTGGAAACAGCATTTCCTGCTTCTAATGGCATTATGTAGAAAATTGCTCCATGTGCCATGTCATACCATGGCATAGAGGACTTTGCCCACAAAGAACATGGAGAAACACCTCAATCTCAGTAATGTGAAAATCAGTGTTTTTTCTGGTAAGAGTATCAGAAAGGGTTTTTTTGGTGTGGGGTTTTTGGGTTGTTCGTTGGGGTTTTTTGGTGCTAATTATTTCTTAAATTTTAGAAATTATAAAATTTATCTTCTAACTGTATAGGTACTACATAAACATATCCATGATCTGCCATTACAGAAAAATAAAATGTTATTCTGAGGGGAAAATTATCAGTGATATCTGTAAGAAAAAAAAGGAATTCCATTATTACAAATAATAATGTCAAACCCCACATTCTCAGACTCTGAATTCTGAAATGCACACTAAAATGAATAATACTATATACATATAATATATAATAGATAATGGATAATAGCTAATAGATAATACGATATATATTATATATTTTATAATAATTTGGGGGGGGTTAAGAACAAAAGTTTAATAATAAAGTAGTTTGTATTCTGAAAAATTACATATACAACCAAAAAAATTTTATGTAGTGCAATAACTTGGTGAAACACTCAGTTAAAGCAAAAGCTAGTTTTAATTTAGTTGCAAAAACCAAGGATGCTTCCAAGATCCAGAAGTTTGGCAAAAAATATACCAATGTGATTTTTAACATTTAAGGACAGTCATATTTAAGGACAGTAAAGGACACATGATTTTAATTTTTTTCTTAGTTTATCATCCGTCCTACTCACTACACAAAATAGCAAACATTTTATTTTCCTTGTAAAATGACTGATGCCTCACTGTTTGATAACTTACAAACAGGAAATGGAAGGCAGGAGCTCAGGATCCACATCTCACAGCCCACTCATAAGACAGAGTGGAGACCAGAGTGGGAGTCACATCTGCAGACAGCACATCTTTTTCTGAGAGCAGTATCCAAAAGCAAAGCTTTAAATGAAAACAACAAGAATTCTAAGTGCAAATCCTACTGGAAAATAGAATCATAGAGTAGGAGGAATCTGCTGTTATACTGTGAAGCAGGGGAAGTTCATATTAAAAGTAGGAGTTTGGAAAAGTATCTTAATCCTAGATATATCAATTAAAAATGGATTAACAATGCACCCTCCAAAATGACACGTCTGAGCTCTACAAAAAGAAAACAGGAAAGAGCTGAGTTTGTTTGGGTGCATGCACACCTACTACTTTTTATGATGTGAGACAAAATATTGCTGGCTCAGCTATACATGCTAAGTGCTAAAACATTTAACCAAGTGAACTAGGCGTAAAATTGAGATGCAAGGCAAATGAGACATGAGTTACAATTGGTATGTTTGTTATGAAGAAGCAGAAAGCCAAAACTTGTTTTATTGGAGGGAGAAAAATTCAGGGAGGGAGGGAAGAGAAAATAACCCAGCATCTCGCTCCTTTAAAAGGCCTAAGGATTCCTAGTAGAAGTCTGATGCCCATCTGATGTCATGGAGTGAACCCTGGTTTGAAGTTGCGCCTGGAATGTGTAACCTCTGGTCTCAGCACCTGTAACTATGAGCAATGAAACTGGTTGTCTCCTACATTTTACCAAATACACCCTTATTGTGGTCTTCTCAAAAAACCTGCCTGGCCTTAGAGAACAAAGTAATTTGAATGATTACAGAACAAAGTAATTTGAATGACTCTGAGTAATTTGAATGTATTATCTCCACTGCTGCAAGTATGAAGTGGGTAAGAGGGGAAAGTGGAGAGGAACTGCATCCTGGGGAACGGAGGTGGGATGAGGCTGTCTCTGTGCCTCTGTGTTTTCAGTTTACAAAAGGTCTGGGATTTCTGCTGTTAGTGAGGATTTTCTCCCTAGCATGCATGAGCGTGTATCTCTCCTGGAAAAGGCAGAAATAAGCCCAGTATTTGGGCAAACCTCTTGGTGAATGAAGATTACCAGACTACAAACGATAGTGTCTGTACACAAAGCCATCATGGACATAGAACCAAACCAAAATGGTCTCCTTTTTTTGTGTGTGAAATACCAGTTATTTTTCTTGCTGTCCTAAAAACATTAGTATTTTAATAATAAGTCACTAGAAGCTGAAGTAATATCAAAAGTCATGGCTTAGATTTAATTTTCCTAGCATGTTCCTGTTTGAATCAGAGCTTCAGTTATTTTCACAATATTTAAATATCATATTTATTTTTTTGTTTACATTCACACATTTTCCAATTTCTGAATATACATTTCTAAGACTGTTATACTAGACTTCTAAAAAGTTTACTGGTTTGTTGCATTAGCCCAGGGGAAATTAATACAAGAGAGAACTGCATGAAAGTATTTCATTTCTTAAACCTGAGATTCTCATATTTGTATGTTTTCTTAATTTTGAGATAATAACTCTTTGCTTGAAGTGGGCTTATGGAAATCCACTAGGCCTGGAATTCAAATTATATATTTTTAATCCTCAACATAAATGGGTGGTATTCATACAATTCTATTTTCAAATTAATTCAGAGTTTGTGAAATTACTGGATACAGTGAATATAGTTGATTTAATGTACACAAATATGAACAAACCCAGACATTTTACAGAAAGCCGAGTGAGTGCTATATTACAAGTCAGATGGCTTCCTTCGAGCAGCTGGTGCAAGTAAACGGTGTAAAGGTGTTACATTCATTGCTCTAAATCTTTACTTGCATTTTGATTTCATTTTGATCTTTAGTTTTCCTAAATGAAATATAAGCCAAGTAACCCTGCAATTCCACTAGAAATTTCTGACCATATTTTCCCTAACAAACTTCTCATGAAACAGAAACATCTATTCATTGCTGATAATCATTAAAGCACACTGAAATCAATTTAAACTATTGGAGTATGGCTGAATTTAGTCGCACATCATTAATTACACTGTTTAAGAGCGAAGTCAGTGAAGCATTAATTTAATTTTGTGCTTTTTGCCATAAAACCTACTTCCTAAAGCCAAGAGCAGAGCGGAATTTGTGTCTCAGCAGATCAGCGTGTTTCTCTGCTGCCATCTTCTGGCACAAGAGAAAGTTCTACAGTTTCCCAATTGCTTTTGAAATACTTAATTGTTTTTTCTCTTGAGCAGCATCAGTACACGTTTTTGTTCCATTTTGGCCTTACATAATTTATCTATAAGTTTTGCAGTGTCTCTTAGCCACTTGTAATTTGTCCACCCAAAAAAGATTTTAGGAGACCTGCAAATACAAAGATTAGTATTATAAAACAAATGCCCTTTGTATTACTAAACATTGTATTTCTACAAAAGAATGTAGCTATATTATTAAATTTATCTGTTTAGTAAATGTTTTTGCCAATATTTATGCTGTTCATACTTTACTTTCAGACCACAAAAGAACTATCTAGATCTAAGCCTGATTCTGTCTTTAAGTTATTTACTACACCTTACCATTTTCATATTTTAACAAATAGATTAAAATATTTGCATTATTTTCTACATTTGTGGTGAAATGGCCCAGTGACATTCTTTCAACCATCCTTCACCGCTACATAACCACATATTTGAAAGCTATATAAAACATCCTTTTTTTCCCTGAACCTTTGGCTCATAGCACTTAAGTCCATGGAGGATAAGGTGCCCTGATATCCATCTGGGAACACTTAAGACACTCTAAACTCCTCAATCACTGCTGCAGATGAAGAGAAGGCAGCTATTTCAGGAGGCAGAATGGTAGTTTTGGGTCCTCTGCAGGCAGCAGAAGTCCAAGGCAAGACCTGACCTGTGATTTACTCTCTTCAAAGTAAGGATGTTGTGCCACGATTTCCTGAAAACATGAAATCTGGCGATGAACATCTTGCTTAAACTGGATGAGTTCACTGGTATACTAGTATGCCTAAGGTTACCAAACACACGTAAGGCCTTGGGACTGGCCACTCTGGGAGTCCACAGCCATCATGAGATTGTGCTGCAAGACAGTAACTTTCCTAAATGAAAATATCATTATTAGAGGAAAAGCAGCAGGAGAGGAGGGAAAGATGGTTGCAGAGTAAAAGTCAAGCCTGAATATCTCATCTTTTTCTCAGAGGTGTCTGTAGCTTCCAAGCCACTGAGCTGGGAAGCCACCGGCTTTCCTTGGGACAGCTGCAGGTGATCTTGCGGTTCAAGTCTGACACAGCCATCTCAGAATCTCTTCTGCATTTTTTTTCCCCCTCTCCTATGAAATCAGACAGTGGTGAACCCGATTTTTATTTTATTTTAAAAAGTACTCCCAATCACTCATCCATCCTTAATCAAACATCTGTGTCAGGGAGAATGGTAGCGAGGTATCCCTGGGTTCTGCAGTGAGTCCAGAGAAAGGTCAAGGAGCTGGGGAAGAGTCTGGAGCACAAGTGTGATGAGGAGCAGCTGAGGGAGCTGGAGGTGTTTGGAGAAAAGGAGGCTCGGGGAGACCCGATCGCTCCGTACAAAAACTACCTGACAGGGGAGTGTAGCCAGGCGGGAATCCACCTCTTCTTCCAGGCAACAACTGATAGAACAAGAGGATCATCTTCAGCTGCGCCATGGAAGGTTTAGGCGGGACATTAGGAGGAATTTCTCCACAGAAAGGGTGATTCGACACTGGAACAAGCTGCCCAGGGGGTGGTGGAGTCACCGTCCCTGGAGGTGTTCAAGCAAAGACTGGACATGGCACTTAGCGCCGTGGTCTACTTGACAACGTGGCGTTCGGTGACAGGTCGGACTCGCTGATCTCGGGGATCTATTCCAATGAATCAATTCTCTGATTCTTCCCGCGACAGCGAGCGGAGCGCGGTTGTGCGAGCGCCGGGCCGCGCTCGCCGCCCTCATGGGCGCGGACAGAGCATGGGCTGTGTCCAGCCACCGCACCCCGTGACGGGCCGCCTTCACTCGCACCACCCCAGGGCGGCCCCGGACAGCCCCGCCGCCCCGCTGGGCTCCATCGCCCCGCTCCCGCTGGGGCCGGGCCAGCGCGGCCGCCCCCGGTTGCATCAGCCGCGGGCCGAGCGGCGCCTGCGCCGGGCCGCGCCCGCCCCTTCCCGGGCGGCTCCGCGGCCATGGCGGGCGCTGACAGCCAGGTGGGCTCTGCTCCGCAGCTCGGCAGCGCGGGCAGGCGGCAGGAGGCTGGCGGGGGAGCTGGGCCTCTTCCCCAGCCTTTCCCCAGCTCCGGGGGGCGGTGGGGTGTGCCCCAAGGAAAAGGAGCAGGGAGCTGGGGGCACGCGGGCTTTGCGGGACGGGGAGGTCGGGTCTTTTCCGCGGTGTGCGGGGCAGGGGAGGCTTAGAGCGCCTTACGTGTGAGGGACTGCCGGGGCATGACCAAACGATTTTCGCCCTCCGCAGGTGGGTGCTGGGGAAGAGAAGAAGGCAGACTGCGGGAAGAAGAAGATGAAGGAAGGGGCTGGCGATGGAGGGCGGTCGGAGGTGAGCAGCCCCTGGGCCGCGGGGGTGGGAGCATGCGGAGTCTTCGTTGCTGCGCTCCTGACATTGCTACAGTTTGTCCTTCTGGGGTGTTTTATCAGGCGATACAGTTACGCCTCCGACAGTGTGCCTTGCAGTGCCGTTGTTGGCTTTTTACATTAAGTTGCATTGGTGTAATAGGAGAAGAGCTCAGATTCCCATAGCTGGGTTAGGTTATGCTTTTCCCTGTGCCTCTTTGCAGCGGGAAGCAGGCAGCACATCGCCGAGGTGGAGAAAGGCTGCTTAAGGTGCTCTTGTCTTCGAGGTGGGTAAACACAGATCGCTGTGAGCCCACGCTGCCAGTCAGCAGCGGTGTGAGCCAAGTGCATGGCTGTGCCCGGGCGGATGGTCCTGACGTCAGGACACGTGTTTAAACTGGAGTCAGTTCCTGTCTGGGTGGCTCAGGCTAGAGCGCTCCCTCAGCTTTTTCACCTAATAAGAAAGTCTTGCTTTACGTTGAACTTACTTTTTTTTTTCTGGTTGACTTTTGTCCTTGTCTAGTTTATTACATGGCGTAGTTGTTTGGTAACATATGTGGTTTATTGAACAGGTGTACAGTGGTACAGATTTCATTAAGCTGAAGCCATGTGGTATTATGACATAATTAATACTATATAATCTGAAATAATGGTGATTACTTGTTACACGTAGCACACAGCTATCACCACATAGTTGCTTATGAATAGCTATTGTGTTGCCATTGTTGACATGATGCGCTATCAGATTAATAATCAGATTAATAATTTTCCTTTGTCTTTATTATATACAGCTAAATCCCTGGCCTGCCTTTATCAATGAGCGTTTGGAGATGTACAATAAACTTAAGGCTGAACACGATGCACTCCTTGCAGAAAGAGCTGCAAATGACAGTAAACCCATTAAAGTTACGTTACCTGATGGCAAGCAGGTTGATGCTGAATCTTGGAAGACTACTCCTTATCAAATTGCATGTGGAATTAGGTATGTTTCTGTTCTGTGAAGCTACACAGTCATTTTCAGACACTGAGTTTAAGGGGATGGGTAATGTATAATTATTTTCTTTGTAATTTATCTCAAGTCTTCTCAAAGCATCTTGTATGCAATGAACTGAAGGTAACTAGCAGGGTTTTAGTTTTGGAGTGCAGTTTTCTTTTGCCTCATAAAGATGAAGTTTCTGACATTAAATAAGAATAAAACTGAGGTATTTTAGACACATTTTAATAGTGTATTTTTCCATCCAAGTACAGCTGTTGCATTAAGAACTGATTTGCTATTAAATTACCAAATGGAATGTTAGCACTGCAAACCAGTGTGCATTGATCCAAGGAAGATGACTGCTGGGTGATGTTTCAATTGATTACCGAGAAATTTAACAGTATGAGTATTCTTCATTATAATTTGCATGGCAGATATCTATTAAAAAGAGTGTTGCACATCTCCAGGTTACTCATAACTGCTGTGGAGTATTTTTGAATCATACACAGTGAACACCCTGACAGTTAACATTGCAAAGATTGGGTGATTCCTAAAGGTGAAATGCCTCTTTTTAAAATTTTTTTTTCCCCTGTCCATAATAAGGTGCCATGTCATTGGAACCTCCTTTGCTTCTGTGATTTGGGATCATGAAAAGAGTATTTTGCCTAATGGATACAAACAGTAAAACTACTATGTCAAAAATTGTATTTGATAGGTTTTAAAAGAGTATTTTGCTCTTATATTGCAATAGGATTGTGAAGTCAGGTTTGTACTTGGAGGAAGCTGCCTCTAAGCAAAATATGTATGAAGGTTAAGTATATAGCAGGGTTTTCTTCCCATATCCCTAAAATATAAGTAGGATTTTTCATGAATGTTCAAGTCTGGCTAAACTGGTTATTAATTTAAAATTTATTTATGGCATTATATCCACTCTGAGCACTATAAAGTCTCATTCACACTGGAGGGCAAATTTGGGGAACTTCTGCTTGCTGATTTCAAAGTACAATGTACTTTCTTATAATTGTGCTTCTGTGTTTGTTCTGTAGTCAGGGATTAGCTGACAACACAGTTATTGCCAAAGTGAACAAGGTGGTTTGGGATCTAGACCGTCCTTTGGAGGAGGATTGTTCCTTGGAGCTGCTGAAGTTTGAAGATGAAGAGGCTCAAGCAGTGAGTATCTTTTGCCAAAACATTTTTTTGTTTCAGGTTTACATTTAACTCAGCCTCTTGCAGTTATTTAAATAAGTGCTGTGTTCAGAAGATGAGGAAAACAGGTTTGTCGTTTAGCTCCTTACTAGCAGAGTTCTGGTACTACAGGTAATGTAAATTCTGCTGTGTACTGGTAGCCAAGTCTGCTTGCAGTTGCTGTAGTTCTTGCTAAAAATTTGTATTTTCAGCCTTCATGTTAATGTAAAGTAGGTCTTTTGAACTGATATCTTCAGCACTGATTTTGGGAACAAAACTGAGTACAGTACTTTCTGTGTAGAATCATAAAAGTATTGAGTAGACTGTTCTTTGTCTTTGTGTATGCAAAAGTATCTACTTTTTTATTTTGGCTACTCAATCAGATAAATGTGCCCAGCCAGTAAATTTGTGATTAGGTTCTTTAGAAAAAAAAAAATCAGTTGGTACAAGAAACTGTCAGTCAAACTCATCACAGAAGTCTTACATTCAAACCTAGGGTCTTCATATTGGCTTAATCACAGCTCCAAGTTTATGATTTCAATTTGTGCTAACCAAGGCAGACTAATTCTTAAAAGATTTGGTTTTGTCAAAACCTCAGGTGTTCTACAACACCTGAGGAGTGTGCAGGATTTCTTATGCATAAGATTGCTGGAGTAGAACCAGTCTTATGTTGAAAGCGCATCTTTTGGTCAGTATGGAGATCTGATTGATTAAAGTTCATAGAAAAAAAAGGTTTCTGAATTAGTATCTTGACTTCTTGACAATAATGAAATCATGTTTGCAACAGTTGAAAATAAGAATTGTTTGCTACCAGAATGTAAGTTTTCCATTTCCAGTTTTCCAGTGGAAATGCTGCTTTTTATAAACATTGATGCTGAGGATGCGAGTGGTGCTGGCAGGTCACTTCTGTTCTGCACACTGCTCTAATTTGGGATGTGCCTCAAATATCCTTGAAAGCAAGCATTTCAGAAAAGGTTTTAAATGAAACAACTGGAAATGCATCGTGTGTATTCAAGACTGATCCCTTCTTTTTTTACTTCTGTTAGGTCTACTGGCACTCAAGTGCTCACATAATGGGTGAAGCTATGGAGCGAATCTATGGTGGTTGTTTGTGCTACGGCCCACCAATAGAAAATGGATTTTATTATGACATGTTTCTTGAGGAAGGGTAGGTTTTGTATTTTTCTTTATTTAGGAGCTGGGGTGGGTGGCAGTCACAGCAAAATTTCTGCTGGGTGCTTGTTCCTAGAACAAAGTCATATGTACTGCTGCAGATGGCTTAGGATTTTTTGCAGGATATCCCAACCACAGGTTGGTGCGTTGCACCAGGATGACAAATTGCAAATGAAAGCAAAAATTACTCACTTCTCTGGGTGTGTTTATTTTAGGGGTGTATCAAGTAACGATTTCTCTGCTTTGGAAACATTATGCAAGAAGATAATGAAGGAAAAACAAGCCTTTGAAAGACTGGAAGTTAAGAAGGAAACACTGCTTGAAATGTTTAAGGTGGGCTGTTACAGAAGGTTATCTCTAGCCTTGTGCAAGTATTTTTAATTTCAGAACATGTGTTACTAGTGGTAAAAGAAAGTAGATCAAATTTTTAAAGGTGATATGTTCTTAGAAACTCATTTTTGATACTTAACAAAAAAAAAGAAAAAGTAATTTTAGGTTCTTGGAAGAAGGCGTTCTGATTTTCTAAAACTTCCCCAAGGTGATCTAACTAAATTCTGTGAAGCCACATTCTTTATTTACTTCCCAGAAATGTAAATTTGTGACACATCATGTACGCAGTTAGTTGTGTTAACTTGTCTGTAGTGATACTGTGACTGCATATGTTGCTGCTGCGTTCAGAAAGCTTTATAAAACATTTTTAGAATAAGGACTTCTAAAAGAGTGCAGGCAACTCTAAAACCTGATCCTTTCTCTCTCATATCTAGCTGGAAATAATTTTTCGGCATTCCTGAGGTAGACGTTAATGAGTTTTCACTGTTAGGACATCAGGAAAATCATAGCATCACTTAGGTTGGAAGGTAATTCCATAGATGTCCAGTCTCATGCACAGGACATGGGATCAGACATGGGGACACTGAGGCCAGGTTTCCTGGGCTTGTCCAGTTGGGCCTTCAAAACTCCAAGGAATGATTTGCACACCCTGCTTTCTGGGCACCTTGTTCCACTACTGTCTGTACTCCTGTCTGTCTCTTTTACAGGCCTGATGAAACACAGCATCAGGTTTGCAAATAATTTAAACTGTTGTCCACTTCTCTTTTTGAAACAAGGAATTAACAAGTATGTGTGCTGCTTTTCTTCTCAGTATAATAAATTCAAGTGTCGCATCCTGAACGAGAAGGTCAATACCCCAACTACTACAGTATACAGGTAATTATGCATGGATTGTAATAGTACTGGGTTTATGGCTCTAGGATTAAATATACCAAATAAATGCTTTCCTTTTCTTAGGTGTGGTCCCCTGATAGATTTATGCAGAGGGCCTCATGTCAGACATACTGGCAAGATAAAGACCATAAAAATTCATAAGGTAAGTGCTGGAACTGTCCTATACAAATATTTTCACTGCAACGCTTCAGATGCATTGCTCCCTTTAGGCTTAGCCAGGAATATACTGTGAAACTGTACATTCCTGGCTAGGGAATTCCAGGTTACTGTGTAACCTGGCCAAAAACTTGGTGTTACAGATTGTGAAAGGGTTGTATGCTAGAATGATATTCACATGGTGTGAAGCCCAATTAGGTGTCATGGGCTTGCACTTCCAGTACAGGAGGGTGAGTTTGGTTTAAAGTTTGGCTGAACTGTGTCAATTAGAATTTATAGTTTCTGCTTAGCTGATGATTATACCTATTTGTGAATAAACAGTTGGAATAGGATAGCTACAAAGCAGATGGGCTTTTAAAAAAGACAAGAGCCTGAAACCATTTTTACTTACTGTATTTACCTTTAAGGATGTTTCTGATCAGTGCTCTGAATTTCACATTAAAACTCTCCTTATTACTTAGTTGTTCCACAGTAATCATTTATTAATAATTGTATGCCTTTTCATAGCAGGCAGAAGTAGTAAAATGTGGAGGCTTCTCCCTTTCTTCAATGTTTAATTTCTTTTTTTGTTCAGAATTCTTCTACCTATTGGGAAGGCAAGGCTGATATGGAATCCCTCCAGAGGATCTACGGAATTTCATTCCCAGATACAAAAATGCTGAAGGAGTGGGAGAAATTCCAGGAGGAGGCTAAAAGCAGAGATCACAGAAAAATTGGGCGGGTGAGACAGCTTTTCTAGTAATGTATTCCAAAAGCACTGTGTGGATATATGCCCTTAATTGAAAGCATCTTAAAGATAGCCTATACTGGCTGCCACAGCCAAGGTGTGACACAATTTTATATTCAGTTGGGTTATGAAGTCACCTGCTTTTCTCAGGAGCATCAAAGTCCTAAAATAAATAACTTCTTTATTCTTTCAACACAGTGACATCCTTATTGCACACATTGATCAGAACAGAATATAAAGACTTCAGTCTGCAACCCATGAATGCTCCAGTCCACAGGCACTGCTCATTCCTACACAATTTGCTGCAGCCTGTTCATGCAGTTCTTTCCTTCTGCATGATTTCAGAATTGGCAGTATAGAGCTGCGTTTTTTGGTTAGCTGGTTCTTGGGTTTCTTTTTTGAGATGGAAACCCCTGTCAGTTAACTGATAGTTCTGAACAGGGTTAAAATGTCTGTTGCTAGTACTTTATGACAAAATTCTGAAGAGCTCCTCATATGCAGATCTCAGGTGTGTGCACAGTTTGTAACAACATTAACCAGCTGTAGTTCACACCTTCAGTTTGTGTGCAGATAATTAGAGAGCTGCAGAAGCAGAATTAAACATTGACAAGTAAACATGCAGAGGGAACTGTGAGGGCACAGTTGGGAGTTAAGTGTAAAGATTTGGCACATCAGTAATGAGTGAAACAGGAAACTGAAAAATTTCCTTCCCTTATAACTGCTGACAGACATAAGAATACTAGTGAAAATGCATCTGGTGTATTGGATATTGCTTTTTTCCCCGTGTTTTTCTTTTTGAAACTCTGTTAGTGATGACCAGTCAGAAGCAATCCATGTGTGAATGTTAAGTGAAAAAGGTAGGGTGCAAATACTAACTTCTTAAAGTATTATTTTCCTGCAGGACCAAGAACTGTTTTTCTTCCATGAGCTCAGCCCTGGTAGCTGTTTTTTCTTGCCAAAAGGAGCTTACATTTATAACACATTAATTGAATTTATACGGGTAAGTAACATCTTTTGGAAATCTTGTAGGAGAAATTGCATGATTTAAAAAAAATACATAGCAGCATGCTATGTTTAACAGTATCAATAGCCCTTTATTTCAAGTTATCTTTTAATTGTGTAAGCCATGGAACTAAAGTAACCTTGTTTCTTTGAATTGGTTGTGTCACAATCTCTGTGATGTTTTATCAGTACTTTTTACCTGCAGTTAAAGCTGTGGTAAAGGTTCTTTGTCATAGGAATTCTTTGACATCTAAAACTACTATTAGCTCTACTGAGCTAAGCTCACACTGCTGCTCTTCCATATGCATATTGATTTGTTTTAATAAACATACTTAATTTGACCTTGAAGACTTACTTGTTTTGAAAATATATGTACGAAAAGAATTCTGATCTTCCTGCTCTAAGATTTGAAGTCTGTGTTATTACTGTATATTTGGGCTGCAATTAAATATATCTAGGGTCATGGAGTAATTAGAGACTGCTGCATTGCTTGCAGGGAGGAAACTTGTTCTTCTTGCTTACTTTCTACTAGAGAAATTGTTTGGGGGAAGGGTGTTGGAAGGGATGTATCCTGGCATGTCCAGCTTCAAGTTGATTCTTTCTTCCCCCGTTCCCTTCCTAAGTAATGGGACTTTCATATGGCATCAGTTTTATATTTTTTTTGGCTGGAGATTGAAGCCTGTACTTACCTTTGTTTTCTTTATTATTTTTTTATATACTGTGCCTATTCTAGAGTGAGTATCGAAAACGTGGATTCCAGGAGGTTGTCACTCCAAATGTTTTCAACAGCAAACTGTGGATGACTTCAGGGCACTGGCAGCATTACAGTGACAATATGTTTTCCTTTGAAGTGGAGAAAGAAATCTTTGCTCTGAAGCCTATGAACTGTCCAGGACACTGGTAAGTACATAGCAAATTCAGTTTACCAGAGATTGTGCTGATTGAAAAAAAACCCAAGTGAAACCCATTGTGCTTCCTTTGCCTGTGTAATGATAAGGATGGCTACCTTCAGTTACCCATTCTGTCAGGAATGATATATGTCTTGCTGTGTACATGCTTTCTTCACTTGAGACACTGAGAAATGTCTTGTCATCTTACCATCATTAGAGTGACCCCATCATTACTGGGGCATTGTCAGTTTTGTGGCAGTTCAGGCATTCAGCTTTTAAAGCTCAGTTTTAGGAGCTGTTTTATCTCCTTTCTGTGAAGAGGGGAAGGCCTACCAGCTGTTGAAGGAGAATGTTTCCCTGACAAATCTAGATAAGACTGATGTCTCTGTCCAGATTACCCCAATGGCCTTACAGGCATGTGCTTCATCACTGGCTGCTTCTCCCTGACTGTTCTTTGCAGAATTTTGGTTCTGAATGAGCTTCAAGTAATAAACTTTTCCTTCAGCCTTATGTTTGACCATCGCCCGAGGTCGTGGCGTGAGCTGCCGTTGCGGTTGGCGGATTTTGGTGTCCTGCATCGCAACGAGCTGTCGGGAGCTCTCACAGGACTCACCCGAGTACGCCGGTTCCAGCAGGACGATGCTCACATCTTCTGTGCTATGGAGCAGGTGGGGGCTATTGCTAAGTGAAACTGGGTAGTAAAATCAGGTAAACTGAAATTTCCGTACTTGAGACACGATTTCTGTTATCATTAAGATTGAAGATGAGATAAAGAGCTGTCTGGAGTTCTTGCGTACCGTGTATGATGTCTTTGGATTTTCATTTAAACTGAATCTCTCCACCCGTCCTGAAAAGTACCTGGGAGATATTGAAGTGTGGAATCAAGCTGAAAAGGTAAAACAGTAGTCTTATTCTTTTCTGTGATGTAAAGCTACATCTTCTGTATGACCTTACAGCCTTCTGGGAGGTAGAGTGAAGCTGGGCTGGGCATGAGCAAAATAACTTTGATAATTGCCTTCAGTTCAGTCTGCCTGCTGTAAATATTTTGCTCTCATTACAGAGACAGTGTCCATGTAAGCATCAAATGAACTCTTTCTCCTTGTCTTTTTTTGATAATTAAAAAAGGAGGAAGAGAATCAGTTCTGGCAGCCCCTGTAATAAAACTTAGAGCCATCTCCCAAAAGTGAGGCTGAAAGGGATGGGGTTGACCACTGCAGCTGCAGTACTGGGGAGAAGATAGGGCAAGAATAGACATTTGGTGTACCAGGGCAGATTTCATCTCAACATTACCTACAGACTTTGAATTTAGTATAAAAAGTTCTTATATCTTAGCTAATGCTTGTTTGGCCTCTTCCAATATGAGTACATTAATTTTGTGTGTTAAAATTCAGACTTTTTTTTTAGTTTTTTTTTTTGCTGGTGCTCTTCCAAAACTTACCTTTTTCAGAAAATAAATGTGTTTTGGCAGTTACTGAGAAGTAGTGAGAATTTGGTAGGGTCAGTAGTAGCAGGCTGACCTGAAACTGTAATATGTAAAGAAACGCTGAGTGTGTGTGTCCTTTATCTCCAGCAACTTGAAAACAGCCTCAATGCCTTTGGTGAGAAATGGGAGTTAAACCCTGGTGATGGAGCTTTCTATGGACCTAAGGTTAGTGTGTTGCTAACCCCTCCCTGGATTTGGTTTTTAATTCTGTTTGGATAAGGCAAAAGGCTGGGATGAGGAAGAAGGCAGATTTTATTTATGTTAGCCCATTTTAAGATGCTGTCTGACTGAAATTCGCTGTTTTTCCAGATACATAAACTCTAACATACTTGAGAGAGAAATAATCTTCTATGATTCTGGTTTTCACATAGTTTTAACTGGTTTAACACCCATTTAGTTAATTAAACATGAATAAACTATTTATCTGGTGCTTAAACAGCTGACAGGTGGATGGCATAAACACAAGGTGGCACTGTATGACCTGTTTTAGCAGAGCAACTTCTGCATTGCAAATAATCCTTTCAGCAGTGAGTGAATCCTGAGTCAGGAGAAAATCAAAAGTAAACTTTCTGGTTAAACATTTTTATTCCTTTAACTGCACAGTTTTGAAGTTGCACTGAGTTACTGGTGGTTTTTGTTAGTTTAAAAATCCCCATGCAGTGATCATGTGAGTTTGTTGAGTTTCTTAAGAACAGTCTCCTCAGTTTAGACAGATTAAATAGGGCTTTTTAGAAACTTCGTTGTTATCCTTGCTCCTAAGGACACAGAGTATTATGAAATGACTTTTAAATCTTTCCCTAATATGCCTTCACTATATTTATATTTGTGTTCTCATCTAGTAAGCTGGTTCTGATTTCTGTATTTCTATGCCAGTTGAATCACTTTTGGTTTGTGTCATTTTTTAGGTAAAATGTGTTACAGCAGCTCATATTTATTAATTTCTGTATTTGACTGAAGGAAGACAAATACACAGGAACTTCTGTTAACATTAATAAATCTTACGCTTGCTCTTCATACAGTCTGGATTTGAAATTAAATTAGGTTGTAAGTAATGTATTTTGATTAGAAGCTCTTTGATGACTAGCTGAATTCTGATAAATTGAATTCTAGATGCGAAATTGAAGGACATTTAGATCTTGAGTTGTTAAAATACTGATCTGTTTGTTTATTACACAAATTAAAATAAGGCATACTGCCTTAATATATAGCCTGATATATACTGGTAAAATGATGAGTAAGTGAGCAATGTAATAAATAAATAATGTCAGGACACTATAAGTCTACTCTTTTCTGTAAGTCTTCTCTGTCTAAGTTGTGTCATAAGTGTACTCAGAATTTAAGTGTTAGATACAAAAGAAAGAACAGGCTTGACTCGTAGGTCAGAACAAGTGTCACTGATTGATAAGAGTCCCTGCTGGTAAGTGGACTATTTAACAGATTCTTGTCTCTTGTTCATGCCCTGAATTTGTAACACAAGCTGCAAAGTCCTCAAATACCGTATAATAAAGAAGTGCAAATTTGCCACTTTGAGGCTGAAGAAGTCTCATTTGTGGGGAGACATGTTCAGTTCTGCATTTATGTTCTGCTGTACTCACTGAATGAAAAGGCCCATGAAAGTTCCAGACTTTCAGACTCACAAAATGTCTGAGACATTAAATGTAGTTCCCACCTGATATATTATCTCTCTAGTTACTCACCCTGTTTTAGCTCTAACATTTTTTGCATCAGAACCTGCAAAAATGAATGCTGTTTAAACTGCATAGAATTTCTCTGCATTGAGTGAAACTTTCCATCTCAAAACAATGAATTTGCTTTCAGAGGGGAATGCTTGTCTCTTAACTGTAAAATTTATGTCTTTTTTTTCTTCAGATTGACATTCAGATTAAGGATGCCATTGGCCGCTACCACCAATGTGCTACAATTCAGCTTGACTTCCAGTTGCCAGTCAGATTTAACCTCACCTTTGTCAGGTAAGCACAAAGGCTGGTGGCTTTAGTTTCTGTGTAATCTAACTTCAGTGACACTTACAGGGATAAGGTTGCATCAAGACAAAAAGCCTTACAAAAGCATTTCTTTACAGCCATGATGGCAATGACAAGACAAGACCAGTTATCATTCACCGGGCTATCTTGGGATCTGTGGAGAGAATGATTGCCATTCTAACTGAGAACTATGGAGGCAAATGGTAAGGTTGCTTACCAGCTCAAACAAACTCTTCACGTAGGAGAGGAATTAGCCCCAAGTACTGGAGAGTCAAGAGGGTCTGTTTGTTGCACTTGCTTGCTAGGGCAACATGCCTAGGAATACCACAGGGCAATTTCTTCTGAACCACCTTCCTTCGATGTGAAATTATTCAATATGGTAGATTCTACCTGACACTGCCAGTGCAGGTGCAGCATAGAGCTAGTCTGCCCACAGCATATGCATTCCAGCTGCTTTTGCAGCAGGACCATCTTGTAAAGAGTCATTTATGTAGGTGATATGCTCTACCTGTGTTAATACCCAGTGGGAGTGTCCCCTCTGATTCTGACAAGACTCAAAGGTTTTCCTGTGCTTAGTAATGAGCTCAATCTGTTAGGCTTTGTTATCTGTCATAAAACACAACAGCAGTCGTCCAGTCAGCAAGTGCTCGTGCCCACGCTGCAATCCTTTTAGATACTCAGTTCTTTTGGGGAAATAATTGTAATGAATATAGGGCTCTCATCACCTCTGAACCTAATCTGTGCAGCTGGCTTTAAGAGTCTCTTGTGTAGATTTTATTCCTCTTTGTAAATAGTATTTTTTGTACTGTAAAAAACAATGAGAGCTATCTAAACTTGTTTGTTTGTTTATTGAAGGCCACTCTGGCTGTCCCCACAGCAAGTAATGGTGGTACCAGTGGGACCAGCATGTGATGAGTATGCTCAAAAGGTGATGTATATGGTTTCAGGCCTTTGATTTCAGTATATTGTATTGATCTGAAATCCTTAGTTCTTAATGATTAATAGTATTTATTTCAGAGACGTATTCCAAGTCTTTGCATATTACATTGAGTCATTTTTTATATCACAGTGACAATTAGCTGCTGAAGTTGTAGATCTCTTAAAGATAACCTGAGTTAGATTTTGGATATGTGAATAATAAATGTTGATCTTTGTGAGACTTTCATTTTTGGAAAACTTAGTTTTTCTCTTGCTCAGATCTGTCTTAGGTTCTAGTGCCTTCAGGTTCTAGTGCCCCATGGCCATGTGCCTCTTGCAGAGCAGTAAGAAAGATGATGTCTTTGCAGACTTAGCATCCAGCAACGCCTCTGCCTGTCGTTCTTTCAAGCACATTATATACAAATAAAATAGTTTGCAAAATTTTTTTTAAAAAATCTCTTCTAATCAGTAAGCTACATCATCCTGTTGCCTTTTACAGTATCAAACTCAAATCACTACTCAGCCCAAACATTAGATGTTCACATCACTGCTTACTTATTTATTGTGTGTATAGTTGCATGATAGCTGATGTGTTTTAATTTTTTGAAGTGGACTCATCTCAGAAGCCTGAACCCATGACAGTGCTTTTGTTTCATGGTTCAGATAATCTGAAATGGTTTAAATCTACAAGTCATGAATAGTTCATGGTCATGAATATCCAGCAGTGACAGTTCTGCTATTTTTTCCTTAGGTCAGGCAGCACTTCCATGATGCTGGATTTATGGCAGATGTTGATGTAGATCCTGGGTGCACACTGAACAAGAAGATCAGAAACGCTCAGCTTGCGCAGTATAACTTTATTCTGGGTAATGTATTAGTTACCTTGTACTGGCTGACCGTTTTGTTACAGGGTTTGATCATTTTGTGAACGAGGCAGAGAGTCGTAATCAGTGTTCTAGGTCAGTTTGTTCCTGAGAGTTTCCCCTGCAGAGAACCTCTCCTGCTGACATCATAGGCATTCCTTGTTTGGAGAGCTGTCCCTGAAGGGAGATCACTGTGACCCAAGGCATTATTGATACTTTTTGCTGTCTTCTGGTCAGCAGTATGGGGATAGATGGGAAGTCTCTTGTCCTTCATCAGTCAGATTTTAAGTAATTTTCCATCCTCCCAATAATTTATGCTCTTGCTTCTACTTCAGCAAAAGAAGTATTGTTTCCATTGCATTCAGCTGTGGTACACTTCTGAACTAGGCATGCATGCATAAGAGAAGCCTCTTTCAGAGAGAGTGATGCAGGAAAAATTAGAAACTCATGCTGAAGTACATGATTTGAAGCAGCATGGTAGTCCTGTTGTGTGAATTGGGGGTCTAGCATTGGCCTTAAAACCATCTGGGATCCATTAAGAGTAGAAGGAGCCTTTGACAGAGAAACTCTACCCTCCAAGTAACTGAAAGAATGGCGAAGAGTCACTTAATTGCTTTGCCTCTTGGTTGTTTGTAGTTGTTGGTGAAAAGGAGAAGGCAAGTGGAACAGTGAACATCCGCACCCGTGACAACAAGGTGCATGGGGAAAGAACCATTGCAGACACTGTGGAGAGGCTGCTGCAGCTGAAATCCTCTCGTTCCAGACAAGCTGAAGAAGAATTTTAACACCATCTGCTCTACCTGGCATATAAAGAATTTGTAGTTTTCCTAATTTAGTTAACCAGAGTTTTTGTTCTGAGCCAGATTTGAAGTATATTTCACATTTGGACCTCTTGCTCATTTTAATGGGGATCTTTCTTCAGTCAAAAATGCCTCTCTTTGTATAAAAAAAATCAAGTTTTTCAAAAACGTTGAAGTAAAGTTTCCTGGCTTTTAACCAGTGACATATGAAGCAAGATGAAATGACTTTCTGTGACTGCAAGGGAAACACTAATCAGGGGTATCTCTGGCATTCTATCTGCCCTGTTAAGAATAACATACATTTTGATAACATATTTTTCATGTCCGTTTAACAATAGATCTCAGGCTTAAGAACCCACATAGTAACCATGTGCTGCAGCAGCAGCTTCTGGAGTGTCTCCATGAGCAAAGAAGGTGATACCTTGCTATCCTGTCTCATGGTCTCTTACCAGCTGTGAATATATTGGCTCTCCAGAGCTCCCAGTCACATGAATGGAGACAGGAACAGAGGCCTCCTGCTTCCACAGTGGTTGTTACCTCTGGCAGTGTCTCAGCTCCTGAAGTCAGGCATTCCTGACTCCACAGTGGGGCCCTGTGCCACAGAGCACAGGGCTGCTAGCCAAAGGCTACTGTGCCCCTTTCCAAAGGCAGTCTCTGAAATGTGCTGGCTCTGCAGGTAAAGTCCTCAGAGCTGTAGAAAGGGGATAACACTGTCTGGAAAAAGCAGGGCACATTAGGGCCAAAGCAGCAGGTAGTACTAGGAACAAAGGGTGTTTCTGTTCATATCTCTGAGCTGTCGTTACAGTAAGGGCATCTCTCACACAGAATCAAGAATGTACTAAGGTAGTGATTATTTCTTTAAGACAAATGCTGCTTTTCACTTAATTAGGTACAGTCCCATCCAGGCTTCCTTCCCAAGCCTCTAGTCCAAGGTATCACTTAATTAGCAGCTCTTCCCATCTTACTGTTGAGGGCTCTCATCTATTGATTCTGGGTTTGGTTTGGGGTTTTCCTCTACATCTGGCTAACAAGAAGCAAATGTCTGTCACTGACAAAAAATAAAATCTTGGTCTGAGGTTTTTTTGCATTTTTTAAATTTTAATAATCTTAACTAACTTGAACAGTTTTAAAAGGTGGTTGATTAACAGTTCATTTAAAAAGAAAAAAAAGCTATTGCTACTGCCTAAGCAAAGATGAGACAAGTCTGAGGACAGGTTTGAGCTTGCTCACCATTTGAAAGCCTCCATGTCTTGCCATTTCCATTATTGTCTGGGCAGAAGCATTTCATCCTGCGTTTTCTCACCTATTTTACTCAGGGGTGATGGTCACATCTAATCAGTATTTGAACTCTTAGTGAATTCAGACCCAGCAGACTCTAACCCCTGCAATTTTCTGCAAAATCTATTTCATCCTACTCTCATTCATGGTGATTAAAGGTTCCATCTAACTGCTGTGGGGGGAAGAGGGGGAAATTGATTTTTCCCTGCCTTGCTGCTTTCAGAGTTACTTTTGTAAGGGTTGTTATTTTCTGTATTTTGCACCTGCTCTTTGCTGAGAAGTGGCTGTTGCCCATGCAGTCACTGCAGTGGAAGCAGATGTCATCTACCCCTGGGGCAGCAGGACTTCATCAACTGGTGAAGCAAACCCGGTGTAGGTGCCAGTAGCCAGAGTAAAGGAGCCACTAGCTCTGTTTCTCTCTAGAAATTGTGCTTCATATTGCCTTTCCACTGGTGTATTTGTTGATTTGCAGAGAGCTCTCCTTTCCTTTTGTGGGGATCCCTGGGCACACCAGACTGCCCAGGTTGTGTAGTGAGAAGCTGGAGCTGTAAAGCAGCTTTCTATGGCACAGCAGGTGTCAGTTTTGGAGAGGCTGTCCCTCTACCGTAACCTCATTTGCTGAGATTGTGCTCTTAAATAGCAGCAGAACAATGGCATTGTAGTGTGTGCACGTTTTTCTAGAACTACTGCCCCAAGGCAGGGTTAGGCACAGCACAGAGCCGTGCAGGGTGCTGACAGGACTGAGGTGTCTGCCTCCAGATCAGGTCAGCACAGTTGAGCTGTGGCTGTGCACAGAAATAAAGCTGGCTCTGAGGCTGTGCTCCCGCAGCCCTTTCCCTGCCCGAGCAGCAGCCTTCAGCAGTGCTCCTGATGGCTGCATCTGGCTACAGACAGCACTCCAGGAGTTAAGTCATAAATCTTCCTCAGAAGCTGAGGGCTAGTTTAGCACGTGCCAACCCAAGAAACATCTGGTATGCAAATATTACTGTGAGTCAATTGTCTTATTCCTTAGTAGTTGACAGCAGAGGCCCTGATGGGCTCTCCTTTATGGCAGTGCCAGCATGTCTCCTTGAGTAAGGACTCTGCTCAGGGTTAATCCTTGAGGCTGGGAGAATCCTTGCCACAACCAATTCTCAGCAAGTGATTAACAGCATGCTAAACTTTGAAATATTGGGTGAATTGTGCACATGTAATCCTTTAGACGGAAGCTGTTGACTGAGTCTGGGACTAAGCCTGAATCCAGCTGCACCTAGATTCCCCTCAGAAAGGAGTGTTGAATGCCTGGGACTTCTCCCTGAACCTCATGACTCAATGGCAGTAGGGTCTCCCTACAACAATTTTGCCTGATCCTGTTTTTATACAGTGAAAATCAAGTGTACCTTGACACTGAATCTTGTTAAAACACTGTTGCATTTACGATTAAGCTTCATTAGATCACTGTTTTACATTGATAAACATACTGCTATTTCTTGGTTACAAGTGCAATACTTCATCTATAGCACTGGCCTGGCACAAGCAGCGCATTCTCTCCCTTGGTTCAACCAGAATTCCTCTGAACAGTGGCTTTGGTCACTGCTTACCATCCTTGGTAGCATAAGCTCCCCCCAAAGTACTGTGCATGTCTCCTAAGGCAGGATAATGCAGCTTGGCTGTCATAGATTGATGGTGGGAACACTTGTCAAGCAGGAAAGAAGCTCTTAAATAATTCATTCCAGGAGAAGGCTGAAACCCACCTCTCCAGTTTGGCAGAGCCTGCTCTGATTGCCAGCATTAGGTAAGAGACGTTCAAGTAATTTGCAATTTGCTTTTCACTCTGTATATCCCTAGGAAAGTTTTCATGGGCATTTCCTGTGGAGTATTTGGTAAGGTATGTCTCCAACTCTGCTTTACTTCACAGCAAATTTAGTTTTACAGAATCACTGAATATGCTGAGTTGAAAGGGATCCACAAGAATCCAAGTTCAACTCCTGGCCTTCCACAGGACCATCCCCAGAAATGACACCTGAGAGCATTGCCAAATGCTTCTTGAGCTCTCTCAGGCTTGCTGCTGTGACCACTTCTCTGGGGAGCCTGTTGCAGTGCCCAGCCACCCTTTGGATGAAGACTCTTTTCCTAAAATCTGGCCTAAACCTCCCCTGCCACAACTTCAGGCCATTCCCTCAGTTCGGGTCACTGTCACCCCAGAGCTGAGTTCAGTGCCTGCCCCTCCTCTTCCCTCATGAGGGAGTTGTAGCTGCAGTGAGGTCTCCCCTCAGTCTCCTCTTGTCCAGACTGAACAAAGCAAGTGATCTTGGCCACTCCTTGCATGGTTTTCTATCCAGACCCTTCACCATCCTCACTGCCCTCCTTTGGACACTCTAATAGTTTCATGTCTTTCTTACCCTGTGGCACCCAAAGCTGCCCCCAGCACTCGAGGTGAGGCTGCCCCAGCCCAGAGCAGAGCAGGACAATCCCCTCCCTTGCCTGGCTGGTGATGCTGGGCCTGATGCCCCCAGGACAGGGTTGGCCCTCCTGGCTGCCAGGGCACTGCTGGCTCGTGTTCAGCTCACCACTGACCAGGAGCCCCAGGTCCCTTTCCATGGCTTTGCTTTCCTTGGCAGTGCTTCCCCAGCATCTCCTTCCCCAGTCTGTCTGTTCATCCAGGGCTGTCCTGGCCCAGGTGCAGAGTCCAGCACTTCCCTTTGTTGAGCTTCATGCAGTTGGTGATTGCCCAGCCCTCTCATTTGTCCAGGGCCTCTCTGCCCTCAAGGGAGTCAACAGCTCCTCCCAGTTTTGTATCTTCTGTGAACTTGCTTTGCATCCGATCCAGTCCTGTTTCCAAATAATTTATAAAGGTGTTGAAGGGTTTATAAAGGTTTATAAAGGGTTCCACAGGGCAGAGAATGGAGCCCTGTGGAACCCCACTGGTGACAGATCACCAGCCTGATGTCACCCCAGTCACTGTAACCTTTGTGGCCCACCCATGAGCCAGCTGCTCACACATCACAGGATGTGTTTATCCAGCTGTGAGCTGGACATTTTGTCCAGAAGAATCCTGAGAGCCAGTATCAAAAGCTGCTGAAACACAAAAAGTGAGAAGGCACATGGAATAACAGGGAAGGAAGTTACCTTATTGACAGATCATCCAACTATATACAAATAATGTATGGCAGTAATTTCTGTACCTGTCAGGAATCACTGTGCCAGGATTCAGTGTTCTGTGTAGCTCCTCAGTACTGCAAACTTCCTGAAAAAGTTTCCTCTGGAGCAGAGCCACCTGGATGCTGCTACTACGAAGGGTAATTCCACTAAGGTGCTCCCTGTCATATCTTGGGATGATAATACTTACTCCATTACACCACTGGGTCAGTCTGATGCAGTTGCAGTATTTAGATTCAGTCACATATCAATTCCTCTAGAAGCAGAGGAGGAGAACCCAGGTGTGAGATAAGCTGTTAGTTGCTGTAGGCACCTTTACTCAGTCAGTCTTGCCTGACTACATTTTTCCCACTGCATCCAAACCCAGATCATATAGGCTCCTTGATAAAAGGGAATTGTTTCACTAAGTGACTTTTTCATGTTAAGATTAGACCAAGTTTAAGTGGTCTTTGAAAACTCATTTGAGGCCTTCAGCTCCTGTCCTGTGTAATTTCCTTATTGCCTTCTCCATTATTTCTGAATTGCACAGTCATCTCTGGCAAAAATCTAAGCAATTGACCCTCAAATCTGACAATGATGAAGTGATGTGATGAAATTAAGAATTGCTAAAGGCTACACTTATTTTAAAAAAAGACAGAATTTAGTGATTGGTGCTTAAAGAGAATTGACAAAATCATTCAGCCTTTCTACACACTAGTATTTTATGTCTGCTTTGGACAGGAATATTCTTTCAAAGTTGTCTGGATGTGGCTGATGCCTTATTAGCCACTGTGACTGAGGATGCTCACACAGAATGAGACACTTTTGGACCTCCACCAAAAGTTTTTTGTTTAACTTTTTTCATGTAGCCTCTGGAATATGGCATGTATGAACAGCTTCTGATAAATCACTGCAGGAACATGTGCTCAGATAAACTGGAGCAGCCAGGGACATTTTGTAGTGTTCTCAGACATCAAGGACAAATCATCTGGGCTACATGTTTAGTTTCAATACATCAGGTATCTGTATCCTTCTGAAAACTACAGCCTTCAAACTGGATCACAAAGCTCTTCTGTAAACAAAAAATGCTCTGAGTTGCACAGAGGGTAGCTGTGAAAACTGGGAAAAATACCACCGACCAAACCTAAAATTATCAGCATCCCAAAAGGAAAGAAATTATAATTTAAAAAACAAAGAAACACTGTCAAAAGGACCCAAAAAATGCCAAAACAAAACCAAAAAAATCTATCATCCATCTATCTATCTATCTATCTATCTATCTATCTATCTATCTATCTATCTATCTATCTATCTATCTATCTATCTATCTATCTATCATCTATCTATATCTATCTATCTATCTATCTATCTATCTATCTATCTATCTATCTATCTATCTATCTATCTATCTATCTATCTATCTATCTATCTATCTATCTATCTTTCTTTCTATCTATTTATATCTATCTCTATATGCCAGTTAATCATGACAGAGATGCATCATGAGACAGCCTTGTCTTCCCCCAGAGCCTTAGAATTGCCTTGCTGAGATCCCCACGAGACAAGGAGAAACTGGAAAGAGATGAGACAAGAAAGCATGGAACAAAGACATGCCATGCTCTCCCTGTTGGCATCCAGGTGTGGAGTACAATTAAGCTACTTGGAGTCAGAACATCCCACCCTGTTAAAGGTTTATCTCACTAGATTAGAGGAGAGTATGTTCACTGCATGCCAGTTTGGGGCTGACAGAACAGCTTTTGCTACCCATCACAAGAGGAAGCAGGCTTTTAAACGAGACTTTGATTGATTTTATTGCATTCCTGAAGCATGACTCTTCATTTTTGAAATATTCAGAACTTACCCTTGTACACTGAGTGTGTATGGCCACATCAGCACAGGTTAACTTAATACTCTGCAGGAGCTTAGATGCAGAATGACAATCTAATCATGTTTGATGTGTGGATTTCCAATTGCATGCTTCAGGGACAGACTGTAGCCTGTCTAAAGCACATTGGCAATAAAAGGAAAATTTCTCTGTGTTTTTCCTTTACTGGGATACAGGCACATAAGGATGTGAAATCTCTTTTCCCTGAGTATCTGCAAGGATGTCAGGCTGCACACCGGAACAGCTTTGAATGAATTTGATTTTTTAGAAAGATACCTTTTGTTGGTGCACTCACTGAAATGTCAAACTGGGTTGAATTGCTAAACATACCTTTCCAAGAAGCCATTGTCAGCTGAGATTTAATAATCATACAATGACATTTCTTCATAAACACTCCATTTAGCTATGGGAAATGAGATCACACATAAGTATTCTGAGTTCTGCTCCTCACATCAGGACAGGTGTTGTCAGAAGAGGGATCAGGTGGAGTCTAAACACCTTCAGATCATAATAACAGCACAAAGAGATTAAGTGCAGAGTTTATTTAGGAGAAATATTTCTTAGGATTTTTAAATAATTTTATGTCTTTGAACAGATAATCCCTGAACTGACTGTACATACATTTTATCAAGTTTCTCCTTTCTAACTCCTCAGCATCAACAGGTGGAGCTATTTGTATCTTTTCCTGCCAGAGACTTTTCTGAGATTGTTCACAGGGTGGAAAGAAGAATTATTTCAGAATATTTGGGCTTTACTTTCTAATGAAAAGTTAGTTTTTCTTGTTTTCAGTGTCAGACTTGTTCCACACTAGAAACGACCATCAAACAAACAAATCTCCATTTCCTCACAAGATACATTAACTTGTGTCATCCTGGATTTACAGGTGGGAATTCTGCAACCAGCTACAGCCTGGCCCTGAAATACCTAAATTGTAGGGGAACTGCTGCTTGTCACACCAGTGAGTCACACCAATGGCACATCTGAGTCCCTGTCCCAGATGTGCCATTCCCTCATTCAGCTCCCTCCTCTGCCTGAAGGGGTTCAAACCCAAATCCCCAATATCCAAAAAAAAAAAAAAACATATTGAGAGTTTAGGGTATCTCCTGTATACAAAAAGACAGGAGAAAAGTGAAGACAGTAAGGAAACAGACAAAACAGAGCCTGTGCTGCCAAACAGATCTGGGACTCCTATTGGGGATTTCAAACACATTTATACTTTTTTAGGAAGGAGGTGCTCTCTTCTCACCACCAGCATATAAAGCTAGAGGTTTTCTATTTCTGTTTTAATGAATCTTGAACTCTCAGCAGCTAAATCCTGCATTTTCAAGATGCTGCATGCGGATCTGGCAAAGCACAGAGTGCAATACTTTGGTGTATGGCTTTTTGTTCCCAACAACATGCTTTGCAAAACAGGGCTCTGCTTACAGGATAGTCTCTTATCCTGTAATTAACAAACTCATCAGCACCAGTATCATAAATCACTGATAAAATAATTTCAATCATCTTTATGTATGGGAGATAATGCAGGGGGACTATATGGCAAGCTGTCACTCTGATTATCAGTGTTTCCAATTGAAGGGAAGAGAGTCGCAGCTCCAGTTTGTGACATCGTTCTGCACATGAGTTAAGATACGCCAAAAAATGCTATTTTGCTTTCTGGTCGTTGAAGAAAAGCAAGTATTGTTTTGCTAAGAAATAGTGTTACCCATAAAACTTTGAATGGAGAGAGGTATCAGTATGCATTTCATATTTCATTTTCAGCATGTCTCATCACAGTAAGTGAAGAACCTGCTGGAGGTCAGAACACTGAGAGCATTCTTGTCCAGCTTTGCTGTAACTAGGATAAAGCACTGCCATTACTGGGAAACTGAACAAGCACATTTCAGCTTTCCTGAACAGCAGACAGGAGGCAATTTGGGCTTGAGCTGAAGTGAGAGAAGGAAAAGGATGCAGGAATTGTGTGAGAGAAGGACAAGAAAAGAAGGAGACAGCTGGGTACAGCAAACAAGGGAGTGCTTTTAAACTCAGACCTGGAATGGAGAAGCAGAGTTGTTACCTGCCTGTTTACATTTCTGTGCCACTTTGCAGCCAGCACAAGGCAAGACTCCAGGCAGAGGCAAAGGCAAGCTCTCAGAAGCCATCTGTTTGCATTGTTTGCTTTCCTCTTCACTTTCCCTTTCACAAAAGGGCATTGTCAAACTGCTGCAGGAATTATACCTGAAACAACCAAGGTGCAAGTGAGGACAGCCCAGGAAGGCTGTTCCAATACCCCAACTCAGAGCTGAGTGAGCAACTTCTGAAAATCAATTTTCCTTTTCAGCTTTTACCCAGAGTCCTTGGATAATGGAGAACCTTCTCCACAACAGCACCACCTCTGCAACCCAAAAGGATATGTCAGGAATTATATCTCCAAGGCCAAAACTCTCTTTTCCCCTCCCTCTGTGCTGAAGAATATGCTGGCCTCCAGATATACTGCTGAGTTATGGAGCAGAGCCTCAGCCAGCAGGCTGAGCTTGGTGCAGCTACCACACACCCAGAGTTAATCCATCTCACTTGCTCAGACCAGTGTTCATGGGCTTGCTGTTCTGGGGGCTGCTAGGGAAGCACAGACACCTGTGCCAGGCTCACAGGGTGCTGGATGTTTGCTCTCCCCACTCTCCCAGCACAGATGGCTTTGTAGATAACAGAGGAGGTGACAGTACAAAGCTGAGCTGCATGTGTCAACCCAAAACAGGGGCAGTGACACCTCTGCTCTCATTTGTGTCACGAGCTGCCAGATGGGTCCTCTCTGCAACTCCTTCCTCTTCCCCAGCACAGCTGGACAGCCAGCTCATTCTTAGCTCCAAGCCCTTGTGACAACACCATTTGGTTATGGACTGTTATTTATATTCCCTTTGTTGTGTAGGCACCTTTTGAACATGATAATATGAACTTAATTCAATTATCTCTATCACAGAGACAAAATACATCACAACACTACCAGAGCAATCTCAAGAGCATTTCTGAAAATCCTCATTCACTGACAGCTGACCTATGTAACCCAGGGATTTATGCCAGCTGAAGGAATAAATGTCCAGCTCAAAATTATAACAGAAAACCAGGTTAAAGTTTCAATTTCCCATCCTCAGCTCTGTCCCTTCATCACAGGGTCAGCTTTCTTAAGAACTGTCCTGCTGATGTGGCAGTAAATCTTATAATATGTTTAATGAAATACTATTAATGTGGTGCCAAGGAACCCCAACAAGATCAAAACCTCATTGTTCAAAGCTGTACAGAAGCAGGCTCTGCTCTGAAGTGATGGTGATCTAATTATGTGGGGGCACCAGGAGTGCACAGCACTGCACTGACTTAATCCCTGTCACCCTGCCCAGCCCTGGAAGAACTTCAGGCTTGGCAAAGAGGGCTCTGCTCACCACACTGCACTTCTTCTGTCTGCTCTGCCAAGCCAAGCCAAGCAGCATTTTTTATGAGATGCATTTTGTTAGAAGAATGAGCAGCCATGCCTGTGTGTGTGCAGAGGTGCAGAGTCTGTCTGCAGCACTGCAAACTGCCACAGAACACTGGGATTGCTGTTTCTTGCACCACATACTCTCGCCAGCTGCCAGTATGCCCTGACTCTGTTTTTCACATCAGAGTGGCAACTGGATCCTACTATCAGCCACAGAAAGTGAAGAGAGACATGTTCAAAAGTTTTTTTCATTTTGAAAATTATGGAGCTTCTCTGCTGTTTAAATTGCAGTCATGAACAGCCCTTCTCCAAGTTACCGCATAGTTTTATTTTTGTCTTGAGACACAGACTCCCTCTTTTCAATGGCGCCACTGGCACCTCAACTTTTTGACACCTTTTTTTTCTCCATACTTCAAGTGCTGGTTTGGCCCAACAGCTGCCCACCATTTGTAGAGAGGAGCCCTGGGAGCCCAGAGAGCTGCTGCTTCTTCAGAAGTTGCAAAAGGAAAAATCAATCAATCAATCAATCTGTCCTTCTCTGGCCTACTCTCACTTATGGTATGTCAGGCTCATTATTGATTTAGTGCTCAAAATAACAGTGCCCTTAAACTGTTTTGATCAATAGAAGGTGTCCAGTTCTTCAGGAGACAGATATCTTCAGAAACTCTAATGGATAATAAAGTCTGGGGAAAACAAAATCTAACTCACTGATTACTTTTTCCCAACTGTTCACCAGCAGGGCCTTTAGCCCTGGCACACCTGCCAAGCAGGCAGTTTTCATCACACTTCTTGACCAAGCACAATTCTAGAGGGAAATAGAATGTATGCTGAGGGTTTGCAGCCTTTTTGGCATTACTACTGTTCATAACCTTCTGCACTGTTTAGGCACCAGTTTTGTTGGTTGGAAGATCTGTCTGAGCCACTCACAAGGGCTCAATCCCTCTGTAATTCTAATATCATAGAATTATAGAATGGCTTGGGCTGGAAGGGACTTTAAAGGTCACACTGCCATGGGCAGGGACACCCTTCACCAGACTAGGCTGCTCAGAGCAGCATCCAGCCTGGCACTGAACATCTCCAGGCTTGGGGAATCCACAGTTTCTCTGAGCAACCAGTTCCAGGGCCTTACCACCCTCCCAGCAAAGATTTTCTTCCTAATATCTAATCTAAATCTACCCTCTATCAAATTGAAGTCATTCTTCTTTGTCCTGTTGCTCCAGACTCTTGTAAAAGTCTCTCTCCATTGATCTTGTAGGTTTCCTTTAGCTACTGTAATGACACAACTGGGTCACCCCAGAGCCTTTTCTTTCCTAGCCCCAATTCACTCAGCCTGCTGTGCATGGTGCTTTGGATGCAGCATCACTTTCCTTTTTTCTTTTCTTTTCTTTTCTTTTCTTTTCTTTTCTTTTCTTTTCTTTTCTTTTCTTTTCTTTTCTTTTCTTTTCTTTTCTTTTCTTTTCTTTTCTTTTCTTTTCTTTTCTTTTCTTTTCTTTTCTTTTCTTTTCTTTTCTTTTCTTTTCTTTTCTTTTCTTTTCTTTTCTTTTCTTTTCTTTTCTTTTCTTTTCTTTTTTTTTCTTTCCTTTCCTTTCCTTTCCTTTCCTTTCCTTTCCTTTCCTTTCCTTTCCTTTCCTTTCCTTTCCTTTCCTTTCCTTTCCTTTCCTTTCCTTTCCTTTCCTTTCCTTTCCTTTCCTTTCCTTTCCTTTCCTTTCCTTTCCTTTCCTTTCCTTTCCTTTCCTTTCCTTTCCTTTCCTTTCCTTTCCTTTCCTTTCCTTTCCTTTCCTTTCCTTTCCTTTCCTTTCCTTTCCTTTCCTTTCCTTTCCTTTCCTTTCCTTTCCTTTCCTTTCCTTTCCTTTCCTTTCCTTTTCTCTCCTTCAGAAGGCAGGTGAGCAATGAAGATGTTTCTACACAGCTCTGGAGTGTGCAGAAAGATCCATATAATCCTCTTGAAGTGGGAAAAACCCAGCAATTTACTTTTTCCCTTCCTCCTTCAAATGGTTTTCAGTCTTCATGGTGGAGGTGGAGAGATTTTTCTCTCCAGAGCTCTTTATTATTGTTGGACTTCTGCAGCACTATAAAAAGAAGCATTTATACTTGGCAAGAATCATTGCTTCTTGAGAGAAGGGAAGAGCTGGTGGAGGGGAGGTGCTGGGCAGGGAGGGCAGCATCACCACCCTCAGCAAGGATTATGGGGTGTAATAGCAGCACACAGGGATTTAATAAAAATTAATCTCATTAAAGAACTGCAGTCCAATAGTTTTCATCCTCAGACATGACTCACTGCAAGACAGGCTGGTTTTTTCTCCATTCCAGTTGCAAAAAACATTTGGTTCTCAGTTACCCTTCAGTAAATGCAGAATGGGAAGACTGAGAACTGTATTATGACATGACATTATCATGCAGAATGAGACTGAGGACTGAATTATGACGTTATTTGTTTCACACTCTTTCTGAAAAGGGCTGAACTTGCTGGGTATGTTCCTAGTCCATTCTTGCTTTTGACAATCTTTTGCTTTTGAGTTGCAGCTGTGGGGGCTGTCAGCAATGAGATTCTTGTGAATGCATCTTTAACTGTTCTAGGCTGTCTAAGGAGCTGCCATCATTCAAGCAAATCAATGTTTTGAATTCACCCACCTGAATACCTACCTGCTGTCTGTCTCAGCTTTAGCAGGGCTTTTGCTACCGTCTTCTGTAGCACCATTATTGACAAATGGGTGAAGCATGGACTAGATATGTGGGTATGAGAGGTGTCTGAACTAACAGGGCTGAAAGGGCAAAGGGCAGTGGCTGGTGATGTGCCTGAGGCTGATGCTGGGGCCAGTTCTGTTCAGCATCTTCATCAGAGATGTGGATGATGGGACAGCACGTTCACACTGTGAGCAGTGGCTCCGCACCAGGGGGTTGTGCCACCATTCAAAGGGTCCTCAGTGGGCTCAAGTAATGGGCCGACAGGAACCCCAGGCAGCTGGGCAAAGGGAAATTCAAAGTCCTGCACTCTCTGCACCAGCACAGGCTGGAGCCCAGTTCACTGGAAAGCTGAGAAGGAGCTGGGGACAAGGTGGATATGAGCCAGCAATGGGCCCAGCAGCATCCTGGGCTGCACTGGGCAGGACACTGCCTGCAGGCCAGGGAGGGGCTCCTGCCCTCTGCTCAGCCTGGTGAGACACAGCTGGGATGCTGCACAGCGTGGGGGGCTCCCCAGCAGAAATAACACAGACGTACTGAAGGGAGCACTTCAAACGTCACAAAGATGATGAAGGAAGTCTATGAGGAAGAAATCACACATGCTGTTTCAGGTATGATGGAAATGGAATCAGCAGCAGGTGGCTAGAGGAGCTGAGCTGGAGACTGGAAAGCATAAACTTTTTCAGAAAAGACCCATGCACTGTTATCAGAAGTTTTCAACTTAAGAACTCACAGTCATGCAAATTTAATCCAAGGTATATTTAGCTCAACACCTGAAACTTCATTCAAAATTATCCAAAGCTTTGCAAAGCTGGGTTTTTCTGTGTGAACACAGATGGAATTTCAAGAAAAAAAAATGTTGCAAAGCAATTTTAAGTTCATTTCTCATTTAATAAATGGGGAAAGGGCAAGCACCTTGCTGCTGAAAATCTTATGAATTGCAGTTTTATTCAGCTTGTTCTTCAAAGGAGTATGACTTAGTACTTGAGGTAGAAATCATGTTCAGCACATCATTTTAGGACTGTCTTCAGATGTCACAAATAGCAATTTCATATGAATCATGGTTTGAATTGCATGTGTTAATAAATAACATCCAGTGCCATGTAACATAGAGAAGCTATTCAACAGCAAAGAGGAATAGTGAACAGCACAGCTCATCAGTTACCACGCAGTACCCCTCCAGTATTTATGGCAGGGAAATGTAGGCACAGAAAGGAAATTAGACAGGATATTGGAGTTAACACCATAATTTCATAAACATGTTAAGTGTTATTTCTCAGCAGTTTCTGGGGCTGCACACAGGGTCAAACAAATGGACACAGGTCAAAGTTTTAATTGCTTATCAATATTTCAGTGAGAACTTCAAGTTTGCCACATTTTTTCCCTATGGAAGGAAAATGATAGCTATGATACTATTTTTTTAATCTAATAAGATGTCACTCATTCTATAATACACGTTTTTAAAGTGAATTCTGATCTTCTCATATCTTGAGTGAAGTATCTTTTTACTCATTGAAAAACTCCTGAACAGCTACTTTTGAACTGCCTAGACATTCTGAGTTCAGCTGTTATTTTACAAGCTAGGTATCATTGACATTTGAAAAAATATATTATTTTGTATAGAAAGAGGCATTTTTAGTCATAAAATGGCTCAGAGCCTAGATCATCAAAGGTAAGTGCTCTCAAAGTGGTGAATTCGGAGGCAAATTATTCCTTATTCACAAGCTCATACAGCGGTGGCACAAGGGGAAAGTGGCAAGTCCTTCACTGAGACAGTGAAAATCCTTCTCTTATGAAAACTGCTCATGTTTTGATTCATTTTATCAGTCACCAGTGGCAACCACTGTTTTGGAGCTTTCCATGGATATTTTGCCTGACCATAGGCCTGTGGCTGGGCTTTGGGATCCACCTGGAGGGGATCACTGCTTAGCACAACACAGGCAAGCAGATCCAGAGAGCACCTGCATTCATAACAAGATCTGTCTCACCTGGAACCTCTCACTATTTCCCAGAACTCCAAGTTGCTTTCTTTTTGCACCAAAGTAGCTGCAAATAAAACAAAATACTTCCCCTTCTAAGCTGTTTCTGAGCTAGAATAGTCTCCCTGGATCAAAAGCAGTTCTGTTCCTGGCTTCAGCTACACAGGTATTTGGCATTATTTGCTCAATTACTGCAGTAATAAGGACAGACAGCTTCCTTGACAGTTTCCCTTCCTTCCTTAATTTGTTTAACTCTGAAGGAGCCATGGCCAGCTAATGGTCACTGGGGAGGAGCAGGAAGGCTCTGGATTAATATTTGCACCAAGGTAGCACAGCGGGGTTGGGATGCATCTTTTCCAACATGAGTCTGGAGCACCCCATCTTCTATTGCCGTTTCCTCTGCTGATCCAATCTTCAGGCACACAGAAGTATTGGCTCAGGAAGACCTTCAAACCCAGGACCCATCACATCACAAGCCCCTTTTTTCATAGCCAGGCCTCATCCAGCTGTAAACACTGGACCTGCAAGCTCCTGGCAGGGAATGTCAGCCTAGGGGATGCCCTAAGAACATTTGTAGGCTGAAGCTTTACAGTCAGCACATCAGCCATCACTGTGAAGAGGAGTCAGGTATTTTCTCTGCTGTAGCAAATTCCAGGAGCCTTGCTGTTCTGATCCACTCTGTCGCTGGATGGAACAGCAGCTGCTTGAGTTTTCAAAATTCCTATGATTTCAAATGCATAGCTAGAGATGCCAAAAGGCAACAGAGAAGCATGTCCTGCAATAGATCTGTAGGAATCTTTTATTTTATCCTTCCCATTTTGGATATTTAAGATGGCAACCATCCATCTGACCCAAAGATGGCTCAGTGGTTATGCTAACAGAAATCTGACATCAAAGACATTTCAAAGCTGTTGTTGAGCATATTCTGAGCGTGCCTTCAGGCTGAAATTTCAGTAAGACAAAGGTTAGGGCTGTGGCTTATGCTTGCTTGATTCTCCAACCTAGTACAAGCAGAGTCCTCATACAGCTTCCCTCCAGCAGATAAGCTGGGTTAGATAAGGGAAAAGACATCTGTGAAAAATTTTGATTTTTCCCGTGAGATATTTTGATCACAAAAACTCCCACTATGTCAAACACAAACAAATTCAGAATTCATCATAAAAATAAAGGGGAAATGTCAACCTAACCTTTTACTCCTGTAGAAAGATATTTCTGCCATTAAATATCTTTATTGGTGATCTGGAAGAAAAAAGAAAATCAATGCAGAGAATATTTTCAGATGAGACAAAAATTGGCAACACAGTAAATGAGGAAGATTGGTTAGATAGGGTGAATTGGGTCACTTGCTGAAGTCAGTGGAACTTAAAAATCTGCTTTCATAAAGAAAGGAAAAGGAAAAGGAAAAGGAAAGATGAGAGGTCATATATGGGGGGGGCTGTATGCTGAAGTTCATGACACTGCAAAATAGCATCATAGTAATCACAAACTACCATCTGACTTTGTGTTTATAATGTAATGGAAAAGGTGTAATAACTAAAATTTGAGGCTGAAAAAGTAACAGAATACCAATGTTGTGTGCAGTGACAAATTCAGATTTGCAATTTTGTGCGTCTGCACTTCGAAATTACACTTTTAAGCATTCAATGAGAGCAGAAAAATTAAAGTGCATGGAATGAGCCTAAAGAAACTCAGTGTATTTATCTCATTTAACAGAAGAGAGAGGTGACTTGGCCAAAGTTTGCAAGCACCCCTCTGTGAAATAGATTTCTAATGGAAGTTGCACCTATTCCTGACCTGAAAAGAAAGAACACAGTCCTGAGTTTGGAAGAAGAAAGTACAAAAATGGCAGCTAGCAAAAAGCAGAAAGCTTGAAAAATCATTCATGGAATAGACAGAATCAGTCACAGAATGGTTTGGGTTGGAAGAAAGTTAATCATTTTGTTTCAACTCCCTGCCATGGGCAGGGACACCTTCCACTAGACCAGGTTACTCAGAGTCCCATCCAGTCTGGCTTGGACAGGTTCTCCAGCCCTGTGACCATTTTTGTGTCTCTGCTCTGGGCTCTCTCCAGCAGGTCCCTGTCCCTCCTGTGCTGGGAGCCCAGGGCTGGATGCAGTGCTCCAGGTGGGTCTCAGCAGAGCAGAGCAGAGGGGCAGAATCCCCTCCCTGCCCTGCTGCCCACGGGGCTCTGGATGCAGCCCAGGACACGTTTGGCTCTCTGGGCTGTGAGTGCCATGGCTGGGCCATGTGCAGCCTCTCACCCACAGCACCCCCAAGCCCTTCTGGGCAGGGCTGCTCTGGGGCTGTTCATGCCCAGCCTGTGCTGGCACCAGGGCTTGTCCCAGCCCAGGGGCAGGACCTGCACTTGGCCTTGTTAAACCTCATGATGTTCCCCTGGGCCACTCCTCGAGTGTGTCTGGGTCCCTCTGGATGGCATCCTGTCCTTCAGGTGTGTCAAACCACCTCAGCTTGGTGTCATCTGCAAACTTGGTGAGGGTGGACCCTATTCCCTTTGTCTATGACATTAATGAAGATATAACACTGGTCCCAGTAAGGACCTCTGTGTATCCCACTTGTCACTGATGTCCTTTGGGGTTCAAAGGTGTTGACCTCCACCCTCTGGATGTTACTATCCAACCACTTTCATATCCATCTAACAGACCAAATCCATCTCTCAAAATCCATCTCTCTCCCTAAATGAAACATGTCACCTGAGCAGCCCAGCTCATGAGCATGCAAAATGAGCTGCTTTCACCAGGACACAACTTCCACATAGCTCAAACTAAGAGCATAGTTTTCCTTTAATCAGAACAAGTACTGTTAAGGACACAACAGTCCTCATACCAGCAACCTTAATTAAAAAAAATTAAAAAAAATTTCACTAATCTAGGGCTAAATATTTACAGTCATTCTCTGAATAAATAAAGATAATGAAAAAGAAAGAAACCTGTTGCCCTTGTAGCTCTAATTTACAGTGGGTTTGGCACTCCATGTAGTGCATATCTTCATCTCAGCAGGCAGCTCTCATTCAGGAGGGACAGGTGTCATAGGCTGTTACAGAGGACACACAATGTTCTTGCTTTGAGATTTATTTTATTGCTTTTGCTATGAAAGGTCTTCAGGCTCAAGCACCCGAGAGCCCCATGTGTGTGTGCACAAAGAGTGGGAGTCAGTCAGACTCCTTAAATCTGTCTGGGGACTCTTGGTAACTGTGAAGCCAATTCAGCATCAGCTTCTCACAGCTGTTGGCCACTAAAATACATCCAGGGAAACCAACAGCTTTCAGCTCTAAGCCCAGCAGATTTCCTGTTTGAAACCAGCACAACATATTTGGCCACCAGAAAATAAATAGCTTTTCTGAATAACACTTTCTTCCTCAGTGGATTGATTATATATTTAAACAAAAATTCCAAAGAGATCATCTATGGTCAGGACATTATGCTGTTTGTGCTGTCATAATTGTCACTCTATGCTGGAAAATTCTGTCAAGAGGAAAGGCAGGAGAGGGTCCCCTCCAGCATCCTGCACAGAACTGCAATGAAGGCATTCACTCATCCAAATGTGAACTCCAAGGATGTGGCAGCTGGTAGGCAAACTACCCAAAAGTTTCTGTCCTGTGAAGAGCACTGACCAACACTCCTCAAAAGGAATATTTAATTTCAGAAATATTGGAACTATCAGTTTTGACATTGCTCATGATTACTCACAAAACCTGAATTAATGCAAGAAAGGTTGCAAACACTACAATACTCTACTTTTCAGAAACTAAACTTTCTAGCACAGTTTGTTCCCACTGCTACTTCCCATTTACACAGACACATTCTTTACCAAGGGTAAGGGGGACTGTATTGGATGGAAAATTCCAACTCCAGTTTTGGTTACCTTTCTGCAGTTTCAGACCCAAGAAAGGTCATGGCCATGTCAATCACAGCACCAGAATAAAAGCTCCCTGAACAAAGTTTCCAATGTATTAGTGGCACTTCTTACCTCCTCACAGGATTGTTACAACAGCAGTCAGTGAACCCTGAGATATGGGTTGCTCAAAAGATTTGTTGAGCTCGGTAGAGAAGGTTTTTGTGTTCCCCATCTCACTACTCTTTGGGATACCATGAGTCCAACAAGGCATGAAACACACATTTCCCATTTGGAGGGTGACTGCAGGTCAAGCAGACTGATGCTGAGCCCGAGTGGGTGTTGGAAAGGCAGAGCAGCAGCAGATCCAAAGCCCCAGCACCCTGGCACAAGCCAGCACTGCCTGCTCCCAGCAGGGTGCTCACGTAAACGGGGTACCCTGCTCAGCCAGACCAACCCTGTGGGAGGGCAGAGGGTGCCAGCAGGAAGCTTCAGGCAAAATCTGAAGTTTGCTGATCATGTAACAACAATAATTACCACGACACGTTCTTGCTCCCATTAACTACAGCAGGATCTGGCAGCTGCAACATGCCCTCTGCCTCCTTAACTGAACACAAACTTGGAAGAGAGGCATGAACAGAAATAAGTGACCCGGGAGCAACAGGGAGCTGCCAGCTGCCAGGTGGCACACAGGGAGCGCTTGCTGACAACAGGGATGTTTGCTGAAAGCAAACTCCTGCCTCATGCTGGAGCCTGCGGGTGCTCATGGCCTCCCCTCAGCTTAGATGTAAAGCAAAACTTCAACTTTACAGGGCTGTGGAGCTGAGACCAGCCAGGCTGAACATCTCAGCAGATGGGCAGGAGGGTGAAATCATTCACTTCTACATCCACAGCTGCTCAGGGACAAAAAAATCTCACTTGTCTTGCAGTGCATGTGGCACTCCAGTGACTTGCAATGACTACCATGGAGGCTGGGACGAGTGACAGAGTCACATAGAAAAGAACTTGCAAAAGACCACCATTCATTAGCCTTCAGACAGGCACTGCAGCACAGGACAGTGATCTTATCAGCCAGCGCTGTTTGTTATGAGGCTGATTCATGTTCCCATTTGTTATAAGCTGACAATATTTTTACTTCCAGAGCCAAGCAACAAGGAAATATATTTCCAAGTGAACACAGTGGTAATTAAATGTCAAGCTTCTTTAGTTCAGCTATTGTATGAAACAGATAAAAGATATAGGAGAATAAACAGGAAACACAGTATCTCCATGACTGCCATCTGTATAAATAAGCATGTGGGGAGCTTGAAGGTTCACTGCATTTCTGTTCACAGTGAGTCCTGATGGGCTTGCAATAAAACATTCACTGTCTGATAGTTCATTGATCAGCTTCCCTCACCCTGGAGTTTTCCTTATGGCAGTTTCCCATTAATGCCACATTTGCCATCACTCAAGTATGCCAGTGTTGCAAGTGGGAGCTTTCCTTATCACCAGCACCAGAGTAAACTGCAGTGCCCTCTGCCCAGACTGGTGGGTGAGAGGCTGCACATGGCCCAGCCATGGCACTCACAGCCCAGAGAGCCAAACGTGTCCTGGGCTGCATCCAGAGCCCCGTGGGCAGCAGGGCAGGGAGGGGATTCTGCCCCTCTGCTCTGCTCTGCTGAGACCCACCTGGAGCACTGCATCCACCCTGGGCTCCCAGCACAGGAGGGACAGGGACCTGCTGGGGTGAGCCCAGAGGAGGCCACCAAGGTGATCAGAGGGATGGAGCAGCTCTGCTGTGGAGACAGGCTGAGAAAGCTGGGATTGTTCAGGCTGGAAAAGAAAATTTTGGGGTGACTTCTTTGTGGCCTTCCAGTACCTGAAGGGAGCCAAGAAGAAAAATGGAGAGAGATTACTTGTAAAAGTATGTGACAAGACAATGGGGAATGGCTCCAAACTGATAAAAGGTAGGTTTAGATTAGATATTAGAAAGAAATTCTTCCCTGTGAGGGTGGTGAGGCCCTGACACAGGTTGCCCAGAGAAGCTGTGGGTGCCCCATCTCTGGAAGTGTTCAAGGCCAGGCTGGATGGGGCTTTGAACAACCCAGTCCAGTGGAAGGTGTCCCTGGCCGTAGCTGGGTGTTGAAACTAGATGATCTTTAAGGTTTCTTCCAACCCAAACCATCCTGTGATTCTACAATTCATTCTCTGGTATCTCAGGTCCCACTCAAAGACACTGAATCACTGAATCCAGACCATCTCACCTGCTTTTAACATGGCAAAGACAGAGGTAACTCCAGAGATAAAGCGAAAGACTGCCTTGCAAAACATCCAAATGCACATGGAAAATATTTTCCTCTGCCCCAAATCTTTAACTTTTATCTAGCAAATGATAACTTGATGACTCATAAGGGTAACAGTAAATTAAAAGAAGCCTTCAAGAATCTTGATATTTTCTTATTAGTTTGTGATACCAAGTTGGCATCAAGTGATTCCCAGGTTATTTAGCAGCTCCTTGGTTTCCAGAGAATCCTTTAAAAACCCTGACAGAGCTTGCAGACTGTGGGTGGCCACCCTGAGGGTCCTGTGGTTATTTTTCATTCCCTGGGCCTTACTGCTGTAACCATTGCATCTGTAGGAGAAACTTGTACTCCTTGGTTGACACATCCCAGGCTTTGTTCCTGTGAGTGTGCCGGAGGTATCTGCATTTTCCCACCAAGACAAAAGAGGTGATTGGGATCAATCAGTGGTAGAAATTAGTGGTGGCAGAAATGAGCTCACCTCATGTGAGCTCCCCATATTCTACTCATGGAATAAGAGCTAGGGAGGCTGCTGTGCTGGGCAGCAGCAATAAACCATGTTTCTTATTAATCACCATTCTGAAACACAGTCAGATCAGCCAATCCAAGAGGTTTGGCACCAACTCCTGTTCTCCAGGGAACATGAGAATACATGAATACAAGGATAGGAATTTAGTATCCTCTGAATACAGGACATTCAGCAAGGCTGAAATTTCTCTCTCTTAAGTCTGCAACGTATCGTATTTCTATATCCACAAAATTAAACTATCAGTTCTGCTGCATCAAGTACCTCTGTCTGGAGCACCACACCTGAAATCCCCTCCTCTTATCTCATCCTGTCACCATGCTGGTTTAATTTTGAGCTGATGTGGGCAGTTTCTTTGGTGAGTGCTTGTGGCAGGATGTCTACACCCCTGTCCCCTCACCAGAGAGTTGGTGCGTAAAGAGAGATAACCTGGCCTTAAAGGCTCAGCAAGGGGGCATCTGGCACCAAAAGGGCTCAGGCCTCAGCTAAGAATCAACATGTTAGTATGGAGAGCTGATGTGGGAAAAGATAAAAGAAATATTCTTGACTAAGAGACCCTGTTTTGCAAACTATGAAAGACACACAAGTTATCACAGAGGCAGAAGCCTTCTACACACACACCCTGAAAGTGTGAGAGACCTCTCCACAGAGTTTGGACACATGGTTATTTCCCTGAGAATTGAGGGAAAGGATCTTGATGTTTGCTCTACCAACAATGGGATGGTAAGATACATTGAATCCTAAGTTATATTATTTCTTCACTAGCTGTAACATTGATAGGTTAACTTCACATTGTATTTAAGTACTAGTGATCTCTTTTTGTTCTTATTCCTGTGTAGTATTAGTTTGGTTTAAGTATTATGTCTGTTAGCTTTGTGTCTATTAAATAAATAATCCATTCTATAATAGCTGAAATCAGCCATTGTTAAAGAACTCGCAAATGAGAGTGGATTTTGGGGTGCTGGCCACCTCAATAAAGCTACTGCCCGCTGCCAAAGGCCTGGGCAAAAGGCAAGGACTTATCTAAACCCCCCATCCATTTGTGACAGTGCTGCTGGGCCGAGCCAAGGCGGGGCTGTGAGCTGTGCGGAACCACAGGATCTGCCCGTCAGGCTCTGCTGAGCCCTGGCTCTTCCAGGAACGTGTAAAGGGACTTGGCAAAGCAGAGGGAGCCTCCCCTCCCTCCTCAGATCAGCTCAACCCTCTCACTCAGACCTCCGGCGCAGGGCGCTGCCCTGTGGGCTGGACTCTCCAAAGCAAGGAGGAGCAAATTCCTGGGATCTCCACAGGGCGTTGTGAGGCTGAGCCCACGCAGGGATGCCTGGGGTGGAGCCTGGGGATGGAGTGAGAGCTGGGGGTGCTCTCTGCCCGAGCCTAACTGTGCTCCTCGGCTGCACATCAAAGATCAGGGCTGCTCTGACCAAGCTTCTGGGCACGAGCAGCAGCAGGACTGGCAAACCTTGAGTGCTGAGAGGATTCAGGGTGGGGGGCACAGGGCATGGTGACATTATATGCAACTCTTCAATAGACACAACAGATACTCTCACCTGCTGCCAAAAAATTAAGACGTATCTGCTTAACCACTAGAAGTGGTAAGATTTCCTATATTTCATAGGAAGTAATGAATCCTTTTACTGTATATTTTTACTTAGCACCATATTCTACTTTTTCCCCCTCACCCATTGTACTGATCTTTTTTATGCTGGAGTATCAAGCACCAAAACAACTCAGTGATGACGACCTCTTACATATAAAATATACTTTTAAATTTTTTGTTTTTTCCTGGAAATTCCATTGTACAAATCTTCTTGCACTGGAAACACAAAATACCAGAGACATCAAACATATGCAATGCCATTTATTGAAGCTTGAAACAAATATGCCATCATAGTTTGCTTTTTAAACATTGAAATGTTAGAACAAGCTGTGAATGTGACAAATACACATTTTTTCCTGAGCAATCTGTTGAAGCTGATGTGTCTCGGGCTAATACAATAATATAATGACAATACACCTCTGTAGTTAGTATTCAATTCAGTTTTGAGACTAATGACCATCTGGGTTCAGATCATAAATCCACCTTTACTTAAGAACAGTTGTGTCATAATAGCAGTGGCACTGCTCTGTTAAAAAGTTCATGTTGTCACAGTATTTTTCCTAAAGTTTTAAGCTGAGAAACAGTAATGACTGCATTTCCCTGGGTAGAATGATTATTCTGACTAATATCCATAATATAATTTACTCACTTTTTATTCATTTCAAATGAAATAACAGCTCCCTGAAGAAAACAATGGAGGCAGAAATGGTTTAACTCCACACTAGCCCTAAGGAGCACTGGAAAGGACAACTCCTGTAGGCATTTTCCTCCGACCTGCACCACATCCACTCAGTCAGCTCCTTTCTCATTAAGCCAAATACCTCCTTCTGCTGACCTCTGTGGGTAAAATGTTATGCAGGTACCTCTGTGCACAGAGTAATCTGACCCAGAACTCTGTCCCACCTAAATCCTACAGAATGTTTTTGGGAATGTGAGGAGCACCTGCACTGCCCACCAGTCCAGGCTGTCTGGGAACTGCTCTACACCACACAGCCTGAGCCTGAGCCCTGCCCAAATCCTTCCTGAATCAGGCACAACACCTCTGCTCCTGCATGATTCAATACTTCTGTGTCCAGAGGAGTAAGAACTGCCCAGGTTTCTATTGCTCAAAGGGTCCCCAGGAGGAGAGAAGCAACCTGTGAAACTTAAAAAGCATCATGTCTGGCATTGACCAGCAACAGCACAGACATATATTACTGTAAGAGTGTGTGCATGCACACACATGCACCATTGCAAGTCATCCCCATGTCTGTTACCCTAGCACCACACTTTTAACAGTGGATTTTGTTTTATCAGCACCTAAAACTGGGGTTATATTGCCATCACAGAGGTTAATAAATCTAACCTTACCATGCTGCATATTTTGAACTCCCAGAGACTTCAAATGAAGAAGTAAGTCCTTAGCCAAAGGACACAAACCTTTGAAAAATGACAATTTGACTCATGGCCATCTCTAGGTTAATACATTATAGCCAGGCTGAAATACTTCTATTAACTTTCATAAAGGTCTGTCTAGAAATAAAGCTACTGCTAGTCACAGTTCTGTAACCACAGTGACTCTTGGATTAATGACTATGTGTCTCACCATATACTGCATAAAATGTGCATTTCCCCGTACTACAATCTGAAATTGCATAGTAAATAGGATGCAAATCTGACATTTTCAAAAAAGCCAGAAGAACCAAGGTGTCTAAATCCTAATGAATTCCAAAGGAATCTAAATGTCTGCTCTTGTCCAGCTCTTTTCAAAATGCCCAGCTTTGTTCAAAAAGTCTGGTCTTGGCTCTCTGAAGTTTGTTTTGGCATTTTCTTCACTAGCAAAACAGATATGCTACTTGACTAGAGGTGCCCTCATGCCTGAGGCCCGAGGTATGCAGATAGTTCTCTGGGCCTCGGGCTGCTGTCCCAGGAGCCCTCAGCTCCACCATGATTATGGAATTACACTGTGGGAAAAGTCTGCTGTGAGTGAGGTGGTAGAGTGCTCTTGTGAACGTGGGCTTCTGCTCTACCAGGAGATACTGTATGGCATGATAGCTCTGTCACTGAACATCCCTGTGAATTACAGAGCTTCCAGTTGCTAGTTGGCCTTTATGCTGATGGTGTAAAATTGATTTCAAAACGTAGTACAGGTAATTTCCTGCTGAAATGCCTGCATGCCACATTTGAAGCTGCAGGAAAGGTTTAAGTCTATAAAGCTGAATTCCATCACATAAGTTAACATGAAATTAGCAAGACTGTTTAGCTGGGCCAGCTCACTGCTCTTTCCTTTAATTTCTCAAAGAAGAGAAAGATTTCACTTTTTAAATGCAAAAGACTCAACTTCCAATTGTCCTTACCTACATCAGCTTAGAAGTCTTTTGCTTTCTCACTGTGTGACTCCTTTACTCTTCATGCTGTAAAGAGTGGACACCATTACAGTGAAGGTTCCTGGCTCCTCTGTTCAGCACCTTTAACACTCTTGAACTAAACGGAGCTGGCCACTCACATAAAACTGGTGGAAGTGAGAAGCCAAGAGAGAGAGAACACCACCTCTTCCAAAGGGTAAGTTCTGAGCTTAAATTTTTGCTGCAGAACAAGCTGGTACAACCTTTATGCTCCATCAGTTTCCTGACAGCTTTTTATGTGCTGCTGACACGTATCATTTGTGTCCGAATACCTGCAGCTATAGAGACTGGCAATAGCCTTAAGCTGGTTGCCTTATCTAATTTCAAATGGCCTTGGATAGTTAATTTTACATGGAGAGGAACTACAGATGATACATAAGAATGTTATTGCCTGTCTAGCAAAAGATCTGCAAAACCAAATTTTTCTTTATACTGAAATTATTCTATCAGATGGAATGTATAAAACTGTCTAAAAGACATTGCTGGATTTTCCCCTAAATGTGTAAAAAACCATATAGATATGGCACTTAGGGGTGTGGTTTAGTGGTGGACTTGGCAGCACTGGAATTGTTGATCTTAAAGATCTTTTCCAACCCAAATTATTCTATGACTGTTAAGCTGGTAGATGCAGATGTCTTAACTTTTGTGGTACCAAGAAATGCTGCTTAAAACATACTTGGGAATTTAACATCCCACATTTTATAGGCTTCTCAGGTTACAGCAAGACATTCGTAGCAGAAAAAAACTGTCAAGAACAGATTATGGCTGAGGTATCCTTTAGAGGTTCAGTCAAGTACTAAGCAAAGACTTTTTTTTCTCCTGAAAAAACAAGTTTGAATTCATCCTGCCTATCATAATCAGATATTACAAAACTCTGCTTTTAAGTTTATTAAGTGAGCAATGAATTTAGAGAAACATTGCCACTTCACCTTGATTCCTAAAAAAGAAAGGCAAGAGAGCATAAAGAGAACTGGCCCATGGCACAGGTGTATGTCTGCTGCCCCAAGGGCCACCTTCACTAAGCACTCTTGAGTAAGCAGTGCTGGTGTTTCAAGTGAGTTTTGAAAAAGAGATGGAAGAACAAGTTAAACATTCATTACAAAAAACCAGAAAATTCTTGCAAGCCTGTTTCTAGTGTCTATGCATGCCTAAGTAGTACTAGCTGCTGGTACACTGAAAATTACATTATAAACTTTGGACTATTACAGAGAAAAAATGGAAGCAGTAAATTATGACTGATAACCCTAGGTGATGTGCTTTCCCAGTTTTGATCACAGATTTCCATTTATGCTGGATGGTTCAGAAAAAAATAAGGAAGGTAAAACTTGTAAACAGAAGCTCTATTCAAGGAAACAAGAATAAAACAGCTAGTGCCAAGCTGCTTGGTTGTTGTTTTCTTAGTTTTGAGGTGGTTTTCTTCTAGATTTAGTGTAATTTTGTTGTTTGAAGCCTCGCTGATCCCCATATCTTGCTTTGCTCCGAATTCGGGATTGTCTACAGGTGAAGCAGCACTGAGTCTGTATGGATGGCAGCAAGCACTTTCCAATGCCTTTCAGCCTCTGGCAGAAGTGAACTGACAGCTGGTCTTTGCTGCAGGGCAGCCCTGTGGTGAAGAAGATGACAAGAATTAGCTGTATTTTGCTGACACACTCCCCGTATTTCTAGAATTTTGAACTGCTTTATGCCAGATGGTCATGTCTGTTAAGGGTCTCATTCATGGGGGCTTTCTCTTCCCTTGTATTATGGGAATCATATGTATCAGCTTGACCTCCCACTGAAATTCTAGGATCTTTTAGTGAACACATGACTTTCTGTTTTGGAAAACACAACATTCATGACTGTTCAGTGAGATTTTTACTTTCATGACAGACACAGCTGATCTGTGTTTTCCACTTCAACTTTTCTGCTGATAAGGACTGCCAGAGAAAGCCTGGCAACAATGATTTGAATTTGGTACTGTTGCATTCTTGTAACTGCCCCTAAGATGAGCATTATGGGCTGGCAGAGTGCTGCACAACCAGCCAGGGCAGGCAGGACAGTGCAGACAATGCACAATGCAACTGCATGTTCAGCTTGGCTATGCTTTGATTCCTGCAGCATCAGAACATGGGAGGGACTGCTGCTGTCTGTACCACCGTGGTGATAGGTCTGTGGTAGCTCTGAGGGACTGAGATGGGCCAGATTTAGCCAGATATTGGAAACTGGAGGTCCTCAGCTGTGAGAAGGCAAGGTGTGCAAAAGAAGGAAGATGGTATATTAGCAAGGCTGCTCTCGAGCAAATCCCTCAACACTGCAATGAGGGAAACTCAAAGAAAACTTGTATAAAGGTAATTTAAAACAGATGAAAGCAGACTTTTTCACACCAGGCTGTGAACATTTAGAATGGCTATCTTCGGGATATCCAGCCTCCAGAGCTGGAAGTTAGGGATGGGAAGCAGAAAGAAGCTTCCATAATCCAGGACTGTCGATGGTTAGGGACATGCTTTGCCAAGTCTATGGGCCCAGATGGGACCTACCCCAGAGTAATGAGGAAACTGAGAGAACTTGCCAAACCACTCTCAATCTCCTACCAGCAGTCCTGGCTAACTGGAGAAGTTCCACCTGACTGGAAGTCAGCAAACGTAATTCCCATCTCTGGGAGGGTCAGAAGGATGATCCAGGGGACTACAGGCCTGTACAGCTACCTGAAAGGAGGCTGCAGTGAGGTGGGGGTCAGCCTATCCTGCCACACCCACAGTGAGAGAACAAGAGGAAATGGCCTCAAGCTGAGAGAGGGGAGGCTCAGATTAGCTTTAGAAAACATTTTTTCACTGTTAGGGTGGTCAGGCATTGAACAGGCTGCTCAGGAAGGTGGTGGAGTCACCATTCCTGGAGGTGTTCAAGAGGCATCTGATCTGACACTGGGTGATGTGTTTGAGTGGTTCAGGGGTTACAGCGGCACAGCTGGGTGGATGGTTGGACTGGATAGTCTTGAGGGTCTCTTCCAGCCTTAACAATTCCATGATTTTTTGAACTTGCTGCCACAGGAGAGGGTGGAAGCAGACCACAGCACCAAAAAGAGTTGCCACATATTAATGAAAGTTTAAATAAAAAGGCACGACATGGAGAACTTTTAATAGTCCTAATATACATCAACTGAAAATGCTGGAGGACTATCATGGAAATGAATCTCAAGAAAGCTCCAACCTCCTGCATTCCTGCTAAGCAGCATTTTCTAATGCCATTGTTGGAGACATAAGGGTGGGCTGCATGGACCAGTGCTTACCCAGTAAGGCATTTATTATGTTTTACAGGCCGCTTGAACTTCTATTCACAGAAGTTACTCTTACTAATGTGTTTAGGCAGTATTTATCTGAGTTTTTCTCTCTGAACACAGGAGGGATAGGAAATAAGCATACCAATCCACCCCAGGGCAAAACATGTGCTAAAATTCTGTGAACAGCAGCAGGAGCGATGCATCACTCTCAAGAGCATGTCAGACCCGCACTGCCCTCCAGATTCAAACCATTGTCTCACTGTCAAATTAGACCCTTAGCACTAACAGGGAAGATCATCCTCCAAAAAGCTTTTGAAAGTTTTTCTAGAAGAGCTGGGAGATGTTGCTGTTATTATCTGAGGGTACCTCCTGAATGCAGCAGTACGCACACTGCTCATAAAGATGTTACTCCTTCTGTAAGCTTCCCCCTTCCCCTGATGCCTCTTTTTTTTGGGCTATTAACCATGTACCACAGCTGGGCTCCTGGGCCTTTGAAGGACAGAGGTACAGGACACCCTGACTCAAAAGAACACTTCTCTTCACCTCTTGATTTTGGACAGTCTCACCCTATGGGACACTGACTTTTTTACAAGTGTTTTTTTACAGTGTAGGTAAGAATTTGCTTGCTTGCACTCCCAGTCCAGAATTTACAGCTTCCATGGAGTGATCTATCTTAAGAAATGGCAACTGTTTTTTAATGTGTGTCCTTCCACAGTCCTCACTGCACCCTGAGTTAGCTAAAACAGGCCAACACAATCAGTCCTACTAATTTAGTTGTGCCATCATAAATTAGGAATGCATCATGGCAACACAAGGCCAGAAGGGCTGGAAGACACAAGAGTGTGTTTCTGCCAACAGAGCAACTGAGCAGTAGCAGGCCAGGGTGACCTGTAATTACCGAGCCCATGCTACTCAAAAGAAGTTGATAGATGGAGTCAGCTCCCAGTTTTTGCAGAATCTCAGCAGACATGGAGAAAACTGTCTCATGCATGCGTATTACTCTACCTGTATTTTTTCTGCACTCTTGCAGATTGCACTTCTGGTATTTTGTGGGCTTGATTTTATCCAGGCACATACTGTCATCTTCAGTTTCATTAGTTTCTGTATTCATGCATTTCACAATTCTTTGCTGAATGCCCCCTCCACAAGAAACAGCACACTGAAAGAATAATTTTAACATACATAGTTTTTTCTTACATGGAAATTTTGCAATATGGCAATATTTGAGCTGTGATGTGACAGGAAGCTAAAACTGCCTTGTCATCCAGAAGCAATGACATTACAGTAATCTGTGTACTCTATGCTACATCCAGACACCTCCATGGTGCATTTTGGCCAGATTTGGCAGGATACAGTAGAGGGTAAATGGTATAAATACAGCATCTTGGAATGTGTAAACAGAGGGAGAGCACTGTTTTCTACAGAGGAAAAGGGTGACTTGCAATGCCAGTCCTACAACAGAAGAGACTTATAAACCAAATTCACAAAAATTAGGACAGTTTTTGCTTCCTGTGTTTTCTGACTATCTAAGTTAAACATGAATAACCAATTGCAATATTAGGTCAATAAATGACCAAGCTAAGATTTAAAAAAAAAGCCCAACAAGGTTTTGTTTCTTTCCTGGTTTTTAAACAGAGGTTACCCTTTATTTATGACCACAAAAGAACTGCCAGCTGCTTGTTCTGAGTGCACACAGAAGGCCATAAAACCCAAACACTTTTAAAATATCTTCCTCTACCATTCTGTAAACGTACTTAATTCTTGTGACTTCCCAGAGCATCTGAGAATGCCAATTAGTTTTTTTTTTCTCTACAGATAAATAGTGGCAGCAAATAAATGAGATAAAGAACTCAGCAGATAGAGAATGTCAGCTAACAAAGCACAAGAGATGAAGACAGGAGAGGAACCTCTGTAATTTTTCTGCAAATTATCCCCTTTCTAATGTGTATCTCTGTACATGAAGCAAAATAGTACTGGCGTGAGATAGACTGAAAGATCTTAGGTATTCTTGCAACAACTTTATATTGATGTTTAAAATATTTTTATAAAGTAAAATTATTAATGAATACATCAATATAGGATTAATAAATAAGTAAAATAGTTGCTATAACATTTGGTATTCTGTTACTTATTTTATGTGCTTCACTTCCATATTTTAGTCTTACACTGACTCTACAGTACATTATAGTCATGTTCCATCTAATGGCTTTGTGTCAAAACCAACTCATTGAATTTTCTGTGTTAAATGAGACTCCAATGTTTCCTGATCTCTGGCTCCTTCTTTTAGCATTCCTTCAATATTCCATTATGCTGTGAGGAGTACTTGTAATGTATGCAATGTTTATTACGGAAACTGGAGGGAAAGGTTTATTAGATATACTAGTTTCTTTATAGATAAATATGTATAGCGATAGATAAATATGTATAGCAGATAGTGGAAGGCTCCCCAAAGGTACACCTTATATTTGTCAATAAGATTTCCAGGTACTATGTAGGAGGCTGTTGGTCAAAATTCAGAATTTCTCTTTGTATGGGCAAGTACAATATTCCCCAAAGTTGTTTTGAGGATCACCTGATCCCCTCCAATAGCCTCTATCAGTGAAAAATTTCAGACATGCAGTGGAAGAATGTTAATGGTAAAACTCCTTCATTCTCAGACAAGATAAAAGATCCCAGACTTCCAATGACATCTAATACAGCAACAAAAAATAGAAGCTACATTATCTGTGACCTGACGGAATAGGCACAGGCTGGGTATGAAATGTTCAGTAATGTTTTCAGAAGTTCTCCTCTTGCAGCTTCAGCTGTGCATAAGGAACTGTACTTGCCACAGGTGCTGAGGTTCAGAGACAAGTGGATAACATGACCAAATATGGCCAGCTTATGACAAAACATAAACCAGAAATAAAATGAATCCTACCGGGCTCCAGGCCTGGTGTACCCACTGAGTGCAAGGCTGCCTGTTACACGGTGCCATGGGATCTGGTCTCCTGTTCCAGTCACAGTGCCCTTCCCGCGGGCAGGAGACGCGCCGCTGCTGCTGGCCACCGCCACACGTCCTCGAACACTGCCAGGAGAGGGGCACAGCCAGGGTGGGAAAGGATGAGAAACCACAAACAGACCACAAAGATGTTTGGACATGTTCATTTAGAACATGTGGGGCCACAGATAACAAGGACTCAGGGTCATAGGCCCATGGGTTTAGGAAGATGTACAGGCTTGCCTGCACATCAAATCCGGAAGCGCAGACATGAAGAAAAGCTCTGCAATTTTCTTTCTGAAGAAAAGCTCTGCACTGAGACACTTATTCTATGTGCTTGGAAGGAGAAGAAGCTGCTTCATGGGGAAAAGCAGCTCCTGGCACTTACTACTGGAAGGACTAAAGGGCTGAGTAGAAGTGGCTACACAGAACAGGCAACACAGAACTGCTCATCAACATCACCAACACCAGTAGCATCTCTAACAAGACATTAGAGTAGAAGTCATGTGTCAGCAGGATTAATCTGTAACACTGACTGAAGACACAACACATTCATAAGATGCGGCATCTCATTTCTTATGAGGTGGCTGGGAACATTAAAATTCAATCCATACAACAACTGAACTCTTTGGCAGTAAAAGTGTCATGCAAAGATAGAGACCCAGGTTATTTTTAAACATTTTTCTGTCCACATTCTAGAATTCCTTATTCACCAATTTTTTCTCCATTTTTTCACTAAGTCTGCTTGAAATACACAAAGTATTTTACACTCTGATATGAAATAAAGTATCAAGTATAATTTGAATAAAGCATTGTTACTGTCCTACAAGGAATTGCACCCCTATGGACAGAATAATATATCTGATATCTGATAAATGAACCTTTTCAATCTATTTCTATCCAGTGTCTTTAACATGAGGGCAACTTCCAAGGTTGGACTAGTGTTTTTATAAAGTATTTTAAGTGGCAAATAAATGCAATAATTCAGTTATTTTTATTTTTCCTCCCCCTGCTGATTGCTCTAACAGCACACCCTGGTCTCCTCCAGGTGTGATTTGTTAGTGCTCTGTAAAATGTGATCACCTCCCTTAAAATCCCAAAGCATTAGCCCACAGGGCTGCAAACATCATGACACGTTCTCCAGAGCTGCTTTCAGTAGGGTTAAATTTTAAAATATAATCAGGCCACATGCTTTAGCTGACATAAATATGTGCCTGGCTGCCTCTGAGTTGGTTGAGTTACAAAGAGTAACAGATCTGAGTTACAAAGAGACCCAAAAGTCAGATTTATTTTATGTCTGGTTTTAGCCTTTTGCTCCATAAAATTTCAGCCCGAAAGTGTAAAGGACATTCTAAATTTGCCCTAATGAGAAGGCAAGATTAAAACAGCAGCAAATAGGATTCATCTAAATGAACCACATTTACTGATCCAATACGATAGCTACAACAGATTTTCTTCCAGGCCATCTGCTTCTCCCCTTCATACATGGTAATTTAAAGCTCCAGCTGTAAGAATAATTTTGTGAAGCATAATGAACACCTGTGCTAATTTTTGCTGTAGCCATGCACAAGAACTCACCAGCTGCATGTCTTCCTTGGAGCACAATTTTACCTGACAGCACGGGATCCAACAGCTGCTGTAACCTGAAAGCAGATTGCTGACTCACAAAGCTTCTCTTAAGGAACAGTACCTCACTCCAGGGCTCCACATGCCATTGCAAGCAAGGTTCTGTGTTACAACTAGTGTTGAGCTGTGGTTTATAGCCAAGTAACTGGCAGTGGAAAGGCCTGAGCAGCCGCTTTTCCCCAACATCAATGCAGTGAACGTCTCGCGTCTTGAAGCCTCCGCTGCAGTTCACAGAGCACTGTACACAAAACAGAGAGGGGCACATCTCCACATGATGAGCCCAGCTGAGGGACTGTACCTTCCCCAGTCACAGGGCAGGACAGTCTGAGCTTTGAGCATCCTGAACAGAAGGAATTTCCAGGCTACTGGAACACCAACCTGTCCCTGAGGCTTAAATGCTGTGGCTTTCCTCAGAGCAGCCCGGAACATGCCATGTAAGTACCTCCCATACTACACTGCTATGGCCATTAATAATATGGATACATATTTAATTGGGAAATCTTGCCAGCTGTTTCTAAAAATGTCATAGTGAAAGAGTCATAATGCAATAAATACAAAAAATGGATTCTGTATGCAGGGATACTGTCAGTTCCTTAGCTGCTTCAAAGAGAGGAAGGGAGTGAGTAGCAGTTCCCATGCTCATCTTCCTTGCACCTCCATGGCACCAGGACACTTCATACCTGAAGAGTAGCCTCAGTTTGATAAGGTGGGAGGGAGGAGAGAGGCACCCTGAGCCTCACTCACAGCCTGTGAAATCACTGCCCAGCTTAGAGCTCTGCTGAGGAGCTACGTGAACTCTTCCAGTCTCCCTTTTCTAGCCAGAGCTTTTTCCAAACCTCATGCAGCATCACCAGGTCCTGTCTCCAGGCACCAAAATTCAGGACCTTTCCTGCTCTTGATGAAGAACTGAACTTGCTACCCCAGGGATAAGGAAAAATACATGTTTTGTCTCCAAGCAGAATTAAAGCCAATTCCAACTGCACCACTGAAACCTTCTCAGATCACCTTTCACCTTTACCACTATGATGCAATAGCAACTGATGCTGTTTTCCTTTGCATAAATAAGCATCCTTTAGTTGAGCAAGGAACCTGAATGTAATACTTCCCCCAGGAGATGGAGAATGGATGGAAAGGGAATCCTTACTCTTGTCCACAGGACAGGTTTCTGTCTCTCTGGATAGAAATAGAAGTGGGTCTATAAGAAACTGAGTACAACAGTCTCAATATATATGCAAATTATATCTGGCATTAAACACAAACTCTAAGATTTAGTCTCAAGCACCTTTCTTTTAGGGGAGGGGAAAAATTAAATGAGAGTAGAAAACAGAAAAAGCTCTACTGCACTAGCAGGGAACCCAGAGATCTTGCTGTGACAACATGTCTTCAAAATATTTGAAATGAGTAATAAAAAACAATTGCCACTTGTAAAGCAAGCAAAATTTAACCTTTTTTAATATATGAAACTTTAATTAGGTTTGTATAGTTCACTTGATGGAAAAAATGGAGGGTAATACAAATCTGATAGGAGAAGCCCCTTGCCTCAAACTTGTTTCATAACTGGTCTGACATTTTAAAAAAATTGCTTCCTGTTGTATTTTATCATTAAACCTGATTGCTAGCTATTTTTTGAGACATGGCCATCATTCACTAGTTGTAAGAGCAATGACATTTATGAAGAAAAAGTGACGGTGAAATTGCCCTGCTGCAGCTGGGAGGGCAGGATGTCTATGTATCTCTTAAAATTAATTTCAAAGGTTTAAATGTAGTTATGTAAAGCCTTGGCCTTTCCTGAACTTTCTAAAGAGGCATGTAATTCCTGTACAAATCAATTTTACGTCTAAGAGCTCAATAATAACACAGGCTTTGTAGCTATAACCTTCTATTTGTATCAATCTGCCCTCTAGCCCAGTGGCAACAACATTGCCCACGGAAATGATCTATACTGCCTAAGTTTGAGACACCTATCTTTTTCCTTATTAAATCAACAATATTTAAAACAAAATTTTGTAGTTTGTCTCTTTTCAGTCTTGAAAAATAATCTGTGGTTTGAAACTCAATTTTCAGACTGCATGAAGACAAAATGTAATAAGCTTCAAGAAGTCACCTAAGTCCTTCCAGGTGCTCTTCACACAGCTTAAAATATCAAAATGGGGCTCAAGCACAATTCTTTGGGTTCCACTTAGCACCCTGGACACTCTTCTGTCTCTTGAACAGGCCATGGATACAAAACTAGGACCAAACAGAATCCTGCACAGAACAGACTTAGAAGTTACATGAATGGGGAACAGACCATGTCAAGAGACAGCACATGGTGACAACGGTGAGTAGGATCACGACAATTCCCTTTCCCAAATTCCCACTGCTTCTTAAAATTAGAATATATCCTTGGAGGCAGAGATTAAAAAGATGCCACAAGCAACTGTGTACAGCTTTGCTCTGTCAGCTCCAAGGAACAGGAGCAGCGAGTCCTGCTTCGGCTTTAGGTGCCAGAGTTAATGAGCACAACCCACCACAGGAAGAACAAAATTCACAGCAGATGTGTTTCCAGATATAACTTCGTCAGGAAATTAGCGAATTAGTGCTGAATGGTCAACTGGGAATCATGTATGCATTCACTGAGTAAATAATTGTTTTAAAAATGAAATATTTAGAGTTTCATACCCACTGAAATCTGCAAGCATACTGTTCATACACAGCCCTGAATGAAGTTACCTTGCTCCAATTTCCTGTTTTCCAGCTAGCACATGGGCGGAGATAACACCTCCTTGCAGGATCAGGCTTTTTCATGTCCTGACAGTGAGATGTGTTCCTGCTGCTGCACTCCACATGTCTCCAGAAAGCCCCCATTCCACAGGTCGTAGAGCACTGCACAAGGGCAAGAGGAAAGCCCAGGGGCAAACTCAACATTAGTACATCATTCTGGAAACAATCCTGGAACCTAAATATAAATATCTAGAGCCGTTTTAGATGACATATGTTATCAGAGATACCCAAAAAAATATTTGAAATTCACCAAAATTTTACTTAATATTCTGAAGGAGGGCTTTTTTTGGTTTCTTAGGACAATATCAGTCCTGATTTATACTATGCACTTCTTTTCTTTGGCAAACTCCTGCTTACCGAGACATTCTAAATCTGTACCAGCTGTTCCACTGTTTTCTTCTGTTATCTTTAGGGATCCAAAGTAAAATGCAATTGCATCCAATTTTCAGCATGTTCCCTCTCTACCCCTAATACTGCTGATGAGAGAGTCAGCTAATTGAATTCTTGGTGCTGAAAATCTTAAATAAATATTAGGAATCTTAGGAAAACTGTACAGGAAAATGTTTCTCTAAACCATTATTTCAGAAAGTGGCTGAGTGTTTTCAACATCTGGGAGGATTTTTGTGTCTCAGGAAAGAGAATATTGACTATTCCAGTCCATATCCCAAGAGTGCACACTCCTCACAAAAAATCCCAAACGCTGTCATTGTATTCTGAAGCGGGAGGGGTTGAAAAGTGGTTGGAGACACCCATTTACCTTCTTCTGCCTTAGAAAGGGTGGGTCAGTGAGCTATACATGTAGTGCCAAATTCAACACACACTAAGCAGCCTGTAGCTGGCATGAGAAACAGCATAAATAATCTTGGATTAAGTCAGCAAAATGATGAAGAAAGCAAATGCTATTGTGTGGTTTGAACTCCCTGTGTGGCAGTGGGAAAGTTAAATATAGAACACTGAATAAGTGTCCTTGGAAAAATAAGGAAACTTTAGCTGAAGCTAAGGCAGGGAAAAAAAATCAACACTGGAGATGTTTTATCTCCTGGTGATTCCTGGGATGTGTGTCCAAGTGGCCGCAAAGGTCCTGTTAAAGGAAACTGCATACCACTGCTCTGTTCTGCCTAGTGACACACCTACCCAAGGCAATTTTTCTGACTGAGAGGACAGACTGCCCCTGCCTTGCTTTCTGATGGCCTGATGCCTTCCCCAGCTTTGCCACACCAGCCTGACAACACCAAGACTTCACTGAAGGGATGTTGAAGTCTTTGACTAAAGCCCTTTCTGAGCACACATGAGAAGAGCAAAGGTGGCCCCACAGATGATGTTGGGCAGATCACATTGAGGAAGACTCATGGTCTTGTGTGAGGAAGGTGAAACAGCAGGATTCTTTCAAACCCTGTTGTGTGCAGGCACAAGGTCAAGAGAGAAAGGCATGATACTTCAAATGCTTTCAGAATAAAGCCTGAGCTTTCCTGGCTGTTGTTTGATGCTAAATATATTTCTCAAGACATACTGTTTTTTCCTTTGTCATTTGGGAACCAAAATTTCCCCTTGGAACAGCAGATGTCAGTCACAGAGGGAGAAAGTACAGGTGACTTTACATGACCAACAGAAGAATGAGATGACCAGTGTTAGAATAAGATCATCTGCCGGTAATAGAGTATCTTTGCTACCCAGAAAGCTCTTAGAAAGGGGAAAGTGACAGCCCAGAATGGCCCAGGAAAGTAGTAGGAAAGAAGTAAAATTAACAGACAAGCACTGGTGGAAATGGGCACTGTTCTGCCCTACTCAAATTAGTGCTCTCCCTTGAGGGGACAAGTGCCAGCCCTCTTATGGGACATGTCACACCTTTCCACCTCAGTGACTATCACTGCTCTTGGCACCATTTATTTACTAGTATGGACATCTCCTACAGAGCAAAGCAATGTCAAAATATTGACAGCTACTAAAAGAGAAAGAGCATAGCAAGGTATTTGTCAGGCTAGGTGCAGTGGTCTTGAAATACCAATGCCTTGGAGAGATGTCATCTAGAAACAGATTCAAAGTTTCACTAAGGATGGGCAAACAGAAAGAGCAAAAATAAAGTCAGAAAACTTTAGACTGAAAATTAATTAAAAGTAATGAACAAAAAGAAAAGGTTCTGTAAATGTCAGACTCAAGGTGTGTATGTGAAATAACTTTTATTTAATGTGAAAGAGAATAGCTGACTTTATTAACAGAACCATGGAATGGCTGAAATTGGAAAGGAGCTTTGCTCAGGTAGGGCCACCTAGAGGCAATTTCCCAGAACCATGTCCAGATGGTTTCAGAATATCTCCAAAGATGGATTCTCCATAAATTCACTTTTTCATCACTTCTTCAAATTTGAAAAACTGAAGTTCAATGTGCCACACTTCCCATAACATTTGTTATAACAAAAAATAGCAGCTTGAATGAGAGTAGCAAAAGACTACTAAATTATTAAAGAATAACAAAGTTAGATGCATTAAGTATCTTCAAATTGATTTTATCAGTTCTGTGAAAGCAAATGTATTAACCTTATCTCTACATTCATTCAAGTGTTTATTCAATAATCTTTGAACTGTTGAGAATCAATTCTTATAATAGATTGGAAATGTCCCAGAGGATTAGATAAGAGTATCTTCCAATTTATCTCTAGGAAAATAAAAAGTCCTATCTGTGGTCTAATGGAATGCTTCACCCAAGCATACTTCACAAGAAGATAAAAACCAAATTATTAAACGATCAAGATCAAACTGGCAAATACTAATGAAGATGATAAAGCAAAAGAAAAGCCCACATGGACCCATCCAGAAGAAATAATTCAAGTGAGTCTAATAACCTTTTCTGATAGGGGAACATGGCTTAATGAAATAAGGAGCTGGCTGCTGTAATGCATTTTTACATGATCCTGCAAAGAGTTCTTTTAGCAAAGATAAATACAGTTTAGGTGAAATAATTACAAGGTTAGTGTTCAACTAACTGAAAAACTGTAATAAAGTGGTTCTTAGTGGTTCAATGTCAAAATGAACAGACTTTCCAAATATGGTTCTACAGGGCTCCAAAGCCAGGCTCCCTTCAGCATTTTCATTAACTAAATGAAATGAGGAAAGACAACATGCATTTAAGGCATTTGAAAATGATGACAAGCTGGGAGAGTAGGCTGGAATGTTGAAATCTGAATTCAGTGATACCTCGCCACAATAAAAACTGTAAGAAAGCAGTAGCCTGAAATAAAAAAAAATAGATACAAAATACTACATTTAGGGAAAACTTTTTATGCATACATGCAGACACATACACACACACACACACATATATATATTTACTCACACCCACACACCCACACACACACATATATATATTTATTCACACACACACACACACAGAGCTCCCAAATGTAATTGAGAACTTCTGCTGATCTAGAAATACTGTAGTAGGGATCCAGCATTTACAGTGGACCACAAATTGAATACATCAAAGCAAGATGGTTACAAAACAAGACAAATCTCATTTCTGCATTCACTAAGAGGGTAATACATAAAATGTTAATAATTAGTTGATTTTATATGCCATGTGTCCACCAGGACCACAATGTACATCACTGATAAAAAATATGTGGTGAAACCGAAGCAAGATCAGAAAAGAAAAAGTCCCTAGATATTTAAAAAACACAAGGAAAATCTTGAAAGAATTTAGACATCAGACCCCAAAAGAGTTATTAAGACAATTTTCCTCCATAGTCTGCATATAAAAGAAGAGAATGCATATAAAAGAAGAGAATCCTCATTTTCAGTATGGAAGATGTTTGCTATCTATAAAGAAAATATTTCAAGGTGGATGATGAATGAGTGGGACAGCAGCATCTCTGCATGACAGGCCTTTGCTGAGGCTGTGGGGGCTTGGGGCCACAACCATTCCCTTGATCTTCTCTTGTAGGGTCTTGCACTCAAGCAGATCTAAAAGCAGGTCTTCTCTTACAGGGATATGGGTGGGAGGGAATGCTTCACCTGTCCCACTAGAACAAGGGAAGCTAAGGCCATTCTCACCTGGCCACAGGAAGGCACAAGATGAAAGCTAAAACTGCCATCAGGAGTGCATGTCCTGAACAAGTGCTGATGCTCTGAGGACAGATCAGCGGTCTCACCCACTGTCTGCATCCAACTGCATCTTGGGGGTCTAGATATGTCTCCACTGAATTTAGTAACCTCATGCTGTCCTTTCTGGCCCTGAATTTCTGCATTTCTATGACTGTAAATCATTCCCAGCAGACCCAAGAGCAAACAGGTACACAGAAACAGACCTTGGATAGCATTCTCCATCAGCACTGAGACAGAGAGGCAGATCAGCACTAGGAGGTTTCCAGATCTGACCCTCTTTAGCTTGGTAAAAAAGGCCATCAAAAAATGAGATGATTAGTTCAGACACCAACATCTCTCACTTTAGGTATCAAAAATATAAAATCCTTTAGCATAAAAGGAACTCTGTTTACATAAAAACAAAACTTTATAGTGGGAAGGGTATTAAATAAAAGTTGGTAAATTATGGCCAGGCCCTGTGATGACTATATTCATTCTCTGTAAGCAACCTAATCTTGGATATCCCAAGTTACCACCTTTTTTTGTGGTATTTTACATATATGATACTGATTTCAGAAAATTGTGACAAATGAAGAAACTCCATTTCCTCAGCAGAGTTTCAGACACCTGTACACTCTCCACTTCTTACGAGCAAAAAATAACTTACCTCACTCCAGTTGCCTACTATCCAGTAGGCATCACTGGGCAAACTGTTGGATGTTATTACGTGGCTGTGGTCTGTGACATTCATTAAAACACCCTCAGATGCTGCACTTTGGTTGTTCAGAGCATGCTTGGGAGCTGAGGATTGTGTGCTATTAGTTACGGTGTCAGGCAGCTTTATTTCTTCTCTGTTGTCAGTCTGATCTCTGGGTGCATGACCAAGCTCTGTGGGCATTTCTGTAACCAGTGCTTGTGGGGTTGTTACCTCCACAACAGGAACATCAACTTGAAGACTGACATAGTTTGCTGCTGTTGGAAATGGCAGCCCTTGTGCAGCGCTGCTAACTGAGTGGAGCACAGAAAGGTCTTGGTGAGGAGATGCTGGTGGGGTCTCAGAAGTCACACTCTCATTCTGAGTGACAGGAAAGGCAGTGTCCAAGGTTGTGCTTCTGGTCCTGATTTCAGGCTTGAGTTCTGTGCTGTAAAAGAGATCAACTGCTTTCTTGCTGACTCCAAGTGGCCCATCAGTGTTGTCAGATTCCTCAGTTAAGTAATCATAGCTGGAAGTTATTTCTGGATTACTGGTAAAAGAGGAAACAGGAGTGTCCTCACTTCTTTGCATCTCACTCTCTGCAGTAGAAACTGGCTCACTTTTAGAGGTGTTTTCAGCATGCCTTATAATTTCAGTACTTAAGCTGTTATGAAAAGGCCATGAAGTACTATTTTGATATGAGCTATTTTCAGTAGAAACAACTGGGTAATTGTAAACATCACCCGATTCAGCAAAATTACTTTGTAATGTCCTGTTGGGTGCTCCCTCTTTTCCTGAGACATTGACCAAACCAGAGGATGTAGGCAAAAAGGGAGTTACACTTTCATGCTTGGGTATTTTTGTTGTTGTATGGAACTTGGGGTTTGGTCTGGGTATTCTGCGAGGAAGACTCCGTTCAGGATCAGCAGTTGTTTTTCTGATTATGATCTTGCCTCTTCTGGGTGCCTGTGGGGGAATCAGAAATCTTCCAGCAGAAGGGCATTGCTGAAGACCACACAGGGCCTTAGAGTTTGGTCTCTTGGAAATATCACATGGCTCATCATTATTTTTGGCACAAGTGACATTACGAGTCCTTATTCCACCACCACAAGTGACTGTGCACTGCAAATGAAACAGAATTAATGTATCTCCCCTGCACAGAAGTATCAGATGGCATTTGTTTATAATAAAGAAGCATAATGACAAATAATAGATTACAAAGCTTTTCCTGGAGAACAAGCCTTTCATTCTAGTGATGTTCTGCTACCATGGAGTTCTTTCCAAATTTTTCAACAGTTAATGTCACCTTGGGGAAATAGTAGTGAAAAAAGACTACAAGATAAAGACAAAATATTAAATTAATATGATGGAATTTGATTTCTTCATTGACTTACAAAGTCATTTAGTCAATACCTTTTTCACCAGATTTATAAAAATAGAGACTAAAAACCTGGAACTGAACCCACACCTGACTGGCTCAGTGCTGCTCACAGGGCCACAAACCTGCTGTGGTGATCCATGCAGCTCACAGACCCTTGCTGACTTTATGAAATGGATGTTTTATTCAGTCTTAGTACAACCATGAACTGCTGCCAGAGCTACTAGCATGTCTGTCCTCAATTAGAGACTACAGAAGGTAATTAGCCAACCTGGCTTCTCTTTAAATGAGAGCACTGCTATGTATAAAGAGTGCTGGGAGCTAAGGAGATGCAGATAAGGAGTGGTTTTTCTTTTCTGTGATGTTTTTCATCCTCAGGCCCACAGGCACAGCCATGCCTTCAGCAGCTGTGCCTCAACTAAGGATTTTATAAAATCACACTTCTCCGGTTGGAGTTGCTAAGGCTGGATGACTGGTTGAGTAGGAGTGGAGATGTTACAAAAAAACCTACTGGAAGAATTCTTCCTAAGAAGCAAGGAAGCCTAACCAGGTGCTCAATATGAAGGGATGAACTCTCCTTTTCCCAGGACTTTACTGCCTCTGACACATTTAACTCATTTTAGAGCTAGTCTGGGTCACAGGGCAGTAGAAACACCAGGAACCTTGTGTTGCTGGAGCACTCTGTTGTTCACAGCCGAAAAACAACATCAGCTCTGCAGCAACAGGAGCAGGAAAGCAACCAGTGTAGCCTCACAGTAGACAGGTTAATCAGCTCCTGTCTTTTGTGCAGGTGAAATACCTGCACTCTCTGTCCAGTTTCTGCAGATGTAAAAATGCATTTTTATCAGTAAGTTGTAAATATAATCCAACTGCACCTGAGCACATGCCGTGTGCCATTTCTATATAATTGTACTGCTAGTCATGTAAGCTCAATCTATTTTTTCACAGGTATTTAAAACATGGGGGTTACTCAATTAACAAAAAAAATCAATATTTTTGATGATAGGTTGTGAGCAGCCTAAACCAATCCAATACAGTCACAAGATTTTTTTTAGTTCAGTATGTGACTCTGTTCTCATAGCAGTGAGTCTAATTAAAAAAAAAAGATGAAGGAGAAAGATGAGAGTGGAGTTTTCAAAGAAGAAGGGAAGACAGTATTTACAGCTGGAAGGGACCCTCAACAACTCAACCCTCAACCCCTACTCCAACTGCCTGAGCACTTCATGGCCGACCAAAAGTCAAAGCATGCTGCTAAGGGCACTATACAAATGCTCTCTTAAGCACTGACAGGCTGGGGACATTGAACACCTCCCTAGGCAGCCTGTTCCAGGGTTTGACCACCCTCCCACAAGAGAAAGGCTTCCCAATGTCCAACCTGAACGTCTCTTGGTGCAGCTTTGAACAATTCCCATGTGTTTCCAAAGCTACGGGAAAAAAGGGAGAGTCTTGGATGCAAGAGATATGAATGTAAAGAATTTAAAAATGCTTTGCTGATCTACAGAGATGACAGTAGTCATCCCCCTAGTCTGGCCCACAGCAGCCACTGCTCTCACACAGACTCTTTAGCACTAAGCACACCACATTCTACAGTCCCAAAAGCTCAGCAAGTTAACATGCAACACTTCCCAAAGTCTTCAGGAAGCAGGAGTGGGGTTTTTTTCTGCACAAAGGATTTGTGAACACATTAAACTATAGAAAAGTATTTTAGAAAAAAATTTAAAAGGCAAAACAGCAGGTCGTTGGTCCTTTTTGCTGACTATAATAGGTCATTTTGAGAAAAAGTTCATTGTTTCAGCTAACACGAATTTACCTCAGTCCAGTTGCTCACTGTCCAGTCAGATGGGCACAAGATATCTCTGTTGCATGACAGATGGGTCTTTGGTTTAAGCAGGTGCTGGCACTCTGTGACATCCAGTGCTTGCTCATCAGATCCCACGGTCTGGATGCAAAGTACAGTTCTCTTCTTCTGGCCTGTTGGGCCACACGTGGTTGAACACTTCTGCCACTCCCCTGCCCACCACCTGAAAACCAGCAGGGTGAGAAACATCAGAAAACAACCCACCACAAGCACACCAAGGAAAAGGTCAGAGACTGCAAGAAAAAGAGACAGTAATTTAAAATCTGGGCTCAGATATAAGCTCTTCACATAAGGTTCAGATCACTCAAGCTCTCCCATCCACCCTGTGCTCTAGTACCAGCCAGTCAGTGAAAGAGAGAAGACAGAAGTAGGCAGGATTTCCAGACATGGATTTTCCAGACAGGATTTCCAGAAGTGAGGAATAAGCATTATGCTTCAATAAAGTGCAAAAATCTACTGAGTAGGTAGTCCTTCAAATCCAAATCTCAGGAACTGCTAGGAAATCTTTATAAGCAAGTAATCTATTTACTCTATCCCATTGTTTGTCTGTTTATTGCTATGTCAGTACAGAAGAGTTAACAAATGAGAATCACTGGGGAGTCTGTAATGACAGCACAGAGGTGGAAAACATCCCTTTACCCACATCTAAGCAGCCAGTACTGCATAAATACTCAAACTGCTTCTCCACAAGGGTTACCTCCCTCCACAAGGCCTCTTCCCATTAGGGGAAGCAGTGAGGCACACAGCCCCAGAACCAGATTAGTCAGAGCTGTGCTGCATGGGATCAGTGCCCTGCAACACTGTCCCTCTGGGCATTAGGCTGGACTTTCCTGTACTTAACTCCTCAACAAAGTAGAAACGAGCCCCTTATGTGTCTCTGTCATGATTAAAGTCAGTCTTTCATACTATGGTATGTAATTTTCCACCAAACTGAGGATAACTTTCCTCTATAACAGTATTTTCCAGTGCAAAACACCTTACCTACAAGAGCTGTCCCCCTTACATTTGGTTCACCTTAGCATTTCTCCAGCACCATCCAACTATTTTTTCTCATGCTGATCCAGAGCAGATTGTGCATCAGCATATCTGCTATCTGCCTTCTGTGTTAAGAAAGGGGAGCAAAAATTTCTGGGTTTCTATAGTTTGAGAAGCCCTGGCATCAACTGTGACATTTACCTGAAGATTTAACTTTATACTTGAAAAAAAGAAGGAAAAAACATCAAACCAAGAAAAGCTTTTTTCTTTCAGTTAAGCATGCCCTAAGCAAGAATACAACTTCAAGCTGCTGCTTGAAAAATCTGGCCCAGCTCTAAACTCTAAGCCACAAAAGCTCCTAAACAATATTGCTTGTTCCAGAGTTTTCAAGGAGGTCACAACAAAGGCTTACAGTGAAAACAAAGTAGGAATATATTTTGAATACACCTTTCTATTAAAAAAGGCAGAAAAAATTGCTTTTGGCTTACAACCAACAATATTCTATTGGTTTTGGTTTCGTTTTTTTTTTCTTTTTAGGTCCATGAACTTAGAGACAAAATAATCCCATTTTGATAAATACATCAAAGTTCAGAATTCAGATTTATAACAGTTTTTATGCTTTGTCTCTGCTGATAATCCCTCTCCCCTCCCTACTGTAGTTTCCATGTTCCTTAATTAATTTTCACTCCCACTGCATGTGAGCTGCCACTGATGTGGAAGGCACTGGTATCTCTTCCTAATAATTAAAGAAAAAACAACCCAAACAACCAAGACTCAGAGCCAACAAGCTACAATACAGCTTATTTGTGCAGCCATCTGGTCCTCTCTGTGGTACCTACACCCATCTTCTTCCTGTTTAGTAATCTATACATACAGCATTTCCTTTTAAGTTACCCCAAAGTGCACTGACTGCTTTGCTCCAGAATGCAGTCCACCGCCACCACAACCCAGTGGTGAAGTCTCTGGACCAGATTAAACTAAAAACCAGCCCAAAATATCTTTCCAAATAAACGAATATTTCCAAATTAAACTAAAAAATATCCCAAATTATCTACCCAAAATATCTTTCTCCTCCTCTTGCCTTCCATCAGATTGTTTCTTGCTCTTCCAGGTCTGCAAACAGCAAAGGAACTCTAACAAGTAAATAAAACGCAAGTACACCTCAGCCGAACACAGCAATAAAAAAAAAAAGGAGTAAATTATCACCACCTGAATCAAGCCATTTCAGGGTTGTTATCATCTCTTGCATCTTCTTTACAATTTTATCTCTTCTATAATCTTGTAAATTGCTGACATTTCCGCACAAATGGAACATAAATATGTGAATTGCTCTATTAATTTTAATGGGACCAGATTACATATTTCGAGGTACAGATACGCTAAACTGACACCTCTTCCCCCTCAGCATTTTCAAATGGCTCTGACTGAGGGTTTAACAATTGGTACATTGAAATACCAATCTCTAAGCAATAAATTATCAGAGCTTACCCCAGAACCTACCTTGAACAGCAGTAATGGTGTGTGATCAACTGTCACACACAAAACACTTTTGAAAGCTGTGGAAGTAGTCAAAAAAGTCAGGTGCTCCATAGTTAGAAAACCCCAGAATTAAGATTTTATTCTATTCCAGCTTCATGATCAAAATAAAACTACAGTCAGCCAGGCAATTTTTTTCTGTAGTCTTCTTCCTCACTCAGTGCAGGTAATTTCAAAAAAACTTGCTCTAACTGGAAGTTTACTCTTAACACTAACTGAAATTTTTGATGTTGTGTTTTCCTGTTTTCATCCTTTCATACCCTTTTTCATGCATATGCCTAATTATCCAAGAGTCAGAAACCTGACATGGAATCATCTGTGCTCCTGTCTCTTCATGGTTTCTGTTTCAGGATCTGAACTGATCTCAGCCTAAGGGGAACAAAAGCAAAGCAAGGATGGCAAAACAGCCAACATCCTTTTTACTGTTCTGGTACAGGATGCCCCAGAGCAGACTCTGGACCACAGAGAAGAGAGTAACACTTGAGTGACTGCTTTGCCAAGCTCTGCTTATCTTGGAGCTTTTGCTGTTTCCTCACAGTGCAGAGGCATAACCAAAACTGGACATGACTGCCAAACACACATCCAGAATTAACACAGCAATCCAAGCTCTAAACATGGAATTTCTGAGAGGAAATGGCCAAGATGTTGGATCTCCCAGCCAAGCTATAGACTGTAATGAGAGACTGGGATAAGCTGGTGGACACTAAACCAGTCTCATGGGAGTCAGCACCCAATACTTCTTCCTACCTCTGGTTTCTGATTCTACCTCTGGCATTTACTGCTACAGTAACTGAGTGGTTCTTAAGTATTAATGCATCAACAGATCCCTGCAAATTGAAATGACTGTCTTATCTCCACAGGCAGGCATGGCACAGAAAGATTGTGGTAGCAAACGAACAAACAAGCAAAATGCACGATTTAGGTAATTAATTTGCATGAGCACTGTTCTTCCTCAGACTGTCAGAACAGAGAGCAGCCTGCCTGGTGAAAACATAACTTGAGGTAGTTTTGAGCTGCCGGTGTGAGTGTTCAGCTCTTCTGCAGTCAAGCCTGGGACAGAGATAGGAAGAAAATCTCATTCTTTCAGGTGGCATTCAGGTGCCTAAAATGAGACTTATCTTCTCCTCACAAACTGGGTTTCTAAGGCTTGTAACAAATTAGGCAGAGCTCAAAAGCCTGTGACATAGTCCTCAGCTATACATAGAAGATGTGTGGTGAATGATGTGTGAATCCTATTGGAAAAAGCAATAGCATGGAATTTTGGGGCCATGGGGCCAAAACTTCCCTCCTTCCCATCACGGCATGTCACACCTAAAGAGAGACTGCTGGCTTTCTTTATGTATTTGTCCAGCATCAGGCACAGAAAATACCAATGGTGCATGGATTCTCTCTCTGTGGATTGGAATAGAAACTAGATTTCTCATTCTTATTATGCTATTGGAAGTGTACTAAGCAGTCTGGAAGCAGGACAATGAAATAACAACAGATAAAAAGTAGCAGATTCCAAATACTTTTAAAATAATCTTTTTATGGTTACTCTGTTCAAGTGGATAGTCAAGTTAAAAAGGCTCCAGACAATTTTCTTTACAGAGGAAAGTAAAACTTTATTCACAATGCTATAAGTAGTTAAAATCTCACTCTTTTTCAAGTAGTATCCATTGATTTTAACATTAACACCTATGGGACTAAATACCTGCCCACCAAAGAAACATTCAACTGGAAATCATACTCCATAGCATGACCTGGAAAAAAAGCAAGAATTTGTGCTACAGTCTCAATGCACTCACCTAAGCAATATCACTGAAGCAGTACATGAGTAGCCACTCATGCATGACATTTTAACTCTCAGCTGTCCAGCCACCTTTATTTTGCTCCGAATCAAAGCATGGCGTACATGCATTGTGATATTTTAAATTATTTTTTCATTTTCCTCTGAATTATTTTAGGAGAAAGTGAAATAATAAATATAAAATAAATACAGAGAAAATCAGCTGGCAAGCATGTTAAGGCTTAGACTTCTCAGAAGTAATTTAAATTTGTAATTTTAAATCTGTAATTTGAACAGTTGACAACTGACTTCCTGAAATGGATTAATGGGGTAAGATCTAGTTTGTGAGAGCCACAACCATTTTATTCTTTTTCTGTAGCTTCTATTTGATAAGTTATCTATTTTTTATTTAGTGTTCTAGTAGCATGTTGTTCATCAGTATGCTTTAGTAGGGAACAGCCATCATTTTTTTGATAGAACCTACTCTAAAGCACCTGGTTCACTGCTGAGAAGTGCAAGGTCATCCAACAATTTTAGTTCTGTGGCTGCAGCACTAAACAAAGGTCTCCTGCAGGGTTGTGTTGAACAGCACTGTCCTCACCTCTGGCACAGAATTTAGCCACCTCTCTAGGGAACATTTTGTCCTCAGTAGCTCCATGCGGACTCTCAGTTATCCCACATAAAGCCATGTGGGACAGTCACACCTGCCTCCAGCATTCAGGAGGACATTGTATATAATAGAGGAAGTTGTATATAAGAGAAGATTTTCAAGGCTGCAGAAGGAGGCTGGATGAGTGAGGTTCATTGCAGGTTACTGATTAGACAAGCTGTAAAAACCTCTGGAAATGCCTTGAATTAAAACCAGTTGGAAGCTGGAAGAGCATTACAAAGAAATCTGATTTGACTTATTCCTCCTTAGGCATGTAGGCCCTGCTGAGAGCCAGCACAGGGACTCAGTCCCTTGGTCAAGTTCCTACAGTCACTTTTGTGTTACTAAGAGAAAAATAAATATGCAACATGACTCTAGAATTAAATACATATGGTTTTCCTGCACTGCACTTTGTTGTGATTTTGCTGTCCTCAGAAGGATGACTTCTGGTTTCCCCTGCAGCACAGAATGCTGTGAGGAAGCATCACAGGCTGTCAGCACACAAGAGCTTTTCTGCCTGGTCTGCAGAAGAGTTTGGTTTATGTATGACATTGTGTAGTCTGCTTAACAATAAACAAATTCCCCTCTCTCACTTTCAAGAGCAGGTCTGAATAATGTTGTCACTTAGAGCAAATGGCATAAATTGAGTTAACTGGGAATTTTTTAATTGATAGTACAGTTTATGTGTGCCATGAAAAAACACCTCAGTGTGTATGGGTAGCCCCAGCTCTTAACTAGTCAAATAATAAAAAGTTTGGTCTATTTCAATTGATTTCCTGGCAATCTACAAAGAATTATGAAATGCAGCTGGTACACCATGATGCAAGCACAAAGACCTAAATCCCACAGAAGCATCACATACTGCTATGAAGATACTTGGAAACAACTAATAAAACAAACAAATACACAGAACTTTTAACATCAAAGTTTCATGAAATTCACTGGTGGCAAATGCAACACCATGAACCCCAAGGATTCATTGCTTCAATTTGATTCTGATTTAACTAGAATTACTAGACTGGTGTACCTTTGTGAACAGCATGATAAACAACTTTCAAAGACAACAGAAGACAAACCAAAGCACCTAAAGCACAAAACAAAAATCAGTATTGATCTCTTTCAGCAAATCTGTGCCTGTTATACAAGCCCACAGTTCTGCAGGCACCTGGAATGTTTAGTCTTCCTTACCCTACTAAATGCTAAAATGGCAGCACAGAATGGTAGCACAGAAAGACCAGAGATGAATATAAAGACAATGTTATGAGAAAGGAAAGAATTATTCCCATGTGATCAAGGAATTAAGAGAACTGCACTTCACTCAAAGTTATAAATAAGAAGGAACATAATAAAAAATGCCAAGTACTGTATTACAAAGAAAGTATAAAAATTAGTTTTAGAAGTAAGCATTTCCACTCATCACCTCTCATAAAAAGGAGGTATACAAAGGTGTATTAAAGGAGGTGTACATAAAGGTGTATTAAAAAATACCGAGAAACAACATCTAAAGGCTCTGCTAGTTGTTTTTGGAACACACAGTAATTCTTCTTACCTCACTTGCACTAAGGCAAGGATACAGTTTCAAAATAAAAACCTATACGGTCTTCAGGCACACCCATACCCAAATTGAATAAAAATAATATCTAAATACATGAGAGAACAATCTCTGCCAGCACAGACTGCTCAGTAACTTGACTTAGAAACCTCTTAGGATGGCTCACTTCTGATTTGTTTACTAGACAATTTCTGGCACCTTGCTCTGCAAGGCATGGCAGCCCTCACCACGGCACCATGGAAGGCCGCGGATGCCACGCCAGCCTGGTATCAGGAGGAGCTCCCTTTGAGTAAGGATGCTGTTCACCACCCCCAGAGCCCCCAGAAGCTGTTACCTGGGCGGGCAGTCCTGCTCGTGGCACTTCTTGTGCCGCCCCTTGGGCTGCGTGGCTGGGTCACAGAAGGAGTTTTTGACGGCTCCGCTCGCCCTCCGCACGCAGCGCGCAATCTGCCGCCGCAGCCCTGCCAGAGAGAGAGAGACATACAGAGAGAGAGAGAGAGAAAGGAGCAGTCATCCCTGGGCTGGATGGACTGCAGGAATCCCCAGCTACGCGCATCCTTCAGTCAAGCTGGAAAGGTTAAGCAGAGCTCTCTTGGATCGGATCAGAGCTCAAGTGACAGATTAGAAAGCACTTTCCTTAATGGCTTTGCTAGCCTCAGGAAAGGGCTCCTGCAGGCCCTCGAGTGGGTTTAAATGGCTATGAAGGGTTCTCCAGTTACCCACACAGACAAGAGGAAACACAGCAGCATCAGGCTATTCACAGCAAGCTTGGGTTTGCTGACCTTTTCTCTGTTCATTGGGAAGGCTGTTTAAGCAGAACACAAACCAGAGCCACAGAATAATCCTGTGACTCTTAACATGAATTCAACTTTTAAGAAGTTTTGGTGCACATTTTGACATCAATGATGAAAAATGTCTTCTATTTTCTAAGTAAACAATACGCAACATTCAGCACAAGAGGCAAAGAACAATTATGAAGAGACACACAAGAACAATTCACACAAACCATTTGGGTTATTTCCTAACATTTCCATTTATACAAAACTCCATTCATTTAACAGAAAGAAACATGAACCCAAATATTACACTAACCTAGTGTGAATCTAAAGAAATCCAGTTTCCAGGAGCCTGCTTTCCCCATAGCTCTGCAATAATTTGAAGCAGATCTCTGGCTGCAACCCAATGTAAACAAAAGTATTGCAATATTACAGTTTGAAAGATTGCAGTGAGACTGATATAGAGGCATTAAAATAGTCCACACAGATCTTAAGAACTAAAAAGACTGAAAAGTCATTCATTAACTCTCATTAACTGTGCTGTTCATTTCATATCAGTTAATACACACTGGTAGATCACTGCATCTCTAGAACTTTTATCTTCCTCCTGGGATGCACAGGGCCTAACAGCACTGTTATCATGGCATCAAGGATAAGTGCTAGGCTATTTAGCAGTATGTTTAGGAAAGAAGCTTTTCCTTTCCTCAGGCCTCCTAATAACTAGTATGGGAAACTACATGAAAGATAAGAACAGCAATCCACAGAAAATAATTGAGAAATATTAATATATTCCTCTGTATACTCATAGCATCATAAAAATGTTAAAGTTGGAAAAGCCCTGTAGGATCAACAAATCCAATCATTAATCCTGCATTGGCTCAAGAATACAGAAGAGAGTTTTGCATGCCTATTTGGGTCATTTCAGAGAAACCAATGACATCCCTACAATCCCTACATCCCTATTTTTTAACACCTGAGAACATCAGGTATGTGAGGAAATGCTTTCACTTTTTGATTACTTTCAGGCTTCTGACTCAGACATATAAAATAATTACTGACTACAGCACAAGATTTGATGACTGACTCTGCTCCAGTCAGGTATGAAGGCTGATCTTCTAGAACAGTGATTAGTATCACCTGTAAGGGAAGATTAAGGGACTGAGGCATTCAAGGGTCCGTGGTGCAGCTGCAAGACTGCAGTAAACCTGGACATGGTGATCTCTTATTCATAGGTGACTTCAAACAGGAGAAAGCCTTTTGTCTCAGCACAGAACTCCCAGGGAGCAGTGCTCTCTTTTATGCTCTGGTATAAATGTGACTAGAAAATTCAACAATCTTTCTGCTAGCTGTAAACAAATCAGTTGGCAGAAATGTTTCTGTTACTTTCAAAATCATGATATGTTGCTGTTCCAAGTACAAACAACAAGAAATCTTTTGCTTTGATAAATTTTTAGTGTAATTTCATCTGCTGCAATTCATTTTAAAGTCCCTATAAACCTTTGCAAAAGTTTTGCTTTGAAGCTGTACATTCTCATAAAAGGACCAGCTGACACCAATGAACTAGTTTATTCTAATAAACAACGTCTTTATGAAAGTTATGTGAACTCCCACTGTAGTTTCAAAATCTCTGGAAGTTCAGCTCCAAAGCTGGAAGGAATCCTATATGCATATAGCAACACACACACAGAGATGTAGGTTTACCTGCTATGACATAGTGAAATGGTTTTATCAGTTTGAGCAAATTGAACTAGAAAACACTGCAGAAGACAACTAGTCACTACTGACCCTGCCCCAGCAAGTATTTACAGTTATACAAGTTAGGAGGGTAATATCCTATCTAAGCCACAGATTAAAAATTCTAAATATACTGAAACCTCAGTAAAATTTGAAACCTAACATTTTTTCTAAAGGGCTTTAAGAGGTAGCTGTTTTCCTCCCCTCACCACTTTTATTTCTTTCTGAACTCAATGCTGATTAGTTCACCTGATATGTATTATCTCAGCTCGGTGAAAAAAAAACTTACCAGTATTTCTGGGAAAGATAGGAGAAACCAAGAAACATAATCATCAGATCAGAGAATAATCTTCATTTAATCTGTTCAGAGATTCCTTCTTTTTCCCTGTGACACTTCATCCCTAATGCAGGACTCTTTAGATGTGAGGCTGACCCACAGATACCTTGATTTCTCACTTGGTTTGCAAAGAAAGGTACTGGTTCAAAGTCATCGGGGCGTGAAAGGTTTTTGAAAGAGAGATTAGAAATCTTTTTCCACAAAGCCCTCCATTTGGGCTGTAAACAACAGAAATGAAGGACCATAAGCAAGTATATAAAAAGTGTATGAGAAAACATGCATATTTGATTTTAGAGCTCATTTGAACATGTAATCATCTGAGCTGTGCACTTAGTCTGCAAGGAGTTCACTTTGTATTTGAATGAGAAAATTATATTCTGTGCATGCACAAGTTATGCACAGAATACAAGTGCCAATCTTTACATTTCCAGTGCTATAAAATCAAGACACACAACAGTCAATGGAAACAGTGACCTTTGTATTCTAAAAACAACACTGCAAGCTTAGGAACACTTGGAAATAATTTTGCAGAGTGGCCTTAATAAAAGTTGTAAAGGATTTAGAGGGCACGTAACAATTAACCCCAAAAAGAATTTTGGAGTCAAGTCCTTTAGCAGAGCTTTGAAAATCTGCCAATTACCGATACTATCTGTGGAGAAACAAAGGTTTGATATTGGCTAATATTCTCCCTTAGTTGCAGCTGTGCTGTGCTATGCTTTTTGTTACATTTAATGCCACTCAAAACTGGTTCTAAGTAACAAGACCGAAGTCTTTAGACATGGAGGAACTATTTACCCTTGTAATTCCAATATAACCCATTCCGTGATTATTTAAAGAAGGAATAATAGGTAGCTGGTCTAGAAAAGAACCTCAGTGACACATTTAAATTAATCTGCATGTAAAAAAGCTTACAGGCTCTACCTGCTGTCTTGAGAGCAGGCTATGGTGGGACAGCTCTTGTCCAGAGGGTGCAGCAGTTTGCAGGACACCAGTGTGCACACATTCTGACTGCAAAGCAATTCCTCTCAGCATAAAGCAAATGGCAGGAAGAGATTCAACCTGTCCTGCACTGAGGACAGAGAAAGGGTTATGGCTTTTACTACAAATTATCCCCTTTGGTGCTTGTTTGCCATGAACTGGATTGCAATGTAACTACTTATCTATTTTCTACATTGCAAATGAATATCAGGTATTGCAGTGTGTTCTCCTTTTCCCTGCAGGAAGGATTAGGTATACTTGCCACAGAAAACCTTGATTTTTCTGAGTACTTTTTTCCATTTAGTGGTGTTACAGTAGACTGGCCAGAGCCACCCACTACAATAGGTGGGCACATACAAAGGAAATGAAAGAAGCCATGAGAACATTTGAGAACATATTCTGTTTTTCCACTGCAGTGGAAAAGGATAGGATCAGGAGAAGGATATGCATCAGGGCACGGCATGGTGCAACCTTGAGGCCAAGAATCTGGGGGAAAATATGTCCAGGGCGCTGCCCTCGGTTCATTCTGGGAAGAAATAGCTTCACTCTATGGAGTTCTTATTCATCACTGGGACTTTTTCCAGGTACATTTCCCATGAATAAGGAGTTGCACCGTAGGGCTAAAATCACTTTTTTTTCTCTTAGGACTGATGAAGATTTCCTGCACCAGTCCATTGCAGCCCAACTTCTTATTCCCTAATGCAAATTTTCTTTCTTGGCTCCAGAAAGCATTTGATTGTATTATCCAGATTTCTGTAGCTACCAAAGGCTGAAGTAGCCTTGGATTTATTGCTGTTTTTGGCCAGTGGTGATGAAAGGACCTGTGCTGGATCTTTGACAGGTCCAGGTTTGCCAAGAGAACAGAAGTCTAGGTAAGGATCAATTTCTCCCATTGGCTGTGGCTGATAAAGTTAGTTCAGCAGTTCATCTTTCTTGGTCCTCCTTTTTATCCTAAAAATATTGGTTTATTGTTTACAAAATGGTAATTGTAATAATCCTTAAATGCTATTTACTAAAATGATATTCACTACTTGTGTTAGGCTAAATAAATACAGTTTTTCTTGTTTATCTCTCTGTAGGCTTATCTTCAATAAGACTTGTCCTGCAGCACACCCATAGCAGAAGATGATGTGCACTTCAGTGCACTTTTATCTTATAAACTCCTCAGAACAGTTCAAATGTCAGTGATTTGGTATGAGTGTGTTAGTGCCAACAGCAATAAGTTCTGAATCTAAACAGAGTGAACATTCACATGAAATCGATCACATTGTTCACAGCCAGAAGGAAGTTTTGTGGAAGTCAGAAGGAAATTTTATGGAAGTCAGTTGGACATCAGGGAGAATTTCTTCACTGAAAAGGTAGTCAAACCCTATTAGAACAGGGTGCCCAGGAAATGGTAGAGTCATCATCCCTGGGAGTATTCCAGAAACAACTGGATATGGCACCTGGGACCATGGTTTAGTTGATGAGGTGGTGTTTGATCAAGGCTTGGGACTCCCTGATCTTGCAGGTGTTTTCCAGCCTTAGTGGTGCTATGAACAGTGATGCTGGTCCACATCCCCAAGGCCCAGAGCACAACCAAATACAATGTGCACCTGCAGAGAGCTGCAGGCAGATTGGCATATCAGATTTCCCCACTCCAAGTGATGCATTGGAGCTGTGTGCCAAGATTTCTCTGTTTTAATGAGCAGGGAGTGAGAGACAATACCCTGACTGCATCACTGCATCAGCAAACTACATCCTTCTTTAAACCTGTCCAGTTACTTCTCTAGACATCTGTATCTCAGAGGAAAGAAGACTACAGGTTTATTCATTTCTTTTCTTCTGTCCATTAAGGAATGCAGAGAACTGGTGAGGTGTCTGTGCCCTTCATGAACTGGGATGCACCTCCTGGTTCCCCCTCCAAATGATGTCACCAAGGCCATAATCTTGTCTGAAACACATGATTTCTACTTATACAAAGGCAGTAAGCTCAAAAAAACATTTACTAAGAGCAAAAATGCAGCAAACAGAGGAAGTCAATTAGTAGATAAAAACTGAAAGACTTTACATACCACAGTTATCTATCTAAGTAACCCATGTGGCAGAAATCAAAGCCACATCACAGTCAATTAGCCAGAAGAGAGTACATGGGGCTACAATTTACCTAGAAACAGTTCTGGGAAAACTGCAGCTAATGTAAAAAGAACCTCAAAACAGCGTAACAGTCTACTAACACATTCCCCTCCTCTCCCCTTTTTATCACAACAATTTTTACATTAAATATGACTCAGAACTACGCAGGTATCAGAAATAACACTTACAGAACACAATTAAGCAAAACCACTTGTTTCATGCACCTATTTAAAGAAAATGGTGGGTGTCTCTCCACCAGAAAGCACATCAAGTTTTGTGCTGAGAAACTCTTCTCAAAAAAAACCCCAGAAAACAAATCACAGCATCTGTCTAATCAAGCATACATATATATGAATGAACACACATCTCCATAATATGTTGATTATATATATATATAAATATTTTTAAAATAATATGTGGATGTTATTGGGATGGGATATTTTACACTAGGCTTCTAAAAATTCTTCTTTTAATCTTATAAAATTAGGTCATAAAATGCCTTTTGTCCAAACCACTAAAAATACATTGTTTTAGTGTCTTCCCTCATGGAAGAGATTTAAAAACATTACTCCTGCAATCATCACTACTTTTAGAATCACAACTGGGTTTGTTACAACACTTGTTTGTCCTTTTTCTTTTCTTCCACAAAGCAGTTAAAAAAGCAGTAATTACCAAAAACCATTAACAATACTCTAGCATTAGAAAAGGCCTTTCTCATATTATTGGTCTGGTTGTAACACTGATCTTCTACTCTTTTCATACTGTACAGAATGGTCAAAGAACAATGTTATGGTTGTATCTCCAGAATTCTTTTACCGTCCTGTGAAAATCAAGAGTAAATTCAGACAGAAGGCTACAATTCCTAACCCCCAAGTTCAGACTTCCCTTCATATACAACATTTTCGTCACATTTTCAAAATTATTCACAAAATAGATGGATTAAAAAAATTACTAATGTAAAGACTTGGTCTCTTTATCCTTATTGTTGGTTTACTATAAATATTAACTTCATCTCATTGATGTTAGCTACTTCAGAGGAAGTTCTCCTGGTAGCATTTTGTGTGAGTTACCAGAAGCCACAACTTTCAGACCTGTTAAATTCTACTTCACAGTCATCATTCTGCTTTTCTGGTTTAATGTGCTGCACAGAACTACAGTATAACTGCAGTGGTACCCAAGCTATTGCCAAACGGGCAAAGACATGGAAGTTCTCAAGACTAATTGCAATTAAGTAACTATTGAACAATGGACAAAAAAGAGTTATTACTTGTCAACGCAGGACAGAAAGGAAGAATATTTTTTGTAGTTATTATATAGAAAACTCTTAATAGGGAAACAATAGGAGGTCATAAATTTGTATTGCTGGAAAGAAAGGCTATGGTGAACAGTATTGACCAAAAATTATGATGGAAAGAAAACTGTACCTTCTTATTTTGGTTCACAGAAGCTGAGAATTTCAGGGCAGGTGTTTTAGAAACATAATGACCTATGCAATTTTAATTTTTTTTATTTAGAAGTCAAAATACATTATTCACAGAATCACAGAATGGCTGGGGCTGGAAGGGACCTCTGGAGATCACGTAGTCCGACCCCCCCACTAAAGCAGGGTCTCCTGGAGCAAGCTGCACAGGATCACAACCAGGTAGATTTTTAATATCTCCGGAAAAGGAGACTCCACAGCCTCTCTGGGCAGCCTGTTCCAGTGCTCTGCCTCATTTAAAGTAAACAAGTTATTCCTCACATTATTTTTGTAACCATGTGATCTTATTTCCCACTAAATGCAGATTTAAAGAACATTACCTCTTTGAGGATTACATCTGTAATGAAGGAAAACAGTAAGAGAAAAGGGAAGTGAGGAATTACCTCTTCCACAGGTAACACTGCAGGCTGTCCACTCTCCATACTGCCAAAAATACTCTGGCTCTCCAATCTCATTCTCATTAATTTCTTCTTTGCGTACAGTGTATTCATACTCGATTCCAGGGTTAGTTTCTTGAAAAAGCAGCTGGAGAGAGTGGTGTTTATTAGTGGTTTAATTAATAATCTACTGTCAAAAGCTTTCAAAGTGTGAAACTGGAATAATTAAAGCTGCCCATAAGATCTGCTACCAGTTCAGAGAAGCAGACTTGCAAAATTTCCACTTCTTTGTTGACAGTGGCATACATGAATTTTTCAAAGATACAGCTGTTTACCATGCATTTCTGCAAATACAGGTGAGAATAAATGGGTCACCATAATTGGTATTCTACTGACTATAAGAAAAGATAATGCAAAGTCCATCCAAAGCATCCCTATGCTGCTGATTAAGAGCTATTGCCTACCCCCATTATTAGTTATAATTTTACTACCTGCTGAAATAGCTGTTACAAAACAACCTCTGGGTCAGAAAATTACAGATGCTATTCAGACACTGCTTTAATATTATTTTTCATTGTTTCTGAATTAAGAAAAAAAATTTCCAGCTGAGAAGGGGTACTCAAGAAATTTACCTGAGAGGGAGAAAGTAAACGTCATTAAGGGGAAAAAAAAGACTTCAGCCACAAACTTTTACTCTTCTTCCCAATTGTTCTAAAAGTGAAGTCTGAGCACTCATTAGTTTTGTTTTCTCACCAGACATTCAAAGTGTGAAAGTGGTCTCCCATCACACCTCTAATACTTCTTTTGTGCATGGTGGACACACATGCAAACAAGCCATGAGAGACACTTCCAAAGATCAAAAGGCCAATTCCAAACTATTTTCTCAGAACTGACAGAAACTGGTTATGTGTAAGTCAGAATCCATAAAGCAACATGAAAGAAACAAATCAGCCTCTGTGGATGTTAAATGGGTCAGTTTCACTTACCACAAGCTATTAACCCACCTATATAATGCTGTATGTTTTCTTGCTCTGTGTAAGCTGTCACTGTTGTCAGCTGTCCCTAGCTCTCACTGTTCACAGCTTCATATCAGCTCCCTAGCTCCCTTTTTGTGACAACTTATTTTTCATCTGGATATGGTTCACATCACAGCCATGGGTTGGTCCAAGTAGTTTGGGCAAAGGACTGACCAACTAGTGGCAGCACAGGATTATATCAGCCTTTAACAAATATTGGAGTACTATGCAGGATTTGAGTTCTTAGGCAGGATGAACAACCCTCAAAAGCAAAGTGCTTATTTCTCTCCAAAACAGCTCAACTGTTTTTTTTTTTCAAGACAGCACATTAATAGTGTTTTATATACCAATATACGTATTTTCCCACCCCCAGCTCCAGAGCCCCAGCACATTCTGCTGCCATGCAAGTTAGCAGGTTCTGCTCCTGATTTCCTCTTACCTGAATCCATATTGATTCATTGGTGGGTCCTGGAGCAGTCAGATTTTCTAGATCCCCTGTTCTGTCATACTGAAATATTGTGCCTGCCACTTTGTATTCACCATTCCACTGGATGATAAAGCCTCCATTCAGGTAGTATTTTTCTGGGTCTTTGCTTCGCATAGCAAGGAAATTTCCTGATTCTGTAACTTCCATAACTTTGATTCCCCTTGCACCTTTTGGAATTAGCCCAATATCAACATATCCTAAAGACAAGAAAAATTAAGGTGGTGAACAACAGAAATGTCACTGCATTTTACTTATTTGTAAGATGATTAAAACAACAGCTTTGCTTGAAAAAATACACAAATGTGCTGTCACAGAGCTTGTATTTCAGTTTGTTAACAGCGTGACTTTCCAAGCCAGGGTTTCTAGTATCAGTTGGGGAATAGTGTTTAGGCAATGCCAGTGGCATTTATAAGGGATGTGGAGGTGAATGACTTTCAAGGCTGTGCCAGGGGAAATCTACTCCACACATGAGCATCAACATTTCCATAAGCATGCCCAAGGGCTCTGGCATACTGTAATCTGGAGAAATGCCAGGGAGTTCCTGCAAGTAAACAGCCTGTTGTGAGAAAGGTTTTTTTCAATTTGCAAAGAACATTTTCATCTGTACACAATGTACAGGTGTGCACAGAATTCCATGTATCTTCTCTTAAGCCATTTAAATTCTCTGTGACTGTTTGCCCTACAACAACAAAATAATGTTATTCAAATGCCTAAAATTACTACTATAAATTCAGCACTTTTTTTGTAAACTACCAATCTTCATAACAAAGCTCAAGGGCTCTTCATGGATAGTTATTTGTTTAGGGATTTTTGGTTTGTGTGTTAAGAATGACCCAAAGCATCTATTACAGAATTTTGTTCACATCACAGGCAACATGTGACACCAGACACTGTGCTTCTTTACAGGAAGCTGCTATTGTTGTTGCTACTAAATTGTAAAAATAGGAAGTTCAAATAGATACTTGAACACGAACACAGGTAGCTTTCTTGTTCCTGCCCCTAGCTGAGCTCTAGAAATTAGACCAATAACATTGTTACAAGCTGGTCCACTGGGAGTGTGAGCTGCATTTTGTGCTGGTTTACTTCAAGACTGGAACATGACTTCCCCAGTTCTCATCACACCTTTCTGAGGTCATGAATTAAATTCTTAGAGTCACATCCTGTTCACCTTTCTTGTGAAATGAGCTTTTCACCTTTGATTACTCACTCACATGAGTGAGATAAACCACACTGGGCATGCTAAGCAATCTTCAGTATCAATGTTCTCCCACCAGAACTATTTATGTGCTGTACAACAACCTGCTGCTGTAAATAAGTGCCCAAGAGTCTTTAACATCTGATTTTCTTTGCAGCTCTTTTGGTATAATAAATATTGGTTAAAATATCCTATGCTGATTGTGGTGCAAAATAGAATCTGTCCATTTCCGGTCTTTCCTAATTAGATGGATAATATATAACAATGTATATGGATTTCCAGTGATTGATGTTTAAGAAGGAGCATTTTCTGAATGTTACCTTCTGCAAGTCTCTTTGACTGACTGTGGAAACTGAAACAGTTTTTTTCTAAATTAATCAATTTTTTCTAAGTGAACGAAGTAAGAAAATCTGGAAGCTCACTTCTATTATTCAGGAAATCAGTGGTCTAGGTCTACTGTAAGTAACCAAGTCTAATGATTCTCCCAAATGTTCTATTCATTCAGTGAAGAGAAGACATGTTACAAATACAGTGTGTGATTATGTAACTAAAGGCTTGATTAGAAGGCATACTTACAACCAGGACAAATTAACACAGCATGGAAAATCTTAATTATGTCACATCCTGGCAGCTTGGCTTTGAAATGTTGGTGTCCTTTTACAGTAGGGTGGGTTGGTTGGTTTTTTTTTCTATTTAATTAGAATAACATTTGTTCAAAACGCAAAGGATAAAAACTATAAGACAATTAGTATTCTATTGCAACACAAAAACCTGTATATCCTTTCAAGATTTTGCATAGTTATTTTTGTCTGAATCACCTGCTGCTGCTCATAAACCTTATTTTAAATTGCAAATGTCTGGTAAGGTAAGTCGTTCAGTTACATTCATTCATATCATCTTCTGCCTTCTCCCTGGCCCTCCCCACCAGCTAAATCACTTCCTGATTTCCCAGAGCCTCTTGCTGATTCCCAATAAACATTATCTGATTTTGAAAGGAAAGCTAATCAGCAGCAATCTTTTGAGCTTGTCACTCAACATAGTAAATTTTTGTTTTAAAATTCTGTGGATGGATATTATGGAATTGTTCCTGGTTATGTGGTTTCATTTGATAAGGATCTAGAGATCCAAGATTCAGTAACAGTCAAATTGTCAGCTGTCTTACCTACACTGGGCTCATTAAATCCTGGAGCAACCTTATTGTGGGTGCTTCTGCACACCTGTGAATTGGCAACCCTCAGATGCTATTAATCCTTCCCTTTTTAATTAAAATTAAATCTATATGCTCCCAAACCAGACATGAACAAATTAATGAAACCTTTGCTGTATGCAGAGCTCTACAAGGACTGAAGAACTTGTTTCTCCTTTCCAACTTCAGTGAGCAAAGAATAGTTTTACTCAGGCCATTAGCACAGCACTGCAAATCAAATGATGACCAGATCTGACTAGGCACAGAGCATGCACTTTTTCTGGCAGAAGCGTGATTCACTCATAACATGATAACACTGATTCACTGATTCACATGATAACACCCATTTACAATTTCCCCTGCAGATAATCACTCAGTTTTCAACAAGAAGCACTTTCAATCATTTTTACGTAGAGAAATGATTTCAGCAATGGAAGAATTTAAAGAAGGAATCCAAATTACCAAATCCTTCGCTTTGATTAAACATCATCTTCACTGTACGACAAGCAGAGCCATCTCCCAGGCAAACTCCACACTGGTCTTCTGTTGCGTTGGAATTTATCTCATAATCACAGCCAACAGCCTAGAAGGAAAAAACAGTGTCAGAATAAATGCAGCCTCCACAATGAATTGCTCAGAGCTCATCTATCACTGCTCTTCAGAGCAGGGGAGTATATACCCTGTATAGTGTATTACACCAAGGTGAAAAACAAACCAACGAACAATAGCAATCACCATGTCACAAAACATACAGTAGTGACTGGTCACTTGAGACACAAATGTGCCACCCAAATGGCCTCATTATCTGGGACTGGCCACTATATCTAAGACTTGTGTCTGCTTTCTTATGTCATAGAGCCATCCACAGGTTCCTGGGAATGCAATGCAGTAACAGAACTGAAATCTCTGCCAGCTTTTTGCGGCCATCTCACAGCAAAGGACCTCTACTACAGTCAACTCCTCTGGCAAAGAGAAACTATTCAGTAAGCATGAAGTTTTACATTAATGACTCTCCAGCTTGCCAGCACAGGGGCATAGGTCCAGACACAGTGGGTCAAGTTCTAGCAAAAACTAATTTTCCAGTTTATGCTTGCTACAGGAAGAAAGTCAGGCTAAAATGTACTCATCCTGAGTCAGGAAAATACTTCTTTGCCCAACCCAAAAATTCTGTACTCTAATGTCTTTAAATTTCAACAGAATTTGCATTTCGTTTTGGGATTTTTTTTCTGCCTCTCTTCAAAAACAGACAGGATTGCAGAACACAGCATGAAGTCCAACACTTAGTGTTTGTTATTAGCATCTAAGATACCTGGAGGCCTGTGATGAATAGCCAGAAGCCTGGTAGTATGTCAAGGTTTTGTCTTGGTTTGAGATAGGGGATACAATATCATAAAATCACCCCAAAACCCATTTTCTCAGCTGATTTTTCTCAAAATAAGCTTTCAGGTGCTATACTTGCCAACCTGTCTAGCACCCTCTTGATGTATGAAAATCTGATATATGAACCTCTTTCGACGTTGATCTTATTTCACCTTCAGTACATCAGCTACTGTGTATTTCTGGAGGATTCTGACAGGAAAATCCATCTATTAGACTAACCCAGGTATACAGGCTCCTGCATTCCCTAGTGTTTTTCTATCATTTTCAGCTTAAGAAATACCTGAACATTTGTCTAAGTGCCAATGATTTAATGAACAATTAGAGAAACTGTGAGAAATGGAAGAAAGGCCTCAAGCTACAGATGGTGCCAAACTGCATCACTTAAAAGATTCTGAAAAGAGATACATCTATCACTTTCTGCCAATTCATATCCAGCACCTTTCACACCAGCTCTGAAAAGTCAGAGCCATGTTAAAGGTTCTGCAGCAGCCTTAGCTTCTCCCTCCTTTCAGCAAAAGCCACTTTCAAAAAATGAAATGTTTTGTAATGTCTTGCACACACTTATGAGCAGTACAGAAGGTTACAGAGATAACGATATGTTAGCAAGGTGACTAACTTTTTGCATCCAAGTATGCAGCTATTTGACCAAGGATGGATTTAATCAACTATTCAGAATACACAGATGCCACTGCTACACAAACAGGATGTTTCTTTATGTTTCCAGGAGTTCAGATCTGTCTCTTCACCAGTTTATCTTTAACACTTCCTAATAATTTAGAGAGGCTGAAGTGTTGCTGTTTTCTCAGTGATGCATTCCACAGTACATCTACTGTACTATTAGTACATCTGTTAATCATCTGCAAACAGGGAAGTCATAGTTATCTGGCTCATTATTAGACCGAAGAAATAATAAGACACTCTGGAGAGTCATCGAATTTGAAGTTTATTTTCTACACTATGCACATATATCCTTGAACAGAAAGGTGGGGAAAGTCTGAGGATGAAACTCTTGCGCTTTGTGCTTTCCTATTAGAAAATATGATTAATGACTGCTGGGAGCTTGTATTTTTAACTTCTCTAAAAATTACTTGTCTTCAAATTGTACATTTTTGCCAAATTATCATTTTCTGGTAGAAAATTCATGTTTTGGAAAAGGTTTCTGTCCTTCTTTATTTACTGTGCATTCTTGTTTGAGAGGCTGCACACAGAATTAATTTATCTATTTCACACTGTCAATCAGATACTTTCAAATTAATATCACTGAGCATATTTCCCTTCCAAGTACTGTGGGGTGTAAAAACCCCCAAGGTTTAACTAATTAGTTCTGATTAGAACAGCTGCAGCCCTGGCTCTAACTGAGGTGGCAGCAACACAGTATCATCCCTTCCCTGCCTTTGGGATTGGCAAATCTGTGCTTCTGCATGGGCTGTACTCCACCAGCTCAGACCTTTCCCATTTGATCATTTCCTTTACCAACAGGTCTGTGGCATCAAAATATGGCATCACTGTGATGTGAAGGGAATCCCTTTGTCCCTTCCAATAACAGCAGCAGAAGTTTGTATTTCACTGTTCTTCTGATATATGAAACAGTTTGTATCTGATCAGACATGAGCTGTACCTACACATGCAACATTCCTACACATTCCTGGGGTTTTGGAATACTCAAGAATGAGGTAGGGCAGACAGTTTACTCTGCTATAATAAATAAAGCCTTTGCTTTATTCCTCAGCCCTGGGGTGCTGCTGGTGCTGCCATGACCTTCACATATAACAGCAGGGCTTCATCTTACAAAGCCATTAAAAACCATCACAAAGCAATATTCTCATGTCTCAGAATAAACAGCATTCATTTACTCCAGATACTTTAATTTCCATGAACTTTAATTTCCAGACCATGTTTTCCTTTATTACTCCAGTGAATACCACATTATTTTTGCCATCCATTAGAATAATTTCAAGATGCGTCATTCTTCTTTTTACTTGCCTTCCTCATTATTCTTACTCTTGTGGATGCATTTTCTAAACATACCTCAAACTTTCCAGAAGATTAATATGACCCATTAATGGGCACTTGCAGTCCAGAACTAGATGACATTTGAGGTCCATTCCAACCTGAACCATGCTGTGACTCCATGATGAATTTCTGACAAACAGTTGCTAAAGGGGTTCTGGAGACTAAGGCAGGTTATAAAGCAGGAAAGAATATCAGCAGCAATTAGGCTCTGATTTTTTTTTTACACATATATGTCCTTGTGCACTCTTTGCCTGTGAACCGTGCTGTGTTACAGGAACCACTGTCTGCCATGGCATGGGCATCACAACTTAGCATCCCTCCCTGCAGCACTTTGCCATTGTCCCACTCACCAAGAGCCCTTTCTAATGCATCTGAGATCAGCTTTGTTTCTGGTCACAGCACACAGTGCAGAGGCAGATGCAATGACCTGAACTGCCCAGCTGAATGACAGAATCAGAAACAATTTATTTCCTGCTGCTCAGTGACTAAAGGGAAAACAGCCAGAGATATTGGCCTTTTTCCATTTCCAGAGGGAGAGGCTTTTGTGTCAGATTGGCAGTGGGAGGCAGATAAAAAAAGTCCTTGCTGTCACTGAAGGGTATACCCTTGAAGGGCACTGCTTGAATATCCATTATGTGAATGCTATAGTGAACTTTAAGGTCTTCCCTCCCCTTGTCTCCCCCGCTAAGTCTTCAAATAAAGAAATCATGTTTACTTCATGTTGGCCATGACATTGCCTTGAAGGGAGAGAAATGTGTCCTGATGTCAGTAATTTATCTTGTAATTTTTCTATATGGGTCTGAATCAAATGTCCTGTTGGACTAGCAGTGGGAGGAGAAAGCTGAACCATAGTGCGAAGCAGTGAAGTTGCTGCATAAAAATCCAAGTTGTATAATCTGCTTTTCAGTAAGAGAAAAAAATGGTTCCTTCCCTACTACACAGCTGTGTAATTCTCCAGTACAATGTCAGTCTCTCACAATCACAACTGTGAATTACCACAGATTTGCATGACTGAAGGTCACTTAGGCCTATCAAAATTCTGTGCAGGAGATGAATGGCTGTTAGAAACATCAGAGATGTTTCCAGATCCTCCACCCTCAGCATCTGCACACTCCAGTGCAAAGAACATGTAAGCCTTCAATTTTAGATGATGTGATGGGCTTGTACCTAATCAAAAATCCCCATTATCAGTGCCAAACAACCATACTCTGGTGGCAGTATCTTCACTCATTAACACTGGGGGAACAACTGACTCACCTAATAAGAATTAACAGTGCAGTTGTGACGTATAATTTAAGCACAGAAATATAGGCTATGTGCTTTAAAGATCTCCCAAATAAAAGGGGGAAAACGACAATTGAAAAATGAGAGCTAAGGCACACAGTAAAATATAAACTAGTCATAGTATAGCTTGATGATTTGAGATTAAGTTATTGACAGATCTTATGAGATCTCCTGACAGAACTTTTCTTCTAAGGATCCAGCTACTTTATAGGCCAGGCCTTCAAATGAGTTAACAATTTTAACTTGTCTTTGATTCAACAAGTTCTAAAGGAATACCATGCAAACAACACCTCACTGTAAGCCTTCCTTCAGCACTGATGCACAGGCAGCACTTCCAAAAAACTAGGAGACACTGGATAAATTAAAAAGACCAAGTGAATCAGTGGTCTGTCTGTACTTACTTCTCACTTGAGGATGCACATTGTGGCTTTGTCAGGCCAGCTAGGAAAGCATCCAGTATACCTCTCATGGCTAAAATGAAGCATCTCAATCCACATTTAACCATTAAAGAAAGACCAGTTTCTCTGACAGCTCTGAAAAAATTCATGACAAACTGCAAAATCAGACTAAAATCAGATGAATTTAGAAGATGAAATTCTTTTTTGGATCTATCTATCTTGTTTTGACATACCCAGTAGGAAAACTCTGAACTCACTTGATAAAAAATACCTACTCTACATGCCAATCACATGTGAGCAATTTAGACAGTGGATCTAATATCTTATTAATTTAATATTTTTCTCAATTTCAGACCAAAGTGAAGTGTTAGTTTAGTACTCAGGACAAATGTGAAGTGCTCTTGTGAGATACAATTCTGAAAACCAGAATAGCGCTTTAATGCTTGTGAATGTCTTTTCCGTATAATTAGCAACATGTTGCAATCAAACTACAACAATGATGTGCCAGACTAATTATACTAAACCCATTTCCAGATTTATTCTCCAGGACCTGTAATGTATCTATTGTGTTTAGCTAGCTGGAATCAAACACCAGCAAATTAGCTGAAGATACACGAAAAAGCTTCTCCTCAGTTGTTGTGCTGGGTACCTATTTCAGATGAAAGCATGCTAACCTTCAATACTGTGAGCTATCTGGGTTATCTATTCAACATTTGGTCTCATGTTGCATGGCTATATTGTCCATTCTGTGATCCTGACTCCAAATGAATGTTTGCCACGAGATGTGAAGCAGCAGTCACCATGTGCAACACTGACAGCATCTTGCAGGGAATTCCTCAGAAACACTTTGGGTCCACAGAACTGTTAATGCTGAAGAGTATCTGGGCTCTACAAACTGCAGCTAGATTAGCTTCTCTTTCACCTCTGATCTCCCAGTTTGGATTAATTGAGTCTTGCTATCTCTAAAACAGGTATAAATCTGAACTGCCACAGGCAAGGTATCAATACAGAAAGCATATGGAAACTAAAATTAATCACAGTGACCCCAGTCCAGCTGGGCTGGAAATCAGAAAATGAATGTTTCACAAGGACAGCCTTTCTGAGTATGGTAACTGGTCTCTTCCAGGTGAAGGTCAAAAGCACTGCTATGGCATGCAATACCTACTATATGTTTCAATATCCTAAAGATTTTATTCATTCTGGCTTGAACCATTCAAAGCCATCATAGTTCAAAGGCCCACCCCGGCTCTCAGCAAAGTTAAGCAGCATCTCTTCACTATGAACTTGATTGAGGTCTTGGTAACCTTTCATAAATGCAAGTATTGCAAGGAAAGATTAAAACACATCTTTTATTACTGGTCTCTGATGCACTGTCATTCTAATAAAATAAGTTTAAGAAGAGGGTGTACCAATCATCTATTAAAAATGTGAATTTTCCATCACTGGAAGTCTTTAAGAAAAGAATGTGAAAAATATCAAAAAAGGAATATAATTTTTAAAGGGATGAAACAGACAACTTCTTGAAGTCCCTTCCAGTTGCATTTTTATACCATTAAGTGGCTTGGGGCATACAACTCCCATACTGGATAAGCTAATATAGTTTCCACAAGTCACATTCTTGTTTCCAAATATGCTAAAAGCAAAAAAGCTATTAGGCTTCAAGGAGATACAGGACAAACCCTCAATCTGAAGAAATAAACCACAGATGTAAATATATCCTCCATAAGAAAAGCACTCATTTTATTTATAAGAAAGTAACTAAAAGCAATGCTAAGATTGTGGAGGTTTCAGAATTTATAGAACACTCCTTCAAATGCCATATAGACACACACATCATCCTGAAATCTGCTACCAACACACAGAATAGGCAGAGACCATTATACTTATTCTTCAATGCACAACATCATTGAGCCATATACACTGTGTTTGCCCATTCTCTCACTGTATAACATTATTCAATTCAACGTTGTAAACTAAAATAATTTTTACTGCCCTCAACTGCAAAGCCCTATTAAAAGACAGCTCAGAACAGCTAAACGTGTATAATTAAACCACATTTTCATAAAAAACCCCACGGACAGTGGTGACACCAATTACAACCCTAAAGCTACAATACTTTGTGAAAACTTCTAATCAAAACCAGCTTTTCTTGAACCGATGTTTTAAAATAGTGGGAAAAAACCAGAGGATTTAAAAGGCACCAAAAGTAATCAGCAGTCAGTCAAACAGACTCATTAAAAAGGTGGAAATTACACTTATGTCTACTTTGAAAGCTTTTGCTATAAACTCACTATAAAAATGTGATAAAATGGAGTACTTGGCCTTGATCCTATCAAAAAAATGGTTAAGCATTTTCCCATAAAATTAAATTGAAGAGAAAGAAACATGCAAACATACCCAATACCTTACACATGCCATTAATACAGATATCTCGGCTGTGCCTTCCTTCAAAGCAAGGAGTGCCATCAGTGACTGCATCAAGCATCTTCTCTGAAAAATGGCCATCTACTGGGCGGCAGTGGAGCTCACAGGGGTTTGCTGAAAGGAAAACAAGAACACTCTCTCAGAAAACACGCCAGCAGGACACTGAAGTGCACTGCACAGGGTCTTTGCTGAGCCATTTGCTCACTTTCCCTGCCATCTGCCAGAACTGGCAGAACTAGAAGAACTGAGCAGAGCCAGGGTGACAGAGGCCTGATAAATAGCACTTGTGGATTTGTGGAAAGCTGCTGGAGGTCCCCTCACACCTGCGTGCTCTCTGTCACTGGTGAGTGAGGCTGCAATGAGGCCACCAGCTGTGGTGGAAAAAGGGATGGGAAACCAGCAAATCCAGCTGTCACTAGAGAAGGGGTGGGATCACCAAGGAGACTGACAAGAAATTTTCCATCAGCTGGTTACTGAGTAATTTCAGAGGTATTTTAAACTTTCCATCACTGCTGTCAGCCTCTCTCAGAGAGCAGTCAGCTGTCTGCTTCTGATCTTATGGGTCATTCATCATTTTCATCTACCTGTTGGCACTTAATAAATAATTTCAAACTTTTTTTTTCCTGCATGACAACTTATGAAATAGGGATAATATTGCAAGTCTGACAGAATCAGGCTGTTTTCAGACAGATGTCCCACAGAAGCAACAGGGAAGAGAAAAGCTGTAGCCAGAGCAACAAGTGGCCTCTGAAACAAGATTTTCAGGGCCTTAATCTATTACATCTATGGAGTAAGAAGAGCCAAACACCAACCTCCCTGCCTCACAGACAATGGCCTTTGTGAATAGGAAATCTTAAAACTGAGACATCAGAGAGACAAAGGACACAAGCCTGATAAATAAATTGTGTGCATGGAAAATGAGTTAGAGCTGAAATTAGGGTAAAAGCAAGGACTGACATAATCCCTGGCTTTGTAACACTCTCTGAAAACTCTGCAGCAGAAGCAGAACTATCTGCCTGAATTAAAAATCATCCACTACCATATTAATGAAGGACACCAACACAAGACTTGTCTTCAGGTTTTGGTCTATTCAAAGACCCCAGTCTCACCCAGCATTAAAGCAATTTGTTCATGCTCAGCAACCTGAAATGCTTTGCTGAGAAAAGCAGTGGGCCTTAAACCCACCAGTCAGCAGTGACTTCAAGGCACCATTATTTAATAATTTTAAAACTTTGTGCTGCAGAGGTGCTAATGCTGAGTGAGTTTTATCCTGTGCCTGACAGAGTTGACAGAAGCTGCTCCCTTGGTCTCAGAGGGATGCAGGATAACTATAAGTCTTCCACATCCTGGTTGATGGATTTATTTTAATCTTTTCCTCCTTTGCTGCCTTTGTTTGTGCCATAGAAAGGACTCTGTTTGAGGAAATTTTTGGTATGAGAGAAATGCAATCTTCTGATAATGCAAATAAACTAATTAATTTCCAACAAAAGGATTTATCCTTTTGAAGGAGGAAAATTTGCTCTCATTACCAACATACACAACACAACACAGTGCACAAAGGTGACTGCAAGTCTTCCCCTCAAAGTTCTTGCAGATTAAGAACTGAATCCTGCAAAGCTTGAGCTTTGGTACTGTGAATCTCATTTGTGTAAACAGAAACTCTGCAGAACTGGTAACAAAAACAAATTTAAAAAAAAAACAAAAACAAAAACAGAACAGTAAAGGAAATTTAAAACCTTAATGAAGGTTTTTTCCCCTCCTCTTGTCAGTAGAGCTAAAATGGCATCTCAGGTCTGTCACCAATGTGAGCTTCTGGCTTCTCAAACAAAAATACCTTCACAAAGTGCCACAGTGATGAGACCCAGAGCACACACATGGACCATGGTTACACAACTGGTGGAGTTCCAGCCGATGTGAATTGTGCTCAAGAATATCAGTGGAGGTGGAGCTAAAAAAGTTCTTCAGGCAAGAACATAAAGTTTGTAATCCTCACCAACCCTCAGCCCCTCTGTGAAAGCTGCCAGCCATAACTCCCACCAGTTGTTTTGATAAGAGCTGTCATGGTAAGCAATACAAGTGATTTTAATTCTGTCTGCAGAATTCTTTTTATGGCAGTGTGATTAAAGTGATTACTTTAGTGCTCTAAATTTTGCTTCACCTTGCCTACTTTCTCAATGTGGCATTTTTCTATGCAAAGCACAATATATTTATGACAAGGAGAATCCTACAATTCCAGGTACTCTGTTACCTGCTCAGATAGATTTTACAGAAAGCCATTTCAGCTTTTGCATTGTTTCTAATGAAATATGTCAAACAGAAGTTTGGTATCTGTACCTCTTCGTAGCTGTGCGTTGACAAAACAAGCAATTTCATTGCAGAAATCACCAAACAAGAAGAAGCAGACAGTGCTGGCATACTTGTGCCATAACTATGATGCAGTAAATCTGTAACTCAGAATCTGTTTTTAAAGAAAAATAACTCCCTTACTAAGTCAAAATAAAATGTTAAAAAAAAAAAACCCACACAAACTTTCATACTTGCAAATGCTTTCTATGTATGAAAGCTATCCTGTTTTTCCTGATTGTGTTAACTGATCTAAAATTAGACAAAATCCACACATTTTTACTGTTTTTCATTCTATATGTATTTTATGAAGACCCTCTGGAAATTATAGGGTACTTACTTCTTCACCCAAAACTCAATTATATCTGATATTTATTTCATTTTTTGTCTGAAGAAAGGCTGGTTAGCCTGCCACTGAGGAAATTATACTAGCACTGTATTTGGCATTCACTATCTAGAATTATTTATTTATCTACCTATCATTATTATTTATTATGGTTGAGCACAGGGATCTTGGCTCTGTTTTTATAGGGTTGTAAATAACTGCATCAGAATCAGCCAATGACCTCCAAAACAATGTTTTAATACTTTTTTCATAGAAGAGTTACTTAATATTTTAAACAAAGAACAGATACCAAACTCACACACAAGGGAAAAAATATGTTTCCTGAAATGGTAGAATTGCATTAAGTTCAGCCTTTTTTCTTATTTCAGACCCAAAAATCTAAAAAGAGTTAACTCAGATGAATAGGAGCACTTACTGTTCAGAAGGAGCTCCTTAAAGCAGCTGGTTCAGTTTCAGTTACTTCAGCAAATTCAATTAAATCATTATGACATTTTAACAAAAAGTCTGTAATCCTTGTAACTTTTAGGCCAAAATATACATAAATTCCTGCAACCCAGCATATGCATGAAATACTAGATCCAATCTGTGAGCACTCAGTAATGACCACGTACCTCCACCAGCACAGGGGTGCACAGGCTAAACGCTCCTTGAATGTTCCACTGAGTAGCTGGCATTTAACTCACTCCTCGTTTTCCTTTCTAGAGCAAAACTTGCTTTGCTCAACCTGTGTTTTTCAAATCACAGAATCATAGAATGTTTTGGACTGGAAGAAGTCTTAAGGACCATCCAACCCCCCTGCCATGGGCAGTGACATCTTCCATTAGACCACAGTGCTCAAAGTCCTGTCCAATCTGGTGTTGAAAACTTCCAGGGATGGGGCACCCAGAGCTTCTCTGGGCAACCTGTGCCAGTGCCTCACCACCCTCACTGTAAAGATTTTTCTTCTTATATCTAATCTAAACCTGCCCTCTGTCAGTTTAAAGCCATTCTCCTATGTCCTATCCCTACTAAACCTTGTAAAAAGTCCCTCTCAGTGACTTCCTGACTTCGATGTTGCTCTCCTGTCAACCTTCTTTAGTCTGGCTGCATCCCTCTGCCAGTGCCTTGCTCCTAGCTGGACATAAGATCTTAGCAGAAGTGCCATCAACAACAAGCAGGCCAGAAAAATTACAACCTTTTTTTTTATGTGGTGTCCACATCTTACACCTGCTGCTGACTTGACCAGAGAAATTATCAATTCCCCAATATATAGAAGATGAAATGGAATCCCAAGCCACAGAACTCACTTAAGGGCCCAGTGACTTATCTGTAATCAGAAAGAAGAAGCAAATCAGCAAAGTTGAGTAAAAATCCTGAAATTTGGGCATGTGATATTTTTCCCCTCTGTACATTATTAAAAAGTTCAGATTCACCAAGTGTAAACAGAACAACATGAAGATAAGTAGAAAGGAACATATTTCCTTCCCAATTTAAATTTGTTTACCTTACAGTTGATTCCCATGAGCTCACATCCAGCTTAACCTGACTAAGAAGGATGTGATTAACGTGCCTGTCAGAAGAAGATAAGGCTTCAGTATCTTTCCCAACTTCTCAAGGAAGAAAAGAGGTGAGCCTCTTCTCTTCAACCCCTCATCTCTGTGAGAACTCAGAATTGACTGAGGAAATCCCGAAGAAAGAAAATTAGAAAAGACAATTACCAAACAGACAAAATGGGAAAAAAAGCTGAGGTGAAGCTACTTATCACTTTAACCAAGCCTGGAACTCCAAAACAAGTTTAATTTTGAAACAGGGACACTTCATCCTGTTAGCTCAGCCCTTGTGACTGTATCAGAACATATCTTATTTGATAAACAGAAATATTTTGGTAGAAATATGAAATTTAAAACATTTTTAACACAACCCCTATCTGAAATAATGACTGACTAAATGATCCTGGCACTGATACAGAAAATAAAGGTAATTATATAATTTAATTTAGGACTTATAGATGGAAGCTAAACCCTGAGAAGCTATCAGACTCATATCAGTGGAATTTGTCAAATGGTATGAAATAAATAAACATGGGGTCAGTCCGATGAAAAGAGAAGTGGATACGTACAGAAGTCTGCCCAAAGTGTCAAAATAGGGGCCTGGGTCATGAGAAAAATTCAGAAAATATCCTGCTCAGGCTGCTGGATAGTTTATCACCCTTGAACTTGGAGGTTTCCATCATTTTAAGATTCCCAGGGGTACTCTGATGCTCCAGCTTGAGCACATGGGTTTCTGAGGTCCAGAGCAATTCCATAACAGGACTAAGAAAGTTCCCCAACAGGCATAAAGTCATTTGAACCAGAAAATTCTCAACTGAAACCTCAAACAACAGGCTAGGAAACAGCAAGATGTGACTTGCTGCTTTTCTGTGAGACTGCTTGTTAAAGCTGGTAGTTTTATTAAATCACAAGCTATTCAAAAATGTCTTTGTTATCTTGTTAAGTTGCAATTTACACAACAAGTTACAATTTACACACAAGAAAAGACTCTTTAAGTACATGACATTTGCTATAACTGCCTCATGCAAGCTATGAAATTAATGCCAGGAGAGAGAACTGTGACCATCCAGAAAATCTACTGTTATTTTACCAGTGGGATGAAGGAGCAGAAAATGTCTAAAATGTCACAGAATGTCTGGCTCAGGAATCTATTTCCTCAGCTAGATATTTCCACATAAAAACTGTATGTACACTCAGGGCTTGGGAAAGCTTAATTATGCTTTCTTTCCCCTTTATATCCCAAGTGTGGCATGAGAGGATCCAAAATGCCTGATACTAAAACAAGAGCTGTACTGGGTTTGCATGGCCAGGCTTTGGTAGCAGGGGGGCTACAGGGGTAGTGGAAGCTGTTGTGTCACATCAGAGGTCACCACATTTGGTCACATTTTTGGAGACAGGCACACAGCTGAACACACTGAAGGTCATGCAACAACAGACAAAGATGGACGCCCCCTTTTACTGGGGGTTCAAAATTCCCGTGCTTGAACAACCAACTGGTTGAGGTTCCAACACTGCCCAGCTCACTGGCCAAAGATATGTCTGCATTCAGGATTGGGACTGGCAGGGGTCCCCTGTTTGAGTTCAAATCCTACTTATCATTGTCTTATCTAGGGACTTGGTAATGGACAAATCCATTTCCCACACTTCTACTTTTTAATGAACTAAGCTAGCCAAATTAATTTCTGTTATGGCCAATTTTATCTGTGCAGCTTCAAACCAGCTGTAGCTGTTAGAGTAGCTCTGTGAGAAGCTGCTAGAAGCTTCCCCCATGACTGACAGAGCCCACATCAGACAGATCCAAGAAGGACCTGCTGCCAGTAAAGACCAAACCACCAGTGACAGTGCCAGCACCTCTAGCGTAATGTATTTAAAAAGGTGAAAAAAAATCTGCACAACTGCAGCTGGAAGAGAGGATGCAAATGTGTGAGAGGAACAGCTCTGCAGACACAGGGTCAGTGAAGGAGGAGGGGCAGGAGCTGCTCCAGGAGCCAGAGCAGAGATTCCCCTGCAGCCCCTGGTGCAGCCCTGGGTGAGGCAGCTGTGCCCCTGCAGGCCCAGGGGGGAGCAGAGATCCACCTGCAGCCCCTGGAGGAGCCACAGCAGAGCAGGTGGATGTGCCTGAAGGAGGCTGTGACCCCATGGGAAGCCCGTGCTGGAGCAGGCTCCTGGCAGGACCCATAGACCAGGGATCCATGTTGGAACAGCCCACTCCTGAAGGACTGCAGCCTGTGGAAAGGATCCATGCTGGAGCAGCTCAAGAAGAACTGCAGAGAAGGACTTATGTTGGAGAGGTTCAAGGAATACTGTCTCCCAATACTGTCTCTCTTCTACTCTGATTTAGTTTCTAATAAATTAAACGCATTTCCCCAAGTCCTGTCTGCCCACAATGGTAATCAGTGAGTGATCTCTCCCTGCCCTTATCTCGACTCACAAGCCTTTTGTTACATTCTCTCTCCCAATCCAGCTGAGAAAGGGAGCAACAGGGTGGCTTTGGTGGACACCTGGTGTTCAGGCAGGATTAACCCACTATAAAAGTCAAAGCCTTTTTGGCAGCAAGACAACGTAGTAACAGAACGCTGTGAAAAATCCTTGAAATTGGATTGCACAAGTTAAGAAGTAAGTAAGGGAACTGATAAAGGTTGGTGTACATATTAGGACATTGTGATTAAGTCTCCATCAGCTCATTTGGGGTTTAAAAAGCCTGTTGGTTTGCTGTTGTTTAAAGTCTTGGTTTGTTTGGACACACACATGCAAGGAAGGCCCAAACTCCTGTGTCTCTCAGAAACAGCACTGTTTCATGACCTTATTTGCAGGTATTTTGCCCAGGACATCTTTAGCCACTGATAGAAGGTGAAAGAATATTTGAAAGTGAGATGGGAGGAAAACTCTCAGATGTATTTCAGGTAATTCTGGCTGGACAAAACTGGAAGCAGTGTGCCCACAAGAACCACCTACCCTCAGCCATACAATGATGTCAGATGAAGGATCAGCACAGAGTTGGCAGCTCCCTACTTATTTGAGTGTTACCAGGAGAGCCTTTTTATCTGAGGAAGCCAGTTTTACTTTAAGTCAAGAGTTTAGCAGCAAAAAAACACTTTAAATGTTGCTGGTGGAATGTGAAAACATTAAGGGCCTCCAAGGTAATGGAAAAGACATGGAAATCTATGCTGAAATTCTGGCTGCTGAGAAAATGGGTGAAAACAGTCAAGAAGTTTTCAAGCCACAGGAAAAAAATATCTCCTTGATATTTGAAGGATTTTGCAAATGATTTTCTAGATGAAATGTATCAGGCTCAGTAGCACAGCGTTTTAAATAGAGCTGGTTTGTCTGTACAGTTCTGAACTGTTCTATTTGAAATACAGCACGGACAGAGCACAGCCCTGCCTTCCAGTGTGCAGTAAGCATTTGACTCATGATTCTCAATGTCCTTTAGAAACAGACCTTCTGTAAGAAATGCACATGCAGAACTACCTGTTCTGTTGCAGTGTCACAGAAAGGACATGAACAGAATGAACGCTGTACCCTGCACTAGCACACCCTGAGTAACAGAGGTCTGGAATCTTAATTTCAATGACAGGCGACTGCAGAAAATGTTTTTTGAGCTTGGTTTTAGCCTAAGCATTAGGCTGTTAGCATTTGTCATGGATTTACTGGGATTTCTTCCAAAAAATCTCTATCAATTATATTTTCTTTCATCAGAAATTTTACTGGAAGTCTGCCTGCTCTAGGTTCATCTTCAATGGTGTATTTATTACATGAAATGGAAACAGTAGCTGAAATTTAGGAAATCAATTCAGAACTTCCAGTAACTGAAAAAACAATTAACATGATGAAAAATACTACTGGCAAATGAAACTGGAAGTTTAATCCTGATCTTCCCCATCCTGTCTTATTTTTTCATTAAAAAACACATTACTACCAAGTTTGCTGCTGCTGTGGAGCTGTGGGGAGTGGCTGATCCACCTGAAGGCTGTGCTGCCATTCAGCGGGACCTTGATAGGGGGGAGAGTTGGGCAGGGAGAAACTCAATGGGGTTCAAAAAGGGCAAGTGTAGGGTCCTGCTGGGGATGAATAACCCCAAGCACAGTCTGGGGTCCGACCTGCTGGAGAGCAGCTCTGCTGAGAGTTTTGGTGGGTGACAGGTTGCCCATAAGCCAGCAGTGCTCCTTGGCAGCCAGGGAGGGCCCGTGGGCTCCTGGGGTCCATTGGAAAGAGTTTGGCAGTTCTGGGTTCCTCAGTACAAGAAAAGCAAGGAGCTACTGGAGACCATCCAGCAGAGGTCACAAAGATGATTAAAGGACTGGAGCATCTCTGTTGTGAGGACAGACTCTGGGGGCTGGGCCTGTTCAGTCTGGAGAAGAGAAGACTGAGAATGGGTCTCACCAATGCATATAAATATCTCAAAGCCAGTACCAAGAGGATGGTGCCAGACTCCTTTCAGTGGTGCCCAGTGACAGGACAAGGAGCAATGGCCATAAACTAGAACACAGGAAATGCTACCTCAACACATGGAAGAACCTGCCCAAGGAATTGGTGGAGGTTCCCTCTCTGGAGACATTCAAACCCACCTGGATGTGGTCCTGTGCCACCTGCTCCAGGTGACCCTGCGTTGGCCAGGGGGGTTGGACTGGATGATCTCCAGGTATTATTTTCAACCCTAAAAATTTTGTGATTCTATTAGATTATCTACACCTTACATTTATGCACAACCCAAGAATCAAACTACATACTAATAATGATAATGCCCTTGTATTTTGTAACTAGCTGTTCCAAAGCAAGTTATAAAGCAAAGCCATTGACTCTGCCTCTACAATACAGGGCAGGATGATACTAAACCAGTTCAGGTATTACTTCTTCACTGTAATGTCAAGTACAGCTACCATACAGATCTGAGTTTGGAAGTAGTAAAATCATATGTGCAGTGGAAGAGCTCTGATTACTGGGTGCAGTGATGCCTGCAGGCCCAAAGATGCAGCTCTACACCACACTACTCTGCTTCTTGTTCTGTGGTTGACACTGGAAAAGATGGATTAGATCTATTCTAAACAAACAGCACAGACATAACTTCAACAGCTTTTCTCAGTGCAGTATCTTTTCAGGAACTGAAGTAGTTACAATCACAGCCATTATCACCAGAGCTCTGAAAAAACACCTAAGTGTAGAGAAGAACCACTGCCTTTTTGTTCACACGAAAGGCACACCAGCATACGGGAGCACACCAGATTTTTCTCTCTAATTCACTAGAAAACTTAGAATTCAGTGACTTCTCACCGTCATAGACATTTCTCATAGGCGCGTAACTTTGACTTTTTATACAAGACACTTAAAAATTGTGTAGCTTCATACCTGTGTTATAAACAGGAACCCAGTGGTAGAATTCGTTCTGGTAGGGAACTGTATCAAACTCACTGCACTGCATCTGACGGAAGGTTGGCAAGTCCTTGTGACAGGGGCTGATGTTACACATGCGATAGCGCTTCCTCTCTCCAGTGCAGTAGTCTCCTCCAAACTGGGGTCTAGAAAAGGAACATTGAGACTGGGACATGAGACCATGGGTAAAAAAAAAAGTTTTAAACCAATAATGTATTTCAGGCCCCACTAGCACAACAAGGTGAGTCTGAATCCTTGACAGGGTAGAGATACTCTTCAAATCACATGTTTGAGTACTCAAACATGTCAGTATGAAGCACAGAGATTTAGGCAACTCCTGTATCCCAAGAAAGTGCCTGGCTGAGCTCACAGCAAATTAACCTATCAAATGGACTGCTATGAATCCCACATTTTGCAGTGCACTTGACAGCTCTCGCTCTGAAAAGACAAATGATTTCTGGCATTAGTGACTTGTGAAAATGAGATGTGGAGTCTTCATGAACTCAGGTATGTAGTGGGGAATTCTGCCTTTCATGTTCCATACCTTGACAACTCATGTATGAAGCTCAAACAAAGCTGATGACTAGAAGGAAACACGAAAGGTGAGTCCTCAGGATCAGATTGCTAGAAACTGTTCTCACCTGATGTTTGACATTTATTTACTCATTGCAGTATCAATAAAGCAATATTTACACTATTTCTGCAAAGCCTGAATGTTAAGTATGCTTTTTTAAATTCATTTTGCATTGAAATAAGCTCTGTGGAGGGTAAGAAATAAAGAACAAGATGACTGTAAAAGATAAGCCAGCTGAATTTCACACAGGTATGCCTAACTGGGAAGAGAGGTGTCAGTATCTGTGACGTCTTGATGTGGCACCTGCTGATAACAGTCTCAAGAGAGTTTCAAGTTTCCAATGTCATAAGAACCTCAAAAATCTTAAACAAAAAATAGGGAAAGATAGTGCACTCAGCTTACTCTGGATTATCACACAGCCTCTCTGCACTTTGAACTCCTGCCCCACATGTCCTTGTGCAATGGGACCAGGACGACCAAACACCCCACTCGCCATGGACTGCTTCGGGAGTCTTCCCCACTGTAATGCACTCACCAGAGAAGCACCACTGAGGGGAGAAGAGAAAGCACAAAGAGCTTCAGATCATTATCACAGGGAAATTATGAATTTTTTTCGTTTCTGTGAATTATTTTTTATTTCAGCTCATAAGAGTTGAACACTTAAGTGGAAATGTAAATGGAGATGTCACAGGATGACCCTCCTTCACACTCAACAATAACAGAGATACTCATGGCTCGTCTCTGCACTTTGGCAGGCAGCACAGCTTGCAAACAGTGTGGCTCAGAGTCACCTTGTTTTCTCCACACCGAGTGCCATCCGCAGCTGCATCCAGTTTGGAGCGGCAGGAGCCTTTCACTGAGCACCAGAGGGTCTGGCAAAGGTTCTGAAAAAGGAAGAAAACTGCAGCAGTGAGGCAGGGCATAACTCCTATGGCCAAGATTTTCAAAAGCCTCCCAGAGTTTTTTACAGCCACTTAAAAAGTCTTGTAAGCATTGTATTTCCAGAGGGGTACGAGTTTTTCATAAGATAGGAACTACCAAGGGTCCAAATTTAGCTACTCGTCATTACTGTGCAAAAGGGACTATTTGAAAAATTAAAAAATATTGTAAATACTATCAAGTGAATTCCCTGCACTATGTGACTTCAAATATTCTCCTAATTGGCTGCTCAGCTCCTAGAAAAACACAATGGCTTAACAAACTTTAGTCACTGCTGTTTGCAGATAAAGTTAACAGAAAATTGAACAATTTTCATTTGACGAGTACTAACCAATACCATCTTCAATTCTGCATTGCTGTCTGCCTGGAAACATACAGTGAAATCAAAGGTTACAGAAGCCAGGCAGGCAAATACAAACAAAATTATGTCTCCAACAATATTAACGGAGGTCCCAAAAGTAGATGAGGAAAAAGTGATCAGGCTTCTTAAAACATCAGCTTGGCAGATGGCAAGGAAATGATCAGGAAAAAAAAGCAGTCAGCTAGTTGGCAGAGAAAAAAGCATAGTGGGCTGGGAAGAGTAAAGGCTCTGGTTAGTGAATGTTTGCATTTTAAGTAACTCAGAAACTGGTGCCAGTTTAATGGAGTAGGTTGCCAATAAAGCACAGCATTCCAGATGCTGCTCCATGTGCAGTGGCTCCACAGAACAGACAGAAACTCCTGAGAGGCAACAAAGAAAGCAGGGCAAGAAACATTCCAGCTACCTTTTACCAAACCCACTTTGCTCAGCCAGAACTATTTTCCAGAAAAGGAGCACAGAGCTGGAGGACCATTTCTCCCTCTTCAGTTCACATGCACACCAGCTTTTTTTTGTTTGGCACGCAGGAGCCCTGCATGCTTGGAACTCCTGACTGATCAGGGCTTTGCATGAAACACCACTTCCAAAGCAGAGAAAGCAGGGCTCTCAGAGGGAATGCACACTGCCAACAGGAACAGAAGCAAAAGCCCAGGTCCTGACTCAGGCTGTTTGGATGCCATAGTCCAGTTCTGGAAAAGGGTACAGAGCTGGCAGCATCAACCTGTGAAGAAGAGACGGCTCCAAGTGCCATCAGAGAAAAGAGTTGATAAGAAGGATCCCACTAGCAGCTCCCACTGGGGTAGGCAAGCAACATACCAGATTTGGAAGTTAACATATAAACTGCACACTTCCAAAAATGCAGCCCCAATGAGCTAGCAGCAATGTTCATCCAAGTGGGGAATGCAGAGTTTGGCTGCCCATTTCTGATCTGCTTCTGTTTAAAATGGCTAAGCTTGGGCACAAGCTTTCAGAGAGTTTCGCTTTCATTTACTTCCTCCATTGTGTGTTTACCTTGATTTGTCAACAAGAACACCAGAAAAAAAGCTGATGGCATGGAACATCTCAAAGCACTCCAGCCCTCCAGCTGGGATACAATGCCGGGACCACTTGGGCATCATGGTTCACTGTTTCTGGGCAATGTACACAGGACAAACTTTGTTTTGCAATTCTCTGTTTATAGCTCAAGGGTAGCATTCCTTATGAAGGCCTTATGAAGCCATCATTGCCAGGTTTTTAAGGCAGAGCTACCCAAGTGTTCTGGCTGATGAATTTTCTCTCATTATCAAAGTCATCCTTTATTGAAACTTTGTACACAGAATTTATTTTGTGGTTTTAGTGTATAAAGTGTATTTTGTGGTTTTAGTGTATAACGTGTACTCTTGCACCATGCCTCAGACAAGATCAGAGAAACTGGCACAAAGAAACACAGCTTTTCATTGGCAGTCACTTTTATTATTAGGTGCATCCATAGATTTCAAAGCCAAGAATTCACAAAGGAAATTCTTTAGCTTTGCAAGGATTTTTCCATATTTATCTCCATATCCTGTAAATGTTTTTCATCTCTAAGAATACTGAAACAACAGCAGAGGAGAAGCACTACAACATGAAAAAGAACAATATCACAGGATGCACTATGTACTGCATGCCTTTGGAGGTAACACACAGAAATTCATGACTCTGCTATGGACTCACTGCAAAGCAAGTAGGTTTTCTTTTCATCTGCAGTATGATATACACTTTCCACCCAATCTATGAGAATAGGGTCTGTGCCTTGAAGAAAGCTGAATCCAAAAAAAACCTCTGTTTCATGGAAGCCAATGGCATTTTTGGAGAAAAGGGCATTAAGATGAGTGTTCTGATATCCTACAGGCTGTTCTATAGAAAGCTATGGGTCTAGCTATGACTGGGAAAACTCCAGCATCTAATACATATTTTACGTTTCTTTGCCTTATTAGAGGAACAATATTCATATACTTCACAGGACAGTTTGCTGCCTAAGTGTTTCATGAAAACCACTATCTGAATTATAAATACTAGTTTTTGCCTAGTGAACTCCAGGCCATCTTCAGCTAAATGCATATTGTTCTCTCAAAAAGGATCTGTGGATCAAATTCAGTCAGACATTAAAATGTACAAAAGCAGCTTGTCAGTGAGCAAGGCTAAGTAAATAGAGGAAAGGCAAAAAAGAGTCAGACCTCCTAGACGAAATGACAAAATGACTGATGATTCAACATTCCAGGTTGACCCTACTGTTCCCAATTCCATCTCCTGCCAGTGCAACTACCAGCAAAATACAAGCCTTTCAGTAAAATGCAAAACGAGAGGATACCAATTAATTTTCTGACATATGTCCAGCTGTAAAATTGGTTAATCAGGAGATGCGAATGTAAAGGCCTAAGGTTCAAATTCAAGGAGAGACTGACTGAGCCAGTACTGCAAAATTACATCCTAATTTTCTATCTGTACCAACAGACAAATCACAGTAACTAAGGAAACTGTAACAGCAGGTAATGAAAGCAATCTTTCAGTACCTTCTTCAGATTCAGCAGTTGTAGTTCAACACTGGTAATCATGTTATCTATTAAGATTGAAAAGACTAATCAGAAATAATTTCTCTAAGAGAAGGGTAGATGGAGATGCACACAATTATCTGAATGGAATAAACAGTCAACATCAGCAGTGCCCAGTCCAGAGCTGTGTTCATACCAGCACTGCCAATAGCCAAAACACATCTGTGTTTGACAGGGCCAGTAGGCTGGGTGATGTCTCCAGCATTTACTGAACATTGCTGCTCAAAACACAGGAAAATTAGCGATCATTTAGCTAGGCTAGCACTTGGAAATATTGCTGCTGAGCTGTTCTATGTATAAATATGCTGTGTTGGAGTGCATGAAATAGAAGCCTCTCTGAGTCCCTCAGAGAAAAAAAGAAATGCAGGGTTTGAATTAGAACCTCTAGAGAAGCTGAAATATATTAAGCCACACACATGAAGCAGAAGCTTAAGTTTTAATTTTAAGTAAGTAGAAATATATTTCAAGTGCCTTGAGAGACTGTGTTAGCTAGTAAAAGGCCCTAGAGCCTTGTTTAACTTAGGTCCAGGCATAACAAAAACATAGCAGAACATTGCTTGCTTTTCTAGATAGAATAGATAGAACTACTCATGTAAACAGGTAAAATTATATACGTAGTTTTTGGGTAAGAAAACAGATAGTACCTTTTGCATAAATAGATAAAATCATGTACATAGATTTTGGGTAAGAACTCACACCACTTTCGCACATTAAAATTAAGCTCAGACTGGTGTACGAAAAATGTTTTAGAATCTTGCTTTTAGCTGATTGGATGATTTATGAACAAAATCCCTTGAATTGGGGTGAGAAAGAAGAAGGAAGAAGAAAAAAGTTGTGGGAGGTGCTGCTGTTGCTGCTGCTGTTTTTGCTCAAAACATTTTTGGCCAGAAAGCTTTTAGCATGGACTTTAACACTCTGAACTCCTTGCCTTCCAGACTGATGTACTCATGCAAAAAACAACGTCACTACAACCAGCAACTGCTCTTGTCTCTTTGAAGACCCAACACCCATGATAACCTCAACAATGCTGTAAAGACCCAAAGACCTCTGAACATTATTCTAGTACCATTATTCTAGTAAAATACCATACCACTTTATTTTAGCTAATACAACCTGTTACACTCTGCAGGGCTCCACAATCTTGTGAGGGTTGCTGTGACTACACTTCTCCCTTGTATCTCCTCACAATAGTGCTTTGCTGTGCTGTGAGACAGACCTCAGGGCACTCTATGAATAATACCCTTCTGCATAAATATCTAATGTTCCATGCAAAAATATTGGTTTTTCAAAATAAATATTTTCCACAGGGACTGAAATATTCTTTTGTTTGTTAGATCATAAAGAGTATGAAAAATCAGGATGTATGGGAAGAGAACAGAACCCTAATTTCTTCAGAAAACTCTTCCTGGAACTGAAGATTTGTTCCCAGAATGATTTGATCAATTGAAAGCCACAAGATTGAAGAGTATTTTAAAATTGGACTTAAGTTGCATTAACAATTTACCTTAGAATCAGTATTACGAGTCTAAAACCAAAACGACTCCACTGCAGAAGGACAGGCACTTAACCATAGATATGGTTGAGATACAGAAAAGATTTTGTGAAATACAATGCAAACAGCATAACAACTCACTTCCAGAATATGCATAATTAAGTGTGTTAGGCAATGCCTGCATTGAACTAGCCTGTGAGACTCTACACACACTGCTTTTGTAAATGAGGTGCACTGAATTCACTTCCATGCTGCTCAAGAATTTTGAATTCTTACTAGAAAAATGAAGAAAAACATTGAGCACTTACATCCACATCTTCACAGAATGTAGCATTGGAACCATACTGAAGCTGGCATTGGTGGTGCACATCATAAATCACTCCAGGAGCAATAACTGGGGACTTTAGAACTTCTTTTTGTGGGATGTCATCCAGACAGAATCCCCAACCACGACTAAAAGACAAAAATTCCATATTAAAAAACTCCCTACCACCACAGTTTTTTGATGCTTCTATACAGAATTTTAGTATCTATTTCTTAGGGGTAATTCTGATTGGCCCACGTAAATAATACTTCCAGATTCCAGCCAAGTTAGGCTGAAATGCTGCAAACAAAGTAGTTACTCTGTCTAGCAAGAGATGGTTTTAAAATGGCAAAATACAGCTTGTCAAAGAGAAAACACCATGTGCTCAGTATGGTATGCAGCGTGGCTTCAGAGAATCCCGTAGTCTGTGGTTAAAGTTGCACCACATTGCTGGTCTTAAAAAGAATGGATTTGAACAAGTCACTGAAGCCAAACACGTGGCACTGTGGCCAAAGGCAAAGTCTATGGAGCTCTGTCAGGGCCCTTGATGGAAAGGCTTCTTTCTCCTGGTAACTGCAAAAAGCTGCAGATTGCACCAAACCCGAGCCAATATGACAGGACTTGAGCTCACTTCCAGACTACAAGACAAACTGAGCTTTTCCCAAATAAGTGAGCAACAGGACAGTGGTATGTCCCCCATGGAAAATAACTCAAGCACTCTAAGACCTCCTACAATAATCAATGCAATAATGCAAAATATACTTTGAACTCCAGCACAGTTGTGCTCAATTTAGGTAAATGCTGCAACCTGACCACTCACTCTAGGAACCGTGTGATGTACTCCTTGCTGCACTGGGACCAGGTGAGGGGAGTGGGATCATACTGCAGCTGTCGGGACATGATATACGGGCGCTTTCCAGCAGGCTCACAATCGTTCTCCTTTCCATCGTGCTGAATTCCAAAACTGGAGGTAAAAAACAACATCTAATAATTCCAGCTGACTGGCTGTACCACAACACCTACCTAGAGGTTCCATTCCATGCTTAAAAAGACACGTTGCTTCCTCCCCTGCAGAGCTGTAGTTATCTGTTTGCTAAAAGAAAACGTACACACAGAACGAACGAACCAAAATCTATGAAAAATCTACACCTCCACAGGCTTTCAAACATGTCTGTTATGCACAACAATATTACTCTGCACAAAATAAAGAACACAGTCACAGACTAGACTTCTGTACTTTTAAGGGAGTCCAAATACTAGTGCACCGTTGGGGCAGATATCAAAGTTTAAACCTAAAAGTTAGGTTACAGCTGTTAGAGCTGAGACTGCTCCCTAACTCTTGAACCCAAACTTGCACCACTTCAACTAAGATGAGGCTTTGTTACATTCTGTCTTAGACTCTCTCATAATAACGTCTCAAATGCTTTTTCCATTTCTAAAACTTTTGATAAATTGCACCAGAGATACTGTCTACAAAATTATTGAATGTTCAGTGAATTTTCTTCCAACCTCTCTTCCTTCATCCCATTTAATTTTCTCAATCCATGCAAACAGATCTCCACAGCAGGTTCTCCCCAGCATCTCTGACTTGCTGAGAAATTCTTTTATTCAAGAGCTTGCAGAAGTCATAAACACAAAACTTTGGATAGTATTCAACTGAGTAAACACACATGCCCCTTCATCACCTCAGAGTGAGGATTATCTCATAATATAAGTGATAACATACATATATATTGATATATGAAGATGTTGACACCTACATTGCTAACATTTGGAGTGTGTAAGTCCTGAAAGCAGTGAGAGCTTACTCAGGTCATGATTCAGCCACGAAAAAGATAAAGTGTGTTCAAAATACTTAAGACTACGTTTCTCAAAAATGTAATCATATCATGACTCAAAAGTTCAGAAAGCAGAGCTAATTTCAGTCAAAACCAATTCCAGTAATGAGTCAGAAGCACAAATGCACGGATCTCCCCTTTCTGACGGGCTCTTTTCCACAAACAGGGTCTGTTGAATCCTAAAGCTACAAACATCTAGACAGACAGTGTGGGGAAGAGCGGACTTTTGGCATGCATCTAAGGTATGGGAGCATGTCTGTCTTCTTGTTTTTTGTTCATCTGTTCTTACAAACTTGTCCATACCTGAACTTCTCAACGTGTGCACACTAGCCTGGCTTGAGGTCAACAGGATGACAACAAACCCTGCAGTATTCAACATTCCTTATGGAGACAGTCCTTAAGGAAAGGCCCTGCACCACTCCTGCAAGGGTAAGCACAGCAGTACTGAGCCCCACAGCCTCCAAAGGACACAGAGTCACCAGCCAGCCAGGACAGACAAGGAGAAGGACACAGATGGATCAGTCTGTGGGGAAGGAGTCTCCTCAGATCATTAGTGTGAATGAAAACAGCTCCCTGCCAGCAACAGGCTATGAGGACCAATGACTTAAACCCACAGCACCCAGACCCAATTGGAGTGATTTCATCATTATTTATTTATACAATTTCCTTTCTGGCAGTGGAGAGGTTGAATAAATAGTGGCCAATTAATGGTCGACAGGGTCATTACCATCATCATCATCATCATTATATCCTATGAGGAAATAGAGACTCCATCCTGATTAGTGGCGGGCACACAGTGAAATGAATGTCATTGTAGATAAAGCAACGAACACATGACTTAGCCAAGCAAGAGAGTCCGGCTGAAAAGTGCAGGCATTACAGTCAAACCAGAGTATCCATCAGAAAATGCTCTGCCCTGAGGAAAACAGCTAAGTCAAAACAGTTTCAAAAATCGTGGTTTTTTTCAAGTGAGCTAATAAACCATCTAACCAACCAAAACACCTCCAAAAATCTAAAATTCTGAGAAATTTAGTTCAAACAGAAATACCCAATCATTAAAAAAAATAACCTCATCTAAAACAAAATATGCAGGAACTTTATTTATCTTAGTCTAAGTGTATCCACAATAGCATTATTATACAGAAAATACCACTCACTAAGAAATGCCCTAGAAAGACTTTACAGGTTCATAAAAAAAAAGGAAAAATATTAAATATAAGATTAATATATGTTTTTCTATATGAGTTTCACTATATGAGTAAAAATGTTTTCTAGCTAATCTGTGCTACTGAAACACCATGACATAGTGAGACAGGTATGTTTTCTGTAAATGTTTTGGATTGCCCTGGAGATTATCTAATGTAATTGCATAGAAATCTAGCACGTTTGGAAAAATTAGCACAACTGAGTGATGCTACTTTGTACCTTAATTATTTCATTCTGATGTACTGAACAGTTGTATATGTGAAACATACATCAAAGGCTTAAGAATATTTTTTTTTGCCTTGAAACAAGTTTTGATTTTAATAATAAAAGGCATTAACTCACTTTTTGTTTTGTTTCTGCCTCACAATTTGAGTATTAACCTGCAAATAACAAATTCGACTCAGACAGGCTCCCCCTTCCCTGTCAACTGTACCTGTGTCCAAGTTCATGAGCGATAGTGAAAGCCAAGGGGAGGCCAGAGTCCTCATTGATGTTGCAGCTCCTGTGAGGCTGACACATGCCAGACAGGTGAGACAAGCCTAAGGTTTCACAGGGACGGTTCATGCCAGCACAAATGTCCTTTCTAGAATCACAGAAGAGATGCGCCATTTAAAGAGCTTAAAACCAACTGTGGAGCGTCACTGACACTGGGTAGAGCAAGCTTCCATCTTATATTGCGCTAATTTTCATCTTGGGTAAATCATAGTGCTAAGTCTTTTTACAAACATGTATGGAACAACCTGCACTTTTTCTACTACTATATTATACTGCTATAATTTGTAGCCAGTATTTATGTGGCTGTAGTGCCTAGATACATACACTCATTACCAACTCCCATAAACCAAAGTTTTAGAACCTCCATGTCTGGCAGTATTCTAAAGCACAGTTTACTACAGTCACCATAGCTCAGCTTCATTCAAGTGAACTGTCTGAGTCCTTTATATTTGGACAGTGAAATCTCACATCATTGTGAAACTTTATCTCACATTCTTATTTTAAGATTTTTGACCGAGAAAAGGTTGAGAAGGTGGGGAATGGTCAAAGGGTGCACCTGATGATCTGGAGTTCTCTTCCAACCTAAGATTCTGTGACTCTTTTTTACTGAGCCACTTGAGGGGTGTTTTAGGTTGGGTTTTTTGCCTGACAGACTTTAGCCAAGGCCTGGTTTTTTTAGACCATAGACTCAATCTTTTCTCTTTCAATTTTTACAGACCTGCAGAAGTCCCATTTCATGCAATGACTTAGCTCCCTGCATAACCTCAGACAACCTCACTTTCAAGTTTTCTGTTTCTCCCTTGCTTGGACATGAAAAATTATTTTGTGTCTCCTTAAATATGGAGATATTTAAAAATCATATGTTTTAAAGCTTAAAAATGAATGGCACCCTCTTTGCATAATACTTGTCCTTTCAGAGCTGCATCTGCACATTTCTTCAGGAGTTGTTCATCTGCATGCTACCTTGTTATATATTGTCTCAAAGGAGAATAGAGCAGTCACTGAGCACAAAATGAGATAGGATCAAGGGAGGAAAATGACCCGAGGTGTGGAAATTGCTCACCTCTTGGGACCCACAAATCTCTATTGTGTGACTAAGATGCATCTCTAACCTGTATGCACATGCAGCGTCATCAATATTTTGACCACGTTTCTGAGCTCTCTGCAGGATGAACTAAGTGATGGCTTGAGCCTATAAAGGAAATATCATCACCAAAGAAATGCAACTGAACAGCAGCCAGTCACTGCTGTCATACCTGGTAAGAAGGACAGCCACATCATGGTGTGTGGGGTTGACATCACTCTTGGGATTGACACTCTTCTGCCACTTGCAGAAGCTGGCTAATGTCTTATCAGCATGGTGCACTATCTTCAAGCCTTGCTAATGGGAAATGACGGAATATATTACTGTAAAGACCACACTGCACTGCAGTAACACTTCAGTGAAGTCAGCTGTGATGATAGGTAATCTAAATGTAATCGATTATGCTTTTGCCTAAAGTTGGAGCCATCATTAGGAGCAATGACACCTATTTATCTAACATTGAATATTAAGTTAAAATGCCGACATTCCTGTAATTGATGCAGCTAAAGGAAAAATTACAGAATGCAGAACTCTACATAAATTTTGATAAATGAGCTACAAAAGATCCAACACTAAACTGAAACTTTCAAACATTTTATATTCCCTTGAAATCAAATTTTCCTCTGAAGAGAAGATGAAGATTACTTATTGTGGGACTTTGTGATCAAATTTGTCAATGTTATGTGAACACTGTAATATTCAGACAATAATTATGCTTCTAACAGACTATTCATTTCACAATATTTTTCAATTCCAAAGAGAAACAATGCAGTCATAAATGTTTCTTCCTCAACTTATCATTATACAGTTTACATGCAAATTACTGAAAACCTTAAATAAAAAGTATGGAAAATTAATTAATCCAAAATTGAATTTTCTAATTTCTGGTATTGGACATTCACTTTATTTTGCCTCAGTTTGCTTTGTTTTTAACAAGCATCAAAGTATGGGATTAAGTGTTACCAGACAGTAATTTCTGGGGAACCTAAAACCAAATTTTGAAGTGTATTTAACACTGTTACTTCCAACATTGACATTCCTCAACAGGAATCCACATTTTTTATCCAAACAGACAAAGAAGTTTAGCAAATGCAGTTAATTGGAGGTCATCATGGGTCTCGGGTCCTGACTGTCCTGTTTAGGTGGAGGCTCAAGTTTTTGTCCGACTTATGCTGAGAGCTATAAGGACAGACTCTATCCCAACAAATATTTTTGAAGAAACATCCATGAGGTTTGGTTTACTGCCTTTAATAGCACTGGGACCATCTGGCTTGTGGTTATAAATTCTAACCAACTGAGAAAATCCCCTTAAGCTGTACCTCTGGTCAGAGCTAGCTCTATCGTGCATTGCATTTAAAAAATAACCATAAAATCATGACAATCAGCATGTATTCAAGCATATAGTAACATATTTGTGAGACAGACACATTGGAAACTATCAATATAAAGCTAGTTACAGCAATTAACATCTACTTTGTCCTAATTTTTCTTTGTTTCAAGAGATTTAAAAAAGAAAAATAAGTGTTTGAGCACAATAAGAGTTTTACCTCTTCAGAGATCTGCAAATACCATAGCGTTACACTTCATAATACATTTTAGGCAATGCTAGGTAATTAAATCCTGAATGTTGATGTGTAGTTTCTGTTTCTTATCTGGTCTTCTTTGGCATCCCATGTTCTTCTGACACTTGGGAGATTTCATTTCCCCATTCTTAACCTGATTGTTATAATTACAGTTTCCTATGCAATTTTATGCAGAAATACCTGAAGTAATCAGTTAAAATACTTTGCTATCCAGGGCACCATTTCTCCTAAAACCAGACATGTTGTAGGTTTTAACAGAGTAAATTTAAAACATTATTTTAAGCAAATATAATTACAGCTCAATGCATTGAACACAGAAGTTTTTTAAGAGATATTTTGAGGTAAATAAAAACCTTACCTCCACCTCCTCAAAGAGGATGAGCCTCACCAGCACAATGTGAATTGCATTGCCAATGCTTGGATCGTGGAACAACCCTGTGACCTGTACCAGAGCCAGGAGACATGAGATTAACTGATTCCTCTACAGTAGAACACAACTTCAGAGAGAAAATTCATTTACTTCTAACATACTGTTGATCTGGGGATTGGTTTGCTTTTTAAATTCTCAAATCATTGAAAGTTTACTGAAATCCAAAAATGTGACAACTACTGCAAAGGCTAACTCTGCCTAATGAATGATGATACAGCCTTTGGCTAAAGCTACTAAGCTAAAGAGCAAAGGCCCAAACAAGATTAAAAAGATTCAAAAATATCTGAGTTCATAAAAAATACTAGCAGAAAGGAACACAACATCTACAGTCACACAACACTGGCGGAAAGGTACATTCAGGGTGCAAATAAACCAGCATATCAAATTTTCCTGTTTTAAATAAACAGGATCCTCTCACAAAAAAGCAAATTTAGTCAGTACTAGGCAAAGAGAAATTATTTGAATAATGGCTATTCTTGTATTCCCAGAGTACAGGAGAGGATGATAAGTATAAAAGCAAAGATAACAACTCCATTCAAAAAAGACTCCACATAAAAAGGAACAAGAACTGAACTCTGCAAAAATGTGACCCAATTGTTATAAACATCAGCAAAATGTTGAATTAGGCAGGAGGAAAAGGAATCAGAGCAGAAGATAATCACAATGTATCTATACATATCTATGTGTGACCTATGCCATCTATCACAGGAAATACGGATGAACAAAATGGATTGCCTTTGGGTCAAAACTCTTATGGAGAAGATCACTAAAGGAGAAATACCAAAATGAAGTAGAAATTGTGTTTACAGAGGTCTGATTTGGATATGGATCTTTTTCAAGGTACTCTACTGAAAATTGAAACATTTTAAATAACCCTAATATCTAAGGTCAGACTGTCGAGTCTTGTTTGTTCCTGAACCTGATAATGACTGGGTTTTATTCCAGGGACTTTTCCCTGTGTGGACAAAACCTCACGTGCTCGAACAACCTTTGCACCTGTTTATTCAGGCTCATTGCCTCAGCAGCAAGTTGGGGCACAGCTGGGAACATACAGTATAAACTCACAGGACAGATCAGTCACCATGGCTAGAATTACACTCTCATTACCTCCACAAATATTGCACATTTCCATGATAACCAGACAGAACACATCCTCAATGAACTCTCAAGCTCAATATCTACTATGATACACATAATATTGATAACAGGTATTAATAACAGAAGGCATATCTATGGGCAGATGCTATGGCTTTTCCCAGGACCAGTTCTATTTTGATACTTGCCACAAAGGAAAGCATTTGCAGTTCAACTTTTCTTTATTCCAATGTGAGCTTTGTACTCCAAGAAGGACACTTCTCTGGAAAAAAAGCTGTATTGGCTTCAACTGGGACAGTTAACTTGCTTCATAATAGCTCATATATTGCTGTTTGGATTTGTGACCAAAACAGTTAATAAGCTGGTTAAAAAAAGCTAAGTTTGCAAAGTTACTACAATTTCCAGCAGGTTCCCTGTGTACCTTTCTCATCCACAAATATATGAAAGAATTTATATACTTAAAACCTGTAGAATTTCTCTCTGCCACAGTGAAAAATCTGAAATCACCACTGAGCAACAGGTTCCAAGGGAGACACAGAAATTCAGTGGAAAGAAAGCTAGTGTAGAATTTACAGCTATGAGACTTATCTCGCATAAATCCAGAGAAAAATTGTGCCTACACAAAATACAAAGTAAAAAACTACTTAAAAATACAGAGTTTCAATTCATATATATTAATGATACTACACTTTTTTCCATGAGCAACACTGCAGACCTGTTAGAAGATCAGCAGCTTTATCAAATTCAGGTTTGCTTCATTCGCCTACCCACAAACCCCAAAACATTGTACATACCATATTCATTATGGTGAGGATATATGACTCCACATGGTCACTCCCATGATATTCAACCATTTTGCTGTCTGCCACCACAAGTGTCTCCACCCATCGCTCCTTGCTGACAGAGCGCCGGGAAACCCTCCTGGCAGCTGCGTGGTTTTGTTCCCATCTCTCCCTCCGATGCTGCTGCTGTTTGAAAAAGCTGTGGGTATCTGGAAGAGTAAAAAGCAATGCTGTCTTGAAAATATTTTCAAGCTTGAACTGTATGGTTGTAAAACTTGCAGGATGATATTAGCTGGAAGTTACTTTTCTGGCTGCCACCCACCTGACCCACTGCAGAGGAAACTCCAAAGGCACACCAGACTACCAAGGGGGCTGTCCAGTGAAGTTCTGAATTTCCTGAGACAGATTAAACATGCAGCAAAAAGTCACTCCACTCAAACACAAGGGATTAACACTGTGAGACAGAGCCAAGCTAAAAAAAAATTGAATTGGGGATGCCCTTTTCAAGGAGTTTCTCTCCTGTGGTTTGATCTATCCTCTCCAAAGACACCAGCTGATAGTTTAAGATAAGGGATATGCTTTCTTCACAGGAGCTCATTTTCCCATTAGAATGGCACATTAAGTCCAATACATTCTTGGCACATCCAAGAATGCCTTGTTCTGTGCATGGAAAATATCCGAGACAAGTGGGGACATTAGACCAGCAGGTGTCATCTAAATACCAGCAGGGCAGCCACGGCATCCCTGCCTGCTGCCATCCTGCCCGATGACAGGACAGACACTGCTTCCACTGTAATTTTGGGATCTGTGCATCTAATGCTTTTCAGGAAGAAGTCTCTGCTCTGTGGTTGCTAGCAACCTTGCACTGTGTTCAGTGGGGCCAATGCCTCTCCACTCACTCTAGCTTTGAACGCCAGCTGTCCATGTTACCAGGGAAATACTAGCAATTTAAATAATGCAGGGTCTAAAAACCAAATGAGATGCCAGTTTTACAGCAACTGCTGGCATTTTTCCAACCCATGCCCCTGAGAAATGCTTCTACAGTGGTGGGATTTCCTGAGTCTTACAAAGGATCAGGAGCACTTGTTTCTGTTACATGTATTGCAGTAGTCCCTTGTCATCTCACTCATGAAAGATGTCCTAATTCCAGATGGGGCACATCCACAGGCCAGAAAGGCAGCTCCAAGTGCTTACAGCCTTTCCAGCATCACCTCCATTGTCTGGTTTGGCTGTCTGTCTCTGTCCGGACACGGGTAGGGTGGTTCTGGGGCGGCCCATGCTTCAAAGGATGAGTCTGGACTCTTCAGTGTCTTGGTCTTCAGATTGTTTATTATTTTTTTCCTACAGAATTTTCTTTCTGCCTAACAGAGGTCTGACCTGCAAGGCAGCCAAGGGTACTCTGACCACCCACGGGGCGGTCGTGTCTTTTTGTACTAAAAACTACGTATATCATATTTACCTTTATTTCTTAATACTTTTCACTCATATTAGCAAGTGCACTTTCAGCATGAACCAATCTCTTAAGTGCCAACATCACTACAGAAAATGGATGACAAGAAGAAGAAAGAAGGATGAGACACGCCCTGATCCCTCCATCTTGTCTCCATAACCCCCCTGTACCAAAAACTCTAAAATTTATATTTCACCCTGTAATTATATCTTTTTTGCACCCTTCACTCTCAAGTGACTTTCACGTCCTCAAACAGGTGTCACCTCTTTAGAAGGATCAAAATCAAGCTCCCAGACGCTCCTGGCAACATTCTAGGATTTCCAAGTCCCCCAAGGGTTCTCCCGGTAACTCTGGACATCCAGAGTTATGTGCTGAGCTCCCACACTCCATGACTGTGGGGCAGGGGACAGTTATCCAACATCACCTCCGTGTCCTGTTCCCAGTGCTGAGGAGCAGCTACCCAGACACTCTGCCCTTGAAGAACGGATGACCTGGCAGCTGGGTCCCTTCACGCCAGCTACACCTTCTTCATGAATGAGCTGTTTGCCTTTTAGATCCAAGTGCAGACAGAACAATCATGGCATTTTGTGTACCTAACAAAATGCAGCACCACCGGATGTGTGTATCTCTTGGTGTAAAAGATGATTTATATACTCGGGTTTTCAGAAAAGTGTTCTCTGATGTAAGCCTGAAAGATGCCTCAATCCTGATAAACACATAATGTGCACAACTGAAATACGCCACCTTAATAAACAAAATAACACCAACCACATTTAGAACTGAGCCACTGTGCACAAGTGTCCTGTACACGACAGCAGTGAGCTATCACTGCTATAACCTGCACCCTAACCCCACTAACCCCCACTGCAGCACCACTCCAGCTGTCTCCCTCAATCTCTGTTCAGTTACAGCAATCATCTCCCCAATGAGGGGCTATTTATGAGCTGGTATTCATTAACCTCCCTTGCACATTTGCCCAGTTTTCAGCATTCTTATTTCTATGAAGCACAGTTCTCATTATCTACATTTTTAAGGGTTTTGTGCTGAGAAAAACCTTCCCCACAGCTATCTGAACAAAAAACTCCATTCAAACTGCTGGTTAAGTGCTTTGTTTATGGCCAAATAAAACCTCAGGCCAGCTATTAGGTTTTCTGTTTACAGCTAGCAAAAAGTATTGCTAATTGTCTGGGCAGCTGATAGCAATGAAGGTAAAAATGTTTAAAGTCATAGAGACTGCAGTGGTGAACGACCCTCAGAGTTTGGAGTCCTGGTTAAGCATGAGGCTCTGTATTGTATGAAAATCTGAGAAGAGGTGAAAATGGATGCCAGATAGTCAGAGGATTCTGCAGAAAGAACTCTCCTCAGTGATGGACAACCTCCTGTGCAGGGTATGTCACCTGGGTAGGTGACATCTAAGGACTGGATCCCCACTGCGTGACATCTCCTGGCAGCTTTTTTAGTTAGACAAAGCAGAGGATAACCTCTTGAGCCACACTAAAATACAGGCAGCTACAAAGTACAGTTGTACTTCTGCCTTTATGTCTCTCCAAATTTTGACTGTCTCTTTTAACCATCCAGCTGTGAATTTAAATAACCTTACCTTCAATGAGTAAAGTGTTACAAGTGATTTCAGATTTACTGAGAAATCACAGGCACTCTGTTGTCCAGGCATGGAAGTCTTGACTGGGAGCCCACCAGTTCAGGATTATCCAAGAAGCGAGGAATGGCCTGAGACTAGGAACAGTGCTGCCTGGGGAAAACCTCTTTTCCATCGTAACAGCTGAGCACAGCTCATTCCACAAGAAACAGAAGAGAGAAAGGGGGTACTCCTACCCTGAGAGTTTCCATGGATTTCTGAAGAAGAGGTATAACACAGATAGGAATAGTGCTGGAGTCCTTAGGAACAAAAAAGGAATGTAGTGCTGAGAGTGTAGCCAGGACAGTCTAAGATTAAACAAAAACAAGGCTGGTAAGAGATTCAGGTAACAAACTACATGAAATTCAAGCAGCAACACTCAGAAGTTTCTAGCTGTTGTGGGAGATAAGCTTTCATTAGAAAAACTGATTCAGCCCAACAAGTAACATACCATGTCCCAACATGGATATGTGATATCCAGATATTTGACTGCATAATCAGAAGCAATGGCGTAGATTACAACATTTCATCAGCTTCTAGATAGAAATGGCTGATAAACTTCAGCAAAATGGTTGCGTTTTAAGATCAAATTCCAAATTATTTTTAGTGAAAATAATAACATCTCTTGAAGCCACCCTACAAATCCTACTTGACTAACAACAACATAAAAGGCCCTTAACTTTCAGCTACTAGGAAAGATTTTGAGTTATCTGTAAGATTCACCCATATAAGAAAAAAAGCAGTATTGCACAAGCTTCTTCAGGACAGTTTAAAGCTGCATGGTTTGTGTATATGAAAAAAAGCTCTACCCTCTAACAAATCAATTTAATTTTTCATCAGGTGACAACATTCTTTGCCAGTCCTTTGTAAGAAAGGACCTTTCTAATTGTTAACTATAGATGATCTCCCTTTAAAAACCTCCACGTAAGTTCTTCTTCACTTAGAATAACTCATCCATTCAAAATGAGCTTGATTGTTAAGCAGTTAATTTCTGCTTGCCTTCCACCACTCCAAACTCCCTAAAAGAGCAAACATGATTCACCTCACTTAAAAGCTTTCTCTGAGATTTCCACAAAACAAGCTTTTTCCTACTTTTGTTTCCTGCTGGTGCTGCTCAAGGAGAAATGCAGCATACAGTGCAACACAAGGGGACCTCCAGGTGCTAACTACACATTGCCAGCAAGGGGAAAATGTCTGGAAGTTCCCAGAAGAGGAGAATTACTGAGTTGTAGAGAAGAACTCTCCAAGTGAAGACTGTCAAACAAAATGTAGTAGCTTTGATTTGTGTCTTCACTTTCTACTCTCAGTTCCCTTCCCTTTGCACAAGAGCTCTGTCATTTTTGCCACTCTTATACTGTTCACAGTCAAAATACTACAACCCCGGAGAGGAGGTGTGAATGATGCTAGATGAATAAATTCCACACTGTACATAACTTGCTACATTATGACTCTTCCAAAACCCTTCACTTTCTTCTAAGACATGACTTTAGTTTTTCAGTATTAACAAAATGATACTGTTTTAGGGGTGAGTTTTTCAAGAGGTCAATAAAGTGTGTTGAAGCACAGTCACTGCACAAGCGATACTCTCTCTCACTAAGAAAGTGAGCAACTTTCACAGCTGATCTACTTACTAGCTACTACTTTTTACTACTAGCGAGAACTTACTAATTGCTTACAAATCAAATGCAGCGAGCAATCCTCTTCCCTGTTCCCCTCCTGAAATAAACAAGGTAGTTTTCTACACATAGGATCTGCTTATAAACTGACAAAACTAAGTCTGGATGATGACAATGTGAGAGTAAGGACTCACATGCCATAATGGGAAAACTGTTGTAAAAATGGAAGCGAGCATGTGAATTTAAAACTGAACAGATAACCAAACCAGGTGTTTTTACAAGCATTTCTAAAACAGGCCAAGCTAAGACACAAATGCTTTCTGAGTGTGAAGAAGTGTTCACACAGGAAACTATTACAACTGCTTAATCATGTACAAGCCCATGCTGACAACCCCCAGGTCCCAGCAAAAACAAGCACAGAGAAAGCAAGCTTACAACTCAGCAAGGTTTGTTTAACTTTGACATTCCTGCTGTCAAAAACATGGCATATCAAACAGTGAAGTCACAGCACTCTGAAGTAGAATGAAGCTAAAATTGGACCTGTCTTGACTGATGCACTTAATCAGATACTGCTGCTGAGTGCCTGCTGCTCATTACCATTCAGGCTGTAAAGATGGAATGATAGATGCACTGGGCATCAGGAGGTACACAGAGAACAATATCGTGGGAGACATATGCCTGAAGCTGCCAATGTTCTGCATCAATGATTGTCCTTCTGACTATATGTTCTTATTTTTTTACTTAGGAACTAAACCCAAGACAATAAGGGACAATTAAAAATTATAGCTGTGTCAGATGTTTTCCTAGGAGTACATTACTCCATGTAACTTGAACTTTCCATGTTCATTCATTTGGCAACTTTGCCTCTTATTAACTGGTGCCTCTTATTTTGGTGAAAACATTAATGAAATGGATTAGAAGTGACATTTCTATGAATTAAACTAGCTCTTGGTAAAATGGCATCTCAATACAATTTAACTTGCAGCACAATTCTATTAAATTTTAAAGAAAAACAAGTATCATCTAAAACAAAATACACTCACTGTGAAACAAATTTGCAGATTACAAATTCCCAATTAATTATGTCTATGTAATAATGTCTCTTGCCAAATAACTTAAAAACTGCTAACCTAAAAATAATAGAGAAATGCAGTTTTGGGGTACCATTATGATGAAAATCAGAATTAAAACATATGGGCTTTGTAAATAATCTTTCTCTTTTTATGTCTCTCTAAAAATTCATTCACAGAAAATTTATGCAGAAAACCTTGGAGTGACATCTTAAAGTAGCTGTCTGCATTGTCAATGTTTATCTGATTTTCAGTTTGGTTTTCCAAATCGTATCCAGGAGCTCTTGAATCAGACTCCAAGAATTTCTGTTCCATATTTTGTTCCAAAAATTTATGTTCCATAAATTTAATTAATATAATAATGAAAAAAACCCCAAACTGGTTACATGCTGGCAATCAGAGGTCACCAACCAGCTGCAGTCAGGACCAAGAACAAGGGTAAAAGGCTAAAATGTCTTATTCATTACAACAAAGACACGGACATGCTAGAGAGTTTCCAGAGAAGGGTAATGGGGCTGGGGAAGGGCTTGGAACACAATTCTGATAAGGAGCAGCTGAGGAAGCTGAGGGTGTTTATCCTGGAGAAAAGAAGGCTCAGGGGGGACCCCTCACTCATTACAACCCCCTGACAGGAGTGTGTAGCCAGCTGGGAGGTGGTCTCTTCTCCCAGGTAACTAGGGACAGGATGAGAAGAAATGGCCTCAAGTTGAGCCAGCAGAAGTTCAGGTTGTGTATTAGGGACAAGTTCTCCAAAAGGCATGCCAAGCACAGGAAGAAGCCCAGGGCAGCGGTGGAGTCAGAATTCCCAGAGGTATTTAAAAACACGTAGATGCGGCACGTAGGGACATGGTTTACTGTTGGACTTGGCACTGTTGGAATAACAGTTGGACTCAATGATCTTACAGGTCTCTCCCAACCTAAAAGATTCTGTGACTCTATTCCCTTAGCCTGTATGCCGCAAGTAAGTTTGTGCTGGCACTATGGAACTCAGCAGTGAAAGAAAGTGCTGAAACATTGAAAGGGTATATATTTTATGGGGCTTCGTGGATAGGAAGAGAGTTATGAACCAGTGGGATTCAGAAATTGGCAGCACAGGTCTCTGGAGTGCCCATTAATTCTTTAAGGTCACTTAAGGGATTTTCACAAAGGCACTCATTGCAGGCTGCCCTAATGCCAAGCTCCAACAGCTGGCAAGGCCATAGGAATGGAGGACAGAGCACCAAGGCAAGGAAAGGCGTCAGGAAAAAACTCCAATAATTATGCTGGAAGAAGGAAAGAACAAGAAGGGACTACTAAAGATTGTAATTCCAAGGATTTGAGCACTGTGAATGCTTTACATGGAAGGTTTGCTCTTTAAAAGTGGCTCGGACAACAGAGAATGTGGTTTTCAAGCTATGAAGATTGCAACCAGCCTCTAAAGGGACTAGAGGCAGCTCAAAGGGGCCTCCACCTACTTGCTTTAATAAGTTTGTGAATATAGCAGTAGGCTGGGTGCTGTGCCACAGGGACTGGGGAGAGTCATTCCTCTTGCACAAAAGCAACTTGAACCACTTATAGCATTCATAGGGAACTTCACCAGAGCAATTGAATCTAAGCCAAATAAGCATTAGCAGTTATCTCCTCATGAAAGAGTAACAGAATCATCACATTTGATTCATGGATTCTAAGTAAACTTGTGCATTTCCTTTTACTTCAGAAATCGGCAGCTCCATTTTTATCAGACAACAAAGTCCCTACAGCACTGATACCTATCAAATCCTAATATGAAGAACCATTTTGTGCTGTTCCCAACAGAACCAGAAGCTGAAGAGTAACAAAGGAGACAGCTATGACAGCATAATTCACTCCTCTGGACTGTAATGTGCTTTCTTCCCCACTGGTCCATCCTCAGCCAGGCTTTCCTGAGATTTTACCAGGGATAAACTGATGCAGAACTGAAAGGGAGCACTTGGGTTTCCCCATGCAGAAAAACAAGAGGCTTCTGCTCACACGTGCTTTCTTGTTTAGCTCACAGAATCTAAGAACAGCCCTCTGCAAAGACCTCAGTATGCCACTGCCCTTCCTTGGAGAGGACAGAATGCTGCTCCATACACCCAAGGGGCCCGTATTGGCTTTCAGCAACAACCGAGGAAGGTCTTCCATCACACAGACACCCTTTGCAAAATGCTCCCTGTAATATCCTCATCATGCCAAAACCAGTACATTTAAAGGCTTAAGGAGTACAGGTGCCTGTTTCTAACACTGTCAAGGCCACAGATGGAACTTAAGATAAATCACCACAGTGAGAACTTGAGTTAAGCACAGAAGAGAGGAATTTGGAAGGTGCTATTCCAGGCCTGGTGGCAGGATCTGGTTAGCACATTGTAGTTAACACATCCGGACAAAAATTCCTCCTGTGGCAAACGGTGGAACAGGAAACACCTGCTCATCCATGTATCACCCCAAGTTGTGGGAACACCATCTGTGACCATCCTGTGGTTCCCTGGAACTTGGGCTGTATGAAAGTGGTACTCCAGGATGCCAGGTGAAGAAGGACCAAGGGGATGGTGCTCGATCCACAGGTGGGACTCTTCTCTGCTTGATCTCACCCTCCTTCATCCCTTCTACTTCCCTCTATTTCTCTACCTCACATTAATTGTTAAATAAGATCCAGACTGTTAGCTTCAGCATATAGTCCTGTTTGCACCTTCATTCAGGCAGAAGCATCTCTCACAAATCAGATTTTAACATACGCCCAGCACTGTTTTGCCTGCTTATGCTACCCCATGCAGAATCCCAAATTTAAATGGGTTTAAGGGCCTCCTCTACGTCCCCAAGACCCAACCCGTGCACCAGAGGAACTCCTCACTGTCTCATCATTTCTCTTCAAGTTAATAAAACAGAATCAGCCACTTGCATCTCTCTGTGCTTGCAAATGATGAGTACAGAGCCAGCTGAGACCAGCTGCTCCTGCCTCCTCTCCAGGACGGATAGGAAGGAAGTCAGAGGCAAACACACAGAGACAGCACAGCACAGCTGGGAGATGCTACCACTCCTGTGATTACCAGGCTGCTGAGTGGTCCCAGAAGAGGATGCAGCTTCCCTGCACTCTGAGACACTGCTCCAGCTCACAGCTTCACCCTCACAAAAGCTGAATCTCAGCAGTTTGGTTAGAAACTATGTGTGAAAGGCATGGCTGATGAACTACAGCTATTTCACATCAACCCACTACTGAACTGCTCCTTGTCCTGATCTTACAGCATTCTTCTGCACCTCCTTCCCTAAGTGCACCTCTTCCTTTCCCAAAACACCAAACAACACCCCTCACTGAATACTCAGCAAGGTTCCAGCTCAGCTGTGACCCCCAGGAGTCCAGGCATCTGAGCCCCTCACACAATTTTCAGGCCAACTCTCATATGTCAGCACTCTGCCCTGATGCCTCCACTGTGCTCAGACTCATTCTGGGTCAAAGACAGCTTGAAAAGTGCTGTTCAGCTCATCCCCCAGGAATCTCCAAACAGCTCTAAGAGTCAAAACCAGCAAACAGAGAGCTGTGCCTGTCAGACCTGCTGAGACAGTGTGAATGTTCATGGCAGAGGCACAGCCCAGCCATTCCTCTCAGCAGTCAGGATCCGGCCACTCTGAGCAAGAGACGGAGAAAATTTAATGTACTTACAAAGAGTGTTGTATGCTACTTGGCTGCCATGCCAAAGAACACTGGAGTATTTCAGTGATTAACAGAAACATGATCTCATTGCGTGGGAACAGTGGTGAACATGAACATCCACAGTGTTCCACAATGAGAACAAATGTCAGATCAGCACTTACCTTACATATAAAAAGCTACATGGTGAACCAGAATACACATTGTAGAGTATACCACAGGCATCTTTTAAATACAATTTCTCAGGCAATGTTATTAAAGATGATGTCTTTATGTTTCACCATATAAACTGCCTGATTTGCAGCTATTTTATATGTTTACAATGTCAGGTTTCTGCACATTCTGGCACTAGATTAGTATTGGATTGTGTATTTTATCATTCAGTTACTGAAATACATTCACATTTATAAAAAATAAAAGTTTCTAGTTTAGCCTTCAAAAAGTACTGCTTTGACTGTGACATATTTCAAACAATCCCTTTCAAGATGTTAACAGAGAGGTTACTGAATATGCACATACAAAGGAATTGGGGAGCCTAGTTGAAACTATCCCCACTATGAACCCATTACTTTTTGGAACTGCCACCACAAAAACATGGGCAGATTTCAAGACAGATTTATCTACTGTAACTCCCTCAGATGTAAAAATAAGTCAATAATAATTCAGAATAAAACACATGGATTTAAGAGAGTTCTCCAGTTGTAACATGGCAGTCCAGTTATGAAGCCCTAGATAGAAACATATATATATATCATTTCAAGTCTAAGCATAAAGCAGATAAAATTATTTTTTTCTTTAAAAAATGGTTCCAGATAGAAGTTTGTCTTTGTACTTGCAGATTTGACTGACTAAGAAATAATCTGACCTCACTGACTAAATATTTATGTATGTATGAGGATGCATTTTCTTACATAAATTAATAAATCATCCAGTAAAATAAACATGTGATTATTTCACTGAGCACTTGCAATGAGAATTTCCTGGGCTTATAATCAACAGGTTAAAAATTGTCAGTTAGCTGCCCTGAAATTCTGACTTATAACACAAAAGGGCAGAAGAATGTTAAAAAAATAATCACAAAAGGGCAGAAGAATGTTAAAAAAATAATCTAGATTAAACTTCCCGCCTTTTTCCAGCATCTTATCTAAAGTCTATTAAGTAGGAAGACAGATCCCTGCTTTTCTCAGAACTAACCAGAAGGTATTCTCTATGTCAGCTGTAGAAGCACCTTTGGTACAGCAAAGAAAATATATCATACAATTTGTTAGCAAAACACACAGAGGGACAAGAAGGTGGAAGAAATGTACTCTAAAACCAAATATAAAGCATTTGCAGCACTATCCATAACTTTTAAACAAAACTATTTCAGTCATCCAAGTACAGAAGGTCCATTACAGTCCCTTTACAAATTGCCAGATTTTATTTTAGTGCTGCATTTCAACATTTTATTTAGCTTATTGGTAGAAACACATTCCTTTTCACATTTGTTTTCTCAAAAATATTTTTTCACAGTTAATAGGTAGTCTAAAAGGACTTGAGAGTGATTCTAAAAGTTAGAAAGCAAGACAGTAATAAGTGTTCTACAAATGCTCTGAAACTCATGGGAAAAACAGGTGTCCTTGGCTTTTAGTGAAGCGAAGATGAGATTTGGTACTTACATCAACTATTTTATGTGTTATTGACATTCTCAGGATTTCTCCAATGATCCCATTCTACAAACTGCACCTGCTCATTAATTCACTAAGGCTAAGTTTATGGAACCTGTTGCAGCACACCGAATATGGCCCAGCAGACAAGCTGAAACACAACAGAATTCAGGTCATGGTGCCAGTTCCATGTGAGAATCAAAGAAAAATAGCCTTTTCTGAGATTCCCATATTGCCAGAGCCATCTTAGCTGTGCTCCCTGCAGCCTTCACCCCCAGCAGCTTTTCACCCCCACTGTAACCCTCTGTACACACAGGATGCTCAGCTCTCCCCTTTGTTCTCTTCATGCAAAGCAGCAAGCTCGTAGCTAACTGCAAGCTCAGAAAGTTCAGCACATCCAGAAGAAACAGCACCTCCATGCTGAGGAAGGCATGTAAACCACATATTGGACCACAAAGTGTGATTAGAGAGCAAATAAAGCAGAGCTGCGCTTCCAATGCAAAGGGTAATCCAACAGTGTCTGGCAAACACATTTTATCTGACAGCTATGTCTGCTTCACCCCATCCAGTCTGTCTCTGTCACCATCCTGCTCTCAGGATCTTAGAAACAGGGCAGTACCAAAGCAATTTCTGTAGCAAGACCCAAGCCTGAAAGAGAAGCATCTCTAACCACTTCATCTGCTACCACTGAGTTTTACTACCTAAAAACCTTAAAAATTACAAATCAGTCTAAAGATGCTAATTGATAGTAATATTCAGAAATCATTTACCTGAACTAACAGAGCAAGCAAATAGGTAATGCCATTTGTTTTATAATAGAACTAATTAGCTGTTCTATGGACTGCACATGCCCTTAGGCTTGACTCGTAATGTCACATTTACAAGACTTAAATTTCAACTGCTTTTTCCCCCTTGCTTTTTCCGAAATTATGAAGAAAACAGCACATTTTCCAGACATCACTCAAAGCTATCATGATTTATTTTCATTATGAAAGGGTGGTGAGGAGCAAGATGAGCATGAGCCAGTATGTATAAACAAGGGTGAAGGCTGGAGAGAATGCCTGGATCCTATTCCTTGCCTCATCAGCCATCCTTAGAAACATCCAAAATAAATACACATTTCCATAAAATACTGTAGGCCGTTCAGTCCTCTTGGCACCCTCACACGAGACTAAATTTGAAAGGAAGATGGGAAAGGGTAGAGCACTGACTAACAGGTATCAACTTAGTGAAATTCTGAGCTCCATTTTCTCCATCTCCCAGTCTTTTTGCACCTATCTGAAGACCTTCATGCTTGAGGTATGCTGCAGACACAGAGGCCACATTCTCAAGAAAGCACCTCATCTAATAAACATTCCCTGCACCAAAGTTCATTTTTCATCAACAATAGCTACTATAGTTCACCCATAATTCCTGAAACTTGACATCTCAGTTTTAAATGTTCAAACCACAGTTCAAGAAGTGTAAAGTACACCATCTAAATTAAAGCATAATGTCTGTGATGTGGAGAGAAACAGTTACAGAAAGACAAACAGAATAGTCTTCGAAGTGGTAGTTAAACAATGACCTTTAATTAGTTTGATTTTGGATTAGATTACTAAGAAAAATAAGAGAAAGGTAATCTGGAATTAATCGTGAAACAAAATTATATTCTTTCAAGGTTTGATATGATATCACTAATACTGCTTATGCTATAACCTTCTTATCCCTGGGCTTACACAACAGAGTTCATTTGGCCTTTCTCTGGACCAGCTGTTGTTTTTTCCATTCCATTTCTCCACTGGCTTTAAAATACCAATCACACCAGTGTGCTCAAAGAAAAAAGCACTTTGAGGGGCCTCCTTGTCCCTGGCTGAGGCCGAATGCCTTAAATATCAGATGATGTTACTAAGCAATACAGCCTTCAAAGGCTCAGGCTCAGCCCCAACCCTGCTGTGCCTCTGCTACAAACATCAGCACTTAAAGAACAGCTCTTGCAGATGAGAACATGCCCCCTGAAGAAGGGAAGGGGCTGGTCAGTCACCAAAATGAATTATGCTAATATCTTGAAAATCTTGGGCACACACCACTGTTAGCATTTTCTATCCTTAGAAGTAAGTCCTGATAACAACATTTTCCAGCTTCACAACATTTTGAGAGATGACTGTTGAGGTTCTCCTGTTCCAAGCTGGCAAAAGATTTCATTTGTCTGACTGAGCCACTGAAGAGGCACCTGTACACACACAACACACATTGAGCAGGGACAGACTGGATCCTGCAGCGGGGGAGAGCTGACAGAGGCATCAGTAAACTCCTAGAAGGAGCAAGGGGAGGAACAGCATAAACCTCATCATCTCAGAGGAGGCAGCCAACAGCATCTCTGAGGTGAGAGGTTAATAACTCCTGCCACCAGCTTGCATGAGCTACCCTGCTGGGGTAACACATCAGCTTCAGGTGAGCAGTGTCCCACTCAGCTCTTTGTGAATACCACTTAAGGACTAAAGGATGTTTCCAATTTTAGCCAGAGTTCTAAGGGTGACTTTTTATTCCAGTTTCCTATTAGAGATTGATTTTCAGAGGCACTATAACCTGTTGGATGTCATAAGCCCATTAATTCATTTGCATTTCTGTCATGCATGGACTGGAGGTTCACCAGTAACACCAGCTTTAATTAACTGAACTCCCTGTGTTCATTACTTACAGAAAACTATGCCAGAATCCTTCACAGACATGAGCATTGGGGGCTTCCACACTTAAATGCCAAGGAGTTTGAAAGTGTTTGCTGAGAACTGGGTTTGAACTTTGAAAGTTTTACTCCTGTGGAAAGAGAATTAAACAAAGCCCTGCCAACACACTGAGCCTCTGGGGTTTTTTTTAATGACAATTTCAGTTTTTATTTGCAAAAATTCCCTGACTACTATTCTCACCAAGAAGCCTTAAGATGATAAAGGTATGTAAATGCATTGGACCAGAAAGAGGGAAAAATGTAGGCTAGCCTGAAAGAAACATCCAGTTCATATTCACCATAAAACAGTATGAATAATTATAGCTTAAGGAGACAAAAATATACAAAAATAGATAATTATGAACAAAACCAAGTTACAACCCTAAGCTGAGGAAGAGGTTGTTTAGTAATTAATTCCCCAATATAAAGGTTATCTCTGCTTGGACAACTTTCAGCTGCCTATCAATGTTACCAGTCCAGGCTTTGCAGGAAACTCCCTTCTTTTACTGCCCTTCTTTGCTGTGACCCCCCTGACAGATGAAATTTCAAGTCTCCGCTCATCTTCCAGTTATTCTGAGGAAGACCTGACTGACAGAAGCATCTCACCATGGGCAATGGATGCAGCTGGGATGCTGAAAAGAAAATACCACAAAGCAGAGAGTGGTTCAGTGAGTGTTTTAGCTGGAGAACATCAGGAAAATAATGTCAAGCAAATTATACAGAAAATGACAGGAATGATCCCTTGTTGAAACCACAATACTTGAAAGAAGAGTTTGATTCAAATCCAAAACCTCCAGAGAGCTGAAGGGAACCCAGACTGGGGGCTCAACCAACAACAGTGTAGATCAGAGAGGAATTCAGCTTGTTTTAAAGTTTGGGCAGAAAAGAAACTTGCTGCTGATTTCAACTTTGGCAGAATGGGAGACAGGCTGACATTGTGTTTTAATTGTGTTTTAAAAGTATTTAAAATATAAAAATATCTCTCTCTGTAGCTTCAACTCAAAAGCTGTTCTGCAAAAGAGCAAAGTATTAGACCAAGACATTTTTTACAAGAAAGAATAATAAAGGACATAAAAACTTTGGACTTTTTTATTTTGTACAAAGATTATTTTTGGGACAGTGTTTCTGGACATTGATTAGAACAGTTTAGAAGAGACTTTCTGTAGGAGTCTAATTTATGTGTACAAAGACCTCATCTCACTGCTGTTTAAAGAACACAGGAACACCTATCTTTTTTCAGCTAAGACACATTACATGCCATTTGCTGAAGTAAGTTTAGGTTGAGTATTTGCAAGGGAAGTGGTAAGTCTAAATGAGACTGTGAGAGGAAAAAAGTCACTATTTTCTCCTATGGTCTTTCATAGAGAAATCTGGACATGCAAGAAAATAGTTCCACAAAATCTTCAAACAAGTGCAGTATTTAAGGGCAGCAACTAAAAACATTTTCTAGATCTTTTAGCACAGCAATCTTCTGTCCACCTTTTTTTGCATAAAGATGAATTCTTTGAGATAATTCCATTTATTTGGAAAAAAAAAAAAAGTGTGTAATCTATATGTCCTTTCAGTGAACAGCATCTCTCCAGCTTGTTATTTACATACAGTTTAATTCAGGACAGTACATAAATACCACAGGGGTGCAGGATATTTGTGCAGCCCAAGCAATTGTGCGTGGTGTGGGATAAATGCAAATGGGACCCCACTTATCCCTAAAAAGGATGGAGCTTACAGGTTAACTGAAGTAGTAGTGGATAGAAAAAATAACCTCCCAAGTTATACAGTTCCTCTCATTCCCAACTAACCATAAAGCTAAAACCTATGCTTAGAGAAACATTATGAATGTCTTTGAAGTGCAATTGCTCCAAAGGTGTCTCCCCAAGCACACAAAATGGATCCAAGTTCAGGGACACAAAGAGTAGAGAACACAGCCACAAGCAAGCAAATAGTGTTTCATGCAGAAAAACTGAAGTCAGACACCTGCTTAAAGTAGGTCATCTACAACAGGAGGCTCATCAAGGATATTCGACTCCAGAGAAACTAATTCTGGACGCTGAGCCAATATCAGTTCATCAGCCCCTCAGAATGAGTCCAGCACTTCTAAGAAGAACTGGAAATCTGTCATCTGCCCAGAAATAATAAGGTAATTGTAGTTTCTTATTAGAAGGTTCACAGGGAGCTTAGCATCACTGAGAAATCTGGCCCTAATCAGACTGAAGGCTGAACATCTCTGCAAATACTACTCTGTTAATGGATCAAGTGTTCTGACCAAATTTTCAAACTCCTGCATCAGAAACGTTTAACTAAATGCAGCTTAGCTTTCTGAGTTTTCTATTTCACCTCTGAAAATGTGGTTTACAATTATTCAAGGTCATTGTCATTCTACAAAAGGGAAAGGGATGGATGTGATATGTAACAGTTTAAAGTGTACTATTGCTCTCCAAATCAATACCGCAGCAATTCAACATTTATATTCCCAAGGCATTTGTTTACCAAATCAATTGCTAAACTAAAGAAGTGCAATAGCATCACACACAGTTTGATAAGGAAAGCTACAGGTACAGAGGAAGAGCACAATATATTCCTCTAAGACAGTACTCTGTTAGACATGCTGAATTAAGTTAGTCTGGATACAGACTGAGACTCCTCAATCTGATGAGCAGTTAAGCAAACTTTCAATGAAGACATGGAAGAGATCACAGACTACCCTTAAAACTACAGGAAAGCAAATACAGTAAGCAAGCATGGTGTAGCAAACACTTTCTTTCCAGTGACACAGTGACTGAACAGAAAGACTGGTGAATCACAACGAAGAAAAACTTCTCCCTCCTCACAGGTTCGATTCATATTATTTGGAAAATGGCTTGTCATGGAACTTTAAAATTTATTCAGTCTTTGAGTGAGGTAGCATGTATGGTGGTGACAAGTAACAATTATGACCTTATAACAACAATCCTGCATTACCAGATTTTTGTTCCCCACCTCCTGCATAACACAAGCACTTAGGGAATTCACTTTGCTTCAGTTAACAGGAGCAAGTGAAATACTGAAAGTAAAATTCCATCAGAAAAGAGAAGAAAATGAGAAAACGATCAGGGACAGGGGAAGCAGATGCCAGTACTCTGCCAGCATTGAGCCATCTCAGGCCCTTGCTCAGCAAAAACTTTGATCCACTTGGGTAAACCTTAGTTTTGACTCCTCACTTATTTAACTGGAGAGGAAGAATGGCAGAAAATACAGTATTTTATTCCTTTTTCCTCTACCTGTACTGAGAGCAACTAAAAAAAAATCTCCCATGTATTCCTGAAAACCAAAAGAAATTTAGAATCTTTTGACTTCATTTCATGAGGTTGTATGGGGGGGGGGGGGGGAGTGTTTTTATACAGGTTAGCAGCAATTGTCACATTGATTGCTGTCATAAGCCAATTTCACATCTTTATTTCCCAGGTCCCCATCTCTGAAATGCTAAATATTGCTGTCCACACAAGGAGACACTCACTTTTTTCAGTTCAGTGCAAACTGTTTCAGAGATGAAGGTATACTCTGTGCTCTCCTGCAAGCTGTTTGCTAGGTTGTACCTACTTTAAAATAGAGGTCATTCTGACTGAATGTCCCTATTTGCTCTTTTTTTCATGATAAGCATCTCATAAACAGCTTAGAAGAGCCAGTTGTAGGAAGAGCCATGCAGGGAGAAGGGTGCTCTTCCCTAAATTGAGGCTGCATTAACCTCAGTTATCAAATTTCTATATGCCAACTTACCATCCTATGAGTAATTGTCTCTGTGTCCTGGAGAAACTGAGCTAATTAAGCTGAATTATAACTGATGTGATTAAATACAGGATAAACAAATACTGGGAAAATATCAGCAACTTTCTTTAGAAGCAGAGAGAAGCTACAGAACCTCTACCAGGAGTTCTGAGCTTACAACCAGGAGTTCAAGCAAAGCTGCTTATATTGGCCATAATGTCCTTCTAAAACAAGAGAAGATAGGTTATCGCTTGAGAGTAAAATATTGCCCTGGGTTTTTTCCCCCTCCTTCTTTCAAGTGATTAAACAAAGGATTTCAGGGTCAAAAGCCAGTATTACTAGTTCATACGGTACACTTTGCAAGCATAAAAACTGAAGAGAAGCCTTTGACAGTATCAAGTTAATCATCAAAAAGCAACACCATAATTGAATAAAGTTCTTCAGTCAGAGGAAGTAGAACAGGTAGTAATTGTCTGAAAGAGCTTAATGGCATTTAGATTTCTGTTAAATGAATTATGCCATTATCACTCAAAATACTTAAATTTTGAGTGATGATGGGAAAACTGTTAAAAAACAGTTTTGCACAATGTTGCTCTGCTCCTTTAACTCCCCCTCCCCTCCTCATCATTGCACACAGCAGCCAGCCTCTTCTCTCCTTTCTTTCACTCCAGCTTTATCACATCACAATTACAATTTTGGAGCAAAATTGCTCCAAACGCAAAAAAATAAGTTTCAAGATTTTTAATTTCTCTGCAGACAAGGGGTTGGAGGCCCATGTCAAACCCAAACTAATCCTAGCTTCAGATTGATCAAATACTTCAATGCCAAAATGATGGTAAAATATATAACCAATTTTTCTAGACCTAAAGCTCCAATTAAACATTCTCAGAGATCTTTATCAATACCCTAAACCTTTCACACCTTGTTACATGTCACAGCCTTCTGCAGCAATCACTGGGTTGCAATCTGAATAAACTTAACTGCCCTCACCCTCTGAACAACAGCAACCTGTCCTTCTCTCCAGCCCAAGGAAAAGAATTCCCTCTGTTTGTACCAGTCCCCTCCTAGTAGCAAAGAAAACAAGCAGAAGAAATAGGAGGCCATTCTTTTTCTACAGAAGGTAGGAAAATTCCTCTTTCCTTAAATTATATCTCAGAGCACTGTCAAGCTTTTAAAATCACCTATTTAGAAGAATAAAACAAACTCCCAGATCCTCAGTTTCCTCTCCTGTGGGCACAAATGATTAGAGAGGTTTTTTATAAGGCACAGGGACATTTTCATTTATCTTTTCTGCTACTTCTCACATATATTTCAAATGGTACAGTGAGACAAGTGCTAGCAGAGTCCAGTATGGTTATGCTACTTTCAGTATTAGTAACTCAGTTCTGCATGCAGCTAATGACTGAGTCAGCTGGCATTTGCCTGAGCAGCAATGGAAGTGTACAAAACAAACATAAGTTTTAATTTATGTAATTTACTGTGTTGATTTTTCTCCAAGTCTCTGAAACTGTTAAAGATAATACCGATTATAACATAATTAATGTAATCATTGCAAGACTACAGGAAAGTCACTGATTCTAAAACATTATTGCATGTGTAGGCAAGACAAGTTGGACCCTGGATATTCATGCATGTAGGCAAGCAGGTTGGACCCTGGATATTCATGCAGTTGTTGCCACAGTAAAACTTGTAAAAGTTCTGTTGCATAAGGCTTCTTCCAAGAGACACAGATCTTGCATTAAAGAAAAAAAACCAAACCTGGAAAAAGACTGCACAGAGGATTAGCATCCTCTACCTATTCCCCCCATAGTAATTCCTTTACTTTGATTTTGTCTGTACAACTAGTCTTTATATTCCTTGCCTGACAGGCAGATTAATTTCTGACTGAAAGATTTCTATTATCACCACTCAACTCTGTGCACTGACTCGTAAGCATTGAGGTGATACAACTTCTTCAAGTAAAAATCACCACTACACTTTAACCTGAACACACACCAAGTGTAAGTCACAGAAATAACTCAAGCATCTTAGTTTAATTTAAAAAAGCCTAACAAACTCAGAGCTCAAATAAACAAATGCAGACACTTTCATGATGAATCTCAGCCCACAAGGTTAAAATATTTGAACACCAGTTCCTGTAAGACATACATTAGGGAACTCTTCATCAGCTAAGCCCCAGCTCAACAGTTGCTGAGGGCTGAAAACACAAAATTGAATTTAACCTATAAAACAGAGTTAGTTTTTATAATTAACTGTGAACTGCAAATTGAAAATGCTCTGCCTTGAAGGGATCACAAAAGTCATTACTCTAAGCTATCTGTGATGTCACATAGGTGTACAAGATTTCTGGCACTAACCTCAAAAGGATGAAGTACATGAAATCCTGAAAAGGTGGCAGAGTCAACTTACTACCTTTAAAATGTATTTATGCACAAGGTATTCACTAAAGCCTAAGTAGCGAATACATTTGGCACAGGAAGCAAGAATTGTAACACTTTCCCTTTTTCTTCTGTATTTCACTTCTAACAAGAGCAACTGCTCTGACAATGTGCAGTATCAATAGACACGGAATTCTTTCTTTCTTCTATCCCTGCTGAAAGCTGGCTACTCAGAAATGAGATAACAAAACACAGAATGGCTTGGTTTGGAAGGAACCTGAAAGATCATCTAGTTTTAACTCCCTGCCATGGGCAGGGACATCTTCCACTAGACCAGAGATCCATCCAGCCTGGCCTTGAAGACTACCAGGGATGGTGCATTCACAACTTCTCTGGGCAACTTGTTCCAGAGCTTCACCACCCTCAAGATAGAGAATTTTTTGCTAATATCTTATCTAAATCTACTCTCTTTCAGTTTAAAGCCATTTCCCCCTTTCCTTTCACTCCAAGCCCTTGTAAAAAGTCACTCTCCATCCTTGCAGGCTCTTTTCTGGTACTGGAAGGCCACAATTAGTTCACCCCAAAGCCTTTTTTTCTCCAGGGTGAAAAATGCTCCAGTCCTCTGACCATCTTGGTGTCTGCCCTCTGGGCTGGCTCCAGCAGGTCCCTGTCCCTCCTGTGCTGGGAGCCCAGCTCTGGATGCAGTGCTCCAGGTGGGTCTCAGCAGAGCAGAGCAGAGGGGCAGAATCCCCTCCCTGCCCTGCTGCCCACGGGGCTCTGGATGCAGCCCAGGACACATAACACACAGCTTAAATGTTAAGGTCTTTTGAGGATTCTATGATTGTTATATCCTGTCAAACAAAGGGGAAAATGTAATGATGGAAATGGTTTTACCCCCATACATTTCTTCACACTGATTCTTTAACTTTTATGACAGCCAAGATTATGGTTTGGTTAAAAGCAGATATTACCTCCAAGGGCTGACTTGAAAAAAAGAAACATAAATTACAGCTGACTACTTTGTTAGTTCATAAGGCACCATCTCTGTTTGCGTGCAATATAACAAACATACTATATCAGAAATAATTCTGTCACTTTGGAAAGAGTAACATCAGACAGGGAGTTTAAATTGACAAGTCTATTAGAGCAGACTTAGCTAATCTAAGTAATGTAGAGAAGTTATGTTCTTTTTTACAGTGTCCAGGTACAGCCAGTCTTTTTCTGTCTCATTCTGCATGACTTTGAAGAAAGATACAAGAGGCAAAAAGTGAGAGGTAGAAAGAAAATAAGCAGACCACACAAAGCAAGCAAACAACATGCTCCCAAGGATCTCCTATGTCCTCTCCACATTTTAAATTACTGCATGCAGATGTTATTTCATCCATATGTTATTTCATCCATAAAAGAAACCTCGAAGACAGTAGGCAAGAACAACTTCCCTATTCTTCACAGGCAAATCTAAACTAATTTCTCTTGTGTAGCCCAGCAGTCAGCAGAAGGAATGAAAATTCAGGGAGCTACTTGTAATTGATACCAATATAAACATTACCTTTAGACACTCCTGTTTGTTTTGTTTTTTTTAATATAGGGTTATTTTCTATTAAGTAGACATGTATTTTCACTTGATGAATAATAAAATGGATCAGCATTCATAATTATTTTTATGGCTTCCCCTTCACCTTCTCAGTATCACAAAAGACTGAGTAACTCCCTCATCAGCTTTTTCACTTTCTCCCCGTTACCATTTTGCACTACCTTGGGCCAGCAAGCAAGAGGTGCACTTCAGGTCTATGACCAGAAATACAGGGGAGTCAAGCTGTTCTTTGCTTCTTTAATTTACCAATCCATATTACACAGCAGTAAAACTTCACCAGTCATGATTGGGGATTAAAAATTCCTACATTCCTCCTTTCATTTTCCATTTCTGGAAAGGAACCAACTTCTCTTGAACCACTGACCTGTGAAAGACAGAAACACATTCCTGTGTATTCTGCAGCTCTATTGGTACACAACTTGGGCCTTAGGTCATGTAAGTAATTACTGACTCATCCATACCAATACTATGCCTTTTTAAAGTTTGGTGCAGACTCAGATCCAAGGCCTCAAACATCAGAAAACTAACACAAAATGTGTACATTCTTGGTGTGAAATAAATCAAGGAAATTATTTAACTAAATAAAGAAACTAATTCTGTAATTATGAGATGCCAACAACCCTCTAGACATAGTCTTCCCTTCCAGCATAGTGTACTAGTTTGTTTTCACAAAAGACATGATCCTGAGTATTACTGCACCAATATTCAAGCTATTTTTACTTCTACTAAAAAAATATTGCTCTTGATGCCCTGTACTTCACTTTCAGAATAACTAAATAAAACTCTTTAAATAATCTGCTAACAATCACAGAAAATCTAGAAATCCTAAATTTAAACCATGGACTAGACGGGACTTATTTTATGTTGAAGACAGAACTTGGCATGGAGTGAGAACATTTTATTAAAAATAATGCTGACTGCAAATCTTTTTATCCCAAAGATCCTCAAGAATTCAGATTTCAAACTCACTGAACAGTTCTGGTTGGAGAAAAATTAAGAGGTAGAAAGGATCAATGGCATGAAAAATATATCCCAGGAGTCATAAGGAGGATTTAACTTTTCAGAAAGGAACACAGATGGGTGGCTCCTGTGGTGTTTTGATTGAGATGCTCTCATTTTGCATAATCTTTTCTAACAGAATTTTTAAAAGCCTGGCAGAAGGAAAGGCACACACCACTGGAAAATAGCTGCTTAAAAAGACTCAGAAAGCAAATAGGCTGAAATCCAGCAAAATTAGTACCATTCAGTCCACATGCTTGTTCCTTTTCCATCAGGATGGCCCGTCTTCTCCTTAAAGCATTTGGAAGGTTATTTGCACCATAGATAATATGGGGATGGGGTGTTCCCTCCTTCTGTGGATGCTTTTTAATGGGCTCAATGAAGTAATCCCCATGGGGCAGATGGAAATATCCAGTCTGAAAATAAGCACAAAAGAGTTAATCTCTTCTGTTCAGTACTAGAAGACAAAAATAAATATACTATTCATACCACCAACCCCAAGCTTTCCTCACAAGCCAGTCATTTACGCTGGAGAAATATGAGCACAACAGGTTTTTAGTATTTATTCTGCTGCATACATCTAGGTTGTTTCATACCTCACAGTCATTACAGTCCAAAGTGAAACAGAAAAAATATCTCCTTCCTAATAACCTGAAACTGAGTCAAAGACTCTCATATTTTTACAAAGCCAGTAAAAGGTCAAAAGCTGATTTAACAAACATGATGCACGAGGAAGAGCTGCATCTTGTTCTTCTGGTGTTTTGCATCCATTCCCCGGAGATCAAGACTGGAATAGAAGCTGTTTCATAAGTGCAGATTGAAATGCTGCTCCCAGCTGCAGTCCCACAATCAATTACCCAACCCATCAGATGGGCTGGACTGCATGGTCCAACTCTGTGTCAGACCATAAACCCTCACTGGCCCCCAGGCCAACACTACAATGGAAGCAATAAGAGGTTTTTCATGAATTAGCAAGCCATTAAGAACATCCAGTAGATCAGCTAAAAAGACTGCAACATTTCACATGCTGAAACTTCTCTATCAGCCTCCCTGCTTCACCTAAGCTACAAGGCCCTTGATACCCATCTGGACTGCACAGGATCCTTTTACACCTCACTCTGCCTTGATCCAGGACACACTTCCAACCAGGCATGGCCTTGATCCATTGTGTCCCAGCATTTTGGCAGGGACTGCAAACATTGCAAAACAACTGTATTGTCCTTCCATGTCAAGATATACAGAACAATATTGAATCTAAAAGCAAAGGATCTACTGACAACCCAGACCACACTGGGGATGGGACAGGAGGCTGGGGTATTCCAGTCTTGGCTGTGTTTCCTCTTCGCTTTCTTGCTGTGGTCAGTGCACCCCTCTTAGCCTATTCTGGAAGAGGGGGAAAAAACTCAGTAACAGTCTGTTCCTGCAGCTGCTGTATTCAAACATAGAATGGCAGGCAAATTTTCAAATCTTTTTGAAAATTCCAAAGCCTTAAGAGTTTCTCTGGATGGTTGGGAAAGCCAGTATGAGATTAGGGATATAAAAGAAATCATATGAATGGAAGAAAAGCACTCTTATAAAACTATAAAATAACCATGGGCTCTGCATACAAGGAGACAAGGGACAGCTCAGTGAGACACCTTCTGCCTCCACACAAATTGCCACAGGGCCAATACGTCCCACATCAAACTTGTGCAAATAAATAACTGTGACTGTCATTTCACAGTTTACCTGATAGCTCTGAAGATCAGAAACTCTTTCTTTCCAATGGAAGTCAAAGTTTTAAAGCCAGAGGTTGGTGTTGGTTTGAAGCTGTGTTTATAGCCCTAAAGCATCAAAGGTTCAGGACTCATAGTCACATGTGTTTGTTCATCTGGGATTTCAGCTACTGCCTGTATGGGTTTTGTGTCATTTTTAAGAAAAAAGAGATTGAGACTTCTGATTATTAAACAACATACAAAAAATGCTTATGTTTCTTTTTAAATCATAAATCAAGGCACAGGACCAGACCATACACAGAAGCATCCACGTTCACATTGGACAAAACTTTCAGGCAAGAGTGAATCCATACAGCAAGAATGCATCTACAGTGGTCACACCAGAAGATCTGTGATGTGGCTTTCCTCATGCTGCTCAGGGAATCAATGCACCTTCACAAATCCTTGCCCATTCTTTTTCATTCCACAGGGTTCAATCTTTCCTGGATATTTGTAATTTTTGACTGAATTATTTGATTATTTTGTGGGGTTTTAAGCCAGTTGGGATGAAGAAGAACTAGCCATCTTCATTTGCAGACCCAGATTTTTGAAAGCAAGTGGCAATAGTTGCCGGATTATTGTGTCAACGTCTATCTGCAACAAGAAAGGCCAGACAATCCTACAAAAGGTGGAGTAAGCTTATCAGTGGTAAGCTCAAGCTCCTCCATCAATGCTTGCATGTTAAAATTCAGTTGTCTATCCAAGCTGTATGGAGCAGGGAAAAAAGCAAAACTTCATTATATGAATAGGACTGTAAAAGCCCATTTCCAGCACACAGAGGTGTTCCAAAAGCTTCCAGAGACTTCCAGCACTTACTGAACTCTTGCTCTGCATTTGCACTTTCACCCTGCACAGGCTATCCACCAATAAATTGAATGCTGAGACTAACTGAGACCAACAAAAAAAAGACCAATCTTCACATTAAACTTACTTCAAAGCACTGAGGACTGGCAAAATTCCCTTTGCTGATTAAATACGTCTTTAGTTTTGCTCTTCATAGCTGTTCTTTTCTGACTCACAAATATAACAGCAAGAATTTTTCATTTATAGTCCATCAGATTTCAAGCTATGTAAATACAATATAAGCTTTTTCTGAGCTTCACCTGCTTTTGAGTGCATTCACACAGCCTCAGAATACACAAAGGAGGCCAGTTAAGAAAGCCTCATTAGAAACCAGCCATTCATATTTACATTATTGAAAGGGTTTAGTTATCACCACAGGAAAAAAAATTACTGCAGAGAAGCTTTCCTCATTTGAACTTTCTTATGTAAAGCTACCAAGTAATACAGCAACAGACATGGTCAGAAAATAGGGGTGGGGGTGTGTGTGTGTGTGTGTGTGTGTTTGCTTGTTTGGGGGGTGTGTGTTTCCCTCAAAGCCTACAGGTGAAAAATCTACAAATCTACCACAGCATTTTTAATAGACTGTTGTTCTCCCCTCTTTCAAATCTCACTCTTTGCCCTCAGATTCTGACATGCTGTGGCTGCAAATATTTACCATACTGTATTTGGGGGTGCTGCTACATCACTTCATGGGATTTTTAATTCATGTGCCTCATTATTTTGACACAAACAGCTCCATGAACATATCACATCTCCTACATTGCATGTCACTTGCCAAAACGACACTGATGATCCTGGAACACCTCTGACTTAAAAGTTTTCAACCATCTTTCAAAATGTTTTGATTTTCAGTATAATCTGCATTTTCCAGTGGAAAGCACATCGTTTTCACATATTTCTTTCACTCAAAAGCTCAGAAGTTTGTCAAAACACATTTTCCAGCATATTTTTTTCAATCAGTTCCACGTGGGAAGCTGAAGCTGAGTCCTGTGGGAAGGGAAAGAGCAGCTTTACTCTTGGCTATGGTTTTGAAATTGCAATACTACACCAGACAGGAGGGCCTAGAATTAGTGGGTGTTTGTTAGGAGAAAAAGGGAAGGGAAAAAACAACGATCTGTAGCCTAAAGTTACAGTAACAGTATGTTGACAATAATGCTCAAAAAAATTACATCTGTAGTGAGAAAAGTGAGTAACTCCATGAAATTAAACAATATTTCTGACAACAAGTCAAACAAGAATTTTGACAACAAGACAGTGACAGAATCTGAAAATACAGTACCTTTTAGAAGCAACATGAAAGAAGATGACAAGATTTGAGTTTTACCTTTAGGTACTTTGCTCCAGGTGCTTATTATAACTGTAATACATGGTAAGAGAAACTAGGTTTGAATAAAATGAGTAAAGAAAAAATTGTGGCATATGAAACATGCATTATCAGAGAACTACAGCTGCAAATAATCTAAACAGAACTGGTAAAGTAAATGATCTGTTAACATTACACACGCTAAATTTATTTTAGCTAATCACTTAGTTCCTTTCTGAATGTCCCTTTTTTTTCCCCAGGGATCTTTCTTTTTGAATTTCTCATCTGTTCCTATTTCAGCCAAAAGAAAAACCTAGCATCCAGATGAGATTTTTCACTACATCCCCAGACAGAGCTAGAAAAAAAAAAAAAAAAAACACTTGCCATGATGTTGCTCAGAACAGAAAGAGATTGGGGGTTTTAGGTACTGAGTAATTTGATGAAAGATTTTTATGAACACCACCCACTCTAACTCTTACACACTTCTACAGAAAAAAATCTATGCTTTTAGCACAATTTAGTGAAGAAAGTGTGATATTGAAACATAGCCTTGTGGTTCAACATAGCTTTGGTTTGAAACAAAAATAGCTTATTTTTTGTGACAAAGTAAGTGAAAGAACAGAATATTATTAATTCCATGAGATTTCACATACTATTGTCACACTTGCTATAATATTTTAGGAACTGGCTAGTAGAAAACTTGCTATAATATTTTAGAAAACTGGCCAGAGATGCAGAGTTGTGCCCTGGACAATGTGAGCTCAGAAAGTTCAGACATAGAGGATAAGGGGGAAAAATAGCCAAATTTACAGTAAGATGGGCTTTTGTGGAAGGAAATAAGGTATCTGGAGAGGAAGGATTGTCTGACATCCTCCAGTTCCCAGGTTCCTGAGGGATCTATCAGTTCTGGATGCTTCAGAGAGAAGGGTCTTTCTGGCTGGGAGGACATCCTCAGCCAAGGAGAGAAGACAGGTCTCTAAGGCCATGTCTATAAGCTACCATAAAACTACTTAAGATGCACAATCACTCAGAGAGACTTGGCAGAGAATCAATCCTCTGGCTTATAGCACCAGCCTGATGGTGACTACACTCAACTTCATTTTTTCTATTCACTCTTTCTGGATGAAGGTTATCTAGAATAAGTCTTAAGAAGCTAAGACATTAAAACCCCCCACTGTTATAAAAACATGTAAGAGAAGCAAACAATCCAAAATATGCATTCATTTGCCCCTCTGCTATGACACAGATACAGCTCATTAAACAATTCTGAATCAGATGTCACTTCTATGGACCATGAACTCACTCTAGGCTTTGCATCTCACACAGAATCTGAAACGGCCTAGGTACATTCATTTCTACTGAAGGAAATTCTCTGTGACATTATCTTCTGTAGACACTGCAGCACGCTCACTTGAAAATGTACAACTTGGAGCATGTAATTTTAAAAGACATCTTTGTTCATGCTTCATTCAGGTCATGGCATCCTCCACCACCATCTTTTACTGTCTATCCTAAACATTTATTACTTCTTCTATTTTGTGATCTCCCTTAGGTACAAACAGTCCAGGTATCTTATTCCTACATTTACTTGTGCATACCCTGGTGCTGCAGCCATATTTGCATCGTAGAAATATCCCATCTTCTTTTCTCATTACAGAAGATCCACAAATGATGATAATTGCCTGGCCATTAAATTTCTTTGAGCCTCATTAGGTAGCTTCTCTGCAGTTCTGAAATCCAGAGTTCATGAAGAACATGAAGCTCCTACACCTCTAACTGTGCCCAGCAGCAGTCACTTCATATTGTCTAGCTCCTTTCCACATTCTCACTTTATACTTTTTGAAATACATCCCACTGGATCCACACAAGCCAAAACTGTCCTTCTCTGCTGCACTTAAAGCTCAGACACACCATTAAATTCCAACAGGGTAAAACATTTTTTCCCACTAGAGTACTAGCAACTGGACATTTTTATGGTCTTGAAATAGAGCAAAGATAGTATTTAATAAATTTTACACAGCACTCAGCGCTGGTTCTAGTAGGCTGAAACAAGGTGTGTTTGCCACACACTGAGCATGCAGCAGGTAGATGGCATGGCACAGTTGATAAAAATTCATTAACTCAATCACAGTATCAACCCTTCTTCTATTTACCTGTGTGATTTTCACACTGCAGTTGAGACAGACCACCAAGGACTGCCTGAAGTCCAGAGCACTCTGAAGATCTGAGGCTCCTTCTGTCAGTATTTCCTTGTTGCTCAACTGCTGCAGAGTCCCCTGGGTCTTGGAGGAAGACAAGTCACAGTTCTTTGGGCTGCCTGTTCTGTCCAAAGGGTCTGAGGTGACATCCCACCAGCACAGCCTGGGTGCATGGTGCCTCGCCTGAGCTCTGAGCCACACAGCAAGCTACGTCAGCTGAAGATGTTACCTTGAGAATTAAATACGCCCAGATGAGTGTCCTCCTGCCAAAGTCAGCTAGGTCACAATTGCTCTGCATCAAGCAAGGACTATGAAAAAGTAATAAAGTCTCAAGCTCTGTCTCAGGGTGAATATAATAGCAAGCTAAATATAAATTTTAAAATCAATCAGCTATGCTATCCAGATTGAAGGACGCTCTTTGGTGAACAATAGCATACCTTTTATGAGTTTTTTACTATTTCCTATATTTATGCTTTGCCCTTTCCCCTCCTCCCCTGTTTTTATATTGGAAGCTTTATGGTAACTAGTGGGGAACAAAGTAATAAAAACCCCTGCTGCTTTTTCAAGAGCAAGAGGCTTCCTTTGACTTTAGTCCCAAGAGGGTGAGATTATCAAGTTTTTACTTCATTTGGGATCAAAAAACAACTGAAGCAAGTGTTACTGTTCTAAGACAAAACAAAGAGTTTGCCCAATCCCTCCAAAGACAATTTGGGAGAGTAAGAAAGACCAACAGCTATTTTCTTCATGGAAAATACTCTTGGAATATCTCATTCTAATTTTTCTAATCAAATTTGTTCAGAAAGCACTGTATCCAGGGGGCTTACATGGTACTAACTGGGGATTTTTATCTTGTTAATATTAAAACTGCTGTTCATGAAAATGCAAATTAACTATGTAAAAATAGTTTGTACTTCTCAGCATTTGAAATCTCCTCTGACACTTTGAATGAGAAGTTTCGAAGCTTTGATTTGGAATCCAGTATATTTTCACAGTTTGCAAAACAGGTTACGTTTGATGATTTAAAGCCTACCTAATGTCGAAGAGTGAAGATTTAATACCAGATTGTTAAGCAGTTCTGTGCCTAAACAGTGGTTTCTATTAAGAATGAAAAGACAGGCGAGAGGATTCACAAAGCAGACATGATCTCTAATCACAGAGACAGAAAGCACCACAGTTGTTTTGGCTTCCTGCTCACTTATATTCTAAAACTAATTTCAAGCCAGTGAGCATGACAATGTTAATATTGCAGAGTTCAAACTTTATTAGAGAAAAACTAAATGCAAACATTTGATCAAATGACAAGTGGCTTTGTTTCTATTGACAAGTATTGTTTGTATTACTCTGACCTACAGGACCCCCAGTCAACAGCCAGAAAGCAGAGATACAAATGATGACAGCTGCCACAACGTGTGCAGATGGATGGAAGAAAGCACAATTATCCCATTTTCCAGTGGATGAAAGTCTGTCAGGAACCTTACTCCTCTCAAGAGCAGAGCAAGGGAAGGTTACAGCCAAACTTCTTCCTTGCAACAGAAATTATTTTGCTTGATGAAATGAAGTCTGTGAGGCAACATCAGACTGAGCCACCCGTTGATGCTCTTCTCTCTTCACTCTGTTCAGCCCAAAACCAAGAAGTGGTATCAGAAGCAGACAGGATATTTTAGGTCTGCATTTGTCATCATAGGTGTGTTGCAAGAAAAGGATTCTGCCTCTTTTTTTTCCAAACTCATGAAGCTTCAAAGCACAGACAGGAACTAAGAATGAATTTCACCATGCCATGGAAGGGTCATTCCATCACTTAACATCAGTGTCATTTTAAGGTGACCTTAAAGGCAGCCTGTACTGATGCCCTCAGCCTCTTCCTTACTTACCACCCATGTTTCCAGTGCCATTCCAGAAGGTGACTTCCCAGTACCAAAGGAGCAGCACAGTGACATGGAAGAATATTCTAATGAATCCATGAGGAGTCATGGATTCTGCTCAACAACTGCAGCTTGAAGCACACTGCCCTTGTATCCAGGGTGGTGTGTGCAAGCAGCTGCTCCATTTGCTCTGCACAGCCTTGTGACAGCCTGCAAGCCATGCTCAAGCTGCAGCTTGTTGTGCTATCCCTGGGGAGGAATGAAGGGGGAGGGAGCTTATCAAAACCAAATACCTTACAAAACAGGAAAATTCAGTCCCAGCTGAGGGCAGCTGTGATGAGTGACACGTTACACCAAAAAGGTTACTCTGCACCACAAACTAGTCTCTGTTTAGAAAGGGATGAAAGCAGGAACTGGGATGCAGAAGGAGAGGGGAGAAGAAATTAAATGAGACAATAAAAACAAGATTCAAACTGAGATTCAGTACTTGCAGGACAAAGTGCAATCTCTAGTACACAGCTCATGCTCAGCACGTGCCACTCTGGGAAGAAGCATGATGGTAACTGGCAATCACCACAGATGTGCTGAACTCCTTCTGGCCTGGGGCAAAGCACATGCCAATCACTTGACTTTCCTGGTTATTTTTGGCAGCCTGAGAAGGGAGAGTGATGTGCTTTTATGACTGCATCCGGCACACACCACCACGAATTTTTTTAGAAATCTATGAATCGCAGTTCCCTCTCATACATAACAAAGGTGGAGGCTGTTCTGATTCAGCACTGGATTCAGGTCCATTTAAAAGCACAAAGCTTTTAAAAGAGTTAGCTCCGAATGTGATGTAAAGCCCTCCTTGAAGTCTGAAATCCATTCCCACTAATATGAGAGGTACAGTGTGCACACTGATATATCATCAAATTTACCTGTGCACATGAGACACTAAAGCTCACAGGCAGGAAATTAACTTCTATCTCGGAGCTGCAGAGAGATGACCTATACTGTGAAATACAAGCTGTGCAAAAAACCCACTCCAGTAAAAGCAAAAGCCTGCAAGATAAACAAATACTCCTTGGCAGGACACACTCAATAAAAAACAAATCATATTTGATACAAAACCAGTAACTAGTAAACTACTTAAACAAAGACTAGAGTAAAAGCTCAGGTAATTTCCAGGACTCCTGCTGGGAGAGTGATCTGATAAAATGTCAAAGGTGTCTGAGGTGATGGATACTTTAAAGTGCTTCTGAAGCTGGTAGCAAATCAACAAGTTCAACACTTTCCAGAGAAAGGCTGTGTGTAATAAGCACCTAAAAAAGCTGGAAAACAGACAACATGGGGAAGCAGCAAGTGGCACAGATGGTCTAGAGAGTTCCTACCTCTTTGCCCTAGCAAAAAAAGTAGGGAGCTTCACAACAAGCTGGAAGGAAACAAAACATTTTTTCACCCAAGTCAGAGGAGGTTCACATCCCTCTTATGCTGGGAGCCCAGGGCTGGATGCAGTGCTCCAGGTGGGTCTCAGCAGAGCAGAGCAGAGGGGCAGAATCCCTCCCTGCCCTGCTACACATGGGGCTCTGGATGCAGCCCTGGAAACAGCTGGGTTCTGGACCAAGCATGTCTCTCCAGTTTAGAAACAAGGATGTCATGTGGCACAGTATCAAATGCTTTGCTCAAGTCCTCCTAGATACCACAAAAAACTGGAAATCAGAAATGTTTTAGAGAAGTACCAGAAATGGCTGGATAAATTTATGTAGGGAAGATTAGTCCCTCATTTTTGAATACAAAAATACCAACTGCAGCTCAGAAACAGACTGCATGTCAAGGAGATATTCCTACTTTCCAGCCTTCTCTTACTCCTCTTGCCAGGAATCTGCTATTGATCATGATTTCCTTCTGAAAGTCAGTCACATACTCAACAAAGCCAAGGGTCTGGAAAATTAAAACCCTCCACCAAGAAGGAAATCTCCATCTGCTGCTCAGATGCTGTCTTTGCAGGAGCTTTTTTCAATAGGAAAAGAGGCTTTCTTGGTTGAGTGCTTCTGCATTCTTTCTGCAGTCCAAAGGGCTTGTCCCTATTGTACCTTTCATGCTCCAGGTTTCTATTTCCTTGAAGCTGTAACATCAGCCTCAGATACCCCTCAGGGATGTCAGTGCAGAACATGTGCACACCTCTCTCACGTCAGACTAATCCTTCTTGTCCCAGACTAACTTTGGGCCAGGCTGGGCTCTTGGGCTGACCTTGTACTGCCATAGGTCTTAGATCCTCAGGCAAGCATCAACCACTTCTAAAAGAAGTTTCCATTGTACAAACCATTCCTGGGAAATACACTTTTGTCTGCCTGCAAAAAGAAAATGTCTTAGTTGTACAACACACCCATGACTTCAAAGGAGATGGTTTCAGTCTAAAAATTATTAATTTAAGATTTTAATTTCACACTGTTTTGATATGTGTGGATATGTGTGGGTTTTTTCTTTGTAAACTATTTCTGTAAAAAAAACAGGTTTTGACCGTTGAAAAAATTACTGGTTTTATTTCAAACTGACAAGAATTAGACCTTACATCAAAATCATTCTTTATCTGCAAAGAGATTAGTTTTGCTGTTTTGGAAATACAACACTTCTTGCAATAAAAGCATTTCATTTTGTCTTAAAAGCAGCAGTCAGCCTTTTAGGTTTGAATGCAGTATGCCATAGCACTAAAAAAAAGGCCAAAATAGATAAGAATTGAGCTATTTATCTGGAGAAAAAATTGCAGTAAAACATTCTTTGGAACCAAGCAGGTGAGGAAAAGTATTTTGCTATAATAATAAAAGGACTCATTTTCTTTTTGTTAAAGTTCCACTGTCTTCTTTTGTTCACAGGGTATTAAAGTTTTCTCTCTAAAACTGGCATGTTTTGAAATCCTCACAATGTACCTCCCAAGAATTCAGAACCCGTGAACCCTTTAAAAAACTTTAAGATTAAAAAAAGGGCACAGATGTTCAGCTTTTCTAAGAATTCAGCGGTTTTTTCCCTTAGGACTTTCAATACTTTTTACATGACACTGATACAGTGATACGCAGGGAAACATGCAAAAGAATAAGAAAATACTTTTTGTACAGATAAGGGAGATGTTCTCTGCAAATGATACACATTCCTCAAGACATGCTCATGGTCCTGCAAAATCAAATGTTTTACTAAAGAAGTTTACATAAACACAAAATATACTAAGCATCTTCAGCTACTATTCAGCATGACTCTTACTAATCTAGGAATACTAAAAATTAAAAAACTTGGTAACAATTGGAAGAAATAGAAGATACTAAATATTTGTACATAAATAGTCCTGACAGAACTCCAATGGACTTAAGAGTTCTTTAAAAGAGAGGTGTAATTGACTCATAAACCTCTAACAGACCTTTGTGTAACCAGAGAACTGTTTACAAACAAATTTATGAAGGAATTCTGGACTGAATCTTCAATATTTCACAATCTTCCTCTCTCAAACTTAGACAAGCAGTACATACAATAAGCAATTCATTCTGCTCTCACTATCAGCTGGAGCTGCACAGGTAAATACCAGAATTTTACTGCAGAAATCTTTTCAACTGAGACATGAGACTGTGACCTTTTGAAAGACACATTCACAAATGAGGTTTTTTCTACAGGATTATGCCAGATCCTGACAATTCTAGTGAATCATCAGTAATGGAAATGCTATAATTGAAAAACAATGGTTTTGCACAAGGGAAGGGAAAGGTGCTTTTTTTTGCTTTTATTTTGCCTTTTTTTTCCCCCCTGCATGGGGGGGGGGGGGGTGGGTGTGGGTGTGGGTGTGGGTGTGGGGGGTGTGTGTGTTCCTCTCCAAAACAATTCAGGCAAGATTTTCTCAAGTTTCTCTGTCAGCTTTTTATTCCTCCTCTATGACAATGAAAACCAGAAAATAAACAAATACATCTCTGGCTCTCCACCTCATTGATTTATTTGCAGCAGGAATGGACCTGACAGCCTACATCACACAACAAACTACATGTGGATTCCAAAGCAATGAATAATCCCCTGAAGGCTCAGATGAAAACACATGCACTGTTCCTGTCCCTTCTACTGCCACTTCAAAGTATGCTTGACCATACTCTATGCTTAGTACTCAAAACACAGCAGCACTTACAGGTCCCAAACCCAAATTTGATATGAGAAGACTTCAGGACAGATTCTGCCAGAGCAAACCAGAATTACAGGGCTGGTTTAGTGCAACTGGCAGTTAAATATCCCCTTTTGGGAGGTTTCTTTCCCCAGTGCTGCTGGCTGTTTTCCAATAGCTACATGACCTAATCCTAGACCAGGTCACACTTTCTTTTGTCCTTCCACAGCCAAAACCAGTTGTTGGGACGGAGATCTCTGGATTCTGCCTATTTTTCTTCAAAACATCAAGACTCACACAAATCTTTTTAGTTTCAACAGCTCTGCCCAGTGCTGCTGAGAGGACAGCAGCCACTCTCCTGCTATGCCTGCCCAGACACTGCTCAGATCCCTCCTCCTTAGGCTCCAGATTTCCCTGCGCACTTACTGCCCTAACTGTCCAAAACTCCATGTTTGGCTTCCTCACATAATGTGATCCCATTAATTTAGCATAGTCTTAGATTACCTTTCACTGAGAAGCATTAGAAAAATTATATATGAAGATAAGATGCTTTTATTTTCAGTCTCCTTAGTTTTCAGTCTTTTCTCATGGTTTTTTCCATAGTTCAAGTCTCAGCCTTTATCTTCTGTGGCTCCAGGGAAGCTGTTGGGATTTGATTGTCTGACGTCCTTAAACAATAATCCTGCTAATTCAGGAAGACTGTAACCCAGCTGCAAAAGTGGAAAGATTAGCTCTAGCTCCAGCACTTGAAACCATGTTCAGCTCTCAGCCACAGCAATGTGTGGTGGAGAAAGCAACCAAACGAGGAATAAGCAAAAGATACAGTTACACATACACACAGAGATTAAAATCAAGAACACACAAAACACGAGAAGTACATCTAGAACAGGCATCTCAGTAGAATCCCTACAGAAGATTTGAGAAACTTTGCTCTACAGCTACACTAGAACTGAGAAAAGAACTCAGCACAATCAATCCTCAACTTGCAACAAACCCTCTGACCTTTGTCTCATTCTACTGGTAATGCCTAAACACAAATAAGTCAGTTGAACCAAATTTGCAGTCCTTCAGATGGAACGTTTGTTGAAAAAATACATATATGTATTTTTTCAAAATGTAGAGAAATTATTTTCTTCTACTGCCATAGATCTTTTAGAAATGCCATACTCCTGCTTGCCCATGAGCCTGTATATGAAAAAGAGACAGACAGAGAGTATCAGCCAGTATTACTGATCCACTAGTACAGGTTCTTCCACATAAGGAATCCACATGGATTTTTGGACAATAGAGTGAAACCCACAACTCCAAATTACCTGTAGGACTAACAGCCAACAAACAAAAAATTCTAACACTAATATTAGTGACATAAATATCCAGTAGCAAACACTGCTTCCTAGGTGACACATACCATCTGCACATTTTAGGGCCACTCACAGAATTGCCAGCATTTGCAAGCTGAGTTTCTGAACTGAAAGGCTCAACAAACTGTCAGAATCAAACCGAAAACTTCATTCCTTTTGCTGAGAGGAAAAGTTAGAACATCAAAATGTATGTCTAACATAACATCTTTCAAAGAAAAACATCCCTTTCCAGCCTGCACTCATCCTGCTGCCTTTTAATCCACACTCACAGTCTCATAGCAGGTTTTGGTGATATTTATGCCGGAACTTACCACAAGGCCTGTGACTCAGACACACAGCACTAATAATAATTCACAGCACTACTGCCATGTGAATTATTACTCTTTATAACAATAACAGTAAAAATGAGTAATACCCCACATGAGGAAGATTTATTTTATTGTTCAGGCTCCCTACAGAGATATGTCTTGAAAAACAATCCAATAAACAATACCATGTACACTCATTTGCCACAATGTGATGCATATGTGGGTTTACAGACCTCCCTGTGAGTCTCAAAAACAAAAAAATCCACGTTACAGCCAAAGCTACAAGATGTTATGGGCCACGATTTACCTCTTGAGGAACCCATCAAACTCTCTGTGTGCTAGCCAAGGCACAGTTCATTATAAAAACATGCATCCTGTTGATCTCTAAGACTGGCCACCAATTAAGCCTTTTCTTTTTTTCTTTTTTTTTTTTAATGCTTGCCAGAGTCCAGGATCTGTTAAACATATACAGCTACACAATCTACAGAGGAATCAGAAGCACATCAGAAAGCCTGTCTATAAATGAGACAATAGTCTGTGTATTAAAGTTTGTCTGCCTGTACTTCCACAGATTCCCTGATCCAGGCCACTTCAAGCCCTCCAGAACAGCAATCTATTCATTTCCTCCCAAACTGTAAGGAAGTCTGGGGTAAACCTTCTCATTCTTATTTTGCAACATTTACTACTTTTCAAACATAGTATAATATTCCCAGAAATGTTTCACAATCCCTATGCTGCAAATGAAACACACTCTTTTCTCGGATAATTAACACAAGACATCTCTGCAAGGAGTGAAAGAATAAGCGTTTCATCACAAGAGGGCTTCCAAGGGGACTTCTAATAGGAAAGCCTGTGGACTGATTTCAAATAGAAAAGCCCAGACAGAAAAATAATCTGCAAGGGGAATAGTGAAATGCACATGAGAAGTACTTTTGGATTAATTCCTAATAGATTTCTATCCAAGTTCAGACCTATGTACTTAGACCACAGCATCCTTCTGCCAACATCTGGGATTTCAAAAATCTATCCATTTAATAAATGGCACTTTTTGTAATTTACCATCAAAGAAGAACATCGTTTTACAATATTTGGAGGAGCACACAGAAAACTTTATTATGTTCAAAGATCCTGTTGAAAAATACCCCACAGTATTTTCATTCCGTGTCCAGGTAAGTACTCTTGTGACTGCCCCATGGTGTAGTTATCCTTCTGACAGCCCTTTCACCTGCACTGGATGTCTCAGTAGTCCATTTGGACACAACTAACCAAGTTAAAATGCTGGAGAAATCAGTGGTATCACCATCGTATTTTGTTTTCATGGGCTATAAAGGAACCAAGTAACAAAGTTTGTGCTTCTGCTCAACTCACTTGGAAGATTGCTGCACCAGAATTCTACCCCTCTGAGCCTGCCATCCAAGAACTACCTAAAACCACCTGCTGAGCTAAACCTCAATAATATTTTGGAAGGACAAGGACTGATTCTGAGGGCTCATAGCCTGATGTGATGAAATTCTGAAAGCCTTCACAGAAGAAGAGTTGAACACATCAGGGTGGTTAAAGGTACTGTTCAGTCATGTCATTGACAAGTGTCAATGGTGGAGATCTGGAGTCTGGTGGGAGGGACTTCATGATGGAGGCTCTGTTTTTCTGTTCAAGCAGATATTCCGGGCATCCTGATATCTCTGGTGTATTTCCCAAATGCTTCTGAGGTCAGTGCTCTATGCAGGATTCCAGACTGAATTGCTGTGGGGTGGTAAATGGTGAGTCAAGCTGGAGATAAGCCAGAAACTTTCCAACTTTCTGAAAAGGCAATGTTTGGGTCATGTTGGTGCAAGAAATAACCTTAAAGTCTTCTTTCCTTCCTTCATTCACACTTACTTTGCTCCTTCTAACACTGAATGTTGCTAAATGATATGGCAGGCTTAGCAGAACTCAGCCCTTTCCCCACTGAGACACCAAAGCATCTTTGAAAATTCAGAGCCTGGGAGGGTTATGAATGGTGAAGCCCACAGAGAGGGCTGGGGAGCAAAAAAAGAGCTACTACACAAAGGCCTTGAGCTCAAGTGAAGTTCTGCTGGTGGTTCCCAGAAGAAAACCCAGTGAGGGTCTGGCAACCTGCAGTGAACAGACAAGCCCATGGTTTCCATGTAACTGTGTGGCACTGGAGGACAGCAGAATGTTTTGTCAGGAAGGTCTTTTGAAAAAAGGTCTTTTTCTGATCTTTTGAGAAACTACTGAGCCTCACAAGTGGAATGTCCTCAAACTTTCAAAGTTTGAGAGTGTGATTTAAGACTAAGACCCAGTAATTACTCCAGACAGAATTTAACTTGATAGAGAAAGTTCCCACAAGATTAATGGTTTTTGTTGTTTTTAATAATGGATTCAGTCAATAGTCAGGAGAATAAAAAGTTTCAAAACCTTTCCAGGTAGTTCAATGCACCAAAACCCACTTGCTTAAAACTATGGGGAGTACTAAGTCATGAAGGTTCAAGAAATGGACTGTGTTTTCTTCTTGAACTAGAAATAAACAGCTTTCCTCCCCAGACAATGACTGCCTATGGGCAGTTCAATTAAAGATCTCTAATCTTGTGGCATTGACTAGTCATGTTTGCCCATCCCTATTCTTCACTGATAAAAACTTTGTCACCATCAGAATGGTGATGATCAGAAGCACCTGCTCTCTGTCTGAGGTAAAGACACTAATTTCTTTTAATCTGCAACACACAGAATATAATACTGGAAGTCCCTTTTTTATTCTGATTTATGCAAGTCTGATTTCTGTTTTGCAATTCTGATGCAATACATGTGATAATGACTAACAGACAGAGTTAAAATACATCAATTGCTCTTATGCCATATTACCAAGCTTCCAGCAGTGACATAAAACAAAAAGGAGCTCAAGAACACCATGAAGAATCACTATGTGTAGCACTACAGCAGGAGAAGGAAATATACTCCCTGGCTACAGCTGGCCACCAGTTCAAATCCTGACCCAACACTTAAGGAGTCATTGTGCAATAATGACCCTGTTTATGCTTGGATTTTTTTCTAAACTACGCTATACAGTAAATTGAGGGAGCTCACTGTAAATCTTGTTGAGTAAATTCCCATCAGTGGGAACTGGACTCTAGAGAATGGATTCAAGGCTACACTCTGAGGGTCAGTGATCCCAAGCTGAGACACAAGTCAGAAGTGTAAGTCTGAAATGGAAGAGAGATTACTGGTTGTGAAAGGAAAGGAACTCATGCCAACATTATGCAGCAAGGTGACTGCAGAGTCCTCAGCAGCCGTTCTTAAGTAACTCAGAAAATACTCTACAGCAGAACCAAGAAACATCTACCAATTTTGTGGTTACTTGCCAGATGATTACAGCACTATCAAGGACACTATTACTTTAATCATGTAAACCGATGTCCTGCATTAGAAAAGAGGCCACATATTGACTACTTTTAGGAAGGCTTTTCATTGTCAATTTCATCCCTTTGGATTCCCTCCCCATCCCTGCAGTATCCTGTCTCTGGCAAAGCTGGTAAAAATGAATCCCAGATGCTAAATTTAGTATTACAGGTACATATTTACAAGTTGAAACACACAAAAAAATAATTACCCTCCTAGCACTGGGCGGATTTGGGCCATTCAGCTCTACACGTAATTTAGTATTTTTCAAAATCAATATCAAACTCCAGACATGGCACTCATCAGACCAGATGTAAATATATACCCTTAAGCTTGTGCCCTCAGAATCTCTTTCTCCATCACTGAAGAACAGGCAAGTCATCTGGTCTGAACCATCAGTTTTGGGATGAATTAAACTGCACACAAAGAAGTGCCCTGCAAGTGTCCTCTTCACTGATCCTGTAGGTCTGGACAAGCTGAGAAGAGGACAGAGTTATATTCCATCCAATACATCTCACTTATAGGGACCTGGGATACCATTGCAGTAGTTTGTGTTCCACTGCAGCCTTCTTTCTGCCACAGTGGTGAACACCACCTCTACTCAGCTGTACAACCTGAGTGCTGCCAAGTCTGTATTGGTGTGAAATTCACACACCTGGGGCACAACATCTTCATTTAACTTACGTAAAATTTGGCATGTGTACATAACATTGTAGCCCTACAAGCAATACTGAGAATATTCTGTACTGTATGGAGATATCCTAATCATCACACGAGGAATGGATGGAGATTCTGGAATATGTTTAATTTCTAAATTATGATCATTTGCACTAACTCCACATTCATCAAACTAATGAAACATTAGTTTGATGAATGAGGAGTTACTGCAAATGAAAGGCATTGGAAGCAAAATATAAGAAGTATTTAACTGAGAAACACATATCTAAATATTCTCATTAATTTATGTAAATTAATGTCTTTGTGGAATTTTTTTCCACACAACTTTCTGATCTTTTTTGCTTTTAATGTAGGTTTTATGAATTTATTATTTCCATTTATTTCCTTTCGATGACCATTTCATAATATTGAAGTAACACCGGCAATACTAGTGAATAAAATACTGGATCAGACAGATCACCCTCTACGTGGTTCTTATGCCTCTGTGTAAATTTTTGCTGTTGTGAATAACACTAGCCAAAGAATACTACCTCCCTGTACTGTGTTTATTCCTACACCTCACAAAGCAGTCCTGTAAGACATTCTTCCATCCCATTCCAATACAGCTGAATTACAATGCTCATTTTCATCAGCAAATTGTAGCTATAATGAAATAAAAACATGACAAAGCAGTCTGTAAAAATGATGCTGCATAAACACTAAAAGATCTTAACCTTGAAAAGATGTCATTTAATCTGTATTATTTTTACTAATTCATATAGATGATGCTTCTTATATGTGTCCTCTTGGTAGAGTTTAGAGCACATAGTGCTACATATAGTATGTCAATTCTCAAAACATAAGGTTTGGGACCCCATAAAGCAGATAAAATTGGGAAACACTACCCCTTCAGACCATTCAGCTTCTTAAAGCTAGATTCTCAACATAAGAGATGTGCAAGTCTGTGAAAGCACAGCCAGAGTCTGTACGAATCTTTCATTTGCCTGAGATTGCTAGAAAACTGAAACATGAAATCTGAGATTGTCTGCTTTTGTTTCCCAAGAGTGTTATCTCAGATACCAAGAAGAATATGAAACCTTTATGAAAACTGACCTTCTTCAAAGTGTGGATGGATGAAGGGGAATTCCGTCACAGAGAACTCTGCCAGTGCTTTCCAGTGCAAGGATAGCCTGTGCTTGGAGCAAGGTTTAAAGAGGTCTTGTCAACTGGGTGCAGGACAATTGCATTAAAAAGGGGAGGCAATCCTTAGTTTCATGCGAGTGGAAAACACAAACACCTTCTTCCTCCAAAATATGATACCAATAAAGCTGTTATGTACTATGTGGTGTGGCAGATTAAAATCATTCCTCTCTCATGTACTGGCTTCTGCAGCGCTACAAAAATACTTCTGAGCTAAACACCAATTCCTCAAAGCCTTCTTTGCAGGTCCTTATTGTCCTGCAGAGTCCTTTCCTAGACAGTTGCAAAAGCAGCCAGAACATAATGTTTATTTATGCCTTTCTAAGCCTCTTCCCTCTCTCCTTGCTAAGGCTCCCTACCAGCCTTCCAGTAACTGCAAACTGGAGTCAGCAAACAGCAGCTAAACTGGAATTAATGCAGTGTCCCACACAGCCCATGTTTGCCTGGAATTTCTGTCTGCTCCTGAAGCAGAAGTGCTGATTAGACAAATGGGACATTTCCTGGCTATTTAGAAATTCTAACTGGTTTTAAAACAGCAATATGGGTAAAACTGCACACAGGCTTAGTGACAAGGTCTTCACTATCAGTTGCATACAACAGAGTTCTCAGGGTATTTCTTAAATTCTTCTCCATTATTCCACTGATTCCATTAGTCAAAATTATAAGTTTTCAGCTGAGAAAAGCATTAATTTTTTAGTCCAAATTATGTCTGTTTTGCTTCGCCAGTGCAACAACTTCAAAGGCTGGTGATGCAAGACACTAGGGGAGTGTTAGAAACTCCATTAATGTGAAGTGCAGTTTGTCCAAACAATTAAGCACTAAATAACACCAGAATGGCATTTTTGTGCTAATAACTCTGTTCACTTTCCAAATTCCAGTCTCCCTGTGTAATCATTCCAACAAAGTTGCAGCTTATTGCAGCTATACCTAATATGGCATTGAGTTTCAGATTTTGGACCACTGCACTGTGCTTATAGGCTATTTCTGAATAAAATCCTCCTAATCAGCCAAGTTATAAAATGAACAGAAAAAAAACGGAGGCACATTCCACTTTAGTTTTTTGCAGTAACTCCATTTTTCCCCAATACAATCAACAGTTTCTCAAGCCCTGTGCAAGTATTTGACTAACATTTCTTTATACATCAATATACAATTCATGGGCACATCACTAACATAAAACCTCGTAAGCAAGCCCTGATAACATATCAGTTTTTTGTTTGTTTTTATATCAAAACTGCAATGGAAGCTGACAGGAATTGAACATCCAAAAACTTGTGATTTTATGTTGTCAGAGAAAAAATAAATGAACTCTCTGATACTTTATAGCAAAATGTTTTAAAGCAGTGAGCACATCTGATTTTCATCTCTCTGCATTCAGTTGGTATATAAAACGGGATAGTACTACCACATTAGCCAATTTAACTTTGTAAAAAATTCATGAATTTTTGTGTGTAACACTGATGATTACAGAAAAACTCAAAAGAACTACCCAAGTCTGTTCCCAAAAGAAGAAAAAAAAACCCCAAAATTGAAAACCCAAACATGTTCTCTCAAACAAAACACAGTAAGCAATGAGAAGCTGTTGAATTAGCAACAATTGAGTATCACTGTGAACACTTGAAAGAAATCAATACAGAAAGCATTTATGAACACGTGTTTGAAAGATCTCATACCACATGCACCCTTGATTCAGTACTACTTGCAGTAACAACACTGCAGCAGGCATTTCTCAACCTTAAAGCTGTTAAGGCAGATTTCTTCAATAAAACCTTTTTTTTTTTTAATTTGCTGTGCATTCTTCCCACACATTGCCATCTTTTGCAGGTCTGATAGATTTGAAAAGTACACTATGCTTATTGCTCCAAAGCATCTTCCATCAATAATAAAGGGGAGAATTGAAATTACCACGTGACATGGAGTGGCATCTATTAAAAAAAATAGAACCAAAACCAGAAAGAACACAAAGGAAAACAAATAAAACCCACCAAGAACAGTGTTTTAACCAACCCATACATATGGTTTCCAGTACCTGCTACTCATAAACACATGAAATCAGCAAAATCTTATTTCTGAAAACACAAAAGGATGAAGAACACTGAGTCTGCTTCCTAGAGACTGAGCTATTTTTACTCTGAATGAACATCCAGACATAACTAGGCATTCATCATCTCAAACAAACTTCTGGATACAATAATCCTTTTTTGTTGCCATTTTGGATCTGATTTCCTTTTAATTTACTTCGCATGCAATCAGCATCCTATTCCTGGAACCTGAGGAGAACTTTTGTAGCTTTCAATAGAATTTCTCCTATAGAAGAAAATGCAGCAGTTCTCACCAGATTCACCTAAAGTTCTTTAACTCAGTTTACTTTGACACAATCAGAACCAGGGGACTCCAGCAAGAGCTTCCAGCAAGCGAAAGCTGATCAAAAAGAAACAGTTCACACACTTCAGAACACAATTCACCCACTATTGTATTGCTCATGTCATATCCCACATTTTTTCTTTGTGCACACTTTTTCAGTGCGCAGACTGTACTATCCAACCACACCCAGCACCTACACCTTGGTCCTAGAAACCTTTCTCCCAGGAAACTTCTCTCTCAGGAACTCAAATAACTGCCTGTGAGGGACACTTTCGTAAAAATTTACCAACTGTGAGAAGGACAGCACTTCTCAACCTCACCAAAGAAGATTTTTAAAGAACAAACAGCCATGATGGATGAGGTGTCCTTAGTGACAGAAAGAGAACATCCGAATATCTTCAGGCCTCAGATGCAGAATTCTAAACTCAAACCAGTTCTCCCTAGCTGCTGACATTTGGGATGAGTCAGATGCAAATGCATTCCAGCTAAAAGATTGGAAAAAACACTTGTGGTAATATCCTTCAGAAACAGCCTAATTAAATTTTTAGCTGCACATGGTTGTGGAAAAATCCTAGAGAAACTGCCTTCTATGAAAATTTGCCTTTGGCAAAGAAACATACAAGCTTAGAAGGATAAAACACATCTAGTTCACTCATTTACATACAGTGGAAACAGCAGGAACACAGTTCTGCACAGAATTGCCACCTTGCACCTACAGCAACAATGAAGCTGCAAAGGCCACTGAAAAGAAGAGATATTACTCGTTTCTAGTGGTCCTTCTAAAGAAGAAATGGATACATTTTGCATCAGTGGAGATTTCTTCTCAATCTTAACCAGAGAAAAGGAAAAGATAAGTTTCAGTCCGGTACAGCCTGGACATATTTTCAGTAAAAGCCACACGAGCTAGAATCATAAGGTGCTTGTTTTCCAAATGGCATTTTGACCAATCTCTGCCATTTATGAACATCACAAATCTTTCTCAGGTCTAGCATGCTGGGTAATTAAAGCATTAATAAAAAATACAAGAAGCTGGAATCATCCATTTTGGTTTTATTACTGTACTGTCTCACACTGCTTCTCCTCAGCATGCACAGCACCAGCTACTTTTGGTCAGGGATTTTTTTTACTGTGGGTTTTGGTTTGGTTTTCTTAGTAGGGGTTGGGGTTGGGTTTTTTAAATGGCTATGCATCCCTCTTCATTTCCATAGAGAGAATGGGTATCTTTCCCTAAAAAGAACACAAACTGAGCTATGTATATGCAGATAAAAGAAAGAGCAAAACCTTCCTGATCATTCCCCTGTTCTGGTTCCCTAAAAACTGCACATTTAAGGGTTGGGCACCACACAGTCTAAAGAAAACTACAGTCAAAACCAGAAAAACAGTTTCATTTCCCAATCTGATTACATCTGTACAGCTGCTGATGTTGGAAATTCAGATAAAAGCTGGAGTTGAAGGCTCAGTTCTCTATCTCTGGGATGTTTACATTCTGAAAGCTTGGAGATCTTCCTTTGAAAAGCAAATGAATAAAGAAAACATTAAGATCCATGTGGTCTATGTCAGAAAAGAGCTACATAATGAAGTCCTCCTCTCAGCTCAGTGGGTTTGAATACTTCAGATGGAATCAATTTAGTCACCTGTTTAGGCAGACACACCACAGATTTAAGCATTTAATTACAGATAGTAGAGATCCAAGGCTAAAGTGAGTCCTGCATTTTCTGGATGTGCCAGGGAAAAATGAAAACCTCCTGAGAAGAGCCTTAATGTGGCTCACCTATTTACTGAATACAGTATTCTCCCAGGTAGGCTGCAACACAAAAGATAAATGTTATTTCCCAAAACCATCACCATGACTACAATTAACCCTGCCTTGCCTTCACTAGAATCTATGTCTGCAACCAAGCTGCAGGAGCTGCCAGGGTAAGACAGATCCATAAAACCTGAATCCTTTTGTGGGACTGTGGCAGGATTTTACATAGCTGCCTTAATAGCTGAATAGGATTCAGGATCTTCATCCATCTGGTCTCCCTCTTTTCCCTTCAGGAGGATTGAATGAAAATACATATTGTAGTAACTTTTGCCAGAAGGCAACAGGTTCTGGCAAAACCTGTTTGCAAAACCACTTTGAAAAGTAGGTAATGTCTTGAACCTACCAAACTACTAATATCCATTTCACTGAGCATTACAGACACCTTTGAAATAAAATTCCTTACCTCTGTCACTAATGCAGCACTATCAATGCACAGAAGTGACTCCTGTCCAAAATTCTTTATTAGTCACTTGTCACAAGTTCATCATAGAACAGAATTATAAATGAAACAGAATTATAAATAAATATGAACAGAATTATAAATAAATTATACAGAATAACGGTGTATCAAACACAGGGTGACCATGTACCACCCACCATATGCATTTTTCAGATACTGCTTTCACAGAAGAAAGGAGGAGTGACTGAGATTGGAGCTGCCACACCAAAGGAAGGGAAATGCAATCACTGACAACTCCAGGAACAGCCCATGCTCCTGCAACTCTGCAAGGAGAATATATTTGGAAACTTAGATCTAACAGGCTTTTAAAAAAAGGAAAAAAAAAAAGAAGGCTGTAATGAATTTCAAGCATGCTTCAGCTGGAAAATCCACTCTTCTCATACATACCCTCTCCATGCAAGCTAAAGAGCCTTCACCTGTTTTCCAAAGTTCAGCATATACAATAAGAGGACTGTGACCAGGGGGAAAAACCCAAACCAACAACTATGAGTCTGTAAAAATGCTTGGGAGACTAGGATTTCTCTAGATTAAGTTTTACCTCTTATTTGACCACAAGAAAAATAATAAAGAAGAGCTTCTTTGAAGATGATACGAAGGAAGGCCATCTCTGTCAGTCACGCATATCCCTCCACTTTCTCTAAAAATATGAGTTATTATTTCAAAGACATTCCTATATACCACTAGGTCTGAAAAGTCTTATAGCCCAGAGCCACACGGAAAAAGCCATTTCAATTTCATTTATTACTTTCACACACCAGAGCTGCAAAGCAGGCAAAAACAAAGAGAGAAAACTCTGGACTTTATTAAGTTTTTAAACAGAAATGTTTATTCAAGTCAGAACTAAAGTTCCAAACCATGTTTAAAGTTCAGCTGAGTGATAGGGACTCAAGCAACCAGTGCCATCAGATGGTAACTTAGCAGCTGTTGATAAGAATAAACCTGGATACTTGGCTATTTAATATATTTTTAGATTTCAATAAACTGCCTCTCATTTAAGACTCATAGCAAGGCCTGTATTTACAGCACAGCACAATGCAGCCATGGGGTAAAACATAACAGCCGGTGTTGAATTCACCTTGTCCAGGACAGGAGAGCTGTGTCTGGGCGGCTGTCAGGAGGTGGAGTTTGCTGGAACTGGCCCTCCTGGAATACCTGAGGTCATCCAACCCCTGCTCATGCACCTTGATATTCACAAAGTGCAGACGAGGTGAGCTGCTACACAATCTCTGTGATATTCTCCTTCAATTACCCCACACTTCACAGAAGGCCACTAAGCCCTCTTGTCCATCTGAGTAGCAGATAAACAGCCCTACTGTCTCTCACCCCTGTCCAGCTCTTCACTCTTGGAATATCATTACAGAGTCTGCTCCCTTCACTACAGCTACCTCAGAAGTAATAAATAATTCTTGAACACAGAAGACTTACATCTGTTGTATCAAGAGTAACAACTGACCCTCAACTATGGAAATCAGTGTTTTCTACTACACGTTCAGAGACAGTTCACTCTCCATTTTAAAAAATCACACCATAAAAGCAGTTTCTAAAATATAAAACCATTTATAAACAGAGCAGGAAGTCACACTTTTATTTATTTGACATCCTTCTATTCTCACATCTGTGGATATCTCCAAACCATACATATTAAACACCTGTAGGAGACATTGATGGAAAGATCAACCCCCCCCCCCCCCCCCCCAAAATCCAACTAAAAACCACAGTGTCTGTTTCTAATAAGTTAACTTAAGATAAGGAATAATATGTTCATTTCGAATTTTACTGGATAACAGAGGGGAGTGAGAGAAAAGAGTATTCTAAAATTAACTCTCCTTTTTGTTGTTAGCTATTGATGACTTCGATTGCCACACATTATTAACTAGTTTCTCAACCAAATCAAAAGCTGCATGAAATAAAATGAGAAAAAAACAACCCTGGGGCTATACTTGAAATGAGAAAAATGCATGTATTTTTAACCAGATGGTTCTCCCTCTGAGTTACAAGTTTATAATATGAAATCATTACTCCTCCATATTAAATATTCTCCTGTCTTGCTGGCACATGTTTTTAAATTCTAAGAAATCCTAACTGCTGCATCACCTGCAGCAGGGACTTTCAAGGAATGTTAAGAGCCAGAACATTAATCTCTCCGGTGTCAATCTGTTTATTGCACCCCAGAGTCAAAAACCCCATCAGCTCTGCTATGGTCTCAAGCATACTCAGTGAGGTCAAATATTTGTCAAGATAGTTTGTTTTGGCTGGAATGGAGAAAGTAAAGGGAAACAGACAGAAAAGGTCAAAGCTACACCATTTTTTCAAGAGACAATGTTAAATTATGGAGCCTTGACTAGACAAATATCTCATTAAATTAGTCAAAGGTTTAGATTTCAGAGTATACTTTTAGGACCCTCTAGGTGTGGCATAGACCAGGAGTAAAACCAGATTGGCCAATGCAAAAATCCTAGCTGTAGTAACTTCATTCTTTTCCGAATGTGCAAACTTAACCCCTGCTTAAGTCAGAGATAAGATCATAGATTCCCTCCACATAATTTTATGTGCTTGAAATACCTATGGAAATTATTAATGAAAAATAAACATGACCTGTGCTAGAAAAGGCCTTTTCAAGGCTGTGAAGCACCAATAACCTCATTTCAGAGCTCAGCTGCTGAAGGACACTTTCAGAGGCCTTCATAAGGATGACTCTGGCCCTTAGCAGGTTGGACCCCCATCCCATGCAAACATGCTCCCACCTCACCATCCTCTGGGTAAAGCATCTAAAATAAACCCACAAAAGTGTCTGAAATAAACCCTTATGAATCCTCTTCTAAGAGCACTGGTTTAAAGCATCAAAACCCCCTAAAACTGGCCCATACATCTCTCTGAATGTATATGGTTTTGTTCAGCCTCTCTTTCAAATGCTGCAAGCAAACCAGCAGCATGGAAACAACCAGAGTTACCCATCCTGCTCAGGAAAGCACAGTTAACATCTGTGACTCGATTTCTTTCAAAATAGAGACAGGACATCAGGCCTCATTAAAATGCCATATCATGGTGTCAACCTATGTCTCATGCCCTTCTGAGAACCAGTTTCTCAGAAACAGGGGAGCACAAATGTTTGGCCTTCTAATTCACAGCAAAGAATTATTTTACAAGACATTTCAGTAAATGAGTAGCATATCAAATACCATCTGTAAAAAGAGCAGGAGCAAGTTGCTATGTATTTTTCAGCAATAATTAACTGACCATCAACCCTGCAAATGCCACTTACTTCCCTTCCTATGACAACTGTTTTACCTCTCGTTTCAATACGCAGCAGCATGACAGACACAAAGGCAAACAGCTTTCCAGATCATTGTCCCTGGACTCAAATACGAGCTGTATTAATGTTCTTTTCCCCAGTGTTAAATGTTTTTGATAGCTAAGAGAAAGGCTCCATAGTCTAAGAGTTAGTTGCTGGATGAGGGCATCCCGCTGGGGGCTGTATTTGGCACTTCTTTCCTATAATGTGAAAGCATGACACCCATTAGTATAATTGAGATTTACAAGCCTGCACAATGAAGCAAAACTTATAAAAGACCCAAGAGAGTGAACATAAGCTACATCAACAGGGGAGAATTTGACGCAGAAGCCATAATGCCATTACTAGAGCATTTCTGCCTTTCCTGAAAAACAAAAATTTTGGTAATGTTTGGTATTCATATGGTTTATCTATTTTGTACTTTAATCTCACACTGGTTTTTGAAACTAAAAGTGAAAAGCCAAAAACAAAGTCATCCTAAAACATGATACAGTCACACAGCAACAAAACAAAATATCCTTGAAAAGAAGAAACTGATGCAATAAAACCTTCAGGGAGACAGATGTGCAGGTCTTCATTTCTTCAGCTTTTTTATTAGGTATTTTAAATGATCAAGCTTATGCAGATGGCACAATGTGCTCTGAACTACACTTGTGAAAGCACTATTTTAAAAAGAGTCTAATTCTTTCAGTGCTGCTCAAATTGCAATCAAAACTTGGTAAATCTAAGCCATAGTTCTGCATTTGTCCACTAAAGCTTTTTTCAAGTCCAGACTGAGTTTAAACAAAATTAGCTGAAAAGCTGCCCATATGCTGCTGTGTTATTTTAACTGCAATCTCACCTTAACAAACAGAACCTACCTACATCCACTGACACCATGAACAAGCCATGCTGCCTGGCTCAGAAACAAAGAACTGGAATTTACAAATTTTCCCAGAAGTGTCCCCAGGTTAAATGAACAGATACCTAAGTCAGCAGAGAGGAAGAATTAAAAAAGCTCAACTGTTGTAGGCATCTACCTTGTCTACACCCTTTCTACCCCTCAGACACTGATTACAGAGGAAGTGAAATACAAATATAAACCACCTGTTGGGAATAACAAATGACAAATACAACCTCTGGTTTTAAATTTAAATCACTGAACTGTTGACACATAGAAGAAAACAAAACAAAACAAAACAAACCAGAATTGTTAACCCAAGTGTTATTGTTTTGTAGATGGGAAGACAGTCCTGCAATGTAGTCATACTATACCTACTTTTAAAATAACTAAAGAAAGTGTTAAAGAACAAAGCTTGGTCCCTAAATCTTTACATTTATAGGGCCAGAACATTTTTATAACTTGTATACAAGAGCTGTAAAGGGAAAGGTCAAGAACACCTGGGAACTTAAGGTGTTGTCCAATGAATTTTGGAAGAAGAGAATTTTTTTCCAAGAGCTCAGAAGAGTCAGTGCTTGTATCGTATGTACTGCAGACACACAGCACATCACAGAACATCACAGTCATGTCAGCTTGACATGATTCAGGGTGGGCAGGAAGGGAAAGAACGAAGGACAACTGATATTAACCAGATGGGTAAAGAATTAACAGCAGGAAGTATGGCCAAAGCCAACAGATTCTATCTAATGAGATTACATTTTTTATATTTTCTAATCACATTTCCTAATTAGATTGCAAGTTTGACCAGAAAACATATGCTTATGGCACATTTAGGTTTTCTAAGGCATTTGTCTTGGCACATTTTTATGAAGAATGTTTTTTTTAAAAAAAAAAAATCAATGCTATGCTCATTCCTCTGACTCAAAACTGGTAACTGAGAGAGCTGAAGTTATAATTAGAAATGAGGAGCCATTACCAAGCAAAACTCTCTGGTGCTATCAATTTTGTCCCTTCTGGCACTGAGCATTCGGACAAAGGTCTGAAAGACAACGTAAAAATGCTCCTGGTCCCATCTGTAGACAGTACAAACACTGCAGAAGCACATCTTTCTCAGGAAGACAGGTGATAAGACACACAACCACCACTGCCATTCGTAAACTGACCTCCAGGAAACAGTCCAATTTCTACAAAAATTCACACAAAAGAGAAATGTGCTTCTGGAAACAAGGCTCTTGTCTGCAAAGCAGAAACTCCGAGAGTCTTGGTTTGACCTTAGGATAGCTGAAAACTGTGCTTCATGTACACCTGCAGCCAAAAGGGTTAACAGAACCCTGGGAGATCTGGGAATCTCTCCTGGCACCACCATCTCCTGTTGCAAGTGCTACTTTACATCTCTTGTGATGGCAAAGCCACCTCTGCTTTGCCTAAGCAATACATTTACTCTGTTTTCACCAACATCCAGGCTTTTCCCAGCACAGAAAATAGGTGAGAAGAGCATTACTAGAAAGCAGGTACCAAATAGAATTGCTTTCTTTCAACAGAGATGCCACAACAAATTACAAGAGGTGTTCACTTCAAAACTGTACATTGTTATCTATCTACCACACAGTATTTTGTATTTTTCTCCATGGTCTTCTTGTCTGTACAGTTAGAGCTTAATTTACTCAAAATATACTTATTGCCACCCTGTTATTCTTTCATCTGTCAGTGTTGATTTGATCACATGAGCAGACTCATGTTTTCTCAGAAAAACATTTTTCCCTGTGGCACAATTACTGCCACTGCTTGCTTCTCTGGCAAATCCAATGCAGCAGTTAACTTTCTTTGAAATGCACACACAGCTCCTGAAAATCAATGATCTGAACTATCTAAACCTGTCCCCATTATCAGCCCTTCAATTACGACTCTGATGTGTGTTTCCACAGTGAGACACACAAGGTGTGTTTAGGACAGAGTAAAAGGAGAAGGAAGAGATGTGTGGCAGCAAAGAATACCCTATGAGTTTTAAACCAGGCTCAAGTCTGTCTTGTCCTAAGGACATGAACTTTCTATTTTTCCCAGTGAGTTTGAAAGCATTACCATGCAAGCAGGAACAACACAAAAAAATACAACTGCTTGAAAATCAACTGTGATTATATTCCCAGGAGATTCTTCCCCACTGCCTCCTCTCTTTCTTATGAGCTTGTTATTTCAAACATATTATCTGCAGTCTGCTGTAGTTTTCTGTATACAATGAGATTGTTTTCTACTTTAAAATTAAAATATTAGATTAATAAAAAACAAAACAAACAAAAAAACCAAACCAAAACAAAACAAAGCAAAAAAAAAAAACAAATCAAAAAAAGCCCACCAAAAACCACAAAACCCCCAAGCAAACAAACAAACAAACAAACAAAAAAAGCCCAAACCAGTGTCAATTGTGTGCAAGCTGTTCCAATAACAGAAGTACAGAAATGGGAATGTGCTGGTCTTGCATTCTCATGTCAGACTTCCAATTTCCACAGCTGTTTACACCTCATGAGACACAGCAATACAAGACAGTCTGAACTGCAGCAAGCGGACTTCCAGCTCTCACAGGCATCCCCTTCACTGGTAACCTGCACCCCTCATTACTGCCCACAGACAAAGATGCTACTCCCAAACTGTCTGTTCCTTTCCATCCTTTGCCTCTCATGCCTGTCTCTTCTAGTTCCTTTCAAAGTTTATCAGACACGATTCCAGCATTTGTCTCACAGATTTGAAAACTTTCCTGTACCCTTACTTCTACCACTAGTAGTTACAGAGACAAGTAGTTCACTTCAAATCATCTACTAAGCAACAGCTCCATTTTCAAATGATACTGAACTATATTTAATAAAGCCCTCTAGATAGCAGCAGTACTTCTACACACAGTTCTCGACAAAACCACACAAGTAACTTGAGCTGCACTGAAGATGGCTGACATTATATTCTTCAGTAAAACAGATTATATATGCCACTCTTGTGTTACCGTCATGTTGCCTAATAATCCTGCAAAAATGGCAGCACTATTTAAAAGCACTACATTCTTGCTTCATTATATGCAAGGAAATCTGCATCAACATACTCAGAGATCTAAAATTCTCAGAGTATACGAAAACATTCAATATCACACTGGTGTTTGCCCTTTTCTTGGCTATGCAACAGAGCAGAACTTGGCCCTTAGCTGTGACCGACTTCTGCAAATCATCTTATCGTTTTTATGGCTCAACAAATGTTTTGCTTATAACAAAATCCCCACTCTTCTCATACTCCAAAAGCCCCACGAGATACTATGCCAAACTGCTGCTATATTATTAGACCTTTTACAGTAAATTCATGTTCAAAACCAAATCCTCTGCATTTCAATACTGCCTTTAATTTGTATTTCACAAGCGGGTTGGGCAAGAAGCCACTCAGCTGGCTGGGCAGAGGAGCCAGCTGGCTAGTTCTTGGAAGGAACCCGTCAGACTGCCCACAGAGGCACCCAAGAAAACACAGCAGGTTCTCCAGCAGCACTCATGGGTCCCTCGTGGGCACCCACCACACTGACTCACCCTGCTGCCCAGCTCTAACTATCACTCCTCCCACCCCAGCCCTGTCCCCACACCTCTTCTCATCTCTAGTGGGACAGTTCTAGCCATTTACCAGATTTAAAAGATCTGGCACAACTGATGAGTAAAAACCAGCACACGTTATAACCTGGAACTACTTTCTTTTTTCCAACTGCACAGAATGAAAATGTCCCTCTGGGTAACCTTTGCTCTGGTAACACATAACACAACACACAGAACTGTGTCACAAGTCAGGCATTAAGTTTACACTGCTGCAGAAGACAGGCAGCACATTTCATTCTTCAGCATTAGCGTAAAACAGAAGAGCTGGTCTGTGCCTCAGCCTCCATACTAGACAGATTTGGAAGTGCTAAGGTGTATTTTCTGTGATGTTATCCAATGCCTATGCAGACAATAGAACTTCAAACAATTACAATTTCTTATTGTTCACATCAAGTTCACCTCTCTGTTTTTAATACAGTTACAGAGCACAAATTAGCCTTTCAGAAATTTAAAAAAGAGCAGAGACTACAGAGTAAGCACCATGTCTGCTGTCTGACTAAAACCAGTGCAAGTCTATGCAGAAAAGAATCCAAGCCAGAAAGTAAATAGTCTGCTGCCTCACATACTTGCTCACTTCTTAAAGTGAAAGATGTCCCCCAAAAGCCTTTCCAGCCCTGGCAAACTGCTCAGAAAATAATTCTCTAAAGAGTTAATCTGGCTCTTACATTGCAGAATTCAGCATGCAAGTACAGAATTGTACAGTACTGAGAGAAGCCCAGGCTTCTCTCTCTGCAACTCCAGTGCACTGCGATCATGTAACAAACCAATGTAGGATACATTATCTTACTTCAGCAAGAGAAAGCAATGAATTTGAATCCGTAATGAAACCCACACCAAAAAGATACATGATAGTCTTAGAAACTGTAGTACTATTAAGCCTTTTGGACAAAGAGCTAGTGAGCTCCAGGGCACTCTGGGCAGCACCTCCAGTCACTCCCAGGTTTCCCCAACTCCTGCTGACAAGCGAGGATACGACCCCAGGAGACACCAACAAAAGACAGAAAGCAGTAATGGGAGCCTATCTAATTGCAAGAGTCAGAAGCTGTATTTAGACTGACTTGTACCCCATCATCGCCACACTCCCTCAGTGTATGGGGCCTCTGCTCTCTAACAGTCTTCTCCTGCCATCAAATATTTCTGGCACTGCCCAAAGGCACCACAGCACTTTGCTGAAGAGAATAAAAGGATGCCACAAGAGGGGGAAAGGGGTGCCCAGACTACCTCCAAATCCAATGCTGTCCTTGTCTTTGGACTAGAGAGGTCATGCAAGTAGGGGTCAGAGGGAGCAACAAAAGCCGGAGCAAGGGAAGAACAGAAGAGAGAGGGCTGAGCCACACCACACAGGACAGAGTGAGAAGTGACACCTGGAAGCTGCCATTACACTAAAGAGCTGCACTCACAACACAACACAGCATCAGTGTGTAAGCCATGGAGGGACAAAAGGGGTCAGAAGACAAGGTTATATGAAAACAGAAATGTTAACTTGCTTCGGACATCATACACTCTAATGGATACAAAATACCACAGCTACTACAGTAGGACCAAAGCAAAAGGAAAGATTTAAGAGATATTCTTTTCTTGTTTCATATTGGTAAAAAGAATTATGATGAACTCATGTTCTTTAGTGCATCCTGCCTGAATGATGCAGCAACCCTCACTGGTCTGCTAACAGATTCTTCTTAAATGAAGACTGGCCAAGAAGATGCGATACAATCACAGCTCCCCAGGGTTCCCTGTTTACAGTGGACAGGTGTGAAACGTATTTGCATCTGTAGGTTAGTCTCAGAATGGGACAAAGAAAGATTAGTTATAAAAACAACCTAAGCCCTGCTTGCACCTCATACTTGTCTCCTTCCTTTCACTGGATCAAATGCCAAAGCACTTGCTGTTGTGGGCACCACACATTTCTCACATCAATGTACTGAGATGCGCTCCCCTGCCTTTCTGAGCTAAACCATCCAGTAACCTTTCCTTGGCTGTCCCAAAGGAAAGAGGCTAGGCAAAAATCTGAGGATAAAAGGATGATATTGGATAACATACAGAGTACAATCCTCATGCAAACCCTGTTTTCAGGATCCACTTCATTCTTCTCTTGCTGTATACCTGTGGTGATTAGTAGATAAACAGAAATGCCTCAGATAGGAAAGCAGATGGGACACCCTGAAACAAACTCATTACAAACGTGCTTTTTGCCCAGAACAACTTTTTCTGCCACAAACAGCATGTGCCAGATTCCCTGGCTGCAAAGCTGAGTTACACCACAGTAAAACACCCCTTGTTGCAAGCCCTGCAGGAATATTGCCATGCTCACTCTCCTCTGGGTGTACTCACTCTGCGCTGCCTCAGCTTCCGTGCATAACAGTTCCCAGACAACGGAACTTTATGGCTGCCAAGATCTTTACTCTGCAATCAATTGCATGAACAACACCCTTTTTTTTTGGTTTGGTTTTTTTTTTTCCCCCTTGTCTTTAAGTTCTGTCTCTCCTTTACTTCCTGTCTCCCCTGCCTTCCTGTGTTACCCAGAAGCATCTCACTTGGTTCAGAAACCTTTGGGTAATCAGAGGGCTATATTTGGGAAAAGTGTTGGTTTTATTATTTACATCAATCACATTATGTAGACCTATACAAATACAGATACATTGCATCCTGGAGCATTATCTTCATTTTAGTCTTTATATCCTTAAAAGAAAGGTAAGGTTGAAGTGAACAAAGACCACTCATGAAGGACACAAGATGTTTATCAACCAGATTTCAGAGCAGTGCTGAAAGAGGATGTCTTGTCTTCCTGAAATCTCACCTTCATATAGTGCCAGGTATGCCTAAATCATCTCCCACTGTTACCTTATCTCTTTTGCTACAATTTAAAACTTTCTTTATGTTTTCTTGGTTTTCCAGGTCCTCACATGGATATCAGCCTGCTTGTTTCAAGAAAAAACTGTGAATCCTCACATATCACTGTGGTCCCAGTTTTCAAAACAGAACTCAGGCAGCTACAAACAAGACAAGAAGGGAAACCATAAATCGACAAATCCAGCTGCCAGTTCTACCTTATAAAAACTAAATCTCACATAAGAAGAAAAGGATGGTCTCAGACCAACATCTCTTACCCCCATCCCATTTCTCAAAACTGCTGAAAGCAAACACCTGGGGAATAGTAAAATAAGGTGTGGTACTTCCCACAGATTCTTACCCTTTTTCAAACGGAGATGAGAAATGCCTGGTGTATCCTGAGTGAACTTTTAGTCACATCTTCCTGTATTTTTTTAATCTCTGCTCAAATTCTAGGATCTTTTTTCCTTTTTTTTTTCCCTCCAAGGTTACTCCTACTAACAACTTACCCCCCCAAACATCCACAAAGTATAAAGCAGATTTATTCAAGTCTTACCCTCACACTTATACCAGATGAGCTTTCAAGCTAGAAATGTCTATTATTTGCTAAGTCTGTGGCTCTTGACTCCACACTATGACACTTGAATTTTCCCTTCTTCAACTTCACATCTACCATCTTCTGGTAAATGACACAATATCCTGGTCATTCTCCATACTGATGACACTTTCTAGATCTGCATCCTGAGCAAAGTTGATTCTAGTCTCATGAGTATCAATGAAAATATTAAATAAAAGCAGCCCCAGAACAGAGACTTAAAGGACCACATGAACAGTCTCTTTTCTCCACGAAATAATAATAATACCATGAAACTGCTATGTATCACCCCAAGTGACATAGTGCTCCAAAAGGCAGAGCTATCGGCACCCTTGACTTGTCCCAAATACACAAGAGTAAATGCTACACACAAATGAACACATACTCAGTGTGCCAGATGTCATTAGCCCAGTTACTGAGATGCAGCCAGGTGGGTGGGGAAGATGATGGGCAGTTCCCAAATGCCCCACAGGACTCCAGTTAGCAATGTCACAGTGGCACTTTGCCAGTGGTAGATGTACCATGCAAGTATAAATTAGTGACCTGATTTAATTCTACAGTGAAGAATACTGCTCCATTCTCTGTGGCATTGCTGCAGATCCTATACAGATAAACAGGTCAATCCACTGCCATGTTCAGGGTAAACTCCTGAAGAGACCTTGTCTTGTAATCAGGTTAAAAAATTAAAAAGAAAGTCCTAAGAAACCTGGTTGAAGCTTAAGGGTTTAGGGAGAGGGGTTGAGTTGTGGAGGCTTTCTGCTTTGAATTTTTGGTTTTGTTTTATTTTTGATTTAGATAATCCTGATCTCCTGACTTGTACACAAAAATAGCCTGTGTGAGGGCTAAGAATGCCAGTGGTAGATGGACAATTCACGAATTCCTACACTTCACAGAAATCCATCCACTGTGAGAATCTGAGCTATTATGCCTAATGTTTTCTTCTCATCTGAGCTTCTAATTTGCACACCATTTATCCACTTACAGACTTTGGACATCACTTCATCTCTATGTTCTGCATCTTGACTCTTCACACTGGACTGTCTGGATGAATAATGGCTTTCAATTCATTTTTTACATAGGACTTTAGAGTTCAAAGAACAGAAATTCTTAGTAATGGGGAAACACAAAACATTTGTAAAAGATGAAAAAATGCAACTCAGTTCAGCTAGCTCAGTCTCCATAAAGAAGCTTCACATAAACAAACTTGGCTTGTTTATATTTTAAAATATCTAATTGTCATTCAGTCCTTTACAGAACACATTTCTTGAGAAGTGTTATGATAATCAACTTAACTAGAAATAGTACCATATAAAGCAACATTAACAGCCATAACATGAAGAGGCTATGCCAAAAGCTGCTCTGCTGCCTTGCCAGAACATGATGTGTCCTAATGATGAGAAAATGGCCAAAAAGACAACACAACTGGGCTGGAGATAACATTCCTTTCTAAAGCAATTCAGAATACTGGTGCAAAATAAATTTAATATCCTAAAACCTCACCTGGGTAAATAACTGTAGCTGATGATCTGGCGTGACATTTAATGAATTTAATGCATTATTCATTTATTTCTATTTTTATCTTAAAAAATACTAATATTAAAATCTATATTCTTTGAATAGACAGCTACCAATTTCCTGGAAGGCAGTGATTGCTACTGCAGGCAGGGGCTTTGTGGTTAGTTGTAGCTAATTTACACTCTCCTGTTTCATTCCCTCCTTAGAGCTGGACTGCTTTCACAGGTGCAGTAATGGTCATCTAGCTTCATAAAACTCCTTGGCATTTCTCTCCTGAACTGCTACTACTCTCAGACGTTTGATCTCTTTTCCAAAGCCAAGTGAAATCCATTTCCTGATTTGAAAGAGAACACTTAATTCAATAAACAAGTGGCATGCCGTCTCTGCAGCTTAGCTAGCAATAAAATAAGAAATATGCAGTTCTCTGTGTAAGGAGAAAACCTGTACTTTTCTAATTTATCCCCTTTTTTCTGACAGCTGGGACTGGGGTCCTGCTTCCAAGAAGCAGCAGTAGCTTGTGCTGTGCATTTTGATGAAAAAAGGATTATAACACACCTGTTGTTTTCTGACAAGCATCTGCCACCAGCTGTGACTTAACAACATTACATAAAGATACATTAAAAATCTCAGCAAGTACTCAGCCACTCTGAACTGACGTGATGTAATAAGAAATACAGTTTCTCTTTTTGATTATAAGTTATTCGGAAAAAGACAACAGCTGTTGTAAAATATGCGGGCAATACAGTTGAAACATTTTGGTGTTGTCTATAGCCATGGCAAAAACAGTCTAATAAACATTAAAATCTACTGAGGAAGATCCAAAAAAAGGACATCCAGACTCCATATAGAATGTAAAGCCAGAAAGAACCTGTATTTTAAATAATTTCTTATGCCTCATGGCAGCAACAACAACCAATTCTTGCTTTCCCCTCCACACACAACTTTCAAGAGAAGGCACCTGTGTTAAAATACAGATATGGCAAAAATGCTCCAGCTTGGTGAACACCTGCTGTAAATCCTGTGCCATAAGAACACAGCAACGGCCAGAACGGATTTAAACAAAGATCCTTCCAACTTAGGAGCTTTTATCAGTAGACACAAGCAGATTTTTATGGAAAGGCTGCAAGAACAGAGCAAAGATAAAAGGACAGAATCACTGACCTCCAGATGTTCTGGAAAACTTCCAGTTTGGGATGTCTTGGGTAAAAGGCTACTTTCTCATCACTTGGCTGTAGTTCTTCTCCACTACTTGGTCATTTTACCCATTTACTCCCCTGCCATTCAAGATACTCCACTGTCTACCTTCTACACAGTCAATTGAAATGATAGATTAGATATCACAGTTAGCAATTCAGTAATTTTATATTAATTCATGTGGAAAAGCAACTTAATGATTTTTTTGGGTTTTTTATTAATAATGAAGCTTCTCAGCTATGGCTTTTCTCCTTCAACCAATTTCCTTGTTTTAACATCTGGATTAAAAATTAGTTTACAATCTGTTATACAGGATATTAGAAAACTCTAAGAAGTTATTAAAGTAAGGACAAAGGACAACCAATGAATGTCAGAAAACTCCTGAGAGTGAGCAGCTGGACAAGAAAGAAAAAGAATGTAATTAATAGATGAATGAAAACTGATACAGCACTGTACAGTGAAGGGGGAAAAGCAGCATATGGACTCTGATCTACCTGCTACTGTACAGAAAGAACCTGAGCTGGTGTTTTCATGAGGAAAAAAACTAGAACTATATAACAAACTAATCTTAACAGCTGTCCAACAAAGCTGTCAAGTGTCTGGAATTACCAAGAAACAAAAAAAAATTAGGAATACACTATGTCACTGAGTAAATAATCTCAAACACTAAGCTCAGTGTTTCACTGTTCACTGTGTCCTCCATGACAACAACTCCAAGAAGCATCAAATGAAACCGATAGAAAAAGCTAGTGAAAAACAAATGAAGATACATCTAAATCATTTTAAGTATATAATTCATATGTAAAGATTAATATTTCTGAGTAAAGGAGTGACCTGATAATATGTGAAATACTAATATATCAATAGGTATTCCTCCAAAAATTTGATCTGAGTTGAAAACAGAAGCAAGGATGACCAAATGAGAGATGGCCAACTGCCAAGTTCTTACTCATATCCGGATATTTAGTTAGTCATTGCTGGACAGAGGATGCTGGATAAATCAGACACTGACCCTATCCACAGTCTCCATTTTTATGGTTTTGACCAGATTTGGTCAATGACTGTTCTAGATAAGGAAATAGACAGAATTAACACTGCATAAAAATTGGCAGATATTCAAGTTTGGACTGATCATTTAAAATTGCCTTTGTTTCACATATATACATTTCAAAAGGGGGTGGGAGGGAAGAGGGAAATTTGCAAAAAGGAATCTTGAAACCCAAAGCTGTGTCTGCGTTAACCTTTATTGTGAGTTCTAACCAGAATTAATTTAGATCTACTCTTGGGCTTTCCATGCATCCACAAACAGCTTATTAGGGATCTACTGTTTGCCATGAGAACTGGAACACACCATGAACGAGTTTAAACACAGCCACTGTTTAACCAAGACCGCAAGCTTTTTCATGACTACTTACTCATTTTTAATGCTTGTCCTTCTCCAGAGCAACTACCTGGAGCCAGTGTGAATATAAAGCAACCAAATACCCTAGACTAAATCACTAAATACTTAAATTCTGTTGCAATTAAGAAATGAGTTGGGCAAGTCCATTGTTAAGCACCAGAATCTTGGGGAAAAAAAAAACAAACACAACAACTTTTTTGGCCACAGTTTGGTAACAAGAAATACATACAGCAGGACAGAAGCCTTCTCAGCACACCAAATAGATCTGAACCCAATAGCTTTAGCTGCAGTGCAGCTGCTCGGCAGTGACAGGGCTACATGTATGAATACAGGTTTGCATGTGTGTGTGTGCGCCTGATGTTTGTGCAAATATAACCAAGTTCTGATGCTGACACTGTGCAGAGACTGCAGCTGCTCCTCTCTGACAGACAAAGAGAATTGAAGAGGCCATCGTGAAAATGGAGAAAAGAAGAAAAAGTTATATGAACAGCAGAACTATCAAAGCCTTGGTAACCCCCAGGTTTGCTTCTCACGTGTGCTCCATTTTTCCAGTCCAAGCAATTTCCTCCAATCTCTCCTGAACTCTCAGTGCTCCTCACCATCAGTAGGGACATGGGCAGCACTGCACCTCACTCAGTAATAACTTAGAGCTGTGCTGAGCCACTGGCCAAGCTGAGTGTGCACATCCATCATTTCACTGATCAAAAGTTCCCACCTTTACCTGCAAAATGCCTCCACTTTTCTTTCAGAGAATGAGACAAAAAATTCCAAAGGGAATAGAAGATACTAAAAGAAATAAAGAACAGACCATTTTACAAACCTTACATTATTAAGAATCAAAGCAAAATAGATGTTATTCATATTTTTCACTTCTGCATCCTGAACCTGAAGTCAGAATCTCACACGTTTCCCTCAGTAAACATAAACATTTTATAAAAAGACACCAAAGTAATGAAATCATGACATAGTAGATTGGTTACAAAGACTCATGGAAACTGGAAAGATGATTGACAGCTCTGCACATGAACATTATTCCTATAAAATTAGCAAACATATAGATATATATTTAAACAAGAGATTAAGATTTGTTAAAACTACCTTATAAGAGTCATCCTTTCATATTCTCAAAAAATCATTATCTTGAAGGAGCATTCTAAATCTGAGTACTCAATCCAAACCAGCTCACAAAGACTAATCCTTTTTTTAACCTACCCCATCAATGACTCTTCCACTGAAATGTAACACAATGTCATAAAAGCTCCAGTCAGACCCAGCTTCCGGTCTAACAACTTCATATTGGTTAAAGGTGACAAGGCCAAAAGCAGGAGCCACAGACACAGCCAGATTCTCATGTATTGAGATCACTGATGAGATTCGTTGGACCTGTCAATTAAGAGTATTTTTGCAGACAAAAGACTGGGGGAAGGGAGCTGGCAGACAAATAGTTGAAGTTTAAACACAAAGAAAGGGATGGATGTTAAAGTACTGCAGCAAATACTAATGAAAGTTTGAAGGATTAATCTATTGGGGGATGGAGGTAGACCCCCACAGACCACCACACACCCTGCCTTTGGATCATCTTCAAAAAGAAAAACAAAACTATGCAACACAACCGTAACACTTGTCAGTCAAGGAGAATACCCAGATATTTATTACTATAATGGAGAAACAAGGCAAACCAAGCACGACAAAGAACAGATGCACAGCAAAAACTGCATTTACTTTCAGTGCATATTTTTCTACTTGCAGTATTTTCCATATGACTGCATGTGAGAAGGGATGTACAGCAGCTACACAACCAGGTTAGTTGGCAGCTCTTTCATTCTTTAGGATTGCCAGAACAAGTCAAATTGCAGTAATCAGACTGTGGAAGCTCCATGGTATCCAGCCATGGAGCAATTCCCATCCCTGAGGAAAACACTGGCAGCTTGACTTCATTCTTGCCTCTCTCCAAACACCATATTCCTACATTTTGGTTCCACCAGATCATCCTTTGCCAGACAAACCAAAAGAGGATGCAGTGGAGATGCCACTGACACCAAAGTAAGGAGATACCACTGGCAGAGAGGCAGATATGGCCATACTTCCAAACACAAGCATGGCCATCCCTCAGGGGAAAGACAAGAGACTGTCTCAGAGGAAGGAAAAAGAGATGAGAGAAGAGCAGGAGACCCCTGAAGAACTTCTAGTTTTGTCTCCCAGAAGCCACGTTCACAGAATGGAATTAATGTACCTCAGGAAGCACTACAGGACTACATTCCAATTCAATTCATAAAATTAAAACAGCCACCTAAACAGCACACGTGCCCAAATGTGTTCTGGGGGTGCCCAGTGACAGGTCAGGGATCAGCACTGAATCAAATTTCAGGTGGTCAAAAGTTTAAGTGAGGAAAATGTTACATGCCCCCTTTCCATAACAGTCTTCTCACTGCCACATATTTTGCCACTTTTAATAATCAAAATACACTTCCATTGGAAGAGGAACAATTCTACTAGCTGCATGTGTACAACAAGTGAATAAAAAGACACGGATATTTTTCTGGGCTGTAGGAGTGAATTGTGTAGTACTTTAGCTTTGCTAAACCCTGGTAACTACCTTTAACAACAGATTAGCAAACAAATGGTCGGTAATCAAACAAGCTCAAATGCTGGGAGATACAGAAGCAGATTAAAGTATGTATTATAAGTTTAGCAAGACCTTTTATTCTTCCATTACTTTAGAACAAATATTATAAAACTCTTTTAAAGATTATTTTATTCTCAAACCTCCTCTAAGGAAAACACCAAGTCCAACATGTTAAAGACTGTTTTCTGTATCTACAGGAGAGGACAGTCTGAACAGCAGTATTAGACCACTATCTGTCACAGAGCCCATTATCACTAAAATACTTTTACGATACCTGCACAGAACTGTTCAAATTGGTACAGATCATAATACAGCAACATGTGGGACAACATAAAACAGCATCTCACATTAACTAGAAAAGCTTATTGGCATGTAGCAGGAGAACTGAGATCATGCTGAATTCCCCCAGACTGATACAAGTCTGCAAAAGATAAAAGCTACACTGAGAAGACAGGTGGAACTGGATGATATTCTGCACCAGAGAACGGTTACATTCAAGCAGAATTCAGTCACCACTCCACTTCAGTGACAAGCTTGTCACTGGTGTCAGGATAGACAAAGAGGTGCCCAGAGAGGTCCCACTTGGAGCATCTCCTACCAGCTGCTACACAAACAGTCATCCAGCCACCAATTAAAGGTCCACAAAGGTCTGCCCTGACTGTGTCCCAGCACAGAGAGAATGGAGGTGGGGGAAATATTTCAAAAATCTTTTCAAAGGCACCCAGCACTTCTTAAAAACAGTGATGTCCACCAGGACAGAGGCAACCCTCAGACTAGCTGGAGACAGCCAAAGCAGGATCTGCCCACAGGCCCTGTATGGCCAGGAGCTTACCAGATACACGTGCACAGATTTCCATACTAATGTCCTTCCACTCTCCTCCCTTTTCCATGCTAATGCCTTTGAAGATAAATGCATCCCCCGAAGCAACTGCTGATTGACAGCTCTGCTCTGTAAACAAGTGTCAAGGAAACAAAGCCTTAATGATGCTCTGTCATCTAAAAATACTATAAACAATGTCTGTGTTACTGATGGATAAAAGGGGGCCTTGTTCCTAATGAAGAGGATGGACCAGCAGAGGAAAACTCACTTCCCAGCTCTGTAGGACTCGGTGCATGTAAACCCAGGGCATTCATTCAACTTCACTGGGCTTTGCTCACTCCCAGCCCTACTGAGAGGACAAGCTGACACCACTGCTCCAACACAAGGGATTCTCAGCACTAGCACACAACTGACAATTAAGAAATTAGTACTGGGAAAGTTCATTGTAGCCTTCTGTGGAAAGGCAGTAAGAAAACTCAAAACATTATTAGAAGAGTGCCCTAAATAGACTGCCAAGACACCCAATCCAAACATCATTTTCACTCAAAGACATAAAAATAAATAAATTCCTCCCTTTACTTCATCTCGGAAATTTTCCTGTATCTAAGTGATGTCTGCTCCCCTCCCAAGTGCCACAGGTTTGATGTTTCTTGTGTTCAGTAGTGACTCCCCCACTGGGATCCCCTCATCCAAGTGTGACCCAAAATAAACACCGAGGTCTGTCTCACTCTGCCCATGTTAACACATGCATTATTCAGAATGGCTCAGAAGTGCAAAAGACTTTACTAAGCAACTGACCCATAGAGGAAGAGAGAGAGTACAACATCACATTCTTCAACCTGCTAAGAAGGTCATGATCTATTTAGCATGGAAGGGAAACTAAGATTTCACAAGGTGTAAGAAAAAAATGGATTTGGAAATTATGTCCAGATCTCTTGATAATTATCCTCTGTATCTCCTTGCCCAAATCTGATCAAATTCCTTTATGAATCTTTTTTTTCCATATATACTTCTGAAAACAGAGACACAGTTACTTTTTTTTAAAAAGAACAATGTCACACAATGACTGTGTCACCTGTTCTCATATCTCACATCTATCACTCTGTTATTTCCTTTGCAGGCCATTTTGTGAACATTAAAAAATACATCAGCAATGCCTGTGTAATGCCAAGGGAAGTAGGAATCCATTTCAAAGTGAAAATGAAAGGGAGATGAAAATACATTTCTAGATTTTCTGTTTTCAGTGCACTTTGTGAGTGATTTTTATGACAAACACAAAGCTACAGCACACACCTTTTTGGTTCTTACACACCAGTATTGTCCTGGAAATCAAGAAACTGTCAAATACAAACCAAACAGACTCAAAATGAGAAGAACTTATTCCACAAAGAGGACTAGAACTACAAACACTCTAGAATACTCTCCTACAGGCATCTTTAGGGTTTTATTTTGCTCCACTTCAGGCCACCATTTGTAAAATTGGGGTGGACATATTTTAAGAAATTCACTAGGGCAGAATTACAAAATAATAATGCAACATTTGACACCAAAAATGACAACCAAGATGATATTCCATAAAACATATTTATTTAATCAAATCAGTATATTCCAGTTGTATTTTTTTTAACCAGCTCCAACGACTACGAAAGCAAAGAAATTGAAGTTTAGGGATCACAGAGTTTCCTGTCATTCATTACCATGGTAAATTGGTGCTTCACTGAGCTTATTAAAAAATGCCTCAGCAACAAAAGCACAGTAGGCTTTAATTTGATGATGAACCTGAAGTGTCAAGACCAAACAGCATCAGAGAGGGAGCATCACTAACATTCCTGCTCCCAGTATTTGAAAGCTAAGATACCGGTTTTCACCAGCTCTTGGGTTAGGAGGCTTGAGCATATCAGCACAGTTTTACAACAGCAAACAAGCTATTCATTTCTCCTCATGCCATCATCTGTTCATCTCCTCAGATACTTTAGTATCTGAAGCAAGTTTCTCTAATTTCATGGTGTTAACTTATTCTCAGTTCTCCTTCATTCTCCTCCCCTCCTTCACAGGAGTAAATGGAAAAATATATTTTCAATAGACAAACACAACTCATCCAAGAAAGAAAAAAAAAAGACAGAAATAGACCTGATGCTGAAGAGCAAAAAATTGAGGATCACCAGGATGAAAACAGATCAACACTAGAGCTCTGAAATGTGGAGACAACCACAAACAAAAAAAAGTTTCAGAAATGTCAGGTTTTTATTATGAAAATCTGATTTCATTTCACATAGCTGACAAAATTATTCATCAATAGATGTTTTCATATGACACTAGATCTTTTGGAAAGCTTTCAGGGGAAAGGCAAGCTAAATCACCTTTCCCCAGCTTGTGGCACACAGGAGAATCAAGATACAGACCCAACTCTTACTGCAACTTCTTCAGAGCAGCAACTTCTGGACAACAAAAATCATCACATCAAAACCATCATGTTTTTATCCAGAGACAAAATTAATTTATTCAACCTGAATTAATTTGTGATTATGTATTTTCAAAGTTTCATTTTGGGGCAGGATGGGAACAGAAAACATCAACAGTGATTTTTCTAATATAAGTGTTTTTTCAAAAGCTCCAAGTGAAAATAAAAATCAAAAATTTTATAACACAAATGAAAGGATAACTTTAAAAGATATTACCAAGCTGAATTTAAAATGCCAATTGCATTTTTTTTAGTTCTTGTTGCAGACTAAATACTTCGAAAGATATAATGAAGATCTAGCAACACATTTTCAAGCTCTCATCCTACTGAAAAATAACAAAGATATTCTGTTAAAGCACAAAACAAAACAACCAAAGGAACTACTTGTATCATCATATCTCCTTTTATTTACTGACTCTGTATGACCAAAATATGTTTTGGAGAAATTTTGATAAGTTGGTTCCCACTGGAAATGTAACTGAGAAAATAAAATCCATGAATCTTCATACCTGTGGGACTGAAACTTCTGCCCACAAGCAATGGTTTGTTTCTCCAGGAAACATGCCAAATGTGTTATCAGCACTTCCGAAAACTCCAGAATTTCTTATTTCATATATACCAGAACTGTCTTCATGTTGTTTCTTACACACTGCCAGAAAGTCTTTTCCATAGCTTCTGAAAGCTTCACACAGCTCAACAGCAAGGAACACACTTTGATACTGACAGGTCAGCAGGGAAAGGTTACACTTCACACTTCACCCACCCTGGTGATCAGGCTCAGAAATGAAGCATCAATCTCCAGCCTGCTGCAGATTTGAGATGTGTTGGCCAGAAGGCCTCAGTCCCTTCCTCCAGGGGCTCTCAAACACTGTCATTTGCCACTCCAGGCACATGGAGTCAAGGCAGGAGAGCACGTGCACACTGCACACCTTTCACCATCACCTCTGCCTGTACACTCCACAAACCCTTTGGGTTCTGCCTCTCACACATCACACATGCCACTTTACACACCTCGCTACATCCCCTTCACACTCAGGCAGTTTGTTCCTTCTTCCCCTCCAGAAAGGCATTCTCAGCCTCGTGCTCTAGCACAAACAGAAATTGAAGCTATGACTGTGATTAAAAAACACAAAGTATGGAAAAGAAAAGCTTTCCATCTCCTTGTCTCAGTGTGAACCACAGGATACTGAAATATTCAACTTCAAGCTCCAGCCTTAGAAGTGCTCTCTGAAACGAGGTGCCTAGCAGTGGTTAACACTTGAATTCAGAGCTCTGGCTAAGGTTGTATCTAACCTATCATTTATATCTGAAGCTGCAGTGCAGTTCACAAGGAAACAACTGCATTTTCCCAACCTACCATCCATGGGTGTGATTCACAGAGTTTCAGTGTACTTGAGCGACATTCCTTTCAGAGGATTACAGAACAGAAGCTCATATTCAGATGCATTGGTAAGGCAAACCAACTACTAATGGAATCAAAGCAATGACTTGATATTTGCATGGCTTCAAGCCATATGACTGACAGAAACCTTCAGTCCAGATCACCAATTTAAAAAAAAAAATTAGCTAAAAGTAAATGCCAAGGGGCCTCAGCATCACCTTTTGACTTTCTGATTCTTCAAAAAACCCAAACAACATCCATAGAATTAAACATTCTTTCTGAGTGAGCAAGGCATCAGACTCGCTCATCCAGTTTCTCAGCAGACATATTCATACCAGCTCAGCTCTAATGACACCAGATATAGCCCAAAACCCCAGTAAAGACCACACCACTTACCAGGCCACTGCACGTGCTGATCGCTGCTGTCCCACTGCCAGCGCTGGGCTGCCACACTGTGCCAAGGAAGTGGCAAGGAACTCCTGAGTGAGCTGAAATCTTTGATCTGGTGTGGTTGCCACGTCTCCTTTCTACTACATAGTTATGGGAAAGAAATCCCATGTGGATAGTCAAGTTAAAAAACAGATCTTTCTCCTTGTGATTAATTTTGTAATATACCACATTTTCACTTTTTCCGAGATGTCTCTTCTTCCTCAGACTTGAGATGGAATGGTGTAGATTAAAAGAAAGAAAATGCCCACTTGCATCTACTCTTGCCGGATGAACCACGTGGTATTCTGGCACTGTCTTCACAAATTGCTCTGAGATAAAGGGGGAAAAAAAAGAAACAAAACTACAGTGAGTGCTAGCCCGTTCAGATCTCATGTAATTTAAAGGAAAAATCAGAAGTGAGAGCAATTCACCACAACATCCTGCTGACAGGCAGTGCACAGACTACTATGGAATACATTCCTCATCTAGGCTTTCTATTCTCCCATTGTAACACTCAGTTTAGAAGCTAAACATTCTTCTTTTCAAACATTTTGTCCTCATTCATATAAAAGACTAACTGTCATGCACACCTCCCTCTCCCAGTCCCGAAAGGGCTGGGAACCCTGCATGACCTAGGTCTCCAGCACACGATACTCTGATCAAGGAGTGTGATCTTCACACATCCAAAAAACTAACCACCTGAAATTGGACAGAGAGCCTTGCAAAGACATAAAGGTGAAGAGAACACAAATTGATAATCTGTAGTAACAGCATCTCAGTAGTACCAGCTTTAGCAGCTGCTGCAGCTGCAGCTTCAGATTTCAAAGAAGGGTTTCAAGAGAATGAAGTAATCATGCTCTGTTGTATAAGGTGCTCCAAGCAGGGTAAGATTGGAAATCTTATCACTTCTCAGAATCTAACAGGGAAGGAGAGCATTATTGCCATTGTTGTCCCCTGCTACAACAGGGGAAGCATACACAAGAAGATACAGAAGAAACACCAGCTGTACCCAGTTTTATTTTTTTAAATTAATGTGAAACACAAAAGCTCCATGCAAATAACACAAATCCACCTAAAACACAATCCATAAGAATTCATACCCTAAGGGCCAAATCTGCTGGGACACTTAAATTCTGCCCAAGAAATTTAATTAAAAAGAAGTTATGATGATACACATTAATCCAGTTCCTCTTTACCCAGAGTTGCTCTTCATTCCCAAAGTCCCAGCCACTCACACATAAAGTGACTACACCCCATTCATTAACTAAGCTGCTTAACAAAGCAATTAGCCTGTTACAGCTGCTTCCAGGCTAGGTGTAGTTAGACAATCCTTTTAGAAGCACTTCTCCCTCCACTTCTCCCTCCCTGCCTGTACCTTCAAAGTCACAAGAAAAATCCTGCCTAAGCAGGCAGCTGTCTGGATTCATCCCCTTCTGGAAGGAGCACATCTCAGCTGCCCTCATTAGCTGCAGTTTAAGATGTGGCTGCTTGAGTTTCCTTAGGCCAAGGACCCCTGAGACAAATGCACTGAAACACTTCCAATTGAAAGGAAAGCAAAACAAAACACACCAAGTCCCCAGCCTCCCAGCACATACAGAACTACATCAGAAATCTGGCCTAGTTTCAGCAGCACCTCTACTTCAGAAGCAAGCTTACTCTCTTGCACAACAGATTTCTTTGTATACAAGCCTGTAGTGACTTGGAGCCTTTGCAGGACAAGCCACAGCAGTGGGGTTTTGGGCCTTCACAGAGCCAGGTCTTGTCCACAACGTGGACAATAATGCCTACCACAGGTTCCGAGAGACATCTGCCCTTGTCCACTGAGGGGACTGAGACACTGGAAACTCAGCGCACACCTTCATGCCTGCAGTTTGCACAGCCTGTGGACAACACAAAAGGTGCTGGATGCCTGATAATTCAACAGCTGAAGCTAACCCAAGCCTCTTCACACTCTGCAGGGAAGCAGAAAAGAAAAAAAAAAGGCAGGTAGAAGAGATAAGAAACACCCAAAAATACAGCTTATCTGCAGATGTTAAATTGTGAGACTTCTGGGAAGTTCCGTATCCCAATATGGGTCTTCCCAGACATGGGACTGCCATATGGCTAGCAAAGTCAGAATAACAGAGAATGCTGCAAGACCAGGCCCCCATTTCTGTGGTTTTCCGCACAACTCATTAAATAATCAAATCCAGTGCCTGAAGGAAAACTCACTCATTTGCTGTCACTGTGCCATTTGCCTCTGCCTGATGTCTTGAACCTAATTTGTTGTGGCTTAACTGCTGAACTCTACGCAAGACCAAAGACTTCTGGTTTTGGATTTAAAACTATGCAAGGAAGTTATTTACTTCATCACTATAGCATCACTTAGTGTACAGAGGTTAAAGAAAAGTAGGCTATCAGCATCAGTAAAATGCAAAATAAGGCGGAAGCATTGGATTATCAAAGCAGAGAAACTGAACTTCTCCCATACACACATTAAATACTTGTTTAGTTACTGGAGAGGAGAATTATGCTGCAATAATAATGTACTGTAATACAACTGCAGAAATTAATTACTAAAAAGCCTTCAAAAGACCAGAGGGATTAAGATTACAACACAAAAGTCTAACATGATGAGGGTAACGATATTTCTGCAAGTAATCACTATCACTACAGTTTTGCCTAGACTGGGTAAAAGGCTGTCCTAACTACAACAGAAAAATTTACTGAGCTCCACACTAAGCCTAAGACAACATACTTTCTGCCTGGAGAAGAGTGTAAAACAGACAAGAGGTATAATTTTGGTTGATCCCTTTCTACCCTTATTGAAAGAACAAAATTCACGCAATGCAGACTGCTTGAAATTAAGGCCTGCATCCCTCAACACTAAATACCTCTAGTTTCATATAGTAACAGGATTTCCTATTAAAACACCATAAGTTTCCATAAAATTTTGCAGCAGCAAGCATAAATGGAGAGAACAAATGCCACAGACAAGCCATGGCACTGGCATGTCACAGCATCCCCCTTGGACATCCAGCATACTCTCCACTCCAGGGGAGTCCCACCTGTCATGTGGACACTGCTCAGGATTTACAGGCCAGGAAAGGTGGCTGTGTAGCTCCAGAGAATGTTTTGTCTTTCCAGAACTACAGCCTGGGCATGCTGGCTTGTGTTGATGCTGTGAATGAGATCGAAACGTGGCAATGAGCAGCACACACTTGAGTCACAACTTTGCTCTGCAATCACAGTGTCTGCTCAGGCCCTTGGGCACACAGGGCAGGCAATGTTCAGACCCTTCACACTCATTTTGAAGAGCCCAAGTACTGTGTAAGTTGTTAGAGAAGTCTTCCCTGCAGACCTTTCTAATTCCACATCAGTGAAAACATCTGATAATATTCAAAACCACTCCTGTGTGTTCTGTTCCTCTGTGGATTCAAATTCGCCACACATGGCAGAGAATTGCCTTATTAAGAATGGCTGTACACAAAGCGAATAAACTAGGATAAAAACATACATGATCTGTCACACATGACAGGAAAACCACAATTTACTTTAAATACATAACACGTTCCCTGACAAAATTCCTTTAAAATGTGACACACCATCATTTGCCATTGTTTCATCTCCATCTTTGTAGTTTGTGTACATGTGCCCCTCAGACCCCCTGGCTTCTTTTCAAACCATTCCCTGGGATAGGAAATAGTGTGGCTCATCTTGTGAGGAAGCATCACACCCAGGAAACACAGCAAGCTCCAAAGCCCCATGGCAGAGAGCAGGCCTTCAGCACTCAGCAAGGGCATCCCCAATGTCCCTTCCACCACACTTAGGGATGTAGAGAGGGCAGAACACTTCAGGTCTATCACATACAAATTTCAGTCCACACCTCACACTGCAAGAAACCTTCCCATGTAAAAATTAGCCACATTTTTAGCTGCCCCTTTACTCAATGCTATTAGCAAATTCTTGGAAAAAACTGTTTTTCATGCCTAGAAAGTGAAATTACTTCTACATTAATTTCCACATGGCCAACAATTAAACAGCCACTATGTGCTAACACAACCATCCCCGTTCTGTCCCACGTACAGTCACAGGGATGTAATTATTGCTAGCATCCACTTTCAATTAATCCATCAGGAACCACCTTCAGGATACTTGAAAATTCACTTTTCAGGCACCTTATTGAAATACTTTTCAGGCACTTTATTTAAACACCTTTCCACACTCTCTGAGGGACACAGAAGATTTTCTCTTTTGTGTTCAAGCTCTCTTGAAAGCACCACAGCTGTTGATTGCATCAGGAAGCAAAATTTCCTCATATACTTTTGGGTCTTCTACTGACAGGCAGAGTCTTCCAACTACTCAAAATTTTTCTCCCTTGGGAGCCACGATTTTCCTTAAGCAGGCAAAAACTAAAATAAAAATTAAAATTCCTTGCACTCCCCACTCCAAAAGAGGACAGATTAACCCAACTGTGAGGGCAGCCTCAAAAAAACCCCTCCCGCGGGTGAAGTCTGATTTGTAATTTACCATCCTCACTAAATGTGAGAAACTCACAGCGGGTGCTGAACCCTGATAAGACCAATCCTTCTACAGCGCCTGCTACTTTGGTACAGAAGCGATCGCTTGCTCAAAAATAAATAAATCAGGACAGTAAACTTCTTCGGTTTAGTAGCACAGAACGACCCCGGCATTTAGAGAGCTGCCTGTGAACGGGGAAGATCTGCAACAGGCCGGGTTTAACAAATACCTTCATCTCTACACAGCCAAACTCTGCCCAGGAGCCGCAGAAGGCGCAGCCAGAGCGCTGTGCCCCGGTGCGGAGCCGCGCGTCCCGGCGGCGCTGCGAGGGCGCCCGGGCAGCGCCGGGGGCCGACACGGCCCGGCTGCCGCCCCTCCCGCCCGAGCAGCGCCCCGGAGCCACGGTGCTGCTCCGGCTGGCACCGCACCCTCAGCGGGACCCGCTCCCCGTCCCGTCCCGTCCCGTCCCGTCCCGTCCCGTCCCGTCCCGCCCGCCGCCACTGACCTTGCCCACCGTCGGGGAACGGGGAGCTGCCGGCCGGCGGGACCCTGCCCAGGCAGGGCGCTTGGGCGTGGAGGACGAGGAGCCAGAGGGAGAGCACGCGTGCGGCCCGGCTCCGCGGCACACATGGCATGGTGCGGGCGGGCAGCTGCGAGCGGGGCGCCTATCGGGGCCGCGGCATGGCCGGGCCGCTCCCGGCGCCGCCGGACACAGGCGCCGCTCCGCACAAGGGCTGCGCGGGGCCGTCCCGGTGTCTGGTTTCTGCCGGCGAAGGAAGGAGGGCTGTGGGGAGGGAGCAGCTCCCGGGAGCCCCCGCCTCGGAGCCGCCGGGGTTAACGCGGCGGGACGAACCGGGCCGGGCCGGGCCGGCAGGGAGGGAGGAGAGGCGAGGCCGCCAACAGGGACCGCCGCCCCTCTCCGTCCTCACCGCGGCCGGAGTGGGGCGTTCGGCCCGGCAGCTCTCGGGGAAGGCCGCCCGCACAAGGCAGCATCCCCTCACTGGGTCACTCCGGTGGTCTCCGCCGAGGGGCCGGGGCAGGGCGCCTGGCAGAGGTTCCCCCGCCGCGGGAGGAGGTGGTCGAGGCACGCGGGAGTTTGTCCCGTTGTCCACCGCTTTCTGATGCGGCGGGACGGGATGCGGGAGTTTCCCCGGCTGAAGCATCCCGTAGCCCGTGGCCCCTCGGGGCCCAGCAGCCAGAGCCTGGTTTCCAGGCTGCCTGACAGAATCACAAAGTCAGCCAGGTTGGAAAAGACCTCTGCGATCATTGAGTCCAGTCTGTGGTCTGAATATCAAAATGTCAACCAGACCATGGTAGCAAAAGCCACATCCAGTGCTTTCTTAAACGCCTCCACGGATGCCGACTTCACCGCCTCCCTGGGCAGTTTATGTCAAAGTCTAATCATCCTTCCTTGTGAAAAAATTCTTCTTAATGTCCAGCCTAAACCTCCCCTGATGCAGGTTAAGACTCCTCAGGGTGCTGACACCGTTCTGTGTTTAGCAGTGTGCTGGCACATTGGGGTTACTTCTGAATGTCTTCCCTATGAACAGAAAATTCCTAAATAACCTTGGCATCTACATTTTTAAGTGCATGCCATGTGCTCTCTGGCAAGTCTCATCGAACATCTGCTATGGTCACTGCCAGGCCAAGGATCAACAGGTGGGTGGACACTTCAGTGCTGTCCCGTGCTTGAGACCTGGACTGGGTTCCTCATCTGCTTTGATAACCTCCTGCTTATACCTGGCTCCACCATGGACTTCTTATATACTTTCATAGCAATCTGTGCTTAATTATGCTTGTTTCTCTGCTCATTTTCCCAAGATGAATGGCTGCCACAGTTCAACTGCCTTAGCTGTAAGAACTGTGAACTCCAGACTCCAGAGCACAGAAATGCAAAAAAAGAGTTAAAGTTCCAAGGTTTTCTAAATCAGCAAAAAAATGTGGCTTCCCCCAGGACTCAGACAGGTAACTCTGGAAATGAACATATTTATAAGAGTGATGATTGATTTAGGAATCATCATGTGCTCTCTTCTAGATAGTGGAAGGACGCAGACCATGCAAAAGGAATATTTGATATTCGACATTAATTATTTGATATCCAACAGAACTTACCAAGAGAGGATTTGTTAATTGTTAAGGTATTTATTTCAATATGTCTGTCCATATATTCTGCATATGAATAATCTCATCTGTTACAGTGACAAGTTTTCTGGTGTTCTTGCCATTAAGAGTCTTAGTCTAGTCACACAGTGGGCATGAGGCTATTTTGTGAGACTGGGTATTATAGTCTGCTTAGCTCTTTATCAGTACTTCCCTGAAATTAGTTTAAAGCTAAGTGTGGCCTGAAATCGATATTATATATATAATATTTAACATCTAAAAAGACTTGACAATTGTTGCATAGAAAAAGCCACACAATTTGACATTAATATTTTAAAATAATTCAGTTGGCAAATAAGGAAGTATTTCCGCCAAATGAAATAAAAAAGGAAAAATACTGCAAAATGAGGAGAACAGGCTAGGAGCAGTGGAAAGAAGGTATGACAGTTCAAGAGATGGGCATATGTTTACAAAGTACTGGTTTAACATACTTCTTGAAAGCCATCACAAAAATTACCCTTCTGTGAGAGACATTTAACTATTTGCTTCCATTTTCAGTCATCTCTTAGCTAGGTGTTCCCTGCTAGGTGAATCTGATGGGAATTTCCTGCAGGATTCAATTTTGGTTTATTCCTCAGCAGGAAAACTTAATTCCTGTTGCCTGTAATTCTCCCCAACCCTGGAAGAGGTGGAGAACTAAAAGCTTTAGGAACTCAAGAGAGTTTGTGGGAATGAGTTTTGTTTTGATTTGATTTTTTTTTTTTTAATGACAAAAATTTGTAGATCAAAAAGTTGTAGAGAGTGGAGAAAGAGAGCTGTGGGAATCTGGTCTGAGACATCCATAACTCCCTGGGCTTTATGCCAGCATGCACATACACAGGAAAAATGATTCACTGGGTGTAGTGTCAGAGAATACCCTGGGGGACAGTAGGGTTCCTGCTTCAGGGATGCTGTGGCTGTAGCTGATGCAGTGTCCAAAACACAGCACTGTACCAGCTATTTAGGAGAAAACTACATCTATCCCAGCTAAAAACAGTCAAGATGTGAAGCAATGGCACGAGTAGAAAGCACTCTCCTGATGTGAGTACATACTGAGGCCATTTTAAGGGAACAGAAGCAATGGCACTGTGTCTTCCCAGTGGTTTCCTGTTCCAAAGAGGAATAACCTGAGGTTTTGGAAGTTTTTTTGAAAGAAAGTTGGTTGCTGACTCAACCTCAGTTATAAAAAGAATAGATCACCACATCAGCTGTGTTCTTGTGGCAACAAAGTTGTTGCAGTTCAGTAGGTGCAGCTCCGCTCAGAAGAGCCTGTACATTTATTGAAAGGTCACAATCAAGAGACACAGTCAATCCTGGACTGACAAACCAGAAACAATACTGGACTCTTTTTAATTTAAGTAGACTTCCAGGACAGCCATAAAATAAATTTATGCATTGCAATTTATATGTATGTAGAAATGTTTACAGAGAGCCAGAAAAGCAGAGGTTCTGAGCAGTGAGGAGCTAAAACACAAATTATATGATTTGGCATAGGACAGTTGCTGCTAAATTAAGTCCATGTGAAGACAGACACAGAAGGATATTTTGCTTTACTAGGAATGAGAGTCTCCTGCTCAAAATTTAAAGATACAAAATTATATAATACACACTTGCTCTGCTCCTGCAATCAACAGGGAGAGGAGATGATACTTCTGGAGTATAGCACATCCTTGCCTGTCACATCCGAGGTGAAACACTGTCCAGACCTGACTGTTAGCTGTCCTGGCTTAAAAACTTGCTTGGACTAGAAATGGTAAGAACATGGATCACACATGATGTGGTGGGCTTAGATTTTTCTGTGATACTGTGACTATTGGCAGGGAGATGAACTGAAAGATAATTACTTTGAATACCAACGACCCTGTGGAGTTTGCTGGATAATTGCCACTGTTGATGTATTCTTTTTCTGCCAGATTTATAAAGAAGTTTGTGAGTACATTTTTTTACTCTTTAGTCTTATTCCCTGTTTCTCATTAGAGGTGGAGCCTCTTAAAACAGCTAATTATTGGTAATTGAGCCAGAGACACTATCGAATCTCTCAGCTTCCATTTCATTACAACCTTTACAGATTTTTGGAACTTCATAAGTTACTCTTGCAAAAAAAAATGTATTTGCTGACATTCCACTTCTGGTATGTCTGTGGGCAGATTTAAGTAAGAGAATGAAGAAAACTCTAAGTAGTCAGTGATTCTTTAACATGAAATTTTTTTCTATGCTCACACTGAGATTTCAGTCTTCAAACATGGATTGGTTTTTATGACTAGTGAGCTAATTCACAAAATTATAATTTCATGCTTGCACCATGTGAATTTATAAGCTCATTTGTCATACTATCCATATTAACCAAATAAAAGCATGTTTCTGGAGCAACAGGTCACTTTGACTTATCTTTTTAAGTTAGTGCCCAAAAAATATATTCTCAGTAGTCTGTCTAGAAAGTAAATTATGAGGATGATGAACATAATCAAGGGTTTGGGGAGGTTTTTTGTTTGGGTTTGGGGTATTTTTAAGGGTTTTGTTTTGTTCTGTTTTTATTAAAAGCTATTTCTCTGTCCAAATTATACTTTCTGGAGGATATGTCTGTGGCTCATGAATTGTGGTATGATCATTATGTTATATGAGATTTTGTCATGAAAGCCTGTATCCATTTCTTACTAGACTTTTAAGAGAAGAATTGCCATGAAAATCTTCCCATGGTGGACACACATCAAGTCATACCAAGTTCACTCTCAGGATGGAGAAGGTAAAGTTGTAAAACCCACTTGAAACTGGGACTGAAACTGTTAACAGTTACTGTCTGAATTTGGTCAGAAGGATGAGATTGTAGCCCTGAGCTCATAAAAAATCAAGAGGAGACCATATTGGTTCCAGAAATTAGAACTGAAAAACTAAACGAACATGAAATATCCCTTTCCTGTTTTCTAGTTTCCTTCTCCTGATCCAGAATTTTGTTTGAGAGAGGATGCCATAAAAAGAATTATTCATAAAACAGAATTCAATTGCAAGAATGCAATATTTAAATAATGTAAAGCCACACATACACACTAGTAAATCTTTTCAATAAAATCTGTTCTAGACCTTTACTATTACTAATTTTTGCTTCAGTGTGTCAAATTCAAAAAAAGAAATTTCAAATCTATTACTGCTACAAAAATATCTTGAGAAATAGTCCCATGTTTCTGTATTTAGTGATACATTCAATATTTTAAAAATCTGCTCTAAGCTACAAAAATGCCTTTCATATTGAAAACAGAACACCATCTCCCTTGCCAAAATATTTCAGAGGAGCATACAGCTGGTTCAGTCACTGTTGTAATTATAATAAATCTTTTGTTTGTGCATGAGGCCTGTAAAGGGAGTGAAAAATTATAGAAATTCTTTGGGGTAAATTGTAGGAAAATTACCATTTCAGCAAATGTTTATTTGGCATATTTAACTAAAACATATTTTAATGCTATTTGAGAAACACCTGCAGGACACTGACACAATACAGTCAAAACCAGTGGGCAGTTTTGGTGGTCTGAACAAGTGAAAGCCTTTTTAAGTCTACTGTACTGATTGATGCCACCTGAAGGCAAACTAGCAATCTCAGCCCTGTGGATTATATTGGCATAGTACTATATATATGAAAAAAAAGCCTCTGCCTGATTTGTTTGAGAGGGACAAAATACACAAATCAGCCATTTTTACACCATTATTGCCAGAGTGCATCATGGAAACCTCTGCCTTCCTAGACTTTTCAGAAAGTTTGAGTAAGTAATACCAATTACACTGACACTTGGATAAAAAGAAGGCTCTGGAAAGTTGCATGTTAGCAGCACAGCTTTGGCAGCATGGGTGGAATGAATAGGGAGCAAGCAGACAGCAATATCTTCCAGAACCATAATGCTTGTGATTGTATCTGATGAGTTTTGCAATACTTTTTGAAAGTAGCTGATGGCTTTCTTTAACATTTTTTCAGCCATGGCAGCGTTGTGGCAGTGTGTTAAATTAATAATTCAGCAAATATTTCTTTTATTATTCATCTAGTGTTGCAAGTTCCCTTACCTGCCTCTAAAACATCTCTGAAATGAAGAATGACAAAAAAAAAACCCACCCAAGACTAAAAAGGAATTTTTCTGAGGGTCTAAACGTGAGCAGAAACCTTGGACACTCATTTCACACTTGCAGACCTGAGTTCAAAATCCACTACCAGTGTTCCCAGGAGATACCTAACTTCACACTCTGTTGCTTTCTCTGGGTGACTAACAGAAAAAGCAATATAAGGCTGGACATTATTTTCCTCCTCTTCCCCTTTCTGGATCATTATGACTGTTCAGTCTCAGCAATAGATCAGCAAGATGTGTCAAACAGAAGAAATGGTAGAAGAAATTATTCTATGCAAGGCATGTTTGCTGCAATTTTTCTGGTGACATTTAAAATTGGGTGTGAAGATAGCAATGTGATGAGAGTAGGTTAGAATTCAATCTAGAAAAAGTCCACTTCTGCACTATCAACCTCACTAATAATTTATTAGGTCTCTGCATGGCTCGATTACTGACTGTTTTTTCCTTGGGGCCTATAATAGTAGCAGGGCTAAGTGGAGAGGGAAAATTGAACAAGAATTTGCTTATTTCAAATGTTTTACTAATCTTGGTTTTGGGTAAGTGCTGACTCTAGTGCTAAGGCAGTCATTGCTGCTGTGGGCTGGGAGGCACCTCACTCTGCACTGTTTACAGAACCTCTGCAGGTCTGCCTGAAACTCAGCATTTTTACATTGCTTGTTTATATGATGGTTCTTATGCTAGTTTTAAGGGATCAGTGGTTTTGTCTTCTGCATGTGCTGTTTTACAGTCGACTGTGCAACGCTGATGGGACTAATGGGGTTGTTGAATTTCACTGCAAGGATGATTTCCTCTGGTTGAAAGAATTAGGAAAACTGCTGCCATTCAGCAGGCTGAGAGATGCAACTTAATGCTTATTGAAACTTAATGTGTTTTGAAAATGCCACCTAGATGCAACCCTAATCAGTGATTAAGAGGTATGAAAACCTAGGGGAAAAATCCATTATTTGGAAAAATTGAGAAGATTTGCTGGATTTGGTTGGGTTGAAGTTAATTTTCCTTGAAGTGGCTGGTGTGGAGCTATGTTTTGGCTTTGTGCTGAGCACAGTGATGATAACACAGAGATGTTTTAGTTACTGCTGAGCAGAGCTTACATAGAGCCAAAGCCTCTTCTGCTTCTCCCCCGCCACGCTGGTGGGGAAGCTGGGGCTGCTTGGGAGAGTAGGAGGAGACACAGGCAGGAAAGGTGACCCCAACTGACCAAAGGCATATTCCAGACCTTGTCACATCACCTTCAGGATATAAAGGGGAGGGAAGAAGAGGGAAGGAGGCATGCTGAGCATGATGACCTTTGTCTTCCCAAGTGACATCAAGATGTGGCGGGCACTGCTCTCCTGGAGATGGCTGAACTCCTGCCTGCCCATGGGAAATGATGAATTAACTCCTTGTTTTGTTTGCATGTGTGGCTTCTACTTTCTCTATTAAACTGTCTTCATCCCAACCCTCGAGTTTTCCAGCTTTTACCCTGCCAATTCTCTGCCCAGTTTTGCTGGTGGGGAAGTGAATGAGTGGCTGCAAGGGGCTTGACTGCTGGCTGGGGTTAAACCATGACAGGAAACCATTGTTTAAACCGTTAAACCAGGAAACCATGTCAGGGGTCCATTTTTTGAGGCCTGATGTGGTCAGTCAATTCTTTTTCTTTCTTTTTTTTTTTTTTTTTTGGTCATTCTGGTACCAAGCTATTTATTATACCAAGTAATCTGCAGACTAAACCTTCCCAGAGTCTTGCATTGCTAATTCCAGTAAATTGCACCCTCACTCTAAGTAATATGAATGGTGTCTAAAACTTTTAATTACTCTTGTTCCCCTTTAACACTCCTATACCATCATCTGGCTGATACTTTTACAGGGTCCCTGCAGATACAAATCAAAGTGACGAGTGGACTGCTGATAACAAATAGTACACACGACTATGTCTTTGCAGGAAGTTCAGTGAGATAAATCAATGCAAAAATAATATACTTGTTCCGTAAATCTCCCCCGGATGGCTGATTCACAGTGCTTCACTTAGGTACATTCAGAATCTATTTGGTTTTAAAAATGCGCCGTTATCTTGATTTATTTAGAAGCGGAACAGAAGAAGGAAAACCTCTGTTCCTATTCCCATCGCTTGCTGTCTGTTTCTGCGGCAGACTTGGTGGGGAAGCGATTTTCGAGCCCCGCGCAAGACAGAGGGGCCCCCTGCGGGCGGGATCGCTCTGCCTCGGGGAGCGGCGGCTGCTGCTCTCGCCTTCCCCCGAGCGCTGCAGCCATAGACAGCCGGCATTTACAGCTCCCTTGTCCGCGCCCTTCCATTTAAAATGAGGGAGAGACGCCGTCTCCCCAAGTCCCAAAAGCAGGAGGGGCGTTCGTGGGTCCCTGTCCGGAGTGCGGTCGTTCAGGGGAGGCGCGGTCCGGCTCGGTGCCGAGGTTTCTCAAGCGCGAAGGCGCGGGTGGTTTCCGGGTCATCCTGCGGCTCGGCGAAGGTGCGACATCCCCAAAACTTGTCCCCACGCAGGAGGGGAAGGGTTCTGTGAGCGCTGATCGGAGGGGAGTACATCGGGGACGGGAACCGTATCGGGATTGGGAGGATCACGTCGGGGAGAGATCACGTAGGGGAAGCGGGGATCACATCAGGAGATGGGGGATCATATAGGGGAAGGGAGCATGACACCGGCGGGGGAGGGAGGGCATCGCCTCTGGCCGGGCAATTGCCGCGCTAAGCCCGAAGGAGCGCCCGGTTGATTCACACGCGCCGTTCCCGGTCAAGTGTGCGGGACGGGACGGGAAGGGACGGAACAGGTCGGGACGGGGAGGGACGAGAAGGAAAGGGACGGGATGAAACGGAACAGAACAGGACGGGGCGATCCGCGTGAGCAGCCGCGGGGGCAGCGGGGGCGCGGGGGCCGCGCTCAGCACCGGGGAGAGCTCCGCGCCCACCGCGCATGCCCCGCCCCGCCGGCGCGGATAAAAGCGCGGCGCGGAGCCCAGCGGCGCCAGCCGTGCCACCGCGCCAGCCCTGTCACCGTGCCAGCCGTGCCACCTCGCCAGCCGTGCCACCGCGCCAGCCGTGTCACCGTGCCAGCCGTGCCACCTCGCCAGCCGTGCCACCGCGCCAGCCCTGTCACCGTGCCAGCCGTGCCACCTCGCCAGCCGTGCCACCGCGCCAGCCGTGCCACTGCACAGCCGGCACCGCACCGCCGGCACCGCGCCGTGCCTGGACCCTGCCGCCGCCCCAGCAGCCCGCCCGCCGCCGCTGGTCAGCCTCTGGGGAAAAAGCTCCCGCGGACCCGTCTCCCACCCTAGTATGGGATGGGCGAGCCCTGCGAGCGCGGTGCCTGCTCGCCAGCCTCTGGCATAAAGGAAGGAGCAGACAGGGAGTCCTGGGACACGCCGCTGGCTTTCCTGGAGAGCCCTCAGATGGACAACGGCAGCAACGTGTCCTTCCTGCAGTTCTTGAAGACCATCAACCTGGAGCGAGCCGACGGGATGCAGGGGGACAGTTCTGACGTGGTGAGGATTGTCATTTCACTGGTGTACTCCGTGGTGTGTGCCCTGGGACTGGTGGGCAACCTGCTAGTGCTCTACCTGATGAAAAGCAAGCAAGGCTGGAGGAAATCCTCCATCAATCTCTTTGTCACCAGCCTGGCAGTGACTGACTTCCAGTTTGTGCTGACCTTGCCATTCTGGGCAGTGGAGAATGCACTGGACTTCAACTGGCTCTTTGGCAAGGCAATGTGTAAGATCGTCTCCTACGTGACAGCAATGAACATGTATGCCAGTGTGTTCTTTCTCACTGCCATGAGTGTGGCTCGATACCGCTCTGTGGCTTCAGCCTTGAAGAATCAGCGTCGAAGAGACCCGTTGGGTGGCTGCTGCTCTGCCAAGTGGCTTTGTGCACTCATCTGGCTGTCTGCTGTCCTGGCTTCCCTGCCCCATGCCATTTTTTCCACCACTGCCACTGTCTTTGATGATGTTCTCTGTCTTGTCAAGTTCCCAGAGGGCCGAGGCAACAATGCCCAATTGTGGCTGGGTCTGTACCACATCCAGAAGGTGCTGCTAGGCTTCCTGGTACCGCTGGTCGTCATTAGCCTCTGCTACTTGCTCCTGGTGCGCTTCATCAGTGACAAGCACGTGGGCAGCACCTGCAGCGGCCCCAGCATCAAGCGCCGCTCCAAAGTGACTAGGTCAGTGTCCATCGTGGTGCTGTCCTTCTTCTTGTGCTGGCTGCCTAACCAAGCACTTACAACCTGGGGGATACTCATCAAACTCAACGTGGTGCACTTCAGCAACGAGTACTTTCTCTCCCAAGTGTACCTCTTCCCCATCAGCGTGTGCCTGGCACACTCCAACAGCTGCCTCAATCCCATCCTCTACTGCCTCATGCGCAGGGAGTTCCGCAAGGCCCTGAAGAACCTCCTCTGGAGGATCACCTCCCCTTCCCTCACCACCATGCGCCCTTTCACTGACACCAGCAAGCCTGAGAAGGAGGAGCAGGCCCTGCATGCTATGATGCCTGTCCAGCCTGTCCCTGCTGCTCCCCGTGCTGCAGCCGTGCAGGCAGAGGTGGCCTATTACCCGCCTGGGGTGGTGATGTACAGCAGCCGCTACGACCTGCTGCCTGCCGGCTCCATGGAGCAGCACTGCTGAGAGGGCAGGGGGCTCTGGGGGCTGGCACAGTGCCAGATGTGGCCTGGGGATATTGAATACCTGGTCAGGAAAAGGGGAGGAGGGATGAGTAAAGGAGGACTTCTGTGTGAGAGATGCTCTTTTGCGGTTTTGTCTGCCCTTGGAGACACTTGATGGACGTTGTTTGGAAGATGCACCCTGAGCTGGAGAACAGGACTAGGAGGAGGTAGTGGTGGGATGTCTCTATGAGATGCTTTTTATTGCTTCTGCCTATGCTGGGGAACAAGGACTAATGAGGGTGATGGGACCCCAACCAGGGAGGATGCAGGATGTGTAAAGCAGCACAGGGAGGTGAGGGGCTGGCTGGGGTGGACTGAGGCTGGAAGGCCTTAACCACATCCCCTCAAGCTGGAGCTGCAAGCAGCTCTCCCACCTTGTGTGGTTTTTTGTGGCAGGGAGAGGGAGCTGAGCTGCTTTCTCCCTGCTGCAGGACCCTGTAAACATCACTGCTTCCTGGGCTCCACTGAGGGCTGGGGATCAGACAGCCTCTCTTCTATTTCAAACCTACCCTGAGGGGAACAGCCAGCACAAATAGGTACAAAGCTCCTGCTTGTTCAGGCTTGGCGCCTTTCCCCTCTTTTAGGGACTTGGGAAAGAGCAGGGACAAGGAACACTGTGCTCCCCTCCAGATCAGTGCAGGATCTGCTTTTCTAGCTACCCCCCATCCCCCCAGCTGCTGTCAGGGCATAAAGTAACCCAGACAGACAAGGAGAAACCCAAGGATGGAATTTGCAGCTTCATGGGGTGTTCCTTTGCCTGGGTTTGGAGGGAGGGTGTGAGCCCCCTAATACTGTTCCCTACCTCTCTCCAGGCCACTGAGGGGAAAGGAAACCTCTGAGCACCAGACCATGGAGATGCAAGACAGCATCTCTCCCAGGGCACTGAGGTTGCAGGCTTAATTTTTGCTGCACTTCAGACTGTTCATATTTCACTTCAGGAAATCAGCAAAACTGTAAATAAAATATTTTTAAAAAGGGAAAAAGAAACACCCCTAGCCACTTCAAATCACTTGCTCTGGGATACTTCTGGGTTCACTTAAAACCAAGCACAAAGGCTTTAGTTCTGCTGAGGGTTTGCACTGACTCTTGCCAGTTTTTCAAGTGAAGTTCAGTTCAGGTCCTCTAGTCTGAGCAGCCCTAGGGCCTGCAGTGCTTATGTAGCCTAGAGAATGTCAGGGATTGGCCTTTACCAGCCTCTATTCCACAGAAATGCCTGAGAAATAATTTGAGGCTTATCTGAATCAAACTTTTAGGGGGATGAAAAAAGTGTAATTTTAAGCTGTGAAAATTTTTATGATGAGGCTATATATCTACTTAAAATATTTTTTTATTATGAGGAAAAAAATTTGAAACCAAAAGTTCAAAGCATTTGTTTTAAATGATAGGAAGGTGCAACATTTCTGGTTTTGATTTCAGAACACAAGTTCATTAATCCCTAGTACTGCATATAAGATAATTATATAAATACAATTTTCAAAACTGTTTTCTATTTCCAAACCCTTTCCTTGCAGTCTAACTCCAACATCTGCCTGATTCTGCTATAAAGGCATTTATGCAGAGGGTTGTTTGTCACCTCTAAGTACTGACATGGAGAACACTTGCTGTTTCTGTCCAGAGAAAGCTGCTACACCATAGTGGCAATTACACTTTTCAGACTCTGTTAGGTGTACTGAACGTGTTGGTAACTCCTGTTGTAAAATTTGTTTGGTCTGAAAGCAGCTGGTTCTGCTACCTGCAAGGAGAAGTTATCTTTTTTTCCAAGGCAGAAAAGACTTCTCCAGCCTTGGGCATTTGCTAATGGGGAAGATACTGATTTACAAGTTGTCTGAAGAAGAGCAGCAGAAGTGAGCTGGTGGCTGATGGGCACACTTACACAGATGCAAAGACTCCGAAGAAATCAGACATATCCGCAGAAGAACTTGAGCATCTAAGTACTGTATAACTGCCTCTCTAACCTCCTAAATCCTGACTTGGTTGACCGGTGAAGTCTGTAGGTACTTAAGTTTTTTCTAGTAAAATTTTTGTGCCTAGAAACCTGTTCCTGAGCATGCCTAAATCTGCTTAATTCTGTAGCACTTATTTCTGTGCTTAATGGGGATATTTCTCTTGGGACTGGCCACAGTGTGTATCCTGTGAGGGAGGCAACTCCGCATCCCAACACAGAAGACCCTGTGCCAGGCCACGCAGTTAGTCAGAAGCGGCTGTGAACTCAACTCATTTCCCCCATCCTTTAGAATCTGTGCCTGGATGTGCTGCTTCTGTTCCAGCTTCAATGTATGTGCAGATTATGCTCGTTCCCCCTCCCTTGTGAAATGCTAAATTAGTGGTGACAGCTATCCCCCACAGCCTGAGAGATTCAGTTCCCTTTTCCACATCCCAGGGGAGTGGCTCAATCTCTGGGCCACTTTGTGAATGTGCTCATATTCTCTGGCCTGAAACAGTTCCCTGTTGCCTGAATTGCTCAGTGTTGCTGGATCTTAATGGCAACAAAAGCCCTCGAATCAGCTTGGCAGCACAGTGGTTAGGGTGTAATCTCCAAAGAGGAATTGTGGAGAGATTTTTTTCAGCAAATACAGAATAGAAATTGGATCCAGATCTGAGTTCTAGGTCTCCCTTTCCCAAGGACAGTGGTAAACTTCCTCCCACGTCCTATTTCAATTAAAGTTCTAGTATGCTATCCGGAACCTGAGGTCTTTCTAGATCTGCTGGTAAAGCAGCTTAATCTGCTAAAGGATTTGCAAAAAACTGCATTTCTGATGTGGGAGAAAGCCCTAATTTCTGTGTTGCAGGTGAAGAAAGTTGCACAGTTGTATGAGAAAAGGATACCATGAGCTCTTAATTCCAGAGTTCAGAGAGAGAGATAATCATGTTTCTGTAGGCCAGGAGAAAGTATCTAAATTAAGGACATGGGAGGAATCTCACAGCCAGATGCTGTTCTTACTGTTTGCTTTTGAATAGAGTAATTTCTTGCTTAACTTGCTGGAAAATTTTTCCCTATCTGATGTTTAACTGTTCTTGTGCATTAAATAAACAGCTTTCCAAGCATCTGAAGTGTAACTATGAATTTCAGTAGATAGAAAACTGCCTGAAAGACAGCCTCTGTGGTGCTCAGCATGGCAAAACCCATGTGCTTTTGTGAGTGTCAGTGTAGACATAATTTTGTGCCAGGAAAATAGTAAATACACAGGTGATCAGAACAGCACATAGTTAGCCCAGAGTGCCAATGTACCATTGTCAGAGGAAACCCCAGGTGTCTGATCACTAGAGACATAAAACCCTCCCATTTGGCAAATCACCCAAACATGAAAATACCTTGTGAGTGTATAGGGACTGGACAATGAAATTAGTGGGCAGCTCTCTCACAAGCCACTGATCACCCAGTGTAAGTCATGGATCTGCTGTTTCAAAGAGGCACAATGCATCCACACTTGGCCAAATGCTGATTTAGGGCAGATCAGGAGCCCAGGCTGTGCAGGTCAGTGCATGTCCAGCACACAGAGAGCACTGCTCTAGCAACACAGGAGCAGAGAGAAATCCTGCTTCACCTCAGCTGTGAGTCCCAGCTAACAGCACAAAATCTGTCTGTGTGCTGCATGGGCAGGGGCACCAGCCTAGGTCTTGGCAGAAGGTGCAGTTGCTCTGTTTGCATAGGGTGTGTGGCCTCAGCAGAGGATCATTCCAGCTCAACAACAACAAATCCTACTGAATATCCCGGGGTTTCATAAGTAATGACTACAACACCTTTCAAAAACTGTTTCCTACAAATGTTCGTGTCTTTGTTTGTAACAATCATCTTTTCATGTACTAAAATAAACATTGCTGAAGGATACAAAACAATACTTACAGAATTCTTGACAAGATTTTCCTGCTTGGTCTCCTTCTGTTACAGAGTCCCGGTGGGGTGCTGGTAGAGAGGTGCACTTGGTTATAGAAGGGTAGGGACCTGAAGGTGCAGGCTGACATCTAGTGACAAACTGAGGGAACCTTTAAAGGCCGGATATTTTCATTAGGCAAAGACTTTGATTCTTTAGGGACGTTTAAGTATCTCAGCCCCTTAAACAACTAACCAAGGTCTTAATGTAATAACAACCTCCAATTGCATTTCCAGGTTTCCCTTTGAAATACCTCTTCGGTGGAAATGCTGTTTCACTTTCTCAGTGAGTTATTCTGGCACTCACTTTAACAGTAAAAAAAAATCCAGTCCCCTTCATTCCCATTCACGACTGTCTGCTCTAAAATTGATTATTCAATTGAGCGTGTGCTCAGAAGCTCTGATCTAATTTGTATCCCTGAGCTGGAGCAGGAGCAGATATGAGTGTGGTGCAATTCAAGGACATTAGATTGAGAGCTTGGAACTTCTTTTTTTAGTGAGGGTTTTTTCCTCAAAAGATAATTCCTAATTTTCCATTTAAAGAGGGTTACTGAAAATATCTTTTTATCATTATGAGAGCGGTTAAAAGAATATCTTCTAGGTAAAATCCCAGTAGCAGTCAGTGCCATGAGTAGCCAGTTAACTCATTCCCGTGCTAAAGTGTAGCTGATAATACTCATTAGCAGGTTTCTCTGTCTATGTCTGTGCATAGACTCAGAGTCCTTCCCAAAATCTTAACAGTAAAATATAGATTCACAAGATGGCTGAGAAAATCGGGCCAAAAGATCAGCTGCAGACTGAAGCAGTTTCTTTAGTTAACATTTTTTTGGAAACCTTGACTTCCTGATTGGAAAGGACTGATTACTCTTCAGTGTGAAAAATCACAAAATAAAGTATCTTACTCAGATACCAGCTCTCTCCCTTACTTGTCCATTTCTTGGGATAACAAGGTACTGTTTCTCCAAGGACTTGTGTTTTTCCTTCAGATCAGCTGAATGAGTATGGTCAGTTGTACAATGGCCAAATTCCCTGTTCAACACTGACTTCTAAAATCATTGTTCAATGAACCCTCCCACTTTTGCTCAGCTGAACCTCACACTGGATGAAACTGGAATCTTGTGGAAAATTACTTGTGTCTGTATTTGTGAAGAAGACTGATCAGCACGCTGACATCAGGTGGGTGACTCCCACACCAGGGGGTTGTGCCACCATTCAAAGGGTCCTTAATGGGCTGAGAAATGGTGTGACAGGAACCTCAGGCATCTGCACCAAGGGGATAACAAAGTCCTGCACTCTCTGCACCAGCACAGGCTGGAGCCCAGTTCACTGGAAAGCTGAGAAGGAGCTGGGGACAAGGTAGATATGAGCCAGCAATGGGCCTGTGCAGCACAGCCTAGCAGCATCCTGGGCTGCACTGGGCAGGACACTGCCTGCAGGCCAGGGAGGGGCTCCTGCCCTCTGCTCAGCCTGGTGAGACACATCTGGGATGCTGTGCCCAGTCCTGGGCAGGTTACCCAGTTCTGGAGTATTTACCAGGGAGGCTGCAGTATGATGGAGGGCTTGCAGCATTTGCCATGTGAGGGGAGGCTGACAGAGCGGGAGGTGTTCAGCCTGGACCTCAGAAGGCTTTATCAGCGTGTGTAAATCTGATGTGGGTGGGGATTAAAGAAGATGAAATCAGACTCTTCTCAGTATTGTCCAGGGAATGGACAAGAGGCAATAGGCACAAACTAAAATTCCATCATTGAAATGTAAGAACAAAAAAAAAAACACAAAAAACCTTTCAAATGGTGTGGTCAAGCACTGGAACAGGTTGCCTGGAGAGTTTCCAACTTTGGAGATGCTCAGAATCTGACTTAATGCTTATTGTACTTCTTTAGCAACCCTGTGCTGAGCAGGGGGCTTGTATTGGGTCATCTCCAGAGGCCACCCCAACTATTCTGTGCTTTTATGTGATATTCTGATAGCAAATGGATTGCTCTGGATGTGTCTTTGTTCCAATACAGTGGAATTAGCATTAGTGTCTGTCTTGCTTGATGTTTATTCTGAAAAACCTCTACAAATTTTATGCCCTCAAATAATCTATTACTATGTATTTCAAATCACCTATTCAATGAGTTTTAAAAATGTTTTAATTACTTTTAATTTCTGCTGAAATGGTGGAGGTGGCTTAGAGTAAATATAGTCTTCCTCTTGGCCCATCAAAAGTCACTTCCTGCTGAAATCTAGTCCCTTGTTCATAGGCCAATCCAGTGATGGATATAGAGGTATAGAGAGCAAACCATGAGGTCCTGAAGGTAAAAGAGATCCTTCTCTTAGGAGAAGTAAATAACTGCTCAGTTTGTAGAGTGGATCATAACAGGGAAAAGAAGAATCTGGTTTAAATTTCAGGTCTCATTTTCAGAGATGTAAACTGAAATATTGAATTTTGAGCACACTTGATATAAACTAATTCCAAGGAAAATATTCCAAAATGCAAAATCCCTGTCCAGAAAAGAATATCACCCTTTGATAAGGTGCCATCTTTTTCACAGAGAGAATCATAGTTCCAAAAGCTGTTTTATTGCCATGTTTTGCAGTGTTATGGTAATCTAACAATCTAACAATATTTGGGATATATTTCTTAAAGGCCTACTTGTTGAGATTTGGTGTTTTGTTGGAACTGCAGCAGTTATTAAAGAAACACGTGGCCTCTGTGGAAACTGAATAACTTGCAAGTTGCATTGCAAGCTAACATAATTTATTTTTTCAAAAAATCAGATCTGAATGTTGGAGAAACCCCAAATAATCTGAGATACATATGCACTTATACAGTGGTCTGCCAGCCATGCAGATCCCCAGTGTAAAGCTCCCAGGCTTCAGCAAATGCCATCTCTGTCAGAAACGTTTCCCTTCCTTCTTGTCACTCCTTAGACTCCACATTTGTCACATTTCCTTCTCAGCATCTAAAGAGCAGAGGAGCCTTGAAATCAGAGGTGTCCAAGACTCTGGCGCTGCCTCCCTCTGTGCTGCCCCCCTGTCCCCCCACCTCCTGATGCACTTCAGCTGCCGTGAGCCAATGCCACAAAAACTCCTGTGCCAAACAAGCAGGAAACGGCTGCACTGCAGGATTGACTCTTGGCTTCAGCACTGAAGGCTTCCAAGGCCAGATCTTGCCATGAGCTTGATGCTAAACGTGTCCATGGGGGGCTCCCACCACCACATGTCCACAGGGCAGTGCCTGCAATGCATCAGGCAAGCGGGCTACAGCTGGCAGCGAGCAGCTTTCCTTGGGTGTCTAAGCACGAAAAGGAAGAGAGAACTGGACAGCAGCAGCTCCCCAAGGTGAGGAACCGGCGGAGTGCAGAGCGGAGGGCAGGGGAGGGGACAGCGGAGGGGACAGCGGAGGGGACAGCGGAGGGCAGGGGAGGGGCCAGCGGAGGGCAGGGGAGGGGACAGCGGAGGGGACAGCGGAGGGCAGGGGAGGGGACAGCGGAGGGGACAGCGGAGGGGACAGGGCTGGGCAAGGCTGGGCAGGGCTGGGGGGGGCGGCTCCGAGGGCGCGGTGCTGGCGCTGAACAGCAGAGGGCAGCCGAGCGCCCGGCTCCCTCCGGAGCCCCGGGAATGAGCCTGGGAATGAGCCTCGGGAATGAGCCTCGGGAATGAGCCTCGGGAGTGGGCCTGGGAATGAGCCTCAGGAGTCGGCTTCAGGAATGGGCCTCGGGAATGAGCCTCGCCAAAAACTCCCCGTGCTCCGGAACCTCACACCAGGCAGCTCTCCCCCTGGAAGCAGAAGGCTTGCTCATCTCAGTCTACTGTGCAATCCAGGTTGGAAAACACTGACTTTTGTTTTCCTACTGCTGCAAGTGCTTGCCCACGGGAACAGCCTCCAGTTTGATGGCTCTGCCTGAAGTCACTATCCTTAACACACAGGTAAAATACCTGTGAGGTAAAGAGTTAATTTACAATTTAAAAAAAATGCAGCTGCTTAAGACATCTTGCATATCTGTAGGAGCAATGTGTGAAACTGAGCATTGTAGAAGGAACAGAATCATGGAATGGTCAGGTCGGAAGGGACCACAGTGTTCATCTGTTCCAGTCTTCCTGCTCAAGCAGGTTATCCTAGGACACAAGGCACAGGATTGTATCCAGAAGGTTCTTAAATAACTCCAGTGAGGGAGATGCCACAGGCTCTTTGGGAGATCTGTTCCAATGTTCCATTGTTATCAAAGAAATTCTTCATGTTCAGGTGGAACTTTCCATGCCTCAGTTCCTGCTCATTGTCCCTTGTCCTGTTGCTCAGCACCACTGAGCAGGGCCTGGTCCCTGCTCTGACCCCTCCCTGCGGACGCTGACAGACATTATGAGGTCCCCTCAGTCATCTCTTTAGAGGCTGAACATGCCCAACCCTCTCAGCCTTTCCTCATAAGAGAGATGCTCCAGTCCCTTGATCACCTTTGTAGCTCTCTGCTGGACCCACTCCAGGAGCTCCATGGTTTTTTTACTGAGGAGTCCAGAACGGGGCACAGCTCTCCAGACGCGGCCTCACCTGGGCTGAGCACAGGGGCAGGATCTCCTCCCTTGGCCTGCTGCCAACGCTCTTCCCAGTGCATCCCAGGACACCTTTGGCCCTCCTGGCCACAAGGGCACTGCTGGCTCATGGACAGCTTGTTGTCCACCAGGAGCCCCAGGTCCTTGTCCTTCTGCTTTCCAGCAGGTTGGGCCCAGCCCGTACCAGTGCCAGGGGTTGTTCCTCCCCAGGTGCAGGACACTGCACTTGCCTTTGTTGAACTTCAGACAATTCCTCTCTGCCCATCTCTCCAGGCTGTCCAGGTCCCTCTGAAGGGCTGCAGAGCCTCTGGGGTGCCGGCCACTCCTCAGCTTTGTGTCATCAGTGAATACCCTGAGGGGGCCTCTGCCCCTTCCAAGGACTGAGGTGAGACTGACTGGTTCTAGTTCCCTGTGTGCTTTTTCTTTCTTGCCTGTTTTGAAGATTGGGTGACATTTGCTTTCTTCCAGCCCTCAGGCACCTCTCCTGATCTCCATGACCTTTCAAAGATGATCATAAGCCCCCTGGCTATGATGTCTGCCAGCTCCCTCAGCATTTGTGGATGCATCACGTGAGGGCCCATAAAAATTACAAATTATTTTTCACAGTGCAGTCTTGAACAAGTGACCCTGAGCATTTGCCTCTTAAATTAACAAGATGGAGCAGCTAGAGAATGGAAAGGAATGCTGGAAACTTAGAGGGGAAAATTTTGTTTTATAGCTCATTTTTTATAGCTTTGTCATGCCAAAAACATTTACAGACATTTTACAGCAGATACTTCCACACAATCCTTCTACAGTTCAAAAATATCAAATGTCACCATTGCCACATTCACTTGCACCATTTTTTGACATGCTTCAGGGACTGGTAGTGATTCATAGGCACCAATGTGAAAGCTGTGAGTTCTCCCAAGGCAAAGACATTTATGATTCATGCTGACTTGTGTAGCCTTTCTGGAAAAAAAAGGTTTATCTTCCACAAGCCACCTGAGTTGCTTGTTTGCAAGCAAGTCAAAGAAACTTAATGAGAACATTATGAAACACAGAATGAACACTGAGGAAAAAAATCAGAATACTTGTGACATTACTAAGACTTCAAGTCCTCTAAAGAAGAGTCCAGAAGTTCCTTTAAGGATTTGCTTGCGTCACATGCCTGCTTGTTAAAGGGGAGTGAGTGGCAGATGTTGGTAAGAGAAAGAGAAAGGAAAGTGCCATGAAGATAAGGTGACAGACTTGTCTCCTGCCTTGCTCTGTTCAGCCATGACTGTTTCTGTGAGAGTGGGAGGGAGGAGGGTTGGTTATCACAGGACAGCTCATCTTTGAGAGGGTTTAGAGGAGGGATGCAAGGATAATTGAGGGACTGGAGCATCCCTTTCATGAGGAAAGGCTGAGGGAGCTGGGCTTGTTCAGCCCCGAAAAGAGGTGACTGAGGGGTTGTGGAGTCTCCCTCACTGGAGATATTCAAGAGCCGTCTGGACACAATCCTGTGCCGGGTGCTCTGGGATGGCCCTGCTGGAGCAGGGAGGCTGGACCAGATGACTCACGGTGGTCCCTTCCTACCTGACCCATCCTGTGATTCTGTGTGGTTTGTCTAAGTGTATCATTTACATAAATATGATACAGAGAGGATCTTTATTTATTTGATTTTATGTATATGGAAATAAAACCAGATGAGAAAGATCAGGCATAGGGTACTTGTAACTTTATACTCACATGTCTGCTATAAAGTTGATGTTAAGTACAGTAAATAATCATATTGATAATGGCTCAAGTCCAGAACTGGTGTAAAAGCACAGAAGAGGTGGAACTTCTCAAATTAATAGCATTACAGTACAATCCTTCAAAACCTTCAACATTTTTAACATTTTTAGCATTTCTTTTGCTGAAATAAATATTTTATCCCCTTTCACGTATTAGTAATATATTATATTAGTGATGTACATTAGTAACATTTCTATTGCTAAAAGAAATACTTATTTTATCCCCTTTTATGAGTTAGTAAGATTTTATATTGTTTTCAATAACACTTGAGATACATTTTCAACTTCAGAATGAGCATCAGAATTTTTTTTTGTTTTTGTTTATACATTGTTTTCCAAATTGTATATACTTTTTTGTCAGTTTGCCATTTCTAACAAAGACTCATAAAGATACTGTCTCAAAGTCCTGGGAACAATACAGGATGTTTTTATGGAGATTTCCAGAGAAAAGATGACTTTAATGTTTCTGTCATCTGTAGCCGACAGTGGGTTTTAAAGGGAAAGATCACGAGGTCACAAGAAATGATAATATTAGTTCCTGAAACAATTTTTTCTGAATAAATCTGTAAATAAAAGCACTGATATACATGATCTGTAAATAAAAGCACTTCTCACTTCTCTCTGCATGTTCAGAACCCTTCTTTCATTGCCACAGATCTGTGGTCCCTTTGTGGGCTTGAATCAATGCCAGCATCCTCTTTGTGTAACAGAGCAGGGATAACATTGACTATTTAAATGTTAATGTTCTAATGGTGTTAAACCTCAAAGAAAATACTGACAATGACATAGGTAAACATTGCAAAATTTCTTTTGCAGCCTCACAGTGGAATAAGAGCTTTATGACCTCAGCTCCTGGTGCACAAGTTTATGTGGTGCAGTCCAGTGAAACCAGATCACTTCCTCCTTTATCTGTTTTTATGGCTTCATAGATGCCTCGCTCTTCCCTTGAAAATTCATCCTCCCAGGAGATATGGAGGTAATGGAAGTTAGTGACTTAATGATGGCATAAAGATAATTGGGAAGACAACAATCCTTCATTTTCTGGCTTCCTCCTGTTTGTGCCTGTTGAGGCCCTTGTGCTCCAGCTGTCTCTGCACCTACAAACTGTTTCAAACACAGTCCAGGGGCTCTGTCTTCCCAGTCTTTCTCTTTCATGGGTGTGAAATGAAGAGCCACAAAACAAAAGAAAACATGAAATGTGGCTTCTTCAAAAGGCAGGAAGGATGCAGATGCTGTGGTGAGGTTTGCCACGCACTGAGCCCCTTTTGGGCCCTCAGTGGAGACAATCAGCATCAAGAAAAGGTATCTGAGGCTCCCACAGGCTTGTTAAAATTAATAAGAATTTACCTAGGATAAAATTGGTTTTCCTGAGAATATGTGACTCACTCTACTCTTGAAAACAAAGAAGAAGGATGAAGCTGATGCATCTCTGCAGAGGCACTTGATGCTGAAATGTAGCCATTTATTTTTGGTGTTGTCAGTTCTTGTCTTGCAGAGCTTCTAAGAGCTGATAAGCTCAACACTGCATTTCTCTGAACAGTGTTGATGATACATGTGCAACATTAAGAATAAAAACAACCATAAACACCATACTTGCCCATAGTCTCTCAATGTTCATTAACAATATTGCATTAGCAGATGGCTTCAGGTGGCTTAACATATAACATAGTGGATGGATGTGACAGTTTTAAGGACAGAGGAAGCACAGCATAAATACAGTATATTGCTTTCACAAACAGGTTTTCAAAACTCTAGCAGTATTATAAAAATAAGAAAGAAGCTTCATATGCAATGAAATACAAATAATTGGGCCTATGTATTTACTGTACAGTAATTCCTGATAGTGCTTTGCAGAACTGAATTTCTCTATAATATTCTGTAGAGACCAAATGACATTTCAGGCAAAGCATGAAGGAAAACAGAGAAAACAGAGATTCTACTTTAAGGTAAATGCTGTAATAACCAATGTCAAGATTTATGCGGTCACCCAGCTGCCAAATCCTTCCACTGGCCAAGTTCATTTTTTCAATTACAGCATCAGAACTGAGAAGCCACTTTTTAAAGAAGGAAGGAATGGCAGCTGTTTCCCATAGACAGATTTTTAGGTACCTATGCATGGATCTGCAAAGCAGACTTTCCTGACAAGCTCAGCCAGTACTTTCACTTTGTTCATACAGAAGCAGCAGTATCCAGTACAAGATAATTACTTTACAGTAATGCTTTTAAACAATAAGCTTCAATCTTTTTTATATTCCAGTCATTTTTCACACTCAAATCTGCTTTTGACAGTAGCTGGTAATTAACTGATCCCATTTAGCAGTACCACTAATGATAACAGAACTGTACCCTACATGGCCTCTGACACCTGTTTGAATCTTCTGCAGCTTTTGACTACTGGAGGCAACAGCCCCCAGCTTAGGACACTTGAAGAACAAGATAAATAAAAACTTTCTTTCTAACTCTGTCCTTTTATATTACTTCAATTTATCACATTCTTCATCCCCATTAACTGTCACAAATTGGTAATGAGGCGTTCCATAATGACTCCTGGTGTAGAGCATCAAGATACCGTGGCCACACACACCATCATCACATGCCACAGCCTGTGAACACACTGTGGGGGAGTGTGTGTGTGTGTGTGTGTGTGTGTGTGTGTCCGAGGCATAAGGCAGCCAGTTCTATCAAGTCTCCATTTCATAAAGCTCTGGAATTGCAACCGATCCAAGGAGGTAAGAGAGGATGACGTGCCAGCGGTGTCAGCACAGCAACACCACCAGTGCTACTGACCCAGAAAGAAAACATCTCCCGGGGAGATCCCTTCCGATGGCTCCTTGCAGCCCTAGTCTACGTAGCGAATGCAGAAGGCCACGAAGCAGCAGCCGGCCAGCGCCACCGTGGATGCCGAAATGATGGTGACGGCGCTGCCGGCCACGCTGACCAGGAGCCCCAGGCCCACGCCCAGAATGATCTGGGCCAGCTGCACCATGCAGGTCAGGGCGGCACAGTCGATGCCCTTCCCTCGCTCGTGCTCCCCTGCTTGCTCCCCTTCCTGCAGCTTCTGGCTCTGCAAAGAAGCACAGGACAAGCCCCAGGAACCGGGCAGTGTCAGCCACACGCAGCTCTTGGCCGAGACATTGTTACAGCCCCGGGGTAGCGGGCAGGTCAATAGCGCATACTGCTCCCTTCTTACACCACAGAGATTTTAAGTAACAGGAGTTTTCCAAGCTTCCACCAAATTTTTTCTCATTTGCAGTTTTCCCCCCTATCCCTTTTCTTAAGGAAGTAATTGGAAATTGACTGGAAAAACTATACATGATTTTCAAGTTCAGGTCAACTTGAGCTCTGTCAAACTGACATTAAATAGTACAGGTCATACTGTCATAAATAATTTGGCTCTGACTCATGGCTGAAGGAGCCATACTATCATATTATCAAAGAATCATCACAGAATCACAGAATGGTTTGTATTGGAAGGAACTTGAAAAATCATCTTCCAATTCTCTTGTGAGCAGGGACACTTTCCAGGATGCTCAAAGGTACATCCAACCTGGCCTTAAACACCTCCAGGGATGGGGCATCCAAAACTTCTCTGGACAACTGATCCAGTGCCTCACCACCTGCACACGAAATAATTTTTTCCTGATATCTAACCTAAATTTACTCTAAGTTTGAAGCCATTCCTGATTGTCCTATGACTATGTGCCCTTGTGAAAAGCCCCTCGCCATCTTTCTTGCAAGCTCCCTTCAAATACTGGGAATCCACAATTGTGCCAATCTGAAGCCTTCTCTTCTCCAGGCTGAACAATCTCAATTCTCTCAGCTGTTCCTCACAGGAGAGGTGCTGCAGCCCTGTGACCATTTTTGTGTCTCTGCTCTGGGCTCTCTCCAGCAGGTCCCTGTCCTTCCTGTGCTGGGAGCCCAGGGCTGGATGCAGTGCTCCAGGTGGGTCTCAGCAGAGCAGAGCAGAGGGGCAGAATCCCCTCCCTGCCCTGCTGCCCACGGGGCTCTGGATGCAGCCCAGGACACGTTTGGCTCTCTGGGCTGTGAGTGCCATGGCTGGGCCATGTGCAGCCTCTCACCCACAGCACCCCCAAGCCCTTCTGGGCAGGGCTGCTCTGGGGCTGTTCATGCCCAGCCTGTGCTGGCACCAGGGCTTGTCCCAGCCCAGGGGCAGCACCAGCACTTGGCCTTGTTAAACTTTGTGAGATTCCCCTGGGCCACTCCCTGAGCTTGTCCGAGTGCCTCTGGATGGCATCCTGTCCTTCATGTGTGCAATCCTTTCATCTATGTCATTAAAGAAGATATTGAATCACACTGGTCCCAGTGCAAACCCTTGAGGGCACCACATGTCTCTGATGTCCATGTGGATTCTGAGTCATTGACCACAACCCTCTGGATGTGACCATCCAACCACTTTCTTATCCATCCAACAGTCCACTCATCAAATCCATCTTTTCACTTTACAGGGCAGGATGTTGTGAGGAACCACATCCAAAGGCTTTACAGCAGTGCTGATGTGCCTCACACACATATAGGCAGTAGCCTGAAGTTGTGGCTCAATGCACATAAAGGAAATCAGTACTAAAATACAAATGTAATACTTTTATTGCTGGAGATGAAAGCAACCTGAAAGCAAACATCCATACTGGGATTCTTCTACACTGCTGAGGACCACTTTTAATTACTAATCTGTGTATCTGCTATGATATACATAGCAGAGCAAAAGTCCTCATTTATTATGTACAAGTGTCTTGCATATTAGCACCCTGTGAGCTGGTGGGTCACTGGAACAAGTTAACTAGAGGGAATCACTCAAACCAGAACTGGGGCTTCAGGTTGCCCTCTTTGAGAAGGATCTACATGATCTCTGGGGGTCCCTTCCTCCAGAAAGAAATTACTCTGTTTTACTGGAAAATTATGTGATAATTGACATATTTATCTTCTTCCTGCATAGGCTGTTAAATGGGGGAGGTTGTATTCCAACAACAAGAAGTTCCCACACTGCAGGCCAGTGGCACTGCAGTGTTCTGGTATCCAAATTCTCTTAGCTAGTAAGATGCTTTTTGCTTTTTGCAAACCCTATTGCCTTGACTTTGAGCTACACAAAGCTCACAAGTACTGGAGACAAACAGTCTCTTCCTAATCCAGTAGAAAAAAAATTGAATTTGGATCCTAGGGAACAGCAGCACAGAACAGGAGCTTAAATGGCAGCATTATAAAACACAGCACATAATTTTGGTAGAATGCATAGTGGGGGAAGATGTCTGCTCCTTGTTCTGAAATGATAAAGCTTCAATTTTAGACACTTTGAAAATAAATTGTATTTATTTTGCTGGGCTGTTCCCAGTCTTCCTATGTGGCAATAGTTCTGACCACAAATATATGAATCTATAAATGAATGTACTCTTGTGCTTGATGTTTACTCTTTTTTTTTCCTGTCTTGTACATTATAGAAGATTTGATCTAAACCTCAACCCATTGTAGAATTATATATCATTTAACACCTGTCATAGCAAATAACATACACCAAACAAGAAACAACTGGTTGTCTTTTAAGCAGCACATTAATATATTGGCCAATTAAGTGTAAGGTTCATGCACACTTTAGCTTATTTTATTTCACTTCTGTCTTAAAACAGATAAAAATTTTGCATTTACTCCTCCTCTCTGAGTTGGCTGACCTGAGGTAAAAATTGAGATTTCACCCTAACCTGGGCTCATTCCCAGTTTTTTTGTTTTGTATTTATAACACATCATAATCATTCCCTGTTGGAAGGAGCAAAGAAATTAACCAAAAAATTATTAATCATATATATGAAATAATCACTTTGAGACCTCCTCCTAGCATTCAGTAGAATAATTAAAGAGTTCATTTGTGTTCATCATCCAGCACCAGAAGGTGCTGGTGAAAGCTGTACAAAACAGTAGGACGTGTTGTCTAGCACTTGATCTAGCCCTTTGCTGCATAAAACTATGTTTTATGTGGTTTTCCAATGGTTCAACATTGCCTTTATTAATTTCTTCAGATGTTCCAAGATATACTGAGAACTTTTCCTAATTTCTTCCAACTCTCCTTAATCTTTCTTGTTTCCAGCTGTTTGACTAACTTAAGAGACTTGAGAGGACTTTTCCATTAAAGAACTCAACACTTTACAATACATGAAGATCCTAATGTGCCCAGTAACATGATACAAGGAGTGCAAGTTTTTCCAGATTTTCCTTGGAAACAGAATTTAAGGCCATGGAGGATGAAAACCCAACCACAGACATTTAGAAAGATAATGAGTATGTGGTATATGATTTAATATTGAACTATATAATGATGTTTCTACTTGAATGGCATTTGTTTATTAGCTAAGAGCTAATAAGCTTTTGTAACACTTTTAAGTTAACCGAAAATTCTAACAGCCTTTACAGGCTTGTTATTAACCTCAGGCCCCCAGAAGTCCTCTGCTAACGTGGCTGGAAGGAAGGATATGAGGAAGGTAGGACTTGAAGACAACACAAGTGGAGCAACCTGCTTACTGCCTGAACACGTTCTGTGATTGGCTTTGTTTCAGATATGATGATAAATAATTATTTGTTTCGTGGAAGGCCTGTTTGGAGAGTTTGGAGCTGGGATATTAACTCTCTCTGTCAGAAACTTCCCATTCATATGTGTCATTGTTAAAAGTTCAAAATTAAAATTAAAAGCTGCTCCTTTCTATCCAGTTTACCCCCAAAACAGGTTGAACAGACACAGACAGATATAAAATTAATGCTTCTAGAGACATTGCACTCACCTCTTCTTCCCTGTGGTACTCTGCAATGAGGTGGAATGGCACTGTGTACAGTGTGCTGGACATGACTCCAAAGAGTGAACAAAGAGCCAGAGTGGAATAGACATTGGGAAACAAGCCAATTAATCCAGTACCCAGTCCAAAAAGTAGGTACCCCATGAAATAAAGTCCCTTTAATCCTATGTATGGCAGAAGGACTTTCTGCAAGTCTGTGAAAAGAAAGTGAAAATGCTGATAAGATTAAAATAAATAGGTCACGTTTTATCAGGAAGTTCCTTTTAAGGAAAAAAAAAAAACCCTTGTATTTTGTAAAATGCAATGAAGAAGATAATCTTAATGATTTTAGATGTTACCTCAAATTATTGTGGGTATAAACTTGCCAAAGAAAACTTGCTCACACCACCCAGAGCTCAACCTGCAGCTTGCACTGCAGCTGCACCCAGAGATACTTGTGCTGAATAGAAGTTCATCCACAGCAGGGCTACACAGAAATGCCTGCAGTTAAGCTCCAAAGGTGAAAACATTTCCCTCAAGCCTCTTTTAGATGCTCAAATCAACCCCCAAAATGCTACTTATTTGAGTTTTCAGATCAGGATTTTTTCTAATTCTTTGGAAGTGGTGAAATCTACCTGGGCAGCTGTGCTAGCACGTTTACACATAATTTTGGAGAGCAAGATTGAAGCTTCTGGCAAGACCTTCTGCACAGGGAATGCAAACGTGGAAGAGGTTGCCTTTGAGAGCCCACAACTTCAGCATTGCTAGGTGAAAGAGCACCTAAGAATTTGGTGTGGCATTTATTTACAGAATGATTTTCAGTGTTCAGGGTCCGTTCATGTGCAGGACAATATCCTAATTCCAAAGTCACCCCTCATCATGTGGTCAGGAACTGTTGGTGCTAAGATATGAATTTCTAACAATGCTGAGAATGTAACATTCCTTAAAACTTTAATGTAGAACAAATTCCAGGTAATTTGGCATCCCCTTATGGTTTTTGAACAATGGCAAACAGCAAACACAGTGTTGGAGTTTATTCATGGGTACTTACAAGAATAGACTGATGAAGAAATTGCATTGATGCACAGCCCCCAGCATCCCATCTCTACCCCTGCTTTGTAGGTCAGGTAAAGTGTGGAGTTGTGAGGTGCATAGGGATTCCCGTGGTACACAACCTAAAAGACATCACAAAAGTCACGGAAGGCAGGAATGGCACCATGTAGGGATTGCCTCCTTCTCATGGGCACAGGCCCCATCCCTGGTAGGGAGCACCCAAGAGATCTGTTGACCAGTGTCCTAACCACCCATTTGTAATTCTCCAGGTTTCACACTCACATCTCCTGGACTGTTACATCCCAGGCTCTACCTCATTTCTTACCCTCTGCCTTTTCCTGGACTGTCTATTGTACAGATTTTTAAATCTGCTCATTTTCACTTCTATCCTTTGGGTGTCTCACTTCTAACTAACTTCCTCTCTTCTCTCAGTCTTCTTGCCTTAGCCTTTCTTTCCCTAATTTATCTACAAATTTTTTTTTCTGTTTTCTCTTTCAGATTTTCCTCAACACACTCATTTTCCCACACAGTTATTCTCATATTCAGTTACTATTCTAGACAAGCAAAACTTTTTTCTTTCAGTTGTTCATCTATGCTGCAGGGAAAAAAACCCTCCCTCTTGCCTTGCCTGAAAAGACAAAAAAGGTAAGGAAATGGGAATACTGTGTGGGAACCACAGCAGAGCAGGGAGTGGCAGTGAGAGATTTGTGCCAAGGCCATATTAGTGCTCTGGAAGGAAGGAGGCAGACACAGCCATACGGGCAAGAATCACTGTCAAGGACATACAGTCCCTGGGAATGGCACGGAAAAGGCACCAGGGGGTGTTGTGAAGGCAAACAGCTGCTGAGAAAAGGGATTCAGGACAGACAAATGCAGGAAGATAAAACTTTCTGCTACCAAGTAGCTCCCTGTGTGCAAAGAGCTGCATCCTGAGGCCAGGGAGGCTGCAGTGCAGGTGAGGGGCTTTGTGGGGATGCTGCACACACACCAGGACAAGCCCAGCTGCGTCCAAGCACTGCCCAGACAGAAAACCTGCCCAGCTGGGAGCAGCTCTGAAACCAAAACAGAAAATGGATGTGTTTGGGCCCGCTCTGAGAGCTTCACTTGGAACATTTAGACACAAATAGCCTTGCAAATACTAAACGTTTTCCCCAGTGATTTCCCCAGACAGGCTTGGAACAAGGGCTTGACCTTAATTAGCTGGTTTACAAAACTATTGTTGAGCCATCCAGATATAAATGGCTGTGCCACCAGTGTCATTTCCTCAGGATAGTAACACCATTTCACTTTTTTTGATAGAGGAGGAGATGCTACAAGGAAAGAGTTGTAAGAGTATTTTATGCTTTACCTGTCCCATGAAATCCGTGAAGAAAAGCATGTTGGATAGGAAAGCCATCCATCCAAAGAGGTGGCTCACACACAGGCAGCGATAGTGGGAGGGCATGCTTAAAAGTGTCTTCAACAGGGATTTAAGGGTCATCTGTCTCTTTTCCTAAAAGCAAATATTCAAGAATAAATCAGTGTTATTGTCCTGAATGCTAATGAAATAGCTGACAGCAAATAAAGAAGGCCTTAGTAGTATCTTTCATTGCTAAACTTCCAAAGTCTTTTATTTTTTGCTAGGAAGGGTTGCTTGGGTACTGAGTTTTCTTCAATTTATAAAATTCTATAAAATATATAGAAGAGATGGAGTATACCAGCAGGAATGTACCATTTTTTGCTGTTATTATCAGTAGGACAATTATTTACATGTAGAATAACAGGGAAATTTTCTGCCAGACTCAGAGAGTTAAAAAAAAAAAACCCCAATGGACCAACAACAGAAACAACAAGAAACAATAGTTATTTCTCTATAGAAACCATCAGCTTTACACTGAAAATTTAAAGCTGCCACAGAAGAAAGTTGTGCTCAAAATACTTCCTGAAAATTAAAATGTGTCAGATTCCTGAGACCTTTTATTCCCTTTCCATTCTATGTCCTAAATTCCCTAGGAAACTTCTTTTTCTAGGGAAACTTCTACCTCTTCGAGCATACCATGAGGTTTCCACTAAGCTCTGTCCTTGAAGCAGGGAGAAGCTGTGGTTCCCCATGGTAGCACACAGAGAATGTGAGCTCCAGCATCTGAACACCTCATACCAAGGGAGAAATAACTCATTTCATAACCAAAACTTAATTGGTGCTGGTTAACAAATCTCACTGATGAGGAAAATCAAATTTTCTCACTGCCTTTAAGGCCCCTTGTAATCTCCCTCCTTGTCTCACCTCTGTGCCCCAAAACTCTCAGTTTCTTCTTCAGTCACATTTGTCAGATCATTTGTATTACTAATTTTTTTAAAACTATTGTAGGTGTGCTAGATATCAGGTATTTTTACACATAATTCTTCCTGTATTAAAGCTCCTGCATGCTTCACTGCTTTTAAAGAGAAAAAATATACTATTTTAACTATGCATGGTGGAAAACTCCCAATTTTCTCTGAAGATATTTGAAGACAACAGTGTTTGGAGAGATGATAAGGGAAGATGTATGTTATGAAATGTGGGAGAACTGAAAAAGTTATGCTAATTTACTCAAAATTCCTGAACTGGATCTTGTCTTCAATTTGCTGTAAGATGTCATTTTTTCCTTTCTTTCTTCAGTCTTGTATATACTTTTCACAAATCTCCTTTCCTTTGAACTAGGCTATGCTGCAAGCTACTCTATGAATAATCACCACATATAAAGTTGGAAAATAATTTGCTTCAGTGTGAGGTTTATAATCCTCATAGGAATGCCAAAATTCAAGTTGCTGACTTCCACCTTGGACTGTATATTGTCCAAATCCCTTGGAATTTGGCATCACCATCTTTTTTTTAAACAGGGTGAGCTTTATATTCTTCTACAATTATAAAAAGAAAACAAAAGAATTCCAGATTAACTCATTAGTGTTATTTCAAGGATAATTACTATCGTTTGACTTGGCTTTATTTAGTTTGCAATTCTTCCACCCTGCTTTTTAAAATAGACTTTACAATCAAAGTTTTAAGATAAGGTCATGGAATTACAAAATACACTGCACTGATTACAAACAGTAATTTGACAGCTAGATAGAAATGTTTGCTTTCTATTTAGATATTCCAGAAAGTGGAAATGGAAACCAAAAATGTTTAATGCACACATTTAAAACATATCAGCACACAAACTGCATGCTACTTTAAATAATGTGCTGAAGTTTGGCTCTGTTTAAGCGCCTTATCCTTCAAAAGCTTAGAATACCAAATAATCTCTAAAAAATCACTACAACTCAGGGCATAAGATGGTAAGAATACAGAGGAAGCAATATGACTCAGGTTTTATGGCAGTGGACCCTGAATAATTTGGCACCATTCAAAAGAATACAAGGCTAATTGCTTTGGGTGTCTGTTCATACTGTAACAGGTCAAATCTCATTAATAATCATGTTAGCTATTAGCATGTGAGAACATAGGCCTTAATTTAGAAAAAGTATAGCCATGATGCCTGCAATTATAAAAAAGAGACAGAAAAACAGGAAGCCAAACCATTTATTCAAGGAAGTGATTATGGTAATGAATGGACTCAGCAAACATGTGCCGCAGGAGACAGATCATTAAAGCAGTGAGTGTCTAGAATTCATGCACACAAAGACAGGCTCATCAAAGAAACATGAGACTGATCAAAGCACTGGGGGACTCCAACAGGCTGCCCAGCCCAGGCAGAGAGGAGGGCAATGGCACAGGCTTTCCACCACAGCTTCACCTCCGGTGTCAGACATGGAACGCCACGTTTCTCGTGTCACTGACTCCAGGGAATTATTTCTTCCCAAGGCAGAGGCTACCCTAAACCACAGTCTGCTCCCCCCACTTTCACTGCATCGCTCTCTCATCTTCATTTGCCTTCTTTTTTATTAGAGCCCACATGGTCCAAGCAGGCGATGACGCTCAGCATCTCTGACAATTTGGAGGATGCCCGGAGTGAACAGGGCTGGTGAAGGATGCTGGGTGCTCATGCTGGCCTGAGATGGGGAAGCTCAGACAGCATCACAGTGCTCTTGTCAGATTCTGCCCACAGCTGTTGCCTTGCTGTCTGCCGCACTCTGTTTGCCTTGCATTATCATCAGGCAATGCTCATTTCATATGTCTTGCATCTAATAATATTGTAATAATTTAATAATATTTCAATAATTGCATAATATTTTTCTTCCAGTTAGAAATACCAAGTGCTATTATAAAACAAATTACAAATAGTAAAAGATAATAGATCACTTTTACCTACAGATTAAACAAGAGTATTGCTTTCCTACTTATAACTGTTTGTACATGCTTAGTATATTTTACCTGATTTATCAAACCTTTGTATCAGTCTTTCAGGGATTGATATGCATAATGCCAAGAAATCAAAATGAAATTAAAATGAGAAGCAATTGTGTCACCACTATTGTGTTATATTTGTTTACCTAGGGTACCATGGGGTAGCCATGAGGATTTCCTAACACTAAAAGTCATCAAACAAACCGTAAAAACAATCATGAACAGAAAATGGATGTGTTTGGACCAGTTCTCAACACCATACTAGAAGAGGGCTCTCCAGATATTTTTCTGGTAGATTCACCTCTTCTTACATGTCTTAGGTTGAAGAAATCTCTCACAAAAATGCATCAGAAACAAAATAACAGTGAGGATTTAAAAGTACTCACTGCTTTCTCACAGCTCAAAATTTTGCCAAAGGCTCAGCTACAATATGACTCAAAATAAAGCTCAAACTCTGGTAGCAAGGTAGCACTGCTGTAGACAATTTAAAAAATTTTAAAATTGCTGTAGCAATTTTAAACACATTAGTGTTCAATAAAATGCTGAGTTGCAGAATATCCAAATGTCACACATGTCACAAGTATTATGTACAAAACTATGTGGACTTTGGTGGTGAGAATTAGAGACCTACATCAAAGATTAATGGTCTGTAGTCTTTGCCCACAATTTTATGCTAATTATACGAAGATTAAAGGAAAAAGTAGATCCTATTTACAAAATTCACATGAGGAGGACATCAGGAGACTGACACTGAGCAGAAAATGGAGCCAGGTTCTCCCTCATACCCTGCCAATGGATCAGTGCATCAGAACTAGCTGGTCTCATGCCTCTTGGTGGCAATACTTTCTAAAGGGAAAAAAAAGAAAAAAAAAAGCAGGCAGACTTTCTCCTGTCACTGTATCCTGTTGGAGGGTTCTTTTCTGTGCCTGTGCCTTACAAACAATCAGCATTAGCTAATTAAGGGGTCTCCAAGGATGCAAAGATAGAAGCTATAAAGTCACCTCTGCACTCACCTGTGTGCGTGGCGCAGCCGTGCATTTCCCTGGCTTGGCTGCAGCCTTTATTTCCATACATGTTGATTTTAAGTGACCATTCCTTATTTCCTCCTCTATGGAGTGGTATCTATGGGGTTCAGTCTCTTCCAACAAGAACTCTGCCTCTTCGTTTTCATATCTGAGTGGGACTTCAGGAATACTGCACAGATGTACGGTAAGGCAGATTATGAGAACCAAGGCTGCGAAGAAGAAAATCACCTGGAATTCTGATGCCAAGGTATATCCTAGTATAGTTTGACCCCAATCCATAGCACCTGTAAGGTAACCCAGGGCTCCTCCCAAACCTACAATCATGGGAGAAAAAAAAGGAAAAAAAAATGTCTACTGGCATTGACAAAATAAACAAAGAGCACATAATACCCTCAATATGTGATGCCCTCTAGAAATTATGGAATAATCACTCTTCAGATATTTATCACAAGAAATAGGAATACTGAGCTAAACACATATATGAGCAGTCACTAAAACATCTCTTGAAAACTCTCCTCAGATCTGTCAGGCAGAGCTCTCTATAAATAGGCTGAACACACAACAAAATAGGGTCCATCTCTTTTTTTGACTCTTTCAAGCTCTATTTTCTTTGAAATGGTAAATAATGCAAGTAAAGCTAAATTAAATCCTACAAGAAAAATGTGGTTTTCTTTTTTTATTTTCACAGAACAGACATTTTTAAAATTCTTTTGAGAGTTTCTATAGTTTAGAATTTGTAAAATGAATTTAGCTTAGTCCAAACAGAAATACTGCCTCCATGTGAAATTTTTCTAAAAAAGGAAATAAACCAAAAGGCATTGTTTTCTACTTATACAAATCCAAGTACAACACCACTTGGTAAAGAAAACAGAAAGGAACAAGTGTAAGCGTGTAATCCCATTTACTAATTTTCTCAGAAGAGGTAGACTAAAGGGTAAAATGAGAATGCTGCTTTGTTCCTTGATGTTAATAAATCCAGTTTTCAGAAAGTTTGGTTTTTTACAATTCTTCTCTTTGTTATTATAAGTGCACACAGAGATGCACAGGAACGTGCCCTCTGTTACACTCAGCACAGAGCTCTGGTGGGGGTGGCACCTTTGTAGGGTCCTGACACCTTCTTAACCAGGTGGCACTAGGGGATGGATGGTTGGGAGTTCCATGGGATAGGCACTTCCCAAGAAATTAGAAGCATTTCTACCCTTCTGATTAGGAGAACTGATAACAGTCTACAGCAAAGCCCTGCATCTAACAAAAACTAACAGCACCTGCACTTGCTTCCCCCAAAACCATGTGATTTTGATTTAGTTCTGGGCTTTCTGTACCTTCTTTGCCCTCCTGGGTCTGATTATGGCCCTCCTTCATTGTGCACTATCGGGCATTTCACAGGGGACTGTATCCTTGCTTGTTCTCATAAAAAACAATTACACTATTAATAACTTTTTAAAGAAAATCTACACAATGTTATTTTCAGTGTATGCTTGCAGACAGAATGTTTGACTTTAGACGATGATTTTGCTGTTTTGAAAAAAGCATCATGATATTGGAATGCAGCCTGAATGTTGATTGTTAACGTGTGCACTCTTTCTTCCACTTGAATAAGTGGCCATGGGTTTCATAACTGCAAAGCTATCAAGTTTCATGTTCAAACCCTAAACTGAAAGCAAACTGGAGAGTAAAATCTCAGAAATATTAAGTATAAAAGGAAAGGAGGAACTAAAGTAGGAGAAAGAAACAATATCTAAAACTGAACCTGGACAAGAAATGGGAAGATTGCTGTCTGTGTCTAATAAGGATAAAATGGGGAATGATAAATGTAAACTGTAGGGAATTTATATTAATGTTACAGTTAAGGAAAACAAACACCAAGGCCAGTGAATTACTGGAGAAGACTGCCTTGGGAGGCTGTAGAACTCCAGTCAAGGGAGGATTTCAGCACCAGACCAGGGAACTTTCAGTTAGGAAGGGTTGAGATGAACTTGCTGTGGAGAGCACAGGATCCTGGGCCAAGTCACACACTCTGCCCCATTTCTGTCTTATTTCACATTATTTGTCTCACATCCCTTTTCACAGATCAGTACACTGAATCAGCTAAATCTGTAGCTTCAAACTTGAAGACTTTTTAGTATCATCCAAAAAAAATATTGCAACCAGAGTTGTGCTGAATATACATAGACACTCACTCCTCTCTTTTTCCAAACAAGTGTTTCTTTAACATTTTATCTGTTTCTAATGGATAATACAGATTTCATTCCCATGTGGCTTTAAGCTTCCCTTATAAACTGTGTTCCTGGATATAGGTATTTCATGTGTCCAAAATCAGCCTTTGTCAGTAGCTACTACACCTCCCTCCTTGAACACAGTAACTGCTACTGAGTTTATGTGTCTCTGCTCCTGCTGGGGGCTCAGTAGCCACAAAAATCTGCTGCAAAAAGATTGCATGACTTCTCATGTAGTCTGCTTTTTGTCTAGTGCTTCCACAGGGATTACTCTCAGACATGGCAGGATGTTCCTCCCGGGTCACTCCACAGGTACACGGCCTCATGTGTCTTCCCTGTTCATTTCCTCAACACAGGGCTCACATTGTACAGATGATTCCATGGAATCAATGTTCAGGGGTTGGGATGGACCTTAGAGTTCATCCAGACCCATCCAGGGATGCCTCCAACCAGACCAGGCTGCTCAAGGCCTTATCCAGCCGGGCCTGGAACACTGACAAGGTTGGTCAGCCATAACCTCCATGGACAACTTATTCCAGTGTCTCACCACCTTCACAGGGAATAATTTCTTCCTAACATCCAGCCTAAATTTCCCCTCATCCTAAAGAAGAGTCCCTCTCCAGCTTCCCTGTGGCCCCCTTTCAGATACTGGAAGGTTCCTATGAGGTCTCCAGAAAACCTTCTCTTCTCCAGGCTGAACAGCCCCAGCTTTCTCAGCCCATCTTCATGGGAGAGGTGCTCCAGTCCCCTTATCAACTTTGTGGCCCTCCTTTGAATTTGTTCCAACAGTTTTATGTCCTTTTGTAACTCAATAACATTTAAAAATGTATAAAAACAAATGAAGCTGTTAACTTCATTTGCAGGAACTTGAACTGAACCACTCAATCTTATTTTGTGGGAGTTGTGAATTTCTGAATTTTACACAGGACTCCTGTTTCTATGCAGCACATACTGGAGCACTGCTGAAGAATGGGAATCAATGGGGTTTTGCAGCTCTTGTTGCATGTCACATGACAAGTCAAAAACATTATTTTTCTGTGCAATAGCAATGAAACAAGCTACATCCATTAATTTTTGCCTCAGCGAAAACTTGAAAAAAACCCAAAACAAACTGACAAACCCTATTTCACATTTTAAAATAACTAAAATAACTAACTATTCTTAAATCATGCCTGTGTTGCTGTAATTATTTGTGCCTGCAGCCTTCCTCAGAATTTTTGCAGCAGCAATCACAAGTTGCTGTTCTCCGGAGTAGTGAAAACCCAGCAACAAAAGTCCTGTGACTGAAGTGCATGATCAGATGATCAGTTCATTCAAGATTAGAAACACAGTGAGGATAAAACTCAAGCAATTACCTTCCCCTCCTTTGAGAGGCAGGGAGGAGAAGAAGGGATCAGTGTACCTGTAAAGAGGGCGTGGTAATGCAGACCCTTCTCTTTATCCTGATGACAGCAGACATCAAATAAATATGCTTTGATTGGACCATCAATAAAATCAGCTGCAAAATCAAAAAGTACTACTCCCAGCATGGTAATGACTATTGCCCACGTCCGCTGCTTGTCTCTCTCAGCGATGAAAGCTAAAAAAAGAAAAACACCCTCATTCTGACAGCAACAGCGCCATGTTCTGCAAAACCACATTTAGCCTTTCCTGACACCTCAAAATCTAAATAACAACTGGTTGCACAGGAGAGTCCAGTGATGCCAGAATCTCATCAGAGAAGCAGGAGAGCTGAATCTGTGTAGTGCTGATCTGGGCTAGGCTGACTTACTGCCCTGAGCCAACACATGCTCAGAATGCTTCAAGCTCCACAACCAAGAGCATCGCTATCCTAAATCTATTCCTTAACACCTCCAAGGCATGCTCTGGTAGCCTAACACATGCGTTTTGTAATACTTTCAGTTTATTCCCTTTGCCCAACCCTTATATTGTTTTAGATAATCAAGAGTTGACTGCAACATCTCTCTCTGGGTCAATGAAATCAAGTATATTCAAATATTCAAATCAAGCATATATCAATAATATTGAGGAAGACAGAATAAATCAGTCCATAAAACTCACTTCCCCCATCTGCCTAGTCAGCAACAACTTTGTATCAAGACTTTAAGAAGCTACATCCCAAGCCAAAATGTAACAATATGGATGTCACTCCTATTTGATTTTGCTTGTTTCAGCTGCAACTGAGTTTTCAAGAAGTTATGGATTTTTGTTTTTCACCAGCACGGCACAAGAGTCAAGCCAGTGCTGCAATAATTCAAGGCAAGTATTTTGAATACTAATCCATCTGAAATAGGGATGAGAGGGGATTCAGTTTGGGTACATATTACATCACAAAAACAATACTATCATTTAAGCTAACAAGGTAGACCTTAGCTCATAAAAACTTCTATGGCCTAAGCAAATCTTTACCTGAAGGAGCTTATCAGGCAACCAAACCAACATACAACAGACTGCAATCGCATGCACAGACCACAGAACAGTATGCACAGGGTACATAACATGCAGTGTTAGAATTGAATGTACACAGAGATTACAGTGCTCCCCAGCACCCGAGTCACATGATACCAAATTTTAACAGATCATTTTAAGAAGGAAAAGGGGAACCCCTCTCCTTTTTCTGATTTGAAAGGCTAGAATGAGTTTTGTCTGTCAGCACAGCGCATGCCCCTCACTCACCTGAGATCATCACGTCCCCATTGAGGTACAAAGCCATGCCTAACAGCATTATGATGCCCAGACCCAGAATGTAAGGTCGCCTCCTGCCCCAGCTACAGGTGCAGTGATCACTGGCTGAACCTACCACGGGCTGCAGCACGAAGCCCAGGATAGGGCTGATGAGCCACACCAGGCTGTAGAGGTTCTTGGGCAGCCCTACACTGAGCAGCACCGGCGTGACAAAGGCGGCCTCCACGGCATAGCAGAACTCCCGTCCGAACATGGCCATGCTGTGCATGACCAGCCTTCCCACCGCTCGCCTCCTGGGCACCGCTGCTCCAGTCCTCATCACTGCCTGCCTTGGAGCCTCCTCCTTCTCTCTGGTGCCATCCATGTCGGCCTTGGCCGCTCCAGAGGCGGGCAGGAGAGCCCTGTGGAAGCTCTCTTTCGTTAAGGTCATAGCCCCGGCTGCGAGCAGCGCCGTAGCAGGCTGGTGCTGCCTGCTCTGGCTGACATGGGGCCCAGATCATAAGCTGGGTGGGATTGGTCTGTGCTGGGGGAGGGACTCACATACTTTCATGGCTCTGCGATCACAAGTTATGCCAGGAAGGGGGCGGGGAAGCGTGTGTTCACATTAGCTGATCTGAGCTTTTGGGCGTCTGCACAGCTCCCGACTATCCACAACTGAGGAATTACTGTTTACGCATGAAGCACACATACAAGGGGAACCTACATCACATGGTCCAGGCGCAGGATTAGCCTGGCACAAAGCTGCTCCTCTTGCTGTAAGATGGCAGTGACACCAGGAACCCAGTCTTCATCTTCCCATTCAGCAAACATGAGCATCAGACCATTCCCTACTGACTAACCTGGGGGGAAAAAATCCATCTATCTCTGGAAGAGGATTTCAAGGCACTTCATAAGGATGAGTAAGTGAACCTATCCATTGCCCTGGAGCCTTAGAGGCAGATATAACGCTTGGCAGGAATCTGTCAAGCAGCAGCTGATGAGTACTTTTTTTATGTGCTGCGTACTGCCCTCAAAAGAACTGATTATTTCTTGGTTTCTGAAAACTGAGAGTATCAGAATTACTTATAAGAGGGTTTTTTAAACAGTCTTACTTGCCTTAAAAGAAACCTGTACTGACCTTACTCAAACTGTACCTTTCAGGTTAGCTACCTGAGGGAGGCAGCTGATCCAGCCTATCCTGAAGAAACACAAGGTTTTAAATTGACATCAGTTATTCTGGTTTCAGAACTTATCCATGATGGACATCACATTTGACAACGCTGATTTTTCTCCAACACAATCAGATATATCTGGGACTAAGAAACTTGTCAAGTCCTATGTCAACTGTGTATAATGTTCAGTAGCTTACACTACACTATGAGCTGGAAACCCCAGGTGTTTTTGCTGATGATTTAGACAACTTGCCAGGACCTACTAGATAATTCTTGCTTCCAGGCTGTGGTTTATGTAGTAGAATGTAAAAGGTTTTCTTATGGTAATAATGTTGACATTTTTGCCACACACATTAAAATGGGCTAAAGCATAGCTCAGCTTTGGAAGCCTTTGTAACCAACAAAAAAAACTTCAAAATTATCTAAATACCCAACCCTTCATGTTATAACTCCTCGCACATTGGACACACTGTAGTAATGTCATATAACTAATTATTTTTAAAAGCATATTTTCTTTTGTCTTGAAAGAGATGGTTTCAAATGAAAGTTTAAGTTTGAAGGAAATGAAAACCAAATAACCATTGTTTAAAACCTGCACAGCAAAGTTGCCTACCATTTTTCCATAAGGAGAGGAAAGGATTATTTTAAAATATCTGCCAACTGACAGATATTTTAAAAACAAAAAAGTTTGATTCTGAATTTAGTTTCTAGCCAAGGTGATATTCCAAATGTAATGTATAATAAGGAGACTGCATTGAGAAAATGTAGTCAGGCTATTAAACAGACCAACTTTGAGATAATAGCTCTGCAGCAGCACATGAAAGAATAGCATTAGTTTGACCATAGTTTCAGCATGATAAAGCAAATTAATTAATATGAAAAATAGATGAAAAAATCCCTTCTAATTCATGAATAAACAACACAATCACTCATTTAAGAAGAATATAACTATATTAAAATAATTGCTTTCAAGTAATTACAACATATATTAGAAATCAATGGTGTAACCAAGAATTAAAATAATCGAACCAAAGGATACAGTATTTAAACAACATTCTGAGAGTTCACGGGTGCTCACCAAGTAAACTGTGTAGATCTTCAGAACACAACTATAGTATCATTCTAGACAATAGATCATCCAGGTACAGAAGTACACATGTCTCACTGTTTTCAAATTAAATTTAAAATGTCAATAATTTTAAATATGTAAATTACTTAAAATCAATATTATGCCAACATTTACTTGTCATATAGTTCAATTTTAAAGCATAAAAGCTTACAGTATCAGCCTGAAATTTATCTCATATGCATAGTCAGAGATTATAAACTAGCTTTTAGGTCCTTGATTTCTATTGTTTTATCAGAAAGAAGTTTAGCAATCTCTTCCTTAGTAAACCCATATTCTAGAAGTATCTCTTCTGTGTGCTCTCCTACAAAAGGATCTCTTTTACATGATGGAACAGCAGGAGTCCTTGATAGAACAGGAGCAGGTCTAGGACTTATCTCTCCCGGATCATTTTTGATAAAAGAACTTCTTTCTTTGTTATGCTGATGTGAGGCAGCATCCTCGAAGGATAAAACAGGGGTCACACAGGCATCAGTGCTATCGAATATGCTGCACCACTCAGCCTGTGTCTTCTGTGCAAATATGGATGCAAATTTTTTCTTCATTTCAGGCCAGTTGGAGAAACTCATCTGAGCAGGGAGTTCATCTAAATTTAGCCCAAGACCTGAAAGGAGAAATGCAAAGTTTAACTATAGTACAGCTTAGATAATTCACTAAGTGCTTCTCACAACTAAGTGTATTCCTCAAGAAGATAGTATTTTGCAGGCAATACTAAAGTCACTTTGAACTTTATTTGGGTATCTCTGCAGGGCAAGGAGTAGAAGAATAAAATGTTCTATGGTACTTGCAATTAGACTAAACCGCATCAGTTACAGCCTTTTAAGTACGTACCTATAATAAACACTCATTTGTATGAACACTTCAGAGAAGCAGCAACTGTCTCAAGTAATAATGTCCTGAGAAAAACTTGATAATAGGTATCATATTCTCTACCTGGCACTAGCAAGGTAGATTCAGAAATCTGCTGAATGGATCCTGTACTGTTGAGACACACATGACAGATGATTGACTTTGGACCTGGTTAGCCTAAGAGTGACCTGCTTCTTCACTCCACTGTCCAAAGAGGCTCCTGCCTCTGCTCCAGCTCACTTCCCAGGTTCCAATTCCCTCAACCCTTTCGCTCACTAGCTGCTCAATAACCCTGCTTTCCACTTCAGTTGCAAGGACCACCCAGGTAAGCACTAAGCACATCGCTTCTGAGACACCAGGGCAAAGCATGGGCACACAGGCCTTGTAATGACAATTTCCTGAACCAGGCAAGTCCTAGGTCTATCCCTGAACTAAGCATCCCTTCTCACTGGGGAGCTTACATCTCTTCTGTGCTGCCAGCTTCCAATACCTCTTTCTGTTCTCATGGATTCTGCTCTCTGCAGTCTCTGCTCTTTCATTCTGCTACTTCAAGAAGATGCAAGAATTTTTATCACTTATTGTAGAGATTATCTCAAAAAGGAGGTAAAAATCAAGAAAGAGAAAAGGCAATTGAACTACAGTTTCGAATGGAGACAATTTCAAATGGAAACTACAGTTTCAAATGGAGGTATAAGCAGAATATATGATACTGAATAGAAATCAGAAGTGACATACTGAAGGCTGATCTAACAGTCACAGTTTGAAATCCAGGAGCATGAACACAGCAGGAAAAATTCAGAAAAAGCAGCGATACAAAAGAAGCAAATTTGAGAAATCCGAAAGACTAGAAACAGCTATTATCATAATGCTTCAAAGTAACAAAAAAAAAAAAAAAATTAGCTTCTTAGAAAACAGCAATTCCCTGTAAAAGGCAAAGGAAATGTAGAGCTTAGGTAATAGAGGGCTGGTTGCAGGCAGAATTTATGCAGACCTCCTCTTGCCTTTAGTTGTAGATAGGCAGAAAACACCTGAAATATCTTGTCTTTCTATGGCTTCCTTACCACTGAGTGACGTAGATATATTGCTGCTTAAACATACAGGGGACAAGAAAGGGAGATAATTCCTTTTCTTCTGGTCCATAAGTTCTTTCTCTCCATTCATAAACTGTACAATATACACTTGGGGCCCACAGTGCCCCCCCCAGTTTAACACAGTATTTAAGAATTTCACTGTTGATCACAAGATTATTAAACATAGTTTTGAAAATGAATACATGCTTTGAAATTGCACTTCGGTACTTCAAAGGAAAACACACAGAAATTGTCAGTCTCCAGACCAGAAACACAGCCTTGCAGTTGTTCACTCTCAGAAGAAATTCATCACAGTCAAAGACAAAATAAGTATTCTCACATCTTATTAGAAATGGCTATAGATATCAGGATAAATGATACTACAAATGATCAGTCCTTATGGTTTAATCAAGCCCTTAATGCCCTTATCAAGCACCTTAAATCACGGAACTTACACTCTTGTGTCCATAACCATTCATGTAATCCTGAAAATGAGATCCGCTGAAGGTTAACTCACACTGGTTGAACATCATGATCACATAAAAGCTAGCAGCATTTTCAAAATTAATTTTATTATTGATTTTCAAAGTCTTCTAGTAGAGACTTACAGTGCAGTACAGTTTACTTATGAACTATGAGGTGAGGCAAATTTACCTTCCACAAAAGGAAATACTCACTACCTGAGCTTCTGTCTCAAAGCAAGAAACCTTGTCAAGTGGAAACTTTGTTTCACAGTACTCATTTTCTTATTAAGTATGGTTTGGTTTCTAGCAGCCAGTCCAACATGAGCAGAGCTCTACCATTATCCCATTACACAATTATTTTTGATGATTGTGGCAGATGGGAAGTTGGCTGAGCCTCACTGCACATTCTCTGGCAAACTGGAACAATATGCAGAACCTGGAATTTAATATTACATGCTCATTTTCTGCTTACCACTGAAGACTTCAGCTTTAAACAGGATGAACTGAGAGCATTTAAGCACTACAGGTCCTCATTTTCCAGCTTGTGCTCACCATTTGTGGTGCAGATGAGCAGTATCAGAGCAGGAGTGACTGACTCAACAAGGAAACTATTACATGGCACAAAATTGTCTGGGATACCACAGGAGCACAGACTTCACTCAGTATAATCAAAAGCAAAGTATCTTTTACACAGAACATCTTATAAAGCAATCATGACTTAGTTCCAAGTCTTTTTGATTAAATTTTTATCTAGGAGTTTTTGTATGGAAAAGCCCAGTCAACCTACTCTAGTTGAGGTTGACACCTTGAAATTATTTTTGAAAAATGAAAAATTGTCTACCTATAATGATGTATCTTTAAATCTCCTTCAAATGCTATAGCTTATTGACATATATCCCCACATCGCTTATCGATGGAGCAAACTGAAATCTCTATTTCTACAGAACTTCTTAGACAAACTCTAGTAAAATCAGGCACTGATTTTAAGAGAAAGAAACCAGCAAAATTCATTAGATCAATCAGTGAAGTTGCTTTGGTATGTCAGAAATTGAAACAGTTTTTTATATTATTTCAGTCATACTATTTTAAAAGCAGAGTTTTGTTCAGGATTTTCTTGGGTTAACTTGCTAATTTTCTGTTCAAAAATGTATGGTCATAGCACAGTCATTTTGAAATTATGTTGTCATAACATGACTGAATAAAATCATCTAGCATGGGAAACCTTAATTTTGGCCTAAACAACAGCTGCAAGGTGAAGGCCATTGTTCTTTTTCTGACTAAATAAAATTTGTTCTCAGTGTGAGAGGGAATTGAATTTCAGAATACCCCATATTTCAGAAGAAAGTAGTGAATTTTCATTAAACTTACTATGTAAAGTTTTTTCTCTGATCAAGGTTTCTAAAACTTAAGAAGTTTTTAGGAAGTGACAGTTGATCAGGCCCACAGTACTATCAGGCCTCACTACAAACACATCCATAGCTGTACTCCAAGCTGACACACTCAATTACCACAACTGCAAAGGTTTTGATGCAGCAGGAGACTGGCCCTCTACAGTATTTGTACAATGTTTAAGGCTTATCATAATAAAGAAATTAAAATAAAACAAAACATAACACTATGTATAACTGAGTCTAAAACATAATGAGGAAACTGTTTGCCCATGTTGAATGTCTCAATAACAATGTGATATTGCACTCAGTATATCAGCAGATTTTTAATACAGTATACAATACTTAACAATCACAAAATGGAGAGTCCTGTGGAAATCCTTCACAATGATGTAAACTATGTTTTTTAATGGCTTCTTAATTTTTTCCTAATTTTTTTTAAACAGAAGTAATACAGTAATACAAACAGGAGTATTGAAAAGTAGTATGAAAGGGGTACTATAGAGTAGGAACTGAAGTTCAGTACTTCAGTGACTGTCAGTGCTTTCCACATCAATGTAAGCAGACACTAAGCTCACCTGACTTTGCACCATATAACTCAGAATCAAACCTTGACTCTCACCTGCTCCACAGTATTTACTGTGTTCTTCACACCCCTTGTAGCCTGGCTGCAGCAGACTAAGCACCTATTGCTGAAAAACAGAACAAACCTGCAGAAGCAATTCACAGGCCAGTTGAAAGACATGCTGTCTCTTTCTGTTGAGAGATTAAGGTTTAACATTAGTAGCAAATGTTTCTGCTATCAGATTTTTCAACAGATGCCAATAGCATTTTAGCTATTTATTGTCTGATTTTTGTAGTAATAAAATTAATACCAGCAAAAGGACTACAGCTTGTCTGTTAATAGCAAATAATCAATAGTGAGCTCAAAATACTTTTCTACTTCATCTGTTTTACATAGCTTCAGTTTCTCATAAAGCCTTTTGAAATTTATTTGGAATTTATTTAATTAATAAATTTCTGGCAATTTCTGGAAATTGCCCCTGCTGAGCACAATCTACAAAGCAACAATATTCTCAAACTAATGTGCTCTATTTTCTTAAATTTAGTTTCCCTCTGCAGCCTCCTTAAGAACTCTCCTCACCATGTCATTAACTGCACTTGGGTCCAGCACTGGGTTCCTACAGGAACTCTGCAGGGAAACACTGAACCAAAACCAAAAAGAAATCAGTTCTGCTTTGGCTAAGCAGCATTCTGTGAACAGAGACAAATTGTTCAGACATCACACTCCTTTCTCAATTCTGCAGTCTTCAAATCTCCAGCTGACATCTGCAACACCCATATCCTTGTACTCTCTGGGAGTGGCAAAACTAATCTACCCCTCTGAATATGGACAGAGAGACATCAAGTTTTTGAATATATTTTTTGAATATATTTTATCTGGAACAACACCAAATTGCTCACCAGAAGAAGTGACCAGAAATATGGAGAAAAGCTATGAAATGAAATTATGTAAATTGCAACTGGACCATACCATTAAACCCACTTCAAAGCCGGAGTTAATGCCTAGAACAGATGACTCAACCTAAGTCAAAGATCCTCAGATTTGTGAAAAAGCAATACAATTCTCACAAGCACTTTTCCCTATAATATTCAAAGGCTTAAATTCTGAATTTAATTTCTGCAATAGGTATCCCAGAAAGGAAATAGTCCCTAAGTCGCAAGAAGGTTCTGCTGTTCTAATTAGGTGAACTATTGCTTCAGAAAGATTTAAATCCTAAGTACTGAAAGGAATAAATATTTCCTATGTGAAAATCTGAACAGATCACAATATGCACCTCAAACAAAATAACAAAAATACCAGCTGCTTTAAATTCAATATTACGAGAAAATCTTGATTTTGGTCATTTACTTTAAACAGCACACTTTTACAAAATAAATAAAGGAAACTCAATGAGTGTAAACGAGCAAAGATAGTGATACAATTAATGGCAAAAAGCAAAATTTCCTCAAAGACTGCAGCATATATGTTGGATTTTTAAAATATGGCAGAAACAGACCGAAACACATGCAACAATGACTGCATTTGTTGTCTACTTACAAGTGGATACACACTAGTTCTTTCCTGCTGGAATAACTATTTTTGAAACCACAGCTGTTAAAATCAAGCAACTTCTCAGCACTGTAAACATAAGGAGTACTTTCAAACATGAAAATAAAGTTGTCCAGTGTGGGTGCCCCAACATAAGCAGAAGAATTCACAGTTGCTTTAAGTTCTAAATTTCTGAGAAACAACTACAAGAAAACCAGAATTTTAGCACTTTCCTCAGTAAAGAGTCATCTAAAGAAGACAGAGACCATCAGTGACCACGTTGTATCACCTGGCGACTGGTTTCATCCATCACAGGCTTATCTTTAGATAACCTGGCTGAGAGGGAAAAGCCCAAGTCTTGCCCCATAACAATGATCAGTAGAAGATAGCAGGACTGTCCAGAAAAAGTTGAGAGAAAGAGTCACAAACAGAACCACACCCCATTGCAGAATTTTGGTGCTTTTTGGACAAGTACAGATTCTATCCCAGTCCTGTAGCTTAACTGTGATTCAACATAGTCTCCAAAGAACAAAATACTGCAGGCCATGAATACTGCAGGCCAGCCAAACATATGGGTATTTGAGTACGCAGCCTTATTTTTTTCTCATCTGCTTTGAACTTATTACAAGCATTCTCCCTGAAGATATTTATTGGAATTCCAAATTACCTAACTCCAAGGGCAAGGGCTTGCATTTTATTTTGATACAGTTTTATATTTACTTTTGTTCTTCAACTTTCTTTTTCAAGGTCAAGTTGCTTACAAATTGAGTTCACAAAAAAGTTATTCTCAGGATAATTAGAGACAAAATAGCATCATCCTCTTCAGCCAAAGTGGCATTTCCAAACTTGACATTTGATCTGTCCAACATAATACTGGACATGTCCCTGAGTCACTACAGAAGCCTTCCTCATGTATTTCACATAGCAGCATATCCCAATTTAGATATTCCACACAACTGCATGGACTTTTTTAAGCTACAAGAGAAGCAGCCATTCACAGCTACAGCTGCGCAAGAACCTGGGGAGCACCACAGGCTGCAAGAGACAAAGCCAAAGAATAAAGAACAAGCTCTCTTTGGGATCCTGCTCACCAAAGGCATACTCCACCTTACAACCCCATAATACAAGAAATACAAGAGCTGCAGATGAGAGGAACTGCTTGCCCTCAACTGCCCAATGCCCACCCTGTCCCTGAGCAGTGACCACCCACCAATCTCCTTTCCAGTTTTATTTCTGAGCATCATGTCCTGTGGTACAGAATGACCCTCTGGTCAGCTGGGGTCAGTTGTGCTGGCTGTAATCCCTTTCCTTTTCTTGTGCACCCCCAGCCCACTCACTGGTGCAGTGGGGTAAGGAGGAGAAAAGTCCTCAGTGCTGTGCAAGAGCTGCTCACCAGTTACTGAAACATCCCTGTGTAATGGCACTGCTTCCAGCACAAACCCAAATCACAGACCCCTGCTAGCTACTGTGAAGTGCTATCCCAGGCAAAACCAGTACAAATTGTAGCATGGATACAATTCAAGGAAAAATCAGGGGGAAAGAGACTGGGCAAGAATAAGGAACTACTCCTCTGGCACGCTCACTGACTGGCCACATGAGCCATGCAATGAATAATGTGGTTCACAAAACACCGGGTACACCCACTTTAGGAATCCTTTGCTGACATTCCTTGAACTCATTAACCAAAACTAAAACTAAATTAAGAACTTCTTATAGTCTTCATATTCTGTGCAAAGAAAGAATAAATACTAAATTCGTTCAAGATTTTTTTTTATTTTCATAAATTCTGTATGGAAAGCATGGCAATCTACAAGAGAAGCACAAAAGAAGAAAAAAAAAATTAATTAAATAACCAATAAGAAGCTAAGAGTCCATGTGATAAAAGGGTTGAAGTACAAAATGAGTTCAGAAGTGAAGATGCACCTGAACATTTGTTTTAATTTCATACAGTTAAATATTTTGCATAACACATTCTAATTTCTTGAAAAGATAAATCATGATTTATGGTCATATTTAAAGAGCGTTAGTCAAATATAAATATTATATCCACAGCTAGACACTAAAAGCAGTCTGAAATTGTGTGGAGAAAACTAATTATTTAGGCAGAATTTGCTTCCACAATAATTTTTTTCTATCAAGAAATACTAAAACTACTTACTGTGAATATTCCTTTCTGAAACAATTTAAATAGGTTTTATTTAGTACAGTACAAATAATAGAAATTTCTTGAAATTCTATTTGCAATTGCAAAGAATTCGGTCTTTTAAAAGTATAATAATCATTTAAAAAAAGTGATTATCAGAAAAAGTTTTTTAGTGCTTCAGTGACATCATGAACCACCATTACAATAACTCCAAAAGAAAACTTGCAATTTAAGTGTAGTTGCTGGGGGTGAAAAGGAAATAAATAAATGGCTAGAAAGACAATTAACTGTTACACAACTACCCAACTAGCTTCAGGAAGTGTTTGGCTTTTACAAAGAAATCTCATTTCCCATTTCTTAGGAAGAAGTTTTTTACTGAAAAAGTGAGAAAGTTCTGGAATGATCTGCCTGGGGAGGTGGTGGAGTCACCACCCCTGGGTGTGTTTAAAAAAAAGATTGGATGTGGCACTCAGTGCCATGGATAGTTGAGGTGCAGGGCGTGGGCTGGACTCGATGATCTGGAAGGCCTGTGAACCATACATCATGAATCAAAACCAACTGTGAAAGAATTCACTCAGTCATGCTTTGCTGTTATAAAACAACTGCTCCGATTTACTCACCTTTTATTAACTGGTTATAAAATTTAGGCTCAATGGCACCAACAGCCATGAATTTTCCATCAGAGGTCCTGTAGGTTTCATAAAAAGGTGCACCGCTATCTAGCAGGTTTTCACCTCGAGGTTGGCCCCAAAGTCCTAAATTTTGTGACTTCCACAGGAAAGAACTTAGGTATGCTACTCCTTCTACCTTGAAGATTTAGAGGAAAAAAAACAAAAACAAAAACAAAAGCTCCAATAAATTAGTTGGCATTATCTAAATTCTGTATAAAACAAAGCAACCAAAAGCTATTACCAGTTCTGCCTTTTGCTAAGATTTTTAATGACAGAACCTCTGGTAAGGTTCTGTCATTAACAATTTCTTAAAATTTTCAATTACTGTTTACGCTGCATATGTGAAATCATCTAGAATTAGAGAATAAGAAAGGACATAAATGTAATCAGACAACACACCTTCAATGCACAAAGCTTCCTCATTTAGCAAGTTTAGAGAATGAGTGAATAATTTCAGGTGAGGGAAAAGCTTCTTGCCTCTGTACAACATTAAGCATCAGACAGCTATCAACACCTTCTAAACCTCTTGAAACAAGGTATCTCTGCCAATCCCATAAATACCAAATTTTTATCTCCTTTAAATCTACTGATTATAGGAAGACTGCTATTTTTAGCAAAAAATTTGAAGGAAATAAAATAAAATCTCCAACATTAAGTTAAAACAAAAACTATTCTCCCACTGTCATCACTGGCAGCTACACACACAGAGCAACGGAATCTCTACCTAGACAAGACTGATGAATACAGTACTAGAAAACATGATTAGTCCCACTCCAAATTGCTCCTCAAATTTTTGTCTTTGTACAGTACACCTAGATGAAAATTCAGTTTGTTCAGCTTTTCAATAATTACCAAGAGTGTACAAGTCTTTAAAAATAAATCACATCCTACAGTTTTGCTCATCAGCACAATTAATTTTCTTCAAATGTACTGAAATTACTGTAAGCAAAGATATGCCAGCTAATAGTGTATGGCCAGAAACATACCAGTAGAACAGATTAAAACCTGAGCTGTATTATTCTGAGTATCACTTGATTCATGCATTTTCAGCTGCATGAAACTAACCTAATACTGTCTATAGAGAAAAGCATAGATACTGTACCAAAAACAAAAGGCTACTAAATTTTTATGCAGAAAGATCTATTAGTTTATACCTTTCTATGCAAAAATTTAAAACATGCAAATTGCTGAAGCATGCAGTCAAGAGGGCTTCTTCATTTAATGTGTGTTACTTGGGCTCTGCTTCAAGGACAGGAATACTTCTATCCTCACTGCCACATGTTAAAGTCAATTAAAGTCCTTTCATATGAGAAAATACTGCATACCTTCATCTACATATCTGCAAAATTATTGCAAGGATGTTAAAATAAAGTTTGTTTTACTAATGACCTGATGACCTGATTATATATATATATACTGCTCATATTAACAAAAAATAATATTACACAAAAAGCACTGAAAGTAAGGATAATAAAAGATGGGGAAAACATTAGAATAAGCCCTAACTGCAAATTAGATTTTGGTGCTGACAAAACTCTTAGTCAGCAGCTGTACAATACCTATGTGTTACTTACCCAGGAAACACTTAAAATAAAACAGCACATCTGGTTTTGACTGGTATAGGGAGTTCAGAAATATCCCTGTCTGGGCAACCGGACAGCTAGGTTCTGCCTGAGGCCCACCACAATTCAGAGACAAGTAAAAAAAGTGTCTTAACATCTGCACCAGACCTCCAAAGGCATATAAAAATAACATCACACACTCACTAATGTGGTCACTTTCTTTTACAACATGAAAAGGGTAACATGGAGTAACTCCACTTAAGTCTAATTGCAGAATTATTATAACAAGAGTTATGTGTTTCATGTCTCCCTCACATTAGAGAACATCTGCAGTCTCTGAAGCAGGCACAAGAATCCAGAGGCATCACCCTAATGGGTGACCTGTCTGCCCCGCAAGCCTTTCTGTTCTTTCCACAGACTGAAAACAGCTCAAACAAAAGTGGGAATGAATCCATATCAAGCTAAACTATCCTCGTGACTGATGAAGGCTTCTAGGATGTGGGAGTTTTGGTTTTGAGTACCTCCAGGCTGAGAAAAACCTGGAACCTCAGTCTTCTGTTGCATTGCTAAATGCTTCTGCCATGAGACTATTATGCAAGCTATCACTACCAGCATGGTTTCCTGCGGCTGTCTTTTCACAAAGAGTGAGTTATGCTCAGTCAGATGCCCACCATCAGCAGAAGGTTCTGTGGCTGAAACTCTAGTGAACCCCAGCTGTGGGCCTGACTCACATGCCTCTGCTCCAGTGTGGTGCAAGAATGCAGAGGTACAATTCTACCTACTGTGTCACATCGCAGTGTTCACTCCACATGGCAACTATCTGGCTTCCTGTAAGACAGCCATGATCCCTACAGGGTCAATGAGAAGGGACAGCAACCAGCAGGAATCAACTCAGGCCAGGCACAATTCTTCTGAGACAGACAGATGAAATGCTGAACCCAGTGTCTACTTTTTGCACAGTTTCTACTATAGAAAATTCTACCATGTGTCTGAGTCTTTAACATATTCAGACTACCTAAATTGTACAACAGCTTAAGTAAAGGGTCTCTTAAACAAAAAACAGTCTTAAAACAAAACAGCTGAAATAGTGCAGTGTAGTGATTTTTAAAACAATTCCTTCCACAAAAAAAATAACTTGGGTGTAAAAACAGGCTCATCCACCAATCAATTTACTGCAGTCTGTACTGCTGATGATGCATGGATAATTTTTATCAACGATGTCACTGAAAGTCTATTCAAGAAACGGGGAATATGACCAAATATCAGGTAAAATACATCCTGTGGTACTGGACAATATCCTATCCATTTCACAGGTCACCAGGCATCAGCAGGGAACTGTAAATTCCACAATTCTAATGAGACAAGAAAAAACTGGAAGAGACTATCTTAAGGGCTTAAGGGCTTTAAAAAGCCCCACAACACATTCCACTCCAAATGAGCAACAAATTTCATTAGAACATTAGCAGACTTAACTGATTTCTCTTCTAACAAATTCCTTTAATTCTCTGAATTATGATAAGGAAAATTTGATAATACTACAAACTACAAAAAACATATTTTTCAGTATTTGAAGGCTTGTCACAATTCTCCACAGTTTTTCTTTTACAAATACACAATCTCCTTCAATTCTTCCTTTAGGTCATGTTTCTAGAGTCATAATTTTTGTTGTGCTACTTGGGCTTCCTCAAATTAGCAGCTTTGAAAGATGATGGTCAGCATCTGAAACAATATTTTGCTGAGACTTCATAAACATTGCATAGGTTAGAATAATTTCTTCAGAAACTTTGCTGGCTCTATTTCCTGTTTATACATCCTAATACAGTATGTATGTGTTTTGTAACAGCATGATATTGTTGACTCATGTTCAGCTTGTGACTACTACGAACCCCCAGGACTGTACTTTAGCAAACTGTTCTCTGACTGTTACTGCATTTGTGCAGCAAATTGTTTCTGCCTACAAAGGACTACAGAGCAGCAATGTCTGTGAATGGCAGCCAGTTCTTTCAGGTCATTGCTCCAATCTGAAAAGGTCATTTTCAATTCTAACCCAAGTCCAGCACACTTGCAGTCCTTCACATACGTGTATTATCTGTAAATTTAGTAAACACAGTCACTCATCCATCATTCAGCTTACTGAAGAAAACAAAGAAAAAACGCACTAACAAACATCTATAGAATTCCATTTTTTAAGTTTTTCATTTTGGCAATCAGCTACTAAAAACTTTTGTTGCAGTAAAAACATTAGTCCTGTTTTGCACTGTTCCCATAAAATTTTCATCTAGACCACAATGCCATGGACTGCTTCTGAGAACATCATATGAATTTGTAAAAAACTTACTGAAATCAAGAAATCCAACATCTCTTGCTGCTCTACTCTCTTCAAGACCCCTTCAACAAAGGGATTTGTTTCAATTAATGCAATTTTTTTTTCAATTTATATTTAAGGCCAAACCTTAATCTTCACTAAGGTAGTATGCCTCAAAGGGAGGTCAAATTTTAACTGCAACATTCTTTAAAAAGAAAAATGGAAGAACAAGAGAGGAACAACAACTGTAGATAACATAAGTTTCAAAAATTTATTTAAATAGTTATTTTTTCTCTGTATTTAAGTGGGTGGCCTTCCAGTGGAAAAATATTCATTATTAAGCTAATTTAGCCTTTCATTTATTTTACAGCACATTCACAAAGTGTCTGAAGTTGACTTCTTCACAATGATCCACAGGCAGTGTAACTATCCCAGGAAACAGTGTTTCTAAATAAGGTATGACCTGTCACAAATTCCTAAGAAGATGTATCTTGAATAAAGCTAATGCAATTTTACTCCAAGAGTACTGTAATTTTTGCTGTTACACAGTAAGCCAGTTGTTTATTATACACTCTATCTCCATACACCACACTTATTCTTCAAATATATAGTGCTAATACTTTGTGATGTAGGCAGACAGGCAAAAGCAGGGAGAGGGGAGGGGCTGCAGTATGTGTTCCATGACATAAGGATGTTATGGCAGCAGTGATACATGAAAATTGCTTGCATGTGAAGGAATAGCCATTTTATGAGATCACTCACTTTCCCAACTTCTCAATTCTAAACCTCAAAATGTCCTCCCTTTCCCAGATTTAGAGTAGAACACCCAAGCATGCCTAAGAAACCCCAAGTTCCTTGAGAACAAGCTTACCATACTTGCATCAATGACCTGCCCTTTGCCAGATTTGGCACGTTCAAAGAGGGCTATAACAATGCCCAGTGCACACGTGACACCTCCACCAGCAAAATCAGCCAGAAGGTTTACAGGTGGAAAAGGATTTTCATTCTTTCTACCCAGCTTTGACAGCACACCTGACATAAGAGAAAACAAAGCAAGGATAAGCATAAAATTATTATAAACATTCATTTCTACAAAAAAAAAAGTTTCATTCTTTTCAAACCATGCAAATAAGTAAGGCATAAAGCAATCTTCTAATGTTTCCTATTTCTGCTTGGCTGACTCTTTAATTCACAGGAGAGTGAAAATATATGAAATCACAATAGTGAAGAAGTAACTAATTAAAGAGATTAACAAAACTCTCACAGCTAAACGTTGATATTTGACTAAAGAGGGACAAAATTTTAGTTTAAATAAAATTTTATAAAAATCCAACCCTGAGTGCAGTAATTCTATATCAGTACTTTGTACATGCATTGGATCTTGCCCATAAAGAGGCACTATGAATATGTCTCAAAGCCACTTTGATAAAGTGTTCTTCTTTGAATATTTTAAAGTAAAAATGCAGATGTATAGTCTTATGTGCTCATAAAAAATGAACTAATAATCATAACAAAGTTTGATTATTATAACAAAATAATCACACTGACAACTGTGCTTCAGTCCTATCCTCCCTCTCCAACTACGTTTGGGAAAAAAAAGGTTGCATATAGGAACAGGTGACTAACACAGGAAGGTTATCTCTGATTGCATGCAATGTAAACACAGGGAACCTATGTTTATGCCAGCAATTATGCAGAAACTAAAGTAATTAGAGCAAAGGCTAAGCCAGTTTACTTCAGTCAGAGCTTTGAATTTGTTAGCATTTCTCTGCCATCCTGAACAACCTCTTTACTGTAACCTTACTCTTTATAGTTGCCTCATAGCAATTCCCTTTGGGCAAGCAAGAAACTGCAGTGTGATCACCCCTCTCCTGTGTCTGTGGCCTGAGACTTGCAGAAGACATGGTCAGAATTTCCTGAGAATTGCATGGTTCTGATGGACTGTTTAATTAACCAATAGTCTAATGCACTTCCTATGGGCAACAGAGTGCACAGTATAATAATTTCCAAATCCTGTAGTGCAGGAGTAAAACCCCTGCTGCTGCCTAAAACCTTCCTTTTAATATACCGACTTCTTTAGAGTTCCTAACACAAAATATTTTTTACTTAAAGGAAGACAAGGCTCACTAGAGAAATACTCAAAATATGAGATCTCATTTTTGAGGAATGACCTCTCTCAAACACCTTGCTCTATTTCCTTTTAATAGGCAGAAAAACTTGATCTGTGAAATTTCAAGCAAAATTATTTTAGGAAGTTATCACTAACCAAAAGACTACTGATTAAATCAGCTCAGAGATAAAAATCACTCTATTTGTAAACCAGAACGTAGTACAAACTAAGGTAGGGATGGACCATGCTGTTTCTGTACCAACTCTTTCCCTCCACTAATAGATAAAAATACCCTAATTCTTTGAAATCATCTTAACATGAAGTCAAAGTGTTTCAAATGAGACATCTTTTCTTTAATCTTTTCTACTCTCTAACAGTTTTCCATGAGGGGAGACTGAATCCATCTCTAAAGAAATTAAACCCCACATCATTAGGACTTCTCATAGTAGCAGATACCAGATCACCACGTTAGCATGGCCTCTGCTCCGTCCCTTTCTTGGGGCTACAAGAACTACTTTATCGAGTGGGAAGCCCAGAACTTTTGGGCCACTTTCCTCCTTCACAGGCATCAGTGACAGAAAGCAGTGTGAAAGCAGGAGCTAGGGCCATGCATGGATGGGCAGCACCTGAGGTGTGTATTTTGTTCCTGTTTGCTACTGCATACTTGTAAAGCCATACCAGTTAAAACCAGCGTAATGTCCACAACACCTTAATGAAATGTAGCATTTCCACTTTATTTGAAGCCTACTTCCTTTCAGTTGGGATCAGCGGAGACATATTTACAAGCAAAAAAGCACAAGATCTCAATTGTCTTGTGCTGCCCAGTTTTTCTTTGCTCAAAAAAAAATCTGCTCACAAGCACATAAAATAATCTGCAGCCCTTTCAGGATTATAAGTATAATAAGTATACAGAATTTCTAGGAGAGGGGCACTGAAGAAAATATTCAGTCCTCTCTTCAGATAAATATTTGGATACTTTATTCAGATAGAATATCACGAAGGAAAGAAAATAATGTACAGCCTGGGAAGACATGCTGATCCAGCCTGTAACAGTTTGCTGCTGCTGGAAAAAACAAACAGCCTGTCCAGTACATGTTTCCTCCTTTGGTGTGCTGACTGTTGATTGGACCCCTCATTGAACTGCTTCACCTTGACAGAAAACATCCTCACTTCTTCTGACCAGTTTCTGACTTGTGAGGAAGTTTACAGAGGGGCTAGGCAAGTGCCAGAGCTGACTGAAAGCATCAAGGAAAAGCACAGAGAAAGGAAAGCCCCATTTCACTGACAGCAACACTTCAGATCAGCTGTTTTATCAGACTGCACGTCAGATAAATTTTGAGCTATCTGCTTTCAACAAGTTCTTGAGTCTTGATCAAAGGGAGGAAAGATGCTTTATTTAACAGGAAATTTTACAGCCTACCTGATAAAGCCAAGTAATTGATGTCATGACCCGCAGACTTGGCATATTTTCCTGTCTGGCCAAAACCAGTAAGTCTAGCATAGATGAGTCTGGGATTCTCCTGTAGAAGGACCTCTGGGCCAAGCCCAAGTCTTTCCATGACACCTTCAAAAGAATAAGCAAGGAATTCAAACTCACATTTAATAATACACAAAACATAATGGCTCAAAATTAGATTATACAACAGCAGAACTCAACTGCATTTTTTGAAGTAGCACATTCTACTTCAGTGTCCATGTTACAACATGAACATTATCAATTACCAACATACTGCATAAATTTTTAATATAAACCAAGTGGAAATTAGGCTTTAGGGATTTTTTTTCAGCTTTTATTTCTGTTTTACTTCTCCAAAAGACTGACAGAAAACCATGCACCACTGGACGAGAAAGCTACCCAAGGCTTGTAAAACAAGGAAAAAAGAGAAAGAGAAAACATTTTCTGTATTCAAATCACTTGAATATTCATCTGTATTTTACTGGAATATACCTTCCTCACCATTTCTCAGTACCTCTTGTTCCTGTGTATTTTAACTCACTGATCTGACTGGACCGTGCCACTATTCCACAGATGATCTGTAGGAACCACACACCCAGTAAATGTGTTCTTTTTCAATGCAGAGAATAAGGATCTTTTAGAATCAGTGGTATATAAGCTGAATCAGCATGGATTTACAGAAATCAAAGCTAAAATTTTAATCTTGCAGTGGTTTTAAGAGAAGAAATTTGAATTCCAAATGAATTGTACTTTCTTACTGGTTCAGTGCAGTTTGGTCAGACTTTTACCAATGGTCTATAATGGCACTGCAAGGCCACATATTTTAGAATTGAAGGGATAACATAATTTCAATTCCTGCTCCACCCCAAAATCTATTATTCCAGCTTGTTTCACAAAATTAATCCATATTTTTACTACATCACCAATTCCATTCAGATCCATTTCTATTGCACTAACTACTGGGCAGCGGCAAGTGATTACTCCCAATAAGAAAGCAGTGAAATTTGGCAAAATGCATGATTTTCAAGTGCACAAGTGGAAACAGGGTGACAAATAACCCCTCTGTTGTCACAAAGTCATTGCTGTAAAGTCACACATGCCTTGCAAGAAACTGTTCTGCAGCTTGGGCCCTCAGCTTCTCACTGTTTTCCAGCAGTCTCATGATGGGTCACAGATTTATGTAGTTCACTTACAGAACCTTACAACCTAGTATCTATTTACAAAATTGCCTGTACTTCCAGCCATGAAAAAAAAACCCAGCAAGTGCCCATAAAACCAAAAAAACCAAAATTTCATAACAAAAAAATCCAGGAGACTAGCTACAAGGAAAAAGTGGAATTTGACTTCTTCCTTTTTCTTTTTGCTCAGCTTCTGAGGAGTAAAACAAACAAGGTAAGGTAAGAATAAACCCATTTTCTGAAGAAAAATAATTACTTGTGACACACAATCTGTCCATAATGTATGATGTCTAAACAACAGTCTCCTGTTTCTAAACTGTCTGTAAAATCTCCAAAACATTTCAGCTAGCTCCTCAATGAAGCATTATTACAGAATGGTTTGGGTTGGAAGGGACCTGCGAAAGTCACTAACTCCAAGTCCCTGTTAAGAGCAAAGACATCTTCAACTAGATTCGTGTACACAGAGCCCTGTCCAACCTGACCTTAATGGCATTTTTCCTAACAGAACAGCACCCTCAAGGAGCACCCAGGGATACTGACATAGCCATCAGGTGAGTGCCTGTGTATGGCTTATAAATGGAGGGAACATGGTAAACCTGAAACGTCTATTGATCTTAAAATGGCATTAATTTTGCTACTGAAAATCAGATGTTATGCATCCCTATATGTGGTAAATTAGTAAATATGCATACTGTAATTAAAAAAATGAACTGAAAGTTCTCTTTAAAAAAATAGTTTTGAAAAATTGAAAAATTCTGTAATTGAGTATTTGAAGAATTTGTCCTACTTTTAACCTAATGTTAAAAAGGGAAAGTACTTGCTAAAACACAAGGAAGCTTTTCATAAAGTAGATTTAAGATTGGCAGGAAGTGATCAGTTTGTAGAACGCAACTTCCTAAAATTAAACATGACATTTAAAGATGAAGACTGTAGTTCATAACCTGGATTTGATCCTGAATCAGAGTAACCCTGTATAACAGAATCATACCACTCTATTTAACACATACAACCCATATTTCTCTCCCTGGGATTTGTGCTTTGTAAATGTGTAACCATAATGTCATATCTCCTGTCTTCAGAGGAATTGTAAGATCAAACACTGACCAGCACAGCAACCGTGAGTGAGTTCCACTTTATCAACAGGCCTGGATATCACACAGGATGGTGCCCCCAGCTCGGTGTGACCCCTCGGCTCGGACACCCTCCTGCTCATTCGGGGCTCCAAGCCCGGTGTGACCTCTCGGCTCGGACACCCTCCGGCTCCTCCCGATCCCGGCCGGGGCATGGCCCTGTCTGAGCGCTCTCGGCGGTCCTTCCTTGCGGTTTCACATGGCGGCTGCACTTTGCAAATCCCCCACACAGCATGCGCCCCTAGCGCCTCCAGAGCTGCTCCCTGCCCGCTTCCCACTCAGAATCACAGAGGCCACAGACAAACGGGAGCCCCTCAGCGACTGACGGGAGCCCACAGCGACTGGCGGGAGCCCCTCAGCGACTGGCGGGAGCCCCTCAGCATGGCACCCGCGGCCTCGCAGCTCCAACCTCCCGCTCGCCCCCCACGGCCCGGCCCGGGCTGCCGCCGCCCCGGCGCGGTTCCCGGCGGCCGCGGCCCCTCACCGTGGCGGAAGGGCTCGATGAGCACGTCCGCCCCACCGCACAGCCGCCTCAGCACCGCGGCGCCCTGCGGCTTCTTCAGGTCTAGCGCCAAGGAGCGCTTCCCGCGGGCCTGCACGTCTCCGTGCGCTGAGGCCACGGCGGACTGGGACAGGCGGTCGACTCGCACCACCTGCGCCCCGAAGTCGGCGAGGATCATCCCGCAGAGCGGCGCGGGCGCCAGCCCGGCGAGCTCCAGCACCCGCACCCCGCTCAGCGCCATCGCCACGGCCTCCTCTGCCGCTGTCGAGCGCCCATACACCGATCGCGGAGGCGGCCCGGGGCCCGCCCCGCCCGCTCCCGCGCGGCCCCGGGGCCAGGGCGGGCTCCTGCCGCCCCTCGCCCGGAGGCACCGGCCCCGCTTCTCCTGACCGCCCGCGGGCGGCTCCACTGCCCTCCGCGCCGGCTCGCGGTGAGGAGGAGTGGGCGTTCTCTTGCAGCCGGGATCGCCACGCAGCTGCTCTTGGGGGAATCTCTCTGTCCGACCATGCAGGAGCCGGCCCCCTGGCCATCAGACCCGCACCACCGGAGCTGGGACCGAGGCCCCTTGGCAGCCGCACAGCCCCCCACACTCACACAGGCTCTCCCATAGAAGAGGCCCAGACGAGCAAATCCTTCAAATAATTTAGTCGTGATGCAATAACCAAACAACAAAGAGTGATCCGCTGCCTCCATGTAGGGACCCCGAGCAAGGGAAACCATGGGCTTTTACATCCCTACAGCCTAAGGGCAGGAAAGTGACAGAATCACAGAACCGTTCAGGATGGAAGAGACCTCCAACACCGTCAAGTCCAGCCTTTGAAGTCTGAGGCTGGGTGCCATCGTCTCCAGCCGGTCTCCTGGCTGGGCCACAGGTCCCTGTGCCGGTTATTAGGAAAAGGGTCAGCAGTCCTTGGCCTGGGGCTCCAGCCATGCCCGGGGCACCTGCATGGGCCAAAACCCCCGCACCCAAGACCCCCAGGTCACAGGGTGGGATATTAGCAGGACACGTGATTAAAACTTCGGGTTTCTTTTCACCAGATGTTTCCTTAAAGAGGGCTATCTGGCCCTGTTCTTGCGGCATCACCTGCTTGCAGGAATTGACATAAATCCAGAAAGGGTAATGAAATCTGTGGCATTGTATTGACACAGCTTTTCAAACTTATGCTCTGCTCCCAGTATTTCAGGTTACTGGGAAGCAGACAGAGCAACCCATGCTGACATTATACATTTCTTTACATTGGTTAGACTGTGAAAACCTGTAAAGGCTGCTAATTTAAATGCAGAAATTTTTCTCATTCTACAATAACAGGTCTGTTATATACCCTTCATTTTTTGTGCAGACACCAGGTCCTGTAATGCAGGGACTGATTATGTCCACTACTATGGTGCCCCCCACACATGAAATGGCCAGGAGAAAAGTATTTGCATTTTCATTCAAATGAAGCTGGCTAGTTTTGTTTGTTATCCATCTCCCTTAGAGACACTATTCCATGGAAGGGTTTGTTTTCACAGAAATTAGGATGTTACTGTGACACTGTGTTTCTCTGACTAATTTTCAGTTTCATTTGTCCCCTCACACCTTCAGGTCTTGGAGTTTGCGTTGAATACAAACAGGCAATTTCTGTTGTGTCACCTTTGATTTCACCTGATGCTCTTTAGTTTACCCCATCTAAATAACACCATAATCACACCCTGGATAATGTCTGGATTTTGCTATGGTTTAACTGAGCAGTCCTTTGCACCCGCTGTTTAGTTGTCATCCAGAATTACAGCAAGTAATCTGTGGCAGAAACATTTAAGTCAGAACCCTATTAAGTTATTTCAGTTTCAGGGAGGTGAGGGCAGCATTTTATGAGCATTAACTCCAATTTGAACAATTGGATTTTACCAACCCAAAAAATAAACAGGCATGAGAGAGAAACAGATATTCTAATTAACCATGAGATGAAGGCTAATTAGTTGAGTCCAAAAAACTCTCCTGAAGCAGCAAGTTGGCCAGCAGAAAATGCGTGTTATAAACAAGGAGACCTTCTCTACCATGGGCTTGCAGTGTACAAAACACAGTGTGATGTTCATCTATGTGATGCCATTTAATATTTCTAATTAATAAGCAGCAGCAAAGAGAATTCATTGCAGAAGTAATGAGTATGTGAAAGGAGTTGTTTTGGGATTGAATCCACACTGTGTGAGAGTGCTTGTGTGTACTTTATTCTGTTACAACAGTGAGTTGCTGTCTGTGTCATCCTGTGAAATGCATCTTTCACAGTCAGTGTTAAAAGACTGAAATTGTTTTTACTGTGACTTATATCAATATATCTTGCAGAGGTGTAGGCACTTTTGAAATGCACACTGCATGCCAGACTATTACTTTTGGTCTCAGATTTGTTGATTACAATTACCCGTACATTTCAATCCTTTGGAAAAATACTAAGGCAGCAATGTGAAGTTACAGCTGTACACAAAGTCTGGATTCTCCTCTTTCACATGTATATTGTTTACAGTTTAGTCCATCCTAATGCATGGCTAAAGAGATACTGATATCTGTACGGTTTGTATTGATTTTGTTAAAGGAAAAAGCAAAAATTACATTTGTTATAATATTTCAAATATTGGTAACTATAATTGCCTGAGAATGTAAGTAGCAGGTGAAATTTCTCAAGTAAATTGAAAGATACCTGCATTAAACTGAAATTGAGAACTTTTAAGATTCTCATTGAATTTTATGGTAGTTTTGTGCCCCAAGCTTGTAAAAGCTTTCAAACATGGTTGCTTTATCCCAAAGCTTGCATTCATGCCTTGCCTGAATAGAAGCTGTGCTCCATTCATAACACTTGATACCCACAGAGGTGGTGTGGGTGATACTCCACATTTCTAACTTTGTGTCTTGTGCTGTTGTGACAGACACACTGTCCCTTACAGCATGTTCTTGCCAAATGCAGCACCTTAATCTCTGCCATTTCAATGGATCCATCAGTTTGGAGCATCACTTTATTTTTCTGTGTTTTCGTGCTTCTGTGTGAGTGTGGATTTGTGCACTGCTGCTCTCCCAAGTGTACATCTCACCACTCAGCAGCAAAAAAATCTATCCTGAGATCATTATATCCTTCTAAAGCAGCTGTGAATTCATGCTACTTGAAAATCAGACTGTCTGTCTGAAATAATGAATTACAGATTTAGAAATAAAATCTCTGTCTCATCCATAGAAGGTAATTGTATAAGCTGCCCTGTTCACTAAAATAGACATATTCTTGAAAAACTACAGTTTCCAAGTTTTTTTAGTCCAGTCAGTCATTGAGGTGGTGATCTGTCCCAGCTCTACTGAACAGGCGTTGCCTTTAACTTTCACATTGTCAGAAATTTGCCCCCTCCTACTCTGGTAAGTATGAATTTCAGGTTACTGGGATTACAAATTACTGATGCCTGTGACGGTGATTTCTGTACTTTGGACCTCAACCCTTGTACCTGAAGCAAAATATTTTTCTTTCCTTTGAAACACAGCATATGGTATTACTGTGCTTTCATGATTTAGATGAAGAGAATGGCAAGAAACTTTATATAGCTAATCTTTATTTTTGGTAATCAGGAGAAAATAAATACTTTCCTGTGAGTTTATTATTAACTAGTATTGTAGAGGCTGGAAACTCTAGACTGGGATTATTTCCACATTTTATTTGCCTGAATACTGAGCTTGAGGTCTGTGCTGGATGCCACATAAACTACTGTTTAGCCACCCTGCCCTAAACTTACCTCCAGTGAGCTGTTCCTGCCAGATAACGCTGTCTGCCACATTCACCAGAGACAATTTCTCCTGCATTGCTAGGGCAATGGATTGAGAAACCTTTATTTTTATTAACTGTTTCCATCATCTTGCCCATGAGCCATTTACTATGCGTCTTATGGAATAACTAATACTTGTTATTTATTTTGTGAGTCTTTAGTGATTTGACAGAACATGCATTCTGAGGAGCCAGTCATCTTGGAGGATCTGAAGTGATGCAGTATCTGAAAAATTTTCCTTAGAACAACCATGCTTCAGCTATTTTCTAGTTTAAAAAAAATGAACATGAGACAAATTAAATTCCATCCAGCACTTCCAGCTGCAGACCAGGACTTGCACATGGCAGAATGGCACAATCTCTGAATTCCAATTTCCTGGCCTGAAATTCTAGTCTTTGCAGACTTCCTTGACTTTCATCATCTTTACTATGCTGTAAGAGCCTGGAGTGTTTTTCTGTCAAAAAACTTCCAGGACTGAAAAAAAAAACCCTCTTAGAAAGTATTCTAAAATGAAGGTAGCTGCAGTTAATTTAATTCTGCCAATCTTTCTTACATATTAGTGTTCACTATTTTTACAGTAAAGTCACTTTGTTAACTGTGCATTTGGATGGAGTTTCTGAATGAAGATGTTCTGTATATTTTTCTTCCTATCACATTCCAGTATATGCGCAAGTCCTTATTCAGCAAGAATCTTACACTTGCTGCTGGACAAGGCCAAAGAAGTAGCATGTGACTAGATGATGGGAGGATCACACACCATAAGACACATTCACAGGAAACAGAAGCTGAGATGTCAAAGATAATTTGAACATGGTGTTTCCACTCTTGGTGTTATAGCAATGTGATTCTTTTTAAAAACTGATTTTTGTGGATTTTTTTTTTAATATCTGATGGACTGTTTCCAGAAAAGCAGGAAAACAGCCCTCAATTTGTGCAATTTTTCAGCAGCTGATACAAGGAGTCTCTTTGTTTAATAAAACCTTGCGACATGTGGGTTTTATTATTCTGTGAATGTGTTCATGGAGGATAGCTTGCTCTGTTCCAAATGCAGATACACAAAATTGAGCCTCTTCCACTCTCATCCTTAGTCTTCATGTCAACATCTGTTGACATGAAGTTTATCAGTCCAGTGGCAGAAGACTGAAAATTAATGGGGGGCTGCAGATGCTCTAATTCCTTCTAAAACTGTGTGGTTAGGCCCAAGAACTAAAGGACCGCTCACCCTTTGGTGTAAGAGTGAACCTGGTCATACTAGGAAGTGCACCTTCTATCAAGTTCTTTTAATTTATGAGGATAGTTTCTAGAGTTTTCTTCACTGGTATCTGAGCATGACAGCCTTTTGTTGTCTCAGATTTTTAAATCTGAACTGATCATCCAGGCTGTATTTTCTTTGGTTGTTGAAGCAGAACTAACTGCAAAATTCACCAAAATTAAGAACTGTAGGTCTTCTCACACATCACTCAATGACTCCCTGCACGTTTTGTCCTTGTGTGATTTTTTTATGTTCTGAGCACAAAAGAATCATTTTAATAATCTGAACTAAGAAGGAGGCAAAAAAGTTTTAATTCAAAGCTACTTCTATTAAAAACTTCTTCAGAAAACAGCAGGTTGTAACATAGGAAGCTCAACGAAAGAGAAGGGAAGATGAAAGACCTGAGTGTAAAGTTTGTTCCTTATTCTCTCTTTAGAAAAATACTACTTTATTTAAAGATCTCCCTTTGGCAGGCTTCTCAGTGAGGCTGAGACTGCAAACTATTGTCAGTCTAAACTGCTTTTTCAGTCAATCAGTCCACAGACTAACTTCTAAAAGTAAGACCATAAACTTCTTCCTTTTCTCACAGAGTTCTAATTAAATTTTCTTTAAACACCATTCATGAAATTTGGCCCCAGACCTCTAACATTTTTCTCCCATTTGGTTTTGTTCTAGTTCATGTTTTTCTTGCACAGAGGTTGTGTTTTACCCCTGCCAAGGGGGTGCACCCAGCACCTCTTGAGTTGAACACAGCCCTGTTTTGCAGAATGCTCATGACGGAGCTGGAGATGAGAGTTGCTGGCTTGCAAGGATGTCACAGCAGACCCTGGAACTCTGGAGGAAGGGAGGAGCAGGATTTGGGGGTGGTGTTTTACACACCACAGAGCCGAGCTCAACTTGGCTCTGTGTTGAGAAGCATTTTCTGCTGCCAGGATGCTAGCACCTACCACAGAGGTTGAATATCACCGACCAAACCACAGCTCTCATGGCAGGCAGGGACTTGTGGGTCTTGCCAAGTTTTGGTTAAATCTGGGAGCTCAAGGAGGGGGTGAGATACTGATTCATTTTAGAAGAGACAAGAAGCCATTAAGTTTACTCCAAATTACAGCTTTGCAGTTTCCAGAAGGTTTTTCAGCTGTAACACAAATTACAAGATACCATGTATTTTATAACAGGGAATAAAAGCCTCTGGTAGAAGACATTTTGTCTTGAGCATCTCCTAAGCAAGAGTCTTTCAATCATCAGCAGCAATGGAAAGATGACTAACCTTCATGAACATTTCTGAGAAAAAAGATCATATATTCCACATGACTTACTGAAAATAAAGCGTGTTAATTTTAGAGAAGAAGAATACACACACACACACACACACACACACACACACACATACACACACACTCATATTCACATCAGTTGCTGTATTTTGAAGGATCTTCCTTCTTCTTTTAAAGGAAATTAATACGTAAGTTAACTATTTATTTGTAAAGTATTATGACGCTTAATCAGCAGAGATTGCATGCAGTAAATTGCAGAGAAAAGACTGCTGAGATTTCAATCAAAACCTAGGAATTTTAGCTTTGATGTAAAAAACTGTTTAGCTTTAACATTGGAATTGCTATTTTTTGCCAAAGAAGCTTTTGTGGTAATTCTTAGTCACCTTCCCCTCTTAGCAGGCCAAGTTGCACAAAACTCATGAAAACAGTACAAAATGGGTAAGGCAAAACATGACTTTCTTTTATATTATGGCCATTACAGTAAATAGTAAGATAAAAAGGAGCTTAAAATTAGCGTATGTCTTACAGTTTCTAAGTGCTTCCTTCTGACCAAAAAGGCCATGTCACAAAAGAAGAGTAAGTCCCCAAAGGAAACCTTACAGATTTAAATTTCATGTATATATGTGTGTAAATATATATATACACACACATGTGTAAAATAAATGTATTTTAATCCTTAATGCTGACTTTCTCCCATTCAGTAGCAAAATGAATGCTTAGGAAAGGCATATTAAAAAGAACATCTCTCTATTGTCTCCAAATGGTAATACCCTTGGTAAATACAGATATCAGCAAACCAGTATAGCTTTGAACCATTAATCTTTATTGAATAAATGTATGTTTTACAAAGTAAGCTTAACAAAATAACATGGTCTCAGGTTTTGAAAACCTATGTGGCACAGACCTGACCCAAGTTGATAAAGAAATGATTAAAACACATTAGACAACAGTTCATTAAAGCTAATATTTTCAGTGGTTGATGCATAAAACTAAAAACATCATAAGTCATAATCATCAAGTATCAACATGCATTTTTCTTCATAAGATGTGGTTACATACGCTAGGAATGTGTACAAGGACATACAAATTCATAGGGCAGATTTCAATTCATTTGCTCTATTGTTGTGCTACTGATACCTGTATCCAGTATAAAAGAATTTCAAATAAATATTTTCCTAACCCCACCTTCCTGTTATACATTAATGGCAGGTAATATCTGATTAAAATGTAATGTCTGTAAAAAGGAATTTTATATTTCATTAACTTTTGTATGGAGAGCCAGAACAAGATACATTCAAACTTCAGTATTGATTTTGGTGCTCATTCAAATGAAAATAGCAGGACAGAATTTCAGGTACCCAAATTTTGAAAAGCCAGTAACATAGATGCTGAAGATTGGCCCAGTGTACTGGGACCAGAACTACTAAGCCATCTAGCATTTGCTTTCACCAGTTTAAATACTGAACTGGCTTAGCTGTAATGGCTTTTCCTGAAATACTGATTCTTGGAAGGCTGCTAGGAAAACTGTTTCAACAACTTCACTGTTAAGTAAATATGTAATATTATAAAGTACATCCTTCTGGAGGAGCCCCAAACACCACAAAGTTTGTTTATCTCTGTGCTGTTGGTGTATCCTGATTTCTCTAGCGTATATGCCTTTGCTTTGACACCCTGCATTGGCTTACATCAGGTTTAAAAATTCTAAGGCTAGGGGGAAACATTACAGTTCCCCTGCCTGATCCCCTTCACACTGCAAACTAAATTACCTTAGCTTCAAGCTGCTACTAAGGCAAGAACTACTGACATTCTTCTTCTAAGAGAGAGAGACTAAGCATAAATATGTGCTAAAAATCTGTGAAAAATGACACCAGATACATCTTCAGAGGTTTGAGATGGGAATGCAAAATACCTGAATCCTTGACATCTATATTTTCACATTTTTTCCTTCGATTTGAGCTCATTCCAATCCAGTACAAACTTCTTCCTTTAGATCTGGTCTCACCTGAGCCTGCTTATAATACATTCAGGCCTGTTTCTGTGATGCAAATTTAAATGAACATGTAAGAAGAACTGAATAAATGATCCAAAACTTTTGAATCACTTGTTCAATTCCTGACATATAACTAAAGTATATTTAGAGATGAAATTGACTTTATGTAAACCACTCTTTTCCTTTGTTTTTCATTCACTTTTGGGGAAGAGAGCAATAGCAACATTTAATGATTAAATAGGTGCAACCCAGATGACAATGGATACTCTGTGAATCTGTGTCAGCTACCCAATGTTTTCAGCTCATCTCTGATACACAGGTAGCAGCACATTGCATCAAAACAAGGCTTCTTGATCCTCCAATGTTGTAAAGTTATTTCACAGTCCAGTGAAATATACAAGTTCCAAAAAAGATGGTTTTTTCACATAAACATCTATTGGGTTTTCTCCATTTTTTTTACTTGGTTTCAAAAAGAAGAAACCCAGCAAAGGTGGAGAAGCGTTGATGGTCCCCATGGAGGGCTCCATTTCCCATTCGCAGCCAAACTTCATCTCCTTTGGCAAGTTTTAGGACTGCACTGTTTCCTGAAGTATCTGCTTTCCCTTTGGATTCATAGCTAAGGATGAATATTTTAACAAGTCAGGGTTTTGTTTCTCAACAGTGACCAAACAAACCACTTTACCATTGTTGTTTACCAAAAAAATCCAAGAAGTATATTGTTATCCTGAGCAAAACTTTCTTGAAAGACTTGCCAACATTTTTTCAGCTTTATAAGGAAATTTTGGCAACTTTCGGCATTTGATCTCCTACTCAAATTTTGCACCTTACCTAAATGCATTATTTCATTCCTTTCTGAAGTTCTGGAATTGTAACTTATTTTTTTTTCCAGGACACAGGAACAAATTTTTTGTTTAAAATGAAATGCTGCTCATTGATCACAACACTACAAATTTTCTGTGATGCTTTTTTCCCCTTGAGTTCATCCCAACTAATTTTAAGAGCTGAGTCCCTGTGCTCCCAGCATAGGCAGTGAGCAGATGCAGGCAGCTTGCTCCCTACTGAGCCTTTCATTGGAATATGGGTACATTTGATGTGGGCTTGCCTCCTGGCTCTGCCTCCTTTCTTCTACCTCTTGCCTTTTCTGACATCAGTGCTTCAGGGGGAATAGAAATTAAGCACTTTTCCTTTTGCAGAGAAGATCTCTTGGGGATGAAGCTACCTGTGGTGGCGTGCTAATGATAAAAAGGCCAGTAAACCTTTGCTTCTTACTCATCCTTACTACTGCAGCTTAAACACTTCCCAACTTTAAAGTAAAGTTTAACTTCCCAACTCTTAACAAGACTGTACCTAGTCACTGGACACTTCATTATTTCCTTTCTCTGACAAGCAAAATGAGGATGAAGATATATTTTAGCAGAATGACAGCATGGTACCACTGAACTCCAACCCTGACTTGTAGTGCTAACTCCTTTCCCCTGAGTTTGAGGAAATGGTGATCAAGGCTGAATTTTAGGTCCGGCATCTGTGGTGTGTATGGTCCAAATGTGTATGCATGCTGAGGATGGCAAAATAAAATAGGTTTTCTTGTTGGTTATTTTACCCTAGAGAATTTCTTCCAAAAAATGAACAATTTTACATTTCTTGAAAGGTGAGCAAGCTGTCACAACCATACAAATGTTTTTGCATTTAGATGTCCTGGCCCTTTACTTACCTGTATAAGCTGAACACTGTATTACCATTATGCATCAAGTACACGTACACTTCCTCCACGTCTTCATGTTTCATCATATTGAAAGTAAAGAAATATACCCCTGAAAAGTTTATAAAAAACAACTTGTTTGCTTCATAGAAAGAAGTAATAATGCTGCACATTTGTGCCTCTTGCTTAGAAACCATAACAGCTGTGGACAAAACTGCCTTCCAGTTGTCAGCAGATATTTTGTTTCTGCTTATAGCATTCCAAAATGTGATTAATTTTAATTCTGCATATGGGAGGTGTTGTTCTTCCTGCATCACAGCTGCATAAGAGGGGGGACTGATGTAGCTGAGAAATAACCATGAAGAACTGTAATGCCTCATTTCCAGCCACACATCTGTTGCAGGTCAGCTCGCAGCTGAATTGGCATGGGGGAGGATGGGGATCAAGAGATTGACAGGAGGCAGGAGGTGGAGGAGGCAACTGTGAAGCTGCTGCTGCTTGCTATAACATTCAGACTGTGGTTCTGTCATCACAGTGGCTGAAGGGATAAAGAGCCACAGCAAAGCAAGACAGTCCTGCTCCGTCCCCTGGCCATGCCTCTTCCTCCTGCCTTTGTGTCAGCACTAGTCTCACTGGCTGGCAAGACCACTCTTGGCTTGCTCAGCTTTCAATTAATTTTTCTGGAAAATAGGTAGCAAGAGCTATGCAGACTGAGTACAAAGGCAGTTAAATAGTGCCTCATCCTTTTTGACCACATGTCTCTCTGCAGCTCCAATAATCACATTATTTTGTTTTGCAAATGCTCACCATTCACTGGAGCACCAAATCTCCCGGTCATGACATCAAAAAAATTCCCAACGTTGGTTTCGACGCTACTGAAGATGATTCCACTGTTCTGGTTGCTGAAGTGAGTAGCCATTGAAGCCATAAATGCGACCTGCAAAAATCCACTTCTTATTCAGGCAGTCGTTCACGAAAAACACGTGTGTAGAGCAACCAGGTACAGATTTTTTTCCTGTATTTGCAGTCTGTTTATTTTCCTGACAGAGATGTTCTTCTAGGGTTTGCTCCAAGGCCAATAAACTCCTTGGAGTTAACAAAGCTCCCATTGAATGAAACTGGAAGAAGACTAGGGTTCTCATATTCAATTGGACTATTCATGACTGTAAAGTAACTGTATGGTCAAGTGTTTGCAGTTCAGAACCTTAATTTCAGATTTTATTTACTTTTAAGTCTTGTTAGAATGATGCAACAGCAATATAGTATTGAAATGGTGTTTCTGACAAAAAGGTTTTATATAGTTTTATGTATTCCCCAATGCATTTAAACTGGATATTGCTTTTAACTGCATGTGTGAAAATGAGCAATGGTCAGTAAAATCCATAAAGATTAGTGTTTCTTGCTTAGAGATACATGAAGCACTTTTATTAGAGGTCCTCTGGAAGTGCTGCAGCTGACACTCAATATTCAATGGTTTTTCTATCTTGTCAGTTGCCCTCAGTTTTGAAATCAGAGGGTGGTGGAGACCAAGAGGGGAAAATAAGAAAATTAAAACTGTGCTTCAACTTCGTGTTTCACTTCTTGTCATAGAAATGTTCCATAGGAAGTAGTGCAAAACATCCCACACCAGACAATTTAAATTACCCTCAGGAAGATATCAGGGAATGACCCCGCCAGCTGGCCTGGTTAGGGAAGGGAGTGACCTTTTCTGTAAGTCTATCATTCCCCTGCCCCCATTATGTGAGTAAATGGCGTAGAATCAGAATTGCTGCACTTTGTTGCCAAAAGGTTACATGTAGACTTGGCTTTTTATTTCTATCTCAGCTTCTTAAATGACAAGTCTTCAATTGCATCTGTTACTGCCCATCACAAAAATGACATTTTTTGTGCGCTTCCAGCTATGCTGGTATTTAAAAAAAAAAAAAAAAACCCAGCCCAAACTCCTTTTGATTTCAGATCCAAACCAGAACAAAATGAAAACAGACAATCAAATGCAAGTCTGGATCCAACAACGGAAATCGTTAGCCATCTGTTCAGAAATTTAAGGAGCTCCAGATGTGAGCTGAAAGCTTGGGCTGATTTTCCTTACCCCTGCATGGATGCATTTTCTATTATGGCAATTGTTAATATCTTGCTTCTCAGCCAGGATCACATCAAAGTTCATCATGTGTTAAAGGAAAGCAGCTGCAGTGGCAGATTGATGGAATTTATTGCTTTTTGTCTAGATTCCATTTCACAGTCTCTTTGACCCTGAGCTACTTTTTGTGGGCTGAACAGAACAGCAGAAAAATATATCTTTTCTCACTAGGTCTCATTATGAAGTAGCAGGTCAACATGGATACACAAAGTTTTTCAAAATAATCCTGTACTTAAAATAGTATTGTATTCAAAAGTGTTTCCTCCTATACCACCACTGACTTTAAAATTCTTAAGTATGGTGGTAAGAAATACTGTAAACATTTTTAAAGACATCTGATAGAAGAAGTGATGGAATTTTAAGTATTGGAAATAGGTATTACAATATGAGCTTTCCTTGTTCATCTTCTTTCATCACTCAGTTTTAATTACAGTACTACCATTGTCTTTATGTAAGGAAAAAAACAGTGGTAGTTAATTTTAAAATTGTAGAAAGATATATGTTGAATGTAATTAAAGGTATGTTTATCAGATATTCAGCTATACCATGAGTATATATTATATATATTTCTACATGCATATATTATATGTATATGCACATGTATGAATATGTATATATGTATCTCTGTGTGTGTGTGTGTATAGAGATATATATACACATATATTTATATATATATACACACAAACTCTCTGCCATCTGCCAGATTCCTGGGATTTGAAGAAGCTTTAGTCCAAAAGCTGTGAGATTGTGCCAATACAAGAGTTGAGCTCAACAGCTCAGGTTTGAACCCATATTTAATTGCTCATCTGGCTTTTGAATTATTCATTCATAGGCAGAACCTGCATAGCCCCAAACATATTTAAAATATCTAGACATATAAATATACAGATAACTACTGAGGGGTATCTTTTGAAACTAAAGGACTTTTACTGCACTCAAAAATTTTGAGTAGCTGGATGCATGTGCTTCTGAGAATCTCATAAAGCCCGGCTGCCCTGAGAAACATGACTCCTTTACTCTTTCCATATGCTGTGGGAAGTGCAATTATTTATGTGATACAGCTTGGTAGGAAAATGATAGTCCCTGCTATTCTCCTTTAATAACCCAGATACTGGCTTTTTGCCCTCAAAGGGGAGCATATATGTTTCTTCCTGCCTATTTCTCAGCTGGATTCTGACTAAAGCTTTTCTTTTCCAGAAAGATCTGGCACAGCACTTTTTTCAGTAAGGACAAGGGCTGTATATGCCTGTTACAGTATTAATTTACAAGGGGATTTGCTTCTTAAGTATCTTACAGTAATAAGGGGCTGTTTTTTCAGTGAAGAAAACCATAATCTGAGGTTTGCTGCAGCCAATATGAGCCAGAGATTTTGTACCTGTAGCTCTGGGGGAATCCCAGGGTAACCCTTCTCGCCTTTGGGCCCATGATGGCCACGCTCTCCTCTTGGTCCAATATCTCCTTTGTCTCCTTTCTCACCTTTGGCTCCTTCCTGGCCAGTTGCTCCATTATTTCCATTGTTTCCATGATTTCCTGAAGGGAAACAAAGCTTTCTGTTTTATTTAAAGAATTTATCATATTTTAACAGACAAGTGTGACAGGGTCCTCTTCAGTGCCATATACCCCAGACTGAGATGAAACAGATAAGAAACTGCTGCGTGGTCAGGTTGATAGCAAAAGTTTTGATGAAGGACATAGATTCTGGGAGTTAACTTTTATGTTGCTGTATAAACTGGTGGTGTCTCAAGTCATTGCTTTGTGGGGGAGATGTGCAGGAAGACCTCAGCAGAGAGAAGGCTCAAGGAAAGCAAAAGCCTCTTTCAATTGCCACATACTAGGTAGCCTGCAGAAGTGGTTTTCTGTAGTATAAACACCAATTTCCTGGTAAATTAAGTCGATCATGATAGAATAAGATAATTTTGAATAAGATTTTGCTATCTTTAAAACACATCCACACAAATGATGAATGGTTGTAGCATTAAAGTTGTTAAAATCTCTGCTGAAAAGAGGACAGTGTGTATTTGCAGGGTGTTGGCTAGGGGTCGTTTGATTGCATAGTCCTACATTTAAAGAGAGGCAAAATTTTTATAATTAAGCCTTTTTTGAGATGGCTTACTATGAGTACATGGGTAAAACAACTCATTGCAAAACATACTCATGCATCTGCAGTATTACTTACTTCCTGGTGTTGACTGACTAAATTACTAAGCAATGTCTATGCAGCTGACAGGATTTTAAAGTTGGCTCAGAATTACTGAGCAATTATTATCTCTCCTGCAGCAAAAGCCTGATCTTTCAGCTCAGGGGATTAATTAATGTCATCATTGTTCTAATTCAACCTGAATTGAAGTTAGGTTCTTTGCCACTCTGCTTGTTCTTTGATTATTCTCTCTGGTTAGAAATTTACAAGAAGAATAGTGTTGTTTGAGATCAAATCTGATGATGAAGTGATCCTTCAGAGTTTTTCTATTAAGAAAAAAAAAAAAAACTTCAAACGAGGAAGCCAAATGCTGAAAGAAATTATGCACATTTTTTGTTTGGATAGAGGAATCTGCAGCTCTTAAAAATAACAAGATGCTTTATGTGAAGCCAGAACTGCTCTACCAGTTCAGAACAGAAGTCTGCAAACAACATTTGATTCAATCAAGGGGAAAAGCAACTGCTGCTGTTCCCCTTACAGGCACAACAACATGAAATCCACCAAATGAAGGAGACAGAAATCCCAGGGTACAGGAGGCTGCTGCCAGACGTACATTTGTGGTATCCTGCAGTGACAGAAAGGGGGACTGAGACAGGAAGGAAGGGCAAAGCTGGGACTAGGCCATGCCCCAGTGTGTCCACTGCAGCCTTGAAAATGTGGCTCTAGTATGAAATCATATCCTGCTTCTAAGAATCCAACAATTTATTAGTAAGTAATGGATCACTGAATTGCATTTTCATTGTGTTAACAGAAGATGTAAGTTTTTCAAGAAGAGACAAGTCTGTCTTTCAGTGACTTGCTAATTTATGTTGTACCTCTGCTTCAGGAATGGTGATTTCCAAATCTCTGAAGCTAGATGATATAACAAACTGACACCAGCATGCAACCAACATTTTCCCTTTTCTAGGCTCTTCTATTTCCATATCAATTATCAGATCAAAGTATATACTTTTCTTGTGTATGCTGTTCTTCTGTGGACATTTTTTATGTTAAAAAAGGGGATTTTTTATAATGAAAGACAAGATGAAAGAAGAAAGTGAAGTAATTTCTGTGGGAGAAGTATTGTGTTTCTGTAAAATATTGGCTAGCAGTATGCTAGATGAAGAAAAGCCCTTGAACACAGTAACACAGCTGGATATACAAAGGTGATGACAATAATCAGCTCCAGGGAACAAGTTCATCCAAGTTTATTGGGAACTTCATGCTGTTTTAAGAGAGACCAATTTTTCCTAGAGGTGTGATAAGATTATTTTCAGTATGAATTTGTGAAAGCTGAATTTTAATAACAAATAGGTTTTCAATGGAAAATATCTTAGAATATAACTGAAAATATCTGTCTCCTCTGAAATTATAGAAAAATTATATTCCTGAATCTGTCCCCAAACACTGATGTTTGGACCACTCTCTGATATTTCATAGAATAGCCTGTAATTTATGGCCTGCAATTAGACTGATTTAAAAAAGTGAGTTAAACTTCATCTTTACCTGGCATCCCAGGGGGCCCAGGAGGTCCTGGGGGCCCTTGGTAGAGTCGAACTCCAAAGTCACCTCGGCAGCAGGAACTGCAGTCTGGATTCTGCGGTCCAGGCTGCGGGGGCTAAGTGCACAAAAATAAGCTTTAAGTAGCTCATTCATGGAGGACATCAATCTTATGCATGTTGGTTACAGGGTCTTCATTATATATTTCTGTGTATATACTTGGTAAGTTTTTAAAAGAGTTCTTATCTGGCATGAAATTCTCACATAGTTAGGTTATCCCTGAAGATGTTATTTTTGGAAGATTTAAAGGAATAGCTCTTGAAGCATTCAAAAATCTATAACGAATATTAAAAAGTCCCAGCTTGTCCTGTTAAATAATGAATGTTTTTAAAATAAATGAATACCAACTAATGAAATTTAGATGAATATTTCAATTAGATTCACATCCTGATCCCACATTTTAACTGACCTTTGATGACAAACCTGCCTATGTACAACCACTGGTAGGACACAAGGGACTTGATTTGACCTTCAGCACTGAACTATCCTCCATTAAACATAAATAAAACTGTGTTGGACCACCCAAAGAAGATACTAAAAAAATATCTGTGCAGCATATTCCTCTTCATGATCCTAGACCATGTATTTACAGGCTACTAAAGTTGGGAGACCCTAAAAACGTGCCAAGACACAAGACAAAAATTTGAACTTAACACAAGGTGTAAGGGGCTTTTGATCATTTGTAGTAGTGAATGTGAACCCATGAAAACCTATATGCTGACTAATACAGCAGCTTAAATAAAGTAATCAGTTCATTATGTACAGCTCAACTACTGTAGTAATCAGTTTAATAATGGCTTTGTTTGAGTGATTTTCTTTTCCATATTATTGTGTTTATACTAATGGAGACTCATTCAATTCTGACTGAGTTTCATAACTTAGTTATCATAGATTTTCCAGTATGTCAGATAAAGCCAAAGTTCAGTGTTTGATTTTATTTCTCTACCTCCTCATTTGTTCCATCTTTGTTTCTTTTACCTACAATTCTTTCCTAATATCCTGAGATGCAAACCTTCAGTTCTTAAAATCTGGAGATGGATAGTTACACCAATCCAACTACTACTTCATTCCATTATTTGCCTTCCTTCCCTTTCTTTTCCCTAATCTTTATCATTGTCAAATTACTTGCCCAATGCAAACTTATTGGTTTAGTGTCAGAAAATGAGCCTCTGTCAGGATGGGAGCTGTCAAATGAGCACACAGATGTGCTTTATTCCTGCCCTCAGGAATAGAGCACATCAGTCATCACTGATGTCATCTGAAACATTCTGCCTGTGTTTTGGATAATACCAAGCAAACCCTTGGAATTCATTGATTTCAGGAGGCTTAGGAACTTATGGATATAGGAAATTCATTTCATGACACCACCAAAACACTGCAGCTCCTCCAACGGGACAGACACAAGCCCTGTCCAGCTGGAACCAGTGATGGTGGAGTTACCATGGGAATAAAGGCTGACTTGACAGCTAAACAAATACCCTTCATATTCAAAGAGTTTTGGAAAAGTTAAGACTTGCCAATGGGCAGAAGGGCTTCATACTTATGGGGTTTGGTCAAGGCTATGCTTTTTAGATTAATTCTGGACAAGGTCTATAGTTAATGAGAAAAATAGGTTCTGCCTCTTGAACTCTCTCTTCCTGGAGAACCTGTTTGTATTTTTCTGGCTGTTTTGTCTCTTCCAGTTGTTAGGCAGGACATAACTGACAATCACCAAATGCACTTTTTATAATATTCCTGGATGAGAGAAGAAGTAGCTCTAGTTTCAGCCCATTTTCAGTCCTTGAAAGGGAGCCAAGTACAAGAGGACTGGAATTGTGCAAGCATGTTGTGCCCCCTAAAAGAATAATGTTGATTTTTGCATTGAGATTAAAATCTCCAGCTTTTTTTAGATAGTGCTTCATATTCATGTTAAATGGGAAGGTGAACTAAATACACACCTGCCAAGAGCAAGTAAGTCATATCAGCCTAAAAAAATCCAAAGATTTAGAACAGATTGTAATTGAGGGAAGACATGAATTCAGCAAAGGGGACTGCATGTGAGACTCTCTCTGTGCAGATGCAATTTCTCTTTTTCAGACAATGTACTGAAATCTTGAACAACTTTATTAGAGAAACAGCTATTTTAAAATAAAATAGATACAAGTGATGGTCATAACCAAGGGCTATCAGGCGTTGCCTCAAAAAAAAGGTCATTAGGTTCTTAGATGTGAAATAAGGCAAGTCCTGCCAGTCCAGTTGTATGCAACAGTTCCACTGATTTAAAAATAGCTTTTTATGCAAGTCATAAAGTAATTAATTTATTACCTTTACTCTTTCACTAGGAGAAAAAAAATTATTCGTGGTCAGCTGCCAAGGATGAGGAATATTTAGGATTTTCTTCTAGTCTTTAAAAGCAGAGAACTTCATGAAGAGTACATTTAAAGGAGAGACATGTTCCTAAAGTAAAATTACACTCAAATGTGGCATAGAAATTAGTTGCAATCTACTTGCCAAAGGCATCATCTGCAGCCATTTGTGCATAAATTTTGTCAGTGAGTCTTTGGCTTTGCTGCCAGAACATGAATATAATTTAGGAGGTTGTGAAATGCATCTGCCACATTGATATCCTAACACTGATAGAAAACTGGAACTATTTCTGAGGCTATCTGCTGAATTTCTCATGATTTAGTATATAGAAAAATAATCTAGGCAACAGATGGTCTGTGAAATTCCCTTAAATTAAAGCTGTGAGCAAGTCATAATTGGAAACACAGCCTTTGACCCTTTTCGACTTCCTGATTAATTTTATGAATTTCTGTTTTATTGTCTAAGACAATACAGAAGACAAGTAATGTACCTCCACCATTCTTGGCTTCTGTTCTGAATGCAAAATATCTGTCTCTGTGGGCACTTAGGCCCTCCATGCCCCTTCTCCAAACAAAGACACAAACAAAAGTTGCCAAAATTCAGGGTAAAACACTGCTTGGCTAGTGATACTTAAAGATTTTCAAAGAGCAACCTGAAATGGCAAAATGGTCTGACATGACTCTGCTTAGTCACTAAGAGTTCTTGCTCTTGAAAAATGCACATTATATTTTACATGAGTTAACAGCAGTGTGGAAGCTGGCCTTGCACTCAATGCAGCAAAGACAACAAACAGTAGTAACATACAATCGATAGTAACAACAAATACTATCATCTCTTTTCCACAGCAGGGAAGGAGACCTTTGAAACATTTCAGCAAGAGGGTGAAATTCCCCAGCCTAAATTCTCTTTAGCTGAGTAGCGTTATTCCATCTAAAATAACTAAGAAAGCAGGAAATAGGAATTGAATAGTTTCCATATAACTCAAGGGAAAGAGAGAGATTTCACATGAATTAAAACATGTCAGTGCCACCTTTGTTCTTCCTCTGCCTAGAAATTCCTGGAGTCTGGAAGTGGAAAAAACATATTGCGTAAGCCACTGTGTGATTGATTATCCCTGTTGTGCATCTGCTAGTGCTCCATTTCATTTCAGTAAGCCAAAAATTGCATCATTTCCCCAGAAAAGTTTGCTTCTTGGAGATGGACTGGCAGGTAAATGACTGCCATCAGCTGTACTCGGATCACTGGGCTTGCTTTTATTGTCACAACCTGTTCCCCAGCAGTCAGCTCCAGACAAGTTGCATTAAACTCTCTGACAAGAGACACATGCAGCCTGAGCACACTTTCTGTGGGGGAAAGTTTGAACCCTAAAAAGCTGCGGTTTTGCCCTAAATCCTGCATTATCTGAAATTGTGTAGTATTAAAGGGGAATCTTCTGTACAAGCTCTGCAGCACACAGCCGCAGAATTCTCCCTGCAGTAAAGAGGTCTGCACACACTGGCTGGCTCTTGGACTGTACAGCTTATGTTTTACACTGCTTACATTCTGCAAGCACAGTTTAACATGCTACAGTTAAATATCTGTTCTGCTGAGTGCACTGGAGGAACATTTAACTCCTGCCCAAGAAATGCAAAATGCAAGGCACTGTGAAGTTTTAATACAGGGAATACAGTGTATTAAACCTATTCCCTTACTTGGATGTGTTTCAGTGCTTCAAGCCCAGGACAGGATTAAAATCAGACCTCTTCTCTACTTATCATAATATAGGTTATTATTCAACACTTATCTGCATGTCCTTGATTTTGGCAATTCAAAATATCATACTTTGATCTGAAGAAATTTTAAAACCCCAGAGGATAAAAGGTGAACTGTACAGGACTCAAATATTTGTATCAGCTGTAGGAAAACCCACTCATGTTCTTGCTGTTAATAAAACACATTGATCAAAAAAGCCCCTTCATTTGAGTGGAATTTTGTTTTGCCTAGTGCTAGAAAAAGCTTCATCTTCTGCCCTTCAGATTTTTTTCTTTTAAATTTGGACTGCAATATTTTGTGTATAATCAAGTTATGCCATTTTTCCTGTGTTATAAACTAATGACTATAGTATGCAAAGTGCCATGAAAGGCATAAAAATATTCTCAGTTTAAAATGCAGATACTGCAGACTATTTAGAATTTCATTGCAAGCTTTTTTTCTTCATAAATTCTCAGTTGATTTATGTTATTAAATCTACTCATTACATTAGTATCTGATTTTTTCAAGCTACTCCTTAGCATAAAGTTTTTGAACATTCAGAATTTCATTATTTTTGTCTCAAGCTCAAGAAATATACTTTATATACATCATTTCAAAGTAAAATTATTCTCTGCTAATTGAATCTCTCCAAATACCTCTAGAAATGCTGTCTTTTCCTTCACTTCTGAATGAGTTAGAAATATCTAATATATTTAATATATTAAATAATTAATACCTTGGGATAATTAAGAGACTGTATTTTAGCATATATGATTTCACAAGTTCACAGTTTCAACAGAACAAAGCGCTGCTGCCTGTGTTGAAACCAATGTCCCCAAGCACTGCTGGTTCTACCAGCTCATTAAAAGATCCTGTAAAGCAGCCCAGCAGGATACAGACCAATACACAGCTTTAATAAAAACTATTCCAATAAATATATCACTAGTAATGTTAGCAAAAAAAAAAATCTCATTAGCTTTAAAGATATCTTTAAAAGATTAATTCAGAGTACCTGGACTCTATCTGAGGTAGTCAGTTCTACATCATCTACCTCTGGTCTCAGGACATTATGGTCTGTAGATGTGCTATTAACAACAGTCCACTCTATAAGTTGATGCCGCTGTTTCAATATTTCCCTGCTTCTGGAACCTTTGTGACCAGTCTGGTGGTGACTTTGCAATATTTTGGCCACTGGTTTATAAGATCTTCTGCTCACCTCCATGTATTCATCTTGACACAGGCAAAATGGAAGAAAAAATAAAGCCAGTAGATGCCAACTGATGAAATCCTTCTCTGCCATGTTAACCAAAATAATTTTTCAGGAGTCCAGCAAATGCCTTGCAGAAGGAGAACTTCTTTGCTGCACCAGACGTTATGTGGTCCTTTCAGCTTTTCCACTAGTAAGCCTGGCACTGAGACCAGTACCAGGTTTTATATGCTTGCATGCAATAAATAAAACTAAAAATGCCAAAGTGACAGGATCCTTCATCCAAAATCAGTCATGCTCCTTTAAACAAACCAGGCATTATTCACCACTTCACCACCACAAGGAAAATTGATTCGTATGCTGGAAATGACCACAGCATTTAATGGACTCCTGTGGTTCCTATTTGGGGGCATTAAAAAATGTAGCACCTTTCCTTTGGCATGTTTTTGTTTAAGTGTGAAAAAATGTGATGGAAATGGGGAACATGTGGCTAATGGTTTACGCTCCTTGATTAGACATGGAAAGGCTGTGAATTCACACTCTTAAATGTCTTTTGGACACAGTCACCTTTCTTATTTGCCAGGAAATTCACACACACAACTGCGTCAGCCCAGTCCGAAAAACCCTTCCAAAAGCAATTAGGAAACAAAAGCTCAAGAGGAGCTTTTGCATACGAACCTGACCCAATGGCTGTTTCTGACTATGCTTTTCATTCACTAGAAGAAAAATATTGAATTTCTGTCAGTTGGCCAGCAGTGGAAGGAGACCGGGTAAGTAGCTTTAAAAAACTGGGTTGAATTCAGATTCACAGAGCCCCGTTTCTCAGCATTAGTTAAACATGCTTGGCCAAGTAGTATTTTCTCCCTTGAGTTCCTAATGTTTTCCTAAATGTAATTGCCAAACCAAGTTTTATGTTTTCACTGCCAAGTAAATATAAATTTACCGGGGGCTTATTTCAGACTAAAAGAATCAAATTATATGTGTATAATAATAATAATATCCTTTTTTTACTTCTTGAACCACCAGCCAGTATTCTCTGGAAATCCATAACTGCAGGATGCAGTTCTGTACACGCATCCGCAAGCACAACCTCCCCAAAAGCAAGCAGCTCCTTGGTCTGTGAGCAAGTCTTCACCAGTACCTGGCTGTAACAGCATTACTAAAGAAGGCATCATTAGTCCTAGGAATGATCCCCAGCCCTGCAAGGTGGTGGCTGCTGAGTGATGGTAAGAGAGCTCCTGAATGACGGTGAGAAATGATTCTCTGTTCCATATCCTGCTTCCTTCTCTGGGAGACAGCAGAACAATGCCACAGGAGAGACCCTGGCTGGAGAGGAGTGAGAGGGGTGAGCCCTTTGCAGCTGGGGGCTGTTTGCCAGTGTCACCAGCACAAAGAGTGTCAGTGTTGGCTGGTACCCTGCCACCTGCCGTGGCAATTTCCTACTCAGCAGCACACAGAGAGGGATGTGGGCCTGCAGCACTCCCCCCAGGGACAATGCTAGCCCCCACGGACACGAGGGGGCTGGGACAGTGCTCCAGCAGGCTGGAGGCAGCCAAGGGCTGGTCTTCCCTTTTTCTCATTCTCCACCAGCCAAGTATGGCACAGGAGCAGAAACCTCAGCTCCTGTGGGCTCAGCGCTTGCCCCCAAGGATAAACGTGACCAAGTTGTCTCAGTGACACTCACTCTTCACTGCCAGGAACAGAAGTGGTTACCCTGATTATCTCAGCCCACAGGCTTGCCAGGCAGAATTGCATCTTCTTGCTTCATGCTTTTGTTGTGTTTCTTGCTCCTGTGTTAAAGATTTAATGGCAGGAACCCTTAATTGAAACTTAATTCAATTGCAGTGAATTTCAATCTTGGATTCCCAAGGCAGATATTCAGAATTATTAAATAACACTTCATAGACTAGCTCTTGAGCCTTGCTGCAGTATATAAATATTAATTAACTAAATTGTCTTGCAGAAGATGCTCATTACCCTATGCTTTGTGACTACTGAAACCCTGATTTTTTTAAAAATGCAAATATTCTGGCTATTTCACCAGGGAAACAGAGGTGGAAGAAAAATTACAAAAGAGTGAAGCAAGACTTCAGAAAACAGAATTGCAGATTCTGCAGAAGCTGCTGCCACCAAAATGGGGTTCACTTTTCAAATAGAGAGGACTTTCTTGGTAGGAAGGGGATTTGAACACCTCGGATTTTGTAAAATTGGGGATGACAAACATTAATTTATCTTGGCACTTAATAATTTCATTCAGCAAGTGCTGGGAGAGCCCTGATGTTTTGGGCTGATATTGGGGCTTTCATAGCTTTCCAAAGTCTGTTCCAGGAGCTTCCTGTGGCAAATGTTTCCAATGTGAGTAATGAACATCCACAGCACCCATGTCCCAAAAGGAGAAAGAATAAAACCAAAGAGATTCAGGCTTCAAAGCCACCATCTATCATTTCATGCTGAAACAAGCATCTTTTTTGGCAGGAAGAAGAAAGGAAGATTAGGAAGAAGAAAGATTCCTTCTCTTCCTTGCTCACTAATAGAGTCCACCTGGTCCCTGCCCATCACTGCTCATGGTTTGATGCTACATACATTTTTTTGGTCCCAATTATAGCAGAGTTTAGACTTTGCTCTTTTATTTCCAATCTTTTTGAACAGAATCGCATCTGCAGAAATATTTGCTGCCCATTATTCTGCTCTGTGCCTTCAGCTAGGAATAGCTGTCCCACAAAATCATTGTCAAAAGGCAGAAATTCTGGACTCAGAAGTTAAAAAAACAATGGAGGAATTGATTCTCCTTCTCCATTCTTGATCTCCAAATGATCAAATACACTCCTTCAAACATGTGGCCCGAATCTAAAATAACAGGACATCAAAATAGCAGAGCTTTGAATTAACTTTCTGCTAGAATGAAACACTGAAAATGCTTCACACTGAGATAAACAGATCTTCCTGATCTGGAGATGAGAAAAGGACTGAACTAAAAAGTTTGGTTTTGCTTTTAGGTGCAAGGCTGGTGGGTGTTACAGGTGTGCCGACTAAGAAAATAAAATCTGACCCCTTCCCTTCCTCTTTGCTATGCATTTGCACACCTAGCATCACCCTTCCAGCTTTTGCCAGCTGAACTCACACACAGCTGCCACTGTGTTTGTCTGTTGGTGTCTGGCAGCAGAATGTGCCTCTCTCTGCTAATCAGCACCCCGGGATGAAGTGAAGCACATGGGTCTGTCAATGTCAGGTAATGAGATTTCAGCTAAAATGCAAAAACTGTTGAGGGAAAGCTGCTTCCCACCTTGTCTGCAGGCAAAAATTGCTCCATGAGAAAGGGGACTGACTCTTATGACCATGTTATTCATAATGACATTGGGTAAATGGGCTATTGGTGAGGTTAGTATGTAAAATTGAAGGCTACTGTTTCAAGAGGCAACAAAACACAAGTATTACTACCAAAAAAATTGTAAAATATTCTGTGGCCCAAGAGGCTTGTATGTGTAATTAAACATTAGTGGCTCCTTCGCTTGCAGATAATCCTGTTTGCAGTGATAATTCCTCCATAGCAGACACAGAGATAATCTGCACCTGCAGTTTCACAAGCAGGTCTCCACTGAGACAGTAAAAGAGACAGGCCACAGCTGAAAGGATGAGAAGGGATGAGGGTCACCCTGTCCTGTGCTGCCACAACACATTGACCAACTCCAAATTCCCAGGCCACAATAGCTCTCCAAGCTCATTGCTCCCTGGGTACATTCCTCATCCTGCCCTCGTAGGGCTGCCCACCCCTGATCTGGCTGGAATTTCCACCTCTCCTGCAGCAGCACAGGGATGGAGTCTTCTCTCTCTGGTGCCAAGGAAGAACACCCAGCACTGCACTGCCCTTTGGCTCAGTGCTATAGCAGCCTCAGGCAGAGCCCTCAGACCTCAACCTGGCTCCTTTGAAATCTTTTCCCACGTCTGTGCTGACCACTCCAAACCCACGGGAGCAAATGAATGTTTTCACTGAAATCTTCTGTGATCTGCTCCTTTTTCTGTGGCAGTTTTGGTCTGTAACAGGGATTCAGGCAAAACCCACCACCCTCCTCCCCGAGCGAGGCTCCAGAGTGGGCCACCAAGGGGAAGACAGATTCATGGGGCTTTCCAGGTGTTTGTAACCCAAAAAAAGCTTACAGTCACCCATGATGCCCATGCATCACCTTCTCTGTGGTTAAACATTTTGTTCTCCTGTAACCTGCAGCCACTGAGCTCTGCAGGCAGTGGTGGTGCAGTGAGTGCTTTATGCAGTTTGGCTTGTGATGCCCAAGCTGTGTGTGGTTTGCAGTCACACCAGCTCCCTGAGGTGTTTCATAGATGTTTCCCAAAGTTACAAAAGGAAGCTATCCCACCAGCTGTGGAGAATGAGGGTAGGGCAAATCCAGCTCCATTACATGGCTTCTGCCCTCACCCAGTGCAGATGACTTTTCAGAAAGATGTGGATTCTTCCTAACTCGGACTTTTCCATCAGTCACTAAGTCCTCTTGCCTTGCTTGACATTGGAATTTCCTTTCCAATATGATATGAGACCTGGGGCTGAGGTCCTGTCTCTCCACCCACTGTCCAGCACCTCTTGGATTCCCCAGGGCAGTACCCTGAGGTGATATGCTCCAGCAGCCTGGGATTACCACTGCTACCTCATCCCTCCATTTTCACAGCCTGAAAACATTTTTCTCACCTAAACTGAGTGATCCTCTAAAAGGGCAGAAATCAGGCCTGAGCTCCCAGCTATGGAAGACATAGCTCCCAGCTAGAGCTGCAGTCTGGATGATGCTCCAAAATACAGCTCAGCCTCTGCCAGCTCATCTGCACAAACCCTTGCTCCAAAATATGTACCAGAGACACATTCACTCCATCAATGCCCTTTTCACTCTCTGTGACAAACTGCCTGGATCAGACAGTTGATGGTCCCAGAGGGGATGGCCAGGTGGTTTATCCAAGTCCCTTTCAAACTTGAAGAAATAGATTTCACAGGGATGATGGGGCTCCAGTGATGGAACAAATAATGCAGCGTGATAAGCTTTTTCCAGTGTGCAATGCATCAGTTATCCGTCTCTAATTGGAGAGCCAGAGCACAGTGACTTCCAAGAAAGCAGGGTGGGGAGAGAACAGACACGGTGCCAAGAGAATGGCCGTCGTCGACATTTTTGTCAGGGATAGATATCCTAGTTTGGATTAAACAAGATCTAACCCTAATCTTTGGCTTACTCTTAATTCACCTTTTTTTTCCCCTCAAGTTTCAAAATGTTTAAATTTATTACTTGAAATATGCTCTTCTCTGCAATTCCATTGCCCTGGCCAGGACCAAAACTGTACACAGCTAAAATACCACAGAAACAATTGCTCATTATTTTAACCACCCAACAAGCAGTAATGAACGTCTTGTGAGAGCCCCTGTTCTGACTGCACCCTCAACTCAGGCTCTGCACATGCAGGAGGGGTCCTGAGTTCAGGTGAGCTGTGCTGGTTTTGGGTGGGAAGCTGAGAAGCAGTTTCAGGTCTGCAGATTTTTTTCTGCCCTGCACAATGAAAGGCACAAAGACAAAAGGTTCTCAGTGTGCTCTCATACTCAGAATAAACTGTAAAATATTTGTCTGGGGACTGTAAGCAGAATTCCAGAGTTTGCATGACCCAGTGCCATACAAATAATTCCTAACAGAGTTTCTCAGATTCCAAAGATCCATAAAAAACAATACGTCTTCAAGAAAGCAGACTACCAAGAGAAAAACAGAGTTTATATTGGTGGTCAAACTCTCCCAGCTTTCCTTCTCCTGCTTGGGCCCAGGAGGGAAATGAACTGTGGCAGATCCATAATCCATTAACATGGTAAGATCTTGTTACTGGGATAGTTCTTCACTGTTGTGGTTATATATCTGATTATTCAAGTCTTTGTTTTATTAATGTATTGGGACATGGGACACCATCGTTCAAGGGTGGGGTTGTCAGGAAAGTGGCAGCACTCTGGATTTGGATTTTAACTTTCTGGTGAGCTCTGCTGAGATCATTAGGCAAAAGGTCCAAGCCCTTGCTTGTGAATCCACTATGTACAGGCTGCAGTCAAAATAATAAAAACCAGTGTGACCATGCCTGGGTCATGAAAGGAATAAAATAAATCAGACTGTGGTAGGAGGAGGCATGTCCATCACCCCCTACCAACAATACATACCCCAAAGGGCCAGCTTGAGAGAGGACCTAAGAAGCCAGCCTTAGAAAGGTTGGGAAAAAGTTTGGGAAACCTGGTGTGTAAAGCCAGCAGCTGCAATGTGCTGTTAAGGCCTAGCTTTTTGCTTTGTTTTTTCTCCTTGTAAAAGGTTTGTGATAAATACCCCGTCCACAACCATCTGGTTACCCTAGAAGAGGGAGAAAATGGGTAGACTGGACAGAATTGAGAAGACATCTGGCACCTTCACTTTCATTCATTGTTTGCCTGCTTGAACTAAAAATATTTTTTAAATTTATGCTGTAATAAGAACTGGGAAAGAGCCACATGGACTGAAGACAAGTAAAACTGTCTTAGAGGGCTGGCAGCCTTTGCTGGGTTAAAGCCCAGCCAACTAGCACCATTTATAATCGAGAAGAATGAGTTTCCTACAAAGAAAAGCTAAGCTTGTCTCCCCGGTTTGGGTTCTAAATATTCTTCATAGGGTGAAGAAAAAAAAAAAGGTATTTTGAAAAGGATGTTATATCACCATGGTGGGGGGTTTATATTACACTTTTATACAATGGCTTTATACACTTGAGGAATCCCTTATTCATCCGTAGGAAAGGATAGATACAATGGTTCAGACACTTACAGACCATTTCTAGTCCTGTTGCCAACCACATCCAGCCTTTGGTTTTGAGACTGTCAGCAGTGACTCTGGTTGAGGGGACAGCTCCTGCAAGACTTTCTGGAGTTCCTCCAGCTTTTTTCTGCCACATTTGTTACCAAATGTTCATGCCCTTATGACAGCCCCTGGACTGATTTGGAGGGATTTAAAAGCAAACTAGACCTAAAGGGTTTGGCTGGACCATTCCCTAGCAGTGCCATAGGCACAGCTACTTCTGCTGCTGCTTCAGGGGTCTGTATCATCTGGAGTTTTCCCTTTATCAAAAACACCAGAGCAGTCTGCCACATCCTTGCTGCCAATTAAGGACCTGAGAAACCTATCTATGGCTGTGTATCAAGGGAATGATGTTTTAACTTGCCAGATCCATCAGGACAGCCTCTTCAGGACAGAGGGGTGGTAGGAAGAGGTGCTGCACAGAGCCAGGGGGCCTCTGAGAGCAGTGATACCATTTCAGCACTGGTCAGGTGATGGGAAGAGTGTCCTTCAGTCCTGGAGAAGATCCTTCTCCTGCTCCCAGGCACAGCTGATGCCTTGGAGTGGCTACCTAGGACAGAGGATAGGCAAGATTAAGAGAATAAAAGTCGGTGTTTATTAATGGCCTTCAATAGATGCACCTTGGGCAGTCAAAAGCCTCCAAGAGGGGCTACATCAAGATGGAAGATGGTCACGAGTTTTTCAGACAATTATAAGCTTGGTCTATTTGCATATTAGGGATTAATACTCCAATTACAGCTTCAGGTAATGAAGTCATATACCCCCAGTTCTCCTCTTCCCCCAGTTCACTTCTGTTTATACTTTCTGGGGCCTGGGGCAGTAGGGTGTCCTTGAGCTACCAACCTAGAGAGGAATTGTTTTGTCTGAATAAAACAGGAGAACAGTAGCTGACAGGCTATGGAGTTTTAGAGCTATACCCTAAAGCAGTACAGGATTTGAAAACTATGAAAGCTAAAATTCTAAGGCATCACAGTGAGGCAGTGTCTCCAGCCCATGGTGCCTGCCCTTGGGGAAGATGCATCATGTGAGTTGATTTCCATGAGCACAACCTCTGAAGATGAATAAAATGCTCTGTCATGGAGTAAATAAAAAAGACTACAGTTCAGCAGACAGTGTAAAAATTAATGGTGAAAACAACGCTGCCTAAGGTATTTGCCCTTTAGGCCTTCAAATGCTGAAGGATTTCCCCAAATTCTTTCTGCTAGCAACACTGGGAGTCATGTCTTTTCGCCTTCATGGTGAGACAAATGCACTGGATAACCCAAAGTGGGTTAGAATAGCCTTTTTGGTGGTGGCCCAGCCTCAGACAGTGGTATTTCCATCAGGGATAGCCATGGGGTTGTAGGATTGTGGATAAATCCTTCACAGAGCAGTTCTGGTTCTTGTTCTCCCTGTGCTTCCATAGGTGGGGAAATCTGTGAACTTTCTTGAATTAAGTGATTTCTTATGCTTTGCTTCCATTCCTTTTTATCTCCCTGTTGCTTTTAAGAAGGGTTAGATGTTTCTCAAGCTTGTAGTGCCATGACCCACATGGTGGATGATGCCACCCCACGTGGCACAATTACCCTGTTGCTGAGGTCAGCAGGAGCCTCTGCTTTGCTCTTCCCATGCTGTGGTTTTGTCAACAAACAGAACACCCAAAAATCTTCTTTCAGTATCATTAAACTAAAAGTCATGTGAGAAGCTGAGGACCTTGTATAAGCAATTAATTCTCTCCAGTACAGTGTAAGCCACACACCCCCAAACACAGAGACTGGACAGTGGAGCCCTGCCACAGCCACCTCATCACCAGTTCCAGGTGAAAGTGATCCCTGCAAAGTGCAGGTTTGAGCACACATCCTGAGGTTTTACTCCAAATAATCAGTAAAAAGTATTAAATTCATTTAAGAAATGGGTGGACTCTGAGCTGGTGCCTTTGCTGTCATCCCTGCCAGAATGCTCAGTTTCACAATCACCTCCCCAGTATAATGCAATGCAATCTAATGGCCACCCACAGCATGACTATGTCAATTTACTTTGTTAGGAACATGCTATGGAAAGACATGTTGCTTTTAATTTTTAATAATACCTTATGGAAATAAACCATTTCTTTCTACAAGCCTTACCAGGCAAAAGCTCACACAGATAAGTTTTTTGTTCCACATCAATTGCTGCTGAGGTGTATTAATTAATTTAATTTTTTGTTAAATTATTACTGTTTCTATTTAGGAAAAAAAATGCTGTTTGGTTTTTTTTTTTTGTTGGTTTTTTTTTTGTTTGTTTTGTTTTTTGTTTGTTTTTTTGAGAAGTCAAGCATCTTGGCATATTTTGCAATTTAAAGATAACAAGGTGGAGTCTCTTGTTTGGTAAGGCTGAAAATGGTCAGAGGGCTGGAGCACCTCTCTTGTAAAGACAGGCTGAGAGATGAGATTGTTCAGTCCAGAGAAGAGAAGGCTGCAGACACCTTCCTGTGGCCTTTCAATACATAAAGGAGGCTTGTAAAAAGAATGGAGGAATACTTTTTAGCAGGGTCTGCTGTGATAGGAAAAGAGTCCTTAAAATAAAGAAGGTTTGATTTAAATTAGCTATAAAGACATATTTTTAGAGTGAGGATGGTGAAACACTAGAACAGGTTGCCCAGAGGGGTGGTGGTTACTCCATCCCTGGAAACATTCAAGGTTGAATTGCAGGGATTGGAGTAGGTGACCTTTATGGGCCACTTCCAGTCCAACCCATTCTGTGATTCCAAGAGTGGAAGTCTGGATGTGTTCATAGGAGGTATCATTTTTTTCAGATTCAGTCAGGCAACACAGGCTTTGGAGAGAAATAAAGAGAGCTGATTTCTCTAGCACATTTCTAGAAAAGCCTCAAAAAACCTCAGGACACAGAAGCTGCTAAAGCAGACATTAAATGAATGATCTGATTTTAATGCAGCTCATTAGTTTGTAAGAAAAACAGATGGGACGTTGAATTACGGCCAAGAGTTCATCTGCAGTGGGACACTTTTGGCTCAGCAAGTATCACTCCACATCTGTAATTTCTATTAACTTCTTCAGTAATGTCAAATTCAGTTTCTGGTGGGAAAGAAACCTGAGTATTTTTACGAAAGGCTCAGCCACAGGATTGTTAGCAAATCTCTGCGAAGAGACACTCCCGAAGCACGAGGCCGCCAGCCCAGCCTCCACCTCCACCTCAGGCTGAGTGAGGAGGGTGGGTGGGGGGCAGCAAAAGCGGAGCTGTCGCTGCCATCAGCTCATTCTGCTGCTCCCTGTGCCCAGCTGCAGGCACGGGGGAGGCAGGCAGCTCCCAGAGTGCTCCAGCACCAGGAGGGTGAGCAAGGGCGGCAAACTCTGCACCCACAGCAGCCTTTGGACGCGGATCTGACAGCAGAACCAGCAGAGCCTGCCTGCCTGCCTGCCAAAAGCTGGTGGAACACAACCCCACTAGGGAACTTGGATGGCAGTGGCCAAGATCGTCCCCACCGGCTGAGGAGGGGCTGGGCAAATTTGGGCTGGGGCAAATTGTACCTCCTCTGCCCAGGACAGCAGTTTTTAGCTCCTCTGAAGACTCAGTGTCACTTGTCTACTGACAAAATTGATGCAGGAGACCAGCCTGCTTTAAGTAAATTTTTTTTTCAGAGAAAATTTGCGATTCTCAGGGTCCCTCTGAAAGATGAAACTCAATCCTTTCAAGTAATTTCTAAAAGTGATATCATTACCATGTGCTGCAGCTGATGGGATTCTCATTCCCATTTCCCCCTGCCTCCTGAAACATACCACGTGGCACAGATTACCTGTGTCCTAGGAAACAGGAAAGCATAAGTTTTCCTGAAAACTAGGAAAAATCAATTCCCTTCGGCAGAAGGATGCCAGGGGGTTGTGCAGGCAGAGCAAAGAGGAGCATCAAAGACTGAGGCTAAAGGAGTTCACCCAACCCAGCAGGAGAGAAGTGCCTGTGCAAGTCAGAAACACAGATTTACCTTCCCACAGCAGTGAATGTAACTTGACCTGGGAAAACCTGAACTGATCTGCTAAAGTTGAAATTATAGCTGGCCACAAACACTTTGCTAGACTCACAGCTTCTGTCAGACACATCTGTGCCAGCCCCCTTCTGCACAGCAGCCACGGGGGAGAGGGACCTCATCTGCCTCCTCCCTAGCAGCAAGCCTGAACTGAGTGAAGGCAGTATGAGCCAGAGACTGCCCACCACATATGCAAATTTCTTTTACAATACACTCTTCTGCTTGGCTTAGTTGCAGGTTCTACTGTAAATTAATTTCTGCATCCAAACAGGTTTGTTCATGCCTTGAAGGAATTTGCTATGTGACATAGGATCTGTCTATGATGGGCACTGCAGAAAGGAAATATTTGCCTTTGGAGAAGGGAAACCCTAAAACGACCAGAATTTCTAATGGTCTGACACTGCTATCAGAGCAGCTAGGATGCTCTGTGTGCAGTGAGCAGAGCAGCAGGATTTGCCACAGCAGCTCCCAGGAAGCCAGTATGGATCCCTGCACTGGACTGAGACACTGGAGCAGAGGGAAGGCAAAGAGGGTGAAAAAGGGGAAAGGAACATTCAGCTGCGGCCAGACCCAGCTATCTAAAATATGATTATTTGATACAAGCTTCATCAGCAGAGGGAGGAGGCAGCCCCATTTGTCTCCATGCCCCGAGTGCATTGCGTGCCTGCAGCTTGGTGATGAAGGAGACAGATCCTGCCCGGTGCCACACATCCCTTTTAATTGAGCTAAAACTGGAACTGAACCTGGCGTGAGACATGGCAGTGAGGTCTGTGGGAGGATGTTGCCAGGGAGCCTGGGCCAGCTGGAGCTGCAGCACTGCCAGGAGCTGCTCTCCCTCTGCCACCTCGGTGACGGTCACAGGGGTGGGCATGGGTGGGTTATAGACCCTGTTTCCTCCAGCGCAGCACCAAACTTCCAGTTCCAGTCCCACCTGAGTAAAGTCCTTAAACCTGTGTTTTCATCTTCCTTTGCTCAGCCTAGAGTTTGTTTATTTTCTGGTCTGGGGCTACTTCAGGAGCTGCACTCTGTGCTCAGCAGGTAGAATGCTGGAGGGGCTCCAGAAGCTGCTGGTGGCCCCAAGGACCAGGGAAATTTTGGGAATTCAGTACTAGGCTGTATATCCCAGAGCTGCTTGTGGAGGCTTGTGAAGGTCATTCAGAATCTACCTCCAGCCCACAAGAAGAGGATGTGTCTGAGCAGCCGTGTGGGTTTGATAAGCTTCTGAAAGAGCAAGATCAGAAAATACAGAGAGATCACTAGTTTAGATGACCAAAACCATAGATTGAGAATATGAAATTTTCCTTTACACAGGATATTTTCTGTGTGTCAGGAATACTGGGGCTTTGCTTGCCAGCCCTGCTATATTTTGACTCCACAGAAAAAACTGTGTAGAAAATCCATTCTTTGAGAAATCAAGGCAGAAACTTGCTGAACACTTTTAATCTAAATTATCCTCCTATGCCAATCCATTTCAAAACAGTGTCTATAATTACTCTGGATACATACTTACACAACTAACTTATTTTGCGCTTGTGAAACTTGGATTTTTTTTACCTGCCATTTGCATTGCATGGTACAGTGTAGTGAGTAGTGCCATCATCCTTGAGCAATCACTGGGGAATTTTGCACCATGAATGTCTTGCAGGGTACTACAGCACACTTACAGATGCTTGTGTATGGAATATTAATCCCAATATTTCCGGGTGGGACGTGCCTGGCCTCGCCTGACCTTTGCTGCTGGACCAAAGGCAGCAGCTGTGGCATTTCACCTCAGAGATACCTTTGGCCGGCTGGATGCTGCAGCTGGGCACTCAGAACAAATCCAGGCAAAGCAGGAACTCACTTTACCTCTGGTGGAAAAGGTTCAGGCGACGGTGAAGAGAAAGGAGAGGATTCTATCGTAGAGTCTTAATCCAGAGTTTTATTTCAGGGTGGTAGACCTCTGAATGTGGTAACAGCTCGCAATAGAACTCTGGGCCGCATGGTCTCGTGTCCTTTTAAGCCCCCGGGGACAGGGGGAGGGGGAGGGACAGGTGAGGACCAACCAGGTGTGAGGAGGGGAAGGGTCAAGGGATATAGACGCTGGGACAGGCCAATGAACCTGGACCTGGGGGGCATCTTTTGAACTTCTGCCAACCACACCACGCCCTTGCTGGAATGTTAAGATTGATGGACAAGCTCTTAGCAGGAGAGCAAAAGGGGAAAGGAAAGGTTGGCACACCTGAGGGGTTGGGATAGGTGAAACAGGAAATGGCATCACACTGCAACACTTGTGTGAGAAACCATCTGCTTTTAAACTTGTGAAAGGTGTTGGAAAAGAATACAAAACTAGAAGTATGGGTTTTTCTGTTTTGGTTTTTTTTTTTTTTTAATTTAAAGTTGGTGTGTATCTGAATAGTTGACTCAAAAGGTAATGACATAGCTCATCACAAAAAAAAAGTGACTAAGGAGATAAAGCAATGCTATTGAATAGGGTTTCTCTTGTCTTGCTTGAACAAAGGCAGCACCATCTGTTGCTGTCTCTGCTGTCAATCACAGGAGCTTTTTTCCTGCCCAGAAGATGATTAGGAGAAATGAACCATATGCCAGAGAAATCAAATGAGGAGGAAAATGTTTATTTCCAAGGTGGGCTTAGACTGGAATAATTTAACCTGATCCATTGGACACATAGGGCTGAATCACAACTGCTTTTTCATTTTACACGAACAGTGTGTTATCTATGAGGCTTTTTTTAAAACCTGGTAAAAGCAGTGCTGATTTCACATTTCTCCAGCAGCCTTGCAGTGTAGGAATGACCCTCAAGAAGTTATAACCACTGAAAATGGAAAATACATTCAAGGCTTATTCTGATCCCTAAACATCAGGTTGAGTATATTCCTCAGGATGCCTCTTATCCAAGCAGCACCACCCATCACTGTCTGGTTGGTTGAGGAGCTGCATTTCTCTGGACTGCTTTTCTGCCACTTGCTCCCAGAAGGGTTAGATGACACTGTGCTGAAAGCCCTGCTTCCAGCTGGAAGCTGTCTGGCAGCCAGGCTCTCACATTGCTGTGGCTAACCCCTGATAGCAATGGTGGAAAATTCCTCTCTGTTTCCCTCAGAGCAGCGTGAGCCAATATATGAAGGAGTGTCTGGGCTATGGAGCAGACGTGGGCAAACCATGGAATGTGAGCAGGGATCTCCTGGGCTGTTAGGCTTGTGCTGCTCATCACCCTACAGTTCACTCTTATAGGTGGAGATCCTTGTCCATGGCTTAGGGGAGGAATGCTGCTGTTTATGGAGGTTTTGGTGCTCCCTTAGTGAGAGCTTCCTCTGGGGAGTCCACACAGCGCAGAGGGCTGGAGCCAAGGCAAGCTGGGCAAACTCTGGTGCTCACAGACCCAGACACGGGAGAGGGCATGTTTTATTTCAACTAGTCTGCTGTAAAGAGTGTCTCACAGTCTCAGTTATTCAGAAAAACATTTGGCAATTATGATCTCCAGGGCTGATTGTTACTTGCACAGCACGGACTGTGCTTTTTGCTGGGGCTGGAGTAACCCAAGTCATTGCAATCCACATGTCTGCAGCAGTAGCACCCTGTCACCCTGACTTTTTAAGATTTTCTAAGCTTTCTGATGTTGACATTCTTGTAGCGAACTTTCTCACACACTTTCTGTAAATAACTCATTGTTTTGCATTCCTTTATGGAGGAAGAGAAAGTTGATAGACTCTTGGTTTGTCCAGCATCATTGGAGAGGTGGCACTGTCACCCTCCAATCCACTGTCACTTTTAGAAAACTATAAATGTTGGAGTCAGAAAATAAACTTCCCTTTTTTCTTCACCATGAGAAGAGCAGTGTGTGCTTCTGTTCTTTTGTGTCCTATAGTGACAACACCCAGGAGGACACTCAGGGCAGAATTCTTGCATCAGTGCTGTGTTCTTCAGGGCACAGTGCTGGATCCATCCCAGAGCAGAGCAGAGATACCAGGAGCTGCCCACCTGCACCCTACTGCAATCCTTGCCTATTGCTTCGTGCAGGACAAGGGTCAAATGTTTCCTTTGTCTGAATTTTGAATATGAGGTGAGGAAAACAAATTACACTGTTCTGAGCAATTGAAGGAGGGTGCTGAAAGTCAGAGGAGAGTGGCAGCTGCTGTTCTCCTTTACTTCAAAGTTATGTTTGGAAAATTGGATATTGGTGTTACGGTTGAGATACCTTAAGGGTGCCTATGGAAAATGTGACTTCCTCCAATCCCCTCCTCATTCCCCACACTCAAGTGTTTGGTTTCCTTACATAAAATATCAGAATAAAACTGACATTTGTTTCACATCAAGTCTCAGTTTTCACTTGAAGTTTTAAAATGTGAAGAGAAATAAAAAAAAAAAGGTGGCTTTCTTCCAGCTATTTTGGAATGGTTCTTTCCTTTTGTCATCCCACTGTGAAAGTGTGACAATATTAAAAAAGGGGGATAAGTAAAGATTTAAAAAGGCAGAAACAGAGTAAGCTAAAGTGCACAAATTAAACATTCTTTCTTTGTTATCTGCTTTTCAGAACTACATTAGATTACTTATTTGCACTTTTCATGTTGAGATTTTGGTCCAAAATCAAGGCTGTTTCACAGAAGTTTTCAACTTCAATAACATTACAGGCTTTGACGGAAAAATACTCATCAAAATTGTTTGAGGATTCCTTCCTGTGCAGACAGAATGTGTGAGGGCTGCCTGGAACTGGCAATACCATTCCAGATATCCTTGCCACCTGATGAGCACAAATCAGCACAGGAAGTTGGAGGTGAGTACATTTCATAGCCACACAGGGCACAGCCACAGCTGATTAACACTCTCCTTTTGCACCCCCATCTAGATCAGGGAAGCACCTGCTGCTGGAGAAAGAAACAGTAAATGCAAAGTGAGGATATCACTGCCCTCCAGTCAAAAGTGCTTTATGTAGGAACACTGGCGTGTCTTCTGTGAGATCTGGGAAACTGCAGAAAGTAAATTTATACATCAGTGCTTGACTTTTGTCTGCTCTGGCTTTTATGTTATGAGAAAATAAAGGGAATGTCTCAGAGGAAGACAAAAGAAGTTTAAAACAAATATTCCCACCTCCAGCGGTGGGATCTCAGCTCCACAGCATGGAAAGCCACAGCTGAAGATGCTCTGTCATGGCAGAAAATATTTCCCAGAAAGCAACTTCAAGGGAGACTGACCCACAGAAAATGGCACCAGGCAGGGGAAAAGTGCAGGAAGCTTCATGTTGGAGTCCTGGACACAAGAGACTAGTGTTAAAACAAGAATAATTTCTGACCAGAAAGCTCATCAAGATTAGATTTTACCCACAGAATAAATCAGAGATCACGTCACAGTTGGGGAGAGCAATTCTGGGAGCATACACTTGTGCAGATGCCCAGGGAGTATTGTGTGTACAGGAGGTAGAAGTTCACTAAAATCTGAGTGCAACACCCCTGTCACACAGGCACCTTCAGCTTTGGGCCTTGAACACCACGTGATACTTGCACAAACACAAATAAACACATTATTTTAATTATCTGTGGACTTGTCCTTGTTTCAGTCTTTACACAGAAACCTGAATGTTGGCTTCAGAAACTCCACTCTGCTTGAACACAGCCAGGGCTTTCTGGCAAGCCCAGCACATCTCAGGGACCAGCCCCCACTTTTCATCTCTGCAATGCATGCAGGGGGCCCTGCTGCTGGATCTGATTGTGTTGAAGGAGAGAGATCTTTCCTCACCTCCCTCAACCCCCAGTCTGGGAAAACCACAGGGATGCTCCAGGCTCCTAATGCCATGACTTTGGCCAAGAGTGACACCAGTGCCCACCCTCAGTCCTGCCACACTGGGATTCACTTCTGCAGCATAAATAAAACCAGAAAATCTACTTCACGTGGCTGACCTGTGTGCTTTGAAAGGTTTCTGGGGAAGGAGACAAAAGCTGGGAGTAGGTTTGCATGTGAAGGGTGAACTTCTGGGGAATAGGTTATGGGACTAGTTTAGTCAGCACTTCACATGGTGCTGTATCAGCTAAGTATCAGTTAAGTAATTAGTGTAGTACAAAATGAAGTATAATTTATACAAGTATTCTAGATCTGTTATGAGAACAACTGAAATGTTTTTTCTTGCTTAAATTAAAGTAGCTGCTTTGCAGATACAGCAGGAATTTGACTGTCCTCAGCATCACTGCCCCTGTGCCATAAAGAGCTAGAGAAATAAACAGGCTTTTTTTGTGAACTGAAGACGTGCTCCTCCAGCACCACACGCTCACACAACAAGGGGTGAATTCCCATGTGGGAATGTGGAGACACACAGCCAGTAATGCCAATGTGCAGGAGAATAAGCAGGGAGACAGGAGGTGAGGCTGGACAGGGGGAGTGGGGAAGGAACTGTGTCAAAAGGGTTCATGTACCAAAGAAGTCCATAGTCTAGATGAGTATACAGATAATAGATGAGTATACAGATAATTTATGAATTTGGGACACGCACTTGATAAATCTCAGCAGATTCCTTGTAGTCATGGGAGGCTCTGTATAAATATGTGCATTTCAGATGAGATGAGAATGGTGTGTGAGGAATGGGGAGGTTTCACTGCTTTGAAGCGGGTACCAATGAGGAATTTGTAGCTAGTGTTTAAAAGCACTCCTGCATGTTCCAGTTGGAACTTGGAACAGAACTAGGTTATGAAAATACTGTAAAATAATACGCTGTTCTTACACAATTATGTTGAACAATGCTGTGCAGTGTTTCTCCCTTGCTATGGCAAAGGCTATGAAAAATAATGACTTCCTAAATCAGAGATCTGTAGATAAAATACAACTATTGTATTATCAATAATGAGTTATGTTGGTTTAGAAACCTTTTCCTGTAGCCAATTTGTGCATCACAAGATGCAGTGCTCAAGATCAGGGTCTTTTTAAAATGGCAAGAATGCAGCAGAAGTCCAATTCTGAATGAAGGCCATGAAAGAGCTTTTGTGCCCTGGAATCGTGATATTTTAAAAGTTTATTCACAGTCATTACTAAATGTAATGACTGTGAATCCTAAAGCCTCCCTAATTAGACGATATGGAAACAAGGGTGGATATTTTCATGTGTATTGGAAATAACAGAAGCCAAGTCCACACAAGTATGGGACACATGGTGTCCTCCATGGTGTCCAAATTAACTGCTACAGATTTCACTTTCACAGGCACTATTTATCCTCAGTGCACGTCACTGTCTTGTTTTATTCATTGTTAACCCATGGGTTAATCTGGGTAGGCAGGCCATGAGGGCTGCTACACTGGGCATGGCTTGGATTTCTTCTGGGAGAAATAAGCAGAAGCTGCTGTGGTCCATGAAAGCATCTGAAACACTGTGTGGTGGGGCAAAGGAGTGAAGGAGACACCACACAGCAGAAAAAGGGTCAGGCAGACCAAAGGGCTGGTGTTCATCCTGGCTGGGAGAACCATGGGTGTCAGCAGGGGTGGAAGAGACATCCCAGGGCTTTTGGAGAGCACTGGGAATCAGGAGCCATATGGATGATTCATTGCTCAAACTGCAACAAGGAGGCAGCTCACATGGAGCTCAGCTAAGGAGCCTGGCCATTGCCCACTGTGAGATGGGTCCTGCTTCAGAGGAGACATCAGGAGAGGAGCCTCAGCTGGGGCTCGGGATGACCTGAGGAAAACCAGCTGCAGGTCTCTCATGTCATGGCAACATGTCCACAAATGCTCCACATCCCCTGGCAAGGACTGGAATTTGCTCAGCCAGGTATTGCCAAAGAGGTTTGGAAAGAAGTGCAATGACCTGCAGTCAAGGTCCCTCCATGTTGATTTTCAGGCTGAGCAGAGGTCACCTCCAGGCACTGCAGATACTTCCAGACACTGAGACAGACATAAACTGGCTGCTGCTATCTCTAATGTATTGATCACAAAAATTGGGTTATTTCCCTTTTTTAAATTTTTTTTTATTTCTATGTTGGGTTTTTTTCCCTATTTTTATTTTCTTTTTCTTCTTATTTTTTTCCTTTATTCCTTTATTTTTCATGTTACTTTTTTTGTCTTCCTTTTTCCTTTCCCTCCCCTCACTGCCTAGTGACCCACGCTGTCAATGCCACAGCTGATCATTTGCTTGAGGCTGGAGACAGCACACAGAGCAACCCCAGCTACTTGAGAGAGGGCTCTGGGAGGCTGTGGCACTGATGCAGGCTCTCGCTCAGCAGGGAAGGACAGGCTCCCTTTAGCCAGGTTTATCTGGAATAACGATAAAGCCAGGAGCTGGAATAAGACAGACCTGTAGTACATCAACCTTTTGGATGGTCTGTGTGTGAGAAAACTGCAGAGAGGTTTTTCAGGTCCCTGAGCAATGAATTCCAGTGATGAGAAGTTTGGTTTGAGAGCAGAAAGGACTGCCAGTCCCACTGAGAGATGGCACAGCCAGGCAGGGTGGGCAGACAAGCCACGCTGAAGGGGCAGGTTGTGAGAAATTTGGTGGAACCAGAGGGCCAGAAGTGACAGACTTGTAGGAGAGCACAGGGGCTCCTCTGGGCAGGCCAGACACCCTTGCAGCTCAAGGGAGGTCACTGGGTTGTGCTGCCAGCCAGGCTGGAGCATCCTGGGCTGGTGGAGTCCCTGGAGCAGAGGAGATATTTGCCAGGCACTAACACTCCCTCCTCTTCATCCACTGCTGCTTCTTTGCAGAAAGACATTTTTTGCAGGTTTTTTTTTTTTGCTCAGCACTGTGATGGCATCGTGAGGCCATTGCCTTGCCTTTTTATGCACATTCACAACTGATACACTGCAATCTAATCATAAGTCCCTGCTGACAAATGCACATCCTGTCCATAGATCTCAAATAATTTTACAAGTTATGGCAGTATGGCACTGCAGTTGCCAGTATTTGACAAGTGGATAAATCAAATAGAAGAAGGAAAATTGATTTTCTCGCGGCTAAAATAGAGTCACGTAAAGTCCCCCAGTTCCCAGGCATTTCCTGCTTCCAGTCCTGGGACTGGCATGTTCTTACTATCTCCAGTACAGAGTTTGAAGAAAACACCAGAATATCTCAAATAGAATTTGTAGCAATTTTTATACATAAGATAGAATTACACCAGCAGTTGCATAAATTTAAAAATATGCCAGAGAAGAATAACTGCTGAGAACAGCATGATAGCTGGATCACATGCTGTTTGCTAATAACCTTCTTGTGCAATGTGCCATATATACTTCAAAATGCAAACACTCCAACTTGCTTTGCATTGGGAATAGAATCCGCATGACAAAGACTAGGAAACAAATGGTTGAGATATGCAGATTCATTTGTATCTGCACATCTGTTCTAAAAAAAGCAGAAGGAGAGGCAAATATAATGCAGAAGAGGAGCAAATAAAATGCAGAAATAAAGGAGACATAGGAAGTTAAATAAGACACAAAATTAAACTTTCTCAAAAGTCCTTATTTCATGAAATAGAAAAAAATCTGGGGCAAAACTACATTATTTCTCTTAGGAGTGTCACATAAAAATGTATTTCTAACATAACCAAAGTAAAATTACAAAGCTGTAAACAAAAATATGAGACATATGCTGTGAAGTCTCATATGCAGGAAACCACAGCAGTAAAACAACACAACAGTCACAGTGGTTCAGCAGGTCAGCAAAAGCTCCCAGCGTGATGTGATAAAACTGAATTTGCACCCAAGGGAAAAACTTGTGTGATCAGTGAGGTAATCCTGAACCTGGGAGTGGTGCTGGTGAGTCCAGCTCTGGAACCAGACAGATTGTTCCTCTGGCCATGTTGTCTTCAGAGATTTCAAAAGACTTGGGGATTGTAAGAGGACTGAAAATATTGAAAGTGCTTTCAAAATGTGAATTGAGAGTACATTTGAATACAGTGATTAAACAAACTCATGTGGAGGAAACACTAACAGAGAAACATACTTGTGAGGAGTTGTTACCAGAATCTACACCCGGGTGAATTGAAATCAAGAACTAAAAAATCCGTGCAAATAGTGCACAGCCCAGTCTTTTGTGTGCCTGGCTGGAAAAATGTGCTTGTTTATGCTTGATGGAGGAGAAAAAGGTTGGTGTGGAGTGGGCAAAGATGCAGACCCGGTCCAATTAGAAACTCTGCTCAGTCTGTCCAGCACAAACCAGCAACAAGGCAGCTCTTCTTGGTGAGGTGTGCAGGCTCCTTCTGCAGCTGATACAGACAGTAAACTGAGGGAATGAATCACACCATCTCTGTCAGACATCAGCCACAAGAGATACAAGTGAGTTGCCTTTTTGGGTGTCTTTCTCTGCTGTTTGTACTGGGAGATGAGACAGCTTCTAGCAACCTCACCATCAGACAAAGTTCTGTGAGGTAGCCCCAGTTGTGTCCGATGGTCCCTTCTGATCTGATGTGACCAGGCAGGAGTGGCTGCCACCACCTGCTGTCCTCCCTCTGGCTCCCCCCAGCTCCCACCCACCCACTGCTTTAACCAGGATATCTGTTGTGCATGGGAAAAGTGGCTGCATCTCTATGAGCAAGAACAGATTTTTGTCTTCAAACCCCTGGTTTTTTCCTGCAATTCAGCCATGCTCAGTTCTTCACGTCCCCCCACCACTGTCACTTACACTTCTGCTTGGTGGCACCTCTTTCTGCTTCTCCCTTCAGCCTCCCAAGCCCTTCCCAGCCCACTCCTCTTCCTGGCGTACCCTGGCAGGCTGGGCACAGCCGCTCCTTTGCCCGCCGCGTGTGCTCGGGCTGGGCAGGCTCGGTGCCCCCGGTGCCAGGCGAGGCCAGCCCAGCGCTGTCCCAGCAGAAGATCCCAGGTGCCCGGGGAGCCCGGAGCGCTCTGGCGGCCTCCGCCATGTCGTGTTCCCCACCAATAAGCGCAAACAGAAAGAAAAGGTATGGAAAATGGTGCTGGAGGAGCTTCCTCCGGGCAGCGCCAGGAGACAGTGCTCCGTCTCCCTCTAGTGATGCCGGGGAGCAGGGAGGCAGCCCCGAGTCCAGGCTCACACGGCGTTTGTCCCCTCCAGCGCACGGGAAGCCCAGGTCCCCTCCCTGACCAGTGGGACAGAGTTTCAAGTCCCATCCCTGCCTGTAGGACAGAGCTCTGGTTCAGGGTCTGAATTATTCATTACTGCGAGCTCTACTCCTGTGGAAAAGCTGCTTCCCAGTCTAGTGGAAGCCTTCTTAGAGCTCACACCAGCCTGCTGCTGCCAGATCGTCCTCTGTGTGTCTGGAGAAAACCATCCACATCAGCAGCTTGCAAACTGGGACAGCAGGAGCTCACCAAGTGGTCTTTTGCCCTGTGGGGGTGTATTCAGTGTCCTCGCTGTAGCCATCCTGCGTGCTGGCTTTGGCTGGGGAAGAGTTAATTGTCTTCACAGTAGCAGGTATGAAGATGTGATTTGGACTCATGCTGGAAGCAGTGCTGATAGCACAGGGATGATTTTGTTACTGCTCAGCAGCACTTGCACAGCACCAAGGTCTTTTCTGCTCCTCACCCCAACCCACCAGCATGGGGGCTGTGGGTAGCAGGGAGCTGGGAAGGGACACAGATAGGAGAGCTGTCCCCAAATGACCAAAGGGACATTCCATACCATACGGCACCATGCTCAATATATAAAGCAGAGGGAGAAGAAGGAAGCAGAGGGCACACTGGGGGTGGTTGTGTTTGACTTCCCAAGTCACCACTATGTGTGATTGGACCTGGCTTTCCTGGGAATGGCCAAACACCAGCCTGCCCACGGGGAGGGGTGGATGAATTCCTCGTTTGCTTTGCTTCTGTGCACAGCTTTTGCTTTGCCTGTTGAATTGTCTTTACCTCAGCCCAGGAGCTTTCTCACTTTCACAATTCTCTCCCCCATCCCACTGGTGGTGGGGGAGCCTGGGTGGCCAAGTTGATAGCTGGGGTTAAATGACATATCCTGCTCAGAAAATGCCCTGGGTTACTCTCCTTGAGGAGGAAAAAACCCCCTAAATCTGCTTTCTCTTAGCAGCCTCACGTAACGGGATAAATGTTGTGTCTGGTCGCTGGCAATGAAAGGACACATCGGTGACCTGCTGTCACAGGGCCCTGGCTCTGCCGGGCAGCGGCCTGGCGGCTGCACTCGGTCTGGAAAGGCCGTGGGACAGAGCACAGCAGAGACACAGGCAGGACAGGACCTGCCAAAGGCAGGGAGGGACACAGGACACGGCACTTCCAGCAGAGCCCGCTGGATGGCAGCGACAGGTCTGGGATGGAGCCGGTCCCTGCGCAGCTGCCCTGGATTAGCGACTTGGAAAAGACTGAAACCTCTTCTAGCGCCTGTACCGTGGGCACACAGGGATGTAGCGCTCCTAATATTTGCTGGGAGCTCTTCAGGCGTCATCGCCCCACAAATGAGGAGCTGCAGCGCTGCATGACCCATGCTGCTGTGTCTGCGAGTGCTGTGCTTTTTGTGGTGTGGATGGCCCGCACCGCGGGGTGCAGGCTGGATGCGTGTCCCGAGCTAAAATCGAACTGGTCATTGTCCCTTCTCTGCCACATCCCGGCCACTCCAAACACTGTGAACATCCTCAGTCTGACAGACCTGAGCCTGCACCTCCTCCTGACAGCACTCTGGGGCTGGGGGCCAAGGCAGCCCCATGGAAGGCTCCATAAACCTGGTGGAGCAGGCAACACATGTCTAGGAGCAGAGATGCAAGCAAGGAGGGCAGGACTGCTGCTACTTTTCTTGTTAGGGATTTTGTTTTGTTTTGTTTGTTTGTTTTTTGAGGAACACCTGTGGGCTTCATCTAGTCACATTTGTAGTATAATTAAAAATAATAATTTGGAGATGGACACCCAAGTGGAGTTTGTGCAGTCCAACACCCTGTTCCGAGTAGGTGAGACCAGGTTGCTCAGGCACTTTCCTGGCTGAGTATTGAAAATCTCAGTGTGGAGATTCCCTGCATCTCTGAGGCCTTCTTCAAGATTTCTTCACCCACATGATGAAAAAGTGAAAAAGTTTTTGGCTCATTTTAGTGCTCCAGGTTGTGTCTGTACTTCTTGTTCTGCAATCAGTGAACTGATCACTTCAGGTGACTTGCACTTGCCTGATCAGCCCCACCCTGCCTTGAGATAATTCTAGACAGTGATAACATTCCCCCCACCTTCCAAAGAACCCACTCCCAGTATTACGCCTAGAGTTTTGCCACCAAAAATTACTGCATTTTGTTCCAAGGTGATATTTTTCTAACAAAAGACATCTTGCAAAGCACTGGACAGGTACATACACAAACCCAGGCAAGTTGAGTGTCCCGAAGCAAAGCTTTTTCTCTTGCTTCCCAATCATCAGTGCCCGTGGCTGCCCCGATGGCTCACTACCTTGCTTGAATCTCTGCTCCACCAGGTTTATGGAGCCTTCCATGGGGCTGCCTTTGCCCCCAGCCCCAGGATGCTGTCGGGAAGTGGTGCAGGCTCAGGGCACGTCAGATCCCTCAGACTGAGGATGGTGACGGTGTTTGGAGTGGCCAGGATGTGGCAGAGAAGGAGCCTTCATCCTTCCAGTGATGGTGATCCAGGTGGTTCGCAGGGCTGGTGGCTGACACCCACCTTGGCAGCGAGAGCGGAGCAGCAGAGACACCCTGGGTTTGTGGTGCTTCAGTTCTTTCTGGACAACTCGGGTTTCTTGGTGCTCAGGAGAACCTTGGGAGTGCTGGGAATCCACAGCTGCTTGGAAAAACGGGATCTCAAGAAGGGAACAGCTGCTACCAAGGGGTTCAAACCTTGGAAAAATGAGATTTTTTTAATCAGAAGTCCCATGGATGAGCTTTTCCCACTTCTCCAACCTCCTTTTTTTCCAGCTATTCCAGCAGGAAATGGAATTTAATTACCACCAAACCCATCCCTGAACACCTCAGAGCTCCCTTTTCCCCTCTAAAATTCCTTAAAATATATGGGAAACAAAACTTGGAGGGATTTAAATCCAAACTGTGATCTGCAGATTTATATTTTTTGTATCATTTGGAGGAAAGTTTGGATTTGGCTTTCTATGGATTTTCCTGGATTTGTGGCTGCTCTGTTGGGTTTTTTGGTACCTAAAAATTCTATTTCTGTACATAAGAAACTATTCAAAACTAATCCGTGTGTTGTAATAAAGAGATTTGCAAGATATATTTGGGAAAAACAGCTGGAAAATCCAGTTTTGGATTGGATTTCTGGGTGGTGAGGAGCTGTGTTTGTCATTCCAGGCTTTAATGACTGCAGGGGGTGAGGGCTGTGACTCACCAAAGGGCTTACGGCAGCTATGGGAGAGCTGACCTGACCTCCTGCCCTTCTCTCTATCCCACCCTCTTTTTTGAGGTTCCCTGCCAAGCTTTAGGCATGGCTGAGTGTCTCAAACACTCCCAGGCTGCCATAAGCTGTAACCCAGCATGCTAAGGTAAACCAGCACCCATCTCGGTTCTCTTTCAAGCCGCAGGACTACAACTTGTAATTTCTTAATGGCTTCTCCCATTGACTATCTGGAATGTGATGGGCATGGGATGCTTCATTTCCAGATTCAGGGAGCTCTGGTATTCAGACAGCTGAATCATACAGGCTATATTGTGCTCACCAAGGATTTGAGCCGCAAGGAAAAAGAGAGCTTATCTCTGCACTTGCAGGCAATGAATCAACAAAAAGACACCATTAAAGAGCTAAAGCTGAGGGAGGAGAGCAGCCTGAGTTCAAAGTCACATGAACTCACTGGCCGTGTTTGAGCTAAGCAACCTGGGAGGTGGCAAATTCTTCACGACTTTAAATTAACCTTGGCAGCATAATGTTCCTTGAAAAAACAGAGAACAAGAAGAACAGTATCATTGGCTAAAAGCCATCGTGCCAAGTACCCCATTCAGTGATCCAAATATTCAAGTCTCTATATGCAACTAGAGCAGATCTGCAGAAATATCAGTCTAACTTTTAAACTCTTTATTCCGCATTAATTCAAAGCACCCATTGAGATGTAAAGGTTTTACTGTCTGTAACGTGTGCTTACATATTTCCACAACCAGTTTGCAAAATAAATAATCTCCAAACCAGGAAACAGACACAAAGGTCTCCCTTGACTGTGATGATTTTCTATAATTTATATGATGACATCATGATTCCAGGCACTAACCCTTGCTCTCACTATCACATGCTGGATGGATGCTACGCCGTCTCACCACCCCTTCCTGATCTCTTTGATCCAGGCAGACACACCAGCTGCAGCAGCTGCTGACATATGTCTGGAGGAAGAAAGTTCTGTTCCATGAAAGATTTAAAGATTTTCCTGGTTAAATCATTTGAAGCTGGAACAAACCTTCTGAATTTATTTTATTAAGAGAAACCTTGTCTCAAGCCTGTGATTTCATTTTGACAAAATGGGAGTGTTTGTATTTTGGGTTGTTTTGCAGAATTGAAAAATGTTTGTATATTAAAGTACATCAAAGTGAAAGCAGTTTAGTATACAAACTAGAAACAAGTGTTGAGGCAGGACTTTTTCTTCCGTCTCATGAGCTGAAACATCAGCAAATTGAATTCCACTTTTCGGAGTATGTAAAATTCCTCAGATTTCCATATCTTGGCAGAATTTTCCACCGCTGCTTGCTTCACCACTTCCAGTGCTTGTACATACACCAGTTTCAAAGCCACTTTGCATTGATACTGGAGTTACAAGAATCCTACCACAGTATTTTTACACATGAGGCCACATTTTTGAGGGTTGTTTTGAGTACAGCTGTGCAAATTTGCTTGAAAAGGCAACCTAGCACAGGTCTGCTCGGGACCCCAGCCAGCTCTGCCTGGCATGCAGTGGAACACAAATGGAGGTTTTTCTAGCTCTAGTAATCACAGCCAGACCTGGTGCTGCTTAATTTAACAGCATAGCTCAGAGGCCAAGATTTTCTGTTTGCAGAATCACATGGGAATTGTAAAAGGCTCAGAATGTCTGAAAATCAGACAGCTTATACAGATGGCTGAACAGTGTGCTTGGGGACACAACTTCAGGCAGACAGTCTCAAAAGTCTTGGCTGTACCAGCTGTAGGAAGGAAGGTGATATCCCATTTTTCTTTTATATTGTGTAGAAATGTAGGTATTCAAGGAATTGAATCATATGGCTTACATAAGAAATCTTTCTTCTAATCTAGAGCACACTGTACTGTCCCCCTTTCTCTGGGCATTTGTAACTTAATTATGTGAAAGTTAGTACTTACTATGAATGGAAAAGAAATAACATTTATCCTCATTATTGTTATTTGTTTTTAAATGGGGAAACCATTTTTGCTGCTGTATTTTTCCCCAGCAGAAATGAGATGGGATATAATGGAAAAGTGTCTGCATGGAGAACTGGCGCTAAGACTGGCCAGGACCCAACAGCCCCAGGGAGACACAGGGAAGCAGATGCTGACATAAGCAGCAAGAGTAACCTCTGGCCTCTCAGAGATCACCTTTCCAGCTCTTTCACCATCTTTCCATGTGGTCACAGACACAAGCCCCTTCTCCTGTGATTGCCTGTCATTTTGCTGACTTGACATTCAGTCCTGTGACTCAGCCTGGGTGTGATGGACACACATCCATCTGCCCAAGGGGACACACAACAGTCTCTGGTCGTAGCTGAGCCAGTTCTTTTCCAAAGTACACCTGGTGAAATGCTGCAGGAGAGGACGTGGCACGTATCCTTCAGACACCTCCAGTGGCTCTGTGGCCTATTGTAGCTCAGATGCTGGCTGCTGCATCTTTTGAATCCCAATTGATCCTCATTTCCTTCAGGGAGGGAATGTTGGTGTCCTGGGAGCAAAAGGTGCAGAAAAGCCTGTGTTCAGTTACCATCCATGTTCTTGGCCTAGCAAAAACTGTCCCTGGTTCACGTTACCCACTGGCCTTGCTGGTGTCCTTAAGAGTTTGAGATGCACGCATGATCAAACAGCAGGGGGAGGTGAGGCTCTGCCCTGGCCCTTGTAGCTGGCACAGGCAGATGTGTCCTGGATGCACAGTCCCCCCTGCATGCAGTCCTCTCCTGCCTCAAGGTGAGCAACAAATTCCCTGGGGGCTGCGTGGGTGGCACTCTTTGCACCCTTTGGCAGAATGGGTGCTCTGGCGTCACTGCAAGCTGCCCTTGCTGTAGGTTTCCTCTTCCTGGCAAGGCACACTTTTCCTTAAACAATAGCTATGTTTCCACCTTATCTGTACTCATCCACCCCTCACCAGGCATCAACGCCATCCAAGCACTAAAACAACATGACCTTGCAGAGTTTCATTTACCTGTTAGCAAGCAGGTTGAAATTGCTGGTTACACAGCCATGCAATGGCCAAGGAGCTTTATTGTTTCGCTGGTGGCTGACAAAAGCTGGCAGCAAGCTTGGCTCTTGCCCCTCTGCCACTTGAGATTGCTGCAGCCCTCTGAACTTGATGGGCAGTAGTGCCAATTAATCACAGCTCAACTGTGAGCCCAGCAGGCTCCTGCAGGGAGAATGCAGCTGCAGAGGGGAAGGGGAGCAGGGTGGTGCTGCTGGAAAGGGACTGTACCTCCTGGGTGAGGAGATGAGGGGGCCAGGAGATATCTTCAAGCAACACCTTTAAGAGGGTTTCCTTGATAAAGGACAGGTGTCATCACAGCAGGACATCCCACCAGCCCTGCTGCAAATGGAAACCTCTCAAGTTCACAGTCAGACCCAGAGCTGCTCAGGGCACAAACTTCATTTTCATCAGAATACTGTAATTTAATTTTCCCTGGGAAAAAAAAAGATAGCTTTTCACTGTCACAGAGGCTGAACCTTGAAATATCTTCCTTGAAAAACAGAAGTTTGAATTCAGAGGAGTCCTAAATAAAGGCTTATCAAACTGTAAATATCATCATCATCCATCATGATAAAGATGACAGTTATACTGCAGGAATCATATCACAGGAGATGTAGATCAGCTGAGATGCCTGAGTACAGAAAAGTTCAGAGGTATAAAGAAAGAAGTTTGCACCATTTGACCCTGAAAAGTCAAATGCAATGTCCAAACTAGATTATTTCACTGTATGAATTAAAGAGAAATTTTAAGAAACACCTTTTTTTCTGCCCACAAAGCGCATGAAGTGAAAACACATATTTTTCAGTGGTAAGACAGTTTAAATAAACCAATCTAACAAATTTTATAAAATAATTTTCTTTCAAATAATACTAAGAGGAAAAAACCAGTTAGGACAGCGTGAGAAGACGCGCCACCCCCAGCAGGCACATTCCAGCAGGAAACAAAACAGCCTGTGGGTTCTGGGTGGCTCAACTTTCCCAGCACAGCCTAATCAATAATCTCACACGCAAACCTTGCCAGCAGCCCTGCTCACAGGCAAACACGGGACACAAACACTGATTTCCCAGAGGGAAGGTGTCCCCTCTGAGTGCATGGGAACACCGTTGCTCCGCACACATCTGGGGCTTCAGGCGCTGAACTCTGAACCCACACGTAAAGATGTGGTGTTTGTCCTGGCCACAAACATTGCAGCCCAAACCTAGACTTCACCATCATTCCTGCTGTCCACATTAGTCTGCTGTGAAAGTTTTCCAGAGCTGTGGGAAGGGAAGGCCCTCCTGGTAATATGCTGTTAGAACTGAACAATGTATTCACTCTCCACTCACTCTATTTTGAAGAAGGAACATGTGCTCTGGGAGCTCTGGCAGCCACAGTCCTGCCACATGCCAGCAGTGTCATACTGATGCAAAAATGTATTTATTACATATCAATGTAAATTACACTGATATGTAATAAATAAGGCTCAGAAAGTAATAATTCACCTCAAATTGCCACTACTGGAGTCTGAACCTGAGTCTGTCTCGGGCAAGTCTCCTTTGGAAATGTAGACCCGAGAGGAGGTAAGGGTGCCAAGAAGAGTGAATAGCTGTCTAGAAACCTTTTCAGAAAATTGAACTAATGGAGCAGGTTGCCTTGGGAAGCTGAGGGAGTTTCTAAGAATAGGTTAGAGAACATCTGTCGGAAATGGTTAAATTATATTTGATCTTATCTTGTAGGAGGGGAAGAGACTAGCTGGCCCTTCAACATCCCTTCCAGAGCTATTTTTATGTTTCCATGACAACTCTTTTGCAGATAGATTTTTCTTTGTATCAAGGCACTGGGATACTCTAAGGTGACTCATGAAAGCGGATTTTGGGAGTTGACACTTAACACCTACATGTGAATTGTTATTAACAGTTTTCCCCTAGACTGATCCTTGTATTAATTATTTGAGGAGACTTGTTAAAATAAATCTGTTGTCATGCCATTTTTATTCTATTCACATCCTCCTATCGAAATTCAGCCAAGGACGGGATGACAACAGAGAGATTGCACCCAGTTTTGGTAGGATGGAGAGGGAAGAACAACATTTCCTGCAGTCACTACTAAAGGAAGTTCTTCCAAGTAAGATTATCCAACAGGAATTTGCCCAGGTATCCCAGAGTTCACAGCATTGCTCTTTAAAAAGCAATGTTAGAACAAGTGGCTGGTGAGAATCTGGATTTGCAATGCCTGGCCAAGATGGGACTGGGCAGCTGCAGCCTGGGGAAGGCCCTGAGGAGGAGCTGAGCATGGTGCAGAACCAGTGCAGAAGATGCTGCAAGTTTGGACATACTGAAAAAGAGTATACTGAAAGTTCTGGCCAAAGGAGAAGCTGCAAACCAAGGGACCCCAAATCAGCCAGGACTGATAATGATATACTCAATAAGCAAATATTCTTGGCCAGGGAATATTTACAAGAGGTTTCTGCAACAGCGCTAGGACAGAAGATGGTAACAGCTATCGAGTGACAGTGAGCTGTTCAGATACAACAGGTGAGATGGGGGAAACTCACTTTGCCATTTAGAGACAAGCTTAAATTTTCCTCCCTAAGTGGTATTCTACACCCTCCTTATGTAACTGTAGGAAAATGTTAGCTAAACAGTCTCTGGTCTGCTACCCTAAGCAAGCTCTTAACCAGCTTGGCAGGCGGCTTGGCAATTGCCTAGGATTCAAAAGCCCGGATGGAAAATTCTGAAACAGAAGCTCTTGCCACGTAGCACATTGGCATCCTGAGGAAAAGACCTTGGCCTGGAACCAGGGCCTTCTGAGTAACAAAATCAACCCCTGGGACAAGCTAGCATGGATACTTTTTAATTGTAATTTACACACTGCTCAAAAAATTTTAGGCAGTGACAGAAGCTCAAGAGTAATAAGACCACCCAAACACCTACTAAGACATAAAGACAGTAATTATGAACTGATATTACCTGGTGTTAAAAAACAACCGCTTGCCTTTCCCTACCTCCAAGCTGTTTTTCTTGAATTTTTTTCCCTTTGCCACACCCCACTCCAGCTTCTTGTGACATTCCCACAGGGCCAGCCCAAGCCCATGCCCTTGGGGGATCTGCTGATGCCCCAACATACATCCAGTGCTCCTTTACAGGCCTTCTTGTCTGGAGCTGCAGCCAGCTAGCCAGAGCCAAATCTGGGCCACCTGGGCTAGGGAAGGTGTCTCACCCCGTGGCTGCTCTTACTGAGCAAGAGAGCAGCAGAAACACAGTGAGGAGCTGGGCCAGATTCACATCTCACTTGGGCTAGTATTTACCTTGTGAATATACTGGTGTGCAGCTGGGGAGAGCGAGATCAAAGTGAGCTATCATGCTCAGAAAGGAATACAGAGTGGAGGCAGCTCTAGGTCAAAGTCATAGGAAAGGCGCTGTGATGCTTAGCTGCATTTATAGTTACTCCATACATTATATCATACATGGTGTTCTTCCTGTCTCTGCAGTCAGCCAGCAATCCAGAGCTGGAAGTTCCTGAGGAAATGGCCTTTAGCTCTTCCACCTGTCCCCGGTGTGGCTCGTGGAGACCTCTCCACTACTCTGGGAGAACACAGGACATGGGCTAGGACAGCTGGCACTGCTGCATTCAAACAACTTATTCAACTGCTGAAAAACTTCCCTAGCATCCAAGGAAGGTACAGAGGTGAAAATGTAATAGGCTAAAAGGAACAGTGGAGTCCTTCACAGCAACATGAGATGAAGATGCATCATTTTATATTTGGTATCATTCAATCCTTTCCCCACACCCAGGCAGCAGAAAGGGTTCCAGCAGAACCCTTTCCAGCAGAAAGGGTTCCAGGAAAACATCCAGGCAGCAGAAAGGGTTCCTTGACTGTGCTTTTCAGTATTACCAAGAGTGGGTGATTTCAGCTGTAACTCTGGCAACTTCAGATTAAGTATCTCTGGTCTAAGGGATTTGTTTTTATTCCTTCTGTAGTCAACAGATAGAGCAAGGCAGCTGCAAAGGGGTGATTCACCCCACCCTAAAATAGATGGAATGAGTCATGACCAGACAGGCTTATCTCCTTTCACTGATTATAGAGAGAGATCAGCCAAATAGCTTAGGTGAGATGCCATGACTTTTAGATGGCTAAAATTAAATGTGTGGTATCCCACTGTAATCACAGAGGTCTGTAGGTTTCCTGGCCCAATGAATTTTTGAGAGAAGTTTTTCCATCTTTCACTGCTGATAAAATGGTATCAAGTGTTCTTGTGTATTTAGAGAAATGTAGCCCAAAGAGAGGTCTCAGAGCTCAGCACAATAGCACAAATTCCAGAAGAGGATAAATAGGGCTCTAGGCAGTGGGACACAAAGAAAATCCAGTCTAAGTTATGTGTGCTCCATAATGACTTAACAGAATGGGAAGTGTGTATTATTAATAAAATGCATTTGTGGTCCCCCAGCACCACTTGCTCTTGCAGTTAAACAAACACACCATGGGACACTTTCTACAGACCCTGAACAAGGAACAAACAGAATACTGCTAGAAAATGACAAGATGCCCAAACTCAGGCCTTTTACTGCAGGCACTTTGTGTAAAATCTGCAGTATCTACTCCTCTGTGTATGTGTTAAGAAATCTCTTTTCTCCTGACAGAGAGGAGGTGCAAGATTTCCACAACAGAGTAGAAATATAGCCATGTAGCTGCTCAAAGTTTCAGCATGTTTTACAGAATAATAGATAATGGCCTGGGGCATTGCTTAGGGAAAAGCTGCTAAAAACAAGCAAAGTCAGTTTTGCTGGATAACTTATTGAGCAGGATGATTATGAGGGTGAAATATCCAAGCCCAGAAAAGACTGGGGCAGTGAGATGGAGATGGAGAGCAGAGCTTCTGGCAGAGAGCAGAGTGATGCCTTTGCATTGCCAAGCACATTTCCCGCAGTGTCAGTATTTGCTTTGATTGCATTTTCCACATGACATCTGCCAAGGTGGCAGAGCTGCAGAAGAATAAAGCCAATGGACAATGGCAGTTTCTTTGGAACTTGTGATGGAGATTGAAAAACCCCAGCATAAACAAAAGGCCTGTGACTCATGCTGCAAGGGACACTGTGTGGGTATAGACTAAGACCTCAAGAAACAAGGGTGAGCTGCTGCTTGGGAGTGTCTGGGACACAAACCAAAGCAAATATATTTCAGCACAGTTGTATTGCAACTGGGGAGACAGTTCAGCTGAAATCTCTCACAGTTACTTGGGACCAACCACTTCTAGAATGCTTGAAGCAATTTACAGTGTTACCTCTTGTAATGAGGGAGGTCTCCATCACTCCCACGTTAAAGAAGAGTTAAATTACAGCATCCCAGGATCCCAGGGCTACCTGACTTGTAGACTCAGACCACCTGGTAGATAGCTACATAAGGGAGCAATCCACTGGCCAGTTGCAGTAGTGAGGAGTTAAAATCCTTGCTTCCCCTTTCTTTAGACAAATAAATCTTTCTGTGGTTGCCTGGAAGGAAAAGCAGGCTGTGGTATGTGGACATCTGGGAGAGATTCAGGCCACCCTTTGTGGTGTGGGGGGAGACCAGTGTGGTGAGGCTGCTGTGGGCCACCTCCTGCCCCAGGCTTCTTGATGGTTTGGCAATGGCCTTACAGCTCCTGCTCCTCTTGCAGCTGCACTGGGATGCAATGTCCCCTAGCAGCCCACATCTGAAGGAGAGGGGCTTGTCCTCCCCAGGTTGTTCTATATGTACCTTCCTGTCCCTGGAGTATGTGGCTTGCCAAGAAAATAACTCTCTGAAAAACCTCACAGAGCAGGAATACAGGACCTATCAAAGGAATGGCAGAATTATGAAATGAGTGAGTTAATAGCTCTTGGAACTCCCTTTCCAGCAGTGCTGGGTGTGCCTTCCTATTTACCTTTGACAGTGTTTTTCTCACACCGTGAGGACAAGTGGCACAGACTTCACTTTTCTGCATGGAGGCAAAGAGGGGCCTGGCAGAGTCAGACCCCACTGAGCTGCTCAGAGAAGACCATGCTTTCTGCTGAGATGTTCCCATCTGAACAGTCTCCTTGAATGTCTCCTACTGAGAGTTCAGAGGCACAGCAGCAGAAAAACACTCTGGGCTAGCACTTCCATGCAGAGTTGTTTTGGAAACAGTCAAACATGCCAAGTGTAAAAAAAAATAAAAGGCATTTTACCTAAAGGAAATGACTTCTGCCAGACAATGAGCTATCAGATCCCTTCCAGATGGAATTTTTGTTTTGAATCAACACTTTGTGCCTCAAGGAACCATGTTACAGAGCAGGAGGCACTGACCTTGGAGGAAGCGGAAAGGTTTGCATGACTCCTCTGTGCCTGCTGCAGACCAGAGCTGACAGTCCTTTTAATGGGCATGCAAAGTTCAAGGCAATACAATGATAGGTTTGAAAATAGACATTGAAAGAAGGCTCTGAAGGGCTCAGTGCTTTTGGGGGAGGTTTGGTTTCTCTCAAATTGAAACAGGGGTGCTTAAGTAGGTTATGAGCACGGGAAGGAGTCCCAGCTGCAGGAAGAACACATAATGGGGCAGTAATTGTGATTCCAAATGCAATGAAATCCAGTAATATCAGAGTGGTGCTGATACCAGCTTTATGCACCCTGCTGTGGCATTATGGCCTGACACAGCTGTTTTCTGCATCACCTCATTGTGCAGCCGCTCCCTCGGAGCTGGAGCCACGCCTGGCCTCTGCTCCATGGGCTGGCAGCACTCACCCCTCTTCCCTGGGAAGGGCTGGAGCAGAGTAGGGCTGCTTGTGTGTTATGGAGCCTCAGAGTGGGTTTATGCCCTGTTTTCAAGAGAGATATAGGAAAAAAGCCATCTTATGTGGTAAGCTGTGCTGTGGAGTGATAGCCACAGGGATATTTCATCATTTCCTAGGTAAATCATATGACAGGGGGAGCAGAAGGCTTGTGACTGTCCAAGAGACACAGATGCACAGCCAGCCCTGACCCTCACTGCCTCTTTGTCCAAAGACTGGTGGTATCATGCTATGAGGTGAATCATAGTGCTGGTTTCCCCTGTTTTTATGAAAGTTGCAAGTGGTATAGCCCATGGCTGTTACACGATCTGCTTCCTCTTTAGAATGTGCTTCCAAAAACAACATTCCTTTGGTATTATCTTCTCTTTTCTCTCCTTTCCCCTTCTTCCTAATCCCGTCTCCACAAACTGGTCATTCATCACTGTCTTCTCAGACTAAATTCCCCATCAAGCTCTCCACCAGAGATGGAGAAAAAGGGCTGCAAACATCCTGCACACCAGTCCTCAAGGCTTCACAATGCCTTGCACAGAAAAGCCATGTCATCTTCTCCAAAACTTTCCATAGTCACTCCTGTCTCAAAACAGATTATCTCGGGGATGAGGTGGGCAGCAGTGACTTTTATGGGCCAAGAAAGCTTAGTGTGGAGTATTTGAGGAGCAGCAAAGGATCTTGTTCTGCTCTCCTCCATCCGTCGCTCAATCAGGCTTGCCACTCAGAGAGCAGCTGGTAGATTTTTAATTAAAACATCCGCCTCACAACTTCTATTTGGTTCAAGTTTTACAACATTGAAATTACCAGCAGAATGCAGTAAATAAGCTCATGTAATTTTTACAGGAGGTCAGGCACCAATTTCGACAATCTTAACTCGAGCACTTTACTACAGGTTTTTATATTGATGTTTTCCAGCAGCTGAAGGCAGGGGACCAGGTCAGAGCTCAGAGCAGGGCAGCTTGTCAGGGGAAAGAGGGCCAGGGTGAGGAGAAAACCAGATTGTATACAGTCTAGCACTGCTGTGGTTTTAGTCCCTTAGGATTAAATAACTTAACTGAGAGCAGCCAGAAAACAGCTGCAAATGTACACTGCAGCTACAATCAGCGTAGGCATAGCCTGTGGAACAAGGCAGTGCCCATAGCCACACACCTGAAACCATTTGCCATTGCTCACGGCTAATGTCTAGACTGTGCATTCACTCGTCTGCTTCTGAACAACCCCCACCAGTGGCTGAGAAATGTCCTCAGGCGAATGTGGAGGAAAAAAGCCAAAGGCTCTTGCTTAAACCAGTCCTGTGCTTGCATTTGCTTCAGAGCAGTCACCCCAACCACGGAGCACAAGCCAGAGGACAAAGTTTCAGACCCCCAGGACTGGATCTCGTTTTCTGGGAAGTCAGTGACTAATCCCCGAGGAATGGCTGCGGGTGGGAGATGGCTGCTGCACAATGCTGCTGCCTCACAGCTCAGCTCGCCCCCGATGGTGGTGGGATGAACGCGGCTCCGAGGAGTCCACAGTGAGCACACTTCCTCCTCGTGTTGCCCACTAACTGCGGGAGCATCGCTGCTTCTTGTTATGAGTAGAAAACTTGCCCAATTTTTTGAAAGGTTGCAGAGTTCACAGGTTGGACTAGTTGCTGCCAGGGTGGAGTTATAACTGTTTGTTGTTGTAATCACCTGTTGTTAATAGTTTTTCGTTAACTACCGGGTTTTGATGGTGGGAATTCCCCTTTTTGTCGAGTGGCACCCTGCTGCTTTCTGGAGGATGGCACCCAGGATGGTGAAGAAGAGGGGACATCGGGATTGGCATGCAGATGAAGAAGCCCCTCACCAAACCTAGCAAAAACCCCTACAAACAATGAGCGAACACAGAATTGAGGGATTGAAGTGATGTCTGGACGTGAGGAACAGAATGCAGTATCCGCTAAGACCCTTTTTATCCCTCATCCTAACATAAAAAAGATGTCAACTAGAAAGAAGACCTCAAATCTCAAAAAGAAAAAGCGGGAATCTCCTGATGCTCTCATGAGGATGGAACCCCCCTGCTCTGCCACAGACCAGTGGACAAAGCTGCACTCTTCCTCCTCCTCTGTGCCACTCCTGGAAGCAGTGGCGGCGTAAGCGCGACCCGTCAGTTCTTCCCACCCAACCTGCTTTTTAATAAAGGCATTAAAAAGGAGAAGGATCTCCTGCGTGTGTTTATTTCACTTCTCACGCTGATCCTCCCCACCCACCCCTGCCAGCCCAAGTGCTTCACCTCTGGCTGAACTGGCTATCACAGAGATGCTGGACTAAGAGTGATCAGACAGGCAACAAGGAAAGGGGTGCACTGAGTTCTCCTGGTGATGAAATTCAAAATTTCTTCTCCAGGAGAACTGTTGCTATCCCTGTACTGGGGAAGAAGTGGCCATCAGGAGCTGATGGGGAGAGCTTGAACTGATGGGGAGAGCTTGAGAACTTTCTCTGATGGAGAGAGAAAGAGAAAAAGGGGAAGACAAAACTTACTCCATACTTACTTTCATACCCTTAAAATCTGAAGACCTGAATTCATCTAAACCAGGGGATTTAAAGCTCACATATCACCTCTTGGGTTGGAGTCAGACTAAAACACCCACTCCCTTTGGCCCTCTTTCTGAGTCAGTGTCAGAAATAAAGAGTCTCTGTGTCGGAAAGCCCCTTGTGCTCCAGTGACAGCAAAAGCTGGGAAACCAATCCATTCCTGGAAATCCCCTGCAACTCCAGCAGCTCCAGGCTGAAGAGAGAAGCTGGAAATGATCAATGTTGCACTCCAGGAAAGCCCAACCAGCCTGGAGGGCCAGACAGGGCCCGCACAGAGCACCACAGTCATGGGAACACGCTGCAAAACAGCAGCACTGGGAGCTGCGGGGTGGCATAGGACAGTTGGAGATGGTGGTGGAAAGGAGCCTGGGCTTTTCCATCAGGGAATAATCCAGGAGAATGAAGATGGCTGAGGGGATTTTCCTATCCTCCCCCAGCCTCCTCTGTGGGACAGAAGTTACCAGAGGCCATCCGAAACTGAGAGGGACCAGCATCTGCTTTCTCTGCATTTTCATTTTGTTTATATATGTGTATTACTGTCTGGAAGAAATGTCCTCTGCATTCCAGACAGGGATAAGGAAATCCATTCAGGGCAGGCAGAATGGGGATGACAGGTTAGGCGTCCCAGACAGCCCAAGTCAAGGCCTTGGCTGTGCACGGGCAGAGCCCAGCAGTCCCACATCGTTGCCATACACTGTCACGCACAGGACTCGGCTTCCTGCAGCCTCCTCCCCCTTCCTGCCCCTGATCCCTTCTCTTCCCCTCCATCCGGTTCCCGAGGGAACTAAAGTGAATTTAGGAAGATGCAACTCATCATCCTGGGACTTGCTCAGACCCTTTCTCATCAGGGTTTTTCACATCAAATTGGTTTGATAAATGTTTTGACCTCTGCATACCTCTGATAAACTCTGAGGGCTGCTCTCCTCCTCCCTCTACCCTTACTGTAAATATCTTGCAGATGCTCTGCTCATTTTTGTTCTTTTACAGCCAGCTGGCAACTTTGTTGGCATGCCAAAGAATTTCAGACCTTGGAGCAAAGCAACTTTTTAGTCTTCGACTCTGAATCTTTTCTCACCAATATGCAAATCATTTGATATTCTTAAGACTTCTATTTAATTTTGCCATTAGACCATTGGACAAAAATTGTAGTCTAGAAAATGCCGTCCATTAAAATGAGAATATTAAATGTATGCAGCTGAGAAACATTATGGAAAGGCCAAATAAATTTCACAGAAGGTTAATGCCTTCAGACAAAATATTTAAACCAGTCTATAATATTTTACAATATGGATAGAATTTTCTATAAAATTCTTTAGGTGAGGCTAAAAGTTCACCTGGAAGGATCTCCTTCGTTACTGAATTTTCATTTGTTGGGTACATCTCAGACATTTCCAACTCTGTTCCCATATAATAGCATTATTTTCATTCTTATGACATGCTAAAGATTTTCCATAGAACAAGAAGCAATGCAGCTGACAGGATCTGCTAGGTAGTACCACTGTGGGCATCAGCATGCGCAAACTGCATTAAGACCATGAGGCTGACATCTGAGGAATGTGCACAAAATCAAGGAAAAAATGTGCTGGACACAGTTGATTTGGAGCCCCTGTGGCGCTGTGTGCTGTGCAAGGAAGAAAGCCAGGAGAGAGGAATTTGGTTCTGTCTCTGTCAGCAGTGAGAAGAACAGATGAAGCACAGGGGAGGGTGGTTTGAGACTGGTTCAGCATAACCTGTCTTTAATGGAGCTCGTTAGTTTGGACTCTGGGCCACACAAACCCAGTCACAGGGCTTCCAGGCAGCCTCAGGCACAGGCAGGGTGAGGCTGCCCTGCTCACCACGCACCACACAGGCAGATGCCCGGAGGAACAGGCTTGTCTGAAGGAAGCCAAGCTAAGCCTGTAGTTTTCAAGTGTTCCCAGCACTTGCTCCTCTCCCATTGCCACCCCCATGTTATTCCCATGCAGCAGCCAGGGGAGCTCTGAAGAGAATTGCAAATGGGCACTGCCTTTTCCTCCTTCTCCACGCAGACTGTTAGTGTAGTGACCCGCTCCAGCACGCAATATCAGATGTGGCACCATAAACATGAGTAACAGGGAGGTGTGAGGCTGACGTAACCAGGAGCGTGGGTACAAACTGGTTGGGCAGGTGTGGCTGCCCGGTAAAACATCTACAGAGTTTGGCTCTGAAGTGGAGGGGTTAATCTGTGTGTGAGTCAGGGAAAAGTGTAATAACATAACGAGAAGATCAGCTGAACATGGTGGGGTTGACAAAGAAAGAGTCAGGAGTGGAAAATCAGGGAGATCTGAGAAGCACCAGGAGAGGATGGAGCAGTGAAACTGAGGGAAAACAGCATTTTGAGGAGAGAGTTGGGCTGCTGAGTGGAGTGGAGGAAAAGAAGACAGATAGATGGCATATCAGACAGTTCTAGAAGAGGCAAACCTATAATGAGGCAGAAGTTTCTGTTGTTTCAGTTGTTTCTGAGGCAGAAGTGATTGATTTGTGTATCACTGTTACAGCCTACCAAATGAAAGGTTGTTTGCTGTCACAGCATGATTCAGGCATTTTCAAGAACCATTGCTGGAGGACACAGATGAATACATCAAGCAGTTGTGTCTAACTTACTTGAGTGAATGCACTGCTAAAGAAGACACTGTTTTAAAATCTTTACGGATGATTAAGTTAAAGTTTCTGTTCCTTGCACACACAGCATTTCCACTTTCCCCTTTCTCCTCCAAATGCCAACTTTTCCTCTGACCTGTGAGAGGTAGTGGTGGATAAAGAGGCAATCACAGCCAGTCAGGAGACCAAGCGATATAGGAAGCCTGCCTGAGCAGTTCCCTTCTGGCAAGCGAGAAGGTTACAGGAATGGACTCACAGACCATGTGTGCAGAGTCAGACAGAAACGCAGCTGAATTCCTTGATTCCCCTGGCTCAGCACCACCTCTGAACCACATCCCAATTCATCAGCTCCTGACAACCGAAACACTGTCTCTTGAGTGCCCCTGAGATGAATCCCTGCCTTGCTGCAGTGTCAGCACACAGCCACCTTGCCAGTCCCCAGCAGCATCAGCCCTAAGCCTTTACAGTCCTTTGGAATTGTCCCGTCCCAGTCTAATCAGCTCAATCAGACCTCCCCCTTCCTGTCACAACTAGTGTCAAATTGAATCAAGGTCTGAGAACCTGAATTTCCCAGTCTGTCATTACACCTTTATTTATTATCCTATTCAGACATTAGTCTGGATGCCTTCCCCCCCAGCTTATTCACACATCTTCTGACGTAGTCTTTTCCTGTTTTTTTCTTCCAGACCCAGTGCTAACTGGGTTATGAAGTCAACCAGCTTGAACCCAAGTTCTTAGCAGTGACCTCTTCACCTGTGACGTAGGGAGGTCCTGCAGCTCACAGCAAGCTGGGGCAGAGGTGCCCAGTGGCCTGACCTGCCTTATGGGTGTGAGATTTCCAGCAAAAAACCAAAACCACTAAACAATATATAAGCATTTTGTAGAAAATACATAGCATGGTATGAACACAGCAGAGCTGAGAAGGATTTTCCCATGTATGTTATGCTGCCCAAAGAAGGGTTTGAGAAAAAAAGACAGTGGCCTTTTTAATGGAGGGACAGGTAAGATGGCAATCAGGACCACTACAGGAGTTGAACATCAGAGTCTGATTAAATTGTGCTGGATTTTCATGGGTATGAAAGTGCCAGTGCAGCTGAGGGGACAGAAGGAGTCTGGGTCACCTGGTTGCTGAGGCAGGGGATGCCAGACACATGTGTCCCAGCATCTGCAGTACAGAGAGGGGTTACAGGTAGGGACTGGCCAGTGATCAGTAAAGGAGATTTTCTGTATTGTTTACTTATTGTAACTTTGTTTCCAGCCTTGTAATGCAAAGCCAGATCCTGTTTCTTCCTGAGTAAACTCTTCCTCTGTCTTTATCCTTATATTCCTCTGCAGCTGGAAGGATTCCAAGTGGGACTCAGTGGCTTTTCTTTTTTTTGTTTTTGTTTCCGATAACTAATGTAAATAAAGCGCTGTGTACCCTCCCCATCTTGGGTATTTGCACTGTGACATCTGTTTAGCTTCATAAAATACAAGGACCCACCCTTGTCTCCTTCAGGCCGAATGAAATGGGAAGCAGACAACATGGAAAAGAATTTAAAGAAAAGCAAGACACTGTGTACACAGACACACTCTGTCAGAGGCTATATACGTTGGAAGCTGGTTCTTATCAGCCTGTGGGCACACGACCAGGCAGTCTGCAAAGTTGCTAGGACACAGGCACACAACTGCAACACCTGCAAAAGCTGTTTTGTGATTACAGGATTATGTAATATAATGTGATGTAATGTGAAACTACACCTGAAGTGGCTGAAAACCTGACTAGTAAATGTGAGACTCAGTTTGGTCTAGATCTACAACACATGTGTAAAAAAGCCAACAACCTCCCACATGTATGTGTAAATCAGGCTCTCAGGCCATGTATTTGAGTCTGTAGTACAGGTTTTACTGTAGATGGCTTTCAGCTTTGGACACTGTGCTCCACTAGGTTGGGCCCAACAGAGTTATTTTGTTCCCAAGAAAAGCAGCTTTGTGTGGAGCAAAAGGGAGATGAATCACTTCAGCAAGTAAGGGTTTATGTCTCTCTCTGCTTACCCTGTCTTCTACCCCACCAGGTCCTCAGGAGCCTTCGATGGCTTTAACCCATGCTGGCCACCAAGGACCCCTAGGCTGAGATATTTGTGTCCTGCTGATGCAGCTACCATCCAGATTCTGCCCATTTCTCCCCTGTAAGGCAAAGTGTAACATAAGTCCTGTGAAAGTTACTCTGTTCTCATTCAGACAACAATCTTCATAAAGAAATCTGTCTCTCTTCTAAATCCCTATAACTTACAAAGGGAAAAAGGAAGCATAAATCAAGCCTAAGTTTAAATGACCTGGACATGGGCTTCACCAGGAAAATCTAAAATGGTTCTGTGGTTGCAAGAACAATTTTCACTCCATGTTTCTGGACTGCATAACACACCACCAAAAGCACTAGACATTGGGAAAATAAGATCTCTTAATGAAAATATTATAGAGTTGTAATTTGCTTAGGCAGCAGTTTCTGTAAAAAGATTTCTTACTATTCTAAGGAAATGAAAAACGTGTGTTTTGGGTTCATATAAAAAGCACAGCCATTAGCAGAGAGAGGCCAGTAAACAGCAAGTGTGTTTCAGCAAAAGCCTTGGTGTAGTGCTATTTTAAGGACAGCTGGATGCAAGTATAGACTGCTGTGCTGAAAGACTTTAGCAGACTTGTATGGACAAGATGTTAATTGGAAATGCAATGGATGACATTATCAATACTAAATATGCTGAAACTAGTTTAGGATGGACTTCACACTGGGCTTGAGTTTTGTTGCCATTTACACCAGCATAATTTCCTTGTAATCAAATTTTTCCTTCGCCCATGCTTTATTGTCTTGGTACCCTTAGACCAGCAAGCTCTGCAGAGGGACATTTACCTTCACCTCAGCCTGCTTTCCAGATGCTCTTGCAGGCTAAAGGAACATTTTACACAAAATGGTAGGTGGCTTGTTTTTCTCAGGGCACCCTCTGGATTGCAATCTGGAGGCTCAGGATATATCTACTTGTGGTACCAAAGTGCAGGCAAAGTTACATGCTTATTTACAGGATTTACTTAGTACATATTGAAGTGTGAAACCTCAGTGGATCTCTCTGAGTGATTATATGGATTGTGTTGCTGGCACAGGAGTAAAGCAGAAGCATAGAATTGTACACATTGAATCACACTTCCAAATACTTTGAAGTGTGCCAGATGAATTAATATATGTTTTTAAATCCACTAGTTATCTGTCAAACAAATAATTTTGAGTAGGTCTTGGTTGCCATTGAACAGTTCTATGGAGGAAGAAATATTTAAATGGGATAAGTGACCTCAGGTGTAAGTCTTTCTAAAATACCTTGAATGTTCAAAATATTTTGAGCACTCACATTTAAAAAAAACAGATCTTAATTTTATCTCATATCCAGTGCCCCAAAAAGGAGTTACCTGATGCCATAATTTTGTAGTGACAAATTGGTGTCAGATCTTTGCAAAACCTAGCTCTGATGTTCAATCTGAAACTGAATCCCTTTCCATTTTCAGTACGTCCAGATTAAGCATTTAGGTCTGACCTTTTTTTTTTTCTTTAGAGAGAGTGGCCCAGCTTTGACCATAATTGAAACACACCCAATGTCAGAGTGTTGGTTAGGATCTAGGTTTCTAATTCTGACTCCTCTCAATTTAAACACCCTATTTGATGAATTTACTCAGAATAATGAAGGATGAAGGCTAAATGGGCTTGTGGTCATTCCTGGAACACAAGTTGGTTTGTTGGGGTTTTTTTTTGTTTTGTTTTGTTTTAACTGGAAAGAATTTATATTCATCATGCTAGGAGTTTAGGCTGACTTGTATCATCTTTAAACACTATCGTGTCAAGGAAATGGGAGGAGCCAAGAATTGTGCTGGATATCTAATAAACAAGATATGACGACTGAAAATCAGCTGAAACAGGGATTGTCTACCTGCAATAGTCCTGGCTAATAGTGAGTACCTTCATGTCAGACAGCTAGTGGTTTTCAATAGCAGCTCACTTGTACACCACGCAGCCCTAAGCAGTGTTCAGGCATCCTTTCTGGCATGTCTGCCGTCCTGCAGGGCTGCACTCTCAGTGGGCTTCCCAGTTACAAACCCATCGTGCCTGGCTGGAGCAATGCAGGACCAGCTGACCTGCCGTGTGAACTTTTCACGGTTGTTTTTGTGATGTCTGGACCCTGTGGAATGTGTAAGTTTCCTGTTTCACCAGTGTACCATGACTTGCATTTTGGGCAGGGAAACATGTAAACATAATTAGATTGCTGGCAGCTACAATTCCCTTTGAAAATGCTGTCAAGATTTGTGCCTTTAAATTCTATTTTATTTGGATGGATTAATCTGATATTGCTCGAGGCTGACTTGTTTATTGACTTAAGAATTTGGGAGTTTCCTAGGACACTGTTTATGGGTTGCATTTGCCTATCTGTCCAAAATAAAGGTGATGCAGAAATTGTATGATTTTCACAAGTCAAGCACTCTCAATTTTAAGTAAAAGATGTGATGTGTCATCTGGCTTCTTTCTGGTTTTCCTCCCAAGTATCAAGATACACAGCTTTCAAATACCCACTAGCAGCAGAGCCTAGTCTTTCATAACTCAAAAAACATGTGTGTTTCCCTGCTGAGGGTGATGGGCTGAAAACAGTGATTCTGCTCCCAAAGCAGCCTCCTCCTCTGTCGATGCTGCTGCTCTCCATGTCGAGGCTGAACCGAATCAATGTAAGGCCAATACATTATTGATCACTATCTGGGCAGGCATAACACGATTCACAGCCTCAGGGGCTGTAGGAAAAGGACAAAGGGGCTGACAAAGGTCAAGGTCTTCTGCTGGAGGTCAGCTGTTCCCTCCTCTAATTAGACATACAAATACCTGATTTTTGTAGAATCTGCAGGCTGGGAACGCCCTTTTCACCCACTTCCCCACAGGCTGGGTAGGAGATGCAGACTCATGGTGTCACTGCCCTTTACGTTTCTCAAAATAAGAGGACACCAGAACCTGTAAGGACCCTAACAGCAGGCCTTCACAGCAGTTCTCTGGAACCAGATAGGGATTTACTGCCCTGATGTGCTAGAAGAGGAGTATCCCAGGCAGATTGATTTCAATGCATCAGGACTTTATGCTGACTCTGATTGCATTCAACAGACAGAGAGGCTTTGCTAAATCACTTTTCCAGAATATCAAGAAAGGAATTTAAAAACTAATAGGCACAATGAGGATTTACTACTAACTTATCTTCAGTCTTTTGCAAAGCACTCATAGATGAGCTCCTAAAGCCAGCTTGATGGCTGGAGACAGAGATGTGCATTGACACCAACAAAACCCAGGATAACTTTTCCTTATTTTTCTTCTTTTGTGTCATGATAGTTTCTCTTTTTCTGCCACTAGGTTCAATAGAGATGCTTATTTTATTTAATCTTTAAAACATGTTTTCTCCTTTCCATTTGTCAGTTCTGGACACATATTGTCATAGAATCTCATAATGGTTTGGGTTGGAAGGGACGTTAAAGATCATCTTGTTCCAAGCCCACTGCCATGGGCAGGGATGCCTTTCACTAGACCAGGTTGAGAAGACTTGTGACAAGTCCCTGTCCAGATTTCTTGCAGGCTCCTTATAGGTACTGGAAGGTGCTAAAAGGCCTGCCCAGAGACTCCTCTTCTCAAGGCTAAACAGCCCCATCTTAGATCGTCTTCACAGGAGAGGTGCTCCAGCCCTCTGATCACCTTTGTGGCACTTCTCAGGATTCACTCAATGTTGTTCCTGTGCTGGATGCAGTGCTCCAGGTGGGTCTCAGCAGAGCAGAGCAGAGGGGCAGAATCCCCTCCCTCCCCTGCTGCCCACGGGGCTCTGGATACAGCCCTGGATGAAACCAATTTCTGGGCTGTGAGTGCACATGGTGCTGTGTCATGTTGAGCTTCTTGTCAACCAACGCCCCAAGTCCTTCTTCCTACATCTGCTTTTAATGAAATCATGTTGGCCATTGCCGATCACCTCCTTATTTTCCATGTGACTTAGCAAAATTTCCAGGAGGATCTGCTCCATCATCTTGCCAAGCACCAAGATGAGACTGACCAATGTTTAGTTCCCTGGTTCTTCCTAATTTCCCATTTTAAAAAATGTGGGTTATCTTCCCCTTTTCCAGGCAGTGAGAATTTCACAGCATTGTCACAACTTCCCAAAAATAATGGACAGTGACTTAGTCACTTCATCTGACAGTTCCCTCAGGATCAACAGATGCATCTCAGCAGGCCCCATGGACTTGTGCACCTTCACATTCCTTAGATGTGCTTAAGAACCTCATCTTGTGCTACAGCAGATGGCTCTTCATTCTCCCAATCCCTGCTTTTGCCTTCTGTGACTCAGACAGTGTGGCTGGAGCCCTTGCTGGTGAAGATTGAGGCAAAAAACTCACTGAGTACCTCAGCCTTCTCTATATCTTGGATAACCAGGTCTCCCGTTTTCTTCTGGAGAGGCCTCACTTTTTCCCTAGTCTTCATCACTGATGTACCTGTAGAGGCTTCTCTTGTTGCACTTGATAATAACCCTAGCCAGACCTAATTCCATCAGGGCTTTGGTTTCCCCAACCCAATCCCTGGCTGCTCAGGCTATCCCTCTGTACTCCTGCCAGGCTAAGGGAGTCTTCACTTCAAGATCAGGTTGATGGTGTTGTCTACACAAACCAAATATACCCCCAGCTCAAAAATGCACACACAGCTCAATTTTTAGGGAAGAGTTACAGATCTTTCCTACTTTCCTGGTGGCAAGGCCAGCAAGAGTCCCTAATGTACTCTCTGCTGGGATGTGAGTTCACAGCTTTCCCAGCTGCTTGGGAGGCCATACTCTACCTATTTTTGCAGTATTGGAAATTATAGAAAAGTATTGGAAAGTATAGGAAAATACCTAATTATCTAGAAAATACCTAATTATATCTGGAAGTTATCTAGGTAAAATCCTTCCTGCTTTTCAAAGTCAGAACAGTTTTTCATTCCAGCATGGAAGTTTTGCTGGAAAATGACTTTTGTGTTTTTATAGCTGATCCAGATCAGGGTTATCATTAGTTTAAGGTTTTCCAAACATGCTCTCCCAAACCCTTCTCCTCCTCCCAGGCTACCAGCAGTCTGCAAAAACTTGTAACAGCCACAGAGGAATCTTTTACTTGAGGCTGTGTAGAAGAATTTTCTGATGCAGTCTCTAGCTACTATCATACCCATTCTGCTTATGTACCTGGGATGAAAACTATAGGAAATCCTAGTCTAGACCTAAATTGCTGAGCAATTTCTTTTTTTGTTGACTTTGAAAAAGAAGCTACATTTGAGTGATATTTTTAGAGCAATTAGAGAGGTCCATCCAGTGTCATCTGTGTCACTTGCACATTTTTATTATTGCTTTTAAAAACATTTATAGAAACACTTGAGCCTAACCACAGTCATCAAGCATTTGTCTCTCCCAGACTCTTACTCCTCAGAGGCAGAAGATGGACTGATGGAAGCAGATCTCAGCCTATGGAAAGGACCAGGAGTTGTGCCTTACTGATCTAAGTTAATCACAGCACCCAAATTGCAATGCTTTTTACCAGCAACCAGGAAAAACAAGAGGTTTCTATTAAAAATTTTCTTTGGAAACATCAGAGTTTATAAATAGCAGACAAGTCTATCATGATCAGATTGACATTCCCTCACACGATTTTTCCTCCTATTAAAAAGTTTGTAATTTTCCAAGTAAATTCTGTTCAAAGGTAAGAAGCAAACCAAGCAAAGAATGTTACTATATTTTTATTCTCCTACTATTGCAAAAAATGCTAGAACTTCTACAGCTGTTTGCAAATAAATAAACAAAAAGATAAAGATCTACAGGGGGAAAAAAGAGATGGATGTATTTTTATAGTTTCAAGTGACCACTGTGAACATTCAATCTCATCACAGGTGTAGCCTGTATTTCAGAATCTTTCTCAGTTAACCTTTTACCCAGTCCAATAACTTGCAAGAAACTCACACTCATGTCCTAGAAGTATATCCATAGGCCGTGAAAATTCCTTTTTGGATTTGTGCTGGATCCTAGGGGAGAGCAACTACTTTTCTCTAATGCCACATCAAATCAGTCTGAGATATTATTGTAATTTATAGAAATTCAGAGGTCTCCTTTCATTGGTAAAACCTTGTAGATAAGGTTTAATATTAATGCAACTGAGTCTCAAATGCATAAATAATTAAAATTCCACGTATACATAAGGACAGCTATAGCGCTAGTGGGGAAACTCTGCTCTGTTCTATTGTGAAAACTGTGCCGATTTTGGCCTACCAGAAAATGGGAATTTATCCTCAGTTTTGATATTTTGTCCACATTCTTCTTACCTTCAGGGCTTGCTCAAGTGCCCTTCTGCTTTTCAAGGTAATTAATGGGGGAAGTGAGGAGACCTGTGGTCCAGAAAGGTGGTATGCTCTGGGAAGGGAGTATATTTTGAGGAGTGATAGCGTGGAAAATTAGTCAGAAAGACATAAGCTTTCTTTTTTCCGATTGTCAGCTCTACAATATAAGGCTCCTCATTGTTGGGGTACTCATATTTGGGTGTAACTCTAGATGCATTAATTAAAACATAGTCTTCAAAAAGGTCAGTTAATGATCTGCAGCTTAGAAAATCTGAATCTCATTGTGAAAGCTGCCCTCTCTGCCACAGTTCCTGGGAAGAAACAATGGATGGAAGGAGACAGAAGGGAGGAGGAGAGAGAGGCAATATCAAAACAAGAGTGGGAGAAACCGAGGCAAACAGAAGAGAACAAACTCCACAGGGAAAAGAAAACACAGGTCATGGAAGAGGGCAAAGGGATGAAATGGGGGGTGTAAAGAAAAAAATTCAGACAAACAGAGAGCAAATGGGCTGCAGACTGGAAAAAAAAAGGTATGGGGGAGGGTGGTGGAGAGGAGGAACCAGAGTAACTTACTGAATCCATTATTGTCACTATAGAAGTCTTTTTAAAAAACCCTGATGAATGCAAAGTCCTCTCAAAAATTTACACATGTAGCCTGGGAGGGCTTTGAATTTATTTAGATGCACTGCTATGAAACTCAAATCATACTCTGATCACTGAAGAGAATTGCCAGCGTAAATGATGTTTAATGGCTGGTCTTGACACAAGTAAGGATATCCTGCATTCCTGATTTACAGCCCTGAGGAAATAGACTATGAAAGAATCTTACACACCGAAATTCCAGTTTAACACACACACAGCCTATATACCCAACAGAAACACTGAATGTTCTTCTTATATTCTTTTGTTATGGATTTAAACTCAGAGCAGCAGAATCATAAGATGTGTTCCTGTGCATGAAAATTTAAATTAAACATAAATTGGTCCTATTGATTATCTATCTATAGAGTCTCAACATGCCACTACTTGGAGATATGACGAGAAGCATTCAGTCTCTTAAGCACATCTTCAGAGCACTTCTGCAGCAGGGTGAGGAAAACCTTAGAATGATGCATTTATATTAAATAAAAAGATTGTAGAGTGTGACTATGTGTTGGAGTGCTTTTGATTAGACATAATACACACACACACCACCACAGGTTTTAGGTATTTTTCAGTCATTTATGCATCACATTCTTATATTTATAATCAGTTCTATTTTAGTATAACTATTTTCTTGAGAAGAAGCTACCCAAGTAAATGTTTGCAGGACTGGTCCTTGACTGATTTTAGTATCAATTTCAGTTCTGGCCATCTGTTTTTTTCATTCTAACTCTGTAAATGAATGTCTGTCCTTTGAGAATTTCAAGAAACAGAAAGTAACAATGAGCCTCTTCTGCAGTTCCAGACTAAATACTCTAACAATTATTAGTTGATGGGATATGCAGTAAAAAGAATTCTTACTGACAGTATAATTTATAAGGATAATTTGCTTTACCTAAAAAGTATTATAACATTTCTGTGCAAAGATGTGGCTGGCTTAGCTGTGTGCTTAGCCAGTTTTGAGCTGGTCTTTGGTGATGCAACCTAACCCAAAGAACAAGTACATAATCAGATAAGTAGCTCTGTGTTAATGGTATGTCAAGATTGTGGATTATTAGGGTTTCCACTTAATTTATTTTGTTTTGAAGACCACAGATTCCAAGTTGGCAAGTAAAGAGAATTAAAAACCCACAACCAATGAAAAGAAGCTTTCAAATCTGCCATCTATACTGGTATGGCTGGAATGCTGGTGAAGGACACAGTCAGGAACTTAGGATTCAGTGCTTACTCAGCTTTCGTTAGCACTGCCATAATTAGTTTTAATAATGAGATAATACCTAAGGATCCAGCCTTTACTGTTACTGGGAGCTGTAACCATGTAAATGGAAACAGAGCGGGCTCCTCAACCAGAGACCTATGAAATATTAGCTAAAGGAAAGAATGGAGTATATGGGTAGGTTCTGATTTACACCAAGACAGGAAAAGTAGAGAAAATGTAATTAGATCCACTTTGAAGGAATATAAAAAGTAGTAGATAATACAAATCATGCCTGTAATGAGAAGATAATCAATTGTGTCAGATTAAATTGGCACTAAATTCAGATTTTGTAATTTTTTGTAACTTTTTCACGAAGTTATTGATGAATAAATATCCTCAGAAAACAAAAGTGTCAATGTAAATGCAATTCCACATACAGCAAGAAGTCCCACAAAGCAGAACTCTGTGCTAATCTCCTTACCCTGAGACTGATCACAAATGGACAGTAAGCTGAAGGGAAGAGACTGTTCTGACTATCCAGGAGAGGAAAAAGTGGGAAAAAAACCAAAGCAAAATACAAAACACAAACACAAACCAAACCAAAACCACAAAAAAAAATCTCAAAGCAAACAAAAGCATAAACAGCTATAAATTGTATATTTCTTACTGAGGTCAGGTAAAAATTGCAACATAATTAAGGAATTTTTTTAATACAAATTTTCTTAGCTCAGTTTCACCATTCATGAGGTACACCACATTGTTCACTAACCTATTGGACTAGTGAAGCACAAAACCATTCCTGAGGGATAAAAGCTTCTTTGAAGAGCAGGTATATACGGAATTTTGTGCTGCTTTGTGGATTAAATTCTGCTAAATACTGATGGCAATCTCATTCCATCATGAACTGAACTGAGACCTAAATGCCTACTGGCATGGCATGGATTCAATTTAATTTGATACAGGTCTCATGGATGTGTACCATGCAATCCTCCCTCCTCATGTGCAAAGAGAGGACTTGGACAGGTATTTGCTGTAGTGTACAAGATAATGAGAATGCCCTAGTTGGTTCCAAAACTGGGTTAGAGTAATCACATTTAAAATAAGTCAGGAAGCTTGTACTGTGTCTACATAAACACTGTGGTTTGGTGTGGCTACAGAGTTAATCTCCCATCATTTTAGTTTGACTTGAAGAGCAGCTTTGGTGCACATGAATCACAGAATCACACAATCAGCTGAATTGGAAGGGACCCTCAGGGATCATCAGGTCCAACTCCTGGCCCTACACAGGACCCCCCAAAAGTCACAGCCTGTGCCTGAGTGCATTCAAACACCTCTTGACCTCAGTCAGGCTGGTGCTGTGACCACTTCCCTAGGGAGCTGTTTCAGTGCCCAACCACCTTCTGGGTGAAGAAACTTTTCTTAATATCCAACCTAAACCTCTCCTGACACAACTTCAGGCCCTTCCTTACACCCTATCACTGGTCACCACAGAGCAGAGATCAATTAGATTCAGAAGAAGCTCCGTCCCAAATGCCTATTAAACATTCCAGCTCCTTGGAGGCGTGGAAGGAGGAGAGTATAGTGGTCTAAATCAGCAATTTGCTCTTTAGAGCAATTTGCTCTTTAGATGTCTTTGAACCACCTGCGGTGGGGACAGTTTGCTCAGGGGACAAGGCCAAATGTTGTCTGAAGGAAAAACTCTCAACTGGTGTAGTGAAATTATGGGGGCCTAAGCCTCAAATGTCTTGCTAAAGCAGGCATTGGCAGTAATTGTCCCAGCTGGGGAGGTGTATCTCACTGAGCCCATTGTATCATATTCATTCCTCATTGATGGAGAAAAGGTCTGATTTGACATATTTTGAAGGACAGCATGCGGGACACTCAGGTTCCTGAAACTGAGAGCTGTGTCTTGGGAAGGTGTGGTGGTGAGAGAGAGAGGTGAAGGGAAGTTCAAAAGCTGCATGAAAGCTCTGGCAGGAATAAAAGTGAACATGAAATTCAAAGGCAAAACTGACATTCCAAAGGGAATTTCTCATTCCATCAATTAGATTAATAAAAACTCTCAGGGCAAAGGGATCTATTTGCTTTCTCCAGAAAATACAGTACTTCAAACAAATCTCTCAAAGCACAGGTTGTGTTGAAGGATGAAGTTGGTACCAGAGACTGAATCTTCACCAGTTTGCCTCTCATTCCAACTAGATACTATCTCACTGCAGCATTTGAACAATGCATCATCCTGATATAATAATAGTGAATGTGATTCCAATTTCATTCTGCGTACTACTTCATATACAAACTGGAGTTAGAAAATCAGATGCAGGATTCTGGAACAAACAGCAAGGCTGAATTTAAGAGTGATTCAATGTAATTGTGATGTTTTGACCTGAATTGGAACTTGTTGGATATCTAATGAGAGAAGGAGAAGTTTATGAATCTTGATCCAAAAGGAAGAATAGCAGAGGCTAAGCTCAGCAGGAAATCAGTTCTGGAAAGAGATCAAGTATGGACCTAACTAATGACAGAAAATACAAATATATCCAAATACAGAGATTTTAGCATCTTCATTTAAAATATTTGCAAATAATAATTTTAGTATACCATTTAGTGATCTGGTTTAAATATGGTTCCTCAGGGATAGCTGCCTGGAGAAAATAAAGTTGTGGCGTTTGAGAGGCTCATTTGATAAAAGGGGGAAGGTGACCTACACTTCCTTTAAAATAAAATGACAGAAAATTATGGTTTAAGAACCATTTTGTAAGCTTTCATGTGCACAAATATTCTCAAACTCTTCCTTTCTTCGAATTTTCTAAAGAAAAAATCTTGGTTTTGCATATGATTGTGGAAGCAAATACTGAGAAAAGGGAATAAAATTACTTTAATGTACTCAGTTTTTATTTCATTCCAACAACCACCATCTAATGTTCATAGAAAAAAAGTGTACTGTACCCATCTGTCTCTACTCTTCTGCATCATATTGCAGCTATAATTTTGTTACTCAGTTACTTAAAATGCAATTGACAACATCCTTACTGCTAATATGCATGCACTGTTTATTTGCAAAGATCTGTTTTTAAATTGCAGAGTAAAATAAAATGACAAGCAAGTACCCAAGTAAGCAATTCTTTCTTAATTATTTTTGTGTTTTATTATTACATTTTATTGTAAATGGCCCCATTCCTTCCAGTAATAATTTCAACCTGAGGCTATGGTTTCTTGTCTTTGTTTTTTTTAATGCACTTAAAAAGCGATCCATAAACTGTACCCATATCTCTCGATAATCATACTCTTACGTTCAGGGCATCAGAAGTAGGGCAGCTGATTTGAAACAAATGTTCCAAATGGCTGTATTTAATGATTCTTATTAATCCTGAAATTGAAGGAATTGAAAGGAATTGAAAGCAGCACCAGATTGTCAGCTGGGCTCTCACTGTCACAACCAGCAAGAACAGACTTTGGTGCCCAGGGCAAAAGCTAGCAGGTTCCAGAGTCAGGCTCTGTATTTCCACAGAGGTCAGTACCACCAGAACCTTTTGTAAAATCAGATCTCTCTGCATAAGTGGCACTCTTGAAAAAGGAAAAAAAAAAGCTTTTTTTCTCATTTCTTGGGCAGCAGTTCAAACTAAGAAAAATGTCCTTTCCTCACAAAGAACTGGAAGGAGCAAATTGAAATCTGTACGTTTTCTTTATTGAAAGACAACAGTACCATACAACAGTAAGACACTCGAAGATTTTGCTGATCCAAGTTAGGAGTTGAAGATAAGAGCCTTAACTTCTAGGAACTCTGCACACCATCAGTTATAATAGCCCATGGTTTCAAGGTAATTATTGATGGATTTGGGCGTAGCTAGGCATCTCTTAGCACAAACAGGATCTGTGTTAAATCTGAGCACATCTAACCGGGCATCAGATCAACACATCCACCACATGGTGTTTACACTGCCGTGCACAAGGGACCTAGTGGTTCCTAGAAAATGAAGGCTTGTGGTATGTTTGGTGTAACTGGAAAGCAGCAGATGGGTTTGTGTTTCTCTGACTGGGAGGGAAGGGTAATATTTAGCCTAGACTCAGTCACAGACCCTTGAATTTCCAACTGGTCATGAAGGATGGGCGAGTATGTGGGAAGGAGAAGGGGGGATCAGCTGGCCGGTGACCACTGACCACTGGACACAGTCCTCACAGAGGATGATGTGATCCTGTGCATCATTCCATGGCAGGCAAGTTATTTCTTCACTCAGGACCAGAGGAGCCTGCTAAATAGATGAACTGAAGCTACTTTGGCATTAGGCAGTGAAGTGCCTGAGACTGACTATTCAAGCAAAAGATTAAGCACACAGTGTAAAACTGTGAGAATAGAGGACATTTCAGCAATGCATTGTAGAGATACATGATATTGCATGTGAGAAAAATTCCACTAGACAGAAAAATCACATTAAAGAAATAATTTCCAGAAATTATTGAATTACTTCTATTGAGTAGAGTGAACTTATACTCTGGATAATGTGGCTTTGGCATTTTTAAACTTTGATAATGCCAAAGCCAGACCTCATCACTTCATGAAACTCTGCCTTCAAGTCCATATTTATAAACTTCTAAGTACAATTGTATTCCTCTGTGATGTTCTGATTTGTCACAATCTTTAAGGACTGCTACACCATATTAAAGACTTACTCTCCCTCCTTTGTTTGCTATTTATTTGGTGGTAATTAGATGCTTCATTTGTAGAAGTCCTTAAGAAAAGCCTCTCTGCTGGAGCAGGATTACCTAAGATTTATATCTGTCCTTGTGCAAAGTGCAGAAATCTCCAAAGTCTCCACACTAAATTGCAGTCTTAAACTTGGATCCCATCCCACTTTCCAGCCCTTTGATATTTTCTCTTGTTATCCAGGATAAATGCTGTAGCCATCTCTAAGAAATAAAAAGGAATGTCTGACACTCATTTACACCAATCCCAGCAGAGGCAGAGGCCTTTGCATGCAATATGCAAATATGCAATATGAATGAGACCCAAAGTTTGATTTTCATTATACAGTAGAAAGAATCCTTGGATTTTCTTTTCTCTTTTTCTTTTTATACAAGTTTTAACATGGTCTGAAACCCCCTGCATCAGAGAAGCATTTTAAAAAACAAAACAGATGACTGACAAAGTGAGATTCAGTTTCTCTGGAAATGTAAGGAAACTTCTTTCCAAAACCTGGAAGAATGTCAATGAAGATATAATGCATATGGGGTTTTGAACCTCCACAACAAAATCAGCAGCAGAAATTTTGTCATGGGAATACAGCATGGGACAGAACAGGAGTTTCAGCTTGCTGATGCCAAGTGCATTAAGAAATCCTGTGAAGAGCAAAGACAAAAAATAGGCAGTTTGAAAAGCCATTTGCAAGGTGCTTGGCTTCTCAGTAATGCAAATAGTCATATAAAATATGCAGGAATGTGGTTTTTTCAGGTTTCAATGGGAAGAGGAAATTGATTTACAAATTCTGACTGGAATAGGAACCTTAGACCAAGACTAAAGACAAAGCAACTTTCTGCACTCCTGTGTGGAGTGTATGCGGCATGTAGCCGCCTCTTTCTGTGGGAACTGCTTTGACTTTTGTGCTATTACAACACAATCAAGGTGCTCAACAGTGTAATTAAATACTAGGAAATTTGCTCTTCAGTGATCCTCAGATTAGTATAATCTTCTTCATGGTTGGTCTTGGGCAACTGGCCTTTCAGGACTTTCAGTGGTGTGCCTTCAAAGGGCCCCTTATATTTGTGGAGGGGTGGATGTCAGCTCTGCTCAAGGTGTGCTCTCCCTGTCTGTGGTAGTCTGGTGGCTTCACACAGGTGTTCCCATCTGGCTTTTGAGAAATCTCAGCCCTCAAGCTTTCAGGGAAACCTCTAGGTGCAGGGTCTGAGTAGAAGATTTTCTCATAAGTATTTTCATAAGGATTTTCTCATTGATCCTGGTTCCCATCTGTATCTGTGGGGCCAAGCAGAGAGGAAAATGCTCCTCTTGTTTGCAGAAGACTGTAGAAAATGTGAGCCCATATGCACAGAATTTCCATGGCCCTGTGCTAGAGAGATTGAAGCAGTCCTAACTCAAGGACAAAGCAGTAGATGCTACACATAAACAGGAATTATGGTACTGAGACCTGAAATACACCCTGTTGATTCTGGGATAGGCTTTTAACAAAGCTTTGTTCTTTACCTCCAGAGCTCTTGATGTCTGTTTGGTCAGTTGTGTTTCTGCTTGATGAGCTTTTCTATGGGAAGAAACAAAACACTTTTTCCTTTTTAAATTTAAAAAAGCATAGATGCTCTGCAATTTCAGGCACAGTCTGTTTGTGTAAGGAGTGTGTAATTTCTTTTATTGTTTCCAAAAACAAACACTTGGGCTTGTACTTTTAAAATATTTTCAGAATTAAATATGTTATAGAGTAATTCTGAGGCTGTGTGGGAAATCTGCATTAAATCATCAAGACCACTTTATGCAAAGCAAAGCTGAGTTTGTCCCCACAGGGAAGATATACAAAATAAACTTATTTTACATTGGACATTGGTGAAAAGGCCAAAATTTTTTTCTCCTAGTTAAACCTATATAAATCACTTTCATATCAAAGACACTAACATGCAAGCACAGATTTCCATAATAATCTGAGAAAGAGAAAAAAAAAAAAGAAGGCAATCTTTACTCTTTGTACTTAAGAAGGATTGCATTAATTCCTTTTGTATATTCCAGTAGCTACAAACCAAGATGAAAAGTATAACCACAGGCAGATAATGTCCTTTCTCTTGCAGGGAAAGAACAGTAAATTATGTTTCTCTTCTCTCCTAACTGGAACATCTATTCAGTCCCACTCAGGTAAGGCTGCTTTGGGGCTGGGTTTCCAGGGTTCACCTGATCTCTGCTGCAAAACCAGTGAAGGGTTTAGCAGCAGTAACACAGACAGCCTGGCCTCCTCCCTCAGCTCCTGATTCCGGCTCCCATGGCAGAGGAGGAATATTCAGATTCAAAGGGCAGCCCAGCCTCACAGTGCCACTTGAGGCCATGACAAAGCAGGACCCTGTGGTGCAGGAAGAATCACAAAGGCAAAAGTTCACTGGAGCTTTCCAAGATATGTCACTTGGGACTGTGAAGAGGTCAAGTTATAAACTGGGGCTCCTTGCAGAAAGGTGTGCAAAGGTGAGTGCAGGTGCAAAAACCATGCGAAAGAAGAATGGTTGTTGGAGGCAGAGGAAATCCATCTTGAAAGTTGAAATAATCTAGATAATTCCCTGCAACGATTCCTGGATTTTTCCTTCACTCTTTGAAAGTTCAGTTCAAAGTAAAAGAAGTCCCTAGGTATGCTTTCCTCTCTCTGAAGATTCTGTCACATTTAAGAGCCTAGTTTGAGTAGATCCAGTTGTGTTCTTTTTCCAGTTCCACTTTTAGTGTTGTCCTCTGGTGTTGACCCTTTCAGGCTCATTGCTGTTGGTATATGAAGAGCATGGAAACAGTAAAGGCAAAAAATTCCCAACCAAGTTTTCTAAACATACCATATTGTGAAGAGGCATCAATCGCCTCCTTTCTGTGCTAACAAGTTATTAAAAAAAGAAATTGCTCTGGTGGAAGCAGATAAAAATGACACTTTTTAACTGTCTCACTTGTTACCACAGTGATTCTTGCATTTATGTGGGACATCTGCTACAAAGAATGATAAAAAGTACTTTACGGTAGGCAAAGAACAGTCTGGAAACAAACTCATGTCTTAAAATCTAAAGCTAAACTTTCTTTAAATTGCATTTCAGTGAAAAATAACAGCCAAGATTAGTAAATCAAATTATATTCCAATTCAAAATAGTCAAAACAGAACCAGTCCAACAAGGGAACTGAAAATGCAGCACTTAGAGCTTATAGAACAGGTTTAGGCTGCTTGAAGGGATAGCAGGAAGTAATCAGGCAGCTCAGGAGTGTGATTTCCTTTGCAAATGACTTCTAGGTGGAGATGTGGCCAGTGTTTTTTGTTCTACTAAAGGCAGAAGCCAGAAGCAGGGGGGAAAAAAATTAACTAGCCAGGAGCAGCATAAAAAAATTAACTATGACAAGGTAAGCTAATTAGCAGATGCTATCAAGATAGAGTGATAAGATGTGATTAAAGACACCTTTAAGCCACTTCCAGGCCTCTCCCTTCTGGAGAAGTGGCTAGGAATGCAGAGGTGGTTTCATTACACCCTCCCTGTGGGCAGCCAATTCCAAGTCAAAACTGACTGCAGCCTCTCACATTTTCCAGGAGACTGAGCAGAGGAAGGTATCTTGCTCCCCCATCCTCACATCATGCCTGCTGCACAAAGGACTGGAGTGGCATGGTAAGGGTGTCACACAGCCAACATGTTAATATTTAGATTTTGAGAGAAGCTGCTTGTGTAGGATGTACTTTACCTCACAGATTTAGTTGTCTCCAACTAGCTAACAATTTATGTTAGCTTATGGTGAGCATTTAATGAAACTCTCAAAGAGTTGTGTTTGCCCCAGAGTAGAAGCACAAGTGGAAAAATATGACTATGGCAGAGCACCGTAGCACAACGAGGGCAAAATTTGGAATAGAGCTGAGCTCATCCGGCTCCCAGCTTTGTCCTCTGCCTGCAGAGGCTCCAGCCACAAAATTACATAGGAGTGCTCTCAATAAAAAGCAATGACTAGCCCTTGGAAGGGGACCCAAAAGGGGGCTCAGGAAAGAAGAGATGAAAGGACAGCTTTCCATGCAAGGAGACTAACCCAGAGGGCAGGTATGTTCTGAGACACAGATCAGTTTGGTTTAATGCATTTAAGCTTGCTCCCACAACACACCCCAAAGCCTTTATCTTGGTCCACAGCTTATATGATTAACAATACTTCCCTGGTAAGTACTAAATATGGTATTTTCCACTTCCCAAGAACTGAAAGTTTTATGATGCATAGACAGAAGGTACTATCAGTTATTAATGTGTCATTTTATTTGTGAACATCCCATGCAAACATACCCAAACTCCATCTTACTTATATAGTGGCATTGAGAACAGAAATAAAAATCATATTTGGTCAAACTATGCAAATGCAAGAGATAATGACTAACTAACATTTTCAGGTTAGTCACACATGACTACACAGACCTTTACTGGTGTTGCTATATGTAGGCAAGAGACTTTCTAACAATACTGTACACATGTATTTGGCTTTAAAAAAATAACAGGAATTAAAGATAACTCAATAGTAAATGGAACATATTTTGTATCTGATGAGCTAGCATTGCAGGGAAAGTTTGATTTTCCTGTTTTTATCGGTTTTCTGCAAATTAAGTTCTTATCATTAACTATATTAGATTAACATTTTGGGGTGTGTCTTTTTAATAAAAAAAAATAAACAGTGCTGGCACAATGATGGCTGTTCTCAGACATAAAACACATGCAGAACAAATTGACCAAGGTAAGGGGTGCAGATTAGCAGAGCAAAGTATACTTCTGGTGATAATCAAGTGTATTTGTTTAATAACAATACTTGCCACTATTACAATAATCACCTAAAGTTTTGAAGTGCTCATTTCCTCCTTGTACTGTTTGCCACTTCAGGAGGTGTGGATACTGTTGAGGACAGAGAAGATAAGAGCGATCACAGAGATTAAAGGAGAACTTCTCAGTCAGGGAGCCCAGCTGTGGTCAGTGGGACCAGTAGATGGAGAGTAGCTCTGGCAGGACATTATGGGAAGCAGCTCTTCCCATAGAAGAATGGGATGGGACCATTGACTCCTATCTCACTCTTGTGGTGGGATGGGAGTCAATGGTCACTTAACAGGTTAACTCATAGACAAAGTGTGCAAGGTCTTGCACTGGTGGTGTTTTTAGTGAGATATCACCGAGTATTTGGTGGTTTTGGTGGTTTGCCATTGGCTTGATGGAAAACTCTAGAAAGGGTGCTCCAGAGATTCAAGTGTGAGCAGAAGGGTTTGACCTACATGGGAAACAGACTCCTAGAGCACATCTTGAAACTTGGTACTGCTATAAAGCCCACTTGTGATTCCCACTGTAATTTGGATCCTGAATAGTTCTCTTCTCTGAAGAGAAGCCCACTTCTCTTTCTTCTCAAGCAATCCTTTCTACCTAGAGGTCTGACAAAGGGAAGCTTAGGGGAGAACTGAAACACAGGACTTCCCTCATGTGCTGAAGAACTTTTGTTTCCTTAAGAACTTGACATAGGTTTGGCCCCTGCCCCCTGCCCCCATCTTTATCCTAAGGAGATCCTAAAGCGTCCAAAGATGGCAGTGGCCTGACATCCACCTTCAGCCTGGGGGAGACTGAGGGGATGCCTCATTGCAGTTACAACTTCCTTGTGAGGGAAAGAGGAGCAGCAGACACTGATCTCTTTTCTGGGGTGAAGTGACAGGGTCTGAGGGAAAGGCTTGAAGTTGTGTCAGGGAAGGTTTGGATCTGATATCAGTAAAACGTTCTTTCCCAGAGGATGGCTGGTCACTGGAACAGGCTCCCCAAGGCAGTGCTCACAGCTCCAAGCCTTACAGAGCTCAAGAAGTGCTTGGACAATGCTCTCAGACATGCTATGACTCTTGCGTTGTCCAGTGCAGGACCACGAGCTGGACTCTTGATGATCCATCCTTGTGGGGCCCTTCCAACTCGGCATATTCAGTGACTCCGTGGCTCCCCGCACCCCTTCAGAGACACACGCCGGCCCCGAGCCAGCAGGGTGGTCTCCGCTCACCGCCGCCCTCCTCCCCCTCACGGCCGCTCCCGAGGGGGGGCGGGGCCGAGCCCCCTCCCCGCGGCCCTCAGCCTCCGCCGTCACGTGGCCGCCGTGTCACGCCGCCCTCCCGCCCCATCCCGCCCCCGAGTGTCCCGGGGCGCTCGGCGCCGCCGCTCCGCCCTTCGGCAGCGCCGTGGATCGCTCGGTGCGCGGCTCCCGGCACAGCCGCGCCGGCGTAGCGGGACGCGGGCGCTCCATGAGGTGAGGGCGCGGCGCGGGCGGCGGGCGCGGCTCCGTGCGCGCTCGGCGGCGGCGGCGGGCGCCGTGAATGGGGCTTTGTGTGCGGCGCCCACCTGCTCCCGCCTCCGCCGCCCGGCGCGGGGGGCTCCGGGCGCTGCCGCGGCGGAGCCCGGGCGGGGAAACCTCTGAGGGGCGCAGAGGGAGGGAACTTCTCTCTTCTCTTCGCCGGGCGCTGCCGGAGCGCCCCGTTTGCCCGGTGTGGGGGAGCGGGGAGCAGCGGGGGGACGCAGCCCGTGAGTCTCTGCCGCTGGACTGTTTATTTTCATTTAGTCTGTAGTTTATGTTTCGTTTGCTGAGTTTTGTTTTGTTTTCTCCTCAAGATGCGTGGCGGGCAGTGACAGCTGCCCGCGGGGGTGAGGGATGGCACCGCCGGTTCGCTGCCCCGCGCCCTGCCCGCCCGCAGAGGGGGCTCCGGGGTCCCTCGGCCCGAGCGGAGCAGCCCCGGGGTCGGGGGTCCCTGGTAGAGCGCGTCCGGCCGGATCCCGACAGCGGCTGTGCCGGTCCCGGGGCACCGTGATGGGGATGAAGTCCTCCCCGGGGGGACCCTCGGAGTCCTCCCTCCGAGCAGAAGGGTGGCCCCGGCTGTCCCGGTGCCCTCCCCGGACGTTTGGAGCCCGTGGAGGGCAGGGTCCTGCCGGGCTCCGCCTGTCCGGGCTGCCGGCCGCGGATCCCTGTACCCCGCGGGCGCGCAGGGGGCTGCGCCTTCCTATGGCAGCGCAGGCTTAAAAGATCCAGAATTTCTGTTGCTGTTAAAAAAAAAGATTAAGTAGTCTGCTTTAGGAATGGCATCGAGTTTAATCGGGAACCTGTGCTGCTAACTTCTCACAGGGCATGCGGAAGATTTATCTTCCTCTTGCACAGCGTTTGGCAGCACAAGCCTTCTGCAGTCTGCTGTTGCCACTTGTGACATTCTTAACTTTCCCCTTGTGAAAAGAGTACGCTTTAACAGCGTTGCAGGATCTCTAACAAATTCTCCCGTTTGCTTCTATAATAAGCATGAATGTGCTTACTACAGCACTGATATAAAACACTTAGGCTACTTTCATAGAAGCTGAAGTCTCTTTTTGCCTTTTTCCTTTATTCTCCTGTACCCTAGCAGGTTGTAGATTAGCTGTGTCATTAAAAAAAATAAATAGATCAAATGCCAAAAATTACACATACATCATGTTAGAAAGGTTTTCTGGTGTCCAGGATTAACTAGGAGTAGCTGAATTTGTAAATATCTGTCAATGACCTGCTTGGCTCTTGTCTTGGGACACTCATGGAGAGCTGTCAATGAGATTTTATTTACTAAAAGAAGAATTGCATAACAGCCATATGAACCAGAGTGAAAGAGAATTTTGAGTAGAACAACACATTGTATGAGCTCAGGGTTCCCTTGATTTGAAGCCAAGCTCCGTGCCAATAAGTTACTGAGCAGTAGCAGACACCCATCCTTCCTCTAAAATATTGGCCCTCTAAAAAGATTGGCCCTCTGCTATTCTTTTCCCCTTCCACAAGTGCATCTGCTAGCAAAGCAATAAAATGCT